>NC_079159.1:49690082-52527582 GCF_947563725.1 Argiope bruennichi
TATTTTTATCACAAATTTAAAAGACGTGAAATTTGCAAAAGCATAAAAGGATAAAGCACTAAAATAGGTCTGTACTTGATTATGATAAAAGAAAGTATTACTTAAAAATATAATTAAATTTAATCTTAAGAAACTTGTTAAAATGAAAAACACATTATGGCATTTAAATTAGCATCATTAAAATTGCAAATTTTTATCCCTTACCACGACATATAAATCAGTATTTTGCAGTAATTGTTTCAGAAATTATTGGCTAGAAATTGAATAAAAACAAAGAAATTAATTTATGTTACTTAGTAAAAATTGTTAAAAAATCATTATTTTTTAAAATTTCAAAATATGACCGATAAACTCGAAAAGTTTTTCAAAATGGATGACAAATGGATATAAATATAAGTTTTTCATATCATTGCTGTTCAACTTTTAGAAAGCCAGACAAACGAATTCATATATATTATGCATCATATTATAGATAAATATATATGAAGCGACAAACAATAATTATTCTGCAAAATACGGATTAGAAGCTATTAGGTGATTCTAATTCAAAATATTAAACTCGTCTCATAACACAACAAATTGAATTCAAAGACAGATTCTGAAGCTACTTAGTTGCAAAAATGTTAGTAAATATGGATACACGTGTTCAAAAATGATTTAAATTTCATTATATCTTGTCTAGACATATATGACATTCAATTCGCATAAATATGTTACCAAAGTGAATTGCAAATGCTTCATTTTCTAGAAACGTTTCGTCGCATAGTAATTTTTCCTTTTCTTGTACGTGAAACTATGTTGAAATACATATTTATGTAATACATAAGATTTCTGGGTGTTTACTGTAAGAGAAAATATCTAATTTGGAATTAAGATAGATAAAATAGCAACTGGTATGTATAAAGATTCTTATTGCTGTAAATTTAATACACTCTTTGGCAACAAGCCAAGAGACGTTGTCTCTACATAATGTTTGTGTAAGAATGATTTCAATAATACTCCATTAGGAGGCAGAAATGATTTATCATCAAATAATATATGACGTCGACATATTTTGATGCAAGATTTTATTAGTGAATGTCTATTTTTAATAATGGATTTGCGTATTACAACATGCATTTTTGGTATTACATCTTTTGAAATCTCTTGAACAATAGCACATTACAAAATGGAAATAGACACTGTAAAGGATTTGAGCTCTGGTGGATCTTATCTATACTAGTTTAGAGGTATGAGACGCGGGAGGATAGAACCTGTCACCTTTTCGTTAGCAGTCCAGTAACGAACCGATTATACCAAAACAGCTGTTCGGATAGAAACGCTGTTACTGGCTTGTATGAAATTCACCACAGTACTCTCCCTCCAGTGAGTCGAAGGGGAGACGAACGATACGGATATTGAGTGGTGATGTATTGAGTTATTATTAGTAGTAGCTGTTGGCTTAATAGGCCTGTACCCAGTTTGAATAGCGCCAAGCGTTATGGCGAGCGTGTGTGGGTGCTGATGCGCCAAGTGTGTATGGAGACTTTGGGTTGCTGCGTCAAGTGAGTCTGACGACTTTAGTTTGCTGCGTCAAGTGAGTCTGACGACTTTAGTTTGCTGCGCCAAGTGTGTATGGAGACTTTAGTTTGCTGCGTCAAGTGAGTCTGACAACTTTAGTTGCGAGTAGATGGCGCCACAACAGCTGTATGAAGGTTGAAGGTTCAGCGTCCGAGGTCACCAATTTAGAGGTATGAGACGCGGGAAGATAGAACCTGGGACCTTTTGGTTAGCAGTCCAGTAACGAACCGATTATACCAAAACAGCTGCTCTGGTTGAATCGCTGTTACTGGCTAATATGCAATTCACCACACTAGCATGACATTCAATGAGCATGCTTTTTTTTGTCACAGAAACTTCAGTAATAATTTTTAAAAATTTAGCTATCTTTTTCATTTTCCTGAACCGTTTCGAAGCCTTTTCTAGTTGTTCTTTATTAAGTAATGCTGAAATACAGATATAATAATATATGTATTGCATAAAACTTCTGTAAGAGGAAATGTCCGTCTTTGAATTAAGATGCATAATAAATATCAGGCATATATAAAGATGCATATTATTATAAATTTAGGGTACTCTTTTTGAGACGAGCTAAATGATGTTCGTGACTTCAGTGTATATGATGTTTTTGTTAGAAATATTCCGATGGAACTCGACTGAAAAACGGTAGAATTTATAGACAAATATTGCATGATGTCGACAGTATTAGATACAAGGTTTGTTATTGTTTATTTTTAATATTCCACTTTCAATCTTAAAAATTAAAAATATATTTTTCTCGACTAGAAACTTTTACCAGGCCAGTTGTTTCGCCAGAAATATTGACTATAATTATTATGTATGCAATTTGCTTCCACTATTTTTCGATATATTCTACAGCGGTAAATGCTGGTCAAAATATGCAAATAAAATAATCGATGTATAAAGAGTCTTATTGCTATGAATTTAACACACTCTTTGGCAACAAGCTAAGAGATGTTATCTCTTCATAATGATTATGAATGATTTCGATGCTACTACATTATCAACAAATAATATATGACGTCGACATATTTTGATGCCAAAATTTCAATAGAGAATGTCTATTTTTAATAATGGATGTGTGCATTACAACACACATTTGGTATTTCATCTTCTGAAATCGCTTAAACAATAGCATATTACGAAATGGAAAGGATTTGAGCTCTAATAGACCTTGTCTAATATGATTTTGTAGTATGATTTTTCTAGTAGGACTAGTATGACTTCCAATCAGCGTATATGTTTTATTCTAGAGTTTCCCGTAGATATTTTAAATTAGCAATGTTTCATTCTTCACAACCGTTTCGACGCAAATTTTTTCCTTTGTTAAGTAATGTTCCAATATAGATTTATGTAATACATCTCCCGGCCTTTACTATAAGAGATAAATTTCTGTTTTAGAATTAAGAATCATAATAAATTAGGAATAAGGATGTATATTATTATAAATTTAGGTGACTCCTTTAGCAAAGGGTTAAATGATGCTCTCTTTTCTGACGTCTGTAGATATGATGTTCAAGTTAGAATTATTCCAATGATACTCTCTTGTGAAATATAACGATTTATATACAAATATTGTACGATGTTGACAATACATGATGCACTATAGGATCTCTTAATGATTATCATTTTATGTAGCATCAGATTTAGGGACAAACAAGACATGACACGCTATAGTTTGTACACAACTTCAAGCCCATTCCAAGTAATGTAATATTCCAGAATCAACTTCGCATTCCAAAATATCGTCTCACAAAATTTCAAATTGACTGCATTTAAACAAATTAAGAAGTCCGATAAACAAATAAAATGTCCTTGGGGGCAAATAATTTATTCAAACATTTACAACAACTGCATCTGACAATACCTATTAGACTTCTTAGTTTCACTCTGATAAATGCATTTTACCATTCTTCTTCAACCGATAAGTTGATTCTATGCTCATTGCCACCTTTTAATATAATAAACCATTTTTCATACTTTATTAAACAGCGAGGGTAACTCGCTTACACGGAAAACACAATTCTCATCGGTCTATTTCAAAAATTAAGTTTCGGAACATTTACTTATTTGAATGCTTAATTAGGCTGCTTGTAATATCTTATCTCTGGATTAGCACTCGTGCTGTTGCGATGCCCCAAAGGTTGAAAGAAAAATCCCTTCATTAATACGTTTGCTACGTGATTAAGAGCTCTGGAATTTAAATGCGTTAACATGAGATGCAGTTGAAGTCAGCGGAATAAAAATGAAGGCCTTTGTTGTTGTCCCTCATTTTTTATTCTGAATTTATAAGGGTTTAAAGCTTTGGGCAGATTCCATCTTTCTCTGTAAACTTCATTCTAGTTTACAGCTGTTGGGGGTTTTTAATTTTTCTGGCGTTTTGCATTTTGAAATACAGTTACAAACCGAAATTATCTTGGAATCAGCTGCAAATGTTTTAAAGAAAATTCTTTATGGAATTGGAATTAAATATTTGATACCTTGGGAATGTTTTTATTAAAGAAAACCATTAGGAGAAAAATACTCTTATAATATTTTATAAAAGAATAAAAAAGTACTTTTCAACAGTGTGTATGGAAATTTAACACAAGCAGAGAGTTTTAGTTTTGGTATTAATTTTAGTTTTATGCTAAACGCACCTCTTGGTGTGTCAGTGGATTAATATTTTCTTAAGTACGAATCTTAAAAATAATATGTAATTATTTAGAGACTTACCAGGAATATATATAATTATTTACACTCGTGATCGAGAGGTTGATGTCTCTTTAAGACGTATCTAAGAAGCGTAAACATTCATAAAAAAATAGAGTTTTGGTAAAATAAATGTGGTGGGAACACTGCTATAATTTTCTCCCTTATGAAATACATAGTACTGAAGTGTTTTTAAAATATTATTTTGTTATTGGGAGGGGCCAGGTGGTCAGACAGCAATTGACAACAAATTTAAAAACCATTAATACTAACGCGAAATGACAATTGATGGGATTGGTATAGTGGTTGATATAATCTGTCCTCCAAAGCGAAGGAATATCAAAACAATTTTTTTTTTGTGGTTGATGATTATTTGATTTCTTTATATGACTTATCTAGAATTCACAAAATTTTCATATAAAATCAAAATTAGGGAATTCAATCCAATGGTTTGAAGATTAGGCTGGTTCTCTGATTCTACCAATTCTTTTAAATATATAGAATAAAACTGCATATCAAATCAAAGATTGATAAATTTATTTCCCTGTCTAAAAGAAAGTGTTACAGATTTCAGAGATCAAAATGCACTGTTAATAAATGAACCAAAATACGTGCCTTGTTTTATTCCGTAAATATTCAATAAATTGAATACTTTTTTTCCGATATTTCATGAAAATGCATAAAAGTACTTATGATCAATAATTTAAATTGTACCTTCTTTTGAGATTCATATGTCGTAAAGCAAATAATATACGTTATAAAATCTATATATTTATTTTACATTCCATAAATAACACATAACTTTTTTTAATCTCACAAATTTATCAATGTAATGGTTTTACCATTTTATAAGTATAACATTTCCATCAAACACTGTTTTGAAATTGTTAAATAATTCTTTCTCAGTATATAAAAGAATCAATAAAACTTTATATAAGTACTGTACTGTACTGTGTAAAATAAAACACGTTTATTGCACCATAAGCAAATCGATCTGAATATAAATTTTGAAAAATACTTCTACTTTTAAATAAAATAGTAACAATATATTTTAGTTTCCAAATAATGTATTTGAAAATGTTCAAAACAAAATTTGGTAACACACTTTCAAACTCAAAATGAAAGTAACATAGTACTCATTTGCAATAAATCATCCTTTCCAATCACACACACGAAATAATTTTCTACTAAGAATTATTTTCAAGCAGAAAAAAATTTACTTAGATATGTGATTGGTATGATTTTTACAAAAGAAAAATTACTATGAAAAAAGAAAAATCTTTTTCAAGAAATAATTTTCCTAATAAAGCAAATAAAAAACATACCAACATGGCGCAACTTTGAATTTCAACCTCATTGTTACCTTCTTCAATGTCCAATATATTAGAATTTGTTGTCCAATATATTAGAACTTGTTCAGAGATTACCTACAAATACTTCAGAATTTAATTAATCGTTCAAATTCTTTGCTCCACTAAGTGAATCATGCAATTGCCACTAGAATACAGTCACTCTAAACCAAACGACAAAATTGCATTGCGTTCAATTATTAATTTAATTCATATTAATATCTCATTCGAAGATCCTCAGGAAAATGTTCTTTTCTCTAATCACGATGAAAGATGGCCTGTAAAGCATTTTCAACAACCTGCAATCCGTCTTCGACACATTTCCGTTTCTAATGCATTATTGGCGAGAAGCAATCTAATTTAATAGCTCAATTTCGATAAAACTGTTGTCATATTTCGTAGTTAATCCACATGTTCGCTCAAAAAATATGGCCTGGGGAAATTTTTAAAATGGTTCTAATCGAATGAATTTCGTTCTGAAAAAAATATCTTTAAGTGTCTCTAATGCAACAAACAAAGAAAAAAAAATAAGTCAGGTGCCTGATCTTTGAAGACTCTGAAAAAAAAAATATATTTAGAGCTTTTTTTAAAAAAAAAATCATTTTATCTTCTGACACAAATGAGATCTTTTGTACCTGCTGAAAAGCGATTCCGTTTTCTATTGTTCTGATATAAAGTACACGAATTGTACTACATTTTTTTAAGAACTAAAATTTCATATTTAATGAAAACGTCACAAAGAATTGTCATTTTTTTTCTGAACTTCAGGATTTTTTTTCAATCAAGCATGGAGTAAGTATTATTATTCATTCTTTAACAGAACAATGGAAAATTATAAATTATTTCATTTTTTCGTGAGAAGTCAGAGACGGTGAATAATATTAATAAACCAACTAGAGTTTTCTCCCCTAACCTTTTTCGCATACTCTCCAACAAAGTTCTTACCTCCCTTTCTTAGCATTAAAATTGGTCGAGAATACCTTGCAAGACATTGTTGAACGATAGTTGTGAAATATAGATCACGCTTAACTATAGTTACAGATAGGCATGATCCTAGCATTTCTATAATGACAAAATGTACTTTGGGCGCATTTTTTCTGCCAAATTTCACAAAAAAACTAAAATTCCAGTCATAGATAACATGCCGAATGTCATTAATTTAAATCATTGCGTTTATAATTTATTCCATTTACATGCTTGCAAATGTACAAACTGATAGATAATCAAATATTTGATGAATTTGGATCAAAATTCGAAAATATTTGTATTTTAGATACTATTCCTGTGTGCTAAATTTTATTTACCTAGCTATTTTCATTTTGTGCATATCTTAAGTATCCACAAAATGTAAAAAAATAGTAAGTAAGATTAAGTATCAGATTTACTTAAGCAGCCATTTAGACTTCCTACGAATGGATTACGTTCAAAATGCAATAGAAATCTGAAAATTTTGTCGTAATCCAAACTTTATTCCTTCGGCTCAAATCTTTTCTAATATATTGTGTTCACAGACAGACAGGATTGAGCAATTAACAAACAGACATAATGCCAAAAATCTGTATTTTGAACTCAGGGAAATCTGGTGCGTAGAGGTGCATCAAAATTTCGAGTTCTAAATTTGTTATCTTATTTTATTACTGCTTCTAAGCTTTATATGCGAGAATGTAAAATAAATCGCACCTGTTCTCTTAATGAAACCACATGGACATCACCAGCAGAGCCACGAAACACAAAGAGAGTTGATTCGGAATAATTTAGTTCAGTTATAATAACGTCCTGTTTTAAAGAAACACTAAGGCTATTTTGGGACGGACTTCGTAATTTGGCATCTCTTTCTCCACGCCACTCCACAGTAGCAGGAGGACGTTTGGCCCGGAAAAGTTTACCGTGCACGCTTACACGATGATTCTTCGGTGAAATCGGGTCTCGAACCTGAAACCCTCCGGTTTCGAAAGCGTGATCTTACCACCTGGCCATCACCACCCTTAGTTCGAAATAAACAAAAAAAAATCTAGCCATCACGACCCTTAGTTCGAAATAAAAAAAAATCTGGCCATCACGACCCTTAGTTCGAAATAAATAAAAAAAAATCTGGCCATCACGACCTTTAGTTCGAAATAAATAAAATAAAAAATCTGGTCATCACGACCCTTAGTTCGAAATAAATAAAAAAAAATCTGTCTATGACTTTTCTAAAGGTTTTCTTCAGCCATGAATTATGAGTTTATTTGTGATAATACGGTAATACGTGATATACGAGAAAATAAAAAAAAATGATAATTCTAATCCCAACAATATTAAAATTCGCACACCGAACACATTTTAATAATTTATAGATTTTTAAAACTTTACAAACTTCTCATGAATATATTCAGTTTGGCATACTATTTGTACCACATGAATCGCTAAATGAAAAATGGAAAAATCATTCGCAATTCTTTCAAAGAGAAAAATATGAACCTGCAAATACCAAATTTCTCACGGAGTTGTTTTTTTTAATGGTTTATACCCATTAAAAAACAGTTAGTCAGATTTTCAATTATAAATTTATTTAAAAAACGTTAAAATTACAATTTTTAAAAATAATTTCATGGTTTGCAATTGCACAAAATCCATTGTTGTCTTAATTTAATATCAAAAATTAACTTTTCAATTATAACACCTATAATTCTGTCTAATGTTTCACTCAAATTTTAATATATTTTTCGTATTATTTTTTTAATATATACTACAAAACTTTTCATTATTATAGTAATTGCGTTTATACAAATATAGTTTGTGAACACGCTCAACGGTATTAAATACTTTTATTCTGTACAAGTTTACATTCCTATAATTAATAATAAAATTTTAAAATAAAATAAAAATCAACGTGTGAAACCAGAAACATAATAAAATATTTCGAATTAGGCATTTCAATCCTTCCTTTAAGATTTTTTTCCTAATATTTGCAGCTAAAATCTTTTTTAAACATTACTTTTTTAGGTTTCGACATTACATTTTATTAAATGTTTGTATATTAGAAAACCAAATTAATAAAATAAATAGCATGGAATATTTTTTAATTGCAATTTAATGACTTTAGCTTGATTTAGTTTGTTCTTAGTCAATCATAATCTTTGTTATAATATGTATTTATCATATTATTTATATTCTAAAATCAAATAAATATTTAAAAACTTCTTTTCATATTCCTAGCTATTTGTAAAATTATTTTATTATATCTTTCAAATTTAATATTCACATCTATTATATAATGTATTTTTTAAAAAAATCCTCCTTAGATGCAAGAAAAGCTCAAGAAAAAAATCAGTTATTTATATAGAAATTTCATTTGTATTATATGCTATTCTATCATAAAATTTAAATGATTAAAAGTATTTCCACTTACTTCTCAACATATTTTTCTTTTATTTTTCTATGTTCAAAAAAGAATTTACATTCTTATTTAATCTTTAAGTTCAAGTAATAAAATCAACCTAGATTTAAAGGAATGGATAATTTTATTTTAAATTCCATTTCATATGAAATTTATTTTTCATATTATGAACGATTTCTCAAATTTTGGTCTTTTTCGTATTGGGAAATCGTTTATCAAAAAGAGCTCACTTGCTAACGAAACTTTCCAAATAATAATGAAATAACAAAAATAGATTTTAACAACAGACTATCTTGACGATATTTTTTCATTCAAATGAAGTTTCCAAGTGGAAAAAGAATGCATTCTTTCCACCAACCATTCACTTTTACTAAACAAATATCAAAACTATATCGAAATAACAATTAAAAAGCAAATTTAAAAGTTTTTCTTTGATGTTAAAGGGAATGCATCACTACCAACAGATTCTCGAAATGAGAATATTAGTAAAACGATACCTGAACCAGAACGTGTAAGTAAACAGAAAATTTATCCACAGATAACAAGTCTTAAGATGATATTTCGTTCACGTGTATTCGAAACTGTCGCAGGAAAACAGTAGATCACCGAGTAAACAAACTCTTATGTTGATCTTTAAACAGAAACCTTGAAAATGTGCTCCATTTTATGATGTGGTGGTCAGGTGGTCAGGAGAGAACTGAGAAACTGTTAAATGCTTGTTAACCATTTATGTAATAAGCAAATATCTATTTTCTCCGACCGCTGAACTCTTGTACGATCCTTCTACGCTATCTTAATTGTATTATTTATCAGATATATTTACCATAACTTGCTTCCAATATATTTCCAGAAGGAAGTTGCAAAGAATGCATAAAAGAGTATAATAATCCTAATTATGTCTGTTTTAATTTCAAACAATTCTTACATTAAAAATTATGGTTTCAAAAAATAAGACTTTTCAAAAAATATTATTGATGTAATTGAGAGCTCTTTGCCAAATAATTCAGTCTATGTAACATGTTCTTATATGGAATTTCAAATATCTCGCCGACTTTTTAAAAAAATGATTTTCTTTTTAATTTTCTCATTTTTTTTTAAGTTTAACCTTATCCTAATTAGGTTTTCATATCCTTGAGAGCTCATTTTATAGGTATTTTAACTACATGCAAATTCATAAATTACTTTCTCCTCTCAGATTCGGTTTTATTCAACAGAAATCTGTTCTGGATAGTCAACTCAAAAACTTATATAGCTAAAAATTCTGTTATGTTTTTTTTTTCATGTTAAAGTATCATTTATGTGCACTATAAAGTATAATAAAGTTCAAAATATATTAAAATAAAAATGTGAAATCATTCACAATTGAACTTTACTGTACTTTACGTTTAAAAAAAAGATAACAGAAATTTATGGCTGTTGATTTTAATTTTTTTCGCGTTTTTTTACAAATTTAAGTTTGCAATAAAAAACACCATACTGTCTGCTATAGCGACACAGTCACGAAAATGTTCAAATAATGTATAATAATTATAGACCAAATATATTTATTTAAAAAAAGATTATTTTTCACTTGCCTTATTTTATAGGATTCAAACTACCAATCTAAAGCTTAATTTTAATTTTGATTTCCTTAAAATACAATGGAGTCCTGTGTTGAATGGAAATAATTACAAACAACCAATTACAATCAGATTGTTCTTTACTGAAATTTTAATATTAATATCTCTCATAATTTTCGTTAAGAACAAATATATTACCACCCTTTTTTCAAATCAAAACGTTTGCTGCTTTTTTTTATACATTTATATTAATTAAATTTTAAAACTAATTATGTAATGTTAGATAGTAAGATAAAGGGACAAGATTTTGTATTTTACTTTTTCTTGTAATATTTATTTCTCAGAAAATATTTATTTTATATAATATATTGAATCATTAAATCTTTAAGTTGACATACAGTGTCTCACAAAAGCGACGGGACACTTGTGCTTTACAAAAGGAAACTGTAATAAAATAAATTTAAAAAAACATGTACAAATTTTTTGTGGATGTGTTTCATACTTAAATTTAGTAACAATTATTACATAACATACATTTTGTCAAAATATTAAAATATTAATTTAATAAAAATACAATTGTTTAGAACGGAGCAAAAAATAGCTCACATAAGTGATGGGACACCATTAGATATGCAACAAAAATTGTCTGAAATAAGCAATAAAAATATTTTTGGTGGTTTTATTTTTACTCAAAAGCAATTGGCAATAATTTATAAAATCGTCTGCAGTATTTCTCTCCAGTTTTTTTTGGAATTTTTGTTTTTTTAGCTCTGTGCAGCCATAAATGCTAAACGAAAAGAAATTTCGCCTGAAATTCCAAAATTAGTTATTAATTTGCATATTGAACGTGGAAAATCTATTAGAAAAACTGCAGAAACAGTTAATTTGAGTCATGCAACAGTTTTCAATATCATTAAACGATATAAAAAGAATCATATTATTCAGGATAAAAAAGACCTGGCCGACCATCAAAGCTATCCAAGGGAATAAAGCGAATTATCGTTCGAAATATTAAAAAAGATCCAAGAAAGAGTGCTCCTAAAGTTGCTGCTGATTTACAAGAATTATATGGAATAATTGTTAATCCTGAGACTATTAGAAGGGTAAATCGATCTGCTGGATATCATGGTAGAGTAGCCAGGAAAAAATTCTTCGTAAGGGAAAAGAATAGAAAACTCAGGTTAGCTTTCGCAAAATCCAACATAAATAAGAATTCTGATTACTGGAATAGAGTTATATTTGCTGATGAGAGTGAATTTAATATATTTGGTTCTGACGGTAGAATCTTGGTGTGGAGAAAACCCAGGGAAGAATTTCGCAAACAGAACTTGGTACCAACAGTAAAACATGGTGGAGAAAGAGTTATGGTACGGGGGTGTATATCGTCCGCTGGAGTTGGTAATCTTGTTTTTATTGACAGTATAATGGATCAGTACAAGTATATTGACATTTTAAAGCAAAATTTGAAATCTCCAGCACGAAAATTGAACCTTCATAACGATTTTAAATTCTACCAGGACAATGACCCCTAGCACACTGCTTTGAACGTTAGACTCTGGCTGCTGTATAACTGGCCTGAAATAATAAAAACACCACCACAATCTCCAGACTTAAATCCCATAGAGAATATTTGGCAAGAATTGGAATCAAGAATTCGCAAACACACCATTTCTTCAAAACAACAATTGAAATCGGTGCCTCAAGAATAATGGGGTAAAATCACTCCAGAAATCACAAAAAAATTAGTCGAATCCATCCCGAGAAGATTAAATCATGTTTTAAAAGTAAATGGAAATCCAACAAAATATTAAAATCTTTTAAAAAGTAAAATTTTTAGATAAATATTTGATGGAAAAGTAAGTGTCCCATCACTTATGTGAGCCATTTTTTGCTCCGTTCTAAACAATTGTATTTTTATTAAATTAATGTTTTAATATTTTGACAAAATGTATGTTATGTAATAATTGTTACTAACTTTAAATATGAAACACACCCAAAAAAATTTTCTACATGTTTATTTATTTATATTATTACAGTTTCCTTTTGTAAAGCACAAGTGTCTCATTACTTTTATGAGACACTGTAAGTCAACATTTGGTAGTCCAACTTCATTTCAATTTTCTGTTGTATTTCTTTAATTAATATGGATAATATAAATATATATGTGATGAAATATTATTTTTTGAATTTTATGAAAATTAAAGAAAATCACATTTCTCAATATCATCTCAATTATGTCACAAAATCATCTATCAATTATGTCTCAAAATATTTTTCCTTTCAAAAAGAATTAACAATTAAACTATAATAATGCATACAAGTCTTGTGCAAAATGCGAACACTCATGTATTTTTATTATTGTTTATAATGTTAAAAACTATTATTTTTAAAAATTATTGATCTTTTATTTCTACATTTAGTGCTCCGTTATTCAGAATTATCATTATTTTTTTATCATGGAGTTAAGAAACATTTATGTAATTATGTTCAAAAGAATTTATTTTAGAAAAAAACAATTTCAAACAAAAATTACAATTTCAATGTAAAAATAATATCAGGAAATTGCTGTAAAAACTTTTGTCATGCTTCAAAAAAATTAAAATTAATTCTTTGAAATTTCCAATTTAATATATCTACCAATACATACACCAATTTAATATTAATTTAATACATCTAGTGTTTTAAAATTCGTATTTTTTATCAATTATATACCAGTATGCTTTATATTAAATAAGTACTTTGTAAAAAAAAATACGAGGTCTCCAAAAATTATGTGTGGCAAATAAAATGAATTTCTTTTATCAGTAATTCTATTCAATAAACCTTTAATATACTGGATGTTTTAATTAATATTCGCAATAGATTAAATTAAAAATATTGTGGTAAAAAGAATTTCAATAATTTTTCACATAGCAAACGATATTTTAAAAATTGAAAATTTAAATTTTCTATCAATATAATAAATTCTGATCATCAATAATTTATGCCAGATATGTGAGATGTGTGATCAAATTACAAAAATTATTTGTAGAGAAAAAAAATGTCACTGCTAACGATTTAATTTCTGGAATACATGAATATTTCTTTCTGCTTTATGTAATAAAAAAAAGAATGTAAAATATTAATTTATTTTGCATTTATTCTTTATTTATTACAACTATGACTTTATCCTGCGTGTGTGAGAGAGGAGCACAAATGCTTTTCATCAGTAAAATTAAGAACCCAATGCCAATCAGGAAAACGTTCTATTCTATGAGAGAAAAAGTAATAAACGGCTTTAGTTAAAGATATAAAAGAAATGAAACAATAACATCAAAATAATTGCGCATTTACTGACGCCCTTAATTCAGTTTTGCATTTATGCCTTATTAAATAAAATCTGTGGAAATTCTTTTGTCGAGACTTATTTAACAATCGAAAAAAAGTTAAAGAATCATCAAAAATGATGCATAAAAAGTCACTTTAACCATCTAATTATCAGCCATTGAATTTAAAAAAATGACGAGACATCTGATAAAACACTTGTTTTGGAAAATTCTTTTGTGAAAACTGTGTAATATTTTGTTTGCCATCAATAAAATCTGCCTGGATGTGAAAAAGATTTCTAATAATTCTAAAAAAAATTATGCTTTTTAAATTGGATTCATTGCATTTTATCATTGCTTAATTAAGAAAATAAATCGGTTCTTGTAAGTGTGTGTGTGTGCACGCACGTTGTGCCGTACAACTCAGTCCGTTTTACCTATAGATAACAAATTTGGCACATATAAATTTGGAAAGGGGGTGCACCTCAGAAAAAGTTTCTTAGAATTTTCATTGGTTGAAAATTGGAATGAATTTCGGTGTTTTCCAGCGATACCCTCCAAAAATATTATCATAAAAAATGAACAACGTTACAAAATTTAAAAAAATATTTTTAATAATTTAATAATAGATGGAATTTTTTCTGAATTTTGACAATTTTTAAAAAAATATTTTTTACGCAATTTCAATAATAGATCATATTGTTGTCCAGAACTTAAAAACGTTTGCAATGTTTCATCAATTGTCTAATCGTGTGATTTTCTTCGATTGATGAAAGCTAAAAAAAGAAAAAAATTATTTAATAATCAGTGTAATTTGAAGGAAGGAAAAAATAATTGTCGGTACAATACCGCTAAATTTAGAAAATAGATTAACCGGACATTTACATTTTAATAGCATTATGATCGATCTCCATTAGAAAGCTTCATGCACACAATAAACAAACCATATGTAAAATAATTAAAACAGCACCGCTTTAATATCTAATAATTTGATGGACATTTGTGCATGAAGTTATGTCTGTGCTATTTAAATAACATTATATTTAATCAATATTGCAGGTGAATCAGCTTATCGCCAAATGAGACTAGAATTTATTACAAAAGATTTATAGTAAACTAGATGATATTATTGATCTTGAAAATTTTTATATAGCAGTATTTGTTAAGTCAATATGCGACTTTTAAATTATACCCAGACTAAAGCTGTGGTTTTAATCTAAAAGGCTATCCAAAGAAATTCTAATTTCATATTCAAAGAAATGCGGCAAAGGATGTGCATAACAAACAGCACTAAAAATAAAAGTTAGATAAATGCTTTTAAAAGATAAAAGTACAAATAAATGAACAAATTAAAATAATCTGTGGCAGATAATTTTATCGGAATAAAGTATAGTACTACTTAGATGTAATCTATGAGGAATGTTATAATTGGTAATTACCTGAAACTTTAAAGAAATTGAAATTAGATTAAACGGAAATATGATATAGTTCAAGCCAAGTCTAATCTTAAGAAGAAAAAGGAACCCTTTCCAAAAACTGTGCATTTAAGATAACGATTTTTACATCTCATTTGGAGGCAATTTTAATTCCGAATAATTTTGCTATTAATTTTAAATAAAGGTTTCTTTTAATTTTAAATAAGAGTAATTTTTGTTTTAATGAATTCTATGCTATTTAATTAACTCTAAAATAATTTAGGTATTAAAAATTAAAAACCATTTTATAGTAATAGGTGACACTGAATTAAAATAAATTTTTAATATTTTTTTATGTGAAGTTATTATTCTAAATTCTTAGGTTCATTTAAGCAATTGAAATTTCATGTGAATTTTGACAACGACCCTAAAATTCTGAATTTCATCCCAAAGCAATTATTTGCATGAAAAACTAAATTCAATCTAAAAATAAATCATGACCACCTATAAAAATTTGAATTTAAATAATATATAAAAAGATTCATATATTGTATAACTTACAAATCGCCATCATATTTTTTATTATACTGCGATAGATTTTTATTTAGTTTTATATTATATATGCAAAGTTTCTCAGAATGATTTTTCGTGTTTTATACAAATATAAAATAAATGATTTTATTTTATTTTAAGTAAACATATTTCACAAATATTTTACTAAACCCTTAATTTACTTTAATATTTATGGCAACAATTTAAGAAAGTTAAGAATGTGAAAAAGTGTCCGTTGTTTGTATTCGATAGATTATCAATTTAGACACAAACAACTGCTTTTAAAATAAACATTTAATGCGAAAGATAATTTTTTCTTTGTAACACAACAAAAATTTCTATCGTCTGTAATTTCATTTTTAATTACAATGAAAGGATCAATTGCAGAACAGAATTTTAGTATTTCTGATTACGTCAAAGAAATAAAAAAATTGTCTAAAAAATCTGTAACAAAAAATTTCAATGAAAATTTCTAAAAGCAGTTATGATTATTTTTTAATCGAAGATTAATTTAAGCTGTTAGTGGATAATCCACTATTAACTTTAACTGTAAATGGTATATGAAGATAGCCATTTCCAGCTGGGACTACAATTAATCATTAAAAGCTGGTAATGCACTATTGAATTAATTTTTATGTAGAATTTTTCAGCATCAACAAGAAATAATGAATCATATGTAAATAACATTCTTTCCCATGTTTTGGAAATTTTAAATTTAATTTAGAAATCAAAACGAAAGCGCAGTATTATTTACTGGCAAACTACCGTACAAGCGGAAAAGAAGCATAATACTTAACCAATAAAAATTTAATTATTAGCTGTTACGGAACTTATTTATATTTTACAATATCTAAAAAAAAATTATAAAAATCCATCTAATAGTTCGGAGTTCTACAGACAAAAAAAATGGTGTAATTTAGATAAATAATTTTGAACCTTCTCACATTGCAATACAAAATAAGCGATGGCATTTTAAATCGAGTTCATAAAAGTGATTACATGTTAATTTAAATACTTTTATCAATAAATAGTAGCTTCAATATTTTCATTGGCTGATATTTTTCGAAGTATAAAAGGGATCCAACACTTCGGTGGAAGCAATCTTATTATATACAATACCGTTTTAAACACATTTTTTGCATTTACTGCCATAGCGCATTATCTTAAAATAAGTTGATAAAGCATGTAACCAGTTTACCTGGCCAGGATTAGTCTCAATCGTCGATCAGCTTAGTAAATGGAAGTAATAAGCGACATCCAGAAGAAGAAAAAAAATTTCCCTTCTTTTTCATTGAGCCAAGAAGAAATAGAACTTGGGAAAACTCTTATCCCTTTAGATTGCGTGCATATTTCTGTTTTACGGTTGGTCAATTAATAAATATTTTTTCTTAGTGCAATAATTTTTTAATTAAGATAGCTTACAGTTGAATTAAAAACTTTCGAATGAAAAAAATAAGAAAAAAAATCACTATCATTGTCAGACGATAATAAAAAGAAATGAAAGAGAGAATTACTAAGAGTCTTCATATATTCAGATCAAGATTATTTTTTATCATATCAGATACCCAAGTGATAAAATTGCGAAAATTATTTTTTTCTTAGAAAATGAAGTTTTAAAATATTCAATTTTACATTATACTTTATTTTTTTCTTTTTGTTGTTTCTGATGAAAAAAATATTCTTGATTCCCTTGATGATAATATAACATTTATTACATTAAATGGAACGAAAATATTTTATAAGTAGATTAAAATAGACAAAAGTGTGACGATGTTTCATAATTCGAACGATTCAACTGTATTAGTTGAAGTTAAAAAACTAGAACTACAGGAAAGCGTTCGAATAATTATACTTTGGCAAGCAGTTTTAATTACTATTCTTGAGAATATTTTCTTTGGAAATTCTTTTAGAATAATTAAAAATTAAACTAAGAAATGATATATAAAAATAAGGCTATTATTTAGTTATTACTTTTAACATTAAAAAAGAATAGAAATCATGTTTATCTACATAGAACTCTTTTGTGAAAGCTATTTTTGTGTTTAATAAAAGAACTATTTTGAGAAAGCTATTTTCGCTTTTTAATATCAAAAGAATATCGAATTAGTCTAAAAAAGACGCTTTGAATAAATTTTGTCTGTCTGTAGTTCGTTATTTTCAAAAACCAAAATCATTCTATTTTATTTGTGTTATTGCCTTTAACGCTAATTAATTTATTCATATATTTTGTTTTAAGAAAAATCTTCACTCGAACAAGATAAGTATTATATTTGTCAGATGCCAAATAATTTCATTGATGATTATTTAGTTCCTATCAAAATGAATTCATTTTCCCATACATCAAAATAGAAATAAATGTTAACTATTACTAAAACTATTCACTGCTGGTATGCTAAGCAACTCAGAAAAAATCAAAATATTTGTTTATCTTAAATTAGACACCAGTAATTCAGCTTAATTCTTTTTTAACGAAACGTCACAAATAATAGGTGTTAAATATAAATCTATATTATAAAAAAGCAGAAGTAGCATCATCTGAAAAAAAAGAAATTTATTATAAATTTTACCAACAAAAGTTAAAAGAATATTAATTGAAAAATAAAAGTCAGTCATTAAAATTGATCTAATCTAATATATTCTTGGCCCTGAAAAGACAATGAAAAATCTTAGGAAGTTAAAAGTTCTTCTTTATAATTACTTAACAAATAATCATTACGAAATGCAAAATGGTTTTATTATATGAATATCGTCCATTTCATCTGCAGAAGAATAATTCATATTCTTTTTTAATTACAAGTTAAAAATAATCGTTTGCATATTTATCAGAGAAGCAAAACAATATTAATTACTGAGCATTTGTTTCTAATTTAAATAATTTCTTTTCTAATTTCGGAGTTTTGACAAAAATGATAGGATTTCAAACTCATTCTTCAATTAAAAAAGAGCAATATCCCAGCATTTTTAATAAAAATAAAGAAAATATTTGTTGAATATTAACATCGATTCGAAGGAAAAAATATGACATTAATCTTAATGGCGTTTTTATATGAAAATTGGTACTCTTTATCGAAATCTAAGTGACATAATTTATTACAAAGAATTCATGACACTTTAATTAAAGCATTTTTAATAACCATGTTTTTTTTAATATTCTTTAAAAAAAACATTTTAAATTTTTCAACATAAAACTATTTCCTATTAAAATATTTAAAAAAAGTTTGTTTTCAAAAACAAACTGAATTCTTATAAAAGAATGTATACACTGCTTTTTTAACTTCGCTGTTTTACGTACATTAAATGTTTGCAAATCAAGTGAAGTTTTCGTTCCAAAAAAAGTAGTTTCTTTATTCATATCAATTAAACAAAGATCTTTAAATGTATAAAAAAAAAATTCAGAATTTGAAAATTCATTTTTCATTTTTCAAAGTCATAGATCTTAGAACTAATCAGAAGCTCGAAAAAAATTATGTTTATTCAGGTCTTCAAATTTTTCATTTTTAGTCAGTTTAAAGTAAACTTTTTTTTTTGTAATTTAATAAATTCCTTAGCTGATAAGTTTTAAAGTATGCATAATCAAACTAATCTTCATAAACTGTAAGAACTTTAAAAAAGAACTAATTTTAAAAAGTGTTGATTATTTCATGATAAGCAAATCTACCTTATCGCTGCAAAAGCTTAAAGCAGAAATTAAAAATAAAAAGAATTCTTAATTTGGGTAAAAGAATCAATAATTTATTTTTATTAAAAACTTTTTTTACCAAATTTTATTCATGTACCCTGACTACATCTCTAAGAAAATGAAATAATAAATTTTTTTAGATAATTATCACAGTGAAAAGATCGTTGATTTTCTTGTTTTGTTTTTCGTGTTTAGAAAGAATGGAGTTTTTTTTTTTTTTTTTTTTTTTTTAATAAAAGAAAGCTCATAACAAAATTACCAGAGATCCTGTAGAATTTATAAATAAGCGTATGTGCAAAATGTGAAAATCTTTAGAAAAAAATTTATTTTGTATGTTTGGAGGGACCATAATGGAATGCAATTAATTTTTTAAAGAAATACGCTTTAAATAAATGAAAGTATATTATAATTGTTATATCAATTTAAAAAAACTGATTTCACTTATTGGACAACGAAATTCTTTGAAAATCAATTACAGGTAAAGTATTTTTAATTCTCAATTTCATACCAGCAAACAATAATGTACCCAAGTATTACATACAATGCTCTGTGTTATTACTTTTCCTTTTATTTTCTCAAATATGATAGAAAACATATAGCCTTAGTTTTTGATCTTTAAGAACAACCATATCTGCAATGATGTCCTTTTAACAATTTTTCCTTGTTTTATTTTGTACCAAATTTATTTTATGGAGAAATTAAAATTGTTTTCTAGGCAATTAAACCATTTAGTTTCTTAATAGGGTCAGTCAAATTTGTTCAGACAGAAGTTTGTGATCAAATTTGAACACATTTTTGCGCAAAAACCAAAAAAATTCACCTGATTTGATCTTACATAAATTTTTGTAATCGATTTAGTAAAAACAAACAACTTCGCTTTTTGTTGGTATAATAATATATTCCTCTGTTTTAAATATAGATTTATGATTCAATGATTTCTACGATTGAAACACTTGATTAAAATATTTAATTGATGATTTTTATAGAAATGATTACAAAAAGGCAATTTCACTAAAAAAAAATTCCAAAATGGTATTTACATTAAATCCTTTTATGGAATAAAACATTCAAATTTATAAGAAAAATTATATATTTTATCCTTTATTGCCTAGACAATATTTTTCGTTTTTAAAATTCCTACTGGGCATGGTTTTGTAGATAAAATATGCTACAATAAAGAAATCATTATTAGTCAAAACCTCATCTAGATGAATGTCGAATCTCAGATCGATTCAGATAGCAATGCGGATACATATAACCATACAAATTCGGTTCTATTATAGCAATGATACATGGAGCCCTGAAAAGAAGCCCTGTCCATCCATAGAGAGGAAATTACTTAATGTAAAATGAACCCTCTAACAAATCTAGAAGAACATGCAAAAACATGAAACAATGCAACCTTTCACTAAAAACGAAAGCATTGTACCGGATGGAAAATGGTCACCATTTCATTCTAACCTATGCACAGTCACTCAAGGAACTCGACTTGTTATAGGAAATTGGACAAACAGAAGCCTCCTTGCAAGAATGATACCATCTTTCCGACTGGTCCTATAAGGAATTTATGAAACAAATCACCTCAACTTCAGCGTTTTTGAAGTCTCAAATTAAAGATTTAAAAATAATAATAAAACTGTTAGGGAGCTGTTAGGGTTAATTCTTTTAAAATTCAAGTTTCCAAACAGGCCATAAGAAGAAATCGGGAATGAGAAGCTGTCTCAGTGGTTACAAGAATGATGTGGGATCCGTTACTGCCACTCCAATAACATAACTAGGATGGTAGCTCAATTCGACTCCTTTCCGGTCATGGTCATTAGGCCTTCACATCCAGTTTCTACCGCGATTATGGCCATCCAGATAATAACGAATGCCTAACTAAACACTAGTTTTAAACACAAAATGTTCAGCTTTTTCGGATTATATGTAATGATCAGTCATCAAATAATTCTGGACGAAATAATAAAGGTAAAAAATAATTTTATTTGCGACATCATTTTAAAAACATTAAGAACAGAATTAAAAAAGACTCTGACAGACAAAAAGCTAATTGAATGGGAATGCTCAACGTCATTCCTACGGATCTCTTCTTCAATATCATGACTAATTTAAAAGTATTGAAATTTTATCATTATAACAATTTTTATAGGCCATTATTCTAGTATCGTAGCTTAGTCTTAAAGGAAGCTATTAGTGCCTTCTGGTTTCAAAGAAAATTGTATTTTAGCCATGGCAATTCGCATAATAATCTCAAATTTAATATTTTGTAATAAATTTATTGCTTAAATAATACATCATCCCAAGGGTTTTAAATAACGATATTTTTAAAATCGGTTTATTACTTTCCAGATTCGGAAAATGATATGAATTTTAAATTCTTCTGCTTAGCTTTTACAACTGAGTTATCAATTTTTTTTTAATATGTAAGAATAGAATATTTTTTCACATAAATAAAATTCAGTGTTTGGTGCTCTAACAGGAAGTTACTTTTCAATTAAATATAGATGTCAAATTGCTTTTTCTTCATTAAAAAAATGATGACGAATTACAACCGTTTCTTATTTTTTCATTTCTAGTTGGAGTAAATTTAAGGGGGTCCGGGACACATTTTGAAAAAAATTTTATTAATTAATTTAAAATTTTGAAATTTTTTGTACTGATCAACCATCTTATTAATAAGCAAAATCACAACACAAAAGTTTTTAAAAAAATTTTTAAACTTAAAATTTAAATTTTTTTTAAAAAAAAGTGACGTTGTTTTAAATCGATATAACTCAAAATATTTTTGATCAATTTTCAAAATTTTTTCATTAAATCAAACACAAATATATATTTTTTTATTTTGATTCGGCAATTTAAAAAATATTAATTTAAAAAAATTTAAAAAATTTGAATGAAAATTTTGAAAAAATCTTGGGTACTTTTTTTAAAAAAATTCATATCTTGAAAAGTAAAATTTTTTTTAAATTTGCTGAATCAAAATTAAAGTGAACAGTTTGAAAAGTATCTGTTTCAAATTTCAGACCTCTATCTTTATATGATCTGGACTTATATCAATTTGATCACAACAAATAATGAAAAAACGCAACATGCGTTTAAAGTCTAAAAATAAAATTTATAAGAATTAAAGCTATTTAAATACCTTTAAAAGCGTCCAGATGCATAAGAGACACCTCCCTTCCTCACAAGTGTTTGGTTTAATTAAAAATTTATTTCCAAAAAATCAAAAATTACGCTAAAACAATGCCAGGAAATGTCTGTTTACATTTAAAGAGATGAAGTTGCCATGGCAACGCCTTTTTGACAGTTTGAATTTCAAAGCAGTGGTCAACAAAAATTATGATATCTCTCGTTCTTATTAAGATAGAAACATGATTTGAATGTCATTTTAAGCAGAAAAGGATGCAGGATTTTTTCAGCTAAAAAAAAAATTTTGAAAATTTGACGATTTATGTGTCCCGGACCCCCTTAATTTTTCATCTGAATACTTAAGTAGCAAAATGATCGTAAAACCAGAAGTTCGTAATACCGAATAAAGTGAAGTAAAAATGTCTTTATAACATTAAAATACTAGCCTCTATTCACTACTAGTTGATTCTCTAGAATCTTTGGTTAATAAAATTTTCCAACTAAATGTTTCCTGTAACTTGCTGTTAATTGTTTCCTTAAAAAATATTTTTAATTTCAAATTTTTATACACATTTTTCTATTTTATAATGTTATTTTAGAAATCTTAGGCTATTATGTTCATTGTGCTATTCATTTCACTAATTTACAATCTGCAACTTTATACATTCTGTTATATCAAAAAAAGAAAATCAGAGTTTAAAAATGCATCTACTTTAAACAATTTTCACCACTGTTTTTGGATCTAAATCGTCATTCCAAGTACGGAAAAATTTTAAATTTATATAAAGTTTACATTTACATTTATGAAACATACATATCCTACTAATAATATAGACGTAAATCATATAAATATTAAACAGATTGCTTCTTCATTAATTTTCCACAATGGAAGCAAATTAGGCCATTAATTGATGTGAGAATGAAAACAACTGAATGGGTTTTCATTCACAGCGTGGAAATTATTGTTGAAATCCTTACTTAAAAATATCTTAAAAGGCTAATTGAAGCAATGATATAAAAATTTACAGCAACTAATTTAGTATAATTTAAAAAAAAAAACACTTTCTCAAACTTTATGTTAAAAAAAACATTTTTGTGCTGAAACATCTTCGAAAAATCGTTGTGTGTATGCCTATCTTGTCCCTCTACAGATCAGACCAACAAGTATTAAATTCGGCATATACAGTGAATCCCAAAGTTGAGTATGTACCTAAACTTTTAATATACTTAAAGTTTATATACTAATACGTTTTTTGTTTTTGTTTTTGTTTTTTGTTCTCTATGTATAAACTCCTTGTGCGCCAACAAGTATACCAAAGGCTTACAGATGTAAGTCAGTACGCAATTGACAGTAAAATAATTTCAAATATAAGGTCGCAGGCACAAATGCAAAAAAAGAAGAAAGAAAAATAGGGTACTAATACGTTTATATACGTTTAATATACTAAGTTTTACTTAACAGACTAAATTTTGATTTAAGTAAATTGTATCTTTTATTAATGATACTCGTGTTCTTCTTCCTCTAACATGTGAAAAAAGCATGCCACAAAATTTATTTTTATATAAAAAATACAATTTTATTAATTTCGTTTCCATAAGCAAGTCAATATTTAGTAGCGATCCTTTTGAATGAACCACATCAAATTATCGTTTAGTCATGGATAGTTTATTATTGTTAAGTTTTTTTATCGTTTAGGCTTGAATTCCACCAATTAGCCTTGATGTTTCAATTCAAATAAATTTTGGTCCATAACTCTTATGGGTTATTAGGTTCTTCTCTTATGACTTTTTTTTAGATCTTCTTTACTTGTAATGTCATGTTCATGGATGGATTGCTACAAATGAGACTATAAATTTCTTATTACATTTAAATCTAGAGATAAGCATGGCATGTGAAGTTGCTACTTCCAGTGGTAGCAATTGCTTGACAATCCTCACAATATACTTCGGATCGTTGTCTTGCTGAAAGATGAAGTTTGACCTTTACCCTAATTTATCTGAATTTTTTGTAAGTTATCCTTCAAAATTTCATAATATACCAATCAATCTCTGATGCAGTAAATGAAAAATACTCAATTTTCTGCCATACAACCCAAATGCGCAATGGTTCATATTCATATGATTATTCAATAAACTAAATAATATTTATTGATATTTTATGAAAATACATCTTCTTCTTCTTCTTCTTTATAATCCCCTGATCGGAATCAGATCAGGTCCATGAGTCCATTCGCCTTCAAACCATCAAGGACATTATTGGGGCTATGAAGCAGGTTCTCCCGGGAAAAGCCAATACAGCGAAGCAAATGCTCAGCAGTGGCCTCGCTTGAATTGCACTTTGTGCAGATGGGGAAGATCTTGTTCCCACCGGAGAACCGAAGAGTCTTGAGGTGGCCAGATTTAAATCTAGACAGAGCCATCTGGTCTTGTCTAGCACCGCCAAAGCTCAGAGCACCACCAGGGCCAGAGCCAAGGTACCAAGGATGGGAAGGTGGTAGTTTCCAAGATGAGTTGACAAGGGCCTTACTTCTGGAATGCATTTCCTGGAAAGTTAAGGGCTCAGCAGAATTCAGAGTCAGGGATGAACCCTTCTTAGCCAGACTATCGGCAATGTCATTATATTTAAGGTTTACATGAGATGGTATCCATTGAAAATGTATAGCGGAGGACTTGGACATCGATTTTAATTTTTCAAAAACACGGATGCCTCTCTGGTCTACAATATTCCTCCAGTTTTCTAAGTACTGTATGACGCTACGACTATCAACTAGAAGCCAAATCTCACCGATTAATTGGTGATCTAAAGAAAAGCCCAGAGCCATGTCAATGGCTATCAATTCTGAGCCAAAGACGGAACTAAAGTCAGGGTTGCGCTGACTAAGGAAAGTCTCTTCATTGCCGGATTTAATTACAACCCCGCTACCAGTGTGACCATTTTCATCTTTACTACCGTCAGTATAAATCAGTACAGCTTCAGATGGGATATTATTGATTACTTTAAGAGCAGCTTGTCTTAGAAATTCAGGATGTTGAGAAGATTTATTAGTGTAAGTCAATAGTTCTGTATGGAAGTACACACCAGATAATTTGTCAAGAGGGGAAGCAATAGGCTTTAGAGAGTTAGAAGAAACAATGGGTTGCAAAACATCTAACTTTTCAGCATGTCCAAGAGGACTATACCTCTTCAACCTCTGAGTGTTCTTCCAACCACACAGGAAATTAGCGGTTCGATGTTGAGAACGGTAGCTATAAAGTTTGCTAAAGTACTTTATAAGATTAGGAATACATCTATCCCTCAATGGCTGTAAGTCAGCCCCGTAGAGTACGATGCTGGATGGCGTGCTTCTGTGGAGCCCAGTGATAATACGAGCTGCGCTGAGCTGAACTCGCTCTAGTTTCTGCAAATTCGTATTCGAGGCAATATGATATATTTGAAACCCGTATTCAAGAACTGGGTGAACCAGAGAAATGTATGTAGTTCTTAGGGTCTTAGCATCTGCACCCCAGTCACGTCCAGAAATAAACTTCATAACGTTGAGGCGAATTTTAGCCCGGTTAACAAGTGAGTCAATGTGTTTATTGCAAGAGATCTCAGGATCGAGAATAAATCCAAGATATTTAGGGTTTTTTTCACAATGTAAAAGTAAAGAATTCATATAAATTCTAGGACTATAATTAAATAGCTTCCTATTAGTCGTAAAAAAGCCTGTAATAGATTTACCAGGATTGAAATGAAGTTTATGGTCCTCCGCAAAATCCAGAATATTCTGTATTGATTGGTTTAAGCTTGTCTCAACAACATCAATACATGAACCACTACACCAAAGAACAATGTTGTCAGCAAATAGTCCAATCTTGCAGTCACCAGGGATCACAGATTCCAATCCAGAGATGTAAAGGGCAAAGAGGGTTGGGCTCAAAACAGAACCCTGGGGCACACCCTGTCTGGAACGATAGTAACTTGAAAGCGTGCCATTATAGTCGACTCTAAAAAATCTATCTTTAAGGAAGTTGTTAATCCATGAGAGAGCCCGACCGTCAATAGCGAATTTTTCATATAACTTATTGATTAACTTATACCTCCATACTTTATCAAATGCTTTATCCAAGTCCAACAAGACTGCAATAGTATGGTTGGCTTATTATTATGGGCATCTCGCACATGTTGGGCAAAATAAAAGATTTGGTCTTGAGTACCATGCCCCCTCCTAAATCCATATTGTTCACTCGGCAAAAGATTATTAGTAGCCAGGTGAAAGTTGATACGATTCAAAAGCAGTTTCTCAAAGAGCTTGCAGACAAAATTTGTCAGTGCAATTGGACGATAACTGTCTGGGATGCCTGCAGGTTTATTAGGCTTCCTAATGGGAATTACAATAGCATTTTTCCAATTTCTCGGTAGCCTGCCAATTTTCCAAGAATGGTTAAAAATATCGAGTAAAAGTTGCTTTCCGCAATCACCAAGATGAGCAATTATCAGCCCATGCAAACCGTCAGGTCCCTGGGTTTTTGCAGGATCTACTTGTTTCAAGACCATTTCCAGTTCTTCACGATCATAAGGATCATGAAAATACATAAAGTAATTTATAATCAATAATATAAATAGTAAGTCTCTGAGATTTATATGCCATGAAGCAAATAAAACACATTTTAAGATCTATATATTTATTTTTTATTCCATAAATAACACCTATCTTTTTTAATATTACACATTCGTCTTTCTAATGGTTTTACCATAAATTACCATGCATAAATAATGACATTTCTATTAAAAGATCTTCTAAAATTTTGAAATGATTTTTTCTCTGTATATAAAAGCATTAATAAATTTTTCATAAAATCTCACTCACACATAGTGTGAAATAAAACACGTTTATTACACCATAAGCAAATGGATCTGCAAATGAATTTTTAAAAAATGCTTATATTTCTAAATAAAATAATAACAACATTTTCAGATATCAAATAATATATTTAAAAATATTCAAAACGAAATCTGGTAAGAAGTTTTAAACCTCATTATAACTTTTTCAAATGTCCAATGTTTCAAAATAAAGCAGAGCCTTTAAATTTACTCTTTTAGCTGTTACATACAAACACTTCAGAATTTAATTAGTCGTTCAAATTCTTTGCTCCACCAATTGAATTACGGAATTGTCACTGGTATATGTTACTAAACGGAACATCAAAAAATAATTTGTGGTCCATTACTGGTTTCATTCAGATAAATATCTCATTTAAGCATCCTCAAGAAAATATTCTTTTCTCTAGTCATGTTAAAAGATGGCCTGTAAAGCATTTTCAACAACATGAAGTCGCCTTTGACACGCTTCCTTTCTAATGCATTATTGGCGAGGGGCAATCTAATTTAATAGCTGAATTTTGGGCATTTCTCTCAGTTAATCCACATGTTCACTCAAAAAGTACGGCCTGGAGAGTTTTTAAAATAGCTTTAATCAAATGAATTTCCTTCTGAAGAAATATCTTTAAGTGTCTGTAATACAAAAAAATAAAGAAAATGAATCAGGCAGCTGATATTTGAAGACTTTAAAAAGAAGCATATTTTTAGAGCTTCTTTTTTAAAAAAATCATTTTATCTTCTGACACAAACGAGATCTTTTGTACCAGATGAAAAGCAATTCCGTTTTCTATTGTCCTGATATAAAGATACACGAAATGTACTACATTTTTTAAAGAACTAAAATTGGATATTTAATGAAACCTTCAAAATGAGCCGTCATTTTTCCTGCACTTTGCGACTTTTTTTTTTTTTAATGAAACATGGAGAAGGTATTACTATTCATCTTTTAACAGAACAATAGAAAATTTTAGATTCTCTAATTTTTTTGTTAGTAAACATAATAAAAGGATTAATATTCATAAACTATCTGAAGTGGTATCGCCGAACCTTTCTCGCATCCTCACCAACAATTTTATCTCCCTTCCACCGAATAAAATAAGGAGCCTTGCGTAAAGTCATGAATACCTTACATGACAATGGTGAACCTTAACTAGGAAATATAGATCTATGACTTTATTCTAGCAATTCTATCGCAAGAAAATGTATTTTAGACGCACTTTTGCTGGCTAGTTCATGTGCAAGCAAAGGTGTTAAATACTTTCATTTGGTGCAACTTATCATATGTATAATTAATAAAAAAAATTTAATAAAATAAAAATCAACAAATGAAACTTGAAACATGGTCGTACTACAATATTTCGAACTAGGCCTTTTATAAAATATTATTCCATAAAATATGTCACTAAAATCCTTTTAAACTGTTCTTATATTTCGACATTATATTTTATTAAATGTTTGCATATCTGAATACCAAACCAATAATGTAAATAATACGGCATAACTTTTAATGGCAATTTAAAGCCTTTTGTCTGTTTTAGTTGGAGCATAGTCAATAAAAAATTGTGTTATAATTATTTATTTCTCATATTATAAATATATTTTATAATGAAATAAATAATTAAAATACTTTTCTTCATATTCATACTTTATTAGGAAGATTTTTGATTTTATCTTTCAATTTAAATGCCTCAAATTCTTTATTATAATGCATTAAAAAACAACTACTAATATATCAGACAAACTCAAAGCTAAAATCATTTAATTATATAGAATTTCCGCTTGTATTATATGCATTTCTAAAATTTAAATGAAATTAAATATTTCAACTTATATCTGAGCACATTTTTCTTTGACTATTCTTTGGTCAAAAATCATTTTTCATTTTGTATTTTAATCCTTAAATTCATGTAATCAAATCAACCTAGATTTAAATTAATTGGTAATTTTATTTTAAATTCCATTTCATGCGAAATTTAGTTTCTGATATTATGAACCTTTTAACAAAGTTCAGTCTTTCCCCTAATGTGAAATCATTTGTTATACACAGCATGCATATAAATGAAACTTTTCAAAAGATAATGAAATACCAATTAAAATATAGATTTTAACAACAAACTTGGACTCAACAATTTCTTCTTTCAAATGATACTCCCGAGTGGAAAAAGAATGCATTCTGTCCGCCTAGCATTCACTTTTGCCAAACAAATTCTAGAACCATAATGAAATAACAATTAAAAAGCAAATTTAAAAGCTCTTCTTTGATGTTAAAGGGAATGCATTCCATCCTAAAGATTCTCGAAATTAGCCTATTAGTAAAACAATAACCTAACCAGAACTTATAAGTAAACAGAAAATTTCACCACCGATACGAAGTCTTAAGGTGATATTCCGTGCACGTGTATTAGAAACTGTCGCAGGAAAACAGTAGAGCAGCGAGTAAACATACTCTTATGTTCATTTTAAAACAGAAACTTTGAAAATGTACTCCATTTTGTGATAACGAGGTTAGGAGAGAACTGAGAAACTGTTGAATACTTGTTAAGCATCTGTGTAATGGGCAAATATCTATTTTCTATAACCGCGGAACTCATGGACAATCTTTCCAGGCTTTCTTCATTTTGATATTTATCAGACATAAGTACCATAACATGCTTACAATATATTACCAGCAGGAAATTGTAAATAATTCATAAAAAGTTATCAGTAATCTTAATTACGTCAGTTTCAATTTCAAACAATTCTTACAATAAATGATTGGAAAAGTTAGTATTTTAAAAAATAAAGTAGATATCCTTCTGAAATTTTCAGCAGTTAGTTCAGTCTAAGTAATATGTTCTTATAAAGAAATTCAAATATCTCTCCGAGTTTAAAAAGGATATTTTTTTAATTTCCAACTTTTAAAAAAATAAACTCTGGTTTAATTAAGTGTTATGTCCCTAATAGCTCATTTTATAGGCATTTTAAATACATTTTTTAAATTACATTTTCCTCTCAGATTAGTTTTTATGAAACAAAAATCCGGTATTCCAATCTGCATGCCATCCATAACCCCTTTTATTTGGCAATATATCTCTATGCAAATTTTGAGTCCTTATTTGGATAGTCAACCTACCAATATAATTGCTGTTATGCTTCTTTTTTATGTAAAAGTACAATTTGAGTACAATGTCAAGAATAAGTATAACAAAGCTGAAAATGTATTTGTAATAAAATTAAGAAATTATTCACAATCCATTTTTACGATACTTTATATTTAAAAAAGAATCAGAAATATTAAGACAGTTTATTTCAATTATTTTTCTCTTATTTTAAAAATTTAAGCTTGCAATGAAAAAGACCATACTGACTGCTATAGCCAAATAGGTACGAAAAATATCCAAAAAAATGTGTAATTGCTATATAACAAATATAATTACGTTTTAAAAAACATTTTTTCGCATGCCTTATTTTATAGTAAAGAAACAAGCCAATCTAAAACTCAACTTTAATTTTTTTTTCTTTAAAATACAGTGAGGTTGTATTTACAGTGAAATAAATACAAACTACTAATTATAATCAATTTTTTAACTGAAATTTTCATATTAAGAATACTGAGAATTTTCCTTAAGAACAAATAAATTACCACGCTTTTTTGAAATCAAAACGTCTGCTGCTTTCTTTTTATTTATTGATATTACTTAAATTTTTTTAAACTAATTATGGAATGTTAGATAGTAAAAAAAAAAATTAGCAGATTTTGTATTTTACTTTTTCTTGTGAGATTTACTTCTCAAAAATTATTTATTTTATAAAATACATTGAATCAATAAATTTTTAAATTAAGGTAAATCAACATTAGGTAGTCCAACTTCATTTCTATTTAAGGTTGAATTACTTTAATTAATCTGAACAACAAATATACTTGTAATGAAATATTATATTTTGCATTTTATGAGGTATAAAAAATACCTTTCATTTTTTTAATTATGTCTCAAAATATTTTTCTTTAAATTTGTTTTTGTTTTCCTTAATTAAACAAAAAAAAGTAATAATGTACATAAATGTTTTGCGCAAAATGCCAACTACCTATAAAGAAGAAGACAAATAGATAATACACATTTTTAATCATCATAATTATATAATTGCTATTTTTATTAATACATAATTGTTATTAATAAATATTTGTTTTAAAAATAGTGTTTTACCTTCAATGCTCAGTTACAGACTATTACCATGAATTTTCTTGTCATGACGTTAAAACCTCTTATGTAATTATATTCAAAACAACTTATGTTAGTGAAAAAATCCTTATTTTAATATAAAAATGTCACGAACTGTTACAAAAATACTGTCCAGTTTTTTAAAAAATTAAAATTTATTCTATAAAATTTCTAGTTGGTTATCACCTATCTCTTTATAAAAATTTATATGTGGTAAATCTGAATCTATCGTTTTAGAAATCATATGTTATATCAAACATACACCACGATGCTTAAAGAAAAAGATGATGTTTAAAAAATAAATCATATACTCATGCTTATGCTAGAAAGGACCTTTGAAGTTTGTGCATTATTTAATATAGAGTTTTTTTTTAACAATACATATATTAACATTTACTATTGCCACATAATCTAAAATAAATAAGTTTCTCATCAAAAAATTTGTATAATATAAAATTACACTTGATTATCAACGAGGTTAGTTTAACGAAGAAAAATAAGTAATCAAGAATAATTTTTTTTCTTGTACGTGTTTTTATTAATTTATCAAAGTCGAAAAAAGAAAACGAGAAGTCTCCAAAAATTCTATGTGGCAAATAAAAGACATTTCTTTTATCAGTAATTCTGTTCAAAAAACACTTAGTATGCTAGATATTTTAATTAAAATTCACAAAAGAATAAATTAAAAATATTTTGTTAAAAAGAAAATTTGAGTAATTTTCCACATCGCAGGCGATATTTTAAAAAGCAATAAAAATAATAATAATAAATCTACCATCCAAATGATATATTCTGACCAAAAATAGTTTATGGCAGATATGTGAGATCTGTGATCAAATTGCAGAAATTAAATTATTCTCAGAGAAAAAAATGTCACTTCATATTATTATTTACATGAATACATGAGGAATACATGAATATTTCTTATTTTTCTACGTATGAAAAAGTTGATTGTAAAATATGCTTTTATTTTATATTTATTCTTTATTTATTATACCTATTACTTTATCCTGCGTGTTCGCGAAAGGATCACAAATTCTTTTCATCGGTTAAATTAAGAAAACAATGCCAATCTAAAAAACTTCTTATTTGATGAAAAACAAAAATAATGCACTGCTTCAGTTATTATTTTTTCATTCAGAATGAAAAAAAGATACAATAACATCAAAATAATTGCGCATTTTGTAATTCCCATTAATTCAGTTTTGTATTTACATCTTATTAATTAAAATCTGTGGAAGTTTTTCTATCTAGACTTATCTAACTATCAGAAAAAATTAAAGAATCATAAAGTTGCATAAAAACTCACGTTAACATCTAATTATCAGCCACTGGAGCAAAAAAGTTGCAGAGACGTCTCAAATGACACTTGTTTTGAAAATTTCTTTTGTTAAAACTGTATTAGATTGTGTTTTCCATTAATAAAAAAAATGTCTGGATGTCAAAAAGAATTTGAATAATTCTAAAAAAAATTATGCTTTTTAAACTGGTGGATTCATTACTGAATTAAGGAAATAAATCGCTTCTTGCAGATGGTGTGTGTGTGTGTGTGTGTGTGTGTGTGTGTGTGTGTGTGTGTGTGTGTGTGTGTGTGTGTGTGTGTGTGTGTGTGTGTGTGTGTGTGTGTGTGTGTGTGTGTGTGTGTGTGTGTGTGTGTGTGTATGTGTGTGTGCTAGCTCTGTATATGTCAGATAGTTTGGCCTATAGATATCAAATTTGACACATATAAATATTAGAGGGTGGAAATCTGTACTTCAGAAGAACACTTTTCAAAGAATTGTCGTAAATTAAAAATTTAGGTGAATTTTGAGGTTTTCCCGCGATAATTTCCGAAATATTATCATAAAAAATAACATTTCATACCGTTTCAAAATTTTTAAAAAAATTATTTTTAATGATAACAATTTAATAATCCTGGGAATTTCTCTTGCATTTTGACAATTATTTTGAAAGCAGATTTTTACCAAATTTCCAACAATAGATCAAATTTGTGCCCTGAAACTCAAAATATTTTCATTGTTTCATCCATTATTTAGTCGTGCGATTTTCTTTCATTGATGAAGGTTATATAGAGACAATTTCGTTAATTGTCTGCGTAGTTTACCCGGCGGGTAAAAATAAATATAGATACAATATCAAGAAATTTAGAAGATAGATGAACCATACATTTACATTTTAATAGCGCTATGATGTCATGGGATTGATTTCCATTAAAAAGATTCATGTATACAATAAACATGCCATATGTAAAAAATTTAAAGCAACGTTTCTTTAATATCTAATGATTTGATAATATGAATATGAAGTTATATTCATATAATTTAAATAAAATTAAATTTGACTAATATTCCTGGTGAATCATCTGGTCGTCAAAGGCATTTGATGAAATAGATGTATAATAAATGGGCAAAAATTATTGATATTGAAAATTATTGTCTAACCCTTATTGCTCGATGAATGTGAAATTTTCAAATTATCCAATTTCTTTGCAAAATACTCAGACTAAAAACCATGGTTTTAACCTAAAAGTTTCAACAATGAAGTTCTGATTCCATATTCAAAGAAATGCTACAAAGGATATGATAAAAAAAAAAGAGTAATGAAAATAAAAGTTCCAAAAATGCTTTTAAAACATAAAAATACAAATAAATGAACAAATACAAACAATCTGAGACTAATAATTTTAGTAAAAATGAAATATTTATGTAGATGCATCGGGATACCAATTATACATTCTCTTAGAGAAATGTTATAACTGTAATTACCTGATACATTTAAGAAATTGGAACTAGTTTTAAACGTAAATATAGCAATATAGCTCAAGCCAATTTCCAGTCGCAAGTAGAAAACGAAACCCTTTCCAAAAACTGTGAATTAAAGATAACGACTTTTACATTTCCTTTGCAAACAATTTTAATTACGAATGCTATTTTTAATTTTAAATAATTGTTTCTCTTAACTTTAAATAAGTATAATTCTTTGTTTTAATAAACTCTATGCTATTTAATTAAATATACAATAATTAGTAGATTAAAAATTAAAAGCCGTTTATAGTAATAGTTAACACTTAACTAAAATACACTTTCAATATGTTTTTGAATGTTTAATTTTTATTTTAACTTGGATTCATTTCAACGATTGGAGATTCTTCTGAATTTTGAGAGCAACTCTAAAATTCTGAATTTCTTTCCAAAAAATTTTGTGTGAAAGAACAAACGTCAACTTAAAATTAAATTTGGGAATAATAATAGAAAATTGAATTACAGTAATGTTAACAATGCATTATATTTCATTAACTTAAGTCACTAACACATTTATTTAGAAAATTTTTAATTTATTACAACCGTGTTTTTTTATTTAATGATATCTTATATGCACAAAATTTCTTTCTTTTATAAATATATTGTAGATTAAAAGCAGTTATAAATAGTTTTAAATGCGAATATAAAATTTAGTTTAATCTGAGTGGCAACATATTTATGAAATGTAATATGAAGATGGCGATTTTCAACAGGGATTTTAATGATTTTTTCATTAGTCATTAAAATCTGTAATGCATTTCTGAATTAATTTTTTGTAGAATTTTTCAGCATCGACAAATAATAATAAATCGCATGCAAATAACATTCTTTCCCATGTTTTGGCAATTTTCAATTTCACTTAGCAAACAAAACGTAAACGCCGTACTGTTTGCTGGCAAAATACCATACCTAAAAAAGCATAATAACTAATAACAATTTAGATATTAGCTGCTAAGGAATTTCTTTATACTTTAAAGTATTTTAATTCTAATTCGGAAAATTCATCTAATAGTTCGGAGTTCTGTAGACAAAAAAGGCTGGCGTAATTAAAATAACTTTTAACTTTTCAATAACTTTGAGCCTTCTCACATTGCAATACAAAATAAACGATGACATTCAAAATCAAATCCATAAAATTTATGTATAAATGTCAGTTTAAATACTTTTATAAATATATTGTAGATTAAATATTTTCATTGGTTATTTTTCGAAGAAAAAAGCGATCAAACACTTCATTGAATTCATATTACATAGAATGTCGTTTTAATCATGAATTATTTTTTTTTGCATATGCTGCCATATGCATTAGCTTAAAATAAGTCGATAAAGCATGTAACCAGTTTATTGGGCCAGGATTAGTCTCACTCGTCGATTAGCTTAGTAAAGGGAAGTAATTAAAAACGTCCAAAAAAAAATTCCTTCTTTTTCATTGAGCCAAGAGAAAATGGAACTTGGGAAAGCTCTTATCCTTTTAGATTGCGTGCATATTTCTGTTTTACGGTTGGCCAATTAATAAATATTTTTTCTTAGTTTTGGGATTTTTTTTAATTAAGATAGCTATTGAATTAAAAACTTTCGAACGAAAAGAATAAAAAAAAAATCATTATCAGTTTCAGACGATAATTTTTAAAAAAATGGGAAGAAGAATTACTGAGAGTCTTCAACATTCAAACCAAAATTAATTTGTATCATATCAAATTCCCAAGTGATTTTTTTTTTCTGAAATTAACTATTTGTTAAGAAATAAAGTGTTTAAATATTCAATTTTTCATATACTATATTGTTTCTAACTATTGTTTCTCGTGAAAAAAACTATTCTTGATTCTCTTGATGATAATATAACATTTATTGCATTAAATGACAAGTAAAATATTTTTATAAGTAGATTAAAAACTTTCGAATGAAAAGAATAAGGAAAGAAATCACTATAACTTTCAGACGATAATAAAAATAGATGAATGAAAAAATTATTTTGAGAGTTTTAATACGTTCAGAACAAAATTGATTTGTATCATAGCATATGCCCAAGTGGTTGAATTGCAAAAATAAACTATTTGTTAAGAAATAAGGTTTTTAAAAATTTAATACTTAACACACTTTATTGTTTCTAATTGTTCTTCCTTGTGAAATATCTATTCTTGATTCTCTTGATAATAATATAACGTTTATAACATTTAATGACACGTAGATATTTTTATAAGTAGATTAAGGTATGCAAAATTGTAAAGACATTTCATAATTTGGACTATTCTGCTTTATAAGTAGAAGTTTCGAAAAATAGTACAGGAAAGCATTCGAATAATAATGATTTGGCAACAACCCTTTTAATCGAGTTTTGCTAAACAGTTTGAATTACTACTCGTAACAGTTTTTTTTTCTTTCGTAACTCTTTTGGAATGATTAAAAATTAAAATTTAACTGAAAAAAGGGCATATAAAAATAAGGGTATTATTTACCCATTAATTTTAACAGAAAGAATAGAAATCATGTTTTTATTCTTAATGTCTTTATGTAAAGAATAGAAATCATGTTTTTATTCTTAATGTCTTTATGTAAAGAATAGAAATCATGTTTATATTCTTAAAAGTCTTTTGAGAAAACTATTTCCGTATTTAACTACTTTTAATTAGAACTATTTGATATCAAAAGAATATTTTTGTTTTTTGTAGTCTATTATTCTGAAGAAACAAAATCATTCTAGTTTTATTTGTGTTATTGCCTTAAACGCTAATTATTTTATTCATTTATTTTGTTTTGAGAAAAAACATTCACTCTTTACAAATGTTAAATATTACTAAAATTATTCGCTGCTGAAATGCTATACACCTCAGAAAAATGAAATCATTATTTCATTTCAAACCAGTGGTCTCGAATATTATTCAATTCTTTTTTAAAGAAATTTAACAAATAATAAGTGATAAATATTTATCTGTAATATATGAAAAGAAGAAGTGGCATCATTGGAAATAATTTATTATAAATTTTACAAATCCAACAAAAGGAAGAATACTAATTAAAAAATAAAAAATCAGTCATTAAAAAAAAATTACAAAATTGATAGAAAAATTCTTGCTATTGAAAATACAATAATGAAAAATCTTTGGAAGTTTTAAAATTCTTCTTCATTTAACAAATAATCATTAAGAAATGAAATATGATTTTTAATATATGAATGTCATTTATTTCATCTACAGTAGAAATTATTCAGTGTGCATTTTTTAATCACAAGTTAAAGATTGTCGTTTGCACATTAGCTAGTGAAACAATTTCAATTACTAGACATCTGTTTCTATTTTTAAATAATTTCTTTTTTTATTTTGGAGTTTTAACAAAAATACTAGGATTTCAAATTCCTTTTTTAATTAAAAAAGAGAAATCTCCCAGCATTTTTAATAAAAACAGAGAAAATTGTTAGGTATTAATATCCATTCGAAGAAAAAAATATTACATTAATTTTAAATGCATGGTATTTTTATAAGAGAATTGGTATTCTTTTTAGAAACATTAGTGACATAATTTATGATAAAGAATGCATGACACTTTAATTAAAGTATTTTAATAACATTTTTTAATATCCTGGGATTATATCGTCCATTATGTTTGCATTATATTTTTCTACGGAAAACTATTTCCTAGTAAAATATTTGAAAAAGAGTTTGTTTCTTAAAACAAACTGCGTTTCTATAAAAGTATGTATACACCGTTTTTTTAACCTCAATGTTTTACGTACATTAAATGTTTCCAAATTAAGTAAAGTTTTCGTTCTAAAAAAGCAGATTCTTTATCCACTACAATTAAACAAAGGTCTTTGAATATATAACGAAAAAACTGATCATTTGAAAGTTCATTATTCATTTTTCAAATTAGAAGTGATAGATCTTAGAACAAATCGGAAGTTCGAAAAAAATTCTTTTCATTCAAATCTTCAAGTTTTTAATTTTTAGTCAGTGTAAAGTAAACTCGGTTTTTTTTTTTTTTTGCAATTTAATAAATTCCTTAGTTGATTAGTTTTAAACTATTCATATGCAATCCATTCTTTATAAACTGTAAGAATTTTCTTAAAGATCTAATTTTAAAAGTTGTTGATTATTCGATAAAAAGCAAACATACCTTATCGTTATAAAAGCTTAAAGCAGAAATATTTTTTTTAAAAAACAGAATTTTTAATGTAAGAAAAAAAATCGATCATTTATTTTTATTAACAATATTTTACCAAATTTCATTCTCATCCCATGGATACATCTCTAAGAAAATGAAATAATGAATTCTTTTGGATAATTATTACAGTGAAATGATCGTTAATTTTCTCTTTTTATTTTTTCGTGTTTAGAAAGAATGCTGTATGTTTTTTTATTTTGTTTGAATAAAAGGAAACTCATAACAAAATCATCATAGATCCTGTAGAATTTATAAATACGCTTATCAGCAAATTGTGAAAAATCTTTAGAAAAAATTTATTTTGTGTGTTTTGAGGGAGGATAATGGAATGTTATTAACTTTCTAAAGAAATACGCTTTAAATAAATGAAAGTATATTACAATTATTTTAACATATCAATTTAAAAAACTGATTCCACCTATTGGACAACAAAATTCTTTTAAAATAATTTAAAACCAAAGTTTTTTTTTATTCTCGGTTTTATACTGGCAAACTATAATGAACCCAAGTATTACGTATTGTGCTCTGTGTTATTTCTTCTTTTGTTTTCTCATATATGATACAAAACATATAGCCATAGATTTTTTTTCATCTTTTCGAACAACAATTCATATCTACAAAAAATACTTTAACAATTTTTCCTAGTTTTATTTTTTGCCAAATTCATTTTATAATAACCAGTAGTTATTAAAATTGTTTTCTGGGTTAGAAAACAATTTTAATAACTACTACTAGACTATTATATTTCTTAATAGGGCCAATCAAATTTGTAATGACAGAAGTTTGTGATCAAATATGAACACTTTCTTTTGTGCACCAACGAAAAAAAATTCACCTGATTTTACCTTACATTTATTCTTGTAATCGATTTAGTAAAAATAATTTTTCTTTCTTAGGTAATAATAATAACATATTTTTCTGCCTATTTTAAAGTGCTTAAGAACTCTTAGTCCTTTTTAAATATAGATTTGTGATTCAATTATTTTTATGATTGTAACCCTTGTTTAAAATAATTAATTGATGAATTGTTTAGTAGTGGCAACAAAATGGCAATTTTACTAAAAAATGTTTCCAAATCTCATTTACATTAAACTTTTTATATAATATATCATTCAAATTTTAAAAAAAAATTTATACATTTTATTGTTTACTGCACTAGATTTTAAAGGTTTTTATGCTGAGAAATAAAACAGAAGTAAAAGTTCTGCATTTTAGTTACTGTTCAAAGAAAAAAATAGTTATAAAATAACTTTTAAGTATGAAAACGGACAAAAACACGTTGGTGAAGTATTTCATACAAGAATAAAATGGGTATAAATTTATTACAACAAGAAAAAGAATTGCTTTCCGTTGTTGTAACTAAATTGTGTTTTTTTATTTCAAAGATTGAAGTAATAATTGTGTGTAAACCGAATGTTGAGTTATTTATTAAATTGAAAGTAAAATTATACTCCATTAGAATTAGTATCAATAACCACTTATTCTTTACGATTGAATATAAATCTTTCTGGCGCAATAAATATTTCAAGAATATTTATTGTATCTGAGGAAAATAACGAAAAAAATGCCTTGAGTTTCGTTTTTTAATTAAATATCTTTACAAATAATAATTTTATAAGTTCAAAGCATAACAGTTGAACAAGAAGACATCCGAATAATAAATGTTGGAATTCATAGCTTAACTATAATATGATGTAATCATTATGCGCAAGTGCGCGTTGGTTACGTCAGGAAAAATCCCATAATCCCAAGAAGAAGAAGTAAGTTTAAGTTTGTTGATGAAGTGTAAGTAAGAACGGAACGAAAGACGATTGTATGTCATATAAAGAAATTTCGGATGATTAAAATGACGAATACTAGAATTCGTGCATGAGAAAGAAATAGGTAAATAATCTTTGTAAGTATTTACCTGTGCCTATGTCCTCGTCCAGAAAAATAATTAAATGATAAAATTGAGAAAGCTCAACCATTATAGGATTGATGATTTTGACATTTATGTGGATTAAATCATGTTGGAATACCTCGATTCTTTTGATTTCCCGGAAAGACAGTTAAGAGTACATTTTCTCTTACATTTAGATATTTTTGACAAAAATAAGTGAATGAATTCATTTTGTTACTGCTTGCCTTTCAGAAAAATTCTAATGACAATCAAACAGACGAACAGATATTTTGTCTTTGATTAAAATTGAATATAAATGCTGCGACGAATATTATTTATTCTATAAAATATAACTATGAGTTGAATTGGAATTATATCACAAAATTATTAGTTCTAAGGGAAATTCCGAAATTTCTTAAGTGCAAATATGTTTACTAAATGGGAATACATGCTCTCAAATGGGAACTGAGCTGCATTAGATCATATCTAAATTTGCATTGTGTTCAGTTCGCATAACTATGCCGCTATAGTAACTTCGGCAAATATTTCATTCTCCAGAAGCAGTTCATCTTGCAATATATTTACATGTTAAAGTTCGGTAAGGAATGCCGAAATAGATATTTATGTAATACATATATTTCCTGGGTCTTTACTGACAGAGAAAATGACTGTTTTCGAATTAAGATGCATAACAAACTATAAATAAATGCATATAAAAATACTTACAGCCAAATTCTCTTTTGGCAGTGAGGTAATGTTTCTATTCTTATGTCAGGATAATGATTACATTAGAATAATTTCAAGGATTAGCGACTGAGAAACCGAAACACTACCTGTTGAACAATATATGATGTTGATAATATTTAATAAAAGATTTAATTTAAATTGCGCGTTAAGGCTCTAATAGCTAGTTTTTACAATTGATTTAATGATGATCAGTTTATCCAAAAATAATGTGGTGCGATTCAAAAGTTATGAAATATACTTTATGGAGTGATAAATCCCACGGTAATAAGTATTTATTGTACATGAATTTATTGTATAAATTAGCGTAATGAGCTTCCAACGCCTGAAATAGGCAAAATAGAATCAATATATCTATGTACACCACCATCATTAAACATCTCAAAGTTAATCCTCGAATCCTAAATTTTGTAGTATAGTAATGTCCTCTGTTTTGTCATTGAATGATTTGATTGCAACAGCCCATGAAAAATTCTATGTGTAGTGATGTTTACATACGTAAGGCCAGGCTAAAAGCATTAACATAAAAGAATAAAATAAATTTTCATTCAGTTAAAATTATAAAAAACGTACCAACAAACTAGGATGAAAAAAAATTTCAAAAATGTTTTAAGAAAAATTTTTTAAATGAAATAAAATTGGACATGAAAAAAAAATTCATATTTTGGACTTTAAAGCGATTTACATTCTTCATGATTAAACTTTTTAAACAAATTCATTTTTTTTCTATAAATTTCTACATATATTTTCTATATTTTTCTATAAAAGAAAGAACCAAGATTTGTTTATCTTAGTCTTAGTTTATCTTATCATTTAGCTAATACAGTCGAAATCAAAACGAGAATAACTGCAACCATATAACCATCTAAAATCCCTCAAAAAAATATGAAATGAAATAAGGCGAAACCACTAGAAAACAAAAACTCAATGGCCATTTAAGAGTCCTCATGTAAATGTGCGAGCTATCGAAAGCGAAAAGGTCTGAAAATCAGCATCACTATTATTTCTTCCAATATGGAAATTAGAACCCACATTCTTTAAGGGCAAATCTACAACCCTCAAACAGATATGCAAGCTGTCCTTTGCAATAAAACCAAAAATCCAAGCCTTTATTATTGTATCCAATAGAGAAGCGAAAACATACTTTTTACTATGACTATTCCACAACTCCTCATAAATATGCACGAGTTGTTCGAAACAAAAGAACCAGAAAGACAAACCACTTTTATTGCACCAACCATGAAAGAGGAAAGCTGCTTATTTAACTCTACGAACTCTTATGCAAATGCTCAACCTGTCATAATCAATGGAACCAGAAAAATAATCCATTGTTATTGTATCCAATAGGAAAGCGATAATCAACTTTTTAATAGGGCAACTCTTCGACCCCTCATATAAATGCAGGAGTTATCACAAACTAAAGAACCAGAAATCCAATCCACTATTACTGTTCACACCATTAAAGCGAAATATTGCTTTTGTAGCAACTCTACGAACCGTCATACAGATGTGCGCGCTGTTATAATTGATAAAGTCAGAAAAACAAACCACTGGTATTGCATTCAATTAAAAAGCCTGAAACCACTTTAATATACTTCACCTCTACGAAACCTCATACAGCTGAGTGCCTTGTAAGGATCGATGAAACACAAAGCAAAATCAACATAATTGTTATCCACCAAGTAAGCAGAAATTAGTCACATTTAATAGGTATTAATCTCATTCATTATAAACTTCTAGTAAGAATTAAACTTGGAACTGAACCGTAATGCAATCCTTCTCTCTGTATTATAAATCAGACTAAACTCGGAAGATGCATCTCACAATGGGCCGTTTGTTTCATGTGAATGCGCAAGTGAATCAATGCATGCAACATCACATCTTCATGACAAACATCAATTGTATAGCGATGTCACGCTCTTTTTATTCTTTCTAGATGGTCGAATGCACTCCAGAATTAACTTCGCACTAAAAGTCTCTCGTGTGCTATGAAATCCCAAACTGATTCCCTTCAATTAAATTAAGAAACCCGATAAATGATTAAAATGCTCCTAGAATCAAATAATTTACTCAAGCGTTTACAACTGCATTTGACAATAGCTCTGTTGATTCGGTAAGAATTCTTAGTTCCGCACTTTTAAATGTATTTCTTCAGCCGATAAGAAGTTGATTCCGGGCTTATTGCCACCTTTTAATATGATAAATCAATTTTCATGCTTTATTACACAGCGAGTGTAACTCACTTATTAGGAAAGCATAGCTCTCATTGATCTATTTCAAAAATTAAGTTTTGGAGCATTTACTTAATTGAATGCTTAATTAGGCTGCTCATAATATCTTATATCTGAATTAGCACCCGTGCTAATGTGGTTGAAAGAAAAGTCTTGTCATTAATAAGTTTGCTACATGATTAAGAGACGCAGAATTTTAATACAAGTTGAAGTCAGCGAAATGAAAATGGAGGCCTTTCTTGTTTTTCCTCATTTGTTATTTTGAATTTAGATACGAGTTTCAGAATTTTGGAGGATTCCATCTTCTTCTACGAACCAGCTGCTGAGTGTGTTTGATTTACTGTTAGTTTACATTTTGAAGCAGAGTTTTAAACCAAAATTATCCTGGAATCAAAAGCGAAATATTTTAAGGTTAAGTAATGAAGAGTAGTATTATATACTTTAAATATTTTATGTCTTGGGGAGTAATCCAGTGAAAATAAAATTAGTGAGAGAATTAATATTATATATATATATATATATATATATATATATATATATATATATACATATATATTGTTACGAAATTGGATAGTGGAAGTTATATGGTGTGGAGAACGCTCAATCAGCAGGCGGCAGTAGAAAAAGAAACAACGACGTTTATTTACACGAAGACACACAGGACAGCACAAAGACGACAACTATATACAGCACAGAGAAGACAATTATCTTCAGCCGCGAGACGTGCAAACAGCAGCACACAACAAGACTCTACTGCAGACAGTAGCGCAGAGCTTAGTTCAGCACTAGCTTGACTAGCTGCTCTGCTAACTACTGGAAGACCAGTTCTTCACCGTCGATTCCGACTACTCTCCCTTGCAGCCGGAGACTGCCTCCTTTTATAGGTCTCAGGAGGGGGGGCTACAAGCCTCTCAACCAATCAGGAACTTTCGAGTCGTATCTCGGTTCCTAATGGACGGATCGGGAAATTTCTCGATGTTTCGGGTATAATCTATTTTTAACGCCAAAGTCGCCAAATTCGTCGCCAAATGGTCACCAAGTTTGTGGCTAAGCTCTGGGACCTCCGACGCGACACCCGGACTCCGTCCAATACAGATGACTTTAAAACGGTCTTTCTGATGAGGGAACCAACTATGCTGGGAAGCAGCATTACAGATTCGTAACAATATATAAACTTTCTAGCAAACAATAGCATAAACAAATATATATATATATATATATATATATATATATATATATATATATATATATATATATATATATATATATATATATATATATATATATATATATATATATATATATATATATATATATATATATATATATATATATATATATATATATATATATATATATATATATATATATATATATATATATATATATTTGTTTTAAAATTAATTTCGTGTAAAAAAACACTTTTTAGTTGAATCTTTAGATTAGCTTTTTTCTGAATATCTATTTCTAATTTTATTTTATCAAATAATAATTTATTTTTCATTAATTAATGCTCACTAAGAAATTTTTTCATTTATTTAATCAGAAAACAAGTCCTTAAATTTTTTCAATGTTTATTAATAGTAAAATGAAGAAAGGGATCGAGTGTATCAATTATAATTTCGGGGCTCAGTTTAGTATTTACATATTTAAGTCTTAAGTACAAAATTATTTTAGCGCTGGCTGCGTTTTTCTATCAATTAGTTCATCTAGATTAACAATATCTCTTGTATCTTTTATACGGCACCTGGCAACTAGGTTTCCACGGTAAAGATTTCAAAATTTTAAATTTAGAAAATATTTTTCATAATAACCATTTTATATTAATATATAATCATTTTATTCCTTGCGTCATCAATATCGAAAATGTCCTACCTTTTCCCCAAAAAAACTCACTAAAATTAACACATTCTAAGACTTTATTGCTCATAATATATATATATATATATATATATATATATATATATATATATATATATATATATATATATATATATATATATATATATATATATATATATATATATATATATATATATATATATATAAAGAGAGAGAGAGAGAGAGAGAGAGAGAGGAGAATCAATCAGCCTTAAAGTTTTATAAAAACTACAGAATAAGTTTCAGAATTTATGGAATTCCTCAGAAAAATCTCTCCAGTAAAATTTCTTTGATGTATTCAAAAATTAAATGAATTAAAATAAGAGAGGAATTTTAAATTAAAAATCGATAATATATTTTTATGTAATAACATATTTTTTACTGTAAAAAATCAGCAGCATTTAAAAGTGAATGAACATGGAATATATTTTTATTTAGTTATTCTTATTTTTGAAGATAAACCTTAACTGTAAACAAAATAAAATTTAAAACATTGTTAGAATTTATTTTATCCTAAGTTTGTCAGTACAAAAAAGTCAAAAATTCATACTTTGAATAAACAATCAAAGGAAAATCCAGCATGAAATATCTATCGAAACAATGAAAGCGATATTTCATTGCCACAATGAAATGCACCATTGAAAATTTGTTTAAAAATCTTTTTTTAAATCGACTAAAATTAAAGAAAAACAATTATGCGATAAATAGATTGTCGTAAAGAAAAGACTTTGAATTTTAAAATGGTATAAAAATAATTTCTATGTCGTAAGACTTTCTAAAATCAAGGTTGAAATGTTTCAAAATTTTAAAAATTTTCTTAAAAAGTCAAGGATAGCAAAATTCAAATACACAGATATCAGTAGTATCCCGCATAAAATGTATAAATCTGCAATGCATTGGCAGTGATTTCATTTGTATTCAAATAATTCAAGTGATTAACAGACTTTGAATGCGGAACGGTAGTCGGAGCTAGACGCATGAGACATTCCTTTAGGAATTCCTTAGGGAATTCAACATTCGCAGCATCAAGAGTGAGCCAAGAATACAAAATTTCAGGCGTAATCTTCCCCCAAGAACATTGCAGTAGCCGACTGCCCACACTTAATGACGGGGACCAGCGACATATGTATAAAACTGTCAGTGTCAACACACAAGCAACATTACGTGAAATAACCGCATGAATCAATATGGGGCGTACGACGAAATGTGTCCATCAGCACAGTTCGACAGTGTGGCTTTAATGGGATATGGCAATAGAAAACCGACTGGAGTGCCTTTTCTGACTTTTACTGACAGTACAACATCACCTGCAGCGACTCGCTTAAACTGCTAAAAATATCGGATAGATCCTAGATAACTGAAAAACCGTGACATGGTCAGATGAGTCACGATTTCAGTGTTAAGAGCTTTAGACAACAAAATATGATTATAAACTAATCAAAACAAAATTCAGTTCAAAACAACCAAAATCAAAATAACTATTACAAAATAATTTTCGCAATAAAACCGTTTCCAATTACTTACACTAAATATTTTTCAACTAAGAATTTACTTTAAGAGGCATGATTGATGACATTTCTGCAATAGAAACATTACTATAAATGAAGAAATAACTATTTTCAAGAATTAGAATTTTTGGTAAGGTACCCACTGAACATATAATATACTACAACTTTGAATTTCAGCCTCATCATAAGATACTCCTTAATCATTGTCTAAAATATCACGATATAAAAGTACCTACAAAATGTACCTGTTCCACTACTACAAGAAAACACATAAAAATTTAATTAGTACTTCAAAATGCCTTTCTCAATAAATTATTTGATTTTCACTGGAATTTAGTCTCTTTTAATCAACCACAATAAATTACTTTGCATTCAATTACTGATTTCATTCAGATTAATATTTCATTAAAGTTTTTCCAAGAAATGACTTTATTCTCCAGTTGTATTAAAAAACAGCTGCAAAAAGCTTTTTCAACAACCTAAAATTCCTCCTTTGACACAGATCCCTTTCTCATGCATTATTGTCGAGAAACAATCTAATTTAATAGATCCATTTTTCCAGACTATTGCCATTTTTTGGAATTAATTCACATTTTCTCTCAAAAAATATGGCCTGGGGAATTTTTAAAATAGCTTTAATCAATTGAATTTCATTCTGAAAAAAACTAAGATAAAAAATATGAAGGAGAAAATGATTCAAGTGCTCGATCTTAGAAGAATATAAAAGAATATCTTCTGAGTTTCTTTCATTTTTTATGCACTTTATCGTCTTTCGTAAGCGAGATCTTTTGTATCCGCTGAAAGGCGATGCTTTTTTCTATTATACTCATATAAAGACTTTTGAAATGCATTGCAATCTTTGATGAACTAAAATAGGATATTTAAGGAAGCCATCCAAATGAATTGTTCTTTTTCATGTCCTTCTTTTATAATTTTCGAATAAAACATAGAGTAGACGTTGTTATTACATTTTTTCACGGAGCGATAAAAAACTGAAAATTTAATTCATTTCTTTTTTTTTCAGAAAAATCATAAGAAGATATATCCAATTCAGTAATTAATCTTAAAATTTGCATTAAAAATTGTCAATTGTAATTAATCTTAAAATTTGCATTAAAAATTGTCAATTGCTTATATATTTTAAAAAGTTGTTTTCATTTTGACGCGATAATATTTAGGTTGGCATTAAAATGTTAAATTATGACATGTAATATAAAAAAAATTATTCAGAATGTTCCAAAGAGTGGTTTAATTCAATTTAAAGATATTAACTTACCTTTTGAAAAGAAAACGAGCTCTATCGAAATGAATCATCTCTTAATTTTCAGTCGGGGTCAGATCATGGCTTTACAAAACAGAAGATCGATCCTAGAAGTATCAAATTTAGAAAATTAAGACTTTTTGAGCAATAGTTGTTCATTAGGAGAGAATTTGTCATTTTAATTTTGATTTTCACCTAATCCAGCACTTCATACTTTTTTTATTAAACATTAAGCTATCTGACGTAAAAAAATCCCTTTATTATTGCTACATAACTTGAAATAAATATTTCCTAAATCGACTGATATAAAGCTATATAATAATTTAGAATTAACTTCAATTGCCGATTTGGTTAGTTAAATAAAAATTGTAATTAATCTTGATAAAATTGCCCCCACCCTTTTTTTTTTTTTTTTTGCACACAGGAGAAAAGAAACAGTAAGAAGACTTCAATTCAATTATTCTACGTTGAATATAAAGCATATTGCTTTTTTCGGTTATCTCATTAAAAAATTTGTTAAAAATCACTGGATTTTTTAATTAAAATAGCTTACGAATGAATTAAAAATAATTAAGTTGAAGAAAATTTAAATATTTTTTATTGCAAACGATTCTTGAAAAATTCAAAATAAAAATTCTTCTATCAAACAAATGCATTCAGATCAAAACTAATTTATGCTAGATTTTGGAACTTGAGTTATCAAATTGCATAAATTAATTTTTTGTCAAAAATGTCAATGTTAATTATTCAAATTCAGATATATTTGACTTTTTTTCTCTTTTTTGTGTCAGAAAAAGTATAACATAAAATAAATGTTAAATTTATTTTACTTTGATTACTTTAGAAACTACGTTTATTAATTTTACCTGTAAGTATGTGTGAGACCAAATATTTTTCATTCATTAAATTAAAAAGAAAAAAAAAGTAATCAGGAAAATGTTTTATTGGATGAGGGAAAAAAAGCCTAGCGTATCGGTTGAAATTAGAAAAAAAAATGAAAGAATAGCCTCAAAATAATTACAACTTTACTAACGACTATTAATTTAATTTTGTAGTTACACCTTGTTAATTAAATCAGTAAGATTTTTTTCTATTGAGACTTATTTAACTATAGAAAAAAATTTTAAAAGTAAAAAATTACATAAAAAGTCGCGTTAACTATCTAATTATCAGCCGTTGAATTTGAAAAACGCAGTGATGTGTCATCTGACAATTTGTTATAGAAAATCATTTTACAAAAACTGCTTTAGAATTTGTTTGTCGTTAATTAAAAATGATTAGATATTAAAAAGATTTTGAATTAATCTAAAAAAAACTTGGTTTTTCAACTTAGAAAACTTGTTTTCTAAGTTGGATTCACTGCATTTTATCATTGCTGAATTAAGAAAATGAATCTCTTTTTGTAATAAAAAAAGCCTAAGATATTTAATTTGTTGTATTTTGTATTTACTATATTGTATTTTGAATTTAAGGGATGATAATTCGAAAAATAAATTTAAATAAATAGATACTTTTTTTATAATTTTGTTGCATTAAACTTTTTTCTAAATCTAACGTTATTTTTTAAACTTTGGTAATACAAATTTCCAAAATAATTTTATGATTATGGCATTGATGTTATAGTTAATATATTTAAGTATACCAAAATTCATATTATCTACAGTAGTAATTGTTTTTTACAAAATACTTCTTTATAGCACTTCTTTCATTTTTTTTTTCGTCTTTTATTTTTTGAGCCATCTGATGAAAACACAGGAATTCTGAATCACGCCAATGGGTAATCACATTATGTTTTATTTCCCTTACAAAATTTCTGGTGAATCTAAAAAGATAGCGAGTTATTCAGATGCGATTTCAGTAAAATTTGATTCCAAAGAGGGAAAAAGATAAATTTTGTTACTAACACTTAAAATTCATTGGCTATTTGCAATCAATCTGTACTCTAAATTGATTGAAAATCAATCAAAACTGTTTGATTTTACAAATCCTTACCTTTGGTCATAATTATGTATATTTCTTAGGATAATTTATTTTGTAATTTTTAGTTAAAAATTGAGTCATAACAAATTTTCAAATAGTTATTCGATAAAACTAAATTGACTTTTACTCAACAAACAAACCTATATTGTTGCAATGATCTAAGAATATTTTGAAAGCAATTGCAAGAATGAGTGGTTGCGGAAAAGTAAAAATGTGTATATTGTTGTCCCAAATAGGCCCAAAATAATGTCTGTATTGTACTTGACAAAATATCATTTTGTCCATGCTTAAATTTCATATGTAATAATTTAAACTTCTATAGACAATCAAATTGGCTAAATTTAAATACATTATTTTGGGCCTATTTACATTGCTATACATTAGCAAAATAAGCGCTGACATTTAATATCAAATTCATAAAAATGATGATTAAATACCAGTTTAAATAAGAGTAATTTTTGTTTTAATGAATTCTATGCTATTTAATTAACTCTAAAATAATTTAGGTATTAAAAATTAAAAACCATTTTATAGTAATAGGTGACACTGAATTAAAATAAATTTTTAATATTTTTTTATGTGAAGTTATTATTCTAAATTCTTAGGTTCATTTAAGCAATTGAAATTTCATGTGAATTTTGACAACGACCCTAAAATTCTGAATTTCATCCCAAAGCAATTATTTGCATGAAAAACTAAATTCAATCTAAAAATAAATCATGACCACCTATAAAAATTTGAATTTAAATAATATATAAAAAGATTCATATATTGTATAACTTACAAATCGCCATCATATTTTTTATTATACTGCGATAGATTTTTATTTAGTTTTATATTATATATGCAAAGTTTCTCAGAATGATTTTTCGTGTTTTATACAAATATAAAATAAATGATTTTATTTTATTTTAAGTAAACATATTTCACAAATATTTTACTAAACCCTTAATTTACTTTAATATTTATGGCAACAATTTAAGAAAGTTAAGAATGTGAAAAAGTGTCCGTTGTTTGTATTCGATAGATTATCAATTTAGACACAAACAACTGCTTTTAAAATAAACATTTAATGCGAAAGATAATTTTTTCTTTGTAACACAACAAAAATTTCTATCGTCTGTAATTTCATTTTTAATTACAATGAAAGGATCAATTGCAGAACAGAATTTTAGTATTTCTGATTACGTCAAAGAAATAAAAAAATTGTCTAAAAAATCTGTAACAAAAAATTTCAATGAAAATTTCTAAAAGCAGTTATGATTATTTTTTAATCGAAGATTAATTTAAGCTGTTAGTGGATAATCCACTATTAACTTTAACTGTAAATGGTATATGAAGATAGCCATTTCCAGCTGGGACTACAATTAATCATTAAAAGCTGGTAATGCACTATTGAATTAATTTTTATGTAGAATTTTTCAGCATCAACAAGAAATAATGAATCATATGTAAATAACATTCTTTCCCATGTTTTGGAAATTTTAAATTTAATTTAGAAATCAAAACGAAAGCGCAGTATTATTTACTGGCAAACTACCGTACAAGCGGAAAAGAAGCATAATACTTAACCAATAAAAATTTAATTATTAGCTGTTACGGAACTTATTTATATTTTACAATATCTAAAAAAAAATTATAAAAATCCATCTAATAGTTCGGAGTTCTACAGACAAAAAAAATGGTGTAATTTAGATAAATAATTTTGAACCTTCTCACATTGCAATACAAAATAAGCGATGGCATTTTAAATCGAGTTCATAAAAGTGATTACATGTTAATTTAAATACTTTTATCAATAAATAGTAGCTTCAATATTTTCATTGGCTGATATTTTTCGAAGTATAAAAGGGATCCAACACTTCGGTGGAAGCAATCTTATTATATACAATACCGTTTTAAACACATTTTTTGCATTTACTGCCATAGCGCATTATCTTAAAATAAGTTGATAAAGCATGTAACCAGTTTACCTGGCCAGGATTAGTCTCAATCGTCGATCAGCTTAGTAAATGGAAGTAATAAGCGACATCCAGAAGAAGAAAAAAAATTTCCCTTCTTTTTCATTGAGCCAAGAAGAAATAGAACTTGGGAAAACTCTTATCCCTTTAGATTGCGTGCATATTTCTGTTTTACGGTTGGTCAATTAATAAATATTTTTTCTTAGTGCAATAATTTTTTAATTAAGATAGCTTACAGTTGAATTAAAAACTTTCGAATGAAAAAAATAAGAAAAAAAATCACTATCATTGTCAGACGATAATAAAAAGAAATGAAAGAGAGAATTACTAAGAGTCTTCATATATTCAGATCAAGATTATTTTTTATCATATCAGATACCCAAGTGATAAAATTGCGAAAATTATTTTTTTCTTAGAAAATGAAGTTTTAAAATATTCAATTTTACATTATACTTTATTTTTTTCTTTTTGTTGTTTCTGATGAAAAAAATATTCTTGATTCCCTTGATGATAATATAACATTTATTACATTAAATGGAACGAAAATATTTTATAAGTAGATTAAAATAGACAAAAGTGTGACGATGTTTCATAATTCGAACGATTCAACTGTATTAGTTGAAGTTAAAAAACTAGAACTACAGGAAAGCGTTCGAATAATTATACTTTGGCAAGCAGTTTTAATTACTATTCTTGAGAATATTTTCTTTGGAAATTCTTTTAGAATAATTAAAAATTAAACTAAGAAATGATATATAAAAATAAGGCTATTATTTAGTTATTACTTTTAACATTAAAAAAGAATAGAAATCATGTTTATCTACATAGAACTCTTTTGTGAAAGCTATTTTTGTGTTTAATAAAAGAACTATTTTGAGAAAGCTATTTTCGCTTTTTAATATCAAAAGAATATCGAATTAGTCTAAAAAAGACGCTTTGAATAAATTTTGTCTGTCTGTAGTTCGTTATTTTCAAAAACCAAAATCATTCTATTTTATTTGTGTTATTGCCTTTAACGCTAATTAATTTATTCATATATTTTGTTTTAAGAAAAATCTTCACTCGAACAAGATAAGTATTATATTTGTCAGATGCCAAATAATTTCATTGATGATTATTTAGTTCCTATCAAAATGAATTCATTTTCCCATACATCAAAATAGAAATAAATGTTAACTATTACTAAAACTATTCACTGCTGGTATGCTAAGCAACTCAGAAAAAATCAAAATATTTGTTTATCTTAAATTAGACACCAGTAATTCAGCTTAATTCTTTTTTAACGAAACGTCACAAATAATAGGTGTTAAATATAAATCTATATTATAAAAAAGCAGAAGTAGCATCATCTGAAAAAAAAGAAATTTATTATAAATTTTACCAACAAAAGTTAAAAGAATATTAATTGAAAAATAAAAGTCAGTCATTAAAATTGATCTAATCTAATATATTCTTGGCCCTGAAAAGACAATGAAAAATCTTAGGAAGTTAAAAGTTCTTCTTTATAATTACTTAACAAATAATCATTACGAAATGCAAAATGGTTTTATTATATGAATATCGTCCATTTCATCTGCAGAAGAATAATTCATATTCTTTTTTAATTACAAGTTAAAAATAATCGTTTGCATATTTATCAGAGAAGCAAAACAATATTAATTACTGAGCATTTGTTTCTAATTTAAATAATTTCTTTTCTAATTTCGGAGTTTTGACAAAAATGATAGGATTTCAAACTCATTCTTCAATTAAAAAAGAGCAATATCCCAGCATTTTTAATAAAAATAAAGAAAATATTTGTTGAATATTAACATCGATTCGAAGGAAAAAATATGACATTAATCTTAATGGCGTTTTTATATGAAAATTGGTACTCTTTATCGAAATCTAAGTGACATAATTTATTACAAAGAATTCATGACACTTTAATTAAAGCATTTTTAATAACCATGTTTTTTTTAATATTCTTTAAAAAAAACATTTTAAATTTTTCAACATAAAACTATTTCCTATTAAAATATTTAAAAAAAGTTTGTTTTCAAAAACAAACTGAATTCTTATAAAAGAATGTATACACTGCTTTTTTAACTTCGCTGTTTTACGTACATTAAATGTTTGCAAATCAAGTGAAGTTTTCGTTCCAAAAAAAGTAGTTTCTTTATTCATATCAATTAAACAAAGATCTTTAAATGTATAAAAAAAAAATTCAGAATTTGAAAATTCATTTTTCATTTTTCAAAGTCATAGATCTTAGAACTAATCAGAAGCTCGAAAAAAATTATGTTTATTCAGGTCTTCAAATTTTTCATTTTTAGTCAGTTTAAAGTAAACTTTTTTTTTTGTAATTTAATAAATTCCTTAGCTGATAAGTTTTAAAGTATGCATAATCAAACTAATCTTCATAAACTGTAAGAACTTTAAAAAAGAACTAATTTTAAAAAGTGTTGATTATTTCATGATAAGCAAATCTACCTTATCGCTGCAAAAGCTTAAAGCAGAAATTAAAAATAAAAAGAATTCTTAATTTGGGTAAAAGAATCAATAATTTATTTTTATTAAAAACTTTTTTTACCAAATTTTATTCATGTACCCTGACTACATCTCTAAGAAAATGAAATAATAAATTTTTTTAGATAATTATCACAGTGAAAAGATCGTTGATTTTCTTGTTTTGTTTTTCGTGTTTAGAAAGAATGGAGTTTTTTTTTTTTTTTTTTTTTTTTTAATAAAAGAAAGCTCATAACAAAATTACCAGAGATCCTGTAGAATTTATAAATAAGCGTATGTGCAAAATGTGAAAATCTTTAGAAAAAAATTTATTTTGTATGTTTGGAGGGACCATAATGGAATGCAATTAATTTTTTAAAGAAATACGCTTTAAATAAATGAAAGTATATTATAATTGTTATATCAATTTAAAAAAACTGATTTCACTTATTGGACAACGAAATTCTTTGAAAATCAATTACAGGTAAAGTATTTTTAATTCTCAATTTCATACCAGCAAACAATAATGTACCCAAGTATTACATACAATGCTCTGTGTTATTACTTTTCCTTTTATTTTCTCAAATATGATAGAAAACATATAGCCTTAGTTTTTGATCTTTAAGAACAACCATATCTGCAATGATGTCCTTTTAACAATTTTTCCTTGTTTTATTTTGTACCAAATTTATTTTATGGAGAAATTAAAATTGTTTTCTAGGCAATTAAACCATTTAGTTTCTTAATAGGGTCAGTCAAATTTGTTCAGACAGAAGTTTGTGATCAAATTTGAACACATTTTTGCGCAAAAACCAAAAAAATTCACCTGATTTGATCTTACATAAATTTTTGTAATCGATTTAGTAAAAACAAACAACTTCGCTTTTTGTTGGTATAATAATATATTCCTCTGTTTTAAATATAGATTTATGATTCAATGATTTCTACGATTGAAACACTTGATTAAAATATTTAATTGATGATTTTTATAGAAATGATTACAAAAAGGCAATTTCACTAAAAAAAAATTCCAAAATGGTATTTACATTAAATCCTTTTATGGAATAAAACATTCAAATTTATAAGAAAAATTATATATTTTATCCTTTATTGCCTAGACAATATTTTTCGTTTTTAAAATTCCTACTGGGCATGGTTTTGTAGATAAAATATGCTACAATAAAGAAATCATTATTAGTCAAAACCTCATCTAGATGAATGTCGAATCTCAGATCGATTCAGATAGCAATGCGGATACATATAACCATACAAATTCGGTTCTATTATAGCAATGATACATGGAGCCCTGAAAAGAAGCCCTGTCCATCCATAGAGAGGAAATTACTTAATGTAAAATGAACCCTCTAACAAATCTAGAAGAACATGCAAAAACATGAAACAATGCAACCTTTCACTAAAAACGAAAGCATTGTACCGGATGGAAAATGGTCACCATTTCATTCTAACCTATGCACAGTCACTCAAGGAACTCGACTTGTTATAGGAAATTGGACAAACAGAAGCCTCCTTGCAAGAATGATACCATCTTTCCGACTGGTCCTATAAGGAATTTATGAAACAAATCACCTCAACTTCAGCGTTTTTGAAGTCTCAAATTAAAGATTTAAAAATAATAATAAAACTGTTAGGGAGCTGTTAGGGTTAATTCTTTTAAAATTCAAGTTTCCAAACAGGCCATAAGAAGAAATCGGGAATGAGAAGCTGTCTCAGTGGTTACAAGAATGATGTGGGATCCGTTACTGCCACTCCAATAACATAACTAGGATGGTAGCTCAATTCGACTCCTTTCCGGTCATGGTCATTAGGCCTTCACATCCAGTTTCTACCGCGATTATGGCCATCCAGATAATAACGAATGCCTAACTAAACACTAGTTTTAAACACAAAATGTTCAGCTTTTTCGGATTATATGTAATGATCAGTCATCAAATAATTCTGGACGAAATAATAAAGGTAAAAAATAATTTTATTTGCGACATCATTTTAAAAACATTAAGAACAGAATTAAAAAAGACTCTGACAGACAAAAAGCTAATTGAATGGGAATGCTCAACGTCATTCCTACGGATCTCTTCTTCAATATCATGACTAATTTAAAAGTATTGAAATTTTATCATTATAACAATTTTTATAGGCCATTATTCTAGTATCGTAGCTTAGTCTTAAAGGAAGCTATTAGTGCCTTCTGGTTTCAAAGAAAATTGTATTTTAGCCATGGCAATTCGCATAATAATCTCAAATTTAATATTTTGTAATAAATTTATTGCTTAAATAATACATCATCCCAAGGGTTTTAAATAACGATATTTTTAAAATCGGTTTATTACTTTCCAGATTCGGAAAATGATATGAATTTTAAATTCTTCTGCTTAGCTTTTACAACTGAGTTATCAATTTTTTTTTAATATGTAAGAATAGAATATTTTTTCACATAAATAAAATTCAGTGTTTGGTGCTCTAACAGGAAGTTACTTTTCAATTAAATATAGATGTCAAATTGCTTTTTCTTCATTAAAAAAATGATGACGAATTACAACCGTTTCTTATTTTTTCATTTCTAGTTGGAGTAAATTTAAGGGGGTCCGGGACACATTTTGAAAAAAATTTTATTAATTAATTTAAAATTTTGAAATTTTTTGTACTGATCAACCATCTTATTAATAAGCAAAATCACAACACAAAAGTTTTTAAAAAAATTTTTAAACTTAAAATTTAAATTTTTTTTAAAAAAAAGTGACGTTGTTTTAAATCGATATAACTCAAAATATTTTTGATCAATTTTCAAAATTTTTTCATTAAATCAAACACAAATATATATTTTTTTATTTTGATTCGGCAATTTAAAAAATATTAATTTAAAAAAATTTAAAAAATTTGAATGAAAATTTTGAAAAAATCTTGGGTACTTTTTTTAAAAAAATTCATATCTTGAAAAGTAAAATTTTTTTTAAATTTGCTGAATCAAAATTAAAGTGAACAGTTTGAAAAGTATCTGTTTCAAATTTCAGACCTCTATCTTTATATGATCTGGACTTATATCAATTTGATCACAACAAATAATGAAAAAACGCAACATGCGTTTAAAGTCTAAAAATAAAATTTATAAGAATTAAAGCTATTTAAATACCTTTAAAAGCGTCCAGATGCATAAGAGACACCTCCCTTCCTCACAAGTGTTTGGTTTAATTAAAAATTTATTTCCAAAAAATCAAAAATTACGCTAAAACAATGCCAGGAAATGTCTGTTTACATTTAAAGAGATGAAGTTGCCATGGCAACGCCTTTTTGACAGTTTGAATTTCAAAGCAGTGGTCAACAAAAATTATGATATCTCTCGTTCTTATTAAGATAGAAACATGATTTGAATGTCATTTTAAGCAGAAAAGGATGCAGGATTTTTTCAGCTAAAAAAAAAATTTTGAAAATTTGACGATTTATGTGTCCCGGACCCCCTTAATTTTTCATCTGAATACTTAAGTAGCAAAATGATCGTAAAACCAGAAGTTCGTAATACCGAATAAAGTGAAGTAAAAATGTCTTTATAACATTAAAATACTAGCCTCTATTCACTACTAGTTGATTCTCTAGAATCTTTGGTTAATAAAATTTTCCAACTAAATGTTTCCTGTAACTTGCTGTTAATTGTTTCCTTAAAAAATATTTTTAATTTCAAATTTTTATACACATTTTTCTATTTTATAATGTTATTTTAGAAATCTTAGGCTATTATGTTCATTGTGCTATTCATTTCACTAATTTACAATCTGCAACTTTATACATTCTGTTATATCAAAAAAAGAAAATCAGAGTTTAAAAATGCATCTACTTTAAACAATTTTCACCACTGTTTTTGGATCTAAATCGTCATTCCAAGTACGGAAAAATTTTAAATTTATATAAAGTTTACATTTACATTTATGAAACATACATATCCTACTAATAATATAGACGTAAATCATATAAATATTAAACAGATTGCTTCTTCATTAATTTTCCACAATGGAAGCAAATTAGGCCATTAATTGATGTGAGAATGAAAACAACTGAATGGGTTTTCATTCACAGCGTGGAAATTATTGTTGAAATCCTTACTTAAAAATATCTTAAAAGGCTAATTGAAGCAATGATATAAAAATTTACAGCAACTAATTTAGTATAATTTAAAAAAAAAAACACTTTCTCAAACTTTATGTTAAAAAAAACATTTTTGTGCTGAAACATCTTCGAAAAATCGTTGTGTGTATGCCTATCTTGTCCCTCTACAGATCAGACCAACAAGTATTAAATTCGGCATATACAGTGAATCCCAAAGTTGAGTATGTACCTAAACTTTTAATATACTTAAAGTTTATATACTAATACGTTTTTTGTTTTTGTTTTTGTTTTTTGTTCTCTATGTATAAACTCCTTGTGCGCCAACAAGTATACCAAAGGCTTACAGATGTAAGTCAGTACGCAATTGACAGTAAAATAATTTCAAATATAAGGTCGCAGGCACAAATGCAAAAAAAGAAGAAAGAAAAATAGGGTACTAATACGTTTATATACGTTTAATATACTAAGTTTTACTTAACAGACTAAATTTTGATTTAAGTAAATTGTATCTTTTATTAATGATACTCGTGTTCTTCTTCCTCTAACATGTGAAAAAAGCATGCCACAAAATTTATTTTTATATAAAAAATACAATTTTATTAATTTCGTTTCCATAAGCAAGTCAATATTTAGTAGCGATCCTTTTGAATGAACCACATCAAATTATCGTTTAGTCATGGATAGTTTATTATTGTTAAGTTTTTTTATCGTTTAGGCTTGAATTCCACCAATTAGCCTTGATGTTTCAATTCAAATAAATTTTGGTCCATAACTCTTATGGGTTATTAGGTTCTTCTCTTATGACTTTTTTTTAGATCTTCTTTACTTGTAATGTCATGTTCATGGATGGATTGCTACAAATGAGACTATAAATTTCTTATTACATTTAAATCTAGAGATAAGCATGGCATGTGAAGTTGCTACTTCCAGTGGTAGCAATTGCTTGACAATCCTCACAATATACTTCGGATCGTTGTCTTGCTGAAAGATGAAGTTTGACCTTTACCCTAATTTATCTGAATTTTTTGTAAGTTATCCTTCAAAATTTCATAATATACCAATCAATCTCTGATGCAGTAAATGAAAAATACTCAATTTTCTGCCATACAACCCAAATGCGCAATGGTTCATATTCATATGATTATTCAATAAACTAAATAATATTTATTGATATTTTATGAAAATACATCTTCTTCTTCTTCTTCTTTATAATCCCCTGATCGGAATCAGATCAGGTCCATGAGTCCATTCGCCTTCAAACCATCAAGGACATTATTGGGGCTATGAAGCAGGTTCTCCCGGGAAAAGCCAATACAGCGAAGCAAATGCTCAGCAGTGGCCTCGCTTGAATTGCACTTTGTGCAGATGGGGAAGATCTTGTTCCCACCGGAGAACCGAAGAGTCTTGAGGTGGCCAGATTTAAATCTAGACAGAGCCATCTGGTCTTGTCTAGCACCGCCAAAGCTCAGAGCACCACCAGGGCCAGAGCCAAGGTACCAAGGATGGGAAGGTGGTAGTTTCCAAGATGAGTTGACAAGGGCCTTACTTCTGGAATGCATTTCCTGGAAAGTTAAGGGCTCAGCAGAATTCAGAGTCAGGGATGAACCCTTCTTAGCCAGACTATCGGCAATGTCATTATATTTAAGGTTTACATGAGATGGTATCCATTGAAAATGTATAGCGGAGGACTTGGACATCGATTTTAATTTTTCAAAAACACGGATGCCTCTCTGGTCTACAATATTCCTCCAGTTTTCTAAGTACTGTATGACGCTACGACTATCAACTAGAAGCCAAATCTCACCGATTAATTGGTGATCTAAAGAAAAGCCCAGAGCCATGTCAATGGCTATCAATTCTGAGCCAAAGACGGAACTAAAGTCAGGGTTGCGCTGACTAAGGAAAGTCTCTTCATTGCCGGATTTAATTACAACCCCGCTACCAGTGTGACCATTTTCATCTTTACTACCGTCAGTATAAATCAGTACAGCTTCAGATGGGATATTATTGATTACTTTAAGAGCAGCTTGTCTTAGAAATTCAGGATGTTGAGAAGATTTATTAGTGTAAGTCAATAGTTCTGTATGGAAGTACACACCAGATAATTTGTCAAGAGGGGAAGCAATAGGCTTTAGAGAGTTAGAAGAAACAATGGGTTGCAAAACATCTAACTTTTCAGCATGTCCAAGAGGACTATACCTCTTCAACCTCTGAGTGTTCTTCCAACCACACAGGAAATTAGCGGTTCGATGTTGAGAACGGTAGCTATAAAGTTTGCTAAAGTACTTTATAAGATTAGGAATACATCTATCCCTCAATGGCTGTAAGTCAGCCCCGTAGAGTACGATGCTGGATGGCGTGCTTCTGTGGAGCCCAGTGATAATACGAGCTGCGCTGAGCTGAACTCGCTCTAGTTTCTGCAAATTCGTATTCGAGGCAATATGATATATTTGAAACCCGTATTCAAGAACTGGGTGAACCAGAGAAATGTATGTAGTTCTTAGGGTCTTAGCATCTGCACCCCAGTCACGTCCAGAAATAAACTTCATAACGTTGAGGCGAATTTTAGCCCGGTTAACAAGTGAGTCAATGTGTTTATTGCAAGAGATCTCAGGATCGAGAATAAATCCAAGATATTTAGGGTTTTTTTCACAATGTAAAAGTAAAGAATTCATATAAATTCTAGGACTATAATTAAATAGCTTCCTATTAGTCGTAAAAAAGCCTGTAATAGATTTACCAGGATTGAAATGAAGTTTATGGTCCTCCGCAAAATCCAGAATATTCTGTATTGATTGGTTTAAGCTTGTCTCAACAACATCAATACATGAACCACTACACCAAAGAACAATGTTGTCAGCAAATAGTCCAATCTTGCAGTCACCAGGGATCACAGATTCCAATCCAGAGATGTAAAGGGCAAAGAGGGTTGGGCTCAAAACAGAACCCTGGGGCACACCCTGTCTGGAACGATAGTAACTTGAAAGCGTGCCATTATAGTCGACTCTAAAAAATCTATCTTTAAGGAAGTTGTTAATCCATGAGAGAGCCCGACCGTCAATAGCGAATTTTTCATATAACTTATTGATTAACTTATACCTCCATACTTTATCAAATGCTTTATCCAAGTCCAACAAGACTGCAATAGTATGGTTGGCTTATTATTATGGGCATCTCGCACATGTTGGGCAAAATAAAAGATTTGGTCTTGAGTACCATGCCCCCTCCTAAATCCATATTGTTCACTCGGCAAAAGATTATTAGTAGCCAGGTGAAAGTTGATACGATTCAAAAGCAGTTTCTCAAAGAGCTTGCAGACAAAATTTGTCAGTGCAATTGGACGATAACTGTCTGGGATGCCTGCAGGTTTATTAGGCTTCCTAATGGGAATTACAATAGCATTTTTCCAATTTCTCGGTAGCCTGCCAATTTTCCAAGAATGGTTAAAAATATCGAGTAAAAGTTGCTTTCCGCAATCACCAAGATGAGCAATTATCAGCCCATGCAAACCGTCAGGTCCCTGGGTTTTTGCAGGATCTACTTGTTTCAAGACCATTTCCAGTTCTTCACGATCATAAGGATCATGAAAATACATAAAGTAATTTATAATCAATAATATAAATAGTAAGTCTCTGAGATTTATATGCCATGAAGCAAATAAAACACATTTTAAGATCTATATATTTATTTTTTATTCCATAAATAACACCTATCTTTTTTAATATTACACATTCGTCTTTCTAATGGTTTTACCATAAATTACCATGCATAAATAATGACATTTCTATTAAAAGATCTTCTAAAATTTTGAAATGATTTTTTCTCTGTATATAAAAGCATTAATAAATTTTTCATAAAATCTCACTCACACATAGTGTGAAATAAAACACGTTTATTACACCATAAGCAAATGGATCTGCAAATGAATTTTTAAAAAATGCTTATATTTCTAAATAAAATAATAACAACATTTTCAGATATCAAATAATATATTTAAAAATATTCAAAACGAAATCTGGTAAGAAGTTTTAAACCTCATTATAACTTTTTCAAATGTCCAATGTTTCAAAATAAAGCAGAGCCTTTAAATTTACTCTTTTAGCTGTTACATACAAACACTTCAGAATTTAATTAGTCGTTCAAATTCTTTGCTCCACCAATTGAATTACGGAATTGTCACTGGTATATGTTACTAAACGGAACATCAAAAAATAATTTGTGGTCCATTACTGGTTTCATTCAGATAAATATCTCATTTAAGCATCCTCAAGAAAATATTCTTTTCTCTAGTCATGTTAAAAGATGGCCTGTAAAGCATTTTCAACAACATGAAGTCGCCTTTGACACGCTTCCTTTCTAATGCATTATTGGCGAGGGGCAATCTAATTTAATAGCTGAATTTTGGGCATTTCTCTCAGTTAATCCACATGTTCACTCAAAAAGTACGGCCTGGAGAGTTTTTAAAATAGCTTTAATCAAATGAATTTCCTTCTGAAGAAATATCTTTAAGTGTCTGTAATACAAAAAAATAAAGAAAATGAATCAGGCAGCTGATATTTGAAGACTTTAAAAAGAAGCATATTTTTAGAGCTTCTTTTTTAAAAAAATCATTTTATCTTCTGACACAAACGAGATCTTTTGTACCAGATGAAAAGCAATTCCGTTTTCTATTGTCCTGATATAAAGATACACGAAATGTACTACATTTTTTAAAGAACTAAAATTGGATATTTAATGAAACCTTCAAAATGAGCCGTCATTTTTCCTGCACTTTGCGACTTTTTTTTTTTTTAATGAAACATGGAGAAGGTATTACTATTCATCTTTTAACAGAACAATAGAAAATTTTAGATTCTCTAATTTTTTTGTTAGTAAACATAATAAAAGGATTAATATTCATAAACTATCTGAAGTGGTATCGCCGAACCTTTCTCGCATCCTCACCAACAATTTTATCTCCCTTCCACCGAATAAAATAAGGAGCCTTGCGTAAAGTCATGAATACCTTACATGACAATGGTGAACCTTAACTAGGAAATATAGATCTATGACTTTATTCTAGCAATTCTATCGCAAGAAAATGTATTTTAGACGCACTTTTGCTGGCTAGTTCATGTGCAAGCAAAGGTGTTAAATACTTTCATTTGGTGCAACTTATCATATGTATAATTAATAAAAAAAATTTAATAAAATAAAAATCAACAAATGAAACTTGAAACATGGTCGTACTACAATATTTCGAACTAGGCCTTTTATAAAATATTATTCCATAAAATATGTCACTAAAATCCTTTTAAACTGTTCTTATATTTCGACATTATATTTTATTAAATGTTTGCATATCTGAATACCAAACCAATAATGTAAATAATACGGCATAACTTTTAATGGCAATTTAAAGCCTTTTGTCTGTTTTAGTTGGAGCATAGTCAATAAAAAATTGTGTTATAATTATTTATTTCTCATATTATAAATATATTTTATAATGAAATAAATAATTAAAATACTTTTCTTCATATTCATACTTTATTAGGAAGATTTTTGATTTTATCTTTCAATTTAAATGCCTCAAATTCTTTATTATAATGCATTAAAAAACAACTACTAATATATCAGACAAACTCAAAGCTAAAATCATTTAATTATATAGAATTTCCGCTTGTATTATATGCATTTCTAAAATTTAAATGAAATTAAATATTTCAACTTATATCTGAGCACATTTTTCTTTGACTATTCTTTGGTCAAAAATCATTTTTCATTTTGTATTTTAATCCTTAAATTCATGTAATCAAATCAACCTAGATTTAAATTAATTGGTAATTTTATTTTAAATTCCATTTCATGCGAAATTTAGTTTCTGATATTATGAACCTTTTAACAAAGTTCAGTCTTTCCCCTAATGTGAAATCATTTGTTATACACAGCATGCATATAAATGAAACTTTTCAAAAGATAATGAAATACCAATTAAAATATAGATTTTAACAACAAACTTGGACTCAACAATTTCTTCTTTCAAATGATACTCCCGAGTGGAAAAAGAATGCATTCTGTCCGCCTAGCATTCACTTTTGCCAAACAAATTCTAGAACCATAATGAAATAACAATTAAAAAGCAAATTTAAAAGCTCTTCTTTGATGTTAAAGGGAATGCATTCCATCCTAAAGATTCTCGAAATTAGCCTATTAGTAAAACAATAACCTAACCAGAACTTATAAGTAAACAGAAAATTTCACCACCGATACGAAGTCTTAAGGTGATATTCCGTGCACGTGTATTAGAAACTGTCGCAGGAAAACAGTAGAGCAGCGAGTAAACATACTCTTATGTTCATTTTAAAACAGAAACTTTGAAAATGTACTCCATTTTGTGATAACGAGGTTAGGAGAGAACTGAGAAACTGTTGAATACTTGTTAAGCATCTGTGTAATGGGCAAATATCTATTTTCTATAACCGCGGAACTCATGGACAATCTTTCCAGGCTTTCTTCATTTTGATATTTATCAGACATAAGTACCATAACATGCTTACAATATATTACCAGCAGGAAATTGTAAATAATTCATAAAAAGTTATCAGTAATCTTAATTACGTCAGTTTCAATTTCAAACAATTCTTACAATAAATGATTGGAAAAGTTAGTATTTTAAAAAATAAAGTAGATATCCTTCTGAAATTTTCAGCAGTTAGTTCAGTCTAAGTAATATGTTCTTATAAAGAAATTCAAATATCTCTCCGAGTTTAAAAAGGATATTTTTTTAATTTCCAACTTTTAAAAAAATAAACTCTGGTTTAATTAAGTGTTATGTCCCTAATAGCTCATTTTATAGGCATTTTAAATACATTTTTTAAATTACATTTTCCTCTCAGATTAGTTTTTATGAAACAAAAATCCGGTATTCCAATCTGCATGCCATCCATAACCCCTTTTATTTGGCAATATATCTCTATGCAAATTTTGAGTCCTTATTTGGATAGTCAACCTACCAATATAATTGCTGTTATGCTTCTTTTTTATGTAAAAGTACAATTTGAGTACAATGTCAAGAATAAGTATAACAAAGCTGAAAATGTATTTGTAATAAAATTAAGAAATTATTCACAATCCATTTTTACGATACTTTATATTTAAAAAAGAATCAGAAATATTAAGACAGTTTATTTCAATTATTTTTCTCTTATTTTAAAAATTTAAGCTTGCAATGAAAAAGACCATACTGACTGCTATAGCCAAATAGGTACGAAAAATATCCAAAAAAATGTGTAATTGCTATATAACAAATATAATTACGTTTTAAAAAACATTTTTTCGCATGCCTTATTTTATAGTAAAGAAACAAGCCAATCTAAAACTCAACTTTAATTTTTTTTTCTTTAAAATACAGTGAGGTTGTATTTACAGTGAAATAAATACAAACTACTAATTATAATCAATTTTTTAACTGAAATTTTCATATTAAGAATACTGAGAATTTTCCTTAAGAACAAATAAATTACCACGCTTTTTTGAAATCAAAACGTCTGCTGCTTTCTTTTTATTTATTGATATTACTTAAATTTTTTTAAACTAATTATGGAATGTTAGATAGTAAAAAAAAAAATTAGCAGATTTTGTATTTTACTTTTTCTTGTGAGATTTACTTCTCAAAAATTATTTATTTTATAAAATACATTGAATCAATAAATTTTTAAATTAAGGTAAATCAACATTAGGTAGTCCAACTTCATTTCTATTTAAGGTTGAATTACTTTAATTAATCTGAACAACAAATATACTTGTAATGAAATATTATATTTTGCATTTTATGAGGTATAAAAAATACCTTTCATTTTTTTAATTATGTCTCAAAATATTTTTCTTTAAATTTGTTTTTGTTTTCCTTAATTAAACAAAAAAAAGTAATAATGTACATAAATGTTTTGCGCAAAATGCCAACTACCTATAAAGAAGAAGACAAATAGATAATACACATTTTTAATCATCATAATTATATAATTGCTATTTTTATTAATACATAATTGTTATTAATAAATATTTGTTTTAAAAATAGTGTTTTACCTTCAATGCTCAGTTACAGACTATTACCATGAATTTTCTTGTCATGACGTTAAAACCTCTTATGTAATTATATTCAAAACAACTTATGTTAGTGAAAAAATCCTTATTTTAATATAAAAATGTCACGAACTGTTACAAAAATACTGTCCAGTTTTTTAAAAAATTAAAATTTATTCTATAAAATTTCTAGTTGGTTATCACCTATCTCTTTATAAAAATTTATATGTGGTAAATCTGAATCTATCGTTTTAGAAATCATATGTTATATCAAACATACACCACGATGCTTAAAGAAAAAGATGATGTTTAAAAAATAAATCATATACTCATGCTTATGCTAGAAAGGACCTTTGAAGTTTGTGCATTATTTAATATAGAGTTTTTTTTTAACAATACATATATTAACATTTACTATTGCCACATAATCTAAAATAAATAAGTTTCTCATCAAAAAATTTGTATAATATAAAATTACACTTGATTATCAACGAGGTTAGTTTAACGAAGAAAAATAAGTAATCAAGAATAATTTTTTTTCTTGTACGTGTTTTTATTAATTTATCAAAGTCGAAAAAAGAAAACGAGAAGTCTCCAAAAATTCTATGTGGCAAATAAAAGACATTTCTTTTATCAGTAATTCTGTTCAAAAAACACTTAGTATGCTAGATATTTTAATTAAAATTCACAAAAGAATAAATTAAAAATATTTTGTTAAAAAGAAAATTTGAGTAATTTTCCACATCGCAGGCGATATTTTAAAAAGCAATAAAAATAATAATAATAAATCTACCATCCAAATGATATATTCTGACCAAAAATAGTTTATGGCAGATATGTGAGATCTGTGATCAAATTGCAGAAATTAAATTATTCTCAGAGAAAAAAATGTCACTTCATATTATTATTTACATGAATACATGAGGAATACATGAATATTTCTTATTTTTCTACGTATGAAAAAGTTGATTGTAAAATATGCTTTTATTTTATATTTATTCTTTATTTATTATACCTATTACTTTATCCTGCGTGTTCGCGAAAGGATCACAAATTCTTTTCATCGGTTAAATTAAGAAAACAATGCCAATCTAAAAAACTTCTTATTTGATGAAAAACAAAAATAATGCACTGCTTCAGTTATTATTTTTTCATTCAGAATGAAAAAAAGATACAATAACATCAAAATAATTGCGCATTTTGTAATTCCCATTAATTCAGTTTTGTATTTACATCTTATTAATTAAAATCTGTGGAAGTTTTTCTATCTAGACTTATCTAACTATCAGAAAAAATTAAAGAATCATAAAGTTGCATAAAAACTCACGTTAACATCTAATTATCAGCCACTGGAGCAAAAAAGTTGCAGAGACGTCTCAAATGACACTTGTTTTGAAAATTTCTTTTGTTAAAACTGTATTAGATTGTGTTTTCCATTAATAAAAAAAATGTCTGGATGTCAAAAAGAATTTGAATAATTCTAAAAAAAATTATGCTTTTTAAACTGGTGGATTCATTACTGAATTAAGGAAATAAATCGCTTCTTGCAGATGGTGTGTGTGTGTGTGTGTGTGTGTGTGTGTGTGTGTGTGTGTGTGTGTGTGTGTGTGTGTGTGTGTGTGTGTGTGTGTGTGTGTGTGTGTGTGTGTGTGTGTATGTGTGTGTGCTAGCTCTGTATATGTCAGATAGTTTGGCCTATAGATATCAAATTTGACACATATAAATATTAGAGGGTGGAAATCTGTACTTCAGAAGAACACTTTTCAAAGAATTGTCGTAAATTAAAAATTTAGGTGAATTTTGAGGTTTTCCCGCGATAATTTCCGAAATATTATCATAAAAAATAACATTTCATACCGTTTCAAAATTTTTAAAAAAATTATTTTTAATGATAACAATTTAATAATCCTGGGAATTTCTCTTGCATTTTGACAATTATTTTGAAAGCAGATTTTTACCAAATTTCCAACAATAGATCAAATTTGTGCCCTGAAACTCAAAATATTTTCATTGTTTCATCCATTATTTAGTCGTGCGATTTTCTTTCATTGATGAAGGTTATATAGAGACAATTTCGTTAATTGTCTGCGTAGTTTACCCGGCGGGTAAAAATAAATATAGATACAATATCAAGAAATTTAGAAGATAGATGAACCATACATTTACATTTTAATAGCGCTATGATGTCATGGGATTGATTTCCATTAAAAAGATTCATGTATACAATAAACATGCCATATGTAAAAAATTTAAAGCAACGTTTCTTTAATATCTAATGATTTGATAATATGAATATGAAGTTATATTCATATAATTTAAATAAAATTAAATTTGACTAATATTCCTGGTGAATCATCTGGTCGTCAAAGGCATTTGATGAAATAGATGTATAATAAATGGGCAAAAATTATTGATATTGAAAATTATTGTCTAACCCTTATTGCTCGATGAATGTGAAATTTTCAAATTATCCAATTTCTTTGCAAAATACTCAGACTAAAAACCATGGTTTTAACCTAAAAGTTTCAACAATGAAGTTCTGATTCCATATTCAAAGAAATGCTACAAAGGATATGATAAAAAAAAAAGAGTAATGAAAATAAAAGTTCCAAAAATGCTTTTAAAACATAAAAATACAAATAAATGAACAAATACAAACAATCTGAGACTAATAATTTTAGTAAAAATGAAATATTTATGTAGATGCATCGGGATACCAATTATACATTCTCTTAGAGAAATGTTATAACTGTAATTACCTGATACATTTAAGAAATTGGAACTAGTTTTAAACGTAAATATAGCAATATAGCTCAAGCCAATTTCCAGTCGCAAGTAGAAAACGAAACCCTTTCCAAAAACTGTGAATTAAAGATAACGACTTTTACATTTCCTTTGCAAACAATTTTAATTACGAATGCTATTTTTAATTTTAAATAATTGTTTCTCTTAACTTTAAATAAGTATAATTCTTTGTTTTAATAAACTCTATGCTATTTAATTAAATATACAATAATTAGTAGATTAAAAATTAAAAGCCGTTTATAGTAATAGTTAACACTTAACTAAAATACACTTTCAATATGTTTTTGAATGTTTAATTTTTATTTTAACTTGGATTCATTTCAACGATTGGAGATTCTTCTGAATTTTGAGAGCAACTCTAAAATTCTGAATTTCTTTCCAAAAAATTTTGTGTGAAAGAACAAACGTCAACTTAAAATTAAATTTGGGAATAATAATAGAAAATTGAATTACAGTAATGTTAACAATGCATTATATTTCATTAACTTAAGTCACTAACACATTTATTTAGAAAATTTTTAATTTATTACAACCGTGTTTTTTTATTTAATGATATCTTATATGCACAAAATTTCTTTCTTTTATAAATATATTGTAGATTAAAAGCAGTTATAAATAGTTTTAAATGCGAATATAAAATTTAGTTTAATCTGAGTGGCAACATATTTATGAAATGTAATATGAAGATGGCGATTTTCAACAGGGATTTTAATGATTTTTTCATTAGTCATTAAAATCTGTAATGCATTTCTGAATTAATTTTTTGTAGAATTTTTCAGCATCGACAAATAATAATAAATCGCATGCAAATAACATTCTTTCCCATGTTTTGGCAATTTTCAATTTCACTTAGCAAACAAAACGTAAACGCCGTACTGTTTGCTGGCAAAATACCATACCTAAAAAAGCATAATAACTAATAACAATTTAGATATTAGCTGCTAAGGAATTTCTTTATACTTTAAAGTATTTTAATTCTAATTCGGAAAATTCATCTAATAGTTCGGAGTTCTGTAGACAAAAAAGGCTGGCGTAATTAAAATAACTTTTAACTTTTCAATAACTTTGAGCCTTCTCACATTGCAATACAAAATAAACGATGACATTCAAAATCAAATCCATAAAATTTATGTATAAATGTCAGTTTAAATACTTTTATAAATATATTGTAGATTAAATATTTTCATTGGTTATTTTTCGAAGAAAAAAGCGATCAAACACTTCATTGAATTCATATTACATAGAATGTCGTTTTAATCATGAATTATTTTTTTTTGCATATGCTGCCATATGCATTAGCTTAAAATAAGTCGATAAAGCATGTAACCAGTTTATTGGGCCAGGATTAGTCTCACTCGTCGATTAGCTTAGTAAAGGGAAGTAATTAAAAACGTCCAAAAAAAAATTCCTTCTTTTTCATTGAGCCAAGAGAAAATGGAACTTGGGAAAGCTCTTATCCTTTTAGATTGCGTGCATATTTCTGTTTTACGGTTGGCCAATTAATAAATATTTTTTCTTAGTTTTGGGATTTTTTTTAATTAAGATAGCTATTGAATTAAAAACTTTCGAACGAAAAGAATAAAAAAAAAATCATTATCAGTTTCAGACGATAATTTTTAAAAAAATGGGAAGAAGAATTACTGAGAGTCTTCAACATTCAAACCAAAATTAATTTGTATCATATCAAATTCCCAAGTGATTTTTTTTTTCTGAAATTAACTATTTGTTAAGAAATAAAGTGTTTAAATATTCAATTTTTCATATACTATATTGTTTCTAACTATTGTTTCTCGTGAAAAAAACTATTCTTGATTCTCTTGATGATAATATAACATTTATTGCATTAAATGACAAGTAAAATATTTTTATAAGTAGATTAAAAACTTTCGAATGAAAAGAATAAGGAAAGAAATCACTATAACTTTCAGACGATAATAAAAATAGATGAATGAAAAAATTATTTTGAGAGTTTTAATACGTTCAGAACAAAATTGATTTGTATCATAGCATATGCCCAAGTGGTTGAATTGCAAAAATAAACTATTTGTTAAGAAATAAGGTTTTTAAAAATTTAATACTTAACACACTTTATTGTTTCTAATTGTTCTTCCTTGTGAAATATCTATTCTTGATTCTCTTGATAATAATATAACGTTTATAACATTTAATGACACGTAGATATTTTTATAAGTAGATTAAGGTATGCAAAATTGTAAAGACATTTCATAATTTGGACTATTCTGCTTTATAAGTAGAAGTTTCGAAAAATAGTACAGGAAAGCATTCGAATAATAATGATTTGGCAACAACCCTTTTAATCGAGTTTTGCTAAACAGTTTGAATTACTACTCGTAACAGTTTTTTTTTCTTTCGTAACTCTTTTGGAATGATTAAAAATTAAAATTTAACTGAAAAAAGGGCATATAAAAATAAGGGTATTATTTACCCATTAATTTTAACAGAAAGAATAGAAATCATGTTTTTATTCTTAATGTCTTTATGTAAAGAATAGAAATCATGTTTTTATTCTTAATGTCTTTATGTAAAGAATAGAAATCATGTTTATATTCTTAAAAGTCTTTTGAGAAAACTATTTCCGTATTTAACTACTTTTAATTAGAACTATTTGATATCAAAAGAATATTTTTGTTTTTTGTAGTCTATTATTCTGAAGAAACAAAATCATTCTAGTTTTATTTGTGTTATTGCCTTAAACGCTAATTATTTTATTCATTTATTTTGTTTTGAGAAAAAACATTCACTCTTTACAAATGTTAAATATTACTAAAATTATTCGCTGCTGAAATGCTATACACCTCAGAAAAATGAAATCATTATTTCATTTCAAACCAGTGGTCTCGAATATTATTCAATTCTTTTTTAAAGAAATTTAACAAATAATAAGTGATAAATATTTATCTGTAATATATGAAAAGAAGAAGTGGCATCATTGGAAATAATTTATTATAAATTTTACAAATCCAACAAAAGGAAGAATACTAATTAAAAAATAAAAAATCAGTCATTAAAAAAAAATTACAAAATTGATAGAAAAATTCTTGCTATTGAAAATACAATAATGAAAAATCTTTGGAAGTTTTAAAATTCTTCTTCATTTAACAAATAATCATTAAGAAATGAAATATGATTTTTAATATATGAATGTCATTTATTTCATCTACAGTAGAAATTATTCAGTGTGCATTTTTTAATCACAAGTTAAAGATTGTCGTTTGCACATTAGCTAGTGAAACAATTTCAATTACTAGACATCTGTTTCTATTTTTAAATAATTTCTTTTTTTATTTTGGAGTTTTAACAAAAATACTAGGATTTCAAATTCCTTTTTTAATTAAAAAAGAGAAATCTCCCAGCATTTTTAATAAAAACAGAGAAAATTGTTAGGTATTAATATCCATTCGAAGAAAAAAATATTACATTAATTTTAAATGCATGGTATTTTTATAAGAGAATTGGTATTCTTTTTAGAAACATTAGTGACATAATTTATGATAAAGAATGCATGACACTTTAATTAAAGTATTTTAATAACATTTTTTAATATCCTGGGATTATATCGTCCATTATGTTTGCATTATATTTTTCTACGGAAAACTATTTCCTAGTAAAATATTTGAAAAAGAGTTTGTTTCTTAAAACAAACTGCGTTTCTATAAAAGTATGTATACACCGTTTTTTTAACCTCAATGTTTTACGTACATTAAATGTTTCCAAATTAAGTAAAGTTTTCGTTCTAAAAAAGCAGATTCTTTATCCACTACAATTAAACAAAGGTCTTTGAATATATAACGAAAAAACTGATCATTTGAAAGTTCATTATTCATTTTTCAAATTAGAAGTGATAGATCTTAGAACAAATCGGAAGTTCGAAAAAAATTCTTTTCATTCAAATCTTCAAGTTTTTAATTTTTAGTCAGTGTAAAGTAAACTCGGTTTTTTTTTTTTTTTGCAATTTAATAAATTCCTTAGTTGATTAGTTTTAAACTATTCATATGCAATCCATTCTTTATAAACTGTAAGAATTTTCTTAAAGATCTAATTTTAAAAGTTGTTGATTATTCGATAAAAAGCAAACATACCTTATCGTTATAAAAGCTTAAAGCAGAAATATTTTTTTTAAAAAACAGAATTTTTAATGTAAGAAAAAAAATCGATCATTTATTTTTATTAACAATATTTTACCAAATTTCATTCTCATCCCATGGATACATCTCTAAGAAAATGAAATAATGAATTCTTTTGGATAATTATTACAGTGAAATGATCGTTAATTTTCTCTTTTTATTTTTTCGTGTTTAGAAAGAATGCTGTATGTTTTTTTATTTTGTTTGAATAAAAGGAAACTCATAACAAAATCATCATAGATCCTGTAGAATTTATAAATACGCTTATCAGCAAATTGTGAAAAATCTTTAGAAAAAATTTATTTTGTGTGTTTTGAGGGAGGATAATGGAATGTTATTAACTTTCTAAAGAAATACGCTTTAAATAAATGAAAGTATATTACAATTATTTTAACATATCAATTTAAAAAACTGATTCCACCTATTGGACAACAAAATTCTTTTAAAATAATTTAAAACCAAAGTTTTTTTTTATTCTCGGTTTTATACTGGCAAACTATAATGAACCCAAGTATTACGTATTGTGCTCTGTGTTATTTCTTCTTTTGTTTTCTCATATATGATACAAAACATATAGCCATAGATTTTTTTTCATCTTTTCGAACAACAATTCATATCTACAAAAAATACTTTAACAATTTTTCCTAGTTTTATTTTTTGCCAAATTCATTTTATAATAACCAGTAGTTATTAAAATTGTTTTCTGGGTTAGAAAACAATTTTAATAACTACTACTAGACTATTATATTTCTTAATAGGGCCAATCAAATTTGTAATGACAGAAGTTTGTGATCAAATATGAACACTTTCTTTTGTGCACCAACGAAAAAAAATTCACCTGATTTTACCTTACATTTATTCTTGTAATCGATTTAGTAAAAATAATTTTTCTTTCTTAGGTAATAATAATAACATATTTTTCTGCCTATTTTAAAGTGCTTAAGAACTCTTAGTCCTTTTTAAATATAGATTTGTGATTCAATTATTTTTATGATTGTAACCCTTGTTTAAAATAATTAATTGATGAATTGTTTAGTAGTGGCAACAAAATGGCAATTTTACTAAAAAATGTTTCCAAATCTCATTTACATTAAACTTTTTATATAATATATCATTCAAATTTTAAAAAAAAATTTATACATTTTATTGTTTACTGCACTAGATTTTAAAGGTTTTTATGCTGAGAAATAAAACAGAAGTAAAAGTTCTGCATTTTAGTTACTGTTCAAAGAAAAAAATAGTTATAAAATAACTTTTAAGTATGAAAACGGACAAAAACACGTTGGTGAAGTATTTCATACAAGAATAAAATGGGTATAAATTTATTACAACAAGAAAAAGAATTGCTTTCCGTTGTTGTAACTAAATTGTGTTTTTTTATTTCAAAGATTGAAGTAATAATTGTGTGTAAACCGAATGTTGAGTTATTTATTAAATTGAAAGTAAAATTATACTCCATTAGAATTAGTATCAATAACCACTTATTCTTTACGATTGAATATAAATCTTTCTGGCGCAATAAATATTTCAAGAATATTTATTGTATCTGAGGAAAATAACGAAAAAAATGCCTTGAGTTTCGTTTTTTAATTAAATATCTTTACAAATAATAATTTTATAAGTTCAAAGCATAACAGTTGAACAAGAAGACATCCGAATAATAAATGTTGGAATTCATAGCTTAACTATAATATGATGTAATCATTATGCGCAAGTGCGCGTTGGTTACGTCAGGAAAAATCCCATAATCCCAAGAAGAAGAAGTAAGTTTAAGTTTGTTGATGAAGTGTAAGTAAGAACGGAACGAAAGACGATTGTATGTCATATAAAGAAATTTCGGATGATTAAAATGACGAATACTAGAATTCGTGCATGAGAAAGAAATAGGTAAATAATCTTTGTAAGTATTTACCTGTGCCTATGTCCTCGTCCAGAAAAATAATTAAATGATAAAATTGAGAAAGCTCAACCATTATAGGATTGATGATTTTGACATTTATGTGGATTAAATCATGTTGGAATACCTCGATTCTTTTGATTTCCCGGAAAGACAGTTAAGAGTACATTTTCTCTTACATTTAGATATTTTTGACAAAAATAAGTGAATGAATTCATTTTGTTACTGCTTGCCTTTCAGAAAAATTCTAATGACAATCAAACAGACGAACAGATATTTTGTCTTTGATTAAAATTGAATATAAATGCTGCGACGAATATTATTTATTCTATAAAATATAACTATGAGTTGAATTGGAATTATATCACAAAATTATTAGTTCTAAGGGAAATTCCGAAATTTCTTAAGTGCAAATATGTTTACTAAATGGGAATACATGCTCTCAAATGGGAACTGAGCTGCATTAGATCATATCTAAATTTGCATTGTGTTCAGTTCGCATAACTATGCCGCTATAGTAACTTCGGCAAATATTTCATTCTCCAGAAGCAGTTCATCTTGCAATATATTTACATGTTAAAGTTCGGTAAGGAATGCCGAAATAGATATTTATGTAATACATATATTTCCTGGGTCTTTACTGACAGAGAAAATGACTGTTTTCGAATTAAGATGCATAACAAACTATAAATAAATGCATATAAAAATACTTACAGCCAAATTCTCTTTTGGCAGTGAGGTAATGTTTCTATTCTTATGTCAGGATAATGATTACATTAGAATAATTTCAAGGATTAGCGACTGAGAAACCGAAACACTACCTGTTGAACAATATATGATGTTGATAATATTTAATAAAAGATTTAATTTAAATTGCGCGTTAAGGCTCTAATAGCTAGTTTTTACAATTGATTTAATGATGATCAGTTTATCCAAAAATAATGTGGTGCGATTCAAAAGTTATGAAATATACTTTATGGAGTGATAAATCCCACGGTAATAAGTATTTATTGTACATGAATTTATTGTATAAATTAGCGTAATGAGCTTCCAACGCCTGAAATAGGCAAAATAGAATCAATATATCTATGTACACCACCATCATTAAACATCTCAAAGTTAATCCTCGAATCCTAAATTTTGTAGTATAGTAATGTCCTCTGTTTTGTCATTGAATGATTTGATTGCAACAGCCCATGAAAAATTCTATGTGTAGTGATGTTTACATACGTAAGGCCAGGCTAAAAGCATTAACATAAAAGAATAAAATAAATTTTCATTCAGTTAAAATTATAAAAAACGTACCAACAAACTAGGATGAAAAAAAATTTCAAAAATGTTTTAAGAAAAATTTTTTAAATGAAATAAAATTGGACATGAAAAAAAAATTCATATTTTGGACTTTAAAGCGATTTACATTCTTCATGATTAAACTTTTTAAACAAATTCATTTTTTTTCTATAAATTTCTACATATATTTTCTATATTTTTCTATAAAAGAAAGAACCAAGATTTGTTTATCTTAGTCTTAGTTTATCTTATCATTTAGCTAATACAGTCGAAATCAAAACGAGAATAACTGCAACCATATAACCATCTAAAATCCCTCAAAAAAATATGAAATGAAATAAGGCGAAACCACTAGAAAACAAAAACTCAATGGCCATTTAAGAGTCCTCATGTAAATGTGCGAGCTATCGAAAGCGAAAAGGTCTGAAAATCAGCATCACTATTATTTCTTCCAATATGGAAATTAGAACCCACATTCTTTAAGGGCAAATCTACAACCCTCAAACAGATATGCAAGCTGTCCTTTGCAATAAAACCAAAAATCCAAGCCTTTATTATTGTATCCAATAGAGAAGCGAAAACATACTTTTTACTATGACTATTCCACAACTCCTCATAAATATGCACGAGTTGTTCGAAACAAAAGAACCAGAAAGACAAACCACTTTTATTGCACCAACCATGAAAGAGGAAAGCTGCTTATTTAACTCTACGAACTCTTATGCAAATGCTCAACCTGTCATAATCAATGGAACCAGAAAAATAATCCATTGTTATTGTATCCAATAGGAAAGCGATAATCAACTTTTTAATAGGGCAACTCTTCGACCCCTCATATAAATGCAGGAGTTATCACAAACTAAAGAACCAGAAATCCAATCCACTATTACTGTTCACACCATTAAAGCGAAATATTGCTTTTGTAGCAACTCTACGAACCGTCATACAGATGTGCGCGCTGTTATAATTGATAAAGTCAGAAAAACAAACCACTGGTATTGCATTCAATTAAAAAGCCTGAAACCACTTTAATATACTTCACCTCTACGAAACCTCATACAGCTGAGTGCCTTGTAAGGATCGATGAAACACAAAGCAAAATCAACATAATTGTTATCCACCAAGTAAGCAGAAATTAGTCACATTTAATAGGTATTAATCTCATTCATTATAAACTTCTAGTAAGAATTAAACTTGGAACTGAACCGTAATGCAATCCTTCTCTCTGTATTATAAATCAGACTAAACTCGGAAGATGCATCTCACAATGGGCCGTTTGTTTCATGTGAATGCGCAAGTGAATCAATGCATGCAACATCACATCTTCATGACAAACATCAATTGTATAGCGATGTCACGCTCTTTTTATTCTTTCTAGATGGTCGAATGCACTCCAGAATTAACTTCGCACTAAAAGTCTCTCGTGTGCTATGAAATCCCAAACTGATTCCCTTCAATTAAATTAAGAAACCCGATAAATGATTAAAATGCTCCTAGAATCAAATAATTTACTCAAGCGTTTACAACTGCATTTGACAATAGCTCTGTTGATTCGGTAAGAATTCTTAGTTCCGCACTTTTAAATGTATTTCTTCAGCCGATAAGAAGTTGATTCCGGGCTTATTGCCACCTTTTAATATGATAAATCAATTTTCATGCTTTATTACACAGCGAGTGTAACTCACTTATTAGGAAAGCATAGCTCTCATTGATCTATTTCAAAAATTAAGTTTTGGAGCATTTACTTAATTGAATGCTTAATTAGGCTGCTCATAATATCTTATATCTGAATTAGCACCCGTGCTAATGTGGTTGAAAGAAAAGTCTTGTCATTAATAAGTTTGCTACATGATTAAGAGACGCAGAATTTTAATACAAGTTGAAGTCAGCGAAATGAAAATGGAGGCCTTTCTTGTTTTTCCTCATTTGTTATTTTGAATTTAGATACGAGTTTCAGAATTTTGGAGGATTCCATCTTCTTCTACGAACCAGCTGCTGAGTGTGTTTGATTTACTGTTAGTTTACATTTTGAAGCAGAGTTTTAAACCAAAATTATCCTGGAATCAAAAGCGAAATATTTTAAGGTTAAGTAATGAAGAGTAGTATTATATACTTTAAATATTTTATGTCTTGGGGAGTAATCCAGTGAAAATAAAATTAGTGAGAGAATTAATATTATATATATATATATATATATATATATATATATATATATATACATATATATTGTTACGAAATTGGATAGTGGAAGTTATATGGTGTGGAGAACGCTCAATCAGCAGGCGGCAGTAGAAAAAGAAACAACGACGTTTATTTACACGAAGACACACAGGACAGCACAAAGACGACAACTATATACAGCACAGAGAAGACAATTATCTTCAGCCGCGAGACGTGCAAACAGCAGCACACAACAAGACTCTACTGCAGACAGTAGCGCAGAGCTTAGTTCAGCACTAGCTTGACTAGCTGCTCTGCTAACTACTGGAAGACCAGTTCTTCACCGTCGATTCCGACTACTCTCCCTTGCAGCCGGAGACTGCCTCCTTTTATAGGTCTCAGGAGGGGGGGCTACAAGCCTCTCAACCAATCAGGAACTTTCGAGTCGTATCTCGGTTCCTAATGGACGGATCGGGAAATTTCTCGATGTTTCGGGTATAATCTATTTTTAACGCCAAAGTCGCCAAATTCGTCGCCAAATGGTCACCAAGTTTGTGGCTAAGCTCTGGGACCTCCGACGCGACACCCGGACTCCGTCCAATACAGATGACTTTAAAACGGTCTTTCTGATGAGGGAACCAACTATGCTGGGAAGCAGCATTACAGATTCGTAACAATATATAAACTTTCTAGCAAACAATAGCATAAACAAATATATATATATATATATATATATATATATATATATATATATATATATATATATATATATATATATATATATATATATATATATATATATATATATATATATATATATATATATATATATATATATATATATATATATATATATATATATATATATATATATATATATATATATATTTGTTTTAAAATTAATTTCGTGTAAAAAAACACTTTTTAGTTGAATCTTTAGATTAGCTTTTTTCTGAATATCTATTTCTAATTTTATTTTATCAAATAATAATTTATTTTTCATTAATTAATGCTCACTAAGAAATTTTTTCATTTATTTAATCAGAAAACAAGTCCTTAAATTTTTTCAATGTTTATTAATAGTAAAATGAAGAAAGGGATCGAGTGTATCAATTATAATTTCGGGGCTCAGTTTAGTATTTACATATTTAAGTCTTAAGTACAAAATTATTTTAGCGCTGGCTGCGTTTTTCTATCAATTAGTTCATCTAGATTAACAATATCTCTTGTATCTTTTATACGGCACCTGGCAACTAGGTTTCCACGGTAAAGATTTCAAAATTTTAAATTTAGAAAATATTTTTCATAATAACCATTTTATATTAATATATAATCATTTTATTCCTTGCGTCATCAATATCGAAAATGTCCTACCTTTTCCCCAAAAAAACTCACTAAAATTAACACATTCTAAGACTTTATTGCTCATAATATATATATATATATATATATATATATATATATATATATATATATATATATATATATATATATATATATAAAGAGAGAGAGAGAGGAGAATCAATCAGCCTTAAAGTTTTATAAAAACTACAGAATAAGTTTCAGAATTTATGGAATTCCTCAGAAAAATCTCTCCAGTAAAATTTCTTTGATGTATTCAAAAATTAAATGAATTAAAATAAGAGAGGAATTTTAAATTAAAAATCGATAATATATTTTTATGTAATAACATATTTTTTACTGTAAAAAATCAGCAGCATTTAAAAGTGAATGAACATGGAATATATTTTTATTTAGTTATTCTTATTTTTGAAGATAAACCTTAACTGTAAACAAAATAAAATTTAAAACATTGTTAGAATTTATTTTATCCTAAGTTTGTCAGTACAAAAAAGTCAAAAATTCATACTTTGAATAAACAATCAAAGGAAAATCCAGCATGAAATATCTATCGAAACAATGAAAGCGATATTTCATTGCCACAATGAAATGCACCATTGAAAATTTGTTTAAAAATCTTTTTTTAAATCGACTAAAATTAAAGAAAAACAATTATGCGATAAATAGATTGTCGTAAAGAAAAGACTTTGAATTTTAAAATGGTATAAAAATAATTTCTATGTCGTAAGACTTTCTAAAATCAAGGTTGAAATGTTTCAAAATTTTAAAAATTTTCTTAAAAAGTCAAGGATAGCAAAATTCAAATACACAGATATCAGTAGTATCCCGCATAAAATGTATAAATCTGCAATGCATTGGCAGTGATTTCATTTGTATTCAAATAATTCAAGTGATTAACAGACTTTGAATGCGGAACGGTAGTCGGAGCTAGACGCATGAGACATTCCTTTAGGAATTCCTTAGGGAATTCAACATTCGCAGCATCAAGAGTGAGCCAAGAATACAAAATTTCAGGCGTAATCTTCCCCCAAGAACATTGCAGTAGCCGACTGCCCACACTTAATGACGGGGACCAGCGACATATGTATAAAACTGTCAGTGTCAACACACAAGCAACATTACGTGAAATAACCGCATGAATCAATATGGGGCGTACGACGAAATGTGTCCATCAGCACAGTTCGACAGTGTGGCTTTAATGGGATATGGCAATAGAAAACCGACTGGAGTGCCTTTTCTGACTTTTACTGACAGTACAACATCACCTGCAGCGACTCGCTTAAACTGCTAAAAATATCGGATAGATCCTAGATAACTGAAAAACCGTGACATGGTCAGATGAGTCACGATTTCAGTGTTAAGAGCTTTAGACAACAAAATATGATTATAAACTAATCAAAACAAAATTCAGTTCAAAACAACCAAAATCAAAATAACTATTACAAAATAATTTTCGCAATAAAACCGTTTCCAATTACTTACACTAAATATTTTTCAACTAAGAATTTACTTTAAGAGGCATGATTGATGACATTTCTGCAATAGAAACATTACTATAAATGAAGAAATAACTATTTTCAAGAATTAGAATTTTTGGTAAGGTACCCACTGAACATATAATATACTACAACTTTGAATTTCAGCCTCATCATAAGATACTCCTTAATCATTGTCTAAAATATCACGATATAAAAGTACCTACAAAATGTACCTGTTCCACTACTACAAGAAAACACATAAAAATTTAATTAGTACTTCAAAATGCCTTTCTCAATAAATTATTTGATTTTCACTGGAATTTAGTCTCTTTTAATCAACCACAATAAATTACTTTGCATTCAATTACTGATTTCATTCAGATTAATATTTCATTAAAGTTTTTCCAAGAAATGACTTTATTCTCCAGTTGTATTAAAAAACAGCTGCAAAAAGCTTTTTCAACAACCTAAAATTCCTCCTTTGACACAGATCCCTTTCTCATGCATTATTGTCGAGAAACAATCTAATTTAATAGATCCATTTTTCCAGACTATTGCCATTTTTTGGAATTAATTCACATTTTCTCTCAAAAAATATGGCCTGGGGAATTTTTAAAATAGCTTTAATCAATTGAATTTCATTCTGAAAAAAACTAAGATAAAAAATATGAAGGAGAAAATGATTCAAGTGCTCGATCTTAGAAGAATATAAAAGAATATCTTCTGAGTTTCTTTCATTTTTTATGCACTTTATCGTCTTTCGTAAGCGAGATCTTTTGTATCCGCTGAAAGGCGATGCTTTTTTCTATTATACTCATATAAAGACTTTTGAAATGCATTGCAATCTTTGATGAACTAAAATAGGATATTTAAGGAAGCCATCCAAATGAATTGTTCTTTTTCATGTCCTTCTTTTATAATTTTCGAATAAAACATAGAGTAGACGTTGTTATTACATTTTTTCACGGAGCGATAAAAAACTGAAAATTTAATTCATTTCTTTTTTTTTCAGAAAAATCATAAGAAGATATATCCAATTCAGTAATTAATCTTAAAATTTGCATTAAAAATTGTCAATTGTAATTAATCTTAAAATTTGCATTAAAAATTGTCAATTGCTTATATATTTTAAAAAGTTGTTTTCATTTTGACGCGATAATATTTAGGTTGGCATTAAAATGTTAAATTATGACATGTAATATAAAAAAAATTATTCAGAATGTTCCAAAGAGTGGTTTAATTCAATTTAAAGATATTAACTTACCTTTTGAAAAGAAAACGAGCTCTATCGAAATGAATCATCTCTTAATTTTCAGTCGGGGTCAGATCATGGCTTTACAAAACAGAAGATCGATCCTAGAAGTATCAAATTTAGAAAATTAAGACTTTTTGAGCAATAGTTGTTCATTAGGAGAGAATTTGTCATTTTAATTTTGATTTTCACCTAATCCAGCACTTCATACTTTTTTTATTAAACATTAAGCTATCTGACGTAAAAAAATCCCTTTATTATTGCTACATAACTTGAAATAAATATTTCCTAAATCGACTGATATAAAGCTATATAATAATTTAGAATTAACTTCAATTGCCGATTTGGTTAGTTAAATAAAAATTGTAATTAATCTTGATAAAATTGCCCCCACCCTTTTTTTTTTTTTTTTGCACACAGGAGAAAAGAAACAGTAAGAAGACTTCAATTCAATTATTCTACGTTGAATATAAAGCATATTGCTTTTTTCGGTTATCTCATTAAAAAATTTGTTAAAAATCACTGGATTTTTTAATTAAAATAGCTTACGAATGAATTAAAAATAATTAAGTTGAAGAAAATTTAAATATTTTTTATTGCAAACGATTCTTGAAAAATTCAAAATAAAAATTCTTCTATCAAACAAATGCATTCAGATCAAAACTAATTTATGCTAGATTTTGGAACTTGAGTTATCAAATTGCATAAATTAATTTTTTGTCAAAAATGTCAATGTTAATTATTCAAATTCAGATATATTTGACTTTTTTTCTCTTTTTTGTGTCAGAAAAAGTATAACATAAAATAAATGTTAAATTTATTTTACTTTGATTACTTTAGAAACTACGTTTATTAATTTTACCTGTAAGTATGTGTGAGACCAAATATTTTTCATTCATTAAATTAAAAAGAAAAAAAAAGTAATCAGGAAAGTGTTTTATTGGATGAGGGAAAAAAAGCCTAGCGTATCGGTTGAAATTAGAAAAAAAAATGAAAGAATAGCCTCAAAATAATTACAACTTTACTAACGACTATTAATTTAATTTTGTAGTTACACCTTGTTAATTAAATCAGTAAGATTTTTTTCTATTGAGACTTATTTAACTATAGAAAAAAATTTTAAAAGTAAAAAATTACATAAAAAGTCGCGTTAACTATCTAATTATCAGCCGTTGAATTTGAAAAACGCAGTGATGTGTCATCTGACAATTTGTTATAGAAAATCATTTTACAAAAACTGCTTTAGAATTTGTTTGTCGTTAATTAAAAATGATTAGATATTAAAAAGATTTTGAATTAATCTAAAAAAAACTTGGTTTTTCAACTTAGAAAACTTGTTTTCTAAGTTGGATTCACTGCATTTTATCATTGCTGAATTAAGAAAATGAATCTCTTTTTGTAATAAAAAAAGCCTAAGATATTTAATTTGTTGTATTTTGTATTTACTATATTGTATTTTGAATTTAAGGGATGATAATTCGAAAAATAAATTTAAATAAATAGATACTTTTTTTATAATTTTGTTGCATTAAACTTTTTTCTAAATCTAACGTTATTTTTTAAACTTTGGTAATACAAATTTCCAAAATAATTTTATGATTATGGCATTGATGTTATAGTTAATATATTTAAGTATACCAAAATTCATATTATCTACAGTAGTAATTGTTTTTTACAAAATACTTCTTTATAGCACTTCTTTCATTTTTTTTTTCGTCTTTTATTTTTTGAGCCATCTGATGAAAACACAGGAATTCTGAATCACGCCAATGGGTAATCACATTATGTTTTATTTCCCTTACAAAATTTCTGGTGAATCTAAAAAGATAGCGAGTTATTCAGATGCGATTTCAGTAAAATTTGATTCCAAAGAGGGAAAAAGATAAATTTTGTTACTAACACTTAAAATTCATTGGCTATTTGCAATCAATCTGTACTCTAAATTGATTGAAAATCAATCAAAACTGTTTGATTTTACAAATCCTTACCTTTGGTCATAATTATGTATATTTCTTAGGATAATTTATTTTGTAATTTTTAGTTAAAAATTGAGTCATAACAAATTTTCAAATAGTTATTCGATAAAACTAAATTGACTTTTACTCAACAAACAAACCTATATTGTTGCAATGATCTAAGAATATTTTGAAAGCAATTGCAAGAATGAGTGGTTGCGGAAAAGTAAAAATGTGTATATTGTTGTCCCAAATAGGCCCAAAATAATGTCTGTATTGTACTTGACAAAATATCATTTTGTCCATGCTTAAATTTCATATGTAATAATTTAAACTTCTATAGACAATCAAATTGGCTAAATTTAAATACATTATTTTGGGCCTATTTACATTGCTATACATTAGCAAAATAAGCGCTGACATTTAATATCAAATTCATAAAAATGATGATTAAATACCAGTTTAAATATTTTTAACAACAATTTGTACAGTCATTATTTTTATCAACCTCCATCTTTTAAAGCATATAAGCAATTGATCATAGCGCTTATAATCAATACTATATAAAATACCGTTTTAATTAGGGAATTTTTTGCATTTTTTTCGTCGTCACTTTGCCTGTGATTAACTTAATACGGCATGTAATCAGTTTACTGGCTTAAGATTAGTCTCAACCACCGATAGCTTAGTGAAAGGAGGTGATTATACCACGATCAAAAGAAGATTTTTTTTTCTCATTGAGCCATGAAGAAATTGTAATTTCTTATCCAATTAGATAATGCATGTTTCTACTACGGTTGGCCAATTAATAAATAATTTTTTCAGAATATCTCGGTTTTTTTATATATTAAGTTTGCTTATGGTTGAATTAAAAGCATTAGACTGAAACGAGCCAAAAAAATTGCTAGTGTTTTCAATACTTCTGACGATTATAAAAAAAAAAATGGAAGAAAGAATTTTACTAAAAAATTCTCATGCATTCTGAATGAAATTAGCTTATGACAAATAAAAAAATAAACGCGAGAATGGATTTGAAAATCAATTATTTGTTAAGAAATAAGGTTTTTAAATACATAGTTTTATTTGTTAAGAAATACAGTACTTAAATTCTCAGTTTTTTATAAATCCATTGTGTCTCATTTTTTTTATCAAAACAATATATTTACATTAGAAATAAAATATTTTTTCAGCTCTCTTGACGATAATATGAAATGTATTACAATCACTGGCAATATAATATGGCATATATTACATTAATGTCTAATTATTTTTATAAGTAGAATAAAATATAATCAAAATAAGTGACAAAATTGCATAATTCGACAAAATTGGTCAATAATATCGGTTGAAGTTTATAAAAAAGTTGAATGATATGAAAACATCAGAAATAAGTGAATATAACTGGTTAATTCAATTTTATTAAGCAGTTGGTTACAACTGATGAGACTGTTTCCCTTGGGAACTTTTTTGAATTTAATAAATAAAAGTAAAATTTAACAGAATAAATTCTATTTAATAATAATACTACTATTTATTTATCACATATTAACCTTGCAAAAGAGAAAAAGTATCCCATTAGATTAGTCTGACTGAATTCTCGTGGGGAAATTTTATTTTCTTGCTTATTTGATCTTATTTAGAACTGTTTTGATTTCAAAAAAAGATGGAATAGCTCTAACAAGTACTTGTAACGAACAAGAACTTGTAAAACAGTACAAGTACACCACAAATTTATTTTGTTTCCTGTAGTATGTTGTTTTCAATGTAAGGATTAATCGAGACATATTTGTGCTAAAAGTTTGTTTTCTTATTTATTTTATTGTAATAAAAATATTCACTCACAAAATGTATGGACACTATATTTATCAAATGACAAATATCATCAGTTGTATACATTTAGTTCTTTTCAAAAGGAATTCTAATATATCAAAGTCGAATCAAATATTGATAATCTCTTTATATATATAACAATAACATGCATGACATAGAAATAGCTCTTATTACTTACTGTCGAATGGCAACAATCAAATGTAAATAAATCATCGTAACGAATCTGAGCCTGCTTCGTTGGCCGCTTTTTTAGCTTCAATAAATCAAGCCCTTTGTTTAGCTAGTCAATGGAGTTGCAAAATGTTATTAATAAGGTTTCCTATATCACTAAAGAATTTATTCAATCAGAGGAAGAAAAATATAAAAGAATTCAAGAAATAAGCTTCAAAGAAAAGGTTTAATTGAAAGTCAAAATAGGCTTAACTAGCGTCAGATGAATAATTTCCAATAATGCATCAAGGTAGAAATAAATGATGATAATTTATTATATGCATGCAACTAAAGATAACATAGGTGTCGCAGAGAAGATAAGATAACATACGTGTCTCTTATTATTTACTGTCGAATGGCAACAATCAAATGTAAACAAATCATCGTATGAATTTCGTATTGCTTCATTGGCCACTTCTACAGCTATAATGAATCAAGATCTTCGCTTAGCTAGTTCATGGAGTTGCAAAATATTATTAGAATTGTTATTAATAGAGTTCGCTATATCACCATAGAATCCAATCAGTTAGAGGAGGAAAGATAGAAAAGAAATCAAGAAATAAGCTTCAGAAACAGAAAGAAACAGAAAATTTCATTGGAAGCCAAAATAATCTTAACCATCGTAGATGAGAAATCATTATGACTTGCCAACGATATTGATGTCTTTTAAATAAAATAATCTTGTAAAAAGGACGTTTGTATGATCTTAATATTCAAAAAATTACCCTTTTGATGATATCAATTTCATTTCTTTGGAAATTTTTCCTATTTTTAAGGATATTTTTTAATTTAATTTGATACAGATAAGTAATAATGTTTTTAAATATTATAATGGAATTCAAAATCATCCGTCAAAACGTTCAATCGCAACTCCACTATAGAGTTTTTTTTAACTCCTCTATAGAGTTTTCACTTTCGCTTTTATTTTGTAATACATAAACTTAATTTGTTATTTATAAAAATTTTCATTAAACTTATTGAAAATAATTCATACTTTTCCGTCGTATGAAATAAGAATTGAAAGTTTTAAAAAATTGCATTTCATTGTAATCATTTTACAACCTAAAAAAGTTAATAGTCTGAGCGAACAAGATGGTGGCCAAAGGTGACTATTTAGTAAAAGAATTCATCGTTAGAATTTTATAAATCGCTTCAAAGTAACAACATCAATTTACCTTAAATTAAAGACGTGGATTACTACACAGTTCTTTCTGATATGAATGCCACAAGTAATTCCTGCTAATATAAATCACATTAATGTAAAAAGCGAAAAATTGCATGACTGGAAATGGAAAGTTCATAATGAATTTTGCCAAGAAATTGATGGAGAATGTTAATAAAATGCATAAAATGATCATTAACTAAAAAACAATTACAAAATTATTAGAAAATATTTTCTATTGAAAAGAAAATACTGAAAAATTTTCGAAAGGTTTAAAGTTCTTTTTTCTAATAACTAAACATACTATATTTAAAAAGTACAAAACGTTTTGAAGATGTGAGGGACTAATTCAAAAACCCATCCCTAGTAGTATAATTCATTGTTCTTTTTTTAATCGGAAGTTCAAGAAATTCATTTTCACATCTGATAGTAAAACAATTTTAATTATTTAATATACTTTCCTATTTTTAAATAGTTAATTTTCCCTTTGTTTGCTTTCATTTCGAGTTTGAACTTAAATACTATGATTTCAAACACATTTCTATATATATTTTAAAAATATAAAAATGTATTGCAATTTTATTTAATTAAACAAGAAGAGAAAGTATTCGTTGAAAAATAATATCTATTCGAAGGAAAAAATGATATATTAACCTTAAATACCTAGCATTTTTATGAAAGAACTGCCATTCTTTCAGAAAAAACCTTAGTGGAATACTTTATTATAAAGTATTTGCGAAACTTAAGTTGAAACATTTTTAAAAAGATGTTTTTTTAATATTTTACTATCATATTGCTCTTCAGACTGGTTAATATTTTAAAAAAGATAAATCCTTCCAATTAAAATGTTTAAAAACAGATTTATTTTTCAAAAACTAAACTTTATTGTACAAAAAATATATGCATTATTATTTATATATACATATTATGCATTTGAATCTCGTTATTTTGCATAGCATTAAATATTTAAAAAAAGTAAGACCAAAAACAGTTTCTTCATCCATACCAATTAAAATAACATTTTTAAATATATTAAAAAATTTTAAAATTCGAAAAGTGCATTATACATATGCATGGTAAGAACGATTCGTCTTTAAACAAATCGGAAACACAATTTTTTTTTAAATTTTTATTTAGAATAATAAATTTAGCATGGAAAAGCAAGCAAATAAATATCAAAACAGACGATTTTTAAAATGTTACCAAAATTAAAAAATTAAAATAAATGACAGATTATAGTTTCAGTTATGAATTTATTCGAGATTTTTTTATTACAGAACACTTTTGTAATGCTCTGCATCATGGTTTTCTTACATTTTCCTTTTTATCGAAAAAAAAAATGAATAAAATATAACAATTTTTTTTTCTAGATATATGAAAAATATATTTTAGAAATGATATGAAAAAATACTGAATTTCAGATTCGAATTCAATTACAGAATGCAACTCTTTTTCTTTTCATTCTAAAAATGTACTTTTGGATCCAAAATATTTGATAAATTGCTGATTATTCCATGATAAGCAAACTTATCTCATCTTTCTAAAAATTAAGAAGAAATTATTTTTCTAAAACCGAATTCGTATCCGATTAATATGGAAAAAAATCATTTCTTTTATTTTGTTTCAAAACTGTTTTTTTAACAAAACTTCTCCTTTAGATTTGATACTTCTATGAAAATAAAATAATGAAATCTTTAAGATAATTATTACAACTAAAATTAATTTTTTTTCCTCCCGAATACTGTTTATAAACTGATAACATGTTATTTTCCTTATTTTGAATGAAAGAAAACTAGTAACTAAAGTTACACGCCACCAATCATAAATACCATTGCATTTTAAGGAAATTATGAATAAACTGAAGTTAAAATTTTGGAAAACTACCGAAAATTTCATTTTTATGGTCAATGACCCATAATATAGCGTACTTAACTTTTTAACCCTTTAAGCGGTCAATTATTTTACAAGAAATGCTTCCAAAAAAGGCATATTTTTTTATTGCATATAATTAAGTACCATACTTAATAGAATAAGAATATTAAGAATTTTTTTTTCACTTTTAATGCTTTTACAACATTTTTTATTTTACAATTTTGGACACAAAACCCCCTAAATGTTTTCTTTTTTCAAGTACATTTTGCATGCAGTAAAGAATGGTTTACAAGTTCTGCAAAAATTTCTCTCATACTTACTGTGAATTTTGGAGTTTACAATTTTCCAAACAGTTCAGAAGTCTTTTTGTATATGGTACAATTTGAAGCATGGTATAATGCAAAGTCCTACATCACAATCAGGGCAGAAATAACGTGTTTCTTTTCGGATTCTCTTTCCATTCTCATTTCTTTTCGAGCAGCACACTGCGCATTGTCTTGCAGGTCTCTGTTTTTTATCTGTGGGAGCAATTATTTCCAAAAAGTGTCTCTCTGTCAATCTCAGAGGATTATGTTCCGAACCTGGTCATCCACGGTGGAAATTTAGTCCCGAATGATATTTTTCAATTACACGGTCAATGAGATCAAGTCTAAATTCTAGTTGTGTGTTTTTTCTTCCGTTTTTATGGTAGACAACATATGAGTTCCATACAGCAATGTCGAAAATATGAAAAAAAATCTTTCTGTAACATTTTTTACCCCTTTTCTTTATAATTTCAAAACTTTTCAAATTTTGGTCCATGCGGTCTACTCCTCCCATAATATTATTATATTCCATGACAATTTTCGGTTTTTCTTTCATTTCAGAGCGGACTTGAATTTGTTCCATTTCAGTATTGTGAATTGTGGAAAGTAATGAAACTTTTTTCTTATCCATCCACTTCATGACAGTAACTTTTCCTCTCTGAAAAGCTATAATCTCTCCTTTTTTCAATTTTTTTTTCTGCATTTCCTTTGGGACTTCTTTTCTCTTGAGGTTTAGTGTACCGTATGTGTCCGTTCGACATGAAACAAGTTTGTCTACTAATTCCGGCGAAGAATAATAATTGTCTATTGTAAGACAGTATCCTTTATGAAGCAAAGGCTCCATCAGTGTCAGGACAATTTGTGATGAAAAGCAGAGTTTAGAATACTCAGGTTTCAGAATAGTGTCTTTACCTGTATATATTATTATTGACCAGACATAAACAGAAATAGATTCACACAACATAAAACATTTTACTCCAAATCTAGCTCTTTTGAGTGGAATAAATTGTTTCCATCCTAGTCGTCCTTTGAAGAGCATAAGGCTCTCATCTATTGTTACATCTCGCTCTGGTGTCACCGTTTCACTAAATTTCTCATTGAGATGTTTCAGAACTGGCCAAACTTTTACTAATTTTGGGCATTCGTGATTTTGTGGGTCAAATGCTGCATTATCAGAAAAATGCAAGTAGCGTTGCAAAAGGCAGAATCGGCGATGAGACATTATTTTAGAGAAAAAAGGTGTATTAGTTGAATATCTTTTGCTCCAATAATGATCAATTCCAGGTTTCTTTACAATTCCTTGAAGTATATTGAGAGCGAAAAATACATACAACTCTTCCACAGTAGTTTCTACCCAAAATTTACTCTTTGAGAATTGTCTTGCAACACTGGATTGGATGCACTGTTTAGCATATTTATTTGTCTCTTCCACAATTTTACTCATGAGTGAAAAATCAATGAATGTTTCATAAAATTGTAGAACATCAGAAGTGTCGTCAAATTGTACGTGCACAGAGGGAATACCAGAAAATTTAAATCGAGGACACGGAACAGGTGGACTTTTCACATCAGCCTCGGTAAAAATTCTTGCAGAACTCAAATCTTCATCAGAGCTGAGCTCACTGCACGAGTCATCTGAGGAATAATCCAAGTAATTAGAAGAAATATCTGTATCTGTATCAGAATGTAGTTCATCATCTAACAAGAAAGTATTTTCGTCGTCTATTCCATCCATAATTTCCATAAGATTCACAAGCACGGCATACAGTAAAACAAAAATTTCAAAGAAACGTTCCCGCTACATAGAAAAACCCGGATGAAAAGCATTTCATTTACATGGACAAGCCACGCCATCTGTTGAAAAAATAATAATACTAAATAGTCTCTTTCAATAATGAAAAATGCGGGCAAACCAGAAAAGGAAAGGAGAAAATATCGATGCCCGTACGGCGTACGGGCAAACCAGATGAGGCAAATTTCGGGTAGCACGTACACTGTACGGGCAAACTGCTTAAAGGTTTAAGGAATACGCTTTAAAATAGTGAAAAATAGTACTATAAAATATTTCCTCATACCATTTGTAAAAAATTATCACTACGTGATTTTCCAAATAGAAAGTAATATTTTTAAGAATAATTAAAACAAAAATATTTTTAATTCTAAATTCACCAGCAAAAATAATGAATAACCAAGTATGACATTAAATACCCTGCATTATTTATTTTTTCTTTGCTTTCTTTGTTCGTTATGAGGACGAATAATTATTATGAATGATCTTCCGGACTATAGGACCAATATGGTTTATAATAGTGACAAGATGAATTATAACAAAATCCAATGAGTTCAGATGAATGTTTGTGGTCTATTCATCATCTACGGATAATCTGATGATGTAATCAGTAATCATTTATCATCATCATAATCATAATCATATAATCAGTAATCATTTATCATCATCATAATCATATAATCAGTAATCATTTATCATCATCATAATCATATAATCAGTAATCATTCATATAATCACTAATCATTTATCATCATAATCATATAATCAGTAATCATTCATATAATCACTAATCATTTATCATCATAATCATATAATCAGTAATCATTCATAAATTCACTAATCATTTATCATTCATAAAATCACTAATCATTTATCATTCATAAAATCACTAATTATTTATCATCATAATCATATAATCAGTAATCATTTATCATCATAATTATATAATCAGTAATCATTTATCATCATAATCATATAATCAGTAATCATTTATCATCATAATCATATAATCAGTCATCATTCATATAATCAGTAATCACATAATCAGTAATCATTCATTTAATCAGTAATCATTCATTTAATCAGCTATCATATAATTAGTAATTATTTATATTTAGTAATTATTTATATGATTACTGATTATATGTAATTATCAATAATTATATAAATTTTTGGCGCAAAAGCCATATTTGGCCATGCTGCGCCAAGCGGTTGGTATAATAATAGAGCAAACTATAAAAACACATATGTCAAAATATAAAAGCAAAAGGTATCGATATAAAAATGCAAAGAATGACAATGCCAGAATGTATAATGGTAAGAAATTTAAATGAAACAAAGATGCGTATAAAGCATTACATTGAAGAAATGTAAAAGGTCAAACATGAACAAAAATGTAAAAGTACTAAATACAATTAAAAAACAATGGTTTTTAAAAATTTAAAAATATTTGGGTGGAATTTCTCTCCCAACATGCCTTTTAAAGTTAATGACGATGACTTAAAAAATTGTAAACGGAAGGAATTAAAAGATGGGAATTCAATTGAAATGTAATTTATAGTAAAATCCACACGACATGTGAGGCATTTCGGTGCCACCTCGCCAAAAATGGGATGTTTATGCATATAGCGAGTATGCCCCTTACGGAGGCGAGTTAATTTGCATCAACCTCTCGTATAGGGTGAACAGGCCACAAATCAATTGCCGGTTTGATTGAATGTAATTTGTTGTGGATCTGCAGATCCCATGATTCTTGCCAAGCAATAAAGAGTGAACGAGTGAAAGACCTTTTAGCATCAGAATAGACAAGTGAATGGGTTAGAAAGGATGATACAGATTTAGCAGCAAAATCTCCCTTTCATTTCCTAAAATACCTACATGCCTCGGGGCCCAGCTAAAAATGATTCTAAATCCCCTATTTTGTAGGAGTCTCAATGTAAACAAATTCTGGATGGCAACTGGTTGCATCTGATGTTGATAATGTGAAAGTGTCGCCAAAGCACTCATGCTGTCAGTATAAATTATAAACTTACGTTGACTTAGAGGCGAGATTTCCTGAAGAGCACAGAGAATTGCCACTAACTCAGCCGTGAATACAGAGTAACAGTTGCGTATACGATAACTCAGTGTATCAAATGGAGTTATAATGGCACAACCAACATGTCCATCTGATTTCGAGCCGTCCGTGAAAACTGGTACAAAAGAAAAGTATTGACAGCGATGATACAGAAAGAACTGTTGGAAAACAACAGGAGTTGTTGAGTTTTTATCGAGTCCAACAAAGGGATTTAAAAACGAAAAATGTGAGACATCCCAAAGGGGAAAGGAATAAAAATCAAAAGACTTAATGTCAACATCATAAAGGTCTGAGCCATGTAGGACATTCTTGGCTCTCTCAACAAAAGAAAGAATATGAGAAGGTCGTGAGTCATAAATTCCTCGAAGAGAAATAGGAAGAACCGTGCGACAAATGGGATGATTTTGGATAGACTTTGTACGAAAATAAAATAAAGTAGTCAATTTCTGACGCCGCAAATGAAGTAGCAGCTGTTGACAAATAACATATAAGCTCTCTACTGGAGAAGTGCGAAATGCTCCGGAGCAGATCCTCAGAGCAGTGTGGTGGATGGTGTCCAGTCGCCTCAAAACTATAGGAAGTGCTGAGCCATACACCATGCGACGGAGGAAAAAGTATTTATAGTTGAGCATTATTTCCATTCATGCGGAAGCGCTCGTGAAGGTGGACCGAGTTTGAAAAGAACATTTCCACGAGAAGTTTAACAAGATGGCAGCAAATAACAAAGTTATGCTGTCTGTTGTCACGAAATTTAGCTATTCTGGTAGTGTACTTTGTCAAAGGAAAAGAAATGTTAAAGGAGCATGTGTTCAACTGTGAAGATCCACCAAAAAGTGTGCCTACATTACGTGAGAAAATCATCTCTTTTTGCAAGGAGACTGCAGTAAACTTTGTTTCAGGATATGTTTGAGAATCTGCGTGAACGATATGAATACTGTCTACAGTGAGGTGGTGCACACTTTGAACACTTAACTTATGCATACCATGGTAAATTAACACGCTAATAATGCATACGTATGCGTGTTAATTTCTTTTGAGAAAAAATAAACTCACAGATGACAATAATGTAATTTTGTTCACCTTTTCATTTCAGTGCTATGTAATTTTGTTCATCTTTTCATTTCAGCACTATGTAATTCTGTTCACCTTTTCATTTCAGTGCTATGTAATTTTGTTCATCTTTTCATTTCAGCACTATGTAATTCTGTTCACCTTTTCATTTCAGTACTGTATATTTTGGCGCATACTGTATTAGTGTCATCCTACATCAAAGAAAAATTTCTTTCACACCACCAAAACTCTTCTTAAAATAATCTTCAATAAATGGCATAAGAATCATCATTTTGCCATAAATAGTTTTTTCAAATGATAAATTATTTCAAAAGTTCTAAATAATGAATAATGTTAAGTCCACTTATCGCGTTCCAGATTTCGTATACGATGTGAATATTAACTTATTTTTTTCTCAACTGAAATATGCACCTGAATATCAATTTTCCTTTGTTGATAAACAAAGGAAGATTACTGACTTATTTTCCTTCCACTTAAATAAGATTCAGTGTTTAACGCTTTAGGAATATTTAAATAGAATGACTGAATTTCGCTTCTGTTAAAATGGAAAAGTAATGGCGAATAAATATCAATATTTCATTTTTCATGAATTTGCAATCAGCAAATGATTGTAAAATTGGAAATAAAAAAAATTCTGTAATAATCAAATAATATATATCTATATATATCGGCATCGGTAGAAGGCATCGGTAGGGAGTAACCAACGCCACAGTATTTCTATACCCTCTAGAGGGGCAAGAACCACCACTGTGCTAGAAGCTTCTCGCCATCAAATATTAACTTACTCTCCTCGGGGGGAGGAGAGATTTGTAATGATAAAGACGATGAGACATCTATTGTAAGAAGGAATGGAAGTGATGTTTAATTTGTTTACCATTAAATCAAATTTCCTGGCAACATAGCGTTCAGTTTTACCAAGAGAAAAATAAACCATTTACATAAACCATGAATTACATAGGATGGATTTTGAATAATGTAGAAAATTAAGACTATTCAATGTGTATTTGTCCAACTAAGAAGACAATTGTTAGACCAGGAACTCAATTTTACTTGCATTAACAGCATTTCTATAGCTGTGCTCTACTTTATCATTAGAAATTTCGCTTAACAGACAAAAATGGGAACCCTTCTAAAATATTCAGTGCGATTCTATGCATTTATTTGTTTTAATGTGGTGTATTTTTTATGTTTATGGGATTATGGTTGCTTTTCTGAGAGTTATATTACTTAAAGTAGCATAGCTCTCGTAAGAGGAAACCACATCTTCATATCATCAAACAAAAGTTTTGTTATTCATATTCTGCTCTATCTTTAAAAATTCTGTTCAATGTATGAAAAATAAGGTTCCTTTATACAAATGTTCCATTATGGCATTCTATATAAAAGAACACAATTATCAGAAAAAGTACCACAATATTTCCTTTACTAAAATCGTTTCTGGTGCTAAGTCCTGCTCTATCTTTACAAGTTATGATAAATGTACGAAAAACTGAATTGTTTCTTACAAATTTTCAATATTTCACAATACCGAACAAACTCTCTTGTTTATTTTAATGCAAATAGTTCTAAATTATTTTTAGTGTCTTTTTTTTCTTTGATAAGAAAATTAAATCCATTTTTAATTATTTACAGATTATAAAAATAAATAAAAAATTATTCACACTTTTTTTCCATGCAAAAATTGTACGCCAAAGAACACAAAGCCAAAGCAAGGCAGATTATTCAAATATTTTAAATATCATATGGTAATTCTGCAGAATAGTCAATGTATTTTATAGTGTCTTGTATCAAGTGAAAAAAAAACTAATTTTCCCAGTTTTCAAAATACATTGTCTTTCTCTTACGATATTGTAGCTTAAAAAGAGAAATCCTCTTTTTTAAATTTTTAAAACACCCAAACATCTTATAACATTCGCTTTTTCTCCTATCCCAGACGCTTAGAATATTTCTTTCAAAATGAAATTGAATTGATTGCACCTATTTTGGGAATTCTCCCGGCACTATTTTGCAACGGAAAAGTAAATTAATTCTGAAAACTGACGATGGTTTGGCGAAATTGAGCTATTAAATTAGATTGCTGTTTGCCAATATCGCATCAAATGCGGGAACCTATCATGAGGGGAAATGAAAGTTTATGTAAATATTTTAAATTTGACTTGAAAAAAAAACTTTTTCTTGGTAAACTTCGAATTATATATTAATCTGAAGAAAATGATTTTGTGACATTTACTGCTAGTCTTTTGACTCTGCGAGTTTACTTGAGTCTTTTACTGCTAGTCTACTAAATTGTAGTGATTGTCGGTTATTTCAATTAGTAAAGCTAAAACTTTTGGCCAAATATTTTAACTTGTAAATGTATATGTAGAATAGTTGATCAGGTAGATTATTCAGGCACCGTTTGGTACTGATATTCATTGCAAGGAAGTTTAATGCGATGTAGAAAGTCAAATTTTAAAATCTATTGAATATTTGAATTCGTTCAATACATATCTTTCTATATTTAATCACTCCTCGAAAATGTTCTTTTTTCTTTTCTTATGCGATGTATATTATTATTTTAATCGCCAAAAAATTCGTACTCAAGATATTAATGAATCGCCTTGTTTCAGATATTCCTAAAAACAAGATTTTTTAATTATATCTGTCTGAGCATGACAAATCAAAAACGCTTTAAACTAAACCGATGGAAAATAGTATATGATCTTTACAACGAATTTGCAGATTCTACCACATTTGATTGAAATTTATTCAGTAAAAGTCTATCTGTAAGACTGTCCAAATGTAAGTTAACACAATAACCACAAAACGAAAATACCGGCAATCATATCCGTATGTCTTTAATTTTTAAGCACGTAAATGAGATAACTTAATGGCAGCAACTTAATTATATGAACTTTAATATGTGATTTTGTGACTACCATTGGTTTCGGTTTCAATAATTCTGAAAAAAGTCCAAAATACACTCGGTGTTTCTTTTCCTTGTATAATAACTGCATTCCAGTAATTAATCGCCATTTTAAAATTGGCAAATATCACATTGTTAGTAATACACAAGAACATTTATTAGTGAATATAAGAGAAACTTTAGGGTTCAGCTGGTCATTCAGTTCCGTTTTCATTTCCACTGGTTCTAGAAAAACTGATATGCAACAGAATCCTAATTTAACTACATTTTTCAATTATATCATATGTAAGAAGAAGTTTTATATACCTCACATTCTTTTTATATTACTAAATGACATACCTAATAATACCAGAAGTAAAAATATTTTCAAGTCTAAATACTAATACCGTCTTAAAATTAAAAATAGTTTTTCTCTGGGGCATCTTTTGTAGATTTTCATTCAGTCTTTGTCAGCATCTAAACGACTATCTTCTCATAACAAGAAATACTACATACTGTTTCTGTCCCCCCCCTCCCTAGAGCTTTCTATAGGTTCGGTACAGTAATCTTGAATGACTTTCCCCATTCATTTGGGTAACTTAAATATTTGAGAAAATTAAACGCAACATCGAAAAGTAATTACATAAACTCATCATATTACTGTGCAGGAAGTATTAAAAGTCACTGATGCTATGAAAAAAAGAAAATAGAAAATCCTCTCAATAGCAAGAAATGAGGATTTTATCTTGAATTTAACTTAAAAATGTCTTTAGTGTAACTTTAATGGAATTTAAATAGGCAAAACAAGGGGGGGTTGTATTTAATGAAAAAATAAAAGCGATTTAAATTTAATTGTAACAAGAAAACGCATTGCCACAGATTGCATTTAAAATAAATTCTGAAAATTTAATAATTATTTACTTTTATGATGATATCTAAATCATTTTTGTGCAATAATTATTTCAGAAATTACTGGATAAAAATACAGGAAAAACAAAAAAATGTGACATCATTTTTATTATTTAATTAAAAATATTAAGAAATTAATATTTTTAAAAGTTCAATATACAGCAATTGAATAAAAAAATAAACTTCAGAATAACACGTGGAGATTCCACTTCTCTATTATTCACCCTTTAGAAACAACAGACTAACAGACAGACTAATATATTTTCTACATTAGATTATAGATGAATAATATATATACTGCAAACTACGAATCAGCAATCATAAGACCATTCTGACTCAAAGAATCAAGTTTGTCTCACAGTACAACTAAATGAACTCAAAGAGAACTTTTGAAACAAAAGCACATTTAAAAATAGAAATAAACATTTTCGAAAGGGTTTGAGCTCTATTAGATCTTGTCTAGACGTGCATGATATTCAATTTGCATATATTTTTTTATCACAGAAACTTCGGCAATTATATTAAAGTGTTTGCAAGCACTTCATTTATCAGAAAAGTTCCATCGTATTTTTCGTTGTTTGTTAAGTAATATTGAAATACAGATTTATGTACTATATATGTTTTCTGGGCCTTTACTTTAAGAGACAATGTCTGCTTTCGATTCAAAATGCATAATAAACTAGGAAAAGTCACATATAAGGATGCATATTGTCATAAATTTAGGGTACTCTATTGGCAACGAGTTGAGTGATAATCTCGCTATTCTTACATCAATAGATATGATGTTTATGTTAGAATAATTCTAATGATATTCATTTGAGAAGCAGAAGCAGTTATCGTCGAATAATTTATGATAGGGAAATATATTGCCGCATTGAAAAGAGGCATTTGACTCTCCATGGCCGAATGGTCATAGCACTGATCTCATAATCAAGGGATTGTGAGTTCGTATACCGCGATTCCCAGTTTGTGTAAATATTTAATTAATTGATTTTATGTTTCCCTTTAATTCATGTTCCAGAAGATTCTGGACATTTCTTTAATTTACCAGACAAATGTTCTGGGCTTTTCTTACTGTCTCCAAAAAAGTATTCTGGAACTTTCCCTGCTAGTATAAAAGCAGAAGATTTGTCAGTCACTGTGTTCTCAGTTCTGAGTTCAGTTAATAAATTAGTTTAGCTCTACTTCTGTGTCATTGCGTTCCACACTAAAGTATCTAAGTGACAATATGATGAAAGATTTTATTTATAATTATTTTCTTTCAATATTACATTTCAGGCTATTACATGCTACACTCAAGAGTATATTTTCATTGATTCATTTTGATGGTTTATTTTATCTAAATAATACCGAGCATTCGAATCTCATGAAATATACTTTATTAAGTAATAAATTCCGTAACAATAAATATTTTTATACAGGTGTGTAATGGTAGTAAGTGACATAGTGAGGAAAAAAAACAAAAAAAATATGAAAGAAACAAATAACTTTTAGTAAAATATTGCTGTTAAATGGTTCTTTTTTCAAATGTTTACATTGCATATCTTCAAAAATCAAAAAAAAAAAAAATGTTCGAATCTTTAATCCGAAACATAATAGAATGATAAATATGCAAGTTGGATTCGCTTGTTTTGTCTTCAAATGATTTGATTCAACAACCCTTTAATTCCGTATGAAACAATTTTTATATTAAGGGAATTAAAGGTTAGTCTAAAATATTATAAATGCATATTAAAGCAACATATAATTTAACGAGTCCTTTTTCTACTTTCTCATATATGTAGTATAGAGAAAGTATAGTAATCGTCAAAAGAATTCAAACTCAATGTTTTAACGAATCTTCACCTTTTAGACCATCCTGGATTCTTAAAAACTTTGAACTTTGGAAAATTTCCGCCTGTCTGTGACAAAGGTAACTCAAAAGCGCTTAGAGCTAAATTGTTGAAATTCGGCATACAATTTTATAACATACTTGTAAATTTCTTTCAAATTTCGAGTAAATTCTGTTGTGAGGAAATCCGTCTGTCCGTCTGTTCGAATATAAGTTACAAAACAAATAAGACGGAGAGAGTTAGATACATAAAATTCAGTACACCGATTTGACATCTATAGAGTGAGCACCTATCAAACGTATTCCGTAGCCGAATCCGACCGCGGAATGACTTTTTGTCTGTCTGTACTTTCAGAAACATGTTGTTGTTGCTTCGTATGGCACTTGCCATGGACAGGCCCGTTGTTACGAAGACAGCGATTTAAGCCTAAAGGTAGCGTCTCTTGTTTTGGTAGCGCCAAATAGGCCCAAGAGTATGACTTTGTGCCACTCACGCATCACTCATTCGCTTTCACAACCCCTTTTTGCAGGAGGGCACATTCACACATCTCACAGACAGAACAAACATGCCCGAACCGGGAGTCGAACACAGGACGCCCAGACCACATGGAAAACGCGCTACCACTATGCCGGCCAGAAACATGTAAACGCCCAAGCAGCAAAAGATCGTTGGCCAACCATTGGCCAAGCATCGCCCCACGGAACGAGCGAGATTGGGGCGAGATCGGAGGCGATCTCGCCCCGACATTGGTCATGTCCCCCGGCGGTTCGCCGCGCGATGGTCGCCCCGACTTGTTTTCGACGAATTTGCCGATCCTTTGGCGACTTGTTATTATCACGGGCGACGTTATACCAAGCATTTCGCGACCTGTTTTATCAATGGGCGACCCAATACCAATCATTTCCCGATGTGTTTTAACAATCGGCGACCCAATACCAATCATTTCCCGATGTGTTTTAACAATCGGCGACCCAATACCAATCATTTCCCCTTGTGTTTTAGCAATGGGCGACCCAATACCAATCATTTCGCGACCTGTTTTATCAATGGGCGTCCCAATACCAATCATTTCCCGATGTGTTTTAACAATCGGCGACCCAATACCAATCATTTCCCCATGTGTTTTAACAATCGGCGACCCAATACCAATCATTTCCCCATGTGTTTTAACAATCGGCGACCCAATACCAATCATTTCCCCATGTGTTTTAACAATCGGCGACCCAATACCAATCATTTCCCCATGTGTTTTAACAATCGGCGACCCAATACCAATCATTTCCCCATGTGTTTTAGCAATGGGCAAGCAAATGCCAATCAATAGGCAATTTATTTCTGAACACTTGCTGGTGTCAAATTGAAATATTAGTTTAATGGTTACTCAATTTTCTCAAACTCTAGAAACTAGTGTCATAATATTTAAAACTATCATGCTTTCAAAATTTTGTCAAAAGCCTGAAAATACGAGATATTTTGAATAGTTTACTTTTCTTTTTTACCTATTAATAATAGTGTTTGTTATTTATTTTGATAAATTTAAAATTCCATAAAATACTTGTTTTCGATAAAAATTCATGGAAAATGTCATTCTAACAATTCTTCCAACTTTTTTTTAACTATTATTATAGCATAGATTTTACCACAATTTTACCCTATAAAATGTTTAAATGACATTTTTTTACTGTTCTTTAAAAAAAATAAACAAATGTTAAAGTTATCTGAAATAATTTTAAATTTGATCCCCTGAACATCTATCTACATATAAGATTTATTTCCTTCATTGATATTTCCTATTTATTTTCATTGTTTAATGCATGGGAAGAAATGTTAACATAATCATAGTTTCAATTATATAATTAATCAGTATGATTTTAACTGATATTAGAAATTTAAAAGTAGATGTATTATATATATTGCCTATATCATTTGTTTTTAAAAGCTATTTTATAAAAATTCGAAACAGAAAAATATATAATTCTTATTAAAAAAATATATTTTTTTTTACTATACACACTTTTATATTGCTTAATGTGAGCAATAAACAAATAATTCCTAAAGAATAATGAATAAAACACAAATTCCTATTTTAGCACCCTAAAATTTAATGCATTGGTTAAAAATAGTTTCAAACACTAAATTATATAATTCCTATTATATGTTTCTTCAATAGAAAATAGTTTACAAGAACAAATTAATAAGTTACTTCAAATTTCTAGTATTTTCATAATTTATGTTTAGTGAGCAAAATAACAAAATTTGATCAATGTTAAACCCCGAATATTTCACAAATATGTTTCATAAAAATTCCATATACAAAAATGTAACGCTTCTTTCAATTTTACTGATTCTATTTACTATTGATTTTACAAAATTACTTCATGAAGAAATTTTATACCTCATTATAAATTTTAGTGTTAGCTAATGTCCAATAGATAACATTTTACAAGCACAAAATAATAATTTACTTCAAATTTCTAATATTTTTTTTATTATCTATGATTAGTTTGGTTTTATGGCACAAGAATTAAATTTGATCTTTGATTAACACTGAATATTTCTCAAAAATTCCATACACAAAAATGCAGCACTTCTTTCAATTCTACAAAATTCCTTATATTTACTATTAGCATGTAAAGTTTCTTCAAGTTGTAGAAATTTTACACATTATAAATGTTAGTGTCGGTTGATGTCCAACATACAACATTTTACAAGCACAAATTAATAATTTACTTCAAATTTCTAATATTTTCTTGATCTATATTTAGTTGTTTGGTTTTGTAGCACAAGAACCAAATTTAATTAATGATTAACACTGAATATTTCACAAAAATTCCATACCCAAACATGGAACACTTCTTCCCATTATAGGAAATTTTATTTACTATTAATTTACAGAGTTACTTCATATTACATTAATTTTAAACCTCATTATAAATGTTAGTGTTAGCTAATATTCAATAAACAACAATTTACAAGCACAAACTTACTTCTTATTTAATAACTTACTTCAAATTTCTAATATTTTCATAATTTATGTTTAGTGAGGTTTAGATTTGTGGCAAAATAACCAAATTTGATCTATGATTAACTCTGAATATTTGAAAAATATGTTTCACAAAAATTCCATGCACAAAAATACAACACTTCTTTTACTTATATGAAATCTTATTATTAACTTACAAAGTTACTTTATTATTATTAACTTACAAAGTTACTTTATGGTGTAGAAATTTTATACCTTATTACAAATGTTAGTGTTAGCTAATGTCCAATTGATAACATTTTACAAGCACAAATTAACAATTTACTTCAAATTTCTAATTTTTTTTAAAATCTATGATTAGTTTGGTTTTGTTTCATGGCACAAGAACCAAATTTGATCTATGATTAACTCTGAATATTTTACAAAAACTCCATACCTAAAAATGTAAACACTACTTTCAATTATACAAAATTTCTTTAGACAAATATTTTTTTACTTATTATTTTCCCCTCTTTATTTTTAGGAGAAAAGAAAAACAACTATGCAAAACAATTTATTTACAAAGACCTTCATTAAATAATATTTTATAAATACAAAGTAAAATAATAATTTACTTGAAATTTTTTACTGAATTTTCTGTAATTACTTATACACCCAAGCAAAATCCTGAAACTATGACTTATAATTTAGAAGAATAAATAATATTGACACAAAGTAATTTATAAAAAATTTATTTAAACTTTATTTATTATGTAATACTTGAAGAGTTTGAAATTTCTAAAAATCCACACACATTTATATAAATATTCTATATATGTATAACTGAATCTTCAGCTACATATAAAAAATTATACATTTATTTATACATTTCATTTTTCCTTTTTGCTGAACCTAGAAAACAATTATAATAGTAATTGAGATTTCGCTTCATTTAAAAGTACAAATGAAACATTTGTTGACAAGTGGACATGAGTATTTAACAAGCAAAAGTCTTATAGAACTTCATAAGCATAATATTTTTGTTCTGATACTGGACTGTGTAAGCAAACTTTATAATAATGTTTAGGATAATAAAGAAAAAAAAAACTCAAACTAATGGGAGTAAAATTTATGTTACTGTTATATGAAATGCGAAATACTTTGAAACTATTCATATAAGAGAACTCAAAAGTGCCTGCATAATCTCAAGTTTTAAAGTTTTTTTTTTTTTTGAAGTTTAAAATAAATACATTCTGCTAAACTTTTTTTTAGCCTCATGTCAAAATAAAAATAATTACACAAATGTTATTTCAATACCAAAATATAAAAATGTTATTTAATACTTTATTAAACTTCTTTCATAGAAAAATTGTAAATGAAAAGGAAAATTAACTAAGCTAAATAGAATTAAAATCACTTGAATTGTCAGTCTGAAAAAAAAATGAGGTTGCCATTAAAAAAATTTATTCAAATTATATAGAAAAATAAAATTTGTACAAAACAAAATTTATGCCTTTCTAATTAAGGCAAATAAGTTTTCAGATAAAAAAATCAGAAATTAAAATTTACCTACTTGTCATTCAAGCCTACCACATTGCAACATTTTGAAGTTTTACTACATTTTTCACGAAAAGACATACATATTTTGGCACTTAAACACATACATCTGATAAATCCTTGATTGCTTCCACTGCTCTGAGTAATTGCAACTGACCAGAGAGAAATTTTCTGATTTGGAATATCTTCAATTCTAAACAAGTTCTTAGGATATAAAGTGAATTGGGACATATAATTGTTTTAAATTTCCTTCTGATGTTCCAAGTAGGTAGAAACCATACTCCGTCACATTAATTATAACTTCCAATATTTTGCTCTTTCTTGAAGTCAGGAATAGAAACTTGCACAGTAGTTTCCAAAAAAATATTGAGAAATTTTTTTTTTGTTTATATTTATAGATCAATTTTAAAATTTATTTTATCTTTAATTGCATTTTCAGTTTTGAAACAAAGGTTGCACAAAATTTTTATTTCATTGAATGAGAGATGTATTTCATACTTCGCCAGGTTGTCATTTGGCATTCTATAGAATGCTTAGAAAATGTATGAAATACAAATTGTTTCATACATTACTGCCTTGTTTTAGGCATTATATACAATGCTTGGGCATTCTATAGAATACTCGATTTCATATTTTGCTGGTAATACATATAAAGAATTATACATATACTTTTCTTCAAGTTCACTCTTCTTCTTTTTGCAGATTTGATGAACCTAAAAAACATATTCCTTAATTAGAATAATGATTGAGCTTTCACTTCTTTTAAAAGTACAAATAAAATATTTGTTGACAATTGGAGATATGTAATTAAGGAGTAAAATAGATATATAGAACTTCATAAGCTTGATAATGTTTTCAATCTGATAAAACTATATAGGCAAATATTATAATAATGTTTAGGACAATAGAGAAAAATAATATAAACTAATGGGTGTAAAATTTATGTTACTATTTTATGAAAGGTGAAATAATTATAAACTATTCACATAAGAGTATTCAAATATAACTACATAATTGCAAGTTTTAAAGATTTTTTTTTTTTTTGAAATTTACAATAAATATATTCTGCTAATCTATTTTTTTAGCTTTATGTCGAAATAAAAATAATAACACAAATGTTATTGCAAAACCAAAACATAAGAACGTAATTTAATATTTTTTTAAAACTTTTTTCATTAGAAATTGTTGTTAACAAAAGGAAAAGCATTGTAAATGAAATGGAAAAATATCTGCAATAATTTAAGAACAGACACATACAAAAAAAAAAAAAAAAAAAAAAGATAGGAAATAAAATCACTTGAAAAGAATACAAACAAGAAAAGAAATGATAATCGTAGCTTACGCCTAACGCTAATAATATCACGTGCAACTCCATGTTAAGCAACGAGTTCGAACGGCTTCAACAAAAATAATCTTTTTTATTCACTATTTAGAATAAATAATATATTATTTACAAATATATAATAATAAAAACTTTACACTTACCAAGTTTCTTGAAATGACAGTATGCGTTGCTGGTTGAATTTCAAAATCCAATACACGCCAGGTGATTCATGGGAAATTTCTAAAATATGTTCGCATAGCGCCACCTAGGAAAAGCAACTTTCCCGACATCGAGGCGACTATGGGCCGATTGCTTTGAGCAGGTCTTTTTCACTAAGTCGCCGTAGGAGTTCGCCCCGATGAAAAAGCGATCATCAGAGGCGACAGAAAAAAATATGGTCAAAATCCGATGTCGCGCCAATGCAAAGGTGACATTGGCAAAATACGGACGGCGTATATCAGATGGCTGCGATGCTTGGCCAATCGTTTAGCGACTTCTCTTGCTGCTTGGGCGGGATAATTCAAGAACACAATGACTGAAATATATCAAATTTCGTTTAATCGGTTCAAATAAACCTACATAAAACACACGTTCGATTTTTGGATACCATTAGCCTCATGCCAGAGACTGATCAAGAAATAATTCGTCAAGAAAAACTCGACAGTTTAAGTAAAAATGTTAAATTCACACCAAAAGTTAATATTTCGTAACTATTGTACGCCAATGCCATGTAAGGCGTTCTTTGGCATGGCAAGTTTATTACAGATAATGCGAGAAAGTTTTGGGCAGACCACTACCGCTGTTTTTAAGTCTGTGCCAGAAGCATAAGCAAAGGGACCAGAAGTGCAACTCCCTAATTTTTGTACCTGAAAGAGAAGTTTAGACCCTCTTACCTAAGGTACCTCCTAGCAAAAATTAACTTATAAGGAAGGATTATAATCACACTAAATTAAGAATCCAATACAATTGGAAAATACATCTCTCTATGAGCTGATATGTTCATAAGTATGCATAATTGTATCAATTTATATCATCATCAGACTTTATGACAAACCATACGTCACACACCACAATTTGCTTACAACTTCACGCCTGTTCCAAGAAATTTAACATTCCAGGCTCAACTTCACACTCTTAATTTATCGTGTTGTACGCACACTTAAATTGAAACCATTGGCAAAATTAAGAAAATAAATAAAAGGTTCCAGGAATCGAAAAATTTATTTATGCGTTTAAAACAACTGCATCTGACATTACCACTGTTGATTCGACAAGACTTCTTAGTTTCATACTAAAAAAAATTTTCCTTACCATTCTTCTTCAGCCGATAAGAAGTTGATTCCAGGCATATTGTCGCCTTATAATATGATAAACCATTTTTCATGCTTTATTAAACAGCGAGTGTAATTCACTTACTCGGAAAACACAATTCTCATCGATCTATTTCAAAAATTAAGTTTCGGAACATTTACTTAATTGAATGCTTAATTAGGATGCTCATAATATCTTATCTCTGGATTAGCACTCGATGCCCCACTGGTTGAAAGAAAAGTTCCATCATTAATAAGTTCATTACGTGATTAAGGGACCCAGAATTTAAATGCATTAATATGAGGCTCAAGGTGAAGTTAACAAAATGAAATACAGGTCTTTCTTGTTTGTTCTCATTTCTTATTCTGAATTTAAATGAAACTTTAATATATTTTTTAGGATTTTATCTGTTACAGCAAGCTTGATTCTAATTTATAGCTGGTGGGTGCACATGTTTTGTTGCTCATTTTTGAAATAGAGTTTTTGAACCGAAAGCAACCTGAACAATTTGAACAGCAACAAATGGTTTAAGGAAAGTTAAAATTATTAAAGGTATATACTTTAATACTCTAAATATTTGATGTCTTGGGGATTAATTCATTAAGAAAAAACGGAAGGAGCAACTAGTATAAAGAGAATATTTCCAGAGACATTATAAGGAGATTCAACTCAAGGAGAGTATTTTTTAAGTTATTATTGTCTTGTGATAAACACTATTTTTAAGAAATCTTTAGATTAGATTTTTTTTTTCAAATTTAGATTTTTGTAGCTGTAGAATAATAAATTATATCTAATTATTTAGATAGGATTATTTGTTATTTTAATTTATTTAATCATAAATAATTTTTTTAAATTTCATTTTTTTATAGAAATTAAATATCAATAGTATTATTATATGAAAGTTAGGAGTTAGAAATTATTTTAGATTCAATTTGGTAGTTTATATATTAAAATCGTAATGATGCAGTGTTTTTAATAGCCGCATATAAACAATCCTCTGGTTTAATTAGTATTATTTTCAATAATTTAATTTTTAGCGAAAATTCACTGGATAAATGTTTTCTAAAAATTTATGTAAATCTTTCTTGTTCACCGAATTTGTTCTCAATAAAATATTTTTAAAGTTTAAATTTGAAAGACATGTAATCGTACTATGTCAGAAAACTTGCACTGTTCTATTGATTGTACTACGCTCTTCACTGTTTATTTATGATCTCACATGAAACTGGTTAATTATCAAGTACTTTCTTACTGAATTAAAATATGTTTATAAAAAAATATGAGAAAAAGTATATTCATATTTGAAGTTTTGCTTAGACAACAGAATAAGTTTGAGAATTTATCTTAGGAGATATTTTAATCAATATTTTTCTCTAATTTAGTAAGAATTCAGCGCAGTACAACAAGATAGCAATTTTCAAGTAGAAAGATTAATAATATATTTATACTTTTTTATATATCCAATTTTATTGTAGAAAAAAATTAGCAATGATTTAAAAATTTTATCACCTTTACTGTAAACAAAGCAAAATTTCAAGCATTTTATTCAAAGCATGTTTTAAATCGAATGTTAATACTCATGCAAGCGAATACTCATACCTCGATCATCAGCAATTGAAGAAAAGTCAGCCATCTAACTCTCCGACCCGCCACGAAGGCATACGGATTTAAACCATAAAAACTGAATGACCGGACCGCCGCAACAGCAACATTGGCGGGAACTGTGGTTGAGTCCTAAGGAAGGACTTGTATCTTGGAAGGTTGTATCTTGGCCGTCACCTGCCAAGATACAACCCTCCCCGAAGGAAGTACGTCCCGTCATCTATAGGAGGAGTCAGATCCCCACCTATGAGTGTACCCTCCAGGGTGGTGAGATCCAACCACTATGCCGAAGCATTTCATCCTCATTTCGAGGTGCCCCCCGGGGGGTGCAATTGAAGAAAAGCGCAGCTTTTTAAATTACAAGATGAGTCATTTGTGCAAACTTCCAAAGTTCATAATAAAAGAATCAATACCCCGAAAATTTGCGCAATTGAATAAAATCTAATATTCTCTAAAATTAATTTTAAAATTAATACAAAAATTGCTTAATAGTAAATTCATATAATACTAAATAGCTCGTACATTTCTTTGTAGATACTAATTTTTAATTTTTATTTATAATTTATTATTATTATAATTATTTATTATAATTATTGTTTAAATTCAATCCCAGATGGCGCCACTATTCAAGGCTGTCATTTTAATTGTATATAGTAAATCGACCATTACTAAAGTTATGAAAATAATAAAATTGCATATTGCCATTTTGGAATATATAATAAAACAAAATCATGAGTAATGAAAAATGTGTATCATTGAAAAGATAATTCCTTAAATTTTAAGGGGATATAAAAATCCTTTTTACTGTAATATTTTCAGGTGTTAAAAACACCAAACTTTCTCTTAATTTTTAATCAATTAAACTTCTAATTACAATTTTTTTTAAATTGTAATTAGCATTTTTAAAAATTGCAATTAAAATATCGCTGCAAAGTACTTATTCTTTTTTGACAAAGCATATAGGTTTCAAATTTGATAGCCCTAGGTCAAACAGTCTAACCTGTCGAACATATGCAAACAAATGCACATTAATGTTTATTATAAGTAAAGATGGCGATAAATAATAATAAATCTAATAATAAGGATAAGATAAGAAAAATTATAACGATAAGTTAAAAAAAAAATAAGAAAGATAATAAAGATAAGATAAGGAAGATATTTTTTATGATAATTCCACCGAAAAACTTTTTGAGACATCTAATTATTTTATATAAATATGCAAACATCAATGAAGTTCTCATAAATATTGTAACTTGTAAAATAAAGTATTTATTTCACCGTAAGCATAACAAATATATATATAAATCTTAAAATCCTCGTTATATTTCAAAATAAAGCAATAGTTATTTTCAATTACCAAATTTTGCGGTTAAAAATAATCAAAACAAAATTTAGCAGAAATTAGAAATCCAAAACGAAATAAAATATAACAAAATAATCGTTTGCAGTAAAGCCATTTCAAATTATTCAAATGAAATTATTTTCAATACAAATATCCATGTTATAAAAAATTACTATGAAAAATTATCTGAATTTGACAAGATGATATTTTCGAGTATGTACACTTTCTATAAGTTGCGACACGATTAAGTAAAAAGTTTTTCCTAGGGCAGGTAGTTAAACCTTCATTTTTAATTATTTACTAATTTTGATAATACTATTGCAAGAGCTCAAGAAAGGGTTTTTCTTAAAATATAACCAAAAGTATAACCATAAAAAATAAATTTTTAACTTAAAATATAACCAAAATAATCAATGACTAAGTCCATTGTTACACCACTTCAGAATTAAAAAATAAACGTTTCAATATTACCAACTCTTTATGCAAACAAACTTTACTCTAATTGTAATAAATTCTGAAATATATCTTTAATCAATTTTTGCGCTATAAGATGTACCGAATTAGCTAAGATTCTTACAATTCTAGCTCAGCTCTTTTTGCTTGTTTGATACAGCAATGCTTATAGAAAATCACTAGCTCTATACTCAAATCATTATCAACTGCATTCATGAGTTAGATTAAAGTTATTTGAATTGTAAACTTTTAATGCATTCTTCAGATGAACACATGGCATAATAGGTCCACAAAAGACAACTAAACAAGAAGTAAGTTATTAAAGAAGAAACATAAGACTTCATTGTTTCTCTTAAGCGTCATGGCCGAAATAGAGTTTTAAATAATACATCGCAAGCAAAATAATCAATACGGACTAAGTAATGCTACCTAGTAATAAGTTTATTTCGTGTCTCTAATAATAAGCTTTGTTAAGAAAATCCGCAGAGCATGGCTGTGTTTTAAAATCGCTTGGTGTCTTTCTAGTTTTCATTTCGGACATTGTCGAACTACGAATACCTTTCAATATCTAATTATCTAGACCATAGGTTCCCAAAGTGGTCCAGGTGGACCCCCAGGGGTCCATAGGAGACCACACGGGGGTCCACGTAGACGTGAAAAGAAAACAGAGGTTCACACGTTGTAAGTGGGGGTCCACGAAAAATTTTCATGTTTTCATAATAAAGAACAAAAATTTTGGCTTGGATTTACCTATCAAAGTAGGCAGGTAGCATCATTCACTAGGTAGGTACTCAAAAGTATTCGAGACTCAGTTCAAACACAGAATTGAATAGAACAATAGATAATAGTACAAGTGGGGAATAGAGGGAAATTGCGAGAAAATTTTTGATAGCGTTTCCCTCGTCATAACTTGTCAAAAGAAGTTTTAGTGCCGTTACCAACCTGTTAACAAAAAAAAAGGAGCAGATTGAACATCACAGAACGGGGAGATTTGAGATTACTTCTTACAAAACTGAAGCCCAAATATTGATAATTTGCTGTCAATTCATCAAGTACATCTGTCTCATTAAAAGTATGACTATTTTTTATTGTTTATTTACATTTCAGAGTTCATTGTTGATTTTTTTTCAATTGTTGATTGTTTGTAATGATAAATGTTTAGAATTTTGTATAACCACAAGTATTATTTTAATAAATAAGACACAAGAAAATGTGCTACTTTTTTTTTCTTCTTAACAGGCCCAATTTAGGGTTATATTTTTTAGGAGTTTTGGGAATACAGTAGAAATGTAGCAGCAGGGGGCCTACCGAAAATAGTAAAACTTTGAAAGTGGTCCACGAGAAAAAAGAGTTTGGGAACCTCTGGTCTAGACCAATCGAATTGCGCTTTAACATAAAAAAAATACTTGATCGCAACTTAATCGGTTTAAATTGTTGAATTGGCTATCCAAAATAGGTTTCTGAAGTTGCACCCGGGTATGTTATCAAAAAAGAAGATGAGGAAGTGATGTACAAGTTCAGACACCAGTTTTTCTCGATTTAATATAAAAGTATTTATCTGATATGAAAAGCTCAAGTAAAATAGTTGCAGATATTAGGAAGACCTATAAAATGGATATTCAAACTTTACGATGGTTTAATTAAATCAAGAATAAGTTGCAAAAAATGCAAATCTAGGAAATTATTCACTATTCTTATTTATTTATTCATTTTAATTTTAGAGAAATTTTTGTCACCAATCTACATAGGTGCTACACAGAAAGGAATAATTCGTAAAATTTTCAGATAAATGGTAGATAGAAGAATTTAGAGGCCTTTGTCATACTTATAATTTTTTAATTTAAAATTTTCGCATCCAAATTAAAATTGTTTTATAGTGAAAATCGATGCATCAACTTCCAATCCTAATCGGTCTTTCACGTTTTCTCATCCAATAATGTACCCGGGTACAAACTCAAAGGCAGGCTTGGCGACCATTTAGGGACAAATTAGATAATGCGTCCAATAGGAACTGAGATACGCCCTGATTGACCCAGAAGGTTCTCGACCAGCCTCCCGAGAACTATAAAAACATAACGTCTGAGCATTGCAGCAGTCACAAGCTACAATGAACCAGATCGGAATCGTAAACAAGGAGCGAGTCTTCGAGAAAATAGCGAAGCAACGGCGAAGTGCCAGCAGTGTATGGTGCCGAAGCTATTGCTGAACTTAGCTGTGTGCCGAGTCCTGTTGTCTATTGTGGAAGCAGCATCAAGTTGTGAGTGGTGTAGCCAGCTGTATGGTAGGGAGTCAGCAGTTGGATATAGCTAAAGCAAGGAGACAATGGAGAATTTCGGCCGTTTGGAGAGACCGTAGAGCGAAGCTCTGAGGATTCCCTCACCTGCTGGATTCTGTCTGGCCGCTTTGTGTGCTGTGGTCTATTACTACTTGTGAGCTATTGTTTACTGTAGTGTTCTGCTGTATGTTGTCCTGTGTGTTTGTCTCGTCTGTATATAGTTGCTGTCTTTGTATTTGTCTCGTCTGTATATAGTTGTTGTCTTTGTATTTGTCTCGTCTATGTACTCGGGTTCTTTGTTGTCGTCGTTGTTCTCTACTGAGGTCTGCTGATTGTTTTCATACCTTACACCCACTACAGGCGAATCCGGTGAAATTCGTAACAATGTATATTATTCTTAAGTAGTAATAACTGGTCGTAATATTCTGCATCATTAATGCAAAAAATTTTAAGAAACACTATGCTTGTAGACAGAACACCAATTTGTACTCCTGTATGCAATTAGACAGTATCTATTTCAATTACTTTGAGAGCCACTTTTTAAGCTCTTCAAATTATTAAAAAAGATTTACCAATTTTCTGTTTAGCTCCAAGTTCGAAAATGAAATGAAATATTCAGTGAATATTTTTCTACTTGTAATATATAAAACAGAAGATAAGATAGACAGTACCATAAAATACACTCAACAAATTAAAAGTCTTTTAAAACTCTTGCGATAATCATTTGATTTTTTAAGATCATTTTATCTATATTTGCTCATAAAATGTCTATTACTTTCCATTTTCTTGAACAATTCATTAGTAGAAATGAGAACTGAAAAACATTTGCTTGGACTTCATTAATCTTCCAAATTATTATAGCTACTGTATTTGATTTAAATATTTTAATAGGTCCAACATAGCATTTATAACACTTTTCAAAAACATAAATCAATTATCTAAACTTTTCCATAGACAAAATTGTTTAACTCAGCTATCCAAATCGAATGGGAAAAGGAATTCGTATCTGCTTTAAAATATCTAAAATGATAAATCGACGTTAGGTGTTTGAAAATTTATGCAAGAGAATATATTTTGTATAAAGAAAAATAATTTTTGAGCAATGTTGCTCTTATATCATTATTTTTAGGTTAGCTTTTTAAGTGGAAGTAACTTGGCGATGTAGAATAATTCTTTATTTGGAGAAAGAGAGCACGAATGCTTAGCTAAAGACATTGTTTCTGTCTTCGGGGAATCGGGTGATGCAATGTTAATGGCCGCCATACATCTTAATGACGCCAGAAGAGTAATTGAATAACAACAGGTGTAGCATTTGGCACCATGAGAAAAACGCCAAAAGAAGGCCAATAATCCGTTAGTATTAGTTTCCATTCTAAATCTTCTTAGTTTTCTTTCGTATCTTTTCTAAAAGATGTCACTAAATTAATCATTGCACTTGTTTTTATTTAGAAATAAATAATTAAAACTGAAAGCATGCATTATTTGTGCTGAGTAAATCCATTTCACTCACTCCTTTTTTTCATGCTAATGATTTCATACATGTTTTTGTACAATTTAAAAACTAAAAATGACTTTTTAAAATTTTGATAATTTTAAATGAGATTTTAAAAGCCTTGAGATAATAGATGTTTCTAATCAAAGCCTAAAAGACGTTAATTCTAAGCAAGGCCAAACTAAAACAAATAATAAAAATCTCCTTGATTATTTAGATAGCAACTCAAAAGTGAAATATTGAATGCCAGTTTTAGAAGAACGTTTACTTAATAACTTCATTCTCTCACATACGAAATATATAGAAAGCATTGTCACTGTCAAAAACTTCTTACTCGAGATTTTGACGAACCACCTCGTTTAGATACCCTTGAATTCAGAAAACAAATTTTTGGCATTATATCTCTGTTTGTCTGTGAACACGATAACTCAAAGACGCTTTAAACTAAACGGCTGAAATTCGATAGGAATTAGCCTTGCTTAGACATTTCCAAATTACGAAAGAATTTGGAAATGTCTAACATGAACATAATTTATTCAGAGAAAGTTTCGCAGCGGATTGGAATGATCGAGGATAGAACCTGGGACCTTGTGGTTCGCAGACCAGTAACAAGACCAGGATACAAAAGCAATTGCTCAGGTAGCGTAGTTATTAACTGGTTTATAAGCTTTCACCATAGTTTGACTATGTGATTATTCGAATACAAGTGAGTTAGATAATTACATAAAACATAACGACAGATAAAATTAAGTATACAGGTTTCACACCTAAAGTATACATCAAATATCTAATTTCGAACCGAAGGTGTCAAACGGTTGACCGTCAGTCAGTCTGAACTTTCGAACGCATGTGGGTCCAATAATTCATTTAAAGCAATGACTTAAATCAATGAAATTCGCAACGTAATCTTGTGACTACAACTATAAGTTTAAGTCAAATGTTGGCGTCAACTGACAAGTAGAAAGGCATCAAAGATATTTACTCTCGTGATAGATTCAATTAAAAATGTTTGATTCATGATAAAGATCTATATTTCGCAATTATCGTTCCCCAATACCGTGCAATGGTGAATGATAGACGGCTTTACAATTCTCGATCTTACCGAAGACCCACAATTTTATATGGAGAAAAGATGATAAGATCTTTATAGGTGAATATGAGAAAAAATTTCTGGGAAACCATTCCCACTCGTTCCATGTTTCTGAAAATCTGCTTAAACCAAGTCGAAGTATTGTGATTTCACCTTCTTTCCAACACTCCTAGTTAATCAAGTTCAGAGACCATTCTCTTAAAGCTGAACCGTGACCTATGAGAATCTCAAAGATCATAACTGAATGAATGAAGATCTACAGGCATTGCGAGAATCAGCATTCCAATCCAATTCCATCTGACTGGTAAGACGATATGGAAATGACCTGGAACATACAGGGGCGGAGGGAGTGAGCACAGTTTTGATTGATCTGGTTATCTTTCAGGTTTCTGGTTATCAGGATTTCGGCAAATAGTGAGCATAAAATCTTCTCTGTCTCTTTGGTAGGGCAATGATGATCAGCTGTGTTACGATACGTCAAATTTAATTGTGAGTAAAACTAAAACTATTTTTTAGGTAAGACAGTGAGAAGAATGACAGTATTATAGTATGCATACGCTATTTTTTTAACAAATATAGCTTCCTCCCCCCCTTTTTTTATCTGACAATCTACAGTATTTTTGGTAAATTTCAAAGCTAACCAAATAGAATATAGTGTCTTCTCTTGGATCGGGTTGTTTTGGATTTAACTCAAAATGTTCTATTTTGAGCTCCGCTACATATGTTAAATTTGGGTACCAAATCTTATCTATCTAACTCTCTTCATTCTGTATAATAGTTATCGTGTTAACTTATATTCGAACAGCCGGACAGATGGACCTCCTCTGAATAGATTTTACTCAAAATTTGATAGAAATCTGTCTTGTTGTAAAGAGTACTAAATTTCACCGACTAGCTCAAAACATTTTTCCTTGTCTTTTTTACACAGATAGACGAACAAAAATTTGTTTTTCGAACTCATAGAGGTCTAAAACGTAGAGATTCGACAAAATATCGAGTTCGAATTTTTTGACAATTACTGAACTTTCTTTGTACTACCTGAACGAGAAAGTAAAAAAAAAACCAACTAACCAAAATAACAAGCGCATTAGAATCAAATGTGTATCTTTGAAATTGTAATTTGTTCATTTACAGTCGCTCAACATATGCAATTAAGTGAATATGAAACTGACTTCTTGCCTTTTGTGTTCCAAATCCTTTTTTTTTCCCTCATTTCTATAACGTGTCTATAGTTTACGATTATAAATATAAAAATTTGTATGGGAAAATGTCAACTTCTGTTAATTCATTTTTGCGTCATTCAGCTCATTTTTTGGTCATTTTATATTTTGATTTTATGACATATGGTACATTTAGGAACATATGGTTTTATGAGTACATTGTTTTTATTCCTTTAAAAAAATTGTTTAAAACAATTGCACATATTACAATTTGTTCACTTACAACCTATTATTAATAATTAATTTTTTAAAATATTTTATAATAGCCTATCTAAGAAATACACGCGACTTTTCATATTTTTATAGAAGGTACGCTAGTGGGAAGTTTAATGAAACAGCAAGCTTATTTAAATTAATTACTTAGCAAAACAATTTTGAAATTTTAACAAGGATTGAAGATTTTAAAAACTCATTATTTATACATTTTTTAAAATGCCTTTCTTTGATAGCTTCTTTCTTTTAAATCTTCTTTAATCTTATAAACTCAACTATATATAATCATTTTTAAATAGAAGGTGACGAAAATTTATCTTTGTGTATTTCTATGTATAGTAAAATCTATTTATCGAAATTTCTATATTGCAAATTTTGTTCTATAAGTCTTTATGCTCGATAAATACAGATTTTAGGTTCATTATTCAATAATAATTAAAATTCAGATAGATATTCGAACCCTAAAAGTTAGGCTGACATCCATATTTTACACCAGCGACTTCAAATATAAATTTAAATGCTAAATTGTTATAACAATGAAACTGTGTTCGTTTAGAATTTAATGGCATTGTCTAGAATTTAATGGAATTAACATATGATTTGTGATGAGATTACTTTTGTTCATAATATTTTGGTTTTCTCGTTTACATATTATTATATTATTATTAAAAACCTTTATGAAATAAGAATAAAATGGGCGCATTCTTTGTAATGAATGCGACACAGAGAATCTAATGTTTATTTGTCATTGTTTTTTTAATAAGATATATAAGCCAATCAGCCGAGCATAAAGAATTCCATTATTAATTATTTCACAGAAATCCACAAAGATATAAAATGCAATAAAACCAATTTATACCAAATATAACTATAAGAAGAACAAAAAAAATGATCTATTCTTTTAAAACTTAAGATTATAATAATTTCTTATAACTTTATAAAAAAATTGTTTTTGCCAGGTTTACTCAGAAGATATTATATCAGAAAATGCTGCTGTAATTTCGGAATAAATAAAAATTCAGCTCTAGATATCGAATATGCAGTTTCTAATTAAATATCTTTCCTAGAGATTTCTAGAGGATAAAAGTTGTTCTAGACTTAAATTTCACCATTTATGAAAAATGAAAAAAAAAAAAAGCACACACTTTTTCTTTGGTAATTTTTTTATAATTCAGCAGGGAACAGAGAATTGATAGATATCTGTTTAAAAATATAAGGAATTATACAAAACCTCAGAACATTTTTTAAAAAAATATTTTTATATTTAAAAAGAAAATTGTTTATTAATGTTTAATGGAGGAAAATAATGATAATAAACTTAGAAAGAATTTAAATTTTTTGTATGTCTTTAAGTTTTATCGTGAGATACAAGTGATAATATAGCAATAAATTGGTGCAGACGATATTTAAAACAATATATATATATATATATATATATATATATATATATATATATATATATATATATATATATATATATATACACTGGGTGCGGCATAAATTCGTGCAAACTTCAAAAAATCATTAAAAAAGTAATGTTCGAAAAAAATTGAGGTTTGAGGGAATATGTTCAGAGAGCCTTTGGATTTTGTTATTTCCATTAAAAAAATGTATTTAAAAAATGACCGATAGATGGCGCTTACACGTCATACCGCGACTGTTTATGCAAATCTATATAGCTATAAAACACAAGGCTAGAAATGTCATTCGACACAAGTAGCATGTTATCGCTACCGGATCGAGCATTAGTGGTGAAACTGTTCTATATGAACGATGAATCCGCGACTAAAGCATTGCGACAGTTACGGGACGGTGAAAGGAATTAAGGCGAAGAAAACCCCAATTTCATTGAATGGGATATTGAATTTAGTTCGCCGTTTTGAAGAAACGGGAAGATTAGAGGATCGTCCACGAAGTGGCAGACCATCCGTCAGCGCTGACCGCGTCCCAAAGGGTCATGAGAAATGTGGCAGCCGAGACTTCAACGGGGAGTTCCAGTGCACGTGAAGCAGTTTAAATAACAGGAATACCGGAAAGGTCGATCCGACACATTCTGCACGAAATCTTGAAACTGCATCCGTACAAGATAGAGGCATTTCAGCAGTTGTTGCCAGCAGATTGCGAGAAAAGACAAGCCTTTGCAACATGGGTTCTCGCACAAATGGAAAGTGACCCACAATGGTTACTGAACATCATGTGGACAGATGAAGCCCACTTTTTATTTCATGGTGACATCAATAAGCAAAACAGTCGTATATGGGCAGCATCAAATCCTCGTGCTTACACGACCAAACCACTACATTCTCCACATGTGACTGTTTGGTGCGGTTTCACTACGTCCTTCATTCTAGGCCCTCTATTTTTTGAAGAGCGTTGTCCTGCATCCGGTTGGAAAACCGTTCCGTCACTGCAGAACGCTATCTTTTGCGAGACTACGTTATGCCTGCTTTGCAGCGAAGACGTGCGTTATCTTCCGTCACTTTCATGCAGGATGGTGCCCCGCCCCACGTTGTTAGTTCCATTAAGACGTTCCTCCTAGACACATTCACTGAGGACAGAATGATAAGCAGAGGATGTAAGAATGAGTGGCCCTCCCGATCGCCAGATCTTTCTCCAGCGGACTTTTGGTTGCGAAGTCTCGTGTCTACAGGGGCTCTCCTGCCACTTTGATGGAACTGAAAGATGTCATTCAATTGGCCGTTAGTGGCATCGATGCCGACATGTTACACGCAGCAGTAATAGGCGTAGTTACGCGCCTCACTTGCTTAATACCTTGTGGTGGCGGTCATGTTGCGCATCTTTTGGTATAAAATAAAATGTACTATAATGTTACTGTGCTCTGTTTTCCTGATTTGCATAAACCGTCTCGGTATGACCGTGTGAGTGCCATCTATCGGTCATTTTTAAATACATTTTTTAATGGAAATAACGAAATCCAAAAGCTTTCTAAACATATTCCCGAAAACCGCAATTTTTTCGAGCATTACTTTTTTTATTATGATTTTTTGAAGTTTCCACGAATTTATGGCGCACCTGGTATATAATATGAATAAAAGGGTTTTTCTTTTTTAAAAAGTACAAAGACAAAATTAATGTAAGCAGACAAAGAATTTTCATGTAAATAAATGCAATCGCAGAATTCAGAATCAGATTAATACAAAAGAGTAATTGTTCTAGCAACTATTTTTTGGTAGTATAATTCGCTTGATATAAAAACGTCTAACAAAAATATTTTTGTTCATTCTAGTACTTTTTGGTTGATGGCTTACATTTATTTTTCTCTTCTTAATATATTATTCACTTAATATATTATCCAAATAATTGATTTATTAAGGCACCAAAATTTAAAGGATTTTACATTAATTTTTGTCATTATTTTGATATCATATGCATTATTTTTTGCTTTTTTTTGTTGTTATTAGCTTTTCTTGTCATTTGCAATATAGATAATAGGATCTAAAGCTAAGAAATTTGACGAAAATATCTATGGAAATTCAGAAACATTTTTTTTTAATTTGAATAATTAAATTTCTAAATTTTTTTCTTTGAATAGTTAAGAAAATATTATAACAGAAAAAAAATTTATTCAAAAAATGATCTTTTTTCTGTGACACCAATTTAGTTAAAGAAAACAGTTTCATTTTTTTCCATTCCAAATATATATATTTTTTTTTTTAAATTTAGACATATTTTACAGCAACACTTTTTTGCTATTACTGTGAAACTCAAATTGCTTTAATTTTTATCACAAATATTTTATACTGCATTTTTGCTTTCTCCTATGTGAAATGCGAAAAGGAAAAAATATAGTTATCGTCAAAAATTTTTGATGTTTTTCACATTTCAGAATTCCTGGAAATAGAAAAAAGCATTTTTGGAATTATGCCTTCTTTCCTGTGAGCACAGTAATAATTTTAAAGCATCGCATTTTGTAATAAATACAACAATAAAATTCAAAATCATATTATTAATATAAAAAAGTTAAATGGGTGAACTTTGATTTACTGTCTGTACACCAAATTTGTAGATCATTTCAAATTTTAAACAAAATTCATTTAAAGTAAATTTTTTATCTGAAGCAAGTATAAATGTAGCAAATGACAATATATACAAATCACAAAAAATTAGGATATATTTGGAACTCTGATGAAGATACATAAATTTTGTATCTCTGATGAAGATTCGTATCGAAAATGGAACCATATCCATCGAAGGATTGACCAACTACCAGTCTGTGCTTTCGCATCTATGTAAACGCAAAAACTCAAAGGCTCAGTAAATTAAATCTGATAAATAATCTCGTGGATACTGTTACGAAATTTCCCGGGGGTTCGTTTGGATAGTGGGAGTTATACGGTGTGGAGAACGCTCAATCACCAGGCGGCAGTAGAAAATAAAACAACGACGTTTATTTACACGAAGACACACAGGACAGCACAAAGACGACAACTATATACAGCACAGAAAACTATTATCTTCAGCAGAGACGTGCAGCATACAACAGTATACACAGCAGCTCTACTCCGCTGCTGCTCTGCTAGTCCCTGGAAGACGCGTTCTTCGCCGTCGCTTCCGACTACTCTTCGACTCCACTGGTCCACGCCTCAATTCACCGTCGGTTCACAACTACTCGGCAGCTGCGGCCGCTTCCTTTTATAGGTCTCAGGAGAGGGGCTAGAAGCCACTCAACCAATCAGGAACGTTCGAGGCGTATCTCCGTTCCTACTGGACGGTACGGGAAAATTCTCGATGTTTCGGGTATAATCTATTTTGGCGCCAAAGTCGCCAAATTCGTCGCCAAATGGTCGCTAAGTTTGTCGCCAAGCTCTGGGACCTCCCATGGAACCAACTATGCTGGTAAGCCGCATCACAGATTCGTAACAATACATTTGTAATTCTTTTTTCGATTTTCGATTTATATCGATTGATGGTTGTTTAGTTTTGTGCGTTTTATAGAGTAAGAGCCAACGTTAGTCAAGCTGCACATTCACTGGGTTGAATAATGGTGTCCAAATTATTAATTGTCCTATTATATTATTACTATATCAAATTAACGTTTTGCTAGTAATTATACATTGACCATTTACCATTGACCTTACCCTAATACGCTCATTCAAAATTATTGTTTCCCAATAACATGTATATAATACACCAATATCGATTTTTTCAACTATTTATATTGAAGCATATAAATTTCATGTTGCAGAACTCTTGGAAAAAATCCGAGCCCTTGGGGAGTTCAAAGCCTTGTTAAAGATCCGCAATGTTTAATTATTTTTTTTAAAGAAGAGTGCAAGAAGATTTCGGAATGATCATTCACTCAGGTTTTACCATCATTCATATGATCTATGCTGTTGACCAAAATGTGAAGTTTCGGCATATTTCTTTTTTCCAATTGACCATCTTCGGTGCTCAACTATTATCATTTCTTTTAATTCACTATGGAGGCGCTACTCAAATCAAATCAAAATTTGCTTAAAGTGCATTGATAATCTGATCTTGAACTTTGAATATATCAAAATAGTGCATTGTAATTAGGGATTGCAATACCGGACCAAAATTTCAATACCGGTATTCGGTATTTTTTAGATCTTAATACCGGATCTTAGGAATTTTAGAAAAAGAAAGAAAACACGGGTGTTTTTTTGTTTTTGTTTTATTTGCCAGTTTTGTTAGAGAGTGTAAATATCACAAAAATAATTTGTAACTTATAAATTATAACAGTATATAATCACAAAAAAGTAAAGGAACATCTTATTTATTTAAATCACAAAAAAGTGTAAATATCACTATTCAGTCTATGGTACTATTACAAATTTTTGAAATGTGATCTTAAAAAAACATAATGCATCAATTGTACTGTCATTAAGTCTGAAAAGTAATTTTGTTGTAAAAATTACCTGCTGTCGAAAACGCTCTTTCGGCATCTACGCGAGCTGGTGGTACTGTTAGCAATGCGCGATATATTTTTTTCAAGTATTTACCTCTAAATCCCTCATCTTCAAATAAATCGATTTCTCGTCGGATGGTTTTGGATATAGCTGATTTCTGTATTGTATTTTGGTTCGTTGAAATTTTTTTTATTTATCGCTAATTCTAATTTTTGTTCAAGAGATAATTCCTTTTCTCTATCGACAGTAGTGACATCATAATCTTCGATAATTGAACCGAATTCTTCTGAATGTGGATAGGTTTGTGGGTAAAAAATTGTAGGAAAATTTACTCTAAACTCAATCAGATTTGAACTGGTTATTTTCTTTCCTTCTTTTTCATTTTCCTTTTTAAAATAATTATAATTATGTAAATACCATAAGACATTTTCTATTTCGGTATGCCTTTCTTCTGTGCGATATTTCAATGTAATATATAATTCTTAAGATAGTGATGTGTGCTGTTCTTTCAGTGACTGTAACATGAAATTTATTGTTGCATTAGCTGTTAATAAATTAGAATCTCTCCGACATAATGCCTCAATAGTCAGTTTTATTGGAAGTAGAGCTGATACAGCTCTGGTTATTAAGTCGAATTCCATATCTGAAAAAATAATTTACAGGTTTAAGTCTATTATTGCTTTTTGAATTGGATTTCTCAGTTTCAAAAATCGTTTCATCATTAGGAGTAAACTGTTCTAACGTGTTTTAGAATCTAATAATAACATATATTCTGTTTTATTTTCAGTTAGTATATATTTTAGTAATATATCCTTTTTTATAGGGGAACGTTTAAATATCTTAACAATTTTTCGACCTTTATAAATTATAGGAAGCAATTCTTGATAGATTAATATTTCATCGTCATTAACAATATCTTCTTCAACAATTATATTGTCATTATCTTCATTGTCAATATCATTCTCGCTCTTATTCTTTTCAAAGTTGGAATCCGAAGTCTCTATATCCACAGTATTTGGATTCTTCTGTTCTTTATTTTTTTTTTTTTTGATATAATACATCTATTACTCCTAATTGAATTCCATGTGCATAGCACAACTGCTGATTTGCACCAATCGACTTTCCAACTTTTTTCATAATTGTTGCTCCATCAGTCGTTATGGATACAATATTTCCTTTCAGGGATAATCCATGTTTCGTTAAATTAGATTTATGCAATTAATTAAGCCATTAATTAGCTAATTAATTTCGCCCGTTAGGTAGACATAAAAACAAAAATGTATACTATTTTGCTATATTCGTGATTCCTGAACATATAGTGGAGACCATTTGAAAAATTTCTAGTAAATACCAAAAAACCGGTATTTAAACTTGTGAATGCCGGTATTACAAAATTATACAAAGGGCTCAAAATACCGGTATTCGGTATCCCGGTATACCGGTATTGCAATCCCTAATTGTAATTGAAAATGTACAAGAGTACAAAATTTCAGAATTTCAAATCTATTCAGAAATACATCAAAAATATATTTAAAAAAAAACAATTCCTAAATTCCCTCGTTACAAATAAGAAAGAAGTCGAATTAAATAAAACCATGTGAAAAACAACACCATGTGACATTGCATTCATAAAGAAAAAGGAGGCATTGAGAAAAAAAAAATCCACCCTTCGGATTTGAAATGAAGAACCTCAGCTACACGAGGCCAGAATATAGCGCGATTGCTTTAGATGGCCACTGCTGGTGTCACTGGTGCATGATCGAATTGACCTGCAAGAATTCTCCAATTCCAGGCCTATAGATAAATGAGAAAAGGGGGAAAAAAGAAAGTTAGGGCATAAAAGGTGATACGCATCGATTGAGAGCTGGAATTTGACGGAAGACATCGCTCTGGTGGCACTACTTTATTTCCTTCTTCCACAGAATCTACTTGTTTTGCTTTTCCTTTTTTTGAGTGGTTGGAGTTTCGTTTATTTTTGGGCGGAAAACATTTTCGAATAAAAACTGTTCTAAATAAATATTTGGTTACTTTTTCTTTCCTTTTTGTCAAATATATATATATAAATCTTCCATATTTTAAAAACTAAGGAGAAAAAAACAAGTTATGTTTTTAATTTGTTCAACCATGCAATTATTTGAATTTCAAATACTTTTTTAATTTGTTGGTGTTTATTTTTAAAATGATGATGCTTATAAGCTGGACTATTATCTATAAAGCAGGGGATGTGGAAAGAAAAAATTTCAGAATGCTTTTTAGGATTGACTATTGAACCTAGAGCTATCAATTTTCTCTTGCAGTTATTTCTTGAGTAATAAGTTTTCAATATTTCAATTATATTTTTAAGTGAAATTTATCACTATTTTATTGCTTTTCCTCAGTATTTCCGGAGAATATTTCGCCCAGAAACCAAATGTACACCAATTAAAATTCAGAAAATAGATCTTTTAGTAAAATCAAATTTATTCTTAAACTAATTCTTTCTGTAATTCTAATGAATTTTTCTTTCTTTTGTACCCCGCATATTCGATTGTTTAAGTAAGTTTTATTCTAACGAACAGGAATAGTCTCTTCAAAACTTTCTTGTCTTTAATAAAGATATTGTTTCCCCTTCTCCTGTTCAAATAAGGCCAATAATGCCATAAATGTTCAATTTTCAGAATCTGGTCCATTAGCACTGTGTGCATAATAATGTAATATAAGGTGAAATGAATATAGAGAAGAAAACGCTTTTTCTATTGACTGAAACCAAAATTTTGAACTTGCAATTATAGTGACAATATCATATACCAATTATCATTTATTTAAGTTGCTGCTCTGTTTGAACTATCGTGTTTAAATGCATAAGAATGTATAGACTGAAAAAAAGACAAACTTTAGACAGATTTGATTCAAAATTTCGTGAAGATCTCATATCAGATGCTAAATGGTGTGGTAAATTCTATTTTCCCTAATATAGGATGCGGCAGAGAAACCCGGACAAACAAATTTTAATATAATTTGATTAAAAATTCATTTATTAATTTTTAATCAAGTTATATTAAAATTTGATTTCTATATTTGTTATATTTTGTTAATTTATTATAACAAATAATAATAAGAGTACACTTTTATTGATAAATAAATTTCATTGGTTTCAAAGTGGCCAGCTTTTGCAGTGATGCAGAGGCGCAAACGCTTATTGAAATTTTCAACTTTGGGCCGCAAGTTTTCTTCCTGTAATGTATCCCATTCCAGCAGAAGTCTTTGCTTTTGAGAGTCCAAACTTATATGTCGTTTAGTGCAAGCTCTAGACTCCAAAATGGATCATACACTTTAATCATGAGATTGAGATTCGGCGAGTATTATGCCCATTCTCCAGATGATATCACTTCCAGAAAATGTTCTTTCCACCATTCTTCTGTCTTTTTAGCCTTGTGAACTGATGCAGAGTCTTGTTGAAACTCCCACTTTACACCGCCGAAGTGCGTTTTGGCCCGCGGAAATATAAGAATGTTCCACTGGTACACTTTTTGAATTATTTTCGCTCCCTCGGCCACAAAATCCAGAGATGTTTTGCAACTTTCACAAATTCCGCTTCAGACCATGACCGATTTTGGATTTTTGCAATGTTCACTAATTATTGAAATGCTTGATGCGTCTACAGACCAGATCGTATAGTTCTAGGAGTTACGAACCTTTGGACAGTAAAGAGCTTCTCATTAGTGAAAAGGAATCTCTCTCAGTTCTGACATGCGGGCCCGTTTCAAAAGTTTTTGGCACCTCTGGAGCCGCACGAGTTTGTATTCAGTGAGAAGCTAAACTTTCTGGACCTTGTAAGACTTCAGTCCAAGCTCTGAGTTTTCCACTCGTTTCTTTGATCAGTCCCTTATTTCCAGTTCACGAGCGATCTTTCTCATGGAAACCTTATCATTAGATTGAACTACCTTTTTGATAACCTACGGCCACTGAAAGTGTTAACTATACGTTTTAGTACACTTCCTGAACTTTGACCATCATTGCCAAGCTCTTTGAAACGATAGATTGCATCAGACACTGTTTGCCGAGGCACGTTAAGCAAATAAGCGACTTCATACTGTTCGTTTTCAAACTTTAAAATAGCATATCTTTTGCTTGGCATTGTAAAAAGGCCAAACTAAAAGATGCATTATAAAATATGTTATAATTGAAGAGACAGATAAAAAGAAATGAACAAAAATTAAGAAATTAATTAATTAACTTCTATTCTATGATGTAATAACTTTGTCCGAGTTTTTGTGCCGCGCCCTGTAGTTACATTTTTCAGTTATTGCAAGTAAAAGTGCATACCGACAGATAGTCAACCCTAAAACTAAATTGATTCAAAATTTCAGAAGACGAAAACTATATACTGAATTTCAATTATCTGTTTTGATGCATTTTTGAGTTACCGAAATTTACATACATGTGAAAGTACAGACAGACAGTTAGTTGGTCAGTTTCTAGAAAGATTTGATTTAAAATATGCACCAAAACTACACTATAATTTATATATCACAACTTTATCTATCTATTTCGTTTTATGGTTATCGAAATCAGTACATCTGTATTTGAGGAGTCAGACAGGCTTCATGTTAATAGATATTGCTCAAAATTTGATAGAAATCTATAAGTTTAATGCAACGATTACATATCAAATTCATTACACATTTCGGAATTGTCAGGTTCACAGACAGACATAATTCCAAACATGAGCCTTTCGGACTTAGAGAGATCTGATACATAAGGATTTGTCGAATCTCGAATTCGAATTTTTCGAGTCCTTTTCTTAATGTGGAAAAAAGTGATCGAAAAGGAGATTTGGAAAATTAAAATTCGTCAAATGTAGATATGACTCGAATGCAATGCTGATTCTTAGTATAGAAACTTCAAATAATACATCTATGCAAGCGGCTTTAAAACTTTGCTTTTCATAAAATTATCCTAAAGCAATACTTAATAAGTCGGCTTAAAGCCGTTTCTGCAGAATTTACCTATCCAACTACTACGAGCAAACACTTCAAAATTTAATTAGTCGATCCGTCTTCCTGGGTTTCGCTAATTAAATTGTTTCGTTGTCAGTGGTGTTCAGTAATTGCTTATCAAATAGAGAAAAAGTAGTTTGTGTATCATTACGGATTTATTTTACACTAATATCTCATTGGAGAATTACCACGAAACAGAATCTTTTCTCGATTCATACGTAAAGATGGACTGGATAAAATTTTTAACAACTTTAATTTCCGCCCTTGACATATTTCCCGTTTTGTTGCGTTATTGGCGAGAAACAATTTTATTTAATAGCTGAATTTCGCCAAATCATGCCCATTCTTCAAAGTTAGATTAATTTTTCTCTCCATGTATATAAAGGGGAGGGGAAGATTTCCGAAATAGTTTTAATCAAATCAATCTCGTTCAACATCGCAAACATCTTAATTTTCAACGAAATAAAAATGTTTGATAAGAATGTCTAAATTTATCGGGCCGGCGTCCTGACATAGGGGTAGCGCGTATTCCCCGTGACCTGGGCGTCAGGGGTTCGAGTCCCGGTACGGGCATGGTTATTCTTCAGCTGTTCTATCTGTGAGATGTGTGAATGTGGCCCCCTGTAAAACGGGGTTGTGCAAGCGAATGTGATGCGTGAGTAGCTAAAACGTACTCGTGGCCCTAGTTGGCGCTACTAGAACAAGAGACGCTCCCTTGGCTTAAAATCGCTGACTTCGTCAGCGAGCTTGTCCATGGCAAGTGCCATTATAAACAACAACAACAAATTGATCAGTATTTCAAGAATTTTAAATTGCTTTATCCTTTATCATATTATTCAAAATAAATGTTAACCCTCGAGTGAATAAATCATTTAATATGCAGGTTAGCTAGCTAATCACATTAATTAAAGTGCGAGAAATTGTTTCATTTCTCTAATTACCTAGATAATCTGAGAATAAATTACTAGACATCTGTTAATTTGTACATTACATACTAGGCCCTCGTTAAAGGGAAAATAAGATCTTCGCAGGAACAATAGCAGCATTTTTTTACACTTAAATTAAATGTTGTTTATTTATTTTTTGATATCTAAAGAATCACGTTAAAACAATCGAACAATCAACACATTTCTTGATATAATCAATCATCAATCAATTGAAAAACTTCAGAATAAAGAATCAAACGGTTTAAAATATTATTGCAGTTAAGGAAATTGACATAATGTTATTTATTTCTTGAATGTATCACTAAATAATCACGTAATACATTCAAGAAAACAGCAAATTAGCAGATAGAATCAACCATTAATCAATTGAAAAACTATAACACGAAAAATCAAACTATTTAACATATTATTACAATTAAAGAAATGAATTTTCGAAACGTATGATAAAATTATGCTTACTTATTAGTGCATTCTAAAGATTGGTGACATTTTAAGTTGCATAGCAATTAGTTTTTGCGACAAGCCCACCTGTTTGTGGTACATTTAAATAAAAGAGGAAGGAAAGAGGGAAAGGAAATGAAAGAAACAAACTTTTGAACTTTAACGATCGGAAGCCGCTAATGTGCACATTGTCTATTAAAAATGTGAAAAACGCTTGATTCTGTTTGCACTTTAAAGGTGCAAATCAGTTAATATGCAGATTAGTTAGGTAATCTGCACATTAACGGTTTTCGGGCTTCAACGCTAACATAAATATGAATATTATGTATCGTATTATTTTATTTGTTCCCAAAGAAATAAGTTATATTTTCAAACTTTATTGAAATAAGACCTCATGAAATGAATTAATATCTTTGCAAAAGCTTTTCAGAAATGTTTTATACATTTAGCTTCCGATTAACAAACAGAGTGATTCATCTAAAATGAGATGCAATTCAAATTCATATATATCTTTGAAAGTAGACGCACATACATTTGAAATAAATTTTGTATTTACAAGAAAACACGATCAAAGGATTTTATCCAGATAAATTACCTTCTATTGAAATTCTATCTTTTGGTAAAACTTTAATTAGATAAAATAAAGTAGGTGGCTCATTTCATTTAACATTCTTATTAAATATCAATTCATTTTGGTTTTGTTTTCAATGGGAATTTGTATCAATCTAAAAAATTATAGAAATTAAATTATTACAAAATTATTTCTGATAATTTGCATAAATTTTTATGCAAGACAGATTTCCATACTCTGTAAATATTTTCAATCTTTTGTAAGTGATATCATTTGAATCTTAATAAACTTTTTTAAAATTTCCTATATGAATGTTATTACAAAGGTTATTGAATTTCATAGAAACATTGCTTACATTATTAAGGCTTACATTAATAATAGCATCGTTTAAGCCATTGTTTCGATTAGCATACTTCATTAAAATTCATTTGTTGAATTTTCATTACTTAACTTCTGTGCATCCTAAAATAAAATAAAATATCTTTCTATAATTATATAGGACCGTTGAGGAAATATTTCTTAAATCAATAGTAAATATAAAAATAAAATGTAAAGCAAGGTGATCAGTACATTAACTGCTAATCAGGGGATGAAATTTATGAAGGCAGCAAACAGAATTAAAACCTTTTCTGCAAATGGTATCGAACAATTAAGTAATACTTTCTTCACCCCAAATGCTATAATAAGCCAATGTGAAAAGATTGGAAGAAAACGATGCAGTATTGAAATGTAACATAAATAATTTTAAAGAAAAGTGCATAGTACTAAAGTAAATCAATTATGGATATATGTTAGAAAAATTAAACGAAAATGTATGGTGCAAAAAAAAATGAAAGATAAACAGTATAAAGACTATACGATTGAATTCGTGCATCAAAAAATAAATAAATATAATCTCAAACACAGATTTAGCTTCTAAACTATAGATGTTTTCCAAATTTTAAACTAAATTTTTTTAAATAATTAATCGGTTGTCGTGCAGCATTTCCACCTATGTGTAATTGCAAAAATTCCAAAACTCAATAACTTGGATAAATGAAATTTAATTCTCTGCTTTGGAAAATAAAGTGCAAAATACTTATCAAAATTCAAATCAAATTTGACTTAAGATTGATTATTGACATTTGAACTCAACAATTCACAGAGGTAACAACAAAGACAAATGAAATTTGGTGCATGACATTATTACAAAAACTATAGCAGAACGTCAAATTTTGGTTTCAGTAGGACGGAAAAAATGCTTTCAAAATGCGTATTCGATTGTTGTTATTTTTTCTAAACTACAAAGTACAAAACTCGTCTACACAGCACTCTGAAAATATGAGGGGTGAGAGGGTATATAAGAACCCCAGATTTCATGAGGGGTGGTAAGAGGAATAATATTAATTTTTGGGGGCCATACAATAAAGTTTCAAGGTGATAGTTTCAAACAGTTTATAAAGCTATTCTTACAGTTGATTCCCAACAAACATCCTCCTCATTTTAGAATTTTTTATTTATTTCATTATTTGAAAATAATTATGGATTTAACAATTTTATTACTACTCTAAATAAATTCATAAAATACCTTTTTACTCTTTATGCCTTCAATAACAGAGCTAAGAAATGATACATTGTTGTTTCGACATCATCATTTTTTCATTTTGACTCAAGTGGTTTTTCATTTTCATCTTTATGAAGTGTCAAACGTTGGATTTTGTTTCGATGTGTAAGATAATAAATCAATAATATAATCTTTACATCAACGAAAATTCTTAATGTTATTGAAATAAAGTAGAAGAATACGCTTTAAATTCATATCATTTTCAGAGTCTGCAGAGTGATAAAGTGAAGTAACATTATTCATTGTTTGAAAATTTGAGGAAGTTCAGCGTCTGAAAAGTAATTTATGACCAAAATGTGTTTAGTTTTTCTTATGACTGTTTAATGTTATTTTAAGCAAAAGTAAAGAATAGGCCTCTTCATTTGTTGCAAAGAGACACAAATTTCTCAACTAAATACATGGTTCTTAACCTAAAGAATTATTATGATACAATGCAAATTGCCACCAGGCTTCTTTGTTTAAATAACAAGAGAATAAATGACCGAAACAGTGATTACTAAAAATGCCTCAAGGAGGCTGTCTACACTATACATGCTAAATTTGTGCACTGAATTTTATTTATCTGGCTTTCTTCGTTCTGTAATTATCATATTAACTTACATTCAAAGATCGAACTGTCTATGAACAGAGTTTACTCAAAATTTGACGGAAATCTGCAAATTTGGTATAAAAAATGTATACCAAATTTCAACAGTCTAACTCAAATCGTTTTTGAGTTGCACTTGCCATAGATAGATAGACGGACGTTTTCCAAAAAAGTATTTTTTGAACTCAGGGTGCCGCGGTGTTCTGGTGGTTAGGTCTCAGCTCGTGATCCGTAGGGCTTCAGGTTCGAGACCCGATTCCACCGAAGAACTGTAATGTAAGGGGGCCTGTTACACGTTAAATCCGTCAGGGCCCAATGCCCTCCCACTAGTTTGGCAGTTCAAAATTACAAGGTCCATCCCAAAATAGCCCTAGTGTTGCTTAAAACGGAAAGTTGATGTAATTAAAACTAAGCTTCGAACTCAGAGAAATCTAAAATGCGCAGATTCGTCAAAATCTCAAATTCGAATTTTTGATTATTACAGTACTTTCTCTAAACTACGCATACGAAAAAGTAAAACATATTAAATAATAAAAATGAAAAAACATTTCCATTTTGTAGTAGACTAATAAAAGCTTGTTTTAAGAAATTGCTTTAATTTACCTATTTTATTTGCTAACAACCATCTCAGCTGCTCTCTGCAGTTGATACATTTTCGTTTCACTGCGTAAATTTTATTTATTTTCAATTTACCAAATTTGTTTTTATAAATAAACGAATATTTATAATACCACTTTTGGTACTTTGTAACGGCGGCCAAAAAAGCACCAGAAGAAAGTTCGCCAATTTGGCGATTTCAATCGTCAGACTATATAGCATGTGATTCACACGTTCAAAATTTTTCATAATAAATAATAATTCACGTGAGTATATTTTTATAATTTAGCGAAATTTTTTCTTGGCGCTTTTTGGTCTAGGTTAAAACCGACCATACCCTGTTATTTTTACTATCCGACATAAACCACAAGAAGGCCGAGATAGCCTAGTTCGTAGGGTACTGGACTCGTATCCCTTAGATGGTGAGTTCGAACCCGTATGTGTGGTGACTGCCACACATACAAATCTGTCGTGGTCATAAAGTCTTACATGTCGAGAGCAATGCCAATGGGGGTACTGGTTCAGAGAATATTGGTTCATCTCTGAACCAGTTCGATGATCTGATTCAGGTCTACATTGTGATCTGTGATGAAGTCTGCCCAGTAAAAAGGGTTGTGGCGCGTGAGTAGTTATGTCGTACTCTTGGCCCTAATTGGCGCTACTGGAAAAGTATGAGACTCTCACTTGGCTTAAGTCGCTGACATATAACTGTCAGAGGGGCTTGTAATGTGCCGTAAATCCCAATAACAACATAAATTATATCCTTTAATTTGGCGATTTTTTTTTCTTGGCACTTTTTGGTTGACATTTAAAACCGACAAATACCCCATTTTTTTATCATCCGACATAAATCATATCCTTTAATTATTCTCTTAAATTCCAAAATCAAATCTCTTCTTATGAGGGAATTAGCATTCCACAGAACTCCTCGCTTTCAGCGCTATCTTGAGGAAGATAGGAAAGCTAATCGGCATTCCAATTCAATCTGACTGGCAGGGCGATATGGAATTGCCCCCGGCCGTGCAGGAGTGCAGCCAATAGGCTTCCTTTTGATTGATCAGATTCGTTGCGGGATTCCAGCGAATTTCAAAGCCAGACAGGAATGAATTTATTGTCTTCTCCTTCGTTTTATAGTCGCATGGGCAGGGAGAGGCGTTATGTCTTCTCCTTCACCTCAAATGGGAAGTGTGGCAATGAACATTATGCTAATTGTGTAAAATGAAATTCAATTATGATTGGAAATAAACCATTCAAGTATTAAGAACAAAAGGAATGTTATTTCTATCGTATAAATAGCACAATGTCATGCTTCACGTTTATTTATTTAACCATTAACGTTTATTTGTCTTAATGCTAGAGTTCTTTTAAGTTAGTTTTGTTGTTGTTGTTAGTTTAGCTCAAATTGCTGCTTTTTGCGTTCTCGTGTGTGTAGTATAGAGAACATAGTAATCGGCAAATAATTTGAACTCGAGATTTTGGAGAATCTCTACGTTTTACACCTTTTCAAGTTCGGAAAACCGAAAATCAGCAACCTTTTCCAGTTCGATTTTTGTCTGTCTGTCTGCGAAAAAGATAACTCCAAAACGTTTCGAAATATATAATTAAAATTTTGCATACTGTCTTTACCCCAAATTTGTAGACCGCTGTCAAATATTAAGTAAAACCGGTTCAGAGGAAGTCTGTCTGTTCAGCTGTTCGAATATAATTTAACACAATAATTACAAAACGGAGGGAGCTAGATAGATAAAATTAGTAGCACAGATTTAACCACAGTAGTATAGACACCTGTCGAATTTGGAGCCAAATCCAACTATGGATTGATTATCTGTCGGACTGTATTTTCAGAAACATGTAACACACGATAATTGAAAAACACAGTGACTTAAAAATATCATATATGGTACGGGATTCTGTGACTACAAGTGTTGTTTTGTGTCAAATGTTTGTTTCAATCGGTTGCGAAAAACGTGTCTAAAACACAAAATGGACTTTCGAATACTATTAAACTCATACCAGGGATTTAACCACCAAAACTCTCGCCAAGGATCACACGATAGATTCTTAGAAAGCTAAATTCATGCCAAAAGTTAATATTCCATAAGTATAGTGAATCATTTCCATGTAAAGTGTTCTCTGTGATATCGTTATTAGATAATATGTGAGAAACTTTTAGAGAGAGCACTCCCGCTGGTAATTTTTTTGGTTGTTGTGATCATATACCGGTTTTGTACTTGTTCTTATTTTAAAACATTTTAATATTCCTCATGATATTGGATTTTAATTGGTTGAATTTCAGAAATAAACTTTTAAATTTGGTTAAATACAGGCAGTTACATTATTCATTAATTTATTCAAACAACCGAAGATTTGATATCAAATACGACAGGTGCCAGAAGCTAATAATATAATATCAATACCTCCCAATATAAATTATATGATTTGATTATCTGAAAGTAACTATTAAAATCATAACGTCCCATATGAGAGAATTATCAATCCACAGATTTCCACACTTTCATGTGCTATGTACACCTACTTGAAGAAGAGAAGAAAACTAATAGGCATGACAGTTACATCTGACCGAAAGAGAAATAGGGAAACGCCCAAGACAATGCAAGAGAAACGCAATAAATTGACTTTTCTTTTTAATTAATCAATAGAATGATAGTATTTAATCAAATTTCAATGCTAATTAGATCGAGTTTAGAATCTGTTTAGCTAATCATGTGAGATTTCCAACGACTAAAGATATTAATTACAAATATAAAGTGAAACGGTCCATTAAGAAAAGTAAAGTGGAAAAAATAAGGAAATGGCAAAGTTATTTGCATCATTTGAGGAATGTCATTACAGAATTTAATTCCCATTAATGCTTCTAATGTTCTCATTTGTTCTTCTCATTTCTAAATTTATTCATCAAGTGATTTGTTTGAGACAATACCTCTTATGAATCGATGGTATAATCTTTATCTAGGTATGTTTTGCTCTCTCATTCAGATTTTCAATTTCTCACGCAAAACCTTCCATTTAATTCTTCAGTAAGAAAGTTATAACTAATCAAACCATCGCTCAAAGTTCCATTTCAGGCCATTGAGAGACGTACCAGATGATGTACCAGAAGAATAAGGATTCTTTTACTTATGGGTAAACAAAGATCATACACGAATAAATAATTATAATTTCTTTACATTTGTTTAATTACTAACATCTAATTACAGTTTCATACGTCCTCTATTAAGACTTCATTCATGACTTATGATTTTCTTGCCAAACTGAAGAATGTGACATATAAAGTGATAACTAGATCAATTATTGTTATTTCTGTAAGACAAGATTAGATAACCTGATGGACACAGAAAGAGGTTCTTTTTCCCTCAGAATGCCCTCTTAAAAAAAAGAATAGTTTAGGATTTCATTCTTACATAATTTAAAGATTGGTCATGCCAAAATAACTAATACCAAGAATATGTATGTGATACCTTTACAGTAAACTCAGAGCACTCACTTAAATGGGATCCTCCGTGTACAGTTTTGTCACCAAACTTTATGTATTTTGTATTTTTTATGTATTTTGCATTAAATTAGTAATAGCCTTATATTATCTTCTTGTTTTTTTACACACTATTTAGATTATTCAGATCAAATGATTCATCTTCAACTTATGTTTGTTAACAACAATATTGAATATAGTTTTCTCTCCAAAAACGAAAAATTAATTTTTAAAAATTTGTGATAAATATTCTTTTATCAATAGCGGAACGAGTTCTTTCTAAGTGTATTAAGATCTTGGTAAAATCTATATCAATAATTATGTTTCACACATGGTTATTTATATTTTTATCCGAGATTCATTTCATTTACATATTTGGTGTTTCTGATATTTCTATTTATTGTGAGTGAATCAAATCAAATCCTTGCAATTGATATTTATATACACAAGCAAATCTATGTCATCGTATACTTCTTGTGATAGGTTTTGTCAGAAATGTAATACTAGATCACACTATAGCAAATGATATGTTCAGTTTTTAATCTTCGAAAAGTAATTTGCAATCATTGCTAGAGCAAGAATTGTAATTATAATATATTCCTTAAAAATAACAGTAATTACGATTACAATGCAGAAATTTTAACAATGGCCTACATAAATTTCCAAAGCCAAATATTGAACTTATTGAACCTGAATGTGAACAATTTGAAATATAGCGAAAAAGGCTGTCATCCCCTGAGTGCAGAGAGATTATATTAGGATATATCAAAATATCTGAAGCCTTGACTACAGATTCTTAAATAGTGCTTTCTTGCGAGAGCTTGAGACAAAAGAAAGGTAAGAGAAAGGCAAGTTCAGTACTTCAATTTTAGGTTTTTTTTCCCAAAGCACAGCTCTTTAAATTGTATACTTGGAACATTTTAATATGTAGAATTTGGGAAATGGTACATTCGAACTGTACTTGTTGCATAAGGAGTTGTCCGAAAGGTTGAATCTGCATAACAAACATGGAGTTATGACCATTTTGTAAATAAGCTGCGCAATGAGTTGATCTTGAACTCTGCTTCTAGTCAATTTAGTGATAGTAGTAATGTTTGGAAATGCCCCAATAAAAGCTCAATATTTGCTGCTATGATAATTCTCAGAGGAGTTTGATGATTTCTTTCTTAAATGGGAGATCATATCCTCGGGTGAAAACCAGTGTAGAAATGCGAGGATACTATAACAGCTTTTAGAAGAATGTTTTCTTCTTCTTTCCATAAAATACTAGAAAATTTGAAAAGAAAAAAATAGTATATATATACCCAAACATAATATTGAAGAAAAACTTTTTGCAGGGGGTGATGGCCAAGCAATAACAAGTTTGAGTTAGTTGACATTTGTGAATTTAATGAGTTACAATACAGTTACATTAATGATGATGCACAAATTATGATGAACAAATTGAAGATAACAAATTTACCGGATGAGATTAAGATAATCAGGTTCAGAGCTAACATAAAAGTTCGCCGTTTAAACAACACGTCCTAATAGTTCGTCTTCACATTCGTCTTTTAAACAACACGTCAATAGTTAATCTTCTTCGTCTTTTAAAGAACAAGTGATCATTTATGGAATTTTTTGCCATTTTTCCATTTTCATAAAAAGGAAACTTTTTGGTTCAGGTTTTTTCTTATTCAATGTTTAAGACGAGAAGTTGAATACTTTTGGGCAGGTAAAAAGTGATATTTTCGAGTGGTACGAGAACCAAATAATTATTCGAAAGGATCAGAATACTTTTATCTGGGATTGCCATCTCATCCAAAGCCAGATACTACAACTAAATAATAACTCGTGCAATTTAACGATCCCCAATTATCTAAAGTAAGTATCTATCAAGAAAAAGCATCAGTAAAAATCAAGTGAATGGCAAAAGCTCGGAGATAATAATGTGGTGCCAGGTATCTCACTTCCCTCCAATGAGCAGCCTCTGACGGAGGAAACAACAGTTGCTGGCAGTTGACGCCTACACGAGGCGATGTGAAGACGAAGTATTATTGTTGTTTAAAAGACTTGTTGTTTAAAAGACGAAGAAGATTAACTATTGACGTGTTGTTTAAAAGACGAATGTGAAGACGAACTATTAGGACGTGTTGTTTAAACGGCGAACTTTTATGTTAGATCTGAACCTGATTATCTTAATCTCATCCGGTAAATTTGTTATCTTCAATTTGTTCATCATAATTTGTGCATCATCATTAATGTAACTGTATTGTAACTCATTAAATTCACAAATGTCAACTAACTCAAACTTGTTATTGCTTGGCCATCACCCCCTGCAAAAAGTTTTTCTTCAATATTATGTTTGGGTATATATATACTCTTTTTTTCTTTTTAAATTTTATACTTGTCCATGCGTAATGTCTGCCTTTGTGTAATGTAACTCATAATTAACAATTTTTACACAAATGGAATTGTTTTCGAATAAACCCATAACAAACTCCATCGCAAAATAAAATAAACAAAATCTTTCTGAAGTTATGTAATATTTTAGTAACGTAAGTCCAGAGATGTATACATGAAAATAAACTAAAAAAAGTTAAAATATTGATTAAAAATTTTTTGAATATTTTCTTACTTTATAGAGACTAAAGTATATTTAATTTTCAGATATGAGACAATAAAACTAAAATCTCATTTCAATTGATCGCTTAGTTAACAAATGCAGTAAAACGACGAAATGCAACAAAAACCATACAGAAACCAATTAAAGTTGTCGTTAAAAGCAAACTCAGCAACTCTTCATCGAATACTGAAAAAAATGAAAATAAACTTATTTAATAAATCTTGTGATACGACTCAATGCAAAAAGCAATAAACAATAAATGCTTATTAAAATAGTCGCCAACAAACAGCTTTAGCAATTGTTCTTTGAGTGCTAAAAGAAATGCAAAGACTGTTAGGTACACTTGAGTTAGCATAAAATTATTATAACTCTTTATATTTTTTTCAGAAAGTTTTCTTTGCTAAGAAATCCCAAAAGACACCAAATAAGATCCTTCTGTCCTATTTTTGGAGTACTGAATAAAAAAACAGCCATTGAGATATGCTTCTCGTAGTTCCTAATTAAAGGTTTTTCTTAAAATTCTCCAGACAATAATGCTTCGATACACTTGGATTCAACTAAGTTCTGCGCAATCCCTTCAAAATCTATTCCTGATTTTCCTGAATGGATTCTGTTATAAAACAAAAGAGACCAGAAATTTGGAAAGTTGTGTTAGAAGTAGAAGATAAAAATAAATAATAAAAACTTTTTCAAATGAAAAAAAATCAATATTTGTTAGGAAAAAGGGATTTATTATAAAAATTTGATGAGAAAAAGAATGATAATGAACTTAGGAGGCGTTCTTTTTTTTTCATATTTTCTTTTTATGATTTTAATTTTATTAATTGGATGAGATACAGCAGAGAATAACTTTAAAAGGTTAAAGTGTAGATGTAGAGCTGTGAGAAAAATTAGAATAAAATAGAAAGTTGATTAAAAAGGACAAAGGTAGAAAATACAATAAAAGTAATCAAATAATTCTAACGTAAAAAGAAATTGTGACAATTCAAAATATTATGTTTAATACGAGAAGATACTCTAACAATAATTGTATTCTAATTTTTTTTTGTTTAAGTATTAGAGGTACAGAAGAAAATTCAAGCGAAATCATTCTTCTTATCCTAGAGATTCTTCAACAAAATAGTTGTATACATTTTTATTCACTAACTTAAAATAAACTTTTTTTTAAATCAAATAAGAATTTGTTTTAACGTGATAATGTTTATAATCTGAATTACGTGATGTAACATATATGATATAAAAATCGTTCAGAACGAGTGCTGACCTTTGGATCTAAATTGATCAAATTCGATGTACGATAATTGCTTCGTGAATAGCATAGAATAGATTCTCGTTAAAAAAATTTAAAATTTTGAAAAAAAATTAATTTTAACTTTTTTATTCGATCGGTAAGTGCAATCTCTGTGGAATGTCTTTTTTATAATGTGATCCCCAGCGAGATCTCTCTGGATCTTTTGTGCTATTTGCAGTTGTTCAGCAATAATTTATTGTTATTTATTGTAACTTTTGTTCTTTTGCAAAATTCGGCCGTGTTATGCTATTATGTATTCGTGTAGAATTAAGTATCGTTCATCCCTTAAGGAACTCGTCGAAATTTCAGACCATACACCTACCGGATGAATTTTTTATAGCAATATACTTGCATAAAAAGTAATATACTTTACATGATTTTAAAATTTAAAAAAATTAAAATGCCAATTTAATTTTCGTATTCTTTTTTTTCCCTAATTTTATTAAATTTGAAGAAACATTTTTAAAAACAATATCTTTATTTGCTTTAGTGACTTCATTTATGTATACAAGCGTTTAGAACATTTTAAATTCATTTTTTGAATGCAAGTCATTGCTCCTGTATAATTAAGAACAAGTTATATAAACAAAAGAAATGAACAAACTAAACTTGAAATATTATCTTGATAAGAATTCCAAACCAAAGGCTTGAGACTTTTTTTTCTTTTTTTACGCCTGAAAATTTGTCCTAGATTATTTTCGAATAATTTCATTAGATTCTTTGAAATCGGCATCAGAAGGCAAAGATTCCCAAAGAAACATCTAAATGTTCCTTCTTAATTTTCGGCATCCAATTGCTATTACAAAATTAGAATTTGAAGAGAGAGTGACTTCTAGAATAAATTTTATTGTTTTACTCTAGGTGAAAGCTATTTAATATTTTTTAAAGTAAGTCAATTAATTTAAAATCTATGCAATAATTTCAGTTTATGAATTCATTGTAGGTATTTGAGCTACATTTATAGTAGTATTGCAATAGATATGAAAACCAGGTTAACATTAAATTTAAGAAGTTTCACCAATTTATTGATATCCATGCTCAAAATCTTTTCCTCATGAGTCCAATTAACATTATTCCTAAAACAGCTTCATATTCATTGACTATCTCCTGATAAAATATACACAACTTTAGGAAAATAATTTAAAGAAAATCGACTGGTGAATGTGCAATTATTGTAATGAAACAAGCTAAATAATTGAAAGCGGTTTATTTTACGAACTTTCAAGAAAGTATGAAATAGATTGCAGATTTCTAATAAATAATGCAATAAAAAATTAAATAATCACGACTTACTAGCTCGCTCTGTAAACTCAATTTCAGAAGGATTTTAGTTCGCTAGGATAATTACATATCCTTGACAAGGCGTGATATTACACGGAAATCACCAGAAGAATCTCCAGATCTCGGTTCCTGTTAGAAATAGAGCCCTAATTCTTGCGTTTTCCAGAACTTTTTGTTATCAAAGTAATCAAATAGTTGTCAAAGTCCGAAGTCACCAGATTAGTATCTAATAAAATCTCTGTAAATCTCACTTTCCAATTATAAGTCTAACACGACAGGATAACGGTATTACAAATTTGTAATATTATTTCTAAATTATTACCTTATTTCTAATTTCAGAACATTGTAAATTTTAAATTCTTAACTCTCCAGAAATTATTATCAATTTTAAAGCAGGCATTTCATTTAACAGAAAATATATTTTCCAAAACAAGCAACAAAAATATATATTCTCATAAATCAGTATCTCAACATTTCTCAAAAAATAACTAATACGGAAATAAATCACATACAACAGAGAACTTATAGAACATCTCAGCACTTTCAAAATATTTCCAGAAAGTTAAAGAAGTTTCTTCACAAATGCATGCAAAATGAATGCGCTATCCGTCTAGACGAGATCTAATGGAACACAAATCATAGTTTATTCCCGTTTGCGCTTCCTAATATGTTTTAAATTAAACTATTCCGAACTTCTTGAATTTATTAAGCATTATCTAACGAGATGAGCCTGACTCTTTAAATTAGAAGCATGCTTCATCTGCTAATCGATATCTGGAATGGTAAATATTGCATATATATTAAGGCCTTATCATAGAGAGGAATTTATTAATTAACAATAAACTTAAAGGGTTTTATTTTAATGATTTCAAAGATATTGTCAGTTTAGAACTTTAGTAAAAATTAGGCAAAACTTTCTTGTTATTTTATTCTCAAATTGTTGTTTATTATTTTGCTTGAGGCCTCAAAATCTGGTGGTAAAGTCTCGACTTCGAAGCAGAAAAGCCCCACATTCGAAACCCGGTTCCTCCAAAGAATTTGGGGGTCGCAGTGGTCTGGTGGGGAGGTCTCGTCTTCGGCACTGGAGGGTTCTAGGTTCAAAATCTGATTCCACCAAAGAACTGTCGTTTAAGCGGATCTGGTGCACGTTAAATCTATCGGGACCTTATGCCCTCCCGCTGGTGTGGCGTTGAAGCCAGGAGAGTTGTGCCAGATGTCGTCCTCGTTGTCTGACCGTGGTTCAAAATTACGAGGTCCGTCTCAAAATAGCCATAGAGTTTCTTTTAAAAAGGGACGTTAATATAATTAAACTAAACCGAAGAATTGTCGTGTAAGCGGTAAGTATTAACCCTAGAATGCGTGACTTTTTGCTTTTTTATAAAAGAAATATTGCACATTAAAGCTGCATATAATTTAGAAAAAATATTTAAAGCAATTTTAATGATTTTTTTCGTAAATTTTTTTAAAAATTAAAATGTGCCAAATGGTACATTATGAATTAAACGATATCCCAATGGCATGAATCACATTATAATAAAAATAAATTTTACCAATGTGGTTTTTAGAATGCAAAAGAAATTTTTTTCATAGAATTTTTAATGGTAGAACTATTTATACGAGAGAAATCTTGGTATTTTTCCAAGTTTCCAGTTTAAATCTAATTTCGGCACCGCCATTGTCATATATCGGTCTTTTCAACAAATGTTTATCAACAGCATTTAAGAAAAGATTTCCAAACACTCAATGTTGCCCTTTGTAACAGTCATGTGAAGCTTATAAATGTAAATAAAAATGTGTAGCCAGTCAGCTTCATGATCCACTGTAGGGTTATATTTGTAGAGGTGAAATGCCCTTCCACTGCTGGCATAAGGAAGTTGCGAGAGGGTGGTGCTGACTCAAATATAGTCCTCGTCATTTATTCAAACTCACAAGGTATTTCTTAAAATTGGACTAGTTACTAGGATGTTAATGTAACTTAACCAAACTTCAATATTTTGAACTATTTGGCTTTTACTAAATATACAATTAAAAGAGATTTTTTTTTTATTTTTTTTTTTTTTTTTTTTTTTTTGTGGTTGTCGTTTCTTTATGTTATGAAATGGTTTGCTGGTAACATTCCATCAATGAAAAAGAAAACTCTGAAGTTCAAAACTTGCTTTAATTAAAGATTTGCCGAAAAAATGCTCCATCTTTACGAGCATTAAACAGATAATTTTTTTAAAGTATATGGTTTATACATTTTTGGGTTAAATATAAATTAGTGTTTCACACTTGTTCAGAAGGAGACCCTAATTCATTGCATAAATGCACAGTACATCTATCACATCAACTATATACCAATCATATATACGAATGTAAATTCATGCTTTAATATCATATGATGATAATTTCATGCATAAATACACAGTACATCAATTACATCAACTATATATCAATAATATATACGAATGTAAATTCATGCTTTAATATCATATGATGATAATTTCATGCATAAATACAAAGTACATTTATTACATCAACTATATTTTAGGAAAATATTTCACGGATTTTTTTTCTTTTCTCTAATTGAAATCAATAAAATGAAACGATATTTTGCCCAAAAAAAAGAAATATCCCTGCATGTTTTATAAGGTAAATGCTATAATAAAAGAAAAAAGTGCAATTCCATGATTTATCCCGGCATGACCCTAGCAACGTTCGGCATTAAAAATTTGTAAATTTTAAAGTATCTCTTATTTTCCTGTACAATTTTTTTGCATCAGGGCATTTTAAATTTTTACTTAAACTATTCTAAAACACTATAATAAAAGGGTAGTTGTAACATGAAACATCGAAATTCAGTAAAGTTAATCCATTATACAATTGAAAACATTTTTAACTATTCTGTCTATATTCCTTATATTCGTCTTGCATTAAAATAGTATGCGTCTGCTAAATCGAAAGTTTGTTAGTTATGAAATTCACTGACTGTATGAGAAAAGTATTTTAGAAGTTTTATTGTTAGAAAATCGCACTGTTATAGAGAAATTCATTTCTAATCACGCTGAAGATTTCAGAGAAGTCGTAGAACTTCCACAACTCTATTCTAATCTTCATTTAATTAGGATAATGAAGTGAATAACTTCTCTCCTATGCCGCTTAATACGCTAAATGACCTAATTACTATAAATCATAGCTACAAATATATTCAAATGCGTAGTTGCAATTATAATCGATAATGGATAATTATTAGCTTGTTAGGTCATTTCGAAATACATTGTGGTTTCGACAAATGTATTTCGAAACCACAATGACTTCATGACAAATTTATCAATAGCATTTTTCTAAAAATTAGAAACCTTATTTGAAATTCGACTACTTTTCCTATTTTTCATTTTCAAAAATTTAATTTAATACTTAATATGAGTGGAAAATATTGGTTGTTCTGAATAAAAATTACAAAGCTTGTTAGGAATATCTGCATTATTTCTGTATTAAATACAAGTGGAAATCAAATCATTTTATTGTTAGAAGAAATGGCATTTCCATTAAGCTATTTTAAAGACTTTTATTTAACTTGCTTTATTTGTTTTTAAATATGGAATTTATAAATAATTTTAATGTAATTTCTGATGAAGGAATTATGAATTTTTTTTACATTTGTGCGTTCTCACAGATAAAACATTTTTTTTAAATATTATCAGAAATTATTATCAAATAAGAGCTTAATTATATTAGAACAAATCCAATACCTAGTATGTAGAATTGAAACATTCGAAAATGTAATAATTAAAAAGAATCCTGTTTGATTATTTTGAAAAATTATGATAATTAATTCTGGAAGAATGTAGGTGTAAATTTCTTTTTCCTCATGTTATTCTTCAAAACCATTGTCTGAGACTTACTTATTTAAACTTACAAACTTTGGAAAATCATTCTTATTACCAAAGGCATGCAAGTTGCTTTATTGTGGGTTTTTAAGTATCATCTTTCTCACTAAAATGTAAACTCTACAATAAACGTTTATTTAGTAGAGTTTACATTTTATCATAATTAAATAAATGCTTGCGTGTCATTACATAAGGCCCACTGATGGATATATTTATTAACTATATTTCTGAATTAAATATTTATATAATTCTCAATTAACTAACGATTAATATGTTATAATTTCTAGTAAATAATTTTGGTCATAGTAAATTAAATACTTTCTCAAATTATATTCAAATACTTCTGTCTTACTACTATGCCCATTTGGTGCGTCTTAAAATTAATTAAATGTTTCAGTAGATATGCTAAAAGTCTTCTTTTTATATCTATTGTCCATTTTCGACGTAATTATTTAATTCTCTTTTCGAATATATAGTAAGAATCTATTTTTACAAATAATTTATGGATTTTATAGTTTGGAAATAAATAACAATTTATAAAGATTTATTGCACAGTTAAAAATATTTTCTTCATTAATTGAGTATTAGAAATTGGGAAATAAAAATCTATTAGTAAACTCCATGTATTTTTTTTTTCTCGAAACGAAAACAATACTTGATTTTACAATTTTTTAAGCTTAAAATAATAATACATTTGGTTTCAAAGTGCATAAATATTAAGCTAACAAATAACCTCATAACAACAAAAATTAAATACACAATTGTGGAAAAATCAGCAAAATAACACAATATTTGAAAAACCTGTAGCAATACAAACTGAAGAAGAATTATTTAATAATTTAAACTCTAGAGATTATCTAGCGCATGAAAAGACATTTAAGATCAACTGAAGTTCCCAATCTTTTTAAGTAATGTTCTTGCGAGCTAAAGTAACTTTATCACGAAAGGCAAACATTTTTTTACGGAGAAAGAAAAAAAACAAATAGATAAGTTAAATACATTGTGTTCACCTTAAGGGAATAAATAGTATAATACAGAGTTAATGGCCACCATATATTGCAATAATGCACTAAGAGTCATTGGAAAGCAGGTATAACGCCAGTCACAGGAAAATGGCTAAAAGGAAAAGAAAGACTTTTATTCCCATTATATTAATTTCTGTCTGTATCTGTTAATTTTTTTATAATTCCTACCTGATGTCAGAAAAGTGGCTGCTTTGTTTTTTGGTCAAGATATTTGTTGAGCACTTCACTGAAGAAAAGTTAGGAAGCAGAAAATTTCTGCTGTTCTATGAATTTTAATCTAATATAAAAACTTACTTTTTTTGTCTATTCATAGGAAATCCGTCTGTACGGTTGTTCGAATATAAGTTAATATGATTATTACAAAACGAAGAAAGCCAGAGAGATAAAATCCAGTACACAGAATTAACATCTAAATGTAAATACCTGTCAAATTTTAAGCCAAATCTCAATTCGGGTTGACTGTCTGTAGATCTATCCTTTCAGAAATAAGTAAAGACGAGAATTCAAAAATGCAATGACTTAAATATATCAAATTTCGTATAAAAATTTGTGACTGGAATTGCAGTTTCATGTCAGATTTTTGTTTTAATCGGCTCAAAAAAAAGTCTAACACACAAATTCGGATTTTGGATAACATTAACGCATGTTAAGGATTAATCGCCAAATAACTCACCAAGGATGACATGACAGATTCAGTCAAAATGCTAAATTCACGACAAAAGTTAAATTTCGTATCTATTGGACGCCAATGCCATGTAAGTCGTAATCTAGCATGACAAGTGTATTAAAGAATATGCGAGAAAGTTTAGGAGAGACCACTTACGTTGATTTGTCTCAGTCTTTGTCCATGTTTCAGTAGCGTATGCTAGAACTGATCTAATTAAAGTTTTGTGAATGATTAATTTTGTTGTTCTACTAATAAAATCAGATTTAAAATCCAAAAAAACATCTGTTAGCATCATCAAGTACCTCTGTTGCAAACCTTTGGCGTTATGTCGTTCAATGTATTCATTTCAGAGCCTATATATTTGATGTTTTTGATATTTTCAAACCTGTATTCCTTTATTTCAAAATAAGAATTAAAGAAACCAGTACATGTCAAATATTTGAATTCATTCAGATTAATGACAAGATGCATCTTATTTTCTTCTGCTTCCAAAGAAAGAATAGCCTGTTTAAATGCTACCGACGATATCATTTCCATTAGCAAATACAAAAATCTGCAAAGAGTTATTAAAAATTGTTCCTCTAGTATTACTATTATTTAATTACAAATTAAAAAGATTTGAGTAATTTTCCATTATAAACCTCGAAAATTATATTTCATGAAATTGATTTTTGCAATATTTCGATATTCAAATGTTGTCTTTGAATTTTACCAATTGAACTGTGTCCTTTTTCCAGAATTCTGATATTTTTGACATATTTTTAAATAGTATTTACTATCGCAAGAAAATTTAAAAGAACTAAAGTATTGTCTGAATGTGAACTAAAGCATTGTCGTTATAAAAAAATCTATGATTTGTCTTCTCTAAAAGTCAGTCATTTCTTTTTTCTAAATCTTTTATTTTCTTCGTACCGATTTTTAAAAAAGAAAACTTGTGTGACATAGTTCATTGATTGATTGATTCATTTTCATGTACCCAATGACTAACTAACTAGAGGGGTCATCATCAATCTCTTCTCCAGTCTCTGAACTTTTCAAATCAATCAAAAACTTGTGTATTCTATCAGTCCTCAACTACAAAAACCTGTTGCAAAGAACTTATAAGTTTTATAATGGATTTCTTAGGTCTAATCCGTTAACTAACACTTTATTTTTATTTTTTTAGTTTACTTGCAAAAATTATTCATTTTCTTACCATGTATTTTAAATTAATACAACTAGACATAAAAGTTTTTACAATTATTTTCCTAATCTTTTCCAATTTTTTAAAAATATTTTTATGACGAAAAATAATTGGTAAATAATTATCCCGTGTTCATTCATTAAGGTGCTTTTGTTATAAATGAACACAGAAAATAATTTCAAAATAATTTTTTGCTGGTGTTTTTCATCAGATTGCAAAATATACTGAATAAATAACTAACGCACTAACTAATGTTCTTAAAATAAAAAATAGCCTCAATCGCAGATAGATAAGTGTTAATCCTGACACAAAAAAAAGCATTGCATAAATTTTGGATACTCTCCTAATATAACATCATGAAGATTGTCTGCATAGCCACGAAACACATTGCGAGTTTATTCGAAATAAATAAAAAAAAAAGTTATACCTACAAAACTAATAAAGTCTGTCATGAACCCTTAATCACGAGTTTACTCGTGATAATTATTTTCGAACATCGAGTTGAAACGGAATAACAAAGCAAGCGGCTAAAGAGAAATTTGAACCTTATCTTTTTTCCCAGACTTGTCGTACTGAAATGAATGTCTTCTAAATAAGGCTACAAACGAATGGAGATATTTTCGAAGTCTAAACTTCAGAAAAAGCATGAGAAGGAAAGCAAATTCACTGTTATATGCTATTTCTCTTTAACTTACTTATATTAAATACGTTATAATGTAAGCAGCTTTATTATTTTCTTGCCACATCTTGAGGGCATAAATAGGTAGAACCAAAATTTCGTAAAATTGGTTACTGAATTAATAAACACTCAAATGTGCAGAAAATATTATAAAGGCTTTTTATTTGTCTTGTTACTGACTGAGCTATAAATAAAGATTGCTTTGTTCCTCTATCTAGGTACTTATTTCGCATTAGTAATTTTGAATTCATATGCTTTTGTTTTTCAATTTGATAATATTCTCTTATCTTTGTCTGTTAGTTGAAAAAACGAGCTAGTAAAATCAGTGTGGTTAATTGATCAATAGATATCTTCTTCTTTATGTGTAATGTGCGTAAACTAAAGATATCAGAGGCGAAAAGTAATCAGCATTCAAAAAGCAAATGATTGTCAGTGCGATATGAAAATGCCCATGGCAATACAAAGTAACAACTGCAATGATTTTTCATTTTAATCTATCAGTTAATGACGGGAAATCAAAAATTTATATTCAAATAATACATGTCATTATCTCATCTGCAATCCAAATTAGGGGATGGGGATAGGGGATGTAGGTTTTCTATCATCTCGAAAAAATTTGTATTTCTATTTAAAGCAGGATATGATTAAAGTAAGGTAAGGTAAGGTTCGGAGGGGATTTTTTTAAAAAGGAAACAAGTATTTTAACGTTTATATGAAGGTTTTTTTTTTTTTTTTTTTTTTGTGATATAAGGATGGAAAAGATGAAAAAGGTGAAATTATTTAAATATTGGGTTGGCAACTAAGTGATTGCGGATTTTAAATGAGAAGAAAAATTCAATTTTTTTTGCTTAAAAATATAACGTTATTCAGTTAGGCACTGTCCATGTTTATCGATTACCTTTTCCCACTTTTCAGGAAGTGTCATAATTCCATGTTCATAAAACTTGCAATTTTTGCAAAGAAAAAACCCGAATTAAATGTGATTTTACATCATGAGCGTCATTAAAAATTTTACCATTTAAGGAGTTCTGCATGGAACGAAATAAATGGTAATCTGAAGGTCCAAGGTCAGAGCTATGTGATAGATGTGACAACACATCCCAACATAGTTCCAATAATTTTTGGCGAGTGACCAAAGATGTGTGGAGCTTTGCATTATCATACTGGAAAACAACATCTTAAAGATTTGTCTATTCTACCCACTTTTCTTGAACTGCGGCGCTCAGTTTGGTGAGGTTTTGAATGTAACGTTTGAATTAATCGTTTGGTGTCTCGGTAAAAGTTCAAAGTGCAAAATTTCTTTATAATCAAGCCAATTGACAGCATAAACTTTTTCTTTTTTTTTATGAATTTCAGCTTTTGGTATCGTCTGGATTAATTCATCTTCGATCCATGATCTTTTTTGATTTACGTTGTTATAAACCATCCAATTTTCGTCACCAGTAATTAATCATTTCAGAAATATATAAAATTCTTTGCGTTTCAGAAGCGAATCGCAGAAACTATTGCGTTGCATCAAATAGATTTTCTTAAACTTACGAGGGATTCATAAATCGAGTTTCTTGACGCTGTCAAGCTATTTTAATATTTTTAAATGCATGTGGGCAACACATCGAACTTTTTTTGCAATCTCATGTGCTGTGCTATGACGATATGAATCAATAATAGGCTTGATATGGATCTCATAAACTTCAACTATTCGGTCAAATCGTTGCTCATTTTTCAGTGAAAAATCTCCGGAAAGATATATGACAAGCCAGTTTTGACACTGCCTTTTTTTCAAGTCTTCATTCCCATATACGGCACATAACTTCTTGTGTGCTTGCGATAGGTTCTTGCCTTTGTGGTGAATAGCATATAAGCCAGTAACAGCACTTCTACCCGAACAGCTGTTTTGGTATAATTGTTAAGTTACTGAATTGCTAACCTAAAGGTCCCAGGTTCTATCCTTCGTCCATCACCTACCTCTTCATTGGTGGCCTCGGACGATGAACCTTCAACCTTCGTACAGCTGTTGTGGCGCCATCTACCCGCAACCAAAGCCGCTAGACTCACTTGGCGCAGCAAAGTCGTCAGACTCATGTAACGCAACAACCCAAAGTCGCCAGACACACTTGGCGCATCAGCACCCACAAAACGCTCGCCATAACGCTTGGCACTATTCAAACTGGGTACAAGCCCATTAAGACAACAACTTAATAAATCACCACTCAACGCCATATCCTTCATCTCCCCTTCGACTCACTGGAGGGAGAGTACTGTGGTGAATAGCATATAAGCCAGTAACAGCGCTTCTACCCGAACAGCTGTTTTGTTATAATTGTTAAGTTACTGGACTGTTAACCTAAAGATTCCAGGTTCTATCCTTCGCGCATCTCATACCACTTCACCTTTTCGGAAATAATACAATAAAATATGTCTGAAATGCAAGCCTGGTTCTTTTATCTTTAAATTGGGATGAAAGCGAAACTAAATAATTAATCGATACAATTTTTTTTACTAAATTAAAGGTGAAAATCCAAACAATAAGAAAACAATATAAATTAGGTGCTTTGAACATGTTGACAAAATAAATGAATGTGCTAAAATTATCTATTGAAAAAATCCACAATGACTTAGATGCCAACCCAATATATATATGTAGCTTTTGAAGAAAAAGCATATTTTGATGTAAAATTTAGTATTTGTTTATAAAAACCAAAATTATTCTAGAGGAAAAAAAAATTGTTGCTTTTTTTTTTCATTTTTCTTTGTGAATTACATATGTAGCATATCTTAAAATGTAATTAATTATTATCTAAGAATTATATTCAAATATAAAATTTGTGTGTCTAATATACGAAATTATCTATGAAATTTTGGAATTCTTTTTCAACAATATTTACATCAAATAATCATAAATCCACTTCTGGAACATTCAACATCAAATCCATAGTTAATTGCATTTTGCATAATATAACGAGCACAAATTATGAATTTCATTAAGATAGTTTGATTATTTTTTGAGATATGACGATACTTGCGCAGTAGAATTATGAAAAAACTCGTTCTTCAGAAAATACATTTGTAGTTTTTAAATGCTTATAAATAAGCATCACTTTCATGTCAATAGTTTACTATAAATTTGCTTCTAATTAACATTGAGACAAAATAAAAGTATCACTGGAAACAGAAATGTACTCATTTTTTGAAACTACAAAAAATAAAAATAGCGAATTTCCAACCAAATTCATGTTTTTAACCTAGTCGGATACCTTAAGTTTCATCTGGTCAAAACATGCGTTCCGAAATGAAATTGCTTTAAAAAAAATATAAAAACTGAGAGAATAATCATTTATAGATGAAGTATATATATACCGCAGATTATATTTCATAATTTGCCTATATCAAAATATTGTTCGGTAAAACTTCTCAAAAAGAAATTCAGCATGCTACAATCAGAAAGCAAAACGTCCTGCTAAAATAATGATACAATAAAAAAAAATGTTTAAAAATGCGTAGACATTAAAAAAAATTCGTTATTGCTTATTTCTAAGATAAATTTAACTGTGACTTACACAATATTCAAAAAATATTTTTTGAAAAACATGGCTGATATTGAAATGCACTTAAAAAGGAAGAATAAACCGAATGTCCATATCTTAATCATCAACAATGGAAAAAAGATTAATTATGCTCAAAACATTGTTAAAAATTGAAAAAATTATTAACGGAGAAAAATTTGCATTGCTGTAAGATATTTTTTGTAATTTTAAGATTATATAAAAATCTTTTTTCACTGTATTATTTTCACAAATTATTAAGTTTTTTAAATATCATTTAATGAAATTTAATTAATTTAATACCATTTAATTAACAGACATATGGAATTCACTGTTTCTAATTAAATATTTTCCTTAAAGTTTCTCGAGAATATGACTTGTATTCGATGGTATATAGTGTAATAATGTTAAAATCTATTTTTGTTTTTAGCATTGATTTTTTTTATAATCTAATAGCGTGTTTGGCGATCTTTACTATAACAGATAAAAAAAAAGTGCAAATTAAATCAAAACTAATTTTACAATTAAAAAAATATTTTATTTTTGGTGCAACGATCTGGAAAAAGACTAAATCTGACGAGATTCCGCTCTTTTTTTTTTTCATGTTTTGTACTTTTAATATTTACAAATTGAATGAGATACAATTTTGTATATTTTATCACACATTTAAGGTTGGCAACTACTGAGTACATCGAAAAGTCGAATTTTGGCCTAAAATATTTTTTTTTAATTTATTAATTTCGAAACAGATTGTTTTCTTTATATAAGAATTTGTTTTATGTATATATATATTTACTAACGAGTGAAATAAAATTGCTTATATTATGATGACTATTCATGGAGCCGCAATGGCAGGGTGGTGAAGTCTCGTCTTCGGAAGCGGAAGTCTCCAGATTCGAGGCTCGATTCCATCGACGAACCGTCATCTAAATGAGGCTCGTGAGCGTAAACCCATCGGGACAAAATGTCCTTCTGCAGGTAAGGTTCAGAAGTTTGGAAAGGGACTGACAGCTCAGGTGTCGTTCTTATCTTCTGACCACGGCTCGGAGTTGAGGTCCCAAAGCAGCTCTAGCGCTGCTTTAAAAACGGTACTTTAATACAATTAAACTAATTTGTGATGATTATTATTCCACAAATATGATTTTATCACAGATTTTTATTTAAGATAGATAACTACATCGAGAAGGCAATTTTTTATCTGAAATATTATTTTTTAAGCCACTAATTTTAATTTCTGAACAGTTTTCTCTATAAATCCATTTGAATTTTGTTTTTAAGTTAATTCTTTGGGAAGTTATGTTCATTTTTATATTTGACATAATTCGCGCTTCATCGTTATTTTACATAGTTAAATGGGGGTTTTTTCTTAAATTCTAAATTTTAATAAAATATTCTTATAAAAAACTCCATAAATCAAATCCAAATAGTATTTTTTTGTTCAAACCTAGTACAGTAAATTCTCTATAATTATTAAGTTCCAATTAACCTAAATATTTAAAAAAATTTACAATTTAAAATTTCACAATACGAAAATAAATTGAAAATTTCATGTTACTCATTCATAGAATCCCAGTATTAAAAGATTGAACAGAAATACAGATGATCTCTTTAACTTTAAATGTTTACATATATGTATCTAAAAATTTTTCCAATATGTGTTGTCTGCAACAATCAACAACAACAAAAAGCTGATGGAGATGCTTTGCATTCTCCCATAATCCAAGACTGCACAGTTTCTATCACTTTCAGTAATAATAACCTACGTTTCTGCTTTCAGATTTATGCTAGAAGAAAAAATTGGGGTGATAGATCCAGAGATCTAGTAAGCAAGTGACCGTGATTGCAACGTTCAGTATTTAGGTGTGGTGGTATACATTAGAAACATTTCATTTGCTAGAAATTACAGTCATTCCAGATGGTACATCCTACCCTATTAGTTAATGCTAAGTCTGTCCAACCATTCATAGAATCATTTTCAGCGAACAGAAGAAATACGCTGTTTACTCTAAGTGCTCCAAACAAAAATTTTCAGAGGCCCTTCAAAATTTATCGTTGAAATCCATCAAATTAAAATTCCGTGCTCAACATTCAATTCATAAATAAAAGTTAACCTTTTAATATTTTGTGTTAGAGAGGCAACTTCGGAGCATAACACAAAACATTTTTAGCAAATAGCAGCTAAGTGCTTTACTCTCGCCATAATGCATTTTAGTTGTTGATAATTCATCTAGTAAATAGTTTGATTCATTTATCATGAAAAATGATGGTCTTTCTCTTTGGTAATTGTTTTGACCTCTGTCATGTAAAAGCCTGTTAAATTATTTTGAAGGCTCCCAGATACAGACAATAATCTGTTGTGTCAAGGTCTAGTGACTAGGATAAACTGAAAGGCAAAAGTCAATATGTTTTCTGGCAGTTGCAAACAAAACCTTCTTCGCCGTTAGTGCAGGACTTTTTCCTATCGGTGAATTTTGACAGATGAAAAAACAACTTTCTTCGACAAACTTTTTCGGATAAATTGGAATTTTTTCAAAAAGTAACACGGATATCGATTTTAAATATTCACCGATTTCTCCTTTTTGTTTAACACATATTTGAGTGGAATTCTAAAAGTTGTGCACAAACTAAATAACAATGAAAAATAGTTTTCCAAATTCGCCCTTTTTTACTTTCTCGTATACATAGTATAGAGAAAATGTAGTAATCATAAGAAAATTGGAACTCGAGATTTTGACGAAACTCGCCGTTTCAGACCTCTTTGAGTTCGAAAAATACATTTTAAATACCGTCCATCTGATTGTAGCAAACATAACCCGAAAACGCTTGGAGCTACACGGATGAAATTTGGTATACTGTTTTTACACCAAATTTGTAGATTTCTATTGAATATTGAACTAAATCCGTTCACATGAAGTGTATCTGTTTAGCTCTTCGAATATAATTTAACTTAATAATAACTACAAAACGAAGAGAACCAGATGGATAAAATTTGGTACATAGATTTAACATCTATAGTGTAGGCACCAAACAAATTTTCAGTCAAATCCAAAAAAGAATTGATTGTCTGTCTTTCTGTACTTTCATAAACATGTAAAGGCGATCATCAGAAACACTATGACTTAAATATATCACATTCGGTATGAGATTTTATGATTACAGTCGCAGTTTTGAATCTTAGTTTTGTTTCAATCGTTTGGGGAAAATATGTCTAAACTACAAGTTCTATTTTAGGTTACTATTAACTGCATACCAGGGATTAATCGCCAAAAAACTCGCCAATGATGACATGATAGATTTAATAGAAAAAATGATAACTTCACACAAAAGGTTAATATTTCATGGCTATTGAATGTTTTCTGGGATAACATCTTTGTTAGAGAATAAGCGAAAAAGTATACGGGAAGCCAATCCTATTGCTCCTGTTCAAATTAAGCTATAAGCGTTCTACAGTCAATTTCATAGGTCTTAATACCTACAACTTCTTAATTTAAAGTTTTCTTCTCAGATAAATATCATTTTATTTAAAAACGAAATATTGATGTTAAATCACCCTTTTAACCGGTAACATATACAGGTTCAAATTTAGATGTCTGGTTTGGATAGCCAACTCAATAACTGTAACCAATAAAATTTCGATTATGTCTTTTTTAACGAAAAAATCTGAATGAAAATTAGATATAACTATATTTTTATAGCTCTAGATATAAGAGCTAAACCCACTTCAAATGAAATGTCACGCTATTTTGAATTATGTATATATCATTTGAATTTAATAAGTTTTCAAAATTTCTATCCGACGCCTAATCCACTTCAAGTGATAATACTGCTCATTCTCGGATTCGGAAACCCTCCGTGTTTTTTGCACATGTGTCAGGAACAATTTATTTCGTTAAAATAAAAAGATGAGAGGAAAGGTAAAAGAATGAGATGTATTCATTTCCCAGTAGGATGAACTCAGATTATTCGCGGAATTGGGAGACGTAATAACTTCTTATCTTTCAGCGTACTGCACCTTAGTGAAATACAATCGTCGAGAAGTGCTAGTCTCAGAAACCTCAAACGAACAATACTTAATGTTTGAAGTGATGTATTATGCATACCACGATTAAACCTACTGCTAAATGACATTGCAGCTCATTTTAAATGTATGGCGTAAAATCAAGTAAGAATTATTTCAAAAAGTTATTTCATATTTTTGGGCCGAGGAAGTAGTAGCTTCGTTGTTTCACTTTCGGAGTGATTCGGCAATACTTTTTGTATAATTCCACAAAAAGAAGCGAGTTCCATCTTTCGGACTCGAAACGAAGGAATCAGATGCGCTGTAACAGAAGGTTGCAGAGATTGCTTCTGATAGACACTGCCGGTATCACTGAAGCGTGATCGAATTGACCCGCAAGAATTCTTCCAATCTATAGATAGAACGAGAAGAAATAAAATAATGGAAGAAGGAAAGAATAAAGATGCTACAGACCGAGTGAGAGATAGAACATGATGAACAAATTCGCTGGTGGCTTTACAGCATTTTCTTCCCTCATGCTAGATTTATATTCCCATTTATAAAGTTCAATGGCTAGCAGTTTTTTTTTTTTTTTTTTTTGCATATGAGACAGGGGGAAAATGTATGTATATATATATATATGATTATAAGAAAGATTATTCCGATATATGAGATTGTAACTATCATAGCATTCACAAGAACAGAATAAAATTTTGGTTCAAGGTACTTTGAGGTACGCGCTCAAGAATCATGTGAAAAATAACAGTTAAACTCTAATAGTTAGAGTTACAATGACGAAAATTTTTCAAATGACAACGATAGTTTTTTTTTTATTGGAATGTGTTCTCCATAGCAAAAACCAATAATGGTACCTGTAGCACGAAAGTCATCAGAGCAAGACAGACTAAGAAAAAAAGAGAAAATAACTGGAATGTGCTTACCAGAGACATGAAGTTCAATAGATTCCTTTCAGCATGGTACGTAGCTTTGATTCTAAGCACCATCTGCTGTATGTAAAGGCCATCACGGATGAAATATGTCAAGTAGAAAATTTGTGAAACACAATAAAGTATTTTGCTTTTCTATTGCTTCTCTGTAATAATTAGTTATCTCTTCCAACGCTATTTATCATTTTTTGCTATGGAGAACACATTCCAATAAAAAAAAAGTTGGTGTTGCCATTTAAAACATTTTGTAACTATAACTGTAACTGTGAGAATTTAACTGTAGTTTTCAGCGTGATTCTTGAGCGCATACCTCAAAATAAAATGAACCAAAATTTTATTCCATTGTGAATGCTATGATAGCTACGGTCTCATATATCGGGATAGTTTTTTATAATCACCCTGTATATATGAAAAAATTCTAACTGCTTTCAACGACCTTTAGATTCATAATATTTTAAATAGTATTTAGTTGCTTAATATATTAATCCACGTTGGGTATCAATAGTTTCAGTGATTTTTAGTTGTCTTATTGTGAGAAAAAAAATCACAAAAAAGGATCGTTTTTAAAAATAAAATTAATTTTTGTTTGTAATAGAAAAGAAATAATTTCTTAACATTCCCTATTATACATAGTTTTAAAAATAGCACTACAGTGTCACATAACGAAAACGGAATAATTAATGAAAAAATACGGAAACCCTTATATAAGACAATACTTTTATGAATTATTACGTTCACATGTACATGAAAGCACAGACCGACAGATGGTCAAGTGTTTCAGAAAAGAAGGCTTAGAATTTGATAATTATATATATTTTAGATGCTCAACCTGTGTAAAAATTCATCTACCTAGATCTTTGCGTTCTGTAGTTATCAAATTCACTTGTATTCGTACAGCCAGACAGACTTCCTGCGAAATAATTTCGTTCAAAATTTGGCGTAATTCTGTATACCAAATTTCAGCCTTCTAGATCGAAGCGTTTTTGAGCTATCATGTTCACAGACAGGCAAGCAGACCTAATAAGTAAAATGTTTTACTCAGACTCGGAGTGGTCTGAAACATGGAGCATCGTCAAAATCTCGAGTTCGCATTTTTTGACAATACTGCCTCTAAACTTTATTAACGAAAAAGTAAAAATATCTTAGTGATAACATACAATAAATTATGATAATAGGGATAACCATTGAATGCTGAATATTGTGGTATTAGGTTTTAGTGATTAAATTATATCCATTTAATTGTTATTAGGATATTTAGATAGTTAATTCAGAGCGTATAACACTGAAAAAAATATTACTATATGATTTCACAAATTTTTCGATGAAATAAGAAGATAGCGATTTCAATTTTAAATCTCAAACTGTAACGAAATTAATAATAATAATTAACGATTTGCTTATAAATAAATAATTAACAAACCAAATTTATTTTATTTTATAAACTAAATGAATTTCTTTTTTCCTTTCAAGAAGGTTTCCCAAAATATTCATTGTACTATTGCTAGAAAAAATTGTTCCTATAAAAACAAATGTGAAAAAAATCAAATTATTTGTTGCTGTTTCAATTACATTAACAGGACACCTCAGTAAAGGTTATTACAAAAGATCAAATTGTTAAGTTTTCTAAAGGAATATCTCTCTTTTCTTACGAAGCGCAAATGAAAAAAATATTTATAATTTTATTTTAAATGTGTAAATAAAATTTCTTTTAAACACTAAAGATATTGATACAAGACTTCTGTATAATTACCGAGATGCCCTAAACAAATTTTAATATCCCATCTAAGAAAAATTAAGAATTAATAAACTGTTCTAGTAATGAATGAACTAGTAATGAAAAAGTAATGAATGTTCTAGAAGTAATGAACTGTTCATCATTTTCATTGCAATAGTTTTGATCGATAATACATCTATTGAATGTTGCTAATAAGATGAAAATCAATCAAGTTTTATTTGTAGGCCTTAAAATTAATTAATCTGCAATACGTGAGCAGAGGGGATGCTTCGGATTTCCTCTTATAGTGTTGCTGAATTATGATAGATTTGACATGCATGAATTCTTCATTCTAAATCTATAAATAGATATAGAAGGGGGCGGGGAAAGTGAAGAAAAGAAAAAGAAAAACGATTCGCGCCGATTGAGCTCAGGAATTTGATGGGAAACATCGCTGATGGTATTTCTTTATTTTATTCTTCAGCAAACCCAACAGTTTTTTTATTATATTTGTTGTTTTTGAGTGGTAAAGTTTTTGTGTCTCTTGGATACAAAACATTTTCGGATAGTTTTAGATTTTAAAAAAAAATTCTAAATAAACACTTGGTTTCATTTTTTTTCTTTCAGTTGCAAGAAGTAATATAACATTCCTCTGTGTCTTTAAGCATTAAGGAAAAACTATAGAATAGCAACATTCTTTGCTCGGTTACCTGTGCTATTTATTGCTGATTTTTTAATTGTCAAATTGAATAATTTTTTTCCCTAAGTCACGTTTTATTTAAATTTTAATTCTTTACATGTACAATAAAATCAATATGTTCATTATTAATTACAGTTAGAAAAGCATTTGGATGGATCCTAGCACAGCCCATCTCTTGGCGTCTTTTTGAATTCTCGCCAAATGAGTGGCGATAACGTCGCCAATGTGGCAACCTAGACGGATTTTTTTTATTTATATTTAATTTATTCATTTTATATTTGTTTTATATTATTTTTATTTTATTTATTTTTTATTCTTATTTTTATGTATTTATTATTTTATTTTATTAATAAATAATCAACCTAGAAGGGTTTTTTTTAATTTTATTTATTTATTTTATTTTATTGTATATTTATTTTATTTATTGCATATATTTTTTTTATTTTTTTATTTATTTATTATATTTATTTTTTATTATATTTATTATTATTTCTGGCCTTCAAGTATCGTTTTTTACTTGAAAAATAATAATAATAACAAATATTTAATTAATGGTCAACTTGGCGAGATTTCAAATAAGTCACCAAGAGGTGGGCACATCTAGGATTTTACCTAGCATTTTTTAAAAACCTGATATATTTACTCTATCTATCGAAAAATGTAGTACACATTTTTTTTAAAATAAAAATTTAATGGATAAATTAAATTATTTTTAAAAATTAGTGAGTGTGTGTGTATGTGTATTTATCGATGCCATTTCGCTAAAAAGTAAATTTTCATTGACTGCTTACTTTATCGACTAAATTAATCCTTTCAAAAAGTTTTTGAAAATAGTCCTATACAGTGATAAAAATTTAGCAATATGTTAATTAGATTGTTTTTTTAGCAAATTAAAATGTTATAAAAACAATCGCAATTCATTAAGTATTCTCCAGTAACAACGAAGATGAATGTATATGTGTATATTGGCGATCTATCGCCAGAAGACTATTTGACCTAAAGCTACCGAACTTCACATCTATATATCTTGGAGGGTAAAAATTTGCCCCTTTGAAAGATTTTTAAAAATTTTAATTAAAAATTTAAAAAAAAAACTTTTGAAAAATTTCGTTAAGTTCTGAAAAAAATTGCAACCAAATTTTTGCCGAAAAGTTTTTGTTTCTTCAGTTTTTAATCGATTTAAAGAAAATATTTTTATCATATTTTACAACAATATATTTCATTTTGTTTAACTGAAACGCAACTCGTTTTCATTAGTTCTATTAATTTTTCATCCAAGCCTTTTTTTTTTTATCATTGATCGATATAAGAAGATTCGGCACGGTTTTTTTTTTTTTTTTTTTTTTTTTTACGTTGAATAAATTTTGGTATAAATCATATTTTTATTAAAAATTTTGAAATTTTATTATACTTAAAGGTTTAACTAAGGTAAGTAAACCAGCGACAATGAAAATATTTTAAAGTATAAATACTACTGCTTTCTTTTCTTTTTTGTGATAGATTTGGATGTAAATTTGAAAACGTTTCAGTATATAAAAATATATACTGAAATGTAGTAAAATGCACAGCACATTGAGCTGAACACTACAATACTTCTAAAGTAATTTAAGTTATATATCTGACAAAATTGAGCAATATTTTCCAGTGAAAGCCTTTAAAGCATAGTCACACAAAATATCTAGCTGAAAATTTTATCAGCCATTAATCTTGGCGAACCAACAAATCACCAAAGTAACTAGTAAAACAAAAAGTTAATAAAAATACGTATGAGAGAACTTCATTATGAAAATTTCGTAGACATTTCTAAAAATCATGAAACTAACATAAAAGAAAATAATCAGGTTTTAAAACGATTTGAAGAAGGGACATTCTGTGTACATAGGACCTTTTACGAAAGCGAAGAATTAATACGAAATGTCACCGGTAGGTGATACCCTTAAGAATTACTACATTGGATATTTACAGTTTAAATATTTAATATATGTCTAGACTCCCAACAAATTATGTTTTTATATTTAGAATATGGTATGGCGTTCTGCGATTTGTTTTGTAATGTATAAGAGGCCATGTAGAAGCTACTATTTTTATAAAAAATGGCTACAACTGTCATTTATTTTGTTGTACCTATTCAAGTTTTAGCATCAACGCAATCCTAGGGTTAATTTTGTTTCCATAGAATGTTTTTCACATAAATTGTTTTTCAGTCCTATAGTTTGTCTTTTTATATATATAATTTTTCGATCTACAGCACTAGATTAAAAAAATGAGGGGGAAAATGCTGCTCTTTTTCAGAATGTTCAAATATTCATAGAATAAGAATCGCTAGTATGAACACAAATTGAATATATTTCAGAAACAGAAAAAAGATAACCACTATAATATGCATTTCGTTTGAATAATAGTATTCAGAAAAAAATGACTTTCGAATTTATCATTTTTTTCTCTGGAATTTCCCTAGTTATTTTTCAGATCTGACTAACTCAAAAGGCGCTGAACTTATTTTGTTTTTGAAAAGTCTGGAATTTTTATCAAATTATAGGTTTCTGTATCCACCATTGGAGAAATACTCTGACTGGTATTCCATACTTTTCTGCTTTTAATACAAAGTTATCGTGATAAAATAACTATTTCAAAAGAATTAAATTGTTGTTTTACTGTGTGTGTGTGTGTGTGTGTGTGTGTGTGTGTGTGTGTGTGTGTGTGTGTGTGTGTGTGTGTGTGTGTGTGTGTGTGTGTGTGTGTGTGTGTGTGTGTGTGTGTGTGTGTGTGTGTGTGTGTGTGTGTGTGTGTGTGTGTGTGTGTGTTTTCCTTAAAACTTTACTCTCATAAATTTTAGTTAGAAAGATTTCATAAGAAATGGATTAAAAATTATAAAATAAAATAATACAATTTATGGTGACATTAAAAGAGACAGTGGGATCTGTTTCTAGAATTTATTCTTAATTTTATTGTAAAACACTCTAAAACAATTGAATTGTAGTTATGAATTTCAATGAAGGAGCATAGAAGGCTCTGTATGTTTTAATAATCAAAAAATTACTGATCTTGAAACAAAATTACAACATGATATAAATTGTACCTTTTAAAATAATAATTATGTAAGGTATTGCCTCTTTTTGAGTTAGGACATTTTACAGGGATGAAAAAATATGCATTTATGTAAATTTGTATACTGTTGACGAATTTGATTTAAAAAAATGGTGGAAGAATTGTTGACAAATTTAATGTCAAGATCATAAACTAAATTTTCACAGATTTAATTCATTCAATTTCTTAATTATTGTATTTACAGAGAAATGCACGAAAAAGTACAACTCTTTATAACCTTATCATGATAGATAAAGACAATCTGTAAAATCATGTATTATTTGTTGCTTACTCTCTTTAAAACAAAAATTCAAGAAACATGCAACTCCACAAAGTTTTGAAAAATAGAATTTAAAACAAATCGATAAATAGAAAGGATTCTAGCCTCTTGTCTGAAGCATCGTTGCTTAAAAATAGAATAGGGTTGATTCGTTTGACTCATTTTTTTTTCTCTTAGCAGCAATAATTGACACATACACACAAAATTAATATCGTTACAATACGCATCTGTATAAATCCAGTAAGGAAAAACATTATTAAAAAATGTGGTTAAAAATATTTTCAAAAATTTATCAAAATTATAGGGAAAAATAAAGCTCCGTAGAAATTTCGCATCTTTAAAAACTCATGTTTTGGATCTCAGGGTGATGTAAAAATAGTTTTTGTGCAGTAATAACTCCAGGTTTCCAGATGCAAACTTCAAAACTTTAATTAATTTTTCAATTAAAAGTTTCAATTATTTTTTAAACTTTTTTAGTGAGTGCCTATTACCCAAGAAACGATTACGCGTCAAATTTGACAGCCACCTACAATATACCCAAAAGAGAGTTTTTAACTTTTTTTTTCATTATGCATGTAACACTTTAAAAATATTATGCCATTTTATAAACATTATCATGCTAAAATTAGGTATTAACAATTGATTATCCAATTGATGTGAAGGTATTAAAATAAAAGACTTCGCGTATTAATTTGATGCAACAGTTTTCTGAAAACCTGTTGCTCGAGATTTCATTAAAATCAAATAAAAAAATAAAATCATTCATTAAATCTGGAGTCTTCTTTCTCATAGATTGGTTTAGTTTCTTTATTTGTTGTGATTAAAATACATACTAAAAATTCTAAAAACTCCTTCTTAATGACCGTTGATTACCCAAGAAGCTAACAAATTTGGTAATTTTAAACCTTTCCTGCAAAGCATTTTGTAACGGGAAATTCCATCTGTAATGTTAGGTGCAAAAAAATAATCTCAATAATGGATAACGACTATTCCACAAGAAGATGTACATAGGCAGTAAACATACATATTCAAAGAACAGCAATATACTTGCCAGAAATTGTTAATTCAAAACAATAATTTTCTAAGCGCACAACTAGAGAGCTCGCTCGGAGTTCAATATTTCATAGAGAGAATTGACTTTTTTTTGTGACCGCCTTTCATAGTTTACCAACAAAATTAAGTGAATTCTTTTCCAATCTTGACCATCCCATGTGTAGTTTAATGATCGGCTCCAGAAAAACAGTTCACTTAGCTCAAATCCCAGATCACTACTTACCGATATTGAAGACATATTCCTTCACCCTGATACTCTTGCAGAACGTGTATAGATTCAGAAATTGACAGCAACGCAACGACCATCAACCCCTAGACCCACATACAGCCTTAATGCCACCTGGATTTATCAATACTACCAAAAATTCTTTATTCCAATTTGAAAAGAAACAGATTCGTATCAGATATGATTTCAGTTATGCCATCAAATAAAGAATTAAATTACGTTGTGATATTTTGTCCTTCAAAGGTCCACGTTTATAATATCTTCACTTCAAAAATATTCGTGTTTACACGTGAGTATGAAACATCGGATAGTAAAAAAGATTATTGTTTTATGAATCCAAACGCATTGGCATATTTTTGTTCGCATCAAAGCAATTCCCATTATCTTAAAAACAAGAAGTCAATTCATATCTGATAGTTCATCGATAAACCAGCAGTTTGGCCAAATATACCTCTCGTTGAGCGTATTTTGCCGGTTAATAAAATATGTTTCACTGTTGCAGTTGATTCTTCACATAAGAACTCAAGAGAATGTAAAATTTTCTAGAAGGATCTCATATCTTGTCTCCTCATAGAGATATCGTCATAATTCTAAGTTTTTCTGGAGCTTTCATTATTTTTCTCTGAGATGTCGCCATATTACACCGTGGACGCCAAGTTTATCGTCATGACTGGATGTTATTGATCTTGTATCCATTATCTGCAAACTCTACTTCTTGACCATGTGATTAACCACACAGAGAAACAATATTGCAAATTTGTAACAATATTAACATGTTAAAAGTACGAATAGTGATGAATTGCAACTTTCTTTCAATGAACCGAATCAAATGTCAAGAAAAGTATTTTTTGAGCCAGATTGAATCATGTCAAAATTATTTTGTCTTATTTAAGAAAAAACGCTTTTGATAAATGATTGAACATTTTAGTCTGAAATTAAATAATAAAGAAACCAAAGAAATTTTGGTTTTGAAATTTATCAAATAAATCCAAAAAGGATTTAAATAATTTTAAAGATTTTAAGTAATTACTGTTTATTAATATAAGTACTAAGTCAAAAAGAAATTGCTTATAATAAAGCCTAAAGATAATTATTTTTCCCTGTCGTATATTGTGCTGCTCAAGACATGTGCCCCAAGCAGAAGTTGTCAGTCACCTCCTCTTTCTGATTCGGTGGTTTTTCTTTAGAAAGGATTTTTTTTCCCTTAATTTTTCTTAGCTTGGTATTGACATATCAAAAACCTGAAACAACTTGATTTCTCTATTTAAAAAAATCTTTCGTTTTACTTTATTTATAAAAGAAATCTAGAAAAAAATAGCTATTGCGAATCTTGTTACTTCTTGGTTACAGTTTAACGAACCTAGCAATTTTTGATATTCACTAAAGTAAGTAGCTATAAAAAAATTCCAGAATGTCACTAAAATTATTACATTCAAATAAAACTACAATAAAAGTGTAACGGTATTAATAACAAAGAGCAATTCGGCTAATATTGATCAATCTTGAATCCCAACAGTAATCCAAAAAACTTAATAAAAACAATTTTTCGTCCACAAAAATTATTTTAATTATCTTGCACCGTTTCTAGAATTTAATTACATTATTAATACTTTTCTAAAATATTAAAAAATCTTGGAATCAGTTTAAAAACAATTTTTTATCCACAAAAATTATTTTAATTATTTTGCACTGTTTCTAGAATTTAATTTCATTTATAATACTATACTACAAATATTAAAGAATCTTGGAATAAGTTTTTTTTCTCAAATTCATTAATAGGTGGCACCACTTATCTTAAATCAAAATTAAATTTAATTAATCGATAGTCTGAAAATTAAGTTCTGAAAATTGTAAAAAAATGTATTATCTACGATACATGAAGACACACGCTTGCGATTTTTTTTTCAAACTTTCTCAAAAAGGATGAATTTTACACATGAATTTTAATCTGGATATTACGGTGGCCAAGGTAATGGTTCTCAGTCAATGCACCAATTAAAATACTCGTTATTGAGGTAGTTCTACATATCCAGCTGATATCACTGGTATGGAAATTCCTTGTTATTACTGATAAGAACAGTACTAACTGACACATATACAATTGAATTAACAAGATTTACTTTACAAATTTGTGATATGAAATATAATAAAAGGAGATCGTATTAAATATCCATGATCATTGCATTCAAAAAGTGAATATATTACTTTCTGAAAGATATTTTGAAATTTATACACATCTCAAATAATGTAGCAATTACCTAATGAAAAGCAACATTTTTAGGTTAGTTATTTTGACAAATTCTATTGCACAAGATAAATTATTTTTAAGACAAACAAGAAAATTGAATTCTTATTTCATTCCCATTCATGTCTGATGTTTTAAACGTTTACTGTCAAATATAAATTCATCCCGATTTCTGAATAGAAGCGGTGACAAATATCGTCTAATTCTGGAATAGTTATAAATATATATCTCTCTCTTCTTCCACTACCTTAATATTTCTAAATAATCATTATCAAATGCTGATGAAATCTTTCTTCTCTGAAGACAATGCTCACAGTAATTATATTATATATTTAAGCAGGGTTCGATAACCAACCTCGCATGTTCACAGGAACAACTATACATTTCTATATCAAGTTGACATTTACGCAGGGACATGAACACGAATCATGAACTAAGAACCAGATGACGTGACAGTTGCCAGAATATATTTACAAATTTTTTTAAGAGAACTAAAAGCGCAAAGAAGGAAAAGAAAAGTTTTAGCAAACGATTTACAAACAAATAATAATATCTTTTAAGAATAATGTTTTCCCAAAAATGTCAATTTTATTCCAAACGTGGTACTGCAAGAAGAAATCTCAATAAAATATGACGCCCATCGTGGAGCGTCATTTGTTGCGAAGAGAGACATATGGTGTTGTGCAGATGAAAACACCGGCTTTTAAGAATCATATTTTATTGAGATTTCTTCTAGAATCCATATCACAAGACAAGCAAAACATCAAATTACACACACATATTTAACATGGAAGAATAAAATATCACATAGTTTTCAAGTTGTCTAACGAATTATCACAGAGTAGTGATGTCTTTTTTACTAACTGAAAGGCATCATGGGGACTAAATAAATACTCCAAAGTGCCAACTAGGGGAAGGTGTGGAGAATTGAGACTAAATATATATACATCACTGGTTACAAAATCAATTTTATTTCAAAATTTTCACCAATTAATAGAGATTGAATTGCAAAAACACATTGCATTTTTCGGAATTGCAAAAGTACTCTTTAATTAAAAACAAGACATTTTGTGATTTGCAGTTTTCTAAATCAATTCTTTTCCATTAATTCTGACCATTTTGTGTCATACTTTCATCTGAAGAACATCTATAGACTAGTATTCATCAGTCAAATGCTCATTTAAAAAAAAGAATGCAGAAATTCGCGTTTACTGCTTATAAAATCAGAATTCAGACCCGGAGAAAACACAGAAAAGCTATTTTAAATATTTTATTTATCTCCCCATATTTATCTTACGCTTTGAAGTAAAACCCAGCTTTTGAATTTTAAAACTCTAAAATCCCTATCGTTTCCTTTATAAGGCGATAAAATAGTAGAGTTAAGTTGTTTTTTCCCTTCTCCTACAACTCTCTTAAAAGAAAAAATCTGGTCGAAAAAATGCGTGCCAACGGTGATAAAATGTAATTTAAATTCCTGAAAAGGGAGTTATAGTTAATGAGATGCACGCTCGATTTAGCTAAGTCCTCGATGCTCGCCATGTTTAAACTCAGTTCGTATTAAGAAAAACTTAGTGAAAAAGAGCAAACGAATAATATCACAAACCCCATTTTGGCGAACGAATCGGCAACTTAAAGCCGTTAAAAAATAGCAATATTCTTTTTTCCATGAAATCTGGCAATAAAAAAAGTCGTTTTCACAGTCGAAATCCGTGGAATATTCATAAGTGGAAGAAATCTTATTTCGCACCGCTGTACGAGCTTAAACTTTATAAACTCAAGTTTATATCTCTTGAAATAAAATTTCTGTGTGATTAGTTTGATATCTTCAGGTTATTTATAACAACTTCTTTCCTTTAAAAACTGTTGCCGAAAAGCATTTTGCATTATCATTTAATGTAGTCGTAATGTTTTAGATTTCACATAAACTTTTAGAACCAACAAGCAACCTTTTAAATATTCAGTTGCTTACACTTATGTAAAAGCTCGTAATTTATTTAGGTACTATTAATAAATTCTGTTTTTATTAAGAGCCTTTCTATATTCAAAGAATTTATTCCTTTCAAATTTGCAATTTCGTTGAAACTTGCACTCAGTACATCCATTTTTAAATTCCATTCATATGGTGAAAATATTTATCTAAACCTTCCGGCCTTTTAAGAGACCTCTTTCTTCAACGATTCCCAATATTTTGCCATGCATTAAGAAGAATTTATAAATTTATATGCTTGTATTTTTTGCTCTCTTTGATATCGCCTTAGATTTTATCTTAGGCGATAAATATTTATAGATCCTATCCACGAGAGAGATGAACACAGCTAAATAAAAACACTTTCTCTCATATTTAGCCTCGCTCGTTTTATGCAAATGCATTCCTTATAGGCATCCATTTTTTGGAGGAACTTGTTTGAATAAGGAAAATTTAAAGGAATGAATTTCGGTTATTTTCCTGTAATAAATAAGGACTTATAAGGCTTCTGAAGATACTGATATTCATGAGAAGAAAAGGTATTCATTCTCAAATAAAAAGATCCGAAGATTTAAAAATGCCCACTTTTGTTAAATGTACATAACGCACAGTATAATCACGGCAGCTCCAATACATACGGTCATGGATATCCCGAGTTTCTTTGCGAGTCAAGAGGGCATTTAGTATAATTTATGATTTTGATGATCTTCCTACGGCATCACATTGTTGCTCGCGTAGAGAAGCTTGGGTACTAACTCTATACGGCTTATAATCGTCCGTCCTGTTTAGTGGAATGTTGAAAGTCTTACGGATGAAGTTGAAAAACATATACATCAAAACGCAGTAATTACGCAGCTAAATAGTCACAATTCTCTTAACTAAGCGATTGTCAAATATCGAAGTACACAATTTTCTGCTAATTGATGGGTACATTCAATTACCAAAGCTATGTAAGAACTCTTAAACTAATGCATGTGATCACTTCTCGGTTATAAAGTTTTAGAAAATGCTAATAAATTTGCATATTTTTGACATTTCTTCCATTTTTATCTCTACCTGTAATAAAGATGAATGTGTGTGTGTGTGTGTGTGTGTGTGTGTGTGTGTGTGTGTGTGTGTGTGTGTGTGTGTGTGTGTGTGTGTGTGTGTGTGTGTGTGTGTGTGTGTGTGTGTGTGTGTGTGTGTGTGTGTGTGTGTGTGTGTGTGTGTGTGAAAGATATTGACATTGTACAAACCAGACACTTAGAGCTACCAAACTTGGCACGCATTAGAGAATATAAATGTGCACCTCAGAGCGATTGTTTTTAAATTTTAATTAAATAAAACATAAGCCAGATTTTGAAGTGTTTTCGCGATAACTTTTAAAAATATTCCCGCAAAAAAAAAATTACATCGTATTGAAATTTAACAATTCACTTTTCAGTAATGCGGATCCAGTTGTGTACAATTCTTTATCCAAAATTTAATTAACTTTTAAAGATATTTTTAAGATATTTTCAAGATAGTATTTTCATTATTGCAATTGAAACCGAAATTGCTTTTATTTTTTTCGTCAAATATTTAATCCCGGGATTTTCATTAATTGTTGAAAGCCAAAGACGAATTATATTTATATAGTTTACGGAACGAATAAAAAACTAAAGTTGTAATATTGCGAAATTTAAAAGATCAATGAACCGGACATAACAGCAATATGATAACACTGAATTAGTAATTTTAATAAAAAAATTTTAAGTTTTGTTGCATAACACTTTATATGCAAAAATTCTACGATAAAAATTTTTAAAGAATGGTGCAATTTACATCTAAAATATACAAAAAAAAATCTTTTTAAGTGAAAAATGTTAATGTTTTTTTGCTGTTCAATACATTGTACAGTAATAAAATCCTCACATGAATAAAGTGTCTTAAAACGATTCTCTAAAAGGATAAGGAATTATTTTTGCGTAGATTTTCAGAAATGCAAAAAAAAATTTGACAATTGTGCGTATCACAATTTACATTACTGAAAGAAATATCTCCTTTATTCCTTGCTTTTCATGATATAAATCGTTTCCAAAATATTTTCTATACATATATAAAATTCCACATCTTTCAAAGTTAAATTATAATGTACAATTCCAACAATGGAGATATGATTTATTGGTAAGCGTTTTTATTAGAATGAAATGATTCACTTCAAGAAATTTTGTGTAAGAATTAAAATTCTATATCGTTTAATCACTTTAAATTATCATTTGTTCTGAATATTCTTTGGAATTTCATCGCCATTTTCCGAAAGTGAAGCAGTCATGGTGAAGCGTCAGATTTAAACCTTAACAATTATTTATGAATCTTGGGAATTCCATTACAGTAAATGCCAATGCAAACGTTTTCAAAGATCATATATTTTTGGACGTATTATTATTCATCCACTTTTGCAAGCATCTGCTCCGTGATCTATTCGAAGTCTGACAGGCTGAATTTAGGTGCCAGTTCTATGAGGATACGCCCTTCTATTTCAAATATTTATTAATATTAAAAGGGTCGTTTCATCTGCTCTTATTTCGGTTGTTTTCTATCCTTCACCCAAATAATGATGAGAAATTCTTCAGATTATAGTGTTATATTAATAAAAACTTTTACAAACGTAGAAAACTATAAGCAGAATTTTTACAGTCGTATGGCAGGAAAATAATTTCATATTAAAGCTACTTTTTTAAATCTATATGTTTTAAATATTAAATAAGGTAAAATACTAAAGCTACTTTTCTACTAAAAAATGAGCTAATTTCATACTAAAGCTACTTTTTAAATCCATATGTTTTAAATAGGAAATAAGGTAAAATATAAATAACAGAAATCAGAGATTCTTAATTGGCTCCTACTTTCATACTTCAGTGCTCCAAGGAAACAAATTAAAATGAATCCCCCCCCCCTCTTTATTAGTATTTCTATAAATTTTATTCACTTTTTTAAGCTCTAGTTGAGGATTTTCTTAACACTTAAAGAAGTTTTATGCACTTTAACAAAAAAAAATTCGGTTAATTCTCTGCGTTATGCAGTATTATTACATGTTATTTTTAACTCTATCTTCAAACATGAATCAAATTAAATTAGAAAGGATTTGTAATGTTAAAACTAATATGATATCCGAAGTTATTTGACATCATACGAAACATATTATGAAACGTATATTAAATAATAAATAAAATTTTGATTAGTAAATTATTTAATGCATTGCATATTTTACATTTGTATTACAAAAAAAATCTACTGATAACTTCAAAGCAAACTAAATCAAAAACTGTTTTATCAGTTCTAATTTTTCGGACTTTGGTTCAACATTTTCCAATGCAATTAACAACAAATTTTATTTCTAATTCGATAAATAATTTATTTGCTGAAAAAATGAAAATACTAATACCGTTAGAGAAATGTAAATATTTCATTTGTCAAAATGAAATCTCCGATATAAATTAATTCATTTATTCTTTTCGATTCACCATGGAGATCCAAAGCATTGATTTATGGTCCGATGATAGTTACAGCCCTGACTGATAATACATATTAGGTTAATTTCCTTTTATTTGATTTAATCCTTTTTTTTTTAATTTGAGCAATGATTATTTTAGATTTCACCTCGTTATTTTAAACAATCATTAGACAAAGAATACATCTGAGTCAACATTCCACACTTCCACACCTTACCAATTCCATGTCAGTATTCTTTACCGTAGAATTCCAGTGTATTATGATCTCATAAATGGTATACCTTCTCGAGTCTCGAATTTATAATCAGATGACAACGAACCAAAATTATATTATTATTCAATCACGACATCTTTACAACATATACATGTGCATTCTCTACTTTTAGTTTCTCGTATATGTAATATAGAGAAGATATAGTAATGATCGAAAAATTCGAACACGAGATTTTGACGAATCTCCACGTTTTAGGCCTCCCTGAATTCGAAAAACACATTTTTGAAAAATATCCACTTCTCTGTCTCTTTCTGTCTAATAAAAATAACAAAAACGCTTTAAGTTAGACGCATGAAATTTGGTTAATGACGTAGGTAATGTAAGTTAAAAAAATAACTACCAAATGAAGAGAGCTAGATAGATAATATTCGGAGCACATATTTACAATCTATAATGTTGAGATTTATCAAATTTTGAGTCAGATCCAATGAGAGGTTAATCATCTGTTGGTTTATACTTTCAGAAACATGTAACAACAAAAACTCAAAAACGAAATTACTTAAATATATTAAATCGATACGGAATTTTGTTACTATAAGTGTAGTTTTATGTCAATTTTTTTTTCGATTGGTAAAAAAAAAAAAAAAAAAAAACCGCTTCTGAAATACAAATTCGATTTTCAGATACTATGCCAGAGATTTATCGCCAAAAAAACTCGCAAAGGATCATATAATAATTTTCTGTGATATTTATATATTAGAGAGATGTGAGAAAGTTTTAGGGAGTTAACTCTAGCTGGTTTATACTATCCACTGTCAGTTCAAAAAATTTAATTGCCATCTTTTTAGAAATTAATATATAGATTATGAACATTTCTGTTTCCTACTTTTCCTCTTTTATTCTCTAAAAAATTTATAAATTTTTTATTTAAAATTTAATATGATTAAATTTTAATTCAAGTAAAAAGTTGTTATAAAATTAATTTAAATCATCCAAGGAACAATAACTTGTTAGAAACTCCACATAGACTCAAAACAGCTGTTATCAATGTTTATCAAGAAATGTGTTTACTTGCAATTAGGTAGACTTGAGATTTCAGTATCTATGGCTAGTTAGTTCATCAGGAGCAACTTAATTGCTTCCAAACAAATGTTCAGTAAAAACAAAATAATTATTTAAATAAAAACAATTTTAATATATCTTATTTTTTGAAAGACTGAAAATTGTAAAATAATTTATGCTAGATCCATAGAAATTCATAATCCTGTACAGACTGTCCAAAAAAATGTGTGTATTTTAAAAATTCAACATCATGATTTTTTTTAATGTGCATTGGGTTTTAAATATCTGATTTGGGCTAGGAGACAAAATTTTATAATTTTTAGTCCTTTTGAAAAACAATGCACATTTAAAATGAAATTCTGTAATCGGTTTTTAAACTAATTATCCGATGCGCTGCACCCGATGATAATTTTGGATTTTGGATTTTTTTGGATTTTATTGGCACAAGAGCCATGGTATTGACTAAGCTGCGCCAAACTGTATTTATTTTAGGATTTAAAATATAATTTCAACTTTAAAAAGCAATGTAAAAAAAAAAAAAAAAAAAAAAAAAGAATGAAAAAGATGAAGATTACTTAAATATGGGGGTAAAAACCTACTGATTTCAAAAAAGCAAAAAGATTGGCATGTGGTATTCTATCAAGCAAATGTGAAAATGTGGAGTTGTTAAAATGATATAAACGTTGAGTACTAAAATTTGGACATTCACTGAGAATATGGTAAACAGACATGGTGCAATTGCATTGAGAGCACATTGGTGCCGCTTCTCCAAAAAGTAGATGGCGATGGGTGAATCTGGTATGACCTATCCGCAAACGGGTTAAGATAGTGTCTGCTTTTCTATTTGGAAGGCATGGCCAATGTTCAACACGAGGTTTAACACTATGAAGTTTGTTTTCAGTTAACAGATCCCATTGAGTCTGCCATTTTGAGAGGTAGAGCAAAGTTATGTGTTTTTTTAAATCACTCACAGGGATACTAATATTTGCTGTAGAAGTAGCCGATTTGGCGGCACTGTCCGCCTTCTCGTTGCCCCCAATACCTACATGAGAAGGCACCCAACATAATAAAATAGTAAATCCACGAGAGGAAAGTCTATTAAATAGGTTTAAAATCTTTAAGACCAAAGGATGATTTTTTGAATGATAATGAGATGATTTTAGAGACTGTAAAACACTTAATGAATCGGTGTAAATTACCCGATGATAAAATTTATACCAAATATACAAAAAAAATCTAATGGATAGTGTATTTCTATCCAGTTCTGAGCAATTTTTAAATTTTTAAGTCTAACTCATCGGGGAGTCGCATATTATTAGGTTAATTTAAAATTGATAGCAAAATTTGGGCCAAACACACAAAAAGGCGATTTAATTTTGCATTGTCATCCAGTTGGAAACTATGTTCAAAGCTTCAAGTCTTTAACTCATCGGGAGGTTAGTTTAAAATCATCTGCAAAGTTTGTACCGAACATAGAGACAAGAAAGCTAGTTAATATAAACATGTTAATAAATAGCATCTTATATTTTTTTTCTTTCCTAATCTATGAATCGTTCGTTAATCATTCGAAAATTGTTTTTCATTTTGCAGAATATTTTTCACCTTTCCAAACAGTTGTTTCGTTTTACAATGCTTTAATTCATTTGATTTAAAAAAATAATTCCTTAAGAACTACGTTTATCCCAAAGAGTTTTGCATTTTAGACTGAAACATGTCATGCAAGGAAAAAAAAATCGAACACAGATTTCAATATTTAACCAGCTGCTTTACACATCTTGAACAGAAATAATAATATAATCGCCAAATCGAAAGAATAACAAATTTGTTTCCATAAAACGGTGGGAAGAATGTTTTGATCTTTCTTCCATTATTTGGAAATAGCTGATTCAACAGAAAATAAAAGGAAACACAAATACTACTTCAGTATCCTTATTTCTAATCCACATCGGGCTGTGTTTGCTGGAGGAAATTCTGCTTATTTTCTTTCGAGGTTTTTTTTTTCTTCTTTTCTTTTTTTTTTTGCCAAGCGAGCAACGAGAAATTGTGGTGAAAACATGTAATAAATCATCATAATTATTGTTAACAAGTATTATTTCTGTGTGTGTGTGTGTGTGTGTGTGTGTGTGTGTGTGTGTGTGTGTGTGTGTGTGTGTGTGTGTGTGTGTGTTGACGCTCTACAACTTAGACCGTTTGCCCTAGAGCTACCAAATTTGGCTCAGATGTATTTTGGTGGGTGAGAATGTGCACCTCTGAGCTAATTTCTTTGAAACTTTAATTAGAATTTTGATTGATTAAAAAACAAAATGTTGATGTTTTTTGCCAAAACTTCGAAAATATTTCCGCATTTTTTCTCACAGTTACAAGTCCAAAAAATTATCTTTTTTAATTATGTCATTAAACCTACTTTTAAGAATATTTTACAAAAATATTGTTAAGTATATTTTACACAAAATATTTTCATTTAAATCGTTTTTATTGTTTCATCAAATATTTCATCGCGTATTTTTTTCTTTGTTAAAAGCTAAAGAAGGATTCTGTTTAATATATATTTAATTTACAGAATGAATAAAAAATGAAATTACTATACCAGTAAATTTAGAAAATAAATAAACTGGACATAATAGGGATATATTGTCATGAAACTGGTCTTCATTAAATAAATCATATATATGATAAACAGAGCAATTGGAAGACTATTGAAATAGTTTTACAAATGTTCTGGTAATTGTATATATCGCATTGTATATATTCTGTTTATTGTATAAAAAATATGTTATATAGCTTTTATGTCTGACAATTTGAAAAAAAAAATCACGGACATGGAGTTTTGTCTAAATGATTTATTTGAAATTAAATGTAACTAAGTTCTGACAATCAGCCGTCTCTAAAGATGACTAGTAAAAAATAAAGCGAGAGGTTGGCATTTTCCCTAGAATAATTTTCTAAATTTTTGTAACACAAAAGTAATTTTTGCGCCATCTTAAATTTCACAAAATTATTCTTTCAATGATACCAGACTACTCAATTTTTAAAAAATATTTTTATCGTATTTTACAGCAATAAACTCCATTATTAAGTCGTCTTCGTTATTGCTATTAATATTTCATCGCGGATTTTTTTTTTCTGTTCTTGATGATCAAGAAAAGATATTTCGGTTTATTTGTCCATGGGCTGAATATGTTTCAGTATAAATTTTGAAATCTTTTTTCTTTTGACAGTTAATTTCAGAATCAAGCGATGTCAAAAAACATTTTTAAACAATGCTCATTTTAAATACTACTATTCATTGCAATGACATATTTTAATGTATCAGGACATGTCATAGAAAATAAAGAAACTGCGTAGTACAATGAACAGAGACTGCAAAGATGTAAGGCCTCTAAAATAATATGAGTTATATGCCTATCAAGATTTCAAATTTAAAGATATTTTTCTGTGTAAAATAATGGCACCAATTGAGAAAAAAAAATATTGAATTGAAATTTTTAGGATACTAACAGCCAAATGAGACAACTTAATAATATAGCAATCACAATAATTAACAGTTATTGTTAACAAATCATTACTGTTGAAAGTTATAGTTGATTGCTATAGTTTACATTATTATTTACATTTACGCTTAGCCTTTATTGTTCCAAACTATTATTAATAATTGAAACTTCAACAAATGCTTACATTTCTAAATTATAACTTTGAAGACAACTTTTTTTACTATCTTTTTCCATTAAAAAAAAATTTCAATTCGGAAGAACAAGAATATGTAGTGCCAAACAAATTTTGTAAAATTCCAATATGCCATTAAAGAGAAGCTTTTGTTACAAAGGAAACACAAACCTGTGTATTCCTAAAAGGATAAGTTTCAGTATTTTATAAAATAAAACGCAAAAACTTTCAAAAATTAATAAAAAGAAAAACAAATGTATATTTATAACCATTAGTTAGAAAATAAATATGCTTTATATAATCCACTGCAAATGGAGGTCAATTTTAAAATGATTTTTCATTAAATGTCAGAATAAGAATAACAAAAAGCAAACAGTCTTCTTAAAAAAAAGTTTGAATCAGTTTTAAAACATCTGAGGTTAATTTCAATATTTTTTCACTTCTTAAAATGCCAAACGATATTCCAAATAAAAATCTCAATAATTGAAAATAACAGTTAACGCAGAAAAAAACCGAGAAACAAAACATAAAGTGCGAATATATTCGAAGAATGTCAAAGAATAAAATATTATGCATTTGAACAACGTTTAATTTATTATTTAATTAAAATATCTTGCATAGTTGTTCCATCTTGAAATAAGAAAGGAATAAACATTGAAATTTATGCAATTCTAGAGTGTTCACTTATTTCTTTTTGCGTGAATGTAAAGAAAACATTTAACAAGAACTCTTAAAATAAAAGCAATAAATACCAATAAGCGAATAAATTTAATTACAACAATCTATTTGCCTTATGAATATCTTTTCAAGCGTTTAAAGTTTTGTTCTGACTGCCTGCTTTTATCACTAGAGTGAACATTACAAGTTCTAGAGCAAAATACGTTTCCACATTTATTCAATAACTCCCATTTCTCTATTTGTTCTATAAGCCATTGCAGAAGCCTTTTAAAAGAAGGGGCATTTAATTTATCTTTGTCTTCAATCATCCAACTGGAAAAAATTCCTACTCCTTTCGCGAGAATTCTATTGATTCCCTCATTTCACTTTCTAAAATAGCTGTTATTTTTAGCCGTGGGTGTTTGCTCAATTCAAAGGCTTCAGTTTACCTAGTAATGCTTTGTATTTATTTTTAAAGGACGTCATTTTCAAGTTTGGAGAGGATATTTGAAAGCATTTCAACGCATAACTCAATTGTCAAAACAACATGTAGAAGAGGAAATCTATTTATTTACTGTCGGTATTGTGACAGCGAAAAACAGTCAGACATCAGCTGCTGTTGATTGCACATCTTGCGGTTATCTATTCATTCCACTGTCGTGCATTTTTCTGTCGAAATGAAGGCTCTGCTCAGCATTTTTAAATTCTTCATGCTGCATTAGACATTTTAAGAAGAAGAATTGGAATTCTTTGGCATTACATTACAGTCTTTTCTATATTAAACTTGGGATAACAGATTTATTTGGTATTCGAGGTGTCGATGTAATGCAGTTTATATATCTCGAAGTTTGTTTTCAAATCATTGCTTTAAAATGATAAAATATATTCTGTGTATCAGAATAAATTAATATATAATTCAGTTTTATTATCTAAAAGAATATCTTTTATAATGCTTTCGTTCAAAGTATTCTATGATGTTTTGAATATCATCGTATCGATACAATGAATAAAAGATTTTCAGAATTTACAATCCTGAAAATGTTCGCACAATAAATTATACCAAAATATTTATTTATACGAAAAAAACATGAAAATTTTTCTAATAGATAAAAATATGAATCCGTTTATTGATTAGTTCGTGTTTCTCTTTGTAATAAATTTCGAAGATTATTGAAGCATAAAACATACCATATTAATGCCATATATCTACCACTGCTTCTAACCATAATAAAATGTGATATAATGTGCAAATCACTACAACATATTTTATCACCATGGATATATAAGCAATTGTGCTTTTATCCATAAATGTGTTTACTAGTAAAGCCAATTCATTGCCACGATGAATTATAGACTAACCTTGTGTGAGTATGCTTCAATTATTTAAACATTATTATTGAGTTAAAAACTTTAACAAAACATCAGTGTCAAGCAGTATCATGCTCACTTTTTCTCGGAACTGTGTCATAATAATCCTTTTATTGCTCTATAGAAATAGGAGTAAATACTTGAACTATGCCACCGATGAACATCATGCTCTTTTTCTTTTTCCTAAATTGATACTATTTTACATCTGTTTTGTATAATTCCTTATTCAAAGCTCTACACAGATGATTGTCAAATTCTATTTTCTTCCATATATTCCTTTCAGAAATTTGTCGCACTCAAGCAGATAAATGAATACAGATTTATCTAAATTCCTGAGTTAAAAAAAAAATCAAGGCTATTGTCATAAATAAATAAAAAAAGATATATTATTATTTTCAAGAAAATACTTTCAATGCAAATTATTAAATGATTATTTGATTTCACTTGTTAAATTATTAAATCGGATTATTTGATTTAAATTATAAATAAACGATATTTTGCATATTTGTCATCAATTTCTAAGAAAATTAAAACCAAGAAAATTCTTGATCAGCTCATATTTTAAGAATAATAAGAGAAACCTCTTAAGAATATATGTTTTCGAAAATATAAAATATCCAGTCTTGCAAAGTTATCGGAGACAGGAATGTTTTTAAACAGTCTTATACAATAAATTCTAAAATTCGTTTTAAAATGACAAATTATGTTAAGCAAAAATCGAAAACAACAAAATATGTCTGGATTTTTTTAAATATGTATTTCAGTGGTACAGCTACTTTAACCATCAGTTCAATACTTTTCCGCTTACAGCCATAACAACCTTCCAGAATCCACCAAACCCATTAATCATTTTCTAACTCGAATATTCCAACTCAGTGCATATTCCAGTATAAAACATATAGAAGATTCTAAAGATGACAAAGGATTCTGTGGAAATATCTCCAATATGTTTGATATTCCAGTAGGGCTAGCTGGGCGGTCGAAAAGTTCTTTACAATATGAAAAAAAAAGGGGGGGAGAAAAAAGTGGAACCGATTCACGCATGAATGCACTCGCACACACACCATTCCGTTATTTATATTTTCATTCAAATGTACATATTTACGCATCAAGTACTCCTTGGTAGTTGAGAAAACTCAATTCTAACTCCAAAAAAGTTTCTCAAAACGCGCCTATAGATATACAGATATTTCTTATTGTTATGCAATTCTGAACTCTGGCCAAAGAATGACAGTGAAAGAAAGGGAATAATTTTTATTTTTTATTTTCCCTATCGGGATTTTTCCTATGCCTTTCTGAATGCGTTCGGTTATTTTTTTGTTTTCTTTGTTTAAGCGGCAGATGGCGTCGGGATTTGTCGGGATTTACCAAACACGAGAGACCTTGATGTCGTGATTGAATTTTTATTTACCTTTAAATCTATATTTTCAGAAACACCTGCAGTGAATTTCCTATGCCATTCGGCTCTCCCCTCTCTCTGTCTCACCCTTTTTCTTTCCACTAAGAAACATGCTTTGAATTCTTGAAGCGTTTTGGAGAGCGTGATTCTTTCCCATTATGTATCCCTATCAATTTATGAACCCTATTTTTATCGTCGTCATCTTCAACCGTAATAAAGTTGTATTACTGGCAGGGTTAGAAGTTTTCATCGCCAATGCTTTATTCGATATACTCAGGATTTAGAGTATGGCTGCGATGTAATATATATCAGATCTTTTTATTAGAAATCCACTGTATCAATTCGACTAGAAGTTTTTGTTGAAAGGGATTTTTTTTCGAAGTAAACTGGTTGAAATCGGAGAATATAAGAGTGGTTTCGAATAGACTTATGTGAAAAGCACTTTTAGTTTTTGAAATTTTTATCTTCTTTAGTAACGTTGTATCTAATGCTTTTTAGCCGTACAAAGAATACCTCCTTTTTTTAAACTTTTTTTGCTCGTCATATTACCCAGTTCGATTAGAAATCTTACAATTAAAAATCATCTAAGTTTATTAAGCTTCCTTAATAATGCACGCTAGAAATAAATCTCATTTAGAAATTATTTGAGATGAGTTTTTAATTTTGTATCTGGCAACAATGGAAACAAAATGGAATGAATGGAAACAAAATCTGATAATTTAAAAATGTTTATCCCTTTTACGTTATTCTTTATTCACAGGTGTTAATTAAAATTCTTACTGCAGTGATCCAAGGTTGCTGTATTTTCTTTTCTTAAGTCTAAGTTTAGAAATTATGTCATTGTTGAAATTTCAGAATTAAGAGTTGGTTTTTTTTTACCTGATATTCATATTTGATTTTTTACTTGTATGTGTGGGTGGGAAGCTTAGTTTTTACTTATAAGTTTTAGATTTTTTTCATTTAGCTTGTTTTATATTTGTTTATAAGGAAATTTGTTAGCATTTTTTTGCTAATGCATTTTCGATGACAAACCGTTCAATGATTTTAATACTTATTTTTATTTAATACCTTAATTACTCTGTCCTGATTCCATACCTGTAGTGCACATTTGGTGATCAGCTTCAGGGAAAAAATGATTTTAGTATTTCATACTATTTATAATGAAGAATCATAAACAAAAAATTTAAAAAATAGAAAAGGATTTAAATAAGAAATAAATACCATAAATAAAAATAAAAGATTAAAATAATAATTTAGAAACAAATAAACTATATTTGTTAAGCCTTATTTGGTTATTCTATTGATATTTATTTTTATGCTATCTATATGGTTACAACCAAAGATACATTCACTAGAATTCTCTCTGACATTATGTTAGTTATGGTCTGATTCTGAACCAAGAGTTTTTTTTTTAATTTCTGTTCGTCCGTAGCATCACTTTGGAAGCTCATGATTTTTCCAATAAAATCTTCACATTCAGGACAGTACACAGCATGTCCACTCTAACAGTGACTGGGTAATTAAGCTGTAAACTTTTAAAAATGGGTGTGTATTTCCATTTATAAAAATGTTCGAATTGATGAAATGAATTTTATTTTATATTCTTTGAATCGTGAAATATACTGCAAAACAATCACAAAGTTTGAATTTTTATTCTGTCTGTCTTATAAGTCACATTTAGCAACATAGTTTGGATGCACGAATTTTATGAAAAAAAAAATTTAATTTCTGAGACCCAAAATCATCGATTTGTGAAACTCTACATTTCATTATTTTAAATATATCAAAGGTTCCCTTTAGAAACACGATTCGTCGATTGGGGAATTTTCCTTGAAAAGATCATTGAAATGCTCTATATTATCTAAAATAGTGCTATTCTGACCTTCATATTTCTGTCTGTTTTAGTTGAAAGAGGAGAAATGTTTTGTTAAAACGTGTATGTGAAATAAATTTTATTAAATATTATTAATAGGTAAGGAAAGTGAATAAAAATATAGGCCTCGTCATTTTTTCAGTAGCACATTTATATCTCAAATAACATAAAATATAAATTGTTGCGTTATATTTTTAAAGCATTTTTCCAAAGTTAATGCCTATTTCGAAAAATTTATAAATTAAATGTCGGGCCACAATTAGAATAGATGTCATGTATCAAATCAATACAAATGCTTGTATTTATTCAATACGGCTTGTTTAATAATTACTGGTGAAAAAAATTTCGAAATAAAAAACAACTTTTTAGTACCAATATTTTTATATACTTATAGAAATATTTTTGCAAAAAACTTTTTAATTTCTGAAATGCTTACCTTTTATTTTGAAATATATCATGATTAGCCTTACAATTTAACGGCATGTCATTGTATGGTTGAATACTGAGATATTTTGCAACACATGCTGCTTTCCCTTGAATGTTGAATGTTTGAAGTTAATAAATGTCAAAGTTCTTGAGAGTTTGAAGACAGATGATCATATAATTTTTTCTTGAAAAGGACTTCTGGGAAAAGAAAGTTACGAGAAATTTTATTTCTTTAATTTCTTTCAAAGTTTTTTTATCTTTAGATTGAAAATTACGTCTTATAACTTTTGAAATGCAAAGAAAAGATTGTGATGCACTCGATGGAGAATCTGATATAAATAACTTTGTAATCGATAAAACAATTTATTAATCTAAGTGCTACTAAATTAACAAAAAAAAATTTAAAAAAATAAAGCGTAACTTTAAAAATATTTCCTGTAACATTTGTAAAAACTTGCACAAAAATCGTTTGCATTTATTTCTTTTTCGTTTTGCACTTGTGACATAAATAAGAGTGTAGATATTCGAAATGGCAATTTATTTTTAAGTTTCTTCAATATAACAGAATAAAAAGTGTATGAAGAAATTTTTATAGAATAGTTAATGTTTTAATTTAGGCAAAAACTTCACAATCCCGTATTACGAATAAATTATTATCCTGAAAATATAGATGAATATTCCCGCATTGACGACTATTTTGCATTCAAATTATTGGCATCAAGCCAGATTATAAAAGAGGTTTTAAATATTTCTAAGAAGAAAAATAAAATTCCGTTAGATAACTTCCTTTGATGATATTTAAGTGAAAAGGTCATTTTTCTATCTAATTCTATTAAATCTATATTTAACTTTCACTGAAAATCTTAGAAAGTAAGCAAAATTAAATATTTCATTAGTGGAAAGTAGAATAATTTAAAAGATAATTATTAAAGCGATGCATTAAATTTAACGTAATTTAGTAGAATTTGCATATATGTAAACAAGCACTCGACCAAAAAATGCTAAAAGAACAACAATAAAATTACAAGAATTAAGCTGGAATAAATCAATTAATAGAACTTAATTAGAATATTTTCAATCTTTTTAAGAAAATGAAAAATAACATTTAAGAATATAAAAGTAAATAATAAATAGATGGAAAATTCTTAATAGTAGTGTGTGTGTTTTTAATTGTTCTAGATTAGGACTTTTTGAATTCTTTTCTATTTGCACAAATATGCAAGAAGATAAAATACGCCAATAAGTCGTGTGACATGAAAATTTTTTCTTCTTCTTTTTCGATATCGTTCTAATGTGCATTCAGTTTAGGTTATTTTAGATTAAATTTGCAGAATTAAAAAGAATCAAATTAAGCACTATTAAAGTTTTTAATTGGCCCTTCTTATTCATTTCTTTCTCTTATTATTTACTGATATTCTAAATTAGTGATAAAAAATTGTATTTTGTTAAAATTATGAATATAGCCGTTACGTATTTGGTTTTTATTTATATTGTTTAGTAGAAATAAACAAATAATATTTTTCTTTACAAATAATAATATTGATTATAGTATAAAAAGCGTGTTTTAAATAAAGTACTTATTCTATCATCCTACCGAATAAAAAAGAAACTCTTATGGGAAATTATTTAATCTTTCGTATCTTTTGTAGTAAATGCGATTATATTTTAAATATATATGAATCTTTTTAATGCTTCACTTTGATTTTCCATAAAATTCTCAATCTCGGAAGGTCTTTTCAGTTAAGTGGTGGTAATTGGATGCATTATTCGGCAGGTTTAAATTAACTTTTTTTAATATAGTAGTGTACTCTTAGCTTTTTAATGGGGGAAATATAAATGACCGATGAAAACAGGTACTGTCAATTCTTTCCATCTCTGTAATGGAACCGCCCTGAATCAAACAGCTCCGCTGTTGAAATTTCAATAACGTTTAATAGCTTCTAACACATCATTATTAGAGAAGACAGGAAAGCTGATTTTTCTTCTGAGATGCGGTTATGTTTAATATAATTGATACTTTTGTTGCCATCTCCATAGAGCGGTTGAAATGCAACAATTCATCATACATTAAGGCTTGGAAATTATCGCCCCCACCCTTATTATTAAATTTTGTTACCTATGATCGTACTAATCGTGCTTGCAAAAATGCAAGTACGATTCTAACTTATCTGATTAAACTAAAGCAGGACAATCATGTAAAACTAGATGTTAAGGATTGTTTTTTGTCACAAGTGGCAACGTTTATAGATAAGATAATACAATATATGGGCCGGCGTCCTGGCATAGGGGTAGCGCGTCTTCCCCGTGATCTGAGCGTCCCGGGTTCGAGTCCCCGTTTAGGCATGGTTGTTCTTCTGTTGTTCTATCTGTGAGATGTGAGAATGTGCCCTCCTGTAAAAAGGGGTTGTGCAAGCGAATGAGTGATGCGTGAGTAGCAAAGTCGTACTCTTGGCCCTAGTTGGCGCTGCTATAAAAAATAAGAGACGTCCCCCTCAGGCTTAAATCGCTGTCTTCGTAACAGCGGGCTTGTCAGTGGCAAGTGCCATAAGAAACGAACAAACAATATATGAAGCTTTCTTATGACATATAACGTCGTAATGACGGATAACAATTGCATTTAAAAAAAGACGGTTTACACTTATGTTTTTATTAGACCAAGACGAGCAACTCAGACAATTTATTTACAATTAAATGAATTTTTTATAGAATTAACTTTGAAAATATGAAATTTTATCATGATTGTTGCTAATTAGATTTTCACTAAAAAGTAATTTGGACTTTAAAAATCTCTATTCCTTTTTGGCATTGCTAGCGATTTTAGATTATTTCCTATGTTATAATAATGTTCGTTCTTAATATCGTTAAATATGTTTCATTTTTTTTATCCTTACATTTATTAAAAAATACTTCTCTCATAAAAAAGGATCACAAGCATTTTTGAAATGACAATATATGATAACATATTGTTAGTATATTTTCTGTATCATAAAAATTAGGAATGAGGGTCCAAAGTTCGATCATCGGGCTGGGCAGGAGCAACTCAGCCTTTCATCCCTTTAGTGGGTCGATAAACTCAAGTCCAAGCATTCTTGGGAACTAGAGACTGGGGGTTAGCTTCGGTCCAACGACCTGCCACCTCACGGATTTGGTCATAAATCTGACATCCAACCCACTGGGGGACCACACTCCCCGTCGCCCGTGGTACGCCTGTAGTACTCCTGTAGCTTCCCGCAAAATGTCGGTAGATGGATAAACATCAAAGAACCGGAAAATTTGTTTGGGCTATGGGGGGGAAGGGAGTCAAAGAAACTGAGGGTTTTGAGCGGTCGAAAGGGGAACGCGTGCCGTCTGAAGATTTCTCTGGTCGTGGGTCCGCTGCCACAGGCGGGGGTGGAACCACGAAGGAAGGGTGACAGTTTTATGAGCACATCTGTGAAGATCATCCGGCCGTTGGACCGCGGCTGAAACGGGACATATGCCTTGCACCCCAGGGTCCTCAGTCAAGAAAGCAGGTATGGGCACTATAGGCCCTGGACCACAAGGGCTATCGTGCCACTGAGTTTAGTTTAGTTTTTAGTTAAAAATTAGGAAGAAGAAACTAATTGTTTAAAATTGATTCCATTTAAACTTTTTTGTCAGTTTTCTTTTAGGTAGGTGACTACGTTTAAAAGTCGATATATATTTTTTTCAATACTTTTCTGAACTTTTTTTTTTTTTTTTTTTTTGTAAAATTGTTTGAATTTTGCTTTTAAGTTCATTCTTTGGGAAGTTACATTGGTTCTTATATTTGCTTAGTAAAACTTTTGATGCTATTTTATCTCTTCAAATGCAGATTTTCTTAGATTCAAAATTTTGGTAGAATTTTCTAAGTAAAAACTCTATAAATTAAAATATAATTTATATTTTTATTCAGGTTTCATATAATAGTTTTATGAAACCTGAATAAAACATTTTAAGCAATCTGTTCAATAATAAATCTGTTCAATTAAGCAAATGTTCAATGCGAAAAAAAAAGGAAATGTCACAATATTTACGAGTCAAACCCCAATATTTAAAGATTGGCTTGAAATACAGCTTATTTTTTTAATTCAGAAACTAAACTATATTCCTTAAGCTATCTGTAAGATTTTAAGTTATTTATTTGATAAACTACTAAACAAGAAGGTGTTTTGCTTTATACCTCTTTTTTAGCAAAACCAAAACATTTTTTTTTTAACTTTTGGCATTTAACAGGCATATTTTAGTTTCGTTATCAAATGTTTTGCGAAAAAAAAATTAAAAATATAATGATTTACAAAATTTATCTCGAACATAGTCGCATACTTTAATAGTAAAATGTTTTGTTATATTTCATTTTGTATTTTTCTAAATACTCGAAGAAAGTAATTCCTAAAATTAGTCCAGAAAGTCCGATATATCTTACTTTCTAGATATCCTAAATAAAAGTTAATTACTTCTGTTCTAATAAGGTATTCTTCGAATAAGAATATATTTTATGCATTTATTGTTAGAAAATCTTAGTTGATCCATTCTCGTTCTTAAATTCCTTGAATGAGTTTATGAAATCTCAAAGACTCATATGTAAGACTCAGTTTTAATATTTCCTACATGGCCAATTGCATCCGGAAGAGGCATACATTTCATCATATTAGCATTATAATAACATTCACAATAGCTATGAATGCTTTAAAACAAGCAAGATCAATACCAAAAAACAATAAATGTTGTCTAGACATAGTCACAGTCATTAAGCCTATATCGGAAAATATATTAAATATATATTCGATATATAGTTTAAGTAATAGTATTCCTTAAAAACGTTTGAAAAAAAATCAGTACGGTTTTAGAATTTAAAAATGCTATATTTTCATTCAAATTTTTTATTTTTTCTTTAAGAAGGAAAATTATTATGTTACTTAATTTAGATCATTACTCAATTCTTAGAATAAAATAACTGATTTTGCATAATTCAAAATTCATAATACAAAATTCATAAATATGAAGAGAAAGTAATTTCCTTAGCTATTTGGGGAGAAAATGAATTTCGCAATCTCTGCCTATTAGTATTTCGTATAGCACTGAATCTGAATGGAGATCATCATGAATCATTTAAATCAATATCCATATAAATTACAGCATAAGAAAATACAGTAAGAAAAGTGCATTGCAACCAACTGCTGTCTTTGGCAACATTAAAGAGTTTTATTTATCCATATAAGTTTGTCTTACCATATAGAAATGCTACTTAACATGGCGAACTGCATAATTTTTTTATCAGATAATTGATATTCTAAATGGAGGATGTTATATTGAACATTTGAAAGTTGTTTCTGCTATCCTAGTCAAACTCTCTGTAATCTGCTTCGTTTCAGGAATTGCAGCACATAATCTGGTGAAAGTTATATATTTAAAATAATCAAGAATCCAAGGAACCATTACCAAAGCCCCAACTACTGATCCGATTTCGATAATTTTTGTTTACATGAAAGCTTTGGACATGTCATATACAGTTGCTTGCTCTCCATTTCAAACAGAAATTCTAAAAATACTAATTTCTTCCTTTTCAGAAAAACCGTATTAAGTATTAACCGTATTCAAAATCGTAAAAGAGTCCCCTAGTCACAGTCATTAAGCCTATCTCGGAAATTTTTACTTCATGTGAGTATTCGTGACTTCTAGATAGTTATCAATGGTCGCTTATCTCCAGCTGACCTCAAGTTTCGACAGACATCGAAAAATAGAGCCTTTAGAGCTGACTGATTTCTTCAGTTTGTAGACATTTCTAATTCAATCAGGATATCCTGTTATTTTCTGTTCAAATTTGGTATAAAATTAGTTTTGGGGATAAGATGTAAAGTTGATTGGCAAAAATATAATAATATTGAATGACCCAAGTTAACTGGCATGACTAGATTTAATACTATTAATATGGTTGATGAAAAGTAGATTGTCAAATACCACTACATTATAATATATATTGATTCCGTGACAAAAAATAATTGGATTTATTTCTCTTTTGTTTTGTTTAAACGACATATTTATTTGTTTACAAATTTTTCATTTTTAAAATATTTTTCTAATTTTTGGATCACTCTGGGTGTTTTTGAACTGAATATATTCTTTCGCAGTGTCAGTATAAAAGAATAAAATTTCGCCATTACGGTTTTCAGACGGTTGTTTTTAAACAAGCATTTCTTTTTAAACAAAAAAAGCATTTATTTTTAAACAGAATTAATTAGATCTGATTGGTAACCAATATAATTCCAAAGCTATCTATTCTTTTCAATTTGTGCTTCTTAACATGTGGTGAAGGTATCTTATTCTATTACTTTCTTCTCGCTCTCTAACAACTGCCTACAAATAAATCTTCATTTGCGTTGAACTAATAGCTGCCACCTCTGCACTATATTTTCATGTCAAGGCTTAGATTAAGAGGTACAATCATTAAAGCAAAACAAGAACCTGAAGTGGGTTGTCTAACTTACCACACAACACGTAACAAGGTATTTTGTTTTCCTTTTCTTTCTGACAGTTAGGCTTTTAATCAATAACTAACCGACTTCGTTTACCAAATGATTCCTCAGGATTATTGATTGTATTTAATTTCATTTGCTCCTATACATAAGATGCCCATGGCTTCTTCAACAAAATATTTTTAAGCATCAAATTGGTACATATATTAAAGTCATTTTATTTTTATAACTGTATTATCATGTGCATAAACATTTGTAATGGAATCAAATCCCATGACATGAGAATGGAATAGGGTAATCCAGATAATCTTTTCTCTAATTGGTAGATGCCTTTTGCGATCTTAATCGTCGGGTAAAATGCTCCAATATGAAACAGAATGTTTCTTCTTTAATATTCAACGATGGAAGAAAATCAAGCGATTATATGCTTGATGGGGAATGAAAATGATTTAAATTTACTAGCGGATATTAAATATATTGTTGAAAATTATGCAAAAAGTCCAATAGTTTTAAAATGTTATCAAGATTCAGCAATGCATTTCACAACAGCTTCATTGTTTTCAATAAAAAAAATTATTTTCTGTGTCAAAATGGTGAAAAAAATTTGAACTGTAATATTTTCCATGGTTATCATGAGAAAACGTCAAAATTTCACTTAGATTTTAATCAATAAAAATTCTAATTAAAATTTTAAAAATTCTAATTAAAAAGAACGATTTCAGATACACATTCTGAACCTCCAAAATATATATCTGAGAAATTTAATATCTCTAGGTCTAACAGTTTGTCCTGTTGGAACCCAACATACAAACACGTGAGCATTCTGCTTTATTATAAACTAGCCGCCTTTGGCGACCAGCCGGTTCGTCAATCTTAATGTTCGTTAAAATTTTAATAATTAAATATTTTATGCAATTTCTACTTTAATAGCTTCTTCATCAAAATATTTTAAAACTTCAAATTTTGATTATCATATAATTCATTCATAATATTATAAAGGCCTTCAGTCATAACGTAATATGTATCTCTCATTTTCTGTTAGCACCCGTAGAATTTATGCTTTAAATTAAAGTGGAAAGAATTTATCTTCAATTAATATAATAATATTTTTTACTGAAACAAAGCATTTTTTTATAATCTGATTACTGAAAATAGAGTCACTCAGCGTTTAAACTTTATGGGCACTAAAGAATATTTTTTTAAATTTATGTAATATCTCAAGAGTTGGTCAACAAAATTTTCTTAGATTCACTATGAGCAGATCGATTCATTAACAATGTTTAAATTTAAATGCATCAAACACTAAGAAAATAAAACGAATCGTTTAAAATAAACGGTTGAAAACAGGTTTTAAAAAAACTACTTAAAAAACGTTGTACTTAAAACTATAAGCATATACATGTTGTCATGGCAACAATCAGAACAGAATGCGCATGCGTGAATTTTCTTCGCCGGTTACGTAACGCAAATACGTGATTTTTTCTACGCCAGTTGGGGTAACGCTATGCGGATTAGAAATTTTTAATTTCCTTTATTCTGTTTTATTTTAATTCAAAAGTACTTCAGAATGAATCTGAAAGATTGATTCATTAACAATGTTTAATTTTAAATGCATCAAACATTAAGAAAATAAGCAGAACCGATTGAAATAATCCGCCGAAAAATTTTAACCCTAGCCTCATTACTGTTGGGAGAAAAAAACAACGGAAGCCTTTCTCGTTTGGCGCTGGGGATAATGGAAGATTTTTTTGGCGGAAAAGTTGGCGGTGGGGAAAATGGAAGATTCTTTTGGCGGGAAAGTTAGTTTTTAATTAATAATTAAAATTCTAATTAAAATTTCAAAAAAAGGGACCCCAGGTGCACATTCCCGACCTCTAAGGTATACATGTACCAAATTTGATAGCTGTATGTCAAATGATCTGGCCTGTAGAGCGCCAACACACACACACACACACATTGAGCTTTATTATAAGTATAGATATAGATAGAGACAGAGATAGAGAAATAGATATTTTTGCAATTTACTAAACAGCTGAATTCTACTATCTGAAAAATGAAGTGGAATTGGTAACCCTTTTAAGAAACGAATAAAACAAGATCTCTGTTAATGGAAATTTTTTTAATTTTTATAAAAGACACAATTTTTATTGAGCACTAAAAAGACGAAATATATAAATTTTGATCCATTTCATAATGTATTTCAACATTTCACGGGTATTTATTAATTTTCTTTCCAGTAATATTCATTGAAAGTCTTTCCTAAAAATACTCTTTTTAACTTCCCGCTCTTTTAGAGTATTTGGTGTAGCATATCGTTTGCAAAACTCGCTCTGGAAAAACCAAACAGAAAATCGAAAGAAATTGTTTCTATAAAGAGGTATTCTAAATCAAACAGACAGAAGTATGGATCATTACAGCACTACATATCCCTGAGTTTGGATTTCTATCTGTTGTAACGGCGACCAAAAGCCGCCAAGAAAAAATTTCACCAATTTGGCGATTTTAATTGACAGCATGTGAATCGCACGTGATTTCACATATATAAACTCTTAATTTAATCCAAATTAATTTCCAAAACTTTATCTTGATTTAGCCCATCGTAACTTCATTCTAAAATATTCTCTTATATCTTCATCCAATTCCACTTGTAAAAATAATGCGCCATCAGTACTGTGTATGTATAAAATGAAAGTGATCCCTTTCGATGCCCTTGAAAAGGTGTCAAAGGTCACCACGTGTATTGAATTGGCCCTTGGCCAGAAATCCTTATATAAGACTAGTGATCATTTGTTTCATCCCTTTTTCTTCTTTCTTACCTCTGTTTTTGTGCCGCGCTGCGTCTTCTTGTAAAATAATCATGTTTGTCTCCCGGGAGTGGAGAGAATAAAACGAAATTAAAACTACAAAGTCTCTTCACGGCTTCGAACCTGAATTCTACTTAAACCAAAATAATGTTACATATTATTTTGCCGACAGGATTCAAAAGCATTACATATATATATGCACTTGAGTATATTTATTGAGTATTTTTATATTTGAGTATTTTTATTTATTTTGAGTTGATTATTTTTATAATTTGGCGAATTTTTTTTCTTGGCGCTTTTTTGTCGTCGTTGAAACCAACAAATTACGGTTGTGTACGTGGTAAGAAGAGTAGACTATATTCTCAAAAAAGGCATGACTGTCTTGTGATTCAAGTCAGTAATGCTGTCAAGTCAAATACAAAACTGTTCGATTTGCAAGAAAGTCAGGGCAGAAAAGATTTGGGACCCAAAAGAGGTAAAAGGTTCTTTTCTGCTTAGTTATAAAACTGTCGTACATTTGGTTCTCACTAAAGAGAATCAAACTTTTTTTTACAATATTCTAATTAAAAAATATAAATAGGTGGGGATATTCGTATTGAATAAAATAAACTCAACTTAGAAACCATTGTCTTTGCTATGGATAATTAATTAATTAATAAGTAATTATAAAGACTACACGATATCGAATAATTAATTTCTAAAAAAATTTTTATATACTAAAAAATGTATATTTTTGAAAATTTCTTTATAAAATTTATAGCTTATTTAAGTATTAGGATTCCATTTAATTCATTGAAAATCTAAAAAGCATGGACAAGTAAATTTACGAATGCATGACATGGTGCAAACTTTTCATTCATATAAAGCCCTTTCATTTATATGGTGACAACGTTCGTTCCAATCAATATCTTTTCTTATTTTAAATTGCATTTCTTACACGTATATTTTGTACAATAAAATTTCGTTGCCATGTTATGTCTACAACAAGATGAATGATGAGAAATATGTTCGGAATTCTAAATATTCTTCAGAAGTGAACTAGGTTTTCTCCGGACGCCAGCCACTACAAGAGCCTGCTACTTTCATATTTCCTTACGGATTTTCCTGCTGTATATACCCCTAGTTCAGTTTCTGATATTGCAGAAGAGAAAGTATTCCATCTGTAAACTCTCGAAATTCTTTTGCCTGTTTTTATCTGCTTCGAGGAATATATTGATTTTAAATTGTTATGGCGGAGCATCTTGCAACTAGTCTATATCGTTTGCAATACTTCTTTAAAAAAAAATTTCTTTTTTTGCCTAAGTTATAAAATTTCTCTCAGAATCGGGAAGTGTAGATATTCTGATAAATATAAAATTGCCTAGTTTGAAAATATTCATTTAAAAAATTGAACGGATTTTTCTTCCAACCAGGGTCAATCCTCCTTTACTAATATTAAAATTTCTGACAATTTATTTGAGGATAACTTTGATTTAAAAAGAAATGTAATTCTCATGTGTCTTAACTCATTATCCCAGCCTCCTATTTATAGAACAGTTGCGTTTCTTTCTCGTACCTAAGCCATACACGTTACATTGTTTTTTTTATGCCTTGATTTATTTGCATTATTTAAAGAATCAATAAATAGTCGCAAACTCTTACAATATTTTAAATTGGCATATACCACCCATTGATCAAATTTTGAAATGAAAGATTTCAGATTTTCTAATTTATTTTCGACGTAAAGCAAAGAACTTACTATATTTTAAAAATCTTTTTAATATACATAGGACTCCTATAGTAAAATGAATGTTTTAGAAAATTGTCGAAAAATCACAGTAATTAATATTTAACTCGAAAAAAAAATTTCGATAATTTTTCACAGCCATTTCAACTCAGATTTGAAACAAACCTAACCAAAGCCATAGTAATATATAATTTTAAAAGGAAATAAAAAATCATTATTTGAATTTTTTTTTTTTTCAAAAAAAAAAAGAATGTGAACACACAAAGAAAAAAAAATCGTAAAAATGTTTGAACGCTAACATATTTTCATAAAAATTCGAATTTAATCAGACACTTTTTTTTTCTGCAAGTGGCGGCATTTTGAATATCGTTTGGATTTTATCTGTTCCTATATATTTGGAAAAAAAAATATCCTGTTTATCTAAAAATGATTTGTAAGTAGACGAAAATACTGTATGATGCTACTTCAAATGATGCTGATGTCTTTTTAATATAAAATTGGTAAATTCTTTCAAAATGTAGCTAAATTAATACTACTATAATGTCATTACATTACATTTTATTATATTACGTAGATATAAAACAAAATCCTTCTTCTTCAGCTTTCAACATTAGAAGAAGACCTCGCGATTAAATATTTGATGAAACAGTAAAAACAATTTGAATTTCATAGTAATATATTGTTGAAAATTATTGTAAAATTATTGTAAAAAAACATTTTTTTTAATTATCAAAACTCAGAACAATTTTAATGATTATTAATTTGGTATCATTAAAAAGACCATTTTTTAAATTTTAAAACGACGAAAAATTTTGTCCAATAACATTTTTGGAAATTATCGCAGAAAAATACTAAATTTTATTTTTTATCAGTTAAAATTATAATTAAAACGCAAAGTATACATGTGCCAAATTTGGTAGTTGTAGATTTAAACGATTTGGCTTGTCGAGCGCCAACCTATACAACATACACACATTTGTCTTTATTATTAGTAAAGATAAAGGTTGATTGTCTATATAAAAATGTTTTAATAATGAATTTAAATTATCAGTTCAAACTTTGTGTATTGGAAAGAATTCCTTTTTATTAAGATAATGTTCCTAAGTACACATCTCCCAATGTCCGTCTTTAAAGACTTTATAACTGCCCAGAAATTCTAAAAATACTCCTCGAACAGTTCTTCCTCCCCCTTCCCCCGAAATGCAGAAACATTGAGGCAAAATAACAAATACACAAGATATTATGGTTGTTAAAGAATATCAAACATAATAATAAAATATCTAAAATGTTTCTATGTTTACTGACTCGTCACTTCTATATTGTAATATCCCACGATTTTTGTAAAAAGACTTTTGTAAAATAACATTACATTTTACTGATAATACTCTAAGAAATAAGTTTTGCTTTGTATTCAAATTGCTTTTTGCAGTGTTGTTAAGAACAGAATAAAGGCCATAAAATATTTCTCTGAGAAATGTATGTTTTATACATTCTCACGAGCATCGAAAACTTTGATCTCTTTTAGAGACAATATGTATGTACTAAATCGATAATCAGAATTTAATTTACTTCACAAGTATCTAAAATTTGATGTTAATACAAAAAAAAATCACCGGAATCTTTAAATCTAAGCTTTAACTTTAATTGTGTTAATATTACGTACTAAGTTTCATTAATCTGTGCCATGTTGTTTTACGGATTTGTTTTATAAACACTGAATTTGCGAATGCAAATAAAGATAACATATTAAATTTCTGTTTCCAAATTATCGCGTTATGAGCCCACGAATACATTGATAGACGGCAAGTTAACAGTCTTTAACAACGTCAACTTGTTAACAATTTTCACAAAAATCTGTAATTTCATTTCCTCTTTATTTTTGAGTTCATATGCACGCAGTAAGGCAGGCATATAGACTTTCTACCAATGGATTTCATCTAAAAGTTGAACAGCTACAACACTGCTATAAAACCACATACTAAATTTCATTCATCTAGCTTATTTCTTTTTCTCTTGAAATATGCTCCTAATGTTCTGGAAGAGAATATGTTTCTGAAATGCGTTTAAAATCAAACACATGACTTCGGTAGAAATAAATTGTAAAAATCTAAGCTATTTGAAATTTCATTTTTAAAAAAAGTGCCGTACTTTCTTACAGACTTATATTATAGTTTCATACAAAATTTCTAGACGTAATTTAATTCTGAAATGACCGTTCGATATAAAAATAAGCTTTTTTAATGAACGTCTGATATAAAAGGTCTAGTAGAATAGGGTGAAAAAAGATTGTACCCAGGTTATTTGATTGACTTACGAACTTTATTGACGCCAAAAGTAAAACTGTTTTAAAAAATGCTTTAAAGTTTCTGGAATTATCAGTCTTATAAGATCTATCTCCTCATCGCCTCTTGGGCGCTACGAAAAAATGAGAGCTTCAATCAGAAAAAGGACTGCTGAAATCCATCTTAAATTGGTATCAAATTGGATAACAATAAAAGAAAGTTGGAGAAAACTTTTAGATTTTCTTCATCCGCAGAAATACTTTTTGTTTCGTTTTTAATTTTTTGTTCTTGATTTATACATAAGGTGTTGTCAGAGAAATTTCATTAGTACAGTGAGAAAAAAAAAAGAAATTTTTTAACTGAAAAGGATTTACAAAGTTTTCGCTTTTCGTTCTTACTTTCTCGTATTTGGAGTGTACAAATAGAAGGTATTGAAATCGTCAAAATATTCGTTTGAAAAATTTTCCAGACCTTCCTAAGTTTGAGAAACACATTTTTGGAAATATTTCTAACTGTGAATACAATAACTCAAAAGCGTTTTGAGCTAGACGGATGAAATTTGGCATATGTATTTTACATAAATTTGCAAATTTCTATCAAATTTTGAATAAATTCCATTCAGAGAAAGTCTGTTTGTCCTAGTACAAATGAACATGATAGCTACAAAATGTAAAGAGCTAGACAGATAAAATTTATTACATTGATTTAGCATCTACTATATACAGGGTGCGGCACCAAAATTCGGACAAATTTATTACATCATAAAATAGAAGTTTATTATTTTTTTTTAAATTTTTGTTCAATTCTTTTTGTCTACCACTTCAATTATAACATATTCTATAATGTATCTTTTAGTTTATGTGCTGATTTTTGGCCTTTCTACAATGCCAAGCAAAATATATGCCATTTTAAAGTTGGAAAACGAACAGTATAAAGTCGTTCGTTTGCTTAATATGCCTCGGCAAACAGTGTCTGATGCAATCTATCGTTTCAAAGAGCTTGACAATGATGGTTAAAGTCCAGGAAGTGAACTAAAACGTATGGCTTTCAGTAGACGTACTTTATCAAAAAGCGAGTTCAATGAAATTCGAAGCTTCCTATGAAAAAGATCGCTCGTGAACTGGAAATAAGGGACTGATCAGAGCAACGAGTTTCAAAATCAGAGCTTGGACTGAAGCCTTACAAGGTCTAGAAAGTTAAGCTTCTCACTGAAGAAAACAAACTCGTAAGGCTCCAAAGACGCCAAAAGCTTTTGGAATGGACCGCATGTCAGAACTGAGAGAGATTCCTTTTCACTAATGAGAAGCTCTTTACCATCCAAAAGTTCGAAACTCCAGGAACTAGACGATCTGGTCTGTAGACGCACCAAGCACTTCAGCATTTGGTGAACATCACAAACATCCAAAATAGTTCATGGTCTGAAGCGGAATTTGCGAAAGTTGCGAAACATCTCTGGTTTTTGTGGATGAGGCAGCTAAAATAATTCAAAAATTGTACCAGTGGAACATTCTAGAAGTTGTTATATTTCCGCGGACCAAAACGCACTTCGGCGGTGTAAAGTGGGAGTTTCAACAAGACTCTGCATCAACTCACTAGGCTAAAAAGACCAAAGAGTGGTGGAAAGAACATTTTCTGGAAGTGATATCATCTGGAGAATGGGCACAATACTCGCCGAATCTCAATCCCATGATTAAAGTGTATGGTCCATTTTGGAATCTAGGGCTTGCACTAAACGACATAAAAGTTTGGACTCTCAAAAGCAATGGCATCTGCTGGAATAGGATAGATTAAAAGAAGAAAATTTGCGGCCCATTGCTGGTAATTTCAATAAGCTTTTGCGCCTCTGCATCACTGCAAAAGCCGGCCGCTTTGAAACCAATTAAATTTATTTATCAGTAAAAGTCTACTCTTATTATTATTTGTTATATTTTGTTAAGTTATTAGTTTTTAATCAAGTTTTATTAAACTTTGTTTGTCTGGGGTTTTCTGCCGCACCCTGTAGATTCTTATCAAATTTTGGACCAAATCTGTCAAAGAGCTGTTCGTCTGTCTATCGGTACTTTTGCGTGCATACAAACGCAATAATTCATAAACACAATGAATTACATTATTGAAATTCGATATATGCTATAATGACGACAACTGCCGCTCTGTGTCAAATTTTGATTTCAAAAGGTCGGGAAAAAAGCGTCAAATTTTATATTCGATTATTCAGATACCTCTACATAAGGGACTTCTTCCAGGGATTAATCGCCAAAGATCGCTCGCTGTGTTCAATAAAAATGTTAAATTCAAGCCAAATATATATATATTTCGTATCTATTGTTCACCAAACCCATGCAGAGCATTCGCAGTCTTATGCAATGTCCACAATTTTATACGATGAAATGGGATGACACCTTTATTAGAAAGTATGCCAGAAAGTTTCGGTAAAAACACTCCAGCCATTTTATTTCTCATACACGAACTATACCAAAGTAAATATTCTGACAGCAATTTTTAGTGAATACCCATATTTTGGGCTAGTCGTCTTTCGTGACTAGCTAGTTCATCGGGAAGGGCAGTTGTATTTAATTCCAATTAAATCGTTTAGAAATATTTTCTTATTTGTGATTCCTCCAAATTGTCAAGCATGAAAGCCATATTATTTTAATTGTCCTACATGTGATCTTCTATTTGAGTAAGGAATCAGTCATATAATTTCATAACTATCTTAAAAGAGTTTTTAAAAATCGCTCTTCCATCTTCTAACTTTTGCGATACTAGCCGACTTTGGCGGACATTTTTTTTTCACTTAGTTTATTGGCTTGTTAGGCTGTTGAATGATTAATATGGAATGTTTTGGCCGTATAGCATTGTAATGTGATGCGATACCAGTTGTTCTAATTTAAAAACATTTAATCCAGCGACGAAGAAGGTGGTAGTCGGTTCACCACGCTAGCTACATTCAACTCACAGCTCTACTGTCTACTGCTTACGTGGGGGGGAAAAGAAAATCACATTAAAAGAACTTCAACACAACACAGCTCTATTTTGCGGAAGGAGTCTCGTAGCATCCTGCCGCGATTGAAATTGTAAATTCCAACAATACACAATGTAACATAGAGAGATAATAATATTGTTACGAATTTCCTGCGATGTGCTTAGAGTAAATTCAATAAGCAGAATCCCTTTTAAAAAAATAAATAAAGCTCTTTATTTAACGAAGACTACAAGAATAACACTGCGCATTCAATAGCTCAGTCACCAGCCTACAGCTTGCTTGCTGTCTAAGGCTCCAATACAACTCCTAGCTTGATGGTTGGGTTGACGGGGCGCATAGCCCCGGCAGGGGCTTATCCCCGGTAAGGAGAGACTTCACAGTGCTTTGCTGTCTATACTTTGCCGTGGCCGTCTTCGACGAAATTTGGAGATGACGAGTGTCAGGACTCATTGTGATTGTCTGATATTAGGGTGAGGGTGTGTGTGGGGGGGGGTACGCTGCCGTTGGGCTTAGTAAGTTTTTACTGCTTGTGAGCTAGAATTGGCTATTGAGATACAGTATAATTTGAGTTTGAAAAAATAAAAGTTAGGAAGAAAAACTAAGGGGCTGAGATAAATTAAAGTAGTATATTACGGGGTCTTCTAGAGTTTGTAGATGGTTTATATTTAGGGATTTTAGCTATTGCTTCATTTTCATTCTTATCCATGTTTTTAAAGAAGTTAGTGGCTAGATTTTTAATGAATTTTTTAAGAGGGGGATAGTCTAGGCATAAGTACATATTTGTATTGGGCATGTAGTATTTCATATTGCAGAAATTTCTAATTAAGTTATTTTGCTGGCGTTCAATAAGTCTAAGATTAGTCTTGGCAGCATATCCCCACACAGGGCAGGCATAAGTTAATACTGGACGCAAGTAGGCAGAGTAAATAAGCATTTTATTTTGTCTACTCATTTTGGAGTTTCGAGAAATTAAGGGATAAAATTTACGAGTTAGGTCTCGAAACTTTTTAGCTGTGTAAATAAAGTGGGGTTTCCAAGTTAATTTACTATCTAGAATAACACCTAAATATTTGCATTCCTTAGACCACGGGACAGTTTGATTTTTAATTTTAACTGGGGAGAAATTCTTTTTACAGTTATTTTTATTAAAAACTATAGCTTCAGTTTTACTAGCATTTATTTCAATTTTCCATTCGACGAACCAGTCCTCAAGAGATTTAATATGTCGGTTTAAAGCTATGGTAATGAAATTTTGATTTTTGTTTCTAGCTAGTATTGCAGTGTCATCAGCGTACATGCACAACATAGTGTTAAATTGCTTGGGGATATCATTAATAAACAAGGAAAATAAAATTGGCCCTAGTTTAGATCCTTGAGGTACACCTGCAAGAATAGGTTTTACTTCCGAAAATTCATTGTTTATCTTGATTTTAAAGGATCTGTAACTGAGGTAAGAAATTATAATTTTGATAAGGTGTGGGGGTATGTTGTAATTAATTAGCTTGTATATAAGACCATCTTGCCAAACTCTGTCAAAAGCTTTCTGAATGTCAAGGAAAACCGCTGCAGTTTTTTGTTTATTTTAAAAACCTTCTTCAATGAATTCTACTGCTCTAATTAATTGGTGGGTTGTAGATAGGTTACGGCGAAATCCAAATTGTTCAGGTGTTAGTATATTATGTTCTTCTAGGTAATTATTTAATCTATTGAGAATTATCTGTTCAGCAATTTTGCTGACAGAAGAGAGTAGGGATATGGGTCTATAACTGCAGGGATCAGTTGGGTCTTTTCCTGGTTTTAATATGGGGATAACTGCAGCTGTTTTCCATGACATGGGAAAATATCCTAATTTGAGAATGCTATGAATTATATTAATTAAAAATTTTAGGTAATTGTCCGGAAGTGTTTTTAACATTTTGTTGTTAATACTGTCAAGGCCAGGGGCTTTTTTGATATTAAGTTTTTTAATATGATCCTTTAATTCATCAGTTGAGGGAGGGGGAATATCAATAAATTTTTGTGGCAATGAGTCGAGAAAGCCTTTGACTGTATTATTTACATTATGTTCTGTGGTGAAATTGCTCAATTCATTAAGTTGAAATTGTTTCTCAAGGCTAGCCGCCAGGCAGTTTGCTTTTTCTTTATCAGTTATTGCAATACTAGCAGGGCCTTTAAGGACCGGAATTTTTTGTTTTTTACTTTTAAAAGTTTTGACAAGTTTCCAGATTGATCCGTCTTCTGTGTTAACACTAATTAATTTGTGTATAAATTCATTGCTTTGAATTTTATTGTTAAGTTTTTCAATTTCCTTATTAATTTGGTTCATTAGTCTCTTGAAGACTGGGTCTCTGGTTTTTTGAAAATTTTTCCTGGCAAAGTTCCTGTCCCTGATTAGGTCTCTAATTTTAGGGTCAATAAAATTTTGACTATTTATAATGGGGGTGGAGGCTAGATTTTTTGCATTAATAATTTGCGATTCGAAGATGTTTACAAAATGGTCAAGTTTATCTGGGTTTGTAAATTCATCAATGTTTGGGGTTTCTGATTGACTGAGGGTTAATTTAAAATTATTCCAGTTTGTTTTAAATTTATTAAGATTATTGGGCAGGGAATATTTAAAGAAAAAATTTAATAAGATGGGATTATGGTCAGAGCTAAGTTCAGGTAAGGAGTGAATTTCATATGGGTACAGGAAGTCTTTAATTAAGGTGAGGTCTATTGTATTGGCTGACTGAGGCCCAAATCTAGTGGGGGTGGACGGTGCTATAATGTCTAATCCGGCCTGAAGGGCGAATGATTTTAGGGAATTACCTTTTGGGCAGTTACGCTTACAATCCCAGCTAACGTGGTGAGCGTTAAAGTCTCCGCAAATTATTTGATTAGGTCCTGTTTGCATCAGGTTTCCGATGTCGAAAATAAAATTGGAATTATCTGCACTAGGGGGGATATAAATAGAGATTAAGGTTATTGGATCTTGATTTTTAAAATTTAATTTTACTACATTAGCTTCTACATGTTGTAGTAAAGGTGGGGGGACCTCACTGTGAGGTAAACCATTTTTAATTAAAATTGCAGTACCGCCGCCAGCCTGGTTAGCTCTGTAACTGTAATATGAGAAATAGTTTGCCAGGAAAATTTTTCTTTGTGGTCTAAGGTGGGTTTCTTGCAGTAGGATTACATCGGGGTTATACTTATTTACAAAATTACGAAGGTCAATTATTTTATTGTTAATGCCATTTGCGTTCCAATAGACTATGCGAAGGCTATTGCAGGAGAAAACTAGTTAGTGACAGGTAGACTTGGGTTATCGAATGCCTTCATGAGTATATCCAGTTTTTCCATAACAGTGTTTGCGGTTTTTAGTTTTTTAAGCTGTGAAAAGAGTAAAGGGTACTCGGTCGTTAGCTTTTTCAGTTCTTTCATTGCTTCTATAATGTCAGCGAAATCATTGCCTTCTAAAACGGTGTTGTTGGCTTGTTTGTGACCATAGGTTTGTGGCGCCAGCTCTGGTGGGCTTGTGTGGTAAGAGTGTAATGGAGGCGCCATCTCATGATGGCTTGTGTTTTTAAAAAGACCTGCAAAACTGACATTTGGCCTGATCAGAGCTTGGTTTTTGTGAAAATAGTTGTCCCTATTTTTTCTCGCAGACTGAATTTTTGGGAAGGCCTCGCAGCCGCGGTAAGATGCTATGTGCCCTTGTTTGCCGCAATTGATGCAAGTTGGCGTTTCAATTTTTTCTTTTATCACGCAAGCATTAGTTTCGTGGCTTTCGCCACACTTCAGACATCTGGGCTTTATTTTGCAGTTATTCGCTGCATGGTGAAAAAAGTTGCAACGATAACATTGCGAGACTAGGTTGCGACCTCTGTAGGGCTCTACTGTGATACTAAGGTAATCCAGATGTTCTATTTTAAAGATTTCCTCGGCTTTTTCAGTTTTATTAAGTTCAACCATATAAAATGGAAGAGGTCTCTTAGTTCTTAGCTGGGTAAGTTGAACAACCCTAGTCACTGGGAAACCACTATCAACTAGGTTTTGAGCTATTATTTTTGTGTCGTATTCATGGGGGAGCCCTTTGATGACTGCTTTTAATGGTCTTTTGTTTTGGGGGGTTATGATATAATAATCATAACCCTGCTGCCTGCAGAAATTTTGAATGGCTTTGTGTTGATCAGCCGATTCTGGGAATATTTTAATGAACCCTTTATTCAGTTTCTTGACAGTTTTGCCGCAGGTTTTGGCAATTTGGGATAAAATTTCATTAAAGTTATCTGCATATTTCAACATTATTGGTGGTATTTTATGTTCTGCAGTGTTGGGAGTTTCATTTTCAACTGGAATATTATTGAGGACTTGAAATTTATTGCTTAAGTTAATTACATTTTTAGGGGGTTCCGGTTTATTTCTGGCAAGTTTCCTCTTTGTTGGAGAGACGAAATTATCATTATTCAGGTTCAGGGAGGGTTCCTTAGAGTGTTCACATTTCGAGTCCTGACAAGAACTAACAAGGTTCATCTTACCCAGAAGGGTCTCCATCTCCTGAATCGCTTGTTTTCTTCTAGACTCCATGGCTGCAAGATGCGGGTGTGCATAATCAATCTGCTCCCTCTTGGCATGCCTTGTGGCTTGGTTGATACCTTCAATTTCAAGTCTTAGGACTTTTACCGCATCTCGGATCATCAATCTTTCCTTGCAATGGATGCAAGTGTATTTCTCTTTAGTTTGAGGCAGATCACTATGATTGCCATCAATGATCATTTCTTCATTCGTCTCCGCGCATCTGCGCTTTCCACCTTCTTCGCAAACGCTACCGAATACAACTCCTAGCTTGATGGTTGGGTTGACGGGGCGCCTAGCCCCGGCAGGGGCTTATCCCCGGTAAGGAGAGACTTCACAGTGCTTTGCTGTCTATACTTTGCCGTGGCCGTCTTCGACGAAATTTGGAGATGACGAGTGTCAGGACTCATTGTGATTGTCTGATATTAGGGTGAGGGTGTGGGGGGGGGTACGCTGCCGTTGGGCTTAGTAAGTTTTTACTGCTTGTGAGCTAGAATTGGCTATTGAGAAACAGTATAATTTGAGTTTGAAAAAATAAAAGTTAGGAAGAAAAACTAAGGGGCTGAGATAAATTAAAGTAGTATATTACGGGGTCTTCTAGAGTTTGTAGATGGTTTATATTTAGGGATTTTAGCTATTGCTTCATTTTCATTCTTATCCATGTTTTTAAAGAAGTTAGTGGCTAGATTTTTAATGAATTTTTTAAGAGGGGGATAGTCTAGGCATAAGTACATATTTGTATTGGGCATGTAGTATTTCATATTGCAGAAATTTCTAATTAAGTTATTTTGCTGGCGTTCAATAAGTCTAAGATTAGTCTTGGCAGCATATCCCCACACAGGGCAGGCATAAGTTAATACTGGACGCAAGTAGGCAGAGTAAATAAGCATTTTATTTTGTCTACTCATTTTGAAGTTTCGAGAAATTAAGGGATAAAATTTACGAGTTAAGTCTCGAAACTTTTTAGCTGTGTAAATAAAGTGGGGTTTCCAAGTTAATTTACTATCTAGAATAACGCCTAAATATTTGCATTCCTTAGACCACGGGACAGTTTGATTTTTAATTTTAACTGGGGAGAAATTCTTTTTACAGTTATTTTTGTTAAAAACTATAGCTTCAGTTTTACTAGCATTTATTTCAATTTTCCATTCGACGAACCAGTCCTCAAGAGATTTAATATGTCGGTTTAAAGCTATGGTAATGAAATTTTGATTTTTGTTTCTAGCTAGTATTGCAGTGTCATCAGCGTACATGCACAACATAGTGTTAAATTGCTTGGGGATATCATTAATAAACAAGGAAAATAAAATTGGCCCTAGTTTAGATCCTTGAGGTACACCTGCAAGAATAGGTTTTACTTCCGAAAATTCATTGTTTATCTTGATTTTAAAGGATCTGTAACTGAGGTAAGAAATTATAATTTTGATAAGGTGTGAGGGTATGTTGTAATTAATTAGCTTGTATATAAGACCATCTTGCCAAACTCTGTCAAAAGCTTTCTGAATGTCAAGGAAAACCGCTGCAGTTTTTTGTTTATTTTCAAAACCTTCCTCAATGAATTCTACTGCTCTAATTAATTGGTGGGTTGTAGATAGGTTACGGCGAAATCCAAATTGTTCAGGTGTTAGTATATTATGTTCTTCTAGGTAATTATTTAATCTATTGAGAATTATCTGTTCAGCAATTTTGCTGACAGAAGAGAGTAGGGATATGGGTCTATAACTGCAGGGATCAGTTGGATCTTTTCCTGGTTTTAATATGGGGATAACTGCAGCTGTTTTCCATGACATGGGAAAATATCCTAATTTGAGAATGCTATGAATTATATTAATTAAAAATTTTAGGTAATTGTCCGGAAGTGTTTTTAACATTTTGTTGTTAATACTGTCAAGGCCAGGGGCTTTTTTGATATTAAGTTTTTTAATATGATCCTTTAATTCATCAGTTGAGGGAGGGGGAATATCAATAAATTTTTGTGGCAATGAGTCGAGAAAGCCTTTGACTGTATTATTTACATTATGTTCTGTGGTGAAATTGCTCGATTCATTAAGTTGAAATTGTTTCTCAAGGCTAGCCGCCAGGCAGTTTGCTTTTTCTTTATCAGTTATTGCAATACTAGCAGGGCCTTTAAGGGCCGGAATTTTTTGTTTTTTACTTTTAAAAGTTTTGACAAGTTTCCAGATTGATCCGTCTTCTGTGTTAACACTAATTAATTTGTGTATAAATTCATTGCTTTGGATTTTATTGTTAAGTTTTTCAATTTCCTTATTAATTTGGTTCATTAGTCTCTTGAAGACTGGGTCTCTGGTTTTTTGAAAATTTTTCCTGGCAAAGTTCCTGTCCCTGATTAGGTCTCTAATTTTAGGGTCAATAAAATTTTGACTATTTATAATGGGGGTGGAGGCTAGATTTTTTGCATTAATAATTTGCGATTCGAAGATGTTTACAAAATGGTCAAGTTTATCTGGGTTTGTAAATTCATCAATGTTTGGGGTTTCTGATTGACTGAGGGTTAATTTAAAATTATTCCAGTTTGTTTTAAATTTATTAAGATTATTGGGCAGGGAATATTTAAAGAAAAAATTTAATAAGATGGGATTATGGTCAGAGCTAAGTTCAGGTAAGGAGTGAATTTCATATGGGTACAGGAAGTCTTTAATTAAGGTGAGGTCTATTGTATTGGCTGACTGAGGCCCAAATCTAGTGGGGGTGGACGGTGCTATAATGTCTAATCCGGCCTGAAGGGCAAATGATTTTAGGGAATTACCTTTTGGGCAGTTACGCTTACAATCCCAGCTAACGTGGTGAGCGTTAAAGTCTCCACAAATTATTTGATTAGGTCCTGTTTGCATCAGGTTTTCGATGTCGAAAATAAAATTGGAATTATCTGCACTAGGGGGGATATAAATAGAGATTAAGGTTATTGGATCTTGATTTTTAAAATTTAATTTTACCACGCTAGCTTCTACATGTTGTAGTAAAGGTGGGGGGACCTCACTGTGAGGTAAACCATTTTTAATTAAAATTGCAGTACCGCCGCCAGCCTGGTTAGCTCTGTAACTGTAATATGAGAAATAGTTTGCCAGGAAAATTTTTCTTTGTGGTCTAAGGTGGGTTTCTTGCAGTAGGATTACATCGGGGTTATACTTATTTACAAAATTACGAAGGTCAATTATTTTATTGTTAATGCCATTTGCGTTCCAATAGACTATGCGAAGGCTATTGCAGGAGAAAACTAGTTAGTGACAGGTAGACTTGGGTTATCGAATGCCTTCATGAGTATATCCAGTTTTTCCATAACAGTGTTTGCGGTTTTTAGTTTTTTAAGCTGTGAAAAGAGTAAAGGGTACTCGGTCGTTAGCTTTTTCAGTTCTTTCATTGCTTCTATAATGTCAGCGAAATCATTGCCTTCTAAAACGGTGTTGTTGGCTTGTTTGTGACCATAGGTTTGTGGCGCCAGCACTGGTGGGCTTGTGTGGTAAGAGTGTAATGGAGGCGCTATCTCATGATGGCTTGTGTTTTTAAAAAGACCTGCAAAACTGACATTTGCCCTGATCAGAGCTTGGTTTTTGTGAAAATAGTTGTCCCTATTTTTTCTCGCAGACTGAATTTTTGGGAAGGCCTCGCAGCCGCGGTAAGATGCTATGTGCCCTTGTTTGCCGCAATTGATGCAAGTTGGCGTTTCAATTTTTTCTTTTATCACGCAAGCATTAGTTTCGTGGCTTTCGCCACACTTCAGACATCTGGGCTTTATGTTGCAGTTATTCGCTGCATGGTGAAAAAAGTTGCAACGATAACATTGCGAGACTAGGTTGCGACCTCTGTAGCGCTCTACTGTGATACTAAGGTAATCCAGATGTTCTATTTTAAAGATTTCCTCGGCTTTTTCAGTTTTATTAAGTTCAACCATATAAAATGGAAGAGGTCTCTTAGTTCTTAGCTGGGTAAGTTGAACAACCCTAGTCACTGGGAAACCACTATCAACTAGGTTTTGAGCTATTATTTTTGTGTCGTATTCATGGGGGAGCCCTTTGATGACTGCTTTTAATGGTCTTTTGTTTTGGGGGGTTATGATATAATAATCATAACCCTGCTGCCTGCAGAAATTTTGAATGGCTTTGTGTTGATCAGCCGATTCTGGGAATATTTTTATGAACCCTTTATTCAGTTTGTTGACAGTTTTGCCGCAGGTTTTTGCAATTTGGGATAAAATTTCATTAAAGTTATCTGCATATTTCAACATTATTGGTGGTATTTTATGTTCTGCAGTGTTGGGAGTTTCATTTTCAACTGGAATATTATTGAGGACTTGAAATTTATTGCTTATGTTAATTACATTTTTAGGGGGTTCCGGTTTATTTCTGGCAAGTTTCCTCTTTGTTGGAGAGACGAAATTATCATTACTCAGGTTCAGGGAGGGTTCCTTAGAGTGTTCACATTTCGAGTCCTGACAAGAACTAACAAGGTTCATCTTACCCAGAAGGGTCTCCATCTCCTGAATCGCTTGTTTTCTTCTAGACTCCATGGCTGCAAGATGCGGGTGAGCATAATCAATCTGCTCCCTCTTGGCATGCCTTGTGGCTTGGTTGATACCTTCAATTTCAAGTCTTAGGACTTTTACCGCATCGCGGATCATCAATCTTTCCTTGCAATGGATGCAAGTGTATTTCTCTTTAGTTTGAGGCAGATCACTATGATTGCCATCAATGATCATTTCTTCATTCGTCTCCGCGCATCTGCGCTTTCCACCTTCTTCGCAAACGCTACCGTTCATGACGGAAGCTAACACGAGAATGCCGAATACAACTCCTAATCTTTCGTGCTTGTTTTTATATGCTCTCTGCCGGAAGTGACGTCACTAACAGGAAGTTATGTCATATTAGAAAAATCCAGAACCTTGGAGAGAATTCAAGAAATCAGGATCCCTCTAGAAAATTCTCTCTGTCGCCAAGGTTTCCAACTTGCGTCGCCAAACTTGGCGAAATGTCGCCAAATTTGGCGACAAAAATTAGTTGCCTAAAACATCGCCAATGAGCCAATATCTCGCCAATTTGGCGACTTGCTATTGAAATACAATGGGATACATATAACATTCATTATCATAAGACAAATTACACCAATTTACAGAATTCGTAACAATATAGTATTACAACAATATTAATGAAAAACACAACAGTAGAAGAAAAATTACAACATTAGAAATACAACAGCATACGATAACAATTTTTTTAATAGAATACAAATATCCCGTACATATATGTTCAAAATTTCACCATCAGGCACCGTAAGTTAACTATTCTTACTCTATTATCTCTACCAATAAAAATTTCATTAATTTGTCCAAGTAACCACTGTGTAGAGGGTAAATTTTCCTCTTTTAGTAAGACCAGAGAGTCTAACTCGATATAATTTTTAATAAATAACCATTTATTCCTTTCTTGTCGATTATTAAAATAATCTCTTTTCCAGAGTTTCCAAATTAGTTTGCTGTATTTAGTTATTTTTGCCATTTAGAAAGTCTACCTTCCTTAATATCCATCAATTCTGGTTCAGGAAGAACAGTAATAGGTTTCAATATCACCATTTCTTTCTTTCTTGTATATTATTGAGATAATCTCTTTTAAAGAGTTTCCAAATTTTTTGGCTTTTTTAAGTTATTTTTTGCCATTTAGAAAGTATAGCTTCCTTTATATCTATCAATTATGGATCAGAAAGAGCAGGATTGATATATCAAGAAATGTCCAGGAGCTAGAATTTCAGAGTCATCAAAATCGGAAGAAAGTGGAGTGAGGAGTTTAAAAATCAAGATGCCTTCAATTTCAACTAGGATTGTTACAAATTCTTCAAGGTTCAAAATTTGTTTTCCAATAACTCTTTTCAAAAGAAAATTGAAGGATTTTACTCCCGCCTCCCAAGTTCCTCTAAAATTAGGAGATTTAGGTGGAATGAATTTCTATTCAATTCCTTGCGCAGTTAAATAATAAGTTTCATCTGGAGAATTAACAAGTTCAAACAATGTTTTATCTCAATCTAAGCAACAACAAATGTTTTTGCATTATCAGTCATGATTTTTGCATATATGCCTCTTCTACCAAAGAAACATTTTAGAATTGCTATAAAATCTTCACTTTTAAATCAGTTACAAATTCTAGGTATATAACTTTAGAACACAAGCAGATATAAAAGCTACATAGATTTTATCAAAAAGCCCCTTTTCTCTGATTTTTGAACTTTATGAAGAATGGACTATAAAAGTGTATTCTAGTGGCATTGGAAGCGTAAGTTGGTTTTAAACGTTCTTTTGGTAGATTGGCCATAATTTGATTATCACACACTGACTATTCCGACCCGCCGGAAGGCAAACGGAAAAATTTAAATGACCAGACCGCCGCAATAGCAACACCGGAGGAAACTGTGGGTGAGCCCTAAAGACCATCACCGGCCACGGTACAGCCTTTCCCTAAGGAAGTACGCCCCGTCATCGATGGCAGGAGCCAAATTCCCACCTTTTCGTGTGCCCACAAGGGTGGAGAAAACGAATCACCATACCGGAAGCTTCTCATCCTCAATTACGAGGTGCCCCCCCCCGTGGGATCCATAATTTGATTAGAGGAAACAGGTTTAATTTTAAAACAAGTTACACAATCATTAGACTTTCTTTCGCTGAAAGATGCTAAGAACTAAGCTGTCTAGTTTAACTTATAATTTCTACAAGCACCTTAATCTAAAAATTAAGATAATTGCTTTAATAAAAAGCAATAACAATAATGAACAAAAATTTTAATTTAAATTAAAATATATTTTTACAAATACCTTCGACTGAAATGGGTTCGTTTCCTGCATCTCTCTTCTCTAAATAGCCTTATTACTTTATTTTTAAAAGGTCTGGCAGTTGAAAGGCACTTTAACATTTTTAATCTTTAAGACGACAAATCCTTCAAAAGCCTTACACGTCAAATGTCTCGACATATTCTTGACTACTTCAGCCATTTTTACAAATCCAATAATTAATAAGCTAACGTCAAGCTCAGCTATCTGGGAAAATAAGCTTGGTGAGTCGAACAAGATCTTGTTCTCGATGATAGCGATGGCAGTAATTAGTATTAATAGAGGGGGAAAAGAAATAAACGATGGAAATACGAGAAATTCTGCTGGAAATTGTTCTAATTAGTTCATTTGTAAGGGTGATGTGCCTTGCTTGCTGCATTCGGAAGGAAATCTAAGTTAGTTTCCGGCGTTTTAGTGATCAATCATCGACTTAACAGGCGCAGGAAAGTTCTTAGGCGGAAATAATTTTTCGGAAATGGGAAGAATTTGTTTTAATTTTATTTAGAAGAATATTTGCATCATTCGTTTTGAATGCGAATATAAGAAAAAAAAATGACGTTCCCCAGTTCCCTAATTGATACTTTAGATAAACATGGGCATCTATAAATGATTTTTATTATGAAATTCATTTCAATTCCTCCTGCCAACTGAATTTTAAATATTACAGTGACATTCGTATCCTTTTGAATTTATAATACAATTTAAAATCATTAATTAAATGTATTGCATTTTTACACTTTCTCTTTTGACATTCGACTGTTCGATCGTATTATTGGTGTCAAAAAAAGTTCAATTAAATCTAATCAATAACTTTCTCATATATTTATATTATATAATAGGCTTTGTGTTTGGCTTCATACTATAAGAAGCAAAATCGAATAAACAATTTCGAACTATTTCTTTTCATCGGATAGTTTAAAAACAAGACAAAAAAAACTGCAATTGCAATTTTGGCATAAATATCATATTGTTACGAATCTGTAATGTTGATTCCCTGCACGGTTAGTTCTACCGTAGGAAATACCTTTTTACGATCAGGTCTATTGGATGCTGATCGGATGCTGGATCAGTGAATGCCGGGCTTTACGACTTTGGTGACAAAATATTGACCAGTAGAATAATCTTTGGCGATATTTTAAGAAATAAGAATTTTTTCGATAGAACCAATAGGAGGTGAGATATGCTTGATTGTTTGAGAACACTCTCTACTCCGCTACATAAACTATAGAAGACCAGCAATCTAAGCCGAAGACAGTCGTGTATTTGTTGCAGAGTTGTATAGCGAATCAACGGCGAATTAGTTGGATCAGTCCAGCGAAGAGTGGAACTCAAGTGATTGGCGAATTGAGCAGTGAACTTAATCCTGCAGTTTATTATAGAGGCAGCATCGAATCGTGTGAGGAGTAACCAGTCTTAAAGTAGTGAGTCGGCAGTTGGATACAGCTAAAGAGAGGAGACAGTGGAGAATTGCTGGCGTTTGGAGAGGCCTTAGGAAATAGCTATTTAGATTCCCTTCACCTGCTGAATTCTGTCTGGCCGCTTTGTGTGCTGCGATTGTTGTTTACTACTGATTACTTCTTGTGGGCTGCTGTTTGTTTCAAGTGTGCTGTTGTGTATTGTGTATGTGCGTCTCGGCTGTGTATTTGATGTCTTTATAATAATATATGGCGTTATTTATTATTGAGGTCTGCTGATTGTTTAACACTATACACCCCTTACAGGCGAACCAGTTGACTTTGCGGACTTAGTGGAAGAATTTCCGTAATAATATACTAAAATTCGTCCATATAGAATGTGGCGCTTTTGAGTTATTCAGTTCTCATTCGTTCGAAAAGATTAAATCAACAAATAGAAACCGTATGATAGATTATTTTTTTCTAAAGTTTATTCATATAGATTGAATCGATTCGTTTTCATAAAATTTGATTCTACTACTGTAACCTTATATCAAAATGCATTTATGCACATCGTTGCATTTTCAGGCTATTATATTCACATATTTACTCATGAACAGAATATGTAGATCTTCTGCTCGTAGATTTCGTCCTAAACTCGATAAATATCTGCAATTTTGGTGTAGATTTCATATACTAAAATTCATTCATCAATTATACCCTATTTTTAAGCTATCATATTCAAAGAAAGACATAATTCCAAAATGTGGGATGAATGTTTATGTTATTTATTTATTTAGGAAAATCTAAAGCAGACTTGATAAATTGTCGTGAGAGAATTTTTTTGACTCACATAATATTCTTTTTTTTTTTTTTTGTATTCTTTATGAACAACAAATTTAAAATATAATATTAATCAAATGAGTTTTTTTCTATATCCCATATATGCTAGAAATATATTCTAAAGTTTTCATTTATCATTAACGATGTGATTGTTCATGGATTTTCGCAAGTTTTCAACTTAAATTATCTTTAACTAGAATAACTTCTGAATATAATATAGCTCGTTTTATACAGTGCTTATAAAAAAGATAGGGCCACCTATAATTTTCCAATATTTGCGAAATTTTATAATATTATATATTAAATCTTTTACGGAATTAAATATCCAAGAAAAAAAGTTTAGTAATTTTTTTTTAATGTTTTATATTTTAATCATTTTTTTTTAATATTTGCACAGTTGTTAAAAAAAATCGGACCACTCAATTTTCTGGCATTATTCTGAATTTACTTTTACTCTGAATCAGTTATTAGATGGTACAGTCGTTAACAAAAAAACAAAAAAAAAGCTGGGATACCACTGTAACTTTTTTATTTCTTGTCGCATCTTCTCAAAATCGACATCAGTGGAAATGGTACGAGATAAATTGATTAACCGAGTTAACTAACGTGGATAATTAACTACTGTTTCGAAATTATCATTACGGAAATCGAGATTTCAAGCAAAATTGACTTATCAGCTTGTAATTAACTTCTAAATAAAATTTTATGAAATTCTGAAGATAATTGCGGGAATTACAAAGTTTTGAAAAATTGACACTTCCAATGTTAAATGAAATTTATGAACTTTCAGCGAGATCTTGAAAACTAATATATATTTCTAAAATATTTTTTCTCTCACTTAAAGTAAAATTTTTACCTGCGTAAAAAGCTGATATGCTAAAATGTCTCTAATTCAAAAAATTTTACATGTACCTCAAATAGTTTTTGAAATATAGATAAAAATTGTAAAATTCCCGCAGTTGATTTGCAACACTCACTTTTTAAGGGTCCGTATATTAAATTTATTTGTATTAATAGATCTAGTCTTCATGAAGCGTAAGCTTCAATGGCAATTATAATATCGCAGTTAGATAAAAAATAAATTTATTTTCATATCATCAATTTTAATTTAAAGTTAATTTTGTTTTCTTTTTTTTTTAAATTGAAAGATTTTTTTTTTTTCACTTAGACGATATAAAATTTTATTACAAGACAGATTGGCTGTAGGAATGATTGATTTTTTTTTCTCTCTTTATGGGCTTTATAAAAATGCTGAGAGTTAATTAATATACGGTCCCCGCGGTGGGTTGTCTCTTTTGGGGCGGAGTTTTCAGAAAATATAATTAAGTATATCTCAAGAACTATTACGAATTTTGGATCGAAATTTGATGCACATACATAAAAAGGCCTGCTGAATCGAATTATTAAAGCATCTCGATTCCCGTCATGGAAAAATTTCGAGACAACTTGGTTAATCGGTTTGTCCCTCTCAACAATCCGGTCCGTTTAATCCATTTCCATCGACACCAATTTTGTGAAGATGCGATAATAAATAAAAAAGTTACAGAGTTGTCCATTTTTCTTGTTGTTGATGTTGATGTTGATGTTGATGATGATGACAGTACATGAAAGAACTATATGATCAATATTCAAACCAACGTTGCTTGCATCATTTCGAAATGAAACAGACTCAACAGATGCTAAACGTGCTTATTAAAAATTGCTAAAATTTAGGAAATTTAAAAATATGGCGAGCAATTAAAAAAAATTAGCTCAATAGAAATTAAACCCATTTTGTGATTATCTTTTGCAGCAATGACAACTCTGCACTGTTAGTTTAGTTATATTAACGTCCCGTTGTAAAGCAACACTAGGGCTATTTTGGGATGGACCTCGTCATTTTGAACCACGGTCAGATGACGAGGACGACACCTGAGCTGGCACCCCGCTCTTCACACCACACCAGCGGGAAAACCCTGTACTGTAAGTAAATATCAAGATAAAAAGGTGTCAAAGGTATCACAAAGGTGTTTTTTCTAGTTATTTTTGAAATAATTTTCTTTGAAATTTTTTTATCTTGATATTTATTTAACCCTGCACTGTAAGTAAATATCAAGATAAAAAATTTTCAAAGAAAATTATTTCAAAAATAACTAGAAAAAACGCCTTTGTTACAAAAAAAAAAATATTTTGATTTAATTTCGTAATTTTAGAAAATGTTCGTTTATATTTGCACTATTTTGTGATTATCTTTTGCAGCAATGACAACCCTGCACTGTTAGTTTAGTTATATTAACGTCCCGTTGTAAAGCAACACTGTTAATCAATTTTGAAGTTAAAGAAATAAAGGAAAAAAGTGCATTGAAAATACGCTGCAAAAATATTCGCATAGCGTGAATTATTATATTTTATTGCGCTTTGTTTTCCCTGAAAACTATTGTTTTGAACGATAGGTTTGTTCACTGGAACGCTTTGGTGCGCTGTTAATCGGTGATTAATTCCGTGATATTAAGCCCAATTACAGGGCTGCAGTTTCACGTGAATATAGATGGTTTAATGGAAGGTTGATGTTCATCAAGGTCCTGTCAAATTGTAATTGTGCTCAAATTCCCTGATCCCTAGATAGGCTGGATCAATGACATCATGCATAATTGAAGATTAACCACAGCCGTGAGCCGATACATTATAGAATCGCTGCGTATTAAGGACGGTAATAAATTCTTGGATGGCCCAGAATGTTTCACGATGTATAAAAACAGAGAAGTACAAGTAATATATGTGACTGTCAAAACTAATATATTTCCTCTTTAAAGACATTAAATGCTAAGATTTTGTAATATGATAATTTTCTATGTAAACGAATTGTTTAGTTTCAAATCTATATATTTTTTTCCTGCGTTTATCTCGGGCCGCGGTGGCCTGGTGGTAAGGTCTCGGCTTCGGAAACGGTGGGTTTCAAGTTCGTGACCCGATTCCACCGAAGAACCGTCGTGCAAGGGGGTCTGTTGCACGTTAAATCCGTCATGACCAAACGTCCTCCCGCTGGTGTGGTGTGGAGAGGGGGGTGCCAGTTCAGGTGTCGTCCTCGTCATCTGACCGCGGTTCAAAATTACGAGGTCCGTCCCAAAATAGCCCTAGTGTTGCTTCAAACGGGACGTTAATATAACCAAACCAAACCTGCGTTTATCTCTACTAATAATGAACATGAATGTGTGAGTGTTAGCGCTTTATAAACCAGGTAGTTAAAGTTACCAAATCTGAAACGAATATATTTTGCAATGTCGAAATGTGCATCTTGGTACGATTTTCTTTAGAATTTTAATTAGACTTGAACAAAAAATCAATCGGAATTTCAAATTATTCTAACAGTAATTTCAGAAAATATTGCAAAATGCAAAAAATCATCATTTATTAATCTTAAAATTCAAATATATATATATATATATATCTTTTCAATTATACTAATTTTTATCATAAATTTTTTTCTATTTTTAATAAATTAAAAATATATATATTTTAAGCATATTTTACAATAATATATTTTATTACTGAAGTGAAACTCAAATCTTTTTCATTATTGCTACTAATATTTTATCCTGGCTTTTTTCTATTGTTGATGGTCAAATTATGAAGATTCGATTTATTTTTTCATTTTGAATAGTAGATTTCAGTATAAGGAATACTTTTAATAAAATCTTATTACATTTTGTTGCTTTTACAATTCAGATTTAATTTTAGAACCAAGCAATTTCGAAAGATTTTTAAATAGAGCCCATTTTTAAACATTGTTGCCCTTTTCTATGATGCAATTGGATGTACTCAGAAAATAGAGGAATACATAATACCTAATACAGCACGAGTTATATTTCTATTAAAATTTGATGTTTAAAAATATTTTTTCTGAAGCATCTCTTAAAACCGAGTTCCACAAATTATTTCATTAAAATTTTTAGTAGCTACTAATCATGACAAATAAATGATTGCCAAATGTAATTAGATATGAAATAGCAAATCTCCAACCATTCGTCTTCAACATTCTGAAGAATTTCCATGAATCTGAAATGCAATGAATATAATTATGTTTGTCAAACTATCCATGGATCGTTTATTCAAAATCGCAACAATTAAAATAATTTGGTATTTTGGCTTTATAGCAAAATTGTTAATTTATATCAAATTTGGGGGGAAATCCGGCAAGAAAAATTTAGTCTATTTATCAGTTTACATAAAAGTAAAAGCAGCATTTCAAAAAAAAAAAAAAAAAAAAGAAAAAAGAAAGAAAGAAAAATTTACAAAATTTCATTTCTAGAGTTACATATTTCTTCCCAATTATAAAATTAGTCCACCACTGGGCTGACTGTTCTTCACTTTACATATAACCCTACAAATAAAAAAAATCAAGCAAATCTGGTATAAAATGCAAATAATGGCAAATTCTTTTTCATCTATAGAAAATGGAATATTTTTGAAAAAGAATGTTCAGCTTTAAACTTTTGCAGAAATCTGTTAACTATCATGAAATTCTTTATTAACATACAATGTGGTTTAAAAATAATGTTGAAAAATGTATTCAAGGATATGAGCCAGAATAATAGACATTTAATTCAAATGCACAGTATTTATTGATAAATGCTTTGAAAAAATCATGTAAAAATAGGATCTTATATATTTCATGAGTAATAAACTAATTTTAATTCGTTTCACTTATTATCAAACAGAATTCGCATACATTGCTATTGTTCAGTAATTACTGTTTGCCATTATTAACATCCAACTTTAATTAGTTCAAATAACAGATGTGCTGCTTTCAGGGCCTGATTCTATGAATGATACAACACAATCAAATTGTATAACATACAGAATTCCTGAATCTCACTAAAAATGTTGATTTAACATTTTGATCCAAGATTAACCATTGCACCTAAAACCAAGAACTTCCCATTTTTAACCAACACATTTTTTCTTCTTTGATCAAATTTTGTTACTTTTGTACACCTTACTCTGTAGATGAAGAATGGTATATATATCTGCTGTTTATTAAGATGTAATTTATCATTTATTATCAAGATATATTATCTTTATATATTCACACATATTTGCTTATATTTAAAGATATTTGTTTGCTTATTTTGACTTTAATAATTACTTTTTCTGAATTTTTTTATCTTTCCTTCTGTTTCTTTAAAACTGGGTGTCCCAAAAGTTGAAAAGCATTCATACAAGTAGGATAATTCACCAAAGAAACTAAATAATATGAAGTTTCCTCAAATAATTAATTTTCTTTTGTGCAATATACATTGATTTTACTCTCTTCCATATCTTTGTTTCTATATTTCATATCCATTGTGCTCTAGCAGATCATAAACCAAACCTGATATAATGTTACAGTTCCTCGTTGAACACAGGATAAATCTAGCTAAATTAAAATATTTTTTTAAAAAACTATTTTTAGTATCAAATCTAAACTTATTTATTAATATACATATGCATATTAATAAATAAGTTCAAATCTAAACTTATTTATTAATATACATATGTATAAATACGTTATTTAAAAAAAAAAAAAAAAGAAAGGAAAGAAAAAATGAGGGGAAAAAACTTGTTTCCCATTGTGTCAATGTATGCAGATAATTTTTACCTTTCAACAATCAATGTTTATTATCACTACCAGTAAAAAAATAAACTAATAATAATTAGAAAACATATCTAAAGTAACATCTTTAAAATATTTAAAGGAATGTACTATATGTTATTTTAAGTCATAAAACTGCTTATGAATCATGCATATGTTTCGAAAAAAAATTAAGCCATTAAAAAAACAAAAATAAGGCATAATTATCTATCATAAATCAATTACTAAGCAAAAATGCTTCCAAATATCTTATTACACTGAATTATGACAACTGTATTATAATAGATTATGCCCATCTAGATGAGTTTTTATCCTTATACAACATCTCATATCTAATTGCCATGGATTAACTACTGTAATTACAAACTATAATAAAAATTATAATTTGTAACACACTTTAGATTATGAAAGATATTATATTCATTAGTTAAAATAACATTAGAAGTTTTTTTATTTATAATGGCATCTTCTCAATCCATAAGGTACACAGACACTCAGATGAAAACTAATCACTAAACTTGAATTGAAACAAATAATGCTCTAACAGAGAAAAAAGGGAGAGATACAATGCTGGACAGAAAATTTAAAAAAAATAATAAAAGGAAATATTAGCAATAACCTTTGTTTTGGTCAATGAAGCAAGAATGAATCAGGATTGCACATCGATAAAAATATTAAAAACATTTTCAATTGAGTATTAACTGTCCAGTGCTACAAACAGTGGTGGACTATTATTTATTATTAATTTTTTCATAAAAGAAATTACCTGTGCAAGTGTTTATAAACAACAAAAAAAAGTTGCAGATGGAATGAAGTGAAAGTTCAAATGAATTAACAAATATTAAATGTGCATCAATGCCTTTTAAAGTTATAAAGATTACAAAACACATCTTCACTAAAACTGTGATTTTATTTAATACTGTGGGCCTTTAAAAATATGACGATTGTACAAATTTTAGTACATATATATTATATACATAACACTTTATACAAAATAACTTTGTCAGTTTAAGAAAAAGTAAAGCAAGAATAATAAGTTAAAGTGGGACCAGCCCACACAATATGTTTTCACAAAATATTATATCTGCTATTAGAAAGAGAAATGCATATTTAGTAAAAAAAATTAAAATACAATATTAGACATCATATTAATGTTGTAAAAAACTTTATAAAAATAGCAATAAACTTAACAATGGAAAGAGAGCTGTTTCTGAAGATTATATATAAAAATAGGTACAAGTTTTTCAAAGTATCAAATATTGGGTTAGCTTTACAAAAATACAGATATAAATTTTACATCATTCTGATTATTGAAGTTCATTCACTTTATCATATAAGAGATCACTTTCTTAAGTTAAAAATACTGTCAATACAAATGCAAACTACCTAATATGAAAAATCATGTTTTTCTATTTCACACTGTAGAAAGCTTTTTTTTTTCACCCCCCCAAAAAAATTATGGAGCAATATTTTGAATCTGAAATCCCTTTACAAACAAAGGAGGGATCAAGTGAAGTCTATCAAAAATGTACAATTTGGTATGATTATCTAAAATTAAGCATAGAATAATTTTCACACATTTGAATTGTATTGATGATATAATAGTTTGAATACAAACATGCAATAATATAAAAATATATATCAAGGTGAATGTAATAAAGATTCAAAAATCCATTTTATAATAAATATATGTTGCTACCATTTTTATGTAATGCAATTAAATAATTGCTTTCAATTATTTCCTATCATATATTTCCTATCATATAAAAGTACTTAGATGAAATATTAGAAAACCATCTTATATTCAAATTTTAATCAAGTATTATGAACTTAGTTTTGATACTTCTACTTCGAAAAAAGAAGAGAAGGGGGGGGGGGAGAGAGAAAGCAATAAATTTTATTTTAAAAATCAAAAATTAAAATTTACTGATTTTTTTGTTTCACATAAAATTTCTTTTCCATTTTCACTAACATGTCATTTCTACACCGGTTTTTTCTTCAATAGAAATTAACAAATTTTAAGCAATTGTTTAAATAAAATCCAGAACTAAACTACAAAAATAATAAACTATAGAATATACTGTATTTTTTTAATTCAGAAATGAAATATAAGGACGCAAACATGATGGATGTTTGTAATATTATTCTTTTTCATAGCAAAAACAAGTAATCAAACATTTATCTTTTTAAATAACTCCCATATTATTCATCCTTTAATTTATAAAATAGTTATTCTATTTGTGAAGTCAGTACAGCCATATATTATAAAAATATCTATCACCAAAAAAATACAATTGTTCCACTAGATATGAAATAGCTGCTTCCAATAGAAATCGAAAATATTTTACAGATTACATATAAATGATGCAACAATTAAAAAGCAGGTGCTTTTTTTTTTTTTTTTTTGTAAGTTGTTCATTTATTTTCCTTCCTTGAAAAAGGCAGAATATTAAGATTGTCCATTTTTATTGCATGCTGATTTCAACTTTTATACGAAGACAAAAGGTATATTTTATTCTAAGAATTTTCTCATTTTGTAATTTTTTTTAATACTATGCAATATTTTATGGTGATATTTTTATTATAATATATTAAAACTGTTCAATAAACAGAATTCTCAAAGTGCAAGTTAAAAAATAATTAAAGAAAAACAAAGAATTAACTTTTCTAGAAAAAAATTCAGGTGTTTAAATTAAACTTTGATCATGGAACTTTTGAAAAATATTATGCAAGTGAAGAACTTTAAAAAAGAAAGAATAACTTTAAAAAAATTATTTTTTTAATTCAATGATCAAGATAATTAAAAAATTATATAAGAGAAATTGGAGCAAACTGTACTTTTTATTATTTGCACATCTATTGCATTTGCATTTAAATAAAAATAAAAAAATTTTAATTTTAAAAAGTTTTTGAGAAAAATCATAGGTATTTTTAAAATATCTTTTTTAAAAAACTACAGAATCAAAATTACTGCAAAAACAAAAATGGATCAAAATTTAATATATTTATCAGAAATTTCACACTTAAAAATACAGTAAAAAAATCACTGGTCAAAGCTGCTGTGAATGGACAGCATAGGCCAATGCAGCCAAAATGATGAATGAAAAAAAAAATGAATATGAATAGCTATTTCATACAAGATAACCTCAGTGTATATACCATGTATTAGTGACTTAGTATATACAAAAATGGCATAAAAATCAAGAAATCAAACATGAATAAAAAAGCAAACCACAAAGAAAACTATAACTGAAACATTTAAAACACACATATACTTATATTCTTTAATTCTAATGCATTTTATTTTAGAATAAGCAATTTTTTAATTTCCCAATATAAATAACTGCACATTCACAAATAAGAAAATCAGTATTACATTTTGTTCTTTGAATTTAAAATGACTTTATATGAAACATTGCAAACAAATAAAAACACCTTTTTTATGAACAGAGATCATTTATTATTATTAATCTTGCAATTTTTGCCTTTTAAAACAAAATGAAGAAAAAGGCTGCAAAATTGCTTTCATAATAATAATAAAATCTAAATCTATAACCTCATTTCAATCTTGCAAAAAATCTCATAAAAAATATTTTTAACAAGCTTTTTTAATATCACAAAAACTACTCATTTTGTAATAATATACAAAATTAGATAAATTCAAAGAAGTCTAAAAATAATTGTATAATTGTATCTTTTTAAAAAAAATAGCTGAAAAATCACAGGAAAGAAAAGTTGATTACAAGTGATTTTTTTTAAAAAAAGAAAAATGCAAGCATTAGTTGCATGGATTTATAATACATCTTGTTAAAATACTTACAAGCTTTTGGAAAAAAAATCTAAAAGTAGACTACTTAACAAGTAAGACACTTACATGAAATATAGCTCAGAAAATAGTTATATTATTATCACAAAAGTGTGTGGAATGTTTTGATCACTTAGTAAAAAAACATTGTGGTCTCTTTTTCAAAAAAAACAATATCATATATAGAGTTTTAAAAAAATTTCATGATCATTTTACCCACATAAAACTAATTTGCAGAATTATAGCAATTTGAATCTACAAGTGCATCTAAGGAAATAGAATTAAGTATATATTCCATCAACTATATTTACATAATTCATGATATACTTTAAAGTGTAAAATTTATAATACAAAGATAACATTATTTTTTGCCAGATAATTTCTTCCATAGCTTTTCTTTCGCTTTTTGTTCTTTATCAATGCTTTTTTGCAATTTTTCAAGATAAATTCGCATTTCTTTTACTTTTTTCTTAATTGTACTTCTTTCTGCACTGCTTAATACACCCAGGGCCTAAATGGAGAAAAGTTATTATATCTATTTAAAAAAATCAAATTCATACATAAACTACAAATTTCAATCAACAGAATATTATGAATTAATTATCAAAAAGGAAAATACTGAAAAGCAAACAAAAAAAATATTTGAAACTGATGTTTTACACATTTATACATTCAATCCAACATTAAATGGCTGTATGTACTTTTTGTTTAACAACTTATGCAACCATATAGTTGTACTAAAATTTATGAAGCACTAAAAAAGATCAGAGGATTAGAAGCTATGTGCAAAATAAAATCATGAAATTCATAGGAAATCACTTCAATCTGACATCTCAGGCTCTCTGAGACATTTAAATGACTGATGATAGTTGGTATTAAATCAAATCTAGTGTTAGTTACAAAATTATATTTTATATATTATTGCACATTCCAGCCATACAGTATTGTGTATTAGTATATATTCCAGCCATATAGTATTGCATATTAGTGTATATTCCAGCTAATAGTAGAATATGCATTGACTATTCCCATAGAAACTAAGATTACTAATTGGGACATAAGCAACACAATCAGATCACATTTGGAGACGTGAGAATCAGCTTATTTATTAGGCATCTTCAAATTCATGTATTTGAGATGGCCACGAGAGGGAAATAAAATTTTAGAAAAAAGGCCTACATGGTTCTGGCATTGCAATTAAAAATTTTGCAATATTCATTTAATTTATATAAAATAAACTTTACTGACAAAAAAAATCCCTAATTGCACAAAAATATAAACTAATAATCAGAAGAAAACATGAAATAATTTTTAATATTTTGATTTTTTATGAAAATAAACAATATTTTGAAATAGAGACAGCTATAAGCAAAATATATATTTGTAGGAAAGACAAACTTTCTTAAATAATAATAAAAGCTATAAGTGCTATCTCAATTTGTACTTTCACAAGACATGAAGTAGAGCTATCACATTGTGGTAGCTAAAGTGCTTTGGACAAGTCCACTTTGACAGCTAAAAGTGTATATTAAGAGAGGCATTTTTTTTTCTTTTTTCAATTTTAGTATACCTTCCAATTAAATAAAAATTGAGCAAACTTCCAAGAAAGGGGAATGTTTTATTCTAAAAAAAAAACTATTGGAATTAAAAAAAAAAAAAAAGTTTAATTCTGCAGTTTGGGTTGACTGGTGCAATCATTTATTTGGATCGAATCTCAAGGAATGGAAACCAATCTAATAAACTAATGCATAAATGAATTTTTAAATCAAATTATGACAGTAGCAAATGTATTTCCAAATAATGTTTGCCCAAATTTGAACTTGCATTAAGCTCATTACTACATAGGAGGGAAGTTATTCTTATATTATACTAATTGGAAATAAACCATTTCACTGGCCATCAAAGAAATAAGAGTTAAAATTTCATTGGCCGTGGAAGAAATTAAGAGTTAAATTTAGTCTGTCAATACCACTGCATTATTTCAATTACGCAACACAGAATAAACTTATCGTGAAATTTATAGCACTTGTTCAGATTGCTAAGAAAGGATTTTACAGTTTCAAAATAGGAATCAATGGATTGAAATTAGCTTTATCTTTTGGTTAAAAAATTATTAAATATTCTTTACTTTGATATTTTTTATTACAAATAATATCATTTTATTGTTGTAATTTTAAATAATAAATAATGGTATATATTTTAATAATAATTAATGAAAGACTATCTAATAATTAATGAAAGACTTTTTTCAGCAACTTACAGGTTTAAAATTTAATTTTTGGAGTTTTTGCAGCTGACAAAGAATGAACTTGCATTAAGCTTATTACTACATAGAAGGAAGCACTAATATGAAATTGGGCTTAATTACTTAATGAAAGAAAGCTTCCTTAATACAATCAAAATGTAGAAACATAATCTTTCTTTTACATGTTTTACTAAAATAAACTCTATATGTAATCAGTCATATTTTCAGATCATTATATATCTGTATCAAAAATATATTCAAATCTGAGTAAGCTTAAATGAATGTTTTCCTTTTTAATTCAATATAATCAAATTATTACAAAGAAACTAACAAATATACAACGAATTATATCAGAAGAAACCATGAATTAGGATTCTGATTTATTAGTTAAAAATACAATTTTTAATGCAAATAAATGATGTCAACATAAAACCATGAAAAAGAGTTTAAAGTAATTTTATAAGATATTATTGGTTTTGTACATCAAAATGCCAACCTTCATGATTTGTATGATAGTTTGGAAATAAATCTATCATATAAAAATCATAATTTATATGATAATATTACATAAGTTTTATAACTACATAGTAACCAATGACAAAGCTCATCATCATACAATAAAATTAAGGAAATTTGGGTTACCACATGTGTAATGGTACAACCATCTACAACAAAAATAAATTCAAATTTCCCTATAAAAAAATCAAGTTGGAAATATTTCACACCCCATGAGCCATGAATTCAAGATGCACAACATATGACTAAACACTATTGATCCTTAACTTTGCTTCAATGCTGCTTCAAAATCAACAACCCAGCATTAAAAAATTTACTTTTTGTTAACATAATTCAAGGTGGATCCTGAATGACACTAAAAGAATGATTCACTAAGTCAAGCCTTAAAAATGAAAAAATCATGATAATTGCATAATATTTAATATTAATGCAACTGCAGAATTGTTTTTTTTTAAACTTTTGCTAACAAATAATAATAAAGATATTTACAGTATTGCAATAAAATGTTATAAAATGAGTTAATTAAGTCTTACTTTCAAACGTGAACTGTCAATCTGTAAAAGAATCTGCCCAGTTACATCAGAGTCAAGAAACTGTGGAACATGATGATCGAAGCCTAGTGATTGTAGCCAAAGGGCTACTTGCTCAGCTGACCACTGATGAGCAGGCTCTGATAACAGGGCTGAGGGCTGTTTTTCTTCCTTTAAAAAATACACAAAAATCTTATTACTGCCTAATAATTTATTTTAATAATTCCTTGCTTCATCTTCATCTTTTCCAAAATGCAATATATCTAGAAATCTTTTAACATCCAATTCAAAAATCAAACTGAATGTTAATGTAATGAAGTTTTAAAGTTTAGAAATATAGAAATAGAAGGTTAATATCATGACATCAGCAAAAATTAATATAAGTTAACAAATAAGATAAAAAAACAGTTTTTAAAAAACATTATTTAAAAAAAGGTGGAAATTACCAAGAAAACACATCTTAGATTAATTCATAATTGCATGTTTCACAACAAAAAAAAAAGAAAAGTGAAAGGCCAAGGCAAGTTTTACAAAAAAACCATTTCATTTGCTTAAATTAAACCTTTAATAACATTTGAAAACTGACTTTTAACAATAACAATCAGAATGTATCATCCTTGAAAATGAATTCATATCTTTCATGCAAAAATTTTATGAACAAGACAAGGCACGAGGTGGAAAATTGAGTTAAGGATGAAATTTAATATAATGGTAATATAGATATTAAACCTTTAGGACATTCATTCATTAAAATATTAAAGCACAACCTCTAGCCAATTTCGAAAAAATAGCCCTCAAACTTTCAGCATAGCTTACATACTAGTAATATGAAACTGTTACCAAGCATCCAAGCAAAAGGCATTGGCTAAGCATTCACAAGACCCGAGTTCAATCCAGAGCTAGTATTTTTTACTTTCTTTATGTTTTCTCCTTAAATTATTTCAAATTAAATTAACAACTTTTAACAACAAATATATTTTCATTAATGTGTTTATCATTTTTTTATGCAAAAATAAATATTTATTCTCTTAATTCTTAGATTATAATTCAATTTTTAGAAGAAAAATAATTATAAATATGAATGTGTTTTTTTTTTCTTTTTAATATTCAAAATAGAACTAACTACTACAATGCCCAGCTATATTTCAATAACAACTTACTTGAGAAGGTGATGGAAGATTCTCAGAAACATAACTAGATCCAGCAGTTTCAGATGAAGCACTTTCATTTGATAGGAGTGATGCACAACTTTCTAGAAATAATAATAATAAAATAATGAAATGATATTATCAAATATAATATTTCAGCTTGCCATTTGATAGTTTCCTATTTTGCATAAAATATGCACAGTAAAAATTGTGTACATTAATTTTGTACATTTCGAATATGTATATAATATAAGATATATATTTCTATTTAATAGTCAATGAAGTAGAGAAAAGGATGATAAATAAAAAAAATAGGTAAAACATTTCCAATAAAATGACATATAGACTTATTTATCACCATTATACACAATTTTACACAATGCCTGTTTTTATTGTTTTCATTGTGTGATGGTATCTAAATTTTAGCAGGCATCGATGATCAGGCTTCACAAACCTCAAGAATATTTTTTTTTAATAAAATACAAAGAAAATTATCCTTAAGCTATGATAAACATTAGTTGTATGAAAGTTCAATATAACACACGAAATTTTGAATTACTGTAATTCAACAACTGTAATTCACATTACTATAATTCAATAACTGTAATTCAAAAACTGAAAAAAAAAATTCTATAATAATATTTCTATAATAAATGTAGACCAATTAGAACAAGGGAGAACTCCACATACACACACAAAGGTATGGGTAAATAATGCTTATTCTTTGCATTTTTAATTAAGTCTTAAACTGATAGCTGATAAATAAAGATAACTATATTTAAGATAACTATTTAAAAACTTCTGGTAAAATGTAGAAGTCTTAATAAATTGGTGGGAAAGAAATGAACAATGTTTTTATTGGTAAATTACAACAAAGTTGCTTTACCTGCATGATTTGTAGACATTGAATGGTCAGAATATGAGATATCAGAATTTGCCTGTGATTTGACTGAAGCATTTTGTTGACTAGAGCATGAATGCAATGAAGACTGTGAACGTGATGTTTCTTTGTTGAAAGTTTCCAGCCTTGTAAAACTCTCAACAGTTGTGTGGGAAACTTCATAAGATATCTGTTTTGTTACTTGAGTGCTTTCAAGTTGCAAATCATTTCCCACTTCGCTACTATCCTCTGAAGTTATACTGCTGCTGTTTACTGAAAAGAATCCACATAAAAAAATTTGTTAGAAAGTCATATTTTTGTACAGTAGAAAAAAAAAGGGGGAAATAGTTGATTTGAATACAGAACAGTTGTGATGAAATGTAGACCATGAACAATGAAAGAAATAAAAATATTTATATAATAATTCACACTTTAGATATTTTGATTAAGATATACAGTTATCAACGAAAAATGCTGTACTATGTACTCATTAAAAATATCAATAATCTTTTAGAAATATCTCTGCATAACCACATGAATCAATAAAGATCCAAACAATTACAAAGACAATATTTTCTTTAAATTACAGGAATATAATAAATTAAAATAATCTTTAGTAAAAAAAAAAAAAAAAAAAAAATGATTAAAAATTTTAAATCAACAACATATTTAAATGCATACAAAACATATATATGGTTTAGCACAATCACAACATCCTTCATATCATCATATCATAGGGTTTGAAGAAGAGAAACGGCCAATCTTGCAGTTGCCATATGCTTATTGATTAAATTCATTGAATTCTTTGTTAAAGAAACATCTGAGAGTCATTTTTCTGATAGGGTGAAGTTTACATTATTTTTCCCTAAGCTAAATCAGTATGAATAAACTGGTAAATCTCATTTGAAACCTGTTGTAAATAAACTATTATTGCCTGTGATTGAATAATGAAAGCAACGTGGATATAAAAAAAACTGATTTGAGAACTAATACAAATTTTAAATTTTTAACTTGTATGAAAATTCACCAAAAATGAATCAATGTAATGGTGTGGTTCAGTTAAAAATTTCACTTTTCTGTGAAATTTTGAAAAATTATTAACATTTGTGAATAAGACTAAGCAATAAACATTCATGAATCTGACGAGGACAAATATGTTGAAAGAAATTACACAATGAATGACAAAATGAATCAAGCATTTGATATTTTTTTTAATCAGTGTGCATTATTGTTTAACAAACTTTAAAAACCCTTTCAAATATGAAAAATAAATACATTTGTAAAGGAATAATTGCTAATAAGCAACAATTAAGTTCTTAATTGTTTTTAAAATTAATCATAGATACTCTGAAATAGATGATATGTGTTTTTTTCCTTGAAGTAATATAAATAGATTTGATCTTACTCAATTTGATTATTCTTATCAATAAATTAATCTATTAAAATTCTTTTTTAATTCTTGTTTTTGAAATTAATTATAGATACCCTAAAAGAAAATGGTGAATGTTTGTTTGTTTGTGTGTGTGTGTATGTTTGTTTTCTCTTTTGATGCAATATAAATAGATTTGATTATACTCAATTTGGTAATTGTTATCAATAAGTTAATGCTATTAAAATTCTTAAGTCTAGAAGTGACCACATTAAATGACTGTTATTGTATGCCAATACTATTTACAAGCTTACTTTCATGCAATATTTATTTATATATGTTATTATGTTAGTAAACTATTTATTATCTTTTGTAAAACTAATAAAAATTCTACTTAGATTAGTATTTTAAAAGTCAAAGAAAAAAAAGAAAGAAAGAAAACATTCATGTTTTTACTTCGAGCTTGACGAGCAGCAACGGCCACTTTCATTTCTTCTAGTAGCGTTAATGGTGGAGACTGGTAGGAAGTTTCATCTTCATTTTTATTCCAATCTTGATACTGTTGAGCCACATCAAAGGAGTTATCTTTGTGACTTGAAATACTCTTTTCTTCCATTTGAATTCTTCTAAACAATGAAAAGTTGAATTTTTTTTTTTAAACATATCAGTGTCATAAAAAGATCTAAAAGAATAAACAAGTTTCTATCCGCAGAATATGTTTTCAAAATTTAAATTATCACCACTTTTAAATGATAAGCAATTAAAAATGTGTCATTTATTAGAAAGTAATGATTAAATAAAAGAATATTATGCGAGCATATGTGAATCTTCTCTACAGAAAATAAATTCCAAAAACAAAAAAGAAAATCAATACACATAAAATTATTTCACTTCCACTTTTAAATAAAAGTGTTGAAAATTTCTCTTAAAACTCAAAATAAATTCTAAATATTTAAATATTTCTTTAATTGATGTTTAAAGATTTTTTTTTTAAGAATTATGAGCTAATTGTAAAGTATCAGTAGAGAAACTGATTGTATTATTTATTTTTACAGTTTTTAAAGATTACTTGTTAAACCATCTAATAATAGAAATAGCAGTTCATACATAATTTGATAAGATTTTACGATTCTTGACAAATTCCTTACAAATATTTTATTTTAAATTAAGAGGTGCCTCAGTAGAACAATCTATTAAAAAGCCTCAAGATGTTGTGCAAAGTGAATGGAATATAACTCCAAACAATTGAAAATAAATGTTGCAAAATTTTCAAATATCTTTGAAAAACATACGACTAATTAGTTTACATTTGGCATCAATTATTTTCCTTCCTTGAAAGGCAAAGAACTTTATATATTAGAATTTTTTTTAATAAAATATCAGAATCAAGTCATAATGTAAGCAAAAGTAATTCTTCAAATTATATATTTAAAACAACATTAAAGTGACTTAGGAAAAAACTATATAAATATTTTATACAATATTAAACTGTTGATGGCTCTCGCTAGACAAAATTAAAATTATTTTAAGCAAATTTGTTTCGAAAAAGAGCATTTTTACAATTTTAAAAACAAAAATCTTAAAATATAAAATGAATCCTACCCCCCCCCCCCCAAAAAGGGGGGGACATTGAAAAATAGGGAAAATTATACTATTCTATTAAAATACTTACTCCTCAATTTCAGAAGAACTGGTAAATATGTCATATATTGAACTTCTGTCAGGTGACTGAAAAAGAATACACAAATATAAATAAGAGATGGTTACATAAATTTTATAAATGTAACATATATAAAATTCAAATCAATGCAGAAATTAATTTTGAACTTATTTTGGTTTACTATTAAAATTCATAAGATTCAGTTAATCAGTACAAAAATACAGCACAAAAAATAAAATTATTATACATTTTAACTTATCATTTAGGTATGCTATATAAATGCATCAATTTGGAATATTGCATAAACTGATCATGTTGAATTAAGTGAATTTGCCAAATTATTTAATCTGATTAGTACTGACTGGCCTAAAAAATAAATAATTGAATTTTTTTCTAAACTACATGCACATTATAAGTTAGATTAGAATTATTAAATACAATAACTGTACATTTCAAAAAGAAAAATTATATCATGCAGTTCAAATTATAACAACTTAAACATGATTATGCCAGCAAGAAATGAGCATATGTCCATGATCCTCAAATTATCCAGTGGAAGTGGCCTCCTCCAAATATTCATGCACATTCTCCAATAAAGACCTTATCCATCTTTCTCCACATAAAATTGTGGGTTCTGGATAAGGCAACAAATGCCTACACATCATTAGTAAATAAGTCACAAGAAATAGACCTTCCACATGAATCTAGTATTTTATGAATAATGACATTTCGTCTTTTGGTCACTTTTTTTCTGATCGACTGTAACTAAAATCTGATGCAGAACTATAGTTGAGGTTATAAGATCATATACCAAATTTCATTGTGTTAATGTGTCTATGAATTATTGCATTTATATGAATACAAAAATATAAGACCCACAGATAATCAACTTTTTGACAATTTTGGTACAAAATTTGATAAGAATCTAAATTTTAGATGCTTAATCTGTATACCAAATTTTATTTATCTAGCTCTTTATATTTTGCAGTTATGGAATTCTCTTGCATTTCATGAGCCAGACAGACAGATTTCCTTAGAATGGATTTTATTCAAGAACTGATTTTTAAAAATTCTATACATTTGGTCTAAAGTCCATAAGCAGATTTTCAATTGTCTTGTTCCAAGCATTTATGAATTATTATGTTCACAGATAGTGAGACATAATACTAAAAATGTGTTTTCCAAATTAAGGGAGGTCTGAAATGTGGAGGTTCATCAAAATCTCAAATTCAAATCTTTTGATAATCACACTTTCTGAATGCATCATATATAAGAAACTAAAAATCCTTATTAACAATTAGAAAAAAATGTAAATGATTTTTTTAAAAGGATTTATTGATATTGGTTGATATTTATGGCCCCAATGATAAATAGCCAAATAAATAAATAAAAACATCAGTAACAAATGAAAGCATAATGCAACTATCTTTGAGAAATCTTGGCATTTTATGTAAAATGTCACTTGGCAAAACCTGAAAATTGCAAAGAACAATAGCAAGTACAATTTATCTGCCTTTATATGAATGTAATAAATTTTAAAAAGCTGACTGGATAGAGTAATAATTTCAGATATTTTATATATATGAAAAGTATTCAATCAAAAAACTTTTCAGTAAAGATAACCATTAAAACAAACAAGGAAAATATTAAAAAAAGTACTCACTGAGTCACTTAAGGATTGCTTTTTAATTGATGGTGGTTGTCGATTAGCCAAACTTCCTTTGTTTGCAAGTTCTGCTTTTGCCTTTGCAGCACTTGTATCAAGTAATTCAGTGTGGGGGACAGCAGTATCAAACAACTTTTCACGGTCATGTCTCCTTTCCATTGTAGCTCTTTTGTCACAGAATTCATCATCAGGACTAAAGGGAGATTGTATCTCACTGTCAGATGCTTCACTGTCAGACAAATCAGGACATTCAACTTCTAAAAAAGGAATTTAAAAAAGCATTAAAAATAAGAAATATTATTAAATAAGAAAAATTATTCAGCTGAACTTTATGGAAACTTTTAAACAGAATTTCAGAAATGTAAAAATAATAAATAAGAATATAACTTGTTAATTTCTGTAAAACAATATTTTTTGTTTAAAAACTATGTCAAAAGACAAAAAAAAAAAAAAAAAATACTATTTTTATGGTGAATAACAACAGTTAGTCTTCCAATCACCCAATTATCTTGATATTATATCTTTTACATAAGAGGAATTAGTTTTTAAAGGGAGTGAACAAAACTTTTTTATATTTAATTACATTATCCATTGCTGTTTAAGAAAACGTACATAAAAATATGAATTATTTGTTTTTGAAATGAACAAGAAAAAAAAATACTACAAAAAAGAAGAACACAAGTGAAGAAACCCAGTGGATTAATAAATCCTCCCAAAATTATTTTATAATGACAGTACATATTAATTAAATTATTCATTTCTCATATAGAATATGCTTAGATATTTTTCAATTATTCAATATGTTGGTTATTGAATAGATAATTACATACTGTCATGGGCAGAAACTTTTACTTAAATTATATCAATATTATTTTCTGAATTTACATTGTAAATATTTGGATCGATATCAATGCTGAAAGAAATACACATTTCTTTTAGTATAAAATAAAAGCATTTATAACAACTTTACCAAATCAAAAAATTGAATCCCAAAAAATTATTTTAAATATTATTAAAAAAATGTGTATGTATTTAATAAGTACTAAATTTATAATTAGGTAAATGAACAAGGAAAAATCTTCCAACTGATATTTCATAATGATTAGCTTTTTATGGTTTATGTATAAAAACATATCTTATTTAGTATTTCATAATTTCAAGAAATGTGACAAATATTCATACTTAAAAATTTGGGAGGACTAATAACATTTCTGCATTGGGGTATATCTTGTTTTAAAGGAGTACTATATGGAAGACCAGAAGGAAGACCAGCTTTTTTCTGAGTCTCCAATAAAGACTGCTCCAGAAGGATAATCTATACCAAAGAAAAAAATATATACAAATTTCTCAACTAAGTAAGAAATATATCATCAAAAAATTTCACCAAGAAAAATATTTATTACATTGAAACAAAAAACAAAAAAATAGTTTTGAATTCATTAAATCAAAGGCATGGAATATAACAAAAATTTTAACTACTTGTTTCACTGCAAATACTAAAAGTAATAAATGATTTCAAAACACAAATAAAATCACATTTTTTTAAAAAAACTAACTTACCCTATCTTTCAATGCTTTAACTAAAGAATTATATTCTTGGTCTTTTTCTTGAAGCTGCTGGACATGATATTCTTGCCATTGAATTAATTCTTTTTCTCTGTTTCAGATTTAAAAAGAAAATCGTATATTAATTGCATATCAAATTTAAGTACTAATTTGAACTACATGTCAAAATTAAAATGTTTCATGTATTTTGAATTACTACAAAATATTCAATAAATTCCAACCTCAATCTCTACTTACAAAAAGGTATGTGCATACCTTTTGCTACTGATCAGACCATCTGACCTAGAGCTATCAAATTTGGCACAAATATATTTTAAAAAATGAGAATGTAGATCTCAAAGTGTTTTCTTTAATTATTAAAAATTAAACTAAATGAAGTTTTTTTATAACTTCTGGAAATGACACCACACAAAAATAATTTTTCTACAAATTAAAAGTAAAAAAAAAAAAAAAAAAAAAAAAAACTTTTATTTTTTTCCAAATGATGTCAATTCAGTTGTTGTAAAATTCTTCTTTCTTTAAATAACTTTTAAATACATTTTTAATTAAATTTCCTAATATTATTTTTATAGACGAAGATGAAACCCAACTGTTTTCAAACAAATAGTAATCAAATATTTGAAACAAATAGTTCATCAAATATTTGATCACGTGTTTTTCTTACATTGTTAAAAGCTAAAAAGGATTCTATTTAAGAAAAATAATAGAGAAATGTTGTTACAATACTACTAAATTTAGAAGATAAATGATTTGGATATTTTTGCTTTTCATAACACCATGAAACAGGTTTCTATTACAGATTCATAAATGTAAAAAACAGATTGTAAAAAAAAAAAATGAAATAATAGGTCTTTAATGTCTAATAATTATGGGGGTGAAATTATATCTAAGCAATCTAACTAAAATTAAATATAGCTAATATCTCCAGCAAACCAATTGCTCACCAGAGGTGATTAGTAAATGGCTTAAGATTCTTTTTAAAACTGTACCATAATTTTACAGGGCACTTTAATGGCAAACAAACGAACTTCAAAAGATGGTTATTCAATTAATTCTAAAATATTTGATTACATTCTTTCACTATTATTTCATTTAACTACACAAACTATAAACTATTAATTTATACTATAATTTTAATAAATATTTTAAACATATTTATACTAAAGTATTTAATAAATAGTTTAACAAAGTTATACTATTGTATAAATTAATGCACAACAGGAAAATCTGATGAGTTAATAGTATTATATGAATATGAAAATTCAAATACAAATATTGGTTTTAAATACATTAATTTCACACTTTTAGCCAAGAAATCCTTGCATTCAATGCCTCTGAAGCAACAAATCGGTAAAAGTATGAAGACATACGCAATACTCAAACCCTTTCCATTTATGTTGGTTATTTTTATGTAGTTCACTAAACATGATCTTCCAACTTATATAAATACAACATATAATTTTCATGATTCACTTTTAACATAAACAACAAATAATTAAATAAAATTGAACACTTACCTTCGCTGAAATTCTTTTATGTAGTGTTTCACTTTAGAATATTTCTTATCTAAATTTGAATGAGTTGCTCTTAAATTTTCAAGTTCATTTTTATACTGCAATAATTCTTGTTCTGCACTTTGTAAATTCAATCCAAGTTCCTCAAGTTGGCACTGTGCGATATCCAGCCATTTAATATAATCAGACTCCATATGTTCCATTGCCAATAGCTATTGAAATATAATGACTGCATTTCTAAACTACACTTTGATAACAAAAAGTAATTTAATACATATAAAAAAATACATTTTATGGTAATTGCACTGTATAATTAAAACTAAATAAAAATCAATCGCATACATTTCTACTTTTACCCATATATAAATGAGGGTTTTCTTTATTATATTGGCTTATTAAAACAAATTCTATTACTTTCAATTTAAATACATACTTATGTTTATTACAATATCATCCCAATTTGGATCACCAATTTACTTACCTTATATATAGATTATTTCATTCTGGTTTCATGACATTAAAAAAAAAAAACTGTGCTATCTTATAAAAAGGGAAACCTACCAAGCAATTATTATACACAATATTTTAACCAATGAGCAAGGTATCAAGTAAAATAAAGTAACATAATCAATCAAAATCAAAGATAATTATTTGTAAAAAGGTATTAAATTCACTTGTCAGCTTATTTTTTACAATTTATCAAATGCCCATTAACATTTGCAACATTAAAGTTTTAAAACTAAAAATTCCCACTAGCAGACATATAAAACTAAAAATTTCCCTTTAAAGCTACATGAGAACAACAACAGATCAGTAGGACTTCCAATCACTGACATGCGGATTCTGTAATTTAATGAATTTTTAAATTTCATTCACATATGAAAGCAATATTTTCCTCACTTTCTGATCATTTTATTTCCTATTATTTCTAGTTACCAAGCTGCCAGCTATATAAATTTATCAAAATTAAATCTACAATTACAGAAAACAATATAAAGAGATAAATCAGTGCTATTTTTTACTCAACTTTTCTATAAAAAGCATTGAAGAAAATTAAATAACAGCATTTAAAATATCAATAATATAATGATTTAAAAACAGATAATGATTCTCAATAATTTTTTTAAATCTATTTATTATAAATATTTTCATTCAAAAGAAAAGAACCTTGCACATATTGTTTTTCTCTTTGTCTTGCTCATCATAATATTCACAAAATTTTAACAAGATAGGAGGCAGTAGTATCGGGACACAGTAATGTAACTACATTATATATCTGTGTGCACAAACAATCTAAACACTCAGATCAGAATCATATTTTTACTAACAATTTCATATTAAAATAGCATTTTTATCTGAGTTTTAATCATTTACAACAAAGAAAGCAAAATTTGGAAGAAGATTATTTTTTGATATCATATGAGATAATGGAACATATCACAGTAACAATAAGAATGATAAAAAGACAGACCACTATTAAAAAGAAACATTTTAAGGATTGATGAAAGTTTATTAGTATACAAATTTTATTAGAATACAAATTATTTCATAATAAAATGTTTGCTTAATAGCAGATGTTTGTTAAAAATATATTAAACTGTAAATAAAGAAAATATTCAAACATGGTTTTCTTTAATGCCAAACACCAAACTTTCTCAAGTTTGGAGTTTACCATATTATACACTACATTTCTATTTATTTATATCATTTGTCCAGTGGTATGTTTATGTATTGCCATTTCTAATAAAACTGTCCCATACTTGAAAATAACTCTTAAACTTTTAAGATGTTTTTTTTTAATTATTATTATTATTATTCATATGCATAGTATTTGACAGAATAAAACACTGAACAGAGTCCACAGGTAATTAAACATGTTAATGATAAAAATATAAATGATGTTAAAGAAAATTTTTTTAATGATTCAATATAAAATCACCAGATTTATAATTATAAATAGTACACATGTTTAGGTATTCTATATTATTTAATATTGTGATTTCTAAACCACAAAGATAATTATTTAACCAGAAACTTTCAACAAATGTTTTTTTTCCAGTATTAAAGTTTTTAGACTTATTTCATGGAGAATGAAAAAGTTACACTTCTTTTTATGCTAATTCCCCTTTCAGGAGAGCCTCTACTTCCTATCAGAAGATTGAAAATAAATTTCTTTTTATAACATTACTTAAAAAAATTTAAATAATTTTACTAATTAAACTGGTGTTTATCAATTAAAATAAAATTTGCTTAATAATAAATAAAAATTTGCCTTTAGACTAAAAATTATAATTAAATATATCTCATCTACGAATTTAAATTGTACTGATAATAACAGTTCATCATTATAATACATCTTCCACAGAGTAACTTAAAATTATCTTTTTATTTACTTTCTTCAATCCATTCTTTGATTATCTCCTTTTATCCAATAAGAATAACTCAGTTATCTTTTTTTACCCTTAATACTTAACAATGAGAGGGGAAAAAAAGAATTTTCTAAAACAGTTCAATCATTTAAATAACATTTTTACTTTCAAGCAAAGAAAGTATGAAAGATAAAGTATACTTTCACACATAAATAAACTGCAGACACAGCAATTAAAAATAAGCATTTGTAAGATAAATTTTTATTCTGATTTCTTGCCAAGAGAAGAGATTTCAAATGATAAAAGAAAAGAAAAAAAATTGAAATTGCAGTTCTCAATTTTTTTTTTTTTTTTTTTTTTTTTTTTTTTTGGAATTGATGAAATGATTATTTACATTTTTATAACAGAGTCTGAGTGAATTTTACTAAAGGTACTTGTATTTACTCTCTTTGAAAATAATAAAATATGACTAACTGCAAAATAATAATTCTTAAATACTCTTTATAAAAATTAAATTAAAAAAGAAACACTTTCACTAGTTTTTATATGTTTATATACAAGTAAATAACATTTATCAAAATACTGGAACACTGAATTGAAAGCTATATGTTTAAAATTGGGAATAAATTTGCACAGGATAAAAATATACTATTATTTGTCTCTGGACAAATGAAAATGCAAAACTTTCAACAATATAAGTAGTTTAAATACCATATATATACATTATCTCTTCAAAACAGCAACTTTAAATTACCTTTTCATTTGCTTTCTTCAACTCATCCTTGGTTAAAATACCAGGACAATGAGGCTATAATATAATAAACATTTCTTACAAAGACAACAAATTTGTTTTAAATAATATAACAATATTGTAATAAAAATTCAGATAAAAAATTGTAATGCACTTCATTTAATACCAATTAGTAATATTCATATGCAAAATCCTAGAATTGCAATGAATAAAGTAAGCTAGTAAAAGTTAATCTTTGTAGGTATTTCACATTATGTATGATACTATAAAATTTTATAGCATTAGAAATCATTTTCAAAATAACAAATAAATAAAAAGAAAAGAAAAAGCTAGATATAAAAAATATATTAGATTTGCTAATATTTCATTAGCTTAATCTATAGTTCATTTTCAACAGAATGATGATTTACACAAAAATTATGAGTACAATAAAATTGCTGAAGACTTGTGTGTTAAAAAAAAGGTATTTACAATTACTTTACTCGCTAATGTTAGCAGATAATAAAAGAAATAGCAATAAAGCAGTGCCCCCCCCACAATTATGTAATATTTGGATTGGGTATACAATAAAGAATGCATTACACAAATCTAAGAAGAATGCTAAAAGAAATCAAAAGGTGACAAATTGATTAACCACAACACTTTTCAGAATATTTGTACAAATTATGCCACTTGTTTTCCTTTTTATGGGAAACTAATAAAAAATAAAGTTTACAAAAAAAACATGTAACATTTTAAATACTATAATAAAAATCTTTTTGCAAAAAAAAAAAAGATGCATCAAATATATTTATATTTCTAAAAAAACAAAACAATTTCTTTCTTCAAATTAAATGGGAAAAAAATTCTATTGCATGTGAAACAATACTAAAAATATACAAACAACACAAAACAATATAAAATACTAACAATACAAATAATATAAAATACTGATATTAATATAATTATCAAATATGCTACACTATTGCTCTTTTAAATAAATGTTTATTCTCCAAAACAATTAAACAAGCGCACTTAAAGTACAATGTGTTTTTTACTCACTTTATTGTAAGATTCATCATTTTCCCTTTCTGAATCACGATTCCTATCTGCAATCAGAGATTGGGAAATTAATTGAGCTATTTCACTCTGAGCTCCTTCCTTCTCACGGCCAATAATAAATCTGAAAGATAAAGTAAGTGTGAGCTACATTAATTAATTAAAACATCACCTATATAAAAAATATGCCATACTTAATAAAATATACATTATTACATATATAAAAATATACCATACCTAACTGGACCTGATGTGTTCCGCAATACTGCTGCAGCGTAAGCTTGTGTGACCCCGACTAGAGACTTGCCATCCACTTCTATTATTTGATCATTTACCCGAATCCTAAAACAATCATTAACATACATGAAAAAAGGGGTGAAAAACAAAGATATTAATATGAATTCAAAGGTAAAATTTGTATTCTCAGAACTTTCAGCATTTAAAATTTAGTTAATAACATTTTAGCAGAAACTCATATTAAACAATTAGAAAACTAAAGGCAGCATTTCATTAATTTCAGTCCTTTTACAAAAATTTTAAATTATGCAATTTCATCAAAAATCCTTTTCAAATTTAAAAAAAAAAAAGACATTAAACAAGCAGGCTTGTTTTCTATATAAAAATGATAAATTATCTTCAAAGTGCCTATAGATGAAATATTCATTGATGTGAAATTCCATTTTGTACAAGCTCCTTTAAAAAAAGACTAGCATATAATGAAATGATAAAATTTTAGACAATAATATATATTATTTGAAATCTTTACTTTTTAAAATCTTTCACTGACTTGATAACTTTGACATAAATGTCATAACCAAATAATTAGAATTAATAAAACAGAGAAACCTTAATATAATCCTTAAAAGAAAACAATGAAATTATTTTAAAATAAACATCTCAAAAATTTTAATAATGAGAAAATTGTTTCTGATTCACTACATTCATACTATTAGACATTAATATTTAATTGCTTTTAAAAAAGTAAAAGAATAAAGTAATATAAAATTCTAACCTTCCATCTTTATCAGCTGCTCCATTAGGTGTGACGGTTTTCACAAATATTCCTAATTTTTCGACGCCAGCATCAGCACCAACTCCCATACCAATTATACTTAATCCCAGACCTTCAGGACCTGTTTGATAAATTGATTTAGAGAATACAGTTGAAAAAATGGACATTCACAAAACAAATATTAAATTACAATATCTAAAATTTTGCATACTAACCTTTAATGAGATCAACTGGGAAGACATCCATTTTTTCAATTCTTTTTTCTAATTCGTATTCTGCAGATGCTGAAATTGGATCTACATCTTCATTCCGTCTGTCATAGTCCTCAGTTGAATGAGTACTATATACCTAATTCATTCAGGAAATGTACAATTAGTTTAAATATATCTGCTTTAGTCTAAATACTTTTTATATATTTATGACCAAAAAAAAGTCCAAAAAACTTTCCAACTGCTACATGAATATATAAATTTTAATATGCTTTCTTTTATTACAGAATTTTTTTAAAAACCATAAATTTTAGTTATTAACTCCATCAGCTAGTAAATATCTGTTAAAAATAGTGTGTCAATAATTATTGTTCCTCAATTTAGAGTTTAATACAGTCATAACTCATGATCAAAGAATTGTAAAGCTTGGCAGATGATTTAATAAAGGAATGTGGAAAACATTTATTGATAATAAAGAAAATCTAAATATGACCACATCGACACATAATAAAAATAGTACACATGCACATTTTTTGTAATGGTTTTTTCTTATCTGTAATTAACAAATTGCTACAAAAACCTGTTAAAATTTGTAAAGAATTTACTTTCAGTGATTTCATACCTTACATTAAGTTTACAGGATTATGCATAGCTGGATAAATTAATGAAAGCAAATACAAATTTCAATCCAGTTATTGCTCTTTTTTTTTTTTTTTTTTTTTTTTTTAAGGGGGTCAGGGTGTGAATATTGAAAGGAATTTTCATTGTTTTAATCACTGTTGAAATCTGAACAATAGTCACGAAAATTGAAGATATAGTTAATCATCATTTAACATGAAGAGGAAGAAAAATTCTTTAAGATAATGAAGGAAATTCTTATTCAAGTAGACGGGATACAGAATTTCAAATTCCAGTTTAGAATTCAGTCAATGCAATAATTTTTTTGTGAACATTTGTTGTTTTAGCATATGTCTCATCATGAAGCAAAAAGAAGAAAAATCAATGTGCTTCATGGTGCAAATTTAGAACTAATTTCTTTTTATTCACTGAATGTTTTTCCAATACTTTTACTAAGGTACCCATAAATTTTTCTTTAAATAAATGGATATATCACCTAGGTGAACGATTTAAGTGAATGCCATAATTTATCAGGTTATTAATTAATAAAGGATCACAAAAGAGAAACAAATTTTAAATAGGAAATAAAATTCTAGAATGATAAAAAAATTCTTCTGTATCTAATATCCATGTTCTTGACCCAAAGAAGGGTTAAATACATGAATAAAAAACAAAAAAAATTCACAGTAACTGCTTTGTAGGAAAATCAATATTATAATACATATTATTACAAAAATATCAATGAAATATCACAAAAAAAAATTCATTTAACTAAATTATTATTGTGTATTAGTATTTATACCTCAATTGTCTTGTCATGTCTTCCTATTTATGAATACACTTGCAAGAGAAAAGAAATAGTTTAGGAAACTCAGTTTTAGGAAATATGTTTCAATTTTGAAATGACTGTTTCATAAAAGCAAAGAAGTTTTAAAAAGAATAGTAACTACCTTAATAGGATCTGTACTAAAAGAGATTTTCGACTTTTTACGAGAAGCTCGAGACGAATCCAAAGATTCTTCTGTTATTGACTTATTGAGTTCAACCATTTCCTCACTCTCTGTAGGAGATAATCCAGGATATTCAAAGTAATAATGCCCATCTTCAAGGAAATGATATTCTGTGCCATCATGCACTACAGTTGAATTAAATTTCTCAGAGGCGGTAAAGGTTGAATTTAATATGCCTTTATCTACAACATTGGTAATTTCGTCTGGAGAATTTTTCTGGACTTCTTCTGATCTTGACAAAAGTAAAACTACTTCTCTAGCTTCCTCGTCACTTAATAAAACAGACTGATCCCTAAAATGAATCAAAATTCACAAAATTAGCCAATATCTTTGATAAAATTGAATAAAAATTTTCAATTCTGCGATAAACTAATTTTTCAAAGAGCAATAAGAATTTTCCTCCCAATTAATTTCTGGCAACAATTCATTTGTAGTAATAAAAAGAAAAAAAAAATAGAAATTTGAAAGAACAAGAATTAATACAATTTCTAATTTCTTCCTTTGAAAGCACAGAAAAAAAATTAATAATCTATTTTTGTAATTAATTAGCTACTAACATAGCAATTTGCATTTAAAATAATTCCTAAGGTATCATTTGTTATCATTAGCATACATGTCACATGTAAAGACTAATTTTTTGAACTATAGAAAATAATTTTGAAATAAATAAATTGATAATTATACCACAACAATAAGGCATCCGAACATAACTTCTTTTAAAGATATATCATTCAGATTCTCAATTTACCTATTTCTTAAAGTATATAGCTTTTCTATGAAATAATATAAACATGTGTAATAAATGAATAATTATGCATTTCCACTGTTCAGTTCATTACTTTCTAAAGTAATTAATTAGTCTTTGACTTAATTAATTACAGGCATTCAAGGTTGAAAAATAAATTTACTTTAAAGAGTAGGCAAAGAATTGTTCTCTTTCATATCAAATTCATTCAAAAAAGATTCAAACAAAGTTTCAATTTCTTCTTTATTTATTTATTTTTGATTTATTAAAGATGGTAATGGTAATTCTTATCCCACCTGAACTATTTTAAGAGTCCATATTTTAATAAAATCCAAAAATAACAAAAACTCCTTTAGACTTTTCAAGTAAGGATCTGAAATAAAGTAGAAGTTAAAGGTTAGAGAACACTGTGATAAATAAATTTACAGATGTGGAAAAGTCTCTTTCACAATGTTCAAAGAAAAACCATCTGTGAAGTGACAAAACGCAATCTGCTTGGATCTTATAGCCATGACCAGCATCAAGACCTTACTGGGAATTTGCTAAAGTACCAAAGGTACCAGAAATTTCTGTACTTAACAACTAAACACTAAAATCTTACTACACTCAATTAACTCAGGTAATCTTAAAAATTAGTAAAAGTAGCTTTAACCACTGCATTGCCTAATAAGTCAGGGCAGGAAAGAATCTTCAACAAATGTATGTTAGGTCAGATTGAAATTTTATAAAATAAATTTTAAAAAATTAGACTCACCAGAGCTCATTTAGTCCTCATACAAATCAACTTAAATATTTTGAATTTGGCATAATAAATTCTAACAATTTAAGCCAAGAAATTTTCAACTCAATATAATTACACAATGCAAGCAGATTGAATCATATTTGTCATTAACACATTAATGAAATGAAGAATGATGTTCTCAAAAAAAATTAAGTAAACCAAAGAAGTGTGTTTTGCTCTTTAACTAATTTTATTTCAGCATTTTATAAAATAAATTTTATACTGTATTAAATAAATCTTTAAAAACTAGAAGTGGAGCAGTAAAAAAAGTTGTATATAGCAATCATCACAGATCCTCCAACAACTATGGAAATTAGGTGAAAACTACAGAATTACAGATATATATAGAGAAAAATACAAAAAACACCAAAAATACCCTCTTTACAAATCCTTGCACACAGCGATGCTGATGATAAATGGAAAAAAAATTTCAGCATGGTTAAAGAAAGAAAAAAAAAAGAATTCTGTTCCTATCAGAAAGCAAAAACACTGGATTCACTCCTTATAACAATATGTGTATGGGAGTTTGCTATAACGTTAAACTAAGCAGTGATGACTTCAAAAAAGTGCAAACACTCATTATTTAATTTTAAAAAAATTGTAATTGTCTGACAACAGTGTTAATTTGTTTTATCAACAAAATCGTATTATGTGTTTTTTTTAATAAAATTATTTTATTTATATATTTAGTGAATGATAAATGTCTGTTAAATATTTTTAGTAATGTTTTAATCAATTAAAATTTTTTAGAGATACCTATTCTTCAATAATTGGTGGATATTCATTATATGTAATATATCTGTAAGAAGTACTACAAATGACAAGATAACCAATGTTTGTGAGTATGTAATCGTCATATATCTCTCATAATGTGAAGCACCACATTATGAGAGAAAAGAACAGTTTACAGCCATTAAGTTAAATTTAACAATATTATACATATTCAGTCATGCACCTTAGGTTCTAATTTAAATAACATTACCTGCTGCTTAAAAGCTTTTCAGCCTCATCTTCAGTCATAAGCTCAATAAATCCAAGATCACGTTTTGGCAATGATGAGTTAAGAGGTTGCATCTATAAAGGAGTATTTATATTATTTTTTAGTTCTTGTGGCAGTTTAAATTACATACAATGGACCAATAGAAGACAGAAGAGAATATACAGGAAATACACTTGGAGTTTATATATTAAAAAGAAAAAACAATGAATAATTACATTTAAATCTTCTAAATCTGTATGAATAAATTCCAAATCTTGCTCTTGACACTCGGCTAAAGATTCACCGGCAGAATCATGAAGAGCTACCTCAGCATTATTGGATACCTTAAAATATATAAATAATGAGCATACTTTTTAACATTTTATTAACAGTAAAAGTTCATCAAATCATAACATGGACATTTTAAAGATCAAGATATAATGTTGTTAATTGTTATGATGTTAGGATTGCAGACAGGGCCAAAAAGACAGATGATAACATATTGATGATAATATATTATTAAATTATTTTAGGCAGGAAATTTCCTAAGGCATAATTTTTGTTTAACTTTTATTTCTGCTATTCTTTTAAATTTTCTTCCTACACAAAAGATGACAACAGCTAAAAAATCATGTCTTTAATAAAACTAAAACAGCAACAAAAAAAATCTTCATGTTAGTTAACTTTCAATTATATTTAACTTTAGAATAAAGCTTTAGAAATGAAATGAAGAAAAAAAATTATAAAAATAGCATTCCAATTATTTGTTAGGATGGCTAGTTTAGAATAAGAGAACCCATAACTGTTTTAAATATATATACTTTTCCATTAGTAGCCCAATAGCAAAAATGTAAACAAATCCTACTGGATATACCAAACTTATCCCTTAAAATGGACTCAAAACTTTAATGATATTTTTTCAGTCTGGGCATCATATTTCCTAACATAGTTACATTTCTTGTCAATATTTGTATAAGTAACAATTGTTACCAAAGTTACACACATTTAAAAATATAAAAACAGTGTGTAAAATTAGAAGATTCATTTTGAAACCTAATTATTTTTTGAGAAACGATTCTACCATTCTGAACAATGATCAGACAACAGAATAGCCCCGCGCCCCAACTTCTAAGCACTGGTGCAACAATGAGAGGTTACTTTAGAATAGCACAATTAAAGATCACTTGGTCTGCATCTTTCTACCAGCCAAGATCTTATCTTAGATGAAATTAGACACAATTCTCAAACCTACAACAGTAAAACTAGAGGGCCTACCCATAAGGCAAATCATGATTTAAGAAATATAAAGATTACTACTCTAATGTCTAATTATAAACTCTATAGAATTTTTTTTTAATTTAATCTTAATTATATAGCAGCAGTAATGTGCATATAAAGAATGCACTATGGTACAAACATACATGTATATAAAAGGAATACCTGAAACAATGAAAAATGTTGTAAAAATTATATCAAAAATATTTTGGAAAAATAATTAGAAATAATTACAGAAATAAAATTGATATCACTGAAAAACTTGTTAAATTTTAAAATGGTGTAAAAATTATTTTTGTGCAATAATATGCTTTCAAGTTTGTGGGGTGGAAAAAGATTACAATTTTAATTAATTTTTAATTAAAATTTAAAGAAAAAATTTTTAAACAAAGTCTTTCCTTAATGTGTACCTACTATCCAAGAAAAAGCATTTCATATTTGAGCGATGAAAATTTATTGGTATGCCCAATACAACATCTTAAACAAATTTTTCATGATGTATCTCTAATTCTATATCTTGCAATTTATAAATAGTACACTAGCCTATAGATATTATTATGTTATTAAAAGAATGATCATTTAGCCTAAAAGAAGTTAGAAATTGCAGTATATTTCATACAGTACATAAATATTTATGCTTACTCTATAACGGGAATCCGAAAAACTGGCTGCTGGAATGAAAGGAAAATGTTCATCCACAACTGTATAACTATTATTGTGTTTAAAATCTTTGGAAGAAGGAAAAACTTCCTGGCTGCCAAACTCATCAGAATATTGGCAATCTGATGAAGTATCATCAACAAAAGTTTCTTTCAATCCATCTTTTAAATCCTCCATAACAGCATAACTGTTGTTTTCTTCCATCTCGGCTCCAAAAGCATCAGATGCTTTGTCATTTGTAAAGAATTCCTTTTCTGGCAATTCAAATTCATATTTCTGTTGTAAATTGTTCTGTAACTCTTTGAATATAGAGCTATACAGGCTACTATCAGAAGGTTCCAATCTTGGACTATGACTCACTGGATGATTCATAAAAGAATCTGAATTAGAAACTGGAGGACTCTTTTGTTCAGAAGGGCCTATAAGAAACATAGATATCATTATATAAATTAGTGAAAAACTGCTCTAAAAACTTATTGGCAATCTTATTATAGTAATGGCATATAGAAGGAAAGTAGATTTTTTTTTTTTTTTTTCCCTATATAACATGATTAGTAAGTTATCTTTCTATTTTACATAAATATCATGTATAATAAATTCCAAATTCTATGATTTTCCAAACTCAAACAATGACATGAAAGAATAACTGATTATGTCAAGACTTTGTAGATTTAGGCACATACCACTCCCCCCCCCAAAAAAAAGGACCGACATAGATAAATTTTAGGGTCAGATATGCACCGAAATAAAATGCACTTACATGATTCGGTTAAATTTTATCAACAGATAATTTTTATTTCCATATGTTATACATAATATTATTTTCATTAAATGTCAATAAATCATTTATTTACTTATCACATAAACATTTGAGGCAACAAAATATCTTCATACTAGATTGGATAGCAAAAAAAGGCGGTAGATAAAAATATCTATCTATATTACTTAGTTTTCCATTAACCTCAAAACTAATAATAAATTGCATCAATATTTTTAAATTTATAAATAGATATAAATTAGTGGACAATGAATCCACATTATAAGAATTTCTTACTCAAGCTTTACACATTAATTTAAGATAAAACATAGATATTTGAAAAGTTTACAAGCACATCTAATTAGTTATATATAAAAAAATTTCATACAAAAAATAAAGATAAAAATTCTAAACAACTTACCTAAGCTGGTTGAAGTAGCTATCTCACAATGTGCAGGCAACACAGAATTGGCATTCATCTCAGATGATTCAGTATTTATGAAGGTCTCATCTTTTTTAAAGCTATCTGCTGTTGGTTCTTTTACAGATTCAAAGCAATCTTCAGAATTTTCTAAGGCACTTTTGTAGATTTCATTCATTGGAATTCCAGTGCTTTCACGAATTGAACCTCCAATACTCTCAGAAGTGGTATCATTATTGAAAATATTTCGCTTAATTTTATAAGGTGAAGATTTCAAGCACTCTTTTGAGCTTTCCAAGGCACTTTGAAAACTATCATACACTAAATCAACCTCAGAAGATACTGAAATGCTGTTTGACTTAGATGAGTGATTGTATAGCGTTGTAGTCCGATGTTCATTTATATTTTCAACAATTAGTTCTTTTGAATTATATATTTTAGTTGAAATTGAATTATCACTGATAATTTGTGTTTTATCACTATTCTCATTAATATTTTCAACTTTACTTTCAGTGGTAAATTGAAGATTCTTAGAATCCTTATCATTATTAGAATATGTTTCAAAATGATTTAAATTTTGAACAGAAGTAGATTCAATTTCTTCAGACTGCAATTTTGGAATAGTTTCACCTTCATATATATCCTTGCTCAAAACTTCTTTCATACTTCCTAAAGAATTATTTTTTTCATTCTTTTCCTCCAATTCTTTTTTATTGTCACTTTCCTGTAACAAACCCATATCTATTTTGTTTTCTATTAGAAGTGAAGATGAGCCATCTTGCTTTAAATGTCCTTTATTATCAGAAATTGTAGGAGCAGAGTTGGTTTTGCATAACTGATGCATTGTTTGAGGCACTATTTTGGGAGCTTCAATCGTAACTTTTTTATAAGAAATGTCATTTTTTATCAAAGGTAATTTTGAAATAGATTTGTTGTCATAATTATCTTTACTAGAGAGCTGATTATAAATTGAATTTTCTTGAGATTTTTGGTATGATAAATCAGATTTTTGATATAAACTTTTATTATCAGAGCTTACCCATTCAGAATCACTTTTCACAAAGCTTTTACTAAGTTGTGGAGCAGCTTTCAATGTATCTGATGTAACTTTAGAAAAAGTATCACTTTTTAATTCAGTAGAAATTTTAGAAAAAGTGTCACTTTTGAAATCAGATGTAACTTTAGAAAAAGAGTCATTTTTTAACTCACATGTATCTTTAGAAGATATATCAGTCATTAAAACTGACTGTTTTGAGACAGATCTATTATCTATATTCCCCAAGAATTGAGCTTGTTTATTTACACATGGATCTGACACATTTATCTTAGAAGTGGTTTTTGAGGACTCAGGATTCGCAATGGTACTGGAGCGTGTACGTACTTCAATTTTATTATCACCTCCTTTACTTTTCTCTAATTTTTCAAACATAGCTTTTGCATTATTAAATCTTGCCAGATGACTACCTCTACGAGATAAAGAGCAATTGGAACTTGGAAATGCTGGAAGAGAGGAGGACCTTTCAGGTTTATACATATCTGGTGAGTGAACTCTCTCGGTAGTAGGAGCATCTTTATTAACTGGTGATCTTAATCCACTATTTTCAGTTTTTTGCTGAGATAATGTTTGAAACATATGAGCAATAGTGCTGACTTTGGTTCCCATAGGTCTAACATTTTCCACTTTTGGCTTTGTAGATTCTTTAATTCCTTTCTCTTTTTCTTCAAAACCTGATTTCAGCATTCTATAAAATGGCTGTTCAATTTTTTGACTTTTATTATCTAACCACCCTCGACGAGGTTGACCATAAACTTCAGCTTCAACGTGAGCCATAACAAATTAACACTTAAAAATGCAAAAATAGCTGCTTAATACCTAAAAAGATAAAATAATAACCTTTAAACAGGTTATATATAATAAATCCCTAAAGTCTTCAATAAAAATACATCCTACTATCACAAGTATAAAGCAATATTTTAACAAAAAAAATTATACATATATAGTTATAATCTTAAGAAATATTTGTTTCAATAATACATATATATATATAATTATAATCATAAGAAATATTTATTTCAATGATACATATATAAAATCCACATGTAATTGAAGAAAACACATTATTACAAATTTTTAAAATATCAATGTTTTATTTTATCATAAATTTTAGGATGCTGATTAAACATCTCTTTATCAATCTAAATTTTCCATCCAACTATATTTAAAATTGAAGCATTTGATTACTCTGCTTAACTAATTGCGTCCAAATTCTTAATATCTTCATAGATAATATAATCTTAAAATGTGAAACATGAAAATTAAATGTTTTTTTTAAATATAATGTCAGAGCAATATTATGGAAATCTTCTGAACATTATATACCAAAAGCAGAAATGTAAAAAGAAAAATTACAAATCAGATTTGAGACAAGATAATAATTTAATATAAATAATACTTGAAATATTTTTTCGTGTGAAATTGAATAACCTAAACAATGCTATATTAAAATAATTGTTTAACACTAATGTTATAAATTACATTTGTTCAATTTATAGCAAAAGTGAAACCAACAATTTTCTTCAAAAAAAATATCACTGCTAATCTAGAGTAACAATTATTTGCATAAGCAATATTTACATTTTAAATAGCCAATATCAAAAATACATATAGTTTAAATTTCTTAAAAAAAATATGCATATAAACTGATTTCTAGATTTTACAGAGCTATATTCTCACATGTCATATAAATTATCAATAATAGAGAGGCTGATAAATACTACAAAATGCATTTATTTAAATTTTTAAATACTTTTCACATAAAATTTAATTATAAATTAATACATATATGTTCAAAATATGATTACATGAAGAAATATTTTGATAGTCTAATGTAAAGTTTTTGTTCGTACTAAATTAATATAATAAGATGGCAAATAATAAAGTAGCAACTTAGAATTTCATTTAACAAAACATTAGATGAAATATACAACTAATTTCCGTAATATTTCTAATCTTAATAATCATCATTCAACTAAACAATAGCATTTCATTGTGATTCCTCTTTATTTTTCCTTATTTTTAATAATTTTTTAATTAAACTTAAAATACAAATACTACGAAATTTCGCATATATTTCCAAAATACGAAAAAATAGCATTTAAAAGAAAAACAAATAAAATTCAACTAAAATGCTTATTCTATGAAAATAACAGTAGCTAAATTTCATCATTTTTATAAATAGCTATGGCAGAAATGAGTTACCTTTTACATCTTTGTGCGAGCGATATCAGAACTTCAGAAAAATTTCGTAAAATGATTGAAAACAGATTCCGGAACACATTTGAAGAAATTCACGAAGTAAACATATATCCAAAATTAGAAATATGAGATTATAATTAATGATACATTTGATTATTTTTTTCAAGAAATGTGATTGTTGACACCTTTTAAAACAATAAAGAACCTGCCACGATGTTCGTTAAACCGGTCCAAGACTACTTAATCACAAAAGAAACACCACTGCCTTTACTATTCCATATTTCATTCGATTTGCGAAATATTAAAATTCTAAACACAAAAACCGTGTTTCAAAAAATATTGTGTCATTATCGCAAAAGGAAAAAGACCACAAGTGACAAAAAACCTAAACAAAACAGCGAAAAATTACGTTTCTGTTATTGCCAACAACAGCAACGGAATAATTTCTTTTGAAATAGATATGACCTAATTTTGTGAAATTGAATCAAATCTTCCTTCATTGTTCATTCTCTATGAAGTCATTCAACTGGAATTGTTTCAAATATATAAAATTACTGCTCCTATACAACAGATAATAAGAAATACATCATAATTAAGAGAAATAAAAAGAGGAATAGATGTTTAAGAACCCTCAGAGTTTAATTTTTATAAAATAAGTCATTTTTTTTATAAAATTTAAATAAAAATAAAATTAATTTTATATATTCAATTGTTGTGATTATGAAATAAGTGATTTCCAATGTAAATACAGAAAATTAATATCAACAAATATGTTAATGAACATTTTGTTATTCGTAAATGGTGGCACAATTAGAGGCGCATGCGTTTGTTTTGGTTTCGGATTAAAACGATGTTAGTGCATTAAATCGCAAATTTTTTTTAATGTTGTTTTTTCATTTATGTAGTATATATATAGTGAACATCGAATTAAAATAAATGATTTTAGCAATAGTTCTTAGAAATGGTCAATAATAATCATTTTGAAAGCAAAAAAAAAGAATTTTCCATCGAGGATTGTACTTAGATATTGAATATTCTAAAAATATGTCTGTTTATTATAAATCATGATAAATGCTTATATGTAACTCATAAAAATAAGCCTATCTTTAATTTTAAATATGGCAGTATGTAATGATGAAATTTCACTCCAAAAGCCTCGTTGGCTTGATCCTGATACAATTACCGGTCTTTCAAATATTAACTATGAAATTGGTAACATCAATCGGATCTCGGATGTTAGCTATGAATATTTTTTTACAAAATATATGAGAGCCAATAGGCCATGTATCATATCATCATCCGTTACCATGAATTGGAAAAGTAGGTTAGAATGGGTGTCTACTGATGGTCAACCAGATTTCGAATTTCTGGAGCGAAACTTTGGTATGTATTGAATCGGAAATATTCATTTAATTTCAATACGATGGAATCACTTTAATTTCCATAACTTGAGCTATTACGTATTTAATTCATTATGAGTACGTTCATTAGTGTCTTTCCTTATTATTTCGAATTTCAACAAAATATATGTTTGTAATTTTCCTGAGTTTTTTTTTTCTGTGATGATAATTTTAATTTTATAATAATTCTTATGTAACTGGTATAAGTTAGCCATGAATGAAACTGAGACATAGTTGAGGAAGTGAGTGAAGCCATCTATGTATTTTTAATTCTGCAATATCAAACAAGCTATAAAATTCTTGTAAATATTTATTTATTTATTTATTATTATTTGCTACCTTAAAATTGATTTTTGAAATTTCAAATCAGAAATTCCTTTATGTATGCACAGAGAGTTCTTGAATTTTTACTAAAGTTTTTAGTTCGAAATTACTAAAGAAGTTCTTTAATTGTTATTAATGTTTTTATGAAAATTGGAACTTAATTGCAAAATTTTTTTTAATTATCAATATTATTGTAATGGAGCTAGGAATTAGTTTAATGAAATTTATGAGTGCATACATGCTTGTGTAAGTAAATAAATTATTGACATGTATATTAGTTTTCTATTCAATATGTTCATTCAGTTATAAAAATAATATATATTCAAGAGGATGTCTGTAGAACACTATGCTGTCTAAAAAATATATCTGTGTTCCAAATTATATATATATATATATATATATATATATATATATATATTAAATCATATATTTCAAGAGAAATAGGTAGAAAAAAAATGCTTGTATGTAAATGTAATGTCACAGAGTTACAATTAATCACAAAAAACTAGAATTAATATTTATACTGATATTTTATGTCTTGTTTCTTTACCTATTCTTCCTTGTTATTTTACTGTTTTTTGTTGTCGGGTTTGTGTATGCGGTTTTTTTTTTATTATTATTATAAAGTGTTGTAAGTTAGAATAAAACTGTTCAGCTTGTTAATTAGCTTAGATAAAATCTCTTTCGTATCATAATGCATAAGTTTGCCTGATAATACCAAGTTTAGCATTATCTTGAAAACAACACTTAAAAACCTAATCATCTGTTAAGTTCCAAATTAATTTTTTAACGAGTCCCACAAAACTTATTATAAATTTCTGACATTAATATAATAATATTAAATTTTAAAAGCTTCTATTTGGAAAAAAATAATCCACAGAAATAAACATTTTTTTCCCATTATTTTGTGATCATATATAATTAACAAAAATTCTAAAACATTTTGAAATTAAGTTCTCTGTTTAGTGTAGTATACAATTTTATTTCCACAAATGCTAATTTTCTAGGTTCTGCTGTTGTCCCAGTTTCAGACTGTGATAGTCGAGAATATAATTCTCAGTGCAAGGAAGATATGTTATTTAAAGATTATCTTAGTTACTGGCAAGCACTGAAACATAACACCAAAGACCAATCTCGATGTTTGTATTTAAAGGATTGGCATTTTCAGAGGCAAGTAAGTTGATTTTAAAAAAAATATGATAATAACATGAATTTTGACAATAATTGAGAAAACATATGCTTTAAACTAGAGAGGGTGAATATGAATATTTTTGAAAAAAGAAATTTAACTTAATTGCTTTTAAATAGTTAAATACAAAATATGCATGATCTTCTTATTTATTATGTGGTTGTAAAGAGAGAAAGAATGTTGATTTACTCTTGAATCAAGTGAAGTTCAACAATTTCTGCGAGTCTTTTTCTTGAAAAATGCATTACTGTTTTAGCGATACTTGAATAAATCTTATTAAGTGATAGAATCCATTCACCACATCCAAATCCAAAGCACCACAGTCTTAACAATTATTTTGATTAATGCCTGCAATTTTATAAATTATTGCAAATAATTTCAGCTCGAGGGAGAAAAAATAAGTATATGTGTTTAAATAATAAAAAGATGTTTAAAAAAATCAATTTAACATATGAATTTATGAACCATTTCTTTGTTGTTGAAAAGTGGATACAGTGGATAGATTTAAAAAAATACTAGAAAGTAAGACAAAGTATTTCTTTAGGGTTTTTTTTTTTTTTTTAAGAAAAGGAAAGGGAACAAAGTATTAAAAAAAAAGTATGAATCAACGAATCATAAAGTGTGAAAGATAATAAAAATTATCTTCATAAAGAGTGGATTATTTTTGGTAAATACTGCATGCTAATGAGTAATTTTAACTTAACTGCATACCATTGGCAAACTCTTGGTTTAAAATCATGTCATTGGTAAACATAACCATTAGATTAACAACTTTGGCAACCATTTTTTTTTCAATTAATTGCTGTTTGCTATAAACAAGGCTTCTTTGGCAAATTTTTGGAAGCAATAAATTGCTGATATGCAATTAATTATACCAGCACCATGGGTGTTTTTTTTTTCTTTAATTTTGCATTGTTATTATCTTGTTCATCTTATGAAGTTTCTGATTTCAACATCTCTAGCAGCCACTGTGCTAAAAGAATTTTTATTTAAAAATCTATTCTAGAATTGTGGAGAAACAAATAATAATATTAATGACTATTCCTTAAACTTTCACTTTATTATAAACTAAAAATAAAAACATATTGCATTAATCATGAACTTTTAAAAAGAAAAATAAAGAGATGTAGCTACATTAATTTGTATTGGCTCATTATTAATTTCATTGGAATTTTATTTTCTTGCAAAGCATGAATTAAAATATGAAATTATTCATTGCAATTTATTTATTTATTTTATGACAGGAAGTTCTCTATTGATTTGAGAATTACAAAATTAAGAAATATTTAATTTCAAAAAGTAATTAAATGTCTTAGTGAGAAATAAAGAGAAGTTTGTAAAATTATTTATTTTAAAAATCTTAACAAAGCTTTTAGTTTCTTATTAAATTTACCATCACTCAAATCATTTTCACTTTCACTCTGTCAATGAACTTTTCAAAGATTCAGTCTTTATAAACACTGGCTTTAGTTTTGCAAGATAGTTGCCATGGCAACTGGTTTTTATCTGTTTACTTTTGACTTTGAATAATCCTTTATTTTAAAATCTTTAATAAAGTTAAAGATAAGTTTATTGTTACTATATTATCACTTTGTAATATCTTGCTGCACAACATGTTATTAGAAGAGTCACTTCTTTTAGTATTATCATTTTGATTGCCCTTTCATTCTTAAATTTTCATTTTTACATGCTATGATTTAATAAATGCATTTCATATGCTCAGCTTTCGATTCCTCTTCTATTTATTTTAATATATAAATAATATTTGAAATTATATTATATTTTATGAGTTTAAATAAATATTGTCTCATATTTCTCTTCTATCAACTTATATGTATGTATCAACTGTGACAGAGTAAATTAAATATTATATATATTATTTGGCTGAAATTTCCTCAAATGAAGGAAATTGAATGCGCTTTCAAGAAATGGAAAGCTTTCTAGAAAGTTTATATTTGTATATTTGATTACAGACTTTATCCAAATTATCAGGCTTATGAGACTCCTAAATACTTCTCTTCTGACTGGTTAAATGAATATTGTGAAACACAAAAAGATGACTTCAAATTTGTTTACATGGGCCCTAAAGGCACTTGGTAATGAATTTGTTGATTGGTTGATTCCTTTTTACTATAAATGTGAATTTTATCATTTAATGTGTTTTTCTTTTTTCTTATTAACAAAAGAAAAAGAATAAATTATTTAAAGTTAAATGTTCAGTTTTCTTAAATTTTGTCTGAAGTTCTTTCTTTTTTATATTAATTTTTCAAATAAGCATAAATTCTTTCTGATATATAAAATTGCTATATTCATTGTTGGTGTAAAATTGATAAATTGGTTGTAAAAATACTTTATAGTATGAATAAATAATTGAATATTATTTATATTCATATAGTCTTTTATATAACATTGAAAATAAAATGATTTAAAAAAATACATAATTCTATTATAAATCAAAATACCTTATTTGAGATATTTCTTCTTCATTGGTAATAATTTGTTCATTTTTATAAATTATACTTAATTTAGATATTGTTTTCAATATGATGATATTAATATTATTGATTTATATATTGCTAAATATCTCAAATTAAAAGATCATTGTACTTTTGTTTATAGAATTCAAGCATTATAGATCTTATAAATTAAGATAAGATTATGTTGTCCCGTCTATCGTAAATTATTTATCTTAAGGATGTTGTTTAGTTTCTCTATAAAACATTAATTTAATAAGCAAAAAAAAATGTATAATTTTTACTTTTAATTCCAATTTTAAAATTTGTGTGTAATATTTAAACTTGGTGCAATTTTCAAATGCTTGAATATTTTAAAGAAAATTTAATTAAATTTGTGATTTTGATTTTCATAGGACTCCACTACATGCTGATGTTTATGGATCTTATAGTTGGTCTGCTAATATTTGTGGCAGAAAAAGATGGTTGTTATTTCCCCCAGGACAAGAAGAATGCTTAAAAGATGACAAGAAGCAACTACCTTATTTCCTTACAGATAGTGATTTACTTAAACTTAGTGTTGTTTATTTAGATGTTATTCAAGAACCTGAAGAAATCATTTTTGTTCCTAGTGGGTGGTATCATCAAGTTATAAACATGGTATGATTCTTTATTTGAATCAAAATTTTATAACCATACATAAAGGAGATGCAAAATGCTTCATTCTTGTTCAAATCGTTAATCCATGCCAAAACATTATTAAATTTCTTTTTAATAAATAATAGAATGCATTTATTATTTTCATGTATGATTATTTGTATTTTATGATAAATTCTCCTATATATGGATGTTGCGTTTCTAGAGCAAATAAGTTTTCAGAAAATTCAATGTATTTTTGACATTTACGATGAATTAAAAACTGTAGATAAAAAATACTCAATTCCCCTTATTGTAAATGCTTAACCAATCGCATTTTTTCTAGCTGTGAAAGGTATGCATCCTTTGTCTTTATTGAGAAAAATAATATTTTTAATTAGGCCCAATATAAACTGTAATATTGTTTGAATGAATAAATAAAACAGAAATATTCAAAAAATAATAATTAATAAATAAGTAAGAAATAGTGATTGTGAAAAATAAGCATTTCCTTTCCATCTACATTTGTGAAGTAAAACAATATCTAACATTACTAATATTTTTAGGTATTTCATGTGAATTACTAACTACTCATGTGTATAACTAGATAATGGATTCCAAATTGGAAAAAAATAGATGAAATTTTCAGACATTCAAGTTGTTTTATAACTTTTTTATGAGTATGAGTATATATTTTCTAAATTCTTTCTCTTCTTTTGGTATGGATTTATTGATGAAGAGTTGATTGGTGTTATAAGTATTACTTGCTCTACATGTGGCCTAGCACATAAATGCCCACTTTGCATATATGTAGAGCTTTTATTTTTGCTGAACCATAGGTACTTAAATATAAATAATTCGAATAGAGAACAGAGCATTTTTATATCTGTGTGAGTTGATAAGGTTAGAGTGGTACCAAAAACCTTGAATGATTTTTTTTTTCGCTCATAAAAAAAAGGCAACAAATGGCACTAATTGTCCCATTGTAAATATTAATGAAGTTAATTGAAATTTATAGAAATTATAACAATTGAAAATTAGTATCTTGTTGAAATGCAAACTATAATGTACTCCATATGCATTGCTTCTGCTTATGCAATTCATTTTCAAATTATTTACCATTTTTCTCATTCTACATGCAGCCATCCAGCCAGAATTAACTGTGCATGTTGAGTAAAAATAATATCCTGGCTTCTGATCAGGTCATTTAATATTCCTGTACCACATTTGCATCTTATGCCTCTTTGTTTGTTTGTTTTTTTCGAATATGTGTATGCTTGTTTATGTGTGTGCATGCAGATTCTGATATTCTCACATTGAATCTCTATATATTGAAATCTGGAAAGTTAAATCAACAAATTCCTTTCAGAAACATTATAAGTTAAAAATATTTTCTCATTGCCACTTTTCTTGCTTCTTGACTTCCTGTTTGAACTAAACATTACATATTAAAAATTGAAATCTTTCCTTAATCGTGAAAAAGAAGAATAAAAAATGTTCTCCTTTTCCAAGAAAAGTATATAATAATTTCAATTTATCCACATTCTAAAAATAATTTTTTTTAACAATTCAATTCATTCAAATTTAACTTCTGTATTGCACATGCTGAAGTTAAAAATGCTTTCTCTGCACATTCACATTCTAAAGCTATAAAAGGCTCAAATATTTTCAACAGCTTTTTTTTTCCTACTTTCTGCCTACCCACTGGTCATGGCCCTTATAAAGAACTCTTGATATAAAAGATAAAACTTGAACTGCTTTCATAACATCATGAAGAATAATAATTATTATTAAAGAACTCCATGTCTACTTCTTCTTAAATCAAAGAATGCTTTATATTGGCTTGTAACTTTTTTTTATTAATCTAGTGAACCACGTTTTTTTTAATACCCTTGAATGAATGTAGTACACCAAAGAGACTTCTTTATGTGTTATTATTTTCACAAAATGTTATAGTTTGCTTTATTATTGTTATTCAATCATAAACTCATAACATTAATTGAATTGTGTTTGTTCTTTCTAGGAAGATACAATTTCAATCAACCACAACTGGTTTAATTCGTGCAATATCCTGTATATATGGCACTGCTTGTATAAAACAGCTTTAGATGTAGAAAATGAATTATCAGATTGCAAATTAGCTGATGATTGGGAAGATCAATGTCAGGTGTGTTATTTTTTGGTTTTAAATAATTTTTGCATGTCTGGCTATTTTTAAAAATTATAGAATTTTTTGCTATTATATGCTTTTGCTTTTCTCTCTCTCTCTGTGTGTGTGTGTATGTATATATATATAATATGTACCGATACACTGAATGTGTTAACTTTTTGTTTTTCATCCTATTAGCTGGTTTTAAGAACGCTGCATGGGATAAATTATGAAGATTTTCTACAAATTCTGAAATTTATTCTCGAAGAAAGATTCAATCACTTAACATCACATAGAAAAGAGGATAATTGGCTGCAGTTGTATGATGTAATGTCTGTAAAAAGTGTTTGTTCCAAAATAATTCAGTGTAAATTATCAGAAAAACTGCATTGTATAGTAAATGATTTACAGCATAGTGTCACAGAATTTCTCTCAGAAATTGAAGGTGAATGTTAAACAGTAATTTTACCGTACATAATTTACAACAATGTGTGATAGAATTTCTCTTAAAGATTGGAGGATAGTATTAAATAGTAAAAATTTTATCTGTGTGTTAATATTTAGAATTAAATATTGTAATATATGTATAAAACTCTTTGTGTGTGTGTGTGGTAACTGTGTCATTTTATTGTTTCCAATCAAATTAAATAAGCAGCTTATTTCATTGATGAAAAATGCATTCCAGTTGCATGCTAAGAAAACTTACTATTTATTATCATTAGCTTTAAATGATAATTAGCATCTAAGATAGTGCATATTATTCTTTTTAATTCTCTTTGATGACCAGATAATGGCAAAGAGTTAGAAAATATTATTTCCAAATTAATGTTTTTAAATACAATATGCTAGAAAAAATTTATTTTCAATCTTTTTTTTTTAATCCCTGCTGATCTGTTTTAATAAATATTCATTTATTTCTAACATTCTTCTTTCCAGAGTGGTTCAAATTAATATTACAATTGAGCTTCCATATGGAACTAATTTGTCCGTCCTATAATCATTCTAAATAGTTTTACTTACCTTTCCCATTGTATCAATTCATATCAGGTCTACATTGGCTACTAATGAGATAAAATAAAAACAGTTCTCTTCAAGGGTGCTGGAATGACACTACCAATTTTATTTTCCAGTTAGTTAAAAATAAGAAAAACACTTTTCCAATTTTTTCATACAAAAAAAAAATCTATTTTAAAAGCCAATTCTTAGAAATCACTCATCTATAATCTAAAGTAATATTTTCCTTAGAGAAATCCCCTTTTCATAATTTTTCTAATTTCATTAAGTCTTCATATTGGCTTTTAATCTAAATAATCAAGGAGAATATTTATTCCATATTTCCTTAAAAAAATTTTCAATGTATCTTATTTAATAAATTATATATTTATATTGTTTACTTGCTCTCCACCTTGAAATAATAAGCTTCTAAAAATTATTTGAAAAATCATTTTTAAAAAGGATTTCATACCTGTTTTTAAATTTTCAATCACATATATTTGAAATTTTCTAATCTTTTTCATTATCTATGCATGCATGAATTATCTATATCTCCCTTATTTCACTCACAGACTTGAAAAGTGAAATTGAAACAGTAAGTTTTTAAATAATGTTAAATATTTACTTTTATATGTAGCTTATCAACTATTTCATGACTTCTTCCTGGAAACCTGATACTTCAGGTGATTTGATATATGTGTTTGTGATAAGGAGAAACCGAAAGATTGGAGAAAAAAAATATGACAGGTTTTCACTGATTGAAATCCTATAAATGATATGACAAAATAATAGGAACATTTACAATTGATATTTGTTGAAAAATTGTGAATAGGTATGCACTGAAAAAATCACTGTTCAGATTCAAAAATAATTTTTTTTAATTAAAATCTACAAATTTGTTAAATTATTAGATAAAAATGTAAAATAATAGTTCTTCATTTCAGAAAACATTCAAAAAAGTGCTAAAAAATATAGTTTTTTTTTTCAGCAAATGTTAGAAATATATTGATGTTTTTTTTTTGTTGTTGTTTTTAATAATAATAATAGTGAATATGTGTATGTGGTGGCTCTTTACAGCAGGTTATTGGAACAGAAACTACCAAATTTGGCATAGATTTGCTTTGGCAAATGTAATGTGCATTTCTGTGTGATTTTTTAAGAATTTTAACTATCTAGAAATTAAATGAATAAACGAATTTTTTTTTCAGCATTACTTCTATTATGGCATAATTTTTACACCATTTTAAAATACATAAAATTAACTTTTTAATAATATTTTCAATTGCTGTGCAATTTTTTAATGAATTTTGACATTTTTTTTAATTTTACCTTATTAAATATTTAATTGCTTTTCTTATTCTATGTTAGAAATAAAGTTTTATGAGGAATAAAAAAAAAATACAGTATGTGAAAGTTGAAAGATAAATGAACAGACAACTTTTTTTTTTCTTCTCAATACCATTTTTAAAGGATTTAACTCCATTAGAATGAACTGATGAAAACAATGAAAAGAACATGTGTAAGGCTAATAAAGTGATGTGACTTAATTGTCCATTATTATTTAATGTTCAAAAATACTCATTGAGGATGTTATGAACATCATGCACAACAAGATTTAATTGAAATTAAGCGCAGCTAATATTTTTGACAGACCAGTTGATTACTAAAGCGGTTGGTGCAGCATAAAATGCAGTTGATTTTCAGCAGCTGTGGATTCATCCTTGGACCTGCAGAACCAACCCACTCCCATATTAATTACATAAATGACATGTTAAGATAGAAAATTTATATTGTTATGGAAAATAATCCAAAAAAAACCTGTCCATGGAAAATTGAGTAGTCTCAAAAACAAATAACGATGCTTTATTCTATAAAAAAACAAGAATACACAGTAGCAAAACACAGCCGAAGGATACAAAAGAACTGTACTTGGAATAAACAATAGCACGCAAACAGAAAATCGGTAATAAATAACTGCAACAACACAAAGAGCTCACTTGGGTTCAATTCAATTGACTCGATGCTAACTGACTTCTACTTTTTTATGGTTTCCAAAACAGGGCACAGAAGCTTCTAGAAGGATCGGCATAGCTTAGATCCTAATGGAGCTGACGCCAAGATTCCTGCAGTTCCAGGAATTTTTTATTTTATCGCCAAGGCCAGAGAGGTCATTAGGGATTGCAATACCGAATACCGGTATTTTGAGCTATTTGTACAATTTTATAATACCGGTATTCACAAGTTTAAATACCGATTTTTCGGTATTTAATAGAAATTTTTTAAATTGTCTTGTAATTGTTTAAATTGTTCAGGGATCGCCAACATAGCAAAATAGTATACGTTTTTGTTTTTATGTCTCCCTAACGGGCGAAATTAATTAGACTGTGAATACAAAGTTGCATCGTACAATCAAGAGAAGTGATAAAATACTGAATGACAATGGATTGTTAAAGCCTCCACCTTTCGCTCACAACTTTGCGTTTATTTTGACAAAATAGGAGTGAGATGAAAGATGTTTAGGAGGAGATTCAAAACACGTTGGAGCAGTTTACTCCTAATGATGGAACGATTTTTGAAACTGAGATATCCAATCCAAAAAGCAATAATCGACTTAAAACAGCAAATTAATTTTTCAGATAGTGAATTCGACTTAATATTCAGAACAGGTTGTTATAACTTAATATAAACTTAATATTAAAACTGGCTGTTGAGACATTATGTCGGAGAGATTCTAATTTATTAACAGCGAATGCAACAATAAATTTCATGTTACAGTCACTGAAAGAACAGCACACTTCACTATCTGAAGAATTATATATTACATTGAAAAATCGCACAGCAGAAAGGAATACTGAAATAGAAAATGCCTTACGGTATTTACATAATTATAATTATTTTAAAAATGAAAAAGAAGAAAAGAAAAGAACCAATTCAAATCTGATCAAGTTTATAGTAAATTTTCTTAAAATTTTTTTACCCACAAACCTATCTACATTCAGAAGAATTCGGTACAGTTATCGGAGATTATCACGGCACAAATGTCGATAGTGAAAAGGAATTGTCCCTTGAACAAAAATTAGAATTAGCGATAAATAAAAAATATTCAACAAACTAAAATACAATACAGAAATCAGCTATATCTAAAACCATCCGACGAGTAATCGATTTATTTGAAGATGAGGTATTTAGAAGTAAATATTTGGAAAAAGTATATCACAAATTGCTAACAGTACCACCAACTATCGTAGATGCCGAAAGAGCGTTTTCGACAGCTGATAATTTTTGCCCAAAATTACATTCCAGGCTTAATGACAGTACAGTTGATGCCTTATGTTTTTAAGATCACACATTTCAAAAATTTGTAATAGTACCAGAGACTGAATAGTGATGTTAACACTTTTTTGTTTATCTAAACATTATTATTGCCAGGTTCTCTGCTGAACACTCTATACACTTTCAGTGGGTCCCCTTACATGTTGGTTTAAATTGTAATGAGATAGCGGATAATTTAGCTGAGACTGCCAAAGCAGACATATTTCATGGTGATGCAACACTAACTTATTCTGAAATCTCCTCTATCAAAAAGATGGAGTCGAATGCATTTTGGAGAGTCCCACCTGCTCACCTTTGGTATAAGTCCCGATTGGTGTCACTGTTTGAATATCTCTAGAAAACAGCAAACGGCTCTCTCTCGTTTTTTAAGTGCGCACACCGAATCCCTCACCTTTCAACACGGACGGAGGATCTTTGCTGAATGTCCTTGGTGCAAGGCAGATCAAGCCTCCCCCAATCATATTCTTAAATGTTTAAATTTTACGATTTTTGAGATTTTAAGGGATCCGCTATTGTTTTTGGACTTTTTAGAGATCTTTGGTTTCATGGAGGTGGTATAGTGCAGCTATACCACTTTGGATCAGAAACAACAACAGCACTTTTTTGTGATTGAAATAAAGAAGATGTTCCTTTACTTTTTTGTGATTCTTTATAAACCGTTATAATTTATATGCTACAAATTATTTTTGTGATATTTACATTCTCTAATAAAACTGGTAAATAAAACAAAGAAACACCCGTGTTTTCTTTCTTTTTTTTTTTTTTTTTTTTTCCTTAAAATTTCTAATACCGGTATCCCGGTATTATGATCTAAAAAATACCGAATACCGGTATTGAGCTTTTGGTCCGGTATTGCAATCCCTAGAGGTCATTGATCCGGCATCCATTAAAGTTATCTGTAAAACTGTCTTCCTTATCATATAACTGAGTGAACTGGGAAACTAATTACAAATTTTAGCAACATGTAGAGAAGATGGAAATTATTCAATCTGGTATGATGATATTTAGTGCGATAAAAATATTTTACCTTAATGATAAAATGAATTTGGCAACTTTTCTATTAAAAAATAGTATTCTGCATTCATTTTATTGTCAGATGTTTTGTTTCTTTAATCAATTATTTAAAAAAATTAATGACTTTTTCGGACTTGTATATCAGGATTTGTCAGTACTTTATTTGTATATCGCGTATTCCCAGATAACGAGATAAATAAAATGGCTGAATTATGGAGACACTTAGCAATTTCTGGTTCATGGAAGCAATGTGGTACTTATAAATTTCAAAAAAAAAATTATTTATTTTTTTAATTGTCGACGTTTCACCGAGTACAGCTGCAAAATCTACACATCTCCAATTTTATACTGTTTACACAATCAATATTTACATTTGCTTCTTGAGCATTCTTTTTTTTTTTTTAGAAATATTTTTAAATTTCCAATTACAATTCTTTTTCAACAATGAATTGTTAATTTTACATCTAATAAAAATGAAAATTCGCTTTACTGTGATTTTTTTTCTCAAAATTTATTACAAAACCATTTGTATTAAAATGTATTCGAAATGTATACATGTCATTGCTTGATTTTGATTATGTACCCGAGAGACTTTTTTAAAAAAACATCCGCAGTTAACTGGTTAATAAAAAAGAAAATTAGTTTGGTTTTCTGAGTGGCATCACCCTACATTACCCCGTTTCCCATTTATAAGGTTTCACGTTTCAGAATTTGGAAATTACCAGCTGTAACTAAATCTATCAAATAACGAAGGAGCAGACTCGCTTGAAAAACCTATTATAGAATCCTCGCCTTTCATAGTCTGTATTTCTCCCTAGGATATGATCACCAATCTGAGAAAGAAATCTAATCAACTGCTCAGACAATTATCATATGAGCAAATATCGAGCTTTAATTGGAAACTTTCCAGACATTACTACTATCCCTAAATGGACTAGAAGCAGAGTTCAAGGTAGACTCATTGCACATGTTATTTGTAAACTATCATAACTCCAAGTCTCTTATACCGATTCAATGTTCCAGACAACCCTTTGTGCATCAAATGCAACGAAGACAATGTCGTTTACCACATTCTACTAAACTGCTCTAAGTAGACAGCCTACAGAGTTGCGCTTTGGAAAAAAAATCTTAAAATTGAAACACCGAACATCTCATTTGCCATTCTTTTGTCTCAGGCTCTCAAAGATATTGATATACACTAACTGTAACTTCTCGGCATCCTGGGGATAACAACCTTTGTCGCTATATTCCACGCTGTTTATATTCAATTTTACCTAATTGACTTCATTTATTAATATGCTTGTAATATTTTTTTCCGATGAAAGCATTCTATTAAAATTTTATTTGATTTCATTCTTATCTTTAATTATCCTCTGCTTATTTTTTAAAGTATAATTAAAGGGAAAGGCAGTTGGATATTAAAAATTTCGCAGTTTAATACTTTTGTTTTCTTTTGGTGAAAATGTTATTAATATTTAAATCATTCGCAATTAAGAACCGGGTAGAATTATTAAGTAGACAAATGCTTAGTGACCTCACAACTTTGAAAGGCTTCAAGATTTTTTTTTCTCTGTATTATTTCAAAGGCTGTGTACTCGAATTTATTCAAATTATAGAATAATCGTTTAAGTTTCGAAACCTAATATTTGTTTGCTCTCATAATGATTGTCATGTTTCCAAATTTGATCATGTGAATCAGATGCTTCATATTTGATTGATTATTTCACTAGTGAACTGCCCTGGTAATCTTTTTATTAATATGTTCAGAATACATTAAAAATGTTGTACAGTCTTTTTTTCCTCATTTTGTTTAAAATTATTTTTTTTTTACATGAGAGATGCTGAAACTTCCTCAGATGAGGGTGATCTGAAATTAATTATTTTATTTAAATTTTTCATAGTATTCGTTTTTTTATAATATTGAAGCGGTATGATATACGTGAAGGATAGAACCTGGGACCTTGTGCTTAGCAGTTCAGTAACTAAACCATTTTACCAAAACAGCTGTTCGGGTAGAAGAGCGTTTACTGGCTTATATGCTATTCACCACAGTATTCTCCCTCCGGTGAGTCGAAGGGGAGACTAACGATATGGATGTTGAGTGGTGATGTAGTCTTAATGGGCCGGTACCCAGTTTGAATAGCACCAAGCGTTATGGCGAGCGTTTTGTGGGTGCTGCTGCAAGTGAGTCTGACAACTTTAGTTGCGGATAGATGGCGCCACAACAGTTGTACGAAGGTTGAAGGTTCAGCATCCGAAGTCACCAATGAAGCGGTATGAGATGCATGAAGGATAGAACCTGGAACCTTATGGTTAGCAGTTCAGTAACTAAACCATTTTACCAAAACAGCTGTTCGGGTAGAAGAGCGTTTACTGGCTTATATGCTATTCACCACAATATTAAAAACAGTTTACATAAAAATGAAATAAAAATCAATAAAAAAAATCTATTGTTGAAAGTTGGGAAGGGGTTAAAGGTGGAGGAAGGCACAAAATTTGCATTCCCTATAGACCTCTACAGAACTTAATTTGGTTTTGGTTAAAAGTTAAAATAAAATATTTATGACCTTACCCACGCCGACCGGTTTACCCTGTAACTATAAGGTATAAAAAGTCGCCGTCGAGAAACCCAAAGCCCCGGCCATTAAGATATCGTTTCTTCTTATATTATTTATTAAATTGCAAAAGAAAAATCTACAAACAACACCAGTACAAAGGCGGAAACAAGGTACAAATTAAAACAAGGTACAAGTAAAATTTAACTGAAAATAGAAGATGTGAGCAGCATAAAAAGTATTCCTCCTTAAAAAAACATACCAGCTTTCGGAAGTAACGAGCCTCTGAATCCATGCACTCCGAGAAATAACTTATCCCTCGTGTAATGCTTTAGGAGACCCGGTTAACCACAATTTAGTGTTTAATCTAAAATGTTATCGTTAACAGCAAAAGGTAGCTTTTATTATTATTATTATTATTATTATTATTTCTGACCTTGTTCAGAGTAAAGAGTTGTTCATATATATCAGATATACATGCCATGCTTTTGAATTAAGTGTATAAGAAACCAAATTTGATTAAAGAATTTCTGTTTTTGAAAACTTATTTACAAAATAGAGAAATCAGTAGATAAATTAAAATTCTGGATACTTGCTCTTTAAATTTATTTATCTTGCATAAAAATGTTGTCTAATATAAATAGCCTGAACTACGAAAGGTAAAAGGTATGCAGAATTTTTAATATCCGAATATGATATATGATTCATATTCGGATAATGATTATGATTCATATTCATATTCGGATAAAGTGTAAATAATATGATAAATAATGTTCATATTATTTCCACTTTATGCCAGTACGTTCTATTAAGAATTTTTGCATCTAAACTGTATGGAAAATACATCTGTTATTCAAATAAAGAATGTAACAAGGTGATATTTTGTTATTACAAGCAACCAATATCCTTATTTGCAATATTATTAATAGCTATAATCTGATGTGCGTGAGCTGGTTGGCACATCTGCTGAGAAATATGAAAAAAAATTTATTACTTCTAGATAATGAGGTGCTAGAGGTGTGTGTTTATAGCCCTTTAGGACCGGCACTATTTTTTATCTTCAAATGCAATGTTGTTTTAGCTTATCGATAGTCTCTGATCTTAAATACATGAACAAAACAAAATCTCAAATGGCGCACCCATACAGTTGTGCAGATTAGGCCTTTTCTGTATTACATCAACATATACAATTGTTCAGGTTAGGGTGTTTTTTTTTTTTTTTTTTTTGTTTTTTTTTTCCAATTCGAGGGTAAATTGATGATAAAAAAATATAAAAGCTCAATTGCGATTAAACTCGCAATTGAGCTTTCGTGAAACAAAGAAGCATGGCATGCTTAATCGCAGATTGCAAATTTGCAATCTGCAAGCAAAAAAACACAAACATTAATTTAAAAAAATTAAACAAGAAGAAAGCAAAGAAGAATATTACATTTTTTTTATTTTAAGGAATGTCACATTTCTTAAAAAGATACACATATGTATGTAAAAAAAGTCAATTAAATAATGCACCGATAAAAGAATAATACTTTGTTGAAATTAACCTCAAGTTTTTACTATCTCCTTAACACAAGGAATGTAAAAAAAAAAAAAAAAAAAAAAAAAAAAAAAAAGGACAGTGAGCTTAAGACATTTTACTCAAACTTTCAAGTCTTCATTCACTGGCACATATTCAAACTATATTTCTTGCAGACAGTTTTCTTCTCTAAGCTTATTGAGGAACTTGTATACTCTTATGCCACCAGATGCCTGAAACTAAAAAATACTTTTTTGAATAAAATTTTAAATGTATACAGTTTACTCACTTTAAAGGTGGATTTACACTCAGCCAATTATAAGGTTCCAGTAAGTCACGCATACGCAGAAATTAGATTGTGGATGCGCTGAGAGAGCAGACAATAGCAAGTTCTTGTCTCGCCGGAACAAGTATTTGCTACTGTATAATTTCTGCGCATGCGTGGTCTTACTGGATGGTTTGAAGCTGGCTGAGTGTAAACCCATCTTAATTATAGTCCAAGAACCATCTTTAAATCTGTTAGACGAATACTACCAGTTGAAATAGAAGAATGCTACCAGTTGAAAAAATGCTTAAAATGATGCAAAAAAAGTGTTTATTTTATATGGCTCAGTCACAAAAAGCAGAACTAAAAAATATCATAGTGTAAAACTTTATTCAATGCCTTGTTCAATTAGTCATATTTTGTGAAATATATTTGGTACTCACAGATTTTAATATTAAAAAAAGTATTTCACCCATCTGCGATTAAAATTGATTGACTTATGAAGCTCTGAATTTCATCATTTTAGGAATCTTACCCAAAGCGATCACTGCAATGGTCTAAAATTCTCTAAAATAATGTTATTCAAAGCTTGAAAGAAAAACTCCTTTTAAGACTGAAACAAATAATTGGAAACAGTTTTTTAATTCCTTAAATGTAAGAGAAAGCATTAAATTTTTACATCATAAGACAAACAAATTAAAATTTAAGAAAAAAAAATAGAAATTATAAGAGTAAAATTTTATAACATAAAACTATTTGAATATCGACTTTTTCGAAGATTAAGATCACATTTTCTTTTACAAAATTTGAGTCATTATTCGATACTTATTAATTAACGGTGAAAGAGCTAAAACTCACCAAATGTAGGATTAAAACGCACCAACCTATGAGCATGCTTCTAATTTGCGAGAAAAAAATTACAAGCATCTGTTTCCGCTATTTATGCAGAGTTTACAGGGGAAAAAAATCTTATTTTCGTCAATGAAATTATCGCCAACAAATCGTTAAACATTTACCGTTAATAAAAAAGTACCCTTTATTCTTAAAAAGTTGTTACCTGTTTATGATGGAAAGTACTGTCCGTCCCTAGCTACAACTTCCCTCATCTTTTAGGCAATTGTTGAATACACTTTCGAAAAAAAGATGGATGCTTTGAGGTGATCCACGAATTGGTCCATTTTTGGACTTCTTCTTAAGAGCGGAAATGCTTATCAATCAGGCCGTGTGTCAATGATCGAAACAAATGGTAGTCGGGAAGATAATGTCTGTAAAGTACGGTCAATGGGATAAATTTTTTTTTTATTTTAGAGATTTCGCGCGTGTGTGGATGGCTTTAAGGCATGCAGCCGAACATTACCGTGCTGGAGAATAACTTTGTTTGTCTTTCTTTGGTAATGTCACAGTTTCTGTTTAATGCTCTGTTGAAACGCACCACTTGCCTTTGATATCCATTCCCAGAGATGGTTTCTCTTGGTTTCAACAGCTCATAATATATCATATATTGAGCTTGTCCCACCATAACCTTGACACCATGAATATTCGATCTCAAGCTTTGAAGCAACTCACGACATGTTCTTTCTCTAAGAGCAGATTCACCGTAAGTATTTAAGAGCTTTCGATCCGCCTCATTTACAATTTTCTTCAAATGGAAAAGGAAAAATCAAAACTCCCCGCAAGTGAAGAGAATTTTACTCGAAAACTGATATCTTCGATCAAGAATTTATGATGCAAGCATAAATTCACTAATAGGGTTCTGTCATTATGCTAACAAATGCCCACGCTTACTGTATGTCATTTTTTTATTTGCCTATTTCGAATAGCAGTTACCACTGCGGTTGTCTAACGAAAAACGATAGAAACATAGATACAAACTTTAAAAGTAAAAGACTTATGCTTAATATATGGATTCTCGCCAACATGCCAAAATTTTGCTAAACGTCCAAAACTCAACAGTCATATTGGATAGCTACCAGAAATAGCAACAAAAGGCTTTTAGGTTTGCAATAAAAATTGTCACAATTACTTTTGGCGGGAGATCACTCCAAAATAATTCAACTCTGAAGACTGTACAGTAAACATCAATCTAGTAAGTACTCAGCTCACTCTTAAAATAATAATAATAATAATTTTCAATTTATTGCCTTAAGTTTTGATTTTTGATAATGAGTTACTAAGTTAGAGCAAATCAATTTTTTCACTTGAGCAAAATAAATAAATGAAAAAAAAATTGAAATCTGTTATCGCAAATTTCAAGTTATTATGTGAGAACATTATTATTATTATTTTATTCTAATCGAGTTCTAAAAAAATTTTTGGCGGCCAGAATTCTTTTTGTTTTTGCGAAAAATCTTTTTGAACCGGTTAGAAACAATAACGTAACTATCAGATTACGCATACGTGAATATTTAAAAAAACGATGGGGATTCCTCCCCCCTCTCAAAATCGTTCCAGCTTCAAAACTTTTTTTTCTCAAGAGCAGTTTTTTTTTTTTTTTTTTTTTTAAGAAAATTGGGTTTAAATTGGTTTGGAATGATCACGTGACTATTGTATTGCGTAACGTCGACTTATATATATATATATATATACAAAATTTTTAAAAATTATATATATCTTTCGATACCTCTCCTCGCTGTTTTGCATTGATTCCCGTTTTTTCTTTGTGTTTCTTCGGGAGATAACTTCTTACGAGTCATGCTCTTTATTTTCTGCTTACGCATTTCGAGGCTTTAAAAACCCGAATCCAAACAATAGCATGTTCTCGTATAATTAAAAAAAAAGATCTAATTGGTGAGAGAAAATAAATGACCTTTAAATGTGCAATAAATATTTAAAATTATAACTTTTAAAAATATTTTCAATATTATAATCGAAAATAAAATTCTTTATCAGAAAACTTACCTCTCTCGCTAAATCAATGTATGCAAGTAATTCTTTTATTCCCACCCTAAATCTGAAAAAGGATTTTAAAAAATACTTTAGAATCACCAAAAACAACCAATATAAATAGTTTTTTTTTATTTGCTACTAGCCGCCTTTGGCGACCAGCCGGTTCGCCAATCTTAATGTTCGTTAAAATTTTAATAATTAAATATTTTATGCAATTTATACTTTAATAGCTTCTTCATCAATATATTTTAAAACTTCAAATTTTGATTATCATATAATTCATTCATAATATTATAAAGGCCTTCAGTCATAACGTAATATGTATCTCTCTCATTTTCTGTTAGCACCCGTAGAATTTATGCTTTAAATTAAAGAGGAAAGAATTTATCTTCAATTAATATAATAATATTTTTTACTGAAACAAAGCATTTTTTTATAATCTGATTACTGAAAATTGAGTCACTCAGCGTTTAAACTTTATGGGCACTAAAGAATATCTTTTTTAATTTATGTAATATCTCAAGAGTTGGTCAACAAAATTTTCTTAGATTCATTATGAGCAGATCGATTAATTAACAATGTTTAAATTTAAATGCATCAAACACTAAGAAAATAAAACGAATCGTTTAAAATAAACGGTTGAAAACGGTAGAATTTATGCTTTAAATTAAAGTGGAAAGAATTTATCTCCAATTAATATAATAATATGTTTTACTGAAACAAAGCATTTTTTTATAATCTGATTACTGAAAATAGAGTCACTCAGCGTTTAAACTTTATGGGCACTAAAGAATATATTTTTTAATTTATGTAATATCTCAAGAGTTGGTCAACAAAATTTTCTTAGATTCATTATGAGCAGATCGATTCATTAACAATGTTTAAATTTAAATTCATCAAACACTAAGAAAATAAAACGAATCGTTTAAAATAAACGGTTGAAAACAGGTTTTAAAAAAACTACTTAAAAAACGATGTACTTAAAACTATAAGCATATACAAAAAATATATAACTAACATAAATACAATTTACTTACAAAAGCATGCAACTAACCCAAAAAGAATTTAAATCATCCATTGATAACGTTGTCATGGCAACAATCAGAACAGAATGCGCATGCGTGAATTTTCTTCGCCGGTTACGTAACGCAAATACGTGATTTTTTCTACGCCAGTTGGGGTAACGCTATGCGGATTAGAAATTTTTAATTTCCTTTATTCTGTTTTATTTTAATTCAAAAGTACTTCAGAATGAATCTAAAAGATTGATTCATTAACAATGTTTAATTTTAAATGCATCAAACATTAAGAAAATAAACAGAACCGATTGAAATAATCGGCCGAAAAATTTTAACCCTAGCCTCATTACTGTTGGGAGAAAAAAAAACTGAAGCCTTTCTCGTTTGGCGCTGGGGATAATGGAAGAATTTTTTTGGCGGAAAAGTTGGCGGTGGGGAAAATGGAAGATTTTTTTGGCGGGAAAGTTAGTTTTTAATTAATAATTAAAATTCTAATTAAAAATTCGAAAAAAGAAACCCCAGGTGCACATTCCCAACCTCCAAGGTATACATGTACCAAATTTGGTAGCTGTATGTCAAACGGTCTGGCCTGTAGAGCGCCAACACACACACACACACACACACACACACACACACACACACACACACACACATTGAGCTTTATTATAAGTATAGATATAGATATAGATATAGATATAGATATAGATGAAATGTAAATTATTATTATACATGTGGAAATGTAAGAGGATTTTTTTTTTTAATTTTGACTTTCTCTCCATTCAGACTTAATTTCTTTATATTATACTGACCTTAAAAGGCATTTCTTTAACTATATATTTTAATCGATTAAGTAATGTTTTCAGTCATTTTATATTTAACAGAAATGTTTCTTTATTCATCTTATTATGTTCATTTTCAGGGAAAAAAAACAATTAAATATCGACGACATTTCCGAGTACCTTAAAAACTGTCTTTATTCTTAAAAAATTCTTAAAAATAAGAAGAAGAAAATTTAAACAAAGCATAATTCTATAACCAACCAAATTTATAAAACAAATATGCAAATTACGCTTAAATAATATTATTCTAATCAAGCATTTAAATTTCGAAGAAATTGCAATATAATTTTCTAAGAAATAACGTGTGCTTTTTTATCAAATGTATTTTTTAAGAAAGGGAAATAAAAACATTCGAACACATTTATAAAGATATATTGTTTGCTAACGGATTCTAAAACCATCCGCGCTTTTGCGCATGCGTTAAGATGGATTTAATTCGCTAAAATAGGGGCAAAAGGAAATATTTGTATTTAACCATAAGGTAAATTCGGATTACTCGCGGACTGAATTAAAAGAAAAATAATAATACGGTCAGAAACGGCAAGATATTCGCATACACGTAAAAAAAAAAAAAAAGGGAGAGAGAGATCGAAAAAGTAAGGGCGAAAATTAAGATCAAACAATGACGAAGAATACCAGAAATGAGCTCATCCTTTTGTGTCTCATCCCTTAGTGAGATAAAATCGTCGAAAAGTGAAGTCTCGAGAAACTAAAACAAACAGTAAATAATATTTAATAACAAACCTGCAATTTTTCGTTTTCTTTTGAATTTCGGCGATTTCTTTCTTGTTGAAAGTATTTGTTTCCAAGAGAACAGATACTAAATCTTCAGGAGAACTTAAATACGGTACTCTCAATATTGCTGTAAAAATTGATAGCATATCCATTTCTTCTAGAACTTGTTTTCTGCTGCTAGTGCATAAAATCAACAGCTTTCTTCCCTACATAAAAACAGTGATGAAAACATTTTTTAATATTTCCAATTTGAAGTGTATATAATTATTACATAATTCAGTAACTACCCAGGTAGCACAATCTGTTGTTATTGTACGATGTTAATCAATATTATACAATAGTGCGAAGGTTGATCAATTTCATGTAATATTGTATAATATTTGTGTGCTACTTGAATTAGATGCATGCCTAGGCACTTCTACTCAGTTTGAGATAATAAGTAGCAGAGAAAATACAGAAGTAATCTATCACTGTTGCGTCGATTGAGTAGAGAAAGGATTGCTTAAAAGTGTTTAAAGTTAAAACTGAAGCAGTTCATTAGATGCAATTTAAATTTCGGAAGAAGCTATAGAAGTTTACGTGACAAAGTGCATTTTATAGTAGAGTAAGGAAAGTCATATTTTTCATTGCAATGGGCATAGTTAATTTGCTTCTTGATTGTAGGATTTTCATAAGTTTTGAGTTGACTAAAAAATTTGCATGAAAGTTTTCTGATGAAATCATCGAGCTTTGGACTTTTAAGATTTCCATGCAAAATATCATTCCGGATAAACCAGGGAGCATTGGTAATGATACGAAGTATTTTATTTTGTAAAAACTTGAATTTTATTTCGGTTGGTTTTAGCAACGAGGCCCCAAATTAGAACAGCATAAGTGAGGATAGGTCTTTAAATGTGTTTGTATAACATTTTATTCTTTAGTGAGGGGGGGGGGAGGTGAACGTCTGCCAATGAGTGGGATAATGAGGTGAATTTTGGCCCAGAACTTCTTTTTACTATTGTTAATATGGCTTCTAAAAGTTAGTTTATGGTCTAAGATCAGTCGAAGGTATTTTACTTTTTTCCCAAGATAGATTATTTTCAAAGAATGGGAGTGTAGGTGGTGGCTTCTTTAACTGCCCTTTTCCGAACATGATGGCATGATTCTTTTCCGCATGACTTCGTGCACCAAATTTCAATGTTCAGGAGTCCTTTTTGAAGAGTTTTGGTGACAAAATGAGTGGTACTGCTCTGCGTAAGGATAGCAAAGAAGCAGTTTGTGATGTAATTGTTTTTGGGGAAGTCATCTTTAAAAATGGTATAAAGTACAGGGCTATGAACACTTTCTGTGCGCTACTAGGGTAGCTATATAGCATTCAAGCAAAACAAAAAGGATTAAAAAGTGGAACTTACCGGAGGTGGTTCTTTTTTAAGTAGTACGAGTAAAGCTTGCAAAACCAAATTTGAATAACGTGGTCCAATCGCACTATAATCTGAAAGTAGAAAAGGAAAGAAAAAATTATGCTATGTATGTGATTTAACGACCATCAAACAAGCATTAGACAAATAATTCTGAAAAATATATCTTATTGTACGATGCATCAATTTTAATGAATAGGATTACCAAGTATTAGTTTTATAAGTATTGTGATATGGAAAATATACAATGCATTATTGTTTTCAATGAATTTATTGGATTACTAGCCATCTTTGATAACCTGCCGGTTTGAGCCTATTTTTTAAAATAGCGTTGCACTTTATTATATTAGTGTGCTCCATAAATTTCTTCCCTCTTTTTTGGTAAGAAATGAATAGACGATATTTGTTGTTTAAGTTTATTTATTACTTTTGATATAAACTGTTCTACTCTATCTTGAACTACTATATATCAAGGAACCTCATTATTCGGTTTTTCTAAAGTTGTTGGGGCCTACTTGCAAAATATTCCCCGAGGTGCGTTCTTATTTCATTTATGGATTGAAACCATTTATCATGGAAATAATTTTTTTAATAATAGGAACAAATAATAATCTAATGGAGTAAGATCTAGAGAGTACAAACGGATCTGGTAGAAAGTCCTAATCAAACTATAACCGATTTTCTATTACAACCAATGCAACATGCGATTTTGCATTGCCATGGTGAAAACACAATGCCTCATCAGTTCGTCCATTTGGGCCGTTTTCCAGTTATTATGGCAGCTTTTAGTTTATCAAGCCAATTGTAATATTTGACAGAATTGATGGATTCACTTTAAGAATGGAGCTCGAAGTAAAATACACCTTTCTAGTCCTACCAAAGAGACAAAAGTACTTTTTCCATTTTAAGTTCAGACTTCACTACGGTTGAAGGTCTCTTGTTCTTAGACCATTGGCTTTTTTTGATGCACATTCCGATACGAAATCCAAGCTTCGTTTTTCCAATGAAAGGATTTTTTTAAGAAATATATCTCCTTTATGTAGCTGGAGAAGCAAATCACACGTAGAAATGCGATTAATTAGGGTGGTCTCCATCAACAGGTGTCGAGCCCAAATTTTACATCGATTGACTTATACCATCCTGATCAGATGCTGATGTATTGTTGTCCTAGGAATGTTAATGTTACTCGCTATTTCACGGTCACAATATTGCGAATTTTCAGTAAGTAAAATCTTGATAAAGTCCGTATCCGTTGTTATTGGTCGACCACTGCAATCTTCACCCTTTAAATCAAAACTGCAACTTTAAATCTCTTACACTAATTACGGACAATTGTAGTAGTAGCAATATCACTCCGTAAATGGTACAAATCTCGTCTACCACATCTTTTTCTTACTTTAAAAAATAATTGAAGCATAACATACTGCAAATGCTTCTTTTGGTTATCCATATTAAGCTATGTTTTAGGGTGTCCCAAAAGTTTCTTTTTCATCGCGCTTTTTAAAGAGGCTTGTGACTGGAGACTAAAGTTGGATTTTATATGAAAATGTGCATAGGAAACGCACTTGGTGTAAGGACAATGGGCCTTCAACTGTCACAAAGCCGGAACCACCCCCCAAAAAAGTTCTTTTGTCCTTTTGGTGAGATTGGAAAGGGGTAATTTTATGAGAGATCCTTCCTCAAGGTGAAACAATAAATTCTATGAAATATTGCCATCAACTGGATCAGTTGGACGCTGCCATAGCAAAAAAAGGCCAGAATTAATGAACCGATGAGGCATTGTTCTTCATCATGACAACGCGAGACCACATATCGCATCAGTCGTAAGAGAGAAGCTCTTACAGTTTGATTGGGATGTTTTGCCACATCCTGCATACTCTCCAGATCTCGCTCCATCCGATTATTACTTCTTTCTGTTCTTAAAAAATTCTCTTTGCTTTAAATCCATCAACGAAGCGCACTTCGAGGATTATTTCTTGGCCAAAACACAACAATTTTGGAAAGAAGGCATAATGAAGCTTCGTGAGAGATGGAAGAAGGTAATAGAGCAAAAGGGTTCTTATATAAGAAAATAAATAATAAATTTTGTATATTCATTTCATATTAGAAATAGGAAAGAAACTTATGAGACCTCTAATACAAAAAGTTTTAAAAGGGACTGTGTCACCAATGAAGTTACTTTAAAAAAGCTTTAAGACGATACAAACCTTCACCTCGGCAAAGACAACTAATAGGTAAGCCTGATTTTTTATATAAATATAATCAGTTAAAGTAGGTGCAAAAAAAAAAAAAAACTTATTAGATACTTTAATGTAAATTAACCTTTCTATTAGAGTCGCGTCCCATGGCATCATAATGTCATTAAAAAGCTAAAATTAAAATCATTAAAAGCTAAAAAGTATTCAATTTCAAAGTGTAAATTGTCCTTGGCAGCAATGTAATTTCTATTTTTAATTCCTCATATAAACTGTGCATATAATCAAGAGAATCTTTCTTCCATAATATTTCCACAATAGAAAAGAATCAGGTATTGACTATTTGATGAAACGAAATATATATTTGAAAAATATGCCAAAATACTTTTAAAAAATATCAACATTCAGGAAAAAATTGCAAGAAATTAAATTGAAGTCATTAAAAAATATTTGTCTTTGAATTAAAAAAAATGCAAATTGTTTTCTGAACAATAAGATTTTCAGAAGTTATCATAGAAAATGTCAAAATCTGACTTAATTTTTAATTAATTAAATTTTTTCAAAACCCACTCCGATACATATATCCCTGCCGTTTAAAGCATATATTAGAGAAATTTGGTTACTTTGATTTTATTGGTTCCAAAAATAAAGTTTGATTACTTTAACTTTACATCTAACGGCCTGTCTTGTAGAGATATAATAAAGATGAATTACCGGACAATAATTCATTTTTATTGTAATGGCAATTCATTTTTGGTATTCAATTCATCCTAGTAATTCATTTTTATTTTAGTAGTGATGAATCGTTAAATTTTCTTTTGCTAAACTAATAAATTAATAAATTTAATTGAACACATTAGACAGAAAAAAATGAAAAGATTTAACAAAACAAATATTTTCATTATATACTGATATAAATAATATAATGAAAAAGAATCTAATTAAAAAATAACGTTCTGCAAAATTATATAGTTATTTGAAATAATTACCTATTAATCTTTCTATGCTGTCAACAATAATACAACTGAGTTGAGATTTGTAAGCATCATCAAACATCTATAAACAGGAAGAAATTTCGATAATTATTTCATTTTACGATGAAGAAAATTCTGAATGGAACAGCCGAATAAAATTACATACATTTTTGATTAATTGACATTTTGCTGTCTCTGAATAACCAACCATATCTTCAGGAGTACACAGTTTCACAAATGGAAAATCAGAATTTAGTGCCAATTTAGCAGCTAAAGCAGTTTTGCCACTATTTGGTGCTCCTATACAAATGAAATGGAAATGATTTAAGAATTGCAATATAACATAATAAAGCTCTCTTAACACGTTCTTCAAAAAAAAAAAAAAATAATGAAATTGATGTAGGATAGATGAAAGAATCACGCCATCTAAACTAGTTTTTCAGTACTGTATAAAAATGAAAGTCTAATTAAAGGATTGTTTAGTTTTACAGCTTCTTACACATTATACAAACGCATTAATAAAAGTCTAAAGGGTTTTGAACATTATTTATATAATCCCTCTCTCAGAGTGGCCCTTGGAATATTAAGCTATAAGGCCATACCTTTTATTGACTTCCCATCTAATATTTACATTATATCTGCTTTAAATTAGTGTTTTTTCCATTTGCCTTTTGCGTAATTCTTTTTCTTGCGCGATGCATCTGAAAAGATATTTGTGGTGAGTAGATTTATTTGGCCGTGCATTTATCATGGCGGTACAGATCCTGTTTCGATGACGCCATTACGCTAGTAGAACACTATAGTGCAAGTATATAATATTATTCAATATTCAAACAATAAAATTCAAAATTGCGAATATGGTTTAATATTGTACAATATTGCACTGTATTCAACAATTAGAGATGCATAATCCACGATTTTTTGAATAACAAATAATATTGCTATTGTTATTTTTAAATATGTGTTCCAAATATCTGTTATTCCAATCATATTATTAATTAAAAATTATTACTTAATATTAAATATAAAATTTATTAATTGTAATTAATACTTAATTTACTAATTTAAGTAACGTGTGATTGAATTGATTTATCTGTTTCAGCTTACTTCTTAAATTTTTTTTTCTCAAAACTATTTATTTAATTTATTTATTAGAGTGAACCATTTTCTGGAAAATGTAAGTTAAAAATATATGCCATTTCTTTAAAATGTTTACTTTAGCCCTATATTCTACCAATAGATGGCGCCAGCAGTAAACAGAATACATGTAATCAAAGTCAATCATGTCACGAGCAAATAAAATGATCTGTATGGAATAGTGCATCATCAAATACAAATATCGGTCACTCTCGTAAAGTGGAGCGGTGACTTCGCACTTTCCAGTGAAGCCTCGCACTTTCCGGTGAAATCCCCTCTCTGATAAATTTCAGTGATATGCAATTCAATGATACGATACGATAATTCCAATAACCGGTCCGTTCACTTTTCAATCCAATCACAGATTTCTTTCGAGAGCTTCCATTGGACAGATCGTATCGATTGTTAGTTTGCAGTGAAGTCACCGCTCCGGCAAATTTCAGTGATATCGTATCGATTGTTACGTTCTATCGTGATCCAAAACCTATAATCGAAATATCACCAGTAAGATCGTATCAAGGATTTGAATCACACCCTTCTTTGAAAAGTATTGATCACTTGTATTTGTGACTTTTTGATATTGGTTACGTAATAACCGCTCTTAAAATATTCGTCATCCCTACAAGGAACAACTGAATTTTTAAAAACTCCGACGAGGTGGTGGTTCAATGATGGTTTAAGCAACCTTTTGCTACAATGGACAAATGTCTCTGCACTTTACCAGTGGTTGTTAAATATCATAGCATTATGTAGAGGATGACTTGCTGAGCTTCTAGACCTCATTGGGAATTTCAGCAAGGTAATGCTCCGATTCGCATTGCAATGAATATAAAAATCTCAAAATATAAAAGTTTCCCGACAGGCCAACATGTAGCTCATATCTTAACCGAAAATCTTTGGGGACTCATATGCCGTTTCTAGTTATGGTTGATAATATTCTCCTGTAAATGAACTCAAAAGATATATTGAGGATGTATGGTGTTAATCTATCCGCAAACAACTCAAGAATTACATTCTTTGATAGAATTTATGAACTAATCAACAAGAAGGGATCTGAAGTCAGGTTTTCGAATTCATTTTATTTTAATTTAATTTCAATTTTATTTAAACTTTTGAGACAGTACTACTTTTGTTTTAAATTCCTTAAAAACTTGTGATATTATCTAGCCACTTTAGGAAAATCAATTGAATATATTCTGAAATCTTTGTGAAAAGGTTTCTAAATAAAATTGAAAATTTGTCTAAATTTGGGCTTCGCAATATAAATAGTTTTATTTTCAGCAGTGAACTGAATTGGGACAAATCGAGATCAAAACAAAATAATTTTTTGCGGAGGTTTAGCTTTATTATAATTTTAATAAAAATGTCCTCATAATTTGAAAAAAAAAACTTAAAATCATATATTTACCTTCAAGAAGTACACTGACTAAACCTCGGGAGACTCCTCCTCTTGCTTGCTGTATGAAAAGCCGTCCATCTTCCAAAATATCTGCAACAGGTTGTCCCCAGTTAATTATGCCTTGAGAAATTAATCTTTCAATTGGTTCTGAACTAATGCCGAAAGCCTAGTTAGAAAAATTATAAAATGATTATCAAAGAACTAAACATTATGGTAATAAAAGAATTCATATTAATAAAATTTACTGGTTTAATATCACATTTCAATGCATGCAGGAAATCAGCTCGAGTAATACTAATTCTTCCAGTTGCTTCAGGGCCAATCTTCATTCTCATTGATTCCTATAAAATATGTAAAATTATAATAAAAAGAAACATTTACAAATTTTAATGGGAGACTGAAAATAAAAATTTTCTTACCAATTAAAGTAGCAATATATTAATAGAATTTTAAAGAATACCTTTAGCAATCTGTTTATTGCTACTGACTGAGCAGCTCTTACTAAACCTTCGATTTCAGCGCCGGTAAAGTTCTTGGTGATAGCTGCTAGTTCTTCTAAATTAACATCTTCTGCCATTCTATTGTGTTTCTTCATTAAAGAAGTATGAATATTAAGAATATGCAGAAGTCCCTTTTCATCAGGCAACCCTGTGAGTTAAAGAAATTACTTTATAAAAATATGTATACCAAGTATTATAATAGTTTTAATTCGAATATGTTTCCCAAATCGCAATGCGATACCTATATTAATAATCAAAATGAATGCTTGTTTATCAGTGCTTTAGTATTGATCTTCTAAATGACATACATTTTGACCTAAACCTACCAAATTAAGCAAAAATGTACATTGAAAGATGATAATATGCATTTGGGGCATTTAAAATCATCCAGAATCTTAGTTAATTAAAAAAATTAACACTAGGTTTACCAAGGGGTCATTTTGACCCTTCTGAGAAAAATGTACGTTAACTTTTCTACATTTTGACATAAACCTACCAAATTAAGCAAAAATGTACATTGAAAGATGATAATATGCATTTGGGGCATTTAAAATCATCCAGAATCTTAGTTAATTAAAAAAATTAACACTAGGTTTACCAAGGGGTCATTTTGACCCTTCTGAGAAAAAGGTACGTTAACTTTTGTACATTTTGACATAAACCTACCAAATTAAGCAAAAATGTACATTGAAAGATGATAATATGCATTTGGGGCATTTAAAATCATCCAGAATCTTAGTTAATTAAAAAAATTAACACTAGGTTTACCAAGGGGTCATTTTGACCCTTCTGAGAAAAATGTACGTTAACTTTTCTACATTTTGACATAAACCTACCAAATTAAGCAAAAATGTACATTGAAAGATGATAATATGCATTTGGGGCATTTAAAATCATCCAGAATCTTAGTTAATTAAAAAAATTAACAATAGGTCTACCAAGGGGTCATTTTGACCCTTCTGAGAAAAATGTTCGTTAACTTTTTTTCAAGAATATTATTGCGTATTTTATGAAAATATTTTAATTAATTTTTACTTACAGTTATAAGACATATAATCGCGAATCTTATCATTTTCTTTTTTTAGTTTTTGGGGAATGAGTATATCTACTGTTACCGAAGAGGTCATTTTGACCATTCGAATAAATATTCTTGAGAATACATACATTTATATTTAATTATGTAACGGCTTGATATGGACACACATAGATAGAGGTTAAATATAGAAATTAGTATGTGTTAGTAGAATGTGTGTGTATAAGAAGCAAGAAGACGAAGCCAAAAGTCAGTCAGATAAACGCTATTATAGGTTGTTAGCGAGAAGACATGTGAGTCAATGTTTTGGTACAAGATTATGATAAATAAATAGATGGTCTTGAAGATCTAGATTAGAAAATAAGCACCTTTTTTAGTAAATAAACAAGAATACCCTTTTTTATAAACACTTTTTTAGTAAATAATAGAGGAACTGCGAAAATATGCGTGCATTGTGTCGGTGCTCCACAGGCCGGACCATTTGACTTAATGCTATCAAACTTGGTCTATATATACACTCATGTCCATGAATTAAGGATAATTCAGAGTCACGTGGAAAATACATACACGTCTAAAATACATATATCACCCATAAAATGACTACACACATCTTCAAAAAATCATATGCAAATTGCGGGAAGCCACCAGATGACACCAATAGTACGTCACAATGACGAGAGTCTAACAAAGTGACGTATAAGGAATACGGGCAAAGAAGTAAAATTGTTCGCAAGCGCTTTATAAGCCTTTCATTGCAATAACCGCATATTTATGACACAAAGGACACATTTGTATGATTTTTTTACGTGGTAGAATTATCATCCGTCTGGAATGTAGGCGTACCCAGCTGGAAGTATCCGAGGAATTTGAAATCGTCCAGAGTGACATCACCAGGCTTTGGCAACGTTCCAAGATGATGGTAATGTGAGTAGACGTTACAGCACAGGTCGCTCCCGAGTTACAACGCCGAATGAGGACCGGTATTTGGCAGTTACTGCCAAAAGAAACAGACGGAGCACAGCATCTGACCTGTCTCGTCAGCTCTCTTCAGCCACTGGTACAACAGTTTCAAGGCAGACCGTGTACAGACACTTGGGGCAGATTGGTCTATATGCTCGTAGGCCTGTCAGATGTGTTCCACTTACTGTAACTCATTGTCGCCTGCGGTTTGCCTAGAGTAGAGAGCATGCATTGTGGACACCTCAACGGTGTTCTTGTGTGATGTTTTCCGACGATACGAGGTTTAGCTTGCAGTCTGATTCTCGCCGGACTTTAATATGGAGAGCGCCAGGTACCCTTTACCACCAAGAGATCATCATTGAACAACACCGTTACGGTGGTGCAGGATTGCTCGTTTGGAAAGGAATTATTCTGGGTTCCAGAACTGACCTGCATGCTTAAATTGGAACATGGTAGGCCAAATCTATCGGGACGTCATTCTAGAACAACATGTATGTTTATTTCGGGGCGCCATGGGCGCAGAATTCGTATTTATGGATGACAACGCCCGTCATCACCGTGCAAACATCGTAAATGAATGCCTTGGATCGAAAGTTAGCACCCGTATGGACTGGCCAGCATTCTCACCGGATTTGAATTCAATAGAGCATGTGTGGGACATGCTTGGCCGACGGGTTGCAGCCTGTCTACCACCTCCTACATGTCTACCAGAACTTCGGAGGTGTAATATTTCTCAAGATCAGATCGATAATTTGATACTCAACATGCCTAGGCGTTGTACGGACTGTATTGCATCGTCTGGGAAACATAGTATGTTTTAACCATCATACCAACCATGTAATATTGGTTTTTGTAAATAGGGTTTTTTTTTTTTTTTTTTTTTTTTGTAATTTGCTCCAGTGAGCAAAAAATTGCAATTTTTATTAATATCAAACATATAGCATCTCTTTTGCTCTTTACCTTTTGTTTAATAAATAAGCTTTACAAATAAGTCACATTTGTTTTGCTTCTGACTCTTTCTTTTCCTGAACTTGCATTATCCTTAATTTATGGACATGAGTGTAGTTTTTTGGGTCGGAATGAGCAACTCAGAGCGACTTTTTAACATTTTAATTAGAACTTTAATTAATTAAAATCAAGCAAAACGTTGGCTTTTTCCGCAATGGCTTCAGAAAATAATATTTCATAAAAAATAATTATACACCATTTCAAAACTTTATTGTCTCTTTGTTAAATTTAAATGTTATAACTTTAATAGTCATGCGAATTTTATTGTTGCCTTGAAATTCAAACCATTTTCTTTGTTTCACCCAGTATTTAATCGTGTGATTTTCTTTAACTGTTGAAAACAAAAGAAGAAGGGATTAGTTTAATTACTGTGTAATTTACAAAACAAATTAAAAAGTGAATTTACAATATCGCGATAAATGAATTGAAAATTTACGTTTTTAACATTGATAACACAATAAATAAAACTTTAGTAAAACACGTTGTCTTAACGTCAGTCAATTTAGCGGATTCATGAGCATGAAATTATATCTAAATGATTAATTTGAAATCAAGTGCAACCAGTATTACCGACTAACCAGCTGGTTGCTTGAGGCAACTAATATTCATATAAAACACTATTGCCACAAAAATAGTCGAACATTAAAAACTGCATGCCGCCTGATTACCTTTATGCATCAAGGGTTGACATTAAATATTTATTACATTTAACAACAAAATTAATATTAACTATTAGCAACGAACATTAGTGATTTATAGAGCCGCGGTGCCCTGGTGATAAGGTCTCGACTTCAGAACCGGAGGATTTCAGATTCGAGATCCGATTCCACAGAAAAAAGACAGTATAAGCGGGTTTGGTGCACATTAAATCCGTTGGGGCCAAACATCCTACGCTGGTGTGGTGTGGAAGTTTGGAGAGAAGAATTCCAGCTCAGGTGTCGTCCACGTTATTTGACCGAAGCTCAAAATTACGAGGACCGTCCCAAAAGTAGCCCTAGTATTGCTTTAAAATGGGACGTTAATATAATTAAACTAAATAACATAAATAATTTATAAACATAAAGCTTTTATATACTTATAAAATTTCTCGTGGATTTCATTATTCCTTGATTTTTAATCTTATAATGAAAGTTTGAGTGATTAGATGTTTACCATTAAAGGTAGAAAATCTGTTCTATTATTAAAGATTAAAAGCTAGACAAATTAATATTTGATATATCTATAATAATTATTCCTACTAATTAAAATAATTACCAATTTCGATTTGAACCTCTAATCGACCAGGCCTTAGTAAAGCTTCGTCAATTACCTCTTTTCTGCAAGTCATTCCTATGACTAAGATGTTACTCACAGACTCAAAACCATCGATTTTTGCTAGTAACTGACTGGTCACTGCATCATGAATACCAGAATCTCCGGCCTAAGTAAAATGGATTTTCAAATTTTGTTAGAATCATGTTCAACATTAAGGAAAATGCTCTTAAAATTTATATAAAAAATAAAATATGGATAAAAAATAATGGATAATGTAATAGGTCAGAAATACATTCTCTTCTTACTTGTTGATTTGAGAATTTTAAAATAAGATAATTGTGCTTAGTTCTCTTCATACAATATGACAAAGTGCCTGACCTTCAGTAACAAACTGTTCACCCAATATCTTTATATAGAAAACTAGGAGACCCCCCCCCACTCTCGCTTTTGCTCGCTAACCGCGATATTGTTCGATACTGTACCCGATGCTCGTAAGTTCCAGTTAGTAAATTTTTAAACGTCACTGGCCATTGGTTCAACATTGGAAGCTTACTTTTTTTATGATGATAACAAGGATTCGCTGACATTGACAACATTGGCAACATTAGAATAATTGTGCTTAGTTTTCTTCATACAATATGACAGAGAGCCTGACCTTCAGTAACAAACTGCTCACCCAAAATCTTTATATAGAAAACTAGGAGACTCCCCGCCCCCCACTCTCGCTTTTGCTCGCTAACCACGATATTGTTCGATACTGTACCCGATGCTCGTAAGTTCCAGTTAGTAAATTTTTAAACGTCACTGGCCATTGGTTCAACATTGGAAGCTTACTTTTTTTATGATGATAACAAGGATTCGCTGACATTGACAACATTGGCAACATTAGAATAATTGTGCTTAGTTTTCTTCATACAATATGACAAAGAGCCTGACCTTCAGTAACAAACTGCTCACCCAAAATCTTTATATAGAAAACTAGGAGACTCCCCGCCCCCCACTCTCGCTTTTGCTCGCTAACCACGATATTGTTCGATACTGTACCCGATGCTCGTAAGTTCCAGTTAGTAAATTTTTAAACGTCACTGGCCATTGGTTCAACATTGGAAACTTACTTTTTTTATGATGATAACAAGGATTCGCTGATCTGCCTACTCAAAGCCCCACGATGAGAACATTCTTTGCTAATATCTGAAATATCTAAATATTGTTACGGAACTTCCTCCACTAAGTCTGTAAAGTTAACGGGTTCGCTTGTAGTGGATGTATGGGGACGCACAGTCAACATTCCTCAGTAACAAATGATGACTTTATTAATACGAAGTCATGGATACACAGACAACAATACGCAGCCGATACACACACAAACAATACTGTTACAAATCTGTAATTTTGTTACCCGGCAGGAATAGTGTCATCGTGAGAAAGACCGTTGTAAGATCTATGCTGAGTGGTTGCCGCGTCAATAACCTGAGAGCTTGGCGACCTTTTGGCGACTTGGCGACGAATTTGGAGAGTTTGGCGACTAAATGGATCATACTGGAAAGTTCGAGAAGTTTCATGATCCATCCAGTAGGAACCGAGATACACCCAGAGACGCCCTGATTGGTCTGGGAGATTCTAGCTCCTCCTCCCGAAACTATAAAAGACAGGCACTCTGAAGCTGCAGGGAAGTTGTGTGGATCGTGAGAAGTTATGTGTGAGAGGAGTCGGAGTCGCCGACAAGTAAAGAAACTGGAGGATTAGACAGCAAGATAGCTGCTGAACTATAACGATTAAATGCGTTATGTTATTATGATTGATCGACGGTATTTTATAGTAGAAAAATTTTTGTAACAATACTTAGCAACACTTCTCACAAATAGCAGTACACAAACAGCTCAAAGCACTCAAGAAGAGAGCTCCTTCAACTATTAACCAGAATTGAACTGAAAGCACTGCCTCCAGCTTGGTCGCACGGCATTTTTTAGTTTACGAGACGCGGTAGATACGGTTCTCGAACAGCCAAGCATAACTCGATTCCTGTTGGCTCTATCGCCAAAATTCTGGAAAATTCCCGTATTGTCTATTTTGTCGCCAAAGTTGTCGAATTCATCACCAAGTTGCCAAATAATATTCAAGTTTGTCGCCAAGCCCTGGAATCACTGATTGGGCATCCGATCAGCATCTAACAGAAGTGATCGTTAAATGGTTTTTCCAGTGATTGAATTACCCGCGGTAAGCAACATTACAAATTTGTAACAATATTGATTCAGTTTTTCACGTTTTGCTGCCAACGTAGCAGCTTCACAATCAGCTTTTCTTTTCAAATTGGTATTTTCTCTCGGTTTTTCTTTGCATTTTTTTTTATCAAATATCGCTGGATGCTCCATTACTGTTTAATAAACAATGCAGGGTTAACATGTGTATTGTTTAGGTATTGAGAAGATTGCTAGCCTAGAAAGAGAAAAAATTTCGTTACTCGAAAAAGGTAAACAAACCGAAAGCTATTCATTAGAATTGCTGCAAACGGTGTGTCTAAAAACAAAATTATCAAATAATATTGTTTTAAATTCATCTGCTCTTAATTAAATATTAATTGAAGCTTTACTTCTTTTTTTTTCTCACCATTTGAATTAAATGCAATATAAATATTTAATACGAGTAATAATAATTTCCATTAAACATTTCAGGCAATACAGGCAAAACAACCCCCAAATGCCATGGTTAAGGTGACTCCATATTTACCAATCACAAAGAGAATAAAACCAATATTGACATAAAAATATTTTCATGTAATAGAAAGATAATTGGCAGAACCAAACGACTGGTTCTTTGGTTCTGCCAACTAGTTCCATACAAATGGAACCATTGCATCAATTTCATCAAATTTTATTTCGTATGAGAGCTAATGTCCCCCTAGATATGCCATAAATTCTCTCCTGTCTCAATCACCGTCTATTATCAAGAAAAATCATAAAGAAAACTGATTTAATGCGCATTTTTTGTGAAGAAAAATCTTTATAGATTCCAAATTATAACTACTAAATAAAATATATAATATTCTGGTTTCACCATTTAAAAAAATGTTATACTAGTCGCCTTTGCCCTCAATTTTGATTCAGTCGCCTTTGCAGACAACAATATGTTATGATGTAATTTATTTGATAGAATAACGAATCTAATGCTAAATGTGTATATATTGTTACTAATATGTAATGTTGCTTCCAGCACAGTTATTTCAATCACTGGAAAGACCGTTTTACGATCAGCTCTGTTGGATATTGATCGGATGCCGAATCAGTGATCTCAGAGTTTGGTGGCAAACTTGACGACCATTTTACGATTTGGAGATAAACTTGGCTACTTTGGCGGCAAAATAGATAATACTGAATGCTCCAGAATTTTTGGCGATAGAGCCAAATAGAAACCGAGATATGCCTGCTTGTTCCAGAACCTTCTCTGCCCGACTCCGGAAACATAAAAGGCCTTCAGTCTAAGCTGAAGGCAGTCGTACATAGAGTCGCATAGAGAGTCAACAGCGAAGTACAGGTGTTGAGTGGAGCTCAAGCGATTCTTGAATTGAGCTTTGTGTAGAATTATGAAATTTATTGTAGAAGCATCATTGAGTCATGTGAAGAGTAGCCAGTCGTGCAGTAGTAATTCGGCAGTTGGATATAGCTAAAGCGAGGAGACAGCGAAGAAATGCAGGCATTTGGAGAAACCATAGAGAGTAGCTATGAAAATTCCCTCCTCCTGCTGAATTCTGTCTATCCGCTTTGTGTGCTGTGGTTGTTATTGCTATCGATTACTACTTGTGGGCTACTGTTTGTTGTAGTGAGCTGTTGTGTGTTCGTCTAGACTGTGCATATGTCGTCTGTGTATTCGTTTCTTAGTGTTTAATAAAAGTAGTCGTTCGTTACTAAAGATCTGATCCTTCATCGACTAATAAATCGAAAGAACTCCAAATTCATAACAATACAAATATATTTAGATTTTTTTTTTATAAAAATTTGTTCATTTTTTTTTTTTTTTTTTTTTTTTTTGTATCCAAAGAGCTTATGCTGTTATGCTGTTGTAAAACAGTAACTCCATGAAATATTTGCGATCAAATATTATCTAAATCTGTAAAGATATATTAAATAGATTTTACCTTTTCCATTCTATTTCGCCAACGCAAGAAGAATTTCTTTTTTAAACAACTATGTAAAATACACCTTCCTTATGAAACCAGATCAAAACTCTGTCAAGTCTTATTTCTTGATCATCTAGCTTTATTTTTTAATAACGTTGCGATACTTCAATGTGTAAATGTGTTATTACTTTCAGTCAGAAAAAGAAAGAAAAAAAAAAACTTCTGGGTATTTCAAACTTTGCGCATTCTTATTGTAATTAGAAAACGATAATTTACAAAGCTATTGAGACTCAAATGGCACTTATAGGTGTTCAACTTTACTGCGGAATAGAAGCACATTGCGAATAAAGGATTTTCAACTTTGAGGGAGATAGGATTACTATTATTGACTATTGACTGGAAAGAAAAGCGTCCATCTATTCTTATCATTGGAGAGTCAATTTGACGGGAAATTTCGTTCTATGTATTAATTGGATTACCTTCTCAAGCTTGAAGAAAGGGAATATCTCACTATCTGGAATATTTCTTGAATTAGATTTTTATATTTTTGTAGACTCAGTAGAAGCAATTGATCTAAACAGATACGTCATTATTGGCAAATATCATAGAAGTAATTAGCAGCGTGAATAGCAGTTCTTAAGTATTGCACATAAACCTCTCACGATGCTTTAATAGTACCTCAGGCACATTCTACTTGGCATTTTCCCCAAGAAATCAGGACCGAATCCTCAGTTATGGATTACTGAATATACGGATGGTTAATGTGAAATACTCCAATTGCTGTCAATGCATTTCCCGCCGCTTATCACTTCTCCCGTATTGTGCAACGTAGGGTCGCGTTGCTTGGTAGTAAGATCTCGCAATCGAAGGGTTTCAGGTTCGAGATCCGATTCCACCGGAGAAACGCCGTGTTAGCGGATCTGGTGCACGTTAAATCCGTTGGGTCAAATGTCCTCCCGCTGGTGTGGTGTGGAAGTTTGGAGAGGGAGTGTCAGCTTTAGTGTCATCCTCGTCATCTGATCGCGGTTCAAAATTACGAGGTCCGTCCCAAAATAGCCCTAGTATTTCCCTAGCCCTATAGCCCTGCCCCCTTTCAGTTCGGGGCCTTGATATGTAACTATCATTACTTGACCTTTACCTACATATTACAATATGCAACTGGTTTATACTTGCGACTGGTTTCTTTAACCAGCAGTTCATGTTGTATTAAATGATATAAATCCTTTCAAAGATTGAATTTCTATATAAAATAATGTAGCTAAATTTAAATGCTTAAAAACAGTTTAATAAGAATTCTATCTCAAATATTAGTTTTGGTTTTTAATGATGTATATATAATAATGTATTTTTACATACCACAGATCCTCTAGTTTTGCAAATGGCATCTATTTCATCAATTATTATAACATGCAGTCCACTATTGAGTCCAAACTATAGGAGGAAAAAAAAAATCCTCATTATTATTTTCAGAATAGCTTTCGATTTCTAGAAATCTGAAAATTTCTAGAAAGCTACTGTTTCGTAGCATTATTATTTCGTTTTGTCACTCTAATAAATACTGCATACCAATTTATAATAACTGTAGTATTAAATATAGAATATATAAACTAAATAAAATTATGTTAATGAAAAACCTACACAAATAATTTTTGAAGACTAGAACAAATTCGTTGTTTTATCATTTATTACATTTTTATATTCGGGGTGAATAAATAAAATATATATGTTCGGTAAATGTAATAAAATGGTGATTGCGTATGATTTCATGTTATTATTCACTAGCCGCCTTTGGCGACCAGCCGGTTCGCCAATCTTAATGTTCGTTTAAATTTTAATAATTAAAGAGGTTGAACCGGAGTTTAACCCCCTTCTTCGCCAAGTTGCGATAACGCGCCAAAGCTGGCAATCTTTATTATGCATTATAATTGAACATCTGCTCCTTTGCTTTTGAACATTTCGCAAGGCCGTTGTTGGCGATTTTTAAAAATTGCTCCAAGCAGGGTTTTAAACTCCGGTCGTACCATTAAATATTTTACGCAATTCCAACTTTAATAGATTCTTCAGCAAAATATTTTAAAATTTCAAATTTTGATAGTCATATAATTCTCTCATAATATTATAAAGGCCTTCAGTCATAACGTGATATGTATCTCTCTAATTTTCTGTTACTTCTCGTAGAATTTATGCTTTAAATTAAAGTGTAAAGGATTAATCTGCAATTAATATAATAATATTTTTTACTGAAACAAAGCATTTTTTTAATAATATGATTACTGATAATAGAGTCATTGAGCGTTTAAACTTTATGGGCACTAAAGAATATCTTTCTTAATTTATGTAATATCTCAAGAATTTGTCAACAAAATTTTCTCAGATTCATCATGAACAGATCGATTCATTAACAATGTTTCATTTTAAATGCATCAAACACTAAGAAAATAAAATGAATCGTTTAAAATAATCGGTAGAAAACAGGTTTAAAAAAACTACTTAAAAAACGATGTACTTAAAACTATAAGCATATACAAAAAATATATATAACTAACAGAAATACAATTTAATTACAAAAGCATGCAACTAACCTAAAAATAATTTAAATCATCAGTTGATAATGGTTTTCATGTCAACAATCAGAACACAATGCGCATGTGTGAATTTTCAACGCCAGTTACGGTAACGCAAATGCGTGAATTTTTCTACGCCAGTTGGGGCAACGCTATGCAGATTAGACATTTTTAATTTCCTTTATTCTGTGTTATTTTAATTCAAAAGTACTTCAGAATGAATCTGAAAGATGAATTAATTAACAATGTTTAATTTTAAATGCATCAAACATTAAGAAAATAAACAGAATCGTTTGAAATAATCGGCCGAGAAATGTTAACCCTAGCCTCATTACTGTTGGAGAAAAAAAACTGAAGCCTTACTCATTTGGCGGTGCGGAAAATGGAAAATTTTTTTGGCGGGAAAGTTAGTTTTTGATTAATAATTAAAATTATAATTAAAAATTCAAAAAAAGGGGCCCCAGGTGCACATTCCCGACCTCTAAGGTATACACGTGCCAAATTTGGTAGCTGTATGTCAAATGACCTGGCCTGTAGAGCGCCAACACACACACACACACACACATTGAGCTTTATTTATAAGTATATAGATTATCACCAATAAATTTAGATTGCATAAATAAAAATTATATCATAGAGTTTATTATTACAATGACTTATTAATTTAATACACCAATTACACATTTTCAGATATAATCCATATATAATGAAATATATAACATGCTATCAAAAAGAAAATAAAGATATTGATAATAAAGGTAATATACACTCACACCATTCTATCATCTTCTTCTGCTTCAGCAAAAAGTCTTCTAACATTGGCTTCAGATTCTCCTGCATGTTTATCTAAAATTTGAGGTCCGTAAATCATTTTTGGTTTTTTGGCATTCAACATTTCTCCGATTTTGCGGGCCATTAAAGTTTTTCCTGTACCAGGAGGACCATAAAGTAAAATGCCTTTGACATGTTTCAAGCCTATATAAAACAAATCTCAAGATTTTATTCATTAATACGTATAGTTAGTGCTATTTACTGAAAATAAAAAAATATATATATAACTTTGTTCAGCGATGAATAATTGTATAAAAGAGCCTGATACTTAAATAATCTGAACGTTTACAATTAAATTAAACTAAAAAAAATAATTGTTAGAGAGTAAGAAACATTGTGAGTTTCGGGCAAAATACAACTCTGAATTGAAATAAATGTTGAATATCTCACTAATACCGTCACAAATGTGTGGATGGCAGAGAGGATAAAAATAGATGGAAATAGATTGGAATTTATGGCATCAATGGCTTTATCTTTTGTTACTCCTGCGCATGCGTGTTTTTTCAATGCTAAATGGGGCAACACAAATGTATGAATTTTCTACGCCAGTTGGGGTAACGCAATATAGATTATAAATTTTTAATTTCCTTTATTCTGTTTCATTTTAATTCAAAAGTACTTCAGAATGAATCCGAAAGATCGATTAATTAACAAAGTTTAATTTTAAATGTATCGAACACTAAGAAAATAAGCAGAATCGTTTGAAATAATAGTCAAAATCATGTTAAGCCTAATCTCATTGGCGTGGGAAAGAAAAACCCCTGAAGCTTTACTCATTTGGTGATTTTTGGCGGGAAAGTTAGTTTTTAATTAGAAACAATTAACCACTCAATTAACCGGGATAAATAGTAGCCTATGTCCTATTCCAGACTATAATCTATCTCTCAGCTAAATTTCATCCAATTCTGTTCAGCCGTTCTGGCGTGATTGACTAACAAACATCCATCCATCCAAACCTTCACATTTAGAATAGTAGTATAGATATAAATACAATTTAATTAAAAAGCAGTCAACTAACCTAAAAACAATTTATTTGCATAGTATACCTGAAATAAAACAAATCAGCAAATGAAGTCCGTGTTTCTTTAAAAGCAAGTCAAGTCTTTTTATTTATCGATCGAGATTGAGATAGCTACAACAGTATCCATATGATTTTTTTTCATAGGGACTAATAAGATGGTATGCAAAAAGAAGCTTAGAGTTCTTATTAGTCTAAAAAATGTTTAAAAAATTCATTTTAGAGCATAACTAGTTACTGCATCTCACATCTTTTCCAGGTGGTTGTATTTTTGCGTTAAATCTTAATAGTTCCGATTTTGAAAACATCTGTTAAACTCTTTTTCCACGTTTTTAATTAAAATTTCGGTATTTTTTGGAATAATTCAAAAGTTATGTAAGATTAAAATTGTGGATTAATCAAAATTCACACTATCTAAATAATCACAAGAAGGAAAAACATAGGAATTAAAATATTCGAATCTGAAGTCGACAATTCTAAAGAGTTTCTTCATGTTGAAAATAAGCATAAGAACTACTAAATTTAATTTGCTATAAACAAGTTATTTATGCAAACATTTTCGCATTGATAAGTTATTACGCACACGACATAAAAATACAGGAAAAAATTCCAATAACTATAACCTTAATTAAATGAATTATTAGCTATTCTATCTTATTTCCTATGCAGAGAATTAAAAAAATTAAATGTTGTTAAGGTATAAAAATATTGGATGCTATCTATTATATTGTTATGAATTCGGGATTCTTTCGAATTATTAGTCGATGAAAAAACAGACCTTTAGTAACGAATGATGACTTTTATAAAACAAAAAGGACACGTGTACGCAGACAACAAATACAAGCCGCACACTACAACAAACAGTAGCCCACAAGTAGTAATGGTAATAATAACAACCACGGCACACAAAGCGACCTGATAGAACTAAGCAGAAGGAGCGAATGCATGCAGCTTCACTCTACGGTCTTTCTAAAGACCTGCAATTCTCCACTGTCTCCTCGCTTTAACTGTATTCAACTGCCGACTCACTACTACACGACTGGCTACTCTACATATGACTCGATGCTTTTTCTATAATAAACACCAGGATTCGGCACACAGCTCAATTCACCAAACGCTTGAGCTCCACACAACGCTTGCGCTTCGCTGGACTGATACAACTATTCGCCGTTGACTCGCTATGCGACTCTAAACTTCTCGACGACTCTATACCCGATTGATTCAGCTTAAACTGCCGGCCTTTTATAGTTCCAGGAACCGTGCAGAGAAGGTTCTGGAAAAAGCAGGCTTATCTCGGTTCTTATTTGGCTCTATCACCAAAATTCTTGAAGATTCCAGTATTTTGTATTTTGCAGTCAAAGTCGCCAAATTCGTCGCCTAGTCCCCACCGCGAAGTTTGTCGGCAATCATTGAAATCACTGATTCGGCATCCGATCAGCATCCTACAGAGCTGATCGTAAAACGGTCTTTCCAGTGATTGAACTTACCTTGCTGAGAAGCAACATTATTGTAACAATAGTGAAATACATTGGTTTTAAAATACAATAATTTATTGGCTATTATGTCATTCTTTATATTTAGAACGAATATCCTTTAGTGACTAATTGGTTTGCCGGGGATATTGATTACATTCAATTTCAATTAAATTGCGTAGACATAACTTCATGTCCATGATTCCTTCAAATTATGACACATCAATGCCGTGTCATTTTAATTGTCTTACATATGTTCTGTTCATTGTGTGCATGATCTTATCAAACGAAGACCAGTTCCTTGATATCATAGCGATATAAAAAACGCGAATGGGAATTCATCTGCCAGCTAAATTTTGCGGTATTGTAATTCACCTTTTTAATTTGTCTTATGAACTACGCACATACTAAACATAACTCTTCTTCTATAGCTTTTAACGATTGAAGAAGTTCATGCAATAAAATAATTGATGGAACAATGAAAACGGTTTGAGTCTCAGATCAACACTGTAATCTATTGTTAGAAATTAGTTTATAAATTTTTTTTAAATAACGAAAATTCTAGAAATATTTGCACGACTATTAATTTGATATAATTAAAAAAGAAGATTTTAAAATTTTTGAACATGTGTGAAATTTATTTTTTGTGTAAGGGTTTTTAGAAAGCCAATGGGGAAAAAGTCAAAAAGTAGGTTAATTTTTAATTAATTAAATTTCTACTTAAAATTTTCAAATTATTCTCAGGTGCACGTTTCTACTTTCCTAGCTATATGCGTATTGTGTGCCAGATTTTGTAACTGTAGTTCAAACAATCTGGCCTGCAAAGTAAAGATGCATAATCCGCGATTTTTTGAATAACAAATAATTTTGCTATTGTTATTTTTCAATATTTGTTTCAAATATCTGTAATTTCAATCATATGATTAATTAAAAATTATTACTTAGTATTAAATATATAATTTATTAATTGTAATTAATACTTAATTTACTAATTTAAGTAACGCGTGATTGAATTAATTTATCTATTTCAGCTTACTTCTGGAGTAAACCATTTTCTGAAAATTTTGAATTAAATATATATGTCATTTCTTAAAAATGTATACTTTAGTTGTATATTCTACCAATGGATGGCGCCAGCAGGAAACAGAATATATGCAAAGTCATGTCTCAAGCAATTAAAAATGATTTGTATGGAATAGAGCATCATCAAATGCGAATATCGGAAAGTCAAGGTCACGCTCATGAAGTGGAGTGGCGACTTCATACTTTCCAGTGAAGTCACCGCTCCAATAAATTTCAGTGATAGTGATTCAATGATACGATAGTTCCAAGAATACTGGTCCGTTCACTTTTCAAACCATTCATAGATTTCTCCTTTTCTGTTTTGTTCGAGGGCTTCCATTGGACAGATCGTACCGATTGTTATTTTCTATCGTGATCCAAAACCTGTAATCGAAATATCACCAATAAGATCGTATCAAGGATTTGAATCACGCCCCTCTTTGAAAAGTTTGATCACTGGTATTTGTGAGTTTATGATATTGGTTACGTAATAACCGCTCGTAAAATATTCGTCATCCTTACTGCATAATGACAACACACATATTCATCTTTACGATTAGTAGACGATTGAGATTACTTCTATTTTTAAACTAGCCGCCTTTGGCGACCATACAGTTCAGCGGGAGTACCGCTTGCGTTATTTATAATCAAATCTCTTCTGCAGTTCAATTTCCCCTTGGAAATATTTTTAAACATCAAATTATCATCGACATGAATGGCGTATTATTTTAATAATTTAACATATATTCTATTTGTCATTTCAACGAACCTTTCTAATGGAAACCAGTCCATTGACTTCTTAGCGATATAAAAAAGGCAATTATCTAATTCATTTATTTCTTTATATTCGCGGTGTAAATTCATTTTTTCAGTCATCGTTATTGACGACCAACTGGTCCTCCTAGGATATAGTTTATAGCTGATACGCTGAGAATGTTGATTATATATATGTTATATATGTGTGTCTGTGCGTACCTAACTTCCTCTGCCGGAAGAAACGAGAGTTGCAGTCAGTTAATGTCATGACGTGAAGAGATGAGGACAAACTATTACGATGTGTTGTTTAAAACACGAACTTTTATATTAGCTCTGAAGCTGATTATCTCATCCTTTAAATTTGTAGTCTTCAATTTATTCATCACAATTTTTGCATCATCATTAACGTAACTATATTTTCATGCATTAAATTCTCAAATATCAACTAAATCGAACTTATTATTGCTTGGCCATCAACCCTACATATATATATTGTAATAAGCCTGTATGGTTGCTTCCCAACACGGTTAGTTCTATCTCCGGAAAAACCGATTTACAATCATCTGTATGGATATTGCTCGGGTGCCGAGCCAGTAATCCCAGAGCCTGGCAACCATTTGGCGACTTGGCGTCGAATTTGGCAATATTGTCGACAATGTAGATAATGCTGGAAACTTCGAGAGTTTTAACGATTTATTCAATAATACACCTGATTGTCCCAGAAGGTTCTCGTCCCGTCTTCCGGGAACTATAAAATGTTCAAGCTGCAATGAATCGCAGTCGGAATCGTAGACAAGTAACGAGTCTTCGAGAGGATAGCAAAGCAATGGCGGAGTGCCAGCGTTGTGTGGAGCCCAAGCTATTGCTGAAATGCTGTGTACCGAGTCCTGTTGTCTATTGTGGAAGCAGCGTTGTGTCATGTGTGGAGAAGCCAGTCGTGTGATAGAGAGTCGGCAGTTGGATACAGCTAAAGCAAAGAGACAGTGGAGAATTTCAGCTGTTTGGTGAGACCGTAGGGCGAAGCTCCGAGGATCCCCTCTCTGCTGAATTCTGTCTGTTGTGTGCTGAGGTCGTTATTACTACCGAATTACTACTTGTATTTCTGTCTGTTGTAGTGAGCTGCAGTGTGTTCATCTCGGCTCTTCATATTTGTTGTCTTTATATTCGTCGTCTGTGTCTTTGTGTTTAATAAACGTCGTTGTTGTTTTCTACTGAGGCCTGCTGATTAGGTTTTTATATCATATATATATATATATATATATATATATATATATATATATATATATATATATATATATATATATATATATATATATATTAAATCGAGTAGATGTAACTTCATATCTATGACTCCACCAAATTATCAGACAGTAAAACAATGTTGGTTTAATTGTCCTACATATGATCTGCTCGCTTTGTACATGAACCTTTCTAATGGAGATCAATCCCATAGCATAACAATTCGATTAAAATCGTAAATTTCCATTTCATCTATCTTCTATATAGATATTATTAAACAATATCTTTTTTTTTTTTACCTTTCAACAATGGAAAAAAAACCATGTGATTAGATAGTTAATGTCACAAAAAAAAACGATTTGAAACTCAGGACAAGAACACAATCTATTACTGAAAATTAGACAAAAAAAATATCTTAAAGAAAATTCCCAATATTTAGAAAAATTTATTTGATTATTAAATTGGAACTGTTAGAAAGAAAAATTTTAAAATGATGTAAAATTCATTTTTTTAATCTTGTGCAATAACAGTTATCCCGGAAAAACACAAAAATTGAGCTTATTTTTTTATTAATTAAAATTAAAAATTAAAAATATCGCCCAGATCAGTAGATTCCCATCCTCCACGATATATATGTGTCGTATTTGGTAACATTAGATCAAACGGTCTGGCCTGCAGAGCGCCAATACACACACTCACATACGCACACATTCATATTTATTATTAGTATAGATGACTCACATAAAAATTCCATGAGTTTCGTTTTTATCCCCAAGACTGTATGGATTATATATATACGTTTGTCATGTTAATAGATCAAATTTCCTATTCCCTCTTAGAGAAACGATGCCACCAGTAATGTGTGATCGAATTCAATATTATTTTGATGTTCCTCGTTAGACTAGCGTTTTTGTTTTAGCATTCTGATTCGTTCTTCAGCTTAGAGATGAAATGAAAATCACGGCTTAGATTATTAAGACGGATAATCTAAACCATATGATCCGTTAATGTGATAAGGGCATGAAACTAAACTCATTAGATGTTGTTGATCAAATTGTTCGAAATAAACAGAAGATAAAGAACTGGTAGACAAGAATACCAAAGTTGCAACTTTTGTGGATGAATATTTTAACATTCCTGATCCATATTCTCGATTTAAAAGAAAATTTAAATAACTTTCAATCTAATGAGGGTCTTTAAAAGCTGATTAGTTCATCTCACAACACTGACGGCAACGTTCTGCGAAGACAGAATCTAGGTCCGTGGATATGACAAATACCTGAATCTTCTCGGCTGTTAAGTCGAAATGCAACCAGGTTTGTACTTATCAGAGCTAGAAAAAAGAAGCTTCCAGTGTATGCTTCTTAATGCAAATTTCCCAAAAGTTAAAAAAGAAAACAGAAGAGAATGTAAACATCCAACATTCTTTTTAGATGTTAAATACGAGAATTCATCAATCATTATGGGAAACGTTATTGTAAGGAAGTGACTCCACTCTGAATGGTTGAAATTATGCATACTTCCATATACTGGTATAAGACAAAGTAATAGGAACACCCATTTAAAAAAGAGTCGTCCTTTGACGGACCAATAAAAAGCTGTCTCGTGTCGCAACAGTGTGCAGTCTAATGGCGGCGAAAGGAAAGGTATCAGTCAAACATTTGGCAGTGTGAGAGTTACATGAGAAAATTCTGCAACTAGCAAAGCGTGATTATGTTCGACCTCTACGATGTGAAAAATAGGCATGATAATTGGAGCTCGCACCGCTGGAGCGTCCGTGTCCAGAACAGCCAACCTTGTGGGTGTTTCAAGCACCACTGTGCCCAGGGTTATGATAGCCTACACAAACCTGAATAGGGTGTCTTCTGTGAAGCACAACAGTGGGCGAAAGTCGAAGTTGAAGGACCGTGATAGACGGGTGTCGAAGAGAATAGTCCTCCAAAATCGCAAGACTGCACTACCGCAGATAACGTCAGAGATGAATACCCACCTTCAGAACCCCGCATTCATGAAAACTATTCAACGAGAGTTGCAAGCTGCGAACATTCATGGCAGAGAAGCTATTCCAAAGCAGTTAGTTTCGGCCCGGATTGTTATGAAGAGACTGCATTGGTCCGAGACCACCTAAACTGGACACAACTGCAATGGAAATAAGTCATCTATGCTGATGAATTCTCATTCACATTATTCCAGACCGCCGGTCGTGCGTTCGTCTGCTGAACATTGGCAGAAGCATTTTATGTTGACTGCAGGGTTCCAACCATGAAATATGGAGGAGGTCTGTGATGGTGTGAAGTGCAATATCTTCCCGTGGATTAGGATACCTTGTTGTCTTGAGTGGGATGATCACAGGCAACCATTATCGAAGCAATCTCGCAGATCATTTTCATCCTAAGCTTTAGACACTAATTCCGGGAGAACGTCCTGTGTTCCAAGATGACAACGACCCTGTTCACACATCTCGCTCTATTCAAACATATTTGCATGAGTATGATGATGAAATGGAACATCTACTCTGGTGTCCTCAATCCCCTGATATCAATATCATTAAGTCTTTGTGGGATTTTTTGAGAAAAAAGTCGTACTCGGTTTCCTCCTCCATGCACACTATTTGAACCCGAAACGGCCTTGCACGAGGAATGGGTGCGAATTCCGATGAACTTTGTTCAAGATCTTTATTTGTCAATTCCACGTCGAACGCGAGCAGTCATTCAGGCCAAAGGTGGCCCAATTTCTTAGTAATAAAATTTTTTCATTTTTTCACAGATTATTTCCTATTATTTTGTTCTATATATATTTGATAGAATTTAAGAAAGAAAAAAGAACAAAGCATTTAGATAAAAAAAAAAACTTTGGGAACTGTGCATTTTAAATTAAGAATCCTTACTAGCATTAGTAATAATATTACAAATGAAAAAAATATGTAAAATCATTAGGATTATTCCAAAATATCAGTTACTTTAATAAAACTAATTTTACATTAGTTTTTAATTTAATCGAATTTGATAATGAAGAAACCAGAATTTTTTTTCTAAGGCGAAGAAAAGAAAATCTTACCAAGTTTCTGCACAAATTCTGTTGGAAGGACTCTTGATGCAAAGACTCTTCGAAATAAAGTATTCAATTCCTTATCTAAAGCTCCAATTCCTATTTTCTGAAATGCCATGATTAATGACTGATTCTTTAGCTCTCTTTCTAGATGCTAATTTTGATTTTAACATTAGTAAATGGAAATGCAACTAAATACAGCAATCAAATCACAATTTCAGATAAAAAAAAAAACTCATATTCTTGAAATCTTATTTATCAGTCATCTGACAGCTCAATCATTATTAGCTTTATCATGCTTACGATAAAGCGTAATTCATTTTGAGGAATTTTTTTTTATCTCTATTAATGCACTTTGGTTGATAAAATGACATTTCCTTATTTGTTATCTTTTCTTTGTTTATATTAAAAAACAACCATTCCTGGCGATCAGCTGTTCTTCGGAAATAATTTTTGCTGAAGTTTTCAAATAAATATTTTATGAAAGTTGCGTTTAATAACTGCCTCAACAAAAAAGTGTTTATAAACTTACAATTTTATAGGCCTGTAGTACGTACTATTTCAAAAGCCTTTCATTGTTGCGTTGATTAATCTATGCATCTTCCTAATTTTTTGTGATTTCACCTAAAATGTGATTTGCAATTAGAAATACAGAAATTTTTAATCTTAAGTTCAAAAAGTTTTTTGTTGAATCTACACATTTTTTTATTTAAAGTATACAGACATACAGTAAAAATGTCAAGTATGGATGTTCTATATGTACTACATAATATTTTTTTCAGATTTGTATAATAACCCAGAGAATTAATAAATAAATATTTAGTTGATTCAAAGAAAAACTGATTGCAATTAAACAAGGAATCAGTTTTCAAGCAATAAGAAACATAATATATTTTTAAACATTGCTATATTATATTAAAGCATGTAGCATTTAAAAATGAACGCACTAAAAAAAAAATGTTTCTTCCTTGTTACTTTCTCGTATACGTAATATAGAGAAAGTACAATAATCAGTACAAAAAAGAAAATTCAAACTTGAGTTTTTGACGAATCTCCGCGTTTTAGACCTCCCCTTGAGTTCGAAAAACACATTTTTGAAAAATTTCTGTCCGTCTGTGACAAAAGTAATTCAAAAAGGCTTTGAACTAGAAAAAAGAAATTTGATAAGTGGTCTTTACACCAAATTTGTAGATTCTGCAAAATTCGTTTAGGAAAAGTCTGTCTGTCCGGTTGTCCGAATATAAGTTAACACGACAACTACAAAACAAAGAAAGCTAGTTACATAAAATTTGATAAACAGAATTAATATCTATAATCTAGATACTTATCAAATTTTGAATTAACTCCAACGAGGAGATGACCGTCTGTCAGTCTATAGATTCGGAAGCACGTAAATGTGATAACTCAAAAATGTAATGACTTAAATATATGAGATTTGGCATGTAATTTGTGGCTATAAGTGTAACTCTGTATTTTTATTCATTCAATAGGAGAAAAACTCGCCTCAAACACAAATTTGAGTTTTGGATATTAACCGCATACTAAAGATTAATGGCTAAAAAACTCGCCAAGGATCACACAATAAATTCAATAAAAATGCTAAATTCGCGCCAAAAGTTAATATTTCATAATTATTGTAGGCAAATACTATGCAAGGCATTATCTGAGATAACACCTTTATTAGAAAGTATGCGAAAAAGTTTTTCGGATTTTATTTAGGCAGTTAAATCTTAATTTTAAGTACAACAAATTTTAAACAATATATTGACAACATATATTAAATATTAACCTTCTGATTATGGAATAATAAGTCATAACCCCAGATTTCCATCATCAACAATAGGAAAAAAACTTGTTAAAATATTAATTAGTAACAATGAAAATGCTTCGGGTTTCATTCAAAACCATGACAATATTAGTGTAAAATATATTTAAAAATATTTTTTAAAGTTAACTAATTCGTGGTACCAATTTAGTTGATATTAATAATTTCATAGGAACTAAATTGGTATCACAATTTTTTTTTTAATTTAACAATCACGAAAAAGTTATTTTTGTGTATTGTAATATTTTTAAAAGTTATACTGGAAAAACGCCAAAGTTCCAATCAATTTTTTAATTAATTAAAATTCTAATAAAAATTTCCCAAAAAACGTTTAAATACATATGCTTACCCTCAAAAATACACGTATATGTGTGAAATTTGATACCTCTAGTTGAACGGTCTAGCCTGCGGAGGGCCAAAACACACATTTATTTTTACTATTAGTAATGTTTACTGTATATAAACTTTAAAATCTTAGTATCAGTTACAAATAACTGCATTTATTTAATATTTGCATTCTTAATTTTATAAAACTTTTCTTTAGTATATTAGCATTCAATCGTATTCAAATAATATGTAATTCATAAATTCAACAAGGTCGAATCTTCATATACATATAAATAGTACAGAGTATAAGTACAGTTGTGCTGCTATTCGATTTATCGATATAGTGTCATAGTGCATTGTATTCCACGATGAAGCATTATCCCTACTGCATCGAAATTCACGATGTTCAAGCATCCTTTCTGATAGATATTCAAAATAAATAGTTTCCTTTTCTATTCTATTTTAGCATCCCATACGCGATAGATAAGTTAGTTGCTAAGGAGATAAGATAAAAATATTAATATCATCAAAAAGTGTCCGAAAATTTTTATTTAAAAGACGTTTATTGTAGGTATCGTCTGCAACTTTTATCAAACATTTTTACGATTTCTGTACACACCTGGCAACAGTCGGGAATTTATTTCCTTTTATCGGTTGAAAATAAAAATAAAAATTTTAGTAAGATAAGAATATCCACTCTGTTTTTTTTTTTTGTTTTTTTTTGAAATGATGAGTGTTGACCAAAGATTATGAATTACATTTTGTTTTCTCAATAAAATTTCTGCTTCAATTCTTATTATGAACGAAAAAAGAACTTTTCTAATTTTCCTGTAAAAAACAAGCATCTATTTTAAAAAGAAATTTTTAGAAATTATGCATCTGTAATCTATAAATTAATGAGTATGATAGCTATAAAATATTTTATTCGATTTCAAAGACAAATTATTATTAATAATAATAATATTCTTCTTACTAAAAAACATTCTGATACTCTTTCTAATTTATTTAAGTGGGGTTTTTAAACCAAGTAACTAGACAGAGAATCTGTTTCATATTTTCAAAAGAAATGTAAAATATGTTTTTTATTTAATACTCTTTATAAATTTATTATTTTTCAATATTAGTATTTATTTATTTTTCACCCCTTAAATACACTTTCTAGATGAATTCTATTAAAATAATTTGAAAAACTGTCAAAGTGACGCTTCCATAACAAATGATGTTGTTTTCATTATTATTTATTTAATTTCCAATCACACTTGTTTCAAATTCCCAAAATCTTTTTCATTATCTAAACATGCATACAGTATCTAATATCTACTTTTATTTGCAGGTTTAAAAGTGAAACTAGAGATAGTGAGTTTTTAGATAATGTTACTTTTTTATTTTTATTTAAAACTTATCACCTCTGTTTCTGCTTGGGAATTTAATATTTCTGATGATTTGATAAATGTATCTATGATAAGAAGGAAGTTAAAGATTATAGGACAAATTATGATTGGTTGTAATGATCGAAATACTATAAATGATAAGACAAAGGGGGGGGGAGACATGGCTTACAATTAATATTTGAAGAAAAATTGAGAACATTCGTTAGAAAATTGAACCAATTCAATGAAAAACATTAATGTTCTGAAAATTCCAAAAATAGTAATGTACTCAGATTCATGGAATTTTTTGAGCAAAAAATGTAAAATGATGTTTTTTCATGCAATACGGCACTGAAAATGATACGAGAAGACAGTTTTGTTTCTTCCAATAAATGTTGCAAATTGCATTGACGTCATCTCAACCAATAAGAGTTTTGTGTCCGTTTTTATGCTTTGGTGCTTAAAAGAACAGACTGTTAGGACTAAAGCTTCCAAATTTGGCACAGATATATTTTGAAAGTGGGAAATGTCAGAACTTTTGTATCTTAATTAGTTAAAAATTAAATGGAATTTTGGTATATTTCCTTAATAATTCTAGAAATACTGTTATTTCTCAAAATTGACTTTTAAACCATTTTAGAATTTAAAAAAAATTCTTTTTTTAATAATATTAATTAAATAGTCTTTTTAAATAGTCAAATTTTCTTTTTCTAAAGAATCGGCATTTTTTTTTTGAAAACTTTTAACAATGTATTCTATATTCTATATTAATATTATATTTGAACTATCGAACAGATAGATTTCCTCTGAATAGATTTCATAAAAATCTGCAAATTTGGTGTAAAGACCAAATTTTATCCGTCTATTTCAAAGCGGTTTTGAGTTATCTTTGTCACGACAGACAGATGGATATTTTTCAAAAACGTGTATTTAAAACTCAGGGAGATAAAAAACGTGGAGATTCGTCAAAATCTCATGTTCGAATTTTTTGACGATTACTCTACGTTTTCTGTACTACGTACAAGAGAAGATAAAAGGAACAAATTTAACTCCCTTTAGTCTGGTCTCTCTGATTGTAAAAAGAGCAAATTTTAAATTATAAGAACACCAGCAGAAGTTAAGATAAAACTCTTGGAGAACTGAAAGACTTCTGAGGCACTAAGGACTAAGGGTTGCTTGGATTCGAAGAAATCAATTAGAAATTCGCTTTATTGCTTAGTTTCCTGTGTTAATTTTAGTTGATATGCAACATCTTTCACTTCATTTCTAAGTTTTTCATCTTCGCACTTCATCTGAGATGCGTAGAATATTGTAGCAAAAAATGAGGTCCCTTGGTTATTAAGTTACAATGAATTCAGTGTCCAATACTAAAGAATTAAAGTCATAAAATTTATAAAATACAGAAAAGACTTGAAATATTGCTGTAAATTGGTAAGACAATATCCAGAATACTTGCAAAGAAATGATGATTCCAATCGACGGGAAAATTTGCAACAGTGAATGGGATGCTAAACAGCCTTTTCCTTGTCCGAAAAGCACGTCGAAATACATTGTAGTTCTTTGGTGCTTCGTTCTATGAATCGACTCGATTTGAAAGAAAACTGAATGTAAAGTATAGTTAAAAGAAAAGTGCCTAGTAAATCATATATTTTTGCATATACAAAAGTAATCAGAACTATACTAAACTTAATAAAAAAACTTAAAGTTGTTATTATTGAGAAATAAACTGTGAAACCACCTTTCCATATGTAATCTGTTAGCACACGTAATATCGATAAATACCACAAAATGTGCAAAAAATAAAATTACAAATACTGCAGTGAAACTATTATTTAAATTTAAAAGTGCGCATTTAGCAAATTTCATTTTTGTCTTTCATTGTTTTTTGGTCATGTTTTCAATAAAGTGAAATAAAGTTTTATGATGGCGTCGTTTCAGAAACAAGGAACACCTGTTTGCAGAAATTGAAATTTCCTTGATAATTAAAACAACAACATCAACTTATAGCAACTCCAGCTGTTGCATATGTTCACGATATCATTTACATATGATAAGAAAACGCATATGATATATGTACACCTAAGAATTATTGATGTCACATGTAAAAAATATAACATTCTACTTGGCTTGCGGTCATATATTCCTGGAATCCCCAAAGCATACAAAGCAAGAACAAATATATTTGATTGGGCCCTTTTTCTTTTGAAGGTTTTCAAGGCATCTTGGCAACGGTATTTGTTTCGATTTTTGTAACACATAAACAGTTTATACGTAAGCAAGTCTCGTATTAAATTTCAAAATTATTTACAAGCTTCATTAACAAAATTTAACTTGCTCTTAAAGTCTCAATTCAGACATGAATCCACATTTCCTAAGTAAATTTTCTTACTCTTTCTTATTCAATAGGATATTATACAATATCTTTTCAATTTTGATTTAAGATCAGAATGACATATAAAATCGTGAAGATACTGTAACAATATTATATATGATCTTGTACAAATGAGATTTTATGAAAAATGCATTGAAGTGCTACATGTAAATTTCATTACTGAATTGAATAAGGTGATCATTTTGTGTGCAGTTATTTAAAAGTTTCTTTTCATAAACTAATGAAAATATAAGACCGAAAAAAATTAGAAAGCTACATTTTTAATGAAAAAAAAAATCAATAACCTTTTCTTTATTACCTAATAATTATGTATACGCGATCAATTTCGTTTCACAATGAATAGAAAACAGATCAATCAATATATCAAAGCAATATAAAATTAAATGATTTATTTTTATATCGGATCAATATTTCTCTAATCATAAATATTCTATAAAAGATATTCGCAACATTTGTAAAATAACATTGCCCTATTTTTTAAGGATAATATCTTAATTTAATTGAATATATTTATTTCCGAAAGTCTCTAAAATCTTTGCATGATAAAGATATTATAGCAATTTAATCTAGCACTATTTCTTTTATTTTTGTGAAAAATGAATAAAATTGTTTAATGCATTTTTCTTAAGCAAAGAATTTTCTAGCAAAAACATTGTTGATTATCGTCTTTTGTCTTTTTCAAAAACAAATTTTAGCAGAACTTTATGCTCTAATAAACGAGAAAAGTCTTGGAAATCTCATTAAGCTTTTGTTTTGTTTTGTTCTCTTTTAAACCGGCAAACACTTAGTTGCTTGTTAAGTTTCATCATATTGCAATTCTCTATGGACAAGTTTTCTGTTGGACAAGTTTTTTGCTTATTAGCAATTCATTAAAATATCAATCTTGAACACATGCTAAATCCTTAGCTCTTGTCTTCCAGAGAAAAATAAAATCCCAAAGCCAAAAAGAAGTTTTGCTAGATAAATGAAGTTCGGAAGTCGTGTTTGTACATTTAAAAGATGACGTTGCAAATTTTGCTCTAGATGAATTAGAATGGGGTTGCTAGTAAAATATTTGAAAAAGACTTGACAGTGATGTGTCTATTATGCATAATTGTTAGCAGCAATGGTCAGAAGAAGGTAATGTTATAAGAAAATCGGAATCTGGTCGCACATGAGAAAGCTGATGAAAGGGAACCACAAACTGGCTACTCCGACTCGCAGGAAAGCACGCGGAAAAACTTGAATGACCGGACCGCCGCAACAGCAACACTAGCTGAACTGTGGTTGAGTCCTAAGGACCATCACCTGCCATGGTACAATCCTTCCCTAAGGAAGTATGTCCCGTCATCGATGGGAGGAGCCAGATCCCCCCCCCCTTTTCGTATATAAACAAGGATGGCGAGAATCAACCACCAGAAGTTTCTCATCCTCAATAACGAGGTATCCACTCCCCCCATAGGAACTGATGAAAGGGAAGACTGTCGTGTTTGCAGCAAAACTGTGGCGCTATGTACTGCATCTGCAACAGAAATTCGAGCCTTTGCTAAGGCCAGAATGACAAGCAAATGATATCAAATTGATAAATAAAAAGACAGCTGTAACCCAGATGCTTTATAGCATTTATGCTGCTGGTTTCAGTGGTGTCAAGTTAGAATTCATGGTGGTGGGTATTTCTTGCGTTTTCAATCTAGAGCCTTTTCTGCCTTGATGCCATAACCGTCGTATATTATTTTGAAAAAAGTCAAGTGAATGTTTAGAAACAAACTACCTGCAACCTAGAGACATAAGACATATACTAGTATAATGATCTGGAGAGCATATCGAAGTGGATTTCAGATATCAACAAAAGCCCTCCCATAAGTACATATATCACATCTTGACAGCAGACTTTATGCCCAACTAGTAATTGAACTGCCATTTTGAATTACTATTTCAAGAGGCGCTTTAATAGGATAATATTTGTTTCCATAGCGATGATGACACTTAACCGCTTAACTGTGTTGCCCGAGTGCTATACGTGCATCGATTTTTTGAATTTTGACGGTTGTAAGAAAAAAATAAACCATTCATAACGATTATTATTCAATATTAAAATTACTTTGAATACATAGATAAGTAAAGTATTCAATGGATTTTCATTTGAATCAAAATAAGAAAATATTCTTAAAACTGAAGGTGTCATCTTATTAGATAGTAAAGAAAATAAAAAAGTGAAGTGGTTAAAACCATTGCTTTCAGACTGTTGCACATATTGTCTTGGTCTGTGGATCACCAGCTCTTTCTATCATAGATTAAGTATGGGATATTAGTAGAGGACCATACTATCCATACCCAATTCTGAATAATGATTTGAATGACCAATTACAGCAGGCAAAATATATACAGCAGCTTTACAGCTCCATTCATAAGTGTTTGTACATTTACATTATTTATGGCAACTAGAACAGTAATTAATAATGCTGATGCTGGTAATTAATAAAATAATATTTTGCATTTGAAATTGAATATTTTGCATTTGAAATTAACCCATGATCTTGAAGTTTAAACACATAAATATGCTGTCTAAAAAATGTTTTTTCTGATTTATTTCATCTAACTGCTCTTTTTTGTGATTTCATTTTTTATCAGTTTATTTCGAGGGCTAAATTAAGATTAGTTCTGTCTCTTTGTATAAAATATCGTAAAATTTGTTCTTTTTAACCATCTTTTCAATCCTTTGAAAGAAATTTTAAAATATTGACATTCGAATTATCTTTAACTAGAAAAAAAGAGGCGGATGTTATGAAAAGTTTTCTGAATTTTTTTATTCAGCTCTACTACATAGTAACCAAAGCTTTAAACAATTGTAAATTCCATTTTGCTTTCTATTTCAATTCCCAAATCCAAATTGGGACTTGTATATAAAGAACAAAATTCTTTTTTCTATTTGGTCATGGTTCCTTTAATCAATTAACAATTATAAGAGAACGATATCGGTTTCGATTTAAACTGGAAAAATTGTAATTACTTTAGAGCATTGATTCTTAAATCAATACTACATGAAGAATCAGAGCTAGCATTAAAAATTTTCATGTTTGAAGCTGTTTTGTTTCAATACAAGCACTCCCTTTCTGAAGGATTCAATCGTATCTTTTACCTGTTATTTATTAAGATTAAAAAAAAAAAAAAAATTGTTTCCTTTGGGCATTAACTTAACACAAGTAGGATTTCCATTCCCACTTTTATTTTGTAGTATATGCAACTTTCTAATTTGCAGGCACAATAACTTGCAATCGACTGATTCAACTAAATTCATATTTTTTTAGTCTTATCAAATTACAAGGTAAAATTTCTTAAATGAATTCCATATTAATAGTTTAAAACTCAAACTGGACTGATCACCAAAGATAGCTACTGTCTGTCGATCACAAAAATAGCTCCCGCCAAGAAGTCTATCTTGTGGCGGTCGCTGTAGTAACAAGACTAGTTCATTTCTAATGGGGATTAAGCGTGTAGGGAATTGGCGGAATTAAAGGTTACATCACGCCAATCGTCTTCTCGGATTTAAAAGAGTTGCACGCGTTATCTTATCCTTGTGTTTATTTTGCTTTTGCTTTTAAAATTATTTGTTCCTTACTGGTTTAATTGATTTTGCTAAACCTGCAAGATGACCTTTAAGTTAAGGAAGGGTGAAATTTTGAAATCGCAGGCACGTAAAATTGTATATAATGTTGCGGAATTTTGTTCCAATGAAGCTTCATCGAAATCTGCGTTAATTCCACTCCCACAAACTCTGAAGAGGGCTTCTCAAGCAACTGGAATTTCTGATGCTACAATAAAAAAATAAGAAAGGAAGTTTCATCATCTGGCTCATCGACAGTTTTAAAATCACCCGGTAAACACCGTAAAAGACCTAATGAGCGAAACTGTGAAATAGACGACTTTGACAAATGTGTTATACGGCAAACAATTCAAGACTTTTACATAAAAGAAAGGAAAGTACCATCCCTCAGAAAATTACTACCCGTGTTGAAAGAAAAAATTGGATTTTCGTGGCAAAAAGACACATTGTGCAAAGTCTTACATTCAATGAATTTCCGATGGAAGTAGTGCGTGAATAATAGAAAAGTACTCATGGAAAGACCAGATATTGTTTTTTGGAGACACAGATATTTGACAGAAATGAGATGTCACAGGAAAGCTGGACGACCGATTGTCTATATTGATGAAACTTGGGTAGACAGCAATTTGACATTTAAGAAATGTTGGCAAGATGACACAATTTTGGGAGCTACAGCAAATGTTAATTCGAAAAATAGACTTATAGTTGTTCATGCTGGGTCATCAACGGGTTTCCTTACGGGTGCTTTACTAGTATATAAAGCATCAACAAAAAGCGGCAACTATCACGGGCAAATGAACTATGAAAACTTTAAAAAATGGGTGTCGGAAAAACTTCTTCCAAATTTGCAACCAAACAGTCGTATGCATGGATAATGCACCGTATCATATGACTGTCGAAAACCCCACTCAAATGAAGTATTCTACAAAAAAAGTTATGATAGACTGGTTGAAAAACAATGGAATACCCTGTGATCAAAAAATGCGAAAAGCGGAACTGTTCTTTTATAGACAGTAATCGTCCAAAGAAAATTGTCTATAAAATTGATAATTTAATAGAGAAAGAAGGACATGAAGTTATCCGACTACCCCCTTATCATTGCGATTTGAACGCAATCGAATTTGTGTGGTCCTCTGTAAAAAGAATAATAAAGGAACGAAATGTTACTGGCGATTTAAGTTTGGACAATCTGAAATCTCTTCTTCAAACAGCTATCACTGAAGTTACTTCGGCAGAATGGGCAGCGCATTGCAAACACATAGAAAAGCTTGAAAATAATTATTGGGAGAAAGATGAACTGTTAGAAGATTTAGTGGACGAACTGTCATTTCAAATTTATACCAATGATGATTCTGATTCAGAAGAAACCGAAACTTGTGAGAATGATTTAGAGGATTTTGAAATGCTTGAATGAACATTATTTTCGAAATTTAGACGGTATTTTATTTTACTTTTAAAACTGTTTTGCCTTAGAAATTGTTGGAAAATACATGCTGAAAGTTTAATAATCAACAAAGTTCTGTCATTGTATTAATAATCTAAAGTCCTTGATAATTATTAATAGTTAAGAAAATATTAAACAATTATTAAAAAGTTAAATAATTACTTTTTTATTGTAATAATTTTCATCTTTATTGCATATTCATTAATATTTCATTTTTATGTCTAAAAGTTTAAATATTATTATATAATTAATATATTAAACAATTTTTTTCACTCTTTATAAATCAATAAAAAAAAAATCGCCAATACGTCATCAAGGCGATCAATAAGCCAACATGGATGCCTTTCTTTTTAAATCCCCTATTGAAAATAGAGCAGGTCTTGTTTCCACGGCAACAGACTATCGTAGACAGACATATTGGCGGGAGCTATTCTTGAGGTAGACAAACAGTAGTACTATCTTATAAAAAAATTTCAATTTTCAACATAATAATCTAAATGTGCTTTTCTTTAGATTTGTAATACACAGAAATTTAATAGGAATTGATTTTTAAAAAAACCAGTTGGAAATAAAGAATAACTTGTACTTTTTAAAATGAGTTCAAGTATATATTTTTTTCTCTTATGGAATAAATGAATGCATTCTATAAAATGAGATAACAATTTTATTGTGCTAAAAATTTACAAGCAATATTAACAGAACAATTTCAATAACAAGTAAGACTGCTCTATTAATAACATCCATATTTGTATAAAGTTCTTTTAAATTCAACCAGAAATCTGATTCTAAACTATAATTACTTTCTATAAGAATTAAGAATGTATAGAAGTTACTTAGAATTAATCAACCAAAGAAAAATCATCAGTTATCTTAGTAAATGATATGCTTATTTCCAAATACACACAATTTATAAAATGCTTATGCTAAGCGAAGATTTTTGATTATTTTACACAAAATAATCTAATTTTATAAAGTTAATTTCACCAATAAAATATATCCTTTGTTGATTGTTCATATAATGAAGAACTTTCCAAAATGAGATAACTGATGGGCAGTGTCAAAAATGAAAAATATTCAGATGCTTTCACAAGCTGAGATCATATACACTAGTACAGAAGAATTATTAAAATAAATTCAGTTAATAATCTATTATTTCTCGTTGTAACATTGGAAGGCAGCTAAATTTGCTTTCATTAAAGCACTTACATCAAACTTTCTGCCACACGCCAGCTAAGACTACAAACTGTTATCTAAATTTCTTAATAGAATTTATTGCATATATTCTTGTGCTTACTATGTCATGTAGTTTAACTGACATTTAAATCTTACAACATTTAGAATAAAAGTCTGTTTTAAAGACACCATGGTAACCACAACTTATGAAGATGAGTTCAAAATGACTGTTTACTAAATTCTACACATACTGAATTTAGCATTGCATTTTTCAACTCAAATTTTGTAAATAATTAGAGTTTAAATAAACAATGTTTATAATTTTCAATATAAACACACAGATGTTGACTAGTTATTTTTTAATGACGAATTCATATAATTTAAGATTTTGAAATTTTAAATGCATACAACAATGTGAACTTATTGTAGAAATTATATGTCGTGAATTAATGTCATCAAAATTATACAGATAATTTACACTTGGAAGACTGAACTTATTAAATAAACAAATAAAAACAAAAATTAATTAAAAAACAAAAAAACAACAAAGTGATCTGTTTTTACATTATTTTTACTCTACTGAATACTGTATATGAAATAAATATTCAAAACTAAAACAATAATTTCAGACTTCAAAACAAAATATGAAAAAAAGAACAAATAATTAATAAATAAATTGGACAATAAGTAATAAAATACAAATATAGTACAATTTTTTTTGTGTTAAGGAATTTCAAATTTCTCATAGCCACAAACATATGCATAAGATTCATTTAAATAATGCACCGATAAAAGAATTAATACTTTGTTGGAATTAAATTAAAGTACCAATTTTTCCTTAACACAAGGAATGTTTAAAGAAAAGGGTAGTGAAAAGACATTTTACACAAACTTTCAAGTCTTCATTTACTGGTACATATTCAAACTATATTCCTTGCAGACAGTTTTCTTCTTCAAGCTTTGCAAGGAACTTGGACACTCTATGCTCATCAGATGCCTGAAAATAAAATATTTTTTGAAGGATAATAATTTAAAATATCTGTACCACCTTAATTATAGTCCAGTAACTAATTTTCAGACTGTTAGAGACAGGAAAATAATTGCAGATGGAAAGAATTACTTTTTATGTCATTTTAAAAAATTAAATTTTATGTACAGCAAATGCATAGCTGAAAATTTATGAAGTATCCAAGATTTAATGACTTGAAAATGGTTTGATTGAAAAAGGTTTAACTCTTCCGAAATTAAAAGTAAGCAGGTTTTGAAGTTTTAAATTTTATTATTTTTAGTCAATAATCATTAATTGATGGTTGATAAATCTTCCTTAAGAGGCCATTGAAATGGTCTAAAATCTAATAAAATAGCAACATTAGTCTAGACAGAAATTTTAGCTTTCTCCAGGTTGGAGACAATAATAAAAAATATTAACAGTTTAGCTCACTAAAAATAATAAATAAATAAAAGCATTAACTTTTTACAATCTAAAACAAGCAAAATTAAAATCTGAGGAAAAAAAAAGTGAAATTGTAATAATGAAATTTCATAGAATAAAATTATTTAAATAGTATCTTTTTTCAAATACAAGTTTATGAAACAAAATATCTAAGTTTGCATTTAAAGATTAATATTGTTCTAATATAATTTATTATTATAAGTCTCACAAATTTGATAATGAGCTCAAAATTAAGGGCAAATCACATTTTTACTTTCTTGAAAAAGAATTACAAAAAAGAACCGATTGCTAACGAGGCAAAATAAAGAATACATATCTTAAACATTTAAAATCTTAATTTATTGAAATTAAATTTGATAATAATAAAAAAATAAATAAAAATAAAACCTTTATGAGAAAACTTACCTGTCTTGCTAAATCAATGTAAGCAAGTAGTTTTTTAATTCCCACTCTAAATCTAAAATAAATAAAAAAAATTAGAAATGCAAGAAAGGAAAATATAAGTCACTCATTTTTTAATTTGCTATGAAATGTAAATTATTATTATACATGAAATAATGCAAGAGATAACTATATTTTACTTTTAATTCACTTACTTTTTCCCTGTTCAGCTGAATTTTATTATCTTACATAGGCTTTGAAGGAAGCTCATCTATATATTTTAATAGACTACTTGATGTTTCTAATCATTTTAAATTTAACAAAATATGTTTTTTTTTCCTTATCTGTATTACATATAAAATTATTTTCCTTTTGAAGGGAGTAGAGATTGAATTGATATTATTAATATTTGACAAACTATTTCAGTACCTTAAAAACTGTTTCCATTTTTTTAAAAAAATTTCTTGGAAATAAGAAGAATTAAATACATCATAATTCCGAAACAATACAAGCTTCTCGCTACAAATTGTAAACCAAAATTGTAAAAATATGCAAATTATGCATAAATTTACTCTGAACAAATATTTAAATTTTGAAAAAATTGCACAACAATTTTCTAAAACATTACATTTCTTAGAAAATCTTTCAAGTATTATAAACTTTAAGCAATGAAAATATTCATCAAGTTATAAATAATTTGCTAAAACTAACCTGCAATTTTCTGTTTTCCTTTGAATTTTAGCTATTTCTTCTTGACGGAAAGTATTTGTTTCCAAAAGAACATTTACTAAATGTTCAGGAGAACTTAAGTAAGGTACTCTCAATACTGAAGTAAAGGTTGACAACATTTCCATTTCTTCTAGGACTTGTTTCCTGCTGCTAGTGCATAAAACTAACAGCTTCCTTCCCTATATAAAAATAGTGATGCAAATATTAAGATTATATAACTATAATGTAATTTAGTAATTAGCAGTGTAATATTTTGGCAAATTACAGATTATTAAAAAGTGGAACTAACTGGAGGTGGCTCTTTTTTAAGTAGTACAAGTAAAGCTTGCAAAACCAAATTTGAATAACGTGGTCCAATGGCACCATAATCTAAAAGTAAAAAAAAGGGAGAGAAAAAATTATGCAATGCATATAATTTATTACTCTCAAGCAAATATTAGACAATTAAATCGGAACAATATATACAATATAGTTCACTAGCAAATTATAACATATGAAAATAAAGATAAAAAAATGTTAATTATGCATATATGAGCTACAGATAATAAAAACTGACATAAATAATTGTAAAATAGGTGAATTTAAAAACAGAGAGTGAGAAAGAGAATGAAATTAGAAAATTAGGTACAAACTAAAGTTATTAGAAGTTCAATTATACAAAAATAATTTTTCATGATGTTTGATTTCCTAACCTGGCACCTTTTCATAGCAAAGAAGTAAAACTCGTATCTTTGCAGCTCCAGATTTTTAGCCCCACACCAACAAAGGAAATATTTAATATAATAATGCTAACAAACAATTAAAAATACATATAAAAAGTTACGTTGATCATTCTTGCTTTAAATTAGAGAAAAACGTTTTTTAAAAAAAAGAGACCTCAATTTTTTTTTTAAAGATAGTGGAATTAGAAACACCAGATGCAAGAATATTAATTCTTAAAGTTTTTAAAAGAAATGTGCCTATTTAAAAAAAAATTATTCCCAAATTGGAGTAAATTCTGTCAGAAATGCTTTTTTTTTTTGTCTTAGACTGTTAACTATATTTCTTACAATCATTAGAAACAATACTACAGGTAAATAAGTGCCAAAAATCATCTCGCACATATACGCACACAAATTCATCTTCCTTAAATTATAGAATTTGCCATTGAATCGTGAATATTAATTCTTATGATTTAAACTTCACGGCTGTAACACTGCAGATATATTCAAACAAACATCACCTTTTACAAATGTAGATATTAAAATTATAATAAAATGCATATTCATACATTAATTTTAAAATGTAATATCACCAAATCCTTTTAATAAAGGTTATATTAAAAAGAGAAAATATATAAAGCACTAGATTTTGAATGTATTTATTGTATTATGAATCATAAAATCTTCTAATGCTAAACTAATATATATAATGTATAATGCTTAACTAATATATTATCATTATACAGAAAAAAAGAAAAGATATCACATGGTAAATATCTTCATTTTCATTATATACAAATAAACAATACTACAATGAAAAAGATTCACTTAGAAAATAACTACCTACAAAATTGTACAAAATAATTACCTAATAATCTCTCTATACTATCAACAATAATACAGCTGAGATGAGATTTGTAAGCATCATCAAACATCTAATAAACAGGAAGAAAATTTGGTAATTATTTCCATTTATTACAAAGAAAATGCAGAATAATACAACTGGATAAAATTACATACCTTTTTGATTAACTGACATTTGGCTGTCTCTGAATAACCAACCATGTCTTCAGGAGTACATAGTTTCACAAATGGAAAATCAGAACTTAGTGCCAGTTTAGCTGCTAAAGCAGTTTTGCCGCTATTTGGTGCTCCTAAATAAAGGAATTGGGAATGTATTTAGACTTACAGTAGCATATTATAAAATCTTTCTAGTATTTTTTTTCCCCCTTAATGCTCCAAATCAAGTATTAATGAAATCAATGAAGGGGAGATACGGGATCTCACCACTTTAAACAGAAATTATTTAATATGATGTTATATAAAGAATAAAAGTTTAAATAGGGAGACTGTTTAGTTTTGCAGCTACTTGCACATTGGACAAATATGTTAACAAAAACTTTAAGCATTTTGAACAATATTTATTTAATCTATCTCTCAGGATGGTTCTTGAAATATTAAACTATTAGGCAATAAATTTTATTAATAAATATTCACCTAAATAAGAGAAATGAAAATTAAATTTACAATCTAACATACAATAAAATCTCTAGTATGTTGATTGAAGAACTGCACCAAACTAAATTTTAATGAAATTGCTGCGATAGAAATATTGGTAGAATAAAATGGAATAGTTATCCTTTTTTTAAATAAAATTCTACATTCGTTTAAAATATTATACTAATAATGTCAAATAATATAAAAGAATCTTGTAATTTCATGTATATTGAAAATAAATGATAATCATAGCAATTTTATTGCAATAATTTCCTTGAGTAATATTTTAAGTGATTTTTTCTGTAATACACTTTTATTAAAGGGCAAATTGAAATAGAATATCATTTTCATTGTCGGATCAGTAACAATATTTTAAATCAATTTATTACAATTCACAGAAATGAGTATTTAAAAGACTATTTTTATTGCAATAGTCTTTCTTAGTGTTACTTATCTACAAACTTTACAAGGTATCTTTGAATGAAATGTGTAATTAAGGATTTTATCCCTTTGACCATGGCATAAGAAAGAATAGAACCAGTAATTTTTTTTTAAAACTGCATGCTAGCAATAACTAAATTTTTTTTTAAAAAAAAAGTGGAATTTGGATTAAGAAATAAGGAAGCATTTTAGAATGAAGTGAATATTGGCTAAGTTACAATAAACATTAGAAAATTAATGAGCATTTAAATTTAGAAATATATAAAATTTTACTCTAACTAAAAAGGTAAAGTGCAATGCATGATAATTTAGAGTAAACAAGAATCCATCAAATACCTGTAATATATGAATATATTCTTTTGAATATTAATATTAATGAAAGGAGAATTAGGCAGAACTATGCACAAGAAAAGTTCAACTGCATTATACATACTATGAAAAAAACAAAAACAATTTAAGATCAATAATAACACACTTACCTTCAATAAGTACACTGACTAAACCTCGTGAACCCTCTGCTCTTGCCTGCTGTATGAAAAGCTGCCCATCTTCCAAAATTTCTGCGACAGGTTCTCCCCACCGTATTATTCCTTGAGAAATTAATCTTTCAATTTGTTCTGCACTAGTCCCGAAAGCCTGGTTAAAAATTGCACAATTATTATAAAAGAATAAAATACTATGGCAATAACAGAATTTATATGAATAACACTTACTGGTTTGATATCATACTCCAATGCATGCATGAAATCAGCACGAGTAACACGAATTTTTTCAGTTGCTTCAGGATCAATCTCCACTTTACTTGATGCCTATAAAACATACAAAAACACATTAGAAAAAAATATTCAAAACTTCAAATTGGAAACTAAATATATACTTTTTTCTGAACTAAAGAATTTACCAAATGCAATAATTATAGATTAGTAGATTCTTTAAAAAATACCTTTATCAATCTATTCATTGCCGTCGACTGAGCAGCTCTTACTAAACCTTCAATTTCGGCACCAGAAAAGTTCTTGGTCTTAGCTGCTAGTTCTTCTAAATCGACATCTTCTGCCATTTTGTTATGTTTCTTCATTTGAGCAGTATGAATATTAAGGATCTGCAGGCGACCTTTTTCATCAGGTAATCCTATGAATACGGAAATCATTATAATCATATACAAATAATAAAAATCATATACAATAATTTTAATATTAATAAGCACCAGAGACATTTTTGAACGAATCCATCACCTAATGCAGTTTATCTAATTATACAACATAAAAAAATATAGAGAAGACACAATGAATTGATATGTTTACTAATCATAAAATTAAGTGTGTGTGCAGGTAGTCTGCAAGGTATTAAAAAAAAATAAACTGGGTATGACTAATGTTGATTATCAATATATTTTTAACAATAAATAATTTTCTCCAAGATTAATATAGATTACATATTATGCATGCATAAGAGTATATTGAAAAATTTATACTTGTGGCTCTTAATCCACACAAATTTTCAAATGTAATAAAAAAAATTTCGTATTTAAAAATGATATATAATGTAAATTATTAACTACACTTTTACAGCAAATTTGATAACTTCAAGCTAAATTATGGTGTGATTTCATATATTGATGTTATTAAGTTACAGCATTTAAATATGAATAAAAAATTATATACATTCCTCAGTAACTTACACCGCCTTTCAAATATTAACAACACTTGATATAATGTATTATAATTTTTATTATATAGTATTATGAATACATAATATTGCTTTCCTGCACTTATAGTTTCATAATAAGAAAGAAAGTTTTACAGATAGCTCTAATAGATGCAAAAAGATGTTGGCCAATGGCTATCTGCCGTAACAAATTTGGTAACAAAATGAAAGTTCGTGAATATACAATACAGGAATCTTAGCAATATCTCTATTAGTAGCCAATATATGAGACCCTTCTAGATCTTTCACTACATGGTCATGTAAGTTATAAAAGAGCACACTCAAGAAGCACAAATAAAGTGAATTCTTTCTTAGGTATGCTAATCTCCAAAAAGTTATCTCAGATTTTTTCGGTTCTGCTGCATATGTTTAGAAACAATTATTTATTTCATTCCACTTACATCAGAATAAAAATTTATTATAACAGAAGATAAAAATTAAGATTCATATAAGCCAGTTGCCCCAAAATAATAAAATTTATTAATAGAATGCTGCTTCATTTTCTTTATAACAAAAAATATTGTCATAAGCATTTATTACATTTAGTAGTAAAGTAAATGTTAAGCAATAGTAATAAATTTTAGAGACATATAAAGTTTAAGACATCTAAATATTGATGAAAGTTATCCAACACTCCTCATATTTATTATTTTTTCTTACTTTTGAAGCCCTGCAATAAATAGTAGTTTAGTGAATTAGATGTTTATCCTTTAAAGTGAGAAAAGATAATTTCCGTTTAAAGGTAAAAAGTTAATAATAGGGTAATAATGTAAAATCATAATTTATACTAATAAAAAAGATTACCGATCTCCATTTGGACCTCTAAACGACCAGGCCTCATTAAAGCTTCATCAATCATGTCTTTTCTGTTAGTCATTCCTATAACTAAAATATTATTCAGAGACTCAACACCATCGATTTTTGCTAATAACTGATTGACCACTGTATCATGAACACCAGAACTTCCAGCCTAAAATGGATGTTTCAAATAATCTTATTAAAGAAAATGTCTTAAAAAAATCTAAAAGTAAAGTTTTAATAACATGATGCAAATCATTTACACATAAATAAGTGAAATTTACTGTTACCATTAATAATGACTTCATTCTATCACAAATTCATCAATTCATACTTTTTTACTCAAGAAATTACAATTTTATGAAAATACTTTTTCCCAGTCAGACATTAATGCAGATTTAAGTAAAACAATAAATAATTGAAGTTAAATAATAAAAATAGTGAAAAAAGTTTACTAAGTTTTCCTTCTCAAAAATGATTTTTAATGAAGTGTGTGTATATGAGAGAGCGAGAGTAGAGATGGAAAGAGAGAGATAATTATACATATATACATACCATAGATCCTCTTGCTTTGCAAATGGCATCTATTTCATCAAATATTATAATATGCAATCCACTGTTGGGTCCAAGCTATATCATAATAATAAAAAAATTACTATTTTCAGTGTGCATTGGATTATTTAAAATATAAATAAGAAAAAATAGTTTAAAATAAACCCTTATCAATAGAATTATAGTTTCATTTTAATATCATTAAAATTATAATGTTGTATATTTTTATTAAAATATAATAACTATACTGATGGAAATAAATATAAACTAAATAAAATCATTTAAACAAAAAAAGTATAAAATTTTAGCATCCAGAATGTAAGTTGTGTTATTGGTATGATGTAATATTTATCACATTTTTATATTTCAATATAAAGAATATGTACAATACTTTCTTCTTCCTTAAAGTATGTACGAATAAAAATTAAATCAGTTCTTTTTCAATTATAATGATTTATTGTATTTCATAAATCAATTATAATTTATCAATATGCAATGCAAATACTAATAAAATACAGAGCATGCTAGCAAAAAATAAAAAATCTTGATAGTAAAAACTTGTACATGATACTTACCCTTTTCTCCTCTTCTTCTGCATCAGCAAAAAGTCTTCGAATATTGGCTTCAGATTCCCCTACATATTTGTCTAAAATTTGGGGTCCATTAACGATTTTTGGTTCTCTAGCATTCAACATCTTTCCAATTTGACGAGCCATTAAGGTTTTTCCTGTCCCAGGAGGACCAAAGAGCAAGATACCTCTGACATGCTTTAAACCTACATTTAAAAAAAAAAAAAATCCAAGATTTTATTTATTAATAAACGCATGTAATTGGTGCTATTAACTAAACACAAGAAATTCTAAAGTATTCTCAGTTATGAAAAATTGTATAAAAGAAACTGATACTTAAATGACTTGTGATCTGACATTTACATACAAATTAAATTGTATAAAACATGGTTTGAGAGTAAAAGATGTTGCAAGTTTCAAGTAAACTAAAATTGTGAACTAAAAAATGCCTTCACTAAAGCTATATGCCATCAAAAATGTGTAAATGGTAGAAAGAAATTATTTAACATTATTTCAATTTATTCAAAATTTTATTCAAATCAATGTAGTTAGAATAAATCATATTCCTGATAATTGTTTTGAAGGTGGTGATTCTTCATATTCAAAAATTGTCCTACACCTTCAAGAACAATCGTAAAAGCTCCATTAAGATCATTCCATTGTATTTAAAATGATTTAAAGAAAAAACTGAACCAAAGGTAACTGTCAGAACAATGGAACAGAACTGTTGGAGTTTTCAAACCAAACTTTGAATCAACAATTTAAGCTTACAACTATCAAGCAATGCTGGGGAGAAAAAAAAAAAAAAAAAAAAAAAAAAAAAGACTTGTGGATTTTAATTCATAAAGAATTATGCTTTTCATATAAAACAAGTAGTGAATTTGGAATGCAAACTACTATTTATTTGCCTTCAAATTGGTAATTCAAATTTTCTGGAATTCCTTTGGATACACCAATTCAAAAGATACTAATCAATGAGATGTCTATCTTAGGCATTCAAAAGACTATCTATAAAAAGAAGCTGAAAGACCTTCTTAGCTTAAAAAAAGTCATAAATGGCTCATTTTAGAGGAAGAAAGAATTATTTGAATCTGCGTATGACAACTTTTTGACCAGGATGTGTTTTGTTTTATGTTACCTCTAACAATTTTGACTTAAGAAACATTAATCAAATATCCTGTTAAAATCCTTTACAATAATAAAATATATGGATAAGTACCTTTATTGATCAGATCAGTGAACAAATCTTTGAATCTAACAGGTAACAATTAATTAAAAATCAACTAAAGACAATATTTCAATTGTTTTTGTTTTAATTTACAATATTTTTGAATAATCACCTAAAATAATATGAAAAAATTAATAGAAATATAATGCAAGAAATTTCAAATTCAATTTTGAAGATTTTTTTTTTTGAGAAAAGTGACTAATTTTTAAAAATTCTTTAAGATTCAATAAAATATGTCAGATATCCAAAATAAATTTCTTTAGAACCCTTTTTGCAGAGCAAAGATTCCCCCACCAGGATAATAAAAAGCCATACTATTAAGAAATAAGTGGAAAAAAAATGACTCAAAACAACAAAAAATTAAAAGAAAAAGTTATCCATTGAATTTGAAAATTCAGATTTCAAGATCCATTCAATCACTATTACAATTACCTGTTCTGTGTATCAAATTTGATAACTGTAAGTGTGATAGATTTGTTTGGACATCATTATTACACAAACAATTCTTTTTATAAATAAAGATGGCTGTTACATACTGTAAGAATTTATTTCATCCATTATCATTACAACAATCATTATTTTAAGGATTCATTTTACTCTAAATGACAGGTAGAATTATATATGCTTCCTTATACAAAATTGACAGAATCTAAGATTGAAAAACAGAAGAGAAAATTTACATAATAGAAAAAATAATCTTTGGAAGTCAAATTTTGAACCAAGAATGATATTTGTAAGACTAAAAGGAATAACTTTACAAAAATAAACTACAATTAAAATCTGTATAATTATTACATGAAATCATTTTAATTAAATTAATTTTATGCAACTTTTTAATTCAATCAAATTGATAATTAAACTTTAAATCCAGAATTTTATTTAGAAAATCTTACCAAGCTGTTGTACAAATTCTGGTGGAAAGACTCTTGATGCAAAGGCTCTTCGAAATATAGCATTGAATTCATTATCTAGACCTCCAATTCCCATTTTTTGGAAATCCCAATCAGGATTTATGATTGATTGTCTAGCTGTCTTCCTAATTGTTAAATGTAATTTTATCATAAATAATTGTAAATAAAAATAAATATTTAATTTTGAATTAAAAAATTCTATCAAAGACTCATACAATTATCCTAAAATATGGCATCAACAGAGAAGTAGAAAACACAATGTATGATGAATATGCTTAATAACTTTCTCACATTTCTAGGTAATTATTATAGCTTTCTTACACTTTCACTGATTAGAAGACATTTCATCTTTTATTTCTGTGCACCAAAAGTGCCTATAATTAATTCATTAAATATTAATAATAAAAGTTTAATATCACTACTGAATGACTGCATTCATGTAATAATTGCATCATACAAATAATTTAATTTTTTTCTGTGCCATATCAGCAACATTTAAAAGTATATTAAAATCATGAGTAATCCATAAAAGCAATAAAGGCAAATCTTCAAATATGCATAGATACAGCAAATTACAAGTAACCAAAATGAAACAAAATACAGATGTTTCTATAGTAGAAGTGTTTTATCCTCGAAATCAAATATGATGCATTAATGGGGAAGGGAAAATTTTTCAGTGATAGAAATATTAATGAAATATTTCTCCCTAATGGAATAATTATTAGAAAAGACAGTCATTTAATTTATTAAAGATTCATTTTAATAACAGCAAAATTTCTTTTAAAATGCCACTATGTAGATTTTGTAACGTATTTGCATTAGAAAAAAAAGGGGAAATTATTTATATAAATGCAAAATTTTGATATTTAGTGATTTTATCATTAAGCATTTTTGGAACTGGGTTTTAATCTCAAGCATATAGAAAATAGGATTAAAAAATTACAGGTCTAAACAAAAACTAAAATAACTATATCAACATGTGTATCAAGGTATTTCAATATATAAAAAAAAATTATAAAGACAAAATTTGTTCTGTATGAGCAGTAAAATGGAATTTAAATTTCTGTAAGACGTTTGATTAATTTCCATGATTGATGAAACTTAGTTAAATAATCTCAGCATATCAAGATTTAAGGAGTCATATAATTTAATGCTTAACATGTGAGCTGTAATATCTACCAAATGAAAATTATATGAAAATACATGCACATCCCAATAAAGTAAAGCACTGGACTTTTTTAATAATAATTTCTAACAGTAGGTTTCATTTTATATCGAACTATACAGTACACTCCCAAGTATCAGGTTCACAACTATCTGACTTCCATACTATCCAGCCTAACTTTCTTTTATCGTAATTAAACGAGGAAGGCAAGGCATTTATTAAGTCAGGATTCTTTCAAAACCTAAACACTGTAAATTTTAACTCTTATCTAAGGGCCACCTTTTCATATCTGTGTAACCATTTTTCAGAGAAAATTAAATCAGTTTGAGCCAATTTTCTTAAGAATTAGGCCTACAACTTATGTTAATGTTTTGTTTATGTTTGTTATGTGCAGTATATAAACATATATGAACAGTACAGAGCCTTCTTTAACTCAACACATTTTGGCAAATGCTTGTATGATTCACTAGGCCGCAGCTGCATTCACATAGAGATAAATGGAAGGTTTAGTATACCCAATAAAAAGTGAGAAAATATGTTATATAACAATGAGTTTTGGAATAAAAACTTCGACTTCTGGTGGACAAAGAAATTAATTCATAGAAATCCAGCCTGCCCTTCCACCATATTAGGCCGGATACTCGGGAGTGTACAGTATTTATTTTATCCAGTAAATGAGAATCTACTCTCAATAATTTCAAAGAAGAAAATCACTGTTTAAATAAATGCATTACTAATTTAAATTTAGCATTACTTTAGCAAATGATAACTAAAAATGTTTATGGAATTAAAATATTTATTAGAGAAATAATTCAAAATTTGCACGCTTATTTATTTTTTAAAAAATTAAACTATTAAAAAAAATGGGGACCATTTCCTTTATATGATATTTTTTTGAATAAATTTTTAATATATGAATAAATTTTAAAGCTTAGCAAATATCCTCTTTTGTTAACCAAATATTATATTTCTACTAATATTACAAACAGCAGAATTTTATAATGTATCAATGAATTCAAAATTATAGTTTTAGTTCAATATAAATAATTTATATTTGCTAATTACAATGCATTAAATGTAATTGACATAACTTTGTTTATATTAAAGACAATATTGAAGGAAAATACTATCTAAAGTTTATATTATGATACTGTGGTCCTTGGCTAACTGAGATATTTTAAATTCAAATTTGTTGATATTTTATATTTTTTCCCACCTTTTAAATTTTCTAATGACATATTTAGAAGCTATAATACATAACTATTGCTCATAAAAAAATTTCACTTGCCATTTTGTGTATTAAAATTATTTATGGTTTATTATTCTTCATTAAAAATGATATAAAAAAATCTTTACTGCCATTTTTAGGTTTAAAAATTGATATTTTTCTCTTCAGTATTGATGGGGTTTGATTTTTCTTCACATGAATTTCTGGATAAATAAGTTTTTTTTTACTGTAGTACTACCAGCTTTAATTTGCCAAATTCCAACATATATGCACAAGGAAAATAAAGGTTTCAAAAATCTTACCCTTTAGCTTTTCCAACTAAATTTACAGCAGATCCTTCAGCTTTCTCAAAAACAACAACAGCATCAGGCAGTAACAATCCAACTTGAGTCTAGAAGAGAAAATAAATAAAGTAAAACAGTACTATATCATTAAAACAGATAACATCAATTAAACAGTTTATTGATAAATAAAAGACTAAATTTACAAAATGCAATTTAATCTTAATGCAAAAAAAGATTCTGAAACAAAAATTTCATAAGCAATTAAATAATACTATTATTTGCTAAATAAAAGCAAATATATTTTTAATTCCTACAGAAATATTAGTAGAATATGTTATACTATAAAAATGATAAAATATGACATTTATAATAGTCATGGAACAAAAATAGAGAGAGACTTACTGTTCTTTTAGCAGTTGACTTCCCATTTCCAGTAACCTGCTCTATATTGGCAGCTGATATTAAAGAAATTAGAATACTATTTTATTTTGAAGAAGATATGCATGTAACTAATCAAAATAATATTCATTAAAAAAAGTAGTACATTTTATTATAGCATAAAATATGTAATTTATTTTCCAACAAACCGATTATTTACACTTTTAATCAAATTATTGAAATAATTAAAATAGGTATTGTCCTAATTAAAAATCTAGTTTCTACATCACAAAAAAAAGGCTTTTCAAAATGTATAATTTAATCATGCATTCTTTCCTTGTTATTCATTTATAAAGAGATATTTAATAAAAAAATTGTTGATGTATGTGTATCAATAGGAGAAAGGCTCATGTGAATTTTTCTAGACTGCTTATGTATATAGCATTACTTAACTTTGGATCATGATATACATTATACAAAAGTAATTAAAAAAAATTTTTACAAAATCTCCTTTATAAATGAAATTATTCATCAGTATGCTCTTATGTGTGACAGCAATTTTCTTTTTCCCTGTCACACATATATATAAAAAATTTTACTTCGTAATTATATTACTTTATTCTTAGGAATTCTAAAAATATGTGCCTTATAACATACCAGTTCTTTTTATCCCAGAAAACAAAATATTGTTTATATACTGCTTTCAGAAAACCAATAGAAATTTCAAATAAGTTTTTCATGTAATGGCAATTGTTAAAGAATATTAATATAAATTTTTCTGTTAATTCAACAGCATATCTGTTTCAAATAAAGCACAAACATGCTGCAAATTTACTGAAAGAATTTACATGTTTTGCACCATGAAGTTGCTATGCATGACACACTTTATCTAAATTTTGGCAATCCATTTATGATGGCATTCAGTGTTCTTTCTTTATTTTTTATTTTTGTGCATAAAATAGCATTTAAAAATTTTTATTAATTTAGCACAAACATGCTGCAAATTTACTGAAAGAATTTACATGCTTTGCACCATGAAGTTGCTATGCATGGCACACTTTATCAAAATTTTGGCAATCCATTTATGATGGCATTCAGTGTTCTTTCTTTATTTTTGTGCATAAAATTGTATTAAAAAGATTTTATTAATTTTATGATAATTTTTTGTCCAAAATTCAATTTATATGCAATACAAACTGTGCTACACTTTTAATTGTTCAATAAAAGAATATAACCAAGAAAATAAGAAATGCTAAAAAACATTCAATTGACTTTTTCCCCCCATCAACAGTCAAAAAAGTTATGGATATATTTTGTGGTTGATCAAAGTAAAGACATATTTAATTGCAGAAATTCAAATGTCCTGTATCACAATAATTTCAGCATTTGTAGACTTTTATGCTTTTCAAAAGCATTAATTTGTATGTTTTCTAAAAGATACTTTCAAATCAATTTGGAATAAATATAAGTACAAACTAAGTGTTTCTTTTTAATCATCATTACATAATTGAATATTTAGCAATATATATTTTCTGTATATGAATCATAAATCATACTAATCCTTTAAAGATCTCATTCTAAAAATGCACTTTTGTTGATGTTATTGAATTAATAAATTTTTTCAGTTAATTACAGAGGCATACACTGATATAAATAACTTCTATTCATATATAAATTAAAACAGAAACTATTATAAATATGTTAGGCAATTACAAATAGAAAATTGAAATTAATAAGTTTATCTTCCTCTTCATTACATTTTTCACTTACCTTCCATTTCTCTTACTACAAGTTTTAAGAGTTTCATGTCTTGAAAATTGAAAGCCAACTGCAACAAAAAAAGTTTTCAAATGAACATTCATAAATACAAGTCATTTTTTAATAATATAAATATATTGCCTACATTTTTCAGGATGAAAATATTTTCAATCCTTAAATTATATATCATGAAACATTTACTGTAACCATTCTTTTGTTTCAATGTTTACAAACAAAATTTAAATATTTGAGTAACAAAAAATATTTAAGACAAAAGATGCACTAATCACAAATTAAATCAATTGCGACGACATATAAATAATTTTTTTAAACCTGTATATGATTTCTCAATATATATATATATATATATATATATATATATATATATATATATATATATATATATATATATATATATATATATATATATATATATATATATATATATATATATCCATTTAAAATATTATATTACACAAAATCATCTTCCTGGTTATCAATTTATCTTGTATATCAATATCTTTTTCAGCAAAATATTTTAAACATTAAATTTTGACAGATACATAATTCATATTATTTGAGAAACCTTATGCAGTTCTTTTCATCTTATTATGCATTTCTCTTATTTTTCGTCAATTTCCCAAAAATTCATAAAAAAATGGATATATTCTGCTATTTCTAGCATTTTAATAGTTTAATCTAATTTCTAACTTAAAATGTTAAATATTTCATCATGTTAATAGTATATTTGAAATACAAATTTAAATTTTCTACAGATTTATTGCTTACTTAAATATATTGCTTACTTTTTTTAAAATCTTTTTGATAATACTGATTTGCGTTAAGGAAGGAAGAATAATTTTGCTATCTTATATACTTTTTTTGTATTAATATCGATGAAAATTCGAAAAGTAAAAAAGATATCTGCAACTTTAATAGTGAGTTTTTTCAATCTAGTATTCTTCCAGTTTAGTTTTTCCTTATTATCATAAGTAATATGTTTAAAATTCATTCAGAATTCTTGAGTCCTTGTATTCTTCCTGGAAAACATGCTTAAAATATTTTAAAAATTGATTAAACTTAAAAAATAAATCATTATCATTTAAACGATAATTTTTAAAATTTTAAGATAATGTAAAAATCTTTTTTGTACTGTAATATTTTTAAAAGTTATCACAGAAAAGCACCAACATTTTTGCTTAGTTAATTTTTAATTAAATTTTTTTTAATTGTTCTATGCAGCACATTTCCATCCTTCAAAGTAAATATGTATTGAGCTTGATAGTTCTAAAACAAGCAGGCCAGCCTGTAGAGGACACACACACAAGTATGCACACCTTCATTATAAAGATTAAAATGAGAATATCAGTTGTAGCAAAGGATTAAAAAAAAAAAAAAACTGTCAAATGCTAATTTTTCCTATAAATCACTTTTTAAAGAATGATGCAATTAAATAATATGATCTCTAATATTTTTATTCAATAGATATGACATTTTAATGATTATGTGGAAACAAATGTACATGAAAACATTGATTTTTGGTTTATAAAAAAATTTATAATTTCATTAATCATCATTAAAAAAAATTTTGTGTGCTTTTCAATGAAAACTTGTAACAAATCTATTGAGAAGTTTGAATTTCTATAACGTACAAACTATTTTAAAATTTCATTTTTATTTATAAATATGATATGAATTTAATCATTCTAGTCAAGACATAAACTATCATACCATCTGTCCAACAGTGAAAGCTTGTTTGCAAAAATTGCTCACAAATTCTGAGGCCATTTTCTCTGTATCATAAGGTTCCAAAGTACTGAAACAAAAATTTTGATAACAAAAATATTACTATTTTTATTAAAAGTTCAATAAAAATACAGTTTGAATTGAAATGTTAAAGTATTACTAATATTTCACTCTTGAAACAACAAAATAATTAATCAATTTTGCTTTTTTTTGGACATTAATTCTGAAGTAGGATTTTCATTTCCTCTTTTATTTTGTAGTATATAAGTTTTTAATATGCAAACATTATAATTTGTTTTGACTTATTCAATTAAGTTAATGTTTTACAATACTATCAAGTAACAAAGTGAATTTAAAAAATGCATTCCACATTAATATTTAACAACTTAAAAAGTAAATTTGGGTGAATAAACAGGACACCAAAAGGTGGCTTGTTTATAGAAAGCATACTTACTCTTTCAAAATATTTATTTCCTATATGAATTTCTAATACAATGTTTCAAAGTTTAATTTGTTAGATATTATACTTCATATTGGACATTATTATCTCTTGATAATTTGGTCTTTTTTTTAAACCTACAATATCTTAAATTTTCATTATTAAATAAGCATTATTATTAGTCATGCAAAGTTTAAACCATCATTCGCAAATTTTGAAGGAATTTCTGCATTGCAAATTATACTATCAAGTTACTTAAAATATGAAAATAATAAAAATATAATAAAAAGAAAAAAAATATAATATTGGGTGCAATGATCAGACAGTTCAGAAACGTGACTTTCAGCCATTGTCATTTAAAAATGGAAGCCAAAAATGTTTTAATCCTTTCACCTTAAAAGTCTAAAAAAAGCATATAATCAATATCAACTAATTTCATAAAATATACACCAATGATCTAAAAAATTACCTGCATCTAATAAAGAATTAAATTTAGATTACAAATATTTTTAAAATTTTAAGATGATAGTTATACATATTGTTTGAATACATATCAAAAAGGCTTCTATTTTGTAAAATGGAAACAAAAATATGCTTAAAAAATTGCATAACTATATTATTTAATAATAGAAAATAATGCATGAATTACATACGTCTTCTTATCCAGAAAATCCACATCAAGAACTATTTTGGCAATATACTGAATATTAGGATTAAATGTATATGGTCTAACTTCCAATGATTGATTTAGAGACAGCTCAGCCCATTTTCTCTGAAAGAGAAATTTTAATGACAAATCAACTAAAAAATTTTAAAAAATACATTTGCAAAAAACAATGTTTTATAATAATAATAATGAAAAGCCTTTTAACAAAAAATATGTTATAGATTATTAATGATTTTATTAAGTTCATAGTATATTACACTCACCATTGGTAAACTGAAACCGATTTGTCCAGATGGGAAACCAGCACATCCTTTTAGAGTAAAGACATATTTCCGATTTGAAGATGTTGTAACTTCTACATGCCTAAGATTGGGATAGTTTTTGGATAAATATATAATTTACAAATAATTGCAAATGAGTTCTTATTAACAGAGAGAAAGAGTACAAAAAAAAAAAAAAGCTGAAAAATTACAAATACTTCACAAAAATTAATATTTTTCTACATTTTACCTTTATGTTGTCCTTTTCTTATATTTATTTTTAAACAGCAGATTTATCTACATGATAAACAAACAACAACAACAACAAGAAGAAAAAAAACTGCTCAGGTTCAGTCCTTTTCTCTCTCTTTCTTTTTATTATAAGAGAAGGAAGACCTAGTATATGTTAGAAAATTTTTGCAATTTTTATCACAACATGTAAAACCAATATTAAGATACTACAAAACAAATTATTTTACTATAATAATTTTAAGTTTAAAATGTCACAAAATTAATTCAATTAACATATCTAAAATCTTACTATTCTAAATGAAGTAGTTTTAGTATTCAATGATTTTACATATTAAAAAAAATTCTAGCATTTCATATTTTCAAAGTCTGTTTTCGTAAGTAATTTTCACTAAACATTAGAAATTAATTTTATTTATGAACTAGTTAATCTTTTAAAATATACTTGTAGATGATTCACCGAAAATAGGAATATTTCCTAAACTATCTGATACTTAAAATGTTCAAACCATCATTTTTTAACTACTTTTTATCCAATATTTATTTTCACTAATGAATTAAATCTAATTGCTAAAAAATATGGATTCACTATATTTGACATACCAAGTATATTAAAAAATTTAAAATCCTCATAATATAATTATTACTAAGGTTGCAATATAATTCTGATTGAAGATTATTCTGAAAGGAAAATAGAAGACCAAACTCTATTTACTACTTCAATCAATTATTGATAAGATAAGCAGACCATGTAATGCATTTTGTTTGATGACAGATATTATTTAATAGCACTCAAGTAATTGATAACAGAGAATACACAAGAATAATATGCTATGTTTGGATTATATTTCTTTTCTACTATTTATATCTATTGCAGCTTTTATAATAAAATTAATCTGTCAGCTAAGATAAAGAATTTCCTACCTCATATAACAAATATTTATCTATAAGCAATATAAATAATTTAACACACATAAAAGTTCAATATTTATTTATAAATATTTTCATTTCAGTAACAATAAGAATGTCAAAACCTTATGAATGTCAATGAAAAAGCCCTTATTATTCAAAAACTGTTTCCATCATGTTTATAACACAGACAAATTCAAAAGTTTCCTAAATAAAAATGCTCCACTTTTTCTCCCTTTCAAAATGTATAATGACAAAATATATTTTACTAAAACTTTACAAGAAACAGCAACATATCCAAATAAATAAATGAACATGACTAATGAAATTCTGAAAAAGTTTAATAATATTTATCTTAAAACATTCAAATATAGGTTCCCATAACATTTATTCAGCTTATCATTATAATTATCATTTTTAGAAAAAAAGTCAGACTATTTGATATATTGTATAAATATTCTTGCTAATCTTCTCTTAGATTTTCCCTTAATACAAAAAAATTTATAACTTGCATTTAATCTTTATTACAAATAATTTTTAAAATGTCATGAATATACCTATTGTGTTAAAAATTTTTAAACACATAATTAGTAAACTGCAAATTAAGGACTAATTTCTGATTTTGGAACCTTGCCAAAGAAGATGAATTTGAGATTCCATCTGAATTATTAAAATGGTGCCAAAAAAGATTACCACACATTTAACTTCAATTATCAAAATGTGATACTTCTTTCTTAACAGGGCAGCAGAAAAAATGCACAAAGTTTTAAACAAAAAGCATTTTGCTGCCCAGTAAAAGAAAAAGTAACATCTTGGACTCTGTGATTGTTTTTGATAATAGTATTGAACAATAAACAAAAATATTCAAAAATATATATAAATACAAACCTAAATCACATAATTTAATTTTGTAAGGATAAAAACTTATCAATTCAAATTACTCACCTTACTTTATCTAAAGGAAATTCTTTTTCATTCACTATTGCACAGTTTGTGAAAGATAAACTTTCAGTTGGACACTTAGCAACAGTTAAAACCTAGAAAACAAATAATTTCATTTTTTTTTTTTTTTATAAATTATATGGAAGTAAAGAAGAGTTTCTTTTAAAATTATTTTCTAAATAAAATTTTTTATAAAAAGTATATACAGTGTCTGCATTATTTCTAATAAAGTTTATGTATTTTTTAAATAGCTTGAAATTTAATTAATGCACTAATATTTTATCAATGCAGATAAAATACATATAGTTTTCTCTACTTTCCAAAGATGTTGGACAACCTATGCAGTTGATGAAAATTAAGATAAATAAGGCACCACTCTTTTATGAAACACTGAACAATTTGTAAGCATCTAACTATTACTATTCATTTGTTTTATAATATAAGATCAAACATATATATTTTTAAATTTATCTTACACAAACTATCAATAATATCAAAAATTTTCAGCTTCTATCCAAAATTTTAATTTAATTATGATAATTCATTCTAAAAAGAATCTGGATAGAATAAATTTCTAGTTGAAAATATTACAAACTTTAATTTTAAACAAATTCTACTTTATTCAATACCCTTACGTACTCTTTATTCATCTTAACTTCTAAAACATACTGAGAGTCCAGAGAAACACTGTATCACTAACTGCTTAAATTTGTGCTTAAGTTTTTCTATTAGTTAGAAAAACAGATTACAAATCGTGCCAGGTATATGATCTGTAACCCTGAGATGACATAATAATTGACAGCCGCAATGATTGTAAGCCATAAATAGAAAATTAACTGAAAATGCAAAATTTAATTTAAGCTAATATGGCTAAAAATTGATCATATAAAGTCTCAAATAATGTACAAATTGAAGGAAGAAATGAGTCAAAGATTGGGGGAAAAGTCAAGATCTATCGGAAGGATATAGTTTAGAATGGTTTTTATTTATTTACAATTTTTTAAAGTAACATCACATAGAACAAATAAGATTGAAAAAGCAAAGAAAATATGGAATACAACAGAAATAAACACATAGGTATTCTTGAAAAAAGAAAAAAAGAAGAAAAAAAAAACAGCTGTTAAAAGAAAAAGAAAATTTTAAAGTTTTGATTGTAAATGAGTACATATTAGATCTTAAATACAGATCTATGTGATATAAGTCTTTGAAAAAAAAAAAAAAAAAAAAAAAAACAGCAGCAAATACTAACAAAGAAAAAAAAATTGAAAAATCTTTGAATATTTCACGAAATATTGAAAGAGAAAAATATGAGTGTGGTGTTGGGAGGGGATAAACAGAAGAGGGGAAAAATCTTAATCACAAATATAAAATGCAATTTTATGCTAACTTATACCTATAATTAAAAGAATAATAAAGAAACTTTTTTATTTGAAATTTCAAACTGAAATCATCAAATATCATAATAATTTCCTAAATTTGAATTATTCTTTTAATTAAAGTGGTATGTAACTATAAAAAATATAATAAGAATGAACTATCTCCAAAAATTAATTAAATAAGAACATTTTTCTGGTTATAATGCTATTTTTTTTCTTCCAAAATTTGTAATAGTTCATAACAGATAAATTAAATGATTATTTAACTACTTCATTAATAGCTAATGAAACTCTAAGAGATTATAAGAGTCAACAAATTCTACATTGCAGGTCTACAACATTTAACAGTTCTGTCTATGTTCTTCTACCAGCTCAGTGATATTAATGCTATCTATTTCTAGCCTTATAATTTTGGCCATAGACATAATTTCGTTGATTTAGACTTCATGGAATTTTGTTCAAACTTTTCAAAATCATACACAACAACACTATCTGGTCAAAGTTTCTTCCACAAAGAAATAAGGATTCACTTCAAAAAGGCACCAAAAGCAGTGATGCCCAAGATAGAGGAAACTCATTTCACTTGTATTGAAAAATCTGGCTTGCTAAGCGAGGCATTTTCATACATTTTGTTTTACTCATTAAGAGATTATTTTCATTAAGCATGGTATGATTATATATATATATATGCATAACAAAATTATATACAAACTTCCCATTGGTTACTATAGCATTTGAAGTGAAGACAGTACTTTTTTATGTAATTGTTTGATTACTGTTTGCAGAAAATGTTATAATTCATTTTGCAGAACACAATTTTATCTTCTGATGAGCAATTAAATGAAGTGACTGGAGCTTATATTAAAAATTTTATATTTTATTTCCACTCCGGCTATTGATTTATTTTACATGGTTTATGTTATATATACTTCAATATATAATAAATATTATTCTATTTCTGTGAACAACAATACATTAAAATTCCCAGATGTTAAAAATTATTTAAGATATAATATTTCTAACAAAATCAGTTACTTTTGAATATTTTATTTATATAGATACACTTCTACCCAATTAAAATTAAATAAGAATTTAAAAGATAATTGGAAATATAAATATAAAAGTGATGTATATTATTAAAATGAAGTTATATATATGTAATATTATTTGTTGCGAAGCATGATGCAGTTTGAAAACAATGAAGATACTTTTAATTTCGTGACGTCGTTTTATTTCATTTTGAAGAAGCAAGCATATGTACAAGCGACGAGCACACAGAACGACACAGAAAGGAATGAGGGAAGAGCTCTCGGACATTTTATCCCTGGTCTTATATAACCTATGATTTTGATAGGGAAAACATTTCTTCACAGTGCTAATGTATTATGAGATTTCGATAGGGATTTTCATTACAGGCGCCGAGAAGGTAGGGGAAACAAAGGGAGATTTTAAAAAAGAATTTGCTTGATCAGCGGTATGTTATCTCTTCACGCGTAGTGTGGGAAAGTTAGATTTTAGCTGATTCAACAATTTAACAAAGCTTCTCTTGAATTAATTAAGTAGAGACAGTGGAATTGGATCACGAAATAAGAGAATATTTTAGAATGAAGTTACTATGGGCTAAATTAAGATGAAGTTACTATGAAAATTAATTAAATTGAAATTAGAGTTAAAATATCATTACATATATATATATATATATATATATATATATATATATATATATATATATATATATATATATATATATATATATGACTATTAATGAGTAGAGAGATGGTTTTCAGAAACCACACAATTAACCCTTTCACTACTGACTGGGTTAACCAGCCATTCAAATTCTATCCTAGTGGGGGAGTTTCTTTTCAAATGAGGGATGCAAGATAAAAAGTAAAGATATTCTTTAGTGATAACTAGTTTTACATCTTGCATCTCCTCATATGAAACAGAAACTGGCCTACCAGGACAGAATTTGCATGGCCAGTTAGCCAGGACAGGATATTAAACTCTCAGAGGTGCAAATCTATCAGAGTTAAGTTATTAGAAGTGGAAAATGAAATTAGTAATGAAAAGATCCTTCTATAATTGAATTTCTCATTGCAAAATACTTTACCAACAGATTTTGTTGTTCCTGCTTTTTATTACCTATGCGATTTCCTGCTTTATGCTTAAAAATCATGAAAAAAATCTTTTTCTACTAAATATTTAAAAATATATTTTTAAAAACATTTTTTACAAGAAATATTTTAACTATATAAAAAAAACGGATGATAAAATATAAGATATGCTATGACGAATAAGGTCTTTCGTAAAACAATAATAAATATAAAAAAATATCAATAAAATTAAGAAATTATTTAAAAAATAATTATTATTGAAAGTATTAATTTTATAAAGATCCCTGGAAAATTTTGTTTATGTTATGTATTAGTTTCTATAGCACTTTTCTTTTTAATATGAGTATCACAAACTACAGTGCAATCAATTTTTCAATATGAAATCAAACATAATCAGTAATGGTATCTTACAAATTGCACTAAAAAAAATCATAGAATTTACCTGAACAGCCATTATATTGCTGTGAGATATACGCTTCAATTATCACAGTTATCTCTCAATATTATATAAATTGAGAAAATTATATTTTTAAATTATTATTTCTTACAATTACACATCATTATTACACATGTTTTGTAAACAAACCGCACTGCGGCGTTGTCACTTTCGGGTGAATGGGAGTAAGCATATTTGAATTCTGATTGGCTCCAAAATACAGTTACGAAATGTCGATTACAATCGATATCGACAATTTTATTTCACTTCTAGTTTCCTTTTTGATATTTTTTATTATATTACAGATTAACATTACAATATATAGTTCAATAATTTTTTTAAAAATAAAATAATACGATGATTGGTAACTTTTAAAATTTTCAGTGGGTATTTAAAAAAGCACCAACATTACATAATATCATATTACAGTGCAGTTACTGGAAATATTTAATCAAATCTTATCTCAATAAAATCTCAAGTGTTGTTTATTTTTGGTTTTACTTGTTGTTCATTACTGACATCGCTTTAAAACCTTCCACCCATACTTATAAAATATGTCAGAGGAGAAAGATAGCATTTAGAATATATTTCGATCAAATATTCATGAAAATATGATAATTTTTTTCATTTTTAAAAGAATTTTAAAATAATTTTCAAGTATTTTGAGTGTTTTCTTGAGTTTAATATTTTTAATGATGCAGAAGGTCAATGTCCCTGTTCTCCAGATTCTATGTTTAGTTTCTGTGTGACAATCATTGTTTTTCACATAAGATTTCAAAGCTCTGCCTTGCCTTCTGCCAAAGAGCTGGTGTTGCATGACGGTCCATCGCCGTAGTTTGTTATTGAAATGGTTTGCTATGTTTGATAGCTGGACTTTAAATTTTATCCCCGAAATTTGATGAAATCCTTATATTGATTATTATTCTTATTTCTCAAGAATAAAAAAATGGTCTCCTTATTTTTCTATGGAGAAAGCAGTCATCGATCACTGAGAACCTTGGGAAATTTTTTAACAAAATCTGTTAAATGTAACATTTCTCGATTTTTGGAATTTTAAAAACTGAATGTAATCGTGTTTATATGATGTCTTCTGAAAATGAATGTGCATATTATAAAAGTGGTGAGTGGATTCTGACAATAAAAGCTTTTTTTTTTTCTATTTAAAAGTGTGATCTATTGGTGTTAATGTCAACTGTTTATACTTTCGTGTTTATTTAAATAGTTTATTCGTGGATTGCTTTAATAAAAAACTAAGGAAGGTTTTTGTTAGTCAATTGTTTTCAGAGTTTTCATGCCATCATTTTGTTTATTAAAGACTGATACTATTTTTATTGACATTTCATTATTTATAAAGCTGTATATTTGATGATTGCTTGAATTACAAATAGTTGAAATTAATTTTAATATTTCATTTTAATAATTAATTAAAATACCAAAATTTGTTTTAAGCAGTTAGGGCAAAAATTCTTGTGAGAAATCAAATATTGTTCTAATTTTGTATTGCAGCTCTTTTTATTAGAAAGGTGATTAGAGGTAGTTTTCATGTCATCATTGGGTTTCTTTAATTTAATAATTTTTTAAATGAATAATTATCACTTTAAAAAATCGAATATTAATTGCGCTATTTACTGTCAGTATGCACTTTTGATAGTTAAGGCTTAGAATTGCTGGTTCGATCAACCTTTTTTTTAAACATTGAAATATGATTTGATAAAATAATTTCAGACCTCATCTCATATTTTTAATCATTTCAGTTTCAAAATTGTAGTCCTTTTATTAAAAAAATATGGTACATATAGCTGTTATTTTTTAATAAATAAGATTTGTTTTTAATGGCGTATAAATAAAAACTGAATAAATTTATGAAATAAAAACTTTTATGTATAAAACTATTCAATGATAAATTAATTTATCATTCCAGTACTTTATTCATTCTTATTTTCAACTGTTATTGAAGAGGGGAAAAAAACAATCAAGGTATAAGACTTTGCAATTTGTAGAATTGTCATAAGCTGTCTTTAATCGAAACAGATATATTGTCATATTTTATTGAATTTTAAGTTTTTAAACTGTAAAAATATTGGAAACTTTTACTTGCTGTAGTTGGAAAGATCTTTCCATATTGATTTATATGTTAAAAAAAACTTTATGCTTGATTGTCATATATTTTTTAAATATCCATTAACCATTTTTAGATTCCAATCAAGAAGTGAAAAGATATAAGAAATGAAAAAAAAAAAAAAAAACTTTGCTTCTGTCTATCTCAAATTAACAAATATCCCAAAGAAAAATATCAAGATGTTTTCAAATTGTATTTCATTTTCTCTCATTTGCAAATTAATTAAATTTATTTGTATTCCTTCAAAACTGTTCGTCAAAACAAAATTCTTACTAAATACTTACCAAAATATAAAAAATAACTATTGAATTTGCTCTTTTATAAATAATTCTATTTATTTTATTTAACAATTTCAGGTGTTGATAATTTTATATACACTTGTAGAATACTAAAAGAGAGGAATTGTATTGTTCTTAATAGGCATTTTCTAGTAAAAGTATAAGGAATAGCCTTTTACAAATAAAATCTGGATGAAGAAGCAGAAAACACATGCTTTAAGAATATTTCTTTAATTAAAAGAAGTTTAAAAGCAGTGATTTCATACATATGTCTCCCATCAAAAATTATTATGTCCAAGAAAAACAAACATTTAATTTCATTAAATATCATAAAAAATATTTAGCTATGCTTATTTAGTATTTGCTGGCAGTTGTCATATTATTTTGTCAAGTATCTGACAAATATATATATATATGTATATATATTTGAATTGAAGTATGTTTCTTTAAAAGTATATTTAAAAGTTTCTCTAAATATAAAACTATATTTTTTTTTTGTTTTGTTTGAGATTATTGGTATATTTAAACTTGATATTTATTGCTTGGCTAATAGATTTATTAATATTAAGGAAATAAGTAATTCTTTATTTAACAAAATATATCTAATTTTTTTTAACATTTGCTTTACTTTAACAACAAGCTTTAAAAATTATTTTATCAATAAAATTTATCAGTAATTACATTAAAATTAAAATAATAAAAAATTCCAAATGAGTATCTGCTTATTATACTATAAAATTCAAAATTTAATGAGATTTTTTTTATTAGAAAAATAAATTACTATTTAAAATATTAGAAACATTCACATGTTTGAGACTTTATTTTGTGTAAAACAGTAATTAATTAAATGAAATGTATGGATTCTCATTAATTTGGCAAATGTCACATCAAAGGATTGCTGGGCTAACAAAAACAATGAATTACTAGAAATTAAATTTAAAAAAAAAATTTTTTAAATGTAAAAGCTATTTATTGTAAAAAATATTACAAATTATATTGAGAATTATGCAATATATAGTAAATATTACAATATATAACTCAAAAATTTTTCGTTTACCCTTATTACTGTCACTGAAATCCTTATTTTTCTTTTCATGCTTCTCATCCCCCTTTCTGAATGTTAGAATATATGAGGATACAGATTAATGAAGTGCATAAAACTCGACTGAAATTTTTTTTTTTTTTTTTTCAGTTTATCATTAAAACAAGAAAACTTATGTTCATTAATAAAAATCCCTTCTGAATGATGCTATATAAATATGATTAGTTTTTAATCTTTTTACTGTCAAAGATATAATTTAATTAAAATAAGGAAAGGAAAAATGCCCTAAATAAAATAAATTATTGTATATATGTATTGTAATTATACGGAAATCAAAGTTATGTATATATTACTTTAATAACAATATTTATATTTTATTTACTATATTGCATGTCTGGATTTTAAATGTTTATGTTCTATAATATAAAAATACTGTAATTTATTTTTAAAAATTACGTGAAAAGTTTTTATTTCTGTATGTAAATATATGATTTTTCTTTTAGCTCTCACTTTGATAGTCATCATCAAATTTATATATTTTTTCTCATGTATGTTTTGTATCACTTAGGAGTCCATCAACCACAAGATATCCGAGCTGTTGATATTCTTCCATTATTGCAAGAGAAGATTGCAATTGTTTCAGGTGAATTTTGATATGCTTAATTTTTTAATATATATATAAGGTGTTTATTGCAAATTTTCCTTTTTGTATTGGTTATAAAATCAAACCTATATAAAGCATGCCTGCTATTTTAATTATAGAAGATTTAAATTTTTAACTGCATTTTATTCAGTGTCAAGATATAAACTTATATATAATTGTATTAATTTATTTATACTGTAGAACTTGATTAAGCATTCCAATTTGTTAGTTATTTGATTTTTTTTCCCCTGACATCTTGAATTTCCTGTCAGCCAAATATCATTTATAATTCAATCCAAATTTATTTTGATTGACTTGAAATCTAAGCTGAAAAATATTTTTTCCTGTCTGAATTCTTTTCTTTAATTAAGTGCATTCATTTCTTGTTCTCTTGTATTTTTAAAAATCTAAATTAAAAAAATAAAAAGTTTAATCATTTTAATTAAAAGTTAAATTCATTAAAAAAGACAATAAAGACCATTTAAAAAATCGAAACAAAAAACATAGAATACATCAGATGTGAATGTATAGCTTCATTTAAAGTTTTGTTGTTAGTCATTTTTAAGTTAAAAATTCATTTATTCTTAATATTATACCTTCTGTCATTCTAGTTTTCTTACTAATCTTTTTTTTAAAAAAATTCTTACTTATTTTTAGACTTTTTTTTTTTTTTTTGCATAATTTTTAAATAAATCAGAATTTTGTGATATTCATTAAATAAATCTATTTCCAGGCGGCAAAGATCGTAGAGGTTGTCCCATCCTTACGTTTCCTGCTCGCACAAGACCTGAAAGGCTAAGATCTGAAGAATTGAAAAAGCTTTTGCTATACTTATCCACAACACCATGGTATGCTAACCAAGATATTGAAGATAATTTACTAAGAAAAACTAATCCTTAATGTTTTTTTTAATTTGATTTTTAATTCTTCTTTAAATTAAAAATTAGTAGCATTTTTCTTTTTATTATTTTTGTGTAAGCTTTGTTGAAGCTTTTTGTTATTTTTCATCTTAATTCTTCTGAAGCAGTGGTTTTTTTCAGTTATTTCACATATAAATGAATCCGCTTTTCTTTCTTTTCTTTTCTTTATTTTGTTTTGACTGTGAGTACTGGTAAAGGAGTTACCATAAACCTCATTTGGAAAAACCATTCATTTAGCAAATTGGATACAATAAACCATTTCATTAAAAAAAAAACATTAATTACACTTGAAAAAAAATCTAGAATTTTTTAAATGCATTTTTGATAATTGACATAGTTGTTTTGTGTGTACTTTTACTGTATATTGTTGTTGAATGCTTTTGTTTTTATAATGTATATGTAGTAATATAATTAAAATAATCAAGTCCTAAAAGAGATATGAAAAATGGAATCAAATATATTTAAGAATTCTGCACTCCTTTTGCCAAAAATTCATTTTAAAATAAAATGCTTTGAATAGATTTATCCGAATAAGATAATCAGTTCTAACATTATCATAGTTATTTTTATAACTTTTTTCCATAATGTGTAATAGTGAAATTTGTATGTGTTAAATAACCCAAATTAATTTCAATTTATTTAATTCATCCTTTTTTGTTCAATTATAATTTTGTTGATTTCATAGTAATATTATTAAAATGATAAATTCCTACCATTACAGTGAAGAAGCAGCTGAAATGGGATTTTCTGTGGTTATTGATATGAGAGGAACAACATGGAATACAGTTAAACCAATTTTAAAAGTTTTACAGGTAAATAAGTCTTTTGAATATACTGAATAAAGTTTTATATTTGATTATTACTTTTATGTCAAATTTAGAAATTGGAGTGAAGGAATGTAATTATAAAATATCTAAATTGCTTGTATGATTTATTTTGTGTTTATGTTGATTTAATCAAATTAAATATATCATTTTTAAGCAAATTATTTTCTGATTATTAGGAAGCTTTCCCCATCAAAATTCATACTGCTTATATTATAAAGCCAGAAAATTTTTGGCAGAAACAACGCACAAGTTTGGGTAGCGCAAAGTATAAATTTGAAGTAAGTATTCTGGGCTTTTGTCCCTTAACAATTTTTTTTAAATTTGAAGTTTATAATAAAATGTTAAAACAATATATTTGATTGCTGCATTTTAAAAATATTCTGCAGTTTTAGAAAATTAGTTCTTTTAATCTTCATTTTTCTGCTTTCAACTGCACTATTTGCAAAATGATTAAAGTTGAAAACGAAAATTTTTAAGCATATCTTAGAAATCCAGAGTTGAATAGATCCATTACTAATTTTGAATTCAAAGATTAACCTGATAGGTAGAAAAAAATTGTTTATAAAAATTCACTAAACCAAGATGTAAGCCAAAATTACCTATGACAAGATGGAAAATATGAACAAAATATTAAAATAATCTATTTAAAGAAGTGTGTATGTGTAATATTATAAGGGTAACTTTTGGTGGTACTTTGGGATTATTCCGTCGACCATTTTCGGCAAACCCAATATTATCACTAAAAGGTAGCTTTCCGCAAATTCCTTTTCATTATGATAGCGCCAAAGGATTGGCGCATTTTTGCGATCGTTGGCAGGTCGATGGAACAATCCCAAAGTACCTTTTTGGCATATAATTGATATTAAACAAAAGAATCAAGTAAAATGTCATGCTTATTTCAAGCATTAATTCATCTCAGGGTAACCTGTTAAATTTTAAATGATTAAAAGAAATTCACTGAAGGCTTCAGTGAATTTCCTTTTAGTTATAGAGTTGAACTATGAATATACAACAATATTTTAATTTATAATTATTGCAGAAGATATTTAAATGTTTTACTATTTGCTCTTTAATGTTGAAAATTCAATTTTTCATTTTTTTCCCTTGAATATGTATAAATTTATTGCATATTTGATATCTTCAATGAACAGAATTTTTATTATTAGTGAGCAATAAAATCTTGGTAGATAATGTTAATAGTTTAAAGTTTTTATTTATAGGTTAGTTTTTAAATATGGGAAAGCATATATATATAAAATCCCTTAATCTCTCATCTTCACCAATTTAAATTACTTTAATACACTGAATTTTTTATTATTATTTCACAGCATGTAGAGAATAAATCGTAATCATGTGCATATACTATTTCTAATGCTTAAAGAACAAAAATGTATGTAAAATTATTTTAACTAATTTTAATAATTGCTATTGTAATTATCCTGTAAATACATTCTTATACATATTTATTGGAATTTACTGTTTATAAATTAAAACAAATTTAATTCATATTTAGATTACCTTTTTGGTAATTTTTTCCTTATGAATTTATATTGAAATATATTTATATGATCAAAATTAATAAAATTTTTTCTGACTTTACAGACTAGTATGATATCTGTTGAAACCTTGTCTAAATATATTGACCCATCTCAACTAACTAGCGATTTAGATGGAACTTTGCCCTATGATCATAATTTATGGATTGAACTGAGAATGGTAAGATTTTGTATTTAAATCATTAACAGCCATTAATGCAGCAATTTTTAATTTTTTACATTTTATTTAACTATGGAAATATATCTACAGTAGTTAATTTATACATATAATTCCATACTTATAACTTGTATATATTGTTAAATGAATCTTTCAATTGTAATATTTTAAATTAAATTTAAAAAATGTAAAATTTATTTTTATAATAAAAGCTTTGTTGTAATTTCTAGATTTGAGATTTATCTCTAGTTCATTAGTTATTGCAAATGTGAATGAATGTGTGTGTCTATTATTGCTCTACAGATTCTATTATAGAGCTTCTGAGTTTAACTTAAATACACTTCTTAGAGTGAGAATTGCATTTCAAGGCTCATCTGAAGTTTTCATTATTTCAAAATTAAACAGAAATGTGGATATGTTTCATATTGTGTTTTTTACATTTGCAATTTCCTTTTTAATATTTTTGTACATAAATATTTTTTCTTAACATCTCTTAAAATTTTTTTTAAAAAATTGCTTATTAACCAATTAATTGATTGACAATTTTTCTGTAATATTACTTTTAAAAATTTATATTTAATATAATTTTTAACATTACGTTTTGATGTTTTATTATGCAATATTATTTTATTACAAGTTTTATTCCATCAACATTTAACTGTTTTTGCTTTTGATTTCATTTGATAATTTTTTTAACTGCTGGATTTTGCAAAATAAGATAAATTCTGTGATTATTTCAGTTTTTTAATATATCAGGAACTTTAATTTCTTTCAATTTCACACTGTTTATTTAATTTTCTACATTATAAAAAAAGTAAATTTTATGATAGTAATTAAATTGGTTTTTATACTTTAAAATGTATAAAAATTGTAATTTCATATCGAATTTTCCTATTTTGTTTTTGTATATTCTTAGATACAATTTAAAATAATTGTGTTCAGTATTAAATTGTTTAACAATTTGTGATTTAAATATTTTGAATGAACCTTGTAAATAAAAGAAAAGCGAAGTATTTTGAATGATGCTTTTCTTCAAATAAAATGCTACATATATCTATTTATTCTGCTTGCTTCAACACTTTAAAAAAGCAAGTTATATATTGTAACATATGCTAACATTTTTTTTTTTTTTTTTTACTTATAATAATCTTGCTTATATATTTGTGATTATGTGAAGGCAATTAGCTTCTATGAAAATAATTATGTTTAGTAATAACTTTGAAAATTAATTTACATTACACTTAACATATAAACATTTTAGGTTTTTGCATTTTTTACTTCTTAAAACTCTTTTATGTTATCTGTAGTAAAGTTTTTATTAAATTTCCTGAATGCTGGAATGATACAGTTTTGATATTTCTATGATACGACATAGTTTTGCTTTCTTTCTGTGCTGTGATAACTTAAATTGTTTGTTGTGAAATTTTTTATTTATAATTCTGTTTGTTGATATCTATGTTAAATTCTGGTGATAAAATTATCGAAAGTCTGTTTTTTAAATAATTTTATAAGATATAAATAAAATTATCTTCCTGTAGAAATTTTAATTCCTTTCTTTTCTTTTCTTTTTTCAGTCATTAGAAAGTTTTACTTGGAAAGCTACTGATTTACTTAATAGAATGGAAACTGTGAAAGATGATTTGACTCGTAATGACTTTGCAGATGATGTTTCAACTTCCAAATCCATGATAGATGCTCATTCTTCTCTCAAAAAAAGAATTATTCAAGTACCTGTTGAAGACATTGACTTAGAAGGGCAACAAGTTCTTCATAAGTAAATATAAAATATTTGCATAAGTTGCATTCCTCTCATTTTAAATGATATTACTTTAATTTTCTAATGATGTAACTAAAATTTTCTTATAGTTTTAATTTTGAGTTATTGATTTGAAATCATGGTTTTACTTCCTTTTTTCTGGTTTTTATATGTGCTTGTGCCTAAGTTTCCACTCATTTGGCTTTGATTGTGTCATTTTAGTTAAACCTCTTCAGGACAAATGATGTGCATATCTGCATTTGTGTTATATTCTTAGAACTGAATGCTGTATCCTTGCATTACTATAGAAGCATGCCAATGGGCTTATGGTGCAAGGGTGCATTGAACTTTTGAATGAAATGTTTGCTGTTAGATGGCATTACTAATCCTTGTTTCTTTCAAATAATTGGTCACATTCTTTAGTATTTTTCTCTCAGATGTCAGATTGGGGTTGTGCAAGTGTCTGTGAATCATAAATTTTTCAAAAATGCAATGTAAAGAAAAATATACTAATTTTAAATGGTTGTTATCATTTATACTTTAATTTAAAGTAAGATTGTATTCTAGCATGGGTTTCTCAGTTTCATTTGTGCGCTTATGACTATCTTTATTCGGGGGGAGGGAGGGTAGAATATGTGAATTTATGAATATTTGATATATGAATTTTCTTATGATAGTAACAAAGCATTAATTTATTTATGGTAATAAAGATGTGATCAGAAACATAAAAGATTCATTGTGTACTCAAAGCAAATTAAAAAAGATAAAAGTCAAATCTTCTTATTAATGTACACTGTATAATACTGATTTCAAAATATTGATGTGCATCTTGAGATTTTTAATGCAGCTTTGAAGTATTAATTATTATAATTTTCATGAATTATTTTAAAATGTTTAATGTAAATATTTATTTTTTATTGTATTTTGGATTAATAATCAGTGGTGTAATTTTGAAACTATTAATTATAACGCAATACACTATATATATTTTTTAATATTAAATATCAAGTATTTTAATACGATAACTATTATCAAATATTTAAAAATTGTTTCATTTCTTTGCAAAGGATTTATTTTACTAATTGTATACCTTGTAATGAAATTAGTGCTTGTACAACCTAAGCATGAGAAAATGCTCCATCCTGCACAGACAGTTGGCGCTTGCCCGATGCTTCCTTACCTGTGGGAGCACTTCTTTTCACATGCATCTAATCTTTTAGGAATTAATGATTTTTATTCTCCATGTTTTGTGTCCAATGAAAACAAAATCTTACATTTTTTAATGTATACGGCTTTTTGCATTTAAATTGGATAAATAACATTGGAAGAGTAATTTTGATCATTTTGCAATACAATTTCATAATTGCTAATTGTTGTTGATAATATCTCATTCTGTATGTGCTTGTGTTAGCTTTATGTATAAAATATAACAAAATGTAGGTTTCATAGACTAATAATGTAGGCACTTGAATTTCTCTTTAACTTGTTTAGAAGCATTTTTTGAAGCATTTTTCAGTGTGCACAATTTTGCTGAAATCTATAGATATTTACTTTAAAAAAAATATTCTCTATTTTTCTTCTAATTCTCTAATTAAAAAAAACTAAGAATGAATTTGCTCTTTTGCTCATGCATTTTAAAAAAGAAATGTATATTCAAATCATGCAATTTCAGTTTAAAATGCTTATCAGAGTATAAATCAAGGATTAGATATCTTTTGTTCTACCATATAACATTTATTTCTAATATTTTTTTCTAGTCATGAAATTTATCTTAAAGTAGTTTTATCGCACTTTAAACTTAAGTTAAATTTTTTTATAAAATTTCTTTCAGGTTAAGTTTTGCAACAGGTGGTAGTAGTGGAGGCTCGTGTGATTCAGGCTATTCTAGCAGAGATAGTGGTCCTGCAGGAATGGCTGGAAATGTTGATTTTCAAAATGCAGTTCCTCAAGTTGTCCAATTATTAGAAAATATTCATGTTACTAGGCAACATCTCTTACAGTTGTGGCACATACGAAAAGTCAAACTTGACCAATGTCTTCAACTTCGTTTGTATGAACAGGATGCTCAAAAAGTAATTAACTCTGAATGTTTTCAAATTAGCATCTATAAAAATATATATGCTTGAATAACGTATGTGCTTTGATTTATGTTGAATTCTGCTGCAGAGATTCCCTGCAATTTTATTATATATATATATATATATATATATATATATATATATACTAGCCGCCTTTGGCGACCAGCCGGTTCGCCAATCTTAATGTTCGTTAAAATTTTAATAATTAAATATTTTAGGCAATTCCAACTTTAATAGCTTCTTCATCAAAATATTTTAAAACTTCAAATTTTGATAGTCATATAATTCTCTCATAATATTATAAACGCCTTCAGTCATAACATAGTATGTATCTCTCTAATTTTCTGTTAGTTCCTGTAGAATTTATGCTATAAATTAAAGTGGAAAGGATTAATCTGCAATTAATATAATAATATTTTTTACTGAAACAAAGTATTTTTTTGTAATATGATTACTGAAAACAGTCACTGAGCATTTAAACTTTATGGGCACTAAAGAATATCTTTCCTAATTTATGTAATATTTCAAGAATTTGTCAACAAAATATTCTCAGATTCATTATGACCAGAACGATTAATTAACAATGTTTAATTTTAAATGCATCAAACACTAAGAAAATAAAACGAATCGTTTAAAATAATCGGTTGAAAACAGGTTAAAAAAAACTAAAAAAACGATGTACTTAAAACTATAAGCGTATACAAAAAATATATAACTAACATAAATACAATTTAATTACAAAAACATGCAACTAACCTAAAGATAATTTAAATCATCCGTTGATAATGGTTGTCATGTCAAGAATCAGAACACAATGCGCGTGCGTGAATTTTCAACGCCAGTTACAGTAACGCAAATGCGTGAGTTTTTCTACTCCAGTTGGGATAACGCTATGCAGATTAGAAATTTTTAATTTCCTTTATTCTGTTATATTTTAATTCAAAGGTACTTCAGAATGAATCTGAAAGATTGATTATTTAACAATGTTTAATTTTAAATGCATCAAACATTAAGAAAATAAACAGAATTGTTTGAAATAATCAGCAGAAAAATCTTAAGCCTAGCCTCATGACTGTTGGGAAAAAAAACTGAAACCATACTCATTTGGCAGTGGGGAAAATGAAAAGATTTTTTTGGCGAGAAAGTTAATTTATAATTAATAATTAAAATTCTAATTAAAAATTCAAAAAAGGGTTATTTTATCTTTTAAGTTAGATCAAACTGCACACAGTGTGCAAATTTGATTAAAATCGGTTAAGTAGTTTAGGAGTCCATCGCGGACAAACAATGTGACACGTAATTTATATATATTAAGATATATGTCTGTTTTAAAAACCTAATCTTAAATTTAAGTATGTACTTTTCAAGTATAATCTTGCCATACAAATGCAAATTGCCAGTGATTTCATATAAAATGTATATAGTTATTTTATCCTTTTTATTAAAATTTGTCCTCATTATTTAAATTAATTGTAGAAAACAATTAAGAACTTTGAATGCCTCTATATGATAAATTATAAATAAAAATTAAAAAAAATAATAAATAATGTTCAATTTATTTGATTACTGTTTAATTAAAAAAAGTTTATATATTATTTTTCATTCAGTGTAAATTAAACTATTAAGCTAATATTTTCTATGATCCATTATTTTTTATTTTATTTCTTTTATTTTATTGCAGATGTTTGACTGGATTTATCATAACAGAGATTTGTTTCTTGTGAGTTATGTTGATATTGGACTTACATATCAGGAAGCTAAAGATCTTCAAGAAGAACATACTCATTTTACTAGATCATCAATGGTAATCTTAAATTATAGCATTTAAAAAATTATTATTAAAAAGGCTTTCGCTTTTGACAGAACAATTTTAAGCTGATAATGTTTATTGAGATGAATTGAATAAATTTATATTTATTTAACTAATTGATACTTATTTTAACAATTTTAGTTTAAACTGATTTTTCATCTTGTTGTTAAATATATGAATGTTTTCAACAAGATTGTAGTTAGTTTATGTGTTTTAATTGAAATTTTCATTCTGTATTTTAAGGGAAGCCCTATTTTTTTAGTATTTTCAATTTACTTTCAAATATTAATTTAAATATTTTTTTTCAAAAACAATTGATAATATTTAAATATGAAACATGTTTATTCTCAACATTTTGTTCAATATGTACATAATATTTTTGTGAAATTTGAGATGAAGTGTTATTTTAAAAAGATTAAACTGATGCTAAAAAGAAAATAAATTGTTTGACATGTGGGTTTTTTTTATTAATTCATTCTTTTATTTCCCATTTATTCAAATATTTTAAAGCAATCTGTGTATTATATTTGTAATGATCTTCAAAACCATTAATCACCATTTTACCAAAAACCATTAATTGAATAATGATGCAAGACAAAATTAGCAATTAGAAAAATAATAATTTACTTCTAAATAAGTATGATTTTTTGTTTAAAAAAATATTATATCATATGATAAGTCTAAAATTGATTTTTATTATTAAATGAGAGTCCAAGTCAATTTTTTTCACTGTTACTCCTTTCAGAATGTATATGTAAATATAAATCGCATACTCTCAGTTGCTTCAAGACTTATTGAAGGTGGTCATTATTCAGCTGCTACAATACAACAAATAGCAGCTCGACTAGATCGAGCTTGGAAGGAATTTGCTGCAGGTTTAGATGAAAGAACAACTGTTCTTACATTATCTGTTTTATTTCATCAAAAAGCCGAGCAGGTATAGATTCATTTTTTAACTTTATTATTTTTAATATTTGAGCATCATCAGACTTTCTTTGGTTTCATGTGCAGTTTTAGATTTTAAAATAATTAGCATATAGTATTATTAGCCATATTAATTACATGTGATTAAATTGATAATTGAAATGCTTATGGAATTAAAATTGAAAAACTTAAGGGGATGAAATTCTACTATTACAGTTATCTCTGAAGATGATGATTCTAACTACATGCGATAAGATAAATATTCAGTTATTTTACTTAAGTAAATATGAGAAGTATTATCTCTGATATTTAACTGTTTAAAACATTTTGCATTGTTGTAATAGTCAGTGATTGATCTGAAATGAAACTGTGGACAGCTTACCCATTTGTTTATAATCAAATTTAGCATTATCTTGATTAAATAATCTCTAAAGCAGCCATTTGTTTCCAGTTTTAAAGATCATGTTCATATCAGTGCCTCCTGTACGAAAGTATTGGGCTGTGTATCCTTTTTAATGCCATTTATTTTAGCTATTAGTTAAAGGGAGGGAATGTAACTAGCATTTCTTAAGTTTAAGTATTGCTAAAAAGATGAAATATGATTAATTATTAAAAAGATGAAATATGATTCATTAATTATAACAGCCTTTCTATATTATGAGACTTGCATCTTAAATAAACATCCTTGGTTTAAAAGATGAAAGCATTAAACGTGTTATTTTCAAAATATTCTCAAATATTTCATTGGGGGGGGGGGCTCTTCAACTCTCTTCATAATGAAAATTTATACATTTCCATGAACAAAGCATTATACTGGAAATTAAACTGTTACACCAAAATAAGCATAATTGAAGTTGCATCTACATAATGCCTCACTGATTATTATATGCATATTTTTAAATATTTCAGTACATGAATAGTGTGTCCCTGTGGAGTAAAGCTTGCGAGCAAACAATAGTTCCAAGAGAAGTCACTCATTTGGAAGATGTCATCCATCAGCATCAGACATTGTATGAAAACATGTGCCAAGCATATACTGAAGTAAATCTCTTTTTTAAGGCTTTTCTATTATAATAAAAATTATAATTCAAATTATTTAACATCTAATAGTTTTTAGTATTATTATTCACATTTCTTTATTGTGTATGTTGATTAGATATTGTTTTATAGGTTCATAGCACCAGTAAAAAACTTTTGTATCAACTAGATCATCTTGTCCAAGTTTGTCACCAGCCTAGAGTAGACATGTCTTCACGAAAACATGTAAATATTTTTTTAACCTATCTTATTTAACTTGCTTCATACTTTAAAAATAAAATTTTTATTGTTGCTTTTTTTTTTTTTTTTTGCTCATTTTTTAATATGCTAGAGTTATGTTTTTTTTTTCATTTGTGCGTTATCATTGGCAATATATTAATATTTTCACATCATAATTATCTGTTAAATGAGTAATTTAATTGTTGTATAACAATAAAATTTTAAGAAATATTACTTTTATAGAGTAATTAAAACATGCTTGAAAAAACATATTTTCTTAAAAATGTAATTGTATTTTGCTTAAATGAAAATTATTTTATCAATTATCTTTATAATTTTAGCATTAATCATTCTAGTTAATCAGAATCCATAAATAGTATGTATTAGTCTCAAATAAATCTGTGTAATAGCAAACTAACTATTATTTGTTTTACTATTTATTTTTAGTCTCATGGGGAAAGCAAAAATTTGTCTGAAATGTTAAATCATATTGGAAATAATCATCACTGTAATCCAGCTGCCGATTACTCTGAAGGTGCCAAACATGTTCTGTCTGTTATTCATGATATCCTAAATCATCATCGAGCTCTTGAAACCCAGTGGCATACCAAAAAAGTGAAATTACATCAACGATTAGCTCTTGGCTTATTTCAAGAGGATGTGCGCCAGGTATTTGGTCTTTAAATTATAATTTCTAAATGATTTTTACTGTTTCAGAAATACATCTCGTGCAGAAGTTTATCAGCATTTTCTGGTGAACTGCTCAATATATTTTCTTAAGAATAGATTGCTTCCTGATGAATGTTATTACTCTCTACTTAAATTGCTGTAAATTCTGAACATATTGCTTACAAAGACTTCTAAGTTGTCTATAGAAAACCAACTACTCTGATATTTGCTTATTAAATGTTTTACCTATTATTTATGTAAAAGGCAATTTTTATATAAATAGAAAATGAATTCTTGCTTATGTTAATTCTTTAGATTGTTAGAATAAAATAGAAGATGAAAATTATATGTTTATGAATTTAAATGATTTTAAGGAATATAATTTACTTACAAAACATGCCTATCTGTAACATATTGTTAATTGATGATGTTGATCAGTATGAAGTTAAAAATTTTTCTTTGAGCTTGAAGTTTGAATTATTTTAACCATTATTGGATATTTTAATTTAAAAAAGTATATAAATTGAATGTGTTTAATACACACAATTTAAAATGTTAATTTCTAAATTTTCAAAAGAACTAGATAATACGAGTATGTAATAGTTTCTAATTAATCTACACTCTAAAAATATTTTCCTCATCACTAAAAGTCTGATTTTACTGTTACTTTAACCATTGAGATACGGGGCTATTATTTTTTTCTCAAACATAAAGCATAAAGTTGACAAATTCTTTTCTAATCTCCATCATTAAAAAGAAAAAAATCCGTAATTTCAAAATTTTCTAATTTAGTGCTAGATTTAATTTTTTATGGTTTTATTCAGTTTTCAAATAATACTTTAAAACTGTGGTTTCTCTTTTACAGGTCTTAGATTGGTTGGAAAATCATGGTGAAGTATTTTTAAGAAAAAATACTGGAGTTGGTAGAAACCTGCAACGTGCAAAAGTTCTTCAGAAAAGTCATGAACATTTTGAAACTGTGGCTCAGGTAATTTTATAAATTGAATTTTTCCACAAAAAGCAAATTTTTTTACTATAAATATTCTTTGATTTCTTTTGTTTTATTTTAATTACAAATTATGTTGTGCAAAGTTATTATTAACAGAAGCTAATATTTAAAGAAATTATTTAATAGTTTAAAATATAGTAATGGTAGTTCATTTAGCTTGTCTATTAAAGTTTAGAAATGTTTTCCTTAATAGAAGACTAATTTTTTAATTATATATATTTTTATTAATTCAAATTAATCTGTAAATGTTGCTATTTTTATCTATTGAAATAATTTTTATTGTAACCTAAACCAAAGTTTTATAGCAAATGATAACTTTTAGTTCTGTTAATCACTAAAAAAATTCATTTGTATATGATAAATAAATTGGGATTTCATAAATTAAAGCTGTATTTTTAAAAATTGAAAGGAATTAGAAAACAGTTATTATTTTATCCATTGCTTTCATTGCTCAAATTATTTTCTTATGTAAGTGCATTTGTTCTGTTTGAGTGATTTCCTTTTTATCTGTTATTTTTTTTATATTTTTGCTTATTCTATTTTCTTTTAATGCTCTTCTGTTTTTTTTTTTTATTTTTTATTTTACATGTATATGTATTAATTTATGCTTACAGGGAACAATTTGTTCTTTAATTGTACCCTTTTTTCTGATTTATTTTTTAAATATTTATTTTGTAAATTTAAAAATTTTATAATGATTTTAATATTATTTCATATCCAATAAAGATAATGTAATAAAGATGATCTACATTTTATTATTTTTTTCTCATTTTAGAATACTTACACAAATGCTGAAAAATTGCTTGCTGCTGCTGAAGAATTAGCTCAGACTGGTGAATGCAATGCTGAAGAAATTTACAGTGTAGCACAAGAATTAGAAGGTCATATTACCAGCTTCGCTGCTCGGGTTGACCAACGGAGAAATCTCTTAGATTTAGCTGTCATGTTTTTCACTCATGAAAATGAAGTAATTTGAAATTTTCACTCTAAATTTGATCCTTTGAATAATGGTTATGAAGTTTTTATGTTATACATGATTGATGTTATTTTTTAAATTTTTTCTTTATGAACAATTGTTACAAAAGAAAGAAATTATCATCTGCTGATACAATTTACTTATGCTATTCTACTTGTAGTTCCTTGGAAATTATCGTGGTTTACATGTGCATGTTTTACCCAAATAAGATTGTTGGCATATTTATTAATGTTAGTTCTTTTATAAATTTTTACTAAAATCTAGAATTTTACTATAGTTCTAGTTGCATGCAATTGTTTTTTGTTTATGAAATGTTATTGTTTGACCTTTATAAATAATTAATAAATATTTGGTGCTGTATAGCAGGAATAAAAGCCCTTGCATTATAAAAATGGAAAATAAAGTTCACTTGGAAAAAAACAATTATTAATTATTATTAAATACCAAATACCATTAAGAAAAGAAAAGAATTTTAAGAAAAGGGTCATAAAATATTAACATTATCTTTAAAACTGTGAATATAAACACTTAAATGTGGTAAATTCAAATTTGAACTGCATTCTTATTAAGGGTGATTATTTTAAAATACAAGACATAACTCATTTAGTAACTTATTTCGTTACTTTTTAGCTACTTAATTTAATTAATTTGGACGATTTTTTAAGACATTTTCACAACATAATTAACAAATATATATGCTATAATGTACTAAATTTTAAATGAATATATATATATATATATGTAATATTATTTGTGGTGAAGCATGATGCAGTTGAAGGCAATGAAGATACTTTTAATTTCGTGACGTCGTTTTATTCATTTTGAAGAAGCAAGCATATGTACAAGCGACGAGCACACAGAACGACACAGAAAGGAATGAGGGAAGAGCTCTTGGACATTTTATCCCTGGTCTTATATAACCTATGATTTTGATAGGGAAAATGCTTCTTTACAGTGCTAATGTATTATGAGATTTCGATAGGGATTTTCATTACAGGCGCCGAGAAGGTAGGGGAAACAAAGGGAGATTTTAAAAAAGTATTTGCTTGATCAGCGGTATGTTATCTCTTCACGCGTAGTGTGGGAAAGTTAGATTTTAGCTGATTCAACAATTTAACAAAGCTTCTCTTGAATTAATTAAGTAGAGACAGTGGAATTGGATCACGAAATAAGAGAATATTTTAGAATGAAGTTGCTATGGGCTAAATTAAGATGAAGTTACTATGAAAGTTAATTAAATTGAAATTAGAGTTAAAATATCATTACATATATATATGTAAAGCATAAATTTTTTTGGAAGCATAGTCGTGGTCGAAGGAGGAGAAGAAGAATTAGAATTTTTAACTTCATTTTATGTCCATCTCGGGAGGCACAAGCAGCACGGACAGGACATGTCTGTTCACAGCACAACACAAAAGCAGAAGGCGATAAAAGAGAGGGGAAGTAATTTTCACAGTGCTTATATACAATGAATCTTTGATAGGGACCTCTCCACACATGCCAATTTAAGCAAGGGAAACACGGGGATCTTTTAGAGGAATTTGTTTAGGTCAGGAATTTTTTTATCCCCTCACTCAGAGCATGGAAACTGCCGATTAAAGCATTCTACAAAGCTTCTCCTGAATTAATTAACTAGAAAAAGTGGAACGGGATCAGGAAAAAAGACAACATTCTAGAATGAAGCCAATATGGGCTAAATCAAACTGAAAGCCAGGAAACCAACCAAGTGCAAATTAGATTTTAAAACATCATTACATATATAAACTAAATTATAGTATATATATTCCGTTAAAGTATAATGCAGTATATTAAATTTTTATTGAATATTTAAAAGCCTATTGCTATGTATACTAAATAACAGGTTGTGTTAGCTGTTTCTCAGATATTTTGCTTCCTTTTTTTTTAAAGTTAATTAATATTTGTGTTTGAAATTAAGAGGTTTATTCCAGTCACTATTAATATTCTTTCATCCTTTTTCTTAACTCCATTTAATTTTACAGCTAACTAGTTGGTTTGAAGAACTCCGACAGGAATTGCAAAGTGATGAAGTTGCTGAAAATGTTGAAGGAGCTGAGCAGTTACTTGAGCAGTTCAATCAACAAAGAGATTCAACTATTGATGCTGCAATGAATACAGTTTCAGAGGGTGAAGCTCTTTTAGAAGAGTTACAGTAAGTATAATTTCTGTAATTTAATGTGCTGCTTATTGATGAATTTTAGAATTTTATTAATCAGGAAATATTTGGTGATACTTAATTGCTGACATGCTATTAATGCATCAGTACCTTTAACCCTTCATAGGGCATAGCTATTTTATGCCTCATATTAAGCACAGCAATCTCTTACAATGCATACCCCCTCCCCCTTCTAAGTTTATGTTTGAAATATGTTTATTCTTGAGTATATTGTTTATATTTCTGCGATCTTGCAAAAAATTACTGGGTGTAAAGTCAAAAATTAACAAAATGAAGCAACTTTAATTAAAATGTTCTTTACATATGCATCATAGAATGTTAAAATAACCAAGCATTAATGTTGAATTTGGTGTAACACTAAACTAATGTGAAGTGAAAAATTTTAAAGAATAAGAAAACAGAAAATATGTAAAAGTATGAATTGAATATAGACAATTCCTATTGCTGCTACAGCTAATTATATTTTGGTATTTTATGTCGTTATTATTCTGAACATCAGTATAGCAGAAAAAAAAATTTATTGACTTATTGATAGATAAAAATATCTTCAATGTTTGCATTTGAATAAGAATTTGCATGTAATGTTTTTAAAATAATTAATTTTCTAATTCTTGATGTGATGGAAAAGGGCAGAAAAATATTCCAATTTCAATGGATTTGCTAGTATTCTGCCATCAATGAAATAATCTACCTGGAAAGATTTTTTATTTTGTTTTTCATTGTGAGTAGAGACAGTCTTTCTATTTATTTAATTGATGTTAAGGACTACCTAAAACAAACTGCTAAAATTTCTTCTTTGAGGCCATAACTTTCCTTAATTGCAGTGCTAGTTGGATACTGCATAGTTTTAATTGTCCTTAGTAGAAACAATTGATCTTCAATGAAGGGGTGAAAATGGCTGCTACTCATCTACTCTGATAAATTATACCAATTTCAGATAACTATTCCTAAATTATCTTTCAAGCCAAATTTTGTATTTACTAATTAAAACAGCATGTAATTTCATATGTGTAAACTAGAAATAAAATTGATAAAGTGAAAAAATATTACAATGTTAAAAACAATGACTTAACAGATAGCTCGTCTTCAACAGATTGAACATAAAATATTCCTAAGTGACCTGGCAGATTGTTCAGTTAGTGAAGGATTGATTAACATGTATTTTTTCAATTTTTAGACATTTTTAAAAAAATAAGTTTATACCTCCTTTATTCATGCATTTGTTTTCTATTTGTTTATTCTTTCAGAAATTCTGGTTTAGAACCTGATTCAGATTCTAGTACATCATATGCAGCAATTGAAGGATTGTTGGAATCACTTAGTAGAAGCAGAGAAGACCTTGAAGAATTGTGGGCAAATAGAAAGTTGAAACTTGATCTTTGTCTGCAGTTACGGCTGTTTGAAAGAGATGCATTAGAGGTAAAAATTCTTTGTCTTTAAATGAATATTTATATCTGAAAACGAATACATTCCTCCCCCCCCCCCCAATATTTCTGTCTTGTGAAAGTGACAAGGCATGGTCAATCTTTTTTTTTTATTATTATTATTTCTTTAATTGCTTTTATTTGCAAAAAGTATTTTGTTTTCCCATTGATGGTGAAAAGTTTTTCCTATTTCCAAGTGTATCTATATTAGGGGTAAAAATCAGATACTCACATATTAATTTTTTTATGAATAAAATTATTTAATGATGTTTTTATAATCCAGATTTTTAAAAATTCATTTGCTTATTTGTGTTGAAAAAGTCAGAAATAGCTGCTGTCCTAGTTTTAATCTTATCAAATTGATATTTTCCTTATCTCAGTTGGTGTCAAGATCAATTGTTTAAGATGCTTTGACCAATAGTATCAACTTAGTATAGAAATAGATAATTGCTGGAGAATTTCATTGTATTCCATAATGGTGCATGATCTTCTTGCATATGTTCCTAATTAACTAATTTCTCATATTTCAAAACTGTTATTATTTTTTACTACCTTCTCTAAACCTGTGATTATATGTTTTAGATTTCCTCACAATTAGAACTGTGGTCTGAAGAGTTACAGAATGCTGAGATTGCTCGGGATATGAGTGAAGCTGAACATTCTTTACATATTCACAACGAAAATGTCAGTAACATGCAGCAAACTGCTTTAGATGTAATCCAAAGAGGTCAGGAACTCTACCAAGTGAGTAAAATTAATTTTTTGGTTATTTTCATTTCAAGCAAGTCAAGCATTTTCCTACAAGTCATTTAATAGTGGATATCAATATAGTTTTTTTTAGTAAATAAAATTATGCTATTTAATTTTTATTATTCTTTTTGTTGTGTGAATTCCTCATTGCATGATACATTGTACAAAATTGTATTTTTTTATTCATAATTATATATTTAGGACTTATAAATTATTGTTTGTAAATTCAACTAATTTATATAAATAATTACTAGATAAAGTAGTCAAAAGACTTTAAAAAAAAATTTTTTTTAAAGAAATAAATTTATAATTAATGTAAAAATATTTTTTTTTATTTTGTTAAAATAAAAATTAAAGCATTAATATTATATCTTACAGATGCATTTGGTGTGGCATTTGTGCTTTGTCATAATGGACTAATTTTTTTGTAATTAAGAAATTTATTGATTTGCCTTTTTTATTTTAAGAATCAAGCAACATCTTTTTAATTTCGTTTTAATTTTGCTTACAGCTCTTTGAATCATCCGGAATTCAATTAATGGCTGATGATCAGTATGATGGGCAAGCAAGGGTGCAAGTTTTGCTGGACTTTCTTCAGGAACGTCATTTAGATTTAGAAGATGTTGCTGAAATGAAACGTGTGAAGCTAGAACAGAGTATTCAACTGTGCCAACTAGAAAACGATGCTAGTCAGGTAAGAATCTTTTTTTTTTTAATTTATTAACAAACAAAAATCACATTTATTGACAATTTCTTGAAGTACTTTCATTCTGAATGAAAATATTTTACACAGGTTATGAGTTGGATTGGAAATGGAGAAGCTATGCTTGTTGCATCATTTATGATCCCTACTTCTTTGCAAGATGCTGAACAGCTTAAAACAGAGCACCAACAGTTTCAAATAGCAATTGAAGTAAAGATATTAAAAACCAAATGTTATATCTTTGTTATTTCAGTTGAGATTATTTTTTAAATTGTTCAAATTATAATATTGTTGTTATAGTATTTATAAGAATATATATATATATATATTGTTGTGATGTAAGGAATTTTGATTAATTAATTACCTTGGAAATTTTTTTGACAGAAAACTCATTCAAGTGCAGTTATGGTACAACAAAGAGCTGAAGCTCTTATTCAAGCTAATCATTTTGATCCTGCAAGTGTCCGAGCGATCTGTGATGAAGTAAATGCCAATTGGCATCAGCTAATGACCCATGCTGAAGATAGACACAAACTTTGCATGGCTTCAATGAATTTCTACAAAACTGCTACTCAAGTAATTCACTTAAAATGCTCAATTTAAATGTTCATTTGTTTTCTTTTTCTCTCTCTCTCTCTCTCTCTCTTTGTTCATATTTATTAAAAGTGAATCTGTAATGTTAAAAATGCTAACCTGTTTACATAATTTATCTCTAATGAGTTATACATTTAAATTTTTAAATAAAAATCATGAGTTTGCAAATATGAACTGTGAATATTACATTGACACAAGCAAGCATATGTTTGGCAACTTCATATGCATGCATTTAAAAAAAAATGGAATTAAAAGTAATGAATGTAGAATAAATAATCTATGACAAATAGGAATAAATAGGGGTTTTTTTAATAAATAGTTTGGTTTTTTAAATATAAATTTTGCAAACATTGCTAGATTTTGAAATTTATATTTATTAATCCAGGAATTTGTAACAAATATTAATAAAAATATAGATATAAATATATATCAATTTTAATAAAATATTTCTAAAATTATATAAAAATATCAGTTATTAATAATTTAAATAAATTATAGACATGATAGTAATAATTTTAGGGAAATGTGTATTAAAAATATATCTGTAAAAATTTTAATTCTCCTTTATAACAATTATTAATGATTGTCTTTTTTATTTAAGTTATTTTATTTTTATTATTTTAAACATATATTAAATGTTTTCAAACATTTAATATCTGTTTATAAAGTGGGAAAGGCATTTTGTTTTAAATTACAAAACATAACTATTTTGTTGTGTTCACTGCTACAATAGATTTTTTAAGAACTTGTTTTAAAAAAGACTACATTTGTAAATAGAGTTTTTAATCATATTTTTAATTATTTTTCAAGCAGTTATTCTCAACATTGCACAGAATGAAAATATTTATGTATTTCTTAATAATAAAAATTTAATTAATTAATGACTGTTAAAACATCATTGCAACCTTGCTTCAATATTTTTTGAGAAAAAAAAATTAAATACTTCTAACATAGCATATATATATATATATAGTTGCGATTGTCTTATATCAATTCTACTGGTAAAAACTAAATAGTGTAAAAATATATATACTAAAAAAATATTTTTAATATTAGAACTCAATGGAATATCTACATACTCCTAAACCAAAAGCATTTTAACTAGACTATATATGTTTACACAATATTTTCAGTGAATTTTTCTAAACAAATTAATATAATACTCAAAATTTTTGCCTATAATTAACTGTGTATTTTGAACTAAGAAAACCTACCTGTACAAAATAATTTTAATATCTTATAATTTCTTTTTAAAAAATTACAAATCATCACAAATGATTTGTAAAAGCCATTTCTAAGATTATCACTTATTTTTTAAAAATGATACAAAATTTAGTTAAATATTCTGAATGGCAATTTAAATATATGTTTGCAATATAGAATATGAAGGCAGGTATTTTTAATAATGAATTTCAATCTCAATCATGTGATAAATGTTGTGTTGATCATGATCATATTTTTGATTAAAGCTGAAATAGTTTTAATTAACAGAAAACCTCAAAATGATTTTAAAGTAAGAGAACGTATATCAATACCAATAAGATAAAAGGAATTTTATATAATTTTTTTTCCATGTTTTGTCTAAAATTTAATTCTTAAATTAAATCTTGGGCTTTCTGGTTGAATAATTTGCATGCATAATTGAAACATAATTATAAATTTATGAAAATTAACTGTTCTGTTAATTGTTGCCAAACTTTCTTTCAAAATGACCTAGTGCTTACTGTAAAATTTCTAGAAGAACTTTTTTGTAATTTGGACTTCTATACAATACAGGAGCATTTAGCAGTTCAGTTTTATTTATATAGATTAAGCTAACCATTATTATAACAGAAGATTTCAATGTTTATATATATATATATTCATTTGATCTTTCTGCATAAATTACAATTTTTAGATTTTTGTCTTTCATTAATTAACATTTAATTTTAATGCTGCTGATTTTTGCTTACATCAAAATTCTTTATTTGTGTTGAAATTCTACCTAATTCATTTTCTCTTATAGGTATGTTCAGTACTTGATAGCTTAGAAAGAGAATATCGTCGAGATGAAGATTGGTGTGGCAGCAGTAATGAAACCAATGATAAGAAAGATAATCAAGACAAAGTGGCTCTGGTTTCACAGCTTTTGACTAAACATCAAGAGCAAAAGGAAGCTTTTCTAAAAGCCTGCACCCTTGCTCGTCGTACTGCAGAAACATTTCTGAAGTACTGTTCACGCTGTTCACAATATTACAGCTCTCAGATCGAGATTAACAATAAAACCTCTGAAACCAAAGTGAAAAGTAAGTTTCAGAAATTATAGTACTGTGTAAAGAGTTCTCTCTCCTTTTTAGTAAACAAACACCCATATTTGGTGGCATAAATTGTAAAAAGTGATAGCAAGTAATCCTGAACTACATGATTAAATTATTTATAATTCAAATATATCAATTCACATTAAAACCTAATGAACTACCAAATTACAGTCCTGGTGATCTTTTAAATAAACCTTTTATATTTTATTTATTTATTTTTTATTTTATTTTTCAAATTCAGTGACTGATTACACCATTTCTTTTAGGCATATTTTTATAGAATTACACATTAGTGCAAATATTGTTTATTTACAAGCGCTATAAAGTAACTCTGAAATAATTTGTTTTAGAAAAACATTTATAGAAAGACCACGCAAATAAATAGGATATAAAAAGGAAAATTGATATCATTAATTATTTTATTTTGTATAATTAACAGGTATCCTTGAGCAACTGTTGAACCAAGAAAATAAAGTATTAGAGTGCTGGACTGCTCGAAAAAAGAGATTAGATCAATGCCAGCAATTTGTACTCTTTGAAAACAGTGCTAAGCAGGTTGGTTTTTTGATATTGAAACATGCTAAAAATCATTTATTTGCATTTTATACTTCAGTGACTTCTAGACTGTTAAATACATACAATTATTTGTTTAGAAACTAAATTTATAAAATTCAATAGAATATGCATTATTAATCTTTTTAAGAAAATCTAAAATATATATTTAGTATTTATTTAGCTGTTGTTTTCTTTCGGCATTATTTTTTCTAGGTATATTTCTTACAAGATAGAATATCAGTACTTATAAATTTGAATGTCAGTAGATTAAAATTTTATCTGAATCAAAACTACAAGTAATGCAGTTAATCAAATTCCTATATTCGAAAACATGGACAATGTTAAGTTTATAAACTATTTTCTGTATTAAAAATGTAAAAAACCACAATCAAGCCTTTATGTATCAAATTTAAATTCCTAAAAAAATCAATTTCCATTTATTTTAGCAAACAATAATATATAATAAAAAAATTTCATCCTTTTGTTTTCTACCAAATTTACAAATCCATTTCAGTATTGCTTAATCAGAATTTTTTTCTAAGCTAAACTTTTTTCATACATAAAAATTTCCATTTAGCCATACTCACTACAAGAAATTTAAAGCTAAACTGAATTCAATACCAAATTCCAACAATGCATTAATATATAGATTTCGATTCATTAAAGAGAATTTTGAAATAAAACATGATTCATCAATGAGCATGCATTGGTTTTTCATAATTGAATTTCAAATTTTCAAGAATTTATTGTAGTACATTGAATAAAAATTCTCTGAGTGCCTGATTAGTTTTATAGTTTTCTAATGAGAAAAATTAGTTTTTTTCATTCAGCCAAGTATTTAGCATCCGTTGATGTTTAAAAAAGAGACATAAAAATAAATATTATTTGCTTTTATACTGAACTTGAAAAATGGGAAAAGCCAGTTTTGTCACCTTAGGGGTTACTTTATATTCCTTCTTATAAATAAAATCATTGCTTTTTTTGCACTGCTATAGGTAAACATAATTTTTATATGGATATATTTATTCAGTTTATAAAAATTTTATACAATATACTTTTTTTTAAATTTAAAATCCTTAGGGGAAAAAAATCCTTGATAATTGAGATTTCTTCCATATATGGAGGTTTTATGTAAGCAAGTGACATGGTATATTATAGAAAAATAGTAAAACATTTTATTGCTTCCTAGTTAAAATTTGTAATCATATCAAGTTGAAACATGAAATTTGCATAATTGCAAAGAATAGAATTGAGTATTTTTCTCCCAAAATTAATACATTTTTGTATTTTTATACCAAATAATTGAAATCTTTTTTTAAAAAAGAAAATAGATGTCAGATTTTAGCTAGAATATGTTATTTGTGACATCTTACTTATGAAAACTCTTCCCACTCTTCTTCAGAGATTTTGAAAAGTAATAATTAAAAATAGAATTCTAAAAAATCTAATGTTTCCTTATTCTCATGTGCTTAATTATGTATGCATATTAAATAACTATAATAGAAATCATGCTTCAAGAATAATTATTAATGTTATATTTTTGTGTTTGCCAATATTTCCTATTTAATGCTACTATTATGGATAATTAATTAAATATTTTTATTTTTGCATAAAGTGTAAATAATGTCCAATGGTTTAGATTTTTTGAGTAAAGAAATCTAAATTCTTGAAATGCATATAAATTGCTTTATTTTTTATGAAACCTGATGCATTCATAAAACTTAATTATGATTTTTAAAAAATCAATGATACAACAGATTTTTGAAATCTTTTTACTAGTTTTTTTTTTTTTTTTTTATCATTATTGGAAGTGAAATTTTAATTATTCCTATTTATGCAGATTACTACCACCTCCCTTTTTTCTTTTTTGTAAACTAAAAGTAAAAATATAAAAGTTTGTTTGTTTTTAAGAGTTCAAAAACAAGATTATGTGTTAATTAGATGTGAAAATCATTAGATGCTAAATCTATATTAAAGGATACTAAGACTTTTCTTCTGATTTACTGACATTGCTATTTTCGTCCCTACAAACAAAATAAAATAAGGGAGTTCTTTCATTTTTTTTTAAAGAATTGAATGCAGTATTACTATTTATTTTAATATAATTTTAATTTATTTCATTATGCTCATTTTATAAATAGAACATTTCATTTTTACTGCTTGAAATTTGTATTTGGAAAATTTTGTCTCTGATGGAACGAAAAAAAATGTTATAATAATGTAATTTTATGTGTTACTTTAAGGCTCTTGAATGGATTCGGGAAACAGGAGAAGATTATTTAGATAATCGAAGAACATTAGGTGATAATGTTGAAGAAACTAAGGCCCTGTTGAAGGAGTATAATGAATTCAAAGGAAATGCTAAAGTAAGTTCAAAATATTTTCATTTTTGTTATATGCCTTACAGATCAATTGCAATTTTATGCAGCTAACTATTTTTTAAACTTAATTTTTAAAAAATATTTTTAGAAGTTAAAAAATTTAAAAGGTTGACTTATAATAATGAAGTCAACTCAAAACTGCTGATATTAGAAATCAAGATTGTTAAATCAGTAATAATAATTTAAAGTATATTTTTTATGTATTCGTGCTTTGTGTGTGTACAAGATAGTTGCCCATGTAAGCCTCCATAATCTAAAATTTAATAAATTAAAATCATAGAGAAGGACATTTCAATGACTTATTGCACATTATTTTACCAATGGGAAAAAAATGGTTTTCTGTGTTTAATTACAAAGATTGGTATTCATATCACTACATGTTTCCATAGAATTTTAAAGAATTATTCATCTTTGGTGACTAACTGTCACATCTGTCATGTAAATAATATTAATTTAGTGCACACAACTTCTTTAATATTTGGTAGCTGTGTAAGCTAAAAATTCTGATATCTTCATAACTTTATTCTGATTTTTGAAATTGAAGACTGACGAAGTTTTATTTTGCAGTATCTGTCAAAAAATAAAGGGCAATAAAGAGTAAGGAACATTGATGGCATATCTGATTTTTATATAAATTTAAAATTGTGCAGCTGGAACAATGTTTAGAGATGAGGGATTTTACTGTTATTTTAATTATATAGTTGTCCATGCAGTATAGTTTCTTTTCACATCTGACTCTATAATGCTTAATAATTCTGACTTATTGCACAGGCGGTAAGAGGTTATGCATATATAATTTTTGTGTGGTATTTTAATAACATATAGTGATGTTTTTTAAGCAGTTGTGTTATTCCTTATTTGCTTTTATGAATTTTCTTTCTAAGCATTTGCCATAATCATACTTTAAGAAATGAAATAAATAATTTTTTAAATGCCTATAAATATGTAACCGTATCTATGTATGAAACCCTAATAGGTATAATGTTCTATACTTACTTATTTGGAAAAACAATATTTAATTTTTCAGATTATTAAGAGTATTTACATTTATTTTGTAATGTTAATGAAAGATTAATCTGTTATTAAAGTGTCATTCTGCATTTTTCAGGAAACCAGAGAAAAGGTCCGTTTGCTTTTACAACTTGCAGATAGCTTAGTGGAGCGAGGTCATGCTCATGCATCTGCTATAAAGCAATGGGTTGCCTCAGTCGATCAAAGTTATAAAGATTTCAGTGAGCGCATGGATCATTATCGGCAGAAACTTGAAGAAAAACTTGGTTTGCAATCTGATGTAAGCATATATTTTTAATTAATTTTTGCTTTAATCAGATTAGAAAATAAGAAATTTTATTTTACTTTCCTGTTAAAATTGTAATTGAATTCAATTCAGAAATGAACTAATTGTTATTCAAAGCTTTATTTACGTACTGAAAATAGTAACTTTAAACTTCAGAAAAATAAATAAATTGCATAATGCCAAAACAGTAGGCAGGCTTGGCACATCTATTAATGATGCAGGTAAAAGAAGCAGGAATATTTTTAAACTATATCCTGTGTTACAGACTGCACTGGTATTTTCTATTGTAGATTAAGTTAACATTTCAATTCTAGAATGTATTTAATAGTGATAATTATTTCATCAAAATAGCGGGATACAAAAGATCTATCATTGGATCGCCACAGTGATCCTTCTTTAGAGGATAAAGTTAAAGAAGCTGCAGCAAAAGAACTAAATGAAGAAAAACGAAAATCTGCTCGTCGTAAAGAGTATGTTTTATTTTTCCCTCTATAATATATATGTTTCAATATATTTTTTTTTTAATTTTAAAAGTGAAATTACTGCAACTAAGTTTCATTATCTGAATTCTGTTGTCTAGTGAATCTTTAATGCCAGCATTTTCAAAATGCTAAATTAGTGATTTCAAAATGGATTAGACAATTCCAAAATAAGAGTATTCTGTGCTTCAAAGTTTCAGTTTGGTGTCCTCTCTTTTACAATTGGTAATTTATCAAACCCAATATTCTCTTATTGATTATGGATTTGAGTCAACTAAAATCTGACTTAAAAATTTAACCCAAGAATTCGTTTTTTTTTTTTTTTTTTTTATGATCTGAAAATTGCTACTAAAGGCTTTTAGTTCTTTTTTTTTTAAAAAAAAAATACTTTTTTCCCAAAAATTGTCATTTTTCATTTATTAAAGATCTTATTCCTATTTTATAAGCATAGCATTGATAAGCTTTTTTAAAATTAATTTTATTGGAATTCAATAATATGCAAACATCCTCAAAAAAGTGAAACAAGATATTATTCTTTTAAATATGGCACCTAGGCATATACTTCCAATTGCAAAGTTTGATTAAATAATGTGGGCAATTTTTTGAAAACACTCTTGTCTTTCGTACAGGGAAAAAATTACAAAACTTTAATTTTTATGATTTTTATGTGGCTACTGTTGCAAAAAAAGTGTCAATGTGTAAAATATTTTTCTTGCATTCATTAATGCACATACAAAATTTCATGTTCCCATCTACAAAATTTATTGCAAATGTAGCTTTAATTGAGATAGAAACATTAATTTTCAGATTTATCACATTTGGAATTATAAAAAATCCTTTTTTCATGAAAGAAGTTCATCATTAATGACTATTTTCTGAAAATGCGTTGTATGGCAGCATTTTAGAAACTCTTTGATTTGTTTGTTCAGTTCTGTACAGCAGCATGCTGAATGGTGCCCAGTATATTCAATTAATTTTGATCAGCATCATATCTGCACTCGGAGATAAATTGGCTTAGGAAATATATCTTTTCCATCAAATTCAAAAAGATTGTCTTTAAGTTACAAATGATAAACTCGATCGCATTAGCACAAGTATTATTAAAAGAATACAACTTTGCATTGTTTTTGAAAGGGGTTCATTCTAAACAAGTTTTTAAGACCTTTCATTAATAAATAAAAACGTTAAATGCATTCCGTAATTTTTTCATATGTGTGTTTAATCTGATTTGAATCTGAACAAATTGTTCTGTCCTTCTTTAGATTTATTATGGCAGAATTATTGCAAACAGAAAGAACTTATGTTAAAGATCTGGAAACTTGCATAAAAACATATATGACAGAAATGGAGAAATCTGATGATGCTATTCCTCCTGGATTGCAGAAGAAAAGTTCAACATTGTTTGGCAATATGGTCGAAATATTTCAGTTTCATGATCAGTGAGTTTAATATTTTTCATGAATTATCCACTTTAAAAAAATTTAATTAGTACTTTTTAAAGAAAAGTTTAAATTCTGCTTATTTATATTTCATTATTTCATAAACTTTTTTTGATAAAATTAATCTTTATGAACCAGATAATTCTGATGAGTATCTTTGATTCACCTAGATTAATATTCTGTATAGAATATTGAACTAGGTGGAAAGAAACAATTTCCTTTGATATTTTCTATTATTCCTCTAATTTTTGTATTTTCTTAATTTTCAAATATAGAATATTTTTAAAAGAATTAGAAAAATATGAAACTATGCCTGAAGATGTTGGACATTGCTTTGTGACATGGGTAAGTTAATCAAACGTGATTTTGTTTTTACTTGCACTTAGTATTTTTTGCTTGTTTATATTTTTTATCAACATAGTTGAGATACTAAATGAAACCTATATTTTTTAGGCCCAAAAATTTGAAGTATATGTAAAATATTGTAAAAATAAGCCAGAGTCTAATTTACTTTTGGTTCATCATGCTGGAAATTACTTTGAAGTATGTATATTTTTTTTTTTTTGCTTTCATCTTTTTCTGCTTTATTAGAAAGCCAGGTAAGCTTATAATTTGATTTTTTACAAAATCCATTGTAGGATGTACAGAGAAAGCATAATATTCCACATCCAATAGCTGCTTATTTGATTAAACCAGTGCAAAGAATTACGAAATATCAGCTACTGTTGAAAGATTTATTATCCTGTTGTGAAGAAGATCAAGGAGAAATTAAAGTAAGATTTGTTATTCTAATTCTTTTCTTAATTTATTCTTCGTTTTATGCCATCTATATAAATAAAAATGAAAATCCCGAAATTGTTGGTATCTTGTAGAATTCCCATTTATTTATTTTCAAATTTTCTCACAAATTTTATGAAGCAGATGGGAGATTTTGATGAAGGTTTTATAACAAACTCAGTTATCAATTTTTATATTATTAAATAGTAGATTTTTCATGTTCAGTAAAGATAATCTTATTAAATAATCAAATTGTTGTCATTCTACTATTTGTAAATATTATAGATATTTTACATCATTTTATTGATTACTTTCCAACTTGCCATTAAATTTTATATGTAAAATCGTTTAGCATAATATAGTTTTCTAGAAATTGCATGTTTTGAAAGTCAATTATTTTCAACCAATATTCATTTTTTTAACTTAAAAAAGTTTCAATATATAATATTTTGTAAGTATAATAAAGATTTTGCTCTTAAATCTATAGATTTTAATATATTTAATTTTGAAATTTTCTCTTTTTTAGGATGGCCTGGATGTTATGCTAAATGTACCCAAAAAGGCTAATGATGCCATGCATCTTAGCATGTTGGAAGGATGTGATGTATGTATTTTCTTCTTTTTCTTTTTTATAAAATGCATATAAATATTTGGGTGAAATTTTTTTGTGCATAAAAATATTTTTATAGCTCAGTTCTAAAAATCAAGTGAATAAAATTTGAATAATAATTTTACTATTCAAATCTTAAATTTGTATATGTATATATTTTATGTGTGTACTTTTTGTTGAATCTTTACTTCTTACTTTTTTCCATATAGTATATAAAACTTTGTTGTATTAAAATTTTTTAAATGTACAATATTTTAGGTACTTTATTTGAATTAGTCAACAAGAAATGAAGGGGGAAAAGATCTTATTCCATACTTTATTAAAATAGCTGTTTTAAATTATTTCAAGATATCAGAAAGGGACAACTTTGTATGGAAAAAAACAATAATAATTTTAATTTTAAAACAATATATGCTTTAAGAATGATAATTGAATGTACTTAAAATATATATTCTGTACAACTTTGTTTTAATGATTAAAAAAACCCAATAACTTTTTTTTTTCAATATTGAATACAATTTTAATGTAGGCACTAACTTGAAATGTTTATTTTTCAGGTATCCCTTGATCAGTTGGGTGAAGTTATTCTTCAAGACTCTTTTCATGTCTTTGAGCCTAAGTCATTAATTAGGAAAGGACGAGAAAGGCACATTTTTCTGTTTGAACTGTATTTGTTATTTAGTAAAGAAGTTAAAGATTCTAATGGAAAAGCAAAATATATTTATAAGACAAAACTTCTAGTAAGTCCAATTTTACTAAAGTTATTTTTTTAATTTATCTGTCATCATTATAATACTTAATTTAAATGTTTGAATATTTTTTCCTTATTATTTTTGAGGAAAAGGATAAAAAGTTAAAAACTCTTGATTATAGTATTTCCAACTTCTTGTGTGCATTTTTGTGGAAAAGGGGCAATTATTATGTTATAAAGGTTGTTCATATTTTAAATTTACAATTTTCTCATATTTTGTTTTTTTATTTATGGAATGAAACAAACAAATAAAGTATTAACATTGAAAGATTTTAATAATGTAGAAAATCAAAAACATTTTACCTAAAACTCTCTTACCTAAAAGCTAAATAATAATTACCGTAGTTTTGGCTTATGTTGCAACTAAATTCTTATGTATGTTTATTATTGAAGTAGTTTCACAATATTTTACGTATTGTTATCAATATGAAGGCAGTGTCAGTATTTTTATTAGTAATTTTATCATTTGTTTTCATTTTAGACGTCTGAAATAGGTATTACTGAGCATGTTGAAGGTGATGAATGTAAATTTGCTGTTTGGACGGGTAGAGCACCTCTTGCAGAAAACAAAATAATCTTAAAAGTATTTATTTCATTATTTGCTTCTTTTTTATTTATATTCATGTTATTTTCCAAATATTGAGTATTTTAATGAACTCTTTATAAACTTCATGTAAATTAATTGCTTTTAAAGACATTATATATAAGCGTTTTTCCTTTTTCTTTTTAAGGCTACTTCTTTAGAAAACAAGCAATCCTGGGTCAAGAAGTTGCGAGAAGTTATTCAAGAAACGTACTTTAGTAGTGCTCTTTCCACTCTTAATTTATCTAAATGCCACACTAAGATCTCTAAATCAGTCAGTAATCGATCCAGCAGGTAAAAATTTCTGAGCAATCTCTTGCTTTTTAATATTTTTTGATAACAATGAAATTACACTGAGAAAATTTGTTTGATATGGTACTTTTATTACCTATCTTGCTTTTTCAGTGACATTTGTAAAAAATCTTCTATTTTATAGAGACATGGAGGATTCATCAATGGATGAAGGTAGTATTGAAAATCAAGAACGGGGATCCTTGGCTTCCTTTGGATCTGGTAATACTACTGATAGTGAAAAGGTAAACTTTTTTTATCATATCAAGAAAAGGGAAATTTTCATTCAAATATTACTGTTTTAAATTATATAAATTGAGAAGAAAATTAAAAGGAACTTTTGCTTTAATTTTTTCTTAATAAATATTTTTTTACTTTAAGCTTTGGAATTATCATTAAGTTGTAAAATCCTTACTCTACAATCCTGATAAACTGTATGCATGTAAATAAATTAATATTTGTAAATTTCTTTCCCCAAACAAAATAAAAAAAATATTTTGTTGATTTTTTTGTAGTAAAAATTTTTTAAAGATATTATTTTTCAGTGAGTGAAATGAATTTTTCAAAGTAGCTTATATAATATTAGTAGAGAGTAATATATTTACATTATTGATATCAATGGAAGAATTCTGTTTTTCCTTAAATGAACTATTACTTTCTGTTATGTCAAGTTTTATTATTAAAGATATTCTAAAATTTTCATGTTACTTCATTTAATTAAATTATTGATCATTTTATTTCAAATCCGAATGAGTAAATAATTGTTGAATTATTCTTTAGGATTATTATAGGTTTAAACATAGTGAAAGATTACTATAGGTTTTAACATATTTCTGAAATATAGTGCATTATCACTGTAAAACTTTTAGAAAAATTAATAAATATCAATTGCAAATAGTTAAGTATGTATATTAAATTTACTTTTTTCCCCCTTCTCAGAATATGTAAAAAAAATGCTGTATTCTGCTATAATTTTTTAAAATTATTATTATTAAAGTGGAAATAGCTTTACTTTTTAAAAGAAACTGATTCAAGTTTTTATTTCCCCTCTAAATTATTTCTTTTAAGATATTTCTGTAGCATTATGCTGAAGTAAGTGCAGTAAAATTTTATTTGCAGTGCTTTAACTGAACTCTGAAAAAATCAATTGCCTCAAATGATTTATTCATTTATATGGATTTATTTTTACTTTAAGGGTGGTGAAATAATGAATGTAATTGAAGATCACAGAGCTCTACCTGGTTCCTTAGAGTTAACTGTTCATGCTGGTCAGCAGGTTGAAGTATTAGAGTCAAGCAATGATTGGTATCTAGTCCGACATGTACAAAAAGATGAATCTAATATAGCAAATCAGGAAGGCCTGATTCCTTCCTCGTGTACAAAACCTCCTTTGAAACAGTCATTGCCTAAAACAAATATTGAGAATGAAGGTAGGAGAATTGTTTGTTTTATTAAAATATAATTCTTTATGGTTATGTTGGAAATATTTTAAGTGTCTGCTATTAAATTAATCAATTTAAGCTATCACATTTCAGATCAATGAATTTCAATAAAATTAATAATTTTTTATAAGAAAATAATTTGAATAACTTTCATGAGCAAAAAGCAGTTAAGTAATACTAAAAGCTTAATTGAAGTTTTTTGTGATAATTATATTTATTGGGTAATAAATAAAAACGTGTAGATATAATCTATTTAAAATATTCAATCTTTTCTTTTTGCAGAACCACATGTAAATACTACAGATATAAGCCCAAGTGGTTCTAATGCATTCCCTTTGACAAATATTTCAACTCTGCCTGCATCAAAACGAAGAGGAGCTTTTAGGTCTGTAGTTTTCTTTCTTTCATGCCTTTTCATTAAAAAAAAAAAATTTGATATTTTAAAAAATTAGATATTAAATTCGAATTCATTTTAAAAGACATTTGCTATAATTGCAACTGGTAACTTGAGAAATTTTGTTTTAACCTTTTAATTGATATTAAATTTGAAGGGGAAAAAATAACTTGACCTTTATGATATTCATCATCACATTAATACATATGGTAAACCTTTACTCAAGCATATTAATTAGCTTCCAATAAATAATAAAGTAGACTATAAGTAATATTTAAAAATAAGCTATTAGTCTTGAAATTGTGCTATTCATTGCAATTAAAAGGACGAGTGAAGCCTCAAGATTTTATACCAACAGTATCTTTTTTTTTTTTTTTTTTTTTTTTTTAATTTTTTTGGTTAAATTTTATTCATTGATTGAAGGCTAAGCAAAAGAAAAGTTTTTTATATTTGTATTCTAGAGATAACATATTTTATTTAAAAGATATTCTTATAAGGGATATGTTAAGAAATTTCCTATACTACTATTTTACTTTATTAATTGTTGACATGAATTGTTGTATTAATAATAAGTTAATTTAAAGAAACTAATGCTTTTATGCATTTATTTAATATGTACAACATTTAGAAAGATTGTTTTTCATAAAAAAAATTTTATTTCTATTTTATAAAAATTATATTTGTTTATTCCTTTTAGAAAATGGTTATCAAATCCAGTTCGTAAACTAAGTCATAGTCGTGTTGAAAGGTCGGGTAGTGAAAGTTCTAAGTCAGTTTCTAGTAAAAAATCATCACAACAGCCCCAACCAAAGGTATTTATAGTAATCCATTAAATCAAAATAAATTTTTAAATGGCATTAATGGTTCGATTTTCAGTGTTTTAATTTTTGTTTTGTAGACCGTATTGAAAAGTGAAGGTCACAAGAAAGTTTTACTTAATTCTACCAGAAATGGCATTTTGCAGGTTAGTATCCAGGTTAATATTATTTTTTAGACTCTAAAACATTTGAATGCTAAATTTGAATTTTCATCCTATGTTGAGTAATTATTATGGAACCAGTGGAATATGCTTTGTAGCAGATATATATCTAATAAAGTGCAGCAAAATAAATAAAATCCTTTTTTATAATATATATATAAATATAATCCTACTGAATGCACAGAACAAAACGAATTAAAAATAAAATTAGAATAAAAGAATAAAATGTGAATAATAATAGTGCAAAAAGCATAAGTTACAAATTTTAAATGAAAAGTTATATAAATATGTATATTTTGCAGTCATATTCTTCAGTTTAAGAAAGAAAAATAAAAAATTCTGATCCTTATTCTGAGTCATAAACCTGGGGAGGAGGAAATGTGAAACTCAATGCAGATTTTAATTATTGATTTCTAATAATGAATATTTTAGCAAAAAATTGTATCTAAATGTTTTTTTAGATAGAATTGAATAGATTTTATTTATTTATTTATTTTACTCCATTAAATGTTATTTAAAAAATAAACTAAAATTCAGCTTATAAGTTTATCTCAAAATCTTATTTTATTGATTCTGTTTGCTATAATTGAAAAATTTGTAATTCAAAGTTGATATTTTAAAATAATTTGATATTGTAAATGCTTTTATTTCACACTATTCTAAAAAATATATTTGAAATTTTTCTAAATTATTTAATGAACATGTATTATTATCAGAATGAATCTAACAAGAAAGTCATGTCAGTCGAAGAAGATGAAGTGTTAGATGTTGAACTACCACCCCCTATGAAAATTCAAGAACATAGTTTTACACCTGTTCATCAGAATCTAGCTGGTGGCAATTCTGAAAAGGTATGCTTTTTTTTTTTACTTCTAATTTTGAATTGTGAATTTTTTTAAAAATACTTGATTTTAAGAAGGCATTAAGTACAACAGAAAGTATTTTTACATTATTGAAAACTATTACATTCATTGAAATATGAATCATGTTATGCTTAAATTAAAAATTAGAAGTTATGAAATCGACGAAAATATTAATTTGCATAATTGAATATTTCTGAAACTATATATATTTTTGTATTTCCTACTTGGCTGGATATATTTTTCTATGAGATGGGAACAAAAAAAAAAAAAAAAAAAAAAAATGCTAGTTTCTTTTGTCAAAATTTTTTTGTCTGCTATTTTTAATTCATTAAAAGATTTTATTCGTTTTAAACCTAGCAAAATTTTTACATGTGTTAATCTCTATTAATAATTATAATAATTTATTAATAATAAAGGAATAAAATTTTAGAAAATATTGATGAAAGGAATAAAGAAAATAAATTAGATTTATTAAAGCTTATATATATGATAAAAGTTTTTGTATTTTTATAGTCAGAATTAGTATTTTCTTTGCAGGTGTTGCTCTACATTTCCTGTAACAATTAATTTCACTTTCAACTAAAATATATTGCTGCTAAAATATAATCAGTATTTTTTTATGTATTAATTTATGTGGTTTTTCCCCACATTTGAATGTAGGAGGAAATTTTAAGATTCTATTTTATATTCAATATTCAGTAAGATCTATTTTTCAATCCTCAAGAATAGGATTGTAATAATGTCCATTTATTTATTCAAAATAAATGGCAAAATTTCAGAATCAATCTACACCCCCCCCCCCTGCCCCATGCACCCAACAATGCCATTTTAAATTAAAGTCTATGGCCCCTATATATATCATCAGTGATTACCTGCCTTATCATTATCCTCTATTTTTTGAAGAGATACAAAATAAAACTGATACAATCCTCTAACCTTAATAACTGGATCGATTTTGCCCAGAATTTTCACTACTTATAAATTTAAATATAAAATTATTTTATTGGGGGAGGGGTATGAAAATTCTGCATAAGAGATATAACTAAAATTAAATGCATCTATTATTCTTAGTGAACAAGATTATTGCCAGAGATGACTGGTATAACACCTCATTTCAGACTCCCTTAGGATTATATGGAATTCATAAATACCCTTTTCATGAAACTTAAATTCTGTTTTTACTGATAAGAACAAATTTTTATTTAAAAGAGATCCTTTATAAAGTAAAGTCATTAACATAGAATTGCAGTGAAACACCATTTATATATTTCTCATTTCTAAGTATGTCATTTTAACATAGTCTATTTCATTTGTAACCATTGTTCTTATAATATATATTTTTTTTATTTGATACAAAGGCTTTGATTATATATTTTCAAAATTGAAGAAGGTTGCAATCTCCTGTGAATAAAGGTTATTTTTAAAAAGCGTGTGATCTGTGATTATTGGACTTTGGAATTATTTATAAATGATTAAATAATAAAAGACAAATTATCTGTTGCTATTTAAACAACTATGATGAATGTAAAGAAGTTCTTCTAGCTTTTATTAAAGATATAAAGGACACCTCTTTGAAAAACTTCAATTTCATCAAAAAAACTAGTGGAAAAAAAATTCTTTGAATTTAATTCAACCATAATGCTTTAATGTTTGTTACTCATAGTTACTTACTAATGTTTAATACCTCCTGCCAATCAGCACATGAAAAGATGATTGAAGATTTTTTTTAATTGTGCTTTAGTTACATAAAATAAGAAATGTATAGTTTCTACTCAAGATGTGTAATGAAGGGTTTCCCTTTTATTATTATTTTTTTTAATTTAATTATTGCTTTCAGTAATATGCTAGCTCTGTATTAAATTTTTAATAATCAAAGATTTAGTTTAAAATTACAATTTTTTTTTTTTTTTTTTTTTTTTTTTTGCTTTATATTCCATCAGTTTCTTGAAAGATGTATAAATGGTGCTTTACTGTCTTTATTATTTTTCTGTTGTGAAAGTTTTGATTGCAGATTCCTATAAAGAACAATGGATGTTTGAAAGTAGTATTAGTTTAATAACTAAATATTTGTATGTAATTTTGAAACTGAGATTTAGTTTTAATACATTTTCTAGCTATCCAACTATATCCAGACTAACTCATAATGCAAGTGTTTGATGCTGATCATTTTTAACATTTTCATTTAGCCTATAACCTTACCGTCTGCTGATGGAAGTAGCTCTACTGATTTGGCTTCTGAAATAGAACAAATAGTAAAGGAGCGTATGGTGTGTGTGATGCTATAATCATAAAATTTGTTTGCATGCAGCATGTAAATGAAGTCTAAATTAACTAAAAATGAGAATGGAATGCTTTATGTAATAGTGTTTTGTTTTATGAATATGTATTAAAAGCTTTAAGTTTTATTTCTATTATTAAAGTTCTATGTTATGGTGTATAAATTAGTTTTTATTTATTTTTCCTGCAATTTTTTCACATGCATGAAATATTCACACTTTTTTATATATATATAAATATAATCTACATTATATTTTCAACACATTTCATTGGAAATTATAACTGCATGTATTAGTTTGTTTTCCATTGGATATTTTATGTTTGTGTATACAATTTCACCGAATGTTCAAACAGCTTGATATGGAATTTTTGAAAATATATGTATATAAATATGTATAATTTTATTTCAGGAACATCATACTGAACTTGTAGCAGATGAGTTAAATAAAAAGCATGCTGTTAGTGCTAAAGAAAAAGAGAAGGTTTTACAAAATCGCAAGTGAGTTTCTTTCCTCTGCTGTCATTGTTCATGTCTTTTCTTTATAAAATGATTTGGAAATAAATTTGTATTAAAAAATATATTTATTGTTTTAAAGATTTGTATTGTTTATGTATTCTAAGCTATAACTATTTTTATAACAGCATGATTTAAAATAATGCGGTTTACAATCTTTGCTATTTAACTATGTCCTGGTGTTGAATGCTCCTGGTAATTTTTAACATTTCATTTCATTTGTAATTTTATTATTTGTTGGCGGGAGATTACAACATATTGCTTTCTATTTCTTTAGTAACTATATTTTTAATGGCTGAAAAGTTTAGCAGTTAAAATTTGTTTGAATAGCTAATAATTTAATTTGAATATATTTTTATTTATTTATTTATAAATAAAACATTTATAAGATTTTAAAAATTTTGAGGTTTATATATAAAACTTAGTTAAATAAGTATCAGTTTGAAAATAGAAATTGACATAAAAAAATTTACTCTATATACTGATATTTTATTTATATATTAAATATATATTCTTGGAGTTTTTTTTTTTTTTTTTTTTTTTGGTCTTGTAAACAATATATTAGTATGAGTTGAATTCCTTGAAAGGTTTAATTTACTAGTGTTAATCATGCCTCTGTATATAAATTTTGTTTTGGATTTGAAACAACAAAATATTAGAATACATGCAGAATTATGTTAGAACATGACACATTTTGTTACTCTTCATTATGTAAAACATAATGGATAGTTTTCAATAGAATATGCAAGTGCTTATTAAAAAATAAGTGTAGTTACTCATTGTAAAAATAAAATATTTAAGTATGAGTTAAAAATAATAATAGTCAAAACTTTTAATTTTATTAACAAAATAGATGATAATAATGAATGTTTCAACTATGCTTTATTATATTTAATAAAATTAAAAATAATATAAATAAAATTTATTATTGTTGTATATACTATTAATATTTTTCTTTATTAATAGTGATAATAATTCATTTTTCTTTCTTATGTAGATGTGTGATACAAGAATTTATTGAAACTGAAAAAAATTATGTGAATGACTTAGAATCAATAGTTGAGGTATGATTGTCATTTTTTTCATTTAATTTTCTATTTTCTCAGAAAGTCATTGTAGTTAGTGTAAACTTTGTGTTGCATTGTATACCTAGGGTTATATCAAAAATATGAAAGGTGAAGTTCCTGTTCCTCAAGAATTGGCTGGAGATAAAGGAAAAGTTGTTTTTGGAAATATTGAATCAATTTTTGAATGGCACAGAGAGTAAGTTTTTATTCATTCTATATGTTTAATTGTTATAAATAGATGTTTCTTCTGTAATAGTAAATGTAATCATTTTAGAAGCGTTTTATGTAATTTTCCTTACCTATGTTAGATCTAATACCCTTAAACCTATAAACCTTTTCAATAAAATAATATGCTGGATGATTTCTAAGGGTTCCAATAAATTTTAATGTTAGATCAGCTATATTGCAACAAATCAGTTTTATGTAAAAAGACATTGATGAAAACCTTTTGTGAACATGTTAGTTGACATTGTTTTGTCTAAAGCAAATTAGGCAATATGACCCATCATTATAAATCAGTTTGCATTGTACAGTATGTCCAAACAGGTACATGCCACATCATGATCTATTTTTGCTTTTGCATAAGAAATTGTATGAAAGTGGATCTTTCACATTTCATATTCATTTTAATCATGAACTTATGCGTCTTGATCAATTACATATATACTGTATTTTATATCTATTTTGGCCACATCATGTTTAGTCTATATGTTTCATTGTAAAACTGATTAGTTTGAACGTACTTGAACCTCCTTTAAAGTCCATATGAACCCTTTAAAATCATTATTTTCATTCTGCATGAAATAAGTTTTTGTTGTTATTTATTTAGATTTTATTTTTATTTATTTGAAGTGCAGTGCAGATTGAGAATAAAAATTTAAATTTGTTGCATGTCTTTGTAGTTTGTCTTAGTTGAAATCTTACTAGTCATATTTTGCCTTTTAGCACATTTTTTCCTGAACTGCAAAGTACACTGGAAAATCCTCGGAGCATTGGTCTTTTGTTCAGGCGATCAGAACGAAAATTACACATGTACATTGTATATTGCCAAAATAAACCCAAGTCTGAAGAACTTGTAGCGCAGTTTTTTAATTCATATTTTGAGGTAAAAATTGTGATTTAATGTAACTGCAATTGAAATTTAGCTAAATTTGTTTGCCATGAAATGGTACTGTGCTACATATGAGATATATTTAATGTATATTAGCATATTTAGATTATTGTTTATTTAATATTTCTATAAATTTTTTATATGCTTAATCCAAACATTTTGATATTGTTATTTAATGTTAAATTTTAAGAACTCTTCAAATTATAAATCTTTGGGATTATCTAATTTTTGATTTGAAAGAGAATTGCTGTAAATATGGCAGTCAAAGTATTAAGTTTCAAGGAATTATGAATTGTAAAGATCTTTTAATAAAACTTATATGTTTAATTTTATAAATATTATTTTAAATTACATAATTAAAAAAATTCTTTTAATGTTATTAATTTTGAGTAGATGCAAATTACTATTTTAGTTTTCTTAAACAGAATATTGATATTTAATTAAAGTTTCATAAAAAGTAATGGGAAATAATAAATATATTTTGGAATTGTAGTGAAAAACAATGAAGCACAATTTAAATTAGTTTACATTGAATTATACAAAGATATTTGTGTACATTTATGGATGTTATAAAATGGTTTATTTCTTATGAATCAATTAAAATGTCTGTATTAATTGTATCCCAAATATGAAATTAAACACTATTCAAATAATATTTTATATTCTTTATATAACACAATAATGGCTTTTATATCCTTGCAGAATATTAAAAAGATAGATTATCATTGATGTTCAAAAGTGCATATTTAATGTTGGAAAATAGCAATTCACTAAAATCAAATGAGATATTTTTGTAGTATTTGATGGCAGAAATTAAGGATTAGAAAGTTAATTTTTAAAATTATATAAGGGTCTCATTATTGGATTGATTATTTTAGAAAAATTTACATGACATATTTTATTAAAAATGATGATTGTTATTCATTTAATTTGTATTTTATACTACACATTTATATTTAATAATATATCCATAATAAGTAGATTTCATTGTATAAAGCATTTTAAGTGTGAGTTTTTACATAATAATAATAATACAAGAAACTTTCTGCAGTATTACTGATGCAAATAAAAACTTGCTTATTTTTAACTTCTTTAACATATTCTATTTCTAAAAATATATATATAAAAAAAAACATGGTAACATGTATCATGCTTAACAGAAATAATCAGTTATTGTAATCTATGGAGTGATGATTTGGTCTTCTTTATAAAAAAAAGGGCATTTCTTTAATTGAATTAAAATTAATTAATTCTTGAATTTTCATTTCAGGAAGTGAGAAGGAAATATAATCTTGAACGACAACTTCACGAATTGTTAACTAGGCCTGTTCAGAGAATACTGGAATATAAACTTCTGTTGAAGGTATTGTTGATTAAAATATTCTCTTATGTAATTTAACAGTTTTTACATTTGTTATTTATGGTTTAAAGAAATGTCATACTTGAATATAAATTTGTTTTCTTAGTATTAAGTTATCAACAAGATTAAAATATTTTTATAATCAATTAATAAAGAATAAATATATTAAACCAGTATTTAGATGACTTCTCGTATTATTATTTATTTTTATTTTTTTGTATTGTAGATTATTTAAATGCTTACCATATTGTTTGTTATTCTCATGCTATTATCCATTGTATAATCTGATTAGTAAATTTTTTATTCATTTGAATTATTTATAAAAGTGATAATTTATTTTAACATGTTTCTTAAAGATATTGAAAATTAGATTTATTTTGCCATAAATTTATTAGTCAATTATTTTATTCATCTGTTTTGACTACTCAGTTTTTGTCTTTACCTCTTTATTAGATTTATTTCAGAATGTGCCTACTCCACTTTCATTTGTTTTTAATCTTTTGTAAGTTATTAAGTGAAACTACTTAAAAAGATTATTCTAGATTAACACTTGATTATATTTTCTTTTTTATCTAATTAATTTTTTTGTTTAAAAGAATGGTTTATCTAATATTCTGAAAACTAAATTTAACTAATTATTGTGCAGACAATTTGAGGATCCAATTAATAATAGAGGTAATAATTATTATCATTATCTGTAGGATATTTTGAAGTATACTCAGCAGGCAGACATAGAAGAAGAAGTTCAACAACTTGAAAAGGCCGTCCATATTATGCATCTCATTTACAAAACTTCCAATGATATTTTGAATCTGAATCGAATGCAGGGATTTCAAGTAAGTCGATTGATTGAAATATTTAATTGCTCTTTAGAGAGCCTTTTCATTCTTTTTGTGTTGATGTAAAATAATATAATTCATTGTATTGTTTGGTTAAATTTAATTTTTACTGTAAAGTAATATCTCATTTGTTAGTCCAAATATTGATTTCTATAGATTGTATTCTAATTTTAAATTGTAAAATATAACATTAAAAATGTGAAGAAAAAAAAATCCATTAAAACAAAGATTTTTTTTTACACAATTTAAATTATATTGTATATAAGATTTTTTTTCTTTCTTCACTTATTTAAAATAGGAATATGCATTAACTTTTGTATTATTGTATAAAAAGAATGTTCTTGAAGTTAGAACTTTTTTCTCTGTATTGAAAATATCTAGACGACTCATATTTGCATGATTAAAAGTGACAGAAAATTTTCAATTGACTGCAGAAGTCAGAATTATCAATGCCATTTATTTATTTTTCATTATTAGTTAAGTAACCTCTATAATACCATGGAACCTTTCTTAACAAGTATAATTTGTTCGTGAATCTTGTTATTCTGAACATTCATTAAATGAAACAATTTTGTTCATAGAATAATGTGTTCAATTCTGGGGGCAGGGGGGGGAACACTTCAAATTTAATTAAGCAATGTCAATTCTTTAATTCATGCTTTTTGTTTTAAGAAAGTTGTCTAAAGACTTTTTTTTTTTCTCCCTACATTTCGAAATATAGCAACAATGAGACACAGAATTATCATTAAATAAACCTATATTGCTCAGAGCTACTGATTTACGAGATTGGTTCTTCTAAAAATACAATATTGCTGTTTACCATGCTTTCAGCATCTTCCTTTTTTCACCAGAGGGTTGATGCTACACCAAGGCAATTTTCTCCTCCTCTCCTAATAAAATAATAGAGAATGCAGTTCCTGGCTATTCTTGTTTGTTATGAAAATATTTCTTCATCATATTACAGTATGAAGCCATAATACTTATCAGTGTCTTTCCCCCCCCCCTCTAATATTTTAATTAACTATATATTTTATTCTATTTTGAATTTAAAAAATAACAATAAATAACTACTAATAAACAAGTTTTAAATACAGACTAATAACCAAGATACAAGCAGGTAGCATTAAGATGTCTCCTTGTTATTCGTTTTGCAAAGCATCACTCATCAAGAGACTCTCTGCTTTTTGTTATGCTCATTATAGGAATTATAAGTTTGCACATTATGAGAATTGTTTGTTAAGTGAGGTTTGACTGCATATATTTTTTTTTCCACAATGCAAGATCTTAGTTTCTGAATTTTAATTTTGATACCCATTTCATGATCAGTTTTCTACAAATAACATTCTCCAAAGTATTGAAAAATATACTTTGGTGATAATCAACTTATATTAACTATTAGAAATACCTGTTTTGTTTAATTTCAGTTATATATCCTGTGCCTAATTTGATACTTATTTTTCCTCCTACAAGTATATTTAAATATCATATTAAAAACATTTAAACTATATTATTTTAATAATTGTTCTGCTTACTGCTTACATGAATTTCTCTTATTAGGTAAAATTAAATTATATCACACTTGCATTCAAACATATCTATATCATTGAGCTTCTAATTGTTCACTGTCTAATATGGTAGCTTTTTTAATTCTCACAAAAAGTGGCAGTTGTTATTTTTCAACTTTCTGAATATATTCTCTATTATACTAATATGGTAGAAGGCTTTATTTACAGATTTCACGAAAAGTGTGTTCAAATTAAGTAATAAAATTCATACTTATTTAACAGAAAATGTGAAATAAGCATGATGACAGTAGTTTTACTTAAAACAGTTGGAATTCATTTACTATAATGCAAATGAATTTGCATAAAAAGATTATTCAATAATTTAAAAAAGTTTATTAAAAGAGGAAGAAAATTATCTGATTATGAAAATGGTAAAATAGAACTGTTTTATTATTATTATTATATATTTTCAGATAATGTATAATTTATTTTTGTATTATATTTTTAGAAGTTATCTAGGAAAATTATCAAAATTTTACTTAATCTGAATTTTTTAAAAATGTTCTGAAATGCACATTTCCTCCTTTCAAAATACATTTTGTGCCACAATACATAAATTAAAGAACCTGTAGAATGCCAACACTTTACAGGATTGATAGATTGCAAGATGGTAATTTGATAATTAAATGGCTTTAAAGGTGTTAGTATAAAAGGGATTTCTGATATACATATGATTGTTAAAATCGCTTTGCTTAGATAAAATTTTGTGACACAATATAAATGATTGTACAATTATGCATATTTGTTTTTTGAAATAATCAAGTAAAAATATGTTTTCATTTCACTGTATTATTTAAAAAAATTATTTATTTCAGGCTAATTTAGCTAATCATGGACAGATTCTCCTTCAAGGCCAGTTAAAAGTTGGAGAGCATGCAACCACACTCAAGGATCAACAAGTGTTCCTCTTTGAACAAATGATAGTTTTTAGTGATATTATTGCACCTAAAAGTCAGCATTCTAGTCCTGTGTATATGTTTAAAAATTCTCTACCGGTATGATGTCTTTTTTATTATTAATTTATTTTTATAATTTTATTTTGTAGAAACTATCATTTATCATCAGGATTAAGGAATCTCAAAGACAAAATAATAATAATAATAATTTAATTGCATTTGTAGGATATTCAAATTTTTTAATGATGCCTTCTTGTTGTTTTTAAAATTTATGTAAAAGTTTATGCCTAAAGGTTACTTTTTAATTTGGCTCATGGATTTCGTCTAATTATTGTTTTCATTTATAATACTTGAGAATGACTTTTCTTTTGTCTACATTAAATATATACAGAGAGAGAGAGCATATTTTGCTCCATATATATATGTATATGTGTGTGTGTGTGTAATGATATCTCTTAATGTAATTTAAATCCTAATTATTTTCCTAATTTTATCTTAAATTAGCCCATGTTAATTTCATTCTAAAGTGGTATCTTATTTCCTGATTCAATTCCCACTTTTTATTTAATTCTAGATGTGCTCTATAAAATTGCTGATGTCAGCATTTTCTTACTCTCTAAGTGAAGGGATAAAACATTTACAACGTTCTTTTAATGATACTTGAAAGGCATTGTCCTCATCATCTGACCATGTTCAAAATTACGAGGTCTGTCCCAAAATAGCCCTAGTGTTGCTTAAAAATGGAACCTTAATATAACTAAACTAAACTTAATGATAGATGATTCCCTTTCCTAAATGTCAAAGAAATACTTATCAAAATCTCATAGTACTCACTGAAGGAAAAAATTACTCTCTCTTCTGCTCTTGTATTGTGATGTAGACTGACGCATTACTTATTCTTTATATGAAAATTATGCCTCCAGTGGTGAAATAAATCAAAGTTAAAATTCTAAAAGTCTTCTATTTGGCTCCTCGCAACTGCTAAAATATGTTTACACACACACATATACATATGTGTGTAATAAATTATAATTCTGCATATTTTAGATATTAAAATAGGATGCAATGAGTATGCTATGTATGATCAAATCAGTAAAGTGGTTGATAAAAAATAATGAAAGAAATATAACATTTAATTTTATTTTTCAGGTGGATAAATTAGAACTTGATGATGCAAAAAATTCTAATAAATTTGCTCTGAAATCAAAAGATTCAACCAAAGAAATCTTAATTCTGCAAGGCCATAGTATAGAAATAGCACAAGAATGGAGAGACAGAATAAATTATGCCATTAATTCACAAATTGAATATATGAAGGGTAAAATTCTTTATTCTCCTATTTTATTTATTTTGCATTTGTATATCAAATTAACATTTAGATATCCTGCTCATTGCTCTTTTTTAAATTAGTTATTTATAAAATGCTAATTTTATTTCAAAATATATAGGATTAATTATTTCTACTAGTATTATTTTTTGAGGAATCAAGTTACTTTAATAAAATAAAAATATTAATAATATTTACTTTTTCTATAAAAATTGTTAAGAAATTCATATTGTATGATTTAATTTCCATGCATGAGTTTGAAACAAAAAAAAAAAATGCTATCTTTAAATCTCATTTTTAAAGAAAGTAAGGTCAAGTAGAATAACTGAAAATTGACTTTCCAGATTTTTACTTTTTTTTTTCCCCAATGGCCATATGGGAAGAAAAATAGGGTCTGAAATTTATATGAAATTATAATCATAATCTGGAAATTTTATTAAAGAATGCATTTTCTTTTTCAAATTGATCAATTAATTAATCAATCACTCTTTGTTACTGAGGTGTCCATATTTACCCTGGTATACTTCCATTCACCTCAGAAAAATATAGGATAATTTGAAACACTTGTTTTAGCTTCTGATACAGTAACAAACAGATTTGAAGATCAAATATTTGAAATGATAGAAAATTATTCTTTATTGTCTTACAATTTATTTTTACACCCATTCTCAACTATACCAAAATACTAATTAATTAATTTTTTTTACTGTCTTAGAATAAAAACTTTTTGTGGAATTCTCGTATAAAATATCGGAACAAATCTTTTTATCCCCAATTTTGTTGGGAAAATTAAGAAAAAGAAGAAAAAAAAACTTTATAAAAGTAAAAATGACTAAATTTTTTTGAAATATAAGAAGTAAATATCTATGACTTTGAAATTAACTTTAAAATGAGTAAGGACTAATCGTTCACTTTAGTAAAAGGAAGTACAGCTCCCAATTCAAATAAAATGCTCAGTTTGTCTCATTTTTCTCTGATATCTATGCTACTTGAAAAAGTCTTCTTAGGATCTGATAGAATATCTTTTATCTGACTCTCAAAATATCATTAACACTCAAAGAAATTTTAATTTCGTCAAAATAATATTTAGATCTGTCACATTTGTCTGATCACCGTCTACTTCACTGATCCTTCAGATTTATGATAGCCAATCTTCATTTTAGTATCTTCTACAAAATTGGTGAATATATACTTTTTTTTTTCTTAAATCAACCATGGATGATTTGAGATGTTATTTTCTCCATCTCCACAGCCTCCATTTTTTAATGAAAAGAATCAAAATCATTATCTTCATGTTCCTCTTTAGGAATGATGCTTATTTTCTTTTTTAACGTTATCCCCACCTCTTCTATAGTCCACCTCAATCAAATCTAATTGGTATTAATAACCAGTTTCATATATAAAATTATTAAATTACATGATAGATTATTTTAAAATAGCAATTATTAGTTTGGTATAAAATAATAAAAATTATTAACAAGGCAGGTCACTGAAGTTTTTTTTTAGACTTGCAGGAAAGGATATTCTATATTATAATAAATTGTTCAGAAAGCATGCAAGTTATAGGTATTATTATATTAAAAGCCTCTTCCTAATTACTCCATGATGACAATTGTTAGTGGTAACTGAGAACCTTATACTGTTTCTCAAGGGGAAAATATCTAAAAATAAGAATCTAAACTTTCTTGTAATCATTATATATCTAGATCCAAAAATTTTTTTAACTTATTAGCATGCTTTGCAGATAATCATTGTAGAGAATTAATATGACAAAAAATTTTTAGTTTTGCTCTTTTTGATAACAATTGCAAATAAGAGTAAACTAACATTAGAAAATTTCCCGAAATGAAAGTGTGAAAGTATTTTATCATCTTACTTTTAAGTGTTTTAAGCAGACAAAATTTTTCTTTGTTTCTATTAAAATAAAATGAAACTAATGTTATTTATTAACCTTTAACTTCACAAGTTCTTACTGTGTCAGTTTTTTTTCCCCTAAGAATATTTCATTTTGGTGCCTGTCAACAACAACACAAAATATTTCATATAAAGTTGGAGCATATCATTTTCTTCTTCTTAACTTCCATAAATCTGTACAAGTTATAACCTTGCCTCTTTAGGGCATACACAATATCCATAGCAGTGACAATGCTGTCATTTAACAATGAGTGTAATGGCATTTCTCAAAAACACTTAGAAGATACCTCTAATTTTTCTTTTAATCAGACTAAAAACTTTATCTAGTAAAGGATATTTTTACAGATATGGATATCTTGGATATTAATCTTTATGGTGGCTTTTAACACCTCTTCCCGTTTCTCAAGGCCCTTGCTTCTTTTACCACAACTGTATAGGACATTTTAGCAGACCAAAAATCTCCAAGTTTGTGAAATCATTAAATTATCCCTTCAGTATATATGAAAAATATCTGTAAATCTCTCTGTTTTAGATTAAGACTAACTATGCAAAGAAACAGTATTACGGACTTGTAGCACTATATATCAACAATATATGTTTTTTCTGTTTATTTAATTTTGACTGTTTCTTTAGGAGTGCAGTCACCTTCACCATATTCATCAGAAGGAAATTCTGGCAGGTAATAAATGAATTTTCACTTTCATATCCAATTGATAAGGTCGCATTTAAATATATTTTTTGAAATATTAGTTTTGTAGAATTTCAGTTTGTGATGGGTTTCCATTAAATTATTCAATTTGAGAATAATTCATTTTTTTATATATATATTGGGGCTTTTCAGAAGCTTCTTTTTTTATTAATTAAAAAAATTGTTTTGTATAATGTAATCATCATATAAAAGTGAACAGTTGCTGAGTCACTGTTCTTAACCCTTTCACTACTAACACAGACTGTGAAACTTCTGTAGTAATTAGTATAGTCTGGCTATGAAACTTCTATACTAATGAGCCATTTTTGAGTGGTTTCTTTTTCAAAAATGAATTCAGGATGCAAAGCCTTAGTAATAAAATGCTTCATATCCTACACCCCTCATTTAAAACAAGAACTGGCCCCAAAAGTGCCTATTAGTTAGAACATTCAGGGCCTAGTTAGAATTCAAAAGGTTAAACTTCTATAACTTGAACTTTTGAAAAAAAGTGCAGTAATAAGTTTTTAAAATCTGATATTTTCTATTTATTAGTGGGCATTTTCATTTTAAATTTTTGAATACACTTCATTGTTTAAAGGGTAATAGAATGCAAAGTAATAGAAGATAATTAATTATTATAACCTAACTTTCTGAAATATTTCATATGCTTTACAAAAACAGAATATCAGTCAATTTTATCTAAACTCGAACACATATTTGCAGGCATTTAAAAGAAATTTTGGTTTAAAAAAATTTTTTAGCAAATCAAAAATTAATTTTGACATTTTTTTTTTTTTTTTTTTTTTTTTTTTTTTTTTTTTTTGTGGGTGGCATACATTAATAAATTTTTACTTTTATTTCCATGTAGCTCCCAAGGTAACTGCTGACCCAGGCCCTCTAATCCCCTTGACTCCTAAGTCTCTGTGTATGTAATACTTGCTTAATGCTACAGCTTATTCCTTTCAGTGTTATCACCAAAGTACTTAAATACGGTGCCTGCAAAGAACTCAACCAGATTGTGATCTTACTTTCAGGATCAGGGCCTAACTATGCAATTAAAAACTGTGAACATTCTACTCTATGTGCTACTATTGTGATTGCACCCAAACATGTGTGGATCTCATCTTCATCATCACTTTTTATTACAACATTGTGATTAATTGTGCAGCTTTTGACTCACATTTCATATTAACAGATTCTTTTTTAAATGTGTTCTACTGTTTGTTCCATTTTTACATTGCAAAACATCAACTGGAAATGCTATGTAAATATGTATATATATATGAATCTTTTTTTTTTATTTAATTTGACATTTTGCCTGTTACTGCTTCATAAAGTGCAATATTACCTAAAAGGTATGTAGTCACTTTCCTAGGAAAAGTATCCCCCCTGTATAACTCATACGTCATGAATTTTCAAACAAAAATTGCCTTTGGATATTTGTATACTTGTTACATATTAGTCTTGATTTTTTTATAGTTAATAAAAATATGAGATAAGATTTTGTTGTATTTTTCTCATACCTTTTCGTAGCATTTTGTTTGTCTATAAATTAAGAATGTAACATTGAAAACTTATTTTGTTTAAGAGTTTTATTAATAAGAATTTTATTTCGTGAATCTTAACTCATGTACATAACCATCTAATAGCACCTTGTAACTAGTTATTTCAAGTGTTTTAGACTCACTTAAAGAAGAAGAAAAAAATTGAAATAATTGTGCATCATTCTAATTGCAATAGATTCATCACTTTTTTAAACTTTTTTATTCTTAATATGAATGAAATGCTGCAAATATAGCATAAAATATGATCTCTTTTATAAAATGTTCGTTTTTTATATAAATGATGCAAATAAAAGTAAAATATAAATAGATTTTTACTGGGTCTTAATTTTCTTTTACCTTTAATTCTTCTATTCATATTCAGGAATCATATAGCATCTTTAAAATACAATTGAATATTTATTTTATAAAATAAGAATTATTTATTGCTTCAACAAGATCTTATTTATTTTGCCTTATCAAAAAAAAATGTGAATGCTTAGAGATATGAATTTTACCAAATATTAGAGCTCTAGAGCAGAAGTTTCCAACCTATACTTCATGAGCCACATTTCATATTGCCATTTTTCATCTCAATGCTACTATGCATGAAAATTTTGCATTTCAGATGCAAAAGAAATCACAGGGAGATAAATATGGTGAATAGGGAGAGTGACTAAATTAGTAATCCAATTATGATCAGAAACTTGCAGACAATCATATTTGAATATTCAGGGCTTTAGGGCAATATTTGCACAAAATTTTCACAACTTCAAATGTTTTGTTAAAATATGGGCACAGATAATTTTCTCAAATTGATTAACCAGCAAACATTCAGATAATTAAATAACAATCATAAAGAAACCACATGGTATTTATACTAATACTTGAAGTCAACTTTTGTTTTCTCGAAATCATCACGGCCGTCACTAAAATGTTTGATCCTCATGAAAAAAATTGTTTTCTTTGCTGTACTATCTCCATTAGCAGCTTTCAATATTTTTAAATATTCTGTTTCTCTAGTTGTTGTTTTGAAAATTGATTCATTATTTTTCATCAACCAAAAGAAGAAGAAAAATGAGATGCCATAGAGAAGTAAAATTTTTTTTAAATGTTGTATGCTTGCCTGTAAGGTCTGATAGTTACTGAATTTACAATGTATACCCATAAATAGAACAGCAATGTACAAGGGCAAGCATAGGACCATAACTGGAGACTTTGGCAGGGCCGAGGGAAAATGAACAGAGCAGAATGTAAACAAAAGATAATGGAACCCTTATTTTTATTGCAGTTAATACACTATAATTGAAAGGAAAAAATTCAGTTAATGTCTTATTGGTGTATATTATTTTTTAATCTTATTAAGTCAAAAAGTAAATGATATCTAAATCTAATTGAGGTTTTACAGAATTTAATGGGAAACATAAACATAAAATAATTGTAAAATTTTGCTTTCATGCTAATTATTCAACATACTTTATTCTTTCTTTTGAATTACAAAAAATTTCTTTTCTGATTATCTAGGAAGCAAACTCATTCATTGTTTTATCCAGATTAACTTTTGTGATTATATATTACTAAGCCACCTTTGGAAGCAATTTGGTTTGCCTGGATTAAAGGTTGCTAAAAATTTAAATTAAACATTTTATGTAACTTGGTCTTAATGGCTTCTGCTGTAAAATATTTTTAAATTTTAATAGACAAATAACTTATACTATCCTAGAAACTTTACACTATTCTTTTCATCGTCCTACATATTTCCCAAATTTTCTGATTATTTTTATACATGCATTTTTATCACAGAAAAGAACAGTAGTGTTTAAAAATGGGTGTACTTAAAAAATTTATCACCTTTGCTTAGTTCTGTAATTAAACCTTAATTCTAAGTTCAACAAATTTTCAAAAGTTTTATTAAAATCATGGGTTTTACTTAAACCTATTTAATAGTATCCTCTGATGATTGGTAAGTTTGCCAGGATTAATGATAGCTAAATTTTTTAGTTAGATATTTTATGTTACTTGGTCATAATGAACTCTTCAGCAAAATATTATTAAGATTCAGGATTTCGATAGATATACAAGGTGATCAAAATTAAAACATTCCCTACTCAGAGCTCTCTATACAGTGAACTACTCAGTGTAAAGGTTCCAAAATTTTTGAACGTACTATTCAAAACGTGGGGAATCGGATTACGAAGAAAAAACACCCAGAAACACCGATAGAAATACAACAGAAAATATGCTAAAAAGACGCAAAAAATACGCGCACGTGGTATGGAATTTTTCCTTTCTAATTTCTATTGTTGATATGGGGAGGAAAAAAAAAGAAGGTAAAAAAGTGAAGAAACTGAAACTGTCATTGTAACTGCAATTTCCCACTATAAGCACAAAACTTTGCATAAACCTTTGGTTTGCTGCTGCTGTTCTAGGCTTAAAAGGGATAAAGCTGGGAAAATGTCATTCTTATCAGCGATGACTTCGCGCTTTGCTTGTAAAGTTGTTTTATGAAAACCAAGCAAATGTTGCAGCTGCACTTCGGAAGTTTCATCGACTTGGGAATTTGCGCAAAAAAGGTATCAAATCACGCTCTTTTTTTTTTTTTTTTTTTTTTGGACCCCACATGCAACAGCGGTTTAATTATTTTTATGCAAGATGAAGCGCCTCCAAACATTGGACTCTGTGTACAGCAGTTTCTTGGGCATCATCTTGCCGGCAAGATTATAGAGTAATTAGTTGTGCTTTTCCGACAACCTAACTATACCGTTCTATACATCTTAATTCCTGTGATTTGTGGCTTCTCGGATACTTAAAAAACATTGTATATCATGACGTCTGGTAACCCTGGTAGATTGAAAGTTTGACATATATTATCAAATTTCAAAGTATATATGTGGCAAGTTTGGTAATTCTAGGTCAAACATTAGGCCCATATGGTGTCATCACAGACATATTCGTCTTTATTGATCTGTAAAGATTGAGAGCAGAATCAAACTAGCGTTTCTTTCCAATTCCATACTGATTCGCAAATGTCTATTATTATTAATTTCCGTTTTAAGAATGATGGTTCTGTCCTAGATATAGTCATAGGCATTGATGCATATCTTGAATACATCAAGAAAACTCGTTGAAAGTAAACTGTGATTTATTTTCAAATTTCTCTTTAAATGATCCTATAACTAAGAGAATTGTTGATAACGCTTGCTTGGCCTGTTCCAGTAAGTCCAACGAACTCGGAGGATTCAGAATTGTTCAATCAATCCTCTGCACGAAGAATGCGCTAAATTCCAAGAAACTAGAGTAGGATAATACAACATTTCTTGAAATAGCAATTGCTGTCGGCCACACAGGAAAGTATATCGCTTTTTATCAATTATAAAAAGTGATTGCTGTATAATCTACTGAAGAAAACATTATTTTCGACCTTTGTTTTGTTCTTTTATACCTAATGTTCTTCTAGGACCCTCGATTTCAGAATTTTACCAGATTATTCTCGTAAGTACTACTTTTGTTTATGTTATCGCAAACTTACCCAATTTTTTTTAATCTGTGCCGGCCTCTAAAAGAAGTATCGACTGTTAACAGCGTTAATATAATTTTAATTAGTCATTAATGTGTTATCAATTTATTTATAAGAATTAAATTTTCTTTCTAAGTGAATAATTTCTCAGCTTGAATAAAAGGAAATCTCCAAAAGGGAAAAGGTAAACTCCAAGCAGTATTCGCATTGTTTGAATCTTTAGTATAGCATATGGACTTTTAGTTTTAATTTCCACTAGCCTTACAAAATTAGATTTGATTAGGTATATTTACATCTGTTCTTAGTTTGTTTAGGTATATTTGCATCCCATTCTGAAGATACATAATTGTCTTTTGTTGATGGAACTCAAAAATTTGAGCTGACAAATAATGATGATGGCACCTGAGCCAGCATCCGCTCCCCAAGCTTCCACGCCACGTGAATGAGAAGGCAATGCACCATACCATCTTATCCGATGGCTCTTTAGAGGAATATGGTTTCCGCCCAGCCGATAACTTGTCATTAAATCGCTGTGATCTTCATTAACAGAGAGATAGACTTTTCGTTCACTGATTTCATTCAAAATTTGGTAAAAATCTATAATTTTGAGCCAAATTTAATCTCAATAACTGGGGGGTTCCCAAGCTTTTCAACATAGCGATACATTTTTAGAAACCTAATCTATAGCGACCCATTTTATCCTAAGTGCATTGAATATTTTCAAAGACGAACCAAAAAGAACTTTTATGAAAAAATATCTATATTGAAAAATAATTCTGGAAAAAATTATTTCTATTTTTGGCTTTTCTGAAGATTTTGTTGTTGTTTATAATGGCGCCATGATCAAGATCGCTGACGAAATCAGCGATTTTAAGCCAAGGGAGCGTCTCTTGTTTTAGTAGCGCCAACTAGGGCCAAGAGTACGTCTTAGCTACTCACGCATCACATTTGCTTGCTCAACCCCTTTTTACAGGGGGGCACATTCACACATCTCACAGATAGAACAGATGAAGAACAACCATGCCCGAACCGAGACTCTAACCCAGAACGCCCAGATCAGGGGAAAACGCGCTACCCCTATGCCAGGACGCCGGCTAGAAGATTTTAAGCCTACATAACATTTTTGTAATTGTGGGAAGGCATATATGCTTTCAAGACCTAATCTCGACTTAAAAAGTTTAAGAAACCCAATTCTTACTTCTTTTTGAATTAATGCCTTCCTTAAATGAATTGCGCAAAATTGAATTCATGCGTAAAGTGAAACAATCAAAATACCGATATAAATCCAAATATTTATTTTCGGACAGGATTTGCCGATTTGAGGAGAATAGTACAGTATGCTTGAACTCAAGGTTCGTAACCTCCGATCATAACAGGTGAATAGAGTAATGGCATGAAAATGATATTCCTTAGTAAAAGATTGTGCAAGAAAAATAAAGGTTTACTTAACATATGACCATTTATAATAACACATGAAAAAAACCCGAAGAAGATTTTACTTCAATAAAGGAGTGAACAAAAGCATAGATTCATTGAAATCTAAATGTAGAATTCTTTGACAACTACAGTGCTTTCTCTTTACACGCTTCGTATATGAGATAGCGAAAGATGTACTAAGAAGAATCCTATTGCGAAATATGTTTTCTAACTCATCGAAGAAATAAACAGATAAGAGAGACATCGGATAAAGAAAGTGGCCATGAACCGACTAATCTCATTATAAACTCTGATGTGACTGGAAATGCCATCGTTCTTTTATCGAATTCTTCTATTGGACTTTCTTCTTCGTGAATTTCTGGTGCAAGGACCGTCATTCTGAATCAATCAAAGTTTAATAACATTCATTTAAGAAACTATAAAGTATGCCATCTTAAATTTTTTCTGCTCAGAACAAAATTTCCATCATAAAAATGTTGGCAGAATTCAAATATAAATAAGAAAATTCAGCATTAATGAATTATAACTTAAGATGAAAATTAATTACAAAATCAATGCATATTCATCTCCTCCGTAAAACTAAGTATTATCTTTCAATGGGTGGTTGAAATTAAATACTCAACGAAGTGTAAAAAAATGATATGAACGTGTTTACAATTTTTGTGTATAATATTGGTTGCAAAATGTAATAATCTAGATTTTTTTTTAATTCTCACTTCCTTGTATATAAAGTATACAAAGAAAAAACATTGTAATAATAAAAAAATTCTAAATCGAGATTTTGTCGATCTCCATGTTTTAGACCATCCTGAATTCAAAAAAACACATTTTTGGAACTATGTCTGTCACTTTATCTATCTGTGAACACGGTAATTCAAAAATTCTTTGAGCTAGAAAATTTGTTATGTGGAATTTACATTAAATGTGTAGATTTCTGATTTTAAACTAAAACCTTATACTGGAAGTCTAGGTGCCTGATTGTCCATGCAAAGTAAACCTGTTATTTACAGAACGCAAGAAGTTAGAAAAATAAAATTTGGTACACAGTATTATCATCTAAAATGCATATTCGGGTAAAATTTTGAAAAAAAAATCGTCAGCAAGTTGATTTTCTGTCTGTCTGTACATTCGTATGCTTATAAATGTGATAATTCAGAATTTCAATGAATTAGATAACTGAAAGTTAGTAAGGGATCTTGTCGTTAAAATTGCAGTTTTGTGTCAATTTTTATTTCAATTAATCATAAAAAGCCGTCACAACGGCATGTTCATTTTCCCTGCACTACGAAGTACAAAATGCTTATGTGTGAACTCTGAAAATAAAAATCTGAGCACTCATGGCATTCACGGCCTTGCCCAATTTCCATAATTTTTATGTAGATGGGAGGGGAATAACACTTTTATTAGAAAATATACGAAAAACCTTCAGAGAGACCTTTTTCCTGGTTTTCAAAAATTTCAAAATGTTATTAGATTTAGTGAACTCCTTGAAAATGTTATATAGCCTTCTCTATGAGTAAATACAGCATTTGGGAGGAATATTCAACTGACTAAAGCGCTTGGAAATCAGTGAGGTTTTTTCCCTAATATTGTCTCACATATTTTATAATAAAAGTGTTATGCCAGAGAATGCATTGCATGGCAGAGGTACACAATTGTTACGAAATATTAACCTTTCACCTGTGGTTACAATATCATTTGTTAAATTTGATATATTTAATTCGTTGCGTTTTTTAGTTATGGCGCTTGCATGTTTTTGAAAGTACAGACTGACAGACTTGCTATGCTAGATTTGGTTCAAAATTGGATAGGTGTCTACACACTATAAATGTTAAATCTGTGTGCAGAATTTCATTTATCTAGCTATCTTCATTTTGTAGTTATCGTGTTAACTTATATTCGGACAGGCAGACCTGTAAGACTTTCTTAAGAATATCAACTGTTCCTGGAAACCAGACAAGGAGATATGAGATCTTATGAAGCGATCTCCAACAACAACGTCCACACGCCGTATGATTCCAATCTCTTCCGTAAGTGTGTCATTCTAATATTAAATTAGCCAGCACAAAATTCGATATATCTCATTTTAATGGATCATTTAGAAATTAAAATTTACAAATATATAAACATTTAAGGTGACTGCCTACGTTCGAGACAATTTTTTTAAAGACTATTTTTTAAGCTTTAAATTGTGTTTTCTAGTTCAATAAGGATTTAAAAAGAATAAACATCTGTCAAAAAATTTCTGTGACTGTCCCATTTTTTTTAAATTGATAAATTTGATGTAAATTTTAGCAAAAGTTAACCAAAACGATTAATACTCTACACAAAATTCTAATTCAGGAATTAAAATTTTCTTTACACATAGCATACATAAAATGGTTATGTTCAAAATGAACTAAAATCTAAGAGATTGATTAAAATGCAAAAATATTATGAAGGTTTTTATGTTGCAATGTAGACATTATTCTTAAATTTTCAACTATTTTCTAGCATAAAAGGCCATAAGTAAAAAAGTATTTACTGTACGTCAATACTTTTAGTTCATTTCATAGACAATAGCGTAAAGAACATTATCTGAAAATTTCATTAAAAATATTAATTAATACTGGAGATATCAAGTTAATGGTTTACAACTTCTATCAAAAAATTTTTGAGAAAAATGAGTTTAAAGCTTACAATTAATATAAAAAAGTATTTCCTCTTCATAAAACAGTCTAAAATTCTCCCCATTTATAAGTTAAACCTTCTTTTTCTTCATGTATTGGACATTTTTTCTTTTGCTGATCTCTCATTGTTTTTTTTGTGTGAACTTTTGCAGCTGGTAATGAATGCCTTTTTGAACTACAAATACATTCATATTCAAAAAGTTTTAGTCCTTCTTGAGTGTAACAGCCAACTTCTATTTGCAATTGATTTAAAATATTTTTTATGCCGTTGCCACCTTTATTAAACTGAAGGGCAGCAATATAGGACCCCAACGACAGAGTTTGGAGTTCAACGAAATGTTATTTTGGGACTATATTCCAGAACAAACTATTAAAACTCTCATTAGCGTTCTATGTCATTCCATGCAAGCTTTTCTTTAACAATTTTTGATCGCAAAGTTTCATGTATACAGGATTTATGATATTTATAATGTTTTGCGTAGTCCAATGGATTTCCCAAGAAAGGTTTTCCCCTGTGCTTTGCTTATTGATATTTACACCAGCTATTGGCTCCTACTGGACATTGAAAATACATAGAATGTTTCGATCTTGAGCAAAAGTGATAAAATGCTACAATAACTCCAGATTGAATGTTTTTTATACTCTCAAGATTACTACTAATGGAAATTCCATAGTAATTCTATAATCTATCGATAAAATTATCAGAATTTGCCCTTTCAGGCCCTTTGTTGATTTTTTTTTTCAATTTCTGTAATCGTCTGCCAATTCTTTTTTGGACATGGCCAATAAATACATTCTAATTTGATCACCGTATTTGCACCATATATATATTTTTCACAGCATTATGCACTAGAAACATCATAAAATCATTATTTGCGCTTTAAACCTAAGAAAAAAAGGTAAAGAATATGTTAAAAGTGGCATTTTACAACTTCCGGTTGCAGACTGAAACTAAAAGTGGCATTTTTGCAAAATTTTTTTGAACAAGATGTTTGAAAATGCCATTTTCAATGTAGGCAGTCATTGAAAATATGTTAAAAGTGGCATTTTACAACAACTTCCGGTTGCAGACTGAAACTTCCGGTTAATTTTAAAGTACACTGCACTTTTTTAATTTGATATATCTCGGCTTCTAGAAAGCATAAAATGAAAAACGGTTTTGAAAGAAAAAAAAAAATGTTTTAACTAAATATTTTTGCAAAATTTTTTTGAACAAGATGGTTGAAAATGCCATTTTCAATGTAGGCAGTCACCTTAAACAGTAAAAGAGAACGTTTTAATCATTTTATGCACATTTTTGAAGAGAGATAATGAATTTCACTATAATCAAAATATAGTGAAAAGAAAAAGAGGAGGCATTTAAGAGTGAAATAAATGTTTTTATATTACATCAGGTTATTTTTTAAAAGATATCTCTAGTTTCAATCAGATGGTAAGAGCGGTAATTAAACCAGCACTCTAGTTTCTAAACTGCCACACACACCAAGAGAAGAAACAATGAAACTACCGTAATACAAAATATTGATCAGAATGTTCAATAATTTTGAAACTTAAAATTTTCTTTTCAGGATAATTCATCTTATTTTTGAAACAAAGTCAATATATTTCCAAAAAAAGTAGAAAAAATGCCATTTAAATTTAGAATTAATACCAGATAAATTTAAAATAATGCATTAATGCCAGCGTGTCATTTAAATTTAGACTAAATACCAGATAAATTTAGGATTAATGCATTAATGCCAAAGATGTCATTTCAATTTAGAATTAATACCAGATAAATTTAGAACTAATGCATTAATGCCAGTGGTGTCATTTAAATTTGGAATTAATATCAGATAAATTTAGGAATAAAGCATTAATGCCAGAGATGTCATTTCAATTTAGAATTTAAATGACAACACTGAATGAAATTTCATTTTGAAAAACATTAGAATTATTGTGAAAAAATATAAAAGTTAAAATAGAAATAAAGTTTAAGTAAACATTTTCCCCACTGTACTTGAACTTATCCAAGAATGAACTTTTATCTCTCGTGCAGACGATTTTTCTTTGGTACGAAGTCCAAATACCCGATGAAAGACAACTCAGTTAATGATCGGAGCTTTATCTCCAGAAAACTCGAGAGAAACGGAACAACTTTTACGCCACTAACCTATATCCTGACAGTTTGACCATTTTCTTCAGCTTTAAAGAAAATGAGATTTCCCATAAAATGGAAGCCTGACTATAATAAATTCTGCAAACTTGACAGAGACTCACTTTATTCCATCTTACCATTAAGCCAAGAATGGTCATTGAAATGTATCTGGGCAAAAGATCGATCTGGTTTAGTGAAACCTAATACAATTGAAATTTGGAGAAATTCTACAATTGGTGACGCTTCGATTGCAGGAACTCTTTGTATTCTGTACGGTCAGGACTGCTTATTGGAAAAGTGTTTTAACAGATCGATTTCAGCAGGCTATGATTATACAGTAATAGAATTTGATTATGATTTCGATGTTCATTGTACTGAGAAGATTTTTTTTATAGACGGACATGTAAAAATATCTGAAAAAGATACGGAAACTGGAGCCTTTGCAGATTTATCAGATGACTTTGGATGTTTAATTGGCGCGAATGCTCCATATTTTTCAGATGTGAAATTGAAATGTGGAACTTGTATTATGCCCGCTCACAAAAACATTCTTTGTGCAAGGTCGCCTGTGTTCGCTGCTATGTTTTTAAGTCCAATGAAAGAAAGTGTAACAAATGAGGTGGATATCGTTGACATCAGCCCTTCTGTTCTTCGAGATATGCTAACTTTCATCTATACCGGTAAAAGCAGGAACATGACTGTATCGTCTGCTGGTGATCTCTTGTTTGTGGCTGAGAAATACCAAATTCAGTATCTCAAAACTGTGTGCTGCAGTTACATGAAAAGCAATATTTCTGTTGAAAATGCGATGAAAATCTTTATGCTAGGAGATATGTATGATCAGGATCTGAAAGTCTTTGCGTTACAGTTTATTTGTACAAAATTCAATGAATTTTCGGATTTGGAACAATTAGAAGATTGGAAGCTTCTGCTAAAGGAAAAACATTCATTGGCTGTAGAATTGTTAATATCACTAATCAAAGCTAGAGATAAAAAGATAAAAGGATACAAGAAAATACAAACATTAAGTGTGATGGGGTTAATTTGATATCACGTGAAATTTTCTTTGTGAAATCCATTTTGTATATGATCTTTACTGCCATTAATTGAAATTTATTGATTAATGCTATCTTTTTATATGAAAAGCACTTATTATTAATTTAAACATCAAAAAGAATACGAGGTAAGATTTGTGCAGTAAACCACTGATTCTTTATTTAATTACACATTTTGATTTAACCAATTAATTTATTAAGTTTACATTATCACGATTTCTGATAGATTAAAATTTTCTCGTATTGTATATTATACAAATTTCATTCCTATTACTAGTAACGGTAACTTGACTATAGTAAATTTCTCATATACGCATAATGCAAAGTAAATATTTCATCTCTGATAAAATATTATTTGACATTATCATACATTTTGACGTTGTCTCATGAATTTAATTTAGTATGAATTTATTACTCATGTATTTTTATTTCTTGTTTCGTTTTCATCATCCATGATGTGTAATAGTATTTACGAAATATAAATCAGAATTCAAGTTTTTTTTTATTTTTATTATTATTATTATTATTTTAATTTTATTGAGTAATGAAATGAAAAATAAGTTCAATAACAATATTTTCTATTCAATCTTTTATATATTTAAAAATTCTTTCTGATCGTGAGTATTGTTGTGTTCAGTAATGTTTATATATTTTAATATCTACTGATTTATCGTATTGAATAGACATTTACTCAAGGTAAACTTTACAGTTAAATGTGAAGTATTTTTTTATATTTATTCTATATTCATATATTTTATTAGATTGATGTTTTTTTAATTTAAAAAAACACATATTGTGACTTAAAAATTTTTTTGAAACTCTTTAATTTTGAAGATAATGTTTTTGAATCATAGTTTTTTTTAAATAAAATATTCTCCAAAAGATTTTTTTTTCTTTTCGTTTCCCCAAAGCATTTTCAAATTAATTTTTAAAAACATATACTGTAGCCTTTAATTTTATTGAAACTCTTTAATTTCGGAGATAATGTTTTTGAATTATAGTTTTTTAAAATAAAACATTCTTCAAACGATTTTTTTCTTTCCGTTTCCACAAAGCATTTTCAAAAAAAGGAATACTAAATTGTTATAGCAATTATCACAGAAATTACATTAAGCAAATTAATCATAAACTATATAAAATGAATAAAAACAATGAAAAAAAAACGAATATTTAACTTTGAAAAAACAATTTATTTTCCAAATTGATGCAGAATCCACTGAAGAGAAGTAATTTTTTTATATATATATTATATATTCGAATAATTTATTAGATATATTTTTTAATATTTAACACGTATACAGTAACTTTCAGTTAAATTGAAATTCTTTAATTTTAGAGATAATGCTTTGGAACCATTATTTTTTTAAAATAAAATGTTCTTCAAACGATTTTTTTCATTATTTCTCGTTTTCACAAAGCATTTAAAAAAACAAATAATAAATTGTTACAGTAATTATCATAGAGTAAAATTAAATGAAGTAATTGCAAACAAACGTATATTTTTAAGAAGATTTTCTTAACAGCAGAAACAAATATTTAACTTCAAAAAGACAATTTCTTTTCCAGACTGATACAGAATCTGCCATTTTGCAATTATTTTTGAAAACAATGATACCCCCCCCCAAAAAAAAAAGATTTATCTTTCCTAAGCACCTCTAAAAGGTTTGATCAATCTCTGTTGTGCTTATAAAGTATTTTCAAACATCTAAACTTTTTCTTGCAAAAATAGAACAATGGAAATTTCTTCCAAACAATATGTAAAAAATTCAATACGCGATTACTGAAATTAAAATAGGGAAAGCATATATATAAAGAAAAGGAAGAGGAAATCAATTAAACTGATACATAAAGCTCTCCGTTAGCAATGTCAAATCATGCATGATTTCATCAAATAAGATTGGCAGGGAATTTACTTTTTTGTTCTATTAATTAATTAACGTAGCAGCCTGGCGGTCCTTCATAGACAATAATTCAATTATTTGAGAAAAAACACAATGTGGTTGCTATTAAAAACTTTGTATGAATTCCTTAACGAATAGATAACCTTAAAGCATATAAATATCCACTTTGATAAAATTTAGCGAAAATAAGGTTAAGAATTACGAGTATGAGCCCATTTGTTAAGCATTTTTCATCATTGAAAGGTCTAGTTGTGTTAAAACAAAATGAGAATACATTTCCAAAGCACCGTGTAAGAAAAGAAAATTTGATAAAATAATTTTCCCAAGTTTTTTATTAACTTTGAATGTGCAGTACTACAAAAGACAAAAAATATGGCCAAACTTATTGCCAAGTTAGTCATTGCTTAAAGAATAGTAAGACATGCAGTGTAGATCTTTCTAGACAAAATCGTGTATAATTTGATGTTGCCAACTCTCAAATCAGTATAATTTGAAGGTGAATAAAAATATAAATGAATAAAAATTGAAATTTCACTCTAAAAAAATGCGACATCAAAATAATCGAAAGGAATTTTAAAAATAAAATACTTTCTCAGAATTCAATAATAAAATTTTAATTATCATGAATTCAAATTGGCAACAGCAAATATATTGAAAATTTTAATTTGCGCTTCTTTCAATAGTCGGTTAGAATTGAAAATAATGTTTCTACTAAATAAATAACAATGTCATTAATAATAATTAATCATAATGAAAGTAAACAGTACTTTTAGTAATAAATTATTTTTTATCAAATAAAACTGGTGCAAGAAAGAATAAGCATATATATTTATATATATCTATATAAATGAACTTAAATATTAATAATTATATTTTGACGAAATATTTTCTTTGTATTGGATAAAAAAAAATAACTCGAACTTTTTTCCCTCTTTTAAAAATTTATCTAAGTCACTATTATCAATGTCAAATTTTATCTACAACATTCCGAGCAATAATGCTGTCTCAACCTTCTCATAGATAAACATGAACCCGACAAAGAGCATCGCTTCATTCATCAAAATAAGAGGTAACAGTTTTTTTTTTTTTTTTTTTTTTTTTATGTGTTTCGATACGTGTTAAAACAAGGCCTTGCGGAAAGTTCTTTAACCCCAGATGTTACAGCCTTGGAATAGAAAAAAGTGCCTTTATGCGCAAATGGCATTGCATGAAATCATTTAATAATCACCAAATTATTAATTTTAATAATTGTATTTGCCAATGGTTAGAATTTATTCCTTATCAGGTTATGGAAAAGAACATACAGTAGTCAAAAGAACATTATATCACATTGGCAGTGGCTCAATTATAGAATAATAAGAATAAAGAAATACAAGACGAGCAGGCAATGGCGGATTTTGAGATCCATAGAATTGCACATTTTGATGCGACTTTTTTAAATAAAAGGTCAATTTTATTTCAGATGTCAACATTTTGTATTTAGCATGATTAATTTTCTTTAATTTTTTATTTTAGTAATTGTGTGAAAATCTTTTTTTAATATGTTTATCACGAAAAAAAATGATTAAATTCATACAAATCTTAAAAAATTCATTATTAGTTGATGACTTTTTTACTTGCAAGTAAAAACATTTAATTATTATGACAGAACGCAATATGTAAAGAACTTCAAACGATTATAACTTTAAAAACTATTATTTTACTAGGTACGTTAGTTTGACTAATCAATTAAATTACGATTAACATTCCAATATATTATAAAAATGTCAATTTTTAATTTGTTACTTTAATGAGTTAAATATAAACACGCATTGCAGCTCTAATATTTTATAATTTGTATTTCTTACAAATTTATCTGTTTGGCAATTAGGATAACAATATCTCTTACATCGATCTGCCTACTCTCCCCCTTACTTTTAATCTAGTGGATCTAGTTAATCTAGAGGTACCTAATCGGAAATCTTACCTGTATCTCTCTACAATTGCATAAGATATTAATATAGGCTTAAATTCCCTGGACTGAAAAATGAGTCTCACTTTAAATAATTGCCGGGAGCTCCATATTAGCTACATCATTGCTCAGAGGTATGCATTTCAAAACATTTCGAAGAAGAATAATGAAGTAATAGAGGCTACTCTTCATTCTTTGTAATATTGAATCATTCAGAAAGTTTGAAAGGTCTTCGTTTCAGAAATATAACATTTTTATTGAAACAATTAAGAAAGATAAAATTTTTACTAAAACAAACTAGTTATTTCTGACAGAATTTTTAGACTTATTTGAAAGGAAAAAAATCGATATAATCGAATTTTTTCCTTTGATCTTTCAGTGGTAGACTTTTTCATTTTATCAATTAAGAAGCAAAATTGGAACCTTAAATCGTTTCGCTGATGACTGAAGTAATGGGCAATAATATCTTGTTGCTCCCAAATTCTATTGAATTAATAATACGTTTGTTTGCATTTTTCAACAATTGAAGGATTTAACTAAACTTCTTTGCCGATTTTATTTTACAATTTTAAAATTAACGTTTTTTTATGTTGATCTTGATCTCATTATATTATATATAAAGCCTGAGCATTGTTTAGAATCAAAAGGGTATGATTGTGGTGGAAATTGATTCTTGCTCTGTGCTTTCATTCATCACGTTGATAAGACATGATAAATTTTTATTTAATATCCGGTTGGGTTCTTTGTATGTTTCATTTCTCTTAATATAAGGTCCAAGGCCAGGAAGACGAAAGGAATGCCTTACAATGAAATTGAACAAAGTGACCACCTCTGGCGTTCGGAGGAATACGAAAGGTCATTCATAAGAATTAATTTAACATCATGCTTGTGGCCTAAAAATACATCAAGATAGATTTATTTTTCTGTTTTGAAAACTATTCGCAATAAATTACATTCTACTAATTTTAAATAAAAATACATTATTTTTCTTTTAACCTTTTTTTTTTTCAGTGCTTTCACACTCAAATACCAATGTATGGACTTGACAAATGTAATTATGGCAAGTATTTTTTAAAAATAGGCTCTCATTTTACATTAGTTCCCAAAGTTGGAAAAATATACAAAAAAATGTTAATCAGTGTTTGGTGACTATGGCGCCAAAATAGATTATACCCGAAACATCGAGAATTTTCCCGATCCGTCCAGTAGGAACCGAATTACGCCTCGAACGTTCCTGATTAGTTGAGAGGCTTCTAGCCTCGCCTCCTGAGACCTATAAAAGGAGCAGCCTGCAGCTGCCGGATTGACGGTGAATTGAGTCGTGGACCAGTGGAATCGAGTCATGGACCGGTGGTGAATTGAGTAGTCGAAGAGTGATCGGAAGCGACAGAGAAGAGGTAGTCGTGAACCAGTGGAGTCGAAGAGTAGTCGGAACCGACGGTAAAGAACTGGCCTTCCAGAGATAAGCGGAGTAGCGACGGAGTGAAGCTAGTGCTGAACTAAGTTGTGCGCTACTGTCTGCAGTAGAGACTTGTTGTATGCTGCACGTCTCGGCTGAAGATAATCGTCTTCTGTGCTGTATATAGTTGTCGTCTTTGTGTAAATAAACGTCGTTGTTTTATTTTCTACTGCTGCCTGGTGATTGAACGTTCTCCACACCATATAACTCCCACTATCCAAACGAACCCCGGGAAATTTCGTAACAATATATATATATATATTTGCCCTTTATTGCCAAATTTGGTTTGGGTAGTAAAAACTGCGTTCGAACTCTATATTTTCGCCTCATCATATATTTTTAAAAATGACATAAACACACTATTTGTTTTTATGGTACTGCCAAGAGCTGTCCCCATGGGGTATTCATAAGACTCTAATCATTAACATCTTCAAACTAACTGCTGTTGAAATTTTAAAAATTCCCACTGGCAAAGTTTTAGATCGGAAATTGTTTCAAAATATACAAAATAAATGAAACAGAAAACTTATCATTAATAGGATTTCGTACTTGTGCATAAGCAAAGCGCAATTTCAATGCATGGGAAACACCAATGAAAGAAATAGGCGAAATATCAAAATGGAAACAAACGCACATCAAAATGGATTTTCAAAAGATCTTTAATTTTTCATTATTGCATTGCACATTAGATAACAAAATAATCAAATTAGCATGCAGTCAGAAAACCACGTCCATTTTGTTATGAAAACAAATGAGCAACAGACAACTTGTTTAATAACATAAATAGAAAAATACTGCACCCAGTAATAAAAAACATTTATTACATGTAGCTTAAACTTCAAGCACCACAAACACTGATCGTTCAGTATAGTTGTCTAATTAATTCTCAGTACAAAAATAATTGAATGCATCTATACAGGTACGAATTTTCTTTTAAGATAATATTTTTCTCAAATTTAACAACAAGGATTTATTTCTTCCAAAGACTAAAACTACACAAAATATTTTACGACTGAAATCTAAAGAATAAGGAAATGTAACTTCTCTATGAATGAGTGAACTAACATTTTTATGTGACAAAAATAGGATCAATAAATATTGTATTCCATAAAAAATTAATAACAGGAAATCAATAAAAACACGAAGGAAAATAATAAAAAAATACATCAGACTAATAAAACAACACGCTACATAAAACAAAGCAAATATAATTGTAGACATAAAAATTTAGTCAAAAAGCCTGTACCACTGAACCTAGTTCTACCCATGTGGCGTTTACATTTTTTTTTTAATTCAGAAATGAATCCGATTGCATTGGACAACATACTTCGGATTCACCATTAAAGTTAATTGAAACAAAAACGAATTGAATCCCCAAGCCTTTACATTCCCAACATACGGTAGACAGTGATGGATCCATCGACATTGACGTGGGTCACTCGACCCGAGTCGAAGCGGTGCGGGAAATTGGCAACAACATCTCCGTCCACCACGCAGACGTAGCTATCTTCCAAACACAGGATGTAAATGTCGACTTCAGATCCTGGAGCAATTGGATTTTCTTCCCGGAGTTCCTCCTCCCAGTTGCCGCCATTTCGGGAATTCATAACCAGTTCGTGGACAGGCTCGAAGCGGGGATTGAAGTGAATGGCAATGTCGGAATCAGATTCGCCGCATTGGAGATTGATTTCGAATCTAAAAAGAGATGAACTTCAAGTCAGATGTACAAGGATACAAATCATACAAGTATTGCATTTTATATTTAAAGTTATTGTGTACAAAAAATCTTACAAACCAAAAAGAAAATATGATTAAGAGTTTTTTCACAGTTTAACAATTTAAGAAACATACACTTTGTGCAGAACGTCGGAAGCATGTTTACTAGAAACATCGACAAGTTTGAATTATTAATTAGGAAAGGTAGGTAACTGCCTAGGAGCTCCTCAACTTTGGAGATTTGAGATATTTTTGAAATAATTTCATAATAATAAAATCTTGTGCTTCAATTTGATAAATAGGGTCTATGTATTCGGTCGTAACTAATTAAAATCAAGTATCGCGTAGTTTTAAGAACAAATTGTTAAGATTATTATGCTTTCGCATTCGATTGCAGATCAGTTTTCAGTTGGCTGTGTGACTTAAAAATAATGAGCCATGGCAAACTCTGCAAAATACGTTAAAAACAGTTGTAATTTTCTACTAGGTTCTTTAAAATTATTTTTAAAATCTAACACTTAAAAAATTGACGAAGCTTTGGTGGAAGGGGTTAGAAACTACTATATAGTCACAATCTTCCATCATATGGTTTTGATATGTTTGTTCCTCTGAAAAAGACATCGCTCTCCGATTAAAAACCACATTTTATTACCATGGATAGTGTTTGAAGTTGGTCCCAATCTCAGTCAAACAATTTTTATGGATATCCCCCTACTTCACCGACTGGTAAATAAGTGGAACAAGTACTTGTATAATTTTGGCGAAAAATATGAACAATGCCATCTCATTCTGTGGCTCCCATTTTGCTTTAATTTGACCCACTCCATATATCCAAATGTTAACTTTTAGTCATGGTTAATGTCTATCTTTTATTGCCCTATTTCCCATAAGAGAAAATATAACTTATAGATGAAACTCCAGATGAATGAATTGGTTATCTTATTTGTTTTGCTATATGTAAAAGTCCTCCACAGACAAAGGCCTCGTTTAATGCATTGCCAAATAAATTGTACTATTAATTCTTATGGCGAAATTGAGATGTTTAGTTGCTCGATATTTCATTAAAATGATCAAATCTATCCTCAACAGGATTCTATTCCTGAATGGAATTTAAATTGCTCTAAGAAAGCTTAATTTATTTTACAAAGAATGAATTGAAAAGCACTCACTCTTGAAAAGCACTTTTGATAACTTAATTTGTTTTATGTCTAACTGTAATAAATTGGCCAAAAAAGAAGAAAAAATCAGTCATACACCTTAAGAAATTAATCATTTCTGAAATATTGGTACATTTTAACAGTACGTTTCACCGAGGTTTGTAGAAGTTTTAATTTCTAATGATAATTAATACTCAATGAATAAAAACACAATATGTGCCACTTTGGTTTTTGAGTTTTATAAGGAAATGCACCAAAACCATTTATAATTTATAAACAAATGTGCTATCAACTCTCCAATTAATTAGTTATGCAAACTTATAAATATAAAGTCTGGTTTGTTTCATTCAAGGATTGTCGAATCACATTAACCACTTCTTTTCTGATGCAATAATTAATTTTTATAAGTTATTTATGAGAAGCAGCACTTACCTGGAGGGAGAATCGTGAACTTTACCAGAAACATGCACTCCCTTTCCTGGCCCGAAACCTGCAGGGAGGGTCATAGTAACAGGAGTGGTCTGCAATTCAAAATGAGAATAGTATTAAGTTTTTATTAAATATGAAAATTTTTCATAAGGCTAATTTTTTTTAAATTATAAAATGAGTTGAGTTTTCTTATGCACAAAAGCCATCTTTGGCTAAGCTAAATTGAAATAACATAAAATATAGCTTCACAGCCTTCAAAGTACTTTTTGTCTGCATTCGTGGGCTCGCCGCGAAGATGCTACAGTGGTTGAAAACATTCATGACTCTAATACAGTAGAAACAAGATAATTCAAAGCTGACGGAACAGAAATGCGAACTATCCAACAATTCGAATTAAATAAAGTAAATTCTGTTAATAAGTAAAATAGAAAATTCAAGTGTTCAGAGAAAAATTCGAGTTAGTCAAGTTCCACAGTATCTGAAAGTATTATTGGTTGTTTCCGTCCTCTTTTGAAAGATTAAAAAAAAAAAGCTGCCACTTAAATTACATTTTTATAATAAGAAACGCATAAAAATCGGATTTAGAAGCGTTAAATTTGTTACAACATTTATTGTAAATAATATTACCGTACGTGTACAAAGTAGTTTTTAATCATTAGTTATCGATTATACAGCAAAAAGACTCGAAATGTATTTGTTTTTTAAAAAAACATAACCCCCCCCCCCCCGACATTATTGGCTGAAATTTATAAAATATGTTTTGTATTGCCGTTTTAATTTCCAGTCTTTAAAACGTAAAAATTCTCTACATTATTGAGTCTCTCTAATATTGCTTCCCTGCATAGCTAACAGGACAGTGAAAAGAGTTTTGCAGATATTTAAATGGATGTTGAATGGACATAAGATCAACGAATCCCAAACGTGGCGAAAAAAACGAGGGTTCTAGAAAATACTAAAATTTTGGCAATACCTCAATCAGAACTCGAGATTCGATAAATATTTCAAAAAAATTCGTCACGAAGACTATAAAAACATGAGAGAGTAACAGTGAGTCGAATCCAGTGAATTCTCTCTTATTATTATGATCGCAAAACGAGCTCCCTAGCTGCAATCTGTGCACTATCATGCTGTGTTGTTATTTAATTAGGAATTTGCTTTTGGTATATAGTTGATTTATAGTTGATTTCTGTAAGTTCTGTCATTATGATTCTACTGTAGTTTGCTACCTTCTGTTTGTGTTTTCTTGGGGAATAAATAATGCATCTTTCTATGTTACCGGGTTTGTTGGAATTCTCGTCATACACCACCGGGAAAATTTTACAACAATACGCACACTGGTTGTAAAAAAACTCACTCTATAAATTATTTATATTTTTTCTTGATATTCAAAATTAAAAATTACAATACTGTATAATTTAAAACTTCATTAATTTACAAGAATCCTAAAAAAGGAATTATACAATATTCCCTTGACCTCAATTATCAAAGCGAAACTTTTCTTTATAGATAAAACCACTTTCAATTTCGGTACAGAGAAATCGTTTATGCTCAGAACAGCAAATGTTTACGATGTAAAAAAAAAAAAAAAAAAATGAAACTTATTACTTGATAAACGAATCTTAATGCTACCATTTTACTTCTGCAATAAAATTTCAATGAACGGTGAATCGTGATCAAATGGATACTTACAGCTCGCAGAGCCTGGACGGTTTTATCATCGAAAGCGTCGATATCGATGTCAGGAATCTGTGCAGGCAGGCGGACCTGTAAGGAAATACGAAAAGTTTTTACTAAACATTAAATTTCAGAAACTTGCGTTTTCTATTTCATAATAAAGTTACAACATTTGTATAAATTTGTACATGTATTGGAGTAATAAGTAATAATTTCCATTTTTGAACTATATGTTAAAAAATAAGTAAACAATGGTTTTATTTAGATTTAAAATTGTTCTGGATATATACGCAATTCAGCTGTGCATTGTCTTACTTAAAAATAGAGGTTGCCACAAATAACTTTTACACTGAGTATGAGTTTACAATGAGAATTTCTTAACAGGCAGAATTTCTCAGGAAGTTTACCATGACAATCAAGATTTCAAATTCGAGAAACATTTCTAAAGCATTTACTAAAAAACTCGTAAAAAAAACTTTTAAGATTGTAAAAATTTAATTTAAAAAAACTAGATTTACAGCATGCAATATTACAGGAACTGAATAAAAAAATATCTATAATAAATTCATATTTCATTATTAAAAGAGAAATTCAGGAAGGAGTAATAAATAAAGATTTAAAAAGGATGTACATGAAATATATCGGCTAAACAATCTGACAAATTACAAACCCTAAGTCTTTAAAAGCTTCCAGATAAACTGCCAATCTTCACTGAGATCAAAATAATATTAGAATTCTAATTCTCAAATATAAACAAAGAGGTGACTGGCGTACCATTCCAAAAATCCGCAAAACTACTATCAACAAATTCGGAGGGGAGGGGGAAGCCGTCAGATTTATGCAAATCCGACATACTTTTAAAAAGGAAATATTTGAAGAAATAAAATGAACTTTTTAGAAATGTATAGTTCGCAATATTGTTTCCACCTATGAAAGTTTAAAAACTACTTCCCTGTATAATTTTCCAGAACATTAAAAATTGATTGCTTTTTTTGGAGGGGGGGGGAGGCGGTCAGGCTTTGTTACTACAATTCTCGGGTCTCTATTTTCTTTTCTTTTTTTTTTCAGTAGCAAATGAAAATTCAATATGATCATCTATACATTCTGATGCCGAAATGGCTTTTCCCTTAACCAGTAATTGTAATATCAACAACGATTGGAGCTAAAAATTTTCATCAGGAAAAATATAGATTATGAGATATAAAATTTTTTTGTTACGGAATCAAAGAATATTAGGATGATAATCACATCTGTAATTAGGGATAATGAGTAATAATTTGCAATAATAATCTGTAATAATGAGAATTTCGAAACTTATCTCATTACAATAAACATTAACATAAAATAGTGCTTCTCCCATTAGCGCAAGATATTATGGTATCTCCAGGATGTTGTTCGCTATTGAGAATACCGAACAGTATCGTGAACATATCGTGATGATATTATTGTCGGACATTTCATACTTTTACAGAGAAGAGAACACAGCCTTGAGTTTCAAATTACATGGATCGAAATCGACGAGATTGACATGCATATTGTAATTTTTGTTATAGCTACATGCTTATTCCAGATTTTTGACTCCAAATTTATGGCAGAAATCGTAATTAGCATATCAAACCAAATGTCTGAGGAAATCGTAATTGGAATAAGACAAGATATTGTCTGATATTAGCAGGATGTTATTCGATAGTCTGAATGCGGGGGAGATATCGTAACAATGTTGTGCAGCATTTTGTGTTAAAAGGGAAGTCTTCCAATGCATGTCTTTAACACGTGCGCTGCCACGATTTGCGCTCGGTATTCGGACCATCTATCTAATTAGACGACCTTTATTTGCTTAATTACGGTAGAAAAAGGAGATTATCTAGTAAGATAGATGGATTTAAATAATAGAACGACAGACAAATACCATGGCAATCCATTTGTTAAAATTATAAAAATCACACAGGTATTAAAATTCACCACAACATGAAGACTCACAACAGAATACCGAGTACCAATTAAAAAAACATATTGAAACGATAGTACAAGAAATGATAGGACCAAAAAAAATCAATCTTAAAACTTACGGGTGGGCAATCTACAGTCACAGATTCAAGACTGATGTCGCCATCGACGACTATGGAACATGCACCGCAGACATCCAGTCGGTGTGGGAAAGTCGGCAAAGGATTTCCGTTGAGGAAAGGAATAAAACCTTCTTTAGCAGCAACGATGCAGACGACGACACGGTCACCAGGAGCAACGGGCAAGCCGTCGATCGTTTGTTCTTCTCCCCAAGAGTCGGCACAGCGATTGTTGCAAACAAGTTGGTTTTCAGGGAATCGGGGGTTGAAGTGGTACATGATATCAGCATCTTCTCCAGCACCACACTGGAAGTTGACATGGAACCTTAAAAAGTAAAGGTTTATTTAGGTACGAAATTGGAAACAGCATGTATCTCATCTATACAAGTGTCCCATTGGTGTATATCTTTATAGGTGATAATGTCACCAACGGTCCATTTTCTTGGTGGTATGGTGGTATTTCAAATGCCCGTTCTTTTTTTTCTTTTACGGCGTTTACTTTTTTTCGTATAGATATATTTAAGTACAAAAGCCGAGGAACAATCCCTTATGGAGAAAATATCGCATATTAGAGCAATTTTTGGATTTAGAAGTTGATAAAACGGTTACAAAAGGGAGTATAAAGCCAATATCAATTCAATTCTTATTCTAATAATAAGTAATTTGATTTTTAAGGGCACATTCAAAAGAACACTATAAAAAGCAATTTTTTAGTCTTTTAAATATATTTTTAATACTTATACATGAATTTTTTTTTTAATTTTACTGACAAAAAATTATATTAAAGTCCTGGTGGTAATATGAATTATAAAGTAATTATTTATTTCCTTAAATCATGAGACTTTTTTGAAATCTTAATACAAAAAACAATAATAGTTCCGTTAGTATGTTTGGTACTGACGTCTGAAATTACACCAACTAAAATTACAAATTAAATGTTTCAAAACAAAAAACTGATATTTACCTGTCAGCCCCTCCAGCGACTGTGCCAGTAAGGATCAGCATATCACCGTAAAATGTGTGTTTAGGAATGCGAAGAGCCAGTGGAATAGGCTGGAAAACACAAAAGTATTATAAAAAAAATTGGAAAACTCATAAAGCAAGATAAAGTCGATTCTTTTACTAAACTGTACCTTTATTTTTAATCAAATTTTTTGTGATCCTACAATTCTTTTTAACACTCACAAGAAATGGCACAAGTATCAAATATTTGTTTTATCCGCTACCATTCCTATATCATATCAACATAACCTAACGCTAACAGCAAAGTGCATGCTAAACACTATTTTATTGTGTAGTAATGTATACGCTTTGGCAACTATAGTTTTTCAACAGAAAAACAACTTTCTAGGCATACGTTTTATGGATAACAAACAAGTAACAACAATGTAATAAGGGTAAATTTTCAAATTCTTAACTTAAAGAAAAAATAATAATTTTCGTTTTCTCATTCAATTTTTAAGCTAATTAATTGATTTTACCAAGAGTATTTAGAAAACGTTATTCTGTGAATAAAATAATAAGACCAAAGAATAATAAAAATGAGATTGCTTTCCAGAGCATATTGGTGCGCATCAGAATTCGTTCATCGTTATGTAGCAGGCTAGAAAGCAGGAATCGTTTCCTCTTTCCTTTTAATTTAGCGGTGGCCTGCCAAAAGTTTTGTAGCTCCGATTTGGCGCTCGGCCAACTGCTATCATATTTATTGGCCCTCGCTTTCTCTCGTTCGCCGTTTTATGATTTCGGGTATACATCCGTACTTTCTTGACAGGGTTACATGTGCTTTAATGTACTATTTATTTATTATTTTTTTCTAGAAATCATTCACCGGAAAAAGATACGTTGGGAGTTTTTTTAAATTCAATTCAAATAAGAGATTATCACAAAAGATTGGTCAACTCAGAATTAAGCATTTCTGTTTCATCCTTTAGAGAATTTTGTTATTGTTCCTGTATTGTAGAATTCTCCATTTCTGAACTGAAAAGCCGCCTCTAAGTTAACCGACAATGACAAAAAAAAATCAACAATTTTTTTTATATAAAATATAAAAATAATATTTTCAGGTTGATACTCGATTTTTTTTATATTGATAAATCGCTAAACAGTATCTCCAAAAGAGTTCATTAGAGATCAAATTTTGTTTTAATTAACGTCCCATTTCAGAGAAGTTCCTCCATTTAAACGAAGAAATACCCCCCCCCCTTGGCACAAAGAAATACCTCCCTTGAGACAAAGAAATACCCTCATTTGGAATGAACTTCATAATTTTGAATCTTCAAGCATTTTAGCGAGAGCAGTCACCAAACCCATCTCCAATAGCAAAAACGCGTTTGATATACGACGAATTAATGTGGATTAAAATCCCATACACGGCGAATTTTTTTGATGAAAACATATTTCGAATCATTTGAATTCGAAGCCAGCATAGTTAAAAGAAATTCTGCGGGAGTTAACTGATGACGATTCTATGTTGAACAGTGAACATTACAAAAATTCTATTACTATAATGTTTTGGAATTAAAAATATACGCTTCTCATCACATGAAAATAGATTTAACGTTATATCAAGTCAGAAATCAAAAATATAAGTTAAATGGTAATTTACCAGAGATCTGAGAGGCACATGGATGCCATAGATAGTGACATCTCCCCACATGGCAATATGCGTCACATCGCACAAAGGCATTCCTTCTCTATGGCCGTATTTGATGAACGGCGATCCGTTTACTTCAACCTAAAAACAAATTCAGAGGGGAAAACGTAAGAATAACCAGCAAATGGGTGCTGTAAAATTAAACATTTCATTGATATATTTTTTTTAAAAAAAGCTAACTATGTGTATGAAGTTTAATTAAATATTTAATAGATCTAGAAACAAGTAATGAAGTGATTACAGTAAAAATAAATATTTCACAGATTTAGAAACAAATAATGAAGCGATTGCAGTAAAAATAAATATTTCATAGATTTAGAAACAAATAATGAAGCGGTTACAGTAAAAATAAATATTTCATAGATTTAGAAACAAATAATGAAGCGATTACAGTAAAAATAAATATTTCATAGATTTAGAAACAAATAATGAAATGATTACAGTAAAAATAAATATTTCATGGATCTACGGAACCAATAATTAATAATTAAAATAAATAATTATGTGCATGTAGTAAAATTAGACATCTAATAAAAGGAAAAATATTTCCATTAAAGTTATTTTAAAAACTTTATTAAAAAATGGAAAATATCAATTGAAGTATTTTTTCCTCTAGCAAAATTATACAAGCGAATTCAGTTAACGATTTTCTTAGCAAGAGCCAGAGAAAGTGGCAATTGGAATTAACATCATGAGAAAACAATGCCACGAATCATTACGCTCAGTAAAATAGTTTTAAATATGGCCTTAATGTATTTAACAATTCATTTATACTTGTTTAGAAATGAACTTGTTTAAAATACATCCATGTTTTGTGTAATCAATCTATTTTAAAAATGAACATTTTCTCAGTTTATTGAAGATATTACATCTTAAAGCGCACAAGTATGTTATTTACCAATAATTGGTCATTCTGGGCTTTCTGCATATTTTGAATTTAATAATCGCTGCCGAAGACAATCAATATACTTACTTTGACAATCAATATACTACTATCAATATACCAATACCCTACCTACTATATCCTACTTTGATTGTTTTTGAATATCATAGAAATTTCTTTAAAGACTAAATCGAATGAAGCGGTTTTAATATTATTGCAAATGAAAATTATAATATTATTTTCTTTAACGTCTCTTTATATTGCATTGAATTTCATAATATCAGAATGAAAAAAAAAGTTATCAACAGGTAATTATTACAAAAGTTAATTACTTTATTTCTTGAAATGAGCACAAACAAAAAATATTAATAAGAAATTTATAGGAATTAAACATGTTTGTAAATTATATATGGAAATTATTATTTTTAAAAAAATATTGAAGCTTGGAAATAAATCTGAAATGAAATTCAAATCTTAATTCCAAAACATTATAGCAAGATAATAATTTATGCTGTATTCCTTCATCCTGACGTTTTTAAAATTTATTCTTAATTAATAACAAAAAATATATTTAACTAGATGTGCTGTCTAGACGGGTTGTTATCCTGTTAATATCTTAGATCTATATTTCACAGATTAACTATCGAAAATTGTTAGATAAAAACTTCAAGCACACTGGAAATGTTCTAAAAATAAATTTGCAATGTAATTAAGATGCAAATATTTAGTAACATTAAAACTAAAGGCCTAGATTTGTATAAATTAAAAATTCCGCGAACATTTAAATCAAAATTTATCACTAAAAACGGATCAAAACAAACAGTGACCTACTATCACAAAAAGAGCAATGTCAATTATCTAATAAAAAGATATTGAAAGAAAACAACAATAACTCCAAGAAGTTCATGAAGGGAGAATATAATATATTTATGCTGATATGAAATAAAAATTACCGAATTCAATTCATTAATCTTTGTTAATCAAGCATAAAATGATGCAAATATAATGCGAATTTACAGATCCTTCTCTAATTTTTATTCATGCTTAGCTTTATTCGCATAGCTTAAGCTTTTATAGCTTTATTAGCATATACGGATAAAAAGAAGCTTGAGGCCAAGAAACTGGACGTCCGATATTGACGCAGATCAAAAAAGAAAGGGATATTTTAAAACTATCCAGCGTTACAAATGCCGCTGGTTAACTTTATTATAGATGTCTGAATGTGAGGGATTAAACTCACAATAACTAAAAGAATAAAAAAATACAGAAAACCAAATATTTATTATAAGTAGAAAATATAATTGTACGACAACAACTAGTATCGAAAAATATTCCATTAAAAAAAAATATGACTTATAACTTTTGTTTGCAATAATGTGATACGAAACTTTAAAGGAGAAACGTTAGAATTGCAGTTGATAATTAAAAAATAATTAATATTTCGAAGCCCTTCCTTAGTAAATACTGACTATCCAAGAAGTAACATCTGACGAAATTTGTTAGATCTATATCCGTTGGTTTGTCAATGTTAAACGATTTTTTTTTATTCTGTCACAATTCTCACTCAATGTATAATCAATACGTCAGACTATAAACTATTATGTTAAAAATATTTAGAAATCATATCCTCATCTTCTATCACCCATGTAACCCTTCCGTAATATCGATGCTACTTATAATTACAACTAATTTGTAATTTTGTTGCTAACAGATGGCACTAGCATACGAGTGCCAGTCTAATATTGTTCGTCAACGGATTCTACAACCTTCTGGGCTTTTGAATATGCCTTAGAAATAGGTTTAATTCGACAAAATAGGGGTGCGAGGAAAAATGAATGGAGGCGATGATTGCATTTAACAAAGTAAATTTCACTCCACCCCTCTTTTTTAATAGAGAAATTCAAAATGTCAACAAATAATTTATTTTCAAGTGATGGAAAATCAAACCAACAAACGATAATGGAAAATAAATCGTACTTCGTAGCAGTCTACAGTAGGAATGATGGTGATCAAGAAAGGTTGTCCTGGAGCGAAGGGCATGTCTCCTTCCCTCTCTTCATCTCCCCAGGCCTCGTCCAGGCGACTATTACGGACAACGCATCCCTCGTCGAAGCGGGGATTGAAATGGAAGTAGTTGTTGGCGTCGGTTTCGGCATTTTTCAAATTGATGGCGAACCTGGGAAAGAAGTATTTATGTTAGATGAAAATGCACAAATGTGGATTCTGTATAAATATATCCACATTGGACAATTTTGACTAAATTTTCGAATAAAACAGCGTATTTCCATGTTACTAGCATCACTTTTATGATAATTTTAGATAACATACTCACTGCTTTCGACAGTTTTCAAACTTTGATAAACAAACCATTATAAGCAAAATTCTGCAATTAACGTCAATAATTTTAATTTCAAATTAAAATCGAACAGGACCTTGATTATGCTTATTTGCGCATCAGTATTATTTTACCTTAGTATAGAAACGCATAGCTATGGCTTTGATTTCAAATGAGATCCCACTACTAAAGAAAGTTAAAAACCCTCTTGTTTGCTAACAATAGCCAATGAGTTAGCTGAGGTTGGGTGTTGATAGTGTTGAATTTTCCATCTTCAATAAATAGTTATTCACTACTATAGGTAGTTATTGACATACTATTTTACTAAAGAAAAAAAAATTAGTATCTCAGGGGTTGACATTAATATTATTTGTTCATAAATTGATTAAAACATTAAATAGATAGTAATGTCATGATTACCAACTTTTTCACAGGTCCTCCCCCCCCCGTTTCAACTTCAGAATTATGAGCGATTTATTCTTACAAGTCTTTAAAAATTACAAGACATCCATCCATATATAAAAACAAATTGCAAATAAATATAATTTCATAAAATACTTTGCTTCAAAAGAGAGCAAGAGTTAAATGAAGGGGTAAAATCAAAAACTCTCGTTTTTCTACGCCAATGTATTATCCCCCAGTAAGGACACCTCAAATATGGAGATGAGAAGCTTCCGGTATGATGGTTGGTTCTCGCTGCCCTGGTGGATTCAGAAATGGTGTAGAGTAGCGACCCCTTAGCAATGATGAGACGTGTCTCCTTCGGAAGGATTGTATTTTGGCAGGTGATGACCCTTTTGATTCAAGCTTAGTTCCCGCCTATGCTGGCGTGATTCGGCCATTAAAATTTTCCCGTGTGCCTTACTGACGGGTTGGAGCAGGGTTTATTTTTAATGCCAATATGTTAAGTACGATGATCCGAAAGCAAAACAGAAGCCAAATAAGTAAGATCTAAATTTATGTGGGCCACTACGGACCGAAGAAATTCTAGTAATAAAGCCGAACTCCTAATGATGTCAAAAAGGAATGAGACTGCATTTCTGTAATGTCATTTAATTACTTTAATTCTGTAAAAACACTACATAATATTTTGAATATTAAAAGATAAAAATACTGCAAATCGCTTTTCTGCTTCTAAGAATAAATTAATGCCTTTTTTTTCAATTTTTTTTCTTTAGTTTTGTGTACTTTTATTTTACTTAAATAGTTTTTATAAATTATTCAAAATTGTCACAAAGGCTTTGGATAATTTTTGGTCAGTTTAAATAATAAATACGATTAAATAATAAATCGTATCATGAATTATCAAACATGAATACTAATTCAATATTTAGAGGCATATTTAACAACAAAAACGAAACCAAATTTCACATGCGCACTATCGAAGACATAGGGAGATAAATTTTGCGAACAAGAAATGTCAAAACACTAAAAAGATTGCGCAAGAGCCATGGGACCCTAACGTTTTGATTAATAAAAGATTATTTTCTCCAGTTTTCATACTTTAAGCCATTCATTTTTGCATGCGCATCATTATCATTTGACGAGTAATACAATAATGCATAATCTATTTTCCGTGAGTTCACTGTAATTAATCCGTTTGTGTTCCATTAGCGAAATCTCCCCTATGGTGGCTTTAATTGTTAAGTTTTTCTGCGGTATCATTTTTTAATGTTTTTGTTGTTTGATCATTGTTTATATATGAAATGCAATTCCATTCCATTCCATTCATTACTTTCAGCTACAGAGATATCCAAACAAGGGAAGTTATTTTATGGTTGTGGTTTCATATATGAATCTTCGTACGTTTTTTTTTTTAAACCTTGTTAACATTTATAAGTAAAATTCTGTACTCTGACTCGCTAACATTTGATTTCAAATCAGAAAATTGTGTATAATATTCATGCGTGTGTTATTAGGCACGTATTCCATAATCATAGGAAATAAATGAAAAAGTAATTATCTCCAAAGTTAAATTACTAATTAATATTTAAGCACTAAATCTAATCTTAAGAAAAATTATTTCGTGACTTTATGAAAGCTTCTTACAGCGCTCATTTTCACATCAATTAATAAGAAACATATATTCTTGACAGAAATTAAATTAAAAATTTGTTTTGACTATTAGTGAAAAAATTTAATTTGAGGTAAGACTTGTCCAAAAGAAAAGGAAGCACGGATTTTCTAATCTTACTCTAATCTTAATTTATTTAAGCAGAAAAGGCTTAAAAGCATTTTTTTAAAAAAGATCCGAATAAAATAAAACAGAAATTGTTACAGATCTTTTTGAAAAACATTAAAATTGCAAAGCTTTTTATTTATAAATTTATTGAAGTTTTACAAAATTTACAATTTTTTTTGGTTAATACAAAAATTTTTATTATTTCTTTTTTATATCTTATCAATTTAGAGAGGAATTGCTTTATTAATAATCACTAGATGGCGCCAGAGAATATCGAACAAAACAGTTATGTTTCAGTGTTATTTGAAAACTTCAAACAGAACAAAATTGTTTACCATTTAATATGCGGTTGAATTACAACAACTAAAAAACATCTAATTATATCGGTTTCTTCCAGAAAAAAAAATTCTGGATTCCAAAAAATGTCATTACATTATTTTAAATAAAGATTTTGTTATTTTAAATTATTTCTTAATAACTTTATCAAACTCAAGATTTAGTTGGTTTAACTTTCACTGTGCATTAAATGGACATAACAAATATTTTTTTGTAGTTAACTGCAATGACAAACACTTCTGTGTGAATTTTGAGAATTTCTATGAAATTAAATTTTCAAAAAAAAGAAAGGCGAAAGAGGATGAAGGTATAGAGCAAATACTTTTTTAAATGAGAAACACATTTTGCGCTAAAAATAGTTCCTACTCAACCGCACTATCCGATCTTTCGCGGCAAAAAGCATATGTTTAGTTTGTGTTCTCAGCATCTGCGAGTCATATTTATGAGGGCAATCGCTTTCGATTAGCATAATTTTGAGACCAAATTAATGACACCAACACGGAATTCGAATTTAAATTTTAAAAAACACGTCGATTCGAATCTAGTCTCAAACATCGTAGGATGATTGCGTTTTAAGCTTTAGTCAGCTGTTTCTATGTTTAAAAAAAATTTATTCTTAATACTATTTATTCTTAATGCTTAATAATATATACTTATTATCGGAATAATTTGTTTACCGCTGATCGGAATTTGTTTACCGCTGGTAATACTTCTATCTCTGGCTGTTTTTGGAGGTTTTCAGATCATAATTTTCATGAAATAATTAAAATAATAAAATATTCAAATATAAATAATAATTAACAGTAAATAATTAAAAATTCGCGTGGCACAAATGTGGTGTCATCTGCATTTGCCCGACCGTTTTGACGACACCAACGTGACGTCACCGGGCGGTATAGTGTTAATTATAGACACTATATAAGTGTTTTTATGTTATAATTTGAACTTAAAAATGTAATTAATAAGTCGCAAGGGAGAAAATAGTATAAACAAAGTAATAAAAAATGAAAAAATATTGTTGCAAAATTTACAAAAAAAAAAAAAAAATTATAAAACTATTAAAGTTAGGGAAAAATTATACATAAATAAAACTGGCTTCGCTAAAATAGTTATTTTTTTAATATGAAAGCAGTGTAAAAAAAAGTGCGATCATAAGCTCTGAAAATATTAATTCATTAAAAAAATTTTAACCTTTCAGTTAGATATTAGTTAAAAATAGTTAAAATTGCGAAATTCGTAATGGCTATCTATTACATAAGTAGTAAAATGTACTATGAGATAAATTTAGTAACCATAGGTCAACTGTCAGTTTCGTGAAAATTTTAAATGATTTTGATCGGATCAGATATGATGAGATCAATAAAGATTACATCATTACTTGTTACTTCAATTTTTTTTTTTCGTTAAAACATAATTTGGAAAATGCATTTAGCTTTTCTGTCCCATTAAAAAGCCAATTATTTGGACATTCTAATGAGAAACAGCTAAAAATGGTCATATTTAGTAATACAAACATGCTGTGATGCTAAATAGTATTACGGGTGAGCTTAAAGGTAGAGTTACAGTTAACTGTATTTTAGAAAGAACGCTAGGGCAATTTAAGATTGGATCTTGCGATACTAAACTGTGATTGGTGATGATTTTACTCCAGATGACGGAGACTTTATTCAGCTGCAACTTTTTCCTTCAAATTTACGTTCCGGTGTCTACTAAATAAGGAGTTTTTAAAACCGTTATAAGATCTTTAATTTAAAAAAATCATCAAAATGTTAACATTTTTCTTCAATAACTTCGAATCATGTAGCTACACAAAAAGCTTTCTTCGCAGCTTTAAAATTATTATTATTTCAATTATACCAATTTTTCTTTTGCACAATTTTTTCTCAAATTTTCAGACATTAAAAATATTTTCAAGTATATTTCACATTTTAATATTTCTTATTATTTTAAAAATTAGATTTATAATCACGCACGTTGTGTAATAAATAATAAGTTATCTGCGCGTGCCGTCGTATTATTACGTGTAATAATGTGACAAGTAGGAAAACTTTAAGACAAAAAGATACGAATTCCAAGCTTAAAACATACTATATTACGATATTTTGGATTAGACTTTCAAGATTATTTTAACATCTAAGATTTTATTAAAAGATCATTAATTCTTTTATTAAGGTAATTTTTATGGCACTTTTAAAGAATGGCACTAATGCTTATATTTTTAATTGCAGTGCATCGGCTAACAACGAGTAATTCTGCCTTCTCATAGTTTTTATTATAGTCTTATTTTTGGAAGTCCAATCCAACTATTATATTCACACACTGTTTTATATTAAAACAACAATATATATATATATATATATATATATATATATATAATGATATTTTAACTCTAATTTCAATTTAATTAATTTTCAAGATTTTTAATCTTAATTTAACCCATAATAACTTCATTCTAAATTATTCTCTTATTTCGTGATCCAATTCCACTTTCTCTACTTAATTAATTCAAGAGAAGCTTTATAAAACTGCTGAATCGGCTAAACGTCGATACTTTCACACGCTCGGCGTGAAGGGGTAAAAAATGTCCAGTAAGCACATTCTTTCTTAAAAGATCCCTGTGTTTCCCTTACATGTGATTGACATGCGTCCGAAATCCCTATCAGAATCTTATTAATATATTAGCACTGTGGAGAAATATTTTCCCTATCAAAATCTAAGGTTATATAAGGCGGGGGATAATCTATTTCGACCCTTCTTTCCCACTTCGGCTTTTGTACTGCGCTGTGGCGGACGTCTTATCCGCGTCTTTGCTTGTAAATAATTATGCTTTCCCGATGGTTTAAAAAGAATTTATATCTTTTTAAAGTCTCTTCACTGTCTTCAAAACTGCATCCTGCTTCACATAAAATAATGCTTACATATGTATATGATTTGAAATGATTGGCATCTTTGAATGAAAATTCACTATAAATTTAGTTTTGACAACCATGGGCAATTTTTAGTCATTCAACTCGTAACTAAAACTAGCTTCAGTGGTTTCCCCTGAAACTTTCTCGCATAAGCCCTAATACAGGTTTTGTTCCCTTTTCTCTGTATAAAATTGATGACCTTGGATAACCCCGTGAATGCAACGACCGTTCAGACTTATTTTCAAAATCTCATACATGAACATTGTGTGCTCTGTAATATATTAAAGAAAACCGGCATTTGTGTATTTGTATATCATTGATGAACAATAGACACACAAATGAGATTTTTGGTATGAATCACTGGAATGTGGTTAGTACACAAATACCAGAAAATCGAATAAGCTTTTTTTTCTAAACGATTGAAATCAAAATCTAATATAGAACTATTACGATTGCAATCACAAGATCAAATACCAATTCCATTCATTTACATTTACGCTTTCATTTGCAAGCAAAAGTACAGGATGACAGACAGTCAGCTGTTTGACAGATTTGAATCAAAATCCGATCACACTCTACATTTTAGATCTAAAAACTTTAAATTTAATTTATCTAAGTAGTCAAGTTAATGAATAATTGCATTTATATGCAAGAAAAAGTAACTTAAAAGATAAATCTTTCTAAAATTTTAATGCCAAACTTGATACGGCTCTAGATTTTAGATCATAGGTTCCCAAAGTGGTCCAGGTGGACCCCCAGGGGTCCATAGAAGACCACACGGGGGTCCACGTAGACGTGAAGAGAAAACAGGGGTTCACAAGTTGTAAGTGGGGGTACACGAAAAATTTTCTGGTTTTCATAATAAAGAACAAAAATTTTGGTTTGGGTTTACCTATCAACGTAGGTAGGTAGCAACATTCACTAGGTAGGTACTCAGAAATATTCGAGACTCGGTTCAAACACAGAATTAAATAGAACAATAGATAATAGTACAAGTGTACACCACATGTCGAGACTTCCAAAGTGCAGGCCGTGCGCCCGCTCGTCCGGATGCTTGTTTAGACCTGCAAAGGGATGATATGCGACTTGCGCTGTCCTACTTTTTTGAAACTGAAAATGTGCTACTTTTTTTTTTTCTTCTTAACACTTCCAATTTAGGGTGATATTTTTTAGGAGTTTTGAGAATACAGTAGAAATGTAGCAGCAGGGGGTCTACCAAAAATAGTAAAACTTTGAAAGTGGTCCACGAGAAAAAAATTTGGGGAACCTCTGTTTTAGAGGCTAAGTCTGTATACCAATTTTGGCTACCTGGTTCTTAACATTTTGTAATTATTGAATTCAAATATCCTTGACAGGCGGATAGATTGACCAGCTTTCAATGAATTTCGTATAAAATTTGATATTCCGTATGCCAAATTTCATCTCTCTAGCTCAAAGCATTTTTGAATCATTGCGTTCGTCTGAAACTTTGAGATTTGTCAAACTCTCGACGATAACAATGCTTTCTCTTTGTATGCTCTCTCTTAACCCTTTGTAAGGCAATGGGAAGTATGCTTCCCACCAAATTCATCAATTTTAGGGTGAAGTTACGTAGATTGGCTAAGTTCTGACAAATTTTTCAATAAGACAGAAACTTAAATGCTACAGTTCCTTGTCTCACACAAAATGGTGTCTTGATTTGTTACTTAATTATTAATTAACACAATAAATTAAATTAAATTTATCTAATAAGTTAAATGAACCACTTTCCTTAAGCCAGTCTCATTCCTAAAAATGTTTTACTATACTATGACTAGAAAAAAATTGCCTTTTAAAGGGTTAAAATAAAAATGTGATCTTGGTTGTTCTAACACCATTTGATCCAATCCATAATCATCCAATCAAGAAATCTTGTATTTCTAACGTACTGTCAAGAACTTGTGTAGGTCAAAATGACCTTCGAACACCAAGGTAGATGACATAGCTTCACCATTGGAGGATGGGGGCATTTTCAAATTCGTATGATTCGCATTCGAATTTCGTTTTTGAGTCAGCAGTCAGTCGAACCTTAACAAACAATTCTTTGTTAAAATGCAATCGATCTATTAGTTTTTGAATAATTATAGTCAAGAATATATTCAATAGACTAACAACTTATAAATTAACTTTATAAAACTGATATTCTTTACAAAACTTCTGTTTAAAAAATTTTTTGCAATTATAATCATTATACTGTATTTCTATAAAAATAAAGGTTTATTAAAAAGTAAATAATCTTGACGCTTACACTTAAAGAATCGAATAAAACGATAATAAAATAAGTCATTAGAAAATTCTGCATGTTGAAATAAATTTTAATGAATATGAAAAAAAAGCAAATCTTTAAATACAATCATCAAATGCCATACGTTATTAATGAACTTTAAATAGAACAATTGAATTCGCCATCTCATTTCTCAGAAATTTTCAATAAAGAAGAGACAGCTGTTACACGCGTCGGAATGAAAAGCAAACAAAAATAAGAAGAAAAGAAATAAGGATGACACAGACCATTTATCATAGGCATTGTGCAACGTAATATAATACGCAGGGTTTCCTTAGTTTCTTACCTTGAATTTATATTTATAACCTTTTGTCAATGTGCCTAACCGAGTATGAATGAAAAAAATATTGAATAAATAAAAAGCGTAGTTCACGGACGTAGTTCCGTTTGCAAGGTTGACTGCAATCTTCTAAGCTAGGTTTGTCTTTAAAAAAATACAAGGAATTGAATGGAGGATGTCATCTTATATTCTTTTCAAATATTACTCGTAACATTGCTTAATCATTCGCTACAAATTTCGCTTTCAGTTGAAATCAATTTGCTTTAGTATTTTAAATAAACACAAATTTTTCTTGTCATATAGCATAGATTATGGATATAAATGAAGAGTAACTTCGGTAGTGGCTTGTCCATTAGGGATGCAGAACTGCAACACACTCCGATTTTTTTTTTTTTTTTAAATTGCATTTCCGTTTTTTATCAAACTTTCTTTATTTCCCTCTTTGAGAGTTTCCATACTTTTTGTTTATGTCGTTGGCTCCGTTTGAGAAGATTCTAAATTCATGACTAATATAATCTTAAAACTAACTGCAAATATTGCAGGTTTTGTTGTTGTTGTCGTCGTTATTTAATTTCATTAACGAATAAACGAACTCTGAAGTATGAAATATTTTGACTGATATTTTCAACTAAACAATCAAGTGCAATACGGAAAATCCAACTTTTTTCAAATGCTAACGAAACTTCAAAGAAACATAAATAAAATAAAAATTATAAATGTTGAGTTAATGTAAATTGACCAGACAAAAATAAGTATAAATCTGGATTAAGTGGGAAAATCCCACTTTTTGATTCGTCATTCGAAAAAACATTTCGAATATATATTTTGAATGAACTGTAATGAATTGTTCCGAGTTATTTGTAAATAAACAATTATTAAAACAAAAATGAAAAGTAATTAAAATTTTATTTAAAAAACAGGCTCTAAAGAATTTTTCCTACTTTCTATTAAACAAATTTTAAGGTCACGTATTAAAAACAGTGTAGATAAATACATCGTTAAAAAAAAGTTATTAAAAATGTTAAGGATACAGTTGATGTTTTTTCATTTTTTTTTTCTTATGAAAATACCAAATGTTTTCTATAAATAAGTTTTAAAAACTTATTTTGTCTACATCCATCGCAGAAGTATCACAAGTTACATATATACATTTTCTATAATACGTTAAAAAGATTGTAGTTCAGAAAAACCTGTACATTTTAATTAATATATTTGTCCCGATCTAAGAAATTGCATCATTTATTTATTGTCACTCTCTAACTTTTTTTTTTTATTATTTGAAGAAGAATTTTTATTCCTTAACTGGCAACGCTTTCATCAAAACTAAATAAATTTCCAAGCATCTCAAAAAATCGCTTGGAATTTAGTATTATTCGTTTAAAAATATTCTTACTTCAATTTTTATGTTTTTTTCATACTTTGCAAATGAATTGTCATTCTTATTACTTACATTAAATATTAAAATGTTTTCTTGTGTTCTGAGGTTTTTGTAAATGGTTATTCTTGTTATTTACATTAAATATTGGATGTTTCTTGCAATTCTGAGGTTTATGTAAATGAATTTTTATTTTTATTATTATTTACATTAAATATTAAATGTTTGCTTGCATTCAGAGGTTTTATACCCACAGGCAGTTATTCGCTTGCAAAAGTATGGCGGAAATGTTGCAATAATAATAATAACGTTCAAGGAATGACAAAAGTATTCATAGTTCCAATAATAAAATGCAACTTGATGTGAAAAATGTTCCCCATGTTTATAAGTATTTATATATATAAAACAAGAAATAAAGAAATAACAAAATTACAGCCACGAGCCATCTACTAAAAATAATTCCCGAACGCTAATAAAACAATCTAATCACTTATTGAGACGAGAGGGAAGTCGCAAGGCTCATCATTAAATACCAACCATTAGTGTAACCACGAGTAACATTCTTTTTTCGTGACATCACCCACGTTTACGTCACTGTAACGTGCGTGGGCTATCTTGCGCCTAAGAAACCTTTCGGCAGCAATCGATGATGGCACGGAATGATTATGACCGAAACCTACTTTATCCGATGACCTTCACCACTTTCGCAAGGTTCAAAGCTATACGGGTTGAAAAAATTTCTTATTATGCGTGGATTTAAATATAGATGTGACGAGAACTGGTGCCGATCAGAATAAAATGGAGGAATCGGTCAGAAAAGAGTTAAAATACCAGTTTAATGGTAAGATAACAGTTTCAGATTTTGTTTCGTTTTTTAACACAATACAGATTTTGTCCTTTGCTTCAAGTACTCCTTTAAATATGAAGTGGATTACATATTAGATATTAATGTATCGTTATATCGGAATTTTCTGTTCACTAATTTATTAGGCAAATATTTCGTTTCTAAACAATACGAACGTTATTTGGTGACAACAAAATTGTGATGAACCATCTAATTTCGAACCATATAGTAAGACCAAGTGTCGAAAACGATTTCCAAGTCAACACTTCTCCAAATTTCTCCATGATACCACATTAGCAGAGAACGTAGAATCCATGATTGTTTAAAGTAACTAGAAACGTAATTAGTAAACTGCTCATATATATTTTTTAATTGCTTGAAGCAAAATATATCTAAATAACTGAATATTACGAAATACAACCTTTTAATACTTTTACAAGAACAGATAAACAGCGTTGAATGCAATAATGACGGAAAACCAAAGACGGAAGCATAAATTCGATGCAATTATGTACTCTGAAGTATATAAAAAATACCTACATTTTTAGAGCAGAAAGTTTTATTAAGTTTTTGTTGAAAATACTTTTTTCATATACTGATTAAATTTTTTAACACCAAAACATGAAAGATTAAAATCAGTAATAATTCTCTTTAATATAGAATAAAATATTTTTAATACTTTTAACCTTAACTTGGTTCAATTTAAAATATATAAAAAAATCATATTAAACATTAAGAAATCTTAACAATTAAGTTATGAAAAAGGACAGAAAAACATTTAATAGTTTTTCAATAAAAAAAAGGGGGAAATTAAAACAAACTTTTAAATTCCTTTTAACATTTTTGATAAAGAATTTCTCTATTCATTTCAAATATTCTGCTGTTTATTATACCTCTGATGCAACAAATTTGGTAAAAAACATTTTTTGGAATACTAAATTGTGACTTGTAGTAATAAAAGGTTAACATCCATTTCAGCGTTAGTTTTATGTATAAAATCTCGCAAAATTGCGTGCTGACGCATTTTGTTATCTTTGTTTACAGGAGAGCTATAAAGTTTCCTCTGTAAGATGAAAATCGAGAATGAAACGAATGCAGAACAGTACTTTTTGAAGAAAAATGTCATGCAGTCGTAATCTTGCCCAGACATCAACTCGGCAGTAAAAAGAAATTCTATTTTAAAAGATGATAAAAGGATTTTGTTTCCATAGATAGATGTAGTTTGATCCTGCTCGAAAAAATAAGAAAAAGCTTTAAAATTTCTAAAATATTTAGCCGGGTGCCAATATGGTTTTTGCAATAAAAATCGAACATTTTAATATTTAAGTGGAACTCCAGACCAATTATCTGTTTTCTGTATCGAAGATGTTTTTATAAAATTGTCTTTTAAAATTAGAATTTAAAGTTCGAAGTGAATAAAGAGGAAATATCAATAAAGTTTTTCTTATTGTTTAATCCAATTACAATATTGAAATCCTTTTCCTACTTTTAACACTTTACTACTAATGGCACAATACGCTAACATTTTAAAAATTAGTTTATATAATTCTTAGTAAAAAGTTTAGACAGATTCCTAGAGGAAGACTATCTATTGCAATGGTTTTTGTGACAAGACTACGGGAAAAGTTCTTCAGTTCTTCACTGATCATAGTCCCTAAAACACAAAACCACTCTCTCCGTTCAACAAGTATATTATATTCTATATATATGCGTATAATGCTTTTGCCCACGTCATCTTGTAAACAGGATAGCTAGAGTAATTTTATTTGGGTTTTAACTGCCTTGAAATTTGTTACAAATGTAAAATTCTCGTAAATGTAAACAAAAACAATTAGCCAAATTAGCGCCTAATTAAGATGAAAAACTTTTGTATTTGAAGTTTTTCGAAAACTGCAATATCTTAGAAGTTAGGAGTTGAAAAGTGATTTTCATGCTCCGATTTTAACCGTTTCTAACATCAAGAATTTATGTTGCCAGATAGTAACTAAGATGTAAAGGAATCTATATACCTTTGTGTTCCAGCTTGCCAAGAGGAATTTTTATATTGGATTCTACATTTCAATTTTATGTGATTTTTGTTGATGCGGCATAAATAAGAAAAATCTGGATGCAATGTATCGCAGATTGTAGTTCATATTTACGACAATACCAAAATTTGAAATCATATGTAATTTTATTAGTATTATAATGCTACTGTGGCTAATGCTTATAAGCCTGTCATTTCCTCGGGAAAATACCCTGCCACAAAAATTGACATGTACAATCATTATCATTAAAAAATTAAAAAAAAAAGAAATCTAGAGTAGAACTTTATTTACTATATAATATCCTAACAGCATTGCACATTATTTTGAGCTCCTTATGATGTTTATCTGTTTTTTTACAATGTTATTATCTTTTTATTGATCTTTGTAAATGAACGAAACAATGAAAGTGAATTTTCTTTTTCTAAGATTTATTGCCACTGTATTTATACATTTTAAATATTTTCTTATTTCAATAGTCATCACTCTATGAAAATGCTTCTTTTAGTTTCAAAATATTTACTACAGTTCCGATTTGAATTACTAGAGAAATTTTGAAACTGTTAGTCCTGATTACCATCCACAAGCGAAATTAATAAATGGCAACTTTAACCAATCATATTCCAAGAATAAAATCTACTTGTCAGGCGATCAAATATACTTGTAAAGACGATCAAAAAGTTCCAAGAAAAAAATGTCGCCAATTTGGCGATTTCAATGATCACACTAAATAGCATGCGATTCGCACATTTAAAATTTTTCATAATAGTAATGAACTTGAATATACTTTTATAATTTGGAGAAATTTTTTCTTGGCGCTCTTTGGTCGTCGTTAAAATCGAAATGTAGCGAATAAAGTATATCATTTCGACCCTGGTAAAGCATAAGTCCATTTTCTTCACTTTAAACAGTCAAAAGAGCTAAATTTAATAAGCTACTGCTATTTCTGTTTCATATAAAATAAAAAAAAAGTCATTTTCTAGTGAATATTTAAATTACTGCCAAATTTTCCGGTCAAGGCATCTTTCTTTCAGAACTTTTAATTCCTCGAATTCAATTCAATGCAGAAAAAAAAATTTCCTCAGAAATACTTTGCAATTCAATTAAGATATTTAATACTACACTAGGTATTAAATTTTTTAATTTAAATTTCTCGTCTTACTAAATCGTCTTTTTTTTATTATGACGAAATGGAACACTCAATTCATTTACAACAAACCAAGCAGACATCCGTTAAAAGGAGACGTACATCAATCGATACGATCAAGATAATTACTTGGTAGACCTGTCAAGAAAAAGAATGTCCTTGCTCAAGAATTCGATTGTCTGTATATTGTCTAACGCATCTGTACGGTGTGTAGGTATCAACCTGTGCGCCGCAAGAAAACCTTGAAACCGATTCCGATGTCTTCTAGGAATCGAACAGATCATTTTTTAATGTCAGGGCTTATTTTTTTACAATAATAAAAAAAAAAGTAAGAAAAGATTAAACTGATAAAATAATTCTTTATAATTCATTTATCTCCTCTTTATTTAAAAAGAATTTTTTTTTCCCGACCGAAAATTTTCCACCTCCTGCCAAAAAAAAAAAAAAAAAAAAAAAACACTTTTGTAAAAGACTTAATAAAAATATATAAAAAAAAAAACTTAAATGAGTTTCGAATTTTTCGTCTGAAACATTACTGTATGACAATATTTTAGGCTTGATTCATTTATCTTTATTTTTAAATTTCACTCTTGGTTTATACAGAAGCGATAACATGTACACAAAAATGTAATATCGTCAAAAGAAACGCCTGTATAAATGAGTAACTAAAACAATTTTTTTTATTTGCAAACTATTGCTTATTTTATTTATTTATTTATTTATTTATTTGCAAAATATTGCTGTAAAATATATTTAAAAGTATTTTTTCTAATTATCGAAATCGGAGAAAAGATTTACCAAAATGAAATTGGCATCACTAAATACCTTATTTTTTTATTGCAAAGTGGGGTAAGCGTTTTTTTTTAAATTTTATTTATTTGTCGCAGTAATGTGCTCTGACGCTATAGAGAAAGGAAAAACGTTAAAACTGATTAACTTATAATTAAAATTATAATCTTTTTAAAAAAGTCTTTCTTAGCGAGCTTCTTCTATCCAAGAAGTAATTATGTGTCGAATTGGGTAGCATTAGACTCAAGAATTTGCCATGTAAAATTTTTTCAACTATTTTTGCATCATTCTTTTCGCATTATTTCATGTATAAATATAGTATCCGGTGCATAAACATTATGTTAACATTTAGAACTATAAAGCATTTAGACAAATTTTTTCATGAAATGCAAACGCATTATCAACTTCCAAACTATATTCTCATCACTGATGTCATAAATTAAAGATAAACTTTATTACGCTAAAAGATTAAAAATCCACAAAGAAGAGTCAAGAACATTTGATTCATTTAGTTAAGTTAATATAGTATTTAGACTAAAATTAATACATTTAAAAATATTTTATTTTTGGTTATTGGCTAATTGCATTTTTCAAAAATCAGTTTTTCGGTTTTTCTTTGCTTTTTGATACGTTTCTCTCATCTTCTGTCTGATTTTAAGTCAGAGCTAATGGATTAATTCGAATAACAAGCCGAATTTATATGATTTATATTTCAGCTCTTTTTCAATAACTGCGTAATGACCAGGAGGCACGAGATTGTATAGATCTCAATTTTAGGAAAAGTCATGGAAACTAATTGGTTTATGCCACCTTCGAAATCAATAATAATAAATTTTTGAAATTAAAAATGATAACAAGCCTTGTGTGCTATTTATACTTTCTACCGACGAATGAAGGTAAAATAAATTCTAGACATCACTTGGCTACACCATTGATCATGGCGATTTAATATTACTGGCCCCCTTTTAAGGGAAATACGACATGAAAAAACATCAATGACTACTGTCTACTGTCAAGCGCAAGTCATAATGACTGGAATAGGGGGAGGTCAAATGAATTTTGTTTTCCATCGATGCCATTTACCCTTGCTGTATCCACATGCTTTACAGCAACGAGGGTATTTCGGGATGAATACGTAATTTACAACCGAAGTCAGATGATGAAAACAACACTCGATCCGGTCTGTACAGAGCACGTTTAACGCTCATAGAAATCTCGACATGCAAAATCCTAAACTTGTATATTTGCCTACAGCAACAAAAATTTCAGAGCAACTTCAAACTGAATGTTTTTTTTATGGACGATTCATTTCTAATGATGAACATCAACATGAATTAATACAAATGAAAAGTAGTTCAAAGAATCACACCTACCTGTTTGGTTCAGCAGCCGCACAACCATGAATGTAAATTTTGGAGCCGCATTCTAAGTTGTCAGGGAGCTTGACATTCAAGGGAAATCTCTGAAATCAAAAATGCGTGATAAGAATTTCGATTTTAAACAATTTATTGCTTAAAAATAGAATTTACTTCAATAAAATATAATCCACAATCTAACATAATTCATCTCAATATAGCATTACCAAAATCACCTTTTCAATAAACTTAACAAGACAGTTTTAATATCATAATATTCAATCTTCTATCATTCAAACTATATTTTTAATTTAAAGGATTTCGAAAAAATAAAGGAAAGAGGATCTAAATTGCAAAAGAATAATCGCTTTTTTAAAGTTTATAGTAAGTATTTTAAATATGTGAAAAGAAGATAACCTTTTAAAAATTCATTTGGTTTACTTCCATATCTAATTTGATCTACACGTTACGAGAATTTATTAATAGATAAAAGGTTGAAAGTGCATTATCCCAAGACAAATAATTCTACAACGAAATTTTTCTCGTCACAGAGAACAAAAATGGCGCTACTTATTTCAATATAGTTTGTCATTTAACTTAAATGAATTCACTGAAGTTCATTTAACTTCAACAGATTGAAATGTCGAGATTCACTGGCAATCCATCACTGAACTGCAAAGTCTAACGTGTTAATTATGTTTCCACATGAAAAATTCACAATCAAATGATTACGGTTAATAGTTAATGAATTCACACTATATCGTGAAAGGATGTCACTCTTTCGAATCGGGCAAAGAGGCAGTGTATGTCCGATCTCACATTTTCCTCAAAACTCAAGATTTAAAGCTTGCTTGAATGCTTCAAGCAGGAGATTTGGTATTAGTACTCTATATAGATTCGAATCTAGTTCCAAGCGATTACTTTCTTTTCCCATAAAATTAAGGAATATTTGCTCTAAACAAGTTTCTTTTCAGACGATGAAGTCAGAACATATTCCCAGAAATGAATGAATGAATATGGATATGATTCTATCATGGTCATATGAACAAATTGGTTTTGCGGTCAGATGAATGACTCAACTCATTAGTCGATTCTGTGGAAGCGCAAATACGAATTTTCCTTTTGGATACCATTTGCATATTATGGTAGTAGCTATTTTATCAATTTTTTATTTGAATCGAAATATTTTTTTATGAAACTACGTACAATAAATTTTTGTTTCCAATGTTATATTTACTTGTTTTTCTGTTATGTCTAATTCTGAGTAAATAATTTATATGATCTCATTTTAATACTGTTGTTTAGCAATTACTGTTATTTTAACAATCGATCTTTAACCGTTTTACTGATTTGACAGTGTTATATCTTATTAATTGATCTTCACGAAATGTAAATTTCAGGCTTTAACGATCATTTGATATTTTTTTTTTTTTACTACTGCGATCTAATAGCATAATGTATTACATAACATCACAGCATCATATAATATTGCATTTCTTGTACATAGAATGATAAGATTTTCTTGATTTCATCGTGGAATGTTCTCTTCAGTAAGTTGAATACCTACAAGTCCCACAACCATTGACTTAAACATCGATACTGTGGTGAATTGCATATAAGCCAGTAACAGCGCTTCTACCCGAACAGCTGTTTTGGTAAAATCGGTTAGTTACTGGACTGCCAACCAAGAGGTCCCAGGTTCTATCCTCCCGCGTCTCATTCCTCTAAAATACTAATGATAGATGAATCCTCAAACGTAATTTAATAACATTCAAAGGAATAACAAAGAGGAAGTGGAATTACCAGTGAAATAGCAGAAAGTAAAAAGAGACAGGCAAGAAAATTCAATAGTAAATCCTAAAAGTCAATCAATTTTGATTCATATCTAACTTTTAAAAATTCAATCAAATAAATCTTTAAGAAATATTAACGTAAATATTTTACACATAAATTACAAATTCGATTATCTGAACTGATTGGGACCGTTATATTGAGTAATCGAAAACGTAGTAAATCGAAATTAAATTTTGAACTGACTTTTTCCCCCTTTGACAATGTTTTCCCCAACACTGTTCACTAGAGACTATTAAAAAATCCACTATTGTTACTACAGTACATATAATATTACAGTAACATTTATATAAATTCATAGATCAATTATATGATAAGAAAATTCATGAGAGTGTAGTGATCGTAGCGCCATCTTTCATTCGTGTTATTCTAAAGCGCTACCTATCTACTTTTCCTAATACAATCTATGTTAATACTTCGCCCGGGGAATCCCCGTTCTATGTATATGTGCGCTAAGCAGTGATGTTCCGATAGTTGTTAGTGAAATAAAGAGATTTTTCTAATAGCGATGAAGTGCTTTATACAACACTCTACATGAACATCATCACAAGAGCAATTCCATTTTCATCGTTTCCAGAAATTTCTTTTACAGAATTTTCACAAGAATATTTGTCCTGCTCAACAATGAGAAACTTTCCTACACATTTATAGAGCCATTTTTCCCCGTCATGAAAATATATTCAGTTCAGAAAATTTGTTCAGTTCATATCTAATTTCTTCAGTTAAAATTTACTTATCGATAACCACCTTTTGAAAGCCATTGCATCGCAAAAATCAGCGAAAAATTTCATGTATATGTATGTTTCATGTACTGACTTTATTAGAAAAGAAAAACATGGTTCAATTTTCTGGTGCTGTTTCCGTTAATAGAAATACTGATTGATGAAGACTCGAATATAATCGAGGTTCTATTGCACTTAAGAAAAATAATTAAAGGGACAGTTCAGGCTCTTTTATTCAAAACATGGAAATTCACGATATTTTCATTTAGAAACAAAAAAAATCTAATTAGATTTTTTCGGCTAATGCGGTACGTAAACTTTCCCATGTATTGTGTACAAAGAATTTAAAATATGTTTATGAAAAGAAACATTCTGTAAATCCGAAACAATTATTTCACATAATTCCTAAGGCAAGCCCATAAAATTATTTTATTTTTAAATACGGCAGCTTTTTTTTTTATGTTTATTTAAAAATTACTTTTGCATCCTTTCGTAACAATAGTTCCCATGGTAAACAAACAAACCATCCTTTCCAAGTTGATTCATTTTATTTCTTTGTTCCTTAGATGTTACCTTTGATCTTTAATGGCTACATTGTCTTGGTTATAACTTTTCTAAATATAACTACATCTTTTAAATTAAACGATAAGCTCTTCAAGTGACTTCATGTTATTACGGCAGTAATTGCTGTATTATAAATGAGAGAATCCATCCCAGAAAGTTACTTGAATTACTGTCACGCACTGACCTTTCACCCCAAAAGTTCAAAAATGTGCCATCGCAAAATGGGAAAATGGCAATATCCTTTTTAAGACTGAGTGCTCTTGAGTCAACCGCTTTTTCTCCCTCTTTCTGTCTTGGTGGGAAATGTTAACGGAACAAAAGATAATGAATAGAAGTACCACGAATACGCCATTACAGGAAGAATTAAATGCATTAAGGGAGTTTGGTACTAGCTTTTTCAAGGCATTTCAGGGTTCTGCATGTTTGAAAACAATTAAATAATGAATTGACCTTTGAATAGTTAAGACAAGTAATGTACAATAAGATGTCCCGATTATAATCGAGACAATGGGTCTATTGTTTCATGGGAAGTATGGCCGGAAATGATATCTCAATTATGTATCAAAAATTGAAATTAATATTGAATTTTCACTAAGATCCGAAAAACCTGCTTGTTTTAAAACTGAGCGGGGAATTTATATATTGTGAATAATGACTAAATGTCCCAAATTAGTCGACAGACTAGAAACATTCACAACCTTTTACTTATCTGTATCTATACTAATAATAAAAATGAATGAATAAGTGTGTGTGTGTGTGTGTGTGTGTGTGTGTGTGTGTGTGTGTGTGTGTGTGTGTGTGTGTGTGTGTGTGTGTGTGTGTGTGTGTGTGTGTGTGTGTGTGTGTGCGCGCGCGCGCGCAATAGCTAGCAGTAGAACCATTTGTTTTACTGCTAGTACATATATTTATTACCTTTGAGATAGGGAATATGGAAACTAACGATTTTTTAAAAATTTTAATTAGAATTTTAAATTAAAAGTGAAGCTGAAATTTGATGCCTTTACATGCCGATTTCCAAAAACATTATTGCATAAAAATTAATTTCACATAGCTACAATTTTTTAAAAATTTATTTTTAATGATATCGGCTTAGTAACTGAATAATTTTCCCCAGAATTTCTGTAATGTTTTTTGTTGTTGCTGTTGTTTACCTGCTGTCTACCTTTTGTCTGCCTGTCTGATTTTCTACTATAGGCTGAATTCCATTAGGAAAATTCATACACACAATAAATAAACAACACAAATAGAACTATTAAAATAACACGACTTCAATATCCAACAATTTGATATTTAAAATTAGTTTGTTTATGAGATCGTGGGTATGATATTAATGTCCAAGAGAATTCATTGAAATACAAACATATCTCCAGAAAAACAACTGCTCCCTAAAAGCGATTAGTAGTATTATTGTAAGTGTTAGGTCTGTGAATCTTTCAATTAGGTTCTGAATAGTTATAATGATAGCAAATAGGTTGCGTTAAATGCATAAAAGAAATACCTATGAAAGTTACATATATTCTAATTGCAACCTGATACAGATTCTCAACCCAATATATTGAATAAAAGAGTAACATTGCAAAAAACTGCTTAAGCATTAAAACAGATTAACGTATTTAAATCTCGCTTCTACCAATGCATTAAAAAATAGATTTTATTTTTATTTAAATTATTTTAAAATTTCAAAAAATTATAATGAAGTTTTAATTTTTTTTCTACCACCAAATACATTAATCGCCTGGAATCAAAATTTGATTAAATTAACCGATTAATCTATAATTCAATTCTGAAAAATCAATATAATGAATGCACAAGTCTACAAAATTCCAAGAATCTAACACATTAGAAAACAAATGAAACATCGATTATAAAATTACACCTTTAAAAATTGTTCAATTGAGTTATATAAAAGTGTGAAAAAAAGTAATTAGATTTTAATTAAGATTACCATGAAAGAATCGTCTTTTCTTATTTAAACTTTTCAAACATATAAATTATGTTGTTGTCTATCACCCAGTTTCTATTATTATTATTATTATTTTTCTTTCTGGTTTCATTTTTTTCATACCGATAGATTTTTTTTATAACTTGAATCTAAAGAAGATTTAAACCCAAAATATAGTATCAGCTATAAATATTTCCTTTCTACACATGAGAACTTTGAGAAATATGGTTTTATATAAAAGGTTCAAGGCAATGTGACATTTCAATCAAATAAAAGCTCCATAAAATAGGAAAACGTCAGACATCAAACCCATCAAAAAGTGCGCCGAAAATTCCAATTTCCTCTACTTGGAAGAACAAATAAAAATTGGTAGAGGTACAATATCATAAAAAGTTAACCAGAAAAAAAAATAACTAGAAGGCTCTGCTTTTTTCTTTCTTTTTTTTTTTCATTAAAATTGCTGCAATTGAATGTCAGCTACAATCCACACAAATTGATAGACATCACTATTTAGTTGCCCAATTTACCATTTCTTTCTCTATTTCTTTTGTCCCATTCAAAATCATTAAAGTTGCTGCAAAAAGTTTTAAAAATCAAGAAATTATTTAGTTTTGTATGTTTCTAGTCATTAATTTTATATTAAATCTAAAATAAAATATATTTAACATTGCTAATTACAGAAATATATCAGAAAATATTTGAAATCGAATAATTTAGAAAAATTATATGAACGTCTGTAATTTCATTAAGTTTCGAATTCCATCAGAAAAACGCAAAAACATTAGAATGACTGTTGTCAAATTGAGAATTTATAAATAAAAATATAACCTACAATTTAAATAATCATTTTTGCATCAATAGCAACCAATAATTCATCTTGAAAAAAAAAATTTAAAAGAGATTCGGGTTTCAAACCCGAAATATCGTAACACAACATTTTATGCTTGCCTTGCTATTTATTTTTTTTTAAAAATCTTACTTATACAGCAGGCATCTAGTAAACAGGAAAATATATGTTTAATATTGTCACAACGGTAACTAAATGCAAGGTAATGTTGAAAAATATACTTACAAATATTTTGAAAAAATTCAGAAACAAATTACATAAATAAAACCGATATCATTTAAACGCTTAAACTTTAAAGTGGTTCAAATATGATTTTTTTTTACAAAGATATAATCTGAAGTTACTGGAGAAAAGAGTAAAATTTGAATAATTTCTAATTGAAAAATTCTAAGTGAGTATATGTGGTGAAGCTTATAAGCCAGATAACAGCTACAGGATACGAGTAATTAATTTTGTCTTGTGGTCTTATTATTCGGCTACGAACCAAAACGTTGTGAATTCGGTCCTCGCTATCGCCAATAGCTACATATGTACAGTTTAGTAAGAAAACTAACTACATGCCAAATTTAGTTTCAAACGATTTTTTTGTCATGTACATTACATTTACAGATAATATACCAGCCTATAAGCATTGCGTAAAATATGCTCCAGAAATTTGATTGCTCTAAATTATTTTCTACCACAAGCAACTAACAGTAATAATTATTTTGGTGGCATCTTTTTTTTCCCATACGTTTTCTGCTATATTTTTAAAAAATTTTCTTTTCAGTTAAAAAAAAAATCCTTCTGTGAAACGAGGAAACAAAATTCAATATAACGGCTTAATTTACTATATTCAACTTGACAGTTGTAGATGTACACATTAAAATAGTCATAACAGATTATCACTGCGTTTTCTCAACCTAAAATTGTTTTTTAATTTTTAATTGCTGCAATTGCCGAAATGTTACTATATTCTGGATACAATCACTGTAACTTTACCAAAACCTTTTCAACAGATTTGATTTTATCTGTACGGATCTAAACGAGACGAAATAACCATATGTCACTTTTAAATGGGAGCAGTTACGTTAAAGAGAACCAGCCGCTTTATGAAATTTAAATTTACTACTAACACTGTTTTAGAGTTTGCTTATTTATCATGGAAAACTGAACTAATTGAAATCTGCAAAACAAAAGATTCCTTGCAATGAGATTAATAATTTTAGATAAAACGCAAACAATATTAGAATCTTCTCTAAGATGTTTAGGAATAATTTTATCCAATCCATGGCAATGTCATACTTCAATGTTTTCAGATACTAATTAAATATGGCACATTTCGTATTCAGTAATATAAAGAAGGAAATGGCGGATGAACGGTGTGATGTATTCAGATCTATTATTTTGGTGACAACAATATATAGAGAATTTCTTACATCCAAGTTGTGTTTTAGAGTTCACATACATCCGAACAGGTGGTTAGGTAGGCAGTCAATTAATGACTATATTATTATACTTTTTCTAAAAATTACATTTACAAAACCACCATTAAATCTTCTATTAAGGAACATTTTATCAACGTTCTTGTCTTTAGATCTCTGTTAATGTAAAAAGACGAATATGCATTCTCTCTAGAGGGTACTTTGTTGTATGCAAGTGTCCAACATCATTAAATATCATTTATTCCTTCATGCAAAGTGAGGTTGCTCTTCGGCGGTCCCATCATGTTTCCAGCATGGCCTCTGGAAATGTCCATAGCTTTCATAACTCGTTTTTAAATTTTATCTATTTAACTCCTTATTGTTACTGAATTTTCATGTTCACCAGCACACAAATGGATAAACAGAAAGATCTCATAGAAGAATTTCATCTATAATTTGATTCATACTTGCACTTTTGATGTATGGACCATACACCAAATCCCGTTTTCGTACCGTTTCGATCTAATCGTACCGTTTTTTAGTTATCTAATTCAAACAATTCCTTTCCTTTTGTGGTGGAAGAACTAATTATATAACAAACAATCCTTATAATATTAGAGCGGAATATTTTGACGATTATAACACTTTAAATATTTCAAGTATAAGAAATAAATTATTCCTTGATAAGATACTAAAGACAAACACATACTTTAAGATAAAGCAACAAAATTAATCGAGCCGCTCATTCGAGACTAATCGATAACACAACAACAGCCTATCAATCAGGTGCTATGCAAATGTAGAGATAAATGAGCGATTAAATCGTGAAATTGAGAAATATGTACTTAACAAATTAAAATAACAGCCGCGTAGACCAACGTCCACCAAATAGTTATTGCGTGAATCTATAAGTCTTAATGGCAGGGCATTGGAAACACATTTACTTCATTACCGAATTACCGATGCAGCCCTAAGTGATAAGATAAATCGTAATTGTTTTTTCATGCCAAAAAGCTATAAAACATGGCTAGTTAGACAACGAAGTTGGTTACTATATTCTTTTGACAACGTGGAATAGTAGTTCCCAGGTCTCCGACACGAATCCGTGATTTTAACAGGTGTTTTGCGTGCTATACTGGTATATCTTTCGACACGCGGAAAGTAGATGATTATCCAATACCACGTTCATTATTTAACAGCTGTCTCATACAGCAGTATGCACGCCATTGTGTTCGAATTCAAAAAGAATGAAACAAAATGCGCACCTCCGAACACCTACCGAAACAGGAAACAAATATTCTGTTACAGAGATTTTTCTCGAATTTTAAAAACCACAGATCTAATGACTTTAGTATAGAAAAATTGTGACATATTTTCTCTGATAGTAAATATAATAACACGAGAGTGGAAAAAAGTTTTTTTCTATAGCTACATTGATTTCCTTCACTATATTAAACCCAAATATCAGCACTTTATAGCCATTCTAGAACGATGTTGATTCCACTTTTCATTTTCTTGTCTAAATTTATACAAGTCGCTCTTTTAAGAAGCAATTAAAAATGAAAAAAAAAGAATATGAAGCATTTATTGAGCAAGAATAGTAAATAACAATATTCTAGTAAATAAGTTGAATGCTGGCATTACGCGCCTATGCGTTACAGATGATATATAATTCTACGAAACCATCCATCTTATTAGATGACCTAAATATCAAGGACGAGTTCGTGGCACCAAACGTGTTTTAAAAGAAAGAAAACGGATTTTTTTCGGATGCTACCATCAAAATTTTTATTATTATTTCACTATGAATTCCAAAATGTATCATTCATTTGAAGCTCAAATGCTAAATAAAATTTGACCAACGTAAACTAGAATAAAATATACAGTATCAAATGTAAACCAAAACTATGCCTAGAAAATTTCATAGAAATGTCGAGTAGGAAATATTCTGATAACATATTTTTTCATCTTATTTTAGTACTGAATTATAAGAAAAATTTAAATGAGGGATAAGCAAATACAATTAAATATTCTTTATTAATTAAATCGAATAAATTTCAGCTTATATAAAAAGCTTTGTTCAGGATGTCATAAATAAATATAGTTCTACATGATTAAATCAATAAAAAATTTATTGAGGAGGGAATTAAAAAAAATCCCATTAAGTCCAGCAAGCACGATAAAGGATCAAATAAAAGAAACTATTCAGTCCATGAACGTTCTTTCAAAATGAGTTTTGAAACTACGGAACAAAGAACGACGAATTAAGAAAGAAAAAGTATAGAAGCGTCTGGTTCTCCTCAGCAGTGATGCTGATAGGAGAATGGGAATGGACGCCAAACTTACCGCAGACAAAAAAAAAAAAAAAAGAGGGAGGTTAATACACCGGATTTGCAGAAATTGTTTTTCTTTCAAGATAGTATAAACAACAATGAAAGTTCGCTGACGGTTATCCTATTTAGAAATAAATAAATGTTTTAAATGATTTACAAGAGAAATTAGGATCCATTTTACTCTGTTCATGTTCCATAGGAATTCTAAATGATCCTGCATTCTCATTTAGAAGACTTTAACAAAAAGTACAAATTGTGTAAACACTTTTTTTTTTCCATTTAATAAGACTAAATTTAGAAACAAGATTTTTATCTTGTTCAATGGCTTGAACATTTTTATTTGCGCCGAAAATGCGGTACAAATCGATTGTATGGTTGACTGGCGACAAATTTTCTACTACGGAACGCGTAAGTAGAGAGATAAACCCGGCATCTAAAAACAATTTTAAAACTCTTGATTTAATGTAAAGCAAATTTTTATTTCTTAATGCATCTAAATGCTGGATCATTCAACCGTTTGTTATTTGTTTTAAGAATGGCTCAATTTTTGTTGTTTTAGAAACGTCACGTTATTTAAAGCTACATTTGAAATCGTTTTAAATGTTCACACCAGTATAAAAGAAAAGATCCGAATGAACCTGGTTTAGGCTGTTTTATTAATTTAATCTGGCTTAATCTAATCCGTATTATATCAAAAAGTACAGATGTACCATTTTCATAATTATCATGGAATCAGTCATGGTAACATGATATATTCATTTTATTTTATTTACTGTGCATTTAGCAAAAAGGAAAAGTATATGATGTTCTCATTACTGCTTAAGACAATATGCAATTAAATCAAGATGACAAATATAATTACTATGTGACAATGTCAACTGCTACTATTAATACACGGAATAGTGAGAAATGAAAACCTTAGATTCTACAAACTCCAGGTGTTGCAATAATAAAACAGCTAAGCATCTCGGAATAGCCAGAACAATTCCAAATACAGTTTACAGTTAATATAATTATAGTTAATACAGTTTGTACTAAATTTTATTTCAACTGACCCCGAATATTACTTCAAAATGAATTGTCCGTATAAACAAAGTTACTTTCAATTTAAATTAATAAGCTTGTATTTTAAGATAAAATAATTTTAATAGAAAGGAAAGTAAAAGTGTAGCGAAAGTAGTAAAACTTTTACTATTTCTATATAGTCACCAACTCTTCCGTATTCGACTATCTTGTATCTAAAAAAACAGTGTCACATCGAAAAATGTTTCGAATTAAATTATCATTGTCTCGAATTATATTTTATACTAATTTATAAACAATTCATATTAAATAGATTTAATTTGTTTTAATTCTAAATAATTCTCAATTCCTAATTTTCAAATATTTCAAAATGTTTTTGCCTTTGTAAAAAGATATTCAAATTTTACATCAGATTTAATTTTTTTTTTTTTTGTCGAGAATGCTTTAATTTTTAACACAAAAACAATGCCTAACAAATGTTTGGCGCAGAATAACCAAATCTGGTCCTTGTGCCATAAAGCCAAACCAAACCTAATTTTAAATGCACCTTGAGTAGGATTATTTTGACTAGAATAATTGATTATTTAGCTAGAAAAAATAAAAACGTTGCCAAAGTTTGCATGTTTTTTTTTTAATTTTTTTTACTCCCTTCTCCTTTTGATAATTTTTATAATAAATTATTCCATTGTTTCGCATTTTTTTAAATTTTATATTTATCGGAAATCTCCTACCCCTACCCCTGCCGAAATATCATACTCAGATTTTAGAATGTCTTGGATTCGAATTCGGAAGATCGAATCATTTAAGCAAACAAATGAATGAGAAAGCATGAAATTCAATTACATACAAATTTTCAATTTCCTATAAATGACACACAACTAGCTAAATTTTCATTCTTAAATGAATTGATTAAGATCCATTCAACTTTCAAAAGGATAAAAGAAACCCAGACTACATATGAGTCATGGTCACGATTCAAATATTAGCTTTTTTCCTCCATACAATGACAGCCACATAAAACAATCCTGACGCTTCCTAATTCCGCATGTTTGGTCATTTTACTATGCGTGGGAATGATTTAGAAAAAAAAAAGAAAGAAAGAAAACAAACACCCGTGATTAGTAAAAGGAAGGCAATGAATGTTGGAGGTTACAGTCTCGTGACAAAGCCACAAGAAAAAAAAAAAATAGAAAAAGGAAAGATGAAAACCCGCTTCAATCCAAAGAAACGTAGGCACAGGCACGCAAACTGGTCCCATGCGCGAACGGGTCCTTTGAGTATGATCACTGGCTTCGAGCCAAAATGAATAACCCGGTAGACAAGTATGTAGGTCGTAAAAGTGTGTGGAAGAGTGGAGCACAATTCTGGTCTCATCCGAGCTGACTTTCTATATGATCAACCACGCCCAGTGATCAAATGCTGTGGTGACTCATCTATGAATGTCTAGATGAAGGTCGTGTTTCCACCGTTTTTTTATTATTTCATCCTTCGATTATTTGATGTCCGGTTACATGTGGTGGCATATGACAATTATGTTGTTTGATGATAGGTGTGTCATTCATTAGGTATGTCCTATCTTGTGATCATTGTTGAGGATGAGTTGTAGCCATCGTTTTCAATCTATGATATTGATGAGTTCTTACTATTGATATGAAGGAGGATTCAATTATTAATAAATGAACTGTGCGCGATTAAGATGTTGAGCAATTTAATTTGAATGTAAATGCATTAATTCATTGTGAAATAATGCTGATTGCATCAGTTAATAAATACTTGTTATTGGGAAATGTATTGCATGATGCGGCGACAGTTATTTAGATGGTGAAATAATTATGCGAAAATGAAAATTAAGCAGAAAAAAAATGCATTTTGAAATACCATTGTCAGTTTTTGCTTTTAATCAAAAAGAATTGAAAATTAAATTTTACAGTTTTAATTATCGTTAAATTTTTAGTGGAATTATTTTAATAAGAAAAAAATATATTTCACGAATATGCCTTTTTTTTTTAATGAATGTCATGAAAAAAAAGATATTTAACATTTAAAAAATATTTATTTCATCTGGAAATTAATTTTTTTATATCTATTAGACAGGAATCCTATATATTTCGATATTTATTCCTAAGAATTTTGCCTCTTGGACACCTCGAAAATGAACCCGTAGAATAATTTCGAATAATTCTATGTCTTATAAAATCAGTTGGCGTTATCTCATTCCATCAATGAATAATTTTTATTTAAGATAATTGTAAATATTATCTTAAACAATAACTATTATCTTAATAATTAGTATTATGTGCATGACTCGTTTCTTAAATCATTCCACAAAAAAAAAAAAAAAAAAAAAAATGCCATTTTTCATTTACAAAACAGTACCTAAGTAATCAAAATGTCACAGTTTTGTGATTTGATATCTTTCCAGGCTGAATCCTGTTAATTATTGCGAAAGAAAAGCTTATATTATAAGAAACACAATCGATTACGAAAATTTTAATCTTAATGGTGGATTTTGCTTCTTTCATAGCAGCCAAAGCATATTATAGTAAACGTCTTGGATTAAAGTCGTTCTGAATTAAGATAGATAATTTTATTAAAAAGTGGTGAAAGTCTAATAAATTTTGAAAAGAATTTTTTTTAATTATTTAAATTTTTAATAACATTATTTCATTAAACTTATTTTACACAAAAGAATCCAAATACAGATTTTCTTTTTCTATACATTTCTATTTAATTAGATTGGAATAAAAAGAAATATTGTAATTAAAGTGTTGCGGATTTTCAAAATCGCATTTTTATTTTATACAAAATGTTTCTATAATTATTTATCCCATTATTACAACAAAAATCAAACTTAAAATTTCCTGGTGCATTGAAAAAATTGCCATAAATACAACTTGATTAATCGATTTGATTTAGATTAATATGGTATTTGACAAATCTTGATTTAAAATCGCATGCAAATTGATCTTTTTAAAAAAATCTATTTATAATTCAATAAAATGAATTTGCTACGAATTTTTCATTTTGATCAAAGAAAAATATTCTACACATTTTTCTATAGTTCATGTACATTTCCTGGATTAAATTTACAAACAAATCCAGACAAGTTAGGGCGCTGACTTTTCTTGTTAAAAAGCCTCCTCATTCAAATTTAGAATTGTATGCAATCGGTTTCACAGCGTTGATCCTGGATTTCGGCCAGCAGCCGGCGGCGATGTTCAATGCGCTAACAACATTCTAAAACAGTAATAAGTTTGTGAACTTTTAATTGAATATCTTTAAATATGATCCTAAATCTTTTTAGCAACATAGATTTGATTAACTAGCAAAAATCTTAGTTATTACAGCAATTTAAATTAGATTTCAGATCCACGAGAAACTTTTCTAAAATTAATCAAATTAGATTCTATTCTTGAAAACTGAATTCATATATTAAAGAATTTTTCTTCTGAAATTATGTCTAAAATAGAGTTTCTCTCAACGTTTTTGCTGACCTATCATTGCATAATAATAATTTAAAAAAAAAACTTAGAATTTTAATCTTGTTTCGAGATGTATGAAACTTATATTCTTTATTATAAACTTTTCTCCAAACAAAGGTTTCCGTATTCCTCGTCTCCAATTATTTAAAATAGTACGTATTTATATGCAAAATCAAATTCCTTGTCGAACACGTTTTTGTCAATCTCAAATAACGCATAATATTGGGATATTATAACGAGAAATTTGGTTTATATTTCGAATCATTGAAGTCAAATTATATTTTTTCCGAGACTACTGGCGAAATCTTTCTTTAAAGCCGATGTATTTTTTAATTGCGTAAATTAAACACGGAAAAAACTACCATAGCATCATGCATTAGAAAATATGGTTTTCTAAACCAATTAAGTTATTTTTTATGACATTTAGGATTTCAAATTGAAATCGCGTTTCATTTTATCTTAAGAAAGCCGATTGTTAGAACTCTAAATAAAACTTAATAATTCGCAATCCGTAAAATTAATACATGTCAATTAATTCTGAATATCATTTAATTGCATTTTATTAAGGCTATGTGTATCACAACAGTGTTTTATTTAAAAACTGAATTTTAGTGTTACAGCAATTCTTAAATTGAAAAACTATAGATGCGATTAAAAAGGCTTTTTTCCCTAATACCTTAACACCTCATATTTTCAAAAGTTAATACCATGATATTCTATAAACATAAAGTGATGCATATTCATTCACAATATTTTCAGATATCTGAACCCAGATTTTTGGGCGTGGTGCAACTGTTTTCGATAATTCAATTTGGAAATTTCGTTACATAAATTTTTATCAATTATTTTTCATCTCAAATACTTCTATAATTATTTTATTACATATGCTTTAAGAGATGCAATAAATAATAAAAATGACATTTTTAATCAGACATAGAATATTATTATTTATGAGAAGTAATCGCAAATTTATTTTATATTCATGTCAACTTATTCTAAAGCAATTATACAGTTTAATAGTGGTTAAATAATTTTAAACATATGTTATATGAACTTTCAGAAATAAACGTTTATAACATCAGTTATCTTTTGATAAGAAGTGTTTCAGTACAACAATTACGAAGCTTTGTTTTCAATTACACCCTATAAAATAACAAAAAGCAAACTAAAAGATTTAAATAATTATAAATCAATTAATTTTATACCCATCAGATTGCCTGGTCACACCCACGTGTCAAAATGCCGGGTACGGCACGCACACACGTACACATTCTAAATATAAACTGCTGATACTACTTTTTCAAAATTCCTGAAAATGTAACAAACGAGTGTCATAGTTTAAAAGCTCAAAAGAATGTACTTACCGGATTCTTGTAATGTAATCCTGGGGCGTTTTTGACAGAGGCAACCAAGGCAGCAACTTTAACATCAGCCATGATGATTCAGAAGGGAGAATAACTCTGGAAGAAGTTGAAAAGATGCAGACGGAACGAGTGTAATTTCTTCCGTAAAGTTTAAAGGGCGGAATGGACGCCAATCTGTTGGCGGATGCCAAGAAATTCGCCAAAAGTGAGCAAACTTTTTACCAAGAGTGGCACAGACGAAAAAAATTTTTTTCTCATTTAACTACGTATAAAAAATTTCAGATTTGAGTATTATAGGGCTGATCTCCTACAGTATTAATGTTACTTTTGATTGAAGAGTTTATAACTATTATCAAAAAGGTTTCATGGCCTTTTTAATCAAGACATACTTTTAAAAAACTCTTGACTATTTTTATTTTATTCTATCACTGGTGATAATGACAGTAAGATTGATTTAACCTCCTGTTTCGTTCCATTCTATTTACTATACTATTAAATAATCACGAATGTTTTTGAAGATGTTAAATATCTTCCTGGTGCATTAAAGTCAATTTAGGTTTTAAAAAAGGACAAATGTTAAACAAACCTTAACCTTGAATTACGGTTGATTTCTTTTTCTAACTTTTAACTTTTAGTATTTTACTTTAAAAAAAGTCAAATGGTAATAATAAAGTTATAATAAATCTAAGGCATTTTTATTTAACTTGGCTTATTTAATATTAATGAATATGGAATTATGCTATTGATTTTTCGTGAATTTTTCATTTATTTCATGAAAAATTAATAGCGCTTTCATTTATTTCATGAAAAGTAAATTGGAAAATTCTAATATGTCCCAATTTAACATGTTCTCTATAAAAAACACAACACTGCTTTATTATTTTTAGAATTTAATTATTAATTAACTCATTCATTTAAATAAAACTTTAGGTTTATTGATTTAAATAAATCTTGATTCACCATATGGAAAAGTCGTTTCAGAAATCTTGATTTTCGAACTTTTATGATTCTACAATATTTATAATACAAAACTATAAATTAAAGGCCGAGAGTGGGAAATAATTGAAAATAATGAAAGTTCCTATACAAATAAAAGTGACTTATTAAACAGTTTTTATCAAATTTATTAATATTTGAACTTAAAGGTAACGTTAATTATTTTTAAACTTTCACAAGAGATTTCATTATGATTAATCTCCTGCGGTGGTTTTCTTTTAAAATAAATAGTGCAATTAATTATGCTAATTATGATTAAAAGTGCTTGGATAAATTTTAGTTGAGAATAAAATATTATTTAAAAAAAAATAGTTTTTTTTTTTTTTTTTAATACCAGAAAGGATTTTTAGAGCTGTTTGACGATTCAATATGAAATTAAAGAGAAATGATCCAAGTTATACTGAATATTGTCTATTTCTTTAAACCTAATTCGAATCTTCCATCACAAAAAAAAAAAAAGATGAATATTAGCTATATTTAGAATAGTTCTTTTTTTTTCTAACGTAGTAGGGTTTTTTTAGATTTGAATTTTTTTATATTAATAAAACTCAATGTGACTGTATGCAAGTATTTATAGTACAAATCTCCTCTTAAACAACTGGTCTGAATTCAATTAAATTTTGCCTACTTATTAAATAAGAAATGAGAAAGAATATTTTCAATTTTTTCACAAAATTTAATTCAGTTAATTAGAAATTAATAAAATTTCTTCTTATTTACGCTTTCAATTATTTATGCTACGACTATTTTTTTAGATTTGTTTTTTATTTTAATAAGCCTTCTTACAATGCTTTTTGTTGTTCTTAGAGTAGTGATTTAACTATGCTAAGGACTAAAATTAAATCAATCACATAAAAGATGACAATCTTTTTTTTATATTTCTGATTTGGTGAGCAAAACTTTCAGTATTAATACAACTAATATTAATAATTTATGGAGAAAATTAACTATCGAAGGTTTTTAAAAATTATTTGGGCTATTGATATACTAATTTTATTTAAAAGTAAAGGATAAAGATTTTAAAGGATAAGAGGGTTTTGTAAATTTTAATATTTTATACAGAATATCTTTTTACATAAAAAATATTTTACATAAGCAGATTTTAATCTCAAGAAATGTCATCAACTAGTTATCTATAATTTTACGATATGACATGCATAAAATAGTTAGGCCTACAGTTAATATGTAGGTTTAATATGAACCTATTTTAATATAGTCTTGGGTATTGCGTTCTCAGTTAGAAGCTGGATTTTTCAAAAATTTTAATTAAAATTAAAATGGATTTTTTTTTATTTCTCTCTCTCTCTCTCTCTCTCTCTCTAACTTTAATCCATATTACTGCATAAAAACCATTTTTACACCGCTTTAAAATTAAAAAAAAAAAAAAATAGCGGTTTAATCCTATCGATTTTATTTTCATATAATGTTTTCTAAAATTTTTATAAATTTTTAAATATATTTTAAAGTATATTTCGCGTCGATAATTTTCATTGTTTTCATTACTGTATCTATACGGAAATGCAGTACGACGATATTAAATACAGTTTATTTTCTATGTGTCTCACTTCTGCTACATTGCTGAGAGTACATTTTTAAAATAAAATAAAAATAGATAAATCATACTTAATCCTACTACGATATTTCAGAGAAAAAGATTTGAATCTCCTTTAATTAAAATTTTCTCTTAATCAAATGCGTTAATCAGAATAAATACCAGATAAAATTTTCATTGAAATCTCAGAAAAATCTTATTTAGATAATGTTTTATGAAATCATCCTTAAATGGAAATATTTTCTTTTCCTTAATAACAAGATCAACTTGACCAGCATTGCTTGACCTTAGCGTTTATTGATTGTCACTGCAGATGCTTTTCAAACAGGAAAGCTGCAGTAGAGGTAAGATGACAAACTATCTCGAATGAATTGGAAAAAAGCCCGAATTTCAATTTAATTTCCCGGATTGCTCCGTATTTCACGGGTAAATAGTTTCTGTTGAGAATAAATAAATTTAATTTTTTATATTTCTATAAATAAGAAATGGAAAATTTTGAATTTTCATCTTCTGGAATATGTATGATTAGATGTATGATTACGCCTAATTGGAAAAGATTGTCCTAATTTTTGAATTCGTCATGGACTTAGTGGTCACAAGCTATATTGTTCTTTCTTTGAATAAATAAATAATCTCTGAAGGAACAGAAAAAATAAGACTTAATAGCTCTTAAAGCTATATTTTGAAAAAAAAATTACGATGCAGTAATTTTGCTGCATTACACGGGCCGCGGTGGCTTGTTAGTAAGGTGTCGACCTCGGAACTGCAGGGTTACAAGGTTTATTCCATCGAATATCTGCCGCGTAAGGGAATCTGATGCACTTTAAATTTGTCGAGGCAGAATGTCCTCTCGCTGCTGTGGTGTTGAAATCGGGAGAATGATGATGTCATTTCAGTTTTCAATCTCATCATCTGGCTGCTGTTCAAAATTACGAGGTCCATACCAAAATAATCCTAACATTGTTTTAAAACTGGATGGTAATATAACTAAACTCTGAAATGAAGCGGGCCGCGGTGGCCTGGTGATAAGGTGTCGACTTCCGGACTCGAGGGTTCCAGGTTTGAGATCTGATTACACCGAAGAACCGTCATGTAAGTGGGTCTGGTGCACGTTAAATCCATTGGGGCCAAATGTCCTTCCGCTGGCGTGGTGTGGAAGTTTGGAGAGAAAGTGACAACTCACGGAGATAGTCACACTAATATGATCGATGTTAATTACTCAGCTTTAAAGCAAAATTGAAAAATACAAAATATTTGTACCTTAATTTATCTGTATTTGATGTTTTTAAATTTTTGGTTAATTAAGTGTTTTATTGTTTCTGAATTTTTGATTAATTCGATTTATTTAATTATTAGAATAGCATCATCTCCATTACCTCAGGAATGTTCCAATTTGTATTATAAGATCACTTTAGTAGAAAGGATTATATTTACTCCAGACAGGTTCCCCCCCCCCCCGAAACTGAGGGCCGCGGAGGTCGATGGTAACGTTTCGGCTTAGGAACCGGAGGCTTTTAGGATTGAGACTAAAAAACTACCGAAAAACCATCGTGTAAGCGGGTCTGGTGCACGTTAAATCCGTCGGGGCCAAACGTCCTCCCTTTGGTGTGGTGTAGAAATTTGGAGAGGGGGTGCCAGCTCATCTGTCATCCTCATCATGTGTTCGCATTTGAAAATTACGAAGTCCATCCCAAAATAGCCCTATTGTTGCTTTAAAACGGGTTAATATAGCTGATAAACTAACCCCCGCCTCCACCCGGAAACTGTGAGTGTTTATAACTGTTAAGAAAAAGATAATTGAATCGTAATTATTATTACCTTTTTCGGTTAATTTTCCTAGCCAAAGTTCGAAATGTACGCGAAAATGCCTACATAAACAAAAGCATAGTTTGCTTCTGTTCTTTCTTGAGAAATTGTTTCTTTTAATCTTTAAACATATTCATCTCGTAAATAATAAATTATCATAATCTCATGCTAATTTAATATTGTCTAAGATTAAACTATTTAGATGCAATCATCTGACTAATTAGCATAAGATTTCGGTATTTCTGATTCGAGTCGTAACTACTGTGCAATATGCAAATGTAAATCTGTATTTACATGTAAATCAATCACGTGATCGCCATGAGATCATATAAAAGCGGATGCCAGCTTTTGTAAGGATATATCCGAATCCATTCTCCCGCTCTCTGGCTTGCTTTTCGCTCTAGCGACGTTTGTTTGCTACGAGTTTTAGAAATGTCTGAGAATAGACAATATAATACTTTCTGTGCTTTTAAAATTTTGTTAAAGTAACTTCTTGATTTTATATTTTCTGTTGAACCTTAATGAATAAATCCCGTTGATGTTTTTAAAAGGATGTTGATCTCCAATCAATGAACTTTTGAATCCTTTGCATCGTAAGTAGTATTAGTATGCGATTAGATGAACTTTTAGACCACTGCGTGATATTAGAGTTTCTTCATAATTAGATGCAGCCAATGCTACTCGTCATTTCATAAGAAGAAATTTTAACAATAACAAAACTTCGTAAGCGCGAAAAACTTCATAGCTAGTTGTTTTATACTATTATTCAGAAAAAGTAAAATAAATTATTTCAGAATATTGTTTTAATTTAAAATATGTTTGTTAAATTTCTAATATTTGTTTTGAATTCTATTTCCTTTTATTAATTTTTAATGAATGCAGGACGGTCAAATTTTGATTTTTATTCTTGCAGAAAATCATCTATTATAGTCGATTTTATTAAAGATTGATATACAATAAATGTTTTGAGAAAAAAAAATTGTTAATAGAATAAAATTAAAAAAATTTTCAGCAAACGATGCTCGTTATTGATTTTTTTTTTCCATCTAAGCATCAAAATTTTCTAACATAAATCTAAATTTCATTTAAACATCAAATAATTTTTTAAAGAATAAATTTTTAAAATGCAAAATGAAAATTTCATATTTATTGTGATTTTAAAAAAAAATCACTAATCTAAATTTCATGAGACAGACACTCCGAAAATGAATAAGAATAAAAAATTAACTGCAGTGTGCCGTTCCCCTTCGTTTGACTTCAGTTATATTTTCTGCAGACGATTTCTGCCTCTCATGGCAATATTGTTTTTGTTTTATTTTTTTATTGATTTTTATGGAAAGGAATGTCAGCTGGCAAAGAAAACGTAAGCGCTATCGTCTGACCTTTCCAGAATCCTTTATCTTTCTCTTCACTACAGAAGTTCTCGAACTAGGGTAAGCTTACTTTGTGAGGGTGGGAATGGGCATGTACACATTGCGAATTTACAAGTGATTAGATATGCTCAAACAAATCCAAGATCAAAAACATAGACGGCGTTGCTTCAAATTTTGATTTTTTTTTTTTTTTTTTTTTTTTTATTCGAAGATTTTTTCCGGTTTTGAATAAGATGCATCGGATTCTTTCCTCTTTTTATTATAAGTAAATAATACATTATGGAATTTAGAAAATAATTTGATTTTGTTCTTACTCATAGAAAAATGTCACTCTGATGTAATCAATGAATCGATCTGAAGAAAAGGTATTAGTAAAGTATAATGACAAATTTCTTTTATCACTTCCATATTTTTAGCAACCTTTGAAACCTTTTTTTTGTCCTTTATTATTGTTTATTCTACAATGTTTATAGCACAGAGGGTTTCATATCAGAATGTCTGATCATTTTACCTCGTTCGAAGATTCAACTTTTTAATTTCTCCCATACGAAGTATAGAGGAAGTATTGCAATCGTCAAAGGAGACGAGTCACCATGTTTTATACCTCCTGAATCCAAAAAACGCAATTTTTGCGATGTCTGTCTGTCAACACGATAATTCAGAAAATGCTTTGAAATAGACGGGTGAAATTTAATGTACGGGCTTCAGAAAAATGTCTGTCAAATTTGGAATAAATCCGTACAGAAGGTGTCCAAAATATATATTTGCGCGATATATTCAGTAAAAATGTTAGTCATACTAACGATCTATATTTCGTAAATATCATTTATACATGCTATACAATGTATTCATAAATGTCATACATATAAAATGAGACACAAATTTCCTTAAAAATTTTAAATCGTATTTCCCTTCCAAAGAATTGTGAAATCTTTAAAATGAAAATACCTTTCCAATTATTTAACCTATTTTTAATTGAGAAATGCTACTTTTGCATTAATAGAAATTTTCATTTCATATATGAATTTTAAAATGTTATTTCGAGTTTTCCATTTTTCAGGATTTTATTATCTATTTCTGGTTGTCCGTAGTCTTCGTCCTCTTCACCTGATGTCTATTCAAAATTAACCCTCCAGTGCATCGTGTAGCCGTTTGGCTGCACGCTTTCATTTCCATTTATAAGCTTCACATGACTGCTCCAAAAGGCAAAAATGAATGTCTGGAAATCCCTTCTTAAATTAATCCTTTTGATAAACCTTTGAAGTAAAGACCGATATATGGCAACAGTAGTATTAAGATTAGCTTTAGATTACCAAGATGTATAAATATTTCTGCCATTAAAAATACTTTGAAAATATATATTTTCAAGCTGTAAAAAATGTTAGTAAAAAGGGACTTTTATTTTTATTGCAATATTGTTATAACGCGATTTCTGTCACTGGGATATTGTTTAATTCATTATATAGCTATTTGGCTCTTTTCAAAAAAATTTAAAAACGGAAAAATAATTAAAAAATTTTAAAAATAATTTTTATAAATTATATGCAGTTATTCAAAACACGTATTTCTTTGTTAAAAAAAATAAAGTCATGCATACTAAAGTAAAGAGATCTGTCCCAAAATAAATCTCATACTGCTTCAAAATGAAGCATCAATCAAAACAATCTAGCAAATCAAACCATTTTAATGTAAGACGGCGAATAACCTATAGATTTCACATAGACGGTTGCATTTGTCGGGAGAGATAAAAATACAAATCAGAGAGCTGGTCGAAAAAAAATAATGGCATTGTTATAAATCTAGAAGTATAGGCTTTGCTTTTAACGTAGCAAACTACACTAATAGGGTTTGAAAGAATAAAAACTTTTCCTCCCATACCCATAGATTAATCTCTTTTTATTTTTGAGTATTCTCTACTGCCATATCTTGTTGTGTGATGTTAATTAAATGTTCCTTATTAATATTGTTACGGATTTAAATTAGCCAGTAACTGGAGACGGGAGTCAAAATGATTTCGCGTTGTTCATTAGCTCTGATTATCACGTGGTATTTTGTCCTTGAATGCAATCATCATCTCAGTACCTTCAAGTAGGGATTGCAATACCGGTATACCGGGATACGGAATACCGGTATTTTGAGCCATTTGTACAATTTTGTAATACCGGTATTCACAAGTTTAAATACCGGTTTTTCGGTATTTACTAGAAATTTTTAAAATGGTCTCCACTATATGTTTAGGGATCGCGAACATAGCAAAATAGTATAAATTTTTGGTTTTATGTCTCCCTATCGAGCGAAATTAATTAGCTAATGAATGGCTTAATTAAATGCTTAAATCTAAATTAGTGAAACATGGATTATCCCTGAAAGAAAATATTGTATCCGCAACGACTGATAGAGCAACAATTATGAAAAAAGTTGTAAAGATGATTGGTGCAAATCAGGAGATGTGCTATGCACATGGAATTCAATTAGAAGTAATAGATGTATTATACCAAAAAAATAAATAACAGAAGAATCCAAATACTGTGGATACAGAAACTTCGGATTCCAACTTTGAAGAGAGAGTGATATTGACAATGAAGATAATGACAATGTAATTGTTGAAGAAGATATTGCTAATGACGATCGAATATTAATCTATCAAGAATTGCTTCCTATAATTTATAAAATTCGAAAAATTGTTAAAATATTTAAACGTTCCCCCTATAAAAAAGGATATATTACTAAAATATATACTAACTGAAAATAAAATAAAATATATGTTAATATTAGATTCTCAAACACGTTGGAACAGTTTACTCCTAATAATGGAACGATTTTTGAAACTGAGAAATCCAATCCAAAATGCAATAATCGACTTAAACCTGTAAATTATTTTTTCAGATAGTGAATTCGACCTAATATCCAGAACTATATCAGCTCTACTTCTAATAAAACTGACTATTGAGGCATTATGTCGGAGAGATTCTAATAACAGCAAATGCAACAATAAATTTCATGTTGCAGTCATTGAAAGAACAGCACACATCACTATCTAAAGAATTATATATTACATTGAAAAATTGCACAGGAGAAAGGAATACCGAAATAGAAAATGTCTTATGGTATTTACATAATTATAACGATTTTAAAATTGAAATTGAAAAAGAAGAAAAGAAAATAACCAGTTCAAATCTGATTAAGTTTAGAGTAAATTTTCTTAAAATTTTTTACCCACAAACCTATCCACATTCAGAAGAATTCAGTTCAATTATCGAAGATTATGATGTCACTACTGTCGATAGAAAAAAAGAAATTGTTTCTAGAACAAAAATTAGAATTACCGATAAATAAAAAAAATTTCAACGAACCAAAATACAATACAGAAATGAGCTATATCCAAAACCAGCCTGACGAGAAATCGATTTATTTGAAGATGAGGGATTTAGAGGTAAATACTTGAAAAAAATATATCTCGCATTGCTAACAGTACCACCAGCTAGCATAGATGCCGAAAGAGCGTTTTCGACAGCTGGTAATTTTTACACAAAATTACTTTTCAGGCTTAATGACAGTACAATTGATGCATTATTTTTTTTTAAGATCACATTTCAAAAATTTGTAATAATACCACAGACTGAATAGCGATATTTACACTTTTTTGTGATTTAAATAAATAAGATGTTCCTTTACTTTTTTGTGATTATATACTGTTATAATTTATAAGTTACAAATTATTTTTTGTGATATTGACACTCTCTAATAAAACTGGCAAATAAAACAAAGAAACACCTGTGTTTTCTTTCTTTTTCTAAAATTTCTAATACCGGTATTAAAACCGGTATCCCGGTATTAAGATTTAAAAAATACCGAATACCGGTATTGAAATTTTGGTCCGGTATTGCAATCCCTACCTTCAAGTTGTTCTTTCAGCAGTATGTCGGCGAAAGTCACAAGTATCAACACGGATGTATAACCGAGTTATTCTTTCTCAAAATTTTTTGCTGTTATTTATGGATTCATTGACTCCATGTCTCAGAAACTGATTTTAATTGGAATAATGCAAAAAGGATAAAGAAATATTCATTAAGAAATTATTTTAAAATATTGTTACGAAATTTCCAGGGGTTCGTTTGGATAGTGGGAGTTATATGGTGTGGAGAACGCTCAATCAGCAAGCGGCAGTAGAAAATAAAACAACGACGTTTATTTACACGAAGACACACAGAACAGCACAAAGACGACAACTATATACAGCACAGAGAAGACAATTATCTTCAGCCGCGAGACGTGCAAACAGCAGCACACAACAAGACTCTACTGCAGACAGTAGCGCACAGCTTAGCTCAGCACTAGCTTGACTCCGTCACTGCTCGGCTAATCCCTGGAAGACCAGTTCTTCACCGTCGATTCCGACTACTCTGCACCGTCGATCCCGACTACTCTTCACTGTCGAGTCCGACTACTCTTCTCTGTCGCTTCCAACAACGACTACTCTGGCAGCTGCGGCTGCCTCCTTTTATAGGTCTCAGGACGCGGGGCTAGAAGCCTCTCAACCAATCAGGAACATTCGAGGCGTATCTCGGTTCCTAATGGACGGATCGGGAAAATTCTCGATGCTTCGGGTATAATCTATTTTGGCGCCAAATTCGTCGCCAAGTCGCAAAAGTTTCGTCAAGTTTGTCGCCAAGCTCCGGGACCTCCTATGGAACCAACTATGCTTGGAAGCAGCATTGCACGTTTGTAACAATATTGTATTCTTTATTTATGTTTGTTAAATTCTAACAGTTATTAACGATAGTGTACTTCCATAATATTTAAACGAAGTAAATACTCATTAAAAGATTGTTTAAGTTTTCTTGCTTTGTTTGTTGCAAAAGACAAAAAAGAAAAATAACAATGGAGTCATTTTGATTGCATGTCTCTGGCCGCGTTAAGAAATTTATATCGGCAGTTACGAGTTAACTCAACATTTAACATAACAATTGTAGGATTTATTTTTGATTTCACATTTTATTCCACTTTTTCATGATAGTATCTGTTCCATAATACTAACAAATAAAATCAGCATTAAAATCGTGTCGCATTAATTTATGACGAAAATTAACAACTACTCTTAGTGTTAAATAGTTGTTCAATATATAAGATAATTTCAATGCAATCCTTGAGTTATTTCAAAGTGCGGACTTATATAAAATTAGATTCAAAGGAAAATAGATATGATCTCGTACCTGGAACTTCACCAAGATTATTGCGATATTTTCTCTTAAAATAAGCGTAAGACGAATACGTTTTCTTTACAAATTCTGTGTTGTGAAAGGTATTGATTACTTTAACAATCTCTCGGTAATCTTCTTTCACCTTTTCTCTGTATATTTTCGGACTTATTATAAAAAATTGGGAAACAAAATTCTGTAGCTTTTGTTCTCCCTTTAATCTTTTATGCAATTTAAACTAAATCGCCCACAACTGTTTGTATTCTTGAGTCAGTGGTAACTGGCATTTCAATCAATGGCAGCTGTTTGATTCAGATGTGAGAAGTAATTCAAACGATTTATTAATCTTACGTTTTTGCATTCTACGTTATATTTTACGTTATCTTGGATTTTAACCCTGTTTAATAAGGTGATAATAATATCTTTTCATTCTGTTCCATTCCTAATTAGCACAGAGGCGCTAATGAAGTATAAATTGTGTTTATTTTTCTGTTTAGGAAACAATTTGTATGAAAAATTTATTTATACATATATATATATATATATATATTGAAAGAAAATTGTGAAATTATTCGCAACAAGTAAGCACTCACATAAATATTTAAGCGAAATAATTAAAAATATTACTAAATTTTAATAATTTATTTATTATTATAATCTTTATAAAATCTCGTTACAAATTTTTTAGAACTTGCCATCAGATGGCGCCTTTGGTAAAATTTTTAAATTATTGTTAAATTTATACATTAAATAATAATTAAGATCTGAAAATATTAAAATACTTTATGAACATCGAAAATGTATGAAATTTCAAGTAACTCAAGAAGTAAATATAAAAAATCGATTACAAAATTTCATTTTTGGAAATGTGAAACAAGTCAAAACAAATAAATATGCGGACAGTTTAGGAAGAAAACAAAAAGTTGAATACTAGAAGAAACGTGAAGACTACCTTTTTCCGAATTTTTTTATTGAAAACTCAGCTGAATTTTAATGATTTAAATATATCACTTTCTGTTTTTTTTTTTCCAAATTATATTCGAGATACCTTTGGCGACTCCTTTGTTTCACGGAATGGTGGTTTCATAGAGTTTAAATTATTAATATGGAATACATTCATTTAAAATTTTACTTTATTGTTTGATAAGACTACAAAATGTGAATAATCGATTTACTACAAACTTTGCACTGGTAAATTAAAGAGTATATTTACTATAGAAGTATTAATGCGGAAAAATACATACTATTTGAGGAAATGAAAATGCAAATTCGGGAGAAATGTGCATAGGATGCAAATTATCATCTTTACATGAGTAAACACACGTGATTGAATAGTTTGAGCGAACATTGAAATTAGTTCGAATTTCATCATAACAATAAAATTATTGTTACATATTGTGTATCACTTTAAATTTTTTTAAATTTTATGAAAATTTGTGAAAAAAAATTGAATGAAAATAAAATCAATATTACTAAAATAACATATATTTTTTAAATTTTAAGAAAGTGTAAAAATTATTTTTGTGAAATTATATTTTCAGCAAATATAACTGGAAATCAAATATTTGCTTGATTTGTAATTAATTTATATTTTAATTAACTTTTGAATTTGGAAGAGTTTACAAAGACCTCTTTGTCTCCAAAAGTGCGAGTGACAAATTTTAACATGAATTGTAGATTAATGTAAAAGATATAAAACAAACATTCATCTCTAAATAAACAATTTCAATATGCGTTCTAACTGATATCTCGATCAACCTGCGTTATACAGAAGAAAATCGTCTGACTTCATTAGAAGCTCTTTTGCTGTAAGTTTTTTTTTTTTTTTTTTTTTTTGAATTGACAATAAGTTTTCATAATCAAAATATGATTATAGTGTGTGATTAAAAATTATTTTTGTTTTCAAATTGCACAAGATCAACGAAAATTCAATAATTAAATTTCGAAAAGACAATGTGAAAGTAGAGTAATTATATTTTTAAAATACTTGCAAGAGATGCTGTAACTTGCAGTTCTAATTTGTCATTATTTATATGGACATACATTTTGTAAGAAATTTTTAATTCTTAAAAAAACGCTTTATAAATGACAATAAATATTGCATTTTTGTAATATATATATAAATAAATGATAATTATATAAATGATTGCGGAAAAAAAACCAAGAACTTTGTTTTTAGCTAGATTTTGAATTAAAATTATTAAATTAGTATGCAGTGTAGGAGAAATTTTCAGCAGTTTATTAATTATTTGTAGTAATAAATTCTGTCACCCACTGTAAAAAAAAGAGTAAATATAATAATAATTTTATAAATTTGTGATTATTTAATTTTTTTGTTGTTGTTGTTGTTTTGAAAATCTTTAGAACTGCTACATTTTTTATTTTTTTTTTTTGTAATTCTGTAAGTACTAACAGAATTAAATCGTATAGTAACAAACAAATAATTAGTTACTTTTTTATGAAGGAATAAATAAAATGAAACAAATATCTCGATAAGTTATGAAGCTGAGTTTCAGAATAAAACTGATATACATATTTAAAATTGTAATCAATTATAATCGTAATTTAATTTCGAATTATTTGGGATTTCTTAAATGTTTATTATACAAAGTTTATTGTGAAATGCTTTGAAGCTAGAAATGTATAATTATATTGCATGCCGATGCATTAAAATTTAGATATTTTTAGGCTAATTCTATATGATCTTTCTTTTTCTAAAAAATTAATTTTTAGTTGTAATTATGAAAATATTTCAATAATTTTAGCAATGAATGTCTTGTTACAAATTCTTTATTACTTTTATTTATTTCTTTTCTAGTTTTTTTTTTTTACATTATCGTATACAAATTATAAATCTAGAAAGTACAGGGGTGCCAAAAAGAATTATCTGATTTGAAATCCTAATTACCCTAATCCTAATGAAATGTAAAGAAAAAAAAAGTTACAAAATGAATTCGGCTATATTTTTGTGTGTGTATAAAAAAGTCTCTGATAAAATTATAGGGCAGGTATAATTGCAATGTCAATATAAATACATTCAACACAGAAACCAAGAAAGATAAGTAAATTTTCCAAAACAGATTTATGCAATCCGCATAAAAATTTATAATAATTTATCAATAAACAATTATGGTAAACAACTATACTCCTTATTAAAAACACTTAGCTCAATAATTTCGAGCATTTGTATGAATATTGTATGAAACTTTCTAGTGATTAAAAAAAAGTGATTAATTTTGGTTGTATCTTTTGCAATTTCTAATGATAATTTATGTTTAAAATTATAGATGTATTATAGTTCTTTTTTAAATAAAAGTACTTTTTGAGAAAAAGCAAATAAATTATTGTTTTATAGTTTATGTTTAAATGGTAAAGAAAGTATAATGTAAAAGTAGAAAAAGAAAAATAACAATGACAATCTTGTCCTTTTTCTTTATTAAGCAGTCACATATCAGATTACATTTTTAACAGTACAATTCAATGATAGTTTATGCCTGGAAAATTTCAAATTTATTATCAATAGAAAACAATTTCTTGTAAGTAATTAATGAAAAACTTATATAATTCCCGCTTAATTTGTCTTTGCAGAATGAAACTGGTAACTTAATTTCTAAGAATTATATTAAAATATAAATTATTACATTAAATTCATAAATATTATATTAGAACTTTTAGAAAAAAGAAAAAAAAAGTTTTAACGAAAGTTTTTAGTAATCTTTTTAAAGTTTTTTACCTTATTTTGAAATAATTTAAAGGTTTTTCAAAGTATAATACATTATAAAAGTAAAAAAATGCAGTTTATAAAAATTTCAGCAAACGATATTTGATCTCAAAAAATCATTAAGATATTGTATTGTTACAAGAATTATTTCAGTATCATTTAAATCGATTTATCATTTTTGTTTAAAAATTCAGAATGCTGCAAAACTGCGATATTTCTTTAAGCAAGCATCAATAATTTTTCTTTTTGCTTACAAAATAATTATTGATTAAAAAGTGCTAAAGTTACGAAATTGAAAATAATGCATAATTAGTCACTTATTATTCATCCTATTTAAAAAAGAATAAGACAATTTGTAACAGAATTCAGACGTTTTGATAACATGAATGGAATGTGGCAATCAAACTCTCAAGTTTTGTTTCAAAGTTCTCTAGAAAAATCTGGATATAGTAAGAGATATATAATATTTAAAGTCTAATTATAGATTATAACAATAAAAAGTCTGAAGTTAAAAAAACGTTTTTACACATTTATCGTTAATCCATACTTAAAAGCACTAATTTTAAGTATGCTATGAGATAAAAAGTATATTTATACTCTCTCTGTCCAAAAATATAGTATACATTATTAAAAAATTATTATTTATCTGACACGAGCCATTAAATAATATGTGATATTAAACAAACATTTTTATCTGATTGAGTCAAAAATAAATTAGAAAAAAAATTGTTTTGTATTCAAAAAAAAATTTTGTATTGTTTTGTATTCAAAAGACACCCTCTGTATTAATGAAATAGGTGACTTCGATGTAATTATTATTGTTTTGCAAAAAAAAAAAAAAAGAAATCGAAGCAATTAAATTGATTTTTTTTTTTTAATTTCTCATATAAAGAAAGCGAAAATTCGAATTTAGTGCGTTCTCAAGAAACCCTAGACTTGGCCAAATATCGTTATCAAATAAAATTGTTTCATATTTTAAATTCCTTTTATATATACTATCAATATATTTGAATTCCTTTTATATATACTATACTATTACCTTTCTTACTTAATATCGATTATTTATAAATTAGTATCATAAATTTGGACAAAAATTATTTCGAATGTGTAACACATTTTCAGACAGAGTTGAGTATGACTAAAATTAGGTTTTGTAGAAAAAATGCCCCTTTTTTTCCCATCTCCTGTTTGTGTTTTTGTGTGTAAGATTTATGATTGAAAACGGAGTAACATTGAAATGGCATCACATTCTCCATTTTCCAAATCAAAATTCACACTCGAGGCTGTTCGTCAGAATGCAACAAAAGAATCTGTTTGATTAATGTTTTTTTGTGTTGTATAACTTGTTGTTGTTTTATCCTTATCATTCAGCAAGCTTTCGATAGCATTTCATCCTGGTATGTCTTTTAATGTCATATAATCGCAAATATAAATAATTTAAATTAATGCCTGATCTTGCTGTGTTTTAAATCTTGAGGAATAGGATGTGATCTTCGATATTGCCCTCATTTCCTGAAAATGACCCGAAATTACGAGGTTCATTTGCCAATCGCGTACCAAGGAATTTTGAAAAAAATAATTTAAGAAATCAAACTCCGTTATCTTCTGTGTTCCATTAATAGTCAGAATTCTTGTTTGTTTAAAATTATTCTAGATTTATTATTTACATCATCCATTAGATTAATTTTTTTCTTTTATTCATCAAATTTTGTTGATGCTAATTGATACCAAGTAAATATAGTGACGATATTCTAAAAAAACGCTTTATGCAATATGATTTAATTTCGAAATTTTAAAGATATTACTTTTCTATTATTTAATTTAAATCAAAATTAATGGAGATTCAATTCTATGATTAATCCTTTAAAAGGCCTATTTTTTTCTAGTCCTGGTATATTAAAATATTTTTAAGATATTGGTTGAAGAAAAGTGATTCATTTAGCTTATTAGATAAATTTAATTTGATTTATTAATTACCTCAATTAGTTAATAACTAATTAATAAATCAAGACACATAATTTTGTGTGATATAAAAAACTGAAGTATCTAAATTTCTGCCTCATTGAAAAAATTTTCAAAATTTGTACTAAATTACATAGCTTTATTAAAAGATTGATGAATTTGGTAATAAGTATACTTCTCATGGTCCTAGAAAAGGTTAAATAATTGGAACTTTTTAAAGTTCATTATATTAAAAATTTTAACACTTAGGTATTTGATAAATGGAAAATTTAAGCAAAATTGTACTAATTTTGGATTTTATTTGGTTTTTCACTTTTTTTTTATTTCATAATAAAAGTATTTTTTATTCTTTTTCAATTTTTCTTTTTGCTATGACTTTTAAATCTGTTGTTGTATTTAAGTTTTTAACACAACAAAATCCAGATATTTAAATTATAATTATAATTTAGACGGAACCATTTATCAGATTATTATGCAGAAAAAACATAAAAGAATTTTCTTATCTTTATTTCTTTCACGCTAAGTAAAAAAAAAAAATTATTTTTATGCTATTAGAGATTGATATTTTACTCATATTTTAATTAATTTATTTAATAGGATTGTTAAATATGTTTTAATTTCTGATTTTAAATAAGAAAAGACAGAATACGTTCGATTTTTAAAAAAAATCTTTATTACTATTAGTAAAGTACTTTACTATTAGTGATTTTACTGATTATTATTTTAAGATGTATTAATTAATTAATTAAGAATTTTATATCATCTCTATTTAGTTAATTTTTCGGAAACATTAATATAAATTTCATCTTTCGATTAACGCCATTTAAACCATTACCACAGCATTAAAATACAAAAAAAAAAAAAAAAAATTAACGAGCTAAGAGAATGAAGCGTAGAGCACTTTTCCGCTTAAGTTAGCTATACGTCTAGATGTAAATATTTTCAGTTTAATGACTCTTGATATTATTTCATGCATCATAGAAAAGACTTAAATTTGTATATAAATCCTGGTCTCAAAGAGCGATCTTTTGGTAAATGTGTATTTTCCTAAATTAATTTTAAATGTGAAAGAGAATTTAATCTATCAGAAAATTATCGTCTGCTGAAGAATTGAAAAAGGTTTAATTTTTACTTATGAAATGCTATCGAGAAACATCTGAAGCGGTATCTGTATGTGTGTGTATGGAGTATGCGGACTCTTCTACATGTCATTCTCTTTCCAAACTCAAGCATGGTCTGTGGTCTTGGACACAGAATCATCAGTTCCAGAAGTAGCCTCTGGTCTCTCGTGGATGCAGAGCCAAGGCAATCTCTTCTGAAGCTCCAAACGATACCGGGGATGGCTGATGGCGTAGAAGAAAGGATCGAAGCAAGCAGAGGCCTTCAGAGTCATGGCTGGAATCATGGAGACCACGGGAGTGATTCTTCGCAAATTTGGGTGAGAGAAACCTGCTATGAAGGCCACCGAGATGTAAGGCACCCATGAGAACAGGAACATCAAGATGACGCAGAAGGCAGTCTTGGCAATTCGAATTTCAGCTGAAGACCCGCTGACAGCAGCATTGGATCGGATACTGTCCACGTTCATTTTTCTTGCCTAGAATTTAAAATTGCAATTCATATTCAATGAAGTAGAAAAAAAAACACTTTTAATTTATCTTTCCACTTTATTTAATAAATGTTTTTTACTTTCACGTGTAAGAAGTAAGATACAGTATTGTAATCGTATCGGACTCAAGATTTTGGCGAATTTCCAAGTTTCAGGCCTCCTTCAGTTCTAAAAACTCATTTTTTCGCTTTATGTCCGTTCGTCTGCCTGTTGTAAACATTATAACTTAAAAACGCTTAGAGCTAGACAGATCAAATTAGATGTATGGACTTTTGACCAAATTTGTAGATTTCTATCAAATTTCGAATGCAGTCCATTTAAAGGGAATATGCTTGTCTGACTGTTCGAGCACAACTGAATTCAATAGCTACAAAATGCAAAAATCTAGAGAAATAAAATTTGATACACAGGTTTGTGGTGAAAGTTTATAAGCCAGTTAACAACTGCGCTACCCGAGCAATTGCTTTTGTATCATAGTCATGTTACTGCGAATAGTCATGTATCATAGTCATAGTCACTGCGAACCACAAGGTCCCAGGTTCTATCCTCACTCATCACAATCCACCACATTTGGTGACCCGGACGTGATCATGATACAAAAGCAATTGCTCGGGTAGCGTAGTTGTTAACTGGTTTATAAGCTTTCACCACAGGCTTCGCTTGGAAGTAAACAAAATAACTTAAATCAATGAAATTAGGTGACTACCACTATGCCCGAGCATTCGCATAGTTATCCAAAGTTCACATTTTTTTTTTTTTTTTGCTCGGAAAGAGGGATAAGACATTTATTGAAGGGTATGTGAGAAACTTTTGAGTAGGTCACTCTCTCTAATATCTGTTGTATTTTTCACGCCTTTTATTCTTGCATTTCATTTGTCATCAATAATTTTAATGTCTGCTTTTGTATTTTCTTTTTTGTATATTACTTTTCCTCTTCTGTGGATTATATAACAACTGACGGTTTATTCCTTTACTGTTGACTGTATAATATTCTATTTAAGTGTTTGAGTGTGAGAGCTTAAGAATGCTGGGGATTATAGATTCCATTAGCTTTGTATAGCTGTTCTATTACAACTTGCCTGCAACGGAGTGAACTTTCACTCAAATAGTTGACGTAACAAATATTGAATAATTACATGTACGTTGAATTTGCGTTTATCTTGAAATAAGGAAGAAGTTAGCTTAAATTGAATTATTAAATGGTCTTAACCGAACCGTCAGTGATATAAACTAAAAAAATTGTTAATAACTATTTTTCAGCTGCAGTCAATTCAAGTATTGTAATAATTCATTCACTTATGGTTCTGAGTTAATAACAACATTTCTATTTAAGCTTGAACCACACTGCTAAAAATAAAAAACACTTTACTTACTACTTTTTGAATTAACATGTATGTTTACATGTTTTTTTTAAATTTAAAATTCAGCTTATTATTTAAATTCAGAGTTTTTAATTCGCTACCTTTCATTATTTAACATATTTATTTTTAAAAGGTAATAAAAGTTTCTGTTGAATGTTGCATTGCGAAAAATTATTAAAATTTTATTTGAATAAGTTGAAATTGTAAAAAAACGATAAAGAATATTAAATTGCATTCTTAAATTTAAAAATTAAAAGTTCTGAAAGTGTATTTGTGAAAATAAATTTAAAATTTGTACAATAAGTTTAAAGATTTTTTTATTTGTAAATCTTGTAATTACTTTCTATTCTAATAATTTTTTTTATCGCTGACATTTTACTCGTATTTTTATTAAAATAAATGAAAGCTTCAAAAGTAAATTAATTATCGATACATTATGGTAATTTCTGTTGAAAAACTGTTACCAATAGAACCATAATTTGCTTCAAAATCTCAAATATATATTACTTTTAATAAATTAATCAAATATCAAATAAATTATAATAATAGTATTATAACAAGAAAAATGATAGAAAAATTGGAAATATAGATTGTATGGCAAAAATCATAAATGTATTTCATATGCACAAATGTATACTTTTCTAGCCATAGAAAATAATGGCTGAAAACGACATTAACGATTCAATTTTTTAAAAAATTGAATCGTTAATGGAATAAAAACAAATATTTGAATTTCAAACAATACAAAAACCTTTTAACCGCCAAAAAAACCTGTTCACCTGTTCTTTGATTTGCATCTCATGATTTCTCACGGCGAGAAATATCCTGAAGTAGCAGTACAAGACAATACAAATGGGAATGAGCCATCCAAAGAACCAGGTCCCCACGATGTAGGATCTCCCATTGAAATCATGCATGAAGAAATCAGCTGCGCAGCTGGTCAGGAATCCTTCCGGCACATATCGACTCCAGATCTCGAAGGCGGGAAGCAAAGCGAAGGGAGAGATGTACACGTATATCAGGATGATCATTATTATTGCTTTGGTCATGGACATTCCGGCCTTACTGAATGGATGGACGATCACCCGGTATCTGTCGTAGGATATAATGGCATTGCAGAAAGCAGAACCCAGGCCGGAATACGCACCGACAACACCATAGATGATGCAACCTGAAATATAATTATTGCATAAAGATCTCGTTGATGGTAAAGCACTTACCACCAACGATATTTGAGCACTTACGTCTATTGAGAGGAAGAGAAAGCAGGTAAGAATAATCTCAAAATGTGGAAACTTATCTACTCACTGAATGCATAAAAAGCAATAACAGTGCATAACTTGTCGTCTAAAATTTGGATTTGTGCGGAATTTGCACCAATTTCTTCTGTATTGAGTGAATTTTTTAATAGTTAAAAATTTAGCAAGTTTAAATGATTGAATTTTGAATTTAAATAGAGAATATCATAACATTTTATCAATAATTTAAAAAATTGATGGTGTCACACCTATCTATGTTTCAAATAATTCCATAACAGTTGTATATTTATTAAAAGACCTTGTTAAGGTTCGAATTCTTTGCAAATTCTGAGAATAAAGTCGAATTTCGTTTAACAATTCTAATAAACATATAATCACGGTAAATGCGTTCGTTTATTGAGTAACAAAAAATTTGCACAAAATCTTACATCATCAGATCAATGACCTTGGCCTTAGTGACGAACTTGATGACCATTTGGCAACTTGGCGACGATTTTGGTGACAAAAACGGATGATATTAGAATGTTCAAACATTTTGACGATAGGACCAATTGGAGGCGAGTTATTTTTCGAGAAACTTCTCTGCTCTGCTCCAGAAGCTATAAAAAAGCCGCCTATCTAAACCGAAATCAGTCGTGTAGTGAGTCAGCGATAAACTGGATTAGTCCAGGGAAACGCAAATTTGAACAGAGTTCAAAGGATAAGTAGATTGAGAATTGATTCGTGAACAGTGTCTTGGAGTTAAGTGTTGAAGCAGCATCGGGATGTGTGTTTAGTAGCCAGTCGTATAGTAATAAGTTGACAGTTGAATACAGCTAAAGCGAGGAGACAGTGAAGAATAGCAGACCTTTGGAGAAACTTTAGTGATTAGCTACTTAGATTCCTTCCTCCTACTGAGTACTAACTGACTGCTTTATGTGCTGTGGTTGTTGTTTACTATTGATTTCTACTTGTGGGCTGCTGTTTGTTCTAAGTGTGCTGCTGTGTATTGCTTGTGTCTGTTTCGGCTGTGTTTTGTCGTTCTATGCATTCGTGTCTTCGTGTTAATAAACTTCGTTATTTGTTATTGAGGCCTGTTGGACTGTTACACCATACACCCATTAAAAGCAAACCCGCAGTTCGAATTTAACGGAATTAATTTGTCCGTAATATTTGGCATCAGAAGTGGGATTTTAGTGGAATTTAATTTTTCGTAACAATAATAAGAATTCTCTTTCAAATAAAATCAACGGTTCGCAAGAGTCTTTAATGCTTTGCAAAAATTAAAAGACGTTGTTACGCGGTTTGTTAATTTTATTGAACGATAGCTTGCTGATATGATGATTAATTTGCCTTGGATCACTAAATAAGAATTATTAAAAAAAATTCAAAATTCAGTTTCTTTATTCTAATTAATGTTTGTAATGAAAACGATATTGACTTTCTCAACCGAATTCGCTTTTCCTTTTTAATGAAAATTTAATCCGATATGTTAGAATTTCTTAAACTGTCGTTTCAGACCTTAAGTGGATAATGTAAAATAATTACACAGCTACTAAAATCTCACAGATTTTTTCCCCTTTGAAATTCTTTAATAGTTGTAATTTAAAAAAAAAAATGAGGAAAACCATCATGACTTTATTATTATATTTTAAACACTTTCTGAATAACTATTTTAAATTTTAATTCTTTTTTATTTCTCATTGATCAATGTCCAAATTTCTTACTTATTTTTCAATTTATAAAATAACAAATTTTTTAAATGATTTTTTTTATCTCAAGGGCATGACAATATCTTGTAAAAGCAGCTTTTTCTCCAAATATGCATTTTAGAAATGGTTCTTGATTAGAATGGTCCATAACTTTATTTTCTGATGTTATTGTCTTCATCAAGGTTCACGGAGCTGGAATTCTTTTCAAAATAATGTAATTTCTTTTGAGATATCGTCTCATCATAAAATGCAAATTCTGTAATTCATTATTGCTTTATATAAGAATATTTAGCAGATGAGCAGCAATGCGAAATAAAAGGCTCTTTGCACAATTTTGCTACCGAAACAATGAGTTACGAGATGATGGATCCAACGAAAACATAAAACTATAAAGTTTCAAAGACATTGACTCAAAAATAAATTCTGATTCTTTTAAAGTTTCATTAATAAAGGCGTCACCTGAAATGGCAAGATGATGAATTATTTTGGTTTACCAAAACAAACCCATGATTAAACAAAAGGATAAAAAATTTACAAATAATGGTGTTTCAAGTATATATCTTTCCATCAACGCAACGTCACAGCCACGTGACATAATCATTGTGATGATAAAAGATCCAAAATGGCTAAAGAATGCCCATCAAATATAAATATTTCTAAAAGAACTTTTGTTGAGCCATTTCCAGATCAGATTATTTGTTATTCATCGTGGAACGTTTCTTACATCATTGTGTAACATACCTACTATTATAAATCTCATTCTCCCGATTTAAAAATATAAATTTATTATTGTTCTTTTTCTAGCGGATGTATTCAATTTACTTTTTATGGCTTCAATGTTTTATATTAGTAATCAAAATGTAGTATTGTCCAAATATGGAACTCATGAATATTGTACATGTACGTGGATATTCCGTTAGACTCACGTGAATTAAAATGCGAAGTGAGAAAGAGTACTTCAAAATTCTTTTTAAAAAATTATTTGTTTTGTCTTATACGTTTCTCTCAACAGTTTTGCTTAGATTTTCAACTGAATTTTTTTTTTTTTTTTTTTTCGTTTTGCTTTAATTACTTTTTCCCAATTTTTCTATTTAAATGTTTATTTATTTTAGACCAATAATAAGTCCAATTTAAAACAAAACAAAACATTGTATTTATTTTGAAAAAAAATGAATGTGTCATAAAGAAAATAATGAATATCTTCTAGATAAAAGAATAAAATAATATCTATATTTTACCCTGAGTTAATGCATATAATTGAAAGTATTGAGGCTTGCTATATACCATATTGTGAAATCACTTCATTACCTCGATAAGTCTTTTTATTCATTTCAGATATTGAGTAATTCGTGCTATTGCAGTAAATTCTTTAAAAAAATATGAAATGTATACATTTATAAGTAAAATAATTACCTAAATTTCCAAATGCTGGTCCTAGATTGAAAGAGTTGTAAATAAAAACAGGTGTTTTCGCCATCATGAGCAAATCTGCCATAGCTAATGCTATCACAAACATGTTGGCTGGAGTTCGCAGGCTACGTGCCCTGAAAATTTAAAGGCAAGTATTAATTCCGTAGCAAGCTGTAAAATCAAAAATAGTTTTTAAAAAAATTTCAAAAATTAAATTATGCAACCAAAACTACTTTACGAAAAATATTTTCTTTTTTTCCAACAAGAAATAAATGTACTATGTGATTAAAATATCCGGACTTAAATGCATTTTTAAAAATTTACCTAGTTTAATTTCAAACATAGCAAAAAACATATTTAAGTTCATATTTTTATCATAAAGAATCTATCACGGGAGCATTTAGGGGACCGACCAGAAATTGATGAAAGGATTTTGATTCTAATTTTGAAATTATGAAATGAAAAATATGCTATATTTCGACTACTTGATTATAAAAATTATTCATTAAATATTCAATTTTTTACATATCAAATTGACTTCAATTTTTATTTAACATTTTTATATTGTTTTATCACTTATTTTTCAAGTTTAGTTTTGTTATAACTAATAAATTACAAACTTATATGGTCTCATTATAAACCTATCATTTGTGTTCCTTTGCTTCAAACTTGAGAATCAATTCCAAGGGTTTACATACTGATAAACCATATGGATTTACACTGTAAATATTACATATTGACATTACCATAGATATTATATATTGACACTACCACTGACTTACACTGTAAATTTTACATATTTACATTACCATATACATATTGACACTGAGATAGATATTACATATTGACTTACACTGTACATTTTACGTATTGATACTACCATAGACATTACATATTGACTTACATTATAAATTTTACATATTGTCATTACCATAGACATTACATATTGACACTACCATAGACACTACATATTGACATTACCATAGACATTACGTATCGATACTACCATAGATATTACATACTGACTTACACCATAAATATGTAAATGACCATTCCATTGCCAATGAGAGAGACACTCATCAACCCTATGTAAAGAATACCCAGCAGGTAATGCAGATAGGGTGCAGGAGCCCTGAACTGTTTCCAGTAGGGGCTAATGTAGACGTCCGGCGGTGCATTCCAGCCATTGTAGCGAGTCTCATAACACCAGTTTGGAGGGCCCTCGTCCAAGAAGCCCACCGGGTGATGAATCGATGCGTTCAACATCAGCCAACGAAACTGAAACAGAGATTTTAAAATTAAAAAACTTTATTACGACATCGGGTATCGCAAGAACAAAAATTTTCGAACAGAATTGTTTGAAATTTGATTTGTTGCACTGATTTGCAGACTAAATTGTTCCTTAAGATTTTGCTTAATGGTTGGTACCGGTAATGTTGAACGGATACCACGTTTTGTTTTGTCTAATACAATTTGGTACTGATACTCAACTATACCTGATACAGCCAGTGAATGATTTATTTCTCTCTAGAACAAAATAAGGTAGTCGAGTACTTGGTCGGTATCAGCTCTAGAACTTGCATCGAAACCGATAGCTGGTACTGATACGAGTTTGATTCCAATTGGGATGTCGAATTTTCAGGAAAGGTTTATTGATGGAATGTTGATGGTCTTGGTTTGCGTCAGAAATACTTTTATTCAAGGTAATGTAAGAAATAATATATACAGATAATTAATTAAATAGAAAACATGCAAATGGTTTCTTGGGGCAGGAACAGCGGACTAATGTTGGGTCGTACATCATCCTGCAGTAAAAGTACGATGTTGAGAAAATAATCTATATGTTACAATTGCGTTTGTGATTGATTCCTATGCTTAATACTTTTGGTCTGTGTCGGTTTTTGCATATCTGATACGAATTATGTGGTTAATTTGGTATCATTCAACCCTAGTACCCACGTCTTTCCAATATATTTTTATCTGTGCAGATGCCAGCACTAACTAATCTGTGGAAAATAATTACTTTAAAGATAGTTTCCCTCTCTTCTTTTTATGGCATTGGATGTGACTAATAGTTCTTTTAATAACAATAATGGAAATTAGTAGTATGAATAGTCAGAATTAATGAAAATACAAAATCCTTCTCACTGTGTCTTAAAAAAAGAACTACCCGTGTCTCCTTCATAATCTGTATTCAAAAAAAAAAAACCTTGACATTTCCTGTGGTTATAATCAGAAGAATAAAATTTTTAACATTGTTATTAGTATCACGATGATATTTTTTGGAATTATTCATTAAATTACTCTCGGCAATTTTCTTTTCCAAAAACGTAAAATTTTTATATCAAACAAATGATTTAGCAGTTTTTAAAAAAGCATATATCAACCAAAAGAAAATATCAATCGTTTTTTTTTTTGTATGAACAAAAATATTTTATATCAATTACTTCATCAAATATAAAATTTCTTCATGCAAATAACCACTAAAGCAGAAAGACTTCATACCATTTTTTTCAATATTTGATAAGCTATCACTTTATTTACAAAAAAAGACATTTTTACAAAAGAATGCATAGCAATGCTTATTATTTTATTTGCTTTCTGCTATTCTCCATTTTATGATTTTTTGAAAATTTGTGATTGTGAATTTTTAATATTTACAATCACAAATTTTCAGGACAATCTATACGGAATTAGGAATCCGTATGGGGATAGAAGAAATAATTTTATATATTTAGTCCATTTTAAAAAAGTGGTATTTTAAAACAATTATTTAAATAATTATTTATTGTTTAAGTACAATTTCGTAAATCTTCATAAAAAAGAAAGAGAAAGGAAAGCAAAAGCATAATGAAAAAAAAATTTCTTTTGAAGTTACATTTTTTTATGAAATGAATTACTGCTTTGTTAAAAATTTCTTTATGAAAAAAATTATCTACATCAAATTAAAAATTCAATCATTTTTTTAGTTATTAAATTACGCAAAATTTATTTTTAAATAAACAAGAAATATGTTATACAAAAATGCATCATTGCTTTGTCTGTTTCAGAGTGCAAGGCTCTACTAACTATATAGAACAGTATAGTATAATATTTAAACATTTTGACCCACTTTATAGAATCTATAGCCTTTTCCCACTATATACATTACAGAATCTATAGCCTCTATAAAGTGGGTTGCTATTTATATTCACTTCACCCTCTGCAAATTGATTTTTCCCTGTGACGAAAAGCACACTTTCTTTCTAAAGAGGCTTTATGAGCAAAAAAAGAGCAATTCAAATATTCGATATTATATTGATAGTATGTATTGTTATATACAAAAAAAAATATTTGTGTGAAGGAAAAACTTTTATTATTAAATAAGATTTAAAAAAAGACATTTCTATGTGTGACTTGATGGAGATTTGAAGTCCACATCCCGCTTTTTGCGAATTATGAAAAAATGCATGTCCCTTCAATATCTTGTCATGATCTACAAAAAAAATTAACTCGGAACCCGCAGTTTTGAAGCCCCCTTATATAGAACATTTTAAAAGAATATAAAATATTGTCATCTATGCTCACAATTATCTAGATCTGATAGTTTTAAAAACGTAAAAATTATCTTTTTAAATAAATATATCAAACATAAATGAAATTTCAGAAACCTTAAGAAAATTCCGACATTGAAATTTTAAGAAAGTATACGTATGAACTCAAATACTTTGTTTTTGAATTAAATATATAAAACGGAAAAAAGCCGGTCCAACCGCTTAAGCATATTTAGAAATGGTAAAAAAAACATAGTTGCTTCGGTTAAAAGAATAAGAATATAATCCGTGATATGAATCATTTGTCAGAAATAGGGAAGAATTACATTACAGAAATTCCCAAGGTCAAATTTAGTTACTGTTTTCAGAATAAGTTCAAGCTCTTTCAAATTCAGTTTTAACATCATTTTCCTTCATTGAATTTTCCAACATTGAAATTTTTAACATCTTACTTTGGCATCAAATGTAAGAAAAATTCTCCAGACAGAATCTTTCGACTCAGTTTTAGTCTCTAAAAAAAATCTCCTGTGACCTCAATGTTAATATATAGATGGCTAACACGCTTCCAGTAAAATTTTCTTTTTAAAGTAAAATTAAGAAACATGAACTAAAAATTGAAAACAATTTACCCTCTCATTTCTAAGAACGTTCGAATTCGGATACCTTAGAATGCTGGAATGTCCAAGTTTCTCCTTTAGAGATTAAAAAGGAAAAAATATATATCCTTACACCTCAAAAAAAGTTATGATAACAGTGCTCTTAAAGGATTGATATGCAAAAGAGAATCCTGATAAGTTCATAACTTCTAAGCAAATGTATGTACACCCAATTAGATTTCTCATAAAATCTTTGCCCCGAAACTCATCTGTGCGAGCGTCTCTAATTAACAAAGCACGCACCCTGGGTTCTCAATTCTATCATAATTTCTTTAAAGACATATTTAGAAGCTGTCAATATTGATAAAGAAAATTCGAACGACTTTTCCGAAACTTCGTAGCATGATAATGTTTTAGACTTCGCTATTTTATCTTTATAAATATATTTTTAAAAATTACTCTGAATTATATATTAGTGGTAATGTGCACATAAAAAAGTATTTAATATTATCGCAATATATATATATATATAGTAACTAAAATAGTTACTACGTTTAAAAGCATTTAAAAGTATTTTTTTAAATCTATTAAAATTAGAATAAACTTTGCCAAAATTAAATTAATTTCGTTGTAAATTACATCCTAAAATTTAAATTGGTATTAAAAAAAGCTTTTTTTTTTTTGTGAAATTGTGATAAATTAGACGCAAAAGAAGCATTTTTTAGAAGTATCATTTAGATGATTATGTAAATGAAATATCTTATTGCTATTATTTCAAGCAAATAAGTCACTGTCTAAAGCATCCAGAAGGGCATATCTCACGTCATATAAATGAAAACAGATTGCCTGAAAAGGAAAAAAGAACTGAATAAATAACAATGAAAAAAATGTAAAGTAAAGCCGCAAACAAAGCGGCTTTTTAAAGGCATGTTTCGAACTGATGAAGTCTGATTATGTTACAGACTTTAGGACGATTTCAAGAGCAGGCACCTATTGTAATAGGATTTAAGCGTAGATAAAGCTGTTTTCCTGAATAAAATGAAATAAAATAAGAGAAAAAAGACCCAACCGCTTATTTTTTTTTTTATCATTTTAACTTTCATGAGCATATTTTAATAATAAACCTTTCTCAGTGTATAAAAAATTTGTTACTAATAGGCATGAAAGAGTATGGCTCCAATACTAATTTTAAAAACTCAATAACTGAAACTCATCACAAAATATATAATAAAAATCTTTATATTTAATGTATTTTTGTATCGAATTTTAACAAATTTGTAAAACTTAATACCAAATATAAATTATAACATTACTTCTTTTATAGCAAGCAAATGTAGTTGATTTCTATTTGCTTCTTATGATAACATTGCCAATAACAATTTTCTCCAAGAAAAATAATTTGAAATTTATTATTTGTTTTTTGACTTAATATTTTATTTCCTTTTTTTTAATCGTTTGAAATTAAAGTATGAAACTTTCGTTGATTCATATCTTTTTTTCTATTGCGCTTTGAATGATAGTAGTTTTAGATGGTTTTGAAAAAAATATTTAATCACTGTAATTAAAATTAGAATATATACATGTATATATTAAGTTTGCATTTTTAGAATCATTCTGCCTAACACATTTCTGATTGTAAAATTCTTAATCGTGAATGTCATTAGATGCAAAACGGTTTTTATATTTTAATTATATTTACATATTATCGTTATAGGATATTATATGTTCTAGAGAATACTTAGTTATTCCATAAAATAATTGATTAAGCTTCTTAAAATATATGATAAATAAATTATTCCATTCTTTAATAAGTTATTCTGTTAACTAACAAGTTGCCGTTAAAATGTAAAAATAAATACTTCTATTGATTTATAGAATAAACAGAACTATTTGCGAATTTTAAACTTTAATGATAATATAAAACATCAAAATTTAATTGAAAGACTAATACGTATCTTAGGTAGCGTAGTGTAATAATTCTATAAATATTCTTATAATTCTTTTGTTGTAAAAGATACTTCTTCTTTATTCTTAGAATGAGCATAATTGGTATTGTGTGTACTAGTCGTCCTTGGCGATCATTTTGTTCACCCAAATTATTGGCTTTAAAGGTTGTTAAATACTTTATGGAATTCATTTAAAAATCATTTTACCTTGTTGAAAAAAATGAACTCAATTGAACCAGTTTTCTGCAAATTAAAAAGTGTTATATTTCGGAATAAAAGCGGAAGTTAAAACCCTACTATACAGTTAAAGATAAGCAAAAATACGCGATTCCTCGTTCTTGATGGTTGAATTCGAATTCCATCACAGCATTTAATTTGTTACATATAGTATGTGAAATGTAATTGATAATATTAAAATTACTGGATACATTTTACGGAAATGAAACTGATATCATTAAAAAGATTTTCTTTTCTTTTCTTTTTTTTTTTTACTTTTGTAATAATACAAAGACTAATTGTTTTTTAAGATGTGAAAATCAATTTCTGAAGGCGTTATTACTGTTATTACGCACTTAGCGACAATTACATCTGTTCTTGGATTCGCTTAAACTTTCTGTTTGCAACCTATTTTTCGATTTCTTTTATATCTTCTGTCCTCTCTCTGAATATATTATACATTTTGAGACACGGCGAACCTTTTCCAGAAAATTTCTAAAGATATTTTAAGTTAGAAATGAGCTACCAACTTGACGAGTTGACTTCAATGCATCTGTGAAAACATTCCATGAAATAGTCTGAAAATTCATATATGATGGTTTGTTTACATTTGACTGTTGCCATTCGACAATAAGTAATGAGAATGCTTTCTGTGCCGCATATGTTAGCGCTTTATATATATAGATTCTAAGAGATGTTATGTGTGCAATTGCACGAATTTTTTGCTGATTGATGGCGGATGTTTTTCGTGATAAACAATGTATTCGTTTTTTTTTTATCACCCAGCAGCATTTATAAACTCAAGGATAGGAGGTCGCTGTGAGTTTTATGATGTTATTAAAGGAGCTTGTGAAAAAATGAATAATTCATTTTAACGTATTAACGCCTCATAGTAGACGCTCACATGCACGCACACGGATATTGGCAATCCGTTGTGAAAGACGCCAATGAGGTTAAACGACATTGAGTTTTGAAGGTCAAAGGGTTTCTTAATGGAAGATGAATCTGAAAAATGTGCAAATCACCTTATTATTTCATTTCATCGTAACTCTAAATTCCATATTATTAAAGCACTTCTATTTATGTCGAAACAGTTATTTCTGTTCAAACAGTAAAATATTTTATCCCAAAAATAACAGCCATGCTGGTAATATCCAGCATTAATGGGTACTTATTAATTTTGAGTATGAAATAAATGGAAATTGAAACGGTATTAAGATGCTTGGTGTTTAACATATTTGAGACCAACGTCTTTGAAAAGAAACACGGAGAAAACGGTTACACCCATTTAGCATATTATTTCATGGGAATTTTAATTTAAAGAATAATTTATTTTATTTAAAGTGTTGCCCACGATGTACCAGAAAAATATTATATACATATTTATCTTGTTTGTAAATTGCAAAAATTTGGGGAAACTTTTCATGCATTTATTTGCTTATAAGTTATTGTAGCTATAAAACGTTTTTAATAGTCTTTTTATTTAAAAAACGGAATAAAAACCGATATTGACAACGTTTGATTCCATAACATATAAACATAGTCACTTTTGACTACATATGCCTTTTTTTATGAAACCTGGAGAACTAATCCTTCCAATTTTCTCGCATACTCTGTAATAAATGTACTTATTTATTATTAAGGAAACTTATTTATTATTATGTGTAACAAGTACATTTATTACAGAGTATGCCATCATCAAACAATAGTTATGTAAAGACCTTTTAGAATGTAATTTTTAGCGATTAATGGCTGGGATGAGATTAATACACAAAAACTAGCAAAACCGATTTAATTTTTTTAATGCTTTATATTCAATACAATTAATAAAAATCGTTCTTCAGTTATACAGGCAAATTTTTTTTAAGAGGAAATCTTCTAAAATTGTTTTGTCCTCGTTATAATTTCCGTTACCTTAGGATTATGTTGGAAAAACAATGTCAAAACAATCAAAATTGTCAGTTTATTAAAAAAATAAGGAGCACAGTTTATAATAATGATTTATAATAATAATAATGTTATAAAGTTAAATATCCTAATAAATGTTATATCCTAATACATGTTATATCCTAATACATGTTATATCTTAATACATAATAGAAAATCAACCGTTGGCCTTTGGTTGATTTGTAACGAAGTTTGATACAAATCACAATTAATTTCACTATATCCGAATCATACTTTTACTCATTACGTTTTTGAATTGCCGTGTAGAACACACAGGAAGAGAGAAATAATCCTTCGAACCACCGATATGCAACGAAACTGGATATAGAACTAAGATCTTTTTTATAAAGAACATATGCTAAGTTTTATCAACCAAAATTGTTATGTATTTCAGTTATAATGATCGCATGCAAGCGAATATATAAACAAATAGAGAATCTAGGCTCCAAAGGCGTAACAAGGAGTGAGAAAGGAGAGTATGCAGGCTCTTGGGAGGTGCCGAAAAGAAATTTTTTGTTTGTTTGTTTCAAATTTTTAAAACCAGAATTCGATAAATAAGACAGGGAGGTGGGGGATTCGTATTATGACCCTCTCCGAAATTTTTCCTTGCTTCGCCACTGCTAGGTTCTGACGGATTTGATCAAAAATTTATATATTAAGTGCTTGCATGTATTTTAATCAGCGACATCTGTTGGTAAACATACGAAATATATATATATAAGCGAAAATGGTTTTGAGTTTTGCCAATTTACTACTTTATTGTTATCATTTTTAAAGTTTTCCATTTAGTATTATTGAATTATTCAGTGTATAAAGACCCCAATCATGAAACGCTCCAAATTGAATTTTCGACATTCATTGCTTTTTTTGTTTTTTGATTGGAAGAAATCTGTTGCCGAAGCCTATCGGACACTTTTGGAAACTTATGGTGATGCTGTTCCGTCATATCCCAATTGTCGGTTTTGGTTTCAACGATTTAAGAGTGGTGATTTCGATGTCAATGACAAAAAAAAATGACCTGGACGACCAAAAAAATTCGTAAGCAAATCAATTGTAAGATTTATTGGACGAAAATGGGAAAAAATTGTAGAAAATGTTGGAAAATATTTTGATTAATATATATTGTACCAATTTTTCTCAATAAATAACTTTTTAAAATGAAAAAAAAATGATCAAAATACATGCAAGCACCTAATATATATACAATTTTAATGACAAGACCACATGACAAATGTCATTCATTCGACTTATTCCATTTTTATATAAATATCTTCACAAGCATACGGATGAGCAACAGAGAGAGAGAAAGACAGCGAGAGGCATATATAATTCCATTTTTGGGGGGGGGGGGCATGAGTGGCTTGAAATGAGAAAATCCATCAAAATCTCAATATTGAATATTTTTTCGATTGTCGATTGCAATACATTTTTTTATACTAATACATGTGCGGTGAAATAAAACATTTGAAGGCAGCTACCATAGTTACGACTGCCACTGTCCTGTGGGTAATATTTATAATATGTGACCTGATACACAATACCTAAATCTGCAAAAACTATGTCATACAAGCTAGATTTTAAATAAAATTTTATTTGCAATATAGTATTAGGCTGAAAATATACTTTTTTGAAACGATTTGATATTTAATTTAGTTCACAACACCAGGTTATGAATACTAAGATTTTTGAAATTATACAATGTAACTATCAAAAAAATTTTAACATGTGTACTGTCATCGAAATGTATGCAAATATTATTTACTTTTCTGTTTATTTTATCTGTTTTCACACATTTATAGAGAACTCACATTTAAAGAAAACACTTTATTAATTATTCTATTTATCCACATTCATATTCATAATCCTCCACCCAGTTTAATTATTAACTATATGTATTTGCATCCAAGTTCCTAAAACTAAAATTTTTTTAAAAAAATTCCGAAACTGTAGGAAGCAGAGAAATCTAAAATGGCACTTACATAAAGATAAATGAATATATGAAATTTTTAATTGAGTGTTATGATAAAAAAAAAAACTTGTATAACTTGTTGCGTTTTTTTATCTGGAAAATGTCAATCTTACAAAAAAAAAAGTAGTAACAAAACCGCAGAGAATCAGCAAAAGATAATTTTATATATTATTACAGAAGAATTTGGATATATAACACAGAGATAAAAATAATTTTACCAGATTTTATTGCTGACATCCGTATCTGATGTAAACGAAAAAGTTTTTAATTTAAGAGATATTATATTTTTAATTTACTTTCTCTAAACAGTTTTCAATTTTTGGTTAAAAAATATTTCACAACTTCAAAAACTGAAAAAAGCTGGAAAATAAAGAATTAATTAATGATAATTAAAAAAGAAATTCATTTATATTTGAAGTAATAAGTAAATTACCTATTACATGCATATCACAACAAACGATATTTATAACCTTTTGTAATGAAGAAAGGCTCATCGTTTTCGTAAAATTTATGTTACATTTTATGGAGTTATTAATTGTTCCATATTCCCATACTTTCTTAAAAACAACATAGTAAAAAAATTTCTTAATTTTTAAAACTTTCACCGGAAAATTATTTTTACATTCTTTGAGAACAGATAAATTCTGATGCAGATAATTTAACTATTTATTTATTTAGTTTTTATTTATTATTAGTACTAGTATTTATTTATTTATTAATTTTAATTCACGCTTACATGAATAAGAATGCTTGCATTGCTTAGTTTAATTATTAAAAATTACTCACATTGTTAAGCTCACGAGCAATATGTGACAAATTCTTGACCCTCTTAATTATTTATTGTACAAGAACACGAGACAAGATACTCTTATAACTTTTAAGTTGACAGAATTGCCTCTTAAAGAAATAATGTTTTTCCTTTAGCTGTCTAAAACTATTACGGTTTAAAAATCAATTTCCTTGAATAATTTTTTTCTCATACATTTTATGAAGGGCAAGCTTTCAGTAACAAATTGCTACATCTAAATTTTAAATCTCACGTAGAATTATTGAAATTTTAAATAATTGCAATCTTTTATAAATATCCTTTAAATTGCAGTTTTTTTAATATCCTCGATTTTATAGTTTTCGTCTTTCGTGAAGAAAGAGAAGGGAATTAATTTCTTTTAATAAATATTTCATCATAAAACTAATGTATTGAAAACTTAGCATCTTCACATTTTTATTTCATGTAAATATAGCAATTATTAAAACTAAATGAAAATTCTAGTAAATCTTATGATTTAAATGTTTACACTATAGAACTAATACATAAATCGTTTTGAATACAATGTAGTGTTGAATTACAAAATTCGTAAGCCTGTAACGAAATTATAACTAATTTAAAATCAATTGAACACTGTTTAAATATTTCTGATATCCTTTAGGATTATATATGAGTTCAAGTAACTATAAGTATGAAAAATATTCAAGATGTTAGAAAGTTAAAAAATTCTTAATTCAAAAAGTTTATAATTCGAAGGAAAAAAGATTTACTAAGCTTTTAACTAAAGTAAATTAAAAAAATTAGAACACAAGATGTTCCGAAAAGATCGCATTAATTGTGCAGCACAAAAATATACATTTGAATCTCTGGACCTTATAAAAAATTTTTTTTATAAAAATCAAATTTTTCTGTACAATTAAGTACCGAAAAACAACATCATGAACTATGTTTCCATGGAATCTTTCTGCCAAATAAGCAATACTTTCTTCGATATTTTTATAGAGAATCATAAATGGCTTGGAAGAAAAAAAAAGAACAGACTAGAAATATTTTCTTAATCGTTAATATTAGAAAACTGACGATTAGAAGTAAAATGATGCCTTGAACTGAAATAATTTTGATCCAGTGATAGATTCAGGCCTTCTGCAACTCACGATAGTGCACATTATGAGGCTCTTCTTTTTCTGAATATTCCATTCTGAATATTCCATTAAATGCATACAATACATTTTTAGAGACAAACACCACAAACTTTTTCATGAACTGTCTTGGTTTTGCAACTTCTACGATTATTTGGCCAATACTGTTGGCTAACCACTGTTTGTGATTATCTGGGTTTCAACAGTTTCTCCTTTCATCAAATGTTATTATTCTATGAAAAACGAAAATTTTCAAGAAAAGTTGCAGATCTCCACATAATGACTCGCTTTCTATGAGATTAGAAGCCCTAGATTTCTCATACGTTTTCATATTTCATATTATGTTTAAATTTTAGTTTCCTCGATGTACTTACTCCATTTTTTTTTTTTTTTTTTTTTTTTGCAAGCTTTTAGGTATTAGTAATTGGTTTCTCTTTTTTTCCATTTGATTACCTAAAGTTCGTAGCTATTTATTTTGGAATTTATTTCAAGTGTTACTCCCCTTCTTTAAGGCATTTCAAGCAGTTTTGATCTATTTGGTGACTACTCATGTCATTTAATACAAGTGCGAGAATTTTTTAAGAAGCATCAAGAGCATCGTAATTTAATTTAAAGTAATCTCCCAAAATGGATAAATTCCTATCGTAAAAATAACAAAAATAAATCTGTTTAAGTGCAGATTATAGAAGAACTTACAACTTTTTACATAACATTTTGAATTTAACAGTTGATGTAAGCAACAGTCAGATATAAGCTTTGACATACAAACATTCAAAAAATTAAAAATACTTTTGTTGCACACTAATGCAAAGAAACTGTCGTAGAATCACGCTTCTACAGCTAATTATTTTTGAAAATTTTTTTTAAAAAAGTATAGAACCATATTCAGAAAGTAGGCTTTATTGAAATCATATTAAACTACAAAAAAGCCATGATTTTTTTTTGTCCTTTTCCTCGTATAATTTATTTTCTGGGTGTCGGAAGTGATGTCCTATTTCCTTACATATTTTTCTTGAAAATTGTTCGTCGTAGAAGTACGAAACAATTTTTATATACTCCTCGAGAAAATTTTCTATCTCTATATAATGTGTGCGGTTTTAACGGAAAGTCTTAAATAAAATGTCAGTTCCTCTTCATTGAAGTGTCTATAATTTATTTTAAAAATCAATAACTTTTCAATAAAATGTGCTAGACTGTGGACTGAACTTGAGTATCCTTTTCTGATTTTCTTGCGCTTATTCTATCTAAGTCCATATCTAAGTATGTGGTGAATAGCATATAAGCCAGTTAACAACTACGCTACAAGTGCATAGGCTTTTGCATCTTGGTCATGCTACTGGACTGCGAACCACAAGGTCCCAGGTTCTATCCTCGCACGTCCCAATCCACTAAATTGGTGACCTCAGACGATGAACCTTCAACCTTCGTAACAGATGTTGTGGCTCCATCTATCCGCAACCAAAGTCGTCAGACTCACTTGACGCAGCAACCACTCACCCACACACACTCGCCATAACGCTTGGCACTACTCAAATGGGTATAGGCGCATTAGAAAACAACAGCTAATACATCACCACTCAACAGCCATATCGTTCGTCTCAAGCCAGTTAACAACTACGCTACAAGAGTATATACTTTTGTATCCTGACCATGTTACTGGATTGCGAACCACAAGGTCCCAGGTTCTATCCTCGCACGTCCCAATCCCCTAAAAGTATATCCATATCTATCTAGTTCATTTTAATTGTTTCTAAAAGGCACTATTTGTAGTATTGGAAGGAACTATAGATCGCTCAATGGATGATGTTTCATAATTCTAATACCACGTCTTGCGGCTCAAAATGTTAATGCAATAAAAAATTCCAAACATTTTTTCCTGTAATAAACAAACATTTATTACTCTTATGCCATGAAATCATATATTATCTATAAATGATTCCTGCCTATATATTATTATCAAAGGATGCTTGCGTTCTGATTAAAGCAATGTTAGTCAAAGAGATTTAAGAACCCAATTGACAAAGATATTTCTTGATAAAACAGTAACACTTTTTAGTCATTTCCGAAGCTGTTCAAACACTGAATCCATTGATTCAGCAGTTCATAACTTTTATTGCTGAAACACACGTAAAAGTGTACTTGAAATTAGGGTCTGCAACAGTGGTGTCATTGATGACATATCTGATATGACGCAAAGAATCGCGACTATGTATTTGAAGAAATTATGGTTGCATCAAATATTTAATAAAATGTTTACAGTAATGATGAGTAGGAGATCCAAACTAGGATAAAAAAGTTTCCTCCCGGTAAGCAACGTAGCATAAATCTTTTATGTCTTGGAGGAAAGTGCAATGCTTAACCAGACAGCGTTGTTTCAATATGCCTTTTATGTCTTATTTGAACAGTCTCCAACTCATTTTTATCGTAATTTAATTAGAAGGTAACGTTAAGCAAAAAGATGAAAAGATTCCTAAATAAAGGGGTTTCACCATAGTTATCACGAGCAAAAGTTAATAGTTATATAATAATTTGTAAAATAGAAAAATATGTCTTAAAGCTAATATGTTATTGTTCTCTGCATTAGTGAGAATAAATAAAGACGAGAGAAATAAGATGCTTGGTTTGCAAATCCTAAGTTTTATTTATAAAAAAATTCCCCTCGGAAAATTGGAAGAAAAGGGTAGATTCCTTTGCATCTGAATTATTATTTGACAATATAAATTGTTGATGTTAGGAGCAGTAAAAATTAGGCATGAAAATCAGTTTTCAGCCCCTAACTTCTAATATATTGCAGTTATTGAAAATCTTTTAATACAAAACTTGTTCGTCTTAATGAGGCACTAATTCGGCAAATTTAATTTATTATTTTACCTTCAATATTAAAAAAAGTTATAGCGAAAGAAAAATTTCCACCCCCCTCCCCTACAATTTCTATATTCTTTCTACAATTTTTCCCTCTACAATATATATATATATATATATATATATATATATATATATACAAAAGTATTAAAATCAAGTTAATAGGAAAATCAAATAAACCAAATAAAAAAGAATCCGGCCTGAAGACTTTTTCAAGGGTCACCCTAGGGCAGGGATTCAAAGAAAGGGACTTTTTCTGTGAGGAAATCCAGACAAAGGTCTAATAATGATTCCTCGTCTTCAGGCCGGATTCTTTTTTATTTGGTTTATTTGATTTTCCTATTAACTTGATTTTAATACTTTTGTATTAATTCATCTGTGTTTTAGAAGTAGCAGCAGTTCCGCTCTCTAAATATTATGAAGTTTCTTTCCTTTTCCGGTTTTAGTTTGAATAGGTAATAATTTTTAATTGCGATTTCGAAACTGTTTTGTTTCCGTTTTCATTTTAGTTTCGTTTTCAAACTATTCTTACTTTAGATTGGTTATATATATATATATATATATATATATATATATATATATATATATATATATATATATATAATTATTTAAACCTTTGAACGAAGGGTGGTTTTAGGTTCTAGGGACAATGATCGGTAAAGAAATGAAAAATTTTCCCCAAGTCTTATTATGAAAACCACTGCAATAATCTCCCTATAGGAATCTACATAAAAGAAGAATGGATAGCAAAAACATATATTTAAATATAGAAGTTAAGAGATTTCTAAAAAAATCTAATAACTTCTGTATTTAAATATATGTTTCAATTTATTAAATTTCGTTCATTTTGCCCATTAAAAAAGGCTTAAGAAATAGTTTCTTTTTTGGAATTTTAAAAGCTAAATTTTAAAAATTATTTCATTTCATTTTTATTTTGAATAAAATAAATTATTCCTCTGAATTTTTATCTGTATTTTATTGTTAGTCAAACCGTATATCTAATTTGCAGACAATACAAAACTCACTCTATTAAAAAAAGTACATAATTTGTATCTTTCAAATAAATCTCTAGAAAAGTTTTTTCAATACTTACAAAGTTAAATATTGTATTCATATTCAATTTCCAACCTCACAGATAATGAGCTTTTAATTTCGCTATCTTAGAGCTTTAAGATTTTCCAAAAAGATAGGTTATCGTCATCCAAATTGATCTTGAGTTTTTTAATAGAAGTCCATTTTTTGGGGGGGGAGGGGGGAGGGGAGAGGTCAAATTTCAATGGTCTTAATTCTTTATTGATAGATTTTGCTTTTGAAACTAAATCGCGTTTAACACTGTTTCGTGAGTCAATCTTTACGTACTTTTATTAATTTGATTTGTTTCTTATCCGTAAAAACGGAACTATGCAATCGATTTTAACCTCATTTTTTTTGTATTATAGTTTCAAAAGTTTTGCGTTTGCTTTTTCTCGATGAATATATCCGATTTAATGTTCTAAAAACTTATTAATAAATTAATTGATTAATTTGATTAAATTCTGATTCCATTTTAATGGATTCAAATAGCAGTAAATTAACAGAAAAAAAATTGATTCCAAGTTTTCTTAATATTTATAAATTATGGATTTATAAGTTAACGATAATTCAAATAAAATATTGTACTTTTTAGTTTATTTTATTATTTAAGTATTTTTTATTAATTTTTTACCTCCTCAATCCAATTTTTTTTATTTGTTTAGTATAAAGGGCACACTCATATCATATTTGACACTGACGAAATCTAACTTTGGTACCAAACATTTCTAAAGGACAAAACAATCTTCTTGAAATGCCATTAAAATAATGAAGAAAAACCTAAAACATGACATGGTTAGTAAAATATCTGAAATCGAACACTTTGAGTTTTCGATTGCCGGAATATAGAGAAATTAAAAAGAATACTAATGAAGAACTTAAAGAACTTAATGAAGATTAATCATTATTTTTAGTTAATTCTATTAAAACATAATGGACATAATGCAAGAATGCTTGTCCGAATTCCGGAAAATCTGAACCACAAATAAAATGTATAATCGCTGTAGATTTTCAACATTGATGAGCAAAACAAATTAATGAACTAGAAGTGAACATACCATATTCAATTAACTGGAAAAGACAGAGAGTTGCGGATCTGTTCGAAGAAAACTTGGAAAAGAAACCCAGAAGAATCATCCAATATACATCAATTAAACTTTAAAAAAAGTTTGTAGAAGTTTTTGAAACGTATCAAAGTTTTACCTTTTCAGTAAACTAAAGGATCAATGAAATAAAGTTCCAAAACAAAATAAATTATAAGGGAATCATAGACCTTTCGGGCACAAATAAATCGTATCTAACATTTCGTTCAGAATAAATTTTGCACAAAACAAAATTTCTTTTTAATAAATATCAGTTGAATAAATTTTTGCTTTAATATACTTAACTCCAAATTCGATTTTGTGATTGGACTATTTCTGAAAACATTGCAGAAAATATTCCAATACAGCATAATTTGCTTCCAAATCAATTATTGAATGATATGCAAAATGCTAACAATATTCAGATCGGAATTTGCTCGGTTTTCCACAGTAAATTATACAATTTACTATAAATTAATATTCATTGCTTGATTAAATGTAGATTAATAGTTTAATGATTTTATGGGATAATTTGTTAGCCAGAGAAAATGAAACTCGATCAGATCTAGACCCCCCCCTCTCGAATTTTCACTCCACACTAACAGGTGGACATTTAGCACCGATGAATTAAGCGTGTTTTGTTTTTGTTTTTTAAATATATTTTTAATCAGTAAAATATTTATTGGTGATGAATAAAATCACTAAAAGTGAATTAATTTAATCATTAAAATTAATTTTTAATGAATATTTAAATTTTTTCATTCCTGTGATATTTATTGTGGGTTAATTTACTAATCGCTTTGTCTTCAGCTCTTCAAGATTTTCCGATCTTGTTTTAATCATCTGATTTCTAATAAAAAAGTATTTTTTTAATATTAAGTGCGTTGTGTTTTTTGCAAAAAGCATTTTTTGCATCTATATAATTTTTTTTAAGTTTTTAGTTTTTAATAGCTTTCCTAATTCAATTTTTGAATTATTATTTTTAATCAAGTTTTTATCTAGCAATTGCTTTAAAGAATATAGATTTTTTTAACTTATTTTTTAAAGAAAGATCACAACGGTTATTCTAATTCTTTCTTTCAAGCTCAATGTGTCTGTGTGTGTGTTGGTGCTCTACAGGCCAGGCCATTTGACCTACAGCTACCAAATTTGGTACATGTATACCTTAGAGGTCAGGAATGCGCACCTGGGGTCCCTTTTTTTGAATTTTCAATTATAATTTTAATTATTAATTAAAAATTAACTTTACCGCCAAAAAATCTTCCATTTTCCGCACCGCCAAATGAGTGAGGTTTCAGGTTGTTTTTTTTTACCCAACAGTAATGAGGCTAGGGTTAACATCTTTCGGCCGATTATTTCAAACGATTCAGTTTATTTTCTTAATGTTTTATGCATTTAAAATTAAACATTGTTAATTAATCGATCTTTCAGATTCATTCTGAAGTACTTTTGAATTAAAATAACATAGAATAAAGGAAATTAAAAATGTATAATCTGCATAGCGTTACCACAAGAGGCGTAGAAAAATTCACGCATTTGCGCTACCGTAACTGGCGTTGAAAATTCACGCATGCGCATTGTGTTCTGATTGTTGACAATATTATCAATGGATGATTCTTGATTTAAATTATTTTTAGGTTAGTTGCATGCTTTTGTAATTAAATTGCATTTATGTTAGTTATATATTTTTTGTATATGCTTATAGTTTTAAGTACATCGTTTTTTAAGTAGTTTTTTTTAACCTGTTTTCAACCGATTATTTTAAACGATTCGTTTTATTTTCTTAGTGTTTGATTTAAAATCAAACATTGTTAATGAATCGATCTGTTCATGATGAATCTGAGAAAATTTTGCTGACAAATTCTTGAGATATTACATAAATTAAGAAAGATATTCTTTAGTGCCTATAAAGTTTAAAAGCTCAGTGACTCTGTTATCAGTAATATTAAAAAAAATGCTTTGTTTCAGTAAAAAAATATCATTATATTAATTGCAGATTAATTCTTTCCACTTTAATTTAAAGCATAAATTCTACGGGAGCTAACAGAAAATTAGAGAGATACATATTACGTTATGACTAAAGGCCTTTATAATATTATGAGTGAATTATATGACTATCAAAATTTGAAGTTTCAAAATATTTTGATGAAGAATCTATTAAAGTAGGAATTGCGTAAAATATTTAATTATTAAAATTTAAACGAACATTAAGATTGGCGAACCAGCTGGTCGCCAAAGCCGGCTAATATATATATATATATATATATATATATATATATATATATATATATATATATATATATATATATATATATATATATATATATATATATATATATATTAACAGATGAAATCAGATTGTTCTTGTTACTCAATCTTCATTCAATTTATAGCAAAGATTTATATTCTGATACAACAGCAGCTGGTTTTTTTTTTTTTTTTTTTTGGAAGAATAATGCATCTGTTTCTGATTGAATTTTAAATAAAATTGATATTAAATCAGTATATAACATAATTTTAAAAAAAAAAGAATTATTTCAGAACTTAAGAGCACATCAAGGTATGAGTGGAAACTAAATTACAACTTCCATTTCTATAAGCAATAAAGAAGTCAGATAAATCAAATTTAATAGAAATGAAGGATTTTGTTCAAGTTGCAGTTTTGAGTAATATGTACAAGACAGAAATAAATTTATGAATCATATTTAAAATGTTGAATATTTTTCGATATATCTTTTTATACTCTACAGAGTTTACTAATGACTGTTAATTTCAATCAATTATTTTCTGAGAATAATCTGAAAAAGAAATCTACCTTAAACAGCAGATAGAAAGCGATCTTACCATGTGGATCGATCTTCTATTAAATTTTTTTACTCTTTTTAAACTCGTAAAAATGCTATACAGAAATATATCTGGATTATAAAAGTTAAAGGAAATTACTTAATTGAATTTTTTTTAAAAACGGCGGAGTTTGATTTTAAAGAAAATGCGTTTGAAAATAATTTTCACTTTTATCGTTCAGAAGTAAATCTATTTTTAAATATACTTTCTTAAATAATTTTCCAGCATATTGAAAATTTTAAATTACATTATTTCAAATATTTTAAAACGGGTTGATTGAGATATTAATTTGCTTTTGTGCAAATCAATTAAATTTTTGTATTATTTTGAGCTATGATTATGGATTCATTGGATTCATTTTGACTGTTAGAATGTAAGAACTAAATGAGATGCTGATTTGAAACATTCTGAAAAATGTAAGACACTTTTGATAAAAATATTTCTGTTTTGAAACTGAAATATTTTGATAAAAATATGATAGATTATAAAATGTATTCAACATTTAATTACGCCCCTATTTTGACAGAAGAACATAATGAAATTTACTTGACGCTGTAAATTAAAATGTTTGCTAAAATACAGAAAATTAATTTCAGAAAGAATTTTTATAAAAGCATTTTTTTAAATAAGACAATAAAAAAATTAAATTCATTTACATAACAATCGTGATAAATTACGCCAAACAATTTTTTTAGATCATAAATATATCTGAGATTGTTATGTTGAACAATACACAATATGCAATAATTCCATTAAAAATTTACATATATTTCATCAAAAATAAAATAAGTATTCTTCCTACAGAATTTTAATTTAAATAATTCTTCAGTATATAGATATTATAAAACTGCTATATATATTTTATGGGAACTAGATATATTTATAGGCTACATTATAATTTTAAATTGTATATTTCCGATATTCTCAAACTTTTAAAATTTTATAGTAAATAAATAAGAATCGAAAATATAGTGCTACTTTAAAATCCTTTTATGACAGGAATGTTTAGCAATATGCGGAATTATCCAGCGAAATCTGTAACACTGGACGAAGTTTAATAATATCCCTGCCTGTAAGAAATCTCAACTTATATTTTAGCGTCTAGAGACTTCAATTGAATGAACTGATGCTTCTGATTTTCATTTCATTTGGAGATTATTGCTTATATTACAATTTCATATCTTCATATATATAAACTTTTTCATATATTAAAAAGTTTTGAGAAATATAGACGTAAAAAGTATAAAAGAACTGAAGAAAAATAATGCCTGAAGTATTTACAAAATTACTAAGCGTATTACTATATAAAAAGACATTTGTGCTTCTGTGTATACTTTACCTAATATTAAAGCTTCTATACCTATATAAATGTTATGTTCAAAGAAACGGCACATTATATGCTTGAAAATATTTAAAAATATTTAAAATATTCTTTTAATGTTGATTTAACTTCAGTTTCAAAATCTGCACAATTTATACTTAAGTATTTTTTGTTTCTAATTGTCTGTATCCTTTTATAACAGAATATTGTATCATGAAAGTTGGGAAGTATCAAATAAAGTTTAGATTCTAATTTTGGAATCAGAATTTAAAAATATGAAAGAATGCATTTTTAACAAATCGCGTCTCTATGAGCCAAATTAAAGCAACCTGTGCGGATGAAAACATTTTTAGAAAATTAAATTTAGCAGTGAAATTTATCCAATTAAATTTTTTCTCAATCAGATCTACACCTAAAATATTTTAGACGGAGATCTGATTGAGAAAATTTTAATTTCAGAATACAAATATAGTTCAAAATAGATTTTGGACGTTCAAATAGAATGTTCAGACCTTAGATTTTTATAATAAATATTACTAATAAAAATGGCATTGCTTGGTGAAGAAGCTCAAAATATGACGATAGAGAGAAAATTTGACACCAAAATTCTCAAATAAAAATGTATTCTTATATATTTTTATATCTAAATACACGCCTACATTACGTGTGATTCTATTAGAAAATAACGAAATTAAAATTGACATTCCTACCTAAAACTTTGGGGAGTGAATTCTGAAAAGTCACATACATTTCTTTTGGAAATCTATGTATATGAAATTAAAAGGCATAAATAGTTTGTAGGCCGTAAACATTCCAAGAATGCAAATTTTTGCTCACGAATATTATGAGATTTAAAGAAAAAAAATTAGCTAAACAATTAATTTCCTACTGATTATAAACTATGTTGCTGTCCACAAAAGAAATTATTTAATGAACCTTATAGTGTTAATATTCTTATTTAATGAAAATATTACAGATATTTATTTACATCGAATTGCCAATCACTATGTTTAATTAAATTGTCTGCCATTCTTTTAAAGTTTATTAATTACTTAAGGAAAAAAATGACTTCCGGTGATTTTTTTAAAAATCGTTTGGTACAGTGTATAATTGAAAATTGTCTGATTCAACTGATATTCGCATTTTAATTTTTTTTAAATTGCAAACGATAAGAAATTTTTTATTATAATATTTGATGTAAAATTATCTTTCACATTAAAAAATTCTCTATATTTTTAGAAAACTGACAGAAAATATTTTCATCGGATGTATCATTTAATACTAAAAGCCAGATATATCAACTGGTACTAAATTGCCAATTTTGCACTAAACAAGAGATTAAAAAGAAGAAGAAAAATTGATTTCGTCAATAGCCGATGGATGTAAAATTTAAAAGGCAATAAATCTTAGAGAAAACATTCAATTTCGTCCTTCTAAATTTCTTGAAATAAAATTAATAATTGTCTGTTTCATAAATGTAAATATTGGTTCTTTCTAATTTTACCACAAAACGACCAATTGAGACTTACATTCTTGGCAACAGCAATTGGTGAGGTTTGGGGGATGAGATTCTAGAGCACCACATTAATCCAGGGGGAATCCTTCGGCATTCTGACGGCTCATCGACGAAAGGAGGAATTTCTGCTGAATTGAATATTCTCCCTGTATCAGATAAGACATGAAGAGAAGCCATACATAGTCACTCATTCGATGTGATACACGAAAGAGAACTATGTAAAGAAACCTGCACTGATGTCCCGAAGTCGTGTATTATTCGTGTGATGTGATTTATTTGCCGAAATGGCTTCGGACAAGACGAAATATGCGCAATTGTTTCATTCGGAATATGGCCATGCAGAAATAATTTATAATTGTTAAATAGATTTGAAATCCATATTTATGGAAAATAAGTTTTATTTTGGATATGGGCATGAAAGAAATATTCATATTCAAACAAACAATGAAGATTTTGAATATTGATATTGAAATCTTCTTGTTCGTTTGAATATTGAAATCCAAACAAACAAATAATGAAAATTTTGAATCTAATTAAAATATAACAATCATTATTTCTAAATTTATCCGTTAACTCTTGCACACTCTCAAAATGGTAAGTTACAATAAAAGGTAGACGACAAAAATCATGCCTATGTATTTTACAAATCAATTTGCATTATTAAAAAAAAATCGTCGACGTCGAAATCGATAAATCCAACGACAATTTGCAATTGAATTGTTTTCTATATCTTTATATATATAATAATTTTATCAATACATTCATTAAATAAAATGATATATATTTATTATTGATTTATTTAGTATTAAATTCTTCACATTATTAATTTAATATAGTTAATGTAATAATCATTTAATATTAATAAAGAACTAATTAATTCGAATTAATTAGCATTTATTTTAATTAGTGTATACTTTAATATGATTAGTATTATTAATTTAATAAACTTCTTAAATTTTATAAACACTTGCGACCAGTTGGTTTGCCGAGATTATTGCTTGCATTTAGTTTTAATTGAATCTCTAATGCATAGATTGATTTCATGATTCCCTCAAAATATTTCTAAGCATCAAATTACAATAGATATTAAATCTGCATTAGCTTTACGCTTAGCTTTAATAGTTTTATACTTTTACTCTTTCTCTGTTTTGTTCCGCACATGTACCTTCCTAATAGAATCGAGTACCAATCATCATAATGCCATTAAAAATTTAAGTGTCCGGTTAATATACTTTTAAACTGCACGTTTTCTTCGCAGTACTGTAACTTCACTTTCGAACTACTCGTGTAAACTAGATTGTCAATAAACAAAATTCCTTTTCTTGAGCTTCAGCAGTGGAGGAAAAACATGCAATGAAATACTTAATGAAATAATAAATACTGTTTAAGTTTCATTGAAACAATGGAAAAATATTATTGAAAATTATTTTTTAAATCAAGTTTTATAATAAACTCCAATCAAGTGAAGAAAAATATATAGAATATGGTCCATTTTACAACCTAATAATCAATTCAAACTTTTTTTCAAAACAGATCTGTTATTCAAAAATATGTTTCAATATTTGGAAAAGTTAAGGTTTTTTTCAAAGGTGGTGATGATAATAAAAAAAGGTTGAACATGTTTGGATCTTTTTAGAAATGAGAATATATCGATTAATTCGTTTTAGTATGCTTGGAGATAAAATGCTATAGCCTCCATCTGATTGGATGTCCGCTTCTTGTCAATTTAAGAATAAAATATTGTTCCTATTTTTGTATTTCGGTAATGTGTAAAGAAAGGTAATACCAAGTTTTTAACATTTAAAATTTCTATAGATAAAAAATAACATATCTAATTTTTTTTTCATCACTTACATATTAATAATTTTTATTTCTAGGCGTATTGTATGCATTTCATCTTATTTAAATACGAGATCAAAGAAATGCATTTTTTATTTTACAATTTTACAGAAACGATTATACATATTAGTAAAAACGATTATACATAACGATTATACATAAAACGATTATACATAAAGTTATAATATATCAAACTGTCTGAGTAAGCTCAGTAAAAACTTTTGAAATTATTTTATAAAAATGTTTAATAGTTTTGTGTTATATCCTTATGCTGCCTTTTAAATCGATGAAATTTCGTATTTAAAATCGATATACAATTATTTCTGTTAGTACCAAACGATAATGCTATGTCTGTTGTCTCTCTGCCATTACAGAGCAGACGATTTGACTTAAAAGCTACTAAAAATATATTTGGCACAAATACATTTTGGCGAGGGTTAATCTGCACGTCGAAGAGTTTTCTCCCGGAAATTGAAATAGAATTTTAATTAATTAAAAAGTAGGTGAAATTTCAATGGCTTTTGATAAGAAAATTTGAAAATATTATCACACAGAAATAAACTTTATATCATCTTAAAATTCAAATCCTTATCTTTTGAAAGTTTAGCTTTAATTTTTTAATAGTTTTCCTGTAATTTTAAACAATTTTTAAATGCTATATTCAATAGTATTTTTCCATGAATGAAATTTAACTAAAATTCCATTGTTTCATTGAGCTTTCAAATCGTTTATTTTTCTTCTGTTTAGATTTTCTTTGTCTGAATGATTTTAAAAACAAATTAATTTGTATTTCAAATTCATATTCGTCATAAAATATTTATTAAGTGTACTTGAACTATTTAGAAGATTTTATAATTTCTAAAGCTGTAAATAATCTTCACTATGTACATCATAAAAAATGGTAGTTTGTCTTAGTTAAAATGTATGAAGTTATTAATTTATGTTATTTATTTATGCTATATAAATAAATTAAAATAATTTTAATCATCTAATTATTACTAATAAAAGCAATTATCATAATAACAATTAAAATCAAGTGAAACTTTAATAGCTAAAATTTTATTAATGCCAAGTTATATTTTTTCAACGGGTACTGAACCTTTAAAAATATTTTACATCTTACAAGTTTTACATCTTACGTGCAAAATTTCCAAATATCTTTCTTACTTGTTTTCGCCATTTTAAATTCAGTTTTTAAATGGCTTATTTTTTAGTAAAAAATGTTATCGTGTTCTCACATTCTTCTGAAATGATCTTTAGGGTCAATCAAAGTTTCGAACCTGGCATTGTTTGTAAACGCATATTTCTAAAACTTATGATGAAAAAAATTTTTATTCATTCAATTATAACATTGATAGTTGCCACAATTGTTTTTCGGTATTAAAATAATAACAAATTTCACGACTTCATTAATAATTCTGTTTTTCATACCTCAACAAAAAAAAGTTAAAATATATACTAGCTGCCCGTCAAGAAAGACAAAATCAAATATAATTGCAGAATTTTTAGAGGCTTCTTTCGCATGCCTTTGAAAACCACAAATTTGTAAGGCTTCAAATCATTTTTACTGTGTAAGATAAATCTTCAAGTGCTGAAGTTATTGTTTTTTTCAATTCCTACTATTAGTTCACACTCTCCCTATGTATATTTATATATCTTGTTCAAAATGTTTTTCATTGATATTTAGTGAACTGTAAAGTTGTCTCTAGTATCGAAAATTATAAAGTTGGTGCAATGAGACTCACAGAAATAAATAATTTTTTGTGAAATTTGCTTAAAATTAAATTTTATTTAATAAAATCTCCATTCGTTGATGAATTGAAAATAGCAATCGAAAGATAATGTGCTGAAATTCAGAAGGTTAAGCAAAAGTACTTTTTGATTCTTAAATTCACACCAGCATATAATATATGAACCTAAGTATGACATTTCATGTAGTATATCATCTCTCCTCCTTCCTTCCCTCCCCCCCCCTCATATTTCGTACAAAATCACGTAGCTTTCATTTTTGTGCTTTTTGAATCAAAATTTGTTTCATTGTGTGTGTGTGTGTGTGTGTGTGTGTTTTGGCTTATTCCACTTCCAATTTATGAGGATTATCAGTGTTTATATTTACTACCTGTGATCTTTTACTAATTCCAGTTAATTATTAAATTAATTTAAACAGCCTAATATAGGCAAATTTTTTATGGTCCTATTTGGAATTTGGGCAAATTTGTACAAAAAAAATTCCAAATTGATCTTATTTATAATAGTTAATAATAGTCAAACAAGCTTCCTATCAAAGTATTGATAATATTTTACACATAATATTTTAGAAGGTATAATTGGTCTTTTATAGAAATATTTAATTGATGATATTTTAATGGAAACACATGTGCTCTAACTGCAACTTCATAAGGTTTTCTCTAAAAGTTGAAATATTCTCTAAAGACGAAAGAAAATATACATAAGGTGAATGTTTGTTTGTAAGTCTTTGACACAAATCTACTATCCAACTCGATGAAATTTGACAAACCTGCTATTCGAGACAAGTGGAAAATTGCAGTCAACATTTTCAAAATTTAAAAATTAATTAAAAATTAACAATTTTTTTTTAGTGTTTTTCAGCTATATAGTCTAAAACTTTCATCTCTCAGAATTTATTTTTACATTTTCAATACAATTTGTCACAGCATTTTTAGTATCATGAAATTAAAACTATTTTCACTGCTCCAAAAAAAACCATTCTGCCACGAGCCTGTATTAAGATTCTGTCAGAGACTAAATATTAAGATTTTTTAAAAAAATTACTTTCTTTAAATATTAACTCAGAAGTAAAATTTTCAATTCATCTTTTATTTCATAGTATATACATTTTTTTTAAAATTTGTAAGCGCAAAACTCTATAATAGATTGATTCCATTGAATTCATATTTTAAATTTGATTAAATACCAAGAGGAAATTCTAATAAATACATTTCATGTCAATAATTTAACAGCTAGGTAAATCAATATTCTGAACGAAACAGATTAGTTGCAAAAGACTTTTTTCTATAAATATTAATTCCAACTAATAATTTTTTTCATTTTACGGACCAAATATTTATTGGCATTGAAGTTATAGACCCGGTCCAATCTAGACAACTTCCAAGTTAAGCAACTGTTCCGTATATATCCATCATACAAATTATGGGCACATTTGCTCTAAAATTTGGGAAATATTTCAACTGCTACAAATAATTAGGTTTTTCTTCTAAAATTAAATAACCACATTGGGTTAGATTAGAAGAATTTAAAGAAGTAAATGACAGATTAAATTTTGACTTTTTTTTACAAATAAAATGTTTAAAATTAAATAAATTAAATTTTCGTTTTTAAAAGATGAGGGTTTTTCTATTAGTTCACTACTGAAAGCATATTTTTAAATAAAATTGCTAAAAAATCTTACCATTCCAAAACGGCTCAAATTGGGATTCCTCCCAACAAGAAACCGATATCTGCACTGCTGCCACCCATTTTCCAAATTGTGATTTTTGCATGCTTGTTATATAGTTTCTCTTTTATAGAAAAGGGCTTCAGATCAGGTCGGGTCAGAATTAGCAGAGATTAGTCAAACGATTTCAATATCCGTTTTTGACGGTTTTCTCTGTCGATATAAATAAGAAACTGTTTCTAATCTTGTTTTAGCTTATACCCCAAAACGCACTTCATTGCTGAATTTTTTAGGTATTTTGTACACGTAAATTCATTTCTTTCATTTGAAATATAAAAGTAATACTGAGGTGGTAGTCATTTAATACTACAAATTGCGTGAAAAATGAATAGCACAAAGTATTGATTTATTTGTTTGAAATAACATTTATATTCATTGCAAGTGTGTTTTCGTTCAGCAGATTTCAGTTATGTGCCAAAGGAACTTACAAAACAATTTTTTCCGTACGTAGCATAAGTAAAATAAATTAAATTTAATAGCTTTCTTAAATTTAATTATTTTCTGACCATTTGATTTCAAATTTCACTTTCGATCGGATTCCTTCTCAGGGTTTAATTTCTGTAACTTAACACGTGAAAATCACGAAGCTAAAATATATGCTTGCTCAGTTAAATTTCGATAAACCCTTTTCTCAAAAATATATATAAGATTTGAATGCTTTCATATGATGTTCTTTTCTGATTACTGCCTTTCTGTGGTGAGCATATCGCTCGAGTTCCTGCTCATGGATTTTAATAAAAGATTTTTCAAAACCGCTAAAAAATGTTTAAGCATTTTATCTAATAAAGAGGAAGATTAAAGTTATCTTTTTTAGTTAAGTTCTCTTCTACTCATTTATCAATAGAAAATCTTACTCGGATTACTAAAAACCGGAGGACTCTCTAAGGAAAGCGTGAAACTTTTGATAAGTCTTGAGAAAATTTGAATAACAATCCTGCTAATTGTTTACTTTCTCTAAATATTCTTCAATGTCAGATAGAAAACGCATAATATTAAAAATGGCAGCAACACAAAATTGATAGTAATACATATAGCAAAATAGTTGTGATTGATTTAACATCGCTTTCTGACTTACCGTTAAGTTTTTAATTTTCTGCCATCCAACAAGATACAGCATAAAGTATCGCCGAATTCCTCCTTAAGAGGCAAGTGTTAATAAGTTAATAACAATTTTAATAACATCCGAGAAAATCCGACCAACATAAAGCAATTAAAAGTGACATTAATTTTAGTTTTCCAGTCAATATTTGCTTTAGTCGATACTTCAAAGGAAGTTTCCAGAAATTTTCAACAATAAATGAGTCAAATTTTCCTGGTTCTTTTTGTTGTTGTAATTGTTATGGATGAAGTCATGTACAAAAAAAAGTAGCTGATTAGGGGTTCAGTGAGACTCATGATTATGGGAAGGGGGGAGGGGTCCCAATGATTTTTTAGCTTTTCATACCCATAGGGCATTTTATTTTGAGCACTCCTCAATGCCATATTATAAAATATTTTGCAAAAATAAAATTGAGGTAGCGTTTACGAAATGCATTTCGGCAACGGATAAAAATTTTCCCAAAAGCTTTTAGAAAACGATATTTTGCTTACAATAGTTTATACATGTATCAGTATTTTGCTACTTTCATGTTTAGCATAATGTTTCATTTTATAAAGCTCTTTCTTTTTTAGAGCTTATTTTTTAATACTGTGGCGCCATTAAAATATTCTTACTATAGTGAGTACGATTTCATACATTATCAAAGACTACGAATTTTCCTTAATGGCTAAATGGAAATGAAACTAAAAGCCTTAATGAAGTTCCAACTTGTTAGAAACTCTATCATCCTTATTGTTGAGAAACTAATAACTAAAGAAATGTATGATAGTTAATCATATATATAAATTAATATATGTATACTTAATTTTACAGGTGCGTGGCCGAGAAGAAGATGCTTTTGGAAAAAAACTTCAATTCATTTTACCACAAGAACAAAGGAACAAAATGCGGAACACTAGAGCAAAGTGACAAAAATTTTCCCCTTCAGTGATTTTATTATGAGATTCTAATAGGGATTTCTATGACACACATCGACTTAGGAAAAGGAATCGTAAGTATTTTTGAAAGTACTATGTAGGATTTTTAGCCCTTCACTGACAGCGTGTAAGAAATAATTAAGTAATCAACAATTTTGCAAACGCTTGTAAGAAGTAATTAAATAAAAAATGGACCAAGAAATCAAGAATGTAAACAAAATTTCGCAGATGCGTGGATGAGAAGAAGAAACTTTAGAAATAATTGTATAAGAGAGAAACGATGATAATGACCTCTGTTAATATCGCGATACAAGAGCAAAATGTTCGATATTTTTCACTTTTTTTTAGTATGAGATTCTGATAGTGATTTCTTGGCCACGTGTTGATTTAGGTAATAGAATCTTAGGTATCTTTTTAAAAAGATGAGCAGGTTTTAAGGATTTTCATCCTTTTGTCCTTGCATGGAAACGATGGAGTCTGCAATTTTGTTAAGTGCGTGTTAGAAATAACTAAATTAAAAAATGGAGAAAAAAAGAAAATAAGAGAGCACTTTAGAATGAAGTTAACATGAGTTAATTTAAGATAATAACTAGGAAATTAATTAGGATTTGAATTAAGAAATACCATTACACACTACGTGTGTGTGTGTGTGTGTATTCTAATGCTAAAGCGTAAAATTGCCAATACTGCTGTATTTGTACAAATAAACATTTGTAAACAACACACAGTTACCCTTCATTTTAAATTACATAGCGTCTAATAATGCGCGCTCAATTTCCTTTATTTATAAGGATCCATTCATTATTGCATTCTGCAGTTGTCGTTAACTGTATACAAAGAACTCATTAGCCACGAATTTAGACTGGCAAATATAAGTGATTTTGTCATTTAATACCTAAATGCATTTTATTTAAACTTGTACACTGATGGCAACTTTTTTTCCCTGTAAGATACACAACAGACACAAAATTAAACATACAGAATCTCCTAACTAAGTTTCGTGAGCACGACTCCATTGAGTATTGAATAATTTGAATCAAAACAGAATATTATGGTTACATGCGGGAAAATATGTATTTGATCTTTTATCTGTTCTGTATTTATTTAAATGAAAATGGGTGTGTGTTGGAGCTATATAGGCTTGATTGTTTGACCTAGAGCTATCAAACTCAGCACACATATACTTTGAGAGTGGGTATATGCACCTCGAAGAGGGGTTTTTTGATTTAAATTAATTAGAAATTAAAAGAAATTTTGGCACGCTTCCTCGGTAACATCCAAAAATATTGTAGTAAAAAATGATTTTTATATCATCTTAAAATTCAAAAAGTATTCTATTTAATTATACAAATTTTTAACACATAAATTAAATTTCTATTTCTATTCATTTTTTTTTTTTAAATTTATAAATATTTTCCACCAATTTATTTCACACACAAAAAAAATAAGATTTAACTTACACGAGTATGTTATGAATGTATGGAAAAAATGAGCGTTTATCAATGTGTTGCCATCACGTTGGCAAAAACTCAAATTAAAAGATTAATTTAACTCTTACTGCAAACTAAACTAAAAAAGATATCAGTTTCAACACATGTTTGTAAGAAATGAAATAAACATGGAACATAATACTTTCTAAAAAGATAAGTCCAAGAAAAAATTTTCTGTTGACTTTTAAGTATATATATATATTATTAATTCAATATTACTATAGTATTTAAGGCAAAAATGGTTTTGTGTATATACAGGATGTCCTCTCAAATCGAATCCTAATATACTATTTTATACACTTTGAATCCATAAATGTTCTGATGAATAGCAAATTTTATATTTTTATTCAGACTTTCGCTTCTCTGAGTCATATTTAGTAAAATATTTTCGGGACATCAACATTTTAAATGAAAAGAAATATCTGCAACTAAAACTGAATGAGTTTTGAAAATTTTAACATATCTTACAAAAATGCAGGATTTTAGACTAATAAATTGACCATCTCAAAGAACATATGCCAATCAGCTCCCGGGTTTCCCCAAAACTGATTAATTTAAAATTATAAACCTGTAGATTATCCTGAATTAATGATATTCAGTACTTTATAAATCAGTCTGGGGTCAATAATATTTCACTGAATATGATTTCGTAATCCCAAAAGACTGTAAAATTTAGACCATAATTTTTTGAGTAAAACACTTATTGGCTGAAACAAAATAAAATATTCTATTTACGTCATTTTAAATTCTTTTGAAAATAAAACTAAGAATTGGCTTTAATGATGAATAATTCCATCAGATATTGAATAAATTATAAAAAAAATATTCCATAGTGCTTATAAGCCTTCAGTGCAGAACTATTCTGTTTTCTGCATTCATATTTTTTTTAAAAAAATTTATTTGGTTTCAGCAAAAAGAATTTTTTAATTAATATACTTTAATTTCTTCCGCTTCAATTTAAGGCTCAAATTTCACTAGAGCTGACAGAAAATTAGAGAGGTAAATAATGCAATGAACAGAAAGTCATAAGACTTCTAGAGCAATATGAATACATAACAAATCCATCAACGGAAAGTAAGAAATTTTGACGAACAATAATCGAGAGATATCAATCGTCTATGTAAATCTAATATTTTTACTGAATATATCATATGAATATGTATTTTGGCCATCTTTTCTTCGACCTATTGAAACCAAAATCCGACATAGAATTACAGTTGTAGTGAAAAAATCTCACACCATATTTGATGTATCTTATTGCGTTTTTGATTTATTGCGTTTATATGCACGCAAAAGTACAGACCGACAGACGATCAACATCTCATGGATTTGGTTCCAAATTTCATATCTGCCTACAATTTAGATGTAAAATTTGTGAACCAAATCTGATCCATCTAGAGCTCTTCGTATTATGATTATTATGTTAAACTGTATTCAAACAGCAATGCTTCCTCTAAATGAATTTCGTTCAAAATTTGATTTTTAAAAATTCTACCATTTTAGTAAAGACCATATTCCAAATTTCATCCGTCTAGCTCAAAGAGTTTTGAGTTATCATGTTTATAGACAGATAGAAAGACATAACGCCAGGAGTGTGTTTCTATGACTGAAATGTGAAGATTTCAAAATTTCGGTTTATAATCTTCACGATTACAATACTTTTTTCAATTCCTACTATTAGTTCACACTCTCCCTATATATATTTATATATTTTGCTCAAATTTTCAATCGTTAATAAAATACTTTTTATTCATCTACTCAAGTTCAAATATATTTTTTTAAAACTTGTAGTGATGACACTTGATGTTAATACAGTTTTTTCAAATATTAATTCATTAATTTAATTAAAAAAAATTTTAATACTTTAAATAGAGTTTTAGCAGTTTGTAATGAAAGTTGAAATCCACAGGCAGTAGCTCAATCGGTTAAATGCAAGGATTTCAGTATTTTTCACGTGAAGGTGAAGAATGCGAGTTCAATTCTTGCGGAAATCAATAATTTTTTATACTTATTTTTTGATACATAATAATTTTTTGATAATTATTTAATAAAAAGTAACTAAAATAAAAAATTTCTTTGTTCACCTAAGCAGGAATTGAATTATTTTTTTTTCTTTTTACTTGTTTTGTATATTTCTTATAAATGCGACAATTTTAAAGATGCCTATTTAATAAATATTTTTGTATTCATTCATTCATTAATCTATCCTTATTTGGCATTTATGAATAAAAGAAGTATTATTTATAAACTTTTTTTACCAGTATCATAATAAAAAGAATTGTAACATCAAGCAATTGCTCATAAAACAGTAAGATCCTTCTATCGCGTGCCAACTCACGAGCAGTGAGCACGTGAAAGCGCTTCGAAAATCACATAAAGTTGATAAAATGCCTTTTTTCTGTTAAATTACAGCAGAAAGGTTCAGTAACACGTGGGCTATAAATTTCTATTATTCGACCGATCATGAAGTGAAGGCATTGCCATAAAAATAAAGTAGAGTGTGTGCTTTATTAGATTACCTAGGTAGTGTCAAAATGTATATACAGTACACTCCCGATTATCCGCGGAATTGGGTGGCGCGGCAGCCGCGGATAACAAAAATCGCGGATAATCCGAAAAAAGCTAAAAACGGTTATAGCAAAAGAGAAAACAGTCATTCCAACTTTGAAAAATCGTTTTATGACAATAAAACGTAAAATAAACAGCAGGAAATGTTTAACTAACGCCTAATATTTTAGTATATCACTCAAAACTAACCTAAAATGCATTTCGTTAATGAAAACAGAAAAGTGCTTTGTACTTACAAGAGGCGTCAAGGATACACAGAAAAATTAATACATATGTACTGTTTTAATACTATAATGTATTATGTAATTACAAAAGCATAACTGTAAAACTACACCTTTTTGAAGAAATCAGTCATTTGTGTTTGCTTCTTGCTTTGGAAGCATTTTCTCTTTGCTTGGAAGCAAAAAAAAAAAAAAAAACTTAGTGCGGCAGGCGCGGATAACCCGTCCGCGGATAATCGGGAGTCTACTGTATTCAGAATGATTTATTTATGTATGGGATTTGAGAGAATATAAAATGTAAAACTAATTCATATTTGCACGATAGTATGTAGTTGAAAAAATCCAAACTAATGCGCTACAACGTTCAAGAGAATATACAAATATAACCAGCTGGGGAAGTCTGTCCAAAACTTTCTGGCATATTCTCTAATAAACTTGTCATGCCAGAGAATGCCTTACAAGGCAATGCCGAAAATAGTTACGAAATATTAACTTTTGCCGCAAATTTACCAATTTTACTGAATCTATCGTGTGATCCTTGGCGAGTTATTTGGCGATTAATCCCTGGCATGCGGTTAATAGTATCGGAAAATCGAATTTGTGCTTTAGACACGTTTTTCTTAACCGATTGAAAAAAAAATGATGCAAAACTGCACTTTAGTCGCAAATCCTCATATCAAACTTGATATATTTGTCATTGTGTTTCTCAATTATCACGTTTACATGTTTCTGAAAGTACAGACCGACAGACAGTCAACCCGAAGTTGGATCTGGCTGAAAACCTGACAGTTGTCTACACTATCGATGTTAAACCCGTGTACCGAATTTTATCTATCTAGCTCTCATCTATTTGTAATTATCGTGTATTCGAACAGCTAGACTTCCTCTGAACAGATTTTACCCAAAATTTTATAGAAATCTATGTAAAGACAGTACACCAAATTTCAACCGCCTAGCTCACAACGTTTTTGAGTTAACTTTGTCACAGGCAGGAAGGCGGAAATTTTCCAAAGATGTGTTTTTCGAACTCAGGGTTATTTAAAAGGTGGTAATTTGTCAAAATTTGGATTTCCAATTTTTTGACGATTACTTTGCTTTCTCTATACTATATATACGAGAAAGTAAAAAGAGATGAAAAAGAATTTAATAATAATGTGTGCTGATAATCAATCTACAGGCTAGGCCGTTTGATCTGCAACTACAAAATTAGCACATGTGTATTTTTAGAGAATAGAAAAAGCACTAAAAGTACGATTAATGCGTAAGAGAACAGTTAATGAATAATTGTCGATATAGAACGATCAACGATTTTTTTAGTTGTTATTTTTTAAATAAATTATACATAATCCTGAAATAAGTATTTATTTTTCTCTTTACCCTTGAAGTGAAAATGTAATCAACCTTAAATTAATTCAGTTATTGTTATCAATCAATTAACGTTATAAAATTCTTAAATCCAAAATTATTATTACGTTAAGCAGTTATTAAATGGAGTGAGTTTTTGAGGGAATTTTAATTAATTAAAAACTACTTGAATTTTTCTTAAAGTTTTTTTTTTTTGCCACAACTTCCGAAGATATTCCAGTAATAAACAAAAAAATTTCGTTATCTTAAAGTCCAACAAAAAAAAAAAAATCAATTATACCAATGGAACGTATTGCTCACTTTTGCATGAGTACTAGAATCAAAATTATTTATCTTAACGAATATTTCGCATTACGAGAAAGATTCGAGGACGAATTTTGCTCTTTAAACGTGTAACGCTCGTTGTATTTTCTTATATAATACGGTGATGCGTTTGATTTCAGTTTTGTTTATTAGAATGAGAATATCTTTGGGTTTTTCAGTTTTACTGTTTTTTCTAACAATATTTCAACCCCTTTAAATTTTTATAACACTTGGAAAATATGTCTCATAAATTGAGTGAATTATAAAAACTATTCAATTTGGAGTTGATTAAATGTTTTTTTTTTAATGCTCAGGACAGCCTGGGATTCGGAACAAGTGTCGTGCAGATGAAAGCGGTGATTGGTTGAATTTGTAGACCTTTCCTGAGAAGATAGCTCCAGCATATTCGCTTGAGAACTTCGTTAGAGCGGGGTTTCACTAGACTTTATCAAGAAAATCCGAATGCTTAGACAAGGAAAGGGGATTTACTTGTTGTGAATCCCTGAACATATTATGAGTGTAGAGGTAGGGAGAAAAATAGTAAACCTTTCGAAGGGAAAGCAAGTCAATAAAAACAAGTCTTCAACCCCCACAGGACTTTTTACTACTGTGATTTAATATATAGTGTAATGTACTTCGTAGTACGTCAAAGAAAAGAAAATAAGTACTTTCGAGGGCCTTCTTTTCTCCCTACTGGTCCATCTACAATTTTTGCTTCTAAACGACTTACAAAATTTCATCTATCTAGGTTGTTTCTTTTTAAATAATTTCACGCTCGTACATACGAATAAAGAGGCAGAGAAGATCAACTGATGGAGTTTGTCGAAAATTTAATATACATCTACATCTCTTAATGTAAAATTATGTATCACATTTCATCCATATAACTCTTTGCATTTTTGTGCTCTCGTGTTCACATGCACATGAAGAAAGAGACTGTCCTTCAAAACATTTCGTCTAATATTTGATGGGAATTTATAAATTCGAAGTTATGTCTACATACCATATTTCACTCCTGTAGCTCGATGCATTATTGAGTTACCGCATTCGCAGCGAAAGGCATAACTGTGTTTCTTAAACTCAGAAAGTTCAAAAATATGTAGACACGATGACTCGTCAGAATCTCAAGATCGAATTGTTTGGTGATTACAATACTTTCTCTTTGCATACTTTTTATGAGGGAAAATAAGAATTGAAAATCTTTCTTCTCGAACAATTTTTAACTTCAGTTATTTATTTATTTTTTCACTTGACGGTAGTAACTTAATAACATGTTTCCACTGTCAAGAATTAAATTAGTCAGCTCAATTTTGTAATTATAACGGGTTAATATTGAACATACTTGCAATAAAGTATATTTCTTAGAAGAAATAGAAAGAAGGAGCAAAAACCGGAAATCCTGTCATTATTTATACTCTTTATCGCTTTAAAATTAAAAATTTATTCATGAATTGGCCTACAATTATAGCCTATATTTTGCTGAATCATTTTTTAAAAAATTTCCTTACATTTGTCATAGTTTCTTGACTTTAAATATAATTGCTCGCCGAATCTTTAAGCAATGTTTTCAGCGGTATAAATTTTTCTAGTTACTAAAATTTTCCTTTATATCGCTAGTACTTTCTCAAACATCACAAAACTGTGTGAATTTGTTCAAAATCACTTGAATGCTTTTCTAATACCAGTTTTGAAAATTTTAAAGAATTTTAACACTTGGAAGATATTATCTTATTGAAAATTTTGATTAAGGGTTTTATCTTCTAACACTTTATTTATTTCTTGAATAGCGCGAGTATATTTTTCCTGGTACTCCTTACATGAATAAATATTCATTTCCAAAGATTCCGATTAAATTGTAAATTCCCTCCTGTAATTTTGAAATCGTTTTTCTTTCTAATAATATTTCATACAATTTTTATAATTCGTCCCGATCCTCCGATGCTAAGTTATCATCAACTTTCTTTAACAATTTAGAAATTATCTTTTCAAAGTGATTCTTTTTCTTTTCCTGTTATTCTAAATCGTGTGCCTTTCTTTCCAATTCCTATATAAATATACCTTAGGCTGTTATTAAAATACTTTCCAAATGAAATTTAAAAATTTTCATGCTCTTACCTTTATGCCCGGACATGGTTTGGATACGACTCATATTGAATCCACAAGTACGATTTGAAATATTCTCAACTTTCATCGACTCGAAATTTACTTTTTTTCCAAAGTTCCCCGGCAAAATCCATTTCGAATTTGCATTCTGTGATCCAGCATTTCACTTCAATTATTACGCAAATTTTAGTAAATGGCAACATCATTTTCTGAGATTCAATTATAGTTCCTGCCATTATTATTAGAACTGGCGACTGCCTCTCGTACAAAGCTCAGAACGTAGTCTGACAAACCTCTTCATTGGTTATCTGGTCCTTAATACAAGATTTTTTTTTATTCCTCACTTAGCATAAAAATTTAATTTTCTAATCTCGCGTTGCATAGCAACGCCATGTTTCTCTTATTTCGACAACTACATTTCGATGTACGACATTTTTGCTTTGAGCTTATTTGAATATATAAAGTATTCTAACAAATTTAGGTAGACAGCGCATGCGTGATGGAGGAGATGAGAGAAGTGCTCTCGGAGATAATCCGTTTTCAAAATGAACTTTTGAATAAGATACATATACATTCATTTGCATATGGAATACGTGAGTAGATACTGAAAGATTGCGAAACCATCAAAATGTCAATTTGTGATGAAAACTGGGGACGAACCCTTTTCAAAACGATCGATTTCATTATAAGCACTGATGTTCAAATTGCTTAGAAGCGAATTTAATAGCATTTATTTAAATTTGTTTTATTCAATGCTATTATCCGGCTCTCAGGAAATGGAGGCTGATCTACAATCGCAGATTGAAGAGTGCATTTGCTGAAAGGGGAGGGGAGAGAATATAAAACGAAGAACAAATCACAGAGAATTAAAAAATTCTAATAAATAAAATTGTATGGACGTCTCCTAATTAATTAAAATAGGCACATCTGATATTCTATAACGTTTGCTTCGTTGCTTTCCCCTTAGAAGCGGAAAATATTTTATGCATTCAAAATGTTTGTTTGTTTCATGTATACAAAATTAATTCTAAGGCATTAATTTTGAACAATAAATATTAGCTTTGATTAAAACTCTTTTTATCTCTGAATATTTAAAAGCTAATAAAACTCTCGTAAATAATCCACCTTATTTGATTAATTATTTACTAATTGTGTAAATGTATCAAAATATATTTATAATAGTTTTATAATTTATAGACTAATATCTAAAGAAATGTGTATATTTTTTAATATTTATATGTTCTTCAATCAGGGAAAAAAATTAAAACTTCTAAAAACATAATATTAGAATGAATTGTTCTTAAGCGAACATCAAACAGAATGCGTTTAAGAAAAACGAATAATAATGGCAGAATTCTGTTAATTAAATCCATCTAATATATAAAATTCTCGTGTCACAGTTTTCGTTGCCATACTCCTCCGAAACGGCTTGACCGATTTTGATGAAATTTTTTGTGCATATCCGGTATCTATGAGAATCGGCCAACATCTATTTTTCATCCCCCTAAATGTTAGGGGTAGTCAATTATTAATTAAAAACTAACTTTCCCGCCAAAAAAATCTTCCATTTTTCCCAACGCCAACTTTTCCGCCAAAAAAATCTTCCATTTTCCCCATCGCCAAATAAGTAAGGCATCAGTTGTTTTTTTCTCCCAACAGTAATTAGGCTAGGGTTAACATTTTTCGACGGATTATTTCAAACGATTCTGTTTATTTTCTTAATGTTTTATGCATTTAAAATTAAACATTGTTAATTAATCCATGTTTCACATTCATTCTGAAGTACTTTTGAATTAAAATAACACAGAATAAAGGAAATTAAAAATGTCTAATCTGCATAGCGTTACCCCAACTGGCGTAGAAAAATTTACGCATTTGCGTTGACGTAACTGGCGAAGAAAATCCACGCATGCGCATTGTTCTGATTGTTGGCATGACAACCAACGGACGATTTAAATTATTTTTAGGTTAGTTGCATGCTTTTGTAAGTAGAATGTATTTATGTTAGTTATATATTTTTTGTATATGCTTATAGTTTTAAGTACATCGTTTTTTAAGTAGATTTTTTTAAACCTGTTTTCGACCGATTATTTTAAACGATTCATTTTATTTTCTTAGTGTTTGATGCATTTAAAATTAAACATTGTTAATGAATCGATCTGTTCATGATGAATCTGAGAAATTTTTGTTGACAAATTCTTGAGATATTACATAAATTAAGAAAGATATTCTTTAGTGACCATAAAGTTTAAACGCTCAGTGACTCTATTATCAGTAATCATATTATTAAAAAAAATGCTTTGTTTCAGTAAAAAATATTATATTAATTGCAGATTAATCATTTACACTGTAATTTAAAGCATAATTTCTACGAGGGGTAACAGAAAATTAGAGAGATATATATCACGCTATAACTGAAGGCCTTTATAATATTATGAGTGAATTATATGACTATCAAAATTTGAAGTTTTAAAATATTTTGCTGAAGAATCTATTAAAGTTGGAATTGCGTAAAATGTTTAATGGTACGACCGGAGTTTTATCCCCTGCTTGGCGAAATTTTTAAAAATCGCAAACAACGGCCTTGCGAAATGTTCAAAAGCAAAGAAGCAGATGTTCAATTATAGTGCATAATAAAGATTGCCAGCTTTGGTGCGTTATCGCAACTTGGCGAAGAAGGGGGTTAAACTCCGGTTAAACCTATTTAATTATTAAAATTTAAACGAACATTAAGATTGGCGAACCGGCTGGTCGCCAAAGGCGGCTAGTTGTTTATAAGGGAGTTGTTTTATTAATAAAAGTTAACAAAAGCTAATAAAATTCTCGTAACTTATTCACCTGGTTTGATAAACCACATTTACTGCTTTTGTAAATATATCCAAACACATTTTTAATCGTTTTACTATTTATAGATTAATATTAGAATATATATGTGTAGTTTTCTCATATTTATATGTTCTTTAATCAAAAGAAAAAAAGCTAAAACTTCTAAAAGCATGGTATTAAAATGAATTATTCTTAAACGAACATCAAACAGAATACGTTTAAAAAAACGACTGATAGTGGCTGAATTCTGTTAATTAAATTCATTGTTTTTAATGGATTTTTTTAATAATTCAATGTTTCCACTGTGAAGGCATACTTTTTAAATTGGTCCTTCTTAATTCAGCAAGAATCAATGATGAAAGGTGGATTTAATTTATTCATTTACTCATTTACCTCTAAATACCTGCATAATGACCCACGTAAATAGCCAAGTGGAATGTTAAAGTTTACCAAATCCAATTTGAAAACTGTGTGTTCGACAGAGAGCTATGCCCAGAGATAACATTTCGTCTCTTCTAAGGTCTCCGCAATTCATCACAGTAATCCATACCGAATGAAGCAGATGATAAGATGTCACATATCGATCCACCCAGAGACATGAAGCCACATTTCGAGTACATAGAAATTCTAAGGTTTCGATCAGGAACGAATCAGAGTAGAACGATTTTAATCCATGCTTAACAGAACACGGTACATTGTTCGCTGGAAATGTCACTTCATTAGATTAGGCCTCGTGGTTTCGTGGGTTGGACGGTTTGGCTTAACTATCTAGTCTAATAGGATAATCCTATGAATAGAATCTTTGGAAAGTTAGCTTGTATTTTTTGAATTTATTTTTTGCCGGCTATTATAGTCAGTATACCTCTTATGCACTTCTGCTTTACATGTATTGAAAACTAGCTTATTTATCCACCTTTGTTCAGAATGAGAAAAAATTTCTATTCTGAGCAATTCATTTTATTTTTAAAAAATTCAGCGGTTTAATTAATTGTCATAAAATCTTCACTAAAATGTTCCTGAGACTTGCGATAATTGCGAGCAAAATTAAAAATACTTATTCTATAATAGAAGCTACAGTAATCACTTGTCAAATCAATTTTTCAGGGCTATGCAGCGTTATATCGAAGAAATTAGAAATATATCTATAGAAATAATATACATATTCAGTTGAATTATCGAAGAATTCAAATTCTTCAATAATTATTAATTCGAATTCTTATAAGTTTTCTCTAATACCTTGAATTTACCATGTAATATAATATGAATGATAATTTCAATTTGTATTTTTATTTTGATACGGAATTTATATCGTCTGCAGTGTTGTTTTTGGTAAAATAGAAATTTCTACTGAATCAAACGATTTTTAAATCTCGCAGATTTTTGGAGAATTAGTCTGTATTAAATAATTTTTAAAAACTCCAAAAGTTAATTTTTTTTCATAATTTTTTTTATAATTTTTAAGAAATAAAAAATGATTTTAATTAATTTTAATTTTACAATCATTAAAAATGATTGTGTGACAACAAATAAATATGATTTAAAATATATATTTAGTTTTATTCAAAATGAATAGAAAATTAGCTATAAAATAATTTTTATGTAAGGATATATCTTTTTAGTTTATAAAAATTTTGCTATTTAATTAATTATCACTGATTCTTTTCAAAATTTATATTCTTGCATTTCATAATATTTGTGAGTAAAATTTTCCCAGCAGTTTGGACTTCTACAGCAAATAATCTGTAACAAAACATATACTATGTACGTGTTTGTGCTGTTTATTATTTTTTTCAAAAAACACACGCGCGAGGTTTTATGCAATGAAATTATATAAAATTACAAAGTGAATAAAATACAGAAGGTCTGGTAAAGAAAGAGTACGATAATTTATATTTATACCTTCTGATGGTCAGCAGACATTGGCATTTTTTAAATGCTCAAACACTTTCACTTAAATATTCTCAAATATACCGCTCGATGTATATGTATAATTTTTTTTAAATTTAGATATTTGATCAGTTTATTTATACTGACTTCCTGTTCTAATGCAACAGAGGAGCTAATTTAAGACGAAACTCACAATTTAAAGCTGTTATCAAATTATCAGAGAGTTTATTTAAACTTGCAACTACCCTCTCAAATTTCCTCGCCACACCAACGATAAGGCATAGGTCCACAAAGTCTAATTTAATGTGCGCCAGATGCACATACAAGATGATTCCTTCCATGTAATCGGGTTTTGAATCTGAAATTCTCCAGTCTGAAACCTATGCCTTATCACTAGACCACACCTTTTTAATTTTTTACAGTTTGCTCTGCCGAAATAGTGTTTTCAAATTGACAGATTATTTTAAATATTGTTTTAGCAAGATTCTGATTAATTTAATCATGTATATTTTTTAAAGCGTACCAAGGATGATTTATGAAAGTTAATTTTGCACTTCATTTTATTTAACAGTAAAACAGATGGAAATATGCTGAAGCTTAGCAAAATAAGATTTCTGTCTATAAGTAACAGAAATCTCTTTTAAGAAGAACATTATTTTTAACTTTGCTCAGATGGCTAGAGTGGCACCTACTTTCAACCTAATTTCTATCCTTTTATGGAACACTAACGTAAATTTTCTGCAATGAATCCTGTCCTTATACTCGATAGATCACTTATAGAGTATAGACTGGAACCTGCAATCCTCCAGTCCCGCAGCCATAACTCTAATATCATAATGGCTCTTATAATATGTTTAGACATAAGAAGACTGTTAAATACATATTTAATTAATAGATCTTTTGAAAATATGAATATAAAGGAAATTTATTGACATGGTGCGAAGATCAATACCATGGAACTTCAACTATCCAAGCTTCAATTGTCGCTTTAAGAGAGAGAGAAACAAAATTAAATAAAAACGAGTCTAGAAAGCGAAACAATTGACTTTAATTTATATATTGAAATAGCGATACCTTAATGTATTATTAAAACATACAAAATAACATCGTTTTTGTAATCATTAACTTAATACATTTTAAGGCAATTTCCGTATCATCTTTTCCTTTTTTTTTTTTCCTTTTTTATTATGTTTATCTATCTATGAACATGATAATTTAATTTTTCCTTGTGCTTTATACATTTGTAAACAAAAATGGGAAAGGATTTCATAGAAATGGATTTTTATAGGAGAAAAAAATATTTAGAAAATAAAAAAAGATAAATATAATTTTTTTAATAATTTAAAGTTTAAAAAAAGATCAACATGTTTTAGAGTTGCAATGTTCACAGATAACGCAAACAGACTGACAGACATAATGTCAAAAATATGTTTCTTGAATTTAGATCTGAAAACGTGGAAATTCATCAAAATCTGGAGTTCGAATCTTTTGACGATTACAATACTTTCTCTATACATCATTTACAAGAAGGTAAAAGTATTCGGTCCTAATAATAAGCATGCTGAGATTGGGCATCATAATGCTTCTGATTTTATTCGTTTATCTCCATATTATTTTTAAATTTTTTCTCTAAACTATAACAACGATAATATAAATACAAAAAAAAATGTATTACTCGTGCATTGCGTGTATAACGCAGTATCTAAAATCAAGTATTGTCATAAAGTGTACTTATAAATATCTTTTAATGCAGTAAAATTTAAGAAAACTTCGTATATGAAAATAAAATTAATATAATTGAAAAGTTTATTTTTGGTATTGTAAAGTAATTAAAAATGATTTTATGCAAAAACATGATCTGATGTTAATGAGGAATTTTTTTTTATCTTAAGTAATTTTTTTATTAAATCTAATGAAAATGTTGAAAACCTTTTCTTAAAGTGCATCTGTTTCCTAAGAGGTAATTATATATCAAATTTGGTAGCTCTTGATCCTATGTTAAATTTGGTAGACCTTTGATAGCTCCTCGCTGTAAGAGCATTTTGAACAATTTTTACTTTATGGATGTTGCACTTTATAAATAATATCCAACTTGTAAACATTATTAATTTAATAGCATATGCTAAAATGAAAAATGCGATGCAATGGCATGGTGTGGTGAAAACAGTAGGATTGGCTCGCCCCGGGTGGCACTTTTTGGAAGCCGCAATATTTCACAATAAATAATAATGCCTTGTAATCTGAATTCAAAATTTGAACTATTACTTTTCATATTATAGTCGCAAATACAATTCGGACTGATTAAAATGATCATGGATCTTTTCATCATTTAATTTGTAACAAATAGGGGAAATCCTTTTCTTAAGTGAATGTAGACATCTCTCCCTCTCTAGCGATTGACAACAATGTCTGAATATTCGATATTATAAGATTCCTTACGAAATAATATTTGGCCTTACAGGAAATAGAATTTGACCATATAAGTATCGCAGAAAGCGATACCTGCATTAACAGAGGATACTTTTTAGAATTGGTACAGTCAATCGCTAAGTACAGGGTGATTATTAAAAAACTATCCTGATATATGAGACCATAACTACCATACCATTCACATGAACAGAATGCGCAGAAGAATATGAAAAACAGCAGTTAAGCTCTAACAGTTACAGTGACAAATTTTCAAATGGCAGTTACAACTTTTTTTATTAGAATTTCTTCATAGCAAAAAAACAGTAAACGCGTTGGAACGGTACCTGTAGTATGAAAATCACCAGCTCTAGATAGACTAAGAAAAAAAGTGAAAATAACCTATAAAACAGAGAAACAACAGAAAAAAGAAACATTTTATTGTGTTTCACAAATTTTCTACTTTGCTTACTTCAACCACGATGACACTTTGAATGCGGTAGATGGTGCCTAGAACCAAAGCATGTGCCATGCCGAAAAGAATCTGTGAACTTCACATCTCTGTTCCGCACACCACAGTTGTATTCTTTTTTCTTCTTAATTTGTTTAGAGCTGGTAATTTTCGTGCTGCAGATACCGTTCCAACGCTATTTATTGTTTTTTACTATACATTCCAATAAAAAAAATTGATGCTGCCATTTGAAAATTTTAAAATTTTGTCACTATAACCGTAAGTGTTTTGATATAATGGTTTAGTTACTGGACTGCTAACCACAAGGTCCCAGGTTCTATCCTCACTCACCTCATATCGCCAAAGTTCGACTGTTGTTTTTCATATAATTTTTGAGCGAATACCTCAAAATACCTTGAACCAAAATTTAATTCCATTCCTGTAATTGGTGTTATCGTCTCATATATCGGGATAGCTTTTTATAATCACCTTGTACAATCCTCGCGATCTTATAAGATCTAAAATGGGTAGTCAATTTCCATCATTTGTTAATCACAAGGAGGCCAAGTATACGATAATGCCACAAAGGATAAAAGAAATAAATCCCAAAGTTAAATTCGTACTTGGATCAAATGATTCATTAAATCTTGTTTGTTTATATACTACCTCATTTGAGGCGAGTTCAGTGACTTTATTTCGATACATTAAAACGTTGTTATCACTTTTTTGCACATCACACTCAACGCATCGTTGAAAGGTTCTTATAGCAACTTCAGACTAACATTTAAAAAAGTTTCAAGAAACGCGGTGGAGCGTAAGAGTTAGTTCCATAAATATGACATGGCTTCATTAAAAATATATTTTGATCATACAAGAAAAGATGTAGGAACTTCGTTAGTTACAATTCAGTCATTTTACTCTCTTTGTTTCTTGGGTCTCTGACAACATATACTAAATGGAATGGCCAATGCTCAAATATATTTGCAAACAAATAGATTCAACATAAAAGTTTGCACTCAGAAAATAGTTACTTTGCGATGGTATTGATAAAAAAATTAAAGGAATTAACAGACAGCAGTACAAGTTATGCAAAAAATATTATAAAGACCTTGCATTGCCGTGGAATCTCAAAGGCATAAAATGAATTTGTGTCTCTGCTTTTTGTATCTTATATTTAATTATTTTGTGTCTAATACTTAAATACCCTAGGCGGCTGAAACCCCACTATGCATTAGCACAAATATAATATGAAAGATATAATAATGATAAATTATTTTTGTGTTGGGGATGTATAATGTTTCAACTGATAGTGTTTTAATGTTTTAATTTATTACTATTTTGATTAAAAGCTCATTATGTAAATAAATCATTGCGTACCTCTTTAGCCCCAAAAAGTAAAAACGATAATGTCTTCCGTTTTAAGATTTTCCTCCAGGAAATAGTGCACTTGATTTATCTTACTTTTCTATTATACTCTTATCCTAGACGCGGTTTTTTGTTTTTTTGTTTGTTTGCAACTACTCTAAATTAGTTATGGCTAGATCTTACTAGATATTTTAAAAGTTAACACACAACTTACTTTAAAATATAGATTTCAATACACTTTTTAAAAAATTGCGTTAAGAACATCAAAATTAAGTTAAAATTAAAGTAAAATTAAATTACTAACTTAACAATTATTGAATTATAAAAATGAAGTATAGAAAATTCGGTATCATTTTTATAGAATTTTGAGTGCACTAAAATATCAAAAGATAGAGATAAGTTATGAATCCCCTTGTATTAATGCGAAAATAAATCAAAACAAACAGTAAAAGATTTCGAAATGAAGACATTTTGACTTCAAAATTTGGAAATAACTATAATAAATTTACATTGCAGTTGAAAGTCGTTTAGGAGTTTTGGAAAACTTATTGACTTCTAAAACACAGGGAAAAGGAGAGAATGGAATGTCTTCAGTTTAGTCACAGAAAGACAGAGAGAGAAATTTAATCGCCCTATAAATTGAACACTGAATGTAAATGAGAAATAAAAATACAAGAAGTTCAATAATTTAAAATTCAGAACTCTTCTTTAGCTACCATCCTGTGTAATACAAGCTGATATAATTGGTGATGCACTTGATTTAAATCCTCTCGTGTAAAATATTTTTAATGTAGAAACTAATTTTGTAAAAATTTTTATAATAAACAAAAAAAATGTATCGTCTGAAATGTCGTTTAATTAAAATAAGAATAACATTGAATCAAACGATTTTTAAAAGCCGTCGGTAGCTAATTTTTCTCCATAAATTATTAATATTTGTTATATTATTACTGCAAATTTTGCTCACAAATGCTAAAGTATAAGGGAAGTTAACTTTATTTGATTTTAATGATTTAGTTTGCTTTTAAGCATCGTTAAATCGATGCTTTTAAACCAATGAAGGCATTACCAAAAAACGTAAAGAAGCAAAATGTTGGTTAATTTCTCATCAACTGAATATTTAATTAATTTTTGAAAAAAAATGATAGTATTCTTTTTCTTATTTTATATAATAAGTGTTCAAAATTTGGTTTAATGTGGCCAATTATTTAAGAATAGATGACGAAAATGCATATATATGTAGTAACAAGGACTTTTATTTATCTTAAAATTATATATGATAGAATTACTTTCCATTTAAGAAAAGCATCAACTTCGTGATCTAAAGGAAATATTTAGATTGAAATTTGTTATTCTTAGTTTTAAATATCTAAATTAGCGAGATAGTAGTTGCAAGTTATAAAATTTTTGTTTGTAATTGATATTTGTATCCATCTTCATAGAATATATGTTTTTGTTGGTAGTTTCTAGACTAAATAAATATTGGCGGATACTTTAGAAAATATGCGCTTAGAAAAGTTGGCTGCATGTAAGAGCCAAACATTCTTCTATTTTGCATATTTTTCTAATGAACTGCATAGAATATCTAGTTATATCATTTGAAACATGTCTTTTGGCAATTTTTTTAGAAGGCGTAAGAAGGTTTTTGTTAAAAAGATACTTCTGAAATGTAAGAAATGCGAACTGAAAAATATCGAATTTCTCTGTTGAAAGATTTTTTTTTAAAAAAAAAAAAAAAAAAAAAAAAAAAAAAAAAAGATAACTATGGTGGCTGTTTGAATCAACTTTAAATACTTAGACCATCGCTAAAATATTGTGATCTGATTCTCATACTTTGTAGGCAACGCAAACATATCTCTTTTCCTCAAGAAAAAATAACTATTTGGAGAAAAAAATTAAGATTACGGCTTAATTTTTTAAAGATATATTGCAAAAAAATAAATATCAATGAATAAATTCTAATCAGAAATAAAATACAATTTTTTATTATAAGAAAGCTGAAATTCTGAGGAATTTGGGAATTTGAATTACTAATTTTGGCAGTTTCATTTTATAATATTCTTTCTAATTTTCAAGACTTCCTCTTGTGCATTTTAAATTCTTTCAACACTTCTAGTTTATCACATACAAACGCATATATTTGTTCTTCGTTAAACATTCTTCAACAAGTTATAAATTTGTTTGCGGATCTCATGATTAGAAAAGAGATGATCAATATTTATTCAACAAAGGAATGATCCAGATATCAAATAGAATTGAGTAAACTTGAAATTTATTCACGTCAAGCATTTATTAAGTATGCATTTCACGTGGTGATAAGATTACATAATATGTGTATCTTTGATGGTGACTATCGAATTTCGTTAAAGACAGCGCAAAATAATCATTTGCAAATTTGTTGCACTTTATTTTCTTAATACTGATTCTTACGATATTAATCGGAAATACTTTATTAAAGTTATTGTTTTAATCTTCAAATTCCATTTACACAAAATCTCAAATATCTTTTTAGACCCGATAATGACTTAGAGATATCAAGTGTTGCTGGGATATGGTATTTTGCTGGGATATGGTATTTTGGAATTCTTCAGTCATCTAGTAAAAGTTAAATGACGCACGTACAGGGTATAATCTGTTTCTCCATCATCTCACATCATTTAAGAATTGGCATATATACATTTTTTTTTTTGTTTGTTCCCATGGTACTTTTCAAATTTTATTACTTAGAGCATTAATATCCTTCTTTGTTTAAGGTGAAGAAATTTATTTTTTCTTTAAAGTGAACTTAAGAAATGATCAAGAAAGACCCGATATATCGTTCTGTCGAATTCTCGTAAGATTGAATGTTATTCTTGTCTTCTTTTCCTAACAATCAATGCAGCCATCACTCATATAATAATTCAACAGGAAACGGAAGTAAGATTATCTACAAAATGACAGAAAAGTTGAACTACGCAATGGCAGTGAAATTCTAACTGTTTAGTTGTAAAACTTTTGAATTAGAAACGAAATTTGTCGTAAAAATCTGCTGCTATAGTCTCTTAAACTCTAGTAACACAATATATTTTGCGATATCTCCTCAATGTGATTAGATATTCTTAATATAAGATAATATCTGGAAGACATGCCGGACATTAAGAATTTCTGGTTCATTATGTAACAATATTGTCGGTTATTTTGTACTAATAGAATGTATTTTTTGAAGAGAAGACGTTAAGTGGACCTTATTACCCCAAAATATTCAAAAACATTATTACGATATCTTCACTTTATTGTCCAGTATTTAACATATGCATATTTGGACCTCCATGATGCCCACCCCCCGAATCTAGTGCGAGGGAATTAGTATTCTTCTTTTCTCCCCATACTACATTGGTTTTTAAAATATCAGACAGCATCACGGAGATATAGTTCAATATCTTGTGCATAAAAAAAAAAAATTCTTAACATTGAGTCTCTGTGAACAATTTTGGTTTCAAAAGTTTTTATTTTTAGGATTATAAGTTTTCATTAAAATGTTGCTTTGTTTCACTAGATGTCTAAATATAAATATTCAAAATAGCGAATATCCACTCATTACACAAATTTATGATTTCCACGCCATCTAACAAAATCTGTGACAATGTCAAGATTGATTTCAATAATCTGCCGCGTTCTGAGGCAGTCGAGTAGATCGCGGTGTAACTAATTTCAATTGCGATTTCGAACAATTGGGAAAATATAGAACTTGCGTGGGTGCGTTCATCATCCTCAGAAATTTCTCAAACTATTTCCTCAATGATCGAAAATAAAAAACTACAGTTATGCGAAATTTTTTACTGCTGATTTTTTTTTTTTTTTGCATTTATTTTAAAATAATTAGCTTTAAAAGATGTTCTAAACAGCAAATTTAAGCTAGACATGTAGTGTTTTATTATAAAAATCTAAATTTCAAAATAGGGTTTGATAATTCAAAAACGATACAGAACAGACACACACACACACAAAAAAAAATTCTAAAATCGGGAAAACCCATCTATGCAAGATCGTAAGCATTCCACATTGGCAGAAAATACCCAACAACATCGTTGAGATATCTTTACGACATGGGCCAGTATTCAGATTATTGAATAACAAATATCATAAAAGATTTTGTGCCAATACTGTTAATATCCAACATACAAAAAAGTCATATTCGCAATAGGCAAAAATCTCACGCAATTCTTTTAATTCTACGATTGAAATATTTATAAAAACCATCAAAATAACTCATTAAGTAACCAGATGACTAAAGAATGGTCTGAGTTGTGGGTAAATAGGAGATATAGTAGAAAAGTAATAAATAAATTTTTCTTGGTGAAATATAGCTGAAACACTGAAGATAAATTTTGAGGATATATTTTGAAGCATCAAAGGTATACTTGCTACTTTCTGATATATAGATACTGAATTTGGTAGGGTTACTATTTCAAAATTTTGACCCCGGAGCAACTACCCTTCCCTATTAGCACACAATGTTCAATAGTATTGTTACGATATCTTTACAATATTATTCGGCATTCAGAATATCCAGAACATCGTGGAGATATCGGAAAAATCAGATATTATTTGCTCCATATGCTACATATCATTTGTGAAATCGAATATTGAATTTGAAAATATGTTTTTCTAAAGTCAGATATTTCTGAATGACTTCAAGCCATATCCCAACAGTAGAATATAGACTCTCCGAAGACTATCGTGAATGCTACAAACCGTTCATAATAGGAAAAGCAAAGACTGAAAATTTAATACTCGGTTCATTCCATTTCACTCTAATTCCATTTTTATTGCATCTTTGAATTGAATGCATCTACTAACTGAATATATATGTGGATGTAGAATTTTGGGTGCGAGGAGACTTGCGAATCACTCTAATAAGATCTTCAATGAGAAGATTAGCGTGAAATTCCTATAAAATGGCCGTGGATTATCTGCTTCAGAATCTATCCAAAAAAATTCGAAAGTTTCAATTTTCCATTCATCTACAAGTTTTCTATTTTGTTATCACAGCCCCCTTTCATTTAAGAAATTCTGAATTTGTTTAAATGAAAGTTAATAAATAAAAAAAATAAAGTTTATAAAATAACGCTTAATTCTCAATTTGCTTTAAGCAATTCTGTTTGGTTTCTCTTTAAAGAAAACCAAATTCATTGAAGCAAATGCACAGAATTATGTTTCCTTTTATTGTATATTATTACTATATGTTCGTTTTTTTTAACCAATTAGTGAAAAAATGACATCCGGCTCCGATACAAATTCATCATTTTAAATATCTCCAGATTGAGTGCTAAAACAATTATAGCAAAAATTCCATCCGTTATGAAAATATTCAGAAAGAATGAAAGTTATTGCTATGTAAATAGTTAATTGTATTTAAGTAACAGTTAATTAAAGATAATTGTTGCTTCAACGAGATGTTCTATTTAATATCTGCACTTTACTGTTACTTTTAATAGTGCGGAATATTAGGCTTCAAAAAAGTATCTAAAGACATTATCGATCGTAACTTTAAATTTTTTTATTATGCAGTGCTACTTTTATCGTTCTTATCAGTAAATTTAATTATTTTTTTAGACTTAGAAGAATTCTAGCTACTTTTCTATCTGATAGATGCAAACTTGAATTAACGAACATCCAACACAAAACTTTTGTTAATATAGAAACTTTTCATTGAAAGCAACTGCAACTGCCGCTATTTAGTTTAAAAACTTGCTGTCTGTCAATTTTTTGTGTTTTGAAAATGTTTTAAGTGATGTCAAAGGTTATGGTAGAAGATAAACCGGTTGCTTTTATTTATAGAAATGAATTCTTAGGTTTTTACTGTAATAAATCTCAGCATTGTTTATGATGAATAGATGTATGTGCCCTGCTTAATGCCTGCACGTACTAACCTACTTTTCATAACTTGAGATGATTCTTTCTTTCCTCCTCTGAGGAATCGCGCGATATGCCTTATAAACAATGTTCTATTTTACAGAGAGAATTAATTTGTTTCGCTGTTATATTTTTAACTCATGTATATTGTAAAGATGTAGAGAAAAACGCAATTCCAACTATTTCATTGAAAAATTCTAAAGTTTATGGACCTGGTCTTTCAGCAAATTTCACAGTGCCGGTTCGATACTTCTTTATCGAACTACTTGATACAGAACATAGAAGGTATTTTTTTTTTTTTTTTTTTACTAAATTGCTCTTTTACATTTTATTTGATATCTTCTTTTTACTGTCTTTTTTTATCAATAAAAAAATATAGATTTCTCTTTTTAATTACTTAATTTTATCTAATACAAAAACTTTTATAATTGGGAGATATGATCTTTACAAGTTCTATATATTTAACTTTATATACATGCTATACCATAAAACATTTGTAGAATATTTAATAAATTTTCAAAATAATAAGATAATGTTAAAAAAAACTATCATGATAAAATTATTTTATGGTGGGATATCGTTTGTTATTGTTTTTTTACATGTATTGTAAATCAGAGCATCTTAAACTTTTTTATTAGTGATTCCATACTATTTGAAAAAAAAATTTCTAATATCTCTATTCAAGGTATTTTCAAGTATAGAAAATAAAATAGGTTGGTACAAGCTTAAGTGCTGATAAACTAACAGAATTATTTCAAAACCTCTATATAGAAACCTGTACATAATTGTTTTAGTTCCAGATTGCTTTCTGACTCTTAATTTAATTGTTTTTAGTGAAAAATTTTACAAATGCATGTCATAACAAGGTTTTGACAACCATAAAAATTGTGCACAGCAGAATGACTTAAATTGTAATAGTTGTGTAAAAAAATACTACATTTATATAAATTTTGCAGTGTTTTCTTTCAAATTCGTGTGTATTTGTTCAGAAAAAATTATTACAAAATTTTTATAAGGCAGTTAATAAAATTTGTTAAAACAATATGAAAATTTTTATTAAATAATTAATTTATACTTTCTTATTTATAAGAAAAAATTATTTATAAGAAAATTATATAAAAAAAATTATATAAAAAAACTTGTTTTGAAATTGTGGAAAAGAGATGACAGAACATACTCCTCTTTAGAAAAGTTTAAAGAATACTGGTGCTAATCATTTCCATTTAAAACATCTTGAAGAGTTGCAGCAACTTTACTTTAGATGTATTTTGTATACAAATATAATGTTAAATTTTTCTTTTCTTAGCTAAATTCAAAATCATCTATTTTTGCTGTTGTTGTTGACTATATTATTTATGTTTATTTTATTTTATTTGTGGTTTTCCTTAATTCATATGGATTATTTGAATTTGTTGCAATTTTGCCTTTTTTTAATTTTATAGTTTTTCATCATCACCAGAAAGTTTGAATATTCAAGTATCTGGTTTGAAAGAAAAATGTCGTATCTGGTATCAACTTCTTCAAATAAAAGAAGGTTTATTCATTGCTCGTTACCGATTATATGAAACATGTGTTGGTGTTCAAATTGATATTGTTTATGAAAATCAATTTGTTGCTGATGCTCCTTATGTTATAGAAGGTAAAAATGTTACTTAATAAAGAATGTTAATAATGTAATGTAATTTAAAAATTGCATTATATTCATGTATGGCTTTTGTTTGTATAATTTCTTCTCCTTATTTATGCTTTAAGTGAAGCATTTTGTACTTTTAATTTTTGCAATACTTTAATTTTATAATAGTTCAGGTGTTCTGTAAGTTTGTCCTAGTGCAGATTTGTTTATTCAATTAAACATTTTTAGAAAAATTGCTTCATGGTCAACTGACTAGGTCAGATACAATTCCTTTTTTTCCATCCCCCCCCCCCTCTGCAACAAAGCTGATTTTCTTGAACTTTTCTGCTTCTTGTAATTCGTTTTACATGGGAGGGGGGCATTTCCCTATGTTTCTAAAAAAAGGAATTTCTATGTAAGGAGTTTCTATGTAAAAGGAATCTAATTAATGATAATTTTAATGAAAATTTTGAAGCAAAGTGTCCGGAAGAAATTCTGGACTGCTTTTAATTTTAATAGTTAAAGAGTTTTGCAAAAAAAAAAAAAAAAATACTTTATGAATTTTTTTTTTTTTTTTTTTTTTTGTATTTATAACTTTCTGTACAATTTCTCTTAGTGTCAAAACTTAGTTCAAACACAATAAAATATAAAATAATTCTGCTTGTCAAAATTTTACAATATAATAACATTATTAAAAAATTTCCTTTTTTACAACAGTTAGATTTATTTAATATTGTTACAACTGTTTTTGTTTTAATAAAATTATTTCTTATAGGGCTTATATTTCAAGAGCAGTGTTATTGCCCTAAACCTATAAATGAGTGGTTGTCCAATCTCAACTGTCCATCAAGTTATACTCAAATCAATGATGATCTGAAATTATTTCCTGAAATTGATATGCGTAGTTCAATAGAAGATGCCTTACAAAGATTTAATCATCCAGGATCTTACAGCATTTGTCACTACTCTGTAATTTCAAATCAGGTGTGTAATACTTTTTTTTATCGGTATTTCCTTGTTTTTTTATGTCTGATCAATGTGTTTGTCTGTGATCAATGAATATTTAACTCAAACTTAAGAAAAATGTTTTTAATACAAGTAATATTTTTTTCCAATTTTTATTTATTTTAATTTGTTCATTATTCTCTTGAATTAAGGTATATTTAATTCCTTAACATGAAATTTCACCCCATTGATAAAATTATAAATATATGACTACCTGAACTATCATAACTGACTTTATGCAACTTAATGATCTTTTAGAAACAACAACATGATAATTATTTTTAAACTATCTGTAAAGTTCATTGTAGTATGAATTAGTTTTATTATATATGCATCCTATTTTATAAATCTGTAGATCTACTTTTGAGAGAACTAGCTTTATTTCAAATTCTGAACTTTGATCAGATAGTGCAGAGAATATCTGAATCCATAATTTCTTTGCAGACTTTGACACTGTATTGGTGGCATCATGCGCATGTCAAATCTGTAGTGTAATTTATCATGACTCTCCAATTTCAAAACAGAGGCTATTATATGATTATTATGACCTCACTGTTTCTGTAAAAAGAATTTAAAAAAAAAAAAAAAACTACTTTAACTGAAATTTGAGTAAACAGTATCAACTTATATAAAGAGAACATAAAGCGAATAAAATGTTTGATAAAAAAGATCAGTTTTCACAACTTAATGAATTATTATTTAATTTAGAATTGTATGTATGCTTATTTAAAATTTTTTTGGAAAAACCATAAATTGCAATTGAACAACTCATGATGAATTATGTAGTGTTTACCGTATGTTTATTATATACACACATATATGTTCTATGCTTTTCTTGTTTTTTCATAAAGTTTGATTTTCTGCATTGCTATGTATATATTAAAGAAGTCATGTGTTTTATACATCAAATAAAAAAATTCAATTTGTATCTTTATTTCAGGTTTATCGAAAATGCTTTGGACAATATGTAGGTTTCAGCATGTTTATGGATGAAATATTACTTTCTTTGACTCGGAAAGTAAGCACACATTTTTTTCTATTCATTTTCTGTTTGTCTAAATTCATTTCTAATGCTCTTCCTTAAAGTTGTTATTTTATTATTTTCCTGTTTATTTTTAGATGTATTTGCCAGATTTAGAGTTAATTGCTAACTTAGGTGATTGGCCTTTAGAACAACGATCTGCTGCTGAAAAGCCAATCCCAATATTTTCTTGGTGTGGGTCAAAGTCCACTAAAGATATTGTTATGCCAACTTACGATGTTACTGAAGCCACCTTAGAAATGATGGGCAGGTATAATATTATCATGGCCTTGTCACTTACTCATAGTATTATCAGCAATAGAAATAGATGAAATTTGAAGTTTATTGAAAATGCTGTATTGAACTTATTTGGAACTTAATTGAAATTCTCATTCATAATGTTATGGAATAGCAACATTCTAATCCTTTGTAATGATGAAACTTATTTTGAACTGATTAATATTTTAGCTTTATAGAAAAATTTAAAATCATGTTACATATCACCCATTTTAAGTCTGTTGAAAATATACTTCCTTGTATTTGCTTCAATCATAAATTGATGACATTTAAATATGGAATAGTTGATGAAATTTGTTTTTATTTCTCTGTGGCATATTTGGGTAAAATGAATTAATGTATTTTCATATGCTTTCTATCAGTAATTCATTTTTAGAACATTGTTTGAAATATATAATTGATTAACCACCATATTGGTTTGAATTATTTTTAACTCGGTGTTACTATTGAATATTTTAAAATATGGTATGATAAAATGTAATATAAATATATAATAAATGTAAATAAAAATAAGATGTAATTATAAAATTTAAAAATCCTTGATATAATAATTTTACAGTAACTGTTAAAAACTATATTTATCTTGAGTAATTTATATACAAGGTGATTGGGTTTCAAAATGGAAAGATTTTTTTTTCATTCAAATTTTTTTTTCAATTTGCTGCCTTTTTTTCTTTTTTTTTGTAACTGCCATACTGGAAAAGGTTAAATGGGACATTTTAATTTCATTTACTCATAATCTAAAATTTTTGTTTTAAAAATTGTTTCACAATCTTAAAGTCAGAAACACAAGAATTAGGCAATGAGTAATTCAACTATTTTTAATAAAAGGTAGAGATTATTATTATTTTTACTTCAAGGTTTTTTTTAAATTCTGCAAAAGCTGATCAAGTTTGGGAGGGAGGGGGTGTATCTTACAGTGAATGACGTTTTTCAAAAATTTCTTCTGTGAAATTCCAGAATATTTTAATATATATATATATATATATATATATATGTAAGCTTATTTTGGTTGAAGCAGAATGCAGGTTTGAAGCAGTGAATAGACATTTTGGATTTTTTAATTCTCTTTAATATTCATTCTGGGAAAGCATAATTATTTACAAGCAGAGATGCGGACAATGCACGTCCGCCACAGTGTAGCACAAAAGCAGAAGTGAGGAAAAGGGGTGAAACAAATGATCACTAATCTTATATAATAAAGGATTTCCGGTCAAGTGGCGATTGAAAACATGTGTTGTCCTTTGATAAGGGCTATGGACGGATCATTTTCACTTCATACGTAGAATTGATTGCACAGTAATTTTTACACAGCTTCATACATGGAATGGTATCAGGAAACATGAGAACACTTTAGAATGACCTCGACATGGCCCGAATTAGGCAATTAATGTAGATTAAATTAGATTTTAAAATATCATTACATACACACACACACACATATATATTGCAATCTTTTGTCCTTAACCTTAATTTTATAAGCTATATTCATTTGTTTGATTTAATGTGTATTTTTATTCAAAATATTTTTCTAAATATCTTGTAATAGAAAATAATTTTTTCCTCTTTGCATTTTTCAGAGTTATGGTTGACATATTATCTGTAATGGGTAATTCTGGTCCATCTTGGGAACAGAAAATTCCAAAGGCATTTTGGAGAGGACGTGATAGTAGACAAGAAAGGCTTGATTTGATAAAACTGGCCAGAGAATATCCTGATTTAATCAATGCTTCCCTTACTAATTTTTTCTTCTTCAGAAAAGAGGAAGCTGAATATGGACCAAAATCAGAATATATATCTTTTTTTGACTTTTTCAAGGTAAGTTTACATCTACTTTTCAATACTACATCTACTTTTCAATACTACATTTACTTTCCTTCTTTATCTTTTCTTTTTCTTTCTTTTCTTTTTGCAGTTGCAGTTTATATGCTTTTAGTACTGTTTCAGAGTACTTTTTTAATCAAATATTTTTATTATAATGATGATGCATATAACAGCTGTGTGCTAGCTTGAATATCATCATGTAGTGATGTTTGTGGTTTAATAAATCACAAGTAAAATATTAAGTTATTGTTATATTATCATCAGAAACAAGCTAAAGATGATTTTGTACAAAATATGAGCAGATGCCTTCAAACATGTATATTTTAAAGTATTTTTACACTATGAATATGGTGACAGTAAATCAAACCCTTGCCTATTTAGTATTAGGTTACTCATTAAATTTTCTTAATTATTTCCAAGTGATATTTCTTAGACTACTTTCAACAACAATAACTCATCTGTCAATTGTTGCTTAGCTTAAGAAAGAAACCAGTTTTACAGTGTAAATTTTTGCATGCAATCATTGCAAGATTATATAAATACAGAGTGTGGCAAAAATATCCAGACAAATAATTTTTATTAAAAATAAATAAATAAACAAAATATAACAAATAATAAAAAGAGTAGACTTTTATTAATAATAAATTTAATTGGCTTCAAAATATCCACCTTATGCAGCGATGCAGAGGCACAAGTGTTTATTTAAACTTTCAGCAATGGGCCACAAGTCTGCATTTGTTCTATCCTATTACCATTGAAGAAATTGCTTTAGAGAGTCCAAACTTTTGTGGGGTTTAGTGCAGGCCCTAGACACCAAAATGGACCATACACTGTAATTCATGGGATTGATATCTAGCGAGTAGGGCATTCTCCAGATGATATCATGTCCAGAAAATGTACATTGCACCATTCTTTTGTCTTTTAGGCCTTGTGATCTGGTGCAGAGTCTTGTTGAAACATCCGGTTTACATTGTTGGAGTGCTTTTTGGCCCTAGGAGTACAACACCTTCTATAATGTCCCACTGCTAAAATTTTTGGTTTAACTCATCCACAAAAACCTGAAGTGTTTTGCCACTTACAAAAATTCCATCCCAGACCATGACTGACTTTGGAGTTTGGCAATATTCAACAATTGCTGAGATGCGTGGAGCATCTACAGATCAAATCCTACTGTTCTGGGAGGTATGAACTTGTTGGATGGTTAAGAGTTTCTCATCGATGAAAAGGAATCTCTTTCAGTGCTGACTTGCAGCCTGACTCACAAATTTTCGGTATCTGTGGGAGTCCACAAGTTTGTTTTCTTTAGTAAGAAGCTGAACATTTAGGAACTTGTAGGGCTTCAGTCCATTTTCTGTTTTTAACGTTCCCCAAATTAATTGGTCACTTATTCCCATTTCACAAGCAATCTTTCTCATGGAAACCTTGGAAATCCCATTGAACTCACTTTTTGATGACCTTATTGGAAATGGTCACCATGCATTTGCATCCACTTTCTGGACGTTGAACATCATTGCCAAGTTCTTTGAAAAGACAGATTGCATCAGACACTGTTTGCCAAGGCACATTAAGCAAATAAACAATTTTACACTATTGTTTTTCTTGCTAAATAACTCTAAAATAGAAGATCTTCTACTTGACAATGTAAAAACAAGCAATATGTAAAGATATATATTAAAAATATTTTATAATTAAAATGGTAGACAAAAAGAAACAAACTCGAAGATTAAAATAGAAATTTAACTTCTACTCTATGATGCATAACTTTGTCCGATTTTTTTTTTTTTTTTTGTTGCTGCATCCTGTATTTTATTTTCTCCATGTCGTCTTTTTCAAAAAAGTATTTTATAATATATAACAAAGTCTTTAAAGTATCTCTTTAACTATTTGATTTATCTAGTTTGTATTTCTTTCTTGATGTTATATTTTATTGTTATTTAATCTTTGTTTTATCATTTAAGTATAGGTATCAAATCAACATTGATGGGACAGTTGCTGCATATCGGCTGCCTTACTTACTTGCTGGTGGAAGCTTAGTTTTGAAGCAAGATTCTGATTTTTATGAACATTTTTATAATGACCTACAACCGATGGTTCACTATGTGCCTTTTAATCGCAACTTGTCTAATTTGGTGGACAAACTTCAGTGGGCTATTGACCATGACAATGAAGCCCAAACTATAGCTGAAAATGCACAAAACTTTGCATTATCTAATCTAATGCCCAAAGATATCTTATGCTATTATGCTGTTTTATTTAATGTAAGAACTTATTTGTTTTTTATATACATTAAAAAATTTATTAGTTAAGAATGTTATAAAATTGCAGACTTGACATTAGTAAATTGTTAATGTTATTAGTGTGATCAATGTCTTTAAAAACCTGTAATTTGCAAAAATCATAGTAAAAATTTACATTTTAGTAAATTTGTGCATAATTGCCGGTATTAAAAATATACCTTTCCTCTTTTAAAACTCTTTATATGTTAAAGTCCATACATATTAAGTTTATCAAGATCAAATGTGCTGCCAATAGTGTGGTATAGAAGTTTGGTGAGGAGAGTTCACGTTTAAGTGCTATTCTTTGTTTTTTGACCAGAATAAAAAATTGTGAGAACCATCACAAAATAATCTTTGTTTCTTCAAAATAGAAAGTTAATTGAACTATTTAGTCTAATTTTTAAAAATATTCATCAGATGTTCTTTAAAAACTAGCTATTTCTCATGAAATATTTTTATACTTTCGTTAAATTGATATTTTTTTTAGATATAGTCTAGACTATTGAATTGTTTTTGATATATCAAAGTTAGAAAATTAGTTATTATAGAAGTCATTTTTAATCACTTTCAAAAGATAATATTTTATTATTATTTTCTTTTAGGAGTACTCTAAAAGACTAAAAAGTGAGAGTATTATCCATGATAATATGGAACATATAAAGCAGCCTGTTCAAAAAAGTTGTTTGTGTCCAGATGAAAACAAGGTACTTATCCATTTTTTATTTTATCTCGCCTTTTAAATGAAAATAATTATATGTAAACATTATTTGGGTTAGTTGTTAATATCATGGATAAAATATTTTTTAAACACTTATTGCATAGTTTTAGCAACACTTCGATTGCTTCATATATTTCTTTTAGTTGCAAGAATTAAAGTTCTCCTAAATATTCATACCTTTCTTTCAAATTTGTGCAATCATGAAGTTGATCTTTGTTCAAAATTGTTTGTATTGTTTATAAATTATATATTTTGTGACAATGTGTGGTGCACTGATATACATAAGATAGAAAACTAATTCGCTTTTATTTGATCAACACAAAATGTATTGAAAAATGTTTTATTCTATTTTTTTTTAATTAGCTGAATACTGATATGTTATAAATACTATTTTTGTATTACTTATTATATTATTTAAAAAATATACTATTTTTATTTCTTAATTTTAATTCCAAATTCAAAAGATCTTAATGAAGCATTCAGATTCGTAGATTCCAAAGCTAGCAAAAATGGAAGGTTTGTTACATGATAATGAACACCATTCATATTGAATGATATTTTAATTTTAGTTGAGCAAATTGCTGTAAAAGTATTTATTTTACAGTAAAGTCAATACAGAATCAAAATGCAAATAATGTAATAGGGCTGTTGTGTTGATTTTTATTTGTCTATGCATCTGCTCTGTTGACTGTATTGGATATGTGGAAAGAAATGATAGATCCTTGGTTGCAGGGCACCAGAAATCTATGCAATAGGAGTTTACTAATCTCAACCTTAGGACTGTTTAGCTCAATCTTAATATTTTAAGATGGATGCAGAATTTGTCAATATTCATTAATTGGCTTGTTAAGACTAAGAGATTCTTCTCTGCATTAAATATTTTGCAAGATTGAAGAAGCAGTACATTTTGAATTTCTTTTGCTTGAATGAAGACTCCTATAGTAGACAGAGATGATGTATTTGCTTATGTTGTGTGCTAGCACAAAGCTGAAATACACGAGATATATTTATAATGGTTATATGTAATTTGTTTTCTGATCGTGTATCTTATACATGACTGCAGTATATGCTACTCCAGGCTATGTTTGTTTTATGTTGGAATTTGATAGAACTTAGTGCAGTCTTGAACACTTTTATATAAAATCAAATAGTCACTAGTGAATTTAATGATTAATGTATATTAACTTTAATTACAATATTATAAAAATGAAATGTATCTTCTCCTGTTTCAACTAAATTAAACTTTAATCATTGTTTGCTTCGATATTAATTATGTTGTTAACAATTCTTACAAACACTTTTTATTTCGTCATGTTTTAGCTGCAAGCCAAATTCAGCAGAGAAGAGCTTTGAAGAATTCAAAAAGTAAAATGATTTTTTTTTCGTTGTTTCTCACTTTATTACTTAATTTTTTGAAGATAAAAAAAAATACAATTCTTATTCTAAACCATCATTAGATCAAATAAATATAATAAAATATGACTCTTTGAAAAATGATTTTGTGACAAATAAAAAAGAATTCAACATGAAGCATCAATTCTTTTTTGATACTTTTAGGGTTTGAAACTTACACTTATTTATTTAATCAGTGTTATTGTGATAATTACAATTTAAGTTTTAGTGCATTATAAGAATGATAAGTAAATAAAAGACAAAATTTTGTCTGATGAAGTGTGAAATGATCAGTGATTTTATTAAATAACTTGTGCATATATATATATATATATATATAATATAGCTATCAAGCAAGGCTTTTAAAATGCTTTTCACTTTTTCCTGCAGAAAATAAATTTTTGACCATATAAGTAGAAAACTAATAATAAAATGTTAATTATTGATAAATGAAATTTAAATTTTTAATAGTGATTTAGAACACTTTTATCAAAATGTCTGAAATTAAGGCAATTTTCTGAATTTTTAACTATAATTAAAGAATCTAAACAAAGCAGAAGTAATAAAGATTTTATAGTCTCATAATTGTTTTGTGCATTTCTTATTGAAACTATATTCCACAGATTAAAAAGCCTTGCTGCATTATTTCTCTATTTATTGATAAAAAATTTGATGTTACCAAAAAAAAAAAAAAAAAACTTTTTTTCTTTTTCTGAAAATGTTAATTATTTTGTTTGGTGATGCACATTTTTATTTTCATTCTATATCTTTTAATCTTGAAGTTTAAATATCTTCTTTGTTTTACAGAACTGAAAAGTTGATTAATTAGTTATTTTATATGTAGTTCATTCGATTCCATAATATTCTTTATTTTCATGATTCATTCATTTTATACTAACTCAAGTTTTCAGTGCTTTCATGTTTTAATACTAACTAATTACATTATATCTTACTAATAGTGAAATGTAGTTTTACCTGATGTGATGATCATTTTTTTAATAACTGAAATATGAATTTCATAGTTCTTTGGGATAAATGTATTATCTTTTAAATATATTTATCTTATTTTGTAGAATGTCTTGGAAAAAAAGGAACAAAATCAAGATTGTGATACAAACCTGCAATTCAGAATTTATGTACAGAAATTTAAGAAAATGAAATTTTACAGAATTTATAAATTATATTAGTTTAACTTTTTATGACTTAAGTATATGCAAAGCATTTGTTAGTGACTTTTGTGCTTGTAAAAAAAAAATCAAACAACAATTTATCTTGAAATGGCATATCCATATTCTTAAGTTTGTAAATTTATTAAAAGGTAATGTATACCATATAGATTGTTTTACAAACTACACATTTTATATATGCTTCCATATATATGAACAAATATTTTTCATTTATTTTTTATACACATAAGAACTTTTATTATAATCATGTACATATCAAAATGTAAAATTTTAAAATATAATGCATTTTTATACTTAAAACTTTACAGGCTTTCTACTTAGTATATTTTGTTATGTATTTTATTATAAATATATTAAATTTCTATATAGGATTTGACTCTTATTGGATCTTTTAGAATAAGATTACTTGAACAAAAAATATGGTACTTGCAGATTCCTAAATACTAGTTAATAAAAACAAATACTGGAGCCATTTTTTTTTCTTTTCTGTATCTTTGGTCATGATATTTATTCATGATGAAGGAAGTTTCTTTAGGTATCAGTTTTCTGTGTGTTGTTCTTTGTAAGAAAAATGAAAATGAAATGGTCAACTTTATATTTCATGTTTTGAAGCTATATTATTAAATACAGGGTTGCCACTCAAATTTGGGGGAAAAAAAAAACTGTTTTTCTTGCACATATATACAGTATAAAAGGAAATGTGAAAAAAGCATTCATGTGTTGGGTATAATAGAATAACAATATTCCCTAGTTTTTATCAATGGAATAAGCAAACGGAAGTAAGCAAGAATTCAATATTATCTGAAAAAATTGTAGGTTAAATGAACATTTACATATTAAAAAAAATAAAAGAAAATTTCAAATTGGATCTTTTTATATTCTGAGCATGCTGTGAAAATTTGTACTATGAAATAAAGTTGAAACAAATTAATCATTCACTTTTTACATATTGCATTGTTTGCTTGAGCTTCTGCTGTTTAGCAGTCACAGTGGTGTTGTTTAATTTAGAGTTATATCAACGATTTTTTTATTTTTGCAATATTTAAAAAATCTTTTTTTTAGATAAAAAAGAAAAAGACATTTAAAATTCCTTCTTTTCCTGGTTTTAAAGAAAATTTCAAAACTTCCTGTCTTTTTCTAGTATTATGGCAACCTTGAAATAGTAAACAAAAGTTGATTTGTATTATTATTTGCTTTATGGCATGTTGATATAATGATTCATTTGAATCTTTAAAGCAACAAGTCATTGATTCATTTTTTAAAAATGTAATAAAAAAAGTAGGATAACTAATGAAATAATTTCATGTAAGTAAATTGAAAAGTTAAGAGAAAATTATAAAATTAAATAATTTAAAAAAATTACTAAATCTCAATTTAAAAAAATATTTTGTGGAGAAATACCTACATAAACACAAAATTGTATAATGTTGCTTTATAAGTTTTTATTTTATATATTTATGCAAATGTTGAAGTTTTCAAATTTGCTCTGACGTAAAAGCTATACGAAATATAACTTGCATTTCAAAATAAGACAAAACTTTTGATATCTTGCATCTGTGATGTTTTTCCTGTTACTGTGACAAGAGTGCTGTGAATATTTCTTTAATCTGTCTTAGCTTCCAATTTTAATAAATTAATATTTTAAGCAATTATTTCTAAAAAAAAAAAAAAAAAACTTATGTATCAGTTTTAATAGTATAGTTTTGTTGATTACAGTAGCTCGTAATTCAAAATCTTCTAGTGGTTGATGAATAAATAGTAAATTTTGTCACGTAATTATAATTAAATACTTTGAGATTAAGACAGTTTACCCATTAGAGGGCAGAGGGATAATTTTCTCTAAACTAATTTATGCAATTCTTATTGAATAAAAATGTAAAAGAGCCTCTAAGTATTTGAAATTAATATGCTATACACACAACACATTTTATTTTATCCTTTTAATCTCATTGAGTTCATAGGTGAAAAAAGAGAGTAAAGAATGAATTACTTTTATTAACTTTAAAAAAATGCTTCAAAAAGTCTATTATTACCTTATAATATTTTAATCCAAAATCATCAGAGCATGACTTCTAAGTAAAGATTAAATATTTTGAAATTGCAAAGAAGAAAAAAACAAATTACCCTTTTATAATCATTTGCACTTAGAAATATAAATACATATATAATTATTCTTGTTAATGTGAGTTCCAAAATCTGAGAAATGTAACTATATAAGTGGTTTTTTTCCCCTGAATATTTAATGTACAACTTTTTTTTTTTTTATTTCTATCCAAAGTAAGAAATGTCACAGTGGTAGACTGCCTAGAATCTTGTCTTTAGAGTGCAAAAGAATTAACTGTTAAGCAGTTAGGCAGCAATATTATTTTGAATTTTGGTTTCACCATTGTGAATTGCATATTGTTATTTGTATGAGTAGTTAACTCTGATCTGTTGTACTCTGCTTTCTACAAAATTATTTATAATTGAGAAATTAAAATATCAAGTGTTAAATAACTTGATAAAAACCATGAATTCTTTTTTTTTTTTTATTTTTATGTTGACAAGGAATAAGAATGCATGGTTGATTATTATTATTAAATATTTTAAATGGAAGTTCCAAACCAAAGATTTTATTAAGTATTCACTTGCACTGTTTTTTAATGACATTCAAAGGTGTATTTTATTGATTGTTATATTTTTGTAAACTTTGTATTGAAATAAAAGTTTTTAAAAATAATTCTTTGCTTTATTATTTCTAGTTCAATGAAAATACTCCCATTTATCTGATTTTAATTGTTATCAAATATTATTGGGGAGTTACAATATGTGTGTGTGTGTAAATTTCAAACCCCTTAAATATATAAGCTTATGAATATTTATACTCCTTTACAAGATACACAATATGGATAGAAATATCCAAACACTCAGATTTGTACTTTTCCAGGGAAGGTTGGATGAAAAAATACACTGGAATTTACATTTTACCCTGAACAATCAGTTTCAAGAGCACTGATTAAAAATTCAGCAGAATCATTTTGACTCTCCCTATCATATGGATAATGATATGAAAATTTCAACAATGGTTTTATATGCCATGAGTCATATATGCATGCATTTTTGTAAAAATACTAGCATTCAGAAAGATCTGGGTTTTTTTTATTGTAAATTTTTCAAATAAACTTTATGAAATATAAAGAATATGTCAAAATAATATTAAAATTTAAAAAACATTCTACAAGTATTCAGAGTAAAAGGAGTATTTTTAGTAAATAAATTTTAACCAATGTAAAAATATAGCACATTGTTTCTTTTCAAAATGAGAAATATAAGGCAATTTATATAAATATTCCAGGTGAATATTATTAGGAATTGGAAAGAGATAAGTATTGCACTGAGCTGAGTTTTAGCAGTATCTAAGTGAAGTTAAAAGACATGATGTAATGTAATATTATGCTTTAATATTTTCTCACATATTTTTCAGGTTTTGTATAATTTGGATAAAAACTGCATTTTATTAAAATAAAAACTCTGAGAAAATTTTTATATATTTCCAAACATACATGTTACTTTTATATTTATATCAATACTAGCCGCCTGTGGCGACCAGCCGGTTCGCCAATCTTAATGTTCGTTAAAATTTTAATAATTAAATATTTTATGCAATTCCAACTTTAATAGATTCTTCAGCAAAATATTTTAAAACTTCAAATTTTTATAGTCATATAATTCACTCATAATATTATAAAGGCCTTCAGTCATAACGTGATATGTATCTCTCTCATTTTCTGTTACCCCTCGTAGAATTTATGCTTTAAATTAAAGTGTAAAGGATTAATCTGCAATTAATATAATAATATTTTTTTACTGAAACAAAGCATTTTTTTAAATAATATGATTACTGATAATAGAGTCACTGAGCGTTTAAACTTTATGGGCACTAAAGAATATCTTTCTTAATTTATGTAATATCTATAGAATTTGTCAACAAAATTTTCTCAGATTCATCATGAATGGATCGATTCATTAACAATGTTTCATTTTAAATGCATCAAACACTAAGAAAATAAAATGAATCGTTTAAAATAATCGGTCGAAAACAGGTCTAAAAAAACTACTTAAAAAACAATGTACTTAAAACTATAAGCATATATAAAAAATATATATAACTAACATAAATACAATTTAATTATAAAAGCATGCAACTAACCTAAAAAAAATTTAAATCATTGAAAACAGGTTAAAAAAACTACTTAAAAAACGACGTACTTAAAACTATAAGCATATATAAAAATATATATATAACTAACATAAATACAATTTAATTACAAAAGCATGCAACTAACCTAAAAATAATTTAAATCATTGTAAACAGGTTTAAAAAAAACTACTTAAAAACGATGTACTTAAAACTATAAGCATATACAAAAAATATATAACTAACATAAATACAATTTACGTACAAAAGCATACAACTAACCTAAAAGTAATTTAAATCGTCCGTTGATAATGGTTGCCATGCCAACAATCAGAACACAGTGCGCATGCGTGAATTTTCTTCGCCTTTTACGGTGACGCAAATGCGTGAATTTTTCTACGCCAGTTGGGGTAACGCCATGCAGATTAGACATTTTGAATTTCCTTTATTCTGTGTTATTTTAATTCAAAAGTACTTCAGAATGAATGTGAAACATGGATTAATTAACAATGTTTAATTTTAAATGCATGAAACATTAAGAAAATAAACAGAATCGTTTGAAATAATCCGCCGAAAAATCTTAACCCTAGCCTCATTACTGTTGGGAGAAAAAAAGAACTAAAGCCTAAATCATTTGGCGTTGGGGAAAATGGAAGATTATTTTGGCGGAAAAGTTGGCGGTGGGGAAAATGGAAGATTTTTTTGGCGGGAAAGTTAGTTTTTAATTAATAATTAAAATTCTAATTAAAATTTCAAAAAAAGGGACCCCAGGTGCACATTCCCGACCTCTAAGGTATACATGTACCAAATTTGGTAGCTTTATGTCAAATGACCTGGCCTGTAGAGCGCCAACACACACACACACACATTGAGCTTTATTATAAGTATAGATTAACCACAATGTATAAAAAATATGTTGGCTTTCTAAATGACAATCTCTGTAGTAAAAAATGAGTTCAAGTACATTTTTTACAAAGACAAAGGTAATTCACACAGCCATTCTAGAGAAATCCAGAAAAATAAATCTGAAAGTGTCCAGATGTTTTGTCACATATTTTGTGTTAACAAACATTTTCCAATGTGCCAAACCAAGTATTGCTTAATATAATATCAATATTTTACCAAAACACTTAACAAAATTAAATGATGATATATGACAAAGAAATACTTATAGAAGCATGTAATAAACAAAGAATATTTATGCTTCTCAATAGATATGTATTGCTAGGTTAAAATGCAATCAGTTTAGTTGTTTATAAATGCTGTTATGATTTATATCACAAAGGCAGTACAGATGTCCTAGCTGTCAATGGAATTAAGTTTTTGTACGTTAATATCACTCTAATGAAAGAATAACAGAAATCAGAAAAATAGTTCTTGATTCTACTTACCTTGTCATGATTGCTTGTATCCAATTATTCAAGATTATATATGCAAATTAATATTAGAAAACTATTAAAGTCACTTGTGATCAATTTTCATTTATTTAGACCTAGATATTCAATATATTATATTAAACAACTAGATATGAGAGCTATTATTGCTATGGAAAATTTCTTAAACTCATGAGTTACAAATGTATTTTTATATATAAAAAATATTCATTTAATTATAGAACTTTTTGTTATTCCTTACAACTAATAAAAAATCGTGATTTTGCAAGTAAAACAGCATATAATCATTTGATATTTATTCATAAGAAAGGACTGGTCAGAGAGTTCCTTTTACATAATTTTAAATACATATTGAATTAAATTTCCATTTGTAAATATAAAAGTTTAAACTTCTGTGTGAAACAGCTTCATAATCTCTAACATAGTATTCATTTGTACAGATGAAAACTGAATGTCTATTCTTTTAATTCTTTTTGCATCCAATTTTTTTGATGATTTTTCACTTCTGTTCCTACGTTTCCTCTTTGTTACCAATTCTTTACTAGAAACTAAGTCTGAGGCTTTCTCATTTGAACTGGCTGAGAATACACTGAATGTACCACTTGTTTTTTCTGCCACCATTTTGTTATCTAAAAATTTTGAATTTTGTGATTTACTTGGTGTGTTTAACTTAGCTACTTTTTGTGATGGAACTGGTTCAGTTGCAGTAGGAACTTCCATTGGTAGAGGTTGTCCACATGGGACTGGTTGCAGTTTAGCTGCAGAATGCAATTTAGCTGATTCTTGTGATGGAAACAGCTCAGATTGAGAAGGGACTTCAGTTGGAACAGGTTGTCCACAAGGAATTTCAGGTGAAAGAAAGCTGTCAAAATTAGAAATGGCAGTTTTTGAAATATTAGTAGCTCTATCTTTATCAGATGCATCACTTTTTTCATTAAATGGTTGTGAGTCAGCTTTCAGTTCAACAGATTGACTCTTGGACACTGAAGAATTTTGTACCTTGTCTGTTAAGTTTTCAAATAAATCAGGCCTGTCTTTAATCGTCACGATTTCACCAATTTCTTCAGCATTCCGAAATAATTTTTCGAAATTTGAATTTTCTACGTTTATAAATCTAGCATTAAATGACGATGTGCTCATTTCTTTGGATGGAGAAAATCTTTTCTCTAGCAGCAAAAGCCTTTTTTCAAATGAATTCCTTTCCTGCTCTAATACAGCTTGAACTGCGCCATTTGAAGAACGTGGGCCAGTATCTGATTTGATCTCACATGTCATAATTTCTTTTAGATATATGTGATTTAAAATATTATCATCCAATGACTTGAACCGTTTTTGTTTTGATGTTTCATTTGATTGTTTTAAAGGACAAGAAAAAGATTTATGGCTGTCAATTCCAAAACGTTTATCAGGATTTACACCATCATCAGAAATTAAAGGAACTGTATAGGTTTCTTTCAAAAGATTTTTTTTAAACCGAAGTTGAAGTTTAGAACTTGAAATGTCTTTTCCTATAGAGTGTGTTCTTTTTCTGGAAAATCCCTCTGGTTCATTAAAAGACTGTAATTCCTGGTGCATATCAGGTAACGAACTTGAACGTTTCAATGAATATGCAGATGTATTATTCTTTTTCAATGGTGATAAAGAAAAATTTTTCAAAAAAATTTCTTTCTCAGATTTAGATTGTACCTTTGATTGCAGATCTGAATTACGATTTTGAATTTTTAAATTACTATCATCTTTTATGGAAATATTTGTAAAAGAAGTCGGAATGTTTTCTGCTGAAGTTTGTTGAGTCAACTGTTTTTCAACATTTTCTGAAGTCTTTTCATTTTCAGGAACAGTTTTTGACCATCCTAAACAGAGGAGACGGAAAGAATTTATATGCAAAAAGCACTAATTGTTAGATAATTCATTTATTATGGACATAAATACTAGGAAACAATAATTACAAAATATCAAGTAATTAAAATAAGAATATGAAATTCAATGCTTTATCTGAAATCTTTTTACATTAATATTACAAATTATTATAATAAAATAATTTTGAATTCAGATATCATTGATTTTGCAACACTTCACAAATTCATGCTATTTAAATATAGAACAAATATGTTCTGCAAAAGTAAAAAGGTTTTTGAAGCTTTTTATTACACCATTCACTTTTAACTAAATATTCTTGAAACCAGGCTCAGGTACAGGGGTAATCCTTGACTTTTTAAGCCACCATTTTGGCCACATCAGTTAAATTTAAAAAATAAGTCAGCATAATATATTATCTTACACATCAATGACATTTAAAAAAATAAAATTGCAGTGGTTTTTTTTTTTTAATTAGTATTATTTGTTTTTTCAGTTTAATGTCTGTCTCAAAAATCAAAAATCCAGGTAAGCTCTTCCTATAATCAAAATAAAGTGACAGGATAAGATATGCTATTAAGGCTAGCTATTTTCACAAGTGAAGGGAAGGCATGGTATTAACAATCACTCATCAGCTTAACTACAGAAATGATATTATTTTTCTGAGGGAACAGGGTATTTTCGTTTTCTGTCTCGTATTCAAGTGGAGGACTTTCCATGAAAACTTTGTAATTCACTTAATAATATTTCTCACCCGCATTAAAATTACAGGCATTGGGAGAAACTATGAACTTCGATTTTTATTATCTTTGAAATGTGAGATTGGCCCAAGGTGGAAAGATGCCAATACAAAAGATTTTAACCTATCTGTTCCGATCTTCACATACAATAATAATCTTACTCATAAACATTTTATTATTTTTAGTATATTTAAAAATACAGAATATACATTTTTCACCTGATTAAAATAAAAATTTGAAACAGATCTACAGTTTTATGAAAAAAATATTTCGCACCAAATTTTATCGGTAGTTGCATTGATGAATTATAGCCTTTACATTATCTCGATACATAAACAGATTTAGCTCCAAAATCTGATATAGGTCTACAAATAATACAAGAATCAAATTTTATCTACCATTTTATATTTGTTTAATAATCATTGTCATTTGTACTTAAACAGACACAATAATTAATTTCTTCTACACGGAATTTATTAAAAATTTAATAAAAATAGACAAATTTAGTGTTAATACAAAAATATCAAATTTCACTATATTACTATGGTCACAAACAAAGAGACTGATTGACACAATTCCAAAAATGCGTTTTCCAAATTGAGATATATCTGAAATGTGGAAATTCATCAAAATCTCAAGGTCAAATTACAATAGCTTTTGACTTTTGCGAAATATTGCCAATCTTTGACGGAATTTTTAAAGATAATCAGTTTCTGAGATTCAAATGAATTATAGAGTTATATAACTAGTTTTGTTTTTAATGACTAGTTTTCGGTTAACATAAGCCTTTCATATTTTTTCTTTTTTATGATTTAAATAGAAATATTAAATGATGTTCTTTATAACTTTAGAATTTAAAAAAGAATTGAAAGGACAGTGTTAATTAACAGTTTAATTTAATTAAATTTTGAAGTTAACCATTGTTTTATTTTCATATTCCTTATATACTTTTCAAAGCAAGGAATATTTGTCTATTACTGTATTTTTATTAGCTATTGTTGGAATTAAAAGAACATATAATATTTAGAATTATATGAAGATTAAAACCTGCCAAATGTATAAGAATGAAATTTAACAAACTACATGTATAAAAAGCTTCAAAAGATATGAACAAGTTTTCAATAAAATTAATTTTTTATAATTATAATATACAATTAAAAATGCTATTTCTGTGCAGCAAATGAAATTCAGTGTGAATTTTTTTTTCAAGTTCTAAGAAAAGACTATATTTTAATAATGCAGTTTTTAATATTAATTGTCATCATTTGAACAACACTTAAAATCTGCACATTTTAACTTTTTCTTTGTGGCATATATTTGAATAATTTTTTCCCTCTTAAATTTTACAATAAAATTTTATTTTTCCTGTGAGATTTTTTTTGGGGGGGGGGGCAGACTATTATTCAGTGAGAAACTTAATGGGTAGCTGCTCAGTAAAGTAGATTTGATTATTGAAATATCTTCATTCATTTGATTTTTTAAAAAATTTGTCAACTCTAAAACTTAATTGCCACATGCAAATAATCACATTATTCAAAAGACAAATTGTTTCAGGAATTTTAAGGATTGCCATAATATAGGGAAAGAACTTTCTATTCATTTTTCTCTATTAAATGTGTATAGAATATATATATATATATATATATATATATATATATATATATATATATATATATATATATATTAAATTTGTATCTCTATTTGTATTTCCTAGATTTCATATGCACTAAGGTATTAAAAAAAGAATGTGAATAAAAAAAATCCTTTAAAGAAACAGAAACATTTTTGAAGAATTTCATATAGTTTCTATTTTTCTGTATTGCTTTTTTAAATTTTTATGATTTATTAAATACTAGAAAATGCATTTAAGCTTTGATTTTTATAAATATTTTTTTCTCTTATGTATGTCAGAGCTTTTCTTACAAAATCATTTCTTTCCCTATGCTATTCTGGAAATATTTGCAGAATGGATTTATTAGAAATTGCATAATTTGACAATGCCTCTTTGGAATATAATGTCTAGTAGAAAAAGTTAGAAGCAGACTGATCTTAAGAGTGTATGGATTCAGTGAACAAACTGCTTTTAATATCACAAAACCTTTAAATTCTGAATTTTTAGTAAAGTTAAACTAAGTAAAAGGAAAAGTCAGTATTCGCTTCTACCCAAAAACTAGTGACAGGTTGGAAAAGTTATATAGTGTAACTTATGTAGTGACTATTGGATACCAAACCAACTTAAACAGAAGAGAGTTAAATTATTATTATTACAGTGGGTATTGACTAATTTGGACATTCTTAATTTGAAGTTTTCAGCTATTTGAATTTTTGCCGAATCTGTAGAATTTTCTATTGTTTATATTAATTAGTGAAAAAATACATTTTTAAGCATTAATTTGTTCAAGAACTTAAACAATATGTATTTAATCAAAACAGCTATCAAGCAACTTTTTTTTGGGAAATGAAGTTGTTTTTATTTCAAACTTTGGATAAATTGAATTTTTCTTATGATCTTATCATCTTCTAATTAGTCAACTCCTATTGATTTTAATTACCTCACAGAGCTTTGGTAGCAATTAGTATTTCTTTATAAAGCATGACTTGTTTTAAATAGATGTAAGATAGTTCTCCAAATATCTGTTGATAAAATTATCAGTAGACGTTCATGATAAAAATTATAAAAAAAAAGGAAAAAAGAAAGAAATTTAAAATTTTTTAGATGAAAAATAATATTGTTTCTGTTTGACTATTACACAAACTCAAATGACATAATCCACCATAAAGCAATACTCGTGTGTATTAGACATTTAAAAAATATCTGTTTTGTTAGTCATTAAAACTCATAATTGGAACCACGACTTTTAGTATCTCATCTATTTTTCCGGCTGCAAGACACTTAATAGGAATTATTTTAATAAATTAACATAAAAAAATTTCATATTAAATGATTTGTTGAAAAAGATATGTTTGATAGAAATATGTAAGTAAAGTTTTTTTTATTTTGGGATAGTATCAAATGATCAATTTACAAAATTATCAAAATATAAGGCAGAAAAATTATTAAAAACGTAATCAATTAATTTTTATATATGTTCATAAACCAGAGCTTTAAGATCAGGAAGATTGTATTGATATTAATTTATTATAACTAAAATTAAAAGAACAACTAAATTCCCAGCTTGCTTATAGTAATACAGTACACAAACAGTTATAAACTAGAATCACCAAAGTTCAATACTTTTTATGGTGATTTCTCATTAAATAAAGTAATCAGGCATCTCATAACCATCTGAGATGGAGAAGTTTTGAGATTTTTTTTAAAGGTTGGGTGAAATAATGGTTAAAAATTGCATCATAATTTTAAGCCAAACTGATTTTAATTTATTTAACAAATATTAATGTATTTGAATAAATTTAGGGTTAAATACTAATAATTTATGCAGTAAAACACTTCATTTAAAATGAAAGTTGTATTATTTGATAAAAATGTTTTTAAAATATTAAGATACATAGAAGCATGCAATATATCATTAATCAGTAATGCAGCTACTTGAATTGGCTTTCATTATATAATATTATTTTTACATAGTTAATATAGCAAAATAGTGATTGGAAGAGATGGATCATATTGATAAGGTTGTCAATTTTTATTTAATTATTTTGGCCTAGAAAAAAAATTATTTCATATTTTTACATTCAAGCATAATGTGGAAGTAAAAAAATAATATTAATAATAATAAACCACCATCAAACTATATTATAATATTCAATTCATAACATGAATATAGCATATCAACATGCCTCTCCTTCATCAACTTACTTAATCTTTACTCTGGCCAAATATTCATTTATTTTGAGGGAGAAATATTCAATTTATCAATCAAATAGTTATCAGTATATAGTTAATGGGGAAAAACAATGATATATTTTTAAACAAGTTAAAACTGAACAAATATATGGAAAATTACATAAATAAAGATAATAATAAATCATTCAAAAATGAATTACCAGGAATTTTATTTATCTTCTCAAGCTGATCTTTTGAAATTTGTAAATATGTCCGCGCATAATTAGTATCCCATGAAGTAGATCCAGATAACAAATTAGAATTCAAATTAAACATTCTAAAAGACCTATAATAAGAAGAGGAAACCGAAAAATAAAAAAAAAAAAGTTATAATGAAAAATAAGCAAAACAGATTCAAATGAAATTCGAAATCAAGGGCAGAATCATGTTCAAAGTCAAGCCAGATTACAAATTAAGATAACTACACTAATATAGATTACATTTTTAGAATTTGATGAAGGTTTCACAAAAATTTATTTCTAAAGAAAATGCAAAAATAACAATGGACTTACCGATTCTAAAAATTCATCAATTAAATAATACTCCTCAAGAAATATAAATAAAAGAACTTTTAAAAAATTACGTGATAATTTGTTGAAAGAAATGCGCGCCAAAATATTTTGGCTTGATGAACTAAAAATTCATTGGAGGAAATGATATCAATTCATTAAAGTAAGAATCGATATTTTTTCTTTCTTGTAAGAATCGATATTTTTTTCTTGATCAAAAATGGCAAAGCGGCTAATAACAGAAAAATAGGATACCATCATCATCATTTAGCTTGGAGTAAAAGAAACTTATGAAAATTTACTTCGAAATAGCCATAAACTATTTTGAGATAATAAAAATATTCTAAAGAATATTCAGCAAAATATTAAATAGAAACAATGAAAATCATACATAATGCAAAGAAAAAAAATCAATTTAAAAATGATAACGAACGGAAGACCACTACCATTTTTATTTATTTAGTTATTTTTATATTAAGAATGATTATTCTGATTGGTCTTTATTTATTTTCAAATGAAGTTTTTCAAATTTATTTATTTAGAAAGATTCAAAGATATTTTGCGTTTTAAGGTGTAATTCAAATTTGTTAAAATGCTGAATCGTGTATTCTTTACTAACGTGCCTCTAAAGCATAACACAGAGAAGGAGAAATTTCTCTACGATGTATGAGTTTGATTTTCATCGTTCAGTTAATGAAGAATTTTTAAGCATCAAATTCTAACTTCTAATCTCACATCTTACTGTTTTGTGCAAAAATATTCATTACGTTGTCCAGTAACACTTCTGAAACTTACTTGTAGAGAGTATACTTAGTATAGAGGAAGTATCATAATCATCCGAAAATTCGAACTCGAGATTTTGACAAATCTTTGCATTTCAGATCAGACCACCCTGTGTTCGAAAAGCACATTTTTGGAAAGTGTTGATTAGTCTTATTTAGCGGTTTATTTACAAAAATAAGACCGCTTTGAACTAAACAGATAAAATTTGGTACACGATCTTTATACCAAATTTGTAGATTTCGATAAAACTTTGAGCAAAATCCATATAAATGAAATTTGTTTGTCCGGTTGTTCGAATACAACTACAAAAACGAAAACAGCTAGATTGATAAAATTCGGCACACATTTAACATCCACAGTGCAAACAAATACCTATATAATTCTAAGCGAAATCCTACATATCGCTTTCGGTCTGTTCTTTCAGAAACATGTAAATACTATGAGACAAAAATGCAATGATATATCAAACTCAGTACGCGATTACAAATGTAATTCTGTGTCAAATTTTTGCTTCAATGGGTTGAAAGAAACGAGTCTAAAACGCAAATTCGATTTTCGGATGTAAGTAACCAACAAAAGACTCCTCTAATATCGCATGTTAGATTCATGTCAATTGCTCATATAAAAAAAAAATATTCACCAATACCACGGAAGGCGTTTTCTGAGATAACATCTTTATTAGCATGCTAGAAAGTTTTGGGAAAAGCACTCTTGCTGGTTATATTAACCGTTATGCAAGTTGAAAAATTAATTTCAATATATATAATTCGTAAAAGCAATAAATAGACATAAAAAGATTCAGATGTATTTTTATCATTAGTATACAGACTTAGAAATTCTTATTGAAATTAAAGGTGTCTTTTCCCTTGATATAGCAAATTTTTTATTTCGAATTATATTTATAGCGAATTTATTTTTATAGTTTTTTTATTTTATAAGGCAACGAATTATTAACTTCGGTCAATTAATAACAGTTATTCTTAATTCAAATTTGAAAAAAAAAAAAAAAAAATTAAGACAATTAAAAGGACTATTATGCTTGATTCAAATAATAAAACTTATATGAATCAAAATTTAATTTGTAATTTCACATCAAGAAAATCTAGTTAGTTTTAAAACTAATCATTTATGGTATGAATAAAACTCGAATAAACTTGCTTAAAAAGGTGCTTATGAAATTCAGCAGTCTGTAAAGATGAAAATTTGTTTGAACAGAAATGAGATTTCAATGACAAAACACAGCTTCTCACATTGTGATGAAAATTTTCAAACGTGTTATCCAAAATGACACAAGATCTTTTTTTTCTGAAATACTTTTTGATAGTGTGAAGGAAAATCTGCAAGAAAGTCATTATGAATCTTAGTTATTTTTCGAAACTTAAATAAAAATTTCATTCAATCCAAAAAATGAGCGAAGTGTTTAATATTTTTTTTCTACGTTTTTTATTGGCCAGACATACCATGGAATGTTTCTATAAAAGTCAATTTTTCATATCGGAAACAAATCTCTTAATTATCTCTTTTTTGATGACTAGTAATTCCCAGAGAAAGATTGATCTTAAAAACACATTTGTTAAGTGGTGTGGTGGTGTGTTTTTTGGAATTTTTTTTTGATAACGTAAGTTTTATTGTTGCCTAAAAGTAATTAGAAATTAGACATTTAAGTGTTATGTATACACCGAGCAAGTGAAATAAGTATTAACATGTTTTTCAAAACAAGCAAATTATCAATAATGCTTTCAATGATATTTGTTCTCGAAATTACACATTTTCTTATCAAATTTAAAACTAAGGAAGGAAATATAAAATCATTTTCATGATAAAAATGCCCTAAATTTTATTTTCATAACTCTCTTATTTTAATCATCTTCTGCAAACAAGATATAATTATACTAACAAATCTATTCTTTGCTGAAGGTATGCTTCAAAAGAATCAGAAAAGTATATAACTGCATTCAAAATCATTTTATCAGAGAAAAATAAATATAGATAAAGCATATTTATTTGTTTTTATTAATACTTTGAAATAGCTAATCTTTGCAAATAAACATTTTGCCTTCATTCATGTGAAGATGTAAATGTAGATTACAAGCCTCCTTTTTGCTATCTATCCGCTAATGTCTTTATCATTGTATCTTTTCATATATTGGCTTTTTAAGTAATTCTACATCCAAGAAAGAAAAAAACCCTGCATACAATCGGATCAGAAGAATACACTAATTAAGGATGTAATGCTTTGATATATAGTTTAAAAGCAAAATGGGTAAATGAGATGTTTCGTTGCGATAAAGCATCTATGATTTATAGACATGCATATATAGCATGACAAATGTTATGCATGTTTGAACTTATTAGTCTTCACTTTTCACTGGAAAATGGCATTAATTTAAATTTGGAAAGTTCCAGAATTTTAATAATACTGAATCACTGCACATGAGACTTCAAACTTATAGGATCATGTAAAAGTAAAGCTATGGGGAAAAAAAAAGGGCAACCCTTTTTGCTAATTTTTTTATTACAAATATACATAACTAAGAAAATAATTTAGCTGCAACAATATAAATCTGGATTACAATCGGGCAGAGAAAATAACAGCATGATGAGTATAATTGTACTTTACAAATGGAATGAAGCAAAGCTACACAAAAATTAAACCTACGAATTACAAATCAATAATTAACTTACAGATTTAAAAAAACTTTCAGCAATAATATTTATGGAGCATGAAATAATGAGTAAAATGTAATAAGAGTTAAATTATACAACTTTCCTTTAAAAAAAGGTTTGTAATATATATATATATTTACAAAACCATTTAAAACTCATTTTTAATGATGTTCAATTTACAAAAATACAATTTATTAAATAATATATATTAACTCATCACGATTTAAGCATTTTAATTCTCATATAAAAGCTCAAATGCTTATAGAAAAACTTGGTAGAAAAAAAAAATTCCTTTGAAATCAAATTGCAAATTTATTGAAAAATAGTCAGTATTAGCAAATAAAAGTAATAATTCATCTAAGCACCAATGAAACTTTTTTACTCTACCAGATATGGTTATTAATCCAAGATTTTGTAAAATATTATTAAATAAATATTAATTAGTCATTAAAATAGCACATTGAATCAAATTTGTTTAAAAAATTAATGAATGGACATATACAAACAACAGAAATATTAACAATAATGCAACAATTACATATGGCAAGGTATACAAATTCTTTCTATACACAATATACAACTAAGCCATTAAAATTTCCCCCCATTTATTTACAAGGAAAATGATAAAAACTACACAAAAGGAATTTTTCATCCATTTAGTTAAGGCCTCATAGGTATCCTGAGTATAAATGTTGTTATAACATTAACAGATTAAATAAGTTTGTAATGTATGTCAAATAGAATGATATGTTTTTTGTAACAAATTTAATGCACTATGAAATATTACTTCAACTACCTGCAAACATGTTAACAAAAACGATAACTAAATAAAATGAACAACAAAAAATATCTAAAAACATTGCTGCCATATGACTGTAAAAAAGAGAGAAATATTGCATACATAAATGCATTCATTAAATAAAAAAAAATAGCTGAAATTATATCACAAAATGGTTGAACACATAAAAATGTAAGTATAGAAAAGCATAGGACACTGAAAAACTAAGTTAATGCTTTAAAATTTTCTTTTGCCGTGATATCAATTGGAGTTTTTTGATGATTGCACAAAAAATGAACACACAAAAATTTTTTTGAACACATATTTCATTACAGATAATTTTCATTGGCAGATTCTGCATAGTAATGAACTGATCATAAAGTAAATGCAATAAGTAGTAAAAATGTAAATTGAATAATATATTTAACTATTGTTTAAAAAAAAAGGTAATAATAGTTTAAATTCAAAAATGAATGAAAAAAGTTCCTCTCCCTATTGAAACTTACAGTTAAACTGTTTTTCAATAATTAAGGAAGGGGGGGGGGTAAGAAAAAATGACAATCAAATTTTGATTTAAAAAAATTTGAATAAATATCATAAATATAAATATATTTCATTCGGATACTTCTTTAAAAAATAACTAAATAAATTTTATAAAATAAAAATAAGTAAACATCCTTCAACTCCACTCCCAGTCAATGCTTCGTAAATTTTATAAACGTGAGCAAAACACAGAATATCTACAACAAAACAGAACACAAATAATTCTAAGAATTCAGGATTCTGACTGAATATCAGAAAACTAGATCTGAAATAAGTAGGGGGGGGGCTACAAATTTGGAAAAAGAGCAATTAACTGCATAAACATCCTTAAATTGTGGATATTATTATTACATCATTTAATAAACATAAGCAAAATAATCCCCAAAATTGATTAAAATATTACATTAAATTTTAGAAAATCAATATATTTAATTTTATTTATTTCATTATTGCTTATAATTCCTTTTCTTATCTTGCTTTCTAATTCATATTAATAATGGAATTTCAAAATCATAGTTAAAATCATGAAATCCTAAGAATAAATCCTAATAATAAAAAAAGCTACAGATGAAAAAAAATTCAAAATGCTGACATAAAATTACACAATAAATAGGATAATTTAATACCAACTATTATATTATTAAAATCTACTGATAAACTTAAAACAAGGAGAAAAGTAGTTTGAAGATTTATCATAAACATACAATTATAGGAGTAGTTATATGGCTAAGCAGAGCAACTGAGATCATGCAACTATCATTCCCAAAAGTTTATTGATAGGAGTGATTACAGAATCTTTTCAAAAATCCTAAAAATTAGTGTGGTATGAAAATCTGACAAAATTTTAAATAAATAAAAATAACCATGTAATGATACATATACACTTCATAATTTCATAAAGCCTAAAGAAATCATCTTGGGAAAAAAAATTATGAAAACCAATCTTTTAATGATACTATAATTTAGGGTACTTCTAATATATATATTCAAGCAATTTTATTTTGCAAACAGAAGTATAATTTCGAAGGCAAAAAGTATTATTAATAGTAACCATCCACTATATAATTTCACAATATCATTGAACAATTTATTTTTCATCTTTTAAAAAATTATTGCTATGCTGAAAGTTTTTGACTTTATAAATGAGAAAATCTTCCATCACATGAAATAACATTTGACATATGTCAATCCATTTTATCAAAAAAAGAATTATTTCAGGACCCAGAGCAAAAGACAAGATACCAAATCAAAATTGGTGAATTTTCTCAGTAGTAATTGATTATGGTAGATGTTCTGCAATAGCACATTTATATTCTTCTTTCAGAAAGTGTTTAAATTTTTTATTTAATGGATTTATTTATTTAAAAAAAAAATTCATAAATGGTGAATAATTACTGGGTGGGTGGGCACTAAACTTTGAGACCTGATTGTAATTTTAAGTCTGACTAATGCTTAATATCAGGGAATTCAAGAATTAAGAATGCAAAAATTCATAATTGTGGATAAACATGCAACATTGTTTTAGAAAAACGATAGTAATATGGATTTAATGGGGCCATATAGTTTCAAACTCTGCTTTCCTATTTCAGGATTAACTGGGTTTTGCTGAGAAAGTTTTGCCTGTTTTGAAATCAGGCACCTGATGCCCAATCATTATTCAAATTTCAGAGAAATAAACTGATGTATTCAAAAGACAAAATGATGTTTCAATGATTATCTGGCATTGAACACACTGGTTGTAACGAAGCGTTGACAGTTTTTGAAAAACACTGAATTTTATTCACATTAATTCACTGCCAAGTTTAAAGTATAGTATGATTGAATCACAGTGATATTAATTAATGCCAAGTAATTTTATTTTAAAATCCAATTAATGAAAAAGGATTACGTAGATGTATAATTACAGCAACATATTAACTTTCTTTTAATGAAATGGAAAAAGAAAAAAGTGATTCTAAAAAATTTTACACAATTTATCAACAACCTAATTTAGGCTAAATGCATATAATTTCCATTTTTTTTCCCACAAGAATTATTTCATGTTAATTTAAATGTGGTGAAAATGCATTAAAAATTCAAAAATATTGGTATAAAGATGAATCTTAATACATATAAAACAAATTTGAATTGAAATAACTTATGAATCACTGGAAATATAACTACAAATGTTAAGGATTTAATGGATTTGTTTTAAAAGTGTGAACTTTTTACAATAGCCCAGTAACAAAAATTTCTCTTGAAATTAAATATAGTAAAAACTTAAAAACTTTTTCATCAAGTTTTTAAACTATTGCTTTATAAAGCTTAGCCACTATTTATTATTTTTTTTTTAAAGAAAAGGCAAATAACAATTCTGCACAAATATTGTATTTTAAATATATAAATATTAATTTTGAACAATAAAACTATGATTTGTGGAACAAATATGATAGTACCTTTTCTCATTGTACACATTTTTACAGTGATACATCGACGAAAAGTTATTTCAGTTCAAAGTTGTAGGTTAAATTAATTACTCTGCATATGATAAAATGATATATACTCGATCATTAACATGATGCATATGAAACTAATGGATTCATATTGATTTTATATAAAAAAACACACATACAAATAGCAGTTTAAAATCAATTAAAACTGAAGCAAAATTAAGTACATTGAAAAAAGATTTTCACAAATTAAAATTTGGTGCTTTTAAATTGTTTCAAAAAAATTTTTCCCTGCATATTACTCATTTAATATACCCGATACAAAGTGTAAGTAAATTTTTCTCTTGAAATCAATTTTTTATAATGTATTGAAGTAAACAATATTCTATAAACTTAGCACTTTTAGAATATTTAAACATATTTTTATTAGATAGAACACATCAGATGATAAAATGTATAACAAAAATAATATAAGCAAACCAAACTTAAGTAGTAAATGGATTCAGGCAAAGGCAAAACAAACACACACAAAAAATGTGTTTGTCCAAAAATGATGAATATTCTAACAAGTGTCAAAAGATTTACAGTTTACAATAGCAAATGTTTGTTTCACTTGTGAAAATTCAAAGATTAGGCTACACACTTATTATTGAAAACAATTCACTGTTGTTTTTCTAAATGCAAAAACACTTAAAATTCAAAACCACTTATCAATTTTTTTTCATTTCATTTTCCATTATTTTTTAATACAAGGTAAATGAATAACTAATCCATGAAAAAATGAATACTTTGATGAAGCTTCTCTTTTTCCTTTCATTTCTTAAACAATATTAAAATTTTTTTTATGAAATTTATTGAATTTTTTTTATTAAATTGAAAAACAACCAATTATATGAATAAATTAATTACTTTTTAAATGCATATTTTAATGAATTTTACTCAGATTCAAACAAGAGACATGATATAACACTACCAAATAAAATAGTTTAAAAAGAACATAATGGATTTTTTAAAGTCTTGCAAAAGACGTTATGATGGTGATTTTGTGATTATTTACATAAAAATTTGGCCAAAAATGTAGTATCTGCTCATTTTACAAAAATTTCTATTTACAAAGACAACATTTATATACATACAAAAAAATAGGTCAACTTATCACAACCTCCTTTCTTCTTTCAAGCGATAAGCGATTTTTAGTAAATTCTTTTTTTACAAAGTACATAAAACTAGTATATTTCAAGCTCTCATTATGTTGACATACATGTCATAAAGTGTAAGGAAGCCAGTCTTTCCCACATGTTGCATACAAATTAATAAAAAGAACCAGATTTGCATAAAATAGCAGTTAAAATGGTTGGCAAATAATTCTCAAAATAGCTGCATATAGCTTCTCAAAATAGCTGCAAATGACAATTTTTATCTGTCAAATTTTGATAAAATATTTTGTAGAAATTAGAGACTTTTTAATTCATTATGGGGAATTATTTATTGTACTGATTTATTTTTTATAATACTCTTCTGGATATTAAAAATTTTGTTATTAACTCAAATAGCTCAGACATAGTGCCATGGTAAATAAGTATGCAATTTCCTAAAACAGCTATATCCAGTCTATGCCTCTTTTCCAAAATGCTTTTTTTTTTTTAAATTTATTTCAGTCAATTTCTAAACTTTCAAAATACCCCAAACTAAAATTTTACAAAATACCTGTCATCATTTTATTACATAAACATTTTTCTAACAAGTATCAAATCATAGAAATTTTACTCTCATTGTAAGACTGAATTTATTTAAATCATGTTTACAACCCATTTGAAGCAACCTGAGGTTTATTTAGGGACGGATGTTATAATTTTGAACCACAGTCATATGACAAGGACAATCTATGAGCCATATCCTTTTATCTAAATTTCTGTAAATATCAAAAACTCATTTCTTAAGCTTAGACAAATACACCAGTTCTTTTATGGTGTAAGATAATTAATCTGGAATTTTCTACTCTGAAGCTATGGCCTTATCACAAGGCCAGGCCACTATGGCTCTTTTGATGTTAAAATATAAATAAAAAAAGCAATTAATGATTTAATATAATAGCTGCTATTTTTAATAAAAATTAATGTTAATTTTTTAAAAAAATCTTCTAACTGGTCTGGTCATATTACAAACAACTCTATTTTTGATATTAAGACAGTCCAAAGTTTATACAAAACAAATATCAGAAATTACGAATTCTATCAGGGGGTATAAAAAGGTTATTGATTTTAAAATGTGGATTCACATACATGAAATTTTGTGATCATAAAATTTGCCCTATTTAAAATCAATAAGTAAATATAATTAAAGATTGCATCTATTTCACCGACGTTTTTTAAATAATCACTTATTTATGCATCACTGGGTTAATTATAAGCACATTTAGGGCAACAGAATATTTTTGCACAGCAAAAAAGGTTATAACCATTTGGAAGATTTGTAAAGCGTAGCTACAATGATTAGGAGATTTCAAAATACAGCAAATGTAAATAGATTTATGTGATTTTAAAAGACCTACTTTGTACTTAACTGATTTATGAATATTAAATAATGTGGGAAAGACTTTTTATTGGCACCCAGAATAGGACAGCAGGAAGCCCCACTTTTTTCTTTCATAGTTAAAGATTGGTCAGAGGCACTGGTGATGGCGGGGGTGGCTGTGGACACCCAAGAAGTTCATAATTTTCATCTGACAGATATGGACTCCTAGGTGTCGGAGGAGGAGGTATGAAAGGATCAGAATCATACCCTAATTCTAACCCTGAACCATAATAATAGCTACTACATGCTTCACTATCATCACAAACATCAGTGCTGCAGGGGGTGGGAGGTGGAGGCTTATTTCGTGATCGATAATGCTTGTATGAACCTGAAGGACCAAATGAACAATGACCTTGGATGCACTGTGATCGTACAGTGACAGGGCTGGGTGGTGGATTTAAAGGATAAGTCCTACTGGAAGAACTTGATGAAGCACCTGTTAAATGATTACGGTCATATACACTACTTGCACTAGGTGGCATTGACATGCTGATTCCACTCATAGCACAGCTAGAGCTTTGGAAAGAGGACACAGCTACGCCTCTGTGATTGCTTCCATTGATGGAACTTACTGTTCCATTGTATGGTTTGGTAGGAAGCATCTCATCCCTAATGTCTTCATCTTTCGTGGCATCTTTTCTCTTGAACAAACTGGTCTTTTTGGCAATATAAAATAAGAAGACAACAACTGCAAGAGCAGCCACAACTGAGCCAATGAGGACTATATTTTCTTTTGAAAAAATGTGCACAGGCATTTCATGTGGTGCTGCTGGACATGCAGGTGGACTTTCATCCGAGCCATCAAGGCAATCATCTTTCGAATCGCAAAGCAGAAATGTGTTGATACATTTGTGTGAACTGGTACATAGGAACTTATCTTTTTGGCAACACAACTCATCAGATTCATCCTTGCACTGTGATATCCCATCACATTTTAATGAGCTATCTATACAATCTCCATTGTGGCATCTGAATTGTTGAGGTTTGCAGACATCACAATTCATCTCATCTGACATATCATCACAATCAGCACGTCCATCACAGCGCCATTTCTCAGGCAAGCAAGTGACTCCTGATAAGCAGCGAAATTTGTCAGGTGGACACACAGGTATGTCGATGCAGTTAGTTGAGTCACTTGATAAAACTAAATGCAAAGGACAGGAACATCGTTTCTTATTATTTTCTTGAACCAGGCACAAATGAGAACAGCCTCCATTTTTAACAGCACAGGGATGGTTAAGATAATGGTCAGGATCAACATAATTGACAGCCAGGAGATTAATAAGTACTGGTATTCGTCGCTGCACTCTTTGTCGCAGAGCTCCAGTGTCTTTATCAGCCATTTCAATAATTTGTTGATCAAGGTCTATCCAGTACATATGTTTCCCAAGAATAGTCAGTGAAACAGGATGGAGAAGAGTATCAGTTAACAGTACTTTCCTGAAAATAAGATATAATTCAGTTAGGAAAAATGAATACAACTATTAATACATACAGCTTAACTGCAGAAAAAAAATCAAGAATAAAATTTTAATATTTAGTATGATTGATCAAATAGTTTAAATGCTTTTCTATCATGATTTAAGCAGCATCTCTGTAGAATTATAAGCTTAAATTATTATTCTAAATCATATAATATTCTTTCAGCACTAATTTTTTTTAAAGGTATTCTTTAACAGCTAAAAATCTTGAATATTATTTTGGACCATTTGAAGGGGTGCCTAAAACATTATCTAACAACCAAAGTACAAAATGTATTTGATGCTGTTGTTGAGTGGCTTAAAATAATAATACTCAAAATTTAATAAATTGCTCAAATTCAGTTGAAGAATAATGGTGATTAAATGTTAGTGTTTCAACATTTTACTAAATATGTATAATAGGATTAGGAAAATATAAAAATTTAGTCTATAAATGTACTGCTAATACTGGGGTGTTGCAACAGCAATACTGGCGGGAACTGTGGTTGAGTCCAAAGGGCCATCACTGACCATGGTACAACTTTTCCCTAAGGAAGTATGCCCATCATCGATGGGAAGCAGCCACCCCCACCCTTTCATATATCCTCAAGTGTGGCGCGTACTAACCACCATACCGGAAGCTTCTCATCCTCAATTACAAGATACTCCCTCCCAAGAATTAAATATACTGCTAAAAAGAAGAGAGTTCCTTTTAATGTATTGCAGAGTTCAAGAATTCATTACAGTTGAAGAGTCAAATTTATGGGGCAAACACCTAGTCAAAGTGTCGATGGAAACTCTCTTCGCAAGATTTGTTTACAATATTATACCTGCATCAGTCAGTTTGCAAATGCAAATTCAAAATAAAAGGAGTGAACAGTGGTTCATACATGACAAAAGTATATGCAATTGTATAAAAGCATTTAGTTTGTTTAATTCATTTTAATGCGAGTAATGTATATTTAATTTATTTCAAGATAAATATATATATTTTTTAAGGAAAATCAGAGAAGAAAGAAGACAAGATGCAATTTCAAAAAGAAAATGAAAATTGCATGCAACTAATAAAATGAATACACTTATAAAATTTTTTAAAAAATGCTCTTTTAATGATACCAATTAAATAATCATAAAAAAAATTTCCAAAATTTTAGCAATTTAAAAAAAATTCTTTAATTATTACAACAATAAATTGTTGCTTTGAAATTCAAACCCTTTTCATTGCTTCATAAAATATTTATCAAAATAAAAAGAAGGATTCTGTTTAATATTTATGTAATTTACACGATGAATAAATAAAAGTTTGAACATTGCAAAATTAAGAAGATAGAAGAACTAGTAATTTATGTTTTTAATAGCACTATGATGTCATAGTAGAATTTAGTGGAATTATGGACATAAAATTATATCTAAATGATTTCAATGTAATGAAATATAAAGAATATTCCTAGTGAACAAGAAGATCGCCATAGGCAATTAGTATTCCAAAAAGTTTCATGCTATTACATTTATAAACTAATTTAAAGAGCAAATTGAAATGTAAGAGAAACAATACTATATTTTTAATGAGAAAAAACTTAACAGTAATTGAGGAAAAATACAAAGCAAAATCATTATGTAATAATATAATATTAGGAATAATTTCAGAAATATATATGAATCATTTTCTGAATATATTTCATTGCTCTACAATTATTATATAGTTTTGTTAATTTTAATCTGTAAAAAGAGAATTTATGTCAAGAATTTTGACTTAAACAATTTTCATAGAATCATTCATAAAGACTATAAAAGTTCAATTATTCATGACTTACATTTAAATAAAAATATTAATGATTTTCCAAAGTTCAACTCTCCCCCTTCTTTTTTTTATTCCAATAATTATATATCATCATGCATTTTTATGACCAAATTGATAAAAATTTGTCAAAAAATAATTTTTATAGTATTTGTTTTTTGAGTGAAAGTATAGATCCTAAGTAATTTACCTATCTGTTCCAGAAAGTGATGACCTTTCAATCTTTTTTAGAACTGAATCTCCCCAATACAAATAATTATCTACTACATCGACAGTTAAAGAGGTAGGTCTTTCCAAATTTGTTGAAAATAAAATTCTTCTCATATGACCATCCATATTAGCTCGTTCTATCAAGGGAGGATGCATCATGTTGATCCAAAATAATAATCTAAAAAAAATAAGATGTGTTAGAAAAGTTGTACACATAATTAAAAGAGCAAATTGAATTTTGTATATATATATTGTTTTGTATATAATTGTAAATCCATATATAAAGCATTAATTCACTGACATAATGGAAAGTTTATTTAGGAAATGAATAAGAGCACATAATATTTAATTCCTATATAAACAGATGCCCTCTAGATCCCCCCCCCCAAAAAAAAGTAAAAAAGTTACTATAATAAAGAGTTTCAAAGAAAAAAAGAAACAAAATAACTCCAAAATGTGAAATTAATTAAATAATCAATTATTATTTACTACAATATTTATTCCTATAACAATACTTTACACAGTTTCTTAAAGAAAGTTACAATCTAACATTAATTTTTTAATCTTTAAAAATCTAAGTATGAAACATTTACAAACTTTTCTTACCCTTTAGTAGGATGAAGAGCAATGAAACGAGGTTTGTCATCTTCATCTCCAATCACGGAGCCTATAGGAGATCCTCTTATAGTTGTGACATTAATAGTATTATGCAATGAACACGACCAAAACACAACACGAGAATATGGATCAACAGCTATATCATAAGGATGAATGCCATCACTTGGATTAGGAACAACAGTAGAAACCTATAAAATAAATAAAAAAATTTCATACAGAGTTAAACTATCTTAAAAAAAATACACACAAAAATACATTACAAAATGATCAATTAGATTATACATCAATATATCATAGTGTGCATGAATGTGTGAGTGAATGCTAAAGTTAAAGAAGAAGAATTGGATTATGCAAACATTATTTAGTTATTTAATACTTTTTGAAAATAACCAGCCATCTGAGGCAAAAATTTAAAATCTATGTTTAAATTAATTCTTATTAGACTAAAATGAACTATAATGTCTCAGAGATTTACAACGAGTATGTATGCTCCTTTCAAAATAAAATAATCATTGGCCTATGTACAAAAGGGAAATTTAACTATAAGTAACTTAACATATTATATCTGAAGTAAATTTTTTTAATTCTACTTTTTCTACTCATTAATAATAATAATAATAAATAGAGACATTACCTTTGAACCATCTACATGGCTCTTCTTTATAGTCTTAGCTTTGCCATCAATCCAATAGACAAATCTATCCACTGGGTCGTAATCAATAGCTTTTATATTCTTCAGCCCATGTATAGGAAGATTTACTTCTGGGGAATCTAGTGAGTCAACTAAAAATCTGCTAATGCTGCCTCGCTGACTAAAAAGCATAAAATTTCTAGGATCTATAGGAGAAAGATAAACCATTACTTCAAATTACCAAATTATATATATATGACTATAAGAATTAAGTTTTTTTTAGTAACAATTATTTACAATATAACGATGAACTAGACAACATTCTTGCAAAATAAACTAAAGCAATCAACCAGATATTAAGATTATTCACAATTTTATTTGATAATAATAATCCTCTGAGATTTGGATATAAATTAAAAATAATTTTAAAAAATGCAAACATAATATAGGAAAGTTTCTCAAGAAAAGAAATTAAAATATATTTTTGTTTACAAGAAAAAAACTTTAGACAGATTTGATAGATAGAAAAACTAACAGATTTTTTACAAATCCAATTTTTAAAAATTGCAATCACTTTGAAAAAAAAAAGGCCATTTAGACCTCCATTCAGGTTCAATAATTAGCAGAAGTTAAATTATATTATGCTATTATATATATATTTTGATAATAAAAAGAGTTACTACATATACATACACAAACAGCCTTTGCTATCAGATGACAAGGTATAATGTGTTGGGCATTCACAATGATGAGTATAAGCTTTATGCTGAACAGAAACAGGCAAGGCAAGACAAAGATGAGAACAGCCACCATTATTTACAGCACAAGGGTTCCATCCTGAAATTTTATCAAATATTTCATAAACAAATGTAAAATAACTTTCATCTGTTAATATAAAAAAAAAAAACTTCATTACAGACTGATTTTACTGGAATTCAATTAAAATATAGATAAATATGCATTGTATAATGCAGAACTTCATAATTTGTGGATTGTGACTTTACAAGCGATCACCATTTAACATTACAGTTTCATTAAATTTTTTAAAAAAAGGAAATATATATATATATATATATATATATATATATATATATATATATATATATATATATATATACATACACAATCTTATGATTTTTCATTTTTTTTAAAATCAATGTTCTGCAATGTATTTTACTTCTCTTACATATGTACACCAGGGTAACAAGAAGTTTTCTGTGTGAAAATAAGGTAAAACGTGCCTTTAATATAATGCCTTTAAAATAAGGGCACATTAATATGAAGATTAATGATGTAAAAACACAGGATTTTTTTACCTCTTCTTCAGAGGGCCGTTTTCTTCCCATTTTTAAAAAAAATCATCTCAATATCAGAGAAAAAGGAAGTAAGTAATGGTTCTAATTATAAAATTAAAATAAAATTCAAATAATGATTCAGCAAAATTCAAATGAAATTTTTTAAATCAAGTGGACTTTTAAAAATGTTTGCTCATAAAACTTGAAATGTCTGAAAGAAGTAATCAATGTATAAGATTTTACAACTCTTAACTTGAAACCACCAGTTTTTGAAGTGGCTCTTAAGGTAACTATAAAAGATATTTGAAATCAATATAATAAAATGATCTATATTATTTTCAATGGACCTCTAAAGAGTAATCCTAGTAAAAAATTATGAATTTTTATCGCTCACTCTGTATTTTCTTCCTTTTTATGAATACAAAATTATATAAAAAGGAGAAAATCTACATATTAAATGACTTCCAAATAAAAGCTACTACACAAAAGAATAATTTACTTTCTAGTTAAAGAATTCTTACCTGACTGTCTAGATGTATGATAAACCTGAATATCCATTACACTGTCCAAATTTTCTTGAATAATTGTTCTGTTTTCCCCACTCAATTTATGAGCTCTTTCAATCTTATGTGTGGTCCAGTCAGCCCAGTAAATATAGTCTGCATATTGTGTCAGGCTATAGGGCTCATGTAAAGAACTTCCAAAAAGTGGCATTCGTTGATTTCCTATTTGAAAATTATATATTATTTAAAAACATTTAATCAATATAAATTTTAAAAAGCTCCAACAACATTTAAAAAATATTCTGTCTAAAAATATTTTACATAAAAAATAATAAAGATTGAAGAATTAAATATGGTTAATTAAAAAAAAAAACTGATCTTTTTTAAAAAAGTAATTGTAAATCCAATGAGCATAACCTTCCAAGTTCTGCCGATAGATTAATTTGGTAATTTATATGTCATTTGAATCACTGACAGATGGCATTTCGAGAACAAAAGTAAAGAATTTAAAAAAAGAAGGAAAAGAAAGACACCTGCTAGAAAAGGAAAATTAATTTGATTACAAGAAAAAGGTAAAAATAACATGAATCAAGAATTGTTAATGTCAAAACATTTTATTTTGTTAGCATAATCATACAAGAAGAAATGTACTTATTTCTTTACTAAAATTTAAAATTAAAGTTTAATTTCGAATTAAAAAACACTGCATTAAATAAAAAATATCAAAATAGAAGTTCATAAAATGAAATAAAATCATTTTCATAAAATACTATATTAAAAATTTCAACTCCATATAAACAAAAATTTAAATAACCAACAATCGCCAAGAGCAAGTATGCTTACCTGAAAGATCAGAGGATTCGATTCGTTTAGTATCAAGGTCAATCCAATAAAGTCTTTGTTCATTGTAATCAATAGTTAAAGAATTTGGTCTTCCCAATTTTCCAATCAAAATTTTGCGGTATGATCCATCTAGCGCAGCCCGCTCAATACGACCATTTGTACCCCAGTCGGTCCAATATAAATACCTAAAAAATATCACAATATAAATATGGGACAATTCACTCTAAAAATTCATTTTACAGAATACATTCACCAAATACAATACATATACAAAAATATAAATGCATGAGGTATTGATAGAAATTTTTATAAAATCCAAGTCAATTGCTAAAGAGGGACCTTAAATTACAATATAGCACAAAAAAGGGTCCAGCAGGCAAAAATATTGTAGGTACATCATTTGAGTGTTAGAAAAAAAAAAAAAATCCTTTTTTGATCAAATTGAAGGTTTTGAAACATATAAATTTAAAAAAAAAGTGTTCATATGATTCTCTGTAAGGAGAATTGGAAAAATGCATAAGAATGACAGAAAGTACTTTTGAGAAAGGTATCAATATATTTATTCACTATAGAGTGTGTTATTGAGCTATTTTATAAAATAAAAACATGCATAACAGGATTAAAATTATTTAAAAAATATTCTGAGATAATTAACACTTTTATGAACAACTTTATATTATATATATATATATTGTTTAATTCCTAAAAATAAGAAACTATAATGCCACAATATCTGATCAACTTAGATCCAATCAAATTAAAATACTGGTATTTTTTGTTGGATCAAAATAAATTATTTACCCTTCAGCAGGATCTAGAGCAAGAGATCTGGGATCATCCATATTATGATACAAAATAACTCTCCTGTGCTGTCCGTTAAGACGAGCCACTTCAATGCGATTCAGTCCTAAGTCAGCCCAATAAAGATTTTGAGCTATCCAGTCAACAGCCATTCCTTCAGGGTAATTCAGGCCAAACATGATGACAGATTCTACTGAGCTTCCATTAATGTATGCTCGACTTATTGTCTGAAGGAGGAAAAAAAAAAAAAAAATCAATTTAAAATCTAAATTTTTATTTTAAACACAGAAATATAAAGTTTCAATTTAAATAACTAACCTTTGTACTAACATCTGTCCAATATATACGATCATCACTGATATCATAATCAAGAGCTGTAACTTCTTGAACACCTTGAATTGGTATAGTATCACCACGGTACGATTCAAGAGAAATTCGACGTATATTCTCTTTACGAGAAAATATAAGAAATGCTTCAGGGACTATGCATGTTACATTATCAGAAGTTAATTCTAAGCCAATAGGACAAGCACATGTAAAATTGTTTCCAGGTCGATTTAAACAGAGATGAGAACAGTTTCCGTTGTTGATTGCACATGGATTGGTACCTAGAGTAAATATTTCATAATTAGTATTTCAGATATCCTTTAAATGTTATATTTGAAATTTAAGTTTTTCAAACAATTTGAAGCAATTCTTTTGTATTTGATCACTTGAATATTTTTAAAGCAAGACTAAAATTAAGCACCAGTATTTCTATAAACTACAATATAATTTTTTTTGAAAATGAAAGTATAATATAAAATGATTAAATTTAGAAAAATTGCACTGCTATGCAAATTTTGCTATATAAATATAGTTTCGTTGGAAAGAGAGTATATAAGGTTTTCTAAATATTATAAATTCTCATCATGTAAAATGTTTCAACACATATTTATACAGAAGTTTCATGTAAGATGCATGCCAGAAGATGCTAGGTAAGCATCTGGAAATGTTAGGTAAGTCATTTGAAAATATCTTTTTCTTTAAATTATATCACGGAAAAAGTTAATTTATATCATTCTTTCATTCAGTTAAATGAATTTCATATAGATCTTCTATAATCAAATTTTTTTAAAAATAATATCAGATTAAAAAATAATATCAGATTTATTTTGTGTTAAATGATGCTAATAGTCTGTTTCATTTTATCTCTTAGTACAAAGAACCTATTTCTAACAGTCCAATACCTACACTCTTCAACTTTCCCTTGAATTAATCAAATTTTGAATTATTGATAGTTTTTCTTAAAGCAAAAATTTAGCTGTAAACTGAAATCCTTTACTTAAAATAGCTACAAATAAAAAGATTTTCTTGCATAAATATTAGGACATGGATTACTTATACTGTTAAATGAAAATTTATCTTTCTTCTAATGTGATTAATAAGTAAAAATAATTGTTAAATAAAATTTCGCAAAAATTCATTTTACCATGAATTGTGTTCACATTGATTGCTTTCAGTCCCATAAGATCAGGTAATTGGTCAATAATTACATCTCTTATTACACCTGTGACTTTATCAACACGTTCAATTGAGCGTCGCTGCCAATCTGTCCAGTAAATATAATTGCCTGCAGAGAAAAGTTGACAAATTCAATAGTTTATAATGAAAAATTGAGAATCAAATAATTTTGCACATAACACTATAAGATATGTAAATTTCAAATTTAGCTTTCAATAAAATATATTTAAATAAAATTCTGCAACAGGTTTAATATATAAATGATAGTTAAGTTAAATATAATAGCTCATTAACAATACTTAACTTTTTCCCTGAACAATTTTTTAGAAATCTCCATCTAATTTTTATTTCATTTTTAAATATATGGAATCAAAACAAAACATAATTCACAGGTTTTATGTTGATTTCTTTCTTTTACATTTGTGAAAGCATATAGTTTTAATATCAATTTACTCACCCGAATAACCTCGGGCAGATGAAAAAAGTTAACTATTAATCTATTATATTATATAACTTATAAGTCCATGCCTTCATAGTCACTATCTGAAAAATCATTTGCATTGTATATTCTTTATCATACGCAATCACCATTTTTATTACTCTTTTACTCAGCTACCACAGACGGGCTAGATACCTGCCATCAAGTCCCACAATCTAAAGACTAAGTTCTCCAACAAAACTTTGTGAACTTCCAATCAAAGCAAGATATTTTCTTACTTTTTGAGCTTTAGGTTGAAGAAAAATGTGATTAAACAAATCGATTGACAAATCCTGTGAGATCCAAGTTTTCTCTTGACAATAATTAATTGCAAAATATACAAACATGAGATAACTCAGGATAATCAGGGAAGCAGTTAACACATAAATTGAAATATTATGAAATGACAAACAAAAATATGAACATTTTAACCCAATTATTACTCACCAAGGAGAGAAAATCCAAAAATATGAGGCAAATGATCAGATACCAGTTCTCTTCGATCAGTCCCATCGAGATTGGATACTTCAATCTTGTCTGTTTTTGCGTCACCCCAATATAATTTCCTTTCTTGGTAATCCAGAGACAATCCATTTGGCCAACCCAATCCTGTACTAATCAATACAATTCTTTGAGAGCCATCTAAAGCTGCTTTCTCTATTTTTGGACTGTCACCCCAATCTGTCCAATACATATATCTGAAATAGATATAAATCAAATATGTACACTCTAAGAAATATCAGTAAGAATATCAGGTGATTTTGAGTTTGTTTTATGGCACAAAAGCCATCTTTGGCTAAACTGCGTCACACTTGTGGAATTAAAATATTTGTATCAATTTATAGTAAAATAAAAACATGTAATGTCTACAAAATTTAGTGTGTGAAAGTGTAAAAATGTGAATCATGAAAAGGGTAACAATAATGTAAGGTAAGGAACAGTACTAAAAAGCATGGCTAATATTTATATATGATTATAAAACCAATATTTAATTTAAAAACTAAAAAGGTTAACATGCGGAGTTTTGGAAAGCAACTCGACCAAATCAAGGTGAAAAATGTAAGACACTCTAAAGAAAACTGTGTACATTCTACAAGAATGTGTAAAACAGACATAGGACTGTTACAAATTGAGCAAAATTGGTATCCAGTTTTCTGCTGTGTAAAATGGGACAAATAAAATAGGGTGAGAAATCAGAATGTTTGAAAAGCAGAAATTATACAGAAAATGAATATTTTTTTCTCTCTTTATCATAATTTTCATAAAAAGAAACAATGAGTTTGCAGCAAATAATTGTAATAAAATTTGAGAACATTAGATAGAATTCAATATGTACCCTTCAGGAGGATCTAATACTATCGCTCTAGGTTCAAGTAGTCCTTCAGCAATTAAAATCTTTCGAGAAGTCCCATTGAGTCTGGCAACTTCAATACGATCAGTACCAGTGTCTGTCCAATATAAATTACGAGCAACCCAATCAACTGCTATGCCATCAGGATGATGAATTTCAGTAGTTACAAGATTTTCTTGCCCTAATTTAATAAATAAATATTAATGAAAATTTTATTTAAAAATATGAAAATAACATTAATAAAAAATAAGCATTAAAGGCCTTTTTTAAATTTACCAGATCCATTTAATTGAGCTCGTCTAATTGCTCTGGTTTCATCATCAGTCCAATATATCTGCTTCATGACCGGATCATAATCAACAGCAATAGCATGTTTGATATTTTCCAGTTCTAAAACGACGTCTGTGAAATCAGGTGTATCGAGTGATATCCTTCGTATATCCGTTCTTCTGACTAAAAGCAGAAGTTCCTGAGGACCTAATAAAAAGTAATTTTACAAATTATTTATGAAGATCTTTTTAATACAAAATCAAATTTATAATAATAGAACTTATTCATCTGCACATATTAAAAATAAGAATAAAGAAACATCATTACACTATTAAAAATAAACTTCTATAAATTAAACTTTTTAAGAAGCATTAAATGTATTAAAAGCATACTGTTATTAATTTATATTTACATGTATTAACAAAACATTCATTTTTTTAGTCACTCGATTTTTCAGTGATGTGATGCTACCAATATCACATAATCAGTAATTTGTAATTAATTTTTAAATATAGATTACGAACAAAAATAAAAAAAAGTATTAACTAACTGATACTAGAACTAAATACTAACATAATGAGTAATACATTTCAACCAGAAAATGTTGATTCAGATGTACTGATATGGGTATATATAGATGAATAGAAAAAAAAATTCACATTCTATTTTATAACCCTGTCACCACCAAATATCCAGTTTATAGAACAGTTATATTTCACTTTCAAAACTAAACTAAAAACATAGCATTATTGATTTTTTGACTGCCTAAAAATTTATAACGCATTCTCAAACTCTTAAAATTTTTTCAACTGTATATATATATCCTTCATTAATCAGATTTTGAAGATAAGAAGATGTAATACTAAAATTTATTTTTTAAAGTTTTATTTTGAAAATAATAATAGGAATCTGAATAATTTTTATTTTTGGTACTTTAAATCTAAAAATTTTTTTTTATCATATATCTATAAAATTTTTAATGTCTTCGTACTACTTTTTTAAAATTTTAATACAAATAAATAATATTTTTATAGTCTGAATTTAATTCACAATTATTTTAATCTTAATGTATTTAACATTTTAATATTTTATAATATTTCTTAATATTTTATAAATTTTATATATATTTAATATTTTATAATATTTCTATCCATTTATGTCCAATTTAACATTATACAAGATGCTCTGCTACACCTTAAAATAACAATATCTTAAGTTTGCCTTTTATATACCATTCAATATAATTAATCAGATAATATAATATATCAGGAATTGAAGAATATAAAGTACCTACTTTGCAAAATAAATTGCAAACAGGTGGTATTGAAAGAAAAGTATTTAAACACCACTAACCATTTTCACAATTAAATGAATCAGGTTTTAAACGCACTCCAGTAGGGCAGGCACATGAATAAAATGGTTCATTTGCTGATAATAAGCAGAGATGAGAACAATTGCCATTGCTCTTATTACAAGGAGTAGGTCCTAAATGTGAAAAAAAAAGTAGTATTAAATTCAGTCACTGAGAAACTAAAAGCAAAATGCTGGATTATAACATCTTTCATATTTTAATTCATAACTGAAAGAAGTGAGCCAGCAAGAATAACATAACTCATTGACCTTGCTATAGTATACCGATGTGGTTATATCTTAATGCAACAGCACATTCAATGGCCTTTATTACAGAAAAATGAAGAGATAAAATAGCATTTTTGACTACTCATGCTTTGTTATATCAAAAGGTGGAGAGGGAATGATTTTAAAATAAAAAATATATGTAATATTTATTTGGCCTTTGCATTTATAGATTTACCATATAGTGTAAAATGCTTGATTCAGTAATATTGAATTTCAACTTTAACTTGCAGCACCAGTTTATGTCATCATAATTAATCTAAGCAATTTCAAAACCTGCAAATAATTCAAATTTTAATGTTGTGTGATTATCATATTACATAGACAAAATGTTGTATAGAAGAGTTTAATGTGGCTGTAGTATATAAGTTTCAAACACTATATGACTATATATAACACTATATATATAAACACATGTATATAAGTCTCAAACACTAACAGGCATAATGTTTATGGAAGGTTTATTAAAATATACACAATGGCAATCCATATAAATATTCATACTTATTCTTAAATAAGGCTTTTAAAAGAACAAAGCACATAGGATGCAAAGCACAATCATTTTTAAATAAATATCTACCTCATTCAACATACAATAACTAAAAAAAAAAAATGGTCATATAAAATCCAATATTTGATAAAACTATTGTATATTTAACAATAGTAAAATTGCTAGAATTTTTACAGTTGTCTTCAAATCAACATCAATACTGAGCAATTATATAATCAATTTAAATGTGGGTTACTTAAAAATTCCGCGATTATCTATCGCTGCTGAAACTTCTGTAATGAAGATACTTATAAAACATTAAATTACAGCAAAAAAAAAAAAAAAAGTTTCAACTTCACTAAACAAAGATATAAACTTTTAGGCTTCTCTCAAAGATGTTAAAATAATCACATTTTCTTTCATATTTTAATTGAAAAAAGAATCATGATCTATTTACATAATTCTCAATTATTTCTAAATATTGTACATAAGTATAATGTAAATAAATAGATGACAATGATGCAATTATATAATAATTTTTATATAAACATATAAAAAAATCAACATAATTATAATATACTATAAAAGTAAATAAATATTAATATACAAATTCCATTTAAAAAGAAACCTTAATGATTTTTTACCTGTTGGCTGTCGTTCTTTATTATACACTTGAATACCCATAGGAGTAAAATAACCACCTATCGTTGATCTTTTCATACATCCAGATAATTTATTGCATCCATGGACTGCTTTTGTTGACCAATCAGTCCAAAATAACATATCTCGATGAAGAGTCAAAGCAAAAGGATGAGGAATCTCATCTTTAGTGATTAATTGCCGATTTTTCCCATTAAAATCTACACTAGTGATGCATTTCTTTTTGGCATCTGTCCAATATAACCTAATTTGGAAGCAGAAAATTGTAAAAATTACGTAATGTGCTTATTAATAAATGATTCAAATAATACAGAAAAAGAAAAATTAACTAATTCAGTAAAAATTTAAAAATGAAAACTTTATAGATTTTTTCAGATCATGTAACTATTAAATCCATATGAGAAAGAAGTGTTTTAACATATAAGATATATACAATTATTTAAAACATTTCAAACAATAAAAATAATTCAAAATTAGTTTTAAATAATTCATAGGAGACACTATATACATAGAGAATAGATGAATATAAAAATTGAAGACAGCTTGGCCACTTTCAGGCTATCATACTTTAAAACGAATTTTAGCAAATATACATTTGGATGATGAAATAGGTTATCATAATGCAGAGTAACATATTTAGATCAGATAAATCAAATAAAAATCTTCACACTATATTGATATTAATGCAGTGAATTAAAATGCCAGATTTATTAAATTAAAATATACAGTTTTATTTTCTTACACAGATTTCAAAAAAGCAAATAATGTCAGTAATGCAGAAACGAATTTGACAAAGATTTCACTTCGCATTATAATATATTATTGATGTTGAGTTAAATGCGAATTAATACTAATCAGAAATAAAAGAATTTTTTGCTAAGTGTTTTGATAGTTATTTGAAAAAAAAAAAAACCTGTTAGGGAAGAAAGTATATTTTTTATATGCTCATCATTTAAGATACAATCAAATTTGTACCTAAAACAATATCAAATTGGTACTCAAAAAATCTTTAAGCATACCTTTTTGTATCGTAATCTACTGCAATACCATTGGGCCATGAAATATCACTTGTCACAATTGCAGTTCTAGTGGTTTGATTACCATCCATACTGGCCTTTTCTATCTTTGGAGTCTCTCCCCAATCCGTCCAAAACATCCAACTGAAAAGTTAAGAGAGTTTCAAAAACCAAATATTACATTTCCCAACAAATTTATATGGTTTTTGTTACTTGTTACAAATATTAAGGTTACAATAAACAACAAGCCAATTAATATGACCTAATAATAATAAAATTAAATAAAATTCTAAAAACAGACTAAGCAAATATTCTACTAATCTGCATTATAAGAAAAATGAAATGATTGGATTGCAAAAAATATTCAATTTACAAAATATAAGGCATTAAGAACACAAGACTTTTTTTGACAGAATGGGAAGGATAAGAAGAGGATGGGAAAATCAAAATATATTTTGATAAAGAGCAAATGTTTCAAAGTGCGATTTTAGAATGCTCAAAATATATTCAAAAGAGAATAATAACTACAGATACTTGCAATATGTTAAAAAAATATTTCTAATCAGTTCATTAAACTACAACTTTATAGATTTAAAAAAATGATTATATAGTATAATATATGTAGGTTAAACAGGAATTTAGATTTTGTTGAAAGAATTGCATTTAAACCTTCATGTGCCTATTATTTTTATCAAACACATTCAAATTCTGATGAAATGACACCTAAAATATAAATTTTGATTTGTCTTTGGATTTTAGCAATAAACATATTTTATCTTTCAGTATTCAAAAGAAATGACAAATATTAATTAACTATCTTTAAGCTGAATTTATAAAACAGAAAGCCAATTCTGCAACAGTGAAGAAAAAATTCAACTGCTTTAAATAAAAAAAAGAAAGAAAGGAAAATTTGTTATTTATTGCAACAGAGAACTAGTTTCTTATTTTCAAATACAGAAGTTATCAAACTTGCAGAAGTATATAAGATAAAAACTTAATGCTAAGTTTCATAAAAATTCTACAATGCATAAATACATTTCTCTCTACTTGTTTTAGCTTTCACTGAATTAATAGAAAATTTTTGGAAAGTAACTACAATGATCTAAGCATATAACTTATGTTAAATGATCAGCCAGAAAGTACAGAGGAGGGAAAATAGAAAAATATTCAATATGTCTCCATTAAATCTCAAATAACGTTTAAAATTCATATAATCTTTTAATTAATTAAAGACTTTAAAGTTTATAATAATTCTATGCTTAAAATAGAATATATGTGTATATGAATCCACTAAACTCTTTTTTAGCAGCTTGTTTGCCTGATATCATGGTTTTATTAGATGTGAAACTTTAATACGGGATATCTTTATTTAAAATTTCATCCTGTATGATAAGAATGAAACATATGAATTTAATGGAATCAGTTAAATTAAATTACTAGGTATGAAGATTAAAAAATGCATATATCACAAAATAAAAGTGGAAATGAAAAAACAGGACTTTTTTTTTAGAAAAAATAAATAGACAAAAACCTGCAACTGAATCAATTGATAAAATGATGAAATTAGTTAGAATCTTACTACAATAGTAAAAATATTCCTTCAAATTGTATACTAAATCAGATTTTAAAAATGCATTAAAAATATAGTAAAATAGTAAGGAAATGAAGTTTACATCATTAGAAAAGTAACTGTTTGAATTTTAAGATGTTATAAAAATATCATTATTATGATAATATTTTAAGAGGATAGAGCCGAAAAATATTTTAATTTTTAGACTTTAAAGAGTTCACAGTGACTTTACTCTAGCTTTAAGGACATAAGTACTATATTCCATCATCAGATTTGTATAAACTTTTATCTTTTTACATATAGATTATTATTTCACTTGAAAAAAATAATTCTGGAATCAACCATATAGTAATCATGATTTTATAGGTAAAAAATTCAATAATTTGCAAATAATTTTGACTAAATAACTTTATACTTGGGGACATATCATTTCTAACAGAAATCATTTTTTTTTCTTTTGGCATGCAATAAAATCTCTATAGTTTTAAAAATTAAAGAAAATGTATGAATAAACAAGAAATAAGTACCATTGAATTAGATGAAAGAACCGAATTTGAAGATGCAAAAAGATGTTAAAGTAGAATATTTATATTCATTGCATAAAAACTTACCCATCTGTTGGAACAAGAGCAATAGATCTAGGTTGATCAAGATCTCTCCAAAATAGAACTTTCCGATATGTGCCATCTAAATTACTGACTTCAATTCTATTTGTTTCAGAATCTGACCAGTAAAGCTTTTTACCCATCCAATCTACAGCTAAGCCATCTGGAGAAATCAAACCTGTTGTTATGATGCTTCGATTAGTTTTAGGATCACTAATGTGCATACTCCTAATTTCTTCAAGACCAACATCGGCCCAGAAGATAAGCTGCTCCTCAAAATAAAAATCGACAAAATTCACATCTTCGAGGTCTTTAATAAGAATTCTTGAAGCATTCCTCCTTCGAGGCTCGGCATCAATTAAGCGTATATCCTTTCGATTTGAAAATAGTAACTGAGTTAAACCTGAAATTAGATATAGAATGGTCATTAAATACTGGTAATTCACTTTTATTTAAAAAAAAAAAAAGGAAAAAATCAAACAATAACAAAAAAAAATTTTAAACTATGAAGAATATTTTTTTAAAAAAATACATTTACATATAATCTTATTTTGCATAAGAAATAGAGTATATGTAAATATAAAATTAAGCTAACAGTATTCTTTCTTTGACTGCTCATTTTTATTTGGTTATTTTTCTTATTTCCATTTGTATATCTTCAGATACTGGGGATTCTTCACAGTTTAAAAGCCAAATAATTGACAAAAAGAATAGTGCTATATCACAATAAGAAAACTAGATAATGTATATTACAATTTAAAAATAAATAAAATTGAGTCACTATTTTTTTTAAGAAGCCAAGTAAATATTCTTATGAATTATGGCCATTCTTTATAAAAATATTTTATAATAAATAAGTACATGCATAAAATTACTCAGAAAATATTTGCTTTTGTGATATTAAATACGAATTTCTAACATCTGCCAGCTTTCTAGAACAGCTGTGTAAGAAGTCAGCAGATATAAAGTTGAATGCTTTGCTTAAATTCAAAAATAAATGAAAAAATATCACAATTATCTTCGTGTTTTATGTTTTTGAAAATATACCAAATGTATGCTAAATTTTTTTTTCAATTTTTTACATCCAAGTTATGCAATTCGTTTCAAAAATTAAATAATAACAATAATTCGACTTGCAAAAAAAAAGTATTCTGAAATTATATATCAGTGCCCCCCCCCAACCTAGATAGATGTTAATATTTGCTGTCTAGTCTTGTCTTAATATTTGCAGTCTGCGAAAACTTAGAAACAACTTTATATATATTCCATAAATATATTAAATCTCATCTATACCACTTAGATCGGTAAAGTTACCTTCCATAAGCAATTTTCTACAAACGTATGGTCAATTTATTAAATATAATAAAGCTTAAAATTATCACACACTTCATTTAAAAATGCTAAGCAATCATACAACTTAAAAATGCCCTTAAGAAAAATTAGATGCCGCTTTATCAACACTTACCATTTATTGATATAATTGAAAGTAACAACAATAACAAACAGTACTGAGGACCCATTATTTCACAACAAATTTCCGTATTTTATTTTTACATGTCGTCACTAAAAACAAACGCATCATTAATGAGGAATTCTATAAACAATGTTTGGATATAAAGAATTTAAGCCACCATTTTACTACTTATTTACCCCTGTCATGATGCCAGATTAAAAGCTAACACATGTTTACAAAAAATAAAAAAAGAGCAAAAAAAAGCATGTTTTTTTAATGGATAAATATCATGTGACTAATACTAATTGTCTTAACATCGCACTAGAATTGTTCCATCAGTATATATTTAAAATTATATAAAATAATAAAATTACCAATAACAAAATGTAGCATTTTGAAGATAGTGGCATCATTTTAAACTGGTTTTTAAAGAACATAATGTATCATTACCCTGTTAGAATATTATTATTATTATTGGATTCATAAGCTGCAGATTAGCAAAAGGTTTTTCAAAATGACCGAAGTGCTGGTAATTAGATTTCGGTTCTGTTGAATGTTTTACTTCCACCACTCCGTTTCTTCGAATTTTACTTTTTGTGCATCAATTGCAAAAGACTTCAACAACAGCTTCCACCAATCAAAAATACATAAAACTTTCACACTACAGAATTGTGCTCTAGGAAAGAATTAAAAATCATTCAACCTAATATTTTACTTATTTTTGTTCTCTTTTATCTCAAGCTCTTGCCAGCAAAAACTATCTAAATACCTTTATTCAAGTTCTGACATCTATTAACTCTAACTTTTTGTCAAATATCAGATAAAGTATTTCTCTTTATATTGAAGCCAAATTATGTAGAATTTTTTGCAAATCTATTTAAATTATTGGCAAAATTTAAGAGTAACATCTGATTTCTTACTCGCCACCGCAAAATCGTACCTACTGTCTAAAAAAAAGAGCCAAAAGCTTACCATCATGAACAATCAAGAAATTATAACTAACGGCTTTTATAGTTGAGGGGGAAAAAACCTCTTGATATAAAAAAAAAATATTTGGCGATGGCGAGAATTCACCCAAAATAAATCAATTTTGGTAACCGCATGTTAATCTCTTCAAACCGAAAGGCCCCAAACACCCTTTCAATGATATTACGGCGGGACGCCTAGATATCACTACGAAATTTCAACCCCCTTTCGATAAGTGTAATTGACTGAACACCCGAGACGCTTTGTTTGTTTATTTAAATACGCTCGCACAGATGAGTTTGAGAACTGCGATTTTCTGTGAGGTGTCATAATGGAAGTTTGGAAATATTTGTTTAGAAATCATCAATTCTTTTATTTATCAAAGTGTTACAAACTTATGGAGTTATTGTAGTTTGTGAGGAGTTAGAGAATTTTTTTTTTCATCTTTCAGAGAGAAACTAGGCTCCACAATATTCCAGGTTTCTGAATTGAATGATCTAAGAAATGAGAAGGTTGGTCTTGATTTAACCAAAGTATTTTATAGTTTTGTTATTCTTTTAAAAGAGTTTCAATGGAGTATGTTGTTATTACTAACGTAAAGAAAGTAATGAATGTTTTACGGATATTTAAGAACTTTGTGTAATTAATCAGGCAGTATATATATATATAATTGCTCCTCGTCTATAATGCTGAGTAGAGTTAAATGAGCTCCTGCCTTTTGATCTGAATCATTATCAGATGCGAAATCTTAACCCTTGTTTTGGAATTTAGCTACTAAAACATATTTTTTTTAAATATTTAAATTGACTTATTTATTGATGTAAGAATAAAGCTAAATTAAATTTAGTAATGGGATCGATTCATAGATATGTATGTATGTATAAAATACTAGATTGTAACAAAGGCTGATGAGTTGAGAGTACCAATTTTTACTATTTCGTATTCAAATCGATTTGATTGATTATCATTTAAGTTTTTGTGAGCATTATGGATAGAGAAAATCCCACTGCAAAGAAGCAGAACTTTTAACGTTACTATATATTTACATCTAAAGTGTAGTGCACAAATAAGGATGTTTTCATATTTCTTAAGTCCTCTGGCAATGTGCATGAGATTTTCCAATACAATTTTCATTATTTAATGTATGGCAATCACATCCGAGATATTGTTAACAGCGCTTCACGACGAACACATCTAATGGGTATAAGAATTTTCAACCGATGCGAAGTCAAAATGTAACAGTCACATTAGTAATGCTCTTCTTGAGAATTTGATTAAAAAAACTAGACTTTAAATGCTAAAATTATGATTCAAACTTCATTTACCTAAGCTATTACATTTTTGACTTACGTTTATAACGGATTTGGTTTCAAATTCGGTACTATTCTACACTTTGGATATTAAATATATGTAACGAATTTTAGCCTTCCAGCCTTTTTGTTTTATGTTATTTTTTCAACTTGTATTCATCAACAGCCATACTTCTTCTGGATGGAGTTCGTACAAAATTTGATACAAGTCTAACAATTTTGGATGAAGGCCATATTCAATATATCTCCCTTCTGGCTCAGAGCGTTTTTGAATTATCAATTTCACATATAGGCGGACAAAGTCCCAAAAATGCGTTTTTCGGGCTTAAGGAAGTCTGAAAGCGAGTTCCATTAATATCGACATGGAATTATTTTTGTTTATATTAGTTTCTTGTAAAATTAATTTCTTGCATGAGAAAGTAATAAAATATTTTTAAAGCATGACGATACTTTTATTACTTTATTTATAATCTTAAGCTTAATTTTTTGCATATCTATAAGCTTAATTTTTTTGCATATCTTTAACCTTAACACGCGACAAAGATCAACCCGAATCATTCCAAATGAAAATAATCGATTCAGCGCAGGATGCTTTATCATTTTCATAGATATTTAATTGCATGTCAAAGTCACTAACTGTTATAATATCTGCTATTACTAAGCTAGATATATCTTACAATCCTTAACAGTAATTGCTTATATATCTCCAAATATCATCAACGAACTCCTTAATAATTCGCTGGCACGTTGATCTTTCTCTTCGGCTACAGACAAACTAAACAAAGTTTTCTTTTGTCATACAAAATCAGTAAAAAAAAGAGCACAGAAAAATGGTTAAATGTTAATTTAGTAGATCTCATCTACGCTATCAGAAGGAAGAATAATGATAAAAGAGAATTGCCGGCAAGATTATAAATATTTTGAAGATTTTAAACATCTGGATAAAATTAAAAAACGATATAAATTTAAAATAACATTTTCCTTATTTTGGTCTTAATTAATTTCGAACTAACATCCTTCTTACTAACAGACACCTTCATATATTCCATTATTTGAGCCAACATGAAAGAAGTTGTTCTGCACATCCTTTTTCGTTGTGAAAGATTACTTGATCTACGGACTCATTTCTTGAAAAAATTCCAGATTTGAACCTCTATTGTCCTGGTGTTTCTCTACACAGATTGTCGTTATTCAAAATTAACAATACCAAGAAAACTGTTCAAACATTTCTTCAACTCTGTAAACATTTTTAACTTTAATTCTCTGCTTCATGGTTTTGCTTGTCTTATGCTTTATATTTTCTTTTGCATGAGGTATTCTGCTCATAATTACTTTCTCGTCTACGAAGTGTACAAAGAGAAAGTACTGCAATTATTGAAAAATTCGAAATAGAAATTTAGATGAATTTTCAGGTTTCAGATCTCCACCAAGTCGGAAAAATACTTTTTGGGGATTATCTGTGTCGACACGATAATATAAAAACGCATTGAGCTAGAAAGACAAAATTTGGTATATGGACTTAGAAATTTACAAATTTAGATTTAACTAATTTTGAACAAAGTCCATTCGGAGAAAATCTGTATCTGGCTGTCAAAAACGATTTTTTTAGCATGTCTAAGATAATTCTGTTTATATTCTGTGATTATATGCAGATATAATTACAGAATAAACTAGTATTGGATATACAAAATAAAACGAGAATTTTTTTCAAATAATCAGGTGAGAAATATTTTTTTTTTATTTGATTAAATGTAATACACATAATAACGATAAATGAAAATTTAATTAACTTTTTTCTATGAATCATTTAAATAATTTTAATAAATCATACACTTTATGGAAGTTTCAGTTAGTGGAATTAATGGGAATATTTTATTTTCTGATGGAGTTGAATAACTTCTTGATGTTATAGAAATTTGATCGCTCCTCTATTCTTTATGACTATACAAAATTTGTTTACGAATTGATTTATCGTTTTATTTTAATCCCATGTGAACGGTGACATGGTGATAGAAAAGCAAGGTGGTTAAAAAAAAAAATGCTAGTTTCAGACCGAGCCATATAGCTGAACACATTAGTGCGATTATGCCATTTTTTAAAGTTCAATGAAATGAATGAAAAAGTAATATCAACTCCAAGACGCTTTTTAAATTATTAAAACTATAATAACCAGGAAATGAGAGAAAAAAAATCAATGTCCCAGGCGTCATCTACTTTGGTTATACCACTGCAAGTGATTGATATCACCTCATTATGAATGAGAAAAAATCATTTTAAGATTTGATACTGTATGTAATAATAATTAATGACTAAATGTTAAAAATGGTTAAAAACTTTTTATGTTTTTAAATCAATTTAAATGTGCCTTTTTAGATATTTTTTATTAAATTTTACAGTCCTCATGAAAGTTGGGTGGGATCGAGGCACTATCGAATACGTATTTGTTATTTACAGAACTACAAAGAAATCTCTATGAAGTGCTATAAACAACAAACATGCAAAGAACAAAAATCATAGCGAGTAAATCACAAAAAACACACTAGAAAATGCATAAAATCTCAAAAATTATGCGAACAATATGCATATAATATAAATGAATATTGTTCCCAACAGGGATCCTTACTTTTTAATTCCGACACTGTATAGTTGCTGTACGATAAACGAAATCAAATTAAAGAAAAGCAAGCCCTTGCCGGAAAAATTCTTTATTATTTTTAGAGTAATATTTTTCCATTTATTTTCACTATGGAAAGCAAAATACCAAGAATTTTTTTTTGCAGTTCTGCTTTATATTATGAAAGCGTACTAGCATTTAAATTAAAAGCTCTTGAGGGAGACGAATTATATATAATATTTGTTGCAAGTCTGCAGTTTAGATGCCGCAAGATTGAATTACGAAATAAGCAAAGAAAGCAATCGACTAAAGATGTCGGTTCTTTGGAGAGAGGGACCTAAGCCTAGGGAGGGACCTATTAATTTTCAGGTAAATGTCCCGATTTCATTTCATATAAATATATACGAACCCAATTAAATGCTAGTTTAATTCTTTATACTTTTATATGAAAACTGATTATAATAATAAAATATCGATGAAAATATATGGTTTCTACATAAATAAGAAATATATGCTTTTTAGAAATTTGCATTGTTTAAGAGCCTCTACATAGTTTAATCTGTCCCAGATATGAAAGGGCGCAAAAGCACTTCATAATATTTAGTTAACTCCATTTTGGAATGCTTATTTTTTTTACCCACACATATCATGACATCGATGCATTATATATATTTTTCTCTTCAAACTTGGAGCTCAAGCATAAATACAATGAAACCATTCTGAGTGACCACTTCCATTCCTAGAAAATTTGGCCGCTTTGACGTGTTTTCGTTACAATTACATGATAAATGCTATAATACATATTATAAACAAGTGTGACACATTTAAAATAAAGTTTAAGATTTATCTAAAGAGAAAGAGTACTTTATTTAGTATTTTTTTTACGTTTTATTGAAAGAAACTATGCAACTTGACACTGTTTTAAGTTTTTACGCTTCTCAAAAAACAACAATTTTTTTTAAGTTCGTCTGAAAGTTCAAAAAGTAGATCTCTAATCAATTCGTTTGTCATTGCGTCGAAATTTCCGACGTCTTCATCTTTTTTCTTCAAAGTCTCCGAGTTGAAAGTTCAGCTGAAATACGATTACAATTCCTCGCCAATGACAGAATCAGCGCCTGAAAGGCACAAAAAATTCATTTGTAAAAACAACATGTTTAAACACATAACATTCCGCTTAATTAATTTAGATAAATCTTAAATTAATTTTAGATAAAAGGCATATAAAAATCTCTTGCCTTCGATAGACTCGTCAGCCGAAAGGATTTTACCGCTGCTTCATGATGGAAGGATTTAGGTTTTTAACTTTATTCCAGCAAATTTCGAGAGCTCTTCTAAATTTTGTTCACATATCACGACACACTAAGGCGGTTTAAATTCTTTCCTTTAAAACACCTTGGTCTTTTAACCAAGTCTTTGACCAATATAACAAGGAGATTCTTTTCTCCAGCTTTCTCGCACAAAAACTAATGACAAACCGCTTTTTCGGAATATTTCCGCCTCTGGATTCTTCAGAATTTTGAATCGCCTTTTATTGGGCAAAGCACAAAAAGTTCTTTGACATAGTTTTGCAATTTAGATCAATGACCAACTAATGAAAGAAACGCAAATGATTGATATTTTCTTGAAAAAATGAGATGGGCGAACCCACAAGGTGGCTGTTCAGGGGGGAGGGATGTAGCCAGGAGCTATGATATTAGATGTGTATGGGCCGAAAAATCCATGCCGTGAAAAATGGGTCGTTAAGAGGGGTGACCACTATACATGGGTGGACACTCGAGAAGATTTTATTGTATTTATCACAACATTCGAAAAAACTAAGACAGAAAATATATTTAAGAATATATGTAAACCTCCATTGGCTACTATATCGAATACGTTTCACAAACAAGGAATTTAAGAAATTGTCGTAAACTAATCTGAATATCTGTAGTCGCAAATAAAGCAGAATTCTTCAGATTTTGAAATGCAAATTTATATAATGCCATAAGAAGGTTTCCATATAAAAGTGTCACACATTTGTAAAGACGTACGATTTTGTCGATCCCGATTTACAAATAAAGAGAAAAACAAATGGCGCCATGTATAGCCATTTAGAATATTACTAATGCTGTAGCATTGTGATGTGAAAAATGAAATTAAATATCAAACCTGTCCTATCAGTGATAAGGAAGGAAGAATATATTTTTTACATCTTGTCAACTATACACATACACAAGAAATTCAAATATTTATGTTTTTCTCGTTAGCAACTTGTAGATTCATCTTTATTTAAACTGGATTATTTCAGGTTTCATCCTACGGCAACTTCCTACAGCTGCGACTTTCAAAAGTCGCAGTCCTTCTTTCGAGTTGCATCCAATCCATTCCTTATTACCAGTTGGAGAGAGAAGAATTTACATGAAGCAATAACCATTTCTGAAAATTTTTATCATCAGTTTTCAATCTCTTTCACAGCTTTATATATTCCAGTTGTACTGTATGTTTCGTAAAAGTAAGATTATCAAAATTCCGCAGTAATCAGATGCAACTGTGATCCTGTATTCCAGTAGATAATCATTTCGGAATAGAAGTATTCAGATGTGCGAAATAGCCTTTTAAAATTTCAGTTGCAACAAAGCTACAATTTGTTTCCTCCAAAACAAGACATACATACTCATAGGAATGGAATTTAACATTTGTGGATACAGTATTGTCCAACATACCGTGCAGCCAAGTTGCTATATTATATATATGCCGAGATTTGACAGCTGAAGATTTCTTTATATCAGGAACTTATAAACTGTTCAATGGTGAAAAGTGTTTACTTCAACGGAAATTCGAGTAGTTTATTGAAGGTAGTTATAAAAACCATGAAATTAGAGTTTAGATAGTACGACGACAACTGTCCCAGACACACTCTCATCATTATAGAAGCTTTCGAGATTTCCTCTGGGGTAAGAAAACTAGAAACCGAATCTCTGCAAACATCATCAAATTATTTTGAATGTTTACGAGCCCCAGAAAGGCCTCACCTTCTCGATGTGAATTTTAAATGTGGAACTAACTCATTTTCTGCGCATAAAATAATCCCTCCTGCAAGATCACTAGTCTTTGTTGCATATTCACAACAGAAATGATGGAAAAATCGAGACAACAAAGGTGAGATAATTGATATAAGCTCACAGACTTCTAAGACCCTGCTGTTTCACATTTACTCATGAGGCCGCGGTGGCCTGGTGGTAAGGTCTCGGCTTGTGAGCCTTAGGGTTTCAGGTTCGAGACCCGATTCCACCAAAGAACCGTCGTGTAAAGGGGTCTGTTGCACGTTAAATCCGTCATGCCAAACGTCCTCACACATTTGCTCTGGAAAGAAGACAGAAGAACTTTCGGTTCAATCTGCCAGCAAATTTACGTTCGCTGCTGCTAACTTCGAGTCTTTTTTGTTGCCATATTAAAAAAGATAATGATAGAAATCGGGACAACAAAGTTGAAATAATCGATATAAACTCTCAGATTTTTAAAACCCTTCTAATTTACATTTACACTGGAAAGACAGGAGAACTCTTTGTTCAATTTTCCAAAGAACTTATGTTTTCTGCTGATAACTTCAGTGCTTAATATCAATATTTGTTATTTACCTCCAATTTCGGATACTTATCAGCAGCGAATATGCAATGGTTATATGACGAGTCACGTGTTTACCAAAAATGCATTGAAGACTCTAGTTCTTGGATATTTGCATGGCGGAGATTTGTTAGCTTTGCTATGGATTACATCTACAAAAATATTGCCATTCTAAAAGAAAGAATGGAAGGAAGAATTTGTGCAAGAATTACTCAGCTTTGCACGTAGATGTTTTAAGTTTTGTGGGTAGATCAAAATAAAAAGAACGTAAGAGGTACTTTACATCATCGAATTATTTCAGGATTTACAATTCATTTGCGAACAAGTGGCAATTTTTAAAATTAATAACGTTGTCTTTGTGGGTACACACGTGATCTGTATTTTTAAAAACAAAACAGAGGATGATTTCCTCTTAATAAACTATGAACTTAAAAATATGTTAAAAGAAAGATGACCAATTAATTCCTGAATTTCTGGTGCTTTAGTAAAAATAATGTTATCAAAGTCGAAAACGCCTTTTGGTATGTACTATATGTTAATTTATTTAATTTAAATAATTATTTATCAATTATTATATAACATATTCCAGCGAATTCTGATTACTGATTAACGATTCCTTCGAAAAGTTGATGAATGCTAGCTTGCATAATGTTGTATTCCATATAAATTAAATGAATTTCTATTTAAAATATGTAGTATAGAAACTGGCAAAATTATATTAAGTTAGCTATATCAGTTTCAGATGAAGCAAATATGAATTTAGTATTATTTTTTTATGTTCGTGTGTATTTACTCAAATAATGTGCAGAAATTTCGATGTAAACTAACAGCAATTATTCTTTAGTGATAATCACTATAACCATATCTTTAAAAAAAATATTATTCGAAATGTTTGCTAAATGTTCAGTTTTCATGTCGGGATATTTTTCTTTTCGGATATGCTCTGTAAGTTCTTATTTTTTTATGCAGCAGAAAAAAAATTAATTTTATTGAACATTTTGAAGTTGCCATTTACTTTTGTAACAATATAGCTTTTTCAATTTTGTATATTATATCCAATATCAATAATTACAAATTAAAATGACCAAAGATTAGACTTCTTTTAACACATTCTAGATAGTGGTTGCAGCAGCATATTGTGAAAATATACTTAGAAATCCCATATGTGTATGTATAACTTGTTTTTGTAAAAGTAGCAGGCTATGATTTTTTAAATGAGTTTTGTTTTTCTCATAATGTTTAAGCCAAAATTTGGTACTTTTAGATGGTATAAAATTGAAATTATAAAGACTGCCATTTTTTAAGTTTCATATGACAGCAAAACCTTGGTATTATAAAATTCTAAGGAGATAGAGTAGCTTACTAAATACGCTTAATACTCTTGAAATATTTATTAGTTCTTTGGTCAGAGTTTAAAATAAATATTTAATATGCAAAAGTACAACAAAAACCTTGTAGCAACTGAATTTTAATTTATTTAGTGCTCCATCATCGTGATAAAATGACTTTAAAATATAATTCGAGATCTGTTGGAGGACTCTTTACATGACTATATTTGAATTGTCTTAAAGGAGTGAAAAGGCTTATAGAATATTTAATGCTTTAGGCAATTTAATTAATTTTCTTCTTTAGAAGTCTTGACAATCAATTTTAGCAATTGAAGAACGGGCATAGGTTTGGAGATACGTTTTTGTTGTTGTTGTGGACTTAGGTGATTAACCGAGGGCAGAGGTCTTCGTTTGAGAACATAGTTATGCCATGTCCGTCAAGTGATTTCGTCGAGTTGCCTGTTGCTCCATAACTTTTCATAGAATCCGAATGCGGATAAAGTGAAGAATAGTGTGCACCCTAGTTTGTCGCCAATATTGCAACCCATCGGAACGCTCTTTTAGCAACCCTAATGCTGTTTTATTTACTACTTTTTGCAATGACTGAGTTGTACATAAACAACTATATTATAAAAAATGTTAAATTAAAAATATTAAAAAAAATATCGATTAAAGATTTTTATTTTGTTCTTTATTATAATTAAAAATTTATTAAATAAAGAAAGTTAAGCTTATAATTAAAGGTAATTTTCTTCTTTCTCTTTTTTTAATATGAATACGAACAGAAAATATTTATTCTTTTGCAATTTTTAATTCTCAGTATGCGCTTTAAAAAATCATTTGCATTCTCACTTTAAAAGACAGCTGCAATGGAATTCTTCGCAGTTCTCGTAATTCTTTTGGTGTTCTAATGGTTGGTTCCCTTCATAATTTGTTATGTCGGGAGTATTTCGAACCTGTAGAATGGATAAAGGGTGAGTTATATATATAATATTAAGAGTTGGTAAAGTTAGAAAAGGAGGCTTGTTTGAAATTTTGTATTGAGAATGGTTTGATATCGAACCGATAGAATGGATGAAGGGATGAGTGGAATATATTTTTTTTTACGAGTTGATGAAGTTGGGAAAAGTATGTTTGTTTGAAATTTTGTATGGAGAATGTTCCGATTGCTTCTTTCTCCGTTCTTTCTTTTCTTTTGGTTATGTACTGTTTCTGTTATCCACACAGTTCTTATGTTCAATGTGCTAGCGAAGGCTAAGAAATTTTTTTTAAAGTTAAAAAAAAAAAAATGGAAGTATGGAAAAAAAAAACAATCCTGATCAGTAAAAAGTCCTAATTATATGACGGGAAATGGTAACCGTAACTTGTCCGCCATCTTTATTGGCGACTTGGCATTGTTGGTGCAGCAGGGGGCGCACTATAATTCACTTTTACCCCGAATGCTAAGGCTGGGCGGAGGATTACCTATTTCTGAATATGTATATGAGAGAGTCAGAAGTATATGTAAGGGATATGAGAAGGAGTGACTCATACGATTCAATTCATTTTTAGATAATAGGAGTCACCTGGCAAGCATAACTTCATGAGTTGCCAAGACACTATACAAGCGCATCCTTTTCACCCCTTTCAGTATGTACCATGGGTATTAAAATTAAGTTGGTCATTAACTGTTTTATGGAGCCAATTTATGACCATGTACCATATGAATATAAACTGATTTTATTTCTTTTGATTTTATTGTTGATGAAATCAGAAGAATCTTAAAAAAAATTAGCATCTACATTTTTTTTTATTTACATTGGTTGTTTTTAAATTTGTGCATTCATTTTTGCTATCCATATATAAACGCAAAAAATGGAAATCCACATACACATATTATTTAGATCGCTTCTTTCCTTTTAGGCATATAAGCATGATTTAAATCAATATTTTTCTCTATTGAAGGAAAAATAATCACATATAGATTTTGGACAGGTTAATAGTTAATATATTTAATGAAAACGTAATTAATGTAAAAGCGTAATTTTGCCGAACATTTTTGCGAAATACTTAATATTAAAAAGTACAATACACCACATTGGTTTTATTTCTTTTACAAATACAGGCAATTTCTTTTTTCTGTGGACATCAGTATATTATAATATATTCTGTATTGTCTCTGCAATGTAATAAACATCTAAACTGTCGAATTAATACCATATGAATCCATTATGATTAGTCTATATTTTAAATGTAAAATTATTATATTAAAAAGTACAATTCACCATAATAGTATATTACTATCACAAAATCGGGCAATTTCTTTTTTCGAAAGATATTAGCATATATTATTATAATATAATATTATAATTATATCCATGTCTCTATAATATATCATAAATATCTCATCAATCAAACTAACTCTAGATGAATTATGATAAATTTATATCTTGAATATTCAATAACAATTGTTCAGTGGAATAGTTTACCATAATTGTTTCGCCTTCTCCATCATGTTATACTAGATAACTCAAAATGGTTTTAATCAGCTTATCAAAGTTTCAATTTCTTGAACAGTGGTTTAATGATGGGTTTTATCAATGACATCTAATTTCACTTTGATGCCTTCAACTTGCAAACAACAAGAGATTTTGCAACGTGAGGGAAAACTCAGAACTATGGTCCATATATTGTTTTAAAAATCTGTTGATGGAAAAGTGCATCAGTTTTTTTTTGTATGCAGGTAGTTGGCTGATGTAACTGTTTTGTATCGTTCGCTCAGTTAATTTTCTCAGTTCGGGAATCTACAAGTTGTTGCTTCATATGGCTTTCGACTTCTCTTTATACTGTTACAGGAATAATAATAAAAATACGTATTATAATTTATTTTGCGTTATTTAGATTTAGTTGTGAAAATTCTATCTCAGTTTCGTTAATCCATTTTAATCTCCAAAATTAGTTAGACAGCAAGGTTAATATAATAAAACTATCTACAAGGTGATTGGAGATACACAAAGATCTACGCATTCTTGGAAGTCTATACTTGAAAGTTTCTTGTTTTGTGTACTAATACTCACTGATTTGGACCATGATCACAGCATAAGTGATGATGCCACCAAGAGCTTTCAATGCAAAATGGCCGTCCAAAGGGAAAAATCCCCATCCTGTAACAACAATCTGTTTCGGATAATTATCTGCAAGCAATAAAAGGACATACATAGATGCAAAATTCACATCTTCTGCTTTTCTTGATGACAGAAGTGCAAATATATTGCGACGGACTAAATTGGCTGATTGGTTAAGTTGGAACGTTTGGAAGCTTAAAGATAAGAACGATGCGACTCCTCCAAACAAAACCAGCATGATACAAATGAACAGAACTAATTGATCCGAAATGACGTCATCTCCCAGGAATTTTGTCACCAGCGCTCCTGTTACCTGAAACAGAAAGCATATGAATAACAGAATGCGATTTCGCAAAAGTAATTTCAGTAATTAAATAGAATCAATTCATATGATAATTGTAACCGAGCATACTATCGAACATTCAAATGCAATTTTTTTCCCTAGTGAACTTGGTCTCGCGTTCTCTTTTTTCCTATGTAATGTGCAATGAATTTTGTAATTAAATTGTTACGCCACTTTTAATGTTGTACATGAGCATAAATTGATACTATGAGGAAAAATAAATATGTTACGCCGCTTAAGAATAATATTCTTTCGCCAAAGTTACATTTTCTAGTCGATTTCAGGCCAAATGTGGCGTGAAATGACTATTTTTATAGCAGTCTTAAATCATTTATTGGGATTTTCGGAGTATGCAGTATGGTAGACATCTAGTATGTTTTTAGATGCACGATTTCGGCATGATGGACAGGAAACCATACATTATTTTTGAATTTTACAAAAATATCAACTATAAATAAGATTAAAATTATGGAAAAGAAGTTGTGCTAATTATTTGGATAGATAGATTGGATTGCAGGATGTCTGGAAGTCCTTTACTAACTTTAAAATCGAGCTACTCTAACCTGCTAATGCATCCGGGGTAATTTGGAGATCGGACCGCTACGGCAGCATAGTCAAGCGACGTCATATGCACTAATTAATGACCATCACTAGGGTGTAGACTATACGTTCACCTCACAAGAAGGGTTTATGACAGACATTGATATGAAGACAGCTCACCTCCATATCATTTCTATATCCATCAGGGTAGCAAAAATTTCAGTACTTATGTAGCAAACCTCATCCCCGTGTCTGAGATGGACCGCAGTTGAATTACTTTTAAATAGAGAATCAGGGATAAGGAAAAATTCATTTTTGCTTTAGAAAAGAGAGCTGGTGACTTTAAGGAGACTTTTTTGTAAATTAATCAAGTAAAATGATGCATCAAATGAAATGCATAATGTAGATTATATACTACTTGTCATCGTACCTTTATATTTTGTTAAAATATGTGTTGTATATTTTATCCAATGTTACATTCCTTTTGTTAAATTCATTGATAAAATTCATGTGTAGCAGCCCGCTATTTCGCTATTCCCGCCGGCTCATTCTGTTGCAAAAATTACTTATATCTGTATATCTGTCATTAAAAATTTGTAAATGACTTTTCGTAGTGTTCTGGAAATCGATATGTAAATAATACATATAGTATAATAAATTTAATTTAATCTGTGTTCCTAATCGCTCGGACTGTTTTAATCGCAACTTTAATTTCTGATTTGTGATGAGCTATTATTTTCTTCGAGGAATCAAAACGCAGAATCTGCACATTCTTTTCTGAAACTACTTAATCTTCGAATATTTTCTCATGATTTCTCTTTCTTGCTTTCTGCTTTCCCATTTACTTCTCTGTACCGTGCTCTCGTCATGGTTTTGGTTACTGAACCTTGATAATATTTTAAAAAATTGACTATATCTTAAGAATTAGGAAGTATAAAAACTTCTAAAACACTTCTCGGCTGTTTCTGCATGTCATGTTTTACACACATATATAATTTATGCAATAGAAATAAAAATAATTAAAATAGCCTTATAATTCTGCAACGCTGTTATTTCAAAATGAAAAAAAAAAAAAATTGTGTGAAATTCTTTATTTACTATGTTTGAAGAATTCTTTATTAAAAATGTTGCTTCAAAAATTTTTCATGTTGACAATTCAATTTTCTCGTATATTTCCACATAAAAATGTTAATTATCTGTGATTAAAAGAAATTTTTGTTTGTATATTATGAAACCAACACTTATCTAATAATAAAGGACAAAGTATATGTGTGTTAAATCTCTGTATAACATGCCGTTCGACCTAGAGCTTCCAAATTTGGCAAGATATAATATACTTTAGAGAATGAAAATATATAAATTAGAATAATTTTATTGACATTTTTGTTAATTAAAAAATAACTGATCATTTATTTTTCTGAAAATATTATAACATGGAACTCATTTTTGTGTTTATTTTAAAAATTATATCTTCTTTTTAGTGATAAAAACTTAATTGTCAGACTAATTTTAATTCTGATGCAACAATAAAATCCATTGTTGGAATTCGTTCAAAAAAAAATTTTTCATTTTCAATTCATTTTTTTTTTTTGCACAATTTTTAACCTTAGATTTTATTACAACAATGGAATTCAAGTAGGTTTCATTGTTCATCAATTGTTTAATGGCGGGGTTTTCTTACATTGTTGAAAGGTTAAGACGCATTATGCTAATGAAAATAATGCAGCAACATAAAGGAAATTTTAATTTTAAATTGGAATTAACGTAAATAAATTTGAAATATAGACGCCATTTTATCACTTTTGTTAAAAGAAAATTCGAGAAAAACAAGCTTATTAAAAGCATTCAAACCAGCCAAGCTCCGCTAATTATCGGCAGATTTCATATGAGGAATCGGTAAGTGCAATTATATTATTGCAAAAGACATTGTATAATTTGAAATATATTACTCTGGTCTTTAAGTTATTAATCTTGCTATGATCCTACACTATTAGGAAGATTCTTGTATTTAATAAATAGAAAAAAAAGCCATTACAACTTTAATGGTTAATACAAATCAATGCATGAAAATACTTTTTCAATTGAATTATGAAGAAATTTAATTGAAGAAATAAGAAAATTTAATTGATAAAGGATTCCTGGTGAACACCTAGTCGAAAAAGATATTGAGCACATAATATTTAACATGTTTAACAAAATTAGCAAAGGAATTGTAGGCATTTTTAATAAAAAAAGCAGGACAATTAAAATTAATCTTTTAAAATTAATTATCAATATGTCATTGATTTTTATAAATGATTTCTTAATGCTAATAAAACAACAGCATTTAAGCAGATTGAATACATCAATTGCATAATAAAATCTTAAATCTTACAATTCACAATTAAAGTATTTTTTAAGCGAGAATTTTTTTCTTTTATTGAACAAAATGTACAGCAATAAAATTATAAAGTAAATTAGAGGCCTTAAAAATTATTTACTCGTGATTACGACGATGAATGGTATAGAGGTATTATGCTAATAGAACAATATACTAACATGAAAAATGTTTAGTTTTGAAATGGAATTAACATAATTAAATTTTGAAATATAGACGTAATTTTAAGACTTTTGTTAGTAAAAAATTAAAAAAAAAAACAAGTGCAAATTAAAAGCATTCGAAGCAGTCAACTTCCGCTGAATATTATTTAATCATAATTGCCTTGCATGACCAGTTGCTTGTCGGGGCTATTGATTATATTTCATTTCAATATAATCTTTTATGCATAACTCGATGATTAGGAATTCTTTATCAAATATTCGAATTCCTCCAACGTTATATTAAGTGAGACATTAAAGCCGTGTTATTTTAACAGTTTTACACATATTCTGTTTATTTTGTACGTGAATATCTTTATTAGAGTTGTGGTATTATGACAGTCTTAAAAACTTAAGAGTTTGGGTAATCTACTTCAAATTGCACATTGTCTTTTGCGGTAATGTAATTTCACTTGCTGATTCCTCATATAAAATGCGCAGAAATTAAACAGTCTTTTTTTTTTCCTTGCCTTTTGACAATGATAAAATGTCGTATGATTAAATATTTGATAAACAATAAAACCAGTTTGAATTTCCTTAATTCAAACTGGTTCATTCAATATTAAATAATAATACTTAATGATGAAAATTAAAAATAATATTAAATTGAAGAAAAAATTTGCTCGGTAACTAAATTGGTACCATTACAAAGACAGCTAATTTTTAAAAAAAGTAGTTTTAAATAAAAAAAAAATTCAAATCAGCTTGGTATAATAAATGGTGCAAGTTTTTTGGAATTGACACAGAAAAAACTGCGAAATCTTGCTTAATTAAATAAAATTTCACAAAAAATTGCCCTTCGATGCTCATTTTCAGCTTCTAAAGTATATCTGTGACAAATCAGAAGTTCTATCATTGATACACACATACAATCTTTATTATTAGTAAAGATCATTATGTGTATTATTAAAACATTGCTTAAATGCACTTAATATACAGACTTACTTGATATAGGCAGCTTAGAATGTAACCATATACAAAAAATACAATTGGCGATATGGCTCTTTCAGAATCTTTCATTGCCAATTCTATACTGGAATAGAAATTAATAAATTCATCCATTGCTTCATGTATAGAATGACTTTTAATTTGCACTCTTTGCGCCAATGCTTTATTGAGCGCCACAATTATACAAAACTGATAGGCGCAGAGGATCAAAACCATGCCTGGAAAAGTGTACATTGTTATCAAGTCCATGCATTCCAAAAATGATGAAAGGGCGTAAAATAAAGTGCCAATAATTCGATTATTATTACTAGGTAACCAACCGAAAAAGAAATAATCTTGGTACATAACAATAGATGTTTCTGTGTCACAATCATATACATACAACGCAATGAACAGAATGCTGACAACAGAACAAATTGTGAAACTCATGAATATACGAGGCATAACAGTTGGATGGCGTTCTGTTCTAATAGTGCAAAGCAAATCGTATGAATTTTTCAATGACAGTCGTATAAGTTTGAGATTTTTCAAAAGCAGAACTCGCAAAGCGACAACTATTAAGGTACCACTGCTCAAAGATATGCTCAATCCAAGAGAGGTACTAAATTCGAAATAGGAACGAATATCTATAAGCAAAAGATACGCCACATAAATGTTCATTATTGAGAATAATCGAAGTATTTTGCATCTTTCTTTTGATGCTGCTTCTTCTGTAGATATGTTAAGGCCGAAGAAAGTAAAGATTTTCTTCAAAAGACGGAAGCCATTTTCAGTTTCGATAGTTAGGTTAGTTCTCTTGTTATAGTCAAGTTCGGAATTTAGTTTTTCCGGTGACGAAAGGTGTATCGTAGAAGATTCGTAAAGATTCATATCACAACGGAGCTTCGTGTTTGGAATCTAAGAACGTGGGAAAAGAAAAATGGGCCACTGTTTTATCTCTCATGGACGTAATATTATTTGTAGAGCCTCTAGAAGAAACCGATATACTCCAACTGTTAACTATTTCTAAATGAAGTGTCATCATTCAAAGCTATTTCTAAATGAAATGTTGATTTCCCCGGAAATTGTTGGCATTGCTATTAATAATAAGAAACTCACAAGAAAAAAGAGCAGAATCAATCAATCTATTATAATCAACCGAACATCAGTTCGACATGAAATTAATTAACTCAAACATGTTGTATTGCATGGACGAGAATATTTGTATTTGTTGCCAGAGCAACAAGAACAACAGAGTAACAATGTGTAAGTTAGTATAATGGAATGTAAGGGAAGACAGACATATATTCTATTGGCTTTAGCCTATTAAGGCAACATTCAGAGGCGGATTTAGGTAATTTATAGCCCCAGGCAATGCACAATATGAACCCCCCTCCTCTCGATAAGATAATCAATTTAGTTTCACATTTCCGCATGTTTTGTAACACGCATTTGATTTCCTTTTTTCCTTTCTCACATACGTAGTATAGAGAAAGTAAAGTTATCGTCAAAAAATTCAAATCCAGATTTTGATGAATCTCCACTTTTTAGACCTCTTTAAGTTCAAAAAGCATATTTTTGGAAAATGTTCGTCTGTCTGTCTATGACAATGATAAATAAAAAATGCTTTGAATTTGACGAATGAAATTTGGTGTACGGTCTTTACACGAAATTTGCAGATTTCTCTGAAATTTTGAAATCATTTGTCCGGCTATCCAATATAAATTAATACAGTAAGTGCAAAACGAAGAGAGCTAGATAGATAAAATTCGGTACACAGATTTAACATTTATAGTATAGGCAGCTGTCAAATTTCAAACTAAATCCAACTATGGATTGACTGTTTGTTTGTTGGTCTGTGCTTTCAGAAACATGTAGATGCGATAATTAAAAAAATGCAATCACTTAAATAAATTTGGTATGTGAAATTTTTGTTTCAATCGGTTGAGAAAAACGTGTCTAAAACACAAATTCGATTTTTGAATGCTTTTAACGCAAGTCAAGAATTAATCACCAAATAATTTTTTAAGGATGCCCCGATAGATACAGTAAAAATGATAAATCCACGCCAAAGGTTGATATTTACACCTTTATTGGAGACTATGCGAGAAAGTTTGGAGGAGATCATTTTCGCTTGTTGAACACTTGAATGATTTACTTTGGGTTAAACTTTTTTTTTATTTTATTAACTTTTTAAAAATATGTATTTATTATGGTTCCAGACTACCCTGCATCCACATTTGTACACAATATTATTGAAGCAGACATTCAGTACTATATATTAAGTGAATGTAATGAGACATATATAATATAGGAAGACATATTAGATTAAGATTAATATTATTTTAATACTTTATCACTCACATAATTTGTATTTTTTTTTAAAAAAAAAACTTATTTATTTGACAGCTAGGAAAATAAAGTTAAAAAAAACCTGCTTGCCTGGGGCTTTTTCCCATCTGTTAGGTTCCAGACAGCTGCATAGATTGAAATGATAAGTATTTAATAAATAAAAGACATTAATCTTTTGTGAAAAAGAAGAGAAAAAAAAAACTAAATTCATTCCACTAGATGTCGTTGTTTAAGTTAAAAATAGAATTTTCACTGTGTTAATAAATTTTTTCCGAATTTGAAATATCATCTTGAAATTTCAACTGAAATTCTTGTATATTCATTTAACCCTTATGTTCATTTTGAATAGCATACCATATTTACAACTTTATAAAAATCTACTACCACTATAAAATAATTTTTAACTTAGTTTTATTAAACTTATTTTTATTTATTTATTTATTAATTAATTAATTTATTTATTTATTAAACTTATTTTTATAGCGTAAAGAAGCTACCTATGTATATATTTTTTTGCTTTTCTTCAAAAAAGCAACCTTGCCATGATAAGGGTTAACCCTTTCTAGGGCCATGGGAAGTATGCTTCCCACCAAATTCATCAATCTTTGTATGGAATTATGTAGTTTTGCGTAAGTTCTGACAAATTTTTCAATCAGACGCAAACTTAGAGGCTTCATTTCCTTATCTCACACAAAATGGTGTGTTTTGATTTGTTACTTAATTATCAATTAACCAAATTAATTAATTAATCTAAAGAAATTTATCTAATAAGCTAAATGAGTCACTTTTCTTAAGCCAATCACAATCTTATCAAAAAATATTTTAATATATCATGACTAGAAAAAAATAGCCCTTTAAAGGGTTAAATAAATAATTTCTAGAGCTGTTTACACTACGATATTTTTGGGAATCAGAATCTTAGGATTACAATTTTTTTTTTTGTTCTATTTCTTCAGCGAGCAATTTCCTCGAAGACTTATTAATAAGAATCGAGGGGAAGGGGGAGTGGAGATAATTGTGACTTTTCATTATTTCTACTGCTAGTTTCAGTATTCTGAGACGACTACTTTTCGACGATTCTATCTCATTAAAGGGGGAGACGCGGAAGGATGAGCACATTTCCGGAATTCTTCGTTATTCTTTGACCTTGATTTTCGCCCTATTAGATACTTTTCTGCACAATTTTTTTCACGTGTATGTGAGTATGGTGTCGTTTCCGACCGTATTATTTTAATTCAGTCTGCGAGTAATTCGAGTTTACTTTATTGTTAAATGTAAACATTCTCTCCTTTCATCTTTCCTCTCACCCATATTTTGACGAATTAAACCAATCCTAACGCATGCGCAAAAGCGCGGAGGGTTTTAGAATCCGTTGTCAAACAATATATGTATCATTTTTTGCAGAGCAGATAAAAATATATTTTTTTATTTGATAATGTTTTAACTAATGTTCATTCGATATCGATATGTATTGAAATATTTCATGATTTAACATTAAATGAAATGCATTGATTTTAATCATGGGCTTTTATTTAACCAATTTAGTCTGGTATTTCTCAATTTTATTAGTAATCATCACACTTTTACGAAAAATAAAAGCAATTTGAATCATTCTCAGTATTAGAGCAAAATATATTCTCTTTATAAACTAGAATGATGTATTAAATATAAACTTTTTTTTGTTAATAAAAGACATTTAGATACTTGTTAAACTTTTCTTGGTTATATGATAATTACCCGAAGCCTAAAAAACTTTCTAAGTGAATATTTATTTTGTAATCATATTAACAACAATCAATACACTACAGCAAAAGAAGTTTATAATCTGCTTTTGTATTTCAAAAATTGCAGACGATTTTTTTTGTTGGCATTTAATTTAATACAATGCAGCCTTTTCTTTTTGGGATTTTAACCACAGTATGAATCAAATACACACTACATTTCAAAGCTCTAATAAGTGCTCCTTATTGAGAGGTTATAAAACACATCGGTGATTGATATTTTAATAAAGCGATTATGGACAATTGAAGTATAGGGTCTCTTAAACTAATATTGTTGGCTAATTAGAATTTTTATTAAAACATATTATTATGATGTCAGTTATCAAAAGTATTTGTTTTTAATATATGCCATTGCAAGAGTGCAAATTATAATATTATCTTCTAAAAAATTGAAAAACTTATAGAAATGATAGATAAAACCTAAAAAATTAAATTGAAGTTATTAAATTAATTATATCAGATAGAATTTCATTCATCAGGTATTCTAAATAACGTTGTTCATTTTTGCTTAGTATCCAATATATCAGGGCAACTTATGATAATTTTGAAATTAAATTTATTAATGAATTCTCATGAAGCAAATTTATGATATTTTATAATATGATGTGAATCATATATGTATCACTAAGTTCAAACATAAAAAAAAGAGTTTATAAAAAACATGTGGTGTACCGATGATTTGCACTCATCAAACCTATTTTGCTGAATGAATTAAAAAAAAACAAACATAATATATAATTACTTTTTTATTTTTAGTAACCTAATCGCCTTTGGCGACCAGTTTGTTCAATCAGATTATTGCCTTTTTTAGGCTATTAAATTAATCATACGAATGCATTAAAAAAAAATTTCATCTTGTTATTTGACATGACTAAAAGACATGAAATCAATCGAAATAATTTACTGAAAATTAAAAAAGGGCGCAAAGGGCACATATTACGAAATAAAAGCGAAAATGAAAATCTTGGTTGCTGAGTTAATGATTAGCAAAAGCATAAGGGCCGTCGTGGTCTGGTGGCGTTGTCTCAGCTTCGGAACCGGAAAGTTTCAAGTTCGAGACCAGATTCCACCGAAGAACCGTCGTGTAAGCGTTTGTGGAGTACGCCAAATCCATCTGGGCTAAACGTCCTCTTGCTGGTATAACGCGGAAGTTTGGAGCGGTGGTGTCAGCTCAGGTGTCGTTCTTGTCATCTGACCTCGGCTCAAAATTACGAGGTCCATCCCAAAATAGCCCTAGTATTGTTTTAAAACGGGATATTATAAGTGAACTAAACTGAACGTGGCAAAAACATGCGATTGAATGTTTGATGGATAAGTTGAAGTTCCATCATCAGATTTAAAAACATTTTTATAGCATGCATCAAATTGAATTAGAAAATATTATTAAAATGAGGGGAAAAACTTTGGGGAATGGAATCGATATTATTTACCTCTCATCTTGCATTATATGCATTATAAATTATTTTAGCCAATTTAATACAACTATTTGAAGTAGTTTAAAATATAATGGGTAGTCAAAATGAATTTAGAAAAATAATTATTCTAAAATTCTATATTTACAACAGAGAATTTTAAATTAAAATAGAAACTTTTATTAAATTTTTTATTATCTTAAGAATTATTTTCTGCTAATTTTAATTCTTAAGAAAATAAAAAGCCCACTTTTATAAGATAATGGGCTTTTAGATAAGATTTGAAAAATAAGAACATCTATTTCTATAGGCAATATAGCGATTACACATCTGGTGCCGGTTAAGCCTATTTTTGTGTACGATTAAATTTTTTGTTTGAAGCCTGTTTCATAATTGTTGGTGATATAGCAAACCCTCTCCAGAACATTTTAAATAAAAACCCTCTCCAGAACATTTTTAATAATATTTTGCTGTTCATTCGAAGTGTTGAATTCACTGCAGCTGTAAAAAGGTTCACTTATGCAGTCTGAAATTTTTTCCGACAGTTTGTTTACATGACTGTTGCCATTCGATAATAAGTAATAAAGGCGATTTCTGAGCCATGACGTTAGTGTTTTATATACAGAGATTCGAATCAAAAAGCAGGTTGCCAGGAGTGAATAAAGTTTTTAACATTATGGCAATTAACATGTTAAAAATGTATAAATTTAGAATCATATATATATGTACGTATTCAAGACTTTTTTTAATATTTATAGACAGAGTGGGCACAACGGTTTTCTCTTATTACAAATCGTCAGCATGGAATAATCGTTGAAAATAGAAATATAGCCCTTATAGAGTTTTTACTTTCTTTTATACATAGTATAGAGAAAGTATATTAACCACTTAACTGTTTTATTTTCTTTACTATCTAATAAGATGACACCTTCTATTTTGGGAATGTTTTCTTATTTTGCTTCAAATGAGAATCCATTGAATACTTGACTTATCTATGTATTCGAAGTAATTTTAATATTGAATTATAATCGTTATGAATGGTTTATTTTTTGCTTATAACTATCAAAATTCTATAAATCGATGCAGGTATGACACTCGGGCAATACAGTTAAGCGGTTAATTGTAAAAAAAAAAAAAAAAAAAAAAAAAAATCCATCTCGAAATTTCGAAGGATCTCCATGTTTTAAATCTCCCTAAGTTCGAAAAACACTTTTTTGAAAAATGTCCGTCTGTCTGGCTGTGACAAGGATAACTTATAAACGCTTTGAGCTAACACTTGAAATTTTGTATGTGGTCTTTGCACCAAATTTGCAGATTTCGATCAAAATTTGCGTAAAATCTGTTCAGAGGAAGTCCAGTCCAAATATAATTTAACATGATAATTACAAAACAAAGAGAGCTAGATAGATAAAATTTGGTGCGCAAACTTAACATCTATAGTGTAGACATCCGTCAAACTTTGAATCAAATGCAACTGTGGTTGACTGTATATCCGTCTGAACTTTCAAATACTCGTAAACGCGGTAATTCAAAAGCGCAATGACTTCAATATACCAAATATGGTATGGAACTTTGTGACTGAAAGTGCAGTTTAGTGTCAAATTATTGTTTCAATCGGTAAAAAGAAACGGGTCTAAAACAAAAAATCCGATTTTTTGATGCTATTAACGCATGCCGGGGATTAATCGCCTAATAACTCGCCAAAGACAACACGATAAATTTAGAAAAAATGCTAAATTCCCGCCAAAAAATATTTCACAACGCCAATATCATGTAAGTACGTTCTCTGAGATGACAAATTTATTGGAGAGTATGCGAGAAAGTTTTGGAGAGACCACTCCACTGGTTTTGCTTTCAAATAGATAGTGCTTTCAATTCATAAATTAAAACATAATTTTTAACGAAAAGAGACTAATAAAAAACATTTGCAAAACAACAAAAATGTATTTTTTTATTCCAGGGGAAAAATCTGACATTTCTCATTAAGATGAGTTTTTATTTCGTTTTGGATATTTTCCATACCATTTCATGATGCTGAAACGTGAGATTAGGATACGAGATGCATTGCAGAAAAATCGTATCGTAAGTGGCGAGAATCGGATTGCCATGGCATTCTTCGAGCTACAATCTTAATATATATAAATTACGTGTCACGTTGATTGTCCGCGATGGACTCCTAAACTACTTAACCGATTTTAATCAAATTTGCACACCGTGTGCAGTTTGATCTAACTTACAAGATAGGATAGCCCTTTTTTTTAATTTTTAATTAGAATTTTAATTATTTATTAAAAACTAACTTTCCCGCCAAAAAAATCTTTGGAGGGAAATCAAAACCGCCAAATGAGTATGGCTTCAGTTTCTTTTCCCCAACAGTCATGAGGCTAGGCTTAAGATTTTTCGGCTGATTACTTGAAACGATTCTATTTATTTTCTTAATGTTTGATGCATTTAAAATTAAACATTGTTAATTAATCGATCTTTCAGATTCATTCTTAAGTACTTTTGAATTAAAATAAAACAGAATAAAGGAAATTAAAAATGTCTAATCTGCATAGCGTTAACCCAACTGGCGTAGAAAAACTCATGCATTTGCGTTACCGTAACTGGAGTTGAAAATTCAAGCATGCGCATTGTGTTCTGATTGTTGACATGACAACCATTATCAACGGATGATTTAAATTATTTTTAGGTTAGTTGCATGCTTTTGTAATTAAATTGTATTTATGTTAGTTATATATTTTTTGTATACGTTTATAGTTTTAAGTACATCGTTTTTTTAGTTTTTTTTTAACCTGTTTTCAACCGATTATTTTAAACGATTCGTTTTATTTTCTTAGTGTTTGATGCATTTAAAATTAAACATTATTAATTAATCATTCTGGTCATAATGAATCTGAGAATATTTTGTTTACAAATTCTTGAGATATTTCATAAATTAGGAAAGATATTCTTTAGTGCCCATAAAGTTTAAACGCTCAATAATTGTTTTCAGTAATCATATTACAAAAAAATACTTTGTTTCAGCAAAAAATATTATTATATTAATTGCAGATTAATCCTTTCCACTTTAATTTATAGTATAAATTCTACGGGAACTAACAGAAAATTAGAGAGATACATATTACGTTATGACTGAAGGCGTTTATAATATTATTAGAGAATTATATGACTATCAAAATTTGAAGTTTTAAAATATTTTGATGAAGAAGCTATTAAAGTAGGAATTGCATAAAATATTTAATTATTAAAATTTTAACGAACATTAAGATTGGCGAACCGGCTGGTCGCCAAAGGCGGCTAGTTGGTATATATATTGAAATTTGTTAAGGTAATTGGTCTTAATATAAGTTTGATTATGATATTTACTATTTAGTAAAATATATATCAAAATATAATAGATTTTGTGTAATAAACTTTTCTAATCAGGAAATTATATATAAATCATCCTGCATCATTTTAGTCAATTTAATACAAGAACTTACAGTAGTGAAGAAATATATAGGACAGTTGGAATGAATTTAATATAAATATTTATTATAATATTTATTTAAGTGAATTGTAAATAAAAAAATAACAAGTAGAAAATAATTGATATAAAAAAGAATTCTGCTTTTTGGATTCTGAAATATGTTTCTAAAAAAGGCTAAAACATTTGGCATATTATAGATATAGAAAATTAATCTTATATGTGAAACAAAATAGTATATAAAATATGGCATGCGATTTAAAAATATTAGACTGAATTTATTTATATTATTATCATGTGAGAACATGATGATGTTTTGTTGTGAGGCTTTTAAAGCCTCAAAATGTATGGGCAGAAAATTGGCGATTTATCGCTTTTTAGGCATCAATTTTTCATTCTTAGGCTATTAGAAATGATAAAGAAGATTGTCACGTTTGGCGACTTATCGCCAACAAAATGTCACAATTTGGCTTGTTTGTCCGCCATGTACCCGATTCTTTTGTCCAATAAAGGACATGAGTTTCAGGAAGTGCCCTAAGAAGGTATCGAAAGGTGTGTGTGTGTGTAATATATATATATATACAGGGTGAGTCTAAAATCATGGGACAACTTTGAAGGGTGGTAGAACTCATTATAACAAACAATTATTGTACAGGAATATATGACTGGGAGTGACGCGTTGAGGCACAAACAGAAAAAAAAATAACACATTAACGGAATCATAAAATGTTCATTAGCAGTAAACTTAACCAGTGATTCCGTACAGAAAATGTTAAAACAGTTGCTTGAAATTGCTGGATGTTACTTTTGGGGTGCGCTGGATTGGGCTTTTTGGGCCAGCCTGTTCGCCAAATTTATTTTCCTATGGGGGCATTTGAAAGCCTTAATTTACGAGACTTCAGTTGACTCCATTGATGAACTCGTTGCTCAACTATCCTGTGCGTACGTGAAATACCCGAGCTATGGGAATCTGTTCACCAATCACTCCACCGAGGCTACTAAGCTTGCATTACAGTCCGTGGCCGCAGTATTGAGCATTTTTTGTAAAAATTGTTGTAAAAAAATCATTTAGCGACAACGTTGTAAATAAACAATGTTTTTCTTTTCATATTTTTTTTGTGTGTGTGTTTGTGCCTCAACGCGTCACTTCCGGTCATATATTCCTATACAATAATTGTTTGTTATAGTGAGCTCTATCATCCCTCAAAGTTTGTCCCATGATTTTAGACACAGCTTATATATATAAATAAACGAAATATATACATATATAATGAATATATATATATTAATATATATAAATTACGTGTCACGTTGTTTGTCCGCGATGGACTCCTAAACTACTTAACCGATTTTAATCAAATTTGCACACCGTATGCAGTTTGATCTAACTTAAAAGATAGGATAGCCCTTTTTTGAATTTTTAATTTGAATTTTAATTATTAATTAAAAACTTACTTTCCCGCCAAAAAAATCTTTCATTTTCTCCACCGCCAAATGAATACGGCTTCAATTTTTTTCCCAACAGTCATGAGGCTAGGCTTAAGATTTTTCGGCTGATTATTTGAAACGATTCTATTTATTTTCTTAATGTTTGATGCATTTAAAATTAAACATTGTTAATTAATCGATCTTTCAGATTCATTCTTAAGTACTTTTGAATTAAAATAAAACAGAATAAAGGAAATTAAAAATTTCTAATCTGCATAGCGTTACTCCAACTGGCGTAGAAAAACTCATGCATTTGCGTTACGTTTCGAATCCGAATGTTCGAATTATTTATGATCCTATCCGAAAACGTTTCTCAGGAATAAGATATCATTTTCCACAATTATTTTTTAAAGCGTACAATAAATTTGATACGTTGCAACGGATTAAGTATCACGATCTTATGTTTGAATTTTGTATTACTGTGCACGGTGGCAATTCTCAGAAATAAGATATTTTATTTGAAAATGATTAATTACAAACGTTTTAACGGATCACTGATTAATATAACATACTAAAATTCTGCTTTTTTTTAATTATAAAGAAGTTTGGGAAAATACTTGGAGGTGCACACGGATAATTATTATTTTTCGTTTTGAATGAATTCCGATTCTTTATCTGACTGTTTACTAAGAAAAATGTTGTACGGCAATAACATTTGTTACCTTCATTGAATTTTCAATTAAATGATTTTATTTCTTTCGTTAAGGATATCGTAAAAAAGGTAAGTGAACGAGCCAATAATGAGTTCCTCTAATCGGATAATAAAAAAATATTAACTCATTTGTATGCTAAATGAAATTTAATCTTTTTTTATATAAATTTTGAAGATATGATAATAAAGAATGGTTACAATAATCGTTTCAGTTTTTCATTTCTTTACTAATAAACTGCATGTATGTATCAAGTTATGTCAGCTATCATCAACTCAACTGTCATTCACTTCAGCTACAATGCTTATCATTATTTAATAAATGTTTCTGAAACTGATTTCATTTTGTAAATGAATTTAGAATTATTGCAACAGACAAATGTATCAATAACGGAATAAATCTCATGGCAAATTCATGTGTGGAATATAGAATTTTTTTTTTTTAAATCTTTTCTTTAAGCTAAGGAAGCCAGAATCTGTATCACTGAAGTTAGAGGATTTATTATACATCATAAAGGGTTTATACTAAGAAGGAAGGTATTAAGAAGGAACAAATTATTTGTTGATTATTTGACAGTCACAATTATCTGTTAGCTCCAAGCGATTCTAACAGATGGCGGTATCTGTTGACTAGATTGAGTAAGTATTCTAACAGATGGCGCTGTGTTAAAAGTACCAACGTTTCACATAAGCTACAATTTAATGGCATAACCACCACGTGTTGCTGAGGCTAAAGTATAAGTTACATTTATTTCGTAGTAAATGCAATACAATGAAATTCAATTGTTCTTACTTTTTCAATTTTTGGTATTAGCATAGCTGACCACGTGTTATTTAGAGAAGTATAAATTGAATTCATATTATAGTAAAAGTAATACAGTGGAATTCTTCTTGCTTTTTAATTATTAGTGCTTCATTGCTCAACAATCTTTAATTAAAATGCATGTTTAAAACAATCATTCTTATGGCGAAGTGTTGAAACGCTTCGATTGGCCATAAACATGCGCGTTCAATTGCAAAATGATCCATCAGCACAAATATTTTCTGAAAAATTACTAGATATTGAGAACGGTAAAATAGAACTGCAACCAAATACGCAATGCATTAAACTGCCAGACAATTTCTGCACTGTTCTTCAGGGAAAAAATGAATTGATTCAGAGTATTTTTCCGGATATACAGAGTAATTACTTGAATCATAACTGGCTCAGTGATCGGGCTATTTTGGCAGCCAAAAATGTTGATGTTGACGAAATTAACTTCCAAATACAACAGTTGTTGCCAGGCGATCTGATGTCTTTTAAATCAATCGATACTGTTGTTGATAAAAATGATAGTGTAAATTTTCCAATTGAATTTCTAAATTCACTAGATATACCTGGAATGCCACCACATAACCTTCGATTAAAGATTGGTTCACCTATTATTCTCCTGCGTAATTTGAATCCACCTCGATTATGCAACGGTACGCGTTTGGTCATCAAAAAGATCACCGGAAATATACTTGAAGCTACCATTTTAACTGGAAAGTTTAAATGAGAAGTGGTCATGTTGCCACGTATTCCGATGATACCATCAGAATCTACGATACCCTTCAAAAGATTACAGTTTCCACTTCGTTTAGCTTTTGCCATGTCTATAAATAAGTCTCAAGGCCAAACAATGTCCATTTGTGGTTTAGATTTGGAAAATCCATGTTTTTCTCATGGGCAACTATATGTTGCATGTTCACGTGTAGGAAAACCGTCAAATCTATTTGTGTTAGCTAAAGATAGGTTAACCAAAAATATTGTGCACCGATTAGTGCTAAATTAAATTGAAATTAAAAGTATTTATAATTCAAAATAATAAACATTATTGTCAAAGATTTAAAACTATCTGCCCTGCCTACCTCATTTATAAGTTTAAGTGTTACGTATTTTTTTCTAACAACTTTGTAATGTACTCATTTGTTACAAACTTGAATACCAAAAATATAAAAATTTAATTTTTTTTCTTTTTTGTATGGATTTTTGCTCAATATCAACGGTAGTAGAAAATCAATCATGGAGGTCCCCATGTTTTTTTACAAATGGCATCTGTGTAAAAAAGCATGGTGGTCCCCATGACTGGTGTTCTCCTACCGTTTCCCTTGAATAGTTTACTACTATGTAATATAACAAAAATCTTAGCCACAGCAACGAGTGGCCGGGTCTGCTAGTAAGTATATAAAATAAGGAATATATATATATATATATATATATATATATATATATATATATATATATATATATATATATATATATATATATATATATATATATATATAAATTACGTGTCACGTTGTTTGTCCGCGATGGACTCCTAAACTACTTAACCGATTTTAATCAAATTTGCACACCGTGTGTAGTTTGATCTAACTTAAAAGATAGGATAGCCCTTTTTTTGAATTTTTAATTAGAATTTTAATTATTAATTAAAAAATAACTTTCCTGCCAAAAAAATTGTTTCATTTTCCCCACCGCCAAATGAGTACCGCTTCAGTTTTTTTTTTTCCAACAGTCATGAGGCTAGGCTTAAGATTTTTCGGCTGATTATTTAAAACGATTCTATTTATTTTTTTAATGTTTGATGCATTTAAAATTAAACATTGTTAATGAATCGATCTTTCAGATTCATTCTTAAGTACTTTTGAATTAAAATAAAACAGAATAAAGGAAATTAAAAATTTCTAATCTGCATAGCGTTACCCCAACTGGCGTAGAAAAACTCACGCATTTGCGTTACGTTTCGAATCAGAATGTTCGAATTATTTATGATCCTATCCGAAAACGTTTCTCAGGAATAAGATATCATTTTCCACAATTATTTTTTAATGCATACAATAAATTTGATACGTTGCAACGGATTAAATATCACGATCTTATGTTTCAATTTTGTATTACTGTGCACGGTGGCAATTCTCAGAAATAAGATATTTTATTTGAAAATGATTAATTACAAACGTTTTAACGGATCACTGATTAATATAACATACTAAAATTCTGCTTTTTTTTAATTATAAAGAAGTTTGGGAAAATACTTGGAGGTGCACACGGATAATTATTACTTTTCGTTTTGAATGAATTCCGATTCTTTATTTGACTGTTTACTAAGAAAAATGTTGTACGGCAATAACATTTGTTACCTTCATTGAATTTTCAATTAAATGATTTTATTTCTTTTGTTAAGCATATCGTAAAAAAGGTAAGTGAACGAGCCAATAATGAGTTCCTCTAATCGGATAATAAAAAAATATTAACTCATTTGTATGCTAAATGAAATTTAATCTTTTTTATATAAATTATTGAAGATATGATAATAAAAAATGGTTACAATAATCGTTTCAGTTTTTCATTTCTTTACTAATAAACTGCATGTACGTATCAAGTTATGTCAGCTATCATTCAATTCAGCTACAATGCTTATCATTATTTAATAAATGTTTCTGAAACTGATTTCATTTTGTAAATGAATTCTGAATTATTGCAACAGACAAATGTATCAATGACGGAATAAATCTCGTGGCAACTTCATGTGTGGAATATAGAACTTTTTTTTTAAATCTTTCCTTTAAGCTGAGGAAGCCAGAATCGGTATCACTGAAGTTAGAGGATTTATTATACATCATAAAGGGTTTATACTAAGAAGGAAGGTTTTAAGAAGACAAATTATTTGTTCATTATTTGACAGTCACAATTATCTGTTAGCTCCAAGCGATTCTAACAGATGGCGGTATCTGTTGACTGGATTGAGTAAGTATTCAAACAGATGGCGCTGTGTTAAAAGTACCAACGTTTCACATAAGCTGCAATTTAATGGCATAACCACCACGTGTTGCTAAGGCTAAAGTATAAGTTAAATTTATTTCGTAGCAAACGCAATACAATGAAATTCAATTGTTCTTACTTTTTCAATTTTTGGTATTAGCATAGCCGACCACGTGTTATTTAGAGAAGTATAAATTGAATTCATATTATAGTAAATGTAATACAGTGGAATTCTTCTTGCTTTTTAATTATTAGTGCTTCATTGCTCAACAATCTTTAATTAAAATGCATGTTTAAAACAATCATTCTTATGGCGAAGTGTTGAAACGCTTCGATTGGCCATAAACATGCGCGTACAGTTGCAAAATGATCCATCAGCACAAATATTTTCTGAACAATTACTAGATATTGGGAACGGTAAAATAGAACTGCAACCAAATACGCAATGCATTAAACTGCCAGACAATTTCTGCACTGTTCTTGAGGGAAAAATGAATTGATTCAGAGTATTTTTCCGGATATACAGAGTAATTACTTGAATCATAACTCGCTCAGTTATCGGGCTATTTTGGCAGCCAAAAATGTTGATGTTGACGAAATTAACCACATAACCTTCGATTAAAGATTCGTTCACCTATTATTCTCCTTCCGTAATTTGAATCCATCTCGATTATGCAACGGTACGCGTTTAGTCATCAAAAAGATCACCGGAAATATACTCGAAGCTACTATTTTAACTGGAAAGTTTAAAGGAGAAGTGGTCCTGTTGCCACGTGTTCCGATGATACCATCAGAATCTACGATACCCTTCAAAAGGTTACAGTTTCCAATTCGCTTAGCTTTTGCCATGTCTATAAATAAGTCTCAAGGCCAAACAATGTCCATTTGTGGTTTAGATTTGGAAAATCCATGTTTTTTTCATGGGCAACTATATGTTGCATGTTCACGTGTAGGAAAACCGTCAAATCTATTTGAGTTAGCTAAAGACTGGTTAACCAAAAATATTGTGCACCGATTAGTGCTAAATTAAATTGGAATTAAAAGTATTTATAATTCAAATTAATAAACATTAAAATAGTTTTAAATCTTTTATTAATAAACATTAATAAAAGATTTAAAACTATCTGCCCTACCTACCTCATTTATAAGTTTAAGTGTTACGTGTTTTTTACTAACAACTTTGTAATGTACTCATTTGTTACAAACTTGAAAACAAAAAATAAAGAAATTTAATTTTTTTTTGTATTGATTTTTGCTCAATATCAACGGTAGTAGAAAATCAATCATGGAGGTCCCCATGTTTTTTTTTACAAATGGCATCTGTGTAAAAAAGCATGGTGGTCCCCATGACTGGTGTTCTCCTACCGTTTCCCTTGATTAGTTTACTACTATGTAATATAACAAAAACCTTAGCCACAGCAACGAGTGGCCGGGTCTGCTAGTGTATATATATATATATATATATATATATATATATATATATATATATATATATATATATATATATATATATATATATATATATATATATATATATTCTGGCCCTGAGAAAAAGTTTTGCAACTTAACCTATTTTGAGACAAAAAAAAAAAAAAAAAAAAAACGGCGCATGCTAATCTTATAGTCACGTGATTGTTTCAAACTGATTGAAACTGGTTAATGACTTAAATTAATTTAGAAAAACAATGACAAAAATAATTTCTCACAAGTTAACTAGATATTTGTGATAGAGAAATTCTATTTTATCTATACATAGCATAGATAAAATAGAGTTTTGTTTAAATAAAAATGCGAGTTCGCAAATTGTACAGACTAAGTCTATGACAAAGGATACCGACGTGCTCTGATTGATTTAAGCCTTGGCATCTTTTTGGCAATGTTTTGCACTCATAATAATGTAGTTTTCGCTTATTTGGCTCAAACCTTGTACCTTTCATTAGTTTTATGGAAGATACGAGTGAATATCAACACGATCTAATTTTTATTAATATAATTGTTTTCTCTAAATATTACTACTAATACAAATTATTATTAATAAATAATAATAATAAAAAGTACTAATAATACTAGTAATACGAGTAACTAATGTTGTTTATGCAAAGAAGTACAAAAACTATATGAAAGTAATAACTCAACATATGATGCAGCAATTAAATAATTTTTATTTTTCTATGATTTTCGTGCCTTTATTAGATAATTTATGAAGTCATTGAAACTTGTTGCTGAACGTTTGTTATTTTCCCATCGACTACATATGGGGAGATGATTACTGAATGCCCAAAACGTATAAATATGTAAGCTTTAATGGAATATGTGATTTCGTAAGCTAATTTTTTTAGTTATATCAAAATAAAACTAAGAAGAAACACACACAAAAAATATTTTTAATAAATTGTAATTTTTATATTTCCTGAATTTAGGTTTCAAGATTTGATTTTTTCTGCTGTATATGTGTTCCAGATTAATATTACATGTAAACCGTAAAAAATAGAGAGGGGATAAATTCACATATTTTATTTATTTTTATGAAAATATATTTCGGCATGGCATCTTTTTGGCAAAACATTGCCAAAAATATGCCAAGGCTTAAACCAATCAGAGCACGTCGGTACCCTTTGCCATAGACTTAGTCTGCACAATTTGCGAACTCGCAATAAAAATAGGTTTAGGTTAAAATGGGATTTTGTAGGGCATTTATTGGGGAATCTTTTAATACATTGAAGTCATATCAAAATTAAAAAAGGAGTTATATAATTACGATTTTAATTATTTTCGTATTACGATTTGTGCATGCGTAATACACTTATCCGCGCATGTACGAAAACATCAAATTGCGCATGCGCAAATATCAAGAGCTGTGGTATGAATATGCGATACATTTCTTTGTTTACGCCTGATTTTAAGCTGGTATTCAAAGCTCATTATGCCCCATAAAATTAACTTATATTGGAGATATTTGTACCGTTTTGTTGGGCATTTATTGGGGAACGTTTTATTATATTGAAATCATATATAAAAAAAGGAGTTTTAAAATTGAACCGGAACCGGAGTTTAACCCCTTATTCGCCAAATTACGATAACGCGCCAAAGCTGGAAACCTCCAGACTGGCAAACTTATTATCTCTCGCCTTTATTATGCGCTATGATTGGACATTGCTCCCTCGCTTTTGAACATTTCGTAAAACACGGCGCAAGACCGTTGTCGGCGAGTTGGCGATTTTTGAAAATTGTGCAAAGCAGGGGGTTAAACTCCGGTCGTACCAATTGCGATTTTAATTATTTCAAGGACAAACGTTTTACACTGCTGGAATTGACTTAAGCGAAGGTTTTACTCATGGACAACTTTATGTGGCACTTTCTAGAGTTGCACTCAAACAAAATCTTTTTGCCTTAGCACCAGGAGGAAAAACAGCCAATATCGTTTGCAAAGAAATATTACGAAGCACGCTGAATTTTATTTTCATATCAAATTATACAGACTTGATAAACAAGTGTGGAACAATGGGTACAATGAGTTATTTGTATAATCAAAATCGCTTTTCTATTGTATATTTTTAGTGTATTGTTTTGTCTATGAACATATCATATTTTTACTTTTTTAACAGTAAAAATATTTGGAACAGTTTTGATATACAGTCAATTTCGCCCCCCCCCAAAAAAAATAATAATTTATTTCCAAATTTTAGCGACATGGCAGAACGTGGCGCGAATTGCGGCAATAGCGCCACCGAAAAATTGCCCACCTCGCAAGACGCCAAATGACTGTATATCAAAGCTTAACTAATATTTCTGAATGTGTGCAAAATAAAAATGATTTTGTAGTTATTTTTGATTATTTCTAAATATATTTTTATATTTGTTTGATGTTGCGTGACATGCCCATGTCATATCGGGTGGAGGTAGACTTAAGTTTAAAGTTAATTTTTTCTCTTGGGCGTTATGCCACGGGAAACGCTGGTGGGTACTTCTAGTATTTTTATAAACTGTAATTATAAAATTAAAAATTAACTATAAACACATGATTTTGCACAGATTTTATTTTTGTTATTGCAAACTGTTTGTCAAATCATTTTCTATTAAGAATTGAATTAAATTCAATCACGTACAATACAATAATACCACTCGTATAGTGACTATTTGTACAAATTTAACATTAGATATTTTTCTGTGAACCTTGCATTAACAGTAATATTTCAAAATACGCATTGTGGTTGTTGGTTCCAAATTGCAGTAACTAATTTTAATAAAGATAATTGCAAACAAACAGATAAACAAAGAAATAAATTTTATTTGTCAATACAAAACATGCATTTTGTACATTGAATGCAGAGTCACAATATGAATGAATGATAAAGCTGCTGCATAAGTAGGGAGAGAAACATATGTCCTGCAAGAGAAAGATATGTATGTAAACACAAGAGCAAACAGGATTTTTTCAATACAAAAACAAAAAGTAACTGATATATAAACAGATAAAAGCGGACTCGTCCGATTTCACTTACAATAGTATTCGTAAATAATGTACTAATACCTTTAATTGAATGCAGTTATGTCATGTACATCACATACGCTTAGAGTGCCTTAATTTATTTTGACTAAAATAACTTCCTCAATTTATTTTGATTAAAATAAATTAAGGCACTTCCAGCGTGTTTGATGTACATGGCATAACTGCATTCAATTAAAGAGGGAAATAAATAAAGATCGAATTAGAAAAACCTTTGATAATTTGATTTAAAATATCTACAATTTAATATCTGAAAATAAACTTAAATGTGCTCTGTTTATTAGAAATGCCGGACTAATTTATATATTTATTACAATACCAAGCATATATATAAATTCTACACATACAAGCCCAGTCGCTTTCTCTTCAGAATTTACTTTTTACTGTAATGACATTTCATTAGTTCACAATAATAATTATAAACATAATTTTGCGGATGTGGGGTCGAAAGGAAGAAACTTTTGAAATTTTAATTTCGATTTATTTCATGACGAGAGTCATATTATGTTCAAAGGAAAAGCGATAAGAGATGAATCAGTCTACATCGCGATGCAAGAGCAAAAGAGACATTTTTCTCTTCAGTTATTTCGCTATGGGATTCACATGTCGATGTAGGCTTGAGAATCTAGGTATCTTTGAAAGGTATGTGTAAGTAATAAGTATTTTTATCCCTTCGTTCCTGATTCGTGAATAACGGAGTCGGCAATATTGTTAAGCCCTTGTTAGAAATAGTTAAAATAAAAAGGGGGAATGTGATCAGGAAATAAGTAAGTAATAAATAAAGTGAACATGGGCTAAATTAAGGTAAAAATCAGGAAGTTAAACAGTATTTAAGCATTAGTTAACCCTTTAAAGGGCCATTTTTTTCTAGTCATATTATGTTAAAATATTTTTAACCTTGAAATTAGAATAAGAAAAGGGATTCATTTAGCTTATTAGATAAATTTAGTTTAATTAATTAATTTGGTTAATTAATAATTAAGTAACAAATCAAGACACATCATTTTGTCTGAGATAAAGAACTGAAGCATCTAAGCTTCTGTCTTTCTAAAAAAATTTGTCAGAACTTATGCCAACCTAATTTCATACAAAGATTGATAAATTTGGTGGGAAGCATACTTTCCACGGCCCTAGAAAGGGTTAAAAAATATGTTTAAAACGATTAATTGAAATATTAAATTATATCTTGTCATTTTTAATGAATATTGATGTAATTTTAAAAGTAAATGTACAATAAGTAAATGTATGAGGTAAGAATGTTCGAGTGAGATATTCCATATAAAATTCTAAAATATCACGAGCATCATTTCAAGCAGTTCTTTAATCCATATTTGGGACCGGTTATTATATGTCTCATATTAAGTTGTTTCTCAGATTATATGTATTGCTATTATCTATGAAATCTTTAATTTTATAATCAAATGTCTAAATGATATGTTTTCATACATTTTATTTTCCTTATATTTCATAAGCATTCCCTAGAATTCTTGCAATGATTGTACTTTTTAGAGACTATAAATAAAATAAAGTATATACTAGACCACCAATTTTTAAAAAAATCATTTTCAATTTCTAAAAGAAATTTGGCGCAGTATAGTCAAAACCATGGCTCTTATGCCAATAATAATAAAAAAAAAAAAATCTAAAAAAATTGCCCATCATGTAAAATTAAAGCTCGACTTAAGAATAAGATGCGGTAAGCAAAATTGAATATCTTTTCGCCAAATGTGGCGATTTTGAAAACTTTTATAGCAACCCTAAAAGGCGTTTTTGACTGTTTTTATATCTATTCAATACGGCAGATTTTTTTGCGTGTATTTGGATGTTGGTATGATTTTGGCAGCATTTGCTTGATGAGAAACCGAATCAAATTTTCTGAAATCTTATCAAAATTATTTTAATATTAAACGATTATTAGTGGTGTAGAGACCAGGGAGGGGGCAAGGAGTATTGAAGCTCCAGGGCCAGTCATATGGAGAGCTATCGGAACAAAATATTAATGCGCTAATGTTATTTTTTAAATGAAATGAAATTTCATGAAGGAATGAAAAATTATATTATGTTCCGGATACCTATTACCTTCGTTACGCCAATGAGGATTACATAATAGATTTTTATTTATTTATTATACACGCCTTTTGGCATTTAAATTAAAATATGTATCATTAATTTTAAAGTTGGATATCAAATAGAAATCTATACTTTACCTGTACATTTTAAACACGTGTTTCTTTACAAAGCTCTGAATATAGACTATAAAGGTACTAGATATTTGATAAATCAGCATCTATCTCCTTATTCTTGGTTAAAAGGCTGCAAAGCTGAAAATAAAACAAAAGGTAATTATAAAACTCCATATACAACAATTTCTAAGATAAATCAACAAATTAATAGATGATGTTTAAGATGAAAATGACAGCGTCATATTTATAAAATTATTTTTAATCCCGTATCCTTTAAAGGAAGTAATTATATACATTTAAAAAAAATTATTTGTTAAAAATTATTTGTTTAAATGCATGTTCCCATTTATGGTCAAATAAAATGTTATATATATTTAATTATTGCATTCATTCACAAGTACATTATCATTTAACGTGTTATTTTGTCTTTTTTACTTGATAGTTATTATAATTAAAAAGCATTATTATTTGTAACTCCTCAGTCTAGTTTTTCTCTATGCCAACGAAATCCAGACTTCTATTCCGTTTTTAGAAGCGAACTTCTAGCAATCGAGGAGGGACTTAAGACCATTTTACATGAAAATAATTATAAGAACATTTAGATTCTTACTGATAGCCGCAGCTCAATGGAACACCTTAACAACTGGACCTATGTTGGAGATAAAGCAAGTTTGTCTATTCTTCAGAAGTTGAAGCTGATTTCACTCCAATATGATACTCATTTCCAGTGGATCCCATCTCACGTGGATCTACTTAGTAACGAAATAGCAGACAGGCTTGCAAAGAAAGGAAGCAGCCTAGCGACTTCATCTTCTGCTGAGCTCACATGCTTAGAACTGTTCTCTCAGGCGAAATTCACAAGAAGAATTGGATGGTTCCCCCTACTCATGATTCGTATAGAGCCAATAAGCCGGGGCAGTCCTTAATTCTTCCTTGTGATAGAAAAACCAACACTTGCCTGTCGCGCCTTACCAGTGGCCACCTTAAATGTCTTTTCTTTTCTCAGAATGAAAAATATTACCCTCTTTGCCCGAAATGCTGCCAAGATCAGGCTTCTGTTGAACATATTCTAGACTGTTTAGGACTTCTTTGGGGAGAAATTTTTTTCTTCTCCCTTCCTCGTTTTTGTCTTTCTTCTTGTTAACGGATTTTTGGATTTCATCTGACTAAGTCAGGCTATGGAGATTAGCAGCAACAACAACAACAACAACAATTCTCAAGCGCATTAATAATTTAACATGTTATTTTGTCTTTTTTAACTGATAGTTATTATAATTAAAAACATTTTTTAATTATGAAAATAGTGGGAAAAAATTATAACATCAAACTATCATTAAATAAATATGTTTACATTTTAAGATGAAACCTCTGATGGTAATCTCGAGCGCGTGCTGTGCATTGACTGAGGGATCTTAGGGAAAATTATCGTAAGAGTCTAAAATAGTGATATTAGAAGCTTCATAACTTGATCAGTTTTAATCGTAAAAGAGTGAAATTTGTTCATGTATTGTTTGAATGATCATTATGTCGAAAATATTTTACTAAATATGACTAATAGGACCAGAATACTGTATAAAAATTTGATATCATATTTTTTTAGAAATATGTTTACAGACTCGGACAACATAAAATTTTTTACTTCGTTTAAACATTTTATATATACGCATATCTCTATCTGTAGAATAAAAATTTAACTATTGGACCACAATTATAAAATTATAGAGTGGGCACCTTATATACAACATATGTTCTATATGTAATGTAATCAATATTTTTATACATGACTGTCCTTTTTTGCCATTTTTTTACATTTTAAATATTTATTTTTGCTGATATATTTATATATATTCAAACAATTTTCAATCAATTCATCTATCGTTCAATTTTGTTTTCACTGTCTAAAATACTTATATGCTGTGTTTATACTATATTTCTTCTGTATTTCTTAAATTTTAGAGAATTTCGTTAATTAAAATCTGTTATGTCTTTCATGTATCATATATTTTCAAATATTTCCTTATTCTGTATGCGGATAAGTGTATAAATATCTGAAAAACCGAGCTTCACTCAGCATTTTTTTTTTTTTTTTTTTTTTTTTGTAAAATCGTGTTTTTTTTTTTTTTTTTTTTTGTAAAATCGTGTTTTTTTTTTTTTTTTTTTTTTTTTTGTAAAATCGTGTTTTTTTTTTTTTTTTTTTTTTTTTTTTTTTTTGAGAAAATATTTAGATACGAATCACATACTGATTAATATGAATATTTTTCAATTTCACCTACATATGAATTGGTTATTTAAATACAAAAAAAAATCATGAATACACTTAGTTATTCGAAACAATCCAGTTACAGTATTATATTTAGTATAGTTATATACAGTATAATAGTATAGTTATATTACAGTATTCCTTTTACAATTATCATTACTTATATTTTTGAGCTTACACTCATTTTTACCATTTTGCAACAAGATGGCGCTGTATGATACTGTGTCACCATGAGAGCAGATATGCTCTAATAGTTAGTTAAAAAAATGTTTTTTCATGTGTGTCTGTGTGTGTGTGTGTGTGTGTGTGTGTGTGTGTGTAAAATCGCGGTTTTTCAGGAGAGGCACCTACATAGATAAACTTAAAAAGCAAAAGCTTATCTAAATATAAAATTTGATTCAAATCGTTAGATCCATTCCCGAGGTACACGAAGTAATTAAATTATTTATATATATACAAAAATAAGATTTATTTATATATGTATTCAATTATAAGTTATAAGATGTAAATTATTTCATGATTATTTTATATGTGGAGTTCCATGGGGTTTTTGCATTTGTTCTATGATATTTTATACACTTCCAGTCGATCTTTAAAACATTCTAAACTCTTTGGGAGACTATGTCAAAGAGTGGTTAAAATTAAACTTTACCTCATTATGTGCTTCTTCTAGTTGGTGCCTCAATGAGTTTACTTTCTCTTCCAGCGATATGTTTTCGAGGCATTTTGCCGAATACTTTTCTGTGATTTCCAGAATTTCAGCTTTTAAATTTTCCAGATCATTCCTGAGAGGAAAAGAAAGAAACAAAAATTGAAAAACACATCTTATTCAATATTTTTTCATTAACAACAACATTTTACAAGGATATTAATTAAAGTTTTCTATATTTGACATTAAACTGCATTATGGTATTAAAAATCGTATATTGCAATATCTTGTTTTTATTTTTCTAACATATGAAGTAAATTGAATATATGTAGTTCATTAAAGAAACATTAGCCACTTCATATCATATGCAATCCTCATTTCACGTCATCGTACAACACACAATTAAGTTGAAAACCAAATTTCATATTTAAGAAAAAATTATGCTTGCGTGTTTATGAAAATAGAAATAAGCACATGTGCTTATAAATTTTACTGGAATAATAATAAGCCATAAGGCGAGAGGATACCAGAGTTTCGAGACAAGTTCTGTAGCCAAGAAATTACTTTATTGATCAACAGGAATGCACTGTCACATTCCAAGTAGTTTCTTTGTGCTACAATACAACGTTCTTGCCAGATATCTCTTGAATGAGCTTTGCAAAACTCCTTCTTGAAACGGGTCAAATACCATCTCCGATTCATATTGAATTTCTCGCCGTCTTCTAGTAATAAGTGCATATGTTATTCAAAGCACTTTGCGCAATTCATGGTAATATTACTGTAAAGTTACTGCATCATATGTAACCACCTATGCAGCAAGTTGCACATCGGAGGCTTTGTAGCTTCAATTTCGGAGATGAATGTTCCATACTAAAAACCCGATTCACACAAAGAACAGTCGTTGTCACGTGTCACGATAGTTGAGTAGATAAACGGACTTTCTTCCATCACCTGAGTAAGAATTGGATGAAGGACAAGGAATACAGCAGAGTGGACAATTGACATAAGGAGCCGGCGTGAATGATAGCAGTAGATTGCCATGACAACGATGAAAAAGGTGGTTGAGTTAAGTGGAAAAATGGCGTGTCTAGAACTTCTTAAATGTAAATAACCAAAATGAATGTATGAAATATTATTTTAGGTTTCTTAAATAAAGAACGATTTATAGAATCCTTCCTTAATAATTGACTACGATATAACAGGATTTAAAATACCACCAACGTTGAGATATCATACCGTGTAAACAACTCAATTATACATTGAATGTGTCGAGGCCAAATGTCCTCCATTTATTATGGCGCGAACTTTTGGAGAAAGGGTGATGGTTTGGGTGGCATTCACTTGATCTGATCTTGATTCAAAATTATAGCGTACACCCTAAGATAGCTCTGGTGTAGCTTCAAAATAGGGGCAAATATAACTAAATTAAATTGAGACAAATTTGTTAGGTTTCACACAAATTCTCATTCGCTTGTCGTTCATATTGATATACAGAAAGTATAAATGCATATAGTCACTAAAGCACGAATTGTACAGCTACTAGTGCACATTAAACGACCCCTACTGGCAGACTGACTGTTGAGAATCAGTGATCCCCAAGACTGTGTGGACGGTTTGCTAATGCTATCTCGTGGCAAGCAGTACAATTAGTCTTGAAACATTTCGATACTCTTTCGGACATTAGAACAATTGAAATGATTATAAAATTGTAGGGATATACTTTTGACTTATATGATAGACTATAGCATGAAAGCACTCATTTAAAGAAAGAGATAAAAAGTCTGTATTTTTTTTACCCGAAAATAATTACCGATATATTTGAATTGAATCTATTACAATCAGCCTTACATAAATTTCAAGATACAATGATTTAACAATTATTTTTATTCAGAGTGAAATATTTGCATATTAATCACATTTTTAGTTCTTAAGTGCTATCTAAAACATATTCGGTAACAAACAACGCAGGTAATTACTTAAACTTAAAAATAAAGAATACTCAAAAGATATTAATTACCTGTATTTGCAGTAGAATGATTCGTGATCACCATGTTGAAGTTTTTTCAACAACTCCTCTCGCATTTGCTCAGTTTCTTCTTTCAGCTGCTGTTCATGTGACCTTTTGATGGCTTCCAAAGCTGCAAGAGAGAATTTTTAAATGAATTTAAAGTTAAATCTTTTTACTTTAGATCAGAGTTCCGCAAACATATCCCTCTCGAGATACCAGAATGAAGTTCCGGGATGGCACAAAAAGCTTTACTATGCTATTTCTATCAGGTAATTACTACCGCAACCTCAAATTTATAAAACAAATAAACAAACAAATAAAAAGCATTGATTAATGATAGTAAAAAAAGATATTCAATTAAAATAGTTATTAAGCCATTTTATGGAAATATTCCACCCAAAAGTACATTTTTTTCATATTTGCGCATAAATGTTGAAGATATTGGAATAAAAATCTTCTGCAATAGTTTTCGAGGTTGGAGCACTTTTTTTTTTAAAAAGAAAATGTTGGAAGTATATAAAAAGAAAGTATTGTAATCACCAAAAAATTCGAACTCAAGACTTTATCTTATCTCCGAGTTTCAGATCTCTCTAAATCCGAAGAATACAATCTTGGAATAATGTTTGTATGTCTATTCATTCGTCTGTCTATCTACCCGATAAATCAAAAATGCTCTGCGCTAGAAGAATGAAATTTGGGAGGGGGATGTAGATTTAACACTCTATTCGTAGATTTCTGTCAAATTTTGAACGAAATCCATTCAGAAGGAGTCTGTCTTTTCGGCTGCCCGAAAACAAGGGAACACAACAATTAGAAAACATAAAGAGCTAGACAGATCAAACTTGGTACACAGATTAAGCATCTAAACTAAGGATCTGTATCCGATTTGGAGCCAAATCCATCAAGAAGTTGACTGCCTGTCAGTCTGTACTTTTGCATTTATGTAGACGCGGCAATTCAAAGAAGCAACAATTTAAGTAATGAAATTTGATATGTGATCGTGCGCTACAATTGTAGTTTTATGTCAAATTTTGTTTTTTAGAGGTCCGAAATAAGGCAACCAAAATGCATATTTGATCTTCTAGTATTGTATATTAACCTAAGAAAACGATCAATCGCCATTGATCGTAAGCTAGATTTAATAAAAATGCTAGATTCATGCCAAAGATAGATATATCGTAATTATTGATCGTCAATAACATATAGTGAATACACAAGTACCGGGTTTTTTTATTATACGATAAAGCACAAAACTCTCATATGCGGATTTTTAAAAATTAAAATTTGAGCACTCGTGTGGCATCCACATGGCCTTTTCCAAGGTTCACAATTTAATGCGTGTTAAAGAGGTATAGTACTTTTATTAGAGAATATGCGTCAGAGTTTTGGAAAGATCACTCCTGTTGGTTTATAAATAAATACATTTAGGACTCTAAAGCTCATTTTTAGCAACAGCTATAAACTATTTTAAAATAAGAGAACTTATTCCAAACAATTAACAGTAAAATTTAGCGAATGACTTAAAAACATCATAAACAAAGGATCGAGGCTATTTAGGCTCATTTTCAGCGCCAGTCACCTTTGGTTGACGAATGAGAAAATCCCTTATTTTAGATTAGGACCACGGGACAGAACTAACTCTACTAAACAAAAAACGAAATCCTCCTACAAAGCGATGGCCAGTATTCTACTTAGTAAAAGAGTATCTGTCCCGTAGTAAAGCTCTTACAAAACTCTAGTCTGGACTGAATTTTCACTTTCGTCATACTAAGATAACTTGAGTTGCAAATAAGCCTAAACAGAGGCTTCAAATGGGTTTGGAGTGAAGCAATATTAAAATTGGGGGAACAAAATTACCAGCACGTTTTCTTTTTCAGACTTTGCAGGGCTTGTGGAAATTATACAAGTCATTTTGTCCCTCATAATTTCATTAAAAAATTGGAAATTCTTTGCACGCGTTTTGATTTTTACTTCAAATTTGGGAGGATTATTCTCAATTAATCGATTGATTTTAATTAAAACTTAATATGTTTAAGAAATGCCATTTGGCACAGAATAAAAAAAAACTTGATTATAATAACCCATAATAATAATAATAATACTAATTTACGAAATATAATTAAAAATCATAGCAAAAATTTAAAAAAAATAAGAAAAATAGTAAACATTAAAAAAAAAATATTCTATCAATGTTCAAAAAGTAGAAAATCATTTTATCACAACTGTCAGAAGTCAAAATAAAATTGAAAAAACATGAGAGATACAATCAATACAATAAGGAAACTAAGCCATAGTAGAAACTGAAAGAATGATGTGATATAAATTACAATTCTAATTTACTTAGAACATTTCTATCAGCGTTTTACATTTTATTAAATTTTTTGACATACAGATTTTTAATGAATATTATTTTTAACTTTTTAATACATAAATAACTGCATTTTTATTTTTTTAATTTCTATCATTATTTAAAGCATTCAAAGCATTTTCTTATTTATTTTGTAATTTTCGAATGTTCGTAAATGACTTGTGGACGAAAACTGTTAACGTCACTTCCAGGTTTCGACTAATGCTTTTTTAAAAATAATCTCTTGTATACGAAATGTATAGAACGAATTGTCATCGTCTAAAAATTCGAACTCGAGATTTTGATGTATGTCCGCATTCCGGACCTTCCCCAGTTTGGGAAACACAGTTTTGGCATTACACCTGTCTGTCTGTCTGTTAGCACGATAACTCAAAAACGCTGTGAGCTAGATAGATGAAATTCAAAATATGATCTAAAAGCCAAATGTGTAGATTTCTCCCAAATTTTGGGCGAAATCCAATCAAAAGAAGTACATCTGTCCGGATATAAGAATATAAGTAAACACTAATCTTTTGAGGCACAGTGGCTTCGTTTGAGTCCGCCTAGCCTTTTATTTTTTCTCATCCGACTGACACAGTGACTTCAACTGAATCCATCTGCTCTCAGCTCTACGTAATGCTGCCGAAAAAATTAATAAATTGTCCTTTTCATTTTTTTATTGTGTATTTAGTTTAATTTCATCCTTTCCACCTTAAATTCAGTAGTTCTATGTTCGGTGTTTTAAAAAGGATAACTGTAAAAAGAAGAGAGCTACATGGATGAAATTTTCTATACACTGTTAACATATAAACTATAGATACTAATCCAATTTGGAAACAAATCTGTAAAGGGATTGGCCGGGGTTGTTGTTTTGTAATTTCACAAGCATGTATATGCGGTAACTCTGAAATGCAATAACTTGAAAATATATACAATCTTGTAAGTTATTTTGCGGTTACTATTACAATTCTGTACCAAATTGTAAGTTCATCTGGTTGCAAAAACACGTCTAAAATATAAATATATTTTTGTATATTATTAACTGCATGCCAGGGATAAATCGCCAAATAATTACCAAAGATCACATGCTAGAATCAGTAAAAACATCAGATTCCCGCCATAGATCTATATTTCGCATCTACTGTTCGATAATGTCACGTTAGACATTTGTCCACAATTCTACCCGAGGGGAAAGTGGTAATAGAATATGCGAGAAAGTTTCTGTGAGACCACTTACCGCTTGTTAAAAAAAACAAAGAATGAAAAAACGATAAACCCGCCTTTAACCCTAGAGTAAGAATGAAAAATAAAAGAAGCAGATAGGAGAGGTAAAAAAATCTCGGAAGAGAAGTAAGAAAAGTAGGCGGATTAGAATTCATTTCTCGCCTGTTAAGTTTTAATGGAATAAAATATAGCAAATAAGCGAGGATATTTACCAGTTATTGTTGCCTGAGCTTCCAGTTCCAAGGCCTTTTCTTTCTCCGCTTGGAGCATAGATAATTCGTCTTTGTGTTTCTTCTCCATTTCGCTTGTTATCCGATAGTGAGAATTTTCAATGGCTACGAGTCCTTTCTTGAACATTTCCTGTGTAAGTTGCAACATGAATTAATAAATATCAGCCATGGTAAAATTCAAGCATGAAATATTATAATTCAAATCAGATTTTACAGATATGTTACCACAACTTTATTTTCTCTGTTCTCTGTTTTTCTTTTTTTTTATTTCCTCGTATATGTAGTATAGAGAAAGTATAGTAATCGTCAAAGAGTACGAACTCAAAGTTTTGATGAATCTTTACATTTTTTTATCTCTCTGGGTTAAAATTACACATTTTTAGAAAATGTCTGTTACTAAAAGTTAATATTTTGTAACTACTGCACGCCAATGCCATGTAAGGGTCTCTAATATTACAAGTTTATTAGAACATATGCGAGAAGGTTTTGGGGAGACCACTCTCGTAGTTTTAATTTTTGCATAAGAAATACGGTAAAAATGATGAAAATGAAAAAATGAATTTTATTGTGCAACTTGCTGCGCCAAGGATACCAAGTCGCCAATAAAGATGGCGGACAAAGTAAACAAATTCTGCTGCGGAACAGATACGGTTACTAATTCAGACGATTTTTTAAAGCGCATACTGACAGTTAAAAAATGCAAAAGAATAAATATTTTCTGTTCGTATTCACATTAAAAATAAAATTGCAGTGTTTTATTAGTTGTAAAAAAACTTTTAATTATAATAAAGAACAAAATTAAAATCTTTAATCGATATTTTTTTATTATTTTTAATTTAACATTTTTCATAAAATAGTTGTAGTTTATGTACAACTCAACCATTGAAAAAAGTAGTAAACAAAACATCATTAGGGTTGCTAGAACATCATTAGGGTTGCTAGAAGAGCGTTCCATTGGGTTGCCATATTGGCGACAAACTCGGGGGCACACTAATCTTCACTTCAACGAAGAAATACACTTTATAATCCGGGAAATATCCAGCTAGAGAAATGCCCAATTTTTTAAATGAACAAATTTAAATTAGTTCAATTAAAAAACAAATTTCCAATAGCAAAAATTCTGCTTATTACATGAAATATTATCAAGTGCACCAAATTATACTATGTATAATAAATATTATTTAAAATATTAATAACACTCCTACCCCAATATCATTGGAACCTGCGTGTTATGATTTGTTTTCCCCTATACGCCCTTCTGAGAACACCGGTCGAAAAGAGAAACCAGACTACTATATTGTAATGAAAGTCTACTATATTGTAATCATAAAAAAATCTATCTTGAAATTTCAATAAATTTTCAGCTTTTAGACCTTTATCAGTCCAGAAAATTACAATTTCGGAATTATGACTGTTTGTGAACAAAATGCGACAAATACTGTAACACAAAAACTCGAGATAGAAATAAAAAAAATATCAAGAGATCTTTGCATACAAATTGGCACATCTCTAATCAGTTTTCGGCGAAATTCTTCAAATGGCAGTCAGTTTATCTGTTTCGTTCGTATTCACATGGACACAATCATTCAAAAACACAATGACATAAAAAGATGAAATTTTGATATTATTTTTATAACCAAAATTGTAGACATATATTAAAGTTTGAACTAAATCCATCATCAAATTGAATATGCATCTATATATATTCATGTGTATGTCCTTGGTAATAGAAAAATTCTTATGCGTTCGAAATTTAAAGAACCCATAGCATAATTATTAATACCTCAAATTCTCATATTTAAAATTTGGTCTTATTCATAAAATAACATACTAAATTCCATAGATCAAAGTAGTTGCATTTTTAAGCAAGAGCGTTCACATATACATTAATATACAGATAAACAGATGGTTACCAAACAAACATACTTGATCTAAAATTCTTTACACATTTATATTGCCTCAGAAATCAGAATTGCCAGCAATCGCCGTGGTTCAATCGGCAGAACATCTCATTTCTGATTGGTTGGTCCATGGTGCGAATCCTAGCCACGATGTTTTATCCAAAGATTGTAATTCTTTTCTTTAAAGTGGTATCTATTGTTTATCTAAGATCCGGAAGGTTCTAGATCTTTCTTAAATATTCAAATTGGATTGTTCTCGAGGATTCTATATGTGTATAAAAGCTGAGTCCCATCAGTGACGGGTAAGTTCTCAGTCTCTTTCTGATGTGGGTTGCTTCGTTCTAATAAATCTAATTATTTGTTTAAATTAACGGCGTAGTTCTTTAAATCTTCATGACAATATTGTAATGCTAAAATTTTATATTAAATTTCATTTATCTAAGACTTTGCATTTTTGAGTTATTGTGTTCATGTGTACACGTGCAGACAGGCTTCCTTTGAATGGATTTTGCCAAAATTTGTTAGAAATTTATAAATTTGATATTATGACTTCATACCAAATTTCCTCCTTGCAGCTCAATGTGTTTTTGTGTCATTGTGTTCACAGACAAAAGAACAAATAGATATAATTTCAAAAATGTGCTTTTTCGAATAGCGGCCATGGAGATGTTAAACGTAAAGATAGAATTGGTGGAATATTTTGACGATTATTATATTTTCTCTTTGTATAGCAAGTAAAAAGAAATTGAATACTTACCTTAAGATCTTCTATTTCTACTTTGTACGCTTCCCTGATGCTGTCTTCGTTAACTTGATCAGTTTCGAAATGCAATTTTTGTTCATACAAGTCTTTGAGAGTTTGTATTTGTTCCTCGTATTCGTTCTGAAATAAACAAAAAAAAAATTTTTTTTGAGGGCAATTACTAAAACGTTAGGAAATATTTAATTAGAAACAACACATAACATAATAGACAAAATATTTTAGAAATACCATTTGTAAAAAATATTTAAATTAATTCATGCCACGTAAACAATGCAAAAATTTTTAAGCATTCTCCTTTATGCAGGCTAAAGTTTCTCATGCATGATCATGCAAGGTTTATCAATTATGCTCTTTACTTCTTTCAATTCTTTATTCACAAGAAAATATATTCAAAGATTTTCTTAAGCACATTAAAAATGATTCAAATCGAAAATTTCCAAAATCTATATTTCACAACGTCGATAATATCAAATATATTTCATAAAAATTACATGTTTTTGGCTTTCATAAAGACTTTATTACAAAGACTTGATAATAATTCTTTGATATTAACTTTCAGTCCTTTAAATTTATAGTTTAAAATCTATGATTAAAAGAATCAAAATGTTTAAATTTTATGACAGAATTTTTTAAAAATAAAATGACTCATTTTGCCATTGTGAAATCGTTTGCAATTACATCTACTGCGAAATATAAAAAGAACACGTTTATTTACAGAAACGCTCCTTTACATTTTTTAGTAATAAATTTTGATCGAAATAATGTAAATAAATTTATTATGTATTATTTTTTTCAAGAAATTAAAGACGATAAAATTAAATCCAAATCCTTACTTTTAAGCGCTGCAATTGTACTGTGGTGGATTCTAATTCGTTTTCCTTTTGTAGCATTTCTTGTTCGTGTACTTTGTTCTGAAAAAAATTTAAAAAACGCTTGCTTTTGAGAATATCTTTTTGCTTTGAAGAAAATCATTAAAAGGAATTGATTTTAAAATTTGCAGATTGATTAAAAATAATTACAGGTTATTTTTTTAATATTTAGGATAAATAGAGAAAAATAAAACTTTATATTATATTTTTAAGGTACGAATGTATATAGAATTTTTTTTATTGGAAAAGATATGGAAGTAGCTTTTGGAATCATTTCAAAAAATAATATACACACTCTTGATTAGAGTTATTCACCGAGAATTCATAAACATCAAAATAAGTCATTTAATTATATTGAAAAGTAAGCATTCTTATTTCTCAAATTAAAATAAATTAACATGATTTGTATATATTGCATTTATATAAATTTATATTTGCATTTATATACATTTTATTCTGTAGCAAATGTATATAATTTTTTTATTATAGTGCGTCTATTAAAAAAGAAAATTAAAAAAATTCCGCAGATCTGTAGTGTATCACATGCAAAAGAATTTAGATATTTATTTTAATTATAGTATTTTTATATTTGGCAGCATTTGTAATAATTACTTTAACGTTTCTTTAAGAATCGTTTGGTTTTGTTCTTTTCCTATGACTATATTAGAATTCTGAATATAGAGATGGAACTAATAGAAAGATAGATGTATTATTCTAATAAGAAGATTAATTAGAGGAATTTCAGCTATAATTTATTCGTAAGTAAAATTATATATAGTATATTTTTATGATATCCATAACTATAATTTATATGAAAATGATGCGATTCTGTCAATCTGTAATAAATATATGAAGAATATATTGAAATTTTTCGTTTGTAAAAGAAAAATTGTATTAGCTTTTTTCTAATTAAGACAATGATTCTAATCAAAAACAGAATTGTATTTTAATTTTAAATAATTTCTCAAAAAAAAAAAAAGGCTGAAAAATATTAAAATTAGGAAGGCCAGTATTAAAAGTTTTTCTAACATCTTTTACAATGTTTTAATTTTTTTCGAAAGTTTATTTTTTTTATTATAAGTGCAATTAATTTCCTTTATGAATACAAAAATTATAAATTACATTAATTGCATTAAATGTAATAGGCTTTTTCATAGAAATTCTTCTATGCGAACGCTATTGTTTTAAGCTCGTGTATATATATATATATATATATAATATTTTTCCTAGTTCATGCATGATTATTATACAAGTTCTTACGTCCAGTTATTAAAATTTAATAATATGTCATCAAAACTGAAAATTAGGATATTTAAAAAAAGAAATATATTTAATATTGTTATCTAAATAAACTTCCCCATTTTATACCTCATAACTTTGAGGTAATATTTAAGAGTATCTAACTTTTTACTTCTTATTTATCTTTCAACAAGTAATAAATTCAAGCAATATATTTTAAGCACGGATGAGATAATATCAGAAAATTACCACACAAAAATAGTGCTTATATTAAAAAAAATATTGTAGTAATAATTTACCTACTGCGAGGGAAATTAAAATTTGAAAGGCTTTTAGATGATTTCTTATAATGTGAATCGTTCATTGAAATCTATTCATTCATTTAAGATTAAAAAAACTACGGAATTAATGCATCTCCATGTGATCTCCATCTTCAAATATGCAGAACCAAAATAATTTCAAAATATCTATTGCATATTTTGCAACAAGGAAAAAAAATCGTGATATTATAATATAATGTAACACAACATGCAATTAGATGTTAATTTAAAATCTTTGTTACATTTGTTATGTAACTTTGACATCATATCTATTAATTTCATTAATATTAAAGAATCTTAATATTCAGGATCAATGACTTCTGTTTAAAATAAAAATCCAAAGATAGTAATGTTTTTGATTTCATTATGAATTTTCAAATGCAAAATATTATAATTTAGAATTTCAATTTCTAAAAATGTTTTTCAAGAATGGTGTTATTGAAATCATGTTTCTGATAGGAAATCCAAAATCATGTGTTTCTATTCTTTAAATACTTTTCTTTCGTAATTTTTCAGCACAAAAATTTATTTCTATAGTCAGAAATATATTACAGGTGTCAGCAAATTTTTATGCAATTCTTCCACACATCATAGCACAAAACATTTTATTTTATATTGAAGCTACGCAAGTAACCGATTTTTTAATAAATTAAAGACTTATTAGTGTTCTTTATGCCAAAAATACACAAATGGCTATTGATTACAATTAATCATGCTTTTATTGCTTTCGAATTTATATTTTTTATTGTAGTAATAAGTAACATAAACCAAATTACTTTTTTTAATTAATACTTTTAACCTTATTATAGAAAATGTTTCACAAAATTTACTTACACTTTTAGTCAAACATTCTTCTAATTGTTGCAGTTCTCGAGTATACTTTGATTCTAAAGCTTGTTTCTCCAGCTCATGCTGCTTTTCTGATGTACAAAATTTCTTTATCCATTTTTCGCATTCAGTACATGTAATACTGTTATTGCACGCGTCCTTCAAATTCCTTCCAGAAGAGCTTGAAAAATGACTATCACAATTGCTACAACTACCGCTTAAAACTGTTCTCATATTCTCAGCTTGGAAGTTCAGCATTTCACTTTTACGAGGATTATAAAAATTGTACTTATGAATGTATTCTACCCAGTTCATCTCCTGGGAAGGGTCAGACAAAAGATTATTGAGTAAGGTACACTGCAGACATTCGAAAAATCCTGGACTGGATAAAAAGTTCGATTTATTAAATTGGAGAGTTTTCCAAGTCTTATCAATGTATTCTTCGTCTGAAAGTACTGTATCGGAACTGGCATCAGAAACTGTTTCATCAAATATTGACTCTGAGAATAAACTATTTAAAATAACATACGAAACATTAAAGAAGGATAGTTCAGACACACAGTTGGTGATTTCCAAACGTTTAGCATCACTCAAACTCAACAATGAGATAGCACTTTCATGCACCATAGGACATTCATCTTTCAGTTCAGCCATAAATTTTTCAGAACTGTCCTTTATTGCTTTCTTAACTTCCGAACACCACAAATTGACTTTGTCTCGTTCTGCTTTAAGTAAAAAGGAAGTTTGGTTTCGTATGCCAGAAAGTTGTAATTCAGCAACCCGGTGGATATCTGTAGCGGTTGATGTAATATATTTCTCTAAAGAGTTAACTGTTAGTGGTTTATTTACATTACTATCTTTTACAGGTACTTCGATCAATGTATTACACAAATATTCATATTTGGTCTTTTTAGCTTCTGCCAGCGAATTCAAAATATGAGATCTTTGGTCATTTAAAAGCTGCAACCTTTCGGAAACTGTAGAAAACTGTTCATCTTCTTCATTTTGAGGAAGAAGTTTCTTTATAATAGGGCAAAAGAACCGAATTTGGGGGATGCCAGAAATCACATCTAAAACAGTTGAGATATCCTTATTTTCATATTCAGCAAACACTAAACATAAAGTTTTAATTAAGACTTTAAAAGCACATTCCATTACATCAAATTTGACTAAAGAATCGATACTGTCCACGCTGTCAACCCTCTCTAGAAGCCTCATAGCCTCAAATGCCATCAGCAAAGAATGGCATGTCTTTGCTTGCTTTGGTTCTTCAATGCCCTTCGGAGTTTCCGAACACATAGATGTTAACAGATCGATTACATTCTGAATAAGTACGTTTTTCTCATTGGCTAAGCTAGTTCCTTGTTTACAAATGTTACCCAAAGAAGTTTTTAACCATTTCAGAACCTTGCTCATTTTTCGAATAAATATACTTTGGCATTCTGAAAAATTAGCTGGGTATGCTTCTAAATATTTATTAATGCTTTTCAGATTCTTGTCAAGAGTAACAGCCCATGAATCATCTGACACCTCATCCATAGCACTAGATTCTTCAGCGTCTTTGACTTCCAATCTGATTCGAGGGCTTTCTCTTTCACTAGAACTGTTACTTTTTTCTGTGACTACACTACCAACGCTTTGGACTCTCGATACCAATGACTGCAATCGCGAAAAGAAACCTTTGGTAATATTAGATGATTGGTCAGTTGATGTACTAGTATTGCTAGCATCTGACAGTTCAGGTGATTTAACAATTTCGTCACGATTTGGTTGTACATCAGAAGAGCTATTTGCTGTTGAATCTTTGAGAATCGCTGTTTCAATTTCAGAGATTTTCTTTTCCAAATCACATAATTTAAGTTCATATTCTTTTGTTATAGTGAGACCTTCTTTGTTTTTCAAAGAGCTTCTTTTCCTTTCTTTGCTGTCACTTTTCAGAGACTTTTGCTTCAATTGCCGGTAATTCTTCTCCGCAAGAGTATATTTGGCAGTCAAATCGTCGATTTTAGCCGTCATTAAAGCTATCTGGGCATTGTGGTTCTCCTCTTTAACTTTCATATCCTGCTGGAGTTTATAAGAAAACATTTCTAAATTGTCAAAGTTAGCATGAGCTTCTTTTAGCTCTTTCTTCAATTTTCGAATTTCATCTTTGGCTGCCGCTAGCTTAGATTTAACCCTGAAGCACATACGGCATTCCGAACTTGCTTCTGAGTTGGAGGTTGAAGTATCAGAATTTCCACAAGGGGAAGATTTGCCAAAAGAAACATCAGGTGTTCCAAAAATCATTTCTTTTCCATTTAGATCTTTATCAGGCGACTGGTCTTCAAAATCTAATCGAAAAGCTATTCTTTCATCAACTCTCGAATGATCATCGAGTGGCTCATCTTGCAGTTTCGTAGATGAAACTGAGTGATCCCCATTGATCAGTTGACGCGATATTTCATCACTGTAATTTTCTTCTTCATTTATAATTAGATTATCCTGAAAAGAATGAAAAAAAAAATCTTTAACTCTTCAAATTTAATTGCAAAAAAAAAAAAATTATAACTTATTCTTTTGTTTATTTTTTTTTTAATATTATAAGCAGAGGAAGGATAAAAATTATAAGTCACTCACAATAAACCCGCACTTATTGTCAGTGCATTTATTGAATTCGAGTTCAAACTTTTATTTAATTTAGTAATTTATCAGAATTATGTACTTAATGAAACTGTAAATATGCTTAAATTTAAAAAGACCAACAAAAAAGCTACAGCAACATAATTTTAAATATAGTGCATTATTGAGAGAAAAATAAAAGATTTGCAAATCGCGTACTTTTTTTTGGAAAATAGTTTATCATTTGCAGTATGAAATAAATTGACAATAAAACAATTTATTGTTTATACGTTGTTACTATGGATGCTATTCTTAACAGTAATATTATTAAGAAAAGTGATTTCAGATTTTCAAAGAAAAAGTAAATAATAAAATAATTTTTAAATTGTTAAAAAATAATTAAAATAAATAAATAATTAATATTAAGAGATAAAAATTTAAATTAATTAGAATTAAATATTAAAAATAAAATAAATAAACAATGAAATTAAATAAGATTAAGAGATAAATAAGAATTGATTAATAATTATTATACTAATTATCATAAGTAAATATTATAATAAATATTATAATAAAAATTTAAATAATTAAAATTATTTATTTAAATAATTAATTTTATTAAATTACTTATTAATATAAATTAATTATATTAAATAATATAATAACTAAAATTATTATATAGCTATTCATTAAAAAATAAAGAAATATTTTTCAAGTTATAAACATTTTACCAAAATAAATAATTATAATTTGAAGAAAATTTTTACACTACTCTATTTTAGCCACGGTGTAAAAATTAGATGTTAATTGTTACAATACTAATAAACTTAGCAAATCTAAACAAAAAATAAGATTCCCCTAATTTTTATGCATATATCTAAAAACTTTGATTCCATAATGATAAAAAAACTTGAATTTTTAAGATTTATTTAACATTTAAAATCTGAGTTAAAATTATAAAAATAAGGATACCTTATCATAATTCAAATCCTCATGATTGCTGGAGTCATTTGCTATAAAATCTGTAGGAACTGGTGCCGATGTCTTCTGACCACAGCTACTCCGACTTCTCGATTTTTCTTTCACTAAAGACATCATGTTTCGATTTATTGGGGGAGATGGGGGTAAAGTTCTAGGCGACGACGATAGTTCGCTGACCTAGGACAGGGAGACATATAAACTTGAGAATTTTTTATGATTATTAAAATCTAAAACATTAGAAATTTCTCACGCATTTAAAAATCACCAAAGTATATACTTTAAATTAAAATGTATACAAAAATTCATGTATGGGAATAGCAGTGTATTTAAGACAGTATAGTCAGGTGATTGCAACTACCAACATTTAGCACAAAAGTGCGCGAAATCTAAATTAAAAAAACTGCAGCAAAATATATTCAGGATAATTAAAATAAATATCTAATAATCTCCTTTTTCCAGGCAGTATGTATAATCTAGGATTCTTCGAAACGCTGTAATTCAATATGAAATATTGTACATTTTTTAGGATTACCCATAATATTAATATATTTCGTCTTTATGCATTAATTTTATGAGCTCAGCCAATGTGAGAATTCCTTATTTCAAAACCCGGGGTAATATTTTCATACATGAAAACAGAATGTAGGTTTAGTTATATTAACGTCCCGTTTTTTTTTAAGGCAACACTAGGGCTATTTTGGGACGGACCTCGTAATTTTGAACCGCGGTCAGATGACGAGGACGACATCTGAGCTGGCACCCCCCTCTCCACACCACACCACACCAGTGGGAGGACGTTTGGTCATGACGGATTTAGCGTGCAACAGACCCCCTTACACGACGGTTCTTTGGAGGAATCGGGTCACGAACCTGAAACCCTCCGGTTCCGAAGCCGAGACCTTACCACCAGGCCACCGCGGACGAAAACAGAATGTAATCGTTCTATCTATATTAATAATTTGTCACTATTTACTTTTCTTTCCTGATTTTAGCTATGTGTTCGAACTATGTTTGGACCTAATGTGTTTAGCTATGTTTAGACCTAATCAGGGCTTTATCGAACGTGGCGATTTGGAGCTCATTTGGGTTAAAACAAAATTTTCGTGACAGCAGAAAATTGTGATTATGGTTGATTTTGTTCTTCAAAATAGAGTAATATATGAAATCTTTCGTAGATAAACGTATAATTTTATCAGAATGAATTTTCTTCTTAATTCCATAAAATAGCGCTTTTTTTATTTTTACTTTTATTGTTTTTATTAGAATAGAATCTCGACAATCTAGAGATAAGAGATGAAATTGACGGGATAATGTAAATTTATTAAAAATGCATTTTAGTAATAAATAATTACCATGTTCATTGCGAAAATAATATAAAGTTACAGAAGATTATGTTATATGAAATGAATATTATAAAATAAAATTCAAAATCTGAGCAGAAACCTGCTTACGTCACGCCAATGTCACTGACATTCGAATGGAGTGATTTATTTATTCTTTAAAACTTTTGATTCGCTCTGCTGAAAAAATTTCATTATGAGATCGATTGGATTAATACAGCACTGGATTTTAGATAGTTTACAATACAGTTGCTTGATTTTATTTCGCAAAAGTCGTTTTTCATTCTTATAAAAAATACATTTACCGAAATTTAATCCTTAAAGTCCTTTGAATTCAGAAATAATCATTAAACTTTGCAACACACGGGACTTTATAGTGAAATGTTCAGTTAGAAATTTATTTCAATACGTAACTTACTTAAATAAGTAGAAATTTTTAATTAATTTAAAACAAAAAGATTTTTATGCCAATGGAATTAAAACCAGACTCGATAAGTAACCTTCCAAATAAAATTTATCTTCTAATATTGTAAGAAATAATTAATACAATGCAATAGCTAAAAATAATTAGTATAGCTAATAGTTATCATTATATTATATTAGTTTAAAGAATAATTCATAAGTTTTCGTTCTGTTACATACAGCCTATTTTCAAAACAACCAGAATTTCAAAATAATAATTCATTTTTGTCTCGGTAAATGAATAGAAAAATATTTTTTTTAAGGATACCAAAAGACTTAAATTAGTATTTGCTAAAAAAAAATTCCTTTAATGCATTAAATCATCTGTTCTTTACTTTTAAGAATTCTTTTGTGGCACATACTAGATGATTTTGTTAAAAGAAAAAGGCAAACAGGAATTGAATCGCGTGTACAGGAAGTCTGGAAATCCCACACAAATGTCAATTTTCTTTCAGAATCAAATTTCATGATGTTATATTACGTCATTTTGAATGTGGAAACATTGTTGATTTATATTCTTTTCGCATCCGTATCATGAGGTTAACTGCTATTAATAATTAGTTAAGTTCTGTAGGAAGGAATTATGACGCCTTACGGATATAAATTTAACTATGCTAGTAACTATCGTAAAGGTCAAGCTACGCTTCTATACAAGTAGCTTCCTCATTAGGAATTAATAAAAATATTTAAAATAACATAATAAATGTACAAACTATTTCTCCCCTTTTCTGTCAAAAAAAAAAAAAAAAAGAAAGAAATTGCAGAAGCAACTTTTATAGTAGATTGCTGATTTAGCGATTTTTAGATAGTAAGATTTTTTTTTAAAGATCTTAGAAACAAGTTAATACAACAGCAATCCTCAGATAATTAAAAAAATGATACATTTGAAATTAAATACAAAAATTTTCAGTAAATAAAAGTTAAAAGAAATTTTAAAAATATTTTTGTCCGACTGCTCATTTATGAGCTGACGAATCGGAAATGCGAAGGATTTTCCTAAATCATGAATTCGAAGAACGTTAATCTTTTAAAAAGCCATTTTTTTCCAGTCATATAGCATAATAAAATATTTCTAGGATTGAGATTGACTTTAGAAAACTGATTCATTTATCTTATTAGATAAATTTAATTCAATTTATTAATTAATTTGATTAATTAATAAGTAACAAATCAAGGGACAACATTCTGTATGAGATAAGGAACTGACGCATCTAAATTCTTGTCTTATTGAAAAATTTGTCAGAACTTATATCAACCCACGTAACTTCACACAAAGATTGATGAATTTGGTAGTGAGCGCACTTTCCATGGCCGCAGAAAAGGTTAAATAAGATATAAAGGTACAATAGATTTTTCCAAATCAATCAAAGTCAGTTTGAAGTCCTCAAACTTCATCTATTTTTGGTAGTCCAAAACTAACTTAAATCAATATAAAGACATCTCTAAAAAAATAAATAAATAAAGCTGAAAAAAAATTTAAAACACATACCTCATCTTCATCCACCAATGAAAAATATTCAGACTGATCATCACTGGAGGTGGAAGAAGTTTCCAGAAGCGTGTTGCCATAGACATATGACAAAGAAGATAGACTAGACGGAGATGATATTCTCTCAGGTAACGTGAAATTACTAGAAGGAGAGGATATTCTTTCTGTATGATGGTAATTGTGTTCAGGTAGTACGATTTCGCTGCAAATAAAATCTTCCTTTGATGCTGAACTCCACAGGTTGGATGCATAATTTAAAGCTTGGATCCAAATTTTTCTGAAATCATCTGTTTCTGTAGCTAGAACATGTTTCTTTCCGTCCCAAGTCTGGAATACATTAAAAAGAAAGCAAGACATTTTTAAGTGTCACTAGATCTATATCAGTCAGAATTGATATTTATTTTAGTTCTTGAAAGCAGACAACAAATTCAAAATGGCAATCATTAATAGCGGAAGAATCAGATATTAAATTAATTAGACTTTGAAAAAAGTATCAGGTTCTTGTTAATTACAAGAGAGAATAAAAGATGGTCATTATTCTTATTTCAAGAATGGAATTGAATATCCATTGATCCAATTGAATATCCATCTTATTTCAAGAATTTGAATTTGAATATCAATAATGAAATGAGAGCCAAATGAATTCCGAATATATATGTATAGAAACGCTCCCTATTGCAATGGTTTTCGTGATAGTTTTAAGCAGGCAAAAAATCTTGAGTAATTTCTTTTGTAGATGAGCTCTCTAGTTTAGAGGAGTTGTAAAAGAGGGAGGGGGTGATAAAATATTCATTTTTCGATTAATTTCTTACGACCAAAGATAGAAAAATAAATTAAGCCTTACTATAAAAATTTGTATAATTAATTTTTTGATAATTGCAATTCTTTAGTAGGTAACGGTCGAAAAGTGATTTTCAACTTTTTAACATCCAATACTTTTTAATCTATGGATGAAACCCACCGTTGGAAAGCTCTTAAATAATGATGATAAAAATCAGTGAAAGCTTATAGAAATTTCAATATTAGATACGTAATTTTTTATCTTGTATTTTCTTCAAATAATACTTGAAGGATAAAAATGAAATAGGAAAAATGTGAATATTGTTGCTTAAATTAAAAACGACAACGGGATTTTAGAAATACTTAATCGTCATCGAAATCTTGGAAAGAAGTGGCTTGCCAGCACCTGTTTGTTTCTAACTGATCCCTAGAGAAGCTTCAAATGTGATTTTATAATGTAAAAATTTTGCAGTGTGTTTAAGTAATTAATAAAGGAAGCTAAATTTAAGTAAACTTAAAATATTTTTAATCATTCAAACTACTGTAGAAAGAAAATAGAGATATTAAGATCACCAAGTCATGGAAGTATTCCTTTCAAAACAGGAAAACCGAATAACGCAGAAAAAAGTGCCAAAAAATAAAAGGAAGAAGAAACTGACAAACAGTTTTCTGTAAAAACATAATTTAATCGTTGCCGTCTATTAATTCCTTCATAATGTTGATGCAGATTAATTTTGCATTGCAACATTAAGGGGTGCTATAAATAATAAAATTTTCCCTGAACATCCAAATGTTAAGGGGTGCTATAAATAATAAAATTTTCCATGAACATCCAAATGTTAAAGTTATTGATCTACATAAGATATACAGAGAAAAAGATTAAAAAAAAAGACACTCACTTTTTCCTCATTTTCTGATGTGCAATAAATAGAGGTACACATTAATATTAATCACGTATTAATACTAACCACTCTTTACATAAATTGAAAAAAATTATGGCCTTAAATATCACTAATTTACAAGAAAAAAAATCCCTTTCGGCAAGCTGGAAGGCAAAGGTAGATTTACATCTAAATTACTATCTGGCAACATAAATTGTTGATGTTAGGAACAGTCAAAATTAGGGCGTGAAAATCACTTTTCAATCCCTAACTTTTAAGATATTGCAATTGTCAAAAATTTTTAAATACAAAAGTTGTTCGTCTTAATGAGGCATTAATTTGGCTGCTTGGGTTTCTTTTTCTATCTTCAATATTAAGAAAGTCATAGCGAAATGAAAATTTCACCTCCCCCACCATTTCCACCCCCTTTGAGCTAGATGGCTTATTTATGAACTCATTCGAGGTTTCTATATTTCTTACAACATATTTCATGCCGGCTAAAATCCAAATAAAATTACTCCAGTTATCCTGTTTGCAAGATAACATGGGCAAAGCGTTATACGCATATATGCTTATATTCATAATATAAACTTTTGAATGAAGTGTGGTTTTGGTTCTAGAGACATAATCGGGGGAGGACTGAAGAAATTTTCCTGAAGTCTCGTCATGAGAACCATTGCAATAGATAGTCGTCGTATACGAATCTACCTAATGAGAGTCAAAATTACATTACAAATAGATTGCTAAAATGTTAAATATAATTAAGCTAAATTAAGAGTATTTATAAAAGGATAAATGTCAAAAAACTAACATAATACAGTTTGAAATCTCATAATACAATAGAGTAATCAACATAAAGAAACAGCTTTTTTTATAGTTCTGTTATTAATGCGTGGCTCCAGCACATTAATAACGGAATCAACAATTCGGAAGCAAGTACTCCTGTTCAATTCGAAGAAAATAACCTTGCTGAACTTCAGTGCAGTCCAAAATGATTAAACATCTACCGGCAAAAGACACCCTAAAGCCGAATTAAAATTCATTCAAGGTCGCCATCAAAAGATGTGTGTGGCCAGAATTCATAATGCTTAGAGGCAAGTAATTCGATCCTTCACAGTCTACAGGCGTAGGTGTGGTACGTGGGTGTGATAGCAGAATGCCACGGTCTAATACTGGCTGTTTTGATTAATAACTGCCAGTTTTTTTTGTTTATATTCATTTCTTTACTGTTTCTAAACAATTTGAGCGTGGAGTTCATTAACGCACCATTACGTGAAGTTCTGTTTTGAAATTTTAGAAACGGCAGAATGATAAATAACGAGCGATTTATGAAAGGGCGATTTTGGATCTTTAATGTTGAAATCATGTTCCAGGAATAGATATCTCTAAAATTATCTCTTTAAACATAAAATTCTCTATTAAAGCTAAAACTTTTACAGCCTTTTCTAGCATATTGTTTCCGTTATTCAAGCTCCCAATTTTGAGCCATGAAATAGGTCTCAAATAATCGAAATTTTAAAAAAATTTTGTTCGAAATTAATCATACCAGAAATGGAGTCATTTCAGGAAATCTCACAATCACTAGACAAAATTAACTTCACACTGCTTTACACTAAACTATGACGTCACTTTCTCCAGTAAAGCCAAAAGATAGAATCAAAATTTAAATGACGTGCGGAACTTGGTGTTTGCTATGTAAACTTGTATTAACTCTATCGAACATATTAAATTAAATCAAAAGTATGTGAGTTAATGCTGTTAGTAAAATACAAATAAGTTACTTAAAAGTGACATTATACTAATTTTCCTCGAGAATAAAATAATTTATACAATGAAAATAGAAATATAATAACATCATTAAAGTTTTAGCAGCAGAATTTAGGAAATTCGAAGATAACGAATATATTTTTCTTATCAGATTAGTCAGAAACTAACCTGATTAAAAAAATATCCACCATTCTCTGACTGAAGGACTTTTATAACAGTTACAAAGCATTAGCTAGAATTTGATCAGAAAAATATCCATGTATTTCAAATGTATAGATACAGATTTTGGCTGATACCAGACTTATCATTTTAGACAATATTAGTATTTTTGTATTATAAGAATCGGTTTTACACTAAAATATGAAAAGCTATACTAAGAGGACAATGATAACAGACCAACTCAAAAGATGTTCCAAAATTGTTCAGTTATTATTATATAATTTTTAATTATTCGTTTATCTCTGCTCTGAATTCTGACATCGAATCAAACAGCATAAGCTACAGAATTTGCTTTACAAATTTATTTGAACTTTTCACTTTTATTACTTATTCTACAATAGATGACGGTAGACATTTCTATATTCAAAACGATTTATAAGGAAAGAAGTATTTAGTGCTCATTTTCTAAATATTTAAAAAAAAATTCTTTGTTTAGTGTTTTTTTTTCTTTCTAGCATCTTTTTAAAACAAAAGCAGGGCATGAACATAATTTACTGCTTTGATAATATTTTGTAGTGATATAACTTATAATGACACGAGCAAAACACAATAAAGAATAGATATTTATACAGCATGTGATAGAATCTTTAATTATATATAAAGTGTCTTCGTTCTAAAGCCCTTTTTATGAATCTTCTTTCAACATGGGCTATTGCCCTACATAAATTTTTCCAGAATATGAGCAAAAGATAATTAACTTCAATTGCATTTAAAGCCTGTTTTTTTAAAAGCCTTTTTGAAAAGCCCTCGTAGTTTCAAACCACGACCAGATGGTAGGAAAGACATCTGAACCAGAACTCATCTCCAAATTTCTGCACCATGCCAGCGGTTTGACATTTGATCCCGACAGATTTAACATACATCCTGCCAACTTGCATAGCGGTTTTGGGCTTTGAACGTGAAATCTTTCGGTTCCTAAATCAAAATCTTACTAGCAGACCATTGCAGTCCGAAAGGCAATGCAATCAGTCATCTTGATTTAAATTATTAAATGACAACTTTTTCAAATAAATGCTTTTAACTATGAGGTCACTGAATGTTCTTAGCTAATTTTCAATGCTGTTTACGCGGAATGTCTAAACAACATCGAAATATTTATTTGTGACAGTCAATATCAAACCAAGTTCATGGTACGGGGCAAAAATCTGGGGCGGCTTTTGGATGCTCACTTGAATACACCCGAATATGCCTCATATTATATATATATATAAAAGCAACGGATTCATTACACTACAATTTCAATTTATCATCTGTGTAAACAATCAACTACGGAATAAAATCTTTTATTTAAAACGGAAGTGATTTAACTTTATAGGACTGCCTGGTCGGGTATAAACATGTATTACGTCCTTCAATAGTGATTTAGTTATTTGCACAAGTGCTAGTGACTATAACTTCTTTCTGAACGCTTTTATTTTACTTCTCTCATGCTAGTAAATTCTTTATAGTCTTAAATATTAAAGTTCATAAGTTGAGTCGAGTCGAGCATTGTTGTTGATAGCGCCATATTTTATTATTTTTAAATTTTGATCATCAATTGATCGACCAAAACTATCAACTTATATACGAAATAACTTTAATTGATTTCGTATATAAGTTGTTATCTCATAACAGATCATAAAAATATCTTATTGCAAGCGTTATAATATTTATTATAAAAAGTTAAAACATATATTACAACACTCAAAAGTAGAAAAACTACAAAAACAATATGGAAAGCGTTTTTCAAACAATCTTTATAGCACAATTAAAAGCAAAAAGAATTTTTTAAAATAAAAAATCAGGACATTGAGAGAAAATAGTAAAAGCGTGAGGTACCGAAAACAATGCTATAAAGAAATTAGGTCACGATGAATATTGCAGGAAAGATAATTCTTAAACATTCGTTATAAATATGACAAAAATGTAATTAAAATTCCACTTTAGTTAGAACATTCTTTTCAGAACTCACGCTTTTAAGATTTTATTTCCACTTTTTCAGCACATTAATAAAACCTAATTTTAAATTTTTTCTTTTTAAAATTTTGTTATTTAATCCCCATTTCTGAAATCAAATCGTTCCACATTACTTTTATATAAGAAAAGCACTTACTTGCAGACAAAAGGCATAATACCGATCAGATTCAATTTCCTTGATCGTGCTCACTTGATTGAGATCTAGAATGCCATCCATGATCCCGCAATGCTCCGCAGATGGATCTCGGTAATAGGTGAGCGAAGAGTCCCTCAAAACAAACCAATGTTTAGACCAGTCCTTATTGAACGTCTGCCGCATTAGCCAACCCGTGCGAGTGAAAACACCCTGGAAAACAATACCCCAGAAGTTTATTGTATTTTATTGAAAACAATTCATTAAAAAAGAAAGAAATGGAAGAAGAAAAGTATGATAGGTTCAATGGTTCTGTGAAGGAAATACACTAATATTACCTCATCTGAGATTACTTGACTGTTGTCTGAAGCTAGATTTGGTGCTTCGGAATTCGTTTTCTCATCCGATGGTACCTTAAAGAACAAATAAATGGCGAAATCAATATACGAAGGGAAAAAAAGCAATAATTATATGCATACAGAGTTTCCATTAGGCATGTAAATCTTTATATGACGTCCATAATGGTTTACTTGTAATCACAAGCACAAATAACGCCTTTGAAATGTAAGAACTCAAAAGAAAATTAAAAAATATATATCTGTGATATGTTAACATCTAATCATAAGATTATATTTCCTCAATATTTAAACATTTAATAATTTTTGAGAGCATATGAAATTTAAAATTTATTTGGTGCAAGTGATATTCCTATTTTAATATAAAATTAAAGTTACAGCTTTTAAAAGAATTCCTTGCATTATAACATTTCATATAAAAGTATTTTTAACATTTATACATAAATACTTTTTAAAAAATGCGTTTAATACGCGTTGACATTTTGTAGAGTTCTAAAATTTAATACTCCTTGACATTCTGATGATTTTTTTATTAACTCGTTTATAATGTTTACATCTAGAAACCATCAACAGCTGATTTGATATGTAATAATAAACTTTAATGTTTATTATAAGTACCGAAATTTTGCTCAAAACTGCAAAGTATATTTATAAAGATGGGAATTACTCCCATCTTGCCTAAACATTCGGAGTAATCTGAATGACCTATATTATGACAATAAGATGTGGGAAACGAAGGTTACAGTCCTACGGGTTATGACTGAAACAGACATATTCATCATGATTTAACCAATCTTGTTCGAGGTATGTTTTATCATATATATGGTGGTAACTCAACCCTACAACAATATTTTACCTACTAGAAAAATGAAATTTTGTTTATGATTATGCAACCTCTCCCTGGACAAATTTGTAATGCACCTTCTTCTCTGTGGTGGTAAATATGAAGCATAAGGAAGGTTTCAATGAAGATTTCTTGCCAGTTAAAAGATAGTTATATTTTTATTAATAAAAAAAGAGAAATTTTCATCCTAGGTTAATGCCGGATATACAATTTAATTTGCAATAAGAAATGTTTTTTATGTTGTTATTACCATTGCTGTTTCATTTGGTGTAGATGGCGCCCTCGTATTAGGTGTGGATGGAAGCTTCACCTTCTTAATAGCTGAACTCGAAGCACTTTGTTTGATTTTCCTATGACACGAGGAAGAACCCTTGAAAGAGTGGTAACGTCTGAGGCCGCTGACATGGTCCCTCATTTCCGAATGCGTTTGTGACGGTATGTTTTTTAAAGATTCAGATTTCCGCAGAGCTGTTTTTCCGGAACAATTCACTTTGCTTTTTGAATCTGAAATTTCGTTAGAATTTTCTGGAAAACAAAATGAATAAAGATGAATACATTTATGGCACAAGCAATCAACTTAATAACAATAGACTCTTTTAACAAAATCGAATTACAATTTTATTATTAATTGGACGCAATCTATATCTTTCTTGATAATAAAGAAAAATGTATGTTGGCGTTCCACATGGCAGACCGTTAGATATAGAGCTACTAAATTTGGCATATATATATTTTGGAGCGGATGAGATTTTTAATTAAAATTTTGATAATTAAAAAAATTAAGCGAAATTTTGACATTTCCTCTCATAACTATCGAAAATATTACAGACAATAAAATAAATTTTACCCCATCTTAAAAAAATTACATTTTCAATTATGCTAATTTAATTGCAATACAGTTTTTTAAAATCTATTTTTAAGCAATTTTTTAAAAATATTTTTAAACTCATTTTACAATAATATATTTCATTGTTGTAGAGATACTCCAACCATTTTTATGCAGATTTTTTCTTCCATTTCTGATGATGAAGATATAGACTGATTTTTCCTTGTTGAGTAGGTTTCTATCTAAAGCACGCTTTTACTAAAATTTCTGAAATTTTCTTCCTACTTACAGTAAAGGTTTAACTTTAAAATAAACAATGGCGAAATTTTTTTAAGTCCTTCTATTTTTAAACAATTTCAATAAGAAACTTTTCATATTAGGTGACGATTAGTCACTTCTATTTCAAACTAAAAGGTTAGGTGAGTTGATTAAAAATTGCATGGGCAAAAATTACAAACACGTATCGTATGATTCTCAAAATTTGTTTAAAAATACTTTCCTGTGGAAGTCGTTAAGAGAAAATTGCGTAAAACCTTTAACTGAAAATTTTAGCTACCATCAATCCTGGCGAACCAGCTGGTCGTCAGAGGCGTCTAGTATGTACTAAAGAAAACATCAAAGTGCAATATTTCGAAATACACAATTTTTTCGCAAAGTTTTACAGAACACCTAAAATGCTGCATTATTCCAAAATTAATTATTGCATTATAAATACTCAGCAGTTGATCAGCAGTGGCTAAAATACTGGAATAATTTGGAATAGTGGATCTGAAATCCATAAAATGATATTTCGCAGATTTCAAAACTGCAACCGTTCTAAGCAACTAAATCAAATGAAATTGCATATTTTAGTTTTCATGTGCAGGGCTACAAGCAACAATCCTCAGAGAAACTATTTACTAATTTCTGAAACTTTTATTTGTCATACTTAAAAACTTGTTTAAATTGGAAATAAATTAAATCTTTTTATTAAAATTAAAAACTTAAAAAAATTTATCCATCTTGCATAGTGAAGATTTCTTCATATTATAGGACAATAATTGCTATTTTTCAAATAACTGCCTTTACGTGCATTTCAAATGTACAATATTTTATCTTTAATGCCAAAGTAGCATTAAAACGTGAAAAATATTTAGAGTTTTTGATTAGAAATAAAAATCTAATATATGATCAATTAAATCATATTATTAATGGAATTATTGGCTTGCAAATTAAAATATGAAAAATAATTTTCATTTCAAAAATAATGATGAAATCAAAATTAGATAAATCAGAAACATGAATTAAACTATGTATGTAAATACATTCTCGATTAATAAGCCAAAAAGTCTTGTTATGATATTCTCACATAATACAGTTAACCTGGGGGAAAATAATTCAAAGTATGAAAAAAAAATATGTTCAATTAAAATCTCCGAAAAATTTCAAAAATTTGAAAATGTGAACGAACACCAAGGCTACTACCATAGGATAGTAAATGGAAACAACAGCACAGTGTGGATTTGAACTTTAATAAGCCGATATGAAACGAGCCAATGAATATGTATTCAAATTTCAGAAACTGAAAAATTGTTATTAATTAATTGATAATCTAATTTCTACTTATCTTAAAGTGTTCTGTATTTGTGTTATTCAATATCTAATTTTAATGCAATCTATTTAATTATTTCAAAATAGAATTGAGAATGAATTCAAAATCTTATCGTAAAACCACTGAAGGGAAAAATTTCGATATCTTTTCTACTCCGATGTAAACGGACACAGTTTTAGCATCGCTTCTGGTACATAAAATGCTTCCCGAAGTGAAATGAATTGAAGTTAAATTTTCTAAAATTTCTTCTTCTCGGCCACACATGTAATAAAATATATTTATACGAAACGCATGACGAAGATTTCAAATTATTATAACGCATATCGACAATACATTAAAAATACCAAATGACCGCATCCTCAATGAATAATTTAATTCACGGGTTTAGGTATATTATGGAAAGAAACAGAGAAAGCGTTGCAACAAATTAAATAATCATCATTCAAAACATATTTCATTATATAGAATATCTCTTACTAAAATAAATCTGAAATTTTTCAGAAATACCAGTGCAATTTTATCTTGTGTATAGAACTCTTTATTCACGATTTCATAGAAAAATATTTAAAAGGAAGAAAATTATAATGGCAACTTAAACACGGAAAATTGATTTGTCAAAATAAAATTAAAAGCAGACATTTTTCTCTACCGATTTTGAATAACCAACTTGATTTCCTGTATATAAAATGTTATCATCCTCTATTGATAAGGCGTATAAATATTTATCTTAACTGATCCATTTAATAAAGAGAAGAGTTCTTTTTAAATGAATGGTTATTTTGTGGTGCATTTTATCTATAACTCTTATCTCAGTTTCAAAAGTTTTCTAACAGTAAACAATACCATGTAGTTCAGTTTGTCAAGAGATTGCAGAAAACGCGTGAAGTTCCTGTGATATTGAAAACGCTTTTCTGAGAACTCTTTGATGTTCAAAGATGTTGGCTAAATTCCATTTTAGAAACTCTTTTTTTTTTCTTTTTTATGGAAAGCGAAATTCTGTGAAAAGTATCGCATTATGATGAGTAATAAGTATCTGATTAGAAAATCTCTTTTAGAGAATCAATTATGAAATATTGTTTTAGTTTTGAAGATAATGAATTTTTCACTTTGCTAAAAGAATGAAAAAACATGCAGATTTAATGAATATATATATACAGGATGTTACAAAATATGAGAATATCAGAAAAATTTTCAGGTTTTATAACAAACAGATGTAATATCAAAATACTATTTCTCATGATAGAAATGTGGGCGAAACTCTCGCCTTGCCATAAGTGGCAAGTTAAAGAAATGCATTTCCGCATGCGGGAAAAGTGCAAACTGTGCTTGTTTAGCGGTCGCACTTGACATTTTCCTATTTATATTAGAGCAACCATCAGTTGTACCATAGGTGCAGAGAGTGATTGTGTGGTAGCCCAATTTATCAGTTCCTGATTGTTTTCTTGGATTTGTCCTCTCGGATTTTCTTCTCTCGGTCGGATGTTCGGAATCTACTGGATCCAGTAAATTCCTAACTGATTATGGAGAATTATTCCAATTAGATTACCCCTATAAATTTTTCCGTGCATAATTTTAATACCTCACATTTTATTCATAATATATCTTTAAGTCCTCTCAAGTACCTAATTTTTATAATTGCTTTATTTTTTCACTCACACTCTACATTTTCCTGCCCATTCATCCAGTTTTATTGTACTCCAGATATTTTTCATTTTAGTTTTTACCAATTTTTTTTTTGTTATGTTCTATGTATTCATATTTTGTCATTTGTATGTTTCTTTCCAATTGATTGCAGCCTAATTTTTTTAAAAATAAAATTGGCTTACATCTATACCAAACTGGAAAGGGGTCACATGAGCTCTGGAAACGGAGGTGTGGTGTAGTATGGTATTAAGTGTTAAGATTGAATCCAGTAGACATGTTGGGCTTGTAGGTTCGTTCTCGCAACATAGCTATCCAAATTTATCTTTAGCCTTTTTCTAGACATTCGAATCCCACACCCACTGATAAACGGACAAATTGTGGCTTATTACCAAATTCCGTTCTTAATACGAATTGGATTACTTCAGTTATTAATTAGAAACTGCTTTATTTTCAAGTGTTTATCTCATTCTTTTTTCTCCATATCATACATTAATGTAGTTAATAAATGTTTCTTAAAATGCCTTGGATTATTTGTATCTATTGATGAATCATTTAAAATGAGGTGTATAAGTGCGTATCACTTAACACCTTCAAATGTATGACTTGTATGAAAATGCAAAGTCATATTGAATCAGGGAAACGAGGTAAGACACATAAATAACGCATAAAATGCAAGAGAGTTTAACGGCTAAAAAACTGAATTAAAAGGAGAAAATTAAATTCAAAATTAAAACAAAGAAAGTATAATAACAGTCGTACAAAAGCATAGTCAAATAATAATGAATGCAGAACAACGACGAAAGACAGGTTGGTGAAGTGCTCTGGAATGCATTACGAGTATCTAAGTTGACCAAATGTCCTGGACCAACCGGAGCAATCCCGAATTTTAAATGCCTGTTCCAATGGTCTAAAAACTGATTTAAAAAAACTAATTAAAAATGAATTATTTTCTGTTCATATTTGCACTATAACGCAGAATATTGTTTGTAAAAGTACACAGAAGGAAAAAAAAATTGTTCTGAAATACAAGTCCTTTTTATAATGGTATCTTTCTAGGTTAAAACGTGTATTAAACGTTGCATTTCCATTTCAATGTCGAAGTTGAGCTCCTTTTCTCATAAAGAATAAATGCATGTTTACACTGGGCCATTTTGCAAATGTCAGTGATTAAACATTTGCTTACGAAATGACTAGGTTTCGAACAATAATATAAGCTCTTTTCAGATATGTAATATAAAAAAAGGAAGGACGAAGACATTAAGAGCTGGATTTCATTACTTTTTATTGCGTGACACAAGGGAAACCGTCAAGAAATTGTTAATTTTAGTATTAGATTAAGAATTCAGATGATCTAAATTAGCGGAGACAGTTCCAAATTTCGATTCTTTTACCTGACATTGAATTTTGTAATTCTCTATATTATACTTAGTAAATAAAAGAAATTAAATGTACATTAGCTTCGAAAAATGTAAGCTTAACAATTTTCCACTTAAACATTACCAAAATTTTGAATTTATTATTTTTTAAATTATTCGTTTTTTGTATTGCAGATGCGCTGGATTTTAAAGAAATAAAGGTGTTTATAACTAAGAAGAATCAAATGAAATAAAGATGTTTTGGGTGGAAAAATGATTAAGTCTTTTGATTCAATCTCACTCTCCTCTTTCAATGCAGCTTATGATAGTATATAGTGTTTCAGAGAATATTAATTTCAGTGTCATCCAAAAGCCCTTATTTTGAATACTAATATCTAAAATAACTAAAATACAGAATAATTAGATTAAGAATCCCCATTCAGAGCATTGCAGAAAAAGAACACGAGAAACAACAAGAAAATAAAATTATGCGATTATGATTTTAGAACATAGAAGTTTAAAAAAATTTAAAAAAAAAAAGATTTTTTTAATTAATTTTACATGCAAGAATTAAATAAAAAAAAACTTTTAGTTTCTATCGCATACCAGCATCTCTTACAATTCGTAATTCATGTGCATCACGAGTGCACTTGTATAATATATAACGGAATTGAATTTTTTCAGAGCACACTTTTAGAAAAAAAGATTAAATATAGTCAATCTTTAATCAATCTTTATTATTAATTATATGAAACTTTCGATTTCTTGAGTTGATTGTGATTGTAATCATCTCAGATAAAAACAAAAACTCAAGTAACAGAAATTATTCTTGATTTCTAACTTCTTTCCTTTTAATAATTTTTTTAAAGTATTTTGTTTAATTGTAATAATAACTATCATGTATTTAACATTTAGACAAATTTTTTTTATTGATATCAAACTTCTAATAATGAGATTCTTTTGTTACTGATATTCGCTCTTTACTTCGCATTTCCTCAAAATTCTTTAATAAAATTTTCTCAAAAGATTGTTATTTTTATACAACCCTAACAACGCGATACTTTCGGACATATAATCCCATTCTGATATATTTATAATAGCGTAAACTCAAGGAGCTTGTTCAAATCACTGTGAAGTGCTTAAGAACGCAATGAAATTTTAGAAACTTTTGTTAGCTTATAACGACGTTCGAAGTCAGAAAATGACCATCTGCCAATTTGAGCACCATTTTCTGAAAAAATCGTTCGTTCATTAAAAAAAAAAGTGAGAAATAAACTTCGATTTATTGTACTGACTAGGTTAATAGAGTTCTTGATAATCAAGAATTAAATGTATTAAATAATAATTTTTTAATAAAGCAGTTCGGGTTTTTGGTTTTTGTTATATTAACTCTCATTTTAAAACAACACTAGGGGTATTTTGTGGAATAGTTCGGGATATTTCATTCAAAATTAGAATACTTTTCCAATACAGAAAAAAAAATCAATAAGTCAATCTAGATGCCCGGTCAATTTATATGGATATAAAAGGTTGGAAAATTAGAAATAACTTTTTGTATAAATTTAAAAAATTAAATCTAATTTTTATTTTTAATAACAACTATTTACTTATAAGTATAAGGTAATAATGAGGACAATTAAAAAAATCAAGTTAAATATGGTTTAAACTCTTGAAAATTCAAGAGTATCTTATTTCATTTAGTATCCATGATCGTCTTTGAAATGAAATCTACACATCACAGCGACTACATTCAGAACTTAGTTCCACAACTCACTCAATTTATTCACGTCTTTCCAAGATATTTGAAGTAATTTTATTTTTTGACAAGACGCTGTTTCACTCTCTTCATATGCATTCGCACGTTTTTGGTTTACTGATGGGAGTTTTGACCTGATTTGCAACAGGTATCCTCTGTGTCTCCGTCTCTTTCGTAGCGTAGAGGTGAAGGTCAGGCAAAACTTTATGGGCAAAAGCCGAGAGACCTTGAATCCATCAATGGGGGCATTACCATAATGGTACGCGGGAAAAACGTAGATTCGTGATAACTTTCGATTACATTGAGCCGTATCCAGATATTTCAATGAGTCACTTGTTTCAAACTCTTTATAATTAGTAAATATTTCCTTTTTTTACATTTCACATAGATTAAAAAAATGCTGATTAAGTTTTAATTGAGTTCTAATATTATTTGCTGCAGAAGTTAACAAAGCAATTATTGTTTCTAATCATTTAAATTAAGTATTCCAAATCTAGAGCTGCACTTGATTGCTAACAAGTGATTTTTAAATCAACATAATTAATACAACTAACAACAGCATAAAAATTTACAATTGAAACAACTAAATACTAATTATCTAAAGAGACGTGCCCTATATTTTCATGGTTTCAAATCGAATAGGAAAATATTCAACGTTTTCTGAAAAGGTGTGGCTGTAAGAATTGCATTTGATAAACATTTGCTATAAGAATATTAGGATTACTTAAGTAAAGAATAAATTACCATTATATATTCATAAGTATCTTTTTTTCTTCTAGCATATTATGTAAAAAAGAGACACTGCTGTAAATTGGCAAAACATTCGAGCATTTTGATTGATATGAACGTTTTAGAATTCTCCGAGAGTACTAAGTCCATTTTTGGAACATACCTGTCTGCTTCTCTGTTAACAAGATAAATGCACTCAATTGTGGTGTTAAAGTCAAAATCAATGATGGATTTAAGTATTTTGCAGCCCTGGGAATTATGCAATATAAGGTTCTCTTTTTCAATTAATTGGTTAATTAATTTTTACATTTTAAAAATGTTAATGATTTAATTTAGATTAATCATTTATTAACTTTGTGAAAATGCAATAACCTTTATTTATTTATAATCACTTCAGACTGCCCAATATCTATACATCTACACAATATGAATAAAGTAGAGGTCTAATGTTTATAAATTTTCAAATAGTTAAATGATAAGTCATATAGGGGCCTAACTAATTATGCTTGATAAAATGTAATATTATCCAAATATTTTATAATTTGATTTTTTTTCACAAATTTGCTCATTTGGTTATTAAGAAAAAAATATTTTAACCGACTCGTTTACAGCTTCCTCTCAGTCTACAGACAAGCTGCCTAATCAGAAATCTATCTCTGTTCAAAACTTAACTCAAAAACACAACAAACAAGGTAGATTAAATTTAGTGTACGATCCTGATATTAAAATTTTAAATTTCTATCAAATTTTGGGTGAGTCTGTCTTTTTTCCCTTCCATATGTGAACCTGACAGCTAAACAATACAACGAGCAGGGAATTTAATATTAAGTATTATAACTATAATTTCCAAATTACATCACATTTTTTAACAAATCCTTCAACGGATTTAATATCTATCAATATATCTTAAGTGTGTATCTCAATGCGACAGATCAAATACAATAAACTATGTAGAAGAATTTTAACACAAGTACGTTTCACCAAAATTACAACTCTACGTCTAATTTTGGCTACATCTATCAAAAAGTCGATTGCCTGTTTGTTCGTCCAAGTGCATGCGAGCACGATAGCTCAGAAACACAACAAATTAGATAAATAAAATCTGATATGTGGTTTTGATAATAAAATTATAGATTTCTGTTCGGACTTCATCGGTGAATGTGAGGATGTCAATGTTGGATACTGGATCTTCATCATTATATACCAGATTAAATACAAAAGTTGCAGAATTTCATAGTTATACAAGAAAATCAAAATAAATAGAATATCGGCGCTGATTTTAACAATGAAAATAAATAAATAAAAAACGTCTCACATAAAAGATACCATGATTTTCGCAAAAGACTAGGTTGAAGAAGAAAAATCTATTTAGTGCAAAATGATTAGAATTATTTCGATTAGAAAAATAAATAATACACTGAAAACAGTGCCGAATTTGAGAGACCTTTTTTCTTTGCACAGGATAGCGTTTCTCTAATAGTTCCATTCAGAGACGGCAAACAGAAGACAATACGTATGCTCTCTGTAATAGAGGAATTAATCGCGTTCCATCTTTAAATTTTGAACAAGTTGACAAAACCCAGAAATTTTGTCGAATGTCAACTTGAATTGCCAATAGATATAGTTTTAAAAAAACACACACACACACAACCAGATTACAGAAAAGACACAAAAAAGGCAATAAAATGATTCTTAGTTGAAGAATAAAAGAAAGTGGAACCACAACCACTTGTTTCATCACTTTCACCATCAGAATCTTACCTTTCTCATTAGCAGAAGTGCTTCTCCTCAAAGGGGACGGTCCCATATCATTGGAATGAATCGATTCCAGATATTCCAGTTTTTCGGCGGCTGCCATCGCCGATCCATTAGTGTTCGATGTGGTTTCCGATACTTCACTTGCCGAATTCTTTTCCGCTCCTTTTTTGGCGGGAATCATCTTGGATACGCCGTCATTGCGGCTGCGCTGGTTCCGCTGGACCCTGTTCTCGCGTTTCAGGTACCTGCGGTTCCGCCTGCGAGCATCAAGTTCTTCTAGCTGGGAGAGGCCATCCCTGTTCGAGAGAAACAAAAGGAATTTTTAAAATTAACTCTAGAACGATTTATACTTTACATATAACGCTCACAAGTATTTGTAAGATTCCTTAAAATTGGCGGATTATGTTGGGAATGTTGTACAATATCGCGCAATAATATTTTACAATAATATTCAATATTGTAGATATCATTTTATATCATATTAAATTGCACAATATATGTGTGCTTTAGGGATGAAACAATAAACTAGAACAACTATCTGTTGTGTTCTTTCCTTTCTCATATACTCACACAATATGGAGCGTATTGTGTTTTATTTCGTTGTCTAGAAACAGAATCGGACGTTGGTTGTGAATTTCTTCTAGTTGAATGATCAAGTTCAAAATTTGACGCAATTACGCAATTTTGTGTCAAGATCATACACACTTCATTGACTCAAATAGCTAAGTATTGCACTTGTAATATTACAGAAACAAACACAAGTTTGGCCCAAGATTTGACACATGTCCACACATCTAATAATAAAAAAATTAACATAAATTTTATCTCATCAGGATATATCTCCTATGAATGAGAGAGAATGAGAAGCTTCTGGTAAAGTGGCTATTTTTCGCTTTCCTGAGAAGTACAATAATACTATGGAACGATTTATCCTCACTCCGATGATAAGTCGTACTTCTGTGTAAATGGTGGGCACGTGAACTGCGCTGTAACGGAAGGCGATATTGCATTTATCACAATCTCGTTTTGATTTTCAAGCCGATTCTCATTTAAATGAACCGAAAGTTAACGCAGAAATAGGTTGGTTGATTGTTTTGGTTTTAATGGCACAAGAGCCATGTTTGGCCACGCTGCGCCAACCAAAAAAAGCAGATTTGGCTAGCTCTTTATAATATATGACCAATATCATACATCTAACTTGTTGTGCCTTTCAGTAATCACGTTCAAAAGCACACGGATGGATCGACGGAAATCCTTTAATGGCTGTGGTCCAAAATTTACAATTTTGATAAAGAAATCATATATCAAACTTCTTTTATAATGTTGCATTTATTTTTAATTACATACAGCATTATTACATAAGAGTTCACAAATACACGTAAAGATAGATATAAAAAACACAAGACGTGTTTGTCTGAGAAGTCTGATTCAGAAAAATTTAATACTTTAAATGAATAAAAGTTTAAACGTTGGATTATATAATCTAACACGCCAGAAAAGAACTGAACTTGAACCTTGTGAATTATTCTTCTCTTCGTGAGAGATACCCGGAAATAATTCAACACCATGCAAAACGGTCAGGGCAAAGGTCCCTTAATTACGGAACTTCTGAAAGCCGCTTTTACGTGAAGAAAAGGAATACCCTGGACATTTCCTTCACACTACAATCCGGTCTGGCGTAAGAGGGCAAGGTCCTTAGTGGATGGGATAATATTTATAAACCTTACAATTTAATTTTAATAGATTTAACCCAAATATTTGCATAAAAGTTTCATTCAAGAATTTAGCCAACTTGGATATTATTTGCTGTAATATAACCAGCAATTAAGTCGTGGATGAATACAATTTTATAAGTTTTTAGTTATTTTTAGGGCAGCGCGGTCACATGTTTTTCAAGTTTTGAAATCCGTAGGATTTTAATTTTGAAATTTGCATACATGTTTCTATTATTATTCGAACATTTAAAAACAGCTGTGTTGGTCTGCTGGTAAGATCCCAACTGCGGTATCGCCGATGTGACACTGAATTCACGCGAAATTCCGCAGAATATTGGACCTGGTGTATGTTTAATTATTCATCCACTTCAGGTTAATTATTCCCATGTTGGAAGATTAAAGTTCATGACAGTAGCTCAGTTATCAACTTATTGTGGCACAAAAAAAATGTTACGATTATGTTCTAAAATTAGCAGCCGTATGACTCACCTGTGATTCACATTTATGATCTAATTAGTTCACACCTACTAACTAATAAGATGACACCTGCTGTATTATATGACAGTAATAGCAAAGAAATTGTCTAGAATTAGAAAATCAATCAAAATCACATGCTTGTACCATGGCAGTGAACGTGTCAGCTCGTCATCACGATTTTGAGTAATTGTTTTCACAGATAGAACTACAGATAAATAGAAATAATACCAAAAATGATTTTTTCCGATTCAGGAAGATGTAAATCATGATTGTAAAATCTCAGAATAAAATTTCTAGAGTATCACAGTATTTCCTTTCTGTATGCTTCGTATACGAGAAAGTATAATAAAAATGCTTTTTTTAAGTAATTTCGGAAAATATGTAAAATAAAGTACTACCCCAAATACCTATATATAACTATAAAAATGGGATATTAATAAAATTAAATTAGACCAATTATTTTATAATATAAATTCAGTATAATTACTTTTACGTCATCATTTCTTCGCTATTTTTCTTATTACTAATTATTTTCTGATATACGTGGTATAGAGAAAGTATAGTAATAGTAAAAAAATTCGAACTCAACATTTTGGCGAATCTCCATGTTTTGATCTCCCCGAGTTCGAAAAATACATTTTCGAAAAATGTTCGATCTGTCTGTGACAAAGATAACTCAAAAGTGCTTTGAGCTAGACGGTTGAAATTTGGCATACGACCTTTACAACAAATTTGCAGATTTCTATCAAAATTTGAGTAAAATCCATTCAGAGAAAATTAGTCTGTCCGGCTGTTCGAATATAAGTTAACACGATAATTTCAAAATGAAGAGCGCTAGATAGGTAAAATTCGGTACACAGATTTCACATATATAGTGTAGACGCTTATATAGTTCCAGTCAGATCCGATAAAGGAATTGACTGTCTGTCGATCTGTACTTCCGAAACATGGAAATGCTATAATTCATAAACGCGGTGTCTTAAATATGTCAAATTTGGTATGGTATTTTTAGACTGCAAGTACAGTTTTGTGTCAAAATGTGTCCAAAACACAAATTTGAATTTTTGGATACTATTAACAGCATGCCAGGGATTAATAGCCAAATAACTCGCCAAAGATGACACGATAGACTCAGTAAAAGAGCTAAATTCACGTCATAAGTTAAGATTTTCGTAACTATTGTATGGTATTCTTTGGAATGACAAATTTATTAGAGAGTATGCGAGAAAGTTTTGGGGAGACAACTCCGGCTGGTTTAATAACATTTTACGATAATTTTATCGAATTACATTTGGAGCAGCATGACAATGAAATGGGTTTTTTTCACAATCAAAATTAACCAATCAATTGAATGCAACGTTTCTTGACTGAAAACGCAATAAATAACATGATATACTCACTTAGGCACTTTAATGTCTTCTTGATTAATTTGATCTGCAAAATGATAATTAAATAGCATTAGTTGGCAAATCATACAATGTAATAAATTTATAGAAACAATTTAATTTAAAAAATAAGCAAATTATCAAAATTATTTAAAGTAAAACGAGAGTTGTATAAAATACACACTCAGTAGACAGATGACCAGCCTTAATATTCAAATGAAAACGCTTTATTATTTATATTTTATATACGATTCCGATACAGTTATTTGAAAGATAACCTAAAAGCAAAAATACTGATTCAGCAATACGATTCAAGAAACCCATCAAAAATTCCTTTTCTTCAATATTATTTATCAACTTTAGATTTATAATTAAGATTTTTTTAACTAAAAAAATGTGGTCGGTTCATTTTTATTGGCCGCTAATTAATATACAGAGGGTGATAGGACGACGATCATCGATTCAAAAAGTTTTTTGTTTAAATTATAATATTCTGAAGTACGCCTACTATCAGTAATTTATGTAATTAAAAGATTGAGAACTCTAAGAGATTTTTCGAGTTTCTGCAGAGGGAAGAAGAAAAAGAAATTTATGGCATGTATGATGGGAAAAAAAAATAATTCTACAGGGCAGATTTTGGATACAGAGCTGTTAAATTTGGCGCTATTTACTTCTTGGGTTGAACGAACTCGCTAAAAAAGTTTAATTTAAATTAAATTTTTAATAAAAAATTTAGTAAAAATTTACCGTTTTTACCTAAGAATTTCAGAGTAATAGGTACTTCAAAAAATACCCAACGTACCATTTTAAAATAAAAATAAAGTTTTTCAGTGTATTCAGCTATATTTTGTATAACTTTTCCCTCTAATTTCAATAAATTTTTAAAAAAATATTTTAAATTAATTTTACAACAATATTTTTCAATGTTTCAGTAGAAGTGGCCATACTCATGCGTTCATACTCATATATTTTCGTAAACATTTTATCGATATAATTAGAGAATAAATGTTATGCATTAAAAAAGCAAGCGGATCAAGCTTGAAATATCATTATGATGCGATGTTTTGGATTGAAAGTTTTAATTTCCTTTCACTTTTTTTTTTTAAATTCTAATATTGAAATCACTAACTTTTTTTTCTCAAAATTGTATTTAATATGAATATTCACACGATGAGAATGAATCACTTGTTTTGACCTACGATGTCGACCAGGTACGACTCTGCTTCAGGTGGTAGCTCATACTTCAAGGCGGCCTGTTGTTTTTATTGGTAATTGGTTCATTCATTCTGATGATTCAAACATTAAATATATATTGCATCATTAATTTCTTTGCATGAGTGTAGAATCTTATTTTATTATTCATTTCAATTATTACAATCTCTTTGATTTTTATGGTGGGCAATGCTCTTACCACTCCGCTCTTTTAACTCATATAATATAATAATTATTTTTAATAAAAATTCAGGAAAGCAGTTAGTAGGAAATCAACTTTGTAGCGAACACAAAAGGTTATATACGCAAATGGCAAAATCCCAAAATCGTTTAGAAATGTAAAAAACATGCTTCACACTTTTGTTTTGTTTTCATTCGTTTGCCTTATCATTTTGCTGTTGATTCCTGTATCCACTGATATTGCAGTTTCATCCTTACTTCAGTAATGTCAGAAATTGACAACAATATGCAGTTTCACAAATTTTACACAGAATGTTTCTCCGTTTTTACTTTGCGAAGCGTTTATATTGTAAACTGACATTTGCTTTATGAAGATTAAAAAGAAAAAAAAATCTTTCGCTAAAAAATGTTTTAGTAACTTGTTCACTGCTAGAATTTTTCGCTATTTGATTACCGACTGTATATTGCATTGAATTTATAGGCATGTAATGCTTTAAGTTAATAATATCAATGTACGGATTTTTACGTCAAAAGTCATTGGCATTGTTAAAATTCAGAGAAGTTGATGAACAAGAAAGAATTAATCAGCTTTAATGGAATTCACATTGATATTTTGGAAATTAAGTATAAAATATTCTATGCTGTGGTTAGAATACTAAATGGTTAGAATACTTGTAGATCTGATAAGACTGACGAAAGAGTAAAATTACGATTTTTCTTGCATTGAAATAAGCAAATTAAATAGGAGAAAAAGGTCTTCGATTTCGTGTTTTTAAATTTTTGCTTCTTAAACTACTAATTTATGTTAGAATATTTTTGCAATGTAATTTTTTTTAAAAAATTATCTGTTGTAACAAGGTATGGATGCATATATCATTTATTATTTTCTAAAAATATTTTTCACTGATATTGCGAAATATTTTTTCATATCAATGAGATAACTGCAATGAGCAAAACGATTCTTGACGTCATAAACTTTTTTAAAAGTAATGCGTGCAAAACTAAAATTCTCATTACGAAATGAGTTGAATAAAAGTTTATTACCCGGGTAGTAAGAAACAAAAAGACTCTAAAAAAATTCCTACAATTTATTTAATTTATAGAACATTAGTAATAAAATGAAAGTATAAAATAACAAAAATAAAATGAAAGTATAGAATAAATTTGCATATATAAGAGAAAGTAAATATAACATTATACTTGATTCCAAAATTTCAAATAATTATAATTTAGACTAAAAGGTACTTTAAAAAATTAACTGATTTTAGCTCAAACTAAAGAAAGTCAATAAAAACAAAAAGAAAATAAATAATAAATTTGATAAAAACCTAAAGAATCAGTCCATGAACACACGAGAAATTATAATTTAACAAATCAAAATCTATAGAAGCTGATAGAACTTACTAATCGATCAGGAATATTTGCTGAGTGCTATAGCCATTGCTCTATCATTTATATTATTATTTTTATATTTATCCTGGCCTTTTTATATCTTCATGTATTGGGGTGGATCAATATGTAAAATTATGACTGTTCATTTTCGAGTCTCTTCATAAATCTAAAGTTTTTGTCTAAAATTTGCCACACATGCTATAGGTTTTCAAGGCAGAGACGAATTTTTTCAGGTCCAAAAATTAATCAAAACATTAATTAATAAATTTTTCGGATTTTTCAGCTTGATTTTTCGAAAACATTATCTCACAAAAATGATTTGTGCACTATTATTAACTAAGCTCTAAACTAAAACTCTAAAGGTTAATTTATAAAATAATTTCAGAAGCAAATTTATTTTACCTTCAGCTTCATCCGTCAATTCCTCAGACTGCGACATCAGCTTGTTGAGAGCGTTTTGTACCTCGACATCTCGCTTGCTTTCACCATCGGAATCGTCATTGTTCGCAGGGAAGACGTCCTCGTCTTCAGCTTCCACGGATTCAATCCAATCTTTCTCGTTTCTCATTATATCGGATGAGCTCAAGAATTTCGGCCGACTATAATTGTTCAGCCGAATGTCGTCTTCACTACAATAATCCTATAAATTTAATTAAGATTAAAGATGCATTCTGATACGTGGGTATTTAAACTAAATAACTAGTTGAATTTGCTCTTAAATTTCATATGATTTAAATTTTAAAAATGTTTATTTATTTTAAATCACTACATAGTTTCAATTAATTACAAATGACTTTAGTACTTTGAAACTTTGAAACGTGGCCAGTTTTTTCATTGTACGGCTTTTCCTTCTAAATAAAATAATATCAATATACAATTACCAATTTTCAGTGCAATTATCAATAATTGTATGGAAATCAATATCACTCAAGCACTAGTTTTCTCAATTTTAATTATTTTTATGCGCTATTCTCCGAAATTATTGAGGGAAAGAGTTAAAATTTCGCTTAATTTTTAATTAAAAATCTAAATACTATTCTGAAAAACATTTATTTAGTGAGCACCTCCAACTTAAGAAGTAGCTATGGACCAAGTTTGATATGTACGTGTACAGCAGTGTGTGTGTATATATATATATATATATATACAAGTACAGTATGTATTTGTATATGACGTATACAGCAGTGAAAGAAAGTTGGGCGTTTTTTGGCCCTAGAGAGGGCACATTATAAGGCCTCTCTTTTAATGAAATAATCAATTTATTTCTATATTTCAGTACATTATTAACATGCTAATGATTTATTTTAGGTTAATATTTTTTTATTTATTAACTTTGTAAATATATATTTATTTTCATGACTCCAAACTACCCACCATCCACGTTTATACGAAATATTATTGAGGCAGGATGTTGGATTTTATAACTATCCGAACTATGTTAAGTTAATGCAATGAAACATACAAGAATATGGTCAATTATGCTTCTATGAACAACATTACTATTATCTTCTTAATATTTTATTATTTCTAGAATTTGTATTTTTTAAAAAACTCTTTTTATATTTGGAAATTAGGGAAATAAATTTTTTTTATTCGATCCTTTTGCGATTCCTTTTTAGCCTAGCGACCTGTTGGAAATCCTCCACTGTTGTAGAGTGGTTTTGGACGGTTTTTGCATCGCCCCTTAAGCAATATATGCATAGTGCATGGACAGTAAATATTATTTTAAAACTATCATTTCTAGGGCATTATATTCTAATGCTAAGTCGCTCGGAGGCGAAAAAATTACAATATGTATAGAGAACCATTAATACTCGCTACGCCACTAGCTGAGGTGAAACTTAAATATAATCCATCTGAAAGAGCTTTCTCGTCACTTTTTTTTTATTCCTGTCTTCCTTAGTAAAAAATATTTTTTAAAGTGATTTAATGAAATAATAATAAAAAAATGCACTATAAAAACTATATTTTACAAAATGAAACACTAATAGTAGAAACTTAGTTTTGATAGAAAAATTTTTAAAAATAATTTTAGTAGAAACTTTTATTCGATTTTGTACATTAAGTACAAAAATTAATTGAAATAATGATTCAATGGCATCAAGATAGTCAGATATTGTTAATTGAGATGCATATAATACAAGAAAACTCTTTTCCTAAAGTTTGTAAGAAGAAATAAAATTGATTAGTTAAATGAAATAATCTCAGTTTTTATAAATATATTTATGAACAAAGTACAATGTCACGGTATAAATGACTCATAAAAAGTTTAAGCAAATAAAAAAAAGTATTTCGGAAACAAACTGAAACGCAACAGGCGAGAAATAAAAGTGTAATACTCTCACGAAACTTGTGAAAATTTGCAACATACGGACCTATCATTAACTAGAGGAAATGACTTTCAAAAGGGCTGGGACAGGAAATTACCTAACAGAACATTTCCTGTGCATACTTAGAAATTTTATCATATGCAATAAAAACGATCTAAAATGGTATTTGCTTTATAAATAACTCTACCAAATGTGGATAGATTTTCTGGAAAGAATACACAGAGAATTCGAATATAGAATTTCCTCAACATGTAGTTACGTTTATAAAAAAAGTTTGAAGAGATCACTGAAAAAAATTAAACTAACACTAAGAAGGAAAGCTATATTGTGTATTATTAAACCAAGTCAAATAGTTCTGAATGTGAAACTTTCCTTATTAAAAGTAATTGGAAACTGGAATTTAATTTAAAATTAAACACCAGTAATAAATTTTGTACATTTAACTCCATTCATTTAAAACAAACGTTTTCTTTTTTTTTTATTGTTTTGGAACTCATTTTTTATTCTTAAGAAGCGTAGAAATACGTACTGACAAACCGATGATGTGATCGCTTACAAATACTGTCAACATCGAGTATCATAGCATTTTCCACTAATTTCATGTAATAAAGTATTATTATAAAATAATAATCGAATATGAAGTATACAAAGAGGAGTTATTAGAATCAAAAAACAAATCAGCTTTAAAGTTTCGAAGAATTTCTTCATGTAAGACCTCCTTGGGTTAACATAAACCATTTTTGCAATTATTTTTACTAATTTCTTTATATATGAGCACGAGGACTAAAATAATTAAAGCTAGACAACTGAATTTAGGTATGTGGTTTTTGTATTAAAATTATAGATCAACATCAAATTTTGGACTCTAGAAATCAACATGACTCACGCTTGTCTGTACGTGTACATGTCAACATTTACTCAATAGATATTCAGTAGCTTCCAGTCGTATTTCCACACGAACATTTTCAATACTATCAAACATCAAATACTACTTTCAGTACAACCAGCCATTAAATACTACTTTCAGTACTAACAGACATTAAATACTACTTCAGTATTACCAGACATCAAATACTACTTTCTTTACTACCGGGCATCAAATACTTCTTTCAGTACTACCAGGCATCAAGTAATACTCTCATTACTAGCAGGCATCAAATACCACTTTCAATACTACCAGACATTAAATACTACTTCAATATTACCATACATTGAATAATACTTCAGTATAACTAGACATCAAATACTAATTTCATTACTACCAGGTATCAAATATTACTTTCAATACTACCAAACATCAAGTACTACTTTCATTACTACTAGGCATCAAATACCATTTTCAATATTTCCAGATATTAAATATTACTTCAGAGTTCCGAACAACAAATACTAATTTCTTTACTACCAGACATCAAGTAATAGTTTTAATACTAGTAAATATTAAAGTCAAACGTGGATTCTGCCCAGCAAAGTCAAGATAATTTTACTGATATGTTAAAAATGAAATGTTTAAGGTCGTAGATAACTTTCAGAAGGCATTCAGTAAACAGTCTCTTCAATCAAATACCATCATTACTATAGCGATGACTGATCATTAAGTAATCTGCCAATGACACCAATTATCTTTTCTCCATATTGAAAGAAACGCTTTAATTGCCAATAAACTTGAGATTAACCTCCAATCAAATAGCGACTCGGCAATATCTTCCTATGTACAACATTTTTTTTTAATTAACTGAAAGGAGAGATTGAAAAAATTCCGAAGTTACCTCCAAGAATGATTAGAAGGCTTAAAGAATGATTAGAAAAATCATAATGTTACCTGGGTAATAACGCCAGCAGGAGGGATAGTCGCTTTCCCACACGGAAAAGTAGCATTCCTTTTGTGTTTCCCTCGGGCGAGGTGACGAGGTAGCACTTTTTGGAACACGTCAAACCACCTGAAAATAAAAGTATTGTGGCATTTTAATTAGCAGAATATAACATAATACTACTTTACAAGCAGGCGATCCCATCCATTTTGAGACATCCTGTCCTTTAACTGTTTCATGGCATTTTCGAAACCTTTATCTTCACCACCAAGAGTCCTTAATAATTCGTCATAAAGAAAAAGGTTCTGGTCGATTTTAATGGTAACCAAAAAGCACTTAGAAAAAAGTTCGCCAAATTATAAAAATATACTGCATACACACGTATATATATATATGTATAATAAATATGTACATAAATATAGATCAAATCCATTGCGAATCACATGCTGCGAACTGAAATCGCCAAATTGGTGAAATCTTTTCTTGCCGCTGTTTGGTCGTCGCTGTAACCGACATGTACCAAAAAAAAATCATAAACATGGTTAAATTTGTAACAGATCACGGAAAATTATTCCAATTTGATTAACCCTACCAGTTTTTCCATACAATATTTTACCACTCTACATTTTATTCGCAGTATGTCCTTAAGCCTCATCTAGTACCTCATTTTCTTATATTTTCTTTTTTTTCAGTCATACTTAAATTATTATGTTAATTCATTTAATTTTATTGTACTCCAGATATTCGTGTATTCGTATTTTGTCATTTGTATGTTTGTTTCCAATTGATTGCAGTATAATTCTTTAATTTATTTTTTTGTTTTTAAAAAAAATCCACCTACATCTATACCAGACCGGAAAGGGGCCCATTCTAGCTCTAGAAACGGAGGCGTGATGTGGTGTAAAGTGTTAATATTACTTTAAAAATAATGAGAGTCTAAGTAACAAATTGAGAACAATCATATTAGCGGTAATAAAATGAATCAAGCAATGGTTTGCGTTAATTCATAGATGAAGATGATGAGAGGTTTTAAGAGAGGTATGTTTGCTCTTTAGCTGCTTTACATTAAATAATCCTCGATTTCAATCTGACGTCAAGAATAATAATAAGGAAAAAAATAATGAAAATGTAAAAATTTGGAATCAATAGTCGAGGATGAAATGGCATTTCATCAATGCGAAAGTTTCCTTTTGCTTATTTTCAGAAAGGTCGAGAATCCGAGAAAATGATAAAAGTCATATGTCTATTTTAATACGAAATAATTTTCTTTATCATTTTCAAAACGAAGACATTGAAAAAACTGTTTTAAAAGATTTTCTTCAGTTTTACAAGCTCCACACATCGGAGTTGGTAATAATTGAAATCTGTTTAGTTGCATAAGACTGAGTTTGGAGGTGAAAGATGGGAACATAGAATTTGTGACTAGAGGAAAACAATCAATGTTGGTGTTTACATCTCAACTAATAATAAAGATATATGTACGAGTCTGACTGTGTTTGTGTATTGGCGATCTGCAGGACAGATTATTTGATCTATAGGTACCACATTTCAAATATATATCTTAGAGGCGGAGATTGTGTACCTCGGAGTTACGAATTTTAAAATTTTAATTAATTAAAAATTAAGCATAGTTTTTATATTCTTCTGCAATAATTTCGGAAAATATTATTGCACAAAAATATATTTTGAACTAATCTAAAATATTACAAAATTGTCTTTTAATGATACCAATTTAATAATCACGCAAATTCTTCCTGAATTTTGGAAAAAATTTAAAAATTATTTTATCTGTCTAATTCTAATAATAGATTACATTGTTAACCTGAAAATTCCAACCGTTTCCAGCGTTTCATGAAATATTTAATCACTTAATTTTCTTCCATTCGTGAAAGCTATAGAAGAAAGATTCTATTTATATAATTTTTAAAACGAATAAAAAAATTGAGGCACGTGGCGAAATTTAGATGAATCGGGCATTTACGTTCTTAATAGTGTTACGATATTATGGGATTGATACCGTTTAGGAAGGTTCCTATACACGATGAACAATTCATACGTAAAACAATTAAGAGAACGCGACTGTAATGACTGACGATTTGGTAGAATCATGGACATGAAAATATGTTAAACGATTCATTAATAAAACTATGTTTAACATTAATAAAACGATTTTGTTTGTTTGATGTTTAAATGATTAACATTAATAAAATATTACCAATATCCCCGCCGTGCTAGCTGGTTGTCAAACGGACTAATTAATTTATAATTGCTGAAAGTGTTTAAAATGTAAATATTAGCCGATCAGATTTACTTCAGAAATGCAAAACAAGTTTATTTTCTATGTTGAGAAATGTATTAAATAAATTTGAAATTCTTTTTATTGCATTTAAATTTTATTACGAATAACAGTGTTTTTTGACATAATTGAAACGGGCAGATTATTTACACAAAACAAAGGTAAAATTTAGCACTGTTTTGAATCAAATTCAAAAATAAATTCCATAAAAAGAGAAGGAGTGGCATAGGGATGTATATGAAGAAGGCAAAGATGTATTTAGTTTAGAGACACGTAATTTCAGCAGGACGGGACATCAGCATATTTCATGAACCCATCTCAACCAGCATACCCAAAGAGATGGATCGGCCGGGGCGACCCTATCACGTGGCCTTCACGATGATGGGGTCACCTGTGCTACGAACTTATCCTTCCTGGATTACTTCGGGGGGTTATATGACGAACCTAGTTTTTGAAACCTATATGATGATCTATGAAGATCTTGACAAGACAGTCATTGTAAAAACTGAATAGATCCGGGAGAGGCCAGGTTCTATGAAATTGCTAAACTTGTACAGTAATGTCACTTGACTTAAGTATTTGTCTGAGTGCCAATATCTATGTACTTTTCCTTAACCTGAGTAAAAAATGTGAATTTCAGGAAAATATCACATATTTAGCTGAAAATCATCCTAAGACGTCTGCTAAGACAAAAGTTGTTTAGAAAAATATTTAAAAATGAAATGGGAAAAGATTAATTTTGAATCTACAGAAAAACCCTTCAAGCAAAAGAATTCAGCTCAGACTGTCTCAGTTTAAGGTGGTTTAGGGGGAAAGTATAATCTGGTAATAACATATGGTCTATTGTAATAAGCACTATTAAAATAATAGCAATTTTGAACATATAAATTGAATTCCAAAATTAAAATCTCGACCAAAATATCTAATGGGGAAGTTAAGTAGAGATGTAGGCTTAAGTGGATGTAATCAGTTCTGTTCTTTTCACTTCCTCTCTTGACCCTGGTGAAATAAACAAACAAAAGGGAGATGATGAAAACGGAGACGATAAGGAAGGCAGCAAACAAAGGGATTAGATTTTTTGTGGTAGGATCTTCTCTGTTCATAATATTCAATAACGCTCAAATCAAAACTAATAACTTAAGTCGAAATGAAATATACATTGATCCAATGATAGCAACAAAAAAAATTATGCCAAATTTTATTTTATAATGTCAAAATAATGCTAAAAGAAAATATCAGCAATAGTCTAAAATGAGTCAGTATAAATATAAAAATTTAAAAATTACAGAGCTTGCAATGAAAATAGGAAAACAAATGATAAGTTTATGATCCAACAATTAATCTTTATTCATATTTAGGTTTATTCGCATATCGATAAATCAGTAGATTTACACATTAAAAAATCCTGTCCTAAACTACTTGACGCCAAAATAAAAATTGGGATTTGCGTATACGATGATGACGCAAACTAAATGATAACTTCGCTCACTGTTACAGATTTCGCTGGCTTATCCTATTATATCTTATCTCAAAAAGCTCACTAATCAGGGATTGAAAAAGTCCTGGATAAAAGAAATACAGTAATATTTCGTCAATTTTTGTTTAGGCAAACAAGTATTATAAATTCTTGATTTCTTTGTCTGTTATACCGTGTGACGACGTCAGGTTATGTGCCATTGTTGATTAAATTTGAACATGTGTGTTGAATTCCCGTGAAACTATATTGCATTACACCTAATGTCTTATTCGTTTGTTACAGCGACCTCTTACTGGTCGTTTAGTGATCAAAGCATTTGCAATCTTTTTTCTTTATAAAGATGACTTTCTGTGAATGCCTGATTTAAATATTTGTCTGATGATCTTTAGCACTCTATATAGGACTTCATTTACAAAATTTTTTAAGATTTAAATAAAAAGAAAGAATTTTTTTTTAATATAATAAATGAAATGACTAGAGGAGTTTGCAAACGTATTATCGAGATCAGAAAAAAAAGAAACATGACGTGGAATGAAAAAAAAATTGAAGATCGAAATTCAGAAATGATGTTCAATGGAGTCCATGTTCACGTGTTTTAGTCAATTTAATTTTGGAATTCACTTGCGGATCCTATAGAAAGAAGAACGAACTGATGTTCAACACAGAGTAAAGTAATATTAGATTAGATGTTAAGTGTATGCACGTCATGAATCAATGTAAAAATGCCAGTTGTTACCACGACCTCACACATTTTTATAAATATTTTAGCAGCATATTTTCCTCACTTTTTTAGTGCAAAATACTGCTCAATAATAATAACTAAATAAGAATTCAGAAAATTAAATGCAGTGCTATAGAATATCAAAACAGTCATCGCAGTGTTTATTAGACAGATAAAAATAATAGAGAATTTTAAAAAACTTTTGAAAAAGTAAAGCTCTCATATTATTATAAAAAACCAGCTGGCTCATAATTGATGAAATTAAATGCCAAGACAATTTTTTACTTTAAATGTGCTCTTAAAATCAGTCCAGAATTAATTGTCCAGTAAATACACCGTTGCCATTCTAACAGTATAATAAATCGTATATTTTGTTGAATTGAGAAATTTAATGTGATAAATTAAATGCATATTTTATAGAATTCATTAAAAAAGTCGAGTTTATTTATTTTTTTAAGCAAGCGTGATATAATTAGTTTATTCTTAAAAAAACAGGTTATAAAAAAATTTAAATTTTGAAAATAGTTTCATATTTTTATTAATTATTCATATAAATAATCGAGTTTGAAATATAATTCAAACATTTGCTTTCTATTTTCATGCTATTTAATAGAGAAATTTATTGCAGAGTAAATTATATTTACCAAGTCGTAAGAGATTAAGTGTAAATATTATAATGCAACTTATAATCATACACAAACAGTCAAATACTTCTAGGTCATGTTAATAAAATGCATATAATAAACTTGAGATTAGATTCAATTTTCGACATGTCATATCTTAGTTAATTCATTTCATTGTGATACATTAAAAACGTTCTGATTTCTATATATTTTTAACAAAACTCATCATAAAGTTAATGGATTATTTTTTTATTTTTATTTATTTATTTATTTTTGTATACGAAATATACAAAGAGAAAGTAGAAATGGTCAAAGAATACGAACTCGAGATTTTAATGAATCTTTTACGTTACAAACCTACCAGAATCCGAAAAACATATTTTTATAATTATATCTATCCATTTGCCTGTCGGTCTTCTGTGAACACGATACCTCGAAAGCTTTATGCTAGACTGATGAAATTTAGTATGTGATTCTTTATATCAAATTTGTAAATTTCTATCAAATGTACAGGAAATTCTATTCAGAGGAAGCCTATCTGCTGGGATATCCGAATATAAATTAGTATAACAACTACGAAATGAAAAGAGCAAGATGGATAAAATTTGGTATACAAATTTAACATCTAAAGTGTAAATACCTATCAAATTTAGAAAAAATCCATCAAGGAGTTGATCGCCTGTCAATCTATAGTTTCACAAGCATTTTAAACGTGATATTTAAATAAAACCCCAATGATTTAAATATATGCAATGATAAAATATATGCACTTAAATATTGCATAATAATATATGCAATGATTTAAATATAAATCTTGAGACTATAATTAAAGTTCTAGGTCAAATTTTGGTCTATCAGGGAAAAAAAAACCCGTCAAAAATGCACATTCGGTTTTCTGATACTTGTGTATTAACTGCAACTCTGCGTTGAATCGTTGGAAATCGCACGCTAATAGGCTCTTTTGTAATTATTATTCGTCAATTACATGCGCTTAATAATATACAAGTACATTTGTTAGAGAATATTCGAGGTATTTTTTGAAAACCCATCTCGCTGATAAAATAACAGCATTTCAGTGATTGCTTGCCATAGACTGCAATGTAATGGTCTCTTTCTTAACTATTGTTCGGCATTGCAAGTGGCTAATGATACACAAGCACATTTTTTTGGAAAGTATACAAGAAAGTTTCGGAGGGACCACTCTCGATAGTTACCATTTGCTTTCTTCTTTGGAAGTTCCTTTGACGAAGTGTACTTTTTCCGGCGTCGTTATAGAGATGGCGAAATCATTTCCAGTTACGCTTTCGGCATCCGAAACGTCCAGGACTTTGTTCATGTCGATAGTTCCCTGGGGTATCGTATCCGGCTAATGGAAATAAATTACATCAGAAAAAAGAATGTTAAATTATGTTTCAGAGTTTAAAATGCAACTTTTGAAAAGAGTGTAATAAAATTCAAAAAGTTGCATGAAATACTAGTTAGAGAATAATATTATAGAAATAAAAAAAATAAAAAATTGAATACGCCCCCGAGGTTGAGCGTTCCCAGCCAGGGGCTTCCAAACTGTGGGTCGCTAGTCAGTTTTTGGTAGGTTTCGATAATGGCCTTGAGTGTGCATGTATCTTTCTAAATTTGCAAAAAAATATGATGCAGTCTTGAAATTTTTATTAAACTGATAATACCAACATAATTAAAAAAGAAAGTGGGATAATGCGGTGGCCTTGTGACAAGGTTTAGCTTCTGGATTGAAAGGTTTTAGGCTCAAAGCATGATTCCAATAAAACTCCTTCTTGAGGTCTACTTCAAGTCAAATTCTTCAGAATCAAACGTTCTCCCACAGAAGTGATGTGAAAATTTAGAGGAGTGCCAGCTCAGGTGTTGTTCGAGTCATCTAACTGAGGTTCAGGCCAAAGATTGACTAGTGACCCACAGTTCAAAGGTCCGTACCAAAATAGCGCTGGTGTTGCTTCAAAAAGGGTCGTCAACGTGACTAAATTACATGACAAAGAAAGAAAAAAAACAGCGCAATACACAATATGAATAACTGTTAAATTTCGCGTCGAATGGCAAGAAGTGTAGAAACAAAACGTCTTATCAATGTGCGAATGACTTATAAAAAAATGGCAACTTTTTACCCACGATACATCTGGCATGTTTCCTATTACTCCAAGCAGCGGCTTTGCTTAAAGTTATGTTCTCTACAATACCTTAAATCTTGACCGCTTAAACAGAACTTTTCACTATCAGCTCTCAATTCAGCTTGTGTGTGCATTCATTTCGAAGCGGTTTGTCATTTATTATGTGATTATTTGCTTCGTTATTATTTATGTAAACATTTATTATGTTTCAAAATATTTTTTTTTCACAAAAGGCCCTCTTAGGCCCATACATTTTCTTTCGGATAAAACATGTATTATTCATCTCTGAAAAAAATCAAATTCGCTGAAAATTAAATAGGTTGTTAGAGATTCGATATCGTAAAAGTTAATCACAAATGTTTAAAAGTTTGCGAACCTATGCTTTAAGCGTGGTTTACTGCTCTTTATTTTCTCTACTTTGATTCAGTATTGGTTTTTCCAAAATTGTCTGAGTGTTTATTGTTCTGCATTTTATATTTACTGGCATCCTTTATGTATAAACACATACTAGTTGTGGTAAGCAAATAACAGGACTGTCATAGAAAGATAGTGTATGAATCAAATCGTCTATGAATATATCACACATCTCATTCTCTACCATCTATTCAACCCCATATATCTCTCGCTACGAATTTTAACTAGAAATTATTTGTTCATGTACGTCACGCTTTAATGTAAAACTATTTCAAACATTCCAGAACTTCTGCACAATTCGCGAACAAAAAAAAAAAAAAAAAAAGAAAAAAAAGAAAAAAGAAAAAAAGATAATACATTGAAATGAAAAAAAAATCTATATTTCAAGTCTTTCGATGTTTATTTGGAATTTCTATAAGCAGAATATTAGAAAAATAATCAACACTAGCTGGTACCCGGCGCGTTGCTTCCGCTAAAGACAGAATTTTGGAAATATCGTTTGAAATTTGAAACAGCTATATTGTTTAATTTGGAATGATATAATGAATTATAGTTATTTTCTTGTCAACAATGAATACTTTCATTGAAATTGAATGACATATAAAGGAGAAGTATAAATAACATTTAATCTATTTTTGACTTTATTATTCAAGTGCTTTAAGATACATGTGTGTGTGTGTGTATTGTTTTGCCATCTTCAGCAGAAGCAAATAAATTTCTTGGCTGTCCGACTCGTGAGCATCCAACATACAACTAACCATGTGAAAAATATGGATTTTTCAGGTTCAATCCGCACACTTAAAATAATTGAACTTGCGCCTTGTTGATGATGGCCATCGAGAATGCAAGTCGAATGGGGAGCATTTTTATATATTAGATATGATGATAATGTCGTGTCCACTTTACAAAGGAAAGAGGACCCTCGGGGGGGGCACCTCGGAATGAGGATGAGATGCTTCCGGCATGGTGGTTGGATCTCGCCACCCTGGAGGGTACACTAATAGGTGGGGGATCTGGCTCATCCCATCGATGACGGGACGTACTTCCTTCGGGGAGGGTTGTACCGTGGCCGGTGTCGGCCCTTAGGACTCAACCACAGTTCCCGCCAATTGCTGTTGCGGCGGTCCGGTCATTCAGTTCTATGGTTTAAATCCGTGTGCCTTAGGGCGGGTCGGAGAGTTAGATGGTTGACTTACAAAGGAAAGAGGGGTGCAGTAGCTTCCGAGGGTAAAGACCCCCGAGGGCAGAAGTCTGACTTCCAGCTCCTATGAAGATGACAGTTTCACACTCACTTGCACAACCCTTTTTTACGGGAGGCTCTTTCATACCCCTCACAGATAGAACACAGGGTGAAGAACAACCATGTCCAAAACAGGACCCGACCCCACGACGCCGAGATCACGGGGAAGGCGCACTACCCCTATGGCAAGATGTCAGCATATACCAGATATAATAATTATGCATATAGCCTTCGTGCAAGTACAAGCAATAAGTTGGCAAAGTTTTACCACAATCGGATGAACGGTACGGCGGCGTATAAAATATGAACAAACAAAAATTCATTTTAATACATTAGATTTCACACACACACGCATGCACACACACACACAAGCAAATAGCAAATATCACACATAGAAAAAAAAGTAGAAAAAAAAAAAGGATTTGAAAACTTACGAACTCATCCAGGGAATAAGTAAGTTCTCCATCGTCGTACAGAACAAACCATCTCCGTTGCCACCTCTAGAAGGGGAAAAAAGGCAGATAAATACTCATTCCCAAAATGACTTTCTAATGTTTTTAAAGGCAATGTACCGTATAATAAGGCATTTAAAGTAATGGCATACGTACTTTTGTCCTGTTGACAGACACGTTGAAATCCCAGTCTGGGGCAACAAAAAGATAGCCGCATTTGGAGATATTTCGGGAAGCCTGCGAGGAGAAAAATGACAGGGTTATAGACAGGCATATCGTTATTCGCTTAAAGAAACTTTTTCCCACATCCTTCTCGCAATATTACTCATTAATGATATGGCCATCAGAAGAGAAGGTAGAAAATGACGTATTTTTTATAATGAGTAAAACAATTTTTTTCTATGATGAAACACTTTAAAAAAAATTTTAAATGGCGCAATCCAAAGTGACACCAGTGTGAAAAAAAAAAAATTGGTTTATTTAACAATCTACTTCTTTTTCTTACAATCTATTTTTATGGAATTTCTTTAGAAGAAATATAGCTTTATAATGAGGATCGAAATCATACGACGTCATATTCATACCTGAAACGTAATTGCGTATGTTAGCTATCATGTATCTAGATTTTGCACAGTATGGCAAACAGCGCATGAGCCCATAATCTATGTACTCAGAAGTTGTATTTACCGTTTGCATGAGTTTGGGTGTAAAAAAAAAAGAAAAGTGTAATTGTTCAATATTTGATTGCTATGAAACAAAAGAAAAGCTGTCACAAAACTTGTGGGGGGGGGGCAAAGAATCGTCACTTGAAAAATGTTTCTGAAATTTTGATTTAAAAACTCTATATTACATAAACAGTAAACTATGAAAATTGGAATGAAATTTTTCAGTTTGCATCAAAATGTTTGCTATTTTCTTTATGGCACAAAGTCTTTTCAAGCACTCTGGTGTACATATTAATTAATTAATTAACAGAGGATAAAAAGGAGTATAATAAATAATTTAAGTTAAACTTATTGAAAATATTATGCATTTTTAAAAAGTCAGATTACATTGATTTCAATAATGTCAATGAACACGAATTATTAGAAAAAAAAAACAGAAAACGATATTAAATAAATTAGACAATGTTTAAAAAATCTGGAAAAAAATCCCTTCAAAAACATAGTAAATTTCTAATGTAAGCATTAAAAAGCATTCCAAACTAATCACAAATAAAAAAATATTTTAGCAGGAAAAAAGACCGGTATTAAAGAGACTATGGTACCTGTAAAGAAGATTATGCTGAATTTATTGAGACAGGTTACAGCACTTTTAGCGGCAAAATAAGGAAATTACAAAAATAAAAATAATCGCCAAAAAGTCAAAAGATGCACGCTATACTATAATAAAAAACAGAGGAAAAAATTTCATGGAGTTATCTGCAAAATTGGCAGAGATATTTGCAATTAAAATTACGAGCTTTCCCTGACTTGAAAAAGGGTTCGTTTTAAAATTGATAAATGTATCTTCAGATTCCTCCCTCCAATGCATTTTTTTTTCAAATTTTTTTATTATTATTATTTTTGTTGACTTCTCGTCACTTAAATTTCACTACGTTGTTGCTTAATTCAGAAAAACTATAAGATAATATCAAAGAATACATTTCTCAATTTTAAGACGAACCTTTTTCAAATTGGGGAAATTTCCTAGTTTTAATCGCAAACATATCTCCACTGATTTCTTGACAATTCCATAAAACTTGTATACATAGGCATGCATATTTTTTCTAATAGGATTGTCTGTCCGAACTCCATTATTTCTTGACTTATTTTTGTAATTTCCTCATTTCGCCGCTAAGGGCACTGTCACCTGTCTCAATAAATACAGAGAGCCACTTTATAATGGGTACATATTACTTCCATGGCTAAACGAGACTCGTTTTCTATCTAAAAAATTTAAAAGGACATTACCGATCACTTTGTATAAGTCGATCAATGAGATACAGAAACAATTCTACTTAATTTCCAGGTTAATTTTGAAGTTGACATCATCGCAACATAAATGATGTCATTTTAAATAATGAAATCTGTAAGAAGGAATAACGAAATCACAACAGAAATGTGAATAATACATACATAAATAATGAATAATACATAAATGATCGACAATCGACTGGTCTGATATGAAATTTTGACACATGATTCGCCTACAAAATGCCACTTGAATAGCGCGCTTATCTCAGTGTTGAATGCAATTTTGATACGGAACATGTTCGACGATAATTCGAAATCAGTGGGCTAGAAAGTAACATGAATATTTATCAGTCCAAGTGTCCCCGACAAATAAATGACGAATTCACTAAAAATAAATTTATGAATGACCAGTTTAGTAACCTACGCTGTGTTATTCGAAAGATACAAGATAAGCTGTTTATATACATGTTATTTGAATTAATATTAAATTTTGGTATCTATAATTATAAATTTAACTTTTCCTAAGCATTTTGAAAAGTAACTAATTTTATTACACCCTTCGAGATAGGACTGTAAACACCATTGCTGATACAGGTGGTTATCAAAATAATTGTATTTGAATATAAATTATAATTTTCAAATCATAAAATTTGTTTGATTTTCAAATTGTTTTAGAAATATATTGTGATCTTAAATGACCTTTGCTCACGCGACATCAGAATCATGGGACAATTTTTGAAGATTTTAATCTGCAATTTTATGTCATGTTTACATTGAATATTAATAACTTCATGATTTAAAATTAATGACAGAAATTAATGAAAAACATGGTGCATATTAAACTATATAAAGACAAAAAGTAAAACTTTTACTACTTATGGAACAGTTACTGTTTATGGAAAGGATAATAAGTTAAAAGAGTTTGTTCTGAGGTTTCATAGACGTAAAATTATTCTAGTATAATTTTAAGTTGGAAATAATAGTCAAACATTGATTAGAAGTAGCAAAAAGATCACTGAATATAAACATGCACTTCATGTTTGTTCCCGCATATGATCAGTACGTATTGTATCAACAAAATTTTGTTTTAACAACTGAATGCATAATTCCACTATATGCAAAATAGAAAACAAAAGGTAAACAAATAACAAATATTATAAACTTTGTTACGAAGAACTCCTCAAAAAGATCTAAATCATATGAAAAAGCAAGGAGAAAAATAAACTATGAATTTTGAATGACAAATAGAATACATTTTTTTAAAAAAAATACCATGTATTGCGATTTATGTCAACAAACGAGTATATAACAAACGAATGTAAGCCTAAACCACGATAATGAAAGATGCAGAATTAAAGATAAAGAATAAATAGTTTCAAAATAATGAGTTTGAGGAATTAAATTGGAAAATAATATATTCTTCCAAAATGATACTCTAAAAATTGCTTGCAATTTACTTTATTTGAATTATAATCGCCAACAAAATGTTATTTCTGTTGTGCATTCTTTGTTTGTTTTCATAGCAATAATGTAAAATAAAAATAAATCATCTATTACAAATAATATCCGGAACTGCTCTAATTTTCCACACACAAAAAAAAAAAAAGTCTATTTTACAAAACAAAACATAGCCGCTCAGCTTGTTGAGAGCTCCACAACAAACTGATTTTGTATTATCTTGAATCCAAGCTCTATAAAAAGGTCTGTTGAAAGGACTTACAATGAAATTAAATACTTCAATATTGGTTTCAGATACAATAAACCAATACATTTAGGCAAAACACAGAAATTACAAGCATAGTTCTCTTTCATTTCTTTCTCTTTAGAACATTACTTGTTTTAGTTTACCAGCTATATATATATATAAAATGGATTTTTGTATGCAGACTGGGAACAGATTTTATCCTCCAATAAAAATAAAATAAGAAAAGATTAAAATTGGCTGGCGATGATATTAGAGCAATATTTAAAATAAAGTTTGGGAGAACTTTGATTAGAACGGTAATTAACATATCATACACTTTGTCTCATAATTTCAAAAATCCATCAGATTGTTAAATTTTTGATTAAGTTGCAAGCATCTAAATTTATATATGCAAAATGTATTAAGTTATACAAAGATATCTTGTTTTATTCCACACAATTCTCCTGTTTTTTCGATTTGAAAAATGTATATAAAAATAACTGAATCCATCTGGTTAAATTAGATTCCCAAATGTAAAATTTGTGAAAAATTTTTTAACAGCACAAAAAATATAGGAGACAATTTTTCAACATAGAAAAAAAAAAGACGTCGGATTAAATAAAATCGAGATATGATTGTGCAAACGGGCAATGTAATAAATGTTTAAAAAAAGAAACTTGTAAAAAAATCGTTTTGTGATTTTAATATATTAATAAGAAAAGAACATTTCTAATATAATCGTAATACAATATAAAAATGCATACTAAATGCATGAGAAATAAAAAAAAGCGATAACATGTTTAAAATTTTTTTTGAAATTTATTAATGGCAACAACAGTTTTTTTTTCTTTCTTTTTGCTAACATGAAGAACAACATTAACTTTATTCTCTGAATAATATCATGAGTGCATATAATATATACTCTGAATAATATCATGAGTGCATATAATATATACTCTGAATAATATCATGTGTGCACATAATAGATACCCTGAACAATATCAAGTGTGCACAGAATAGATCTGAACAATATCATGAGTGCACATAATAGATATCACGTGTGATTGAATGCATTTTTAATAGCTCTGAACAATATCTTGTGTGCACATAATACATATCATATGTGAGTGATTTTTTCTTAAGAACTCTTGACACATGATATTGTATCTTTGAACAATATCTTGTGCACATAATAGATATCTTGAACAATATCATGTGTGTACATAGTAGATACCTTGAACAATATCATGTGTGCACGTAGTAGATACCTTGAACAATATCATGTGTGCACATAGTAGATACCTTGAACAATATCATGTGCGCACATAGTAGATACCTTGAACAATATCATGTGTGCACATAGTAGATACTCTGAAAATCATGTGTGCACCTAATAGATACTCTGAACAATATCATGTGTGTACATAATAGATAATCTGAACAATATCATGTGCGCACATAATAGATACTTTTTAACGATAGATCTACATGTAGATATATAATTACACACAAAGAATTATATTCCGATTCAATTTTAGAAACATTACCACATATCCTTTTGATCTTGAGTTTCCGTTCGGTAGACCATAAGAGCTCTTAAGAAATATTTGGGATGAAACTGGATAGGCATTTTTTTTAAAAATTCCGAGTCCTATTATAGATTAGAACAACGAATCCGTTGTGCGCAAAACTCTGGTATTTGAAACTCAGGATCAAGATGAAGAAATAGTTCGTATCAGAGATCAGAAACTTCCATTTTTAGACAGAGTCATAGTTCCTTTTTTTTTTTTTTTTTTTTTTTTAAACAAAACGAACAAGAACGGGTAAGAGAAGAAAGCTATCCTTTCTATAGCGGAGTCTTATGCGATTGAAAAAAACAAGGCAAGCGTAAGCCGCATATAGTATGCAGCGCGTAGCCGAGAGCATTTATTATTAGTTTAAGGAAATCTGGGAAGTGTCTACTTATTGAGTTACCGGCAACATCTGCGCTGAACGGAAATAGAATGTTATTTTTAATAGACGTTTTTTTTTAAAAATTCGTATTATGGTACTTATTGAATGCATGTTTATATATTTTTACTGATCCTAAAATAATGGAAATTTTTAAGTAAATCGATAATTATTAATAATTTATTTATTTATTTACATGAATTTTTTTTAATGCAACAGTACAAAAATATCACTATATTTCAAGAATAAAAATATTCATTGAAATGAAATAAAAATAATAAATATTTAAATAACAATTAGTTTTTAGTAAAAGCAAAGGATTTATATAGATGGTAATTGTTTTGTAATAAAAAATGTTTAATAGCAATTGTCAAACTAATATAGAACACTGAGATCTTTGTGAAGCCTAATTATAAAAATTATTTTATAAGTTTGATTTAAAAATTAAATCCCAAAATATTTATTCATTTTTTTTCACGTTTTATTATTATCAAAACTTATCTTTCATTTAAAATCAAATTCATGAAAAGAAAAGGTGTCAACTGTGTGAAATAATGCCAAATTTGGTAAGAAAGTACAGAAATATACTAAGAAATTAGAGATTGAAATTGTGACATAGATGATCTTTTTGAAGCCTAATTATAAAAATAATTTTATACGTTTGATTTAAAAATTAAATTCTACAATATTTATGCATTTTTTTCGTTTTGTTATTATGAAAACTTATCTTTCATTTAAAATCAAATTTATGAAATGTCAAATGCCAAATTTGGTAAGAAATGTCAAATGCCAAATTTGGTAAGAAATGTCAAATGCCAAATTTGGTAAGAAAGTATAGAAATATAATATGAAATCAAAGGTTGAAATTGCGATATATATTGTTCTTTCAAGACCAAATTATAAACACTATTTAGGAGTTTTATACTTTTTATAAGTTTACATTTAAAAATTATTTTCATGTGCATTCATTCAGTTTTTTCATGCTCTTCTATCATCAAATTTTATTTCCAGTTTTAAGGCAAATTTCTGAAAAAAGAAGGTAGAAATTATTAGAATAACGCTAGTGAGTCATTGGGGAAAATACAGAATAATAACAAAAATGTGTCAAAAAGTATAAACAGGAAAATTAAATCAGGAAGTAAAAACATGAGGTAAAAAGACTTTTGGCGCCAATGTTTGTCAAAGCATTTTCTAAAATTCAAATTTCAAGGTTACTCTATTTCGCCGTAGAAACGCAATGTATTTATGGTTTGTAAATTGTACTTGTACATTATAAATTTCATTGTTTCTCCTTTAAAAGTCTTTATTTTCACAACCACATACAATAACATTTTGAAAAAATAAATCCACAGGCATTTTAGAAAACATAAGTTATTTTCTTAAAGTGTGTGAATTCTTATAACACAAAAAATTTATTTCGAAATAATTGACTTTTTTCAATTAAAAAAAAAAACCAAACGATTTTTTTAAAAAAATTCCTCTTTTTGTTCAAAGAAGAATAAACTCTATAATAATAATAATAATAAAGGAGATAGTATGTTTTTTAAAAAATACTTATAAATTGATAAACTGCTGAAAAAATACAATATGATTCAAAAATTTAAATTAAAATTATTGGTTTGGATTTGCAACTACTTCGGAAAGTTTACATCCAAAGCATTTTAAAGTTTTAACACAATTTTCAACTAAACGATATTTAGAATAAAAAAATTAATTAACACTTTTTCAAGATTTGGGATAAAAAGAAAAACGATGCGAAATATTTTTCTGAATAGAATTATTTAAATTTATGAAGAAAAAAAAAAATGGTAATTTTTAAAAACATGTTCAGCAAAAATTGTTAAGAATCTTTAGAAATAATGCCAAAAACGTGTTTTTCGAACTTATCGAAACCTGAAACGTAAAAACGTCAAAATCTCGAATTCGAATTTTTTGACGATCATAATACTTTTTCTAAATTTGATACATAAGAAAGTAAAAATGATATAGAAAACGACATATAATAAATTAATACAACTTTCACAAAATTTAACAAGAATAAAAGAGTACATATATACACATAAATATACCCATTATAAAGTCTCCTATTCAAATAACTAAAGATCATCAACTATACGAAATACTTAGAACTTTTTGAACATTCTACTCCGATTATTAAGCGGGAGTTCTTTTACAATGAAAAAAAAAGAAAGAAAGAAAAAGCATCCCAAAGAATAATCCCAAAATCTTCCAAACAAAGGGCCCCATCCAGTAATAACTGCAGCAGACATAAACAATAATCAGGATTAGAAAACTTCCGTGGCAGTATAAACACGTCTTGAAAAAAAGAAAAAGAAAAGCTGTTTATTTTTCAACACCGGACCTGGAAGACATTTTAAAGATGACACTTAGAGAGGGAAAGATGCGGAAAATATCTCAACACGCTCTATCCCTCGGCCTCCGATAAGGAAATCTTTCAAAGTGAAGTCTGCCTGCGTGGGCTACTTGCGTTTTTATCAAGTGTCCCAGCTGTCTGAAGACATCAGGCAGTCGCTTGGTCAACAAGGGAAAGAGCGAGTAAGAAAGAAACGCAAGAAAAGTTTTACGACGAGTAGTTCCGGTTGACATTAATGTCGCGTGAACTGCTTCAATGGGAAAGTTTATTAACGAAGATTTTTATTTCGAGGAAGCGTTACAATCGCATGGGGCATTTTCGTTTAACGAGTCGCTCGGGAGCAAGGGTTGAGTAAAAAAAAATCTCGTAAATGTGCATTAAATAAATAAATAAAATTAAAAAAAAACACAAGAAGAATGGTTGAGTCACTGAATCCGAAGAGTGAAAAAAGATTTAAGATATAACGGCGTTCCTTTTTTTTTTAATATTGGCTCGTGTGTCAAGATTTACTTGGTGTTCGTATCTTCTAATTGAGAGATTTCCATTTCAATTGTTTTGTTGAAGATTTAAGTCGGTAAAAATGAACTTGGATTCTTCAATATAAATCGCATAATTGTAATTTGATTTGTTTAATAATGTATTTTAATTACTTTATTTATTAACCTCACGATATTTTCCAAATGATTTATTTCTTTATTTTTGCTGATACTTTTCTTACTGAAAACCTTCTTTTGAGGTCTCAAATTTACCCGAATCGAATCAAAACCCGTAGAATGGTCTCCCCCAAACTTTCTCGGTTACTTCCCCCCCCCCCCAAAAAAAAAGATCTTATTCCTTCATCCACATAAAAATGCGCGACATAGGCGAACAATAGCAACAAAATATAAATCTTTGTCCTAAATCAAGCATTTTTCACTGAATCTGTCTTGCATATATATATATATATTGGACACTTTTTTCCCCCAACAAAATTTTAACTAAAATTTAACATAACCCTTCCATGTTAACCACAATTTAATATGGAATTATCAGTTGTAGTCACGAGATCACATACAAAATTGCATTGATTTATGTCATTGCGATTTTGACTCATGGCATTTACATGTATGCCAGCGTACAGACCGATATACGGTTAACCCTTTGACAGATTTCTTTCAAAATTTGATAAGAATTAATAATAATAATAATTATTAATAATAATAATTAATTAAGAAAGAATAAGAATAACTAATAAGAAGAATAAGAAGAATAATAATTAATAATACGAATAAGAATAAGAATAAGAATAAGAATTAATAACAAGAATAAGAATAATTAATTTGATAAGAAGATAATTTTAGATGCTAAATCTATGTACTAAATTTTGCCTATCTTGGCTTTACGCTTTGTAAATATCGAGTTCAGCTCTACTCGAACAGCTAGACTTCCTCTACATATATTTCTTTCAAAATTTGATAGAAATTTTCAAATTTTGTCTGAGACCCATATACCAAATTTTACTCTTTCAATTCGAAACGGTTTTGAATTATCGCGTTCACGGAGAGACGGTCCGACATACAGACAGGCATTAATGCCAAAAATGTCAAGGTAGCTTCAAAACGATCAGATACGTTGGAATCTCGAGTTCGAATTTTTTCACGATTGTAATATTTTCTACGTGCTTCGTATACGAGAAACTAAAAATAAACACAACAATATAATTGTGCAATCGGAAACAAACTATTATTTTACAGTTTTCGGATAAAGAAAATCTATATATAAATCAAATTTTGATTTAAAAAGATACTTGATTTTAAAAACATAAATAAAGATATCAAAATAAAAGTTTTGGACGTCAATACTAAATTACGTGCCTGAATGGCATAATTTAAGTTCCCAATTTATTTTTAAAATAGTCGCATTTTAAAATTAATATAATATATTCTTAAATATAACAAATTCTTTTTCTACATATTTTTGTATCTGTATCAAAAACATAAAAATTTGGAGCACAATATTTTTTAAATCTATTTTCTAATAGACAAAAAAAAGAAGGAAAAATTATTCCTTTCATATAACAGTTCCTTATAAAATCTTTTGTAAGTAAAAATTTTAAAAAATTAGGAAGGCTATAATTATTTTCAAATATCTTAAAGCCAATGAAATTCAATGCGTCTTCTTTGAGCTAATATTAGAAACATTTGATATAATTAAAAAAAAGTAAAATAATCATTTATCTGCGGAACATATTAAAACTTGAAAATGAAATACTTGTGCAACGTTTAACCCATTTGCATCATTCGAAAAAGTAAAAAATTGACCCTTATCACCAAAAAAAAAATTACTGTATAAAGATAAAAATATTTCAAAGTGATTTAAAAATTAAAAGCAAAATGGCATATACAAAGTATTTATAATTTTAATTAGTTTAATAAAGTTATACATTCAAAATAATTTGAAAAATTAAATTTAATAGATTTACACAGTATGATAACACTTGAAATGATCAATACAAAAAAACCCACAGGTAGTTATCGCACAAATAAAATGAATTTTTTCTCCTTTTTTGTGATTAACAAATCACACAAAGCTTACGAGCTTTCTGAGAGAAAGTTATTTCAATAGGCATTAAAAAAATATTATCCAGTAAATCTTGAGGATCATGATGGAGAAGGCATAATTTCTTATGTTGCTAAAATTTATTTTGTTCAATTCTTCTTCTAGTAATTTTTGCTGGCGTGTTATATTCTAATTTTTCGAATAGCTTTGAAAATAACGTTAACTGTTTTCAAAGGATCATGCCAAGATTTTTTTTTTTCTCTTTTGTAAACTTCCTAAAATTGTCGAATAACATGGAATTTAATCTGACTTTGGAATTGTGCCTTTCTACTATCTGCGTACAGTGGATATGTTATTACTCATATAAAACTATCGCGCTTTGGTGATAATGGCCAGAAGAATTCTGCGCATTTATGCGCGTATTATGCAAATGGTTAAGGAAAATCAATGACAGCAATCTGTTTGATGTCACGATCACATGAGACTCGCAATTACACATATCTAAATGAAAATCGCTTGATTTATGCTTCTCTTATTATAAGATGTATTAGATGAACATCGCGGAAGAATTAAATTATTTCGTTTTGCTTTGCCCTCTATTAACTTATCTAGGTCTTTGATTTCCCATAAGTATGTAAAATAATGTACTCTTTCTAGCTCAAGTTAGAAATGCTTCATGCTTAAAATTATCAATATATTTTACTTTAATTAATTAATTATATATATTATGTAATTAAAATTTCTACATTATTTATTTGTTTTCATACCATGTTGCCACCATTTTCCATCAAATCCTCTACAGTCAAAAATTAGAAACAGATACATATATAATAATTGATTATTCAGGCAATGCTAAATGGCATCATAAATCTGGTAAGAGTTAAATATTGTTCGTTTCAGTATCCCGAGACAACCACTTTTCGACGATACTATCTCTCTAAGGGGTGAGATGCGGAAGGATCAGCGCATTTCCGGAGTTCTTCATTCTTTGACTTTGATTTCTGCCCTATGAGATACTTTTCCATTCTATTTTTTTTTTCCCACTTGTATGTGAGTTTCGTGTCGTTTCTAATCGTCCTATTTTGTAGTAACTTAAAATTGCTTATTGACTGCTTCTATGGCTAATTCAAATGAAAAAAAAAATAATAAAAACGTTAGACGCACGAAAAAATATTTTAGATGGTATCATATAACGTGACTGAGATAATCCATTATTAATCTCAAAATGTTATCAAAAAATTCGATAACAAATAAAAAATGTTTTAACTTTAAAAAATTACTATCTTGTCAAAAAAAAAGGGGGGGGGGGGACTAAAAAATTCTAAAAACAGAAATCTTTCATTTATTCATCATAATTTGACGTTTAAAGTTATAACAGAAAATAAATGATAGCTCTAAAATATTTTATTGTGATTAAGTATCGTTAAGTTCCCTGTAGTTTTTACGTCTCCTAATAAAGCATATAATTAGAATTTACCTTTTTGTTAAATATAAACATTTCCTCCTTTCATCTTTCCTCTCATCCCTATTTTGACTAAATAAACACATCCTGGCGCATGCGCAGAAGCGTGAAGAATTTTAGAATCCGAGAATAAACAGTAAGCTAAATATAATGCCGGGTTTACACTCGGCCAATTATAAGACAACTAGTAAGCAGCACATGCGTAGTAAGGCAGGAAAATGTCGTTGATGACAAGAATTGTCCCGACTGGATAACAACATGTCGATGTATTGTATTTTTTTTTTTTTTTTTTTTTTTTTCCTTATTGCTCATGCGTTTGTAAAATTTAGCGGGGTTTTTTTTGGCCTGAAAAATTTGATCACTTACTATAGATTAATTCCGACATTTTTTGCTCTTTGTTCTTTCTGATGCGAGACTGCGTTTATTTTATTTTATTTGCCATTTCTTTTCTATAGCTTTCCAAATTTAAGTTATGTTGACCTTTTTTTTATTTTTATTTTTTATTTCTTTGTGTAAATACCTATCATTTTAATACGATACGCAGTGAAAAAGAATAATTCAGGGACGGCAAAACGGCAATTTATAGCCAGCATAGAATATCAGAATCTAACTTATGAAATTGAAGCAAACATAAATCTGTTCCTTTCTACGCATGCGCGGTCTACTGGCCGTCTTATAATTGGCCGAGTGTAAACCCGATATAATATTTTGATACAAGAAATGAAAAATAAAATTATAAATAATTAAAGGCCGATTTTCCAACTTTCTTAAGTTCAAATAACATTAAGAACAAAATAAAAATCGACTGTCAAGCACCAAAACATAACGAATCATAGATCTTCTCGCAATCCAACTATCAACAACCGTTGACTTGAGATAATTAAATAATATATTAAGACAGGGCATAATATTTCAGAGGCCATTCCTGATAACTTTTCACTTTTTTCTTGTTTTGACCCCCTTTTATTTACTTCCTATGAATAGATAAAAAAAGGAAACGTTCATAAGCTAAGTAACTTCTTCGCTACTGTGTTTATTTATTTATATAAGCTTCGAAACCGCAAATATGACGTTATTTCACAGAAACTGTGCCAGGGACGGAAGAGACATCGTTAATTTTAACAAAACCCGCCTGCAAAGATGTTGATATATGTTGAGATAATAGGGTTAGAAATATAAACAAACTTGAGAAATATCGAGGCACAAGAATAGGAATTTACGATGTTATGTTTCCAAGCAGAGCTGCATATTCTGTCGGCCTATCATCATGTTGATGCCATTTCTCGAAAAAGCAAAAAAGAAGAAATATTTTTATCCCGAATATGTTAAACAAAGAGATCTTTTAAGATGGTCATTGACTTTTTCGGTTTTTTTTTTTTTTAAGTTTTTATAAACTTCATAACTCAAGGGAAATATAATGTTTTTGTTTTAAAGATGAATTATTGAAATGATATACAGTTGTTTAAAATGTTATAAGGGTGCGTTTAAATATCAGATAGATAACGGCGAATATTAATTGACACAAGTTAAAACCATAAGTACTTAAAAACTTTTTTGAATATCAAATGATCCAAATAATTTGTTATTATGTTAAGAAAAAATAATACAAAACAATAAAAAAATGTGTTTATAAAAATTTATAACATATTAAATGAGAAAGATTGAACATTGTTAAAGTGCCAAAAATAATAATGTTACCACTGTATTGTGATATATTTGTATGGGCCAACCTTTTTCAAATTTCGGATGAGTCTTATAGTAGAAACCAGAATTGATTACAAAAATTATTGTCCAATTATTATACATTTTTTGGTTAAAAAAATGAATAAGGAAATTATCCATTAAAGCAAACAGATGTCCTTATTTAAATTAGCCATCCTGGATTTTGAGTTTTCTTTCCAGATTTCTCTTGAATTGAGTTAAATATTTTGTAATTTTCTGAATATCGCTTATTAATAAATAATTTATACTAAAGATCTTTAAAGAACATTAGTTTCTGAATCTTTCATCTTTACATCATTTACTTTATATTCACCGTGGCTACTAATAATAAAATCAATGCGGATAAAGATGCAAAAAAAAAAAAAAAAAAAAAAAATTTAAATATTTTTTTGAAAAATAATAATGAATATTATATATATATATATATATATATATATATATATATAATACATGAAGCAAGTTTTTTCACTTTCTGTTGGATTCTTCTTTTTTTTAAATAATAAATAACCATCTAACTGTTTCTTCTTTTTTTTTATTATTCATTTATTTACTTCAGGATTTTGTTTAAAATCCCTTCCTTCACAGATAATATCCGAATAGTTCGAGTTCTAGCATGACCCTGATTGAAGTTCTGCAACTGTAGTCACTTTACCTAAAAATACATTTAAAAAATACTTTTCCAAGTAGCTTAATGCCAAAATAAAAACTGGGATTTGCTCTTACAATAACGAAGCAGACCAAAAGAATGGGGGTATTAGGTAGATTCTATAAGAAGACTGTCAATTTCAATGGTTCTCATAGCAAGACTTCGGGAAAATTTCCTCAGTTCTTTACTGATCATGGTCCTTAAGACCCAAAACCACCCTTCGTTAAAAAGTTTATACGTATATGAGTATAACGCTTTGCGCATGTTATCTTGTGAGCAGGATAGCTAGAGTAATTTTGTTTGGATTTTAATTGGTTTGGAATAAGTTGTTAGAAATGTAAAACTCTTGAGCGAGTTCGTAAATGGCCAATCTAACTCAAAGGGGGCGGAAATGATGGGAGGTTGAAATTTTCATTTCGCTATAATTTTCTTAATATTGAAGAAAAAAAAAATAGGAAAATATATCTTAGAAGTTAAGGGCTGAAAAGTGATTTTTCTAACCCTGATTTTGAGTATTTCTAACACCAACAATTTATATTGCCAGAGAGTAACTTAAGTGTAAAGGAATCTATCTTTGCCTTCTAGTTTGCCGAGAGGATTTTTTTAACTCCGCCCAGCGTTACAGACTTCGGATTTTAAGTCTAACCGGTTAACGGAAAGAGATGCATTCTCTTTACTACAATAAGATGCCTGGAATCGAAAAAATTGAGGGGAGAACATTCCTGCTTGTTATTCAAACAATTAATACTTCCAACACTATGTGCAACCTACTTTTAATTTAATACTATTTGCAGTTATAGACATAAATTTTATTTGTTTCTAATATATTAATAAGAAATTAAGTGAACTGTGATAAATTATGAAAACAAAGTTCATAATAAAGGAATAAAAAAGCATTTATTCTAATGTAAGTCTTGTGCGTGTTTACAGTTATTAATGTCCACTTCGTTCATTGAAATACCTTCTTTTCTTTTTTTAAACAAAAATAAATATTTTCGAAAGGCGACAATTTTCTACATCAAGGAAAAGTTGGGAAAGCAAATTCTTCTATAACTAACTTGTAAATAATAAACTGTAGCTAATTTTAATTTGGGGTATAAGCTGTTTAATTACAAATCAAATTTGAGATAACAAAGGATATTAAATACACACTTTGACATAGTCAGAAATCGGAACTGATTTGGATAATCAAAATTTGCGTTTATTTTAGTAAATAGAAATTTATTTTCTCTATTAACAACCAAAGATAACTTATGTATGTGCATTGACTTTCTCAATGGTAAATCATTGAATCTAGAGCTACGAAATGCGATATAAACACACTTCGGAGTATAGAAATGTGAATCTCACAGCTATTATTTTTTATTTTATTAAGACTTTTAATTAACACAAAATTAAGCCAAATCTTAGCTTTTCCCCTTGATAAGTTTAGAAAATATTACAGCATAAAAAATGACTTATATATCATCTGAAAATTCAAAATGTGATATTTGCTATGGTGATAATTTAACTGCATTACAATGTTTTGCACTAATTTTAATAAATTTTAAAAATATTTTCATTATTTATACGTATATATCTATCATCAGCGAAATGAAATTCAAATGTTTATTTTAACTACAAATAATTTTTCCCGAGTGTCTTCCAATTATAGGAATTCAAATTTAAAAAAAATTAACATTATATGCATATTGAATAGATTTTTTAAGAATACGATTTTAATAAAAAGAAATTCAAAAGTTTTTTGATAATTGAAAATAATATTTAACTACAAAAGTAAGAAATGTTGAAAATTTTCTTGTAATTTATATATATACATATATATTTATCATTGTTGCTCTACTAAATAATATAAGTAAAAATATAAAAAGATACAGATAAAAAAATATTACCTCCTAATAATAGTGTACCTATTTCAGTGCATTAATTTTTTTTTTGAATTAATACATTAAAACTCTCAAAAGTACTACAAAAATCATGTAACATATTTGGCATTACACAAAATACTCCAATGCTGGATGATTTTATTTATTATCCATATTTTACAATCATCTTTCGATTCAATATGTAAATGATCAGATTAGTTGAAATTTATGAGTTTCTTATTTCAGATTAAAGCTCAAACAATAAGTGAGATGACAGAGAGAGAGAGAAAAACTTGGTCGGTAAATACAAAAATATTCCACATATGATTTGAAGAAAAATTCCATTTAAATACTTTCTATCTCAAAACTGGCATTGAAAAAAAAAAGCATAAAATCCAGCTTCCCGGTCCAATGAAAAATGCAAACAACAAAAACAAACACATTTTTTTAATTCCTTCCCAGAAGCAAAAAAGAAAACTTTTCACATCCCAAAACTGTTTCAGGAGAAGAAGCCTTATCGGCGAAGTGCAGCGCTACTTATAAACACAGCTGTTTGCGAGTTGTCCTTTCCACAGCTGCGTAAAGAGATAAGAAGGACGCTCTTTCTATATATAGAGGAGAGGCAATAGCCTAAAAAAATGGAGGGGAAGATTCTCCTAATGAGGAAGGATGACAGACAATAACTGCGGATGGGAAAACAGGAGAATTACTTCCTAGCGAGGATAGGGGGAAAATGAATTGGGCAAAAGCGTATGGATTATTTAAACAAGCGCCTGTCAACGATTTGTTATAGAGTAAGCAGATGGAAAGAAATTGGCAAATCCGAAAATAGTGTACTCCAACGGGAATGTTTTTGTTAATGAAAGGCATGCAAGTAATCATACGAATGTAAACATGTCCCCCTCTCTCACGTAACAATGAGAATGGTTCTCTTCCCCATTGGTCTTTCATATTAAACATTTCCTGTAGAATTTCAGGTTGTTTTTTAACACTATGTTGTCCGGCGACACCACGTTGGTGTCGTACGTAAAGTAACACCCCACGGCCGGCGACGCCACAGTGGTGTCGCACGTAAAGTATCTCCCAACGGCCGGCGATGTCACAGTGGTGTCGTAAGTAAAGTAACACCCAACGGCCGGCGACGCCACAGTGGTGTCGCACGTAAAGTATCGCTCAAAGGCCGACGACACCACAGAACAGAACGTCGTCTCATACCCCCGTATCCGTGACCATTCTGGTCACTGAACGGTTTGGTAGGCATGTTACTGGAATTTTATTTAATTAACAAAATATTTACAGTAGGAAAACGAAACAAAAATAACTATTTACAGAATTTACAATTATATAAGAAATTATATTATGATGAGACCGTTTACATAATTTTTCAACTTAGAAATATAATTTGTAGTAATAAACATAGAAATATAATGCAGATTGAGAGATAAAATTTGTAAAAACATACATATAATCTGTGTTTACTTATTTTTTTATGATATAGTAGATCAGGATGCAGTTAAAAAAAATCAGATGGAAAATAATTTGAGAAATGGAATGGTGTTACTTAGTATTCACTTAGTTACTTTATAATCTTCCGATAACCTCAAAAACTGCCGGCGACAAGCGAAGTAATCTTAATTAGTGCTGCTGGCGCCAAGCGAAGAAATTTTTACGAGACATGTGGACGGCAAAGTGTTAATATGTATGCCACGAAAATACCTATACCAAAGTTTTAAGGAATTTATAGATGACTAGCAAGTAGGTTGATTTCAGAGCTATTATTCAGTGCTATCGGTCACATACTCTGTGTATTTCATTATATGAGGTGAGTGACGTGGCCCTTCTGTATATCGTTGCGATTATTTGGAACTTACATAATATATTGTAACATTCCCAGTTTCCCAGTACTGATAAGACATTTACAGCCAGCTGTGTCGTCGCTGCTACTTACTAAACTCCTCTAGATAGCCAGATGGTGGATCTTTTCACCTGGGTTGTCTTGCATCTGTTCATTAGCGATTACAGTGAAAGACCACATGTGGGAATTCCTCATCCAAGATATATTTATAGTACCTTCAAAGAGAAAGGAGGTCCAAACATCTGGATGCTAAATGTTTCTCATTGTGAAAGGACTATGGTTCATCTAAACTAAAGGTAACTAAAGGTTCATCTCAAGTAAGTCCGTGTTCCAAAATAGTCAGTTATGAAAGGTGCATCATTAAAAGGACCTTCCCACGACCGGCTGGCGCCTCTGAGGCAGCATATGGCTGAACCCCGATTGGCCGAAAGAGAGCTCAAATGACCAATGTAAATTAAGAGGTGGAGATTGTTGCCGAAATAAAGTGCGGAGATTTTTTTTAGGGAGAGGAGAAGAAACGAATTGCAGGTAGACTGTTGGACTACGCCCAAGAGTTCGGAGTCCGAGAACTACCCTGGAGTGGTCGTGTTTACTAACAACCTGTGAGTTCCCTGTGGTGTTGTTTCTCCGTATTGATGGAGAACTGAGTTTCAAGATAAACCTTCGACTTCGACTGTTGTGTCTCCTGCTACAGGTGTAAATAACTATTTATTTAACCAATATTAGAACACGTTGTTCTTTTGTATGTATAGGGATGTAAAATAAAGAATTGTCTGGAAATTCTGCTTCGTTATTTGATCAGTCTAGATCAAGACATTACAATATGTTCATCTCAAGTAAAACTGTTCGATTACAGCCGTAACGAGCATTGGCGTCCGCACATACGAAAAACGTTACAGTTACACCTCATTAAAATAATGCTCCAAAGTAATAAAATATTAATTATGTGTATTCACAACGAATAAGCCTGAAAACCAACAGCCATTTTCAAGCAATTTATATAAAATTTTATGATAGTAAATGCTTTAATAGGCAGTTCATAAAATATTGAATTACAATAGTTCCAATCAACCTATTAATCAATCATTCGAACTTCTCGTTATGTTTTCAAAAGTAGCATATTTAAAAGAATAAAATTTAAAATTTTAATTAATTATACTTCACACGATTTTTTTGAAAATGAATTCAGAATTAGTAAGATTGATGTGACATGCACTTTTAAGGGCCGGTATACTAACTATGGCTCATATGATGATTGGCATAAACCAATAATTACATTAAATTGAAGTAATGCACGGTACACTTTATTCGCATTCTTGCAGATGGAAATTATTTATATGAATCAGGTGGAATTAGCTATTCGATGATGTTTGAAGTTTCTTTTGTTACATAAATGTGTCATAGCATGAACGCATTTCATTGGATGTAGTTATGCCACAGAGAAACAACTTCAATAACATTTCGGAATAAAGTGTTTTAAAAATGCATGCCGCCGTCCTGGCATAGGGGTAGCGCGTCTTCCCTGTGATCTTGGCGTCCTGGGTTCGAGTCCCGGTTTGAGCATGGTTGTTCTTCCTTTGTTCTACCATTGAGATATGTGAATGTGCCCTCCTGTAAAAAGGGGTTGTGCAAGCGAATGAGTGATGCGTGAGTAGCTAAGTCGTACTCTTGGCCCTAGCTGGGGCTACTATAAAAACAAGAGACGCTCCCCCACCGGCTTAAATCGCAGTCTTCGTAACAGCGGGCTTGTCCATGGTAAGTGCCATAAGAAATAACAATAACAACAAAAATGCATCAAAAATAATTCTAATGTGTGTGTTTTCCTTCAAATGCAATAAACTGTGCAACGAACTGAAATTAGTCCTTTTTTTCATTGAAAATTATTCAGGTATCATAGTATGCAGTAGTGAATCCGAAATTGATAAAATGTTAATTTGATCCTTATTGCAGAAATGAGTGTAGTTAAACATCACATTCTATTTACCATTATTTTACGCCAAAACAGTACAAATGAGGTAATCTTATTGAGGAAGTGGGGCTTTTTCTTTTTAAACACGAGAACAAAAAGGACCCAGCACAATATCAATTCCTTTGGGGTGTAGAAATGCTAATCGCTAAAGATGGGGTGTACCTCTTTTAGAAGAGATCGATGCATGGACGGGTGATGGCTATTTCATAAAAGGCCATTTCTGTTAGTGTTCGATTAACCGGAATGCTCAGGGTAAGTTGGAGCGATCATTTTAAACAGACCAGATAGGTCCTAGAAAGAGGGTTGGGGTGGGAATCAAAACGGAATGACAAATTACTGTAAAAGTAAACAGGCCGTTAGTTACCCTGGCATAAAAATAACATATAATATAGTCATTTGGTTAACAATCCCGTTGCAGATGATGCAACATACATTCTTGTCAGGGTTTAGCGTACGTGATTCTAGTAATAGGATCTTTTATGTGTGGTTCACAGAAGTGTCCGGAAATTTAGTTTTACCGATTATTCTCGTGGCTGAGTGTAGTTTTCCTTATAATAACCAGATCGGATCCTTCCATGACAGCTTAATAACAATAACAACAACCGTAGTTAATTTTAGAATTAAATTTCTTACAGAAACAGTGAGGCTCTTTTCTGTTCCACCAGGAATCACACGATTTCATTTAGACCTCATCAAGTTCATGACATCGATGGCCAATGATCCTACGCATGCCCGACGGCCAATGGACTTAAATTTTGTCTTCAGGTGCTTTTTTTTCACCGGACCTTTCTGAAAGAATGCAGCCTCGGCCGCTGCAGGAAACGTGACACTCGACCAGAAACCCAAACCAGTCAAAATTATTCCGCAGGTAATCCTTTTTCACCCTAACTGAACAGGAAGATTCACCCCCCTCCCACGCAATTCGTGTTTGTGCTTGACTCACGAGTTTTTGCTTCTTTCTTTCGTTTCCAGTTCACTGCTGCAATGTCTGGCAGGTGACCATCAAAGGGTTACTGAAGAAGTCATTAGCATAGCTGCTCTGTCGTTTCCATCAATACCATTAGCTACGGGCAATGAAGATCTCGCACATTTCCTGTGGAGACCTCTTTCTGGAATTCTATAGATGTGGCCAGCTCACATGAACGGTCACCATACGTGCTTGTTCATCGTCTTTTCCGTTTCTTTTTTACTTTTAACCAGGAGATTCATTGGATAGCAGGGTTATTAAACATTTTGCGGTCTTTTAGGCATTTTGCAACCTTAGGCACGAACATTTTAAGGTTCCTTCTTTTTAATCAATTTAATTTCTCATTTCAATACACTTCTAAATTAAATAATATGTTCGTTATTCATCTTAGGGTTACTTTTTTCCAAGTCGATAACTTTGCAAAACGGCATATGATATATTTTATTAAGACTATTAACTGAAAGTCATCCAACTTAATATCCAGTCTTATGGTATAATATGTTATAATATATTAAATATTATACAATGTGAAATGGAACACATTGGTACCTGACTAATTCTATTTGATGAAGTCCTGATACTATTCTCATATTTTATTTTATATTTCATAAAATTCATATATTTTAAAATTTTGTAATTTTATTTTTTTATAAACGTATTCATTTTGCAACTAGATTAATAACAATGCGGTCCTTTATCACTAAGCGGTCCTCAGTTGCTTAATTGGAAATCCGCCATTGATTAAAACTTTCTGTTCTAGATGTGCTTTGTATGTTTTTGTTTGGGATCTTTATCCTTCATATTTTTTTAACAAATATTTAAAAAAAATTAAATTATGGATTAAAATCTATAAAATTATGTTTTGATTTAATTTTGTTATTAAATAAATTTGCAAGAAATCATTCCATGAGCCAACAGGTATTATATCCTTTTTTTGGTAGTTTAACAATGTACAAGAATGTTAACTGACCTATCCATATTACATATAAATTTTGACCACTAATTTCGAACACCAATTTCGTCTCCATTTACTGTATTAAATTTAAAAAAATAATTACAGTATATGTCAGATTGGTTGGCAATAAAAGGCAAATAGTGCATCTCAGTCAATAATCAACTGCTGATACAGACCATTTTTTTAACAAAATAAAATGGCACTTTCTAATTGCAAGGTATGCTACTTCATAAATATATGCTAAAATTACGCATTCTGAATTACAAAGAGAGTGATGTGTATGTGTCATCTGACATATCATCCTTACTCGTATCATATTGAAGAATGTCTTCCTATGCAGGACTCTTCCTGTTTAGAAGATAGTTCCAATTTCATCCGAATATTTTAAGACTCATCTTTAAAAGGAGGGGAAAAAAATGGCTAACACATCCGGAATTTGGACTATCTTACAAGACATTCGACCTTGAAAGAAAAGCAGCTCATGTAGAGCCACCCGCCTCATTTTCATATGAATGGAGTACAGTCATAATTTCTGAATTTCGCTTGATGAAATCCTACTCACTTGCCAGAATTATTTAAATGCAGCTGCTGAGCTCACAAAAAAATTACTGAGCAATGTGGGTTTGGCATTATTAGTTCACTAGGCCTAATAAGGAATTTCCATTATGGGTCAGTAGTATATTTGGTTAACAATATCACATTCTGTTAATGGTATAAACAAAAATGCTTCACCGTTAAGAAAGAAATAATACTATCGTCATGCAATTTTATGATTTGATGATTGGCCCAAACAATTTTTTTTTATTTTTACTCTCTCGTATACAAAGTATAGAGAAAGTTTAGTAATCACCAAAAGAATTCGAAATCGAGATTTGACGAACTTCTACGTTTTGGAACTCTCAGTGTTCGAAGAGCACGTTTTTGGAAAATATCCATCCGTCTGTCTGTCTGCGACAATAATAACTCAAAATGCTTTGTGCTAGGCGGTTTAAATTTGGTATAAGTTCTTTATACGAAATTTATAGATTTCTATCAAATTCTGAGTAAAATCTGTTCAGACGAAATCCGCCTGTCCGGTTGTTCGAATATAAGTCACAATGATAATTACAAAACGGAGAGAGCTGGATAAATAAAATTCGGTACACAGATTTGACATCTATAGAGTAGACGCCTGCCAAATTTTGAGCTAAATCCAATGACTGGTTGACTGTCTGTCGGTCTGTACTTTCAGATACCTGTAAACGCTATAATTCAAAGATGCAGTGACTTAACTATATCAAATTTGGTAAAGGAATTTAATGACTACCAGTGCAATTTTCTGTCAATATTTTTATTCAATCGGTTGAGAAAATCGTGTCTAAAACACAAATTCGATTTTTAAATACTATTAACACATTCCAGGGAAAATTCGCCAAGGATGCCTCGAATATCTCGAGTTCGAATGTTTTGGCAACTGCTATATATTCTTTATACTATGTATACGATAAAGTAAAAAAAAGGGCCAGATTCTTTCATTAGATTCTTTTCTGCTGAGACCCTTACGTCGAAGCGTAGGTTGAAATCGAGGGGAAAATACACTTGATTTATAACCCTTTTACATTAAAGACAGCAGAGCGCTAATAAAATCATGGGACAAGCTTTGAAATGTGGTACATGCCACTAAAACACAACAAGATAAAGAAGTATCCACGGTTCAAAGTAGCGAAGTCTGGTTTAAAATAGTCGTAGGTTGAAAACAGGATATAAATGCAAATAAGTGGAATTTTTATACTATCATTTATACTGCTGTTTTTATTTTTCATCATTTATATTTATTTATCCCTGTAATCGATTTATTGTGGTTGAAAGAAATTTTCATTAAAAAAAATGAGAAATACATATTTTGAATAACAAAGAACGTGCAAGTGAGAGAAGAAAAATAATCACTTACCTTTGCACAAGATTTTAGTAACTATGAAATTTTCGCGGTCATTTTATTATTTGACTTGTTCAGCAGTACACTTTTTTATGTAACTTGACTTGTTTCATGCTTGTAAAATTGAAATATTGTAATAATTTGACTCATTTCCTGACATGTTACAAATTGTCTAATTATGTACTCTTGGTGAAAATACACTATATCAATATCTAAGGAACTTAATTATCAGTTAATCAATTAATTTAATTCAAATTTTAATTTCATATGAGCGGTTCCATGTCGTTGTCAGGCTCTGATTAGCAAGCGGGTAATGTAGGCAACTGCCTATGTGCCCCAGCAATTTTGGTGGATCCCGTGATTTCTTTGCGACATTTTCAGTTACCCAATTTTGTGCATTTATTGGATTTATAAGGGCTATGAACTTAACTATATTCAAATTAAAATCAAGTGTTGTTTGAATATCAGAATACGGTTGTTAAAGTTTTTTTCAATGTTTTCAAATCGCAATTTTGGTGGGTTGACTGACTCACAAGTCAGCAAACGGCATTTTAAAAAATTACAGAATTACTTTTAAAAATTTCATAATCGAGATATTAAAATCCAATTATCTTAAAAGTGGCCAGTAATTCAATGATTTTTTTAAATTCTAATTTATCTTAATATTTATTATTTAAAAGTTAGCTTATAAATATTGACTCAAAATTAATAAAAAGTAACTGATTACAGAAATTTGGAAGATGAAAAGGGGCCTTTGATTACCTGAAAGGCTATGCTTACCATGAATTACAGAAAATATTGAGTTTTCAAAACTCCATAATATTTATAATAAATGAATTATAAGTAAATGATTAAAATTAAAAAAATTCTCCTTTTTTTTGTAGAATTTTTAAGTTTTTAAAAATTGCTTTCTAAAACTGTAACGAGAATGCATATAGAGAAAAACTGTTAATTCGACATCTTCCTCACGTTCCTTAAACAGAGCCAAGGGTCATCGGATTCATCAGCGGCATCCTATTTTTCCTTCGAAATTAACTAGCTAACCACCACATACTTAACGTAAACACCCCTATCATTACAACACTACAAAAGAAGATAATTTCGCCAATAAAAACGATAAACAGCCAAATCATGCAGAACGATGTCATCTAACAGGTTTTTTTTCTTTTCCTTCCTTCCAAAACCCACCTTCTAATTACAATACACCGCGTAGTGATGCGAGCTTGCAGAAATCCCGATACAAGTTCCGCAACGCGCTTGGATAGAAACAGCTAAAGAACGGCTACGTTCCATCCCTCCCTTCTTTTTTCCACCCCTCGCATGCCAGTTGCTAATTATTATTACAGCAACTCTAAGCATCAACAGGTGAAAATGGCGATTGAGGGGGAAAATATCCCGCGTTGAATAACAGTTCGAAAAGGAATGCAAATTTCCGGTAAATAGAACGTTTTCGTAATACAATTGAGTTTGATATTCCAGACGATTTTATTTATTTTGTCTCGTTTATTAATAATGTAAATATAAGATGTAGAAAGTGTTGCGAATTTTATTTCCGGATTGTAATTTGCCAGTTAGAATGTCTGTTACTGTTTAATTGATCTCAGTTGTTCTTAAAAGAATTAGATTTTTTTTTCTTCTTTCCAAATTGGAGTTTTATGTATTTAGTAAAAACTGTATTCGTGTTAATTTTGCCCTTTAAATACTTTAAAAGTAAAATAATACGAAGACAAAGAATAATAAAAAAAAACACTAAAAAATGCTAATAAAATTTTCAGTGTTTACGGGAAAAAATATGCACAATGAAATGATTTTAACTAAATGATTTTATAAAAATCAAAAATAAAAGTTTGTTGAAAAGTTTACTATTAATTTTATAGAACTTTTCAAAGAAAATGTTTGTTTGGTTAAATATAGTTAAGAATAGTTACCAATGTGTTAAAAATTCTTTGAAGAAAAGTAATATGAAATTAAATGTTCTTAAAACGCTTCACCGTTATAAACAACGATTAGGAACAATTTGATACAATCAGTTTATTAAACTATATTTACTAGAATGTATACGGCATGAATGTTTATTTAATAATGTACGTTTTATCCTTTTATGAATTTATTCATATTATTTTTATGAAGAGTATAAAGAAATAATAAATGTTCTTAAAAATAACTGAGTGAAATTCACTAATGAGTAAGAATTATGTGGAACAAAATTTTTATCTATAAGTAAAATTCATATCAGAAATTAAAAATTACAACATAAAGGATTGATATTCAACATAAAGTGTAAAAATTCAACATAAGGAAATTTCAAGATAAAGGTTTTAAGTAACTTATGTATAAAATTCAACGTAATTTTCCAAAATAATTTAGCACAACGGAATGAAAAATTAAAGGGTAAAAAAGGCTCAATGAATTAATTTATAGACGACAAAATTTATGCACTAATTTATGATAGAAATGGACTTTCATCAAATACAGGACAACCACATCTAAGAAATGCTCAGAAAAATTACGAAACACACAGAAATAACCCATATCTGATCTTATCCAGTATCTATTTTTATTACGATTATCATGGGCTACACTGAAAGAGCTAGCACTATTATCTCTGATGTGATGAGTTAATGGAAGACGTGATTATCTTTCTTTCTTTCTTTTTTAATCGTTAACTGATATTCCTCTAGAATGTCAAATAAAAGACTCAGACAAAATCCTTCAACTTAAAATAATTCCCAGCCGAGCAGTCAAATCGAGAATTGAGATTATTTTTTTTTTCCCTAATCTGTGACATCTAACACATTGTGGCATTATTAATGATAACACATGAAATTTAATGATATTTATTAATAATTAGGATATGGAATTATTTACTAAAAAAACAGATAACTATATTCTATGCGCTGTAAAATATCAAAAGAATTCTTAAAAATTAAATCAAGAAAATCTTTGAGACTTTTTAAATACAAAATAAAAAAAAATCATAAAAGTAAATCAAAATACAAATTTTCTAGTATACTTAAACAATATAGCATCTTCTTTATGCATCTCCTACTATCCTATTCATAATCCTCTGAAACATTAAAAGGAGTGAAGTGGGGAGAAGCAAACCCTCGAAGTCACGGTAATGTCCGCAAGCAAGAGTGCCTTCCTCCGTTGATGCGCTTTTTGTTTTTTTATAGAATGAAGGAAGACATGCATTTTGGACACTTTCCTTTTTCGACCATTTGGATTCATTGGTCCAAAATTTCTATAAATCTACAATTTTAGAGTCAAGATCGCATAGAAACTTGCATATATTTTACTAATCTAGGCAAGACATTTTTAATTCATGGAATTCGCAAATATGTGCACATACAAATTGGCAAACAATAACCTTTTTGACGAATTTTGTACAAAATATAATGCACATCTATAATTTTGAAGAAAGATTATCCACCAAATTTCATCCATCTAGATATTAGCATTTTTGAATTATAGTGTTTGCATGCACGCAAACATACATAAATATGGGTTTCATTCTTTTTTCCTTTAAACGGATTTCGTTCAATTTTGATAGAAGTATACAAATTTGGTATTAGACCAACATACCAAACTTCATTCCTCTTGCATTTTAAAATATCATATTCATAGACAGAAATAATTTCAAAAATGTCTTGGATTCACGGAAGTCTAAAATGTGGAGATACAAATTTGTGGACTGAATCTTTGAGGTTCACTTAGCGAAGAAATAAAAATATGATTTTTTTTTTCTTTTTAATCGTAAGAAATCCTGAATTGTTTTATTTCTAGAGAAGGAATAAAAAATCGAGATTATTCCGGAGAATTTGTAGCATCAATCACTTTTACTTAACAAGTGTACTGTAATTTCTATGATAGTTGAAATTTTCTTTTCTTTTTAAATATGATTTTTTTTAGGAAGCTGTACTGCAATAATGGATTGGGAGGAATTCAGTCGTGGCCAATAGAACACCATCCTTAATTTCTGTCGATTGTGAAGCAATGAAGAGTATATGAGATTATCCCCCCTCCCCCGCCATCTTTCTGCCAAATACAATACGAGCCGCAATTAAATACTTTTTATAATAATACAAAAAGAGAAGTAATGAATTTATTTAATATCTTATTAAAATATTAAAATTTTTATTTTAGGTGACTATTTTGTATGTTGGACTCTATATGTTAGGGAAAAACTATATACTATAATAAACATAAAAACAGAAGAATTTTTCTGCTTTTTTTTTATCAGACAAAAGTGAGAAATTTTTTTATAAAAAAGTGGTTTAATCACTACTTTATTATTAAAACACTGAAAAAATAAGTAAAATATATAACTCGAAACAAATCTACATCAATCGCAAATATGTTTCGTTTAAAAAATTTCATAAAAATTATTGAAAAAAAAAACAACAAAAGCACTGTTATATTTTTGCAGCTATAATTTACCAAAGAACCATATCTTTCCAGACATAAATTAAAAGGATGTTAACTCCACCTGTTGAATATATTCCCATTCATTAGAACTTTAACGATGGCGAATCTTAAAAAAAAAAAAAATTACGAAAGTGGTTTAACAGCCAAGGCTTAATACAGCACAAATAAAAAGCTTAACAAAGGTAAGTTCTAATTCTCTAAATCTTATTAAGAAAATGATGTATTATAGATAGACATAATGAAATAAACTGGAAAGTACAATTACTGTCAGGGGTTAAAATGGAGCAAGCATTCAAAAGGCTCTGACTTTATATTAATCAAACGCTTGTTAACATTGTATTCTGTAGATTGTTACTGTGTAATTTATGTTATTGTTCCGCAATTATTATAGCAAACATATGATTAAAAAGATTTAGAAAACATACACTGATTTTTATCTTAAATATATTCTTCTCAAGGGAAACTATGGTTTAATTTCTTATTTCCGGTTGTTTGTTGAATTGATTAATTGATTTACACAATTTGATTATTTATATATAAGAAAGAAAAAAAAGAAAAGGCGAGATATCTCTCAGGCATATACTGAATCAACTCTCTTTGCGTGTTGTATTATAATAAGTTATTTATTTCAAGTTCGTCAAAATAACATAGCGGTTCATTAGAACAATATGTGTATTATATATAGTACAAATATGCTAATAAAGTTAATTAATTTAATTTAACAGAGAGAATAAACAAATTTTCTATAAGAATTAATGGGTTAAATTATAGATAAAAATCAATGTGGCATAAATTTTGAATTGATTAGTTGTATTTTTGGTTATACAATAAACGTTGCTTATATACCTACTAAGAGACTGACATTAAACGATGTATAAATAAAAAGATAATTGAAAAATGTTAATAAACCGCTTTTGATTATAGAAATTTAATGTTAATTCATTTAAAAATTACTTTAAAGTTTTCAAAAATAGTATTAGTCAGTACATCGATTGATTATTCAGATTTAATAGAAATTCATTTAAAAATAATTTTATAGTTTACAAAGATAATATATTACTATATAATATTAAAAACAATACTTAGATTTTAAAATTAAAAATTTATCATAGAAGTGAGAAAAATCACAGCATTTTTTTTGTTATCTTCAGTACAAATTATTTATTTCATGAGATTTATGTACATGCAAATATGCATTTAATTAAAAAAAAATCTTTAACTGTAGTTAAAAATCTTTGACTGCTAATAGTTTGTGAATATTAAATATAGCATAAGAAATTGAATTAAGTTAATCCTTTCTAGCGCCGTGGGAAGTATGCTTCCCACCAAATTTATCAATCTTTGTATGAATTTATGTAGGTTGGCATCAGTTCTGACACATTTTTTTAGAAAGACAGAAACTTAGATGCTTTAGTTCTTTATCTCACACAAAATGATGTATCTTGATTTGATACTTAATTATTAATTAACCAAATTAATTAATTAATCAATCAAATTAAATTTATCTAATAAGCTAAATGAATTCCTTTTCTTATTCTAATTTCAAGCCTAAAAATATTTTAACATAATATGACTAGAAAAAAACTCCCTTTAAAAGTTTAACTGAATGTTGTTTTTTTTACAAGGAAAATCAGTTTATTGCTTCCTTAAAGAAAAATGAAATAATTCTTTTATATTCTTCTTCATCGTCGTTGAAATTAGCGGCAGTTAGCATCATATCAGTTTGTCTTCTATTAATTCTTCAATTATGAATAATTCTTAAATCATGATATTGTTATAACTGTTCAGATACTTCGTAAAAATAGCGAAGTCTTTTGTAAGAGATATCTACTTTCTTTAGTAGCAGGAACTACGCATAACTGATGCTTTAAGTTCTTTATATAACATAAAATAGCTTTTTTATCATTATAATGAATCTGAATTATGATGGAACAATGTATAAATGAGAAACGTATAAAAAATGTTTTACGACAAATTCTTTTGATGTTGTTTTGAATAGTTGTTTGAATAGTAAGAAGATCCGTTATTTTCAATTCGCGGAACGATATCGATGAAATATAGAAGTTATCGATGTATTTCAAGCAACTCAATTTGAACTGGTTATTGAAACTACTCTACTCTATCAAATAAAAACATCATATATAAAATCGGATAAAAATTGAGACAGAAGACATTTTTTATTTCAAGCTTTAAACCAGCGGAAGTAGTTTCCCTAAAACTTTCTCGCATACCATCTAATAAACTTATGCCAGAGAACGCTTTACATGGCACTGGTCTACAATAATTACAAGATATTAACTTTTGGAGTGAATTTAACATTTTCACTGAATCTATCACGCCATCTTTGGCGGTTATTTGGCGATTAATTCCTGGCATGCGTTAACAGCATCCCAAAATCGAATTTGTGCTTTAGTCACGTTTTCCTCAAACGTTTAAAACAAAAATTTCATATACAAAACAATGCTTGTAATCACAAAAATCCCACACCAAATTTGACATATTTAAATCAGTACGTTTTTGAATTATCGCGTTTTCATTATTCGGAGAATACAGAACGAAGTACAGATAATCCACCCTTTATTAATTTCGCTCAAAATTTGAAAGGTGTCTACACCGTAAATGTCAAATATGTGTACCGAATCTTATCTATCTAGCTCTCTCTGTTTTGTAATTTGCATGTTAACTTATATTCGGACATACGGGCTTCCTCTAAGCAGATTTTGCTCAAAATTTGATGAAAATCTGCAAATTTGATGTAAAGATTATATACCAAATTTCAACCGTCTAACTCAAAGCGTTTTGAGTTCTTTTTGTTACAGACAGACATATGAATATTTTCTAAAAATGTGTTTTTCGATCTCTGGGAGGTCTAAAACGTGGAGATTCGTCAAAAACTAGAATTTGATTTGATTTTTTTTTATGTTTATTATACATTCTCTATACAACCTATATGAGAAAGTTAAAAGAGTTGATGATTGTTATTAATCTAGAAAAGTGACTAATTAAGGAAGCACTAATTAAAATTTTAGGATGAAAATTTATAATGTCTATCTACTTAAATGCATATTGATTTCATCTACAGAGCAATGAATGTACTATTCCTCTACTTTCTTGTACATTTCCAAAATTACAAGAAAGAATTTCCAAATTACAAAGATTTTTTTTTATTATAATGAGAATCGTAAAATAATTCGGCAATTCGATAATAACAAAAATAATCGAAATAGAAATCCAGAATTACCTATTTTCATGATCGATTTACTTCAAAATTCGATGCAGAATTACAGAGTTTGATATCAAAACCGCATACCATTTTCATTTACAAAGTTCATTTGTGTTCAAAGTTCGTATATTAAGACAGAAAGACTAACACAGAAATTTGCTGTCGACAGATCTAGACCAAATTAAAACATTCACATTCAATTTTGGTTTAAAGACCACTAACCAATTTTCATTCCTCCAGCTCAATTCATTTCAGAATTACCGTGTTCGGACAGACAGGCGGCGGTAATGTTTCCCCTCGACTTTCTCATATGCGTGGAAAATCGGCCTCTTACCTCTCCAGCTCTATATCTTCTGAATGTAGAGCGAAGGTGGGCTAATGTAGAGCGGAAGGCGGAAAACCTACATAGGTTACGGCTGTCATAAAAGTTTGAACGACCCGCTCCCATGATTTCCATGTGTAGTGACGCAGTATTGCGCATTTTGTGCTTCGTAGTATAATAAAGACAATTCAGCATCCATTTAAGACGCCTTTATTTCCATCAATTGGATTGAAAATTTGTTGTTGTTGTTTCGAATGGCACTTGTCATAGACAAACCCACTGACTTTAGAAGTCAGTGATTTAAAGCCAAGGGTGCGTCTCTTGTTTTTCCAGTAGCGCCATCTAGGGCCAGGAGAAAATTTGATACAGATCTAAAATTTTCACCGGAAGATGACATGCCAAATTCCATTTATCTAAGTCTTTGTGTTTTTGAGTAATACACAGTCTCACACAAACCAACACGTTGTGTATCTTTGGACACATTTGGTCCAAAATGTTATTAAATCTACAGTTTTGACAATAAGTCTGTACAGAAATTTTCATTTATACAGTCCATTGCATTTTTGGGTTATTGTGTTCACAAACATACAGATAAACAAACAGATCTCTCATCTTCCGCCCCCCCCCCCCAGTTTTGATAGACAATTAAAAATTTGATGTAAGGGCAACTTATCAAATTTCATCCTTTTGATTCAATGGGTTTTTGAGCTATCGTGTCCACAGACAAAAATATTTCAAAAATGCGCGTTTCGGATTCAGAGAGGTGGAGTTTCACAGAAATTGTCGAGTTCAAAGTTTTTGGTGAGAGTAATATTTTGCACACCTCATATATGAGAAAGTATCATTCTTAAAGAGCTCAAAAGGACAAGAAATGATTGATGAACAAGTTCAAAAAATAACTATGATTTCTCGTAAAGTATCAATCACTTTCATACTCTTTGTTTCTTCAAGCTCAATAGTTTAAAACTGCTTCTGCGACTTCTTTTTCATCCGTATCAACGACTTCCAAGAATTCATAATCGGTAATCTTCAAATGCATAGCTATTTTTCTGAGAAATGACTACTATTTTTCTTTGCAAGGGTTTATTTATTTCATGAAGAATGCAGAGTAGTGTCTTCTTTAATCTTCTAGAGGCTGTCACTTTCTCGAAAGAAACGAGTTATGCCGTGTCTTTATACAAACGAAAGGAATCTATATTCGAGTAAAATGATCTATATTTTGATATTAACATTTTCTTCACGGGAAGAATAAATGTTTTATCAGAGGAATATTTTCTTTTTGTATGCAGATTAGTACAAGAGCTCTCAGGGTGGAATTTTTTTTCCGCATGGCTTGTGCCAATACTGTAGACAACATTTTTTCTTTTCAATACAAGTTGTTACATATGCTGTACCAGTACTACCTTTCCTTTACACCCATACTGGGTACAAGAGTTATATTACACTGATTAGGAAGAATTACACCAGTGAATTCTTTGTCAGTGAATGCGCTGATAAAAAATTCTACACCAATGGAATTTTTTCTCTCACATTGAATGACTCAGATGCTGTACCAGTAAAATTTTTCCTCTGTATACAAGCAGATACAAATGCTTCAACTAGCAGACATTTTTCTCCGCACATTGATTGATTCAGATGCTGTACCAATAAAATTTTCCTCTGTATAAAGGCAGATACAAATGCTTCAACTAGCAGACATTTTTCTCCGCACATTGAATGACTCAGATGCTGTACCAGTAAATTTTTTCCTCTGTATACAAGCAGATACAAATGCTTCAACCAGCAGAAATTTTTCCTCGCACGCTATATGATTCAGATTTATCCTCTGTATACAGGTTGATACAAATGCTGTACTAATAGAAATTTTCTTTTGTGTACAGACTGGTATGATTGCTGTACCATTGGAATTTTTCCTTCTGCATATGGCTGGTAAAAGACCGTGTTACTAAACTACTGACCTTTTTTTTAATTATTATTACTGAACCGATTTGTTATTTTTCTAATAATCGTATAGATAGTTTTATTCTCCATATGCAATGGTCAGATTAATTGATAGTGAAGGAAAAGGTAAAACAAACAGTGATCCAAAGAGATAACAGAGTTTAAAGCGATGAACGTGTTAAGTCTTAAAATAAGAAAGGCAAAAACCTAACACATCCTTTCAAATTGCAGAATCTGGCAGAAAAACGGGAAAATAATTCATCATTTTTCAAAAACATTTAGATAAGAGCCATAGTACTTTCGACCGTTCTTAATTTCTGTAGAAACTGCATATTCTTCTTATCTTAATTCAGTTAGATCACAAGGTCATCATTACAGCCATTATTATAGAATGAATGTATTAAGCACCCACCATAAGACCACCAGAAGAATAAAACTAAATACAGGATGATCAAAGTACGCACAGATTAGTTCTACGTGAAGAGTAAAATCTTAATGGTTTAAACCTAATTTTAATTCATCTTAGCATTTCATTTAGAAACAAATTTGGTATAAACTTTGTACTCAAGATTTCGAGGATTAAAATTAAAGCGTCAACTCCTAGTTTCAAATTTTATGCCATATCAGTAAGATAGTGCTTGATTCTTGATGGATTTAACGAGCACAAGTAGAAACGACTAAGTTTTTGAACTTTTAGACTGCAAGCCGAGGTTCTATCATAAGATCCTCTGAATGTATTAACATTAAATTTGTCCTGGTGCTCCTGCCCTTTCATAATGCTTTAGAAGTATATCAAAGATATTAGCTACAAATGTAGAGAAGAAAAATAATTGGTACAATATACATATCACCCCTAAGGAAAACAAAAAATAAAGTTTGAAAACCTAATATTTTGAAATGCTATCACGACCTTTAATGGAGAAATCTTTCAAAAGAAGAGCTACAGCAGAAAATGAATAAATTACATCCCGAGGAAAAAAAACCTGTTAATTTATCAATGTACAGCACTTCACAGCTACATGAAGAGAAAGATTTAAAAATAAAGAACAAGAGTTAAAAGAAAAAGGGAAATGGAACAAATTGGCTCTTCGTTAAGACTGCGAAGAAAGACAAGAAGACGTCCGAAATGACCCCATCTCTTCCATCCATCTTCACGGGTTGCGCAAACAGGATCGGAAGGGTGCACGGGACGACCATCTAAATCAAAAGGCTGGCCAGCTGTCGAGATTCGATATTAACTGTTCTGACGTCACATCGCAATTCGAAGACGGAGAGATGAGTTGTTTTTCGACCGACGTCACAACAACGATTGATTTCTCAGCATGAATAAATGCAAATCGGCCAACCTGAGGGCACTTCGGGCTCTTGTCTCTCCTTCAAAGCGAAATAAAAAAAAAGAACAAATGGTAATTATGGGTTCCGGTCAAATTTGATTAAGTGACGGTTGACACGGCCCTAATATAGGTCACGCAGTAATTTCTGCATCATGGAAGGTATAATTCATAAACTGTATTGTTGGGAGGTTTTTGTGCTATGAGATAATCTTGGTGTTAAACAATTTAGTACTAAAGAATTTAATGCCGATTTTCATGCGCGTTCCTCCTAACCTTATTTCCGCTTTCGAGTTCAGAGAAATGAACTTCCAATTAACAAACCAGACGGCATCCTTTTGTCCTGGTTTTAAAGTTTATTCTGCCTCATCTGATGCTTTATTCTGGTTATCTTTAAATTACTTCAAAAGCTAAGAGAAATATTTCAAGGATCAAAATGTCTGAGTCGATTTATAGGTAGTATCACTGTTGGTCGGAATTGTCGATACTGATCGATACGCTTAAGTTCCGCTTACATATATTAACGTCCCATTTCGAAGTTATTTATGCAAGGCTCATTTCGGGAAGAATCTTATACATTTAAACCATGGTCTGATGACGTAAACGAGTCTCGATCCACTATTTCATGCATCCATCGCACAACCTATTTTCTAAAGAATTACTCCTGATACCATGGTCTTATCTGCTATCGCGCTCTTCATTATATCAGGGCGCCTATATTGAGAAGATTTATGGGCGAATGCAAATTAAACGTACACCAGGAACATCCTAATCCATGGTCTTCCAATCTCTGATCAGTTGTTCCTCTCCCCAGTCATCCAGTACGTACCAATTTGAGAATACTTGACCTCGACTTTAAATTTAACGTATACCAATGGATATCCGAATCCATGATCCAACAATCCCTGATGCGTTGCCCTTCTCACCAGTCTGCCAGGACAAATCAACATTTAACGTAAACCTAAGGACATCCGAATTCATGATCCTCAAGTCCTGATCCGTTATTCCTCGCACCAATCTTCCAGACATGCCTATATGGGGGATATTTGCAGGACATGCCTATGGACAATGGAGGATATTTGACCTCCACTCTAAATTTAAGTACGCCAAGGGACATTCGAATCCACAATCCCCCAATCCCTGATCCATTGTCCCTGTCACCAGTACTCAAGATCACACCCATATGAGTTTATTATCGCAACATCAAATTTAAACTATACTAATGTCTCGCATACACTAGATTTAGAGTGAAACCACATTCTAATCTGTCACCTGAAATATGGTTTCAAAAAAGAAGTATAGTGTTTAAATACCATTAAAAGGACTAGGGGACACAGTGAAAAGAAACATCAGAAGTGGCCATCGGAATTACTCACTGATTTATATAAAAAAAAAAACCAGAAATACTCTACAACTAGATAGATACCACAGAAAGCTGATTCGAAATGTATGTGTCAACAATGAATATTTTGAAATTTGGAGAGCGAATAATAAAAAAATTCATTGTTTTCGAAACAGAAAAAGATAAATGATAACTAAAATATATGAGCATTTTTGCCTAAAATTAAACAAAAAATGGCAGAAAATTAAAAAAAAATTATTTTAATTAAAATTCTAACTTACTTATCAAAGTTAAAGTAGGTGACTATGTTAAAATGTCGATTTTTTGCGAAGCTACGAATTTTTTTAAATTTAATATTCTTTATGTTTGAATAGGATTCTTTATAAAACATTTAGAATTTTGTTTCTAACTCCATGTTTTGGGACGTTACAATGATTTTCATATTTGAATTTACATACATTTTAATGCTGTTTTACATCGTTAGATTGCTATCTTCTCAAATAAAGTATACGATATAAATTTCCTTACAAAAGTCTTGATAAATTACGATTTAATGCATATTTTTTGATCAAATTTGGTATAATTATTTCTCAATGTGTTCTATGAATTAGAGAATAAGTAATCTATTCATTCAAAAATATATTATGGTTTTTTTAAGTGCTTCACAATTTGAAAAAATTTAAATTTTCGTGTTATTTATCAGTCGAACACCAATATTTATAGAATGGATAGAAATACAGCTTATTTTTTAATTCAGATAATATATTACTTAAGCTATCTGCAAAATTTTAAGAAAATCATTTGATAAACCTCTAAACAAGAGGATTTTTGCTTTATAACCCTTTTTTAGCCAAAAAATTTACCTTTTTTCCAATTAAAAAAAAAAACTTTCGGCACTTAACTGGTATAATTTGGTCTCATAGATGTTTTTCTTTTTCAATTTTTTTACAAAGTATTCAAAAATATAACAGTTTTCGAACGGTTTTCAAAAAATTCATTCCAAACCTAATCACATTTAAAAACTTCTACTTCTCGATAAAAACCTGAAAATGCACTTTTTATTGGCTCTTTTTTATTTTATTTATCAATTCTTTTTTTTAATTAAAAGCGTGCAATATAGCAATTGAGCAAAATGCCTTTCTTTATAGTTAACATTTAGTAAGCCAAATAAACGAACACTCATTGCCGTTTCACGGACATATCTACCCACTGAAAAAACAGAAAAACATCTTTTTTATTTAATTAACATAATAATAATAATTTAAAGCAATTAAATATATTATTTTGAATAGTACATTTCTTCGTTAACAACTAATTTATTTTCTATTCATAAATTCTCAATGACAACTTATTACTCACTGATCTGTTAGATTGCGCAGAAAGCCAGTTTGATTTATTGCGCAGAACACATCAGTAGCGAGTTTAAACTTTTCTCATTCTTTTTATTACTGAAATAAAGTTTAATTTTTCTTCCACTTAGTTGAACTAGCTTGCTATCTCATCCTTTTTTTGGTGAAAAAATGCGGGATGTCTTTTAAGAATACAATGGACACTCAGAAATTCTTTTTAATGAGTTGAGAAATGAATAAAATACATGAAAATGTTGTAAAACTTCAAAATGGTTCCACGTGCATTAAAGAAATAAATCCTCGAGATATATTAAATTTTAAAAAAAGTTTAGCATAAGTCATTACAATAAAAATTTATTTACAGACAAAATATGAAAAAAAAACATTAAATCGCAATAAGAATATTTATAATTAATAAAATAGAATTCCAAACGATTTATTTTTGATACGTGCATGAGCTGAATCGGAACTGAAACATTGCCAGCTAGGGAAAGAAATTGCTCTTCAGATTTAAGTAGGGGAAAAAAGTTAAAACGCGACAATACATAGACGATGCAATGTTTTGCACATGCCGATACACAAGTTTTATTTCTGTTTTATACGATATTTTGCATGAATAAAAAATGAAGTTACAATTCTTTCTTCAAACCCAGTGATAAATCAATTTTTTGAAAATTTATTTCTCACTTAATTTTACGTTAAAAATTTGCCACATCAATAACAATAATAACATCGACTAAAAGTTTATTTCCGTTTCTTATTATTCAAAATTATTTATAGTTTAAAATTAAAATGTTGTTGTTATTTATGGCTCTTTACAAGCCCTCTGACAGATCTGCCAGTGATTTAAGCCGAGTGAGCACTCGTTTTTTCAGTAGCGCCAACTACGCCCAAGAGTACGACCTAGCTACTTAATGTGTCACATTTGCTTGTACAACCCCTTTTTACAGGGGGGCACATTCACACACCTCACAGATAGAATACAGAAACAGAAGAACAATCATGTCCGAACCGAAACTCGAACCCGGGACGCCCAGATCACGGAGAAGACGTGCTACACCTATGCCAGGACGCCGGCAAAAATAAAAATAAAAATCATTGAAATCTGTATAGTAGGTGTGATTTGGGGAACTCTTGTCAAGATTTTTCTCTTGGCCATTGATGACGTATCTAGGGATCATAAGCTTTCATGCAAAATAAAAATTTGCGAAATCGGACCATTGGTTAAATCTAATACACTACTTCTTCGGTTTCGCCGGGTATTTCAAATGTACGGATATTCAATGACACTTGCAAATCCCTCATTTTTGTAGGATTAGAAAAGTTTTTTAATGCTCATAAGTATATCAATTGATAATTACAGCGCTTTTTAATGCGAACGGCAGATTTACAACATCATTTATTAAGAGTTTACGTATGCACCATACCACTCCTTATCCGAAGAACCTTTTATGGCAGCTGAACATGCGATCTACACGTGGCAGTAAACTGTACATGAATCACCCAAAAGTGACCGAATAAATAGAATATTTCATGAAGAAATGAAATTATTTCCTCTTTCAAATGTTCTCTCTCTTTCTCTCTCACGCACAGCCGACTAAAATAACTTACTCGTGTAAGACATGCCCTTTAAATACCTATGCCACAACGCCAGGAATAAAAGTTATAAACACTTCAGTAATGTACAGTGATGGCTCGTTAACGCAGAATTCAGCGGATGGAACATATGTTTAAAAAAATTACTTGTATATATATCTCCAGACATACCATAATAGCATTGCACTTTGTGACAACATACAACAATAACACATCATATGCAACGACTTAACAGAGGATGCACCCTAACTTATGCAAGTGATATGCATTAGTAAAATGTGTTGGTAAGTTCGACATACAACATTTTGATATACGAGACAAACTGATTTTTCTCTGCGAAGAACAATTACATTTATTTGAATGAATTGACTGGTATGAGAATTCGATTAAAATAAAACTTATATTAGTGTATTGCGTGAGTGTGTAAAAACTTGATTTGAAGCAGCAGTCACTGATTTCTTTAGTGATTTTTATTTTTCAAAATTTTAAGGAAATGGACAAATTATATATATAACAGAAGAATACTTTTAAATTTTTAACTTTGTGTTATTTCCATTCCGGAAGACATGATTTCTTATATAAGCAGAAGCGATGAGCACAACACAGAACGACACAACACGATATGAGGAAAAGCTAAAATAGAGGGAAAATAGTTTTTCCAGTGTTTATATACCCTGAGATTCCGATAGGGATTTCTCATACGTGTCGACCACAGGCAAGGGAATCATAGGGATCTTTTAGAAGAATGTGCTAGGCTAGCCATTTTTATCCCTTCACTTGGAGCGTGTGAAAGTGCAATTTTAAGCATTTTTATAGAGCTTCTGTTGAATTAATTAAATAGAAAAAGTGGAATGGGATCAGGAAATAAGAGAATATTTTAGAATGAAGTTAATATGGGCTGAATTGAGCCAAAATTTAAGAAATCAATTAAGTTTAAATTAGATTTAATATATAAACTAAGTAATTTTATTGCCGTGCCATTACTCTATTCATCTGTTATGACCGGAAGTTAAGAACTCTATGATACTCCTCCCATTAAAACTCGCATCCAACCGTGATACTCCTCTCAAATCGACATCGAATAGGAAGGAAGAAAATAGAAAGAGGAGGACTGTGAAAAAGTATTCAAAACTTATATAGTTTTGAAAAGAATTCGTTGATTCAGCGTTTTTATTCCATGAGAAAATTAATATCCCCGCAAGCTCAAAAGTCAAAATTACCGTGAATGGACCACACACACACACACACACACACACACACACACACACACACACACACACACACACACACACACACACACACACACAGGAGGATCGATAAAGTCCTTTTTTACAGCCCTTTAAATTCAAAACGGCATCTCGTATAACCGGAGAAGTAACGTGTGTTTATAGAAAATGGTTATACCAAGTTAATTAAGGCTGGTTACAGCGTCCCTAGAAGCAAAATAGGAAAATACAAAAAAATACGGCCCGAAAATTTGATAAGAAAAATGTAATTTTTAACATAATAAAAATAAAGATAAAGGTTAAAGGTAAAGGTAAACCATCGTCACATTGACGGTCCCAAATGAATCAACAATGCACCAGAAAGCTATTCAAAAAAACTGTTCAACGCATTTTATTGAGTAATGGCCTTTGTAGCAGACGCATGATTTCAGTATCCATGTTAACAAGAAACATTGCAAGAAACGACGCATATTTGCGGATTAGAACAAACACTGAACCCTGGAACAAAAGAAATAGCTCGATTTTTCAAATGATTCTATTTTATTATTGCATTGGGTCAATAAATACTCGCACATTCGCTGAGAGATATCAGAAAACGAAATCCCAGAAACCATTGTTGAGTGCCAACAAGGTGACGGAGGCAATATGATGGTCTCGGGTATATTTTTTTGGCATACTTTAGATCCTTAATTCCTGTGGAAGGTATCCTCAATAGTTGTACTAAGTGGCCATCATTGCCGATCAGGTACATCCTGAAATAACATCTATGTATCCTGGAATGATGGAATGTTTTCAACATAGTAACGCTACATGCCATGTGTCCAAACTTTTCCAATGTATGGTTCGAAGAGCACGAGGAAGATTACCAGTTACGAACCAAATTCACAAGATCTTAGTCTCTGAAAATCTCGGAATCTTTCATCTCTACCTCAGAATCTTCACGAGTTATGTCTCTGCTGTTCTCATATTAGATAGATGGTTATAATAATGTGACTCGCCTGTGTAGGCAAATCGGCTATTGTTAGTAAAAAATCAGCAAAGAAAAAAAAAGAAATGAAATATGTGGAATAACAGAAGAGGATTAATAAGTGCAACCTCAATTGATGAGCAAATATTCATAAATATACTGATGAATGTCTTATAAATGTTATAAGACACTCACGACAAATCTTAAATGACGATAAATTCTTTTTCTTCTGTTATCATAAAATATTTATAAATTGAAAAATCCAACATATATAAGATAATTGGGATTTTTTTCTCACTGGTCTAGAAAGTTAGAACTGCTAAAATAAATATAGTTTATATTTAGAGATATACCGAAAAATTCTTTTATTTTGAAATATCAAAATTCTTGGTAAGAAATTAAAAAAAGATTTTACTTTAAATTTATTTATATATTTTCGAATTAATACTGCATGAATCATTTTCATCCAACTAATGATATTTAAATGTTAAAGTCCGAATGTACAAACCAAGTATTTTGATATTTGAGTGATATTTCCAAGTTGTACGAAATCGAATCTTATAAGCAACGATTAATAATCTTTAATTTTTTTTTACATCAAATATGATGACAAAGAATCAACATTTGATTTAAAATGTTGGCAACAAAATATATTCTGCGATATGAAATTACAGTCATCTCACTAAATTAAAAGTCTATACTAGTAAATTCCAAATTTTATATTTCAATCGCAAATCAATTAAATTTACCAAAGATATTTTTCATCGAGTTTGCTTACAAATAAACATCTTTTTTGCTAGAACAATAATCAAACTGTTGGGCAGATAGAATTGAAAGGCTTTGTATAACTACAATAATAGTCGAACTCTGCATCTTTTATTAAGTTTCATCTGAAAATAAAATGAGAATGACGTCACTATGAAGGTTTATTTAGATGTTAAAATAATAATAATATAATGGTTTAAATTGACAGTATAAACAATATGCCAGTTTTGAACTATATTATGTGAAATTAAGAAATGTAGCGGTAGCTTCATTTAGTGTATAAACATTAAAGAATTTTTAAATAATATTATTTATTTATTTTATTGAGTTTTATAAAAAAATATTAACAAAGAGGTTTTATTTTCTTTTTTGATCCACTTTTAAAAATGTTTACATAATCAACTTTACTAACTTTACTATATCGCATCAGCACTGCAACCACGTTGAGTTTGATTACAAACATTTTTTTAATAAAATTTAATAAAAATGAAAAATAATTACTAGGTTCTCGCAACTCTGTCAGGACAGCATATTCACAAACAGAACCAAAAGTAAAATGAAACATAAACTACGACATTTCTGCCAAAGTAATAGAAGTAGATGAGGGCAAAGTTGTCCGTTTCCAAATTAATTATGATGAAAACTGAAGGCAGTATTTCTTGGCGGGTGCGCATTAGTCTTCTGATGACCAAAAACGTGAGATAGGCTTCCTTTTGACGAACTCAAATTACGTTGTTTGAGTTCTTGCCCCTAAGAAAAGCACAGCGACAGAGACACAGTCGCTTCCTTTATCCACGCAGCTTGTTATTCAAGAGCAACTCAACTCGTGTATCTACGAGACGTATTTATTTTCTCTCTGTAATTGCGCAATATATCACTCCCGAAACACCCTATTAATGCTCATCAATCACTCTTGAGGAAATGGAATGAATTGAAAGAAACACTACAACTTCGGTGAGCAAACAAGTTGAGGCCAACAGATGGCACAAACAAGGAAGAGACATAGAAGAAAATTGCGATGGGATGTTCTTTGTGTGATGTTTCCCCAAGCGTCAATCATTGGGTTCTTGCATATTTTTCTGTCCAACGCCACGCTTCGGCAGAATAAATTGATTAATGGTGTGAATTAAGTGTTTATTGAATCTGTTACTGAACAATACCAAGTATCTGAATGATACCCACATGACGAGGTAAACGAATAGAAGAATAGGGCTTTTGTAGGAAGTTACTTTTATTAATGAATTAGGAAGAGAGCATTTTGATCGAAGCGACATTTACCACAGAGGTAATTATTTTTAATGAATAATCGAGCTGTTTCATTTAGAGATCATTATTTTATTTTCACAAAACTTGAGGGAGGAAATATTTGTTCATAGCATTCAAAAAAGGAGTTTAGTTTCAATTTTATTAAACCCCTTAATAGTTATTCCCGCGCATCATAATGAACATCGAGTATCCATTTTCAAACTTACACACTGAAATCCAAATCTTTCAAAGATACCAGTCGTCTCATTTTGAAGTTTTTTGGGATGGATTCTGCAATGGAGAACTAAATCAAATGCCGATAAATGAGTTGGCATTTCTCCTGTCTAAACTTCCAGGCCACACAAGCAAAACAACGTTCAGACAGATTTCAGACAGACAACTAAGACAGATTCAGAAGCAAATATAAACGAAGGAATGGGTTGGCTGGTGGTATCAGGTTTCAGATTTAAAATTCTCAATCCCAACACTTTACTGAAATTAGAAACGAAATAAGGATAGAATAGTCCGAGCAACCCTAAGTCAGATTACTGTAACTACATAATTGCATTAATAAAAATATTGGTAAAATGGGCTAATGAATTTTATTTTAATATTAATTAATTACTATATTTTAATCTTATAGAAATACAATGGGCCACAGAAATAGAATGGATAAGAATAATTAAAGTAAAAATCGAGCATATCTTGGAGTACTTTTTTCAATCCGACACAAACAATTAAAAAAAAAAACACTACTTTGTCCCAGTTCAAATCTAGGCGCATTGCACATTATGAGGCCTTTTTTCTAATTATATATTATACTTTTTGTGCTTCATCACTAAACGGCACCCAAATACATGATTATACTTAAGCAGATAATATTGTAATAACTAAGTGAACCTGATAAAACAGATAAGATCCAAACTCATTATAGTTGACAAGATGCTTAATATTAACCCTAACAAATCCTTACTCATAGAATTTAATATTTTTTATGACATTAGTTATTTGGCAATAAGGTAGTAACGTTTTCGAATCGATCTGGCTGCAGCTCTTTCTCATTTCAGCGATCCAAGGTAGCTGACTAGACTGTTCAGACGGAAAGCAGCCACTGTCCCGGCTGGTCACTTTGGTTAAACCAACTCACCTCGACAAAAACAATCATTTTCAAAAGCAGAAGAACCTCCGGTATAATCTCTAAAAAGAGGACACCAGTGTCAGATGATGAAGCAACAGCAGCATGCCATCCCTCCGCATTGGATTGTTGCGCAAATTGATTACAGCAGAACAAAAGCCTTCACCTTGGTGGTTGCTCCGGTAGTTTTGTGGGCCGTCGCCGTTCATTCCACAATCATTTTTCACGCGTCGCTGAAACATGACTCTCTCCCTTCCTTTGTGCTTCGCTTCTTCGAAGTTTTATCGTCTTTTATTCCTTTCGCAATTTTCCTTTCAAATACCCAGCTAGCACGTAAGGGTATGGTGTCGTAAAATAAATCTTCTACAGCTTTATCTCTTTGGGTATATTATCAAATCTATTAAGGATGCCAGGGGAGACAAGATTTCGATGACTAAGAAAAGATAATGGGTAAACTTTGGAGTTCATAGTTTGGTTTAGTTAGATTAATGTCCCATTTTGGTGGCACACGAAAGTTATTCTGGGATGGACCTTTTAAGTGATGACCATGATCGTGACTGCTTCACACGTTTCATTTATGGTGTTAGAATGATAAATGAGCACAGTAGAAAGCATTTGTTACTGTGTTTCCGAGTGTTGTTACTATGTACCGAGTTTGTTACTGGGCGTCTCATTCTTGACATCAGTGCAAGAAAATGATTTCTTAAAAGTTTTATTTTTCATTGAGAACGCTCATTCACGGCGTCAGAGTTTTTAAAGTATCGCTGAGTTTCCACAATATTATGACACGACAACACAACAGTTGGCATCTTCGAAAATTTTCAAAACGAAAATTTCGAAAACACAGGTGGATCGGCGTGCACCATATCGAAATCGCAGAAACTTTTTGGTAAAATCGGATCACGAACCGTTGACCCAACAGTGCAAAAAACAAGGTTGAAACGGTAGATATCGCGGCTGTTTGGAGTTTATAATAATGTAGAAAAAAGTTATGTAATGTAAATAGAAAATTCACCAGAAACACATATGAAATTAGTCAGAGCAAAGAATATATGAAACAACAAAGAGAAGAAGAGATATATAAAGAACATATTTAAAGCTCGACAGAATCAAGAGTAAAACGTATGATATAATATTACTTCCGATATACAAATCTAAAAGCCTTTGACACATTTTAAAATTAAATATAAAATCACCTAATCGTCATCACCTAATTTGCATTGAAGTTGTTCTTATGATGAATTTTTTTTTTCCATTATTAAGACAATTTTTTTTTCGCACAGATGGCTTTTTATCTCAAGAACAAAAAAAGAAAGAGGGAAAAAACAGAAAACAAGTTATTATAAAGTATATATTTTGTTACAAATGCTAACAAACGGAATTAGAATTTTCAAATAATAATCCTAAACTATTAACTAAAACGCAGTTGTAAGAAAGGGCATTTTCACTAAAGAAATAACAATCAAATATATTCAAAATTTTCGGTATGATTTTGAAAATGCCTTAAAAATGCCTTTTAGATTTATATCCATAAAATAAGTTTATTAATAATATAAAACAGGCAGTACGTAAATTTTGCACACCTCTGCAAGTTAGTCTTTTTTTCCTCAGGTAAAACAAACTTAGTATATATCTCTCGCATACTCAGAGCAAACCATGTGTTAAAAGTCCAGATTTTGCTACCTTATAGTAATTGAAAGTGATTTATTACAGTTATGTTGCTTCACTTTAAGATATTCACAGTTAGTAGATACTTAAAATATAATGTAGTTACTTTTTAGATTATTTAGGAGAGCCTTAAATCCGAAAGTGCACACGCACGCACGCGCACGCACACACACAAGAAAGTTCACTAAATTATTCGGGGTGAATGAAATTTTCATCGCAAAATGAAACATGCAGTATTTTGACTTGTTTATAAAACATCATTTAATATGATGATACAATGTCAGTTTTAAATAAAACGAAAAATATTTTAATAAAAATCTGCAAATACCAAATGGGAATGGATACAAATTCATCATATTTTGTGTTTCTTTTATTCACTATATGAATTTTTTTTAAAAAACTGAGGGGTCGGATTCAGACCTAGGGACTCTTACATACCATTAAAATGTATTAATGTCCTATGTCTAATGTCTAGACTGCCTATTTTTATTACTGTCCCTTTTGGAATAAAATAAAATGGTATTTCAATTAATTCAAAATCTGCTAGCATCGATTGCGAAGAGATTAGGTTCCTTTTACATTTAATCAAGTATTTACAGCTTAAATTTGAATATTTACAATCAAATATACACTAACGTGCAACTAAGATAAAGTACAAGGCTTTTATTAAATTCCCAAAATCGTAAGGCAGAGAAAAAGGTAGAATTAATAAAAAAATTTAAAGAGAAAATTTAGAAATTTTAAGGCTAAAAGAAACATTTAATTATAAAAAAATACGATCCTGTAAGTGGCTTATCCGCAACTTGTGAAAATAAGTTTTTTAAATTCGAGTTTCTTTTATAAACTTCGACAATGACTCAACTTTAAAATTCTACGCATAAATAAATGTTGTATCGCTTAACAAATATAAGTTGTACAAAATGAGCATGGATTGCTATGCATAACTGAATCACTTCAATCCGTTTCATAGCAAGTCACTTTAAATACAACGGTTAAAGTTTATATAAAAGCAATAAAAGAAAATTTCCCATAATGCTACGCGAAAGCAACTATATCTAAAATTGTTCATTTTGGACATGATTCCCCTTTTACGTAACTGTCCATTTTATTGGAAAAAAATGATGAAATTTACTTCAAATAAAAACGGTGGAAAAAAATCTCAGAAATTAAAATGCTTTTCAAAAATTATCAAAGATCACAAAATTAAAGAAATATTGGCCAATAAAATAGAAACTTTCTCCCCAGTTTTTATTTCCTTTCTAATTAAGATGGCACAATGCGAAAATCTACCGACGTGACTAATAAAACGTATTTAATTGTTTTTAAGAGGAGAATTTATGTTTCAAATGGTCATTGTTTCAAAAAAAATGAAAATGTCATAAAGGATTTCAAAAAAGCTTTTTGTCCATTTCTGTAATTTGGCAATAGAGTAGATTTGGCAAGTCAAGGTCTGCTTTTCGAAAATTATTACTGCATTGTTTTTTACTTGATGAGAAGTAGTGAAGAAATTTAATATGTTTCAGGATGAATTTTTAACCTTAAAATAAGATTGAAACAAAATATTTCTTTTTTCAGAAAAGTTAACATTTTTCTTTACTAATATTTTGGTGTTCATCTTTGTATTTTTTAAATAATTAATGAATTTTGCTTTCCTTCAAAATTAAGATGCATGTTAAAAAACACTTTTGAATGTTAAACTTTTATTTATTCCATACCGGGAGATATAATATGTATAAGAAAGAGTGGTAAGAAATAAGTCAATTTGCATCGCGACGCAAGAGCAGAAGAGCGAAAGAGACCGAAAATTTCCCGTCAGTGATTTTATACTATGCGATTCTGATAAGGATTTCTTTGACACGTGCCGATTTAGATAAGGGGTTTTTAGTATCTTTTAAAGAATAAGTATCTTTAAATTGCTCAGCATTAAGAGTTTCCACCCCTTCACTTGGTACGTGAGAACATACTGAATTTACAGTTCCTAGAGCGAGTGTACAGATCATTGCAGAGTGTTGTAATTCGCTACAGACTACTTTGCACTTTTGCTTTATTTCGTCAAGCAGTGACGCGGCATTTAATTCCGGAATTAAATAAATATTTTATGTTTTAATATATTTGAATCTACCTTAATCATTTTAATGACTTAATCTGATATTAACTTAATATTAATAGTAACTTAAACCATTCAATTAATTTACATAGAGTGTTGATTCTGACTTCAGATCAAAAGATACTTCTAAGATTCCTTAATATGATACAGTTCAGGAAGAAAATAAACTGCCAATTTTTATAAACAATAGGTAGGTACTTAGGTATTTTTTGGAATCAAACAATAGATTGCGATACTTTATTTACTATTTCCAGTTTTGATATCCTCACACTTTAACAATAATTAATACAAGAGTGTCCTCTCTTCTCTTTATTGAAAATGAGCATGAATTTTCTTTCTAATTCATAAGCTACCTTATTTTCCGAAAATATTTCCTATTAATAAATGCAGTTAATTACCAAAAAATATTGATAATAATCTAATCAATACAACAAAATCAGCAGTAATGCAGACCTTACCTTTACAATTTTAAAGCTCTTTGTGAACAACACCAATTCAGAATATGATTTGAATCTAGTTTAAATCAGATTGAATTACATTGCATTGTTCAAATAGTCGCTTGTGTTTCACAAGATTGGTAATAATGAACATCAATGGTTGAATTTCTTGATTTGCAGCAAATATCCTCCTCAAATAGCATTCATCTAGTTTCAATTCCAAATAATAGCTTAAATAATTGATTATACTTAAATCAAGCATATCCGAATTAATCTAATTACTCTCCAAAGAGGAGAAGTACAAGTGTTTTTATGTATGTTCCTTTATTTTTTACGACTCCTATCGAAATTTATATAATTGATTGAGGCACACAGGAAGCACATCAACAGGAGCACAAGTATCAAAACAAATCGACTTGATCTCTGACTATTTTGAAATCCTAAAATCACTATTATACAAATAGTTAAAAACATTTACAAAATATATTTATCTTATAAAATTACGCTAAGGTTTAAAAGGGGAAGAGGAAAAAAGGGAAACAGAGATAAGAAAGATTGAGAACGATTACCAGTTTTCAATTTTTCTTATAAGAATAGATCATTAAATATTACAGATCCACAGGAATGTACACAGAAACTTCATTTTTCCCAACTTCAATCCGTCATTTTTATGACTATATTGAACTCAGACTCGAGATGCCGGAAGAAGTAATTAGAAACACCCCTTCAATTTGATATTTTATACTCTGACCACTAGTTTCTCACAACAAAATTATTATTATAGGATGAGAATTAATTATTTATTTTTCTCCCTTAATTGTACAAAACGATCGAAATCTCAATAAGCATAAATTGAGAATTGTTAAAAAATAAATTTCACTTCTGAAATATAGTAAGGTAGTTGCAGTTCTGCAGCTAAAATAATTGTTTTACAACATATGTTGGTGGTCGTAGTTATATATGGATTTCATGTCATCTTTCACCATGAAGAAGTAGCTAGATTCTACGCGCATATATATAAATGTAATGATATCTCTTAATATAATATAAAAATTAATTTCCTAATTTTTATCTTAATTTAACCCATATTAATTTCATGCTAAAATGATCTATTTCCTAATCCAATTCCATTTTTTTTATTTAATTAATGCTACACGCGCTGTATAAAACTGCTAGTATCAGCATTTTCTCACGTTCCGCGTGAAGAATTAAAAAAATTTTTTGCAACATTCTTTTAAAGATATTTAAGTTTCAATATCCTAAATCGACAAGGGTCAAACAAATCCCTACCAAAATCTCATTGTAAAGACCACTGAAGGGAAAATTTCGATCTGTTTTGGTCTACTGCTCTTGTATGGCGATGCAGACTGATGTAACTTTTATTTGTACTTTTTATGTACAGTTTTTATTCGTACAAATTATGCCTCAAGGATGGACTAAATCAAAGTTTTAACTTTTCAAAAGTTTCTTCCATTCGGTCACACAACTGCTTAAAATATGTTTATATATATATATTTCTGTTAGAATATAGTTTCGTGACATCGGGTCATTCCTTTAAAACATGATAACCTATCGAACAATATCGGAAGCTAATTATATTACCTTAACCTTGTTACCTTTTCCCCTAGAAACAAGTGGGCGTAATGGCCTGTCTTCAGTTCGAAGAAAATTGCATTGCTCACGACATACATGAATACGCTCCCACTAGTTACCGACGACTGAATAACTACAATGTTATTTCCTCCGATTCTCCAAATTAACTCTTCGGGCACTTTTCCGTGAACCGATTACCTCTCGAGAACCGAATCGAAATGGCACCCCAGAGCCAGAAAACAATCTGAAGGCAATCAAAAACGCATACAGATAAATTGGCGAGGTCTGGGAAATCTAACAATTCCGTGGAACAATGAAATTAGATAATAACAAGAGAGGAAGCACTAGCCCACAGAAATCGAGAGAAAAAAAAAGAGTAATTAAGCGAGGAATATTGTACATCCCGGATCCCAGTTCAGGCGGTTTCTTGTCCTTACAGGGCGTAGTCCAACACAGCCCTATACAGAAGAAGGTGCGCCTTGGCATTACGCATAAGTACGCCATCGCGCCGACTCAAGGTTATGATTAGCCCAGCACTCACAGTCGATGATCATTAGTTAGAGAATGGAAGCCGATGAAAGCCAACAGGTCTGTAGTTACGCATAAATGTGATTATTAAGGGCCGTTAGGAGTGATTAAAAAAATCGGTTAAGGTGAGTTAACCATGGGTCACTCTTTCACACTATAATCAATACGGAAGATTAGGTTCAGGCTTGGCAAGAAGTGAGAGAAATGAATAATTTATTTACAGAAGATTATTCTGAAATAATGTATACATATGCTACATTATATTAGCCTACATATGTTAAGGAATAATTATAATTTGATTTTATGTAAATTAATAAAATGAATGAATTTTGATACAAGAACAAATGTACGCTTATAAAATTGATGAAGATCTTAACCCTTTAAATCTATCATGGTACATTGAAATATTTTTTTTAAGATTGAGACTGGTTTAAGTGACAGAAAAGCCATTATCAACAAAGCTATCATATCACTTAGCTTATTAAATAAATTAATTAATAAACTAATTAATTTCTGATTAATAATTAAATAACAAATCAAGAACTCACCATATTGTGTGAGATAAAGAACTAAAGCATCTAAGTTTCTGCCTTTTTGAAAAATCTGTCAGAGCTTATGCTAACCTACATAACTTCATATTAAGATTGAAGAATTTGGTGGGAAATATATTTCCCATGCCCTCGGAAGAGTTAAATAACCAGCGGATGAGTTCTCCTCTCAACTTTTTTTCCCTCTTACTCTCCTTTTTGCGAAAGGACTTTAACCACTTAACTGTTTTGCCCGAGTGCCATACGTGCATCGATTTATCGAATTTTGATAGTTGCAACCAAAAAAATAAGCCATTCATGATGATTATAATTCAATATTAAAATTACTTCAAATACATAGATAAATCAAGTATGCAATGGATATCTATTTGAATCAAAATAAAAAAAATATTCCCAAAATAGAAGGTGTCATCTTATTAGATAGTAAAGAAAATGAAACAGATAAGGGGTTAATGTTTTCTCATTGTTATTAATCTCAAATATTCTACCTTTGCTAAACCATTTCCATAAATTAAAAAAAACCTCCCAAAGTCGATGAATAAAATAGGGTCCTATAAAACACATATAATCAAGAATATAGGAAAAGGGATGCTTGGTCAAATCAACACCAATGACATTCCGGAAAAACACAGTGGTTAGCGATGTTTCAATTATATTAACGTTCCATTTTAAATCACCACTTGGACTATTTTGTGACGGACCTTGTAATTTTGAACCACAATCAGATGACGAGGAACAGCACTTGAGTGGCATCCCCCTCTCCAAACTTCCACACCACACCAGCGGGAGGATGTCTGGCCCCGACGCATTTAATGTGCGTTAGACCCGCTTATACGACGGTTCTTCAGTGGAATCGATCTCCAACCTGAAACCTTCCGGTACCTTACCACCACGTCACCGCGGACTGTGGGTAGCACTGGTTCTTGTGATGAAAAACATATGCCAAATAACAAATTCATTTTTGTTCCAATCGACAAAATTACAAATCAAGCTCTACGAACTTTTTCACTCAATTTTTTATAAATGTACTAGTATATTATTACCCACATGCCCCTAGTGAACAATAGTTATGAAAGAGTCTATTAGCGTGCATTCTTTAGGGAATTAATTGCTGGGATGCGGTGAATACACATGTATCAGGAAATCGGTTGTGTATTTTGCAGTGTAGACAGTGTTTCACAAGCAAAAAAATGCGATATCGAATATAAAATTTAAAAAAATATATGAAAGAAAATATCAGCAATAATCACTTACTTGGCATGAAGCAAGAATATAATATAATCACTGACCATTGCAACAATCCAACATTAAACCAACGGAGGGGTTTCCCCAAAACTTTCTCGCATATTCTATAATAAAGGTGTTATCCCGGAGAACGCCTTACATGCACTGCATACAATAGTTACAAAATCTGAACCTTTGGCGTGAATATAGCATTTTTACCAAATCTATCGTGTTATTCTTGGCGAAATATTTGGCGATTAATCCCTGGCATGCTGTTAATGGTATCCGAAAATCGAATTTCTATTTTAGATGCGTTTCTCCCAACCAATTGAAACAAAAATTTGACATAGAACTACAATTGTAGTCAGAAAATATCTTGCCAAATTCCATATATTTAATTCTCTGCAGTTTTGAATTATCGCGTTCACATGTTTTTGAAAGTACAGACCGACAGACGGTCAACTCCTAGCAGGATTTGGTTTCAAGTTCGATACATATCTACACTTTAGATGCTAAATCAGTGCATCAAATTTTATCCCTCTGGTTCTCTTCGTTTTGCAGTTATCTTGTGAAATTATATTTGGACAGTCGGATAGATTTACTCTGAATGGATTTCGTTCAAAATTATATTATCTCGTGAAATTATATTCGGACAGTCGGATAGATTTACTCTGAATGGATTTCGCTCAAAATCTGATAGAAATCTACAAATTTTGCAATTAGACAATATACGAAATTTAATCCATTTAGTTCAAAGCATTTTGGATTTATTGTATTTACAAACGGACAGATATAATCCCAAAAATTTGTTTTTCGAACTCGGACAGGTGTGAAACATGGAGATTCCACCAAGTCTCGAGATTAAAATTTTTTGACGGTTACATTAACGTTTTTTGTATACTTAGTATACAAGAAAATAAAAAAGGAAAGTCACTAATATTAGATGAATCAAAGTCTGAATCTCATATATAGCAGTTGTTAAGTAATTGATGAATAGGTGGATAGTGGTTGTGGTATGGAATTTCAAATTTCGTCATAATAAATATCGCAACATACAAAATAATGTGAGTTTTGTTTTATTGTTAAATGTTCTGAAATAAAAAATATTTCAAAAAATAAGCATGGTTATTTATGAAGTGTCATTATAATTACAATGCTGTTGTTAAAAATTACTCAAATATTTAAAATTATCTTTGATTTATTTATACTGTTTATTTCATGAACAAAATATTTTACAATTACGAACTCTTGTTAAAACTAGATCTGTACCATTTCATTGAAGAGCTAAGCTATCACATTTTAAACCTTTCACTTGGAAAAGCAATTCGATGCAAAATTATTCACCTAATACAAGGGCTTGTTTATTGTTCCGAAAAATAAATATATATAATTGTTTCAAGTTGAATTTCCCCGGGTATTTTTAACAATCAAAATTGAAAAATAAATCAATAAAAACGTCAAAATGATGCACCGTCTTGTGGTAACCATAAGTCACCTCTCGAGTGCGAAAGGTTAAACCAAGATTCGATATTACATCATTTTGGAGTGGTATGATGATTTGCATCTTATAAATGGTTTCTATTGCAGTTGATTCCATACAACATAATTGCATACATTTAACGAGAACTAAATAAATTTAACTAAATTAATAAACACATTTAAACGAGATACAGTGTGTGAAAATAATTTCAATAATTGCATTTCCTTTCAAATCTTGGAAAAAAATTCAATAAAAATAGAGGCGTAAAATTTCCATGACCGCATTACTTCTCTATGCATTTTGATAAGTTCGCTTGCTAAGTTAAAATTCGTTTTAAAACAAATATTCTCTTCTCAGAATCCATCGACAGCAAAATATTTACTTTGTCACGCATGAGCCTCCATATTCTTTCTTTTTTTGCTAAATTTGGTTTCAACAAATATGGGTTTTCGAGTGACCAAAATGTCATACGCACTTCTGCAACAAAGACCCACATTGGTAGCGCGAGAAAGACGGCGGTGTCACGTTGCAAAATGGCACACGCGCGTTTCGTCCATCTGACGCACAGAATCCAATTGTTCTCCATTTTTCCACCACTAAAAAGAAGAGGAAGATAAAGGAAATCAATGTTCTTGAAAGCCTTAAGCACTTAATGCCTTAATAAATCAATGCTGGTGAGGTACTTATGGCAGATTTTTAAAAAGCAGCAGCCCTGTGCTTCGTTCCTAGAAAGGACAACCAGAAGTGCTAATGGCAGACGTCACAGAGTACGCTGTTATGTGACGTAATCTTGTAAGTGGATGGCTGGTCCCAAGATTATGAAGTCCCAACCAGGAAACCAAATGTTTGAGCGATCACTTTGTTTTTTTCGCCCAGGCTCAATAAGGATTTTGGTAGGAAAAACGAAGAACAACCGATCCATTTGGAAAGAGACTTTGAATGAGTGATTCGAATTGACAGAAGAAATCGAAGTGGATGTAGTATCTGTTGGAATCAGGGTGTTGGACTCTTTTCAACATCGGAGTGGCACAAAACGATGGTTGTTTTTCAGTTTCGAGAAGTTCGAGTGGAATTCTTTGAGATGTTTTTTTATTTGGTGGAATCTAGGGAGTGGTGTGTGTGGTTTTAGATTCGTCGCATAAAATAACATAGTTGAAAGAAAGAATTAATCAGAAAGAAAGTGATACGGTTTTTTAAATGTTTTCCCGAAGAGCTAATTATGTTTTAAAAAGTTATGTTGTTCATTCAAGTTTTTTTTAGAAGTGGTAAGAATTGCTACTGGTATTCTTGAGCAGAAGGTCATTTGTTTTTAATGATTGTTGTAAGATAAGGTAACAGAGATAGCATCATATCCGTACCGAGGAGCTGATCCAAATATAGAATGTCTGTATATGAATGAAACCATAAAAATTGATCATATCTCTTTCCATTAATAATAATAGAGAATATATGTATCTGTTGATGCTCTACAGACCAGACCGTTCGACATAGAGTTATCAAATTTGGTACACATATATTTTGGAAAGTAAAAATGTGTTCTCAGAGTAATTTTCGAAATTTTAATTAATAATTAATCGAGATTTAGGTCATTTTTCGCAATAATACTATTAAATAAAGATGTTTTTTACACCGTTTAAAACTTAAAATTTTTTTCCATCATAAAATTTACTAGCTCCAATTTTTATTGGTTTAGTTAATTATTAAAGATGTTTATAAGTATGCGTTACCACAAGATTTTCATTGCTGTTACTAATAATTCATTCTAATTTTCTTCTTCAATTGCTGATCAAATTACGAATATTCGGTTCTATTTTTAAGTACTGATTAACTTTCTGTTTAAAACATGTTTTTAGTAAAAATTTTAAATATTGGGGCAATTACAGCTAATGTTTATCTTCATAAAAATGTAAAACTGAAATTTTTTAAAACATTTTTATATAATAGATCTTTTAGATAAGCGTTTTGTTTTCTTACTGTAATACGCTGTATATTTTTATTAAGTTAGAGAAATTTTTTTCAGAATAATCCTCTGATATATCAAGTAAAACATGTGATATTTTATATACAGGGTGGTCAAAAAAACAAACAAAATTCCCCTATATATGAAAGAAACCCTAGCGGCCTATCCGCTCAACCAATCGAACCCAAAATTTCAGACATGGTTGTTTGAAGATATGCGCTGGAGATAGTGATGAGTCTAAACAACACAGAGTTCACGATTACGGTTACAGTGAGAGAATTTTGAAATTTTAGAATGGCAACACCCACTTTTTCCTTGCGCAAATTGATCCGCGTATTGAAAAACCACAAATGGCGTTGGAACGATTAGCGTGTGACGAAAATTGTCGCCGTAAAGCATTTGCAAAGAAGAGTATTATAAAGGAATAATGACAACACAGAGAGGAAAGAGAAAAAAAAAGTTTTTATTGGAATGGATGGTTATAATTACAGGTTTTTAACGTGTTCATTTTCGCAGGCGACAACGCATTGCATTCGGGAGATTGTGGACAACAATGCCGAACGTGACATGAAAGGAGGAATCTGCATAACTTCACGTGTTATGACATCTTGCAATTCTGACACATCTCGTGGACCAGGCGTGTACACCTTAGATTTCAGATAACCCCTGAACCAGAAATCCATAGGAGTGAGTCGGGGGATCGCGGTGGCCACGAAACTGCAAAGTTACTAGAGATGACTCTATCAGCAAAGTGTTGTTGCAGCACTGGTCGAACACATTGGGCGACGTGTGGAGGAGCTACATCTTGCATTCATACAATGTCCCTAATGACATTTCGTTGCTGGAATTCAGGAATAACGGAATTCTGCACCTGAGTCAGAATAGCAAGATGCGATAACACATGAAGTTATGCAGATTCCTCCTTTCATGTCACGTTCGGCATTGTTGTCCACAATCTCCCGAATGCAATGCGTTGTCGCCTGCGAAGATGAACACGTTGAAAACCTGTAATTATAACTTTCCATTCCAATTAAAAAAAAAATTTCTCTTTCCTCTCTGTGTTGTCATTATTCCTTTATAATGCTCTTCTTTGCATATGCTTTACGGCGGCAATTTTCGTCACACGCTAATCGTTCCAATGCCATTTGTGGTTTTTCAATACGCCGATCAATTTGCGCAAGGAAAAAGTGGGTGTTGTCATTTGAAAATTTCAAAATTCTCTCACTGTAACCGTAATCGTAAGTTCTGCGTTGTTTAGAATCATCACCATCTCCAGCGCATAACTTCAAACAACCATGTCTGAAATTTTGGTTCGATTAGTTGAGCCGATAGGCCGCTAGGGTTTCATATATAGGGGAATTTTTTTTTCGACCACACTGTATATAGTGCATACAAATTTCAGTGTTAATTCTTTTTTTTACAAACGTTTTCCGATTTATCAAGTACATTATCGGATTAGCTCAAGTTTAATATCTTCCCGCTTAATTAAACTTCGAATCGTAGGTGAAATGACAAATAATAAACGCATATAGCACAATATATATATAACTGGAAACCTTCTAAAATAATGCGAATTACATATGCATCAAAATTTGTTAACGCTGCTGAAAAACCATTAAAAGATTCAATAGAATTTTTATATAATTAATAACTCCAGGGTATCAAGTCATCACAAAGGCGGCTAGTATTAAATATTTATGACTTAATGTTATTAAATTAAAAAAGAGTATTACGTTAGAAACTTCCCCATTTAATTTACAGTGGAGTCATTTTTTTTTTTTGTCGTGTGACTATTTAAGCCAAATTTTTGCACAGTAGATTCTGAGGGTAAAGACCCCTGAGCACCCGAGGGCAGAAGTTTGACTTCTAGCTCAAATGAATATAGCACACACACACACTCGCTTGCACAACCCCTTTCTACAGGGGGGCTCATTCACGCACCTCACAGAAAGAACACAAGGAAGAGAACAACCATGCCCGAAACAGGACTCGAACCCGGAACGCCTAGCTCACTAGGCGCGCTACCCCTAGGCCAGGACGTCGGATTTGGAGTCAATAATATTAACTTCAGTAACTGTAAACTAACGAAATATGGATTAATGCAGATAAATATAATTAGGCTAAGCTCACAAGATGCAACAACTCAGCAATTAGTTGAACGGAAATTCCCATTGCTATTTATAATTTTCAAATATAAACAAATGGATTCACACTTTCTCAGAATGAAAAAAAAAAAAAAAAAAGCATTCATTTACATTTCTCCACAAAATAATTAATTTGTAGCAATACAATTGTAGTATTGTGCCCGGGATGTTATTAGGAATCTAATCAAAGGCAGTTGCTTTACATACCTAGATTTAAGTTCAGTATCTCGCCAAATGCGATAACATAGTGCCAATCATCGAAAATCTGCCATCTTAGATAGTTATAAGAAATGGTAACAAATGGCTTAAGGTTACCATAAAAATTATCAGGGTTATATTTGGCAAAAAAAAAAATCGCCCCAAAACTTTAAGCTCTATTATTCTATTAAGCGATATTATTCTTAAAACTGTTCATAAATTTCTACAGTTATTTTCTACTAATTACTAAAACATGGAACACAAATTAGGATTTCTGTAAACATACTTTACAATGCAGCCTTATGAATGTCTTTCAATTTCTTAGCAAACAATGAAATAGAATTAGTTAAAACTACTAAAATGTTTTTAATTTAAAGAAATACATCAAAATTCAAACTTATATTCTTGGCAAGTATGGTGTATAAGCAAAGAATGAATGAAATAAATTTTCAATTTTGGTTAGTTAGTTTTAATATCGAATTTCACAGAATGATTATAAAAATTATAAAAGAAAACGTTATATCCAGTGATGGTAGTAACTATTAGAGTTAAAAAAAATTGGAAAATTGATTAAAATTTAACTTAAGGGAATAAGACTTAGACAGCGCCACTTACTGATTAGTACTAGTGTTAAAATTGTGTAAAATGGATAAAGATGAAAAAAAAGTAATTGAAAATTTTGTGTGTGCGTGTCTTTTTTTATGTGTAAAATTTCTTGCAGATACTCATACTGAGCACAGTAGATTATGGAAGTTTGAATAATTTACAGTTTATATTAAAAGAAAATATTCAAAGGAAAAAAAAGACGTATTGGTACAAGCTACTAATACGAGGTACTAACAAATAGACTTGATAACGTCTTTGTCCTAACTTGCAAACGTCCTAGAATATAATAGACTTGAATTCTTCATATAATGAACCCGAAATCGGAGATGGTGATATTTTGTTAAAATTCCGACCATCACATAATACTGAAGAGCAGAACATCCATCATTTCCAAAAACGTTCTGCAGGATTCACCGAACTAGTTTTCAGTTAAAATGCAATTAATGCATCAACGATATCAACTTTTAGATAATTTAAAAATATTACCTTTGTTATTCAAGCTACCTTTTGGCATTTTTAAAGGTCTAAAGATCAGACATTTTTTAATTTTTAATGTCCCAATGTCTTACTTCAAAAGTTTCTAGTTAGTTAGGTTTCAAAATATTTAATCATCAAAGGAAGATTATGGATTATTTAATTTTCAATCATTATTTTGTATTGTAAAGACCGATTTCAAAGGATTTATTTTTTAAATTCCTACACATATCTTTGATTTGATAAGGCAGAGTACATGTTCACAAACAAGAAATCCTTGAAAGCAAGCTTTAGTAGATCTTCTGGAGCAAAATTCACCAAAAATGCTAGTCTTATTTTCACTTATGACTCTTCCTAGCTCAGGTCAATTACATAACTACCTGAAGCAAATAACTTTCCAGATCTTTTTTTTAAAGTAATCTTTGTTCTTCAAGTTAAAATTTGTCATTTTTTCAAAAGTATACAAAATCTGGCCTTTTCTAGTTTTCTTATGGTATTGTAATTGTCTTATTTCTAGTTTCTTAATAGATTTCAAGGTATTTTTATCATCAAAGAAAAATGATGAATTACTTTATTTTTAATTGCTATTAAAATAGCAATTAAAAATAAAGGTTTCAAGGATCAGTGATAAAGTATTCTAAAAATGTTTTTCGACTACTTTACTTATATGCATCTATCATTAAATAATTCAGAATATACAAACAAAATGTTCTTGAAAATAAGCCTTCATGGATCTCCTAGAACCAAGGCTGGATTACAAGATATGCAAAATAGGTAAAGGGCCTAGACACTCGCACTTTTTTGTGGCCCCGAGATTTTTCATTATAGCATTTTTTAGGTTAATCCAATTTTGCACTTTCACTTTATTTGCAAGAATCATGATCTAGAACATATTCAAATAAAAATGAAATATTACTTAAATTTCGGAATATATTTCTTAATATTTGCTTTTGAAATTTTCAAATTAACTTGATCAACTTAGTTCAAACTTTCACTTTGTATTTTGGAAAATCTCAAAAAAATGGCGTATTTTTTGTTAATTTGTATTTTGTGCCACCAATTTTCAATGTGATCAGCAATGAAATGTTTGGTTATTTCATTTTTTCACAATATTTGCCTCTTAAAAACTGCTTATACAATTTTTAATTTAAAATCAACAACAACAAAGAAATTGATTGATTTGTAGTTATTTGTAGGAGAAAGGAGGCTCCGAAACTCGCATAGCCTAAGAGTCCCTAACAGACCTTACTCCTGCCCTGGTACGGAGTAAAATTCATCACAAGACTGGTCTTAAATTCACAGAAATGCGGTACACAACACTTCCTGGAGTAAATAACTTTCCAAGTCATTGCAGATTATTGGCATACCACCAATAAGCCATCAACACTATTGTATGCAATAAACATTAGATGACAGCCGGAGGGTTAACATTCTCTTTCTAATTAGCCATACCCAATATTATTGGGAAAAGCAACAGGTACCATAACCAGGAGGTACAAATAATACGAACATTTTAACTCTTATGAAGAATGTTCGCCATCTAGAATGCGAGACACGTATGTTTTTCTTCCCAGTTCGCGTTCGTCCACTCACGATATCTGCCCTTTGGTCAACGGAGGGGAATGAAAAAGAAATATTAAAAAAAGTAACCGAAAAGCCTGATCGGTTCTAATGCGTCAGGTCAACAACCCTCTTGCCTTCTGCTAATGGGACACCGGTGTAAGCCCGAAAAAGGCAAAGAGCGACATTCTAACCGCTTCCAGCAGCAGCAACAGTTTAAGTTTCCCTTCTTGCGGTCAGTCGAATATATAAACAAGCTCTGAACCGAAGTAGAAAAGAAATTCAATAAAAAATAAACACGGCTCGAAGCCAGTGTTGCGTGAGTTCGCAATAAATAACCTTTTTTAAAAAAAAAAAAAAAAAAGTTCGGCTGGAAAGAGAAAAACGGAAGCCGGGACAGCGGAAGTGTAGGGTTTGGTTCATGTCTTGCGTTTACGGTTTTTCCGAACGGGTCTCTTCTTACTTTTTCTTTTGATGTTGAAGAGTTTTTATATCGTTTAAATGCGGTGTGGTCCTCGTAAATTAGGAAGGGGTTCGACGAAGACGTAAAGAGTGAGTGTAAAAAGAGCCAAAATGGTGTGTTAGAGTCCGCTTTTTATCTAAAACCCATATGGAGTTAAAAATTATGAAATGAATCCGCGCCTTTCTTAATGGTTTTGCTTCGTTTAGATTCTTATTCGAAGAAATTTCGAGATATTATGTAGTATTAATACAATAAGATATTTTTTTTTTATTTTACTAAGGATACAAACGTTAAAGGTACAAATTTTGTAAACTTTTTTTACGCAATTATATATATATATATATTAGCGTTAAAGCTCGAAGGCCGTGAATGTGCACATTACCTAGCTAATTTGCAGAATAATTGATTTGCTCCGTTAAAGTGCGGAATCTGGAATTTTTCACATTTTAACCACATCAGCGGCTTTCGATCGTTGAAGTTGAAAAATTTGTTTTTATAAGTCAAAAGTTTTAAAACAATTGTCTGATTTCAACGTTTGCAAAGAGAGATTTTTAACAAAAGAAGATTTCTGGGAAAGTACAAATATCTTTATGTCAAACAGCAATAAAACAATCCCTCAGTACCAGGGAGAGTTTCAAAAAATTTGACTGCAACTCTAAACGTATCATTAATAGGTGTGCTTGTCACAAAAGCCATCTTTAGATTATACTGATAAGTGAGCCTAATTTTATCATGTTTCGCACATTCATTCCTTTAATTGTGATATGTTAAACCATTTGATTCTTTGCATTATAACTTTTTAATTGATTGATGAGAGAGATTTTTAACAAAAGAAGATTTCTGGGAAAGTACAAATATCTTTATGTCAAACAGCAATAAAACAATCCCTCAGTACCAGGGAGAGTTTCAAAAAATTTGACTGCAACTCTAAACGTATCATTAATAGGTGTGCTTGTCACAAAAGCCATCTTTAGATTATACTGATAAGTGAGCCTAATTTTATCATGTTTCGCACATTCATTCCTTTAATTGTGATATGTTAAACCATTTGATTCTTTGCATTATAACTTTTTAATTGATTGATGATTGATTCTATCAAATAATTTGTTGTTTGCTTGATTGTATTCTTTCTTAGATATCGAAAAATAAATAAATTATGTCAAATCCTTAATAATAAATGATGTCAATTTCCTTAATTGAATAATATTTTAAAGCGTTTGATTCTTTGTCTTGAAGTTTCTCAAGACAAAGAAGCGTTTCTTGATTGATGATTTATTCTATCAACTAATATGTTGATTGTTCGATCATTAACTTGATTCTTTAGATATCAAAAAAATTAATAAACAACATTTGATTTAAGCGTACAGAAACATTGCTGTTATTCCAATAAAGATCTTATTTTCATCGATCATATTTTTTTAGAAGATGAAAATCTTATTTTTTGCAACACGATCTGATTATACAATATTTCCCTTTCCAAGACATTTTTTTTTTCGTTATTGATAATCAGAATTTATTACCGAATTGGAAATACGTAATCATGGATCCTTCGTTCTATAGTTCAATTGAAATCTCGTCGCTATAAGGATAACTTGCTACTGCTTTTCCATTTTTTTTAATTGAATTTTTGTTTTGCAATGAACATTTGCTTTTCCAGATTTTTTTTTAATGTTTAGTTTAGTTTAGTTTTGTTTCATATGATTGATATAACAATTTTTGCTTCAAACACAGATTTAATAACTTCATATAATGGCAGAGTTGCATAACAGACCTTGAACTACAAGATAGACTACGCATCCGCCAGTTACCTACTCTGTTTTTACATCTCTTCTACTAGTAAAAATTAAAGATTGCGCATCTATATGGTAGTCCTCTATAGACTCTTTTGACCTAGAACTACTAAACATAGCACAAATATATTTTAGAATGTAAAGCTGTGAACCTCGGGGAGATTTTTTTTGTTTGTTTGTAATATTAATTAATTGAAAATTAAAGATAACTTTCGAAATTAAAGTTATGCAGTTTAAAGTATAAAAATGATTCTAATTTATCTTACAGCACAAAATGACTAAGTTAGCCAACTTCATCTTATCTTAACTAAGTTATCCACAGATTTGTCAGGCTGCAGTAGAATCGCAAGAAAAGTTGGTTTGTAAGGGAAAAAAACACCAATATTTGCATATAACGTATTAATGTAACGATTTCAAAATCAATATTGTTTACATTTAGAATACTAACAAAGTGTATAAAAATATGACTGTTTGATCATTTCAGTCAATATTACCCGTTTTGCTATCATTTAATTTTTTATTTAGAAAGATTTTGTTTGGGGAGTGAAGTGGATTTTAGAATTTATTTATTTCCTTTATTAATTTATTTTTGGCGCAAGAATCATAACTGACCATGCTGCATTATGTATATTCGTCATAAATTTATTAGCAAATGAAGCAATGATAGTTAAAATACAAACAATAATAGAAATGCAAGTTAAAACGTAAAAACGATTTTTGTATATAATTAAAATACATCTATAAAACAGCATAAGAATTTCAAAACTTTGCAAGCTGCAAATGTGGATAAATATTTCCAGACATTTTAAAAAAATGATATTTATATTAAAATGAATAATATTGATAGCTGTTAAAAATTCAAAGATAATCCGGTGAAGATGTTCTCCCATTAAATCACGTATTTATAAGGACGATGAATCGACAAAGGACATACGATGAAAATGAAATTTATAACATTAAATTAAAATATACTATAAAACTGTAGGATTAACTTTGTAGTCAGCGCAAATCAGGGCTCTCTCTCATCAAACATAAAATGTTTGTGAGTAAGGCAGGCGGGTGTGACCAATGCATACTTAGTCCATTTTGACATCGACCCTCGAATCGATAGCGGAATTGTCTATTTAAAGTGATCTAAATTATTAGAGTGCTCCTGTAATTCAAAAGCAGGCGTTTCCCGCCAAGGGTGTGCAATCTTGGCAGGTAGTTTTTGAAAATTTTTAAGTCAAACTAAGGCTTAAATTGAATTACAGATAATATTTCAGTAACCCGTGGATCTTCACAAGATTTATTTACTAAGAAATTAATTAAAACAATAAAGAAGTCAAATAAAATTTAGATATTAATTGTATTAATTTACTCCATAAAGAGGTTATAATTTAATTATTGCAAATATATTCGCATTAATATACTGTTAATGCTACTTTTTTTTCATGTCACATTTCGCTGAATATTTAACTTCAACAGCCAGCAAAGAAATACATTTTGGAGGGGGGAGGGAAGCAAAAGAGCTTAAATATGAATAACTTGTATATGGACTTATAGATTTTTAAATTTAAAAAAAAATGTATATTAAGGTTTATTGTAAATGTTTTATCACGCCTAAAGAATTGTGAATTCTTAGTAAAATAAAATCCTTAAATAAAATATATTTATCACTAAAAGAATTTCATATATTATTGATATTTATATATAAAATATATTATTACCAAAAAAAACCTATATCGGATAAGGTATTTTAATCTAAGGTATTAAATGCATAGTATAAATAATTACTAATATTTAAGAAAATTATTACTTGTTTTAAAAGCAATATAAAACAGTTTAACATTTTCGAATATTTAGGGTGGGGAGAGTAAAGGGGCAAACTTTTCGGTTCTCAGTACTTGAAGTCAAATATTTGTTCAAATTTTAAAGATATATATATATAAAAAAAAATTTCTCCTATTTTGTTTAATTTCAATGGGCCAATATAATGGGAAACACTAAACAGTTGTTTCTAACAGTAAAAGAGGTGCTGGCTAAATGGAAAAATCCTATTTCAACTCAATTACACTTCAACATTTCGTGTGCTGGTAAATTTGTTTGTTACGCAATTACGGTAGGAAGCGTTGTTCGGATAAGACATAATGTATTTTAAAATCATAAACAATTATGTTTATATTAAGATTTTTATTTTTTAATTTCATTTCAATGATTTTAATATTTTGCCACTTCATAGCGAGTTTAGCATTATTATAATAATTCAATCATTTTAGTAATGCAAGACATAATTTTAATTGGTTGTATCATTTATAAGTTAGTTAATATTGATAAAAATATATATTTAATTGCAATTTTCTTAATACTGATAAATACAAACATTTAACTGTAATTTTTTTAACATAAACAAAAGCAAAGACTTGTTTGGGCACAAGGTTTACACAGTACTGTAAGTTCTTAGATAGGAAGGCCGTACTCAAGTTGATAACACTTGAAAATTTCCTGCCGCCATGCAATCGTATTAAGTTTGTATTTTTTTATCTCAGGATTGTCGCTGTCATTTCTTCATTTATTTCACCACTTCATTTTTGTCCTTTTTTTTTCCAATTTTGTTTTTGCTACTTCACACGCATAAAAAATTTTAATTTATTTTTGCTTATTTAATTTTTTTTTCTGGCAGATTCCTACAGAAAGACTACCTATTACAATGGTCCTCATGACAAGACTCCGGAAAAAATTGGTGAGTTTTATTTACTTATCATGGTCCCTAGAACCCAAAACCACCCTTTGCTCAAAAGTTTATTATATATATATATATATGCGTATAACACTTTGCCCATGTTATCTTATGAACAGAATAATTAGAATAATTTTGTCCGGATTTTAACTGACTTGGAATATATTGTCAGAAATGTAAATGTCTCGGACGAGTTCGCAAATGGCTCATCCAGCTCAAAGAGGGTAGAAATGGCGGGGGGAGGGGGTTGAAATTTTCATTTCGCTATAACTTCCTTATTATTGAAGATAGAAAAATAAATTAAAGTAGCCAAATTAGTGCCGCATTAAGACGAACAACTTTTGCATTTAAAGCTTTTCGATAACTGCAATATCTTAGGAGTTAGGGACTGAAAAGCGATTTTCAAGCCCTGATTTTGACTGCATCTAACATCAACAATTTATGTTGCCAGATAATAAATTAGATGTAAAGGAATCTATCTTTGCCTTCCAGCATGCCAAGAGATTTTTTTTAACTTCTAATGATTGCATTGATAAGATGCCAAGCTTATGCTAGAAGCAAAGATTTCAAATCTTTGCAGAATAACCTGTAATAGGTAAAAAATATAAAAAAATTAAATGAATTTCAAATTTGAATTCAATGAACACTTTAGAGCGTTTAACACGTGATTATGCATCGACTCCCTACATTTAGCGTAGCTGCCTTTATATCGTCACAACCAACAATATGCAGGTCAAAACCTTTAGTAATATCATTTCCATTTCCTGCATCAAAATTAACCCAAATAAGACGATCTTACGCAATTTAAATGCAATATCGGTCAAAGCCGCAGAATTTACATTGTGCGTGAATTTTAACTAAAAAAATTTGCAGTTGGCAAATCTTCCTATTTAAAATTCACAAGATGACCTCTGCATTTATTAGTTTTATTTTTTTAAAAGATGAAACTGGAATTCATCTATTTCATCATCCATATTTTTTTACTGATGTCAGAGTTTTACCTGAATTTTATTAGATGGCTAGCTGGCACTTGACGCGTTGCTGCCGCAGAAGAAATATTGTTTAGAAATAGCTATCTGTTTAATTAGGAAAGATAGAAAGATTTATTTTCTTGTCGACAATGAATACAGTCATTGAAATTGAATGATGCATAAAGGAGAAGTATACATAATATTTATTCTTTTTTTAAACTTTATTATTTAAGTGCTCTAGGGTAGAAAATATTTTTTTGTTTTTCCGTCTTCAGCAAAAACAAACTTCTAAGCTGCCTGACTCCTGAGCATCCAACATACAATATGCAATGTGAAAAACCTGGATTTTCTAGGTTCAAAGCAATAAATTTACAAAGTTTTATCGCAATCGGATAAACAATAAGGCAGCGCATAAAATACGAACAAAAATTCATTTTTATATATTAGGTTATTATAATATAATAAAAAAATTGCCTACATGTATCTACAGCTACTAGATTTTTTTTAGCAAGTCATGTACAAAATTTATTAAAATATTGTAAAAATTTAGAAATACTACATGAGCAGTAGAGCAAAAATAAACATTTGCTTTTCCATTTTTTTTTGATGCGCAATTAAGTTTTGTTTGATGTAATTGACATAATTTTTTCGTCAAACACAGATTTAATAACTTCATATGATGGCGCAGTCGCATAACAGACAACGTATCCTATCTAAAAAGTAAGTAAACCTTGAATTATATGACAAACTTACTCTGTGTTTACATCTCTAATACTAAAAAAAATGAATGTGTGTGTATCTACATATGGTAGTACTCTAGAGACTCTTTTGACCCAGAGTTATCAAATATGGCACAAATATATTTTACGAGAAAAAAATTTGCCCCCTCAAAGAGTTTTTTTTTTTTTTTGAAATTTTAATTTAAAATTAAGCGAAATTTTGATGTTTTTCCGAAGATAATTTCATAAATTAAAGTTATCGTGCACAGTACGAAAATGATTCTTACATCATTTATCTTACAGCAAAAAAATTGATTTTTACATCATTTATCTTACAGTAAAAAAATTGATTTTTACATCATTTTAATATTATATTATATGCAATAATATCTATTTTTTTTACTGTAGTATATTTTTTCGTATCATATATTTATTTCATATCATTTTTTTTAATTTTGCAATAGTATATTTCATTGCTTAAATAAAACTCAAATCGTTTTCATTGTTGTTATACATATCATATTTTATACTGGTATTTTCCCCCATTGGCAACTAGGGTTCCCCGAGTTGGCGCGGTTCACTTTATCTGCATCCCGTGAGTTACTCCACGAAAATTAAGTCCATGCTAATGAAATAATGAAACTGAAACTCAATTTCGGCTGTTTATTTTTTTTAATACATCCCATTAACTTTGATTTCTATAAACTAGAACATCTTGCATGAATTTTTCACAGTTAGAGTATCAAACAATCGTTAGTAGTTATTTCATCACAAATTTTCTGTATTCATGTCACGAATATAACTATCCGCCATTCCATCAGATGGCTAACATCTCCTATCTTTAGATTCTTTTACGGATATGGACAAGTGCAGACACGTGCGAGAAGCGGAAACTCAACAGATAGACAACATAGATGTATTTTATAGAAATTTAAATTAATATTTATTAAAATAGTTATTCTGGGTAAGAAAGTCAGTTCTTGTGCCACCAGGATACCCAACATTTAGTAATTTATCATAATTCATAATTGGACAATCTATCTCACTTAGTAAATTAGCGTTATAACTGGTGTCCTATGCTGGAACTCCATTGTAAAACAGGCAATGCAATCTGGTGACATAGCGAATATTCATAACTGTTGTAACCATTATTTCTGCCTGGATTTTTCAGAAGAAAAAAAATATATATATGCATGATGTCAAGTACTCACTCTGTTGTTTTCCAGCGCTTCAGCCGAGTGGGCATCTTTGGTTCGGAAACAGTTTTGGCACTTGGTTTTGTTAAATACATTTGGAGAAAATTTGCGACAGTCCGATTTCAGAGCTGACATTATTCCAAAGAATCTGAAAAAAAAAATGATTAAATATTATTATACACAAAATTAACGATATTTCTATGGACAAAAGGAATTAAGTACAAATAAATTCCAATCATTAAAATTTTTTTGTTCGAAAACTTGATATATTCCGAGTTTTTTTTAACTTTAAATTCATCAAATGCTAAATTTGATATAATCAAAAAATGCATTGAAAATGATCGTTTAAACGAAGTTTAATGATCGTTTATTATGTTCTTAATTTAAGTCGTGAGGATTTAGTTTATTTAAATTAAAGTCCCATTTTTAAAGCAGCACCAGGGCTATTTTAGGACGGCCTCGTAATTTTGAAGTGAGGTCAGATGACGAGGACGACACTTGCGCTGGCAACTTCCACTCCAAACTTCCGCACAACGATAGCGGGAGGACGTTTGGCTCCGACGGATTTAGCGTGCACCAGACACGCTTACACGACGGTTCTACAGTGAAATCGGACCTCGAACCTGAAATCCGGTGAGTCCGAGGCCGAGAACTTACCTCCAGGCCACCGCAGTACTATAAATCGTGAGGAATTCCAGCCAATAGTACCATGCGACTTTCTATTTTTATGTAAAATAAGACCACAAGTATGATTTGATCCATTTTAGTGCCAATGACTTGAATGGCTTTCTTTTAAATTATTAGGAATTTTAAAACTTATTTATTCCATCAACAGACTGAGGTATAAACTAGAATAGTGAATCAACAAATGAAAACATCGATACACAATAGCCTATAACACAGGAAACGATCAATGTGCAACTGGAATTCCGACTTCAAATTCTCGATATACTATCCATCACTTTAATAGAACTGTTATTTTTCTCATGTTCATAATAAGGCTTTTCAAATTACAAACAGCCAATAATAATAATAGACTATTTTGAAAAGAAAATAGGACTTTTTACAAAATTCTCTTTGGAAATAACAGCCTGGAATTGAATAAAAATTAGCCAATTTTCCGAAATAATGAAAACATTGTTTAGTTATTTTCATTATGTAGAAGGTATATAAAAATTAGCAAAATATCTCGAAATTCCAGTCATTGAGTTCAAAATTTTTATCAAACCAGATAAATGAAACTTTAATAGGTTTTGAAGAAAAAAAAACCCAGAGTAAAAAGAAAATAAAAATATAATATAGTCATGATTACTGGTAGAAATAAGTTTTTGAATAGATTCTAAATTTTTAAAATTAAATCCAGTTAACGAAGAATAATAAGTTAAAGAAAGATTACATTTGTGGATGCGAAATATTACGCTTTTTTTTAAAAAAATAAAATACTTTTTGCAAACGATAAATATCTGCAGATATTTAAAAAAACAATTCTGCGAGAACTGATGGTAAGTTAAAAAAGTTCTGAGGTGTTATATAAAAAAACGAAAAGTTCCAACTTATTCATAAATGAATAAGTTGACATTATAATTACATTAAAAAAATTAAACTAACAGATGCTGATAACTGCTTCACATTAAAAAGAATTTTCTATTAAAATATACGATTCGGCATCTTTTTTTTATCGTTATTTATTCCATGTTTTTTGAAGCAAAAAGAACGGTAATTTATTTATTTTTGGCATTTATTTTTTCCCTTGGAAAGCGAAATTGACGATAAAAATTCATTTTGTCTTTTAATACTACAGAGCGTCTCTGTTTTTAAAGTTTCTATTATAATCAGAATGGAGGTGACATAAACTAGAAATAATGGCAATTAATACTCACATAAAAAAACATAGAAAATTCTTAGAAATTCCTAGATATTATCATGAGAACATTAAATTAACTTTAAGAATCCTTGAAATCCACAGTTTTCATCAAAATGCGAGTATTTGGCCAGTTTCAAACAAAATTAGGAGTTGATGAAGACCTTGAATTGAGAATTCCTATTATTAATCTTACATTTTGGACAGTGTTAAACATTAATGGCAGTACTTACCATTAATGGTAGTACTGATGGAACTCGGGACATAGTCGAGAATAATATTGAAATTATGAAAGTCTTCGTATTGCCTTATTTTTTCTGGATATCAAATATTTATCAACAAAAATAAGGAGAAAATTACCTTAATCATGAAAATTTGACAACTGACACTTTAAAAATGGTTTTGTTTCAATTAATCATAATCTTCTTCCCTTTACAATTTTAAGGAAGCGATAGATTTTTTTTAAGAACAAGAATGGAATCGTAATTTCTAGGGAAAATTTTCACAAGTCAAGATTAGGAAAAGTTTAAAGTATGTGATTACATTCGGGATGAATTTTTTTGAAAAATGTTCGAAAATAGTTATATTTTTTTTAAATATTTGCATAAAAAAGATTGAAAAATATCTATGAAACCAAAATATACCCGATAAATGGCAAAAGTTTCTTAAAAAATTGGAAAAAATGGCTTATACGATTATAAAACAAAAATCTTCTATTTAGAGGCTTATTATACGATTAGCTTAAAATTTTACAGATAGTTTAAGAAATACATTATCTAGTTCCTGAACTAAAAATTAAGTTGTATTTCTAATCATTTTTTAAATATTCCAGTTTCGACTGATAAATAATGCGAAATTATAAAAACTATAAAATGGTTTTAATGAATAGATTACTAATTCACTAGTTCAGGAATTTCAGAACATATTGAGGTATTATTATACGAAATTTGGACAAAAAATATGCATTCTATTTTAATTTATGAGGGTTTTTTCATAAGAAAATTTTATGAAAGAATAGAATTTGCGAAAATAGCATCTAAAGACGTAAAATAGCATTTAAAAGTATGTAAATACGAATATAAAAATCAGTAATTTCCCAAAAAATGAACTTCGAAACAAAATTTTAATGGTTTTAAAAAAGAAACCTGTTTAAACATTAAATATATTAAGCAAAAGAAATTTCATAATTCCGCTAAAAAATCAACTTCTTAACATAGACTTAACCTTAACTTTAACCATAACAAGATCTATTGTAAATTAATTCTTTGAAAATAGGCTATAACACTTTTTGAGATCTGATTTAACAGATCTCTTTTTATACCTCTGAGTCCCCAAATTCAGTATGTAATAATAGCGCAACGATTCTGTGTCTCTAACGTCAATGTTTCACGTTCAACGAACAAGAAAAGAACAGTATCTTAATTGTATCACGTTCATCAGTAATATTTATATTTTTAAAAGAGTTTTTGTATTCCCAATCATTATTTTTATTATTTCTCTAATTCTTATCGGATTTGTCACAACTTTTTGGCAACAGTTTTAAGATAACGAACATAAGAGGCCCTGAGATACCATTCTTATATTCATATAGTATCTTGATTTATTATCATTATAAGCATTTCTTCTTCTACTTTAACAAGTATAAGGTTGAAAATTACTTAAAACGATTACAATATTTTTCATTTTTAATTCACGTATATTAAATATGCAAAGAGAAAGTACTGTAATTGTAAAAAAAATCCAAAATTTGATGAATCTGCGCATTTTATACATCCTCATATTTGAAAAATGCATTTTTGGAATTATGTTTATCTGTTAACAAAATAACTCAACTCTAAACTATCAGCTGTCAAATGGCCTTTTTTAATAGGGTTGGCAGCACTTTATTGAATGAATGATAGCAATTTCAAATCTTGCATTCATTTTGGGGCGCCCTTTAGAAACAAATGCTGAATTTATATGTAAATATAAAATTCCCATCTTATGCCTTTCAAATCGTCCAGAAACTAAAACGGTACAAGATGGCACTTTGTATTACAAGACATACAAAAAAATGAGGACATAATTGTAATTGTGGATTTCAACAATCACGTCTTTAACTGACTTGAGGTAAAATCTTAAGAACAAAAAACACTCAGCAGAAACTGACAAGTCTGTTAAGTTTTAGCCCATTTTTCAGAATATTACAATTGATACAATTAGATAAAAAGCAAGAAAGTCTATTTTTAAAACATTTAATTTAATTGAAAATTTTAAAAAAGAGTTTCAACTTTATTATACAAGAAAAAAATCAGTTCATCGATTGATATCGGTTTATTACTAATTTATCAAAAACTAGTTCACAATTCTTTTTTTCTAAACCATCTAAAGATGGACAATTTTGATGAACTAAAATGAATTAATGGGCATTTTGAGGAGAAAACTGCTGAATCCATTCCTCAATATAGCTGACCTGTTTCCCAACTTGCAGCGTCCTTTTATACCACTCATGCATATCGTCAAAGCATCCCAGTGTTGTAAAGAAAAATGCGCCCATAAAGTTCTGCCTTTATATAAAAAAAAAATATTGAAAGCAGAACTGGGGTTAAAAATAAGGCTTTTAAAATTTATCTGTAAAAAAAAAATAAAAAAAAATGCCACTTTAAAATACTCGTCATGCTCTACTTTAAGGAATTGGAAGCATTTTCTTGCATGTTTATGTTCCATTACGATTCTTTTAAAATATTTTTCATATCAAGTTGTTCAAATATTTCTACAAATATGCATAAATAACGGAAAAAATGCGGAGAAATTGTGAGGCATGAAGACTAGTTATTGAAATGTTCAAGGCAATTGTTTTTCTAGGCCATTTTCAACAATTGTAATTCGCCTGCATGAGCGTGAATACAGTGGTAGAACAGAAAAATATAATAAAATGTTACCTCCTAAATTTAACTTAAGTTTTCGATTTGCAATTTTTCCTTGTTCAAAATCTATTTCGGAAAAAAATCTGAAAATTTGCTATTTATTTATTTCAATGTGCATGTAAATATATGAAATGGGCCTCGTAGATCATCTCTCTCTCTCTGTATATATATATATATATATATATATATATATATATATATATATATATATATATATATATTATAACGAGAAAAGAACAGAAATTGCTCCTTTTACTTATTCTAATAATAAATAAGATAATTAAAGCTAGATGGATAGAATATCATATCTCTATTATTTAATAAAATTGTTTAAAGACAATTTCAATTATTTTCATTACAAATTTGCATTAAATATAATTTCATAAAAAAATATTTAATTGGGTCAAATTTCATTTTGCAACTAATTTTTTTTTTTACACAAGCCTTTTAAAAGTCTTAAACTCTATGCATGTTTTTAATCCCCCATTTTTCATATAATTTTTGCATATTTTTCCAAAAATGTTTATAATTTATCCCGACAGTTCAAAATAATCCAAATGGCGGAAACCTTGGCTAATCAGGGCCTTAAGCAAGACATTTATAAATAATAAATGCAAATTGATTTAATTCCATATAATCTTAACGAAATATTACATAATATTGATTTGCAGCTTTTCCATCACTAAGACATTAAAACTATGTTGTAACGGAAAGAAAATTAAACAAATTCAAGTGAGAATTAAATATTAATCAATATTTAGGAATTAAAATTTACTATAAAACGAAAAAAAAACATTTTTCAAAGATTCGAAGGGCATATTTATACCAAATACTTTACTAGTGACGCTACGATTAAATTCCATCAAAGATAAAATACGACAATTTTTCATGATATCATGATTAAAACTATGAATTAGTAATATGTAATATTTAGTAACGTGATATCTAATTTAATCAAATATAGTACTAAATTTAAATATTAATTTATCAATTTTCAACTCAAGAGATTATATCCCAACAAGGTTTCCGCTGGTTTCTCCTGCTCAGTACCACTAATGTTCAAAGAAAATATTTCATAAGTTAACAATCTATCAAAAATTTTTTAGATAAGTGAGTTTCAGTATCAGCTTATGGAGATCTTTAAACAGGTTCTAAAATGTACTCCACTCCCTCTGATGTTTAAACATTTTGCTCCACAGACCAATAACTTCCCATAAAATTTCAAATTAATGAAATTCCATACCAATCCATCAAAATCTTTTCATGTAATCTAAACTGGCATCATTTAATATTCAAAGATTTGTTTTCAAAAACAAATAACCTACCATAAAATTTTCAGATAAGTGAATAAAAGATCATGAAAATCTATACTGAACTTTTAAAAAGTTAAAAGATCTCGCTTCTTCATTGGCGAATTTCCAAAGAGGCTGGCTAGGCAGCAGCCTAGGGCAATAGGCTGAAAGAGGGTCGGAAGTAGGTCGATTAAAAAATTTAAATTTCCTAGTTACTAACAAATAAATTTGTTAAAAAAACCAATTCATGACTGATAAAATATTAAGATAATATTAACACTTTATCAAATACAGATGGTCAGGTTCTTTGCCGCTTTCTTATAATCAAATTGTTGCTAGATTGTTTATAAAACTGAACTTCTCCTTTAATAAAACTGCATACAAACATGGATGCCGTGAAGTCTGCAATCATAATGGATAAATAAGAACATGTATACATTCACAAAGTGAATGAAATTAAAAACATTCATTTGAAATAAATTATTAAGATGTTAAAAATAAGACGAAATATGAAATTAAATTGACCATTTTATTAATAAAGATGGACTGCCAAAGGGCCGCAAAATAAATCCACTACTGAACTTAACTTAAGGAGCTTTCAGAAAATGACTTGAATGTCTGCTTAAAACAGAAATTGATATGGATCAGTGTGGGGGACAAAGAAGGTCACCTACTGAAATTGTTAATATAAAAATTTTAAAAAAAAAGAAATTAAAAATTGAAATATCAGCGAGTTATCTTGTATGCAGACCTATTATAATATACACATGACATTCAGCTGCTTCCGACAAAAAACAGAATCTCAAAATATCTAAATGAGACAAATGTCTTTTTATAAGTTGCAATATGACCACAAAATGTTAAAATTAGGCAAATGTTTCTTATCTATTGCAAAAGAAACTTAAAACGTCTAAAATACACAAATGTTTTTGCCTATTTCAACAGAACCGTAGAATGCCTAAAACAGACAAATTTTTCTGTCTATTGCAATAGAACCACAAAATGTCTAAAATAGACAAAAGTGTTTTTTTCTATTGCAACAGAACCGAAAAATGTCTAAAATACACAAATGTATTTTTTTCTATTGTAAAAGAACCGCAAAATGTCTAAAATAGACAAACGCTTCTTGTCTTTTGCAAAAGAACTGCAAAATGTCTAAAGCAGACAAATGTGTTTTTGTCTATTGCAACAAAACCACAAAATGTCTAAAATAGGCAAATGTGTTTTTGTCTATTGCAACAGAACCACAAAATGTCTGAATCCGCTACTGAATAACAATCATAAAAGTTCAAATTAGAAAATTCCTATATCAGTTTGTTTAAATATTTATATAAGGCTTAATATGACATTTTTTATTTTCAAAGACAAGGTTCTACTAATCAATAATCCACCAAAAAAAATTTAGAAATAGGTAAGTCCCAAATTGGTCTATAGGAGTCTTTATACTCGACATAAGCTGGCACTCTCAAATGTCCAAAGATTTAGACATTAGATAGACTCCGCAAACTGATAACTATCACATAATAAATGGGAATTATCATAGCTCACAGTCTAATCTGACGGGACCTGCAGATGGAAACAAAAACACATTCGAATTGTTCCTCGGTATCTTGGTTATTCAAGAACCAAACGCCAGAAAAGTAAAACTAGCAATTACTTAACAGAAAGTCACAATTGCCTCTTTAAATGAATGGGCTGATATCTCCTGTGGCAGCAGATACAGGGGAGCATTGTTATTGATTCCATTGTCAGCGGATTATCGCCAGATAAAGAGGGATAATAACTCTGTCTGGTTGGAAAGCATTCCAAACGAAATGAAGTGGAGTTGATTAAAAAAGCATGAAAAACTCTTTTTGCTGTTTCTAAAATACAACAGAAGGTGTTCTTTATTGTGTGAAACGCTGAATTATGTTCTTTACGATACAATGTTTTATTTCTCCGACGCGGAAGTGAACAGATAACAAGACGTGTGATAGTCAACCACAATCAGTTCAGTGTTTAGTATTTCTTTTTAATTTTTTTAACTATCAGTTTATTTACTCATTAATCCTTTCGGTTGTCGAGTTTTTAGTTGTTTTTTTACTGAGCCGGTTTTAGGTTGTAAGCAATTTTGCGGTTGCTTCAGGCATCGTCATTAGGTAGATGCCGAATCCCCATGGGAAAAAATAAAATAAAAATTGCACAAAACAAATTTACAAACGTTTTAGAATTAACACAGTTCAGCTTATAAGAAATTTAAATGTGCAGTAAGCTCTGAATGTTATAGATTTTAATGATGCCATTAACAAGTTTCCATTGTTAGCTCTTTTTTTTTAAAGTGTCAACATTTATTTATTACTAAATATCTTTGGCAACCTGTTTGGTTGACAACAACCAATAACTGTGCTTTATTTCAACTGAATCTCTTATTTTATACCTACTGAATACATGGTCTTAAAATTGTCGTCACATTATAAGTGACGTTCATATTTTTATTATTTTAATTATATTTTTAGTTCTCGTAATCTTGGATATTTTAATAGATATTAAAAATCTCGATAACTTTTTTTTATCTAGAAATACGGCTTTCATTATACTCTTTGTAACAAGACGGAACTTTGATGCGTTAGCATTTGCGATAACATTTATTGTAATTAAAAGGGGTTTTTTTATATTTTTTCATAAAAAAATATTTGATGCTAATCGAAATAAAACAATGCATACTTATTTATTAAAAATACATATCACTTTATTTTCATTTCTTTTAACATTTTTTTTTTGGGGGGGGGTATGAAAAAGCTACAAAAAGGAACGCCGAAATACGCGATTGCTTCAGGTGTGGTTTGGTTTGGTTTAGTTATATTAACGTCCCGTTTGAAGCAACACTAGGGCTATTTTGGGACGTACCTCGTAATTTTGAACCACTTGCTTCAGGTGTGATAATTCCTCAGTTATCTCGGTATTCAGTGATGTTAGAGTTATCAATTGCGGCCTGCTTCCAATATTTTTTGTTTTTATTTTAAATAGTTAAATTTGAACTATCAATTTTTTTAACTTTTTATTCACAAAATGTGTCGTAATCTCTCTCTCTACTTTTGTCACTACTAAAATATCTAAATAAGCAGACAATAAAAAAAAATTAACATTGAGCGAGCACATACTTAATAAACAGATCAATTTTTCTGCTAAAATTATTCCTAAAATAAAAATATGAATAATATTATGAATTTATCAAGATTTTCAATAATTAGAATTTTATTATATTCTTTTAGATAAAATTAAGAGTTACCATATTCATTTTGCTGTAGAAAGTAGAGTTGTATATGTTCAAATGAAAACTAAACAGAAATACATAAACGGGAATTAATTAATCTTTTATTAGTTATTAATAAAAGCTCCATTTTAAATTAATTTGTATAGTAAAAAAAATCAATATTGTAAGAACTTTCAGGGAAACACTTTAAAATAAAAGACTATCTCTTCATTTAGAAATTCGTTGTCCAAGATATGAAAGATGTAACTTCAATCTAGAAATCTCTAGTTAAAAAAATGCCCAACTCCATACACCAAGTAACTATTATAGGTAAAGGGTGTAGTTAGGAGACAGGAGTTAATTATGAAGTTAAGTAAATTTAAACAAAAAAAAATCAAAAAGCAAAAAATAATTAATTAATAAAAAAATTAGAAATTAGGAGGAGATGGATAAAGATTAACATTATTTTATTTTTTGTGTTGGTTTGTGTGAATTCATCAATTAATTTGAATTATTTACTTAGGAATAAATATTAGGACAACTGGTGACAAACTGTCAAAAATCAGGTTTATGTCGGGCAACGCGAGCCGTCTTGTCATTTCATTCAATTTTTCTATCAAAAAATTAACAAATTAGTTATTAGATTAAGTAGCCCAACTCAAATTCACCCACATAAAAATTAAACCTTATTGTTCCGAGGGCTACAACAGATGTACTTCCAACTAGTGACTTATCCTCTTCTTTCAAAACATTGCAACACATCGTACACGTTGACGCACTAATTACCGCTGCCAGCATTGCCAACAAACACAAGAACAGCTGTGCGAACAAACTCCCTTGTTGTCGTGGGCGGCTAAAAGGCGATTAACTAATTTCCGAAGGTTTCTTCCACAGCGGGTTCTTCAAAAAAATTTCTGTGTTCCAATCTTAGAGATCTAAAACCAATTCCGCCAGCATAATTCCTTCCTGATGACTCTGGGGATGACAAGCTTCCTCGAAGACCCCAGCAGGGGATGGATTAAATCGTCCCGCGCAGTCTTTCTGATGATGATGGTAGATAAGGTTTTTAAAGTGGACCATTTGTGCCTCATCGGAAGCGATTGCGTTAGCTTTATTTATGATCGCTGACTTTTAATAGTATACTACTGAAACTCAATGCCAAATCATGCAGCGATATTTACAAATCCGGCGTCGTTTTTTTGAATCAATGGATTTGTTCAAGGTAATTTGTTTTTATAAACTGCGGTGTTCCGATTAGTTGTTGCGTTATTTCTTCCAGAAATTCAAGGAACTAATCACTTACAGACATAAAAATCCTGTATCACTTATTAAATTCTGTTCAGATGATGATGCGGTTTCACTAATTATAGGATCATGTGTTCCAAAAAATTATCCAATTTCATCATTTGCTTCATTTTTTTAACCCCCTTGATGTACGAATTTATTTCATTTTCTAAGTAGAGGACACACCCTTTGCGTGACATTTATTGGCATTTCAATCCACATAAGCATATAAAGGAGTCTTGAGATATATATAAATTTAGTTTTATCTTTTAAATTCATGGTAACTGACTTAATTGTCGATCTAAATATTACAAACTCTGCAATTTGATGGCAAGTTAGACACGTAATTATTTGATAAAAAAAAGTTAAGTTATCGGACTAATAATTAACATGTTTTTACCCCTTAACTGGTTTCTCACCTATGTATATTAGATGAAATCTTCTTTATAGGAAACGTGTTGTTCTAATGATTTAACTAAGAATTCATAAAACACTTTTTTCATTCGAATTATGGGTCTAAACAATTTAATTTTAACCTATGAATATATAATTTGATACACACAGCTTTATTGTTTTCTGCAACAGCAATAAGCGCAAATGTTTGTACACGTAATTTTAATGTAAAATGTTCTTAAAATAAAGAATTTCAGGAATTTTAGCAAAGATAAAAGGACAAACATTTCATTTATTATTTTTTTAATTCTCTAAATTAACGCGATTCTTATTAACAATCTTAGTAATACAATAAAATAATCCAAGTCTTACATTAAACATATTTAGCCGTTGGATTAAAATTCTCATTGGCAAACAGAATCGTCAAAACCGAGCCAAACAGGGGGGTTCCAATACATTTTATTAATCATTTTTTTTGTTTTAAAATTAAGTATTTTCTAATCTTAATTCCTTTTATTTCACTCCTCATTTAAAATCAAAAACTTAAATGGCCTTTCAATTTCTAAATTTCGGGGGTTTATGGTTTTCTCACTCTTTATATGTGTCTAAATTCCATAACTGTAACTGAACATGTTTAAACCGCAATATCACATGAAAATTACGATCCTAAAACAAATTCTTGGTTAGCTTTAATTTCGTAAGCTCCCCAACCGTAATTTATGCAATGATATCTCTTAATCTAATTTAAATCCTAATTAATTTCCTAATTTTTATCTTAATTTAGCTCATATTAACTTCATTCTAAAATGGTTTCTTATTTCTTAATCCAATTCTACATTTTATTTAGTTACTTTTTACACGCTTTCTAGGAAACTGATGAATCCTTAATGTTTACAAAATTCTTTTAACGATACCTAAATTTCTCTTTCCTAAGACTATACATCTCAAAGAAATTACTATCAAAATCTCATAGTAAAATCACAAAATTGAAAAATTCGAGCCTCTTTTGCGATGAGGTACGCTCTTGTAGCGTACCTCATCACTTCTACCGTCTACATAATGTATCTTCTATTCAGCCACGGAACAGCTAAAATAGGTTAAAATGTATATAAAATATGAATGGTTTTTTTATGTGGTCTATTTTCTATCTCAACATCAGTATTGAAAATGCAACTGTGGTTCTCGGTCTTGACTGTTAAAACAATAAAAGATGAAAATTTGGCTTCATAATGAAGACATTTATTTAAAAGTTACAAAGAAATGAAACAATCCAAAACACTTTCTTTTAAATTTGAGACAAAGCAGAGACAACTTTCGAAATTTGGGAATGTTTCAAGCAAAATGAGGTATTGGTCACTTCCATTTAATTGACGTTTAAATAAAAAAAAAAACCACTTTCAGGAAATCAAACAAGAGAGGAAAAAAGCAATTATTTAAGGTATGGACGAAAGAAAAAAAAATTCCAAGCCTTAATTTGGATCTAAGCGTAATTAACGACAAAACAAAGGCGTAGTAAAAAAAAAAAAAAAAAAAAAAAAAGGATCCATTTTATAGGAGTGTCTTTTGCTGACGCATTCGATTTTTGCACGCGTCTTTGGGATGACATTCAATCCGTATAATTAAATCTTCAAGACATTCTGGACTCGATTTCGGTGACAAACATTTTACATCTCAAATTTGCTTAAGGGAACAGTCGACTTTGAAATAAGCAAAAATGGACGAAAACGTGCCATTTTATTTTTATCGTTTCATTATTAAAATATATGTTTATATTCAGAAATATTTTATAATACTAAAATAGCATTATAAAATGTATTGGTCAATAAAATAAATATTTGAAGTGGTAAGAGAAAAAATAGTACATCTTAATGACTTTTCTCAAAATGATGTTGTAATTACATTTAAATATTTTTGAAATGCTGCAGGTATCTTAATTTTTGAAGAAATTAAATGAAATTGATAAAAAAGATTTCGGTCAAACATTAAAAGAAAATGGCCACGTTTTTTTAGCTCGTTTAAATTTAATTTTAGTTCAGAAAAACATAAAAATCCTATGAAAATTCAGTAAGGGTGCATTTAATTGGAAGTTAGCATTTAATTGGAATTATAAAATCATACATAGTTTTGTTCCAAATAAATTTACATTGGGTAATAAGAAAAAAAAATAATAGAAAAAATTAAAAATTAAATCGCCTGGAATATTTTGAAATTTTTAAAAATTATACATCTTTTTAAAATAATATATTTCGTTTTAAAATGTTTTTTTAAGAAATTTGGAACATTTATATTTTAATACATATGAATAAAAAATTTCCTAACCCTGACTGAATAATTCCCAAGAGTATCTAGTATAGTCCACTAGCCCCTTAAATGCCCAGAATAATGCGATAAACCATCAATATTTAACATAGCAAGGGGGGGGGTGTAGAAAAGCGGCAAAAGCCGTGTTCGTAGGTGTTTTGTATTTCTTTTTATCGGTCTATATTTCCATCAATGTCACATCTCAGCTGACTTGCAATTCTCCTTGGCTTGAAGCGTTTGATTCTTTTAAGCTCAAAGGGAATGCTGAGTGGTCGAGTACTTAAGTCTTGTGCAGCCCACGTAAGTCGGTAAGTGCATTGCACTCTCCAGAGAAGTTTTTATTCTTCAAGGAAATCATAAGTTTCTCAATTTATCGCTTCATTAATTTAAAATTTAGCCTCCGCATCAAAATACTAATTAACTTTCTTCCTGCTTCTCTCACCCTTTAAAAAGACCATCGAGTGGCGGAAGTAATGAGGTTTGAAAAACGATGTGGTTGAAAAAAAAAATTTCATTGAATCGGTTGGTCTGTTGTTTTAAAATTAAGCGAAGTATTTCCTTTTATTCCTCTTAATGACCAGTGGGAGTGGCTACTCTAGAACTTCCCCATACTCTCCAATAAAGGTCTTACCCCCCCCCCCTCTCACCCCCCCCCCTCTCACCCCCCATAAAATTGGGGACCTTGGGTAAGGACCTTGCACTGGAAAAATACAATTATGAAATATAGATCTTTGGTGTGAATTTAGCATTTTTAATAAATCTGTTGTACGGACCTTGCATTGCATTCTTGAAATACAGTTATGAAATATAGATCTTTGATGCAAATTTAGCATTTTTACTGAACCAGCCACATGAATATGAATTTTGAGCATTCCTTTTGTCAGCCGATTGACATAAAAATGTGATTCAGAATTACAGTTGTAGTCAAAAGATCGCATACCGAATTTCATCGATTTAAGTCGTTTAGTTTAGTTTAGTTATATTAACGTCCCGTTGTAAAGCAACACTAGGGCTTTTTTGGGACGGACCTCGTCATTTTGAACCGCGGTCAAATGACGAGGACGACACCTGAGCTGGCATCCCCTTCTCGACACCACATCAGCAGGTGGACGTTTGGCATGACGGATTTAACGTGCAACAGACCCTCTTACACGACGGTTCTTCGGTGGATTCGGGTCTCGAACCTGAAAACCTACGGCTCACAAGCCGAGACCTTACCACCAAGCCACCGCGGCCCCATCGATTTAAATCATTGTGCTTATAAGTTACCAGGCGTACATGTATAGTAAAGTGGACAGTCGATGGACAGTCAACTTTTCCACAGATCAAAATTGGGTTTCAGTCAGTCTAATAAGACATCCAATATACGCATTCGGTTTGCTGCTCCTTTTATATTTACCAAGCCCTAGCGATTAATCGCTAAAAAATCATTAATGATTGTACTCGCATAAGATCTTTTGACAATAGCGTGAAATTAATAATATACAAGTACATTGATCAAATACACAAAAAATACTAACTAACGATGAATCTGATCTAAAAGGCGGCATATATAAATGATTCTAGTGGAAAAAAAAACCACCACCACATACCAAATTTCACCTATATAACTCTGAGTTTTTGATATATGTTCTCAAGTAAAGGATAGGAACAAACAGGAAGACTTCTCTTTGAAGGATTTCTATCAATATTAAGTAGATCAACAAATGAAGAAAATCATATACCAAATCTCATCTTTCTAACTAGTTGCGTTTTTACTTTCTTGATGTTTAAGTTTAGTTTAGTTATATTAACGTCCCGTTTTAAGCAACACTAGGGCTATTTTGGGACGGACCTCGTCATTTTGAACCGCGATCAGATGACGAGGACGACACCTGAGCTGGCACCCCACTGCACACCACGCCACACCAGCGGGTGGACGTTTGGCCCTGATGGATTTAACGTGCAACAGACCCCCTTACACGACGGTTCTTTGGTGGAATCGGGTATCGAACCTGAAACCTTATGGCTCACGAGCCGAGACCTTACTACCAGGTCACCGCGGCCCCTTTATTTTCTTGAATATAAAAGAAGAAAAACATTGTAATAAACAAAAAACAAAAAAATATTTTCTCGCAAAAAAAAAAAATAATTAATCATCAAAAACACGAAATATTAACATACATCCATGTTTCAGACCTCTTTGAGTGCAGAAAACATATTTTGGGAATCATGTCTTTTGGTCTACGAAACAAGATAACTCAAAAACATACCGAGCTAATCGAATAAAACTTAGCATGAAGTCTTTAGACCCAATTTCTAGATTTCTAACAAATTTCGAACGAAATCCACTCACAGGACTCTTTTCTGCGCGAATCTCAGTGCAAGGGAATTCAATAATTTCAAAAACGTAAGGACCTAGATGCATAAAAATTTCATACTCAGTTTTATAACCGAAAATGTAGATCCATACCAAATTTCGAACCAAATTCATCATCAGGTTGACCGTCTGTAGACCTGTACATTTCACATGCATCTAAACGCCAGAGCGATTTAGATGAATGAAACTTGGTATGTGATCTGGGTAAAAAAAATTGTATTTCTGTATCAAATGTTGGCTTCAATCGACCCGAAAACCAAGACGTCTAAAACGCATACTCTGGTTTCTTCATGATACTATAAAGCAAAAGACGTTTATATGCATAACACTGAAAATAAAAATCTGAGCACATAGGGGTATTCACGGCCTTGCCTAACATCCATCCTTAATAATTTTAATGTGGAAGGAGAGATTATCCGGCTCATAGGTTTTGACCGGGTTTACGGAAGCTTAAAATATGGAAATGCATCGCGTTTTCGAGGTTAATATCAAACAATAATTACCCTTGCATACGAAAATGTAAAAAGCATCTAATTACTTTTCGTATAGTTTGATTTTTAAAAAAAAGCAACTTAGTTAGAAGGTCAATATCAACGCAACTCTTACGCAAACGATATATTTTTTTAAAAAAGGTATATCAATAGAAAAGAGCGGATTATGCAATTTAGTGACTTAAGCACTCAAGTGAAGTTTAATGATTCAAATATCTTGAAATACCCAGGCTCTAAGGATGCAATCACTGTGCTCAACTAGCCAAGTGTATCTCCTAGTTCGATTATTTATTTTGCAACACATAATTGCTTTCACTAACAAAGAGCGATTAAGGCATATCATTCTATAGAAAATTTTTTACTTCAAGGACGCCTGCATTCACAAATAATGATTAGAAAAATCATATCATCGACGCTTAACCAGTAGAGTATCAAAGATAAATAGCCAAACAAACCATTGCTTTTCATCCCTTGTAATGCCCTGGTGTAAAACGTAAAATTAGCATATTAAAATTTCATTATCGCAACCATCCAATCCCCCAAGGTTGGAATATGCTCTGTATGGGCTTTTATCAATACAATATTCACTCCCCTTTCCCCATCCAAAATTTCAAAACCTTGTTCTTTTGAAATTTTAGATCGGGAAAATGCACGAGCAAAAATGCAGGGCAGAAAATTGGCGATTCATCGTTTTTGAGGCATCCGTTTTTCGCTTATAGAGTTATTAGAAAATGATAAAGAAGATTGTAACATGTGGCGATTTATCGACAACCAAAAGTAACAACTTGGTGCGAAGGTACCCAATTCTCCTGTCTGACCAATAAAGGGCAGGATCGTAAGACGTTATCACTCGAAGAAGCTCAGAAGAGAAAATGGGAATGAAAGCGAAACAAGGGGAGGTATCGAAAGTCAATATATCATCTTTTCCTAATTTTCAATTTTTCTAGTTAGCAAAAAAAGGTTTGAAGCTCGAACGATTTTGAGATAAAAAAGAAAAAAGAAAATCCACGATGTATGTTTTTTTTTTTTTTTTTTTTTTTTTTTTTATATCGACGCATGCGTAATCTGATAGTCTCGTGATTGTTTAAAACCGCTTTAAATCGGTTTTTCACGAAAAAAAAATTCTAGCCTCGAATAAAAAATTTTAGAATTCGATTGATTTAGAGATGGTCAAAAAACATCGCTTTTCTAAATGTTGGCGATCGCGAAATATGAGTCTTGTGAGAACATGACTTATATTTCACAACTTGAAATTTGGGATAGCAGATATCAATTTTTTAATATTGATTTTAATTTCATCTCTATGTATGTGGTTTTTAAATAATACATATTACGATAAACTGACATAACAAAATTTAAAGTAAACGAGCAAAAAAAAAAAAAAATGCAATTAGACATGCAAAATAAAATTAAAGGAAATTGAAACCTAATCCGAAACGTGATATAGTGATAATTTTTAAGTCTTCACTCATCTATTTTTAAAATTTAGTTATCATAGAATAGCGATAACGTGCAATAAACGATTATTTAAAAATATCGAAACGCACTCGATTATAAATGCGGTAATTAAATATTGTTGTAAAATATATAAATATATATTTCACAACAATAAAATATATTTATACGTATTCTTTCTCTAATTTTAATATGTTTTTTAAAAACTTATTAAAATTAGAGAAAACAATTTGAACGAAAATATAATTATCATTGAACAGTTCATCACTTTTTTTAAAGCTTATACTAAAACAAAAATAGTTTTTGCTTAGTAATAACATGTTCTGAAATTAATGAAAAGCATTAATATTAATAAGTTTTAATAATAGTTATAAGTTTTTTTTGTAAGAAACTGCTACCATAGATATGATTATGTGCCAGATTTAGTAACTCAAAGTGCAACGGTCCACCCTGCACAGCGTTTTGAAATGAATTTTACATCATGCATGAAGCAATTCAAAAAAAGGCAGCAAAATTAACCTGGTAAAGTAAACAAGCACTTATAGACGCTTTCCAGAGAGAGGTGGTGTCAGTGTCTCGCCTATGAAAAAAAATTGTTTTTTGATAAAACTTCTTTAAAGCACCTTAAATGCTTTAATACAAAATTTTTTCGGACTGTGTAGTAAGTCAACTGCAAAATAACTATAAACAATTATCTGATTTGCAAACAGCCTTGAAAACGAAAATATAAATAAAAAAAAAGAATAATGTTCTGAATTTAAACAACATTTGGTTTTAATTTGAATATACTTAAATATTTGGCCATAATAAATCAAATGCCTTGAAAATAAAAAAATAATAATAATACTAAAAATAATGTTTTAAACTTAAACATTTGATTTTAATTTGAATCTGCTTAAATATATGGACATAATAAATCAAATGAAGCACGAAATTTAATAACATTGAAAATATCGAAAAGAAACCAACGGGAGGGGGTCTCCCCAAATCTTTCTTGCATACTCTCTAATAAACTTGTCATGCGAGATAACGCTTTGCATGACATTTGCTTACAATACCCACGCAATACTAACTTTTGGAGTGCATTCAGCCTTTTTTACTGAATCTATCATATCATCCTTGGCGAGTTTATTTGGCGACTAATCCACAACTTGTAGTTAATAGCATTCGAAAATAAAATTTGTACTTTAAACACATTTCTCTCAATCGACTATAGTAAAGATTTGACACAAAACTGGAATTGTAGTAAAAAAAATAATAAAATCCCATTTCTAATTTGATATATTTAAGTCATTGCGTTTTTGTATTATCGCGTTTACATGTTTCTGATAGTGCAGACCGACAGACAGTCGACCCATAGTTGGTTTTGGCTCAAACTTTGATAGGTGTGTACACTATAAATGTTAAATCTGTGTACCGAATCTTATATATCTAGCACTCTTCGTTTTATAGTTGTCGTGTTAAAATATATTCGAACAGACAGATGGATTTCCTCTGAGCAGATTTTACTCAAAATTTGATTCTAAAAAGAATCTGCAAATTTGGTATTAAGACCGTAACCAAATTTCAACAGTCTAGCTCAAAGTTTTTTTAGTAATCTTTGTCACGGGCAGACAAATGAACATTTTCCAAAAACATTTTTTTCGAACTCGGGGTGGTCTTAGTTTTTGACGATTTCTATATTTGCTCTAAGCTACGTATAAGAGAAAATAAAAACTCTCAAAGTCTGGGACATTCCAAAATTACGAAATCCCATAGGCAACTGTCTATTTTGCTTATCTAATAATCCAGCCTGCCCAACCCTTCTACATGGTGAATAAATCGACAATGTTGCAAAAATGGCTCATCTCGAACTTGAGGAAATCCAAGCCACGAAAATTAATCAAAATCTAGAGGTCGAATTTTTTTAATGATAACAATACTTTCTGGTTTCTATATTTAGTGTAGTGGAAAGTAAGATATAAAAAAAAAACTACGCTTCGGCTAATTAAAATGCTCATATTTTGTTTCATTGAAATAATTCATCGCCACCCTTTCACCCAATTAAAAAATGAATGACATCAAAGGTTGCTCATGCCGAGTGCTTACCACTGACCTTTGGGCCGCAAAAACTGTCTCCTGTCACATGATATTATCTCGAGACAGTTGACACCTATCACTGCTTTTGATATTTCCTTCACCCATTCGTCGCGTGTGTCAATGTGGATGCCCTTGGCAGCGAAATTACCATAAAAAGTGAAAATTAGAAGAAAGTGCAAAAAGAAAGTTCGTTTGTGTACTCATTTGGCGAAATCGGCAACGAAATTACCATGAAAATTAAAATTAGAAGTGCAAAAAGAATGTTTATTTTTGTACTCATTTGGCGGAATTGGCAGCGAAATTACAGTAAAAGGTTGGAATAAGTAAGAAAAAGCAAAAAGAATGTTCGTTTTTATACTCATTTAGCGAAATTAACATGAGAAATAAAAATGAGTAAGAAAAACCAAAAAGAATGTTCGTTTTTGTACTCATTTGGCGGAATTGGCAGCGAAATTACCGCAAAAAGTAAGAATTAGTAAGAAAAAGCAAAAAGAATGTTCGTTTTTCTCTCATTTGGCAAATAATAAAAAATAGCATACGCAATACCATAAATATATTAGCTTATATTAAAGAATGCATTTTACCCAAAATTTATCTATCTGTATGAGAGAAATAGCTGAAAAATTTCAAATAATGCAAATATTTTTAGGTAGATTCCTATAGGAAGACTACCTATTGCAATGGTTCTAATGACAAGGCTTCGGGAAAAAAATTTCAGTTCTTTACTTTTTTTAAAACTTATTAAATTACAGAAAAATATTTGAACAGAAATTAAATTATTATTGAGCAGTTAGCTTTTCTTAAAGCTTAAATTAGTGCAAAAATAGTTTTTGATTAATAATAATATGATCTGAAGTTATAGAAAAGCAATAATATTTCGTTTAATAAATTTTAAAGTGAGAAACTACTATCGAAGATGGAACTTCCAAATATGGCATATAGTTACAAATCCTGTACAGAGTTTTGAAATGAATTTTACATCATTCATGAAGCGATTCACAAAACATTCATCACTAATATTAGCCTGTAAAAAGAATATTCTGTTCCAGATGAAGACGGGGATTTTACGAAAAAAAGAGAGAGGCCATTTTTCTTTTTTGTTTACAGGAAAATAAAAAGAGAAAAACTATAATTTTTCAAAAATTTGGAGATTACATTTTGATAAATCCTCTACTTTTAAACGTCCCTGAGTTTTTGGAATTATGATTTACTGACCGTTCGTAAAATCTCCAACAAGCTATACATAAATTTTGGATGGAATCGATCAAAGTTCGTTCAGCCCATCGAAATATATGCAAACGCTACAATTTTAAAACGGAGAAAAGTAAAATTTGATAAATTGTTTTATAACCATTCTTGTACAATGGAGAGAAACCATTTTCACCAAATCTGTCGAGAGACTAACCGTCTGTCTATCTGCGAGTTGCAAATGCGATATCTCAAAAACGAAATGAGCTATATAAAAGAAATTTTATAAATATTTAGATATCGTAAAGCTGCAGTCTCTATTAAAATATCTGAATCAGTTGTTTAACGGAAATAATTCCAAAATGCATAAGCGATTTTTCTTTATAATATACGGAGTTAAACACAAAATGTACTGTATTAATTCTTCAACAATGGAAAGTGAAAATGTTGTCTTATAAATAAAATATCATTGGATTGGATTTCCTATATTCCACAAAGATTGTGGAATATAGGAAAAAATAAAAGCTCAAAACATCATGATATATCTCCAGAGAAAACGTATCATGACACGTCTTTTATTCAAGGAAACATCATAATCAAAAACAAAACCAATGGTCAAGACGTGCGAGATCAGGAACTTAAAAGAATTCACAACAAGGATATCAAACACCAAACGACAGGACACGACAGCATAGCAGTCAGAAGAGGAACGATAACAATTTTCTTTGCTATGAGAAATCTGGACGACGGCGGTAAATTAATTATTCCATCTACACGCGCACTACGAAGGGATAGAAAAAAAAAGAAGAAACACTTTTCACAATTACGGGGCAATCAATGTCAGTTCCCAGTAAGCTAAACGCCGCCAGCCCGGTCCCACGTCGCCGTTACACAATCAGCGATTAGCAGCTATATCGCCTTAAATAACGCTTCTACCCGTAAATTAAGCTACAAGTGGGTCAATAATTAGTCCAGCATAACGCAAAGATTGTTCCAAATTACAAGCTATTGGCTGGCTATCAGCCACTATCTCTCTTACTCACGTGCATTTTTTTTTTTTTTTTTTTTTTTTTTTTTTACCTTTCTGCCGGAATTAAAGTCACGTGGTTAATGTCCTAACCCTTTATCGGTCTTTTTTTAACATGATGTTTTAAGTTGGGATATTATCTGCAAATTACATGTAATGAAAACTGTGACGCACGAAAGGTAACGTTCTCCTGACTGACTTGGTGTTACCAAAATTGTTAGTATTTATGTTTGGCTAGTAGGTGCTCATTAACACTTTAAAACGCCATTTTTTGTAGTCAGTATATATATTAAAATATTTTTAGAATTGAGATTGGTTTAAGAAATATGATTCATTTAGTTTATTAATTAAATTTAATTTGGTTCATTCATAACTAAATAAATCAAGACATTATTTTGCGAGATTAGAGATTCAAGCATCCAAATTTCTGTCTTATAAAAAATGTGTCAGAATTTATGCCAGAGTACACGACTTCACACAAAGGTTGATGAATTTGGTGGGAAGCATACTTTTCATGGCCTTAGAAAGGGTTAAGAAAAAATTTCCAGAATTCAACTTAAATTTTTAATAAAAAATTTTCGGAAAATAATATTGTCCAAACATAATTTTACACCACTTTAAAATTCAGAAAGTAATTTGACAGCAATGATATTTTTTGCACATTTTTTATAAAAAATTTCACAAGTCTTCAAAAATTTGTTTTAATTCTTTAAAAGGGACATTTTTTTTCTAGTCAAAATATTTTTAGGCTTGAAATTAGAATAAGAAAAGGGATTCATTTAGCTAATTAGATAAATTTAATTTGATTAATTAATTAATTTGGTTAATTAATAATTAAGTAACAAATCAAGACACGTCCTTTTGTGTGAGATAAAGAGCTGAAGCATCTAAGTTTCTGTCTTTCTAAAAAAATTCGTCAGAACTTACGCCAACCTACATAATTTCATACAAATATTGATAAATTGGTGGGAAGCATACTTCCCACGGCCATAGAAAGGGTTAATTATTAAAAAATTCTTCGGAGAATAGTACCGCTCAAAGATAATTTTATATCACTTTACTATTCAGAAAAAAATCTTGCAGAGATAAAAAATTTTTTGCACATTTTTTAAAAAAACTTTTATAAGTTTCCAACAGTTTGTTTTAAATACAATTTTCCACAATATCTTTCATTGTTGTAATGAAATGGAGCAATTTTATCTTTCCATCAGATCTTTCACTTGTGCGGCTTTATTAATGTTAACGAAACGATAAAAAGAAATGCCTTCTTAGGACATTTATTCTAAAGAAGAATTTTCATTTTTGCCTTTATTAGTATGATAATAGTATTAGAGAGTCATTCTTGCAGTAAATTTTGCAGTGTCAAAATCGTTATCTAGAGAATGCTATGGTAAATCCAGTTAGATCTGAAGAATTCAAAAAAAAGACGAATCCAGCACTTAAAATGCTATAAGGCTACAATGTCTCGAACTAGAGATAGAAATTTGAGGAAACTTTTTGCCCCTTTAAAATGTATACTAAAATATCTTTGGAATTAAAGTTGATGCGAATTAGAAAATTCGCTTATCCTGTGATATTAAATTAATTAGATTTGTTAATTAAATTTATCAATCAATAATTAAGATAATTCGTTATAGTGTTAGAAAAAATATTCTTCAGGCAATACGATTTTTATTTCATCAACAAATTTGCGATACAATAACTTTCTTATTAGTTGTACATGTTGCTACAATAATAATAATTAATTTAATTGTTAAACCACATTATGATCAAAGCATTTGTTTATATTTTTGTGGTTTCTGAAGTTATTAAGAGATTGCAGCTTTAACAACTTATCATAGAAATTTAAAACTGGATTGATTTTGCGGTAAGTATACACCTCATGGAATTAAAAAAAATATGTTTATTCAGATTTTAAAAGGGAAAACGGTAGACTATCACGTGCATTGCAGAAAGAACAGATAAAATTGCAATTGACTCCACATCTAAGACACGCGCTTTAAGCAAAATTATCTTTCACTGATAAATTTCATGGCACGTAAGCCAAATTATAATTTCATCGATAACTTTACAGCTGAAACGAAATACGATCTCTTCAATCATAACATTAAATTTTTAATTTCTTTTCAATTTGAACAGTAATGATAAAGCGATGGTAATTCCTTAAAGCTTTCGGGAAATCTGTTCATATGTCTATCCCAATGTTCCGTAAAAATCATTTTAAACTTTCTAACCACATTTTGATTTAATGAATTATTTTTATGTTTAAATGTATTAATTGCGATTTCACAAGTATAGTATAACTAGTAGCAGCAACAACAATCACAAGCACGATTTTGCCCATCTAGATAGTTGCGATTTGAGTTACATGTAAGCAGGCAAACAAAAAGACAAAGATTTCATGACAAATGGATGTCATCTAAAATTTGATAGAAATTTACAATTTATAGACCAAATACCAAATTTCATTTGTTAAGTCCTTTTAGTTTCTGAGTTATCGTGACTATCAAAGAACAGACAGACGTTATTTGGTGAGCACTTTTTGAACTCAAGTAGCCAAAAATGTAAAGATTCATCACAATCTGGAAGTGGAATTTTTTTAATTGCTTTTATTTTCTATATTTCATAGAAAGAATACGAACAATGCTTCCAATATTTATAGATTGCGGTATTTTTATTTTCTATAATATACAAAAGTGAAAAAAAACAAAAAAAAAAACGATTTCATAAACATAATTTGAAAAAGGGGATTGTCTACAATTTTGGGCAGCTAATATGAGAGACAATGCAAGATGTATTTAATAAAAAAGAATAATTTGCAGCTTTAATATTAAGAAAACAATTTAAAAAGCGAAGAAATTCTTCGGATATTAGTCTCAAGGCAATAAGAACGACTACTACATTAGTTACTACATACTTAGTTACTACATACCTTATTGAACGTGCAATAACAGATGAATTTATGACAATGTCAAAAAAAATTTCAATGCATTAGTGTGAGAGTCTAACAATCCGCAATATACCCGACTGTTTGATTAAAATTAAATAAATCAAGGATAGAAAAATTGAAGATAAATCTCCATATTTTAGAAATGTTTAAATAGAAGTAAACGCAATTTCGAAATTGCATCAAATATCTTTTAATTGTTGGGATGTGGAATTGTCATCCTTGTCATCTGACTATGATTCAAAATTATGATTGCCCCAGTCTGCATCACTTTGGGGTACTCGTCTTATAGACCAATCTGTGTCATCCTGGGATACCCATCTCATAGACCAATCTGTGTCATCCTGGGATACTCATCTCATAAATCAGTGCCAACCTGCGATATTCATCTCATAGATCAATCGGTGTCAACCTGGCATACTCATCCCCTAGACCAATCTGTATCAATCTAGTGATATCTTAGACCAATACTTAATGCGATTTCTCCATTTCTACCCGATTTTGATTCGAGAAGCATAGTGACTACAAATGACAATGTTCGCCAATGACTCTCAATAGTTTGACAGATATCAGAAGAAACGAATAATTCCAAAGTTATTCCAAACACCTTTTCAATAGTGCGAAGCATAAATGTCATCTGCCTTTTGACCACGATTCAAAATTGCGATTGCTCCAATGTACCATCAACTTTTGACACTTATCCAGCAGATTATCCATATAAATTTTTCATTTCTCCACATTTGAGACTCAAGAAATATAGTGATTGAAAATGGCAATGCTTTCTAATAACTCTCAGACTCAAATATCCCATCAGAAGGTATGCTTTGAGTTAAGTTGAGATTTAGCGGAACAATAATGAGTTTTCAGAACTGTACGATTCCAAATTGAGACTAAAACTATTCTTTTTCATCTTCAGTTGTATATGATCATAAAATATTACAATATTGCAAAAAAAAAGAGTATACAAATATTTGAAACAAATGTAGGGAGGGCAGATACCTCAATAGCTATACAGAAAGACGGTTTCAGATAAAGGTAAAGTCTTAATCCACAAGTAATTTTAATTCATCCATAAAATTATAAAATACCTTTCCTTTGCATTCCAATAATTAAACAAAAATTAATAAATTTAGATCAGAATTTGAAACAAGTAATTATCAAATACTTTTACAGCAATTTATAGTTGGAACAGTAATTAAACCAACAATTGCCCTAATAAACTGAAAACACAAGATCTGAGATCGCATTATTTGAGATTAATTTATTATTTGCAAGAACATAAGTTCATTCTGCGAATTCATTTATTTGAAGAAATAATCTCTATAATTTCGCTGACTTATATAAAAGAAAATGATGGAAATTGGTCTATTAAGAGAATAAATATAAATGGATTATCTAATGAGAATCTTTAAAAATTACGAAAGTGTTAGTTGGAATTTTAAAGAAAAATGTTTTAATCAAATAATGTTGGGAAAATGCATTTTTAGAGAAAAAGGATATTCACCGAGCAATATTTACAAAAGAAAAAATAAATAACTAATTTACGTTGTACCAGACTGCTACCATTAATCAATGGACATTTGCTTAGCTGTGTGCAATTAAGATTTCAAAAATAAAAGTTACGATGAAGCAAAAAATAAAAATCTTAAGTATTCCAAGAATTTCAATTTGATTGTGGTTTGAATTGATGTTGCAATAGTTTTGCACACAGAACTATTTTGATGAACAAAGATTGACTTGATGAATTAAACAAGCGGAAGTGATTTCCACAACATTTTCACTATCAATTAATAGTATCAGAAAAATTGTATCTGTGTTTTAGACGAATCCTCCCCTACAAATTTGGTGTTAAGACCGTATACCAAATTTCAACCATCAAGCTCAAAGGGTTTTTCAGTTATCTTCTCACAGACATACAAATATTTTCCATAAATCTGTTTTTCTAACTTAGGAAGATCTAAAACGTGGAGATTCGTCAAAATCTCGATTTCGAATTTTTCGATGATTCCTATACTTCCATCTGTATTTCGTATGCAATAAAAATCTTATCAATCTGAAGGTGCTAAACTTTTTCCATTGTTTCAGTTCGATTCAAACGATTTAAAAGTCACTTGTCGAATCGGAGATGGAAAAGTTTATATGAATTGCATCTGGTCAACTGATTCGATCTTTGTAGATAGCATTTGGCGTTAATTAGAGCGATCTTATTCTTTAAGAGGTGGCATTTCAGTTCGATTTGGGGTAGAAAAAGTAGACTAAGTTAAAAATATCTGTTCGGGTCTTAGTATTCAAACAGATATAGTATTGTTGCGACGCTCCATTGTACACCATAATTCGACCATTTTTTTAACCCTTTAAAGGACCATTTTTTCTAGTCATATTATGTTAAAATATTTTTAGGCTTGAAATTAGAATAAGGAAAGGGATTCATTTAGCTTATTAGATAAATTTAATTTGATTAATTAATTTGGTTAATTAATAATTAAATAACAAATCAAGACATCATTTTGTGTGAAATAAAGAACTAAAGCATCTAAGTTTCTGTCTTTCTAAAAAAATTTGTCAGAACTTATGCCAGTCTACATAAATTCATACAAAGATTGATAAATTTGGTGGGAAGCATACTTCCCACGGCCCTAGAAAGGGTGTGATTTATTATATTTTGTATATCCGAAGCCCTAAGTTTATTTGAATAAACTACCTAGAAAAAGAATCCAATTAATTCATTTGGAGTATTTAATTACATTACGAATTAATATTTGATTCTGATTTAATATGTTACATATAAGAAATTATTCTTTTGTCAAGTTGTTTTGGCATTTACTAGAGACAATTCGTACTCATGTGATAGGTGTCAAATATATTTCGCTGATTTATATTTGGAATCCATTGAGATTCTAACAAGGAGGGGGAATGCCACGAGAGAGTATAAGATAATAAGTAATTAGATGTCATGCGCAGTTACATTACTTCAATCACAGATTCATTCATAATTTATTATATACGACACAGTTAATTAGGTTCTTTCTCTATTCTTTAAATCCCTATTTTTGTTTGCAATAGCGCTTGCTTATTTAATAAATACTTCATACAGAAAAATGTGAAATCTAATATTAAAAAAATAAAATACAGCAAAATAATAACTTAAAATGCTTGCATTGTATAACGAAAATAAAAAGATTCATGAATATGTAAATCTACATAATTGAATCCATATTGACATTATCAATTTCTGTCAATTCCTTCAGAAATATTGCCATTCGCGAAAATAATCAAATGGTAGTGATGAAAGATAAGAACAATCGAACAATGAGAATAATCAAAGATGGCGCCGCGATTAAAAATAAATTAACCATGATGAATTTGTGGAAGGGTAAAAAAAAAGCTTTTGAGGAGTGTGTACGTGTGTGTATTTTTAAACACATTAATGAGGAACTTTTAGGAATATAATCAACCATTTGTGTCCGAGCCAATCGAATTCTTGTATAAAAAAAATAGAGAACGAATTTGTTTTGCAGAATTTTAAACTCAATCTGAAATAATTACTAGTAGCCACCTACGGCGACCAGCTGCTCATTCACCATATTAATAGAACTAATTTAATCATATCAACCAACTTTGATTAACTACATTGTACCAACTAAATGAAAATATTATTTTAAATTTTACTTGTACAATAATTATACGGCATGCTGATTGGTTTACTACAGACGCAAAATAGAGAAAATATTGGACGAATAAAATTAGCAAATCAATACAGTTATTGCTACTAGGGGTTCATCAAAGCCTTATCTTGTTATATCCCTCGCAACTTTGGAATGAAGGGGGACAAACAACCATTGGCGATGTATCTAGAGATCATGCACTTGCATATGAAATAAAAATATTTTTCTCGAAGAAAACGAGTAATAAAATAAAATTTTAAAAATTCTCTTGCATATGAAGGGGGATGGAGGATTATGAGAATCATATAAAATAAAAATTGTCGAATAATAATAATCGAATGCTTTATTGTCGGTATAATAATCTTTTTGGAGCAATCGAATGCTTTATTGTCGGTATAATAATCTTTTTGGAGCAATCGAATGCTTTATTGACAAAAATATCCACGACTTGGAAGCCAACAAAAAATTTTTACAGTACACTCCCGAGTATCCGCCCTAATGTGGCGGAAGGACTGGCCGGATAACAAAAAAGCCGAATAGGCCGGAATTCTGGTATTGGTAGGCAAAGAAATGAATTCATAGAAGGCAAAGTTTTTATCCAAAACTCATTGTTATAATATGTATTTTCTCACCTCATATGCATTCTCTAAGCTCTCCGTTTATCTCAATTTGAACGCAGTCGCGGCCCGGGAAATCATAGAAGCAGTTGCCGGTAACGTGTCGAGTTGAAACAGAAGGTTCTGTACTGATAGTTTATATACTGCTGCACGTTTCAAGAATTTATTTAGAGAAATAGTAAAAGGATATAAACTGTTCACATTTTAACATAAATTCTGTAGTGCCTAACTTAAATGCAGGAAACAAATAATATATTAACGCAAATCAAACCTAATTCCTAAGGAAATTGGCTCCAACTGATTTTATTTTTCATTGATAAATGATTACACTGATATAAAAAGGTAACCCTAAGATAAGAATCAAAACTTACAGTTTATAGATTTGAAAAAGTCTTTAATAGATGATTTACTAGACACCCTGCATTTCTCATTTAATTACGATAAAAGAAAACAAGGTCGGATTGTACGGAAGCCGAATAATCACGAACCGGTTACTCGGAATTGTACTGTATTTATTTATTTATTTTTCTGATTTCTTAAAAATATAATTAGTATATATCTTGTTTCCTTTCTATAAAAATTATTCTTTGGGATGGCTTGACAAAATTCTAGGGATAGCGTAATTATTATAAAAAAATATGTTAACAGATATGAAAGTGCGCAGTGTCATCCATACAAAACAACATCGATATGATTAATTTTTTTTCTTTCATAGAATGCTATTAATTGCCGGGTTAAAAATAAAAATCACTAAGCACGATTTGCGGTTTACTCAAGTGAAGCTTAATAAGCTTACTCACCAAAAGCTTTTCTTTAAATACTTTTCTGCGGTTAAAGTGTGAAGAAGTACTTTCTCTAATTGCACTTTCGGGTGTAATATAACCACAAAATCATTTTTCACAGGAAATAAGTTTTTACCTTCTTTTCCCTACTTTTAATACACAAGTTTTTTTTTCTTTCCCTCCGATTATTAATGTGCAGTTGAAAAAATTTCTTAGGAAAAGTTATTCCCAAATGATGAAATTCATTAGCTTTCTGCAAGATTCCTTGAAAAATGTTTATAGATTAGCAGAACGGCATACTAGAGTTTTGATTCCATGTACCAAAACCAGAGTTACCAGAGCTTTGATCCGATGTATCAAAACCAGAATTACCAGAGCTCTAATCCGATGTACCAAAACCAAAGTTACTAGAGTTTTGATCCAATGTACCAAAATCAGAGTTACCGGTATACTGGAACTTTGATTCGATGTACTAGAAACAGTATATCTGAGCTTTGAGCTCTTCAATCTTCAAATAAGGGATTCTTAATTGTTCGCCACTCGTGCATTCTATTCGAATCGAAGAAAAAAAAAATTGCAATTCCATTTACGCCCTAAAGTCCTTGAGTCCATTAATTTTATAAATATTATTAAATACGTTTATTTGAAGAAAAAAACAAATGTATGCCGTAAATTAATATAACTAAGCAATAATTATAATATTGCTTATTTGTTTTAACTCAAATATAATATATATTTTAAATTGTTTAATAAGCAATATCTATCAAATTTTCAACGAAATTTGAGTCCACAGAAAACTTCTGACCGTGCATATTGTCTGGTTCTATTTAGTATATTAAATAGCTTCGTGTAAGCGTGGTGTGATTATCTAGAAAAGAAGTGATAGTTCAAAAATCATGTTACAGCATTCGAAAAAATAATATATTAGAAACTAGATTTTTCAGTTGTTTTTCATAATTACAATCAATTAACATAAGTTCATTACTGTTCAACAAAATTATATTTTTTAAGTTTTTCAATTTTTTTGAAAGAATTATTTTTTGAACAAATAATTAAATATCTAATAAAATCTAGTTAATTAAATTGAACAAATAAGCAACAAATAAAATAAATTAATTTGTTATATTTAATCTTCGCTCTTGATAACTAAAAAATTCACGAAGAATGTTATTTATTTAAAAAAATTAATTCAAGGAAATAGTTTCTGATTTCTCAACATTAGAGTGAAAATTCATTTACGGTTTACATGGAATATAAATTCCATTAGATTCTCAGTTTCGATAAGATAAAAATGAAATTTATTTTTTGATTAGATAAGCAGAAAAGTTACGTTTTGCTGTTTATCAAAAGTAGGCGTAATTTTGATATCATTCGTCGCAAGGTAAAGAAAACATTTCTAACATTCTCTATCTATATTATTTTTATCAGGAAATCATCTTGAGATAAAACTACAAAATGACAATAAGCAATAATATAATAAATAAAAATATCTTTTGAGCATCAAAAGCTATTACGAGCATTAATGCTGTTTTTATATGTGAGGTTACTAGGATATAAAAGCGACAGTAAAAACATTTTTAGCTCAGGAAATTTTAAATAATCCAAAAGAAAACAGCATACGATTTTTTTCTATTTATTTCATGAAAATTGCAAATAATTCCAAAATAAAAAAGCAGACGATTTTTTTTTCTATTTATTCAATGAAAATTGAAAATAATTCTAAAATAAAGCAGACGATTTTTTTCTATTTATTCAAAGAAAATTGAAAATAATTCCAAAATAAAAAAGCAGACTATTTTTTTTCTATTTATTTAACGAAAATTGAAAATAATTTCAAAATAAAAAAGCAGACGATTTTTTTCTATTTATTTAACGAAAATTGGAAATAATTTCAAAAGAAAAAGCAGATGATTTTTTTCTATTTATTTAACGAAAATTGGAAATAATTCCAAAATAAAAAAGCAGACGATTATATATATTCAAATGACATCACAAACAGTTATACAGTAGTTTGTGAAAGTAGTTATCATTTAAAGGGCTTTTTCAAAATAATTTCCCTTTACAAGTTAAGAGAATAAAAATTCCTTTAGCATCTACATTGGCATACATCAATCTTCGTCTTAATGTAAATAGTAAAATCACACTAATATCATCAAACAGATTCTCCTTTATTATATTTTGTAGTTTAAAATAAATTCATCTCTTTGTTCTGTCTTTGAAATGCATCTCTTGTGGCATAGTTTCCTCAAAAGTCCACATTAAAATAGTATTTCATACTAAAAGAATCATTTCAACTTTTTTTTCTAAAAAAAATTCTAATTGAAAAAAGACTAAACTAATATATGGGCATTTCAATGCTTTTATTTCGCGCAATTTAATTTTCTTTTGGACCTAAAAGCTCTACACTTTTTATAAACGCTATCTTTCACAAGAAAAGAATAACACAGTTAATCAAAGAGTTTCTAAACTTTATTTTAACTTATTTTTAGACCGAAATCAAAGTTTCAATAGAATGATGTTCAATGTTTGAATTGCCAACATATATCCATCACAACATATAAAATCAAATATATTTGTTGAAAACAACGTTGACATTTCGAAATGAAATGGTAACGTTAGAATATCCCAAATGATCTTTAAAAACGTTAAAAGTCAGCTGTACTACTGAGCTTACAGGTCAGCTCAGTAGTACAAAGTTATCAATATTCGTAAAACTTTTTTTTTTTTTTTTCGTTTTGCGGAAGAGCAATTCTTTCAATTTATTTGTTCTGTTTTTCGGTTAACTTTAAATCTTCATAATAAATCGTCTGTCTAGAAGTTATGTTGTTTGCTAAACAGGAAGAAATGGATAATTCTGCACAGTAAGCAATTCAGCGCACAGCTGTTTTCACTAGTAAATAGGGAGCGAAATGTTCTCGGAGCTTTTCTGTGCATGATGGAATAGATATTGTTAAACAGCGTTTTTCAATACAATAAGCCATTTTCTGAATCAATTTAGCGAATTTCAATCGAAACAATGTCTGCTGATAAGTTAAATCGATGCTGGGTAATTTCTAGCGATAGAACAATTGGCATGCTGTATTACCTGTACCAAAAATCGTTTATCTAATGGGTGTCTTGTTTATGTTATATACTAACTCATGGAAAACCAGAACTGATATGGAATAAATAATTCTATAAAAATTACAATTGGCAAAAATAAGTCCCAAATGGACAAAACAAATTTAAGAAAATCTGGAATATAAGAAATCTGATAAAAGGAATTCTATTCTTTGGCTTTATTCCTTTTTCAAGTAACATAGTAGCATTTAAAAGAAAGTTTGAGGGGATATGAAAGAAGGCATTTGTTACGCATTGATACGTCGTGCAATATAAAAGGAGACAAATTTCCAATGTCAGAGGTCAACCACAGGGGGCGCACCATGTTGCATTGTTAATGCGATGTTGACCTCCTCCATTTCTCAGACTCCAAGACAGCAAAATAGATAGATATTTTTCCAGCAATTACATCTGCATGGCTCCGAACTCCACAGGAGCACACGTTTCAATGTTGCTGAAAGGGACTAACGAGCTCTTTTATATGAGAGAGGGAGGGGGGAGATACTTTCACCTACACAGTAAGGGGATAATAGAAGTTCAACTTTGCATTGGAATAAAGGAAAAGAAAGTATTTTTCTGCGTATCAAGAAGTAACATTATGCGAGAACAAAATGGGCATAAATGCCATAGCAGACAGTTACAGGGAGAGGAGTGAAAATAAAATAATCATATATTTGATTCATTTTATAATGCCAAATGTGACTACTATGAGAGGAATAATAAATATATCCTGTTTTTATTTCCTTTTGTTACACCACTGACTTCTGTTAAGTAGTGAAGACAAAATAGTAAATGTTTGCTTCGTTTTATATTGTCAAATGTGACTACAACGGGGAGAAATAACGTCTTATTCTCCTGTATTTATTTCCCTTTAGAATGCTGCTGTCATTTGAAAGGCGGAGAAAATGAAATCACAACACGTTTACTTAGTTTTATAATACCAAATGTAAACTACTAAGTGGAGGGGACGTCCTTACTTTCCTTGTTTTCATTCCCCCTTAGCGCGCAACTGTCATTGGAATGCAGTGGAAATAAAAAATAATACACTTGCTATGTTTTATAATGCCAAATGTGACTACTACGGGAGAAATAATCAACTTAATTCCCCTCTTTTAATTCCCTTAGTACGCCACTGGCAAAGGGTGTGCAGTAAAAATAAATTGGCAATATATTTGCCTCGCTTTATAATGCCAAATGTGATTACTAGGGAGAAATAATGCCCTTAATTTCTCTGTTTTTAGTTCCCTTCGAAAGCCATTGTCATTATAGTAACAGTAAAACTCTGCTTAGTTTTATAATGCCAAATGTGATTACTACGGGGTCATGATAAATGTGACGTCTTCTGACTTAATTCCCTTGACTTTTATCTCCCTTTAGTCATAAAAGGGCATAGTAAATAAAATAGTAAGAGATTTCGTTTTATAATGCTAAATCTGAATACTATATGGAGGGATTCTAGATTCCCCTGTCTTTATTTCCCTTTAGTACTTCACTATCATCGAAAAGGCAATGAAAAGAGCAAAACATTTACTTCGTTTTAAAATGCATCATTATTATAACCAAATATGAATACTACGGGGGGGGGGATAGTGCCCTTAATTCTTCTGCTTTTATTTACATAGTGCACCACTGTCATTGGAGTAGCAGTGAAAATAAAATAATATACGTTTGCCTAGCTTTATAATACCAAATGTAACTACTATGGAGTCATGATAAATGCGACGCCTTCTGACTTATTTACGCAACTTTATTTACGTCTTTAGTACGCAACTGTCAATGGAAGAACATAGAAAATAAAACAGTAATGCATTTCGTTTTATAATGCCAAATGTCAGTACTATGAGGGGGTGTAATGTCCTTAATTTCTCTGTCTTTATTCCCCTTCTGTACGCCACTGTCATCGGAAAGGCAGTAAAAATAAAATAGTAATATATTTACTTCGTTTTATAATGCAAAATGTCACTACCACAGGGGAGGAGAAATAACGCCCTTAATTCCCCTGTTTTCATTTCCCTTAGTACACCACTGCCAAAAATAAAACAGTAACACATTCCCATCCCCTGTGGTAGTGACATTTTGCATTATAAAACGAAGTAAATATGTTACTATTTTTACTGCCCTTCCGATGACAGTAGCGTACAAAGGGGGAATAAGACACACAGTAACACATTTGCCTCGTTTTATATTGCCAAATCTGGCTACTATGGGTTCATGACAAATATGACATCTACTGCCTTAATTTCTTTGACTTTTATCTCTCTTTAGAACGCCACTGCCATTGAAAGAAAAGAGAAAATAAAATAGTAACACATTTTGTTTTATAATGCCAAATATGAGCACTGTGTGTGGGGGGGGATAAAGTCCTTAATTCTCCTATCTTTATTCCTTTTTAGTACGCCACTATCATTGGAAGGAAAAATGAAAATAAAATAGTAACAGATTTTATTTTATAAAGTCAAATGCGAGTACTATCAGGAGGATAACTTCCTTAATTCTCCAGTCTTTATTTCACGCCACTGTCCCTGGAACAGCAATGAAAATAAAATAGTAATACATTTATTTTATAATGCATAATAAATATGCATTTCGCTTTATAATGCATCACTATTACTACCAGTATGTCTAATACTGAGAGAAATAACGTTCATAATTCTCTTGTTTTTATTTCCTTTTAGTACGCCACTGTCATTAGGATAGCAGTGAAAATAAAATAGTAATACGTTTGCCTCGTTTTATAATGTCAAATGTGAATACGAAATATACCTCTGTCTTTATTTCCTTTTGATACGCCACTGCCATTGGGGAAGCAGGGGAGATAAAAGAGTAATATATTTATTCCGTGTCATAAAGAAAACACATTAAAAAATGGACGAAATTTATATTTCCTTTAAAAAGACGTGGCGAAATGAATGTATTTACTCCTTCATATATTTTCTTCTAAATCTTCTAACGTAGGAAATAGAAATAACATTTTGTTACACATTTTCTTAGATATATACATTTTTTACTCCTTTAAAATAAAATAACTTATTTGTAGTGCCGCTTTTAAGAATTGTTTATTTCATATAGAATTATATCACTTTTAAATAAGATAAATTAAATCACGAAATTAAATTTTGAGGCAAAAAAATCATCAAAATTACAGCATACATATCACAACATCATTGAAAATAAAGTTCATTTTAATAGGGTTCCAATTTTTGTCATCATTTCACAACACACAATCGAAGGCAGCTGCCTAGGACCTCTAGGCTGGGACGATAATTGCAAGAAGTCAATTAAAGGTCTTTATTTTCCAGGTTGCCAAACAAATTATTTTGTGAAAAATATAAATTCTACGAATTATAAAGTATTAGATAATATTAACACTTAACCAAGTATAAATAGCCAAGTTTCTATATCTGCTTGTGATTATAAGTAAAAAAAAATCTGTGAATTAAAACATTAAATATTAGCATTTTATTAACTATAACTGAATATCTCATATGTTCTACAAACATCAAGTCCTTATATGTACATTCATGTTCATTAAGTTATTCGAATCTTTATCAACATCGAAGGTCTGCTTATATATTATTATGTAGAAATAAACGTAGAATCTAAGCATATGCAGTCATAATAAATAAAATATTTTCACAAAATTAATAAAATAAAAAATAATTAACTTAAAATAAAACATTGATAGGTTAAAAATGCATAGAAATGTAAAACTAAATTGATCAGTTTATAAAAAGAAGGGCTTCGTGATATGTACTGCTTGCCTGGGACAGCAAAATATCAAAATTCACCCCTTCACATAAAGAAAAATCTCTTTAATCAGTGCAATTTGGCTTCCTCAAAAAGAAAGGGGTATTCTAATATAGCCTCGGGTGCTAATTTGTTCATGAATGCTTTTGATAACTGAGAATGAGAAAAAAATTTTTCCTCGTAGCAGGTCGATTATTCTTAACTGAAATTGGATAATCACTGGAAAAAGTTTTAAATGTTTTATATTAGAAGCGAAGTATTCTTCGTTAAAAATAGATTTTCATTCTGTGCTTATATATAATAATAATATAATATGAAATGAGTCTTTTTTTTTTTCATATCAATCACTGCATATGCCATTTTTTTTTCAAATAGTATAAAAAAAGATAATAAAGAACTGTTGCATTTTTCACAAGACATGAAGACTATAAATTTCAAACTATTTTTTCGTTTGACAGAAATGACAACCTGAAGAATATAAAATTGATTATCAAAGAAATTATTCGAAATTTGTATGATCTTTAAAATATTGGTAAAAATATGAAAATCATAATAATGACCAATATAAAGTAAATTGATCATTATTATGATCAACGTTTTGTTTTAATTTCTAAATATATCTTTAAAAATGTCTCATGTTCTAAAGTTACAATGTCAAGAATTGAGTAAAATATGTTTTAGTTAATTTTTTAAAATAGATTGTTTATAAATATAACCCAATTATTTCCAATTCAACTTCCACAAATTAAAAAAAGCAGAAAAATTTAAAACACAAATTATTCTTTTCTATTCGGAAAAAAAAAAGCGGTAAAGTTGATTTGATTTAGATTCTAAAGCTATTTGTAATTTGAGAAAACAAATATTATTTAATGTTCCAAATAACAATTTTAACAAAAAAAATGCTAAAACTGTCAATGAAATAAATGCCGTTCACTTAAATGATGAATAATATCTTCTTTTTCATCAAAAAATCAAAAATTCATCTCTTTTTTCCCCCTTTTTTTCATTTCGTTCGCTTATACCATATGATTTACAAAGTTTTTAAAAAATTTCACTTACAGATATAGAATTATCAAAAAAAGAAATAAAAAAGTTCAATATTTTTCTAAAGAAGCATTTGCATATATTTAAGGAACTAATAAAAAAATCTAGTCAGAAGGAATTAATACCTCCGCCTCCACTCCAAAAAATTACCAGTGTTATTTAAAAAAAAAAAAAAAAGACTATATTTTATTATTTTAGATCATTTTACACATCAGTCTTTATCTATAATTGGAAATAAATTTTCTGTCTTGTTAGGAAATTCTAAGTTGTTTTTAAATCTGACGAAATTATTTATAAAAATACAACTGGCAAACGATTTTTGTAATTCCTTTTTTAATTCTGTGATTTAAAAATATAAAATAAATAAAATCATCAATTTATGAATGACTGATGACATTAAACAAACAACAATTTATATTTTTTAATATAATATTAATTTAAAGTAATTCTTAATTTTAAAATAAAGGCACTAAACAATTTTTAAGAAACCATGTTGCCAAAAGAAATAAATATTTTTTTGTGCAAAATAAGAAGGAAAAAAATCGCAACAAATTTGTGTTATGTTAAACTAAATCTAAAATTCACTTACTTGCAAGAATAGAAGAAAAGAGGAAAAAAACCGGTTGCTGTGGTTGAAAATAATCAATTTAAGAGTAAAGAGAACATTCCATAGCGAAGACAAATGTCACAGCTAACACCTAGACAGGAGAATATAAACAAACAGACACATATCATGGCGCGCGTGACACAGGTTAGACTTCGGTTTAGAACGCACAGACGGACAAACACAGTTCTGGTAGTACTCCTCGGAACGGAACGTCCGATACGAATGGAACAGTCATTCCGTTCTGTTCGGTCGCTTTCGAACTTTTTTTCGTTCTTTTTTCTTTTTCGTTTTTCTTGCAGAGGCGCGGGAGGGGAAGGCAGACACTCTCTGCAGGGTTGCCACGGCGTAATTCGACACCAGGCGATCGCCAACTGGAATTTTAAGAAAAGTACTTCTTGTGGATTGTGTAGAATTCTATTTTTTTCTTTTCGCTTTTTAAAATAAAGTTGATAAAAGATTACGATAAGCTCTCAGCCGATCAAGGAACATTTTGTGCTCTTCTAAAAAAAAGTAATTTAGAGATGCATTGATATGGATTAGGAAGAAAAGCGAACGTTCTCTTGTCAGACCAGACTTTTTTTTTTTTTACGTCTTTAGTGATGGGGGACTTTGGAAATACCAGACAGCGGAAAAGTTGTTGTCGTATAGACTACCCCTACGCAAAGGGGGAGGGATATCGGAATAACTCAGACAGCTTACTCAGAAGACTTTTTTAGAACAATTTTTTCTAGCTCTCTTTTCATATTTTTAGTTTTATTTTTCATACTTTTTTTTTAATTTTTCGTAATTGAACAGTGTCAATATTGTCAAAACATCCAGAAAAAAATTAACAAAATATTATTTCCATTATTTAACCATACATAGCTGAATTTCTATAGTAAACAAACAGATGATCTAATTGGGGTTGTTTACAAGATTCTGTCTCAGATAGTGCCATTTCTAGTATCTTTATTATTTTTTTCTTTTTTCATGATAATATCCACATGCTATACTGCTGGAACTGAAAGTCCATCTGTCATATATGATATATTACTAAACAGAATTTTTTTTTACCAAATTTAGCAACATTTTTTTATCTTCATAAAGAATGCTAAATTTGTAGATTCTTTTAAATGTTCATGTATTTTTCTGTTATTTTTTTCTTTTTAATAAATTGTATTATGTATGACTCTTTGCGAAATCTTATTTTCGATGCACGTGAAAGTTTGCTTTCAGTATCGAAGACCTCACAAATTTGTTCTTTATATCATTGAAATTCTACCAATACTGATAGTCTAAGTTAAGTCACTATCAGACAAATTTAGATGAAAGCGTTATAAAAATATTTCACAGCTGTAAAATCCATTACAATTTTTACTTTCTCATAAAACATAGTACAAAGTATAATAATCGTTAAATTCAAATTCGAGATTTTGACGAATCTTCACATTCATTTTAGACCTCGCTGAGTTCAAAAACCACATTTTTAGAAAATATCCGTCAGTCTATCTCTGTCTAAGATAACTTAAAAACGCCTTAAGCTAGACGGTTGAAATTTGGTATACGGTTTTTACACTAAATTTGTAGATTTTTGTCAAATTCTGAGTAAAATCTGTTCGGATGAAGCCAATCTGTCCGGCTGTTCGGATATAATTTAACACGATAATTACAAAACGAAGAGTGCTAGATAGATAAAATTCGGTACTCAGATTTAACATGTATAGTGTAGACACCTGTCAAATTTGGAGCCAAATCTAATTATGGATTGACTGTCTATCGATTTATACTTTTAGAAACAAGTAAAAGCGATAATTAAAAAAATCCAGATACTTAAGTATATTACATTTGGTATGGAATTTTACGAGAATAAGTACAGTTTTGTGTCAAATATTGGTTTCAATTGGTTGAGAAAATAGTTTGAGAAAAATGTGTTTAAAACACAAATTCAGTTTTTGGATACTATTATCGCATGTCAGGCATTAACCGCCAAATAATTCGCCAAGAATGACACGACCGGTTCAATAAAAACGTTATATTCACACCAAAAGTTAATATTTCAAGACTATTGTACGCCACTGCCATACAAGGCGCTCTCTGTTATAAAAAAAATTATTAAAGAGTTAGTTTTGAGGTGACCATTCCGGCTAGTTTTTCTAAAAAAACTCCACCAAATTTGCTTGTTTATTAATGTATTTAAGGAAAATTGTAATTCCTTTTATTTAAGCATAAAATAGTCCTCACTGATTCATAAACACTTAATTATCATTTATATTATTGAAATGATATCTATGTTAGGTCTAGCAAATTTGCATCCGTTTTATATGTGGATTTGTAGAAATCATTCAGTCTTTTTGTTTCTCTCATGTCATCATTTTATAAAGCGACCGCCTATACAATTACGAATGCCTTCAAATCCTCTTTACAAAGATTAATTAACTACAAATTTTTCATTTTTTATCCATATTCATTACAATAAGATAATTCATCATGATCATATTCATCATCACATTCATCATTTCAATTTCTGGACCCTTTCAAACTTATTCGGCAAGCTTTGAGAGAAGAAGTAATTGAAAGAGTCTGTCGAAATTGGAGTATCAAGTTTTTTCAGATTTTGTCTTGCCGAACAGCTGTTGAGTAAGTAGGTTTAGTGTATATTTGATTTTGATGTCGAAGATAGGAAAATCTTCACATTGATGTTATATAGAAGTTTGGAAAGTGGGGCGGTCGTTCATTTGTTGACTTCCACTTCAAACCTTTCACCCAAAATTATGCAATTAATTATACAGCTTTAAAAAATATGACCTTAATCTACAAAATAAATGAAATTGTCAAGATTTTTCAGGAGTTATCCTCGTATTTTCCTTCATAAGAATATCATTTATAATGTGCGGTCAAAACCATAGTACCTATTGAATAACTTAGCAGGACTATGAAGACAATGTAGCAAAACTATGAAGACAATGTAGCAAGACTATGAAGACAATGTAGCAAGACTATGAAGACAATGTAGCAAGACTATGAAGACAATGTAGCAAGACTATGAAGACAATGTAGCAAGACTATGAAGACAATGTAGCAAGACTATGAAGATAATGTGCTTTAACAGCATTGGATTCTATATTATTTTTTATCGTGTGTTAAAGGTAGTTTCACGATAATAATTTCCCAGTGTTGTCCTAAGTAATAATTCAATCAGATTTCCATGCAGCTAACTAAAGAAAATTGTTAATCAAAGGCAACCGAGCAATATAAACTCAAATAATAAAACGTACATAATACATTAACTCTCTTAAATTTAATAGTTTATTTCTATTTATATAAAAATATTTAATGCTTTGTGATGCAGGTTTTAAACCACTTAACGAAAATAATATACATTTAAGTTTTAAAAATATACTTTTATTAAATGATTCAAAATTTAGTAATTCAATAAATACTTTGATACAAGTAGTTCAGGAAATGAACCACCTTTTCCTGAAAAAGTTAAACGATATACTATACGGGAAAACGTTGTTAGTGCATAAAATGAACGCAACTTCGTATTATTTTTAGAATTTTCTTAGACCCATTTTTTTTAATATCAGACATTTTTTTTATTTGATAAACTTGAATGTCAGCAAAAATTGCATTGCATTCTTGGTTGAATTATCTTTCCAATGAAATATAATTTTTGACATTCCCTCAAGATGAAGTGATACATTGTATCATTATGTCACGTAGATACTTTAGTGTGGAACGCAATGACACACACAAGAAGTAGAGCCAAACCAATTTATTAACTCAACTCTGAACTGAGAACATAGTGACTGACAAATCTTCTGCTTTTATACTAGCAGGGAAAGTTACAAAATACTTTTCTCGGGACAGTAAGAAAAGTCCAGAACACTTGTCTGGTAAACTAAAGAAATGTCCAGAATCTTCTGGAACATGAAATAAAGGGAAACATAAAATCAAGGAATTAAATATTTACACAAACTGTGAATCGCATTGTCTCTAGCGGGACTCGAACCCACAATCTCTTGACCATGAGATCAGTGCCATGACCATTCGGCCATGGAGAGTCTACTGCCTCCCTTCAATGCGGCAATTATATCTAAAGAAATTTACTTTTTCTGGCAGATACCCCCAATTTTGGCCTCTTATGCATTTAATGTTAGTAAATATGTAGAATAATCAACTAACGGAAGTGGTCTCCCTGAAGCTTTCTCGCTTACTCTCTAATAAAGGTACTAGCTGCCTTCTCTTGAATAAAATTGTGAGCTATAAATAGGACTGAATGTCTTGCATGGCAGTAGTGAACAATAGATACGAGATATAAATCATAATTAAAAAAATTCATAAACGTTATGAAGCAAATAATAATAAGCATTTTGAAGCATTTTAATCGTAATTTACATTATTAATACACCAAAATGCAGCAAGAAAATGTTCGTAACTATGATCTCAAGTTCTTACAGAGGTTTAAAATATTAAATTTGGTATGGGATTTTCCGACTACACTTGTTGTTTAGGGTCAAAGCGCATGGGATCCTTAATACTATGGAAGATTCAAATCCCGCCTCGTATCTTCCCTGTGTCTGATACTGGAATGCTATCGACTAGATAATTAAGCGATTCAATATGCTTTTCTGCTTCTACAGTACACTCCCGATTATCCGCGGAATTGGGTGGCGCGGCCGCCGCGGATAACAAAAATCGCGGATAATCCGAAAAAAGCTAAAAACGGGTATAGCAAAAAAGGAAACAGTCATTCCAACTTTGAAAAATCGTTTTATGTACGATAAAACGTAAAATAAACAGCAGGAAATGTTTAACTAACGCTTAATATTTTAGTATATCACTCAAAACTAACCTAAAATGCATTTTGTTAATGAAAACAGAAAAGTGCTTTGTATTTACGGGAGGCGTCAAGGATCCACAGAAAAATGAATACATATGTACTGTTTTAATACTGTAAAGTATTATGTAATTACAAAAGCATAACTGTAAAACTGCACCTTTTTGAAAAAATCAGTCAAAAAAAAAAAAAAAAACTTTGTGCGGCAGGCGCGGATAATCCGCACCGCGGATAATCGGGAGTCTACTGTATATCGCATATCATCATAGGTCCAGCAATCTAGCTGATCAGTTAGATTACCACACTCATTTTAGATTGAATAACACACTAGTTGAAATGAAAGGCACAGGTGTTGCTGGCATTTACAACGGGCAAAAAAAAGGAAGCTCCATTATGTCGCAAGCACAATGAGTAGGGCGGGATTTAGTCTTCTAGGGACTCCTTTTCCTCCCCAAATTTTCAAATCTATTTTTTTTTTATATAGATTTTCTTTAATCTCGATATTCATAATTTCTGAAGTAGCAAATTTAGACAAGCTTAAATAGCAAAACTCTTTACAGATCACTTTTTGAAAAGTTGGTTTCTGTATATCGAATATAAGCCAAAGAAGTGCCCCCCCCCCAAGACTTTCTCGCATATACTCTAATAAAGATGTTATACCTCGAAACTCTTTCCGTGGCCTTGGCGTTCAATATTTACGAAATATTGACCTTTGGCGTGAATTTAACGGTTTTCTATCATTATATCGTTTTACCCTTGGCGAATTGTTTGGCGATTAATCCCAGGCATGCAGTCAATAGTATTCGAAAATCGAATTTGTGCTTTACATGCGTTTTTCCCAACCGATTAAAACCAAAATTCGACGCAGAACGATACTTGTAGTCGCCAAATCCCATACCAAATTCGATATATTTAAGTCATTGCGTTTTTGAGTTGTCGCGTTTATATGCTTTTGAGAATACCGACCGACAGAGGGTCAACGCCTTGTTGGATATGGCCCAAAATTTGAGGTGCCTACAATACTATAGGCACATCAAATTGTTAAATCTGTGTACCAAATTTTATTCATCTTGCTCTCTTCATTTTGTAATTATCGTAATAATTTATATTGAAACCGTCTAACTGACCGACTTGCTCTGAAAGGGTTTTCCCCAAAATATGATAGAAATCTACAACTTTTGTATAAATACTGTATACTAAGTTCCGCCAGTCTAGCTCAAATCGTTTTAAACTTATCCTTGTCACAAATGGACATACAATTTTCCAAAATAGCTTTTTGGAACTTAGGGAGGTCAGCAACGTGGAGATTCGGCAAAATCTCAAGTTCGAATGTTTTGACGATTTCTATAATTTTTCTACATTAGTATTGGAGAAAGTAAAAATACACAATTGAAATTTAAAAGTAAATTTATACAAAATGGCAAAAAACATTTTTCTTATCACAATCTAAATAATATTTACTAATAAGATCGGACATTTTTTTACAATTATAAAGTTCCACATTCTTTTTTAGAATTATAAAATAATAATATATAAAACTTGAAAATGATAATTAATAAAGAATATTACTAGAATAATGTTTCTAAAGTAATTTAAACCGTACTTGATTTTAATTTTAATACGTTCTGTTACACGATCTTTTTAATTAAATGAAACGTCAATATGAAATAAATTTTAAAATCCTGTAAAAAACATCTTGAGAGCTTGGGGACCTAGTCATTTTCCTCCTTTGCCTATTTAATAATATGATCACGATAATCAATGGCATGATCTTTTTCTAAAAAGTCCTGGCAAAATATTCTTTAGAAAGGTAAGTTATTACACACTGTCTAGGAGTTGTGGAATGAGATAAGATAATAAGTGATTTCCAACAGTGCAGCCCAAACATTAATATTGAGACTTTTGGGTTGCAAATGTGTGAATCCCAGATGTCATTCAAAGGTCACGAAGATATAATTTCGATCCTATAGGTCCAAACTTAATTTATGTCCCCCTACTTCCGCAAGCTGTTCGAATACAGCCGACTCTGTATATACATGTAACAAATCTTCTTTTAATAAGTAGAAGTGGAATTAATTTGAAATCACAGCTTCTTTGATGAACCAAACGAAATTTTTTATGATGAATCAAAATGTTCAATTTTTAACAGCTTTTAAAAGCTACTTGTAAAAACCATGGCCAGAATCTGTTTACATGCTTGCTATAGCAAAGTAGAAAAAAAAAAAAGAAAAAGGGTATGGGAAAACGTATTCAGAGTTAAACAGCCATTTATTTTAATAAAGTGATTCTTATGTGATATTGCAGCTTAAGCAGTTAAGTTACGAAATTAGACTCTGGGTTGCGTAGGAGAGTCAGAACCTTATGCATCTCAAAAGTTAAAACTGAAATAAAATGAAATTTGAATCTAAGGGGTTAGAAAATAATTTTAAAAAAGCGAATAAATTGAATTTGTCCGCTTTCAACCTATATTTAAAATATCCCTAGCTCTACAATAAAAAATGAAAGAACTCTAACACATATCAGAAAAGTGGTTTGCAGAAAAATGGTTTTAAATGAAAGACATTAAATAATTTAAAATAAATAAACTTCACAGACAAATTAAAAACAAATAAGTAAGGATCAAATTAACAGTTTTAATTTTACTTAAATAAAATTATTATTCAAATTTTTTTAGGCTATGGATAATTATTGCATGAAATTATCAGTTTTGCAAAATAAAACACCGGAAAACTAGAATATATATATATATATATATTTTAAAACTTTTTAAAAACCTATGGAGCTATCAATTAATTTAATTCTCTCGTTAAGGTCACTCCTCTGGATGCTATTGTTGAAGAGTGAATGATTCTTAAAACGGGTTTTTTGATTAACGGTTGGATTCAGCAATGTTTCTTGCTCTATCTCTCTTTTGTTTTCTTAAAATATTAATTGGGGGGGGGGTTACTTGCCTTTAATATGATATGTTTAGTGGCTAACATGTTACTATCTGTAAATGGATAATAAAAAAAATCATATACTGAAGGCAGAGACTATTAATCCATAGAAAATCTAATTTGGAACTAGTTACTTCTAGAACGTTAGTTTCTCATTAAGAAAGAGGTTAGCAAACTCTTTATACGACTTAATTAAAAAACAGAATTGTTACGTTTTCCCTCAATAACTTCGAAGTAGATGATCACATAAAACCCTTTTTCCCCTTCTTTAAATCCAAAAAAATTAGCTTTTCAGTGAATTTAATTGTTATTCCATATAATTTTTTTTCCTTTAACTTTAATTAATTTTTCAGAATATCTTTAATTTGCTGCGATACTTTCCATTATTTTAGTTCCTGAACTTCAGCTCTCATGCAATTCGCAATTGCATTTCATTTAGTACATGATTTTGTACGTCCATCATTACTATACAATTAATGGGGAAAAAAACTTTAAAAATAAAGACTGATGCATCAAGTATAAAATTTTATCATGCAACGATGATCCAGACTAGAGTTTCGAAATATCTTTAAATTTCTTTTTTGAGGCTACTTTTGTATGTTTCAGAAATCTAAAAACATCTTCGGGTTTTTCATTGTTAATTGAACCATTACGATAGAATAAAAAATATGTGAAAATATATAATGAAACGTGGAAAGCCTGACTAAATTCCAATATTTCGATCGGCTTATGGAATAATTTGTTTGAGAATTTCCTTTGGAAACTTCTTTCATAGCTGGGAACGACTTTCAAAATCTTCTTTATCGGTCGATTGACTGATGATAATAATTAGCAAAAATAGAAAAAATAAATCGAAATTGTTCAACTGTCGATTTCCACATATTATACATTGCCGGCTGCGTAACTCCGTAGAGTTATTGGGAAAAAACTGTTCGTTGATGAGATTCAAGATTTTGCAGTGGTCCACAAATTGCATGCATTAGATTCGTTGAATTTTTTTAAATTATTACCTTAATATACAATCCATTAAGTCGAATCCATCCAAGACGCCCCATTATAATCCATTAAAGGCCGGACATATGTAAAGGCACCCACAATAACTTGAGATTTCAGTTCAGTTAAGTTGTTATATTAACTTCTCGTTTTAAAGCAACACTACGGCTATTTGGGAACGATCCTCGTAATTTTGAAAAGCGGTCAGATGACGAGGACGGCACCTCAACTGGAAGCCCTCCCCCCTCTTCCTCTCCACACTTTCGCACCACACCAGCGGAAAGATGTTTGGCTTCGACGGATTAAACGCGCACCAAACCCGCTTACATGACGGTTCTTCGATAGAATCGGGTCTGGAGCCTGAAACCCTCCGGTTCCGAAGCCGAGATATTATCACCAGACCACCAAGTCCCTTACAATAACTTGAGAATAGTAAGCCACCAACTCGTTGGTTAGATGTAGTAAAAATTTTCTTGCTCTGCGAAGAGTGGTCAGTCGCAGTGCCATCTGGCGGCCGAATTAATTTATTTAAAAAATGGTACAGGGTAAGAGGGAAAAGTCTATAACAAAATAATAAAACGTCTGGTTAAATACGACATGGCACATGGAATACAATAGCGCTAAGAACAAGCATGTAAAACGTGCGTTTGTTTGATCGTGATTTCTAAAACTCTTGCGCCAGAAAAGAATTAGAAATAAAATAGAGCCATTAATTATCAACAAATACTGTTATTTTCGGTGTACGAAATTCTCAACGACATCGCCTCGATGTTTATTGTTCAAAAGATGATTGCTGTTTCCTCATATACGAAATATGGACAAAATATAGTAATGGTTATAAATTTGTATTCTGGATTCTGAAATATTCCCCCCCCCCTCATTTCAAACCTTCCTGAGCACGAAAAGTACATTTTTGGCATTATGCTTGTTTGTGAATATGGCAACTCAAATGCGCTTTGGGCTAGATAGATAAAATTTGGTATGTGGACTAAATTTATCAATTATTGTTGGAAATCGATTCAGGAGAGGTCTGTATTTTCTTGTTGTTCGAGTAAAAGTGAATTTAGTAACTACAAAATGTAAAGAGCTAGAGTAGAACATGTAGATCTAGATAAATATACTTAAGAACTTAGGTTTGGCATCAAAAATGTAGATTCATATCAGATTCTGAAGCAAATTTGACAAAGGGTTGACCGTTTATCGGTCTGTACTTTTTCAAACACGAAAACGCAATAACTTATAAACACAATGAATTAAATCTGCGAAATTCGGTACTTAATCTTGAGACTATAATTGCAACTCTATGTCAAATTTCAGTTCAAATCCACTGGGGGACAAAAAGCGTGATTTACATATTCGCACGATAGATTCAGTAAAAAATGCTAGATTCATGATAAAGATTTATATTTCTTAGCCATTGTTCATTAATGCCATGCAAGATATTCGTGGCTTTATTCCAAAACCAAAATTTTATGCTGAAAGATTTTATTGACGAGTATGCCAGAAAGTTTCGGGAGACCATTCCGGCTGGTTTCTTTTGTTGTCTCGAGTTCTTCTATTCCACATTTAAAAAATAATTGTCTCCGTTCTCAAGTTAATGTGGAGTAGAATAATTTTTATTGGATATACAGACTTTTGGCCCAAAATTACACACTCATCTGCACTTAAAGTAAAATAAATTAATCTATATTAGATTTTACAGCTCATTGCATTTTTCACTTATTGTTACTTCATCGAATTGGATTGAATCACCATTACTACGACCGGTGTGCGAAATTTCCAGGCTGTAAGTGCGATTGATTTGTATGGATTCAATTATAATTTCACAATGATTTCACCTAGGATCTTTATATAAACAACCTTAATTATGTGCTGATATATTGATGAAAAAAAAAATGACAGGGTCAAAGTTTAAATAAAGATAGCACATTTATTTATTCATAAAAATATAACCAATGTCATTACTCTTAATTATGCATTCTCAATACTTTCTTTCAGGATTATACTTTCAAGACTTTTCAAGATTATACGAATCATATAATCCTGAGAAAAAAAATTTAGTAACTTATATAGAGCAATACTTAAATATACTTAAAATCGATCCTGTGCCAAAAAACCGACACCCGTCCCCGCCCCCCCCCAAAAAAAAAATTCTTTTAAAATAAAGAAATCCGTATAAAAATTAGAATGAACTTTTAATTTAAACATTTTCAGTTTCTGCCTCCTTTATCAAAAAAAAAGAAAAGAAGAAAAGAAATATGACATATATTAATTTAGATGACTACTAGCAGTCAGTGAATTATTTTATCAACTTTAAACCTAAATTTCAAGAGGTTGAAAAATTAATTTCGCAAATACTGTTTGAATAATGAAAGCACATAATAATACAGCACTAACACATAATCTAATTTAAATCATATTAATCATCTAAAAAATTGATCATTTACATATTTCATTTAAATAAGATAGCATATAGCTATTGCACGATTCAACAAACATTCAACAATTAACAGAAAAAAAACAGGTTATGAAACAATATGATAAAGGAGAAAATAATTTAAACATTGTGCGAATCCGGAAGAACAGCGAAAAATCTTATTAAATTAGTAATAATAATTTTGTTTCATTAAATTTTAAGATTTGTTATAAAAAGAACCACATTTCAACAGAATTTTAATTATGTTTCATTACATATATTATGTATTACAACCTTTCCGGAACCTAAGCAAAAAAAAAAAAAAATATGTATCAAGAAGAAAGTAAAATAAACATAAAACTTATCTTAGTTGTGGCTTAAATCGATATTCTATGATCACGGCGGGCAGCACTGATGAACCTAAAAAAGGTAAGGATGTCTTACCATCGTCTCCGAAGATCCCGCGTAGGGAATATGGTCAACAATAAGTTAGGCCCGGCATCTCAAAAGGTGGTAGAAGTTATGGTTCTCAACCAGCAACTGGGATGAGTTGGAGTTCGCTTTTTTATTATCCATGATATTATCCAACAGCAAGACTCTTGAGCAACTAGAACATAGTCGAACAGCAGTCAGGCCTAGCAAACTCGAATGGATGCGAAAAAAACTCCATTAAATCTGGTGGTCCACAGCATCAACCGTAGATGAAGTATTGGTCATCACGGTGTCAGTCATTGTCAGTATCGCCGACGACAATCTCGTTTTTGATTCACTCTCAGAAAATCAGCATTTCAAGACGTTGATCGCTTAATATCACTAATAAAAAAAATTCATGTTGTATTGTTATTGCCTAAAACCTTGGGTGTTAAGAAAGTTTTGAGTATCAGAAATCTATTTAATGTCACGAGAAAACTTTGGGGACAATAAATAAATAAATAACAAATCTGCTTCTAAGAGTAATTTAAGAACTTTAATTTTGCCAATTAATTAAGATAAGATCAAATCTCAATGGTCACAGTTTGAGGACCAAAAATTTTTAAATGATGATTGAGTCAGAGGTTATCAGACAGAAATGCAAAAAATTTTCAAATTACCAAAAAAGAAAAAAAAAAAAAAATAATAACTCACCCTCGCAAGACGTAAATGCATATAATCAAGGTTTCAACTTTTAATGATAAGAAAGAATTCTAAATTCAAACCTGCAGAAAGATAGGAAAACGAAATAATGGGGTCCAAATACGCAAAACGATTTTGGTTTGGTTAGGTTTGGTTTAATGGCACAAGGGCTAGTTTGGCAGTACTATGCCAAGCGTTCGTTATTTTTTAGATCAAAATAAAAATTTTAATGAAACTTTTAAAATTAGATAATTTTAAAAAGTTGAATTTCAGTAAGGAAAGAAAATCATTTTGATCTCACCGAATGATTTCTCAGAAAAAGGCTACTTGATCATTGGGATATTACAGTAGAAAACTGACCATTTTTGGACCTTACGAATTAAAAGGTCAGAATTATGCATACGCTCGTTTGTGCGTAGGAGGGTGAAAAATCAAATATCTTTTCTATTTATAGTTCACAACAACAATATTATTTTTTCTTTTAAAAGGTTTGAAAAAAAAGAACAATGCATAAATTGGGTTCAAATTTGATAGATTTAATATAAGTTCTCATTTTAGAATAAATTTATCAAGGAAAGGCTTAAAATCAAGATTAAATAACAAAAAAGGATTTTTGTCAAGTAAAGATTAATTTTAGTTATAGTTTGTCAACACGACATTTGCTTATTTATTTACTTAAGAAGAGCAAAAGGTACGCTCGGTCTTATTGTACCCCTTGCGGTGACCTGGTGGTAAGGTCTCGGCTTCGGAACCGGGGGGTTTCAGGTTCGTGACCCAATTCCACCGAAGAACCTTCGTCTAAGGGGGTCTGTTGCACGTTAAATCCGTCATGACCAAACGTCCTCCCGCTGGTGTGGAGAGTGGGGTGCCAGCTCAAGTGTCGTCCTCGTCATCTGACCACGGTTCAAAATGACGAGGTCCGTCCCAAAATAGCCCTAGTGTTGCTTAAAACGGGACGTTAATATAACTAAACTAAACTTATTGTACCTCTTCTTTCCGCCGGAACTCTCGAATATGTACTAATTCGCATCAGCGGAACTGCTTTGTAACTGTTAACTGACTAAAACTGTTGTGTGTGCGCGCTCTCTTGTGTTTATTGATTAAACCTTTTTTTGCTCTCTACATATGGAAACAGGGGATAACAGCCATTGTTGCTGTAAATCCCAATATCTCACTTCTTTCAAGTTTCATACCAAAAGGCCCTGGAGCTGAGTTGAATGACGTTTAATTTTTAAATTATACAAAAGTAATGGAGATAGGGACTCAACAGTTTTGAGCTGTAAAAGCTCGGATATGCTGGAGCAAGCTGTCGGTCTTTAAACTTTCACACCGAGCCAACAGGAGGGTATTTCACTTCAACAATATTTCATTTGAGCCATATGTGGACTCAAATGCAGCAGTTCTTCGTTGAAAGTGGAACGTAGGCTCACAATCTTGGGATGATGAAGCCGTTATTTTATTACCAAATAATAGCTTTATAACAATTTAATACTTTATATCACTAGCATTTTAAGTCTTTAATAAACCATTCATTTTTTTTGAAATTTTAATATTACAGTATTATCCCATCAGGTGCAAATCAGAGTACACTGAATTCATTTCTGCACATGAGCTCAAATAAAGGCTTAGCACTGCTGAATGATATGGAAATTTGATTTTAAAAAAAATATTATTTCTTGTAATTGAATTAAATAAAAGATTCCTGCAAAAATTTACATTGATTAATATTTTGGTTGTAAAATTTATTCTCCTATCACAATTAGATGTTTTAAAAACAATCTATTCTCTTTTTACCAATGTAAAATTCAGCAATAGTGATAAAGCCACACTTAACATTTCAATTCGAATAGAAATCTGAATATCTCTGTTCATGATAACAGAGAATAATTTCCTTGAATTCGTACGTTTTTTCTTTGAAATCATCGGAATTGTTTGTATAAAATAACATTTAATATTAATATTCAATAATAATTAATACATTTTCATGAATCTATATTAAAACAGAAAAGTAATAAAAGTAATAGTGTTTTCGTGCTGCCATCTATATGTTATCAAATGAGTGAGAAAATATATAATTATATACAGATTCCAAAAGATGTATTTGAAATAGTGTCTATAATTTCTTCATTCAACGTTTATGGAAATTGTTACCAGTATTTGCATTAGCACTTTTATTTCATCATAATAATAAATCTTCTAGAAAAAATATTTTTGAACATATTAAATAGAACACTAAAAATATATTTTCTAAATTAGTAATAAAATTTTTAGGCATACTTATTAGTTAAAATCTTGAAGACAAATATAATTACGTAAATCAAAATCTTTTGTCAATAAACATATGGGAAGAATCAAAAGGGTCCTTATTAATATAGCCTGACTTCTTAGAACATAACGCCGAATTTTCATAAATTCGGTCAAAAGTAAAAAAGTCAAAAATAAAAAATATTGTAACATTTAAAGTTGATTTTTGAAACATAAGATCTTGTATACTATAAAATATGAATATATACACTTTTAATATAAATAAAGAATTATCATAAATAACAAGCTTTTAAAAATTCTTTATTCGTATTCCATTGTACATTGATAAATAATTATATTAATAGAAAAAAATAGTAAGCATGAGAATGAAATAGAGAAATGTTAATTTTTGAAATTGTCTAACAGCTTGAAAAATGAAATTATTTCTCCTTTTATTATGGAAAATTGTTTTCATATCATGATGATGTTTATAGGCCAGCAAGCACTCTGTCTGTAAATGTGACATAAAAGATGAAAAAAATTGCTAAAAACGCTTAGCAGAGAAGGCTGTTGCACCAGTAGCTGTCAAATTTGGCATGCATTAATTTTTTGAATAAAAATATTCACTGTAATTAAAAGTATTTTCAAACTTTTAATTAATTTTAAAATATTGGAATCTTAACGCTTTCCCCACAATAACAAGCAAGCAAAGTAAAAAAAAAAAAAAACTTTTTTATATAATTTTAAAATTTAAAAAAAAATAATGTGTTTATCGATATCAGTTTTATTTTCGAGCAAATTTTTTTAAATTTCAATAAATTTTGCAAAAATTGAAACATAATTTTGAAATTAATGTTTTTCCTTCATATAACAGCATGAAACAAAATAGCAAGATTGGGAATAACTAATTTGAGAATTTTAATAATCAATAATTTTAATGATTTCAATTTTTTAATAATTTTCAACAGTAAACAGCAAAAAATGTTTTGCAATTTATTGTTGAAAATGAACTTAAAAATATTAAAACATTAGTTCTAATACATTAATTTCATCGCTCACATTTTTTTAGACATTTTAATTATTATCTATAATTTATTTATTATACTGTTCTTTATAACTTCTTTTGGCGAACACTTGTGTCGCCGGGAAAATTAATTTTATTTAATTCCAATTTAATCTCTTCTACATAATCTGATATAATCCCTAATCCTACAAAAGGCTCAAAAATATTTATGGAACGTCTTTAAGATATTGTACTCCATTCAAAATATCGTATAACACCATAGAGAGTATATATACTTAATTATTTGTATACTTAATAGTCTTATAATATTCTGTGCTAATAGAGCAGTACATTGAAAAGTATCCAAGTATTTGTTATAGTTCGTAATCCGTGAAAGTTAAATGCGAGATACAAATGCCAGCATGGAAGCATGTCTCTTGAAAAATATGTAAATTGCATTCGTACAAGTAGCCATTTATATACATTTATTTTTACCTAATCTTCAAATTTTCCTATTGCAATCCCTAATTTCCCATCTTTTAATTAATTCTGTTTAATGGGAAACCCTAATATAAAATTTAGAGAAATGAGCTCAAAATAAATGAGGATATACAAGAAAAAGAATTTAGAATTGTTTCAATATGCTTAGCAAATTGGTCACTCTATTCTGTTTAATGGGAAATCCTAACATAAAAATTTAGAGAAATGAGTTCAAAATAAATGGGGATATATGAAAAAAAAAAAAAAAAGATTTAGAATTGTTTTAATATGCATAGCAAATTGGTCACTCTATTCTTTATTGAAATTTTCATTTCAGTGGAATTTAAGAAAATTAATGTACATCATGTATCCTGTTATTAGCAATTAAACATAACCAAATAAGAATTCGAAACTCATACTATTATTTGTAAATTTAATTGCAAATAAATAATAGATGCATAGTATTTTGAAGGAAGCAACCGAAATTTTTTTTTAGAAGCTAAGCAATTAATATTAATAGAACAAATTTAAATTAAAAGTTTTTAGGGCGGCTGAAAAGTAAAAGTCAAATGTTATTTTCTGAAGCATTTCTTTCTAAATGAAAAAACACAAAGCACATTATTTTGTTGATTTATATGTATAAGATACCAAGTTGTTTTTGTATTTTATTCAATAATATACATATACTTCATGGTACATAAATTATGTATTTAGTACAGAGTTCCGCTTGTGTGCTTTTTTTTATTATTAACTAAAAACTCATAAATCCCTTCTTCAATTGTCTTCTCCAATCAGACCCAAATGAAACTTTCTTTTAAAAGTCAAAGCATTTTTAAAGAACAAAAAATTCTATTAATCTAAGACATGCTATGTTTTCCATTCCAATCAGAGAATCCTTCTACGAGGTTCAGATGTCCTTCCCCCAACAAAATGCAAAAACCATGTTGCGTTGAAGGTTTTTGATTATTACTATATATTTTAAAAACTAGAAGGAGGAATGGATAAAATTTGGAGCAGTGATGTTTTAGGTCTTGATCTTTCAAATGGTTTCAAAATTTTTAGGAATTTCTATTCAAAAAAATTTAACATGAAAATTTTAAAACTAAAAATACGAAATATATTTTCATGTTTTTTAAAAAGCATAATTTTAGTCTTGTATTCTGATTATTTTAATGTAATGAAATATTCTTGTATTTCTTATACTTTAAAATACATTGAGAATACATGAAATCTCATTCAATATTAGGAATTCAAATTTTCAATTGCCTATAATGCATCAACTATTTATCAAAATTACAAAATGGTTTGTATATGTGTGAGTTTAATTTGGGGAATTTATATGATTATTTTAAATCGGAGGTTGCTATTTAAAAAAAACTGAGTATCATTAAATTTAAAACGCCCCTTCTCATTAAAAAAATTTTATAGTGCGATAATAAGTTTCAGAATCAAAAGCGGTGCTTGGATTTTTTTTTCTTTATTATTGACTGTGCACGATTAAACCAACAAAGTATTTTTAAACATGAAATTGTGACATCCAAGTATTAAATCGTGTTTCTGTAATGATTTTCAAACAATTCTGTAAATAGTGAAGCATGAACCTTCCTAATGGAATCAAGTCCCATGATATCATATTGCCACCAAACACATGTGGCTGCATAACATTCGTACCACTATTTGTATCTAACTCGTATTGTATCATACCTTGTTATTACTGCTATTTTTATATTAATCATGTTATATATATATATCAATTATAAATAAAGTCAGTTAGCTCAGACTTGCTTTTAAACCAACCATCTACATACAAAACTGTTCTATTTATCTATTTTCTCATTACACATTGTTTTTGATGGTAATGTTACTTCACTTTCTCATACCTCATGTAGACAGAAAATGAATAAAATAATAAAAAAAGAAATTAAAAAAAAATTCCAATGCACTTCTTTTTATCATATGTGTAAAGATACATCTAAATAGAAATGTGTATACGCTGTTTTTAACTAAACAGCGCATTTAATTCCAAAATATTTTCAGATTTTAATAAAGAACTCCACACCTCTATTTGCCTGTTTCAGTCTTAATTTTCTATGGCATGGACTGGTAGACTTGGGAATCGATCGCTTTACCCACTTAGAATTTTATGACATAATATATTTTGAAATACCAACACTATTACATTACTATGAAAAATATTTCAAAAGAACAAGCATCAAAGAAATTTTATTACAAAAATAATTTATTTTAAGATTTACTTCAAAATGACTAGAGTGCATCAGTCAATGAAATGAAACAACAAATATTCAAAACAATTTTTGAAGTTAATGGATTTCGGAATAATTCAAATATAACAAATTAATTGTAAAAAAAAACAAAACAACAGATTTAAAAAACACTCAATTTAATGATGACAAAAAACATTCAATATGATATTTTTATTAAAAATTGGCATACTCATAAATAAAATATAAACCTTCATCTTGCTATTTGCAACTAGCTATTTGTAAGACATCTAAGAATGAAGAAAAGAATTAATTATTATGCAATATTTCATAGCATAAAATTAGAAAAATACGGTCAAATTTTATTTTATAAAACTAAATTTTTAATTTAAAAGATTTTAAGTTTTTGAATATAAGTAAATTATTAAGCAGAAAAATCCACCATTAGTCTAGATAAATAATTTATAAAATTAAATGCAATAATTTTATCATATACAATAATTAATAAAATTCGCTATTTAATTTTTGTTTTTTTAAAGGAAATTCTGAAACAGGAACATATCCAATATGCACACACTTTTGAATCAAAAATTAGATTTCTATCTATAAAAAAAATCTACAAAAATAATATATCTATTTCTTTAAGAAACAACAGAATAAAATTTTAAAGCATAACTAAATATTTTCATCATTTTTTTTTCTTTCACATTTTTTATTTAAAGGAAAATATTTCATAATGTGGTTTTACAACTGAAATAAGAATTAGAAATCGTAGATTTAAAACTGTAATATATTCACAATGATTCATTTAATTAGACAAAGCTAAAATTCACTTTAAAAATGATATTTTTGCAGTTACTAATCAACGATTTCAATCGAAAGGTTTTCAAAAATTCTCATTTTTATTCATAACTTAATCAATAAAAAAGAAGCACTAAAATGTATAAAACAGTAATGGCTATTAAAGTAAAAAGTAAAAGGCAGAAGTTACTTAAATTATCAGGTTTAAACTTAATCATTCCATGTAGTTGATAAAAAAAATTTAGTATGAATTTCAGCATCTGATATCAAACAAACAAACAATATGTTAATAAACACTGCAGGAGTTTAACTTCAGCTTCAATTAATACGTTTAAATTTGTTCATCATAAGTCCAAACAATGGTAACCTCTTGCAGCAATGTGTAATTCTCGACAAAAACCTTCAGATTTCCCTGAAAGGAACAGTAAAAGAAATCAGCAAATAAAACTAGTAATATAAACTCTCAAAATAATCTGAAAAATTAGTAATATCTTTTTGCTCATTTTAATCTTTGAATGATAAAATATTTTCATAGATTAAAAAATTTATTCTGGTTATTAGAATTACTGTGCTTTACAACATGATCTTATATATATTTTAAGAAACCTCTTGTGGGATATGAAAATTGGAAATTTAATCATGGCAACTATATAATTACAGAAGTAGATCAAAATATTCAGAATAATCAATTTAGTTACTAGCAATTTGCACTACTTGTTTTCAGTGACGTAGAAGTTGTAGAAAGCCTGAAATAGGAATGCTTACACCGCTATCTACCGTCTAATGACGGATAATCTGCCAATAAATATGAAAAATCAACGGCAGTGATCTCCCTATTAATATTCTTGCATATTCTCCAACAAAAACATTATCTTCCTTCCACCCACATACAATAATGAACCTTGGGTATGGCTGTAAATGCCCCAAGTGCTCAGATTTTCAATTCTACTCATGAGAGTAGTGTGCTTCATAATATAACAAAGAAAATCGAGAAGGCTAGAACAGCCTGATTGAGTAGGGCGTTGGACTCACATCCCTTGGGTTGTGAGTTCGAACACCGCCGGCCAAAGACTCTCCGTGTATACAGTGGCTGGTGCATGTATAAATCTGCCGTGGTCATTAAGTTATCCAATCACTCTCCTTCTAAGTCGAAACAATACCACTGGGATTACTATTTCAGAGGTGATTGTTCTCTGATTCAGGTCTAAATTACGATCTATGGATGAGTGAAAGAATTGCATGAATGAAGACCACCCAGTATAAAAGATTGTGACACATGAGTAGCTAAGTCGTACTCTTAGAACTAGATGGCGCTACTGAAAACAAAAGAAGCTAAAGTCTCGGCTTAAAATCGCTGACTTTGCCAGCGGGTTTGTCTACGACAAGTGCCATAAGAAACAAGAAAATCGGCAGTTATGAATAAATAGCACGGCACTGGCAAATCGATCTTCGGCGCGAATCCTTACTAAAATAAGAATATCTGACGTTTTTTTTTTTTTTTTTTTTTTTTTTTCAATTAATTGCCGGCCGAAGTACCAGAAAATCAAAAAAAATTTCCTGACTTCTTTTTTCTAAACAATTGAGATCAAAATTTGACATGGAATTACAATTGCGGTCAGAAGATCAAATAACAGATTTTATCTTATTATGTTATTTGAGTTGTTGTGATAACCTGTATGCGGAAAATTCAGACAAATAGACAGGAAACTTCTTGTCGGATACGTTCTCAAATTTGATACGTATCTACGTTTTTAATACTACGCCTTGTATCATATTTTATTTATCTAGCGATCAATAATTTGTAATTAAAGCCTTGACTTATTCTGGGACAGCCGGATGGACCGATTTGCTTTGAATGGATTTCATTCAAAATTTGATAGAAATTGTAATGAAACTTCTTCTAACTTGATGCGGACTGAATGGCTTAGTGGTAGAATGCTACGAACAGAAAGCGGCAGTTCGTATATGACTGCAGGCAAGTTGCCTAAAAATTGTTTTGTTATTGATTTACTTTCTGTTATTTCTCGTTTGTTCTAGAATGTTCTTACAATTTCTGTACCTGTCTAAATCTGGAAGAGTGTTATCTTTGATTTTAGTTAACACATGGTTTATCTACTCTAAATTCATCTACGTGACAATATCTACGAATTCGGGGTAGAATTCATACACTAAATTTCATGTGTTTAATTTAGAACTTTTTTATTTATTTATTTATTTATCGTATTCACAAATAAACATAATTTTAAAAATATATTTTCCGAAATCAGTGAGGTCTGAAAACTGGAGATTCATGGAAATCTCGAGTTGGAATTTTTTGACGATTATAATACTATATACAGGGTGCAGCAGAAAAACTAGGACAAATAATTTTTAGTATAACTTTATTAAAAACAAATAAATTAACAAAGTATAACAAATATTAATAAGAGCAGACTTTTACTAATAAATAAATTCAATTGGTTTCAAAGTGGCCGCCTTTTGCAGTAATGCAGAGGCGCAAACGCTTACTGAAATTTTCAGCAATGGGACGCAAGCCGTCTACTTTTAAACTATCCCATTCGCACCGAAGCCTTTACTTTAGAGAGTCCAAACTTTTGTATGGTTTAATGCAAGTCCTAGACTCCGAAATGGACTATACACTGTAATCCATAGGATTGAGATTCGGCAACTTTTGTGTCCACTCTCCAGATGATATCACGTCCGTCTTGCACCAGTATTATGTCTTTTCTTGGTCTTGTCAGTCGGTGCGGAGTTTTGTTGAAACGTCAGTTTGCATTGGCGGAACGCTTTTTGGCCCACGAAAGTACAATAGCATCTAGAATGTCTCCCTGGTACATTTTTTTACTTATTTTAACACCCTCATCCACAAAAACCATAGGTGTTTTGCCGTTTGCGCAACTTTCGCTCCAGACAAAGACTAACTTAGGATGTTGGCGATGTTCAACAATTACCGAAGTGCTTGGAGTGTCTACAGACCAGATCCTATTGTTCTGAGCTGGTTGGAGGGTAAAGAGCTTCATTAGTGAAAAGGAATCTCTCTCAGCGTTGACATGCAACCCATCTCAAAAGTTTTCGGCATCTTTGGAGCCGCATGGATTTGTTTTCTTTAGTGAGAAGCTGAACTTTTTGGAACTTGTAAGACTTTAGTCCAAGCTCTGTTTTTGTAATTCGTCATACTGATTGGTCACTTATTTCCTTTTCGTTGGCGATTTTTCTCAGAGAAGCCCAATACTTTACTTGAACTCGCTTTTTGATGGCCTTACGGCTATTGAAAGCGTCCACCGAATGCTTTCGTTCACTTCCTGGACTTTTACCATCATTGCCAAGTTCTTTAAAAAGACAGATTGACTCAGACAAAATTTGCCGTGACAAAGTAAGCAAATGTACTAATTCACACAGCCGTTTTCCTTGCTAAAACAACTCTAAAATAGCAGATCTTTTGCTTGACATTGCAAAAAAAAACAAACACCCAAAACAATACGTAAACTAAAAGATACATTATAAAATATCTTGCGATTGAAATGGTAGTCAAAAAGAAATGAATACAAATTAAAAAGAAATTAGTTCTATTCTATGATGCAATCCGAGTTTTTCTGTCGCACCCTGTTATCTTATAATTTTGTATACTAAAAAGTAAAAATCTGAAGAATAATGTTCTGAAATTTAAGGGATGGCAAATTATAGTTTAAACAAGTTACAGTAGTGCAGGCTATACTTAAACAAAAGTACTCCAAAAATAATAGTTTTACAAAATTCAGGCTTTATCTACTCCCAAACCCCTAATATTAAGGAGCTTTCAAGGTAGTTGCCGTTTTCATAATCCACTTTATTTATATATCCGAAATTACACTTTAAAATACTATCATCATAAGAGAAAATGAAGTCTACAAAATAGTAGGTGGTTCTAATAGCATAAACATTATAAAAAATACTTAGGCATGGAATTATCAGAAGTTACTTTCTTCACACTATTAAATAAAATTATTTAAAAAAACGCTCAAATTAGCAATAAATTAAGTTCCATTTGGAAAAAGAGGGCCCTTTAAAACATAATAAATGCATTTTCTATTATTTCTCTAAACATTTTACTTAAATGTTTCAAATTGGCAATGTTTAGTATTTCACATTATTTCTTTACTAAATAGTAGCTGTTGTATTCTTCACAAACCTTTGCAAATATATAAGATGTCGCTTTTCCATTGACTGTTACATCGGAGGGACCGACAGGTATTCCATACACTCTAAACTCATTCAATTGCATTGTTGTGTTGTATCCACGATGACTGACAGTACTTTTAAAGGAGTTCTTAGGGAAAAAACAATGACAATATTTAGCAAGATTGATTATTTCACAAGTATCACAAAAGAAATTTTTTAAAAAAAACTGAAAACAAAACCAACAAAATTAAAAATAATAGCAAATAAAGTAATAATTCTGAATAACGAAACATTCAAATGAGATAAAAACATAAACACTTAGTAGAAATTTGCAAAACTAATTGTGTTCACATCTTTTTCCAGTGTGTTTTAAATTAAATTCCAGTGATTCATAAAGATAATGTTAATTAAATTCTTATGAAAATTTTGCATTAAATATGGGAAATTTTGTGTCAATCAAATAATATTAACCTTCTGCAGTCCTTGATTTTATTAAAGTACTGATAGCAGGTATAAGAATACTGCTTAATTTATAGAATGATATAAATCAATCTGAACAAATAGAAAAAATACAACACAACATCAATTTTAGGAAACTAAATCAAGGATTTTATGTCAAGTTTACAAGACAGTGGACTTCAAAGAGTTGGAAATCTTTTTTTCAGATATGAGTATATATTTTTTTCTCTTATAGTACTAAAGATTTTCATATCTGTTTTGCTGTCAGCTAGTATTAACAAAATTAACTTATATTTTTCTTCATTTGCATTTTACAGAATTCATACATTATTTATATATATTTTTCTTAATATTAAGGAAGATTTTTATTTCAAGTGAAATTAAATTTATGACAATTTTATTACCATTTTGATAAAGTTTAGTTAATTCAATATTTAATGAACTATTAAAATAGGCAATTCTTCAAATTTGCAATATATTAAAATAATAAAAAGAAAGAATTTAACTAATCCATCATTCGCCCTTTTAAACTGTGTAATGCAGTGATAAATGCGGTCAGTTAAAATATGAAAGGGACAGCAATAACTTTCACAAGGCAAATTTTCCCTTCATATTCTTCAACATTACTAAACAAAAACAATTAATAAAATTATTTAATATCATACTCTTTCACTTCATTTATCATTAATTAAAAGCTTCTTGTTCTTATTTATTTTCAGATTTCATTAATTGATATAATTATACCAAGAATTAAAAAAAATTATGTTATTGAATAAATTATTAATTATTATTATTACAATTAAAATTATTTTATTGCATTTAGTATTTTATCATTATTTATAAGTTATTTTATTTATTTTAATATTACTTAAAACATACGTAACATTAAAATTAATGTTCAAAATATCAAATGCTACTTACACCTTTCGCAGAAAACTTAATTTCATTGTACAATCCCTTTTCATAAGTATCTATAAAAGGAATCATTTATAAATATCTTAACAGGAAAAATAATATGAGAAATAAGTTTGAGACATTTTTCAGGCCTGAATGCATGACGAAATTCACACCATTTAATAAATAATTATAGCCTTGTAAGTAAATTAAATAAAAAAATATTAATCAACTTTAAATAATTACATTTGAGTAAACTGTAATACATTGAGTAAACTGTAACTTATAATGATGCATGGAAATATACCAGATATTTACCTTCGCCTAACCAGATTTATTTATCAAAAAATATATGTAATAATTAATTTAAAAGAAAATCAAATAAAATTTACTCCAGTGTTTTTGAAATTGTTTTATTTATTAAGGGTTCGAAAAATAGTCATCAAGACTATATAGAGGAAGGGCATGCTTTTTTCTATTAAATATTTAAAACAAGAAATTTATTATTGTATATAGTTTTAATTGATAAATCTAAGAAATAAAATAGGTTTAAATTTGTAAAACTAACAAAGAAAAATTCCTGAAACAGTGAAGAAAAAGCAAGTACTATCATAAATGTACTTCTCAACAGTTGCTGAGACAGTACATTTCTCAGGATCTAGAAACAATTTTTATAAACAAATGGTACAATATTAATTAGCGTATTTCTCCTCGTACGCCATTAATTTACTTACAAACTGTTAATAGAAACTAATTTGTCATCTAATTCTTATTGGACTGTTTATAATTCCATTCATTTTTATTTTTAATATTTCAGATTTATAGTACAATAAATAGGGATAATAATTTATTTCAGTTGAAGGTACAAATATTTACATTATTATAATATTGTAGTTTTTCAAAGGCTTAATTTTGATATTGTCTTGTTTCTAAGAAAGAATCTTTTTTTTTTTTTTTAAATATCGCTAACATTTCAAAGATAATGTTGTAATTTAGTTAAATTAGCATTATACTTTGAGGCTACAAGAAGATTACAATGAGAGAAAAAAAAAATCAATTTTGAATCTAAGTCAGATGTCCAGAATGGCATGACTTTCGAAATTTCCACCCCACAGCAGTTGCAGAATGTTCCACTTTAATGGATTAACACATGCACCAATCCGAAGTACACTCAGTGGATATTCAAATAGAGATCTGTGGTTTAAACTCACAGTTCACTGGCTGGTCCCAAAACTTAGACTGCCATCAAGCCACTACAGATTGCATTAAAAATGAAATAATATTTTAACACTACATAAATAAAATTTCTATCTTTTTCAACTTTTTAATAATTTATTTTGGAAAAAGAATTATCTAGGTCAAAATTGTTACTTTTATTTGTAATATAAATAAAATACATTGTACATTTATTAGCACAATTTCGATCAGCAATTTTTGCTCCAAATTCATCTCATGTCGTCGGCTATTATTTTGCAGTTGGATGTGGAACAATATAAATAGATTTTATTAAATATTTCTTTTTGGTATGATAAATGATGTCACAATCAATATATTGTTACAAAATTTTTCTTCTACAACAAATACCGCTAATCAATTGTAATAGCGCAGCACATCTAATTGCTATAGTTCAGCAGCTTTCTTGCTGTCTAATCCTCCAAGACCTCTACGTGTCGGCGACTCCGACTCTCACCACACACCGCCTCTTTTTACGATCCACACGACTTCTTCCGATACACACGACACGATTTCTTCTACAACAACTTCGTAGCGAGACGTTGGAGTTTAAGGAGAGCCCGCTTCCGTAGAAGCTATCTCCTGTAGATGGCAGGAAGTTGAGGAAATTAACTTGGCTTTAGTGAATGCCATGGTCTTTCTATGTCAGCAGCGTGAGATGACTGGGCTGTTACTGGCGCTACTCTGCGAAGCAGAGTAGTCCCCTGATGACAACTTCGTAGCTTCTGAGTGCCCGTCTTTTATAGTTCCGGGAGGCGGGGCTAGAATCTTCTGACCAATCAGGGCGTACCTGGCTGCATCTCGGTTGTTAGTGGATGGATCTTGAAAGTTCTCGAACTTTCCGGTACTATCCATTTAGTCGCCAAACTCGCCAAATTTATCGCCAAGCCGCCAAATGCTCGCCAAGTCTGTCGCCAAGCTCTAAGTTCATTGATCTCAGCACGTACAGGACCGATCGTACAACGGTCTTTCTTACGATGACTCTATTCGTGCCGGGTAGCAATATTATAGGTTCGTAACAATATGTAACAGTAAGAGAACACATTGGTAAGTAGTTTTTGCTGCCTTTTTCCTTTTAATAAGCATATTCTACATGCTCTAGTTAGATTTTTTTTTTTCTAAATCTAAGTATTTTAGCTCATTAGAAATACTCAAGAACAAATCATTGTAAGGATCTATTGTAGAAATACTAGAGGTTGAATCACATATTATACTACAGACATTGAAATCTACATTCATGTGGAGTAATCAATAATACTGAGTTTAGCAAATGTGAGTAGTCAAGTGAATTCTCTCTTTGGAGGGTTGGTCTCCAACAAATTCTCTGAGCACTTTGTGATGTTGTAGTTATTTATTACCAATTTACTATTTTTTTGCAGACTATGTATTTTGTTGCCTGCATTTTTGTGTAGAAAAAAAGTATCATTATCCTTTAATGAGCCTATTGGACATTTCCCTATAAATCCACCTATGTTATTTTGAATTTTTTTTTTTTTTTTTTTTTGCAGGCCATTATGCTTTTTAAGAACATGCTGATCCAATGATGCTGGCATGAAAGGACAAGTTTACTTATAGTTGGTAGGCAACGTTTGGGAATGATGGTATGAGTTAACTAGTAATCAGTCAATAATGCATTATGATGTAAAACAGTTGAATGTGTAAAACATACCTAAAGAGTCCCCATCATCCCAGTACAATTCACCAGTGGCTTCTTGATTTTCATCTAAGACAACTAACAAATCAAAAGGATTTTTGCGGCTGTACATAAAAAAAAAAAAAAAAAAAAAAAAAAAAAAGACATCAACAATTAGCATATAGTAGGAAGTGAATAAAATGTTTCTAGTGAAAAAAAAAAATCAACAAAACCTAGCCATTATTTCAATTATTTAAAATTTCATGTCAGTTCAAATTTAATAGATTTTCTGCAATAATTTCAAATTCAAATGCATTTAATTGTAAAATCATGAAAACTATCCAAACTAACTATTTATAAAATAACTTGAATATATAATTCACAAATTGTGTTGAAAATTTTCAACTAGTTAGGTTAATAATAAACTAACAAAATGACAACCTAATTTATTATTGTTTGCTCAAAAATAATGAAGTAATAATTAAATGCAATTTACTAGTTCAGTTTTTTTCTTTTTAAATAGATTTTTTATTTTAAAAAATGTGATAATATACTATGGAACAATTAAAAGTTGATTAATTTTGATTCCTATATCACTATACACATATTCATAGTGCAAATGAAAAGCAATGACAAATTTTTTTAAACTTTTTAAATCAAGCTTTCTTAGTCTCTCTGCCCCAATGATGTAATGTCAACATTATTTTTCTCAATAAAAGAATTTAAAAATATATAATAGAATTAATTTACATCAATGTTTTTATGTTATTCATATGCATGTGTGTGAATGTGTATGTTATAAAGAATTAAAAAAAAAATCTAACTGAAAAGTATTTAAAATAAATGATTTTCACCTTTCAGTAGTAGTTTTTCCTGTGAGTTGTAATGGTAAGATATAACCACCTCTTATATCTACCTTCACTTCAGTAGGTTTAACATGCACACTTCTATATTGGCCCTTGCTAACAAACTTCTCACCTGAATAGAAATCATACCACACCCCTTTTGGATAGTAAGGAGTAATTTCATCTTTTCCCTAAAAATAGAAACATTATTATAAAAATAAAAATATTGCACTATTTTATCTGATTTCAATATACAAGTTTTATAACAAAATCTAATTTATTTCAGTTTAAGTCAGACAAAAGAAATTACATGTACATATTAATAAACAATATAATTTTCTAACTTCAATTTTTAAAATGCACAAGAATAAAAAAAAAAAATATTCTGCACTCAAAATTTTCAAACAATACTAAATAGAATTCTTATGGTTATTAATCATGGGAAACTGTAAATAAATCACGATTTACAAAAGTTTTGAAAGAAATATAGTCTAATCAAAAGAACTGGCATTCGATTGATTGCCAGTTATTTCCAAGACAACTCAAAATAATTTCCTCTCATAGGAAGAAAATAATCGAAAGAAGATATAAAGGACCCCTTTCTTATAGTGCATTATCTACTTATGAAGTAACTAGTGCCAAATTTGGTAGTTCCAGATAAAACAGTTTGTTCTACAGAATGTTTTGAACTATTTTTTCATCATAAATGTGAAAAGACATAATTTATTAATAACATGTCAGCCTATAAAACATCATGTTAAAACCTAAATACAATTCAGAGGGATGCATGAAGTTTATATATTGTAATGCTCTATCCATGTGTTAATTAATTCATTCAATTAAACTATTCAGATAGATGATGCTTTACATATTAGTGAAATAGACCAAAAAAAGGCATACAAGACAAAATTTTCTGTATAATGCCATAAAATGCAGGCACAATGAGTAATGCTAGGAGATTGACAGACTGACACAATTTTACATTTCATAAATTGAAATTAATTGATTTATTGCTTTTTACATACATGGCATAAGCCAATAATGATAAAAGATTTTGAAGCTCCATACATATAATTCACTCGAGTCAATGGCTACAAATATTCTTAATAATGTGTAGTGTGAAATGAATTACTGTGTGGCCGAGGATAATAAATTTTATAACTAGGAAAAGCTTAAGCAGACTTCTGTGCTGCCTTCAATTTTTTTCCTTCTTATAAATGTCTAACAGAAAATTATAGTCACTCGTAATTAGAGCAATCTTTTTGAATTATTCAATAGATAAGAAATGAAATATCAATATGTAGAAAATGTAAATGTGCATACTTTACTTAGACAAAATAGTGGGAATGGTCTGCCCTAAACTTTCTCATGTACTCTCTAAAAAATGTATTTATACATTATTAACTGCATGCTGCTGATGAACAATACGTATGCATGAGACCTTTGGCAATTTTTAAAATATTAATACACAATACCTAGAACATCGAATGTGTATTTTGAACACATTTTTTCTGACAGACTGAAACCAAAATTTCACACTAAGTTACAGTTGTAGTCATAAAAGGATTGAGATTATAATTATCGAACAGTGAGTGTTCTTCAGTTACCATTCAGTTTCAGTTTTTTAGTTGAGTATTTCACAGTTATCTCATTTACATGCTTGTGAAAGTACAGAATGGCAGACAGTCACCCCCTTGTCAGATTGATTCCAAATTTTATATGGATTTATATCACAGATGTTAAATCTATGCACAGAAATTTATGTTTTGTAATCATTATGTTCCCTTATACTTAGACAGCTGGACAAGTAGATTTCATCTGAATGGATTTTGCTCAAAATTTGAAAGAAGTTCACAAATTTAGTGTAAAGACCATACACCAAATTTGATAATTTTGTCTCCAAGAATTTGAACTATCGAGTTTGCAGACAGACAAATATAATTCCAAAAATGTGCTTTTAGGATTCCGGGAGGTTTGATACGTAGAGCTCCATCAAAATCTTGAGTTTGAATTTTTTGATAATTACAATACTTTGTAAACTTCACATGTAATAAATGTAATAAAAAAATCAATAAATTCATATTTTATGATACATAAAATTATAGGGAATTTAAATGATTTTGATTAATAAGTAAAATAATATGAAAAAAATTCTTCTATAAAATCATTACCTTATAAAGAACTGGTGAGATAAGTAAAGCAGGTCCCCATAAAAATTCTTCATTTAGGTTATAAACATTCTTATCACTGGGAAATCTAAAATTTAAAAAAAATAGATATATAAAACAAATACATGTCTAATTTTTTTTAATATAGATTTTTTTTCTTAAAATAAATTAAAAATGAATAGGATGATAGATGATAAAAATTAAACCTGAATAAACTTTTTATCTTAAATTTGAAAAAGTTATTAAACAAGTTAAGAAGTAGTCTTATAATAACATCCAATTCAAAGTGATGTCACCAAGCTTGCAGACCTCTAAAATAACAATTTTATTAACAGTATAAGAAAAATAAAAGAGAAAGGCAATAAATATAGAACAGATTCTTTGATATCAGGAGACAAAAACTCCACAAATGATGAAAATGCAAGATTGTGTTACTAAAGTGAAAAAATAAATATAATAAGAAATCACACCAGAGATTATTTTTAGAGTTTCTAGAATAGATTAATCAAATTTCTGAGGAAATATGTAGTAAACCTATGAACAATTTTGCTTACAAACATTGTATTGGTGCAAAAGTATGTTTAATTACTCACTGTACAAAAAAAAAAAAAAAAAAAAAAAACATTGGAAAGGAAGTAGGCAGAAATTATAAATGTAAGCCATGAGAAGACAACAGGCATTATAAAAATTGGTTCTTCAATTAGAATTTCAAATCAATAATCAAGCTGAACCTAATTAGAATAATCCAACTCACTGATTTCAAAAATATTTAAAATAAATTAAAATTAAAAAAAAATTATAAAATAAAATTATAAAAATAATTATAGAAATTATAATTATAAAATAATTATAAATTATAAAATTATATTAAAATTATAAAATAAATAAAATTTAAAATTTGTAGAAAATTATTAAAATTATATTTTAAAAAATTTAATGCTTCCAAATCACAAGTTTTTAAAGGTTGAATTATTCACAAATTATCAATCAGAATTGAGAACAAATTTGTTAAAAATTAATACAAATTTCAATACATATCAATTTTAAATAAATAAAAATTACTATTATACTATACTGAATAAAGAATACTATTATTGAAATTCACATTTCTGGATAGCTCATTTGATTTCGAAATCAACCCTTTTGCTTACCAATGCGATAGTAAGTTTATCACTTTTAATATGAGTTTTTCTATTTTCTTTTTAAAATAAGTATTGTTTTATTAAGTATATTTAATAAACATGCACATAACGTAATGCAATCAATTTTTAAACTAATAAATGGAGGAAGAAATATCAAAGAATTTAAATATACATTAATAACATATTTCATGACAATTGCAAAGCATACAAAAATTTATGTGCATGTCAAAAAGTTTTATATAATGTTTAATGAATTGATTAAGTAAGACAAAAGACAAATAATTCTTCATGTTCAAGTATGAAAAATAAGACATACTCAAAAAATACTGGTCTCACAGTAGTTTCACCAAATGCATGGCTGCGATGAAAAAGTGTATAAAAGTATGGAAGCAAATAATATCGTGTATTTAAATTATCTATAGTTGCTTTCAAAACATTTCCATCCAGTTTTGCAGGATCTTGTTCCTGAAAGTATAAAATCAGTTTTAATATATGAAATAATATTTTAATTCATCATTACCTTTGAAAAGGGTTTTTAGAATAAACATTTCCAATTTTTAAGCAAATTTATGGTTGAGTGAGAATTACTATTGGTATAGATGCAGTCTGAATACTAACAACATTTTATAAGTATTCAAACCATTCCATTTTCATAAAATATTTTTAATAAATAAAATGGAAATATTGCAAATTTTTTTATGCTTCAAATAACATTTAGTTGAAACATAAAAATTCAACATCCTGTGATTCTAATTATGCATATAAATTAAATAATTGTGTAATTCTATGATAAGTAACAATATTTTGTTTTGTCTAGCATGTTATAGAAAGACCATTCAATGGAAATTACACAAAAAGGTAGTTTTATCATGGTCAGTATTATAAAATTAGATAACATTCATCATTCACAAAGAGCAAAGTATGTATGCGAGAGCATTTTGTTCACTGTTCAAAAATGCATACAATGTGAAAAATCTCTTTAACAGCTCAAACAGAAAACAAATTATCAAATTTATTAATGAGAAAAGTAGAACCAAAAATATTAAGCTCCAAAATCATTTGTGTTTTATTCATATATAATAAAGTTTTTTTAACCAAACTACTAATGTATGTACAATATTTTGAAAAATAAAGCAATATATATTGTTACGAATTCTGTAAATTGGTGTAATTTGTCTTATGATAATGAATGTTATATGTATCCCATTGTATTTCAATAGCAAGTCGCCAAATTGGCGAGATATTGGCTCATTGGCGATGTTTTAGGCAACTAATTTTTGCCGCCAAATTTGGCGACATTTCGCCAAGTTTGGCGACGGAAGTTGGAAACCTTGGCGACAGAGAGGATTTTCTAGAGGGATCCTGATTTCTTGAATTCTCTCCAAGGTTCTGGATTTTTCTAATATGACATAACTTCCTGTTAGTGACGTCACTTCCGGCAGAGAGCATATAAAAACAAGCACGAAAGATTAGGAGTGGTATTGGAGCCTTAGACAGCAAGCAAGCTGTAGGCTGGTGACTGAGCTATTGAATGCGCAGTCTTCGTTAAATAAATAGCTTTATTTATTTATTTTTAAAAGGATTCTGCTTATTGAATTTACTCTAAGCACATCGCAGGAAATTCGTAACAAATTGGCGTCAGAAGTGGGATCGAATAGTGAAGATAAAGGAAAATGGCTGATCTTCATCGAGAATCTCTGTCGAAACTCACTGTGGCCGCATTGAAAGACGAACTGTCGGCGAGGAATTTGCCCACATCAGGACTGAAAGATGACTTGATCGAACGTCTTCGAGAAGCTCTTGAAAGAGAGCAAAGTTGTGGTGGTATATCCGACAACGTTGGTGAAACGAATGAGCAGAGTAAGAAAGCTGCGGAAGAAAAGCAGAAGGAAGAATCCGCATTGGAAGACAAATTAACGCAACTTTTGTCATTCATGACAGAAATGAAAGCTGGACAAGTTGAAATGAAAACAGAAATGAAAGCAGGACAAGTCGAAATGAAAGCAGGACAAGCAGAAATGAAATCTGAGATGAAGCAAATTAATAACGCCGTGAAGGTAGCCAATGCTAAAGTAGAGGGATTTGAAGGAAGATTAGAAGAAATGGAAAAGAAATTTGAGAAATTGAAGCAAGAAATGGAAGTTCAAGTTACTGAAGAATCAAGAGAGTCCTATGAAACTCCTCAAGAATTTGGATTGGCTGCTGCAAATCAATCTCAAAATGCTCGATATATGCCTGTTGTCAACAGACCCTGTATGAAATTACTGCCGTATGACGGACAAACATCTTGGCAGGTGTATAAGACGCAGTTCGCCATTGTCGCAGAAGCTAATGGCTGGGATCCAATTACCAAAGCTCGCCAATTGGCTTCTTCTCTCCGAGCCGAAGCTGCAGATATACTGAGGACCATTCCCGATAATGAACAGTTAAATTTTGATGCTCTTTCAAGTGCCCTAGAGTTGCGTTTTGGCGAGAAATGCCTGAAGGATTATAGCCGACTTCAGTTAAAGACTCGCCAACAAAAACCCAACGAAACCCTTCAAGAGCTCGCAACGGACATTGAAAAGCTGTCCCACCTCGCCTTCTCCGATTGTCCTACTGAAGTAAGAGAGACTTTAGCTGTGCAGTATTTCGTCGATGGCGTCAGAGACGTAGAAATACAAAAAGCACTACGAATGGCGGAAACTAAGGATCTGAAGTCCGCTTTAGTCCACGCGATCAAGTTTGAAGCGGCACAACAAGCATCGAGAAGGGATCGTCACTTTATCAGAGGTGCGGAGGTGAAACGAGATGAGGATCCTTTACTTAAAGTTATGACACAACTGTTAGAGGAGTTCCGGGGGATGAAGCAGAGGTCTGGAGAGGAGACAGGCAAATTTAAAAGAAACAACGCCCGTTGCTGGAAATGTGGAGCAGAAGGCCATCTCCAAAGGCAATGCCAGGCTCGCCAAGATCAACGGCCTAGGAGCCTGTCGAGGAATAATACTCAGGAAAAACTAGGTAGTGGCGGTCTCGCGGGGCGGAGGTTGCCAGAGAATGAAAAGCCCCATTTTGAAGTGTTACAAATTTCATCAAGCAGCGAGAATGGACTGTTTATTGAAGCGAATGTAAATGGATTTCCGTGTCGAATGGTCGTTGACACAGGGGCCAATGCCACCATTTTGCGCCAAGATTTAGCACAACAACTTGGCGTAAAAATTCTTCGGACACCGCCCTGCGTTACCCTTCAGACCGTGAAAGGGGATAAAATCCCCATTATTGGCAAGATGCATATAACAATTAAGTTTGGAAATGTGTTATATGGCCATACCGTGTTTGTAGCCGAAATCACCGACATTTTTATACTCGGTTTGGACTTCTTAACAAAACATAATTTTGTAATTGACTTTGAGAATAATGTGCTACGCTCAAATTCGGAAGATGTAGCGTTATTCCAGTTAGGAGCTGTTGAAAGAGAACCGTGTCATCGAATAACTTGTAAAAGTGATATTACTATTCCAGCTCGAATTGAGATGCTTGTAAGAGGGGCCGCTGAGAAAAGTCAAAACTTTCGACATGGTCTAACTGAATTTCCGGACTCTGAAAATTTTCCAAAAGGTGTATTGGTTGCTTCCGCACTGGTAGATCTTTCGAAGGAAACTGTACCAGTCAGAGTTGTTAATCTAACTGGTAATCCTAAAACAATCAGGAAAGGCGGCGTATTAGCAACATGTGCTCCAGTCACCTGTATACAGAAACATCCCGAAATCATGTCGAAAAAGCCTTCTAAAGAACTCGAACTGAATCTGTTGAAGCCCACTGAATTGAATGAGGAACAGAAAAGTGTAGCATGGAAGCTTATTGACGAATACGAGGAACTGTTTTCCTGTACATCTGGTGACCTCGGGAGAACGAAATTGGCTCAACATCGAATTGAAACTGGGAATCACTCTCCTATTAAACAGAATCCCCGAAGACTACCAATTGCTAAGACAACAGAAGTTAAAGATCTACTAAGGGACATGCAGGAACGAGATGTCATCGAGCCTTCGTCGAGTCCCTGGGCTTCTCCCATCGTGTTAGCCCGAAAGAAAGATGGATCTACGAGATTTTGTGTAGACTATCGACGGCTCAATGATGTCACAAAAAAGGACAGTTATCCACTTCCACGAATCGATGACACGTTAGACATTCTTAGCGGAAACAAGTGGTTCTCTACCTTGGATTTGAAAAGCGGTTATTAGCAAATAGAGATACATCCTGAAGACCGTGAAAAGACAGCATTCACGACAGGAGGACAAGGACTTTGGCAGTTTAAGGTCATGCCGTTTGGTCTCTGTAATGCACCAGCTACCTTCGAACGCCTCATGGAGACAGTGTTGAACGGACTCACTCCCGAAGCTTGCCTTGTTTATTTAGACGACATCATCATTGTAGGGAAAAGTTTCGAGGAACACCTCAGCAACCTAAGGAGAGTATTTGAAAAATTGAAAGAGGCCAAATTGAAGCTAAACCCCTCCAAATGCAACTTATTCCGTCACGAGGTGAATTATCTGGGTCACATAATTTCTGCTGATGGTGTTAGAACTGATCCACAGAAAGTGTCAGCTGTAAAAGACTGGAGGCGCCCTAAAAATGTGCATGAGCTTAGAAGTTTTCTCGGTCTGTGCACATATTACAGAAGATTTGTTAAAGGATTTTCTTCAATCGCGAGACCTCTCCACAGGCTGACTGAAAACAAACAGAAGTTCTTGTGGACAGACGAATGCGAGGAAGCATTTAATAGCTTGAAGGCGGCTCTAACATCGCCTCCCATTCTAGTTTATCCGGATCCCGAAAAGCAATTCATTCTTGACACGGACGCAAGCCATGAAAGTGTCGGAGCAGTTTTATCCCAAGAAATTAACGGCCAAGAACATGTCATCGCATACTGGAGCAAGTGTCTTTCAAAGCCTGAAAGAAATTACTGCGTCACCAGAAAAGAATTACTGGCCATTGTAAAAGCTGTTGAGAACTTTCATAGTTATCTTTACGGTCGGAAGTTTCTGCTCCGAACGGATCATGCGTCCCTGACATGGCTTTTAAATTTTAAGAACACCGAAGGCCAGATAGCTAGATGGATTCAGAAACTTGAAGAGTACGATTTCGAGATCAAACATCGCAAGGGGTCCCTTCATGGTAATGCTGACGCCTTATCAAGAAGACCATGCTCGAATGCTTGTTCTTACTGCACTACAGTCGAGAAGAAATATGACATGATAACACCTGTCATTCGTCAAATAAAGGATTCGGTATCGACACAAATAGACCGTTGGAGCGATAAAGAAGTCAGAGAAGCTCAACTTACGGATCCCGACATAAAACCTATCTTGGAACTTCTTGAATCATCTAGCACTAGACCCAGTTGGCAAGATATCTCCAGCTATCGTCCGGATAGCAAACGCTATTGGGCTCTCTGGGATTCACTCCATATTCGTAATGGTGTATTATACAGAAAATGGGAGTCTGAGGATGGCAAAACATAAAAATGGCAATTAGTACTCCCACGATCAAGAATACCGGAAGTGTTGGAACAATTACACAGTAGTCCAACCGGAGGTCATTTTGGAATATTGAAGACCATCCAAAAGGTTCGGGAGCGGTTTTTCTGGAGCAAAGTAAGAGATGACGTAGAAAGATGGTGCAAGTCCTGCGATGCATGTGGGGCCCGAAAAGGACCCAAAACACGATGCCGTGGAAAATTACGGCGCTATAATGTAGGGGCACCATTTGAAAGAATCGCGTTGGACATCTTAGGGCCTCTCCCACGTTCAAATGATGGCTACAAATACATCTTAGTTGTCAAGGATTATTTTACCAAGTGGCCCGAGGCTTACCCGATCGCTGATCAAGAAGCTACAACAGTTGCCGAAGTATTGCTGCAGAACTGGATTTCTCGCTATGGGACGCCCCTTCAGATGCACTCTGATCAAGGCAGAAATTTCACTTCTGCTGTATTCAAGGCACTTTGTGTCCTTCTTAAGATTGATAAGACACAAACTACCCCCTTACATCCCCAGTCAGACGGCATGGTTGAGAGATTTAATAGAACGATCTTAAACCATCTCTCTATCCACGTTTCCATGAATCAACAAGACTGGGATCGGAAGCTTCCTATATTCCTGCTTGCCTATCGAAGTGCCGTCCATGAAACCACTGGATTCACTCCCTCCCAGATGCTCTTCGGTCGTGAACTCCGTCTGCCCTGTGATCTCCTGTTTGGGCGCCCTCCTGATGTGCCTTCTTCTCCTGAAGAATATGTCCATGAACTACAGGAACGTTTAGAAAGTGTGCACGAGTTCGCCCGTAATCGGATCGACATCGCAACGGAAAAGATGAAGACCAGGTACGACACGAGAGCTACAGGACATGAATTTCACGAAGGTGACAAGGTTTGGTTTTGGAACCCGATTCGACGAAAAGGACTTTCTCCAAAGTTACAGACAAATTGGGACGGTCCATATACAGTCCTAAAAAGACTAAATGACGTTGTGATTCGTATCCAAAAATCTAAGAACTCAAGGCCTAGGGTAGTGCATTGTGATCGGCTGGCCCCTTATTTTTGTAACTCTAGGGACGAAACTAGCTGATCGAAAGAGCCACTTATATGCTTGTATGTAACTGTGTACTGTCGACCATTGTATATACTTGTAAATAATTTTTACCTATTCAAGGATTGTACTGCCCGGGACGTGCAGTCCTTGAGAGGGGGGCAATGTTACGAATTCTGTAAATTGGTGTAATTTGTCTTATGATAATGAATGTTATATGTATCCCATTGTATTTCAATAGCAAGTCGCCAAATTGGCGAGATATTGGCTCATTGGCGATGTTTTAGGCAACTAATTTTTGTCGCCAAATTTGGCGACATTTCGCCAAGTTTGGCGACGGAAGTTGGAAACCTTGGCGACAGAGAGGATTTTCTAGAGGGATCCTGATTTCTTGAATTCTCTCCAAGGTTCTGGATTTTTCTAATATGACATAACTTCCTGTTAGTGACGTCACTTCCGGCAGAGAGCATATAAAAACAAGCACGAAAGATTAGGAGTGGTATTGGAGCCTTAGACAGCAAGCAAGCTGTAGGCTGGTGACTGAGCTATTGAATGCGCAGTCTTCGTTAAATAAATAGCTTTATTTATTTATTTTTAAAAGGATTCTGCTTATTGAATTTACTCTAAGCACATCGCAGGAAATTCGTAACAATATATATATAACATTTATTTTTCTGTGAGATGATTCTAAACTAGTAAATTTTTGTACTTCCGTTTGCAATTCAGAAAATATACCAAATTACATGTATAATATATTTGAGACTTCATAAAATTCTATATAATCTTATTTATTCAATCATTTTAGAATTCAAGATTAACAAATTACAAATTATCAATATGATTTACAAATCATAATCAGCAGTTAATTAATTAAAATATGATTCAAAGCATTTTAATATCTTAATTTAACACTAACTGATGAAAAAGAACAAATATGTTTGCAAATTCAAACATTTAATCTCAAATAATTTGTTTTGTAGAAAAAATTTTTTTTCAGCAAGATTTTTTTTTTTTTTTTTTTTTTTTTTTTTTTTTACAAATTGCCATTTTTTCCTGTATTGATACTTACCCCTTACACATACATGGTGAACAAATTTTTCTGACTGCGATTTGAAAAAATAAAAGTTTTTATATATGTGCGATTTTCTTAAGTGGAATCAAAAGGTGTAACTGTTAGTAGCCAACTGACCAACCTAGTAGCATTTTTACTCATCTCTGTTAAAGTATCAATAATATACAAAACAACATAAGCTTAAAATTCATTCTATTGAGCAGCATTTATTACTTTTTTTACGATAAATGGCAAAAAAATTATTAGTTATTCTCTGATTTTCTTTCATATTTTAAAATAAGGATGCCATTTATAAGATACAATTAAAATGTATTGCAATTATGTGCTATGCAACTAATGTTCTCAGTTGAAATCAATAAAAATCTTCTAAAAAAATACAGAATAATTCAACGAATTATCACTATTGCTTTTAATTTTGGCATTTCACAAGAACAAACTTAAGGAATTTAAATAAAATGATTTTTTTTGTCATGTTATAATTGAAATAATTATCCATTCATTAGTGCAATATTTTTCAAGGTTAAAATATTGCACTAATATTTATTGATTTCGATTTTTTTAATTGTTCTTAGTCACAATAGCTTGTATGTAGCAAAAATTACTTATAAATAAATTTAAAATTTTTCCTGTGCAAAGAGATAAGTAAACACAATAAATAAAAAATTACATAATGTTTTTAAACAACATAAATAGCAATATGGATATTAAAAATAAACCTTTGTAAAAAGGATGCCCTTTTTTTTTTTAAGAAACTTTACAACATAGTGAAGAAAAATTGAATTTATTTTTGAGAAAAGTGTTTGGTGGATTTTATCTAAAATTAGAAGTAGTTCTTCAATTTTCATTCAAGAATCACATACCAAATTTAAGGTATATAGCTCATCATATTTTTAAGCAAGCAGTTATAAATCTGAAATATAAGTTTAAGCATACATATATCATTGTTAATGTAAGGATGATATGGCAAATTTCGACTGTATAACCCATTACATTTTTAAGCATATAGATGTAATTATTATTATTATTTTCTTTTTTCAAATTGGAGCTGAATGCAAACTACTGAAGTCTGACAAAATTTTGGTTAGGCAATGACGATTACAATACTTAATCAATGTATTCTTTGCATATTATGCAATAAAATTTGAGCACGAATTTAGTATAAATGAATTAAGATTTTGAATTATCTTGTTAGAGATAAAAGCAATGACAGATTTCAAACATAATTCGATATTTTCTTTTCTATTCTATAAAACCACATGTGATTTTAAAAGATATATTTAATTGAAAAATTAATATTTTCTAGTAAGTAATTATAGTTTTGCATTTGAAAATTTTCATATTACAAACTTTAAACACAGGACATTAAAGTTCATGTATCAATATAAACTATATAAATAATTCATTTCTTGTTTCATTTGTTCATTTTTTCAAAATAAAGAAAAAAATAATCAAAGCTATTTTTTACTTGAATAATTATATGATATGTATCATGACAATTAGAAACATTATTTTAAAAGCTTTTGATAAATAATGATAGTAAATCTCATTTTAGTTTCAGAAAAAGGTATAAAAAGTGTTATTTCTCACATACTATAGTGTCATAATCATTATGATTTCTTGAAAAAGGGTAAAATGCTCCAAGGGCTTGCCATCTTGTACACAATTCATCTGATGTATTTAAACGAAATCCACAAATGTCCGATCCAATCATGGGCATTCCATACATATTGAACAGTAACATTGCTGGAAAAGGAAATAAAGTACTATATACTATTAAAAAAAGAAGAAAAAAAACAGAGAGGAGAAGAAAAAATATGAAAGGAAAGAGACTTTCCTTCTGTAGCTTTCACAAGTATTATTTTTTATTATCTACTTTGCATTGATGTAATAAAGACAGGGGGGTTTCTCTTCTTATTTTCTTATGTTTCTCTTCTTATTTTCAAATTGAAACTTGAGAAGCAAGGTTTTCAAAAACAGTGATCAAGTTTTTCTAAAAATATGTAAGTTTTACAAATCTGCTCTCTTTTTTGTCAAAAAATTTCCAAGTATAACTTTTTCATCTAAAAATTAGTCAAAAATTATTTTTAAGACTGTTTTTAAATTTTTCCATTAACGTTAGACACATAACTAAACTTGTATCGTTAAGACTATTTACCAATCAAATTGGAATGATGTAATGAGCAGTTTTTTCACTATGCATACATATTTCTAATGAATATTTAAACTCTAAAATTTTTGGAATATGCACTTGTCTGCAGTGCATATTGAGATACAGTGTGCAATACTAACTATTACATTAATCAAAATTAATAAATTCATGACATTAACTAAAATAGCATTCCATTATAGTATTAACAAAGAGAGTATTTTTTCGAAGTTTGTATTGAAATTAATAGAAATTTCTGAAATTAACATGAAATAACAGAATTTTATAAACTGACACAGAAGCAAAAATTTTTAAATTTATATTTTAACATCTGATGCTCATAATTTTGAAAATGTAAAAGAAATGAAAATAATGAAGAATTACAGGGTATAGTATACCGCATATCTTCCCAATTTGAAGTAATATCTCCACTCCAATGCCCACTGTGTACACCTTGTCCAGCAAAAGATGCACGAGAAATTATAAAAGGTCTTTTCTGTCTAATTTCTTTCAGGGCACTGAAAATAAGCATTAAAATGATATGATTTAATGTAATTTAAATATGTCTTCTACATTAAATTCTCCTTTTCATCACTGAAATAATAAAACAAGCATTTATAGATAAAATAAAAATACAAAAAAAGGTTGTTTAAAATTATTATTTAAAAAAATTATATACTATCACCATTAATAAAAATGTCATTTTTTGTTACTTTTTTTTCCTTATAGGGCATGTTTTGAAATAACTGAATTTGCATTTTCAATTTCGAATTTGAATATTTAGAAATAAAGTAAATAAACAAAATTTTGTATAACTCTACTTATTGAGATAGAATTTACAGAATCAGTAGTCAAATTTTATATTAAAAAGTTAGTATTTCATAGGCACATTTACAAATAAGTATTTCATAAATAAATCAAATAAGAAACAATATTAATGTAGAGACATGTTAACTCTGACTCGAAAAACAGACCTCTACTAACCGAATTATATATGAAATCAAATATTTCTCACGCGCCCTAGGGGAAAGCCCGGTTGAGATTAATGCTTAGAGATGGCTCATATTACAAGAATCACACACTAATTTAATATAAACAAATTTAATGAACTGGGCAAATGGCTGGGCCATTTTACATCGATTAACGCTGTCGATGACGCGAGGGCCGCCAAGATGGCGCTCCATACACCACATTAATATATTATTTTTTGTAATAGAAATATGTGTTAGAATGGTGTTAACTAAGTTGGGCAAGACAGTATGCATTTTTACATAAACAACATAAAATACTTCAAGTTTCTGAGAGAATTTCTCATAAACAATGAAATTATATTATTTAAAATGTTTTTTATGCAAATTTCACATGAAAAAATCTTATAAAAACACCTTTATTGCACAAGTAAAATTAATTAATACACTATAGTTAATTGTATTCCAAAAACACTATTCAATTCTTTAAAAGAAAAAATTTAAAACATAAGAAAATAAATATAAAATATAAAAATCATGCTAATTTTATTAACTATGTAAATTTCTGTTTCTCTTCAGAAATTATGCCATCTCTTTCAATTTGTTCCATTTTCTCGTGAATAACATTTTTTTTACCTTCAGAAAAGAAAATAACTGTTTACTTTACAAAAAAATTAGAAAATTTAAGCAATTAAGAAAATATTTAGAACTTTTTAAGCATTATTAATAAACTAAGGTAAAAAACAACCAAAGTGTGAAAAAAAGAAACATTAAACCACAATTATATGCAACTTCATATTTGCATTAGATGCTGAAAGGACTGAAATATGTACAGAGAGATAGATAAATAGATAGTCATAGATATATAAATAAAAGTATGTATAAAGGATATTGTTTACACTAACTAATTTGAAAATATCATCAAGGTTTTAGGGAATACATATTAAGGAAGCAATTTTTAAATAGTATTGTGATAACAGGAATGCCACCTAAACATTATTTCAACATGACAACATTTTGTTTCCACCTGAACAAGTATACAGGAAAAAACGATTTTAAGTGCAACCAAGAAGAAAATTCAAGATATTTTCCAAGTCAAACATTTGACAATGTAACAATTTAAAGCCACACAATCTCAAATAATAGTTGAAATTATATATTTTAATGATACTCTTTAGAATTATGGATTCAATCTCAAATGGTTTGTTAAAATAATAAGAGATATTTATGCATGTCTTCTTTACTTCCAATGTCTCCATAGATAAAAGAATTTTGGATTTGGAAATAAGCAAACAGTTTGTACAATATTGCTTTTAATAAATTTTATGCAAAATACTTACACAGAAAATTTAATTAAAATTCAAAATTTTTAAATTATATTATTTGTCTCTTACTTAATGTGCAATTTAAAATGAAATATAAAAAATATATGCTCAAAAATTCTGTATATAAATTAATAAAACTTTTCTGCATATTTAATTCCATTATCAAAGGAATTCATAACAACTTTGCCAACTGAGATAGGTTTTTTTTTCTATATTTGTTGATTTATTATATTCTCCTTTCATCTATCATTCTGAAGGTTATTGTTGATATTTATGTTACTAGATTACCACTTGTTTCAAACTGATTTTATTGATTAGTTTTTTATTTGAGTGTTCATAAAATTATGGATACAGAAGATCCTATTGCAAGGGTACAAAACTTTTAATGTTATTATTTATTAACATCTACAGTGTATGATAAATAATTTTTTTATATACATAAGGTACTTAGCATATGTGCATAATATTTTTTACTACATATTGTGTTTCTTAATCGATCGGAAATACTTTTTAAAGAATAACAGCTCATCTATATGGATACATCATATAATAATAAAATAATTTTTTTAATTATAATTTGGAAAACAATATTTAAATTATGTTAAATGAAATATACATTAATAAAGTTTTATAATTATGATGTATTACTCCAATTAAAAACAAAACATGAATAAAAAAATATAAAATAAATCAATAAACAGCACTTACTTGAAAGTAGCTTGTGCCTCTCGGAAAGCTACTAAATTGTGTTCATTGTAATGAATAGTAGAATGATGTTTTGCTGTCATACACACCGTCAATGTGCGTAAGGGATAGGGCCTACCAGGTAAATATTTAGGATTTTCAATTTCATTGTCCGGACACCCATGCGAAGACCCATTCATAAAATTCAAAGGTTCATTCATATCCTGACAAATTAAAATAGTCAGTGAAAAGCAATTTGTCAAAGAGAAACACCAATTTTGTTGCAATCGAATAACTCAACAGAAAAATCTTATAAAAAATATCAATAAGTCAAGTTAAGATTTTTAAAAATAAAACTAAGTATTTTGAAGTTGAAATTTCAGAATAAATACATCTATCATATCAGTTTTAGATTAAATAATATTTTATCATCCAATGTCACATTATTAAAATTTGCTAATTATATTAAGATGAATTTATTATATTAACACAATAGAAAACTGTTTTAAATGCTAAATTTTGAAACAAAATTGTTAATAAAATTATTAGAACAAATACATTTGAAAATTCAGTTATAGTTTGAAAGAAAATAAGAAAAATAAAGATTGACAAAAGAAAAGTAAATTTCTTAGAATCATATGAAAGAAGATTAATGCTTTTTTTAAGTAAAATAAAAAATTTAATCGTAGTTTATATAATTTACAAACAATAAGATAAAATAATGTATATTAAATAATGTTTGCCAATACCATTATTTCTATTGTCTTTTATCAATCATGAATTGAATATATAAAGGGAAAGAAACTTTAAAATACTATTTTTTACAATTAAGAATACAAAAAAAAAATGAAGAAGTTTGCTCACTAGCCATGCTCCATCAAAGTTCAATTTGGAATGAAAATCTTTAAATTGCTTTGCCCAATAGGAAGGGGTGGCTGGATTACTAAAATCGGGGAATACAGTGTAATTGGTATTCCACACCTGAAAAAAAAAAATCAAAATAAATGGAGCGAAATATAAAAGACCTTTAACTAAATTTTTTTAAAGATTTATTCAGATTTTAGTAAATTATACATTAATCAGATATAAAGTAAATAAATTTAAACAAAAAAATTGTAAATATCAAACAGAAATATCTATTGACAATCATTTACAAAGATAATTAATAGTTGTTTAAATAAATTATCCTATTAGTAAGGGTGAAATATTAACTAGATCAAACATATTTACAGATATACAAGGAATTAGATTTATTTATCAACTGAAAATTACAAAAGATCGATTATATTAACAGATCAAATGCATATCAAAGTATATGAAAAGAAAATTAACATTCTGTCCTTTCAATAAAAGCAATTTAATTATCATATCGAACATTTAATAATATATTGATCAAGTAATTTTTATATTATGAAAGATTCAAATTCTTATTTCAATAAAGAACTACTGAAATGTACAAATGTATAGTTTTAACAGAATTTGAAATAAAAAGTTTTGCTTTAATTCAAGTGAACAAACTATTCAATAATTAAAAGTTAGAATTAAAGAAATTCAAAAATATATCATTTATTTATTTAATTTTCTACTAGTGTTCATCTTCTAAATGTAATGGAACATATCCATCTTAGTGCAATAATAATATATTTCAGAAGAAAAAAAAATAGAGTTGAACAAATCTTGAAAATTACATCTCTGTTTTTAATATATGATGTGATATGATGATGTGAAAAAATGTATATATACGATGTATATATATGATGTGAAAAAAAAAATAATACAAATGCATATAATTATTTACTTTTATTAAAACTTTAGGAACTGTGTACTAGCTCTAGAATTGTTCTGATCATTTAGCTATGTTTCCCAGCTAGGATGTGTGTTTCAAAATTCGTTTTGTCTAACTCAACACGAGTATTTAATGATTGAAAAAGTTGCCTCGTTAAATAAGAAAATTTAAATTAGATAACTATTTAAAATCAATTATGGGTATGAATAAGAACAATCAGACATACATAATTTGTTGAAAGTGAAACAACAGAGCCAAACTGATAGCAAATAAATTTTGAAGTGCTTTATGATTATAATAAATTCAAGAAATTTAAAATGCAATATAGATTTTTATATCATGTTATTTTCAAATAAAAATTATTTTTAATTTTCTTCTCCTAGGTTCTTATGATTCTCAGTGACATAACTTGAATTAAAACCCACACTTCTTAAAAACTCAAACTGCTCAAAGACAAAAATACCTTAAACACATTTCATATAAATCAAACTCAATCAAAAGATAGGAATACATCTCTTGAATTTCACATTTTATTTTAAAGTGTATCTTTAAAATGATATCAAAATTATGTAATTCTAAAAAAAATGATTTTATTGGAATACTGCTTGATCAATCTGTATTGAAATTGACTTCATTCTTAAAATGACTGAATAGAAATACACACACATATAGACCACCAAAGTAAATGAAACATTGTATTTACCACTGCTTCAATATCTGAACCATTAACATCTTTCAGAAAAAGATTTTCCTTTGCAGCATCATCATAAGGAGGATAGGTATCAGGTTCTTCTATATTAGACACACCAGGAGACTTGGAAAAAAAAATATAATGATAATCTATATTGATGTTTTCAATAAAAACAATCATAACTTTTACAGATATGAACTTCTCAAATGCTTATAATGCAAATTGTTATACAGTTTTTTTCCCACACATTTTTTAGTTTCTTAAGAAACAAACATACTTTTCGCAGTATAAATTTTGTGATTCATCATATATTTATTATGCATACATAATATTTATAATAATATGTAATAAATACATAATATTCATTTAATTTGCTTTTTTTCAATGTATATATATGTGATTTCAAGTTTCTAATTTTTTTTAAGGAATTTTTTTAAAAAAAATTGTGAACAATAAGGGGGAAACATTTCTCTTATGGATTATGCATAGAAAATTGTTTGCAAAACAAGTAAATAAAATAATCTAGTTCAATGTACAATGGTTCATATAAATATAAAAAGCAATATAATTTTTAAAAATTCTAAATAAAAATTATTTTTGTTAAGAAATTAAATTTTTCAGTAATTATAATAGAAGGCATTTTGGCAGTCATAACTTCATATAATGCATTCTAATCATTTATTTCAATTGCTATGATATTTTTCAGAGAGCTTTTCCATCTGACTGCTTTTAAATTAAAATTTCATAGCAAATGTGCTAAATATAGAAACCTTATACTTTCAAACATAATATTTCTAACTAATTTTATTAATTTTTTTTTTATTCTGCTTGATGAACTTTATCCAGCTTGGTATACTTAGCAAACAATATTTTATATTAAGCACAAGCAGCTTTAAAAATAATTATAATATCCATTTATTTTAATTTTGTACAATATCCTATTTTAAAAATATTTTAATATATGAAATATATAAAAATATGCAATACATAATTGCTATGAAACAAATATCTACTATAAATATTTCTTTAAAATATTTTAAAAAACAAAACAAAATAGAGAGAAATCTACTCTTTCAAAACTTACAAACATTCCTACATAATGCATTCCTTTTTTATGAAGATCATCAACAAATTCAGGAAGACCTTTAAAGTTTACAGGATCATAAGTAAAAGTCAAATGTCTGTTCATGAAATCAATATCATGCCACTGAACATCCTAAAAATAAAAATAAAAAATATGTATACATTATTTTTGCAAAATGAATGTTTCAAAAATATAATTGTATTAAGTACAGTCAATGATGAATTAAATTAATATGAAAGGAAAGGAGCTATGTCTCATAATATCTGGTTTACTATTACACTTCATAAAATAGTTCTGAATTCCACCCTAGCATATTTAAAAGTAAATGATATATCTAAAAAATTTCAAACACTCAGAAATTAACATTTTATATGATCAAAATTAATATTTAAACAAGTTATTTAATATCTTGGGTACTTTCAAAATGTTGTCACTAATATGTTCAATGGTAGCTTTGTACATGTTGCAATATGAGTGGCTACTGATTATAACAATGTTTAATAGAATACATTTATGGGAATTTCTCAAAATTCCATTAAAAACCTGTTTTAAAAGATACACACTTTCAATAATGCATATTTCATTTATGAAAAAAATAAATATATAACCAATATTATTTATTTATTTATTACAAATGCACAGAAGATTGGCTATGATGCCATTAGATCTCTAGCCTTCCAATATTTCTGAACTATATTATTTTATAAATAACAAAAATAGAATTAAAAATATTTTTTTAAATTCATCTTTCTATACAATATTAAATTTTTAAAAATAACTATATTTGCAAAATTTAATGTACATTACATAATAACCTATGAAGAAATTTATAACACATATTTATACAAATTAAATTTTTCTTTATTGAGCTAGAATGAAATATTAGTTGCAACTATGAAAATGATTTGAGTTTTTCTTCAATGTGAAATACAAGGTTGCAAAATATGCTTTAAACACATCTTAAAAATTCATGAAAAATAGAGAGAAAAAATGGTATCATTGAAAAGATAATTTTTTTGAGATTTAAAATGAAATAAAAGTTACTCTTATGCTCACTATTCTGGAAGTTAATTCAGAAAAGCATCAACATTTTTTAAATATATATAAACCAAGTTTGATAGTGAAATTTTTTGGTCTGTAGAGTGCCAACACATACAAAAAAAAACATAGTTATTGTTATCAGTAGTAGAGATTTTATTTTCCAAACTAGAAGACATTCAGAGTAATTTTAAGCATACATCCGACATACTAAATGAAGACATAATGCAGCTTTTTAGCTGATTTGTTTTCAAATGTAATTATTTGACCAAAGAATTGGAGGCAAAAAATTTCAAAATAAAAGATAAAACCTTCAATAAAAGAAATGATAACATATTTCTATCTAAAAATATGTTTTGTGTTTATTCATACCTCTAATAAATTTAATTTAACTATCAACAGAGTAAGCCTAATAAGTAGTGAATTTTAAGCAATTCATTATAAATGGATATTTAAATCTCAGAACGTGAACCATAAAAAATGGCCAATTTTAATAATTTGGTAATTTCTGAGATCAATAATAATAGTGTTTCATAAAATTCATATGAAAATAAAAATTAAATCTACACTAAATTTATAAATAATTTTTAAAGTAATTGCTTTTAGCATAATTTTTTATATTACTGGAAATATATATAAAAAAATATGCAACTTGAAAATTACTTTTAAACTAATTCTTACAAAATTGCTACAAAACTATTTGAAATACAAGGTAATAAATGTAATAATTTATATTTTAAAGGTATACATTAAAAAAAAATAGAGGAGTAATTAAAGAAAAAAATATTAATTTCAAAAATGAAATTTACTATAGGAACTCCTTTATCTAAATTTCTCTGCAATGTTTCATTTGTTTTAGCCAAACTGCCATATCCATATCGACAAAGATGGAAACCTAAACTCCAATATGGAATCATGAAAGGACGACCAACAATGCCAGTATATTGCTTAACCACATCTGCAGGGGTAGGTCCCAACATAATAAAAAGATCTAAAATTCCACCAATTGTCCGTAAACTTATTGCAGGGGCTGGCTGCAAAACAGCATCTAATAAAGAGAAAAATAATAATGAACATTAATTTAAATACTAATGAAATAAGATTTTTATACACATTTAAAGTATTGTTTATTTTTATGAAATATATGATGCAATAGATGGTTGTTAAGTTAGATTAATAGCTCATTTTGAAGCTTTGTGAAAACAATTTTGGGAATAGACTTTATAATTTTGAAATGTAGTTAGATGAAGAGAATGATAGTCCTGTTCTCCAAACTAACACTAACACAAACTAACCAAACGAACAGAAGTTTGGAACTAATAAAAGCCTTAAAGTTAAACTGTAATCTAATACAAGCCAGTGAGATAACAGAAAAAGAAATATTTAAAATAAAAAAAAATCAGAACAATAGAGTTTCTGCATTTACAATTTTAAAATATTATTTACATTCAATTTTTTTTTTAAATACAAATTTATTTTATTCATTCTGGAGGCTTTTTATATGTAATTAAACTTCAATATGATATCAGTTTAAAGCTTGCATTTTATAAAATTTAGCCAATTGAAAACACAGATTTAATCATTACTTTAAAATTATCTCAAAAGAAATAAAATAGTATCAAATAAATAATAAAATATCATAAATGTAAATTTAGTACTCAGTAATAAAAAGGAAAATGCAAGAAAACATTGAAAAATTATGTATTTCTAAATTACAGTATAACATGATTTTTTTAAAGTATAACACATTAAATTTTTTAACAATGATTTAATAAATACTAAAAATAATTTTCAATGAATAAGGTGATAAACACTGACAAACTAAATTATTAATATGTGTCCTTTCTGACAGTAACAGAATGTTCAGAAAGTATTTCTTTTAAGAAACATTTTGCTTACAAGACAAAAACTGAAAATAAGTAGCCTTCATATACCAAAACCTCTGTATTAATAATCTAAATGAATTTAATAATTCAAATAATAGTTAAATATAAGAGTTCAAGACAAACAATGTACTACTTTGATTTCTCTGATCGGAAAATTAATTCAAATACTAGGAGGAAAGTTTCAGACCAGTTTTTTTACATACAATTTTATTAGATAATTAATTGTTGCATTACAAGAAATTAGATTGATTTATTTAGTTGAGGATCTCAGCATAAGATATACTGCAACTAGAAATTGTTTTATTTAGTTGAGGCTCTCAGCATAAGACATGCTGCAACTGGAAATATAAACAAAATATTTATTGCTATCATTACTATTGCCACAATTTGATGTTTTGCATTTGAATCATATAATCACATAATGTAATATAGTAATTCTTAATACCAATCACTGATATAATTATAAAAAGAATTGCTTAAATAGTCCTTTGCCTATCACTTACCCATAGCATTACTGTTCAATAAGAAGACTCCATTAGCTTTGCCATCATCTTCCAAAACCATATAGAATGGATGACTACCATATAAGTTTCTGTGTGGCTTTCAAAAATAAGAAAAATAAATTGCATTTCTAAAATATAAATCAAAATGTGAACATTTTTATATAAGAAAAAAGAAACTGGTAATATTTTTTTTTTTTTCATTTGTGCATTCATTACTTTGATTATATCATGTAATAAAACTACCTTTTAATTGTATCGATAATTGCATCTGTATTTAATATATCTTGGTTAATGAATGTTAAAACAAGTTCAATGTCACAAATTCAGTAATGTCATTAAAAAATTAATAATAATTTTCCATAAATTATATTCTTAAAATGTAGTTTTATTTCAATAATCCAATTTTAAAAACTTAGAAAATTTGTATACTTCTATAAATATATGTCTAACTGATTGATAAAAAGTATTATTTCAGTAATCTGAAGTTATGATAATTACTTAGACCAATTGAATCATATGTTACCAAACATCCCAAGAATAAAAGATCAAGAAATCTTACTAGCATTGTTTTAAGACTTGATGCTATATAATACCAATATGAATTCTGAGAATAATGATTTGTTGGTATAAAAACATAATGTTATATTGTTTAAATCCTTAAATTGTTTTCTTCTTCTCTCCTAATTACTAAGTGTAGTGAAATTAAGTCTTTTTATATATTACTGTTAAATTTTTAAAAAGGCATTTTCAATTAGCAATATTTGTTTCAATTAAAAAGCAATATTTGTGGTATGAGTTTTTACCCCAGAAATAGCAAGTTAAGAACCCTTAAATTCTAGAATCTACTATATAGCATTTTGCATTTACACATAGAAATACAATATATTATTGATGAATATGATTCCAAATGTGTTAAAAATCTACAATTTTAGCATAAAGACAATATACAAAATTTCATTCATCTAGCTTATGCTTTTTAGTTATGCATTCATATGCACATGCAGAAATGTAGACACTGTCACTTCTTCCAAAAGGTATATGCCAAAATTAGATAAAATTAAAGGAAAAGATAAATTCATATATAAATTAAAAATAAATCATGGAAAATATATAAAATATGTGAGTGGAAATAATATATTGATAGTAATTTACCACTGGTAAATCTCCTTGGTTAAATATTGTATATCTTGCCCAGTTAAAGGATCGGAGAAGTCCTTCCTTTTGTTCCCCTAAACCATACAGATTTGTTGAAGAAGTTGAAGATGACAGATGAAGAAATTGGTCACTGAAAACTAATTGGGTCAATTTTGTCCTGAAGCTGTTAACAGAAAACAGAATAATATTTTTAAAACTAAATTTATTATACAAGAATATTAATTATTTTGTTATCTTAAATGCTTTCTTCATCTCCAAAGAAATTAATTTACTATTAGTAGGAGATAATTCCATCCATATAATATAAAATATTAAAAATTATAGAAATTTTAAATAAATATGGTTATAACTGTTCATTAAAAACACAATACAGTCATACCAAAATACATTCAAAATACAGTTATTGCAAAAAGCATTTAGATATTTAAAAAGATAATATAGATATCAAAAATTATATTTACAATACAAAAAAGGTGGCAATCTTGGTTGAACAATCACTTCAAAAATGACATAATATACTAAGAATTCAGGAATGGTCAGTGTGACAAAATAATATCCTTTTCTTCAATACTTTTAAAAATTTTGATCAGCAAGCTATTCTCACATTGAATTAATAAATGTTAACTTAATATCAGAATAAACATTTTATAACCCACACAACCCAACCTACCTAAGGGTGTAAATTTCAAAGATTCAATGGGGGAAAAAAAGAAATTGCAAAATCACACATATATATAAAAATATTAAAAAATAATAGTCCAAACTGGTGAAATACAAAGAAGGATAAAGTTTGTGCATTTTTGCATTGTAGTGTTGAAAGCAAATACCATGAAACTATGGATTTATATATTTGATACTCAACAGTACAAAATTTTACACAGAGAAGACGATTATAATTCCTAATGTTAGAATACTAAGCACAGCAAAATATTAACATAAAATGTCAGAAATAATTTAAAAATATTTAAAAACACCATCATGAGAGCAATTTATTAATTTTTTAGACTTCATTTGTAGAGGCATTCATCAAAATTCTGATTATTTGATTTATGTAATTTAAAAACGAATAACTTATTGAGCTATTCATTTTTGAATTTAATTGTGTTCCTTTAAATTTTATTAAATTTAAAAGAACACACAACTAAATGCATATTAAATATTAATTTATTTAAATGTGGGGGATGGAACATTTGATCTCTTTAGTAACTTTTCTTTTTAAAAACTTTAACGCATTAAATCAGAAGAATGATGCAGGGATTAGTCCCAAACTGTTCTTCAACCAATCTATTGTTGAGTCAGATATTTTCCCCCCTCTCTAAATATCTACAAACATATAAATTCTTGCTAATAACTATAATTAAAGAAATTAAGCTTCAGAATATTTCTCCAGTACTAATTATTTTTCAGTTGTTGTGTTATTATTTTCAAAGTTAGAATATTCCTTCCTAATTTGCTTGCACATTAACATCATGATAATAAATGTTAAATAAAATACTGGTTTAAAAAACGAAAAAGAAAAAAAAAATCACAAATACAAATAAATACAAAATAAAGTGGGATAGAATCAAGTAAAAATAATAAAATGGCATTGGCTGCTACCAATTGTTATAAGGTTAAGTAAATTTCAAAACTTCTATTTTGAAAATAATTGAAATAAAAAAATTTGAGAAAATATCATTCACATTCACAATTAAAGAAATAAGTTGAAAGAATTCTTCTAAAATCAAAAGGGATGAAAAACTTACAGTTTAATAAAGCTATAATCTAAAAAGGGCTGAATGTACTGTATTTCATTTCAAATAAACAAATCTCAAAATAATAAGAATGGTGAGAAATGAAGCATAAATGTTGGGGAAGGCATTTTAAGAAAAGAAATATATAATTTGCCAAATTTATTTTTGGATTTTTAACAGACACAACAAATAATGTTTTACTAACATAACTGTTCCTGTAGCTTTTCGTTTAACAGACAGTAATCCATGGTTATCCAGTTCTACAGAATACAATTCATTTCGTTTATTAATTATGTTGTAATGCAAAGGAAAATCAGGTTCAAAACGCTCAGAATCCTCATCAGTCAGCTAGAAAACAAATTTTAAGCATAAGAATAATAAAAATTGAAACACAAAATAAAAAATCCAAACAAATTATACAATCATTTTTTAAATTAAATAAATAATTTTCCTACATGACATTTCAATAAATTTTATTTATTGGAAAATATTTTAACATTTATTAAAAATGAAAGTGAAATAATATCTAGAAAAATAAAATGAAGAAGGAGCTAAATAGTAAGTTATTAATACATCATATAACAAAAAGAAACTAATGATTATAAAACATGAAAGATCGTAATGAATGCATCTTAATCAAATCATAAAATCCCTATGCATAAAAACAGGCTGCAATTTAAAACAAATAATTAAATATTTATCATTAATTATAATATGCAGTAAATTTTATTAATATTCCTTATATGATAAATAATAAAAAAATACAAAAAAATTATTAAACTAATATTCTTTAAGTATACTTAATTCTGGTTATTTATTACTGAGAACTTAGGGAAAAAATTAAACTTAATATGTCAAATATAATTTTTATAAAAGTAGAAGTCTTCAGAATTATTAAAATAAAAAATCCAACAAACCTATTTTCTCTAGGGAATGTGATAAATTAATAAACCATTTTTATTAAAGATCCAACATGAGTAGCCATATAAGAAAACATGAAATGTATCTTAATTAAACAATGACAGTAAAATTTTAAATTATTGTAATTACATTTTCTAAAATTATGTGAACATACAAATAAGAATAAAGTATCAGCTCTTTATTCACATATTATTTTTGTTGAATTATTGATTTCATATATAATAAAAGAAAATTAGATTTATGAGTTTATCATATTCATGGCAATTATTATTATGACAAGGCAATTATCCTTGTCATTACAGAAAAAATAATATTTACTCTAATTCTGAGGGTAGCATCGTCGATAAAGGTTATATTCAAATGAACATTCTGTGCATCGTTTGGAAAGCCTGATGGAATTTTTCGAGTCAAAGTTGTTTCAATGTGATCAGAATCTTTTGTTATGTTTCCTATTTCATATCCAATGAAATTCTTTGAAAAGAAGCACGATGGAACACCCAAATAGGGCGAATTTATTAAATCCAAGTCTTGGACAGTAAGATCCGAAGCTGGTATGTAACAACAACCTCGCTTTAGACATTCTGTTTTGGAAATTGGTCGATCTGGATGGCAATCAAATTTTTCTACATCCGGTACTGAAGAGCATACTAAATCAGGTTTGTCTCCACCTTTATCGTGACTTTTGAAAGATTCTCCGTTTATTAACCAAAATAACAGCGTCCCGATACCAGTACCAACTATAACGATAGCACAGATATAACATATTTTTCTTTTTGTAGAAGTAGATGATTTTTCTTCAGTCGTAAAAGAACTAAAGTTTCCTTTATCCATGTTTGTATTTGAAGTTCAAAAAGATATTAAAAAATAATATCAATCCGTAATCGCTCCGAAATTTTTAATCAACTGATTCTCATCCATATATCAAACAATAGGGACAGAAGACAATGGTTCTCCAATTTTTGAATATTTCTTTGAAGAGGCATGGATTGTGATAAATACAGGTAGAGCAACCCTGATTTATTTTTATCAGTCTTTATCAGCCTTATTATATCTCTAATTTAATATTTACATTTGCCAGCTGCTGTTTCCCCTACAATGTCATTCAGAAATTTCATATCTAGCAGACGAAATTTTTGAACTTCGCGGTCGCAGTCATTGCTAATTACCGCATTCGTTTACTTATCGTGTGTGATCAAGATTTAGCCAGTTAGTAACATAGTGATAAGCACTTAATACTTAAGAAGGTGAAGAATATCTAAGAAATTTGGGGCGCTTTGTGAAATTATTTGAAATTTTTGAATGATATCATATTCAGTCTACTCACAATAATATGCATGTAAACTAACGAATGAAAAAATGAAGAAATTACGTGTATAGCTTTTACTCTAATAATGATATTTAGTTTTTTCTGGTTTATTAAAAAACGATGAAAGTGAGAAGAAATATAAAATGTATTGATGTCAGTGATACAAGTATTAGAATTTAGCTCTGAAAAGTATTCAATCAGCATTTAAGAGATAAGCTATTATCTGTGCGGCATAATGCTCCAATCTACACCCCCCCCCTAAAAAGATATTGTTATCAATGGGATTATATGACAATAATGTCATGGTGATAACCATTTAAAACTATTCTAACTCCATCTTCTCTAAAAACAATGCTGTTTCCTTCGGAAAATTTCGAAATGATCATTGTTCAATGTAAGATATTAACTTTCTAATTTCGTACATTATATAACATTACTATTTTATCATCAAGGAATTCACTTATAGAATCATAAAGGCAGTATGAGCACTTTGTGTAGTCCCTGGGGAAAAAAATAATACATTCTCTGCACACACATATATATATATATATATATATTAGAGATAGGCGACGCGCTAGGATAGAACCTGGTACCTTTTGATGAGCAGTCCAGTAACTTAACAATGATACCAAAACGATCGTTCGGGTAGAAAAGTTGTTAACTGGCTTATATGCTATTCACCACAATATGATTGAGACTGCAAAAAAGTGCCTAATTAAAGAAACATAGAAATTATTAGAATTTGGAATGTTCTATCTATAAATTGCGACATGCCTGATGTAAAAATCGTTCCAGACGGAGTGGCCGTTTCACGTATAACTACCAAATTTGATGCATTGTTATTTCTTGGGTAGAAGTAGAACTTTCAAAATTTTAATTAGGTTTTTAATTTAAAATAAATCAGAATTTTTACGTCCTTCTTCATTAACTTCGCACCATCTTTATACCCTTTTACCCCCCCCCCTCTTTATATTCTTCTAATGTTTCCTCCTATTTTAATAAATTTATAAAAATATCCTTAAGTATATTTGTCAATATATGATGCTTCTCATTGTTTTAGCTTCTGAACTTTGAAGTTCTATGTGACAATCTGATATATATTTTTTTGTATGAGCGTTATCAGTGGTACATAATTTTAAGAGTAACTTTAAAAAAAGAAAAGAAATAAAGCTAGATGAATAAAAATCACAACATGATCATGCTACGATGCTCCCAGAGTCTCGAATCCTTTAAATTCCTTATGAGCATACTACAGTTTTATATATTGTCGATGCTTCAGAGATGATAATGTTTGTGTTATTTTATTGGCAAAACATTCGGTATTTATTTTTATTTCAATAAAAAGATATAACATTTACCAGATCTGAAGGAACAATATTTACTGTAATAAAAATACTAAAAATTTATTAAATAAAAATTTCTATCATTTGAAAATTTAATTTCAAGATATTCGTAAGAATACGTTAATGATACTGATCTTTTAAAACTTTTGTCAAGTATTTCCATTTCCAGAGTTACTTATCTTGCATTAATCTCATATTTCATAGGTTTAAATTTTATTTTTCAGTTTATAAATATTAAAAAAAAGGCGAAAATTAAATCAGTTACGAAAACAAAATTAAAAAATGATTATAAAAATTGAACTATCATTTAGGAATTCAAAGCCATTGTTTGAGATAATTATGACATTTTTTTATGTAATTATTTGTAACTTGGATTTGAAAAAATATATTATATTTAAGAATTTTTAGAGTTTGTGTGACCTGTGGATGTACAAAATGTTTTTTCTGTTGTATTTTATCGCTGATTTTTGCTGGTTAATTAGAAATTTTATCAACTCGTTTTCTAGATTGAAATGAAAGAAATATGAAATTATTTATCTTTTTACCTTTTGGTATATAAAATATGTAAAGAGAAAGTATTGTAACTGTCAGCATTTCGATTTTGATATTTTGATGATTTTTCATGTTTAATGTTTGTCTGTCTTGTGGTTTGGATACAAGCGAACTCAATAACTAAAAAACGCATAGAATTTGATAAGAATATTTTGGAACACGTGTTTATCATCTAAAATGCAGATTCAGAGAAGAGTTTGCAGAGTATTCGTCATGGCTTCGGCCGTCAGTCGATCTGTACTTTCGCATATACTATGTAAATGCACTAATTCAAATCGCAATAATTTACATACATTAAATTTTGTATGTAATTTTGTGATTGCAATTGTAACTCTATACCAATTCTTGGTTTCAGCTCGTCGAAAAAAACGCGTTTAAAATACAAATTCGAATATTAGCGAATAATTAACACAAAGTAAAAACTTCTGCCAACATTCGCAATCTAGATTCCAGGCAAAAGTCGATATTTAACAACCATAGTTTGTTAACGCCATACTTTTAATGTATAAATGTTAGTTTTCTGTAATAAACTTCAAAATACACCATTTTCATGGAAGAAAATAAAAATCTGAGCACTCACAGTTCTGCTCAAGGTCCACAGTTTTATGACTATTGAGGATGGATAACTTATTTTACAGAATAAATAAGAAAATTATGGTGAGACAACTTCCACTGGTTTATAAAGTAAAAAAGAAATATTTATTTTTAAAGTGGTTTCCTGTTTGCAAAAGCAAGCTCTAAGATTTTTATAAAAACTATTTTTCAAAGTTTCCTTTTTTTTTTTTTTTTTTTTTTTTGTAATTTTAAAAATTGCATTATAAAATAACTTATTATTGTGGAACTTAAAATGTAGTATAAGGAAATAATTTCATATGTCTGGAAATACACTTTACAAATGCTTGAAAATGGAAAGACACTGCATAGAAAGGATGGAATCGAAACCATTTCTTTTTATAATTGTTTAATTTATTTGTAGTATTGCTTATAATTTAATCTACTAGAAGGATCTGCAGATGGTGAGGTGATGCATGCACTACACATAATAATGTACTGGTTGAAATAATGGGTTATAAAATCTCAGTGAGTCATCCTTCATTAAGGTGTTCAGTTGTTTGACGAGGAACTTTTTTATAGCAATGTGTTTGATCTTCTCGTTCTGTCACAATATCAAAAATGTCTCTTAAGGTTGTAGAATCAGAGATATCTTGCCTGATAGCTGAGCCTCTGAATGGGGACGGCATTATACTATCCAGTATATTACCCTATGCATTGTATCGCTATGCCAGCTGCAAAATAAGCTGAAGTTCAGTTCTAAACTATGCCACCAAGAAATTCTGGTTTCACAGAAAAAAAACGGGAAAAAAAGTTTTATTTTCATATTGAACACAATAGCAACAGCTGAAGATAATTGCATTTTTTATCTTCAACCGTTTAAGAATTTATTCCGGAATTCCGATTTATTTACTTTATTTTTGTCACATTTTTAATGCATCTTAACAAGGTTTTATAAAATCTACAAATACGTTGATGTAACGATCACAGCAGAATTTTTAAATAAATTTCACTAAGTAAAAGTAATATGTCTTTTCCTAGTAACGATTATCAAAACAATCGATTAACAAAAGAACAATAGCAGAAAAAAAATATGTGGAATTTTCTACTGAAAGCTTTATTATGCTTATAAACAGAATTCTTTTTAGGATTAGTAGAATTTTTTTTCAGAATTTAGATTTTTTTTCTTTATATTTCTTTTACACAGAGGAAAAAGAATATACTATAGTCACTTCGAACAATGACATTTACTACAAAAATCAGGCCGAAAATTCTGCACGATTGTCTTTGCAGTATATAATGAAAAATCGATTTTTAACAATCGGACGTATCGTATAATTAAAAATAAAAAGATAATATTATTATTAGTTATATTTAAATTGAATATAATCAAATTGTAATTAAAAGAATATAAATGACTTTATTGGTGCCAGGCTTATCAACCGCAATTCCGCAGATGATAAACCTTAATATGGTATTTTTTTTTCTCTTTAACGTATTTCTGGCTTAACGTATTTCTCGTTACTCACACTTGAAAGAATGTACCATTGTATAATTCGGCGACGTTTAATCCGGACATTCTCTATAATCCAATAGGTTTTCTCCTTTATGTGAGGGATTAGAAAGAATCTACCATATATCGAAATTGATTACTATAAAACAGATTCAGTCTTCATATCAACCTTTTTTAAAGAAAATGCTTAAAGAAAGTCTTTTCTACAATAGATGGTATATTCATATTTTTATAATATAAAAGTTTCACTTAGAAATAAAATTAAGTAACAGAAACTTAATATCTTTGATTTTTGAATATAAATACCTTATTCAGGTTACATTGATTTTTAATTGGAAATTTTTTTATAATAATATAAATATTTTTTATTCTTATTTATGCAGTATAGCATTTAATAAGATAACCCCAGTTAATAAATCACAGAAAACAATCTGAATAAGTGAAACTATTTTAAAAACAAATTAATGCTGAGATGATTAAAATCAAACACAAATACAATTCGAGGAAGTGTCTATTTAAGATTTATATTTCACTTTCTAATGTCATAATGTACATTTAAATTGAAAATAATATATCATAAATATGACAGAAAATGCAAGGAGTGATCTTCTATAAGACGCACAAAATGTGTTTCCATTACTGATGTCGCAGTGAATGTCAGAAGACTTCAAATCTATCACAGAGATAGTAACATTAGTATTGAGGACTGAACATTTAGTCTTTCTAGCTACACTGTTGACATACAGCATCGCTTCGGTACTGAGCATGTGGACATGGAATGTTTCTCGGAGCCATCTTCGTAACCATTTTCCCATCCATAGAAGTTCACAAGAGCAAATCCATGGATTATCTTCCAGTAAGACACCACCTACAAGAGAACGGAGCTATTTGAATATTGAAAGAATTCATAATATTCCTTATTATATCTTAGCAGAATCCGATATTAAATTATCGGGCATCAACAAATTCAAGCATAATGAATGCGATCGGACATTATTTAGACAAAATATGAACTTGAACTTGAACTATTTTTTTCGGGATAATAACCGAGTAGAAAAAATTTGAAATTGTAGAATATTTTTATAGATTTTTTTCCCCTTTTGCTACGCGAAATTTTTTGCAACGCCTCTCCCCCCCCCCTCCTTACTCACGACAAAGTTTTCAAAAGATTTTTTGGTAGAAACTTCAAAAAAATAATATAATATGGATTTGAAATTTTGGCCAGTTACTTTCTCCCGTATAATACCTAAGTTAATGAAATTCCAAAATTTTTGCACAAATTTTAAAATGATAATAATATTTTTAATTAAAGAAATTATTGCTAATTTATTTTAGCTATTATAACATTTTAACTCCTCAACATTATTTCATTTGCAGATCTTTATTACCTATAACATTCTAATTTAAACTTTTCCTTTTAGATTGATAGTCTTTTCTTCTAATTCCGGTATTTCTCTTCTTCCGAAAAACCGGTATTTCTCTTCTTTACCTCCCTCATCCTGTCTTATGTCTGGATACATGATGTATTGGCATACAATCAGATTCTGAAATTTTACGGAATTTTGGACGAGCAATTATACAACTTATAGAAAAAACGCCATTATATGTATTTTCTTTCACATTTTTGATGTTTTTATTGATAGATCTGTTCTATAAGAACATTCAATGAATTCCAACTGCATAACACAGTATTTCTAGTACTTAAATATTTCTATGGTCCGAAACAACAATACGTTTCCTGAAACTCGGTCTCAATATGTTCCTGGGATCGCGGTGGCTTGTTGGTAAGTTTCGTCTTCGAAACAGAGGGTTCCGGGTTCGAGATCCGATTCCACGAATGCTGATCTGGTGCACGTTGAATCCATCATGTCCAAATCTCCTCCCTTTGGCGTGATGTGAAAGTTTGGAGAGGAGACGCCAGATCAGGTGTCCTTCTCGTCATCTGACCGCAGTTCAAAATTACGAGATCCGTCCCAAAAAAACTTTAAAAATGGGACGTTAATATGATTAAACTAAATTCAATATGTTCCTTTAAAAATTTCATTGGCAAAGTGTACTCTAAAACCCCACGAACAATGGTGGTAATTCATTCTGAATTATTTCGTGTCAAACGCGGAGTAGAAATTTGATTTTGGTATCTATTGCAAGAAAAGGATGTCCTCTCTCAGGAAAACACTAAGCAAAGAGCAATCATACAGTAAAATCATGTGCAATTATGTTTATCATGTGACTTTCAGATCTTGCAACTTCCGAATAACAGTGATGAATTTCTGACGAAGTAAACTAGGCAGCTACCTAGGAGCTGGACGAGCTAGGAGGAGCTGGCTAAAAGGAGGTCTCAACAGATCATAAAAGAATATTTTCCTAATTTCCAGGTAAATAAATTTGTAAAAATTACAAATTATATAAATTATAAATAAAGTATTAGGTTAGTATCAACACAAATTATATAAATTATAAATAAAGTATTAGGATAGTATCAACACTTATTCAAGTATATTTGGTCAGGTTCTAATATGTTTCAATACATTCATTTAGTAATAAGAATATTTAACAATTTTCCTTTAACATTATTGTGTACAAACATGGAATCCGGGTAGCCTGCAGTGATAAGAAATAAATAAAAACACAAACATTTTCACAAAGTTAATAAAATAAAAATTAATCTAAAATAAGACTAACATGTGAAAAATACATTGTAAAATGTATTATTAAATAGACCAGTTTATTAGTAGAATACTTCATATTGTGCACTTCTTAAGGCCACGAAAAATCTAAATCCGCCATTGTTAAAGAAGCAGACCACCTTCGTAGCACACATTTATTATATAATATTGAATGATATTAAACAATATTTGCAATATTGTATAACGCTGTATTGTATTAAAGGATATCATATAATGTTAAACAATAATATACAATATTGTGCAACAGTATGTGCTACCTGGGTAATTGGAAAAGAAATTAATAATTTAAAGAAACTGTCAGGGTTTCATTGATTAATTCCAAAAATGAATTATAGATCGAAACAATACAAATTTGTTAATCAACGTTATTTCAAATTCTGGTAACCTCTTTCGAAACTAATTAAATTTTGCAAATGGTGCAGTTGCGTTTATTTAAATCAAGACAGAAAAATTATTCAAATAGTTTAATGTTTTTTTATCATACCTCCCGTATAATTACCATCACTTTTTTTTAATCTCTTGTTAACACAACACATATACTTATGATATATCCACAATGTTGTCCGATGCTCTGAATGCCATACAATTGTGTGAAGATATTCTGACTCCAGGTATCACATCCTGTTGTACGTTATACAATATTGTGCGATGTTATATTATAACATTTAATATTCAACAATATTATTGGTTATTGTAAATATTGTTTAATATCATACAATGTTGTGTATTATATATGTGCTACTAGGACAGCATTCTCAGGTAATATAGAATGTTGTACAATATTGTACAATACTGTGCTATATTATATTATTAAATATTCAACAATAATATACAACATTGAGAATATTGTTTAATATCGTATAATATATGTGTGTTACTGTGGTTGTTGGACATTTTCTGCTGTTGAACATAATTTGGTGGGGACATAAATTTTAATAGAAACCTTATTATAAACACGAAGAAACCCAAACACATGCCTACCTAATATGTGCTGAGTTTGATCAACATCAAGTCCATTTCTAGTAAATTCTGCCAACACTTCTTTAGTCATTGTCATCAGCTGGTTGTTCCTTAGATCCAGAGTTAGAAATCTCACATCACTGAGGTACCTCAGTAAACCAGCAGGGAATTCGGATATCATAGTTCCTTTAATCCTGATGGTCAGTTCATGGGTAGACAGGCCAGAGAAAGCATCTGGGAATATCCTTCGTAAATTGTAACCGGTTATAACCAGTTCTCGTAATTTTGTACCAAAGGCACTTTGAATCTGGTGCGATAATGAGGATTCTTCTATGTTTATCGTAACGCCGCGGAGGGCTGAGGCATGAGAAAGAATATCTTGGAGACGAAACGAACGAACTGAAGCATAAGAATCTGTTTTGAAGGAAGTCAGAAACCTGAAATATTTAAAAAAATGGAAAAGGGGAATCAGAAAGTAATAATACAAAGCACTGTCTTCATCTCTACTATTAATAAAGGAGAGTATATATGTATATGGCACTCTACAAGAGATCATTTTACCTAAAGCTATCTCTATTGGCACAAGATATCTGAAATTATTGTTGCGATATCTTCTGGATATCGTACTGCATTCAGAATAAAAAATTTAAACTCGTGAACTAAAAAATTAAAACTGAATTGAACAACATTGTGGTTTCCTCATAGAATATTTTATGCTAATAGAGGTCAAGTTTGACACAAACATTCTTTGGAATATGGAAATTAGCACCTAGAGCGGGATTTTAAGAATTTCAATTAGAATTTTAAATAATTAAATATCAAGCTAGATTTTAGTGTTTATCCTCGACAATTCTAGAAAATATTAATGCACAAAGTCAATCTTTATATAATTTAAAAATGTAAAAATAATTCTTTTTAATGATATTAATTCAGATGCTGTAAATTTGTTTTTAAAGTTTTCACAAGTCTTAAATTTAACGGAATTTTCAGTAATAGATTTCATTGTTGTAATGAAGCTAACACTGTTATCTTTTTTTCATCAAAATTAAATTACGTGATTTTTTTTCTGTTATTGAAAGCTAATATCTGTTTATTATCTGTGCTGTTTACAAGGAAAATCAGGAAATGAAATAACTTGACCACAAAAGACAATGTGCAGTTAAGAGGTGGATTCTCCGAATAACTTGGTTTAAGGAGTAGCAATTTAGCGTTAAAAGTTGCAGATTACTGACTGTCATGTCCTATTGTATCTTTGTATTCTCGGGGCTATGGTGCCACATGATAAGTATTGTTTATGCTATTAGAGATACATGATAAATTCCAAATTTATACTGATTTGTCGAATTTCAATTATATCATATAAACAATAATTGACTCCTCTGAAATTTCTAATTAAAATTAAAATTTGTTATTTCAATTATGGAAAGTGTAAGATAGCGAAGTTGCAAACCATGCTTATACGTAACGCTTAAAAGTTTCACACAAGTATTGGGAAAGAATGAAGAATCTAAATTAATGACTTAATAAAAAATTTTAAAAACTCGCTTTTTCTTAACGTATTTAAAAATAAAAACTCCTTTCTTTACTCCCAAATATTTAATTTAAAAATCTTTCGCTACATTTTAGTATACAATAAAAATGCATTTTAATTATTATTTTTTATAAAAATAAAAAAATATATATATTTTTATCAAAGGTTTTCAGATAGGAACAAAAACGCAAAAGAATGAAATACTGATAGAAATATTTTTGAATAAATTGATATTTTAATCACTTATATAACATATTACAATTTTTAATGAATTTTTGGGGAATTTTCTTTCTTATGATATTCATTGTAGTTTGTCTTCCTTATTGCAATTTTCTTTCAATACCTTACTTATGATTTTGCCCCCTTTCACCCCCTTCTCCGGGAATTTGATCACTTTTTTTAAACCTTTTTTTAGCACACCAATAAAAGGACATTTAAAAATTTTATTATTAGCTTTTATTGTAACATTTTAAGGCAATGTGTATATATAAGTTACCGTCAAAGACCGAAATCTGGAGAATGTCCACAATCAGAGGTGAATGTCAATATATACCAAATACCTCTGTAAAAAAACCAATATTTTATTATGTTCTTATATATTCGGACTATCATGGCGTATGTTGACAATCACCATGCACTGATGGTGAATGTTGAAAAAATTATTTTTGTTACGTTTTTAAATCATATTTTATTATTAAAACGTATGAATGATATGTGTCAAAATAGGAGAAAGCTATAGTAATTAAACTATTAAGCTTAAAGCTAATAAAATAATAGTAATTAAACTATTAAACTTAAAGCTAATAAAATTAAAGTAATTAAACTATTAAACTTAAAGCTATAATATTCAACTTAATTATGTGATTGACGTTATACTATCTTATTTGTTACAACAATACAAACTATTATGGTACTTTGAATTGCACAAGAGTCCCTTGCTTTTACAATTGCATTTAGTAGTGAAACATTTTTTTTCAATGACAGCATGTATGGCCTTGCCCTCCACTTCTCGAATTAGCTGCAGCGGCCTCTCTCAGCGACATTTTTTGAGAAGAAATCTCATCTATGGAAAGTAACTTTTCTTTACAAATTACAAACTGATTACGGGTATAAATCTGCTTGAGGGTACCATTTTTGTTTGCTAATTTATAAAAGTTGGAGTTTTCTATTCCAACAACAACCGCCAACACATTTCAGGCATCTGTACGACCACGATCGACATCAGGGACTTGTATTCGCACAGTGGTGTCGTCTCTCCGTGGACATCAGCGTTTCGTTTCGATATCCACTTCAGCATGTCGGTGATTGTCGACATATACCGGTGATAGGTCGAATATATAAGAATATAATAAAATATTCGGTCTATTACTGAGATATTTGGTATATTTTAACATTCACCTGTGAGTGTCGACATTCTCCAATTTCGGACATTCACGGTAACATATATAATATAGAAAATTGGGTAAAATATAAATATTATTTACTCAATAATTTAATAGTTTCAATTTATATAATAATTTAATTTTATTGTTACATTTTAAGACAGTATCTATACATATATATAATATTAAAAAATTGGGTAAAATATAAATATTATTGAATCTCACAATGTGTTTATCTGAAATTCACGACCAGATAGCGCCCATCGTATGGCAATGGAATTTTAATCAATTGGTTATAAAAGCATTAAAATAATATTATATATTTCATCCAAAAGTTTGTAAAAAAATTCAGAATTCATGTACATCTGGAAAGAAGTGAAAAATATTATCAAAAAATTCCATTTTTACAAACTTGAATCAAGTCAAGTTAGATTAAACAATCAAACAAACAAACAAAAAACGTTTACATTTTCTTACGAACCTTAAGCCATGGAGAGCTCTTGGATCCAACCATTTTAAAGGAAGTCTCCTAATGTCCAAATTCTGAAGTCTTTCCAAGTTAGCAAAACTATTCACTCTCAAACTAGGAATCGGATTATTTGACATGTCCAGTTCCCTCAGCTTGTTTATCTTCTTCCAAAGATGGGATGGGACATCTTTCAAGAAGTTACCGGCCAGGTCCAAACAGGCCAGCTGATTGGAAAATTTTAGGACATGATTGGATATGTTGTAAAAGAAGTTGTCCTTGAGTGAAAGCACGAGTAAATTAGGCAATACCAGAGTTGGAAGTGACATCAGGCTGCAATTTTTTACATGTAGCGCATGCAAATGATTTGAATATTTGAGTGATGTTTCCTTGAATGTACTTTTCAGTTCGTTATGCGAAAGATCTAGTTCGAGAAGGTGACTTAAACCTTTAAAGCTCAGCTCATGCAGCGTTGTTATTTGATTGGAAGACAAATTCAAGGTTTGAATTTTATTGGATATAGTGAACATTTCCGGAAGCAAGTTTGTTATTCTATTGGATGATATGTCTAGAAATTTGAAAGAGTTTCTCACTGGTCCAATAGCAGTCACGGGAATTGTTGTTAGAAAGTTGTGAGAAATGTTTAATCTTTCTAACTTGGTTCCTGTAAAAGCATTATCAGGAAGTGAAGTTATTTTGTTGTGACTCAGATCTAAAATTCGCAAGCTCTGCATTTCCCTGAAAGATTTGTCTTCAATTACAGGTATGGCATTGTGATCTAATGCCAGAATTTGCACATTAGGGCAACAGCGAGAGACGAATGATGTGTAAGAATGGATATTATTATGAGACAAATGCAAAATCTGTAATTTAGGAAAAAAACTACCTGATAAATTTGATATCTTATTATAAGATAAAAATAAGCATTGTAAATCATTTGATATAGAAGCTGAAAACATTCGAGGTACCTCAATTATTTTGTTATTTGTTAAATCTAAAGATTTGAGGTTCAACTTGCAAGAAGTTGTACTGTTTCCAAGAGACAAAATCTCTATGAAGTTATTCGATAAATTAATATTCATTGGCGATGTATTGCCTTCAAATATATCCAGAGAAAATAAGTGTAGATTGTTGTCTTGTAAATACACATTTGATAATTTACTTAAATTATAAAAAGCAGATGACTCTATAGACCTTATGTGATTATTAGATAAAACAACACTATGTAAATTTGAACAATTAGTGAATGCCCAACTTTCAATAACCTGTATTTTATTGTTGAATAAAAAAATCTGTGAAGCAGAATGCATATTTTGGAATGAATAGCATTTCAAGTTGTTTATTCTATTATTACTAATGTGTATAGAATTAAGTCGATTGTATTTTGCTCTAAGAAATATATCGCTTGGTAATTTCTTTATGTTATTGCTACTGATATCAAAGTGTATCAAACGTTTTAATTGATTAATAAAAGAAAATGAAATTATTGTGATATCATTATTATCAAGCAAAAGCCATTCTAAATTTTCTAATGGTTTTATGAATACATCAATCGGATAATTTTGGCGACCGAATGCAGAACTTAACTCTAAAACTTCTAAAGAATGGCGAAGAGGTAGGAAAACAGATTTATCCAAATGAGCAAGATTGTTGAAGGACAGCTTTAACTCCCGAAGTTTCTTTAAATGATATAAAGCTCTGTGAGACAAATGAACCATTTTATTATTGGCTAAACTCAACGTAGTCAGCGTATGACTCCAACCCTTGAAATCATTTTCATTTACACTTTTTATTCTGTTATCTTGCAAACTTAATCGCGTTAATCTCATGAGTGGCTGCAGAGCAATAGTTGGCACACTTGTAAAACTATTTCCAGATAAATCGAGGACTTCCAGAGTGTTTCTGGTGGTTTGAAAGTCCTCTTTGTGCAGCTTCTTCAAGTAATTCCCCTTCAATGACAAGAAAAGTAAAGATTTAAGATCTCTCGCCGGCGCAGGAAATTCAACCATCAAATTGAAACTGAGATCTAAATTTGTAAGTGTCACTTCTACTCCAGAGAAGGCGTCAGAATGAAGGTTTAACAACCGGTTGTTCGTTATAGATAATCTCTGAAGTTGCGTGTTCTTGAATACTCTGGCAGGAACCGATTTTATAAAGTTGAAATCCAGACACAATTCCCTTATAGTAAATGATCCATTGAAGATACAGTCTTGGAGATATGTCAGCAAGTTGTTAGACAGATCTAATTTCTCTAGTTTGGTAGTATGCATATGGAAAGGACATGGGAGTTTTCTGATCACATTATTAGATAAGTACAAATATCGGAGATTTTTCAAAGTATAAATGGCATGTAGAGGCACAGTTTTAAGTAGATTGTTTGCAAGAGACAGCGATGAGAGTCCATCTGGAAAAGAGCTGCCATCCACATCGTGAATATAGTTTCCTTTCAAATCTAGTAACGTGAGGTTAGTGAAGTGGGTAAAGGCACTTTCTTTGATACTGATGATATTATTATCATTTAAAAACAAATTTTTCAAGACCGCTTTGAATTTCAAGTGTGACCACTGGCTGATGTGGATACTAGTTAGCAAATTTCCTTGCAAGTTCAGCCACTGAAGGTTATTCAGCAGCCTCAGAGCTCCAAAAGGCACCTCTGTGAGTTGATTATGACTTAAGTCTAGTGTAGTCAAAAGATTTTCCAATCCATGGAATGCTTTCGGCAAGATCTGGACAATGTTGTTTTGCATCAAATGCAAGGACGCCACGTTAGTACCCTCAAATAAGTTATTATCTAGCACAGAAATAGCTGAACGAATAACAGTCACCTGAAAAAAGAAAAATAGATATTAAGATTCTTTTATTTATAACAAACAAGTTCTTTTTTTATATATAACCAGTTCTCTTACAACGAATTGCGGTTTCTGTATAACATGGTGCAAAAATATTTAGAGCCCTTCTGAAATAAATCCTTAGATGCAATTTGCGATTTTGATTTATCGCCAAATGAGTTCAATATGGAACAGAAGGGTTCATTTGAATCACTTCTTAGATATATTAAAAACTGTATTTGAAGAAAATGTATGTCATCTCAGAAACAATTTTTCTAGTTTGATTACTTAGATGTACTTTAATATACCTTTCACTTATATCTTAGTAAATTGCTATTTTCTGATAAAAGTTTTACGATAACTTTCTTTCCTGTGTAAGAAATCATTAAATTATTTATTGAAACGTATTAACTGTATATATAATAACTTAGTTTGTTACATCTGGCTTGTTTGAAAATATTTACTCTGTATTTTTACTGTAAGTATTTGAAATTTTTACAGACATATATGAATGTAGACATATATAATATAAAACATACATATATAACATAAAAAAACAGACATGTATTTAGCAGGTAGAACGATTTTTATGTGCTAAAGTTCTTTTTCTGTATAATGTTTTTTATATATTTTTTAAATATATAGTCTATATAATTATTTTATATATTTTTTTAAATATATGATCCATATAATTTTTTTAATATATTTTTTAAATATATGAATCAAAAGCAACATGGGAGAAAAGTTATAAAAAAGTCGTCAAATTCTTTATTCTTTTTAAAAATTTTTTATTCCTTCAATCAATTTGATGTCATCAATATTGTTGTCTATCCTTGTGGAACTGAACTTTTCCATTTGGTTCAGTTTGATTAATAGAGTTTAATATATCTTCTTGAACTTCGTACTTACCTGCTTTGTGCATAGTTCAAACTCTATAGACATTGCGATGTCATCAAAATACAGCCGAGTGAATAGGCCAAATTTGTCTTTTAAATTTGTTTATTTATAACATCACATTCGGACAAAACACAACATAAAAACATTCACAACATATAAACAATAGGAAATTCATACATTACAATATTTGTAAATCTATTCCCACGACCATTATTTTAATCCACAAGATAGAACACCATCACCAGGCATCAATGCCTTTTACTTTCAACACCACCTAACACAACACAACATCACATAGCACAACACCACGGTGACTCCCGCCGAAAAAAAAATCTCCGTCTGCCAAACGTACTACCGGTGTGGTGTCATCACATTTTTTATCTACATCAACACGGTGCTGCCATCTATCTTCTGGCAATTTTCCGGTCAAATTCTTTACAATATCATAGTTAAGCAGGGGTACGAAATTTGCTCTTTCTCTCTCTATAGGTGGAATGAAACAATTGAGATATTCATGCGATTTCACAATATATATATATGCACTAGGGTTACTTAACGTTTCCAGAAAGAGGATTTCCTTTAATGAAAATTTTATAGCGACCCAAATTTAGAAAATAGAAATGATGCAGATTATTTATTAATTTATTATGATAATAATTATGAATTAAAAAAGTTTTTTAATGATTTTTCAATAAAATAATTTAAAACTGGATTTTCTCTTCTAATCTATCCTGCAGGTATTGTAAATTCGAAAATGAGATCATTAACAAGAATATTTCCGCATTCATTTAGAATCGTGTTGTTAGGTTATGTGACATTAAATCGTGCAAGTTCGCCACTACCTATTCAAACTGTGTCAAGCATACAGGTTCTGGTGGTTATGACCCACAGTTCTAAGTACGAAAACAATATATTTTTTTTTAGAAATCTCTAAAAGAAAAGTATTAGATATTCAAATATGTGATAATGATGCTCACGATGATGGTTTTTTTTTTTTTTTTTGTATCGGAGTGCTGTTGTACTACAGAAAATATTTGTGTGAACGACAGAATATGTTATCACAAGTGAAATTTTGTTGGAATCCTGTTTTAGTATTGTCTTTAATTTAAATTACTGACAGTGATAGGAAATGACCATTTCCTGCACAGTATAACAAAATTTTGATAACTGAAAGTAATTTTAGAAATGTTAAAATTTAAGATTTAAATGAAAGTGTTAGAAATGAATGGGTTGCTGGGAAAGATTTGCAGGAAGAACTCACTTGGTATATGTCTCCCAGAGGCAACTTGGGGAAGTTGGCAAACGGCACCGATCGACACACGACGTCGTGGTGTGATTTCCTGCACGTGCACAGCGGATTCCAGTCGCATGGTTCGGCGGATTTTGTTCCGGCTTGCAGAATGAAAATGGTTGCCAAAGTAATCAACAAACGTGTCATCTATATAAACAAATCAAACAAAATCAGCTTTTAAACAAAACTTTTCAGTGTATTGAAAAAACAGATGTATTCTATTTTATATATTTTCCACTTTTTAGTCTAAAATTTATAATTCGTTGTTATGATAAAATCTAAAAATGAATTTTTCAATCCAATTTATTATGACGTAGCACCATGGATAAAAAATAAAAAAAAGCTAAATTAAATCTATCGATGAGCTTATAATTAGTTTTTGAAAATATTAAAATAATGTATTTTCATCAAGAATACACAAATACGTGAAATTTTAAAATTCTAATATATTAAAAAGAAGTGAGACATTTACACTTAACACCACAACACACCTCCGTTTTAGCCCTTCTGGCGTTAGCTCATGTGGCCTCTTTTCGGTTTGGTATAGATATAGGTGGACTTTATTTAAAAAAAATTACACAGCAATCAATTTGAAAGAAACAAACAAATGACAAAAAAAAAGAATAGATATAACATAACAAAACAATGGCAAGAACTAGAAAGAAAAATATCTGGAGTACAATAAAACTGGACGAATGAACTTAATAATGCACAGTATGAATGAAAAAAAATAAAGCAATTATAAAAATTAGGTACTTGAGTAGACTTAAGTATATATTATGAACAGAATGCAATGTACATTAAATAATGCACGGAAAGAGTTAAAAGAGTTAATCTAATTGAAATAATTCTCCATGATCAGTTAGGAATCTAATCATGTTTATGATTCTTTTTTTTGGGGGGGGGGAGATGAATTATTAAGCACTCTTTTGTATCAAAGACTTTCTAGCAAAGATGCAGGGTTTTTGGAGGTGCCATGAAAGAGTAAAAGGGTAGGATGTCGCAAGAAGTGAGAAATTGATCACAAATTCTATATATACAAGCAAATGTCAGGCAAAACAAAAGAAAGAAAAATTAATCTTTTTGAATTGAATTCTAGATGACGTCATTTCTGTGAAATCAATTTTTAGCTGAACTAACGCATTAATTGATAACTAAGAATTTTAAAATTATTGAATTGAAAAATTTAATTAATAATTCTAAAATTATTAATTAAAATTATTCGCATTGCTGATCTCGATATCCAAAAATTGGGGAAAATTCCACAGTTCTAACAAATGGGAAAGTGGGCTAAAAACTAATTACAAAATTCTTACCTTTCAAGCATGAAACATGCGAAGGTAAATGAAAGGTGTGAAAAAAGAATAAAATATGAAGTGTTTTTTTCTTTCGAAAGCATTAATTAATCAAGAAAATCAATAATAGATTTTGAAATGAGAAGCAAATCTATGGAAGTTGATAATTTTCTACGTACCATGAAAGAGCTTTATAATTTTTTTACTCATCATAGTTTTCCTCTGTTTTTGTAGCATACGTCACAGAAAGGATTTCCTACAAAGATAATAATTTCTCATATAATATTTCGATAGTACAAAGAATATTTTTAAAAAAAATCTGTTCTGAAAATAAAGAAAAATATGAAAAAAACTTCCTTATATGGAATATAAGGATTTTCACAAGAGTAAATTTAAGTTTCAATAAGTTTTAAATGGAATTTTCTTTTTTTATCCTTACATTGTTTATTATTTCCTTTACATTGGATTCCTTTGTTATTAAGTTATAACAATTAATTGAGACAAAAAGGCTTAAATTTTTATTTTCTTGATTTTTTATGTATCTCTTTTTATAAAGAGAGATAATGATCTTTAAAAACTTACAAATTTTCATTTGAAAAACTAAGTTTTACAATTGAAAACTAAAAGCACAAGACTTAGAAAATTAAATTAATTTAAACTAAACCTTTCATTAATAAAAATAGAAAAATTAAGGGTTTAATTAGTTGTCACAAAAACTTTATTAAAACGCTACTTATATTTTAATATTTGTGAATAAAATTTTATTACGCTTTGTATGTAAAAAGAAAATCTTTAATATTAGCATTCAATGAACTCCCAACTAATACGTAAACAAACGTTTTTTTAAGTAACGCATTCTTATTGCAAAAGCTTATTTTATATAAAAGATTATGTTAAAAAAATCTTTCCACGGTCTGCAATTTTATTTTTAATATTTAATCCTTCGAATTCTTTTCAAAATCAATTAAAAATAAGTAGCCCAATGAAAATTAAAAAAAAAAAAAGTCTGATAAAAGTATCCAAAAATAAAAATAAAACAGTTAAAGTCTCATCGTTGCCTAGCAACGAAGTATCTATTAGATATCGTTTTCAATATTGTCTGCATCTATTCATTTATTTATTAAATTTCGAAAAATTAATAAAAAAATGAAGGGAGAACTAAACGGAAATGAAACTGAAATCATTGAAAGGGTAAAACTGTGAATTTTAAAATGATATAAAACTATTTCTTGTGAAATAATTTTCTGAGGTTTTTACCGAAAAGTGATAAAAGTTCAGATAATTTCTAATTGGTTGAATATTTTAGAAATCTTTGTACTTTGAAAAGTTGAGACTATTCTTTCTCTTTTTAAAAAAAATAAATGTGAAAAATTTATTTGAATTTTATCCACTTACTCAGGATATGTGAAACATATATACATAACCATAATGAATTATATTTATTAAGATTATACTTGGAATGCCTTTAAACATTAATTACTCTAACATAGTGCAAAATTTTTCAATTTTTCATAATTCTGTATTGACTTTACTTTTGTGTTCGCTGTTTTAAACGTTGAATGGAAATTAATAATCGTATGACTTCATTTCTCTTTCTAGCTTATTGTACTTAGAGAAATTCGTGTCTGAAGAACTAGCCACTGTTCGTCAAAGATTTTTCATCTGCCCTTCAGCAGTTTGCTTTCCAAACTTTACAAATCAAACATATTCCAAATGTAGGTATCAAATTGAATCATGGGGAAAATTTAATTATCAGAAGATTGTAAACATATCATTGTAACTAATTCTTCGAAAAAATAAAGAGGTCTTTCTTGAGCGTCTTCTATTGCAAATGATTCATTGTAACAATCACAAGTTGCATCGTCAAAAAAAATAGATCTTTAATCAATATTATTTAAGAAATTACATAATATTTATATAAAAATTATTTTAAAGCATAAAAATTGTTTAAATCATTGTTTTATAAAATATAATTTCAAGGAATAATGCTATCTAAATTAAATTTTATTTCATGCTACATGGTATATTTCAAATTAAATTAATTGATATATTTTCATATTTGCCGACATTAATTTCATTTCTCATTTTCTCATTAGATATAAATTATTTAATTTATTTTCAATAAGAAAATAATGCATTAAAATCTGACTAAAGCTATAAAAATTATAGCAATATATCCCTTACATTTATTGTATATAATACATTTAATTAAACTTTTTAATTATACTTTGTCAATACATTCTAAATTCTAGAAAGAATGAAGAAAAATGAAAATTACGAAAAAATAATAGAGGAGAAAGAATTTTGAAATAACATGCTTTCTTATTTTCCATTCTTATGCTTTTAAAAGAATGAAGAAACAAAAATGTTTAACAGTTTAGAAGAAAGAAAGTAAGGAATATTTTTTATTTATATTTTTAAAATAGAATCTATGAAAAAGTAATAGAATGTATACTTTATATTTAAAATCTAAATCCCAATTTCTCTTAAGTTCTTTATATTTGAGATATTTCTAATAAAAAATTCAAAATAAAAAGTTTTATTATATTTTATGTGGTAAAATTTCTGTTGTATAGATAAACTTTTAAACGTTTTTTGAATACCTGAAATTTTACAAATATTGGGCTAATTAAGCAAACGATATTATCTTAAAAATTTAAAATTAGCATATTACTGGCCTTTTTTTTATTGAAAATCTTTTTATTAAATTTTAGTTTAAAAATACCTAGCATTGACGACTCGTGAAAAAAAATTTAAGTAGTTTAGCTATATTTAATTTATATTTAACTTAATAAAAAGGATATTAAAATTCTATTTACTTCTAAGTATCTTTAAAAAATTAGTTTTTCAAGTGGAAATGTTTGCTTCAAAGTTGTAAGTCTTAAAATGCTAAAATAATTATGAATATTGACGGTTATCGTGTAACATCTGTAAATCACGTGCTTAATGCACTGTTTTACAAATTATGCACTTAGTGTTGTGAAATTTTATACGCATATTTATTAAAATATAAATTTGTCGAATCTCTTAAAAAAACTTTTAAAACAAAATGTATTATTTTTAAAAAATTAGAAGATATATAATTTTTAAAAATTTTAAAATATTCCAGGCGACTTATTTTTATAAGAAATTTATATTTTTCTGAACTGAAACTGACTTTTAATTATCTAAAAAGTTCGAAATTTAAAATACATATCTTACTTTCTTTTAATATTTAACCGAAATCTTTACTATCAATTTTATTTAATTTTTACAAAAATTAAGATACTTGGAATATTTTAAGGATAGCTAAATCAAATTGCAAAAATCATTTTGAGAAAAATTATTTTTTACTTTTAGAGAATACTTTTTTTTTAACTCTAAACATTTCAAATTTTCATTTTGTTTAACAATACATTTTCTAACACTATTTTAATTGAATATGAAAATATATTTTGATGAAGAAACGATAAAAATAAAGCTTCATGTTTTCGTCTATATTTGCTTATATCAAAGTTCACTTTTCCCTTAAAAATGATAAGCATTGATTAGAACATTTAATGGTTCGATAATAATTTAAAACGTTAGGCTAAAATAATTATAAAAAGTAAAAAAAAATCAAAATGGATTTCAGTTCAAAATAATAAAAATATAGTTTCATTTAATCAGTCAGAATAAGTTTTTAAAATTTACATTTTCCACAAGAAGTCAATTAAAAACATTCAAAGTAAAACATAAAATATAAAAAAGGGGGGTAGATTGATTATTTGATAACTCTTTTGTATTTTTCTTTAAATTAACTGATCTAAATTTAGAATAAGTATATGAATCTATATCCTTTCTGCATTAAATATTTCATTCAAAATTGTTATTTATATCAAATAAGATTGGAGTAAAAAAAATATTGTAAAAACTGTTCGATTAATCTTTGAATTGAATAATCCCTTACCATTTTCGTTATTTGCGAATTATATTTAAAAAGCAAAAATTATTTACCTGTTAAAATTAATTTCATTTTGGCATCAATGATATTTCCAATTCTTAACTGCCAACAATAAGGAAAGATAACTAAAACTCTACCGTTAGCAAGAAAATATGAAGTCCGGTTCTCAAGAATCCGGTCGGATTGTTGCATCCGGCAGAGAGAGGCGTTCCGAGAGAGTATGATCTCTGAGAAGAATCGGGAGGAGAGTAATCAGCAGTTTCACTCACCAGGGGGCACTAAATTTTATCTGCTCAATACTTTTACGACTTCTAGGGCAGTTTAAATAATGTGCTAAATTTCGAGAATTTTTTAACTCCAAAACTGTGCAAAATATAAGTAGGCAATAAATCTATGAAAAGTAATTATTTCAAAATGCATCAGTGAGATCGAACATCTTTAATTATTTGCAAACTTCTAACATGTCTACTTCCGATAAACTCGTTTTAATTCAAAAAATAATCAAGTTTATTAAATAGTGCCTATCTGATTTCCATTTTATTTCTTCTAAGATTTTCGAAATATTTTTTAAAAAAGGATTAAAAAGGATTGAATTTTCTAATATGAAAAAATTATAGCATGATCATATTTAAGCTTTTAATCATCTGTTTTGTCTTCGTTAGGCTTGATTGCATCAACTGCTGCATTCTGTGCGTAATAATTTTTAAACCAGAATAGCGTCACTAAACAGAAATAGCGTCACTATAAAAACATTAACATGTTAAAAATCATCTTGTGTTTTGAAATCTTTTAAAGCAATACTTAGTTAAAAATTCTGTAACTTTGTATTTCAATTTGCGTAATTGTGCGAAAATCATTTACCTTTTGATTAACAAATGGGGAGAAGTTGTAGTAAAAAAATTAGGGGTACGCATAATAAATAAAAAGAATATGCATAATAGATACTTGTTTATTGTGACGGCCTTCGGGTTTTATCGCCAAATAATCAAGATAGTATATCGTTAAGATGGTTGCATTATGTATTAGGGAGCTCGGCTATATTGGCATAATCTGAAATCGCCAAGTAAATCTGGGTCCATAAAAAGAACAAGTATTGTACATTATATTTATGTGTTCTTAGAAATTTATTTGAATTTAATTAATTGTTAGAAATTTTTGCATTACTCAAGTAAAACATTTGTATATGTATTTAGATCTCTTAAGTGCCAATGAAAACTCATGTTGCTTCTTAGTGACGGCGCCGAATAAAGAGCTAAAATGTTCACATTAATTATTCTTAATCATGATATTTCGTTGCACGCGTTTCTGTAAAGAAAAAGTATTGTTAGTAAAATTATGCATAAAACTAATTTTTAAAATTTTGTTAAAGAAGAAAATTGCACCGAAATAAAATTAATCTGAATAAAAAGTTATTATTCAAAGTTATGTAAAAGTTGTTTTTGTTCAGTAAAAGCTACAGAAAGAAAATCTTAAATTTTAGATGAATTTTTAACTAAACAAATCTTATTAAATTTTTTAAAAACCCTCCTTATTCAGCAAGTAATAATTCTACCGAATTTGATGGCTCTAGGCATAGCTATCTGACCTGTAGAGTGTTTTGATTGATTTTTGCATCTCGTATTTCACCATTTTAAGATAGTATGTCAGCCTACATTTCACATTATTTCACATAAAGACATTTTCATGCTAAAATCATTCTGGTCACGTCTTAACTTTAAGAGATTATTTAAATATTTCATAACGAAATCAAAGTATATATGTAGAATTTAGTTTCGATTCATGTTAATTATATAATTCATAATTATCGTTTATTAATTGTAGGAATGTCATATAATTGAACTGATTATCGATATAGAATTTTAGAATTCGATCGGTAAAAGTTGGAATTGCTGGTAAATTTCCAATTCAAATGAATTTCAAAATATTTTGGGAATCTATTGTCGAATTAAGTTCGATATAATTTCTGTGTTAAAAAAATCGCATTTATCATCAATTATTCGTCATTATCAAATGAAAAGCTTTTAAGCGCTTATTTTAACATTAATAATGAAATCAAAAAATCTATACATAGAATTTATTATCAATTCGTATCATTTCATATTATAAATATATAACTCATAATAATCGTTTGCTAATTGTTTGAAAAATATGGAACTTATTTGATTATCAATATATAATTTTAGAGTTCGATCAATAAAAAATTCGAAGGGCTTTAGAATTTTCATCCAGATTAATTATAAAGTATTTTTGTAATTTGTAGTCGAATTCTGTGTGAAAGAAAAATATATTTATCATTAAAAAAATAAATTTCACTTGTTTAATATATTATAAATTATTAGAGTAGCTAGGAAAATTACAAAAAGAAAAAGAAAAAAATGAAAAGCGAGAACTGTTGATTTTTAATCATAAGCTGAATATAATGAAAGCCTTACGATATAATGAGAAATTATTGGAGTTAATAATAACTTTATTAAAAAATGGTCATAATATTAAAGTCTTTATTTGTACCCACGAGATTTATCAAGTAAGCAAATTATAAAGTCTTTGTCCGAGAGAAGTTTTCAGCATATTCTACAGTAACTTTCCTTTGAATCTTAGTTGTCGAAATGAAACCGTAACCATAAAAAAACTGGATTTAAACGGAAAATTAAATAATTTTTTCACAATTGTTTTATATAAAGATAAGATGACGAATATATTTGATATAAACTCAAAAATAAAAGTAGAAAGTTAATTCGAGTTAGAAATTGTTAGAAGTTAATAAATGTATCCGTGTATTAAAGAATCAATTTTCATTAAATTGCTGGTAAATAGTGCCTGGCATCAATTTTATGTCTAATATATCATGTTACTTAAAAACATGAAGCATGAGGTTTTAAGCAATTATTATTATATATTAGTTTACAAAGACTTTAGTAATGTCCATAATCATTCATGTTGTATTCAATCAAGATTTAATTAAATTTCAAATATTAGTTGAAAAACTATAAGGCGAAAAGAAATATTAGCAAAGTTTCTTTTCGATGTTGATAGATAGGAAGTATTCTAGCAAAGCATAAAAAAAAGCATCAAACACCTCAAAAATGAATGTTGAAACCACGCCAGATGCATATGCACAAAGTGATCTCACCTAATATGAAACTAAAGATTAAAATGTCTTTAATGATATTTCACGAGTGTCAGTTTTTTATTATTAAGTAAATATTTTAATATAATAAAGTTTATTAGATGAATACTATCTATAAATGACGCCATGCGACTTACTGCGTGATACATAAATTGCACAGACATACTACAGAGTAGATTTTGGACAGTGGGTTACTATATTCAGTACGTATTTGCTTCTAAATTAGTAGCTACTCACTAAGAAAGAACATTTAAAAGTTTTTATTAGATTTTTAATTGCTTAAAAGTTTTAACGCTTTACTTCAATAGAGACAATCATTGCACAAGATCAATTTTTTTTACATCATTTTAAAATTTAGAAATCAGCTTTCCAATGTAATCAATTTTATTTCCAATCACTTTTTTTTATTTAAACTATGTTTAAAGATTATTTGATTTTAAATATTATCTTTTACATTTTAAAGTGACGTAAAAATAATTTGTGTACAATTATAGGTTCCGAAGCTATTGAGCGAAACATTGCAATTTTGATTAATTTTTAATTAAAAATACAAATTAAATTTTGAAAACTCCTTTCTTAGAGAGCTCCTACTAACAAAAAAAAATTACCAGCGGAAATAGGTAGTTAAAACTAATGTACCATTAGTAATTAATACTAATGTACCAATCATGTTAGAAATAATTTATTTAAAAGCTGTCGGCTTTCTTCATATAAATACATTCCACAAATGAGTTTGATCAAATCAAAGTATGATTTTTTCACAAGCAAAAAATTTATTTGAGAATGGCCAAATTTTATTTTATTTTTTCATTTTATGCCATGTCTAATAACTTATTGAGATATTCGTTTCCTCTGTGTGAGGAGTTTAGCTCATTATATGAAAACGTATCCAATTTCACCCTCTGTTTTATATATAGAGATTGAAAAGAGAAAAAGAAGATTATGCCAATCAAAACATTAACAAAAATATAAAAGAAATAGTAATGTGTATATAATAGAAATAGTAATGTTAAAATATTTTATAACTTGCAATTCGATTTAAACTGCATTTCATTGATTTGGGAATTTAATCATTTTTTTTCTCAATATTCTATTGTTATAGTGAGGGTGTTGTGATTTTCTAATGAACTGCCCGGTTTTAAATATAAGATTTTTAATCTACACAAGCACAGCTACACTACAAAATTTACAAACACACATAGACAATTAGGTTAAAGTAAACAGTATGGTGGAGGGATTCCACCGGTTCCAGCCGAAAGCAGTCGGTGTTATCGCAAGGGTTGCGCACAGGGAAAAAGTCGACCTTAGGATGCAGGTCTCCCATTCAACTGCTTGTCTGTAAACGCCACAAGGAGCTTCTGAAAAGCGCCAAAAGGGGGCGCTCTCTGCTCAAGGGGGAAAAAAGGTGCTACATTGTGCAATTCAAAAGCACAAACATATTAAAACATTCTCGAATATAATTTTTTAAAGTTTTGTTAGTGAACAGAGTCAAATCTTTAATTTCTTCAATTTTTATTGTTTAAATACTCAATCTGTGAAACTTGAACTCCTGATTTATTAAAAGTGCATAAAAATAATGTTGGCATTAGTGGGAAATCTAAAACTAACGGAATTTAAATGAAAAAAAAAAACACTGCTTGAAAAATTCCGCAGTTTTTTGTGATAAGTAAAAGTTGTTCGATTGGATACCAAATAAATGAGAAATGTTCATAAACCAAGCCTCGTTTTTATAAATAATTAATTTAAACTGCTTATTATCTGTTATGGTTCGGAAAATTATTCGTTTCTGAAAAATTATGTATTGGACTTTTGACTAATTTTTTTAAGTCTAATTTAATTTAAAATAGATTAATTTCTAGATAGAAATGAAAGAAAAGTATAATAATAATATATAAAAATTAAAAACGTAAAACAAAAGTCTCAAAAAATAAGTATAACAATAATGAAATTTTTAGCACCTTTCACAAACAAGAAAACTTGTGGAATGAATGTTCTCACCTTATGCATGCTCACCTTAGCTTGCAAATTCAGATAAAGCATTTAAAATTTACAAAAACTCATCAATTAAAGAACAATAGCTTTTGAAAGAAAGCTATATTTAGTAATGAAAGAAAACTCGACATTTTTGGCAGTGACAGCCATCATACTGTATGGAGAAAGCCTAATACTGCTTTGGATCCAAAACATTTACATCCTACAGGTAAACATGGTGGTGACTAAGTCATGATTTCAAGTTGCATGGCTTTATCCAGGGTAAGAAATTTAATTCTTATAGATGGATATACTTGGATTTACTTGGATATACTTCGCTGCAATCTAAAGAAAAGTGATAAAAATTTGAGTTTAGATGGAAATTTCATTTTCCGGTAGGACAACGACCCCAAAAAGAATGCTCGTAACGTCAAGATGTGGTGTCTTTTTCATTGTAAACAGCAGTTACATACACTACCACAGTACCCCAACATTAACGCTATAAAATATTCGTGGGCCATTCTCTAAAAAGGGGTCCAAAAACACAAAATTTAAAACAAAAATTATTTAAAATAAGTGTTTCAAGAAGAATGGGGTAAAATATCTTCAGATACCGCCAAAAATGGGTCGAATCGGTACCATGACGTTCAGACACCATTATTGGAGCCAAAAGACATTCAACTTAACAGTGGTACTTCTTTCTATGCGAGACATTGCAAAAATTTCATTGGTGTACTCACAATTTTTTTGAACCAAAAATCTGTGTATGTTCATTTTAACTGCTTCTGAAATTTTTCAATTTAGAATTTTTTAGTTGATTTTTCTTTATTTTTACTCTAAATTAAACCATGTGTTATGTGTAAAAATACAAATATTTTTGCACTTTTCGGTAATGTGTTATTTATATTGAAAGGCGGATTTATCAAATAAAAGTAAGGTGTACTCTCAATTTTTTAAGCCTCTGTATATATTAACGTTTGAGATCGACTTTGTAAAAATATGACAGTTTTCCGTTTCCTTTTTAACATTTACTAAAACATAAAAATGTCTGTATAAACTGAAACAAAAAATTCTTATAGCGTTTGAAGCTAAATATCGTTTGCAACTTGATAAAAATCATATTTTGCCTTTCATTTGATTGATTGATTTTTTAAAAAAAGTATTGCTGTATTGTAGTATTTTTTATTGATAAAGATTAGAATTATCAAACTTAATTAAAATTTAAAAAATGATGATTAAAACTATTTATTTATTAATTTTAGTTGTCTTTTCAAACGGTTATTCTTTTGAAAAAAATTAATGTAATTTATTACTGTTTAAAATAGTCTGCAAGTTCACTATAAAATAATCCTAATGGAAGGATTTTTTAAAGTTCGCTGTAAATTTTATAAGCCTTATATTTTAGATATATATTAAACTATGCATCTTTCATAAAAAGTTATTAGATTTTCTCTTTTCTAGATTTATACTATTTATTATCATTAATATATATTTTATATTTTTATCTTCCAAGTTCATCATTTTGAAATGTATTTTACTTATTTGTAAAACTCAATATTCAATTTTCAACTATCTGCATTTCTACAAAATTGAGCTATTGTCGTAGTGTCAATAAGAAAATACCAATCTAAAGTTTTGAATTCTGGGTGATTATTTTTCTTTTCAGAATCTAAATCTGTCGCCAGCTTACTGAAACTGTCCAATCGAGTTTTCGAAACACTTAAGAACACAGGGAAAAAATAATAAAAACCAAAAACTTCTTCCTTTTGTCCCTGGAGAAATTTCGAAGTTTCTTCCCAACTATCTGTACAGTAGACATCAGAGGTGACAAATGGATATGACGAAAAAGTGAGGTCCATTTCTAAATCTAATATCGTCTAGTGCCCTACAATGGCGGCCGTATATTTTCCGTTGCGACATCAAGTTAATTATATTTTTCGAACTTCTAGAAAATTCTTTTGACTCCTATAAATAATTATTTTTATCAGATCTGACGATGAAATAAAACAACTGAAAATGGACTTCAACGAAGAAGTTGTAGTATTCCTTATGAGAGAGTATGCGAGAAAGTTTTGGGAGGACCACTGCTACTGTGGGTTATTTTTTATTATTAGTATGCTCACTTTTACACAAGCAGATAATCTTCGCTTATAAGGATTTAATAAAAAATCAGGCACAGATCTGCTGAGTTCGTGATAAAAATATATGACAAATTTCATTTATCAATCTTGATATTATATTCGCCTGCACAAAAAAAATTGCAAACATAGATTTCGATAAATTTATGCAAAATTTAACAGGCGAACAAATCGAAGGAAAAATATTTCACCTTTGTATTTTAACTTAATTTCAGCATACAGTTTTTTAACAAAAAGTCAGTTGTCAAACGCATTTAAACTAGCTTCATTTTAATGCAACTGGCGAAAACAAGAAGAAAAGTAAAAATCATCGTTGCGTAAGTACAAAAAATTATGCATGCATTAAAAAAAACTCTCCAAGAAGAAGAAAGAATATATTTTATGCTCTTCACATATTTTATTTTGAAAATTTACTTTCTTAAATCATTTATTTTCACAGAAACAAAAACTATTTCTTCATTCATGTCGTTTTTTGGTTTAATGGAATTTTTGTGGGTAAAAAAAAGCACGCATTTCGTTTCAGTTTAATTGAGCTGTTTTGTAAAATAATGCTTTTTTTATTACTAATTCCCGAAATAAGTTGTTTGGATCTTTTCATATCGCTCAGAATGAAAAACTAATGAATTTTTATCTTTTAAATCGCATCCACTTTAATGTTCTGTTCCATCACAATCGTTCTGATTCTTTTTTTTTTTTTCATTTTGTTCGTGGCATTAACTTTCATGGTTTTATTAATACGTGGAGAGAGTAACTTTTTCGGCATAATAGAATTTATTGCATGTACTTTGGAATATTAATTTATTACTGAGCGCTTTGTGCAGATTTTATTCTTTAATCTTCTGTTTTATTATAGATATGGTAGCCTAAGACGGCTAGTTTTTTCACCGGGGATATTGGTAATATTTAATTCTAGTTAAATCATTTAGTTATATTTTCATATCTATGATTTTGACAAGAGGTCAGGCATTAAACTGAGTTTATTTAATTGTCTTAAATTTCTTTTCTACTTAGAGTAGGTGAGTTTTTTAATATCGAAAAGTCCCATGACGTTATAGCGCTATTTAAAACGTAAATTCCCGTTTCATCTATCTTCTAAATTTTTCAGTATTTCAAATTCGCTTTTTCATTCATCTTATAAATTACAGATATCAAACAGAATATTGCTTCTTTAGCTTTCAACAATTGAAGAAAATCGCGCGATTAAATGCTTGATAATAAATACAAAACAACAAATTACTTTTACAATTAAAAATATTTATAAAAATTTGCCGAAATTCAGAAAAAGTGTACCGCTTATAAATAATATCAATAAACAGAAATTATTAAAATATTGAAAAGGTGTAAAATTTATTTTTGTGCAATAATATTTTCGAAAACAGCAAAATTCAACTAAACTTTTAAATAATTAAAATTTTATTTAAAATTTCAAAATAATCACTCCGAAATTCACATTCTCCTTATCCAAGATAAATATGTGCCAAATTTTTTAGCTGTAGGTCGACCAGTCTGACTTGTAGCGTGTCAAACACACTCACACACACAGAATCCAGACACACTCATCTTAGTTATTATTAAAGATAAAGGGTATATTTCAAGAGAGAAATAATATTTTTGTTGATTTATGTATTTAATTATATAATATATTGTATATATTTAATTGACGTAACGTAAAAAACATAATAAGTATTAAGAACATTTACTGCTAAAAAGAATTTAAAAATATTAATTTATAGCAAAATAAATAGAATCTTTTTCCTATTTATATACTTTCTCTCTTTAGTGTAAGTGAGAGTAGCATGATGAAATGGAATTAATTCATATGGCACCACAGCCGTACGTGTTGATTATCTTCTTGTCCGTTGTTTTGTTCTATTTATTTGGAACTGTTGCACTCAATTTTCTATTGTTTCTCTATTCTAAATTTCAAAATTAAATTGATGAAAAGCATTTAAATGTAGTGTTAACCGTATACTACAAGAAAGACTTTATTTTAAAAACACATACGAATGAAATCGTTTGCAATTTTTTTTTTTTTTGTGAAATATTTTCAAAATTAATGGAAACCTCTGTAATGTTCAGTGTTTTATTTCTTAATATTATCTGAAAACCAACTTATTTTTATTGACAGAAGAATTTTAACTTTGTCATTTTTTCGAAATAGAGAATTTTATGGAGCAAAGAATATTCTGTAAAATTTATGCCGCCATTTAATATTTACTATAAAATATTTAAATTGTTGCTAAAAGCTTTCAAAGATTGCTTTTTATGATTGCTTATCCAAACCAAAAGTGTTTGAGTGGCGTAAAAGCAAATATAGAATCCATCACAGATGAATCAAGTTCTGTAAGCAAACCATCTACTTCTACTTATCATCAATATCCGAACACGAATATACAAACGATATTTAGTTATTGTCGGTTATCAATCAGAGGGATTATTCAACAAGATCGTGTATCGAAAAAGACCTGAAATGGGGTGAGATAAATCCACTTTTTCACAACAATATTGCCCTTCTCAAAGCCACATTTAATATTTGTAAATTCTTAAGTTGAAAAATCAACCTATAAGGCTCCTTAATATGACATGATATAGCACCGTGTGACTTTAAAAAAAAATCTCGTAGATAAAACTGCTTCTTCATGACCGCTATATGTGTCTATTGATACAATAAAAATGCACATGTTACTTGTTTGACAATTTTACTCACACGGGACTGCTCTCGGTCATTAAGAGCGGGTAGTCGGCCACTGCATTGTCAATGGTGGGAAATTACGCCTGAAATTAGGTATTTTCGGTACACTCTTGACACTGTGGATATCAGAATGTTGAATTCCTTAACTATTTCTAAAATGGAATGTCCCGTGTGTTTAATTTCATCTACCATTCATCGTTCAAAGTCTATTAATTCACAACATGTGATCTAATCACACAATGAACTTTTTCATGTGAATCAATTTAATACAAGTAAAAACCCTATTAATGCACTGCTAATTTATTACTGCTGTTTGTGTATATACATATCGCAAATATATATGATTCCATGACTTCTGTCACCTTAGTGTATTCAGTAGAAGAAATGAAGAATTCAGGTAAAAAACTGTTTCATTGATTTCATTTGTAAGGTAGGCCATCACAAATATTTACTGAAGGACAACTGAACTTCAAAATTTCCATAGTTGCACTATTCGTTATATATTAATTTCCAAATATATATATATTTATATTATATATACAAATTTCCTCAGAAAAATAAATGGTAAAAATAAAAACAGGACACAACTTATGACATAAAGATGGGAATTCAATATATATATATATATATATATTACTCACACGGGACTATATATATATATATATATATATATATATATATATATATATATATATATATATATATATATATATATATATATATATATATATATATATTACTCACACGGGACTATATATATATATATATTCACTTTTCTGTGTTTGCTTAAAATGATAAAGATTTATCTTAAGCTAAATAGTATTGTCGTTTGCTTATTTAATAGTTTAAATATCTTTTACGAAACAAGGCATTTAAATAGCCTAATTCTCATATCGTAACGCATGTTTAAATAATTCTTCCATTTTACGAAAATAGCCTTTCGTTGCATAATTTATTTTTTTTGTAAAAAAAAAAACTCTTTGAATTAGAAAAATAACACGACTGTTCAAGAAATAAAACAAAGCAGCTTTATATAAAAATATATATTTATATACTTTTCCGAAAGTTTCTTAAAACACACTAAATCCCAAAGAATTTGTTCGGAATAATGATTCATTTGATTTCTTATCCTCTATAAAATGGAGAATAAGCTCTCAATAATTTACATGATAGTAACAAATTTGAAGTTAACTTTCCGGAAATAATCTACTTAGGAATAAATCTCAACAATCTTCTCTAAAAGTACGAAATGAAGCATTTGTTAGCTCATATTTTTTATGGAGAAAGTATGAAATTTTAGTAAAATTGCCTAAAAATATGTCCAGAAAAAAAAGTTTGAAAGTAACACATCAAAAAAATAAAAATAAGGTAAAGACACATTTTATCAACTCTTCAATTTTTCCGTTGATGAAAAAGACTTTTGCCATAAGCGCTAAGCAAAGAACCATCAGAACACATAACGAAGTTCTTTTTTTTTTTTTCGCTTTCTTTTTTGCAGAGAATATTTTCTTTATCTTTGTCGTTTGCATTTTAAGGAGTTCGAAGGAAAAATAAATAGCTTTTGGATGACGTGGTTATGTTGAAGCTCGAAACGAGGGGTAAAGCTCTTTATCTTTAAAAGGATTATGATGCATCCGCATAAAATGAGAAAAACATTACCAGCTCCCAAGTAATTTTCTCCCCTTTTGTTTTTACGTAGTTTTTTTTTTTTTTTTTTTTTTTCCGGTTCGAAAATTATGCGGCATATGATGGCAATCTGAAGCTCTAAAAATCGTTTGAATATAATTATAATCAATCAAGATGGCTCTGTTTTATTTAAAAAATAAATTAAAGTACTGGTTTAGTGTTAACTACTTTTCAAAATTCTCCTTTAACTAAAAGTCATCGAGTTTCATGACTTTTAGCAAAAAAGAATCGAAAAGTAATTAAAATTATTATATTTCTTAATTGTCTGATAATTTTTTTTCTGGAAAACGATTTAATAAGCTAAGACTTCCGTTTTGAAAAATGGCAAATCGATTTTGTATCGAATTTTTTTACAAAGTAAATTTATTTAACTAAATATATTTTAACAAATTAAATATTAGATTGGGATATCCTTTAAATAATTGTATAAATATAAATCATAAAATAAATAGAGAACATTTTATAGATGAAATATGGCAGAATTCCGTCGTAATAGAATTAAGATCATTTGAAAATCAATGTTATAAATCTTATGGAGTCAAATCAGAGGGTATCGTCTGATTTTTGACAAGCATAACTGCGCATGACATCTAAACTTATAGCTAAATATTATATAGCATGTGACAGCGCACGTGCACAAGTTAAAAATTTTTGCGCTTTCCTAGGACGCTATGTTTACATCATTTTTATTTTTTGTAATATTTTTATAGAAAAATATATATTATGGTCCAGTTGTTGACTATTATAACTACAAAGGTTGAATACCATATAAAAATGTTCTTAAAGATTCACTGAACAATCGGAAAATAGTAAAAATGTAAATTGTGAAATTCTATATGAAACTTTTATACTTAAATCGTGTTGCGTAATTTTAAGCGTAAAGATATTTCCTTTCTATTATTCGCAGAGTTGCATAAGCATATTTATAAATTAACTTTTAGAAAGTAAACAGTAAACTAAATAATTGTAACATTAATTCATAATTCTTAAGTACAATTCATAATTCAATTTTGACCCAAGAACTAGTATTACATCAAAAATATAAAAAAAAATAATAAAAAATTATGTTCCAAGCAACAAAAGAATTGTTTTTATTGTTTAATGAAATCTTACTTTATGTTGCAAATTCACTTTGAGTACATCAATTGTGATTGCTTTAGGGGCAAATTCTATTCTCCTATACGTAAGAAATTGGTTTAATTTTTAGTTTAAAAACAGTGTATTATATAGAATGGATATAGAATTGATGGAATGTTTTATAGAATTGTATGATAATTTATTTAAGAATGCCAGGAATATTTTTTCCATTCTTTCGTGTTTATAAAAAAAAGGGAAATTACGAATCAAAATGAGAAATTTTAACTAGGCAATGAACACTTTAAAAGATAAATCAAAATCAAAAGAAATTTTTTTTTATATTCCTCCCCTCTTCCTTTGATATAAAAACTGGAAATTTTGTGAAAGATCCTGAACGCCATGAGCACTCAAGTGTTAGCACAGGAACATTTTGTACTTTGTAGAGCAGAAAACTGATATGAATTTTCATGTCCTTTTGTCAACCAGTTGAAACCAAAATTGATATTGTACTACAGTTTTGGTAACAAGATCACATTACAAATTTTATTTAGTTGTGCAATTACATTTTTAAGTTATCGCATTTGTATAGTTGTGAATGCGCTGACCGACAAGCGGTCAACTTCTTGACAGATTTTTTTCAAAATTTGATAAAAATTTATACTTTAGATTCTTAATCTGTTTACAAAATTTTATTTTCTATTCCTTTATGTTTTGTAATTATCATAGTCTTTTGTGCTCTGAATGTCAGATAGACAAATTTCTACAGAATAGATTTCGTTTAAAATTTTATAAAAATTTACAAATTTCATGTAAAGAGCATGTACCAGATTTCATCCGTTTATCTCAAAGAATTTTTGAGTTATTAGGTTCTCAGACATCAGAGTGCGATCGACCGACAAACAGACATAATTCAAAAAATATATTTTTCCGATCTCAGAGAAGTTTAAAATGTGAAAATTCGTCAAAATATCATGTTCAACGATTTTATGATTAACGATTTCACAATATTTTTCTTTGTATTTTTTGTTTGCAAGAAAGTAAAAAAAAATTAATATTTTAAACTGTAAAAGATTTTATAAATTTTATAGAGAATAAATAGGACGGAATTTAAATTTAGAATTGAAGTGGTCACTTAATATTATGCTGGAATTAATTAAATATATTAAAAGTTCTTTGTTTATTATTTAAAAAAAACTTATCAGGGAATTAAAAAAACAGGCGTACTTTAGAAATGGAAATCTACTGAATGGTTATTCATTTATGATGAAAATTCCATTAAAAAGTCAATAAAAATCATTTTAGAATAGCAAAAGACAGTTGAATTTTGTTCCAGATGAAGTTCTTTCAAAGGATTTACAAAATCAAGGGTTTTTCTGAATAGCAAATGATTTTTTATTATATTTGTTTTAGAATTTCTTTCAGAATAAAAATAATTCATATCTTTCCAGTTAATTAAAAGAATTATAAGTATTTTATCAAATTATAAAAACAGAAATTATGTAGATTTAAACATAATATTAGAATGAAAAAACAGCTTAATGCCTCTCACTAAATTAAAAATCGTTACCTTTCATGAGAAAAAACTGGTTGCAATTTAATCGAAATAAAACTAAAACATTCTCAGATGTGCATTTACGATAATTTTCAACAAGAGAAATTACTTCTATTTAAATATCCCAATCGAAGTGATATGCTTCTGACAATTCTTCTAATCGAAAGGGAATAATTTCTATTAACTATTCCAATCATCACTTGGAATTACTTAATCTATAGAAATGATACTACCGATTCTTTCAAGTCAACAATTGATGTTATCCAAAATCCCAAATTGATCAAAGGAATAAATTGCTTGCGACATTGCAATGCAATTGAAAACAAAGCCTTCTCCCCGGTATTGTGCCCTTACAATATTCGGAAATCCAAATTGCTTTAATTTAACTGATTGAATAGAGTGGAAGCTAAATTATAATGATCATGATGAAGCCAATAACATCAGAAGGAATTGGATCAATAATTATTGTCCTAAGGGTTTTCAATGAAGCGCGTTCGTTATTGCTGACTGCGGATATGTTGTCTATTGTAATGATGATTTCAATTATTGAATCATATTTTATAAGTGATGGTTTGTTTTTAGATTAAGTTTGTTGGGCTTTTTTTTAAAAATAATAATAAGCATTTAGTTTCTTTACCAGATACAAAGGGAAAAATAAGTCATACTGACAAAATACAATGAATGAAAATTTATTTAAATAAAAATAGCCTCCTGTTTTAATATTATTTTTATAAAATAGAAAAGAAAAATTCTAATTATTTTCACTATTTTATTTCTTACTGCAAGAAATAACATTGTATAATTCTAATAAAAAGTTCTTTAAAATACTTCATATTTTTATTCGTATTGTAAAAAGTAGAATGCTTTTATTTTAAATTATTACATGTGTTTAGTTTCTGATTTACAATTGGTTATTATAAATTAATCTTGAAATTTATTTTCATAAATATTGTAAAACAGAACATATTTATCTTGTAGAACATTTTTATTTTGCATTATTTCATTTGTTTTAGTTTGTACTTTACAACTCATCATTACAAATGGAATTTTGAAATTAATTTTCATAAAATTTACTACTAGATGTTATCGCTCAAATGAAAATTAAACTAAATCAATTAATCAATCAAGAGCTAAAGCTCTGAAAATGAAATTAAATATCGCATTTCCAGAAAACAGGAGGTACAAAATACAAAACTTTAGCATATTAAATACTCTAGCACTTAAATTACAAATTTTATATTTGTAAATAGGGCACAGGTAAACTAAAAGTATTTATTATTTTTGAATTATTTCGGTTTCTATTCATTCATATTTGTAATTCCGTATGAATCTCAGTGGTTTTTGGATCCTTTAGAGTTCTAATGGTTCTAATCTTGGGATCGGAATAGATGGATTGCTGAGTCAAGACTTGATTTTATCAAAGATCTGCCGTATATGCTGATCTTGTGTTGTTTAAAGATTCCATGCTTGTGTAGTTCAGGATTCCCAAATTGGTCCCACGTGCTTTAACACTTATTGATATAAGTGTTAAAGTATGTGGGACCATGCAATCCTGATCCGGATCAATGACATCCCTGAATTCCAGGAAACGAAATTTAGCTTATTTGCTGACGATGCAGAACTGCCAATGATCCTAAATTCAAAGAAAACCAATTATCCTAAATTCTTAGAAAAACTTACCAAGACCTTAACTAATTGAAAAATAGCTTATTCAGTGGAAAATCCTGATCAATATCAGTAAATGTCAAGTCGCTTATTAGTTCTGAAAAAGAAACATTCTTTCACTACATAAATTGTTAAATTGTTCTTGAAAGAGATACTATTTAGCAATGATACCGTTTATATTAGATGATTGCATAATCTTTAAAAAAACATATCAATAAAATCAAGAATAACTATAAAGGATCAAAAGCCATGCTTTATCCTATCCTCAGTTACAAATCTAAACTCTTCCAGAGAAAACAAGCCCTTAATCTATAAAACGATGAGCCCTGTCTGGGCGACTGCAGCAAAAATCCACATGATAGCACTACAAGGTTTAGCAAATTAGGACATGTGTTGTTTGTCTGAAACGGCGACATTCGCAAAAATCTCAGCCTTGCTGCATCAGAAGATTTCCTTAAAAAATTATCAGCAAGATTCTTTAATAAAGTGGACAGAAGTGACGACTTCGCTATTAAAGAAATTGAGCCATACAGCCCCATGCTTCCAAATGTTGAAGAGACTCTATCGTTTTATCGATGTATAAAGCCTAATTTTACCTTTACCATTCCAACGTGACTCTTGGCTAGTTTTTTTGAAAAACTTTTATGTCAAATTCTGTTTTTTTTTTTTTTACTTTCTCCTATAAATAGTATGGAGAAAGTATAGTTAGCGTCAAAAAAAAAATCGAACTCTAGATTTTTACGAATCTCTACATTTTGGACTGCTCAGAGTTCGAAAAACACAATTTTGGAAAATGTCTGTCTGTGACAAAGAAGATTCAAAAACGCTTTGGCTAGGCGGAAGAAATTTGGTATAAGGTATTTATACCACATTTGCAGAGCTCTGTCGAATTTCGAGCAAAATCAGTTCAAAGGATGTCTGTCTGTCCACTTGTTCGAATATAAGTTATCACGATAACTACAAATTGAAGAGAGTTAGTTCGATAAAATTCGATTCACATATATAAAATCCATAGTGTAGACACATGTGAAATTTTGAGTCAAATCCAACAATGGGTTTGCTGTTTGTTGATCTGTACTTACAGAAACATGTAAACACGATAGTTCAAAAACGTAATGACTTAAATATATCAAATTTGGTATGGGATTTTGTGATTACAAGAGCAATTTTGTCTTAAATTTGCAAATCTTGAGAAGAACGTGTCTAAAGCACAAATTCGATTTTTAGATACTATTAATAGCATGCCAGAGATTAATCGCCAAGGATGATACGATAGAATCGGTAAAAATGCTAAATTCTCGCCAAAGGTTAATATTTCGTAACTACTGTATTCCAATCCAGTGCTAAACCATTGGATTTTATTCTTGTACTAGCCGCCTTTGGCGACCAGCCGCTTCGCCAATCTTAATGCTCCTTAAAATTTGAATAATTAAATATTTTATGTAATTCCTACTTTAATAGCTTCTTCATTAAAATATTTTAAAACTTGAAATTTCAATTCACTCATAATATTATAAAGGTCTTCAGTCATAACGTAATCTGTATCTCTCTAATTTTCTGATAGCTCCTGTAGAATTTATGCTTTAAATTAAAGTGGAAAGGATTAATCTGCAATTAATATAATAATATTTTTTACTAACACAAAGCATTTTTTTTTGTAATATGATTACTGAAAACAGAGTCACTGAGCATTTAAACCTATGGGCACTAAAGAATATTGTTCTTAATTTATGTAATATCTCAAGAATTTGTCAACAAAATTTTTTAAGATTCATCATGAGCAGGTCTATTAATTAACAATGTTTAATTTTAAATGCATCAAACACTAAGAAAATAAACAGAATCGTTTAAAATAATCGGTCGAAAAAAGGTTAAAAAAAGTTACTTCAAAAACGATGAACTAGAACTAACATAAATACAATTTAATTACAAAAGCATACAACTAACCTAAAAGTAATTTAAATGAAGTCCGCTTCACAGAGAAAGAGATCTCCTCTCTGTGGTCCGCTTCCGTTGAAAATAGATGTAAACAATCAGAACACAATGCGTATGCCTGAATTTTCAACGCAAATGCGTGAATTTTTCTACGCCAGTTGGGGCAACGTTATTCAGATTAGAAATTTTTAATTTCCTTTATTCTGTGTTATTTTAATTCAAAAGTACTTCAGAATGAATCTGAAAGATCGATTAATTAACAACGTTTAATTTTAAATGCATCAAACATTAAGAAAATAAACAGAATCGTTTGAAATAATCGGCCGAAAAATGTTAAACCTAAGCCTCATTACTGTTGGGGAAAAAATGCTGAAGCCTTATTCATTTGGCGGTGGGGAAAGAAATGAAGATTTTTTTTGTCGGGAAAGTTAGTTTTTAATTAATAAATAAAATTCTAATTAAAATTTTTAAAAAAGGGACCCCAGGTGCACATTCCCAACCTACAAGGTATACACGTACCAAATTTGCTAACTGTAGGTCAAATGGTCTTTTCTGTAGAGCGCCAACACACACACACATTGAGCTTTATATAAGTATAGATTATTATTATTGAATATGAGTATTGGAAACAGAATCGCTCGGTATTTAAGTCTTATGTGAACTACAAAATATTTTTCATAATTTATGTAATATCTTAAATAATAATTCAACAAAAATTTCTCAGATTCAGCATAAAATTCAATTTTTAGTTTTGCTTTCAAAAGGATTGAAATGAAATGAATAAAAATATTTTGTTCCGGCCTATAAATATATTTAAAAAATTAGGAAGTCTAAATTTAACGCAGTAAGATATCAGATTCTGAGAAATATTCTAGACACACCAAATTCTAAATAAATGAATGAATGTTTCTATTTTCCACGATCAACTAAGACTTATTTATGAAGTTTTGAATATTTAAAATTTAGAAAAACTCAACATTTTCATAATCTTAGGCCAATTAATCTTGAGAAACCTGCGAGCTGATTGGCGTAGTTTCTCTGAAACGATCGATGGAAAATCTATAATTATCTTTTTTTTATTGAATAGTGATATTCAGATTTTCATAAATCAGTCACTTTAAGTGATTGATTTAGTTGATTGGAAATTAACTCTTTTTATTTAAAATATTAGTGTTTCAAGAACATTTTGTTATTCGTGATTTCTACAGCAGAATCTTTATGTAAAATCAAAAATTCGTTATTTATTAGAGCATTTATTGAATCAAGTTACATAAAATATAATCATTTTCCATTTAGACCATTTTAGAAGATCTGTGTCTAATACTAAAGGTTTACAAATTAGCTGTGTGGCCCTGATTTGAATGGATATCCTGTTCATATTAAACAAAACTTGCCTTAAAATAAAATTGATTTATTGGATTAATAATATAGAGAGTGTAAAAGATCATAAAATAATTTTTCTTGAATTTATTTTTTAGAAAAAATAATATTTCATATTTGTTTTATTTTCTACAGACATGTGCCGAAAATTATATTTTTGCAGATTTCATTTCTAAAAAGATTTAATTTATTTTTAATTGGAGCTTTAATCAATGTGATGGCAACACTTTGAAAAAAGCTAATTTTTCCCCATGAAGGCGAAACGTGCTCGTGCAACTTAAATTTTATTTTTATTTTGTACGAAAAAAATTGTTGAAAAATATAGTTAAAATATTTATTTAAAAATTCATTAAAAATAGAAATTTAATTTTAAGGTTAAAACATTGGTATCATTTAAAAGATAAATTTTTGATCTTTAACTTCATGTAAAAATATTTTTTGTGCAGTAATATTTTCGGAAGTTATAGCAGAAACACGCCAAAATTTCGCTTAATTTTTAAATAAATAAAATTTTAATAAAAAATTCGAAAAAATAACCCCCAGGTGCCTCCAAGGTATACACGTGCCAAATTTGGTAGCTGTAGGTTGAATGGTCTGGCCTGTAGAGTGCCAACGCACACACACACAGACACATTGAGCTTTATTATAAGTATAGATTTACTAATTTTTTTACTTTTGATAATGTTTCACCTTTTACTTTGCTTCATTGTAACACTTTTATCAAGCAGTATTTTATTTTAACTATTAACATAATTGCACATTAATTTTCTGCATTTTCATGTTGATCCCATTCGCCTTTATATTTTTTTAATATATGTGATTTTACTGTCGGCCTTTTTTCCTTACCATTTGCTTCGCTCAGCATGGCCAAACATGGCTTTTGCGCCAGAAAAAACCGAAACAACCAACCATCCAATCCCATGCTAGGTACTCTTAGGCCCGACAAATTTATTAGAGAATACGAGGGTGGGATGAAAAGCTTCCGGCCTGACCTAGAGGTGGCACTTCCGGAATAACTTTGACTAAAGCACTTCAAAGCGCTATCTTTAATGCTTCTTGCGCCATCTTAAAAGATTTCTGTTTGGTTGTTTTTATACTGTGCTGTTTTAAAATTTTCGTCTTTTGTTTGTAGTCTGGGGCATATTAAATCCGTCGGGGCCAAACTTCCTCCCGCTGGTTGATGTGGAAGCTTGGGGAGGAGGGTGCCATCTCAGGTGCCGTCCTTGTCATCTGACCACTGCTCAAAATTACGAAGTCTGTCACAAAATAGCCCTACTGTAGCTTTAAAAAAGGGATGTTAATATAACTAAACTAAACTCATGCCAATACTCATATCATTTGTTCTGCCCGGAGGTTTACAACCTCGAGTTCAAGATTTCCGTGACCTATGCTTCAAATCGGAAAAATTGAAGATTCCATCATTGAGTTAGCCGACTTCAAAATTGAGAGGTCGGGGAACGTGTGTGAGCCCACAAATCTCAAACTTTATCCCCAGATTACTAATGTTATTTATGAGAAAAAAAGAACTAGTTTATTTATTGATTAAAATTAGCAATTAGATGAAATAATAGGTTTTAGAATTATTTTGTTGAGCAGATTCTAAAATTAGAAAAGCTAGAAGTTTGTATAGTAACGTATTTGAAGGGGAAAAAACTACTCTGTTAAGACATTTATTTAATTTTTTCCATAAAAATAAGCTTACCAGGAAAAAAAAATTCTGAGCGAAAGATATTTGTAAAAATATTTGGACTATTCATCTTGGCAACGGAATGAAAGAGAATTTTAGAAACCTTCATTTCGCAAGTGAAAAAAAGATTATGCAAAAAATGAAATTAAAATAATATTTTATCACAGGGATTAAAATATTTAAGTTCTAATGCAAATAGATAAGCATTTTCTTAAGGATTGAAATATATCCTTTCTCTAAAGGAATGCTGTTATATTTTAACAAATAAAAATTCTTCCATTCAGTATAACATATATAATTATTTAATTCCAGAGATATTAAAAGGAAAGAAAAATTTGTATTATTAAACAAATATATCGAAAAAATAATTTTACAAGCCCATTTAATTAGTTAAACCCTTTCAAAAGCTACCAAAAATGTACTACACAATATTTCCTATAGAAATAGAGGAGCCAGAGGCCATTTTGTAACAAGAGTAAGTAGTACCACGTGCGTTGCGCAGAAGTTTTTAAAATTTTTTAATCTAAATTTTCACTAGCCATGTGTGTTATGATGGACTCTATTACGTCAGCATAGTCAATGACCAGTCAAAGTCGATAGTGACACGTGTAATTTGTGTTCATGTGTATTTAAAACCCTTCTATTTTAAAACACTTGTAGTTTGTGTTCACATGATTTATAAACACGTGTTCCATTTTGCTGGTAAATGGAGGGGGCAAATATTTAGAAAATTTAAATTTAAGATAAGTTAGTTGTTTTTCTTAAAATTATTTTTAGTTATTTACTTTGTCTGTATATTAAATTTCAAAAAGCTGCTTTAAGTTTTTTACTAACCGCAATATTTTTTTTTATAAATCCACAAAGATGTCCAAAATTGCGCGTTGAGGATTGTTGTAAAAAATATCGGAGCAAGTTATAACACATTACAACTTGCGAGATTTATCTTTATTTGCATTTTGATTCATAGAATTTCTACTTTCAATATTAGCATATAGTTTCAAAAATCAAATTTCCCCCTAGGATTTTAACAGAAGCTCATTTTATAAAATTTAAAAAAAAAAATACTCACCCTCTTGATACAGAAGCAACAACTACAACAGCAACGAACATGACATAATTAAAAAGAAATGGAAACAAGAAGAAAGGATAAGAAAAAGGGAAAGATTTAAGGTAAAAAAGAAAGAAAAAACAAAGGGGAAAAAAAGGCTGAAAAAGATAATTTTGAACTAAAGAAAACATACTGAGTCTGAAAGGGAACAACGATTCTTCCCCAGCTCACGGAGATGAATATACTGACTCTGGCGATATATTAATTTATAGTATATTACATAAATATTTAGTTATGAAGAAGAAATTGGGTTACTTTGGGATAGGCATGTAATTTTAAACAGTGGTTAAATGGATCCACTTTCCTCGTCACAGCAGAGGGAAGGAGACATTCCGCCTCGATAAATTTGGTGTAAGCCAAGCCGGAGCCACAGAGAACGAAAAGAGCAAGCATTCTTCTCGGAAGTCCCGGACAATCCTGCTTACATTCTTCAGCAAATTCGGGTTTCGAACCAGGTTTCGCCCAAAAACAAAGATTTTTAAACAAGTCACCGCAATTCACAATTCTGATGAAGAAAAATGAGTTTCATTGTTTAATTTGGGCACGAAATGCACATATGCTGCAATGTCTATCATTTGTCATTAATTGCAATTCTATTTTAGATAGACGTTTATGATGTTGATTTGTTAAATGATGTTATCGTTATGTTACTATAAAACACTTGATATCATTGATTATCAGTATTTTAATTAATATAAGGCTGGTTACGAGAAAATAATTGTAAATTATTTTATTTTTATTATTATAATTTGCCCCATATCTGAGCTAAGCTGTAACAGTCGTCAAATTAAAAAAAATATTTTTTTTGAGCTAAAATCAATAAAATTGTTGAATGATATTTTGTTGCGTAATATGAATGGTTAAACAAAGAAAATACTAGTTATAATCGAAGAATTGCATATATATTTAAAAATATAAACATTTTTACAAACATTTATACAACTAGATATTTATAATAAAATTCTATATTTCCTACACTATGGAAAATATCAATACTTCAATAATTCATACATGCAGTGATATGAATGCTTGATTCTAAGAGTAAAAAATTACTAAATAGTATTTTATTTGAAATGTTTTCTTCACTATCATTTTAAATTCATATGATAAATAGAAAAAAACAGGCAAACATGGAAATAGACAACAGACTTATTATTTGTCCTTAGATTAGGAATCGTCTGGTTTACTCAACTGTAGACACATCATTTCCCCCTAAAAGTCATTTTTATGTAAAACGATGCATATTTTTATGCGATAACAAGAAAACAATTTTAAGCAGACTAAAGCTATTCAGTACTGTCATTTAAGTTTATTCTGAGAAATGCAGAATAAAACTTTTTGTAAATATTTCTTTAAAACTCTTCACATAGAATTTATTTTGAAACTTGTATATTACTCGCTCTATGAGGTAGTTCCTACATAAAATTTTCTGGATTTCATTTGATTTTTTTGATTTGGATATAGTTGCACTTATCAAATAAATTATATACATTGTAATGAATATTCTTGAAAAAATTCAGCATTCAAATCTTAATCACCAAAATTTGCTAGTGAAAATCCATAGTCCTTAGGGGGGAAAAAAGGAGAAGAAAAAAAATGAAAATTTCTTTGAGTATGAAATCCTTTGAAAGCATTTCTGCCTGAAGCTTGGTTTCCTAATAAAATATCGTTTGGCAGTAAAAAAAAAGAACTCTCGATTCTCTTTTCAATTTAACATACAAGGCGTAAATTAAAGCAATCCTTTAGAGTTGTCAAAAGAATTTCCTGTTTTCGCAGCTCGTTGAACAAAACTTCATGATGAAAACTGTCATGTTAGAACTAATTCTTTTCAAACAGAATTCTTAATAACGGAATAATTTTTTATTAAACAGCCGCAGTTTTTTTTTATTCAACTTTTTAAGCTTATAAATACTCCAGCAGGCGGATAACCCTTGGCTTTCATGATTTTTATTTGTTTCACTTTGAAGTTATGATTGAAATTCCAATATTTTGATATCTTTTTTTTCTTTTATTTATCATTATTTCTGTTTAGTTTTCATATTTTAGAAGATATTAAAATATACTTCGTCTTGACGTGGAGTAATAAATCTAAAGTATGAAAAAAAATTCCATATAATTCTTTCACGCAATTAATAACGAAAAAAATTCTTACCTCTCTGGTGCGAAGCATCATTATTTGATAATATTTTGCATTTGAATCGTCTATACCATTTCACGAATATTAAAATATGTTAAAACATTAATTTCTACTACTAATAAAAAATAAATGGTATGTGTGTTGGCGTTCTACAGTACACACCGTGTTAGGTGAAGAACTGTCAAATTTTGCACAAATATACTATAAAAGAGGGTATATGCACATTGTAAATATTTTTTTTGAGATTTTAATTAGAATTTAAATCACATTATGTATATTATAGTGATTTTTTAAGATTTTCATAAGAATTTACATTAATTAAAAATTATGCAATATTTTGTAATATTTAAAAGTTTATACTGAAATTTTTAAATATTTATAGTATAAAAACAACTTGTGCCATTTTAAAATTCAAGATTCTCAATAATGTTAATTTTGTTTACATTTTTTTTATGTCATTTGTTCAGTTAATTCTTCTAAATAAAGTTAATTTTGTTGACATATATTTTTTTTCTCTGTAGTTAATAAATTTTTAATAATATTTTAAAATTTTATTTCATCACTGAATTGAAACTCGAATCATTTTAATTGCTGTTATAAATACTTCACCTTCCCCCTCCCCCCCCCCGTTGATGAGAATGAAAAAATGAAGATAGATCCATTTTCAAATGTTAGGTAAGGTTTTGTTTAAAACATTTTTTTAACAAATTTTTAAATTTTTCTCTGCTTACAAATAAAGTTTTATTTCAGAAGTAGTTGAAATTTTGTTTTAATGAAATTCAAATTTCAGATGAGATGAGAAAAAAAAATTAAAGATAATATTTTATCACTTTTTTACTCAATGAATTGAACAGCATAAGGTTTCATAAAACATGTCTATCCAACAGTGTCTATCAAACAGTTCCACGTCTATCAAACAATGAAATCTATAAACACTTTGTTGTGTAAGCAATTAAAATCAAATTTCATGAAATATTTAATTGAAGTTTTTAAATTTTAAATTGCGTAGAATTCATATTTATAAGATAATATACTTTTAAGGCATTGAGAAAATATTATTTAAAAAAATAGTTTTCAATAATATTATTTGTATTTCCTTGGAATTTTTTTCTTTAATTCTAGGTAATTTTCAAAATTAGTTTTAAATATAGTTTTGTAGCACTGTTTTATCTTTATATAGGTGCAAAAAATACTAAAATAGTGAATAATTGATGTAAATACAGATCTCCTACTACTGATGACAAACACATATCAGTTGTTTCAATTTATTAATTTAAATCTATTTTAATTTTGAAAACACCTTTCCAAGTAACCATTACTAGCCACGAGTAAGTACATTTAGTACCTCTAAATACAACAATCTGCTCTAACGGAATTGTTTCACACACTAACAGTTTATATGTAGATATTATGGCAGCCTTATATTAAAGTGATAAGCACTGTTCCAGAATTCGAAATAATTTTTCTCTTCGGAATCAGACATTGTTTTATGAATTTTGAATTCACTATCGTAAACTGAATTTAAATGAGTATTGTTTGCTGGGTAAATTGAACCAGTGACGAAGAGTGTTAAGAAAAGAAAAGGGAGAACATTTTCTCTGAATTGTCAATGAGCCTTAGGTAATCAAAAATCATGAAATAAAACATTTTACATATAAATAAAAATCGAATAAGATCATTTGCTGTAAACTTTGTATCTCTCTCTCTTTAGCGCTTCTCCATTTCCATATTTTTGTTTTAATTTTTATCGTCTGACGGTATTATTATTATGAAGAAAAGTAATGTGCATAATCAATGTTATGTCTTTTATTCTAAATCTATGAAATAAGGCATAATCGATATTATGTCTTATTTCATAGCTTTATTATTTGTTATTGTGGATTTGATTTCTTTGTCAATCATCATGTCAAGTAGAATGTCGTACGATATCTATTAGTTAAAAATAAAAACGAGTCAAACAAATAATAGTCACTCGTACTTTTAAAGCAAACGATATTTTGGATTTTGCTACATAATTCAAATGTAACTTCATCAGAATTAATATTTGGGATAACATGGAATCACTTCATAAGAATGAGATTGGTGGGAAATATGGCAATTCGATTTTCGAATACATTGTGCACTTTACAGAAGAAAGCGATGTATTAGAATAGCACTTCAAATTTTTGTTACATTTTAAGATGATATATGAAATTATGTTTATTAGTTAATTGTTGCGTCAAAATAATAAATTCCATTGTTAGCTTTAGATGATCATGTGTCAACTAAAATGTAAGTTCAAGAACAACATTTTAATATATTAAATTTTTAAACGAAAAAAAAGTTAATAGTAAAATAAATTAAATTATTAATATTAATTCAAATTATTAATATTAATTCAAATTATTAATATTAATTCAAATTATTAATATTAATTATAAATAAGATTAATATTATTTTTAATTATTATTTTAAAATTTTAATATATTAAATTTTTAAACGAAAAAAAGTTAATAGTAAAATAAATTTTTATACAGTTTCCTTCGATAATATGAAATAATTTTTTCAGAGCGTTTAATCTTAAAGCTGGTTTAGCTTCAATTAGTTAAAATATTCTTGTAAAACAACTGAAAGCCTAATTTTTAACAAAAGTTAATTAATCACCTTTTTTTAAGATACTTATCAGATTAAAACAAATGCCAGGAATTTTTTTTCTAAACGAAAAAACTGTTTAATATTTTTCAAACAAAAAAACTGTTTTAATATTTTCTCTCTCCCTCTCTCTCTTTTTTCTGTTTCCTTTACTGATAACGTTATATTTTTTTATTTCTTTTAGAAATTACGTAAGTCCTAATAATATTCTTTAATAAATGATCTCAGCAAAACCCAATATGTATTATTAAACTGAAACACCTCTTTTTGTAATTATTATAGAGATAATTTAATTAAAAGAGAAAGTAGAATATTAGAAAAAAATTTTTAAGCATTTTTCTTTTTCGTTTCATATTTTTTTCTTACAAAGCGAATAAATGGCATTAGAGGCCCGTAATCATAAAAAGTATTCTTTGCAGTTAATTTTATTCTTTTCCTCTAACCCATGTTGAATAAAACACTAACGATGTAATTGCCCTAAACTTAGACAAAAAAAAAAAAAAAAAAAAAAAAGAAGAATTTTTTTAAATGTATCGAATTCTACTACATTATTGGATTAACTGTAAAGATTTTAAAATATTCTTGTTGCTGAATTTACTTTTTTTAATAATATTATTTCAATTTAATTAATTACCAGATTATGTATAATCATTAGAAGAGTCGTATTTTATACATAAATTGCTTTTACTTTTAACTTTGTAATTACTTTTAATTAGATTTATTTCTAGGTGTATATGCATTATGATATTAAGTTAAATTCGATTTATATGATTATTTAAGAAGATGCAAATTTTATTTTAATTTCTGAAAATTTTCTTTTTTATAAAACTGAAAATATTTTTGTTTTGTAAAATAAAGTTGAAAATTTAAAAAAAAAAACAATTCTTTTTCTGTATAAATTATAGCTAAATAATATTTTTTTTTCTTGGAAGAAAAATGAAACTGTAAGGAGCAGTCAGGATTTACTATCTTATCTAAGTATTGCAATGATGTTTTATTATTTCTAAATTGCATGGTGGCCAAATTTACATAAAAAAAAATGAAAAGGTATTTGAGATCTAAGAGTCTGTCGGAAGTTTGGCTTTTATTACAATTTATCAACTGGCTTTCAACAATCGTCAAAGGTATATATATATATATATATATATATATATATATATATATATATATATATATATTTGGATCAAATTTTATATTTAGATAAGGTTTTGCTTTTTACATTTTTTAAGTTTATCTTCATATGTGTATTTCCTGCATAAAAAGATATTACACACTCATTCATAAAAAAAAAACATTTTTATAACTAATTATTAGATCCTTTTTCTATCTGCTTTCATGCTAATAATGTCATATAGCGCCATTTCGTAAATTTCTGTGGTACTTCCATTGTTGCCATAGGATGATAATCTACTGGTACCTCAAAATTTTGTTAGATGGCGCTGAGGGATGTGAGTTGAGGTAAGATTGAAAAATATTCATATGTAAGCAGTAATGATTCGTTACTAAATATTTTAAAAAAATAACTGCCGATCGAAGTTTGGTCTCTCAGATATTGCACTATAATCATAAAAGCTATTGTCTTCAAAATAGATTTTTTTTGTGCACTTTCTACATGTTTAATAGACAGAGAGAGAATGATCCAGAATTTAAATATCACTAAATGAAATGTCTCTCTGACAATCATGCTACCCCATGCATGATTTTTAAGCAAAACTTCTCGAACTTTATGGAATATTAAAGCACTCTATGATAAAAATTCGAATATTCCGAAGTTCTTTGAAATGGCGATAACCATAAATGGTTTTGAAAAATTCTCGAACATTGTCACCTTTCAAGTGTCTCGAGAATTCCAGAGCACTGGAATGTACTTTTTCTGTTATCAAAATAAGCATATAAAATTATTAATATCTTACAACAATAGCTTTATATTTAGCAACTTCTCTACAAAACTTTCTCATTTTTCCTTTTCATCAAAATTACGTTTAATTCCTTTTTTTTTCTTTGTAAATTGTGTTATGAGAGACAGATTTGACTCGTTCGTTTTAGCCAGTGCGTTATTTTAAGAAACTAAACTTACTTTGACATCTAGTTACAACAAATCACGCAAAAACTTATTGAGTCGAGAACAGGGAACAAGCATGAGAAAAGAAAACAACTGTTTTCCTCACGTTTTTATTTCCCAAGATTTTTTTCGTAACTTGGACTTTGTCTAATCGTAGTCCTCACAGTCTTCCGAAACTTCTTGAGTCATCCATCACACAAGATTAGAAAAGAAAAAAAGTAGCGTACAAAGAAAAATAGATATTTCTTTCATTTTCTGGTTCATTATCTTGCTCTTTCTCCTACTCTTTCAATAAAATTATTTTTCGCAACCGCCTCATGTGAATTTGAAATCCGCAGTAAATTAATATCTATCGATTATATAATTTTTTTATGTAAACATTGCGTTTTATTTGCTTTGTGATTGGTAGATAGCGTGTCACCTGATCTGTGGCGTTTGAGGTTTGTTTTGGCAGTATTATTTAAAATATTTAATGAACATTTTTATTACGTCATAGTAAGTATTTATATTGCACTGGATGGTGAATTGGTGACGAAAAAAAGAAAAGTAAAGTTTTAATTAACACTAAATAAATAGCAAATGAGTTTAAAACAATGCTATTTGTTAATTCTACTTTTAGACACTAATGAATTTTGGCAACACTCATGAATAACCTCCCGCTTTATTCACCTTTTTCGAATAACGGAAATTTTTTATTTTGGCTGGTAATCGTCTGAATACCTAAGCAATACATGTATTAACTATGCATTGTCTTTTTAAATAGTAATGGAGATCCAGCAATATTAGACAAAGATTAATATTGCAGAGAAAGACAGAGTGAGAATCTGCCAATTTGGAAAGAAAAGCTAATATTGAATTGCTACGTTGGCTGGAAAACGTGAAAAAGTGGAACAATATTTAAGTATGAGAGAGAGTATGAGCAAAAAATATTCTTATTGTGGGACTTTCAGTTTTCATTCGGAAGTAGGCTGATCCGAAAGCTTATGTTGTTATCATGGGATGATTAAACTTCCAGCATTGAACAATGGCCAGTGGAAACTTACTAATTGGAACTGACGGACATCCGCTACAGAATCGGACAACAAGGTTGACGAGCGAAAACGAAGCTCCTTAGTCATGAAGAGAAAACTATGAAATGAAGAATTGGCTGATAGAATTACAACTTTCTTTATTTTTTAGAAATTCTTTCGGTACTTGACGGTTTTAACGGCAAGCAAAAAGTGGTATGAAAAAATTTCGCCAATTTGGCGATTTCAATCGTCAAACTATATAGCATTTGATTGTCACGTTCAAACTTTTCATAATAAATAATAATGCACATGAATATATTTTGATAATTTGACGAATTTTTTTCTTGGGTCTTTTTGATCGTCGCTAAAACCGAACTGTACCTTTCATTCGACACAAGACAGCATTTCACTGAATTTTTATCTTGATTTTTTAAAGACTTATCCATAGATTTTTGACATGTAATGATCACTTCAGCTCTAGATTGATATATTATCCATTAAATCCATATCATGATGGGCAGTAATAAAAAATTTTTACTATGCCGAAATACAATCTATTCAATCCATAAAAAATGAAAACTTAGTAAGAAACAAAGTATAAATTTTTTAAATAAAAAAAAGAAAAGAATTATCTGCTATTTGCGTAATATTTTAAAACTATTTATCTAAAATTATACCCATATATCTATGAATACATGATATTATTTTGCCTTTTTTACAATGGACATGTCATTTTCAATGTCAGATATGAACAATAATATTAAGACCCAAAAGTAACTCGGTTCTAGAAAGAAGATAATAGCTGCAATGCTTTCTTTTGGTTCCAAAAAGAGAATATTAACACCTAAATCAAGAAAGATCCAGCTCGACTTCCAATCGTTCCATCATAGATCAAAGTGAACTCTTAATGAACCTTTATAAACTGATTTTTCTATAACTGAATCAAAATTAGTTTACCCTCTTTTCAAAACTGACCCCACTATATAAAAGGAAAAATATCTGTATCAGAGAAAATATTAAAAAAAAGGAGAACATCAGAGAAAGGAAAAATATTTATATCAGAGAAAGACCTCCTATAGTTTTGTGCAATATTGTTAAACAAACTTGCACTGTATTTTCTATATACGTGTACAAATAAGTCTAAAGTACCCTTAGAAATTTTTTTAAAGGTCAATCATATTCGTATTTGGGAAATGAGAAAAGCTAATCGAATATGGCGCTCTCTTTTTCTTTTGGGATGCCTAATAGTAGCTACAAACGTGAAAAGATGTCTGATCAACTATTTAAACCAAGTGTTAGCAAGTTTGTTTTATTATTTTTTTTTTAATTTCGAAGCAGAAAGAAATAAAAAAAATAATCGAATATATGTCTTTCTGCTCTATTCAATTACGGGTATAGTCAGTATTCTGCTTTTATACTTATAAAATAAATTACTTTAAAATATTTGTGATTTATTAAAAGAAACTGGATTTAGAAGCTTTCTTTTAATTGAATCATGTTCTGTGAATTCACGAATGCATCAGAATTATTGTTCAACGTGTCAATCAATGTTTATTTTTCACATTTGAAAGAAAAACTATTTAATATTTTAAAAAAGATTCATTGTTTGTATGAGCAAACGATCAAGTTTTTTTAATATTTTATTTTTCAATTTTCTTTCTTGTGATGAATTAAAAATCATTTTTCCGTAACTTTTCTGAAAAATAATTCTTTTCCATGCAAATAAAATTTTTAATATTTTTATTTCGTTCACATTTTTCTTCAGATTTTCAAGTACACGCAGAAAATGTAAACACTCGAATCACCAAACTGTTCAATTTTTTAAAAAAATTGTGTCAAAACATGTTACAGTTTGTCGTTAGCATATCGTTTTCTATATGACGATACAAATGTAAAAGCAATAAGAAAAGAAAATGACATACAAATGTAAAAGGAATATGAAAGAAATGGTTCTCAGCTTTCGACATTTTTGCTTCATTATGCATACAGGAATGTGAAAAAGTGGAAAAAACTTTTTCCTATACATACACAAAAGCATTCTGGGCCTATATTATTTCCTTTTTTTTTTTTTTTTTTACGTTTCGGGGTAAGTTGAAGTAATGCTTCAGTATTTTTTTTATTCATATTTAAATTCCCTTTAAAATAGTTAACTATGATCATTACAAAAGCTTCGAATCATATATAACAGTAAAAATTCACTTACAAAAATACAGGATTTCGATTCTTGGTATTTTATCTTATACGAAGAATATAAAGAGAAAAAAAATCGAGTTCGAGTTCTTGACTAAACTTTATATTTCAGATCTCCTTGACTCCAGAAAACACATTTTCGTAATTATGTCTGTCTCTATGAACACTATAATTAAAAAATGCTTTGAGCTAGGCAAATAAAATTTGGTATATGGACTCAACATTAAATTTGTAAATTTCTGTCAAATCTTAACTAAATCTATTCATAAGAAGTTTGTCTGTCTTGCACTTTGAGTACATGTAAATCCATGACTAAAAAACATAAAGAGCTAAGTAGATAAAATTAATTAATCTTAACTTTAGGATTAAGAAAGATTGATCCTAAAGTTAAGAACGAAACTTCAACTTCAGGATTTATTCATTTAAAAGCAATAAAAAACATGACAGAAAATATTTAAAAAAAAGAAAATTAAATAACAAAAAGCAAAGATAGAGTGATTCAAAGTTCCAATTGCCTAATAACGGAGTATCTCTAATTTTTTTTATTCCAAAATATTCCATATCTAATCAATTATTTATTAAATTTTGAATATAATAATATTTTTAATAGAAATGAAAAGAATGATTGCATTGGAATAAAATTGGTGTTAGATATTTTGCTCTAAAGTTATTGCTGAAAAATTTCCGTTAATTTTTAATGATAAGAATATTTAAATAAATTCTGCGCTTTAAAAAAAATGACAGTATTATTTCTCTTGTTTTAACCAAATGGTGCAAGCCTTTTTTTTTTTTTAACTAGACCTAATTTTTTAAAGAATTATGTGAACCATATACACATGAATACATAGACACTGTGTTTTTTATTTATATTTAGGTATCAAACTTTTAAATTCGCTACACTACGATAGTTAATTTTTTCTAAATATCTTTGCTAAAAAATATCGGATGTTATCTTCTCAAAATATGTTCGTACTTTCTAATAAAAGTGTTATCTCTTCCACTCCATATAAAATTATGAGCCTGTAAGGCCGTGAAGGATAAGAGTCCTCAGATTTTTATTTTCAGAGTTCCCCTCATGAGAGTTGTTTGCATTATATAATAAGAATACATATGTTGAACTGTTTCTAGAACATTAGCAGAATTCTGGGAAAAGGTTGAAAGAAAAGTTTGCAATTAGATTATTTTCCAATTTCTATTAGGAACCACTATCAGTTTAATTTATTTTTATCTTTTTTTACTAATGAAAAATTAACTATTTAGTTAATCGCTTCAAAACGTTCTTTAAAACTTTTCTTACACTTCAGAATTTGTGAACAAAATATGAAGTACTTAATATAACAAATATTAATAACTTATGAAGAAAATTAGCAATTTATAATTTCAATGTAATTAAAAAGCATTTCAGGCGAAAAAAAAAGTATTTTGCATATTATTACTTTTTTGTATGCGTAGTATAGATAAAGTATAGAAATCGTCAAAAATTTCGAAGAAAAAAGGCGAAAGGATTTTCAAGCTAATAAAATGTTTAAAAATCAAGTGTTTCGCAGAAAATAAAAGAATTATATATTATATGTATCTTTATGCTTCATAAGATTCTTCCTCAGTTTTATACAAAATTAGAGAAATGTTTTCTTAATGAAAAAATAATAATAATTAAGATGAATTCCCATGAAATCTCTTTGTAGATAGGAAACACACCCTTTCTGTCAGCGTCCATCTTATCACTCAGAGAAGACATCGAAAAAAGAAAGATCAGCTCACTCTCATTTTCCGGCGCGCGGTTGCTATGGAAACATGATTAGCAGTTCTGGTTAGAAGTTTTGCTAATCGAAGCAAAAGAATAACAACAGCAACGTCAAAGAAAAGTGACTATCAACGCAGGATTCTTCAAAGATTGATAGAGTTGATTTAGTTGTTCTAAATACATTCAGTTGTCACAAAATGATTTCTAGCAATGTAGTCAGCTGAAATCTACGTATTTAATCTGGGATTAATTACATTTCTCAATCAACTGAATACTATGGCTTTTATAAGTATTAGAGATACGTGATGCCAATAAAATAACGAAAAACACCAAAAGGAAGCAGATATTTTAAAGAATTCAAAGGATTTTTGAACACGTTGCATACAGATGTTTTCAGATTTTTTTTGTTAAGACAAAGAATTTTTTGAAAATTATCGTTTTCAACTAATAATTATATTTTAATGCAATTGTGAGCAATCTTTTTGGTGTTTTGATTCTGGTAGATGCATTTTCATAGGATTTTCTTGCTTTTTTTTCTAACTTTTTTTTCAACTTTTTTTTTTAAGATTATAAATATTGTAAGGATATTTTTTTCAAGATTTTCTGTTCTTTTTTTTTTTACAAATTAAAGTTTTAAGTATTCTATTGAAATTGGTAATTTCATACGTTTCAATTTTTAATATTAAATGACGCTTCATTTTTCAAATGACTAACTCAGATCTTTAGCTGCACAATTCGATTACAAATTAAAAAACAATTAAAACATTTGCAATTTTTAATTCAATGTTTATTGTTTCATTGAAAAAAAATCCCTTTAAAATTAAAAAGATATCACTTTCGAGCTACTTTTGTACTATTAATATATTAATGAGTGGCGAGTAAAAGATAATTATTTCATAATAACTTCAATTATTATTATGAACTTTTTATTATTTTGAATTAATTAATAATGATAATAATTTCAATTAAAACCCCAAATGAAAATAATCTAAAAATTCAAGTTACCTGTTTATCGATGTATATTAGAAAAAAAAAATTTACATAAAGAGAGCTTTATTAATATTCATTTATTTTGATGCCAAAAATTTTAAATACATGATGAATTTTAAATACATACTTGACATGATATTGAGAGAAAGTAAAAGATCAAAATAAAAGAACAGTTTTCAAAATTAATTCATTTCGAAGTATAAGAATCGTTTTCTAAATTTCCATAAATTTCATTATTTTCCTTATACATGAAAAAAAAGGGTCATCTATTACATGTTTATGAAACGTATCTTATGGGTCATATTTTAAATCCTGCTTTTATGTGTTGAGTGTTTAAATTTTATGTGATTTTCTTCGAATTTCAAAATTTTATTCGGTTTAAAAATTATGTCTGAGTCCATTCATAAGCGGCATCAAAATAGTTCATAACTAACACCAATAAGACGGAATACTTTTTTTTTTTTGCATATCTTTTAATTTTGCGTTTATTTGATGAGGTGGCAAATCATCGAGCTCGGGTAGGATGGTGGACTTCATTAAATAATAAGAATATCAATGTAACAATCTCTCAAAAATCGTGTGCAAACTTTTGCGTGTTTAATTCAGAAAGGTTCAAATGATTTCAGATAAAATTGCATGTTTTCAACGAAAAATATTATTTTCTTGATGTTGATTAATGCATTTAACAATCCGATTTAGATTCAAAAACAACAAACGAGCACTTATTTTTCGTGTGCGGTTAGGGCCGTGATGGCCTGGTGGTATGGTTCCGGCTTTGGAACCGGAGGGTTTCAGATTCAAGACCTGATTCCACTAAAGAGTCGTCATGTAATTGGGTCTGGTGCACATTCAATCCATCGGGACCAAACATCCTCCCACTTGTGTGGTGCTGGAGCTAGGAGAGGAGATGCCATATCAGGTATTGTCTGACCGAGGCTCAAAATTACGAGGCCTCAAAATTACGTCTCAAAATAGCTTTAGTGTTGCTTTAAAACGGGTAGTTAATGAACGGAACTTAACAGTACATAATAAGGAGCATTCTGTAATAAAGTATCGGATTCACATGCAACTAGACAAACCGACTTGCTGACGAAATTATATCAATTATAAGGCGTATGTTATTCGTGGCAGTTACGCATCATGATGTCATCTTTAACGTAATACATCTAAAATAATTTTCAATATTTATTGAATACTTACTTTCTGAACTTACATAACAGAAGCGAATAAATTATTGATGAAATGGTTCATGCTATAACAAATATTCTTTTAAAATACTAATTTAATATAACTTTCGGAAATAAAATATTTGTAGCTTATTTCTATTACATTTTATGATGTTCAGATTTATTTTAATGATACTTTGAACAAGAATTCAAGAACGTCAACAGACTTTCAGAATTAATAAATTTAGATTCTTATCTCTTTAATTAAAATCAAAATTAAACCCCACAATTCCATTCAATCAATGGCAGTGAGATTTGTTGCCATTTCCACAACTGGAATTTTAATCAACCCGCAATCCGAAATGGCACAATTAAAAGAAGTGGCCATTAAAGTCGGTCGGGATATAACAATGTCTCTCATGCGAGGAGACAGACTTAATTTGGGAATTTGAAATAAGCGAAGTATTGATCGGTATTTCTAATTACAATTCGTTGTGCTTTACGGGTCAGTGGTTTTTCCACCCTCTTGTGCTTTAGGATTCCATGATGTTTGAATGGTTGTCATTTGTGCAGTATGGAGAGACTGGAAATCGATAAACTAGGAGATAAATTGTGTGGCAATGAATGTAGAATCTGATGCACGAGTTTTAAAAAATGATGACTTGAATTGTTCTCAGAATTTTTATTGTGTTCTTGTTGAAAAACAATTAATGAAATAAATTGAACGTGTGGTTTAGCTTAATACAGAGTTACAAATCTACTAGAAAATACGGAAGAACAATTATTCAAATTTTTTGTTATCGAATTTAGAGGGAAAAAAATCTGCAAAGAAAATCCTCCACAGTAATATTTAGAAGGAGTAGTGTCTCCCAAAAATTTATTTCCAGTAAAGGCTTTATTTCTCCTCTTCCCGCATAAAATTGTGGCTCTAGGATAAGGCCATAAATGTCAAAAGTGCTTATAATAAATTGTGGCCCTAGGACTTAGTATATAATTGTATTGTAAGTATATAATTGCATGCAGACGTATAGTATTAGAACCAGAACTATAGTACCAGAATTAGAATCCCAGTACCAGTACAAGTATAGTACCAGAATTAGAATCCCAGTACCAGTACAAGTATAGTACCAGAATTAGAATCCCAGTACCAGTACAAGTATAGTACCAGAAATTTTATAGCCTTAGTATATAATTGTATAGCTTAGTATATAATTGTGGCTTTATCTCTCCTGTTCCCGCATAAAATTGTGGCTCTAGGGTAAGGCCATAAATACCAAAAGTGCTTGTAATAAATTGTGGCTCTAGGGTAAGGCCATAAATGTCACAAGTGCTTATTTTCAGAGTCCCACAAATGAGAATTTTGAGCTTTATGGTATATTAAAGAAAACCTAATATGAATTATGGAGCCCCCATTATCAAAATTTGACATAGAATTAGAATTTCATTAAAAAAATCATATACCAAACCTCATCTATTTATGTCGTTGCATTATTGAGTAATTCGACTGTAAATTCTTTGACAGATTTGGTTCAAAATTTGAAACGAGTCTACACTTTAAAGCTGTAAAATTGTTCGTCAAATTTATTTTTCTAGTTCCTTACATTTTGTAATTATCGAGTTCACATGTACTCGAATATCTAGACATCATCTGAATGGATTTTGCTCAAAATTTGATAGAAAATGGTATAAAGTCCATATACTGAATTTTATTCATCTATCTCAAAGCGTTTTTGTCTCTTTGTTTTTGTTCAGGACTTGACAGAACGATAAACAAGCAACTAGATATAATTCAAATAAATCAGCGGGAATAGTATCTTCAAAACGTTCTCGCATAATCTATACTTATTTAAAGCTCAATGTGTGTGTGTGTTGGCGCTCTACAGGCCAGACCGTTCGACCTACAGCTACCTAATTTGACACATGCATACCTTGGAGATCGGGAATGTGCACCTGGGGTCCTTTTTTTGAATTTTTATTATTAATTAAAAACTAACTCTCCAGCCAAAAAAAATCTTTTCATTTCACCACCGCCAAATGAGTAAAACTTCAGTTTTTTTTCGCACGCTAAAGAGGATAGGTTTAAGAAATTTTCGGCAGATTATTTCAAAGGATTCTGTTTATTTTCTTAATGTTTGATGCATTTAAAATTAAACATTGTTAATGAATCGATCTTTCAGATTCATTCTGAAGTACTTTTGAATTAAAATAAAACAGAATAAAGGAAATTAAAAATTTCTAATCTGCATAGCGTTACCCCAACTGGGGTAGAAAATTCACGCATTTGCGTTACCATAATTGGCGTTGAAAATTCACGCATGTGCATTGTGTTCTGATTGTTGACAACTATTTTCAACGGATAAGACTTGGTTTCGATGGTTTAATATGTTTTCAACAGATTATTTCAAACGATTATGTTTATTTTTTTTAGTGTTCGATGCATTTAAAACTAAACATTGTTAATTAATCGATCTGTTCATGATGAATCTGAGAAAATTTTGTTGAAAACTTCTTGAGATATTATATCAGTCCTCATATTTTAAAAAATGCTTCGTTTCAGTAAAAAAATATTATATTTATTGCATTTTAATCATTTCCACTTAAATTTAAAGCATAAATTCTACGGGAGGTAACAGAAAATTAGAGACTTACATATTACGTTATGGCTGAAGGCCTTTATAATATTATGAGTGAATTATATGACTATTAAAGTTTGAAGTTTTAAAATATTGTAATGAAGAAGCAATTAAAATGGGAGTTCCATAAAATATTTAATTATTAAAATTTTAACGTGCATTAAGATTGGCGAACCGCCTGGTCGCCACAGGCAACTAGTCTCTAATAAAAATGTTACTCCCCCCCGCAAAAAATTGTGGACCGGGGGGGAAACAGAGAGCGCCGTGCATCACATTTGGAGTACTATAGTTTAGAGATATTAACCTTTGATGTGAATTTACGGTTTTACTGTATCTATCATCTTTGTATTATCTGTAGCGAGTTTTGTGGCGATTTGGGGGGGGGGGGTGACTACTTCTGTTAGTGATTAAAATCGAAACTTGGGAGAATTTTATTTATAAATGTACTAACAATAAATATACTTCTTAGACGAAAAATTGATAATATCTAACATAAAGTGCATATAGTTCATACAAAAATAGAGTGAAATATAGTAATAAGTTACTGAATAAATAATATAAAGTATTCTAATTCAAGAAAGGATAATTAAATTACTATAAAATTTGGTAGGTAATAATTATTTGTCATTTTTAACTTTAAGATTATTTTGATTAACACATCTCATTCTGAAAGGATCGGATTCATGGTTAATTGTTATCTGTATTTTTCAAAGTGATAAAAAAAAAAGATCATTCACCCATTTTACTCGTACATGTATGCATAAGATATGCATCAAGATTATAAAAATTTCATAAAAATATCCAGACCACTCTCAGACCATTTGATCTGAAATTTCATCAAGAAATGAACAGCAAAAATTTTTTTTTTTCTTTAGCTTTTCTTTCCCTTTTACTATAAGTGGATCCTTCCGAATCTATAAGCTGCTATTGGTTGTTACAGCGCATGTGTTAAATTCAGACGATCTTTTTCTGGTAATTAGATCACTTTAAATTCATAGTCTAACTTTGGAAACACAAAGGCAATTTGGCATCTTCATTTTTAATAATCTTTAGTATTCTTTATTATGTCTCCATGTCTGTTACTGTCAAAAAATATTTTCATTTCTAAATTGTTATATCCATTACAATACCCTTTAGTTTTTGTTTTAAAAAAGTGTTCTTATACATTTTAATAGTGCTAGACATACGAATAAAGTTCGCCCACTGAAACTGAAATTTTTTTAGCCATTTATTACCTAGTTGCATCAAAACTCTTTGCAACCCTGTGCTGTTTGTTTTTAATTTTCTGACTATCTAAAATAGTAGACATTTGAATGCTTTTAGAACAGCTAAAAAGATTTTTGTACACTTGGTGCGAAACAAGATATTATTCTTAAATCTTATGCTTTATGGCTCTTTATTTCAAAAATATTTTGAAATTTGCGTGCTCAAAAATTAAGCATCTTGAATTTTTATTAAGTATCATTTTGCTGCTACATAAGAGTTCTATTGCATATGTTTTTCCATCTTGTGTTAAATGAAAAAAAATTCTGTCAAATGAATAAAAATTACATATTTCAAAGAAGCTCTTTGGCTTCCAAGCAAGACAGACTTATGATAGCAAAAGAATTTTGTATTTTGCTACTATGATTCATTTGCTGTTCCTAAGACATCGGCTCCATCAAACACATAGTTATAGCAACTATAAGGCCGAGGAAAACCATTCCCAGCAGGAAGAGAGAAATGGAGTACTTGTTAATGGCCGGTACGACTCGATGTCTTTCGATGAAGACATACTTAACATCATGCCTTGGTTTGGTTATAAATTTGTCAAAGTTGTCGATTATTATGTACTTCAGTTCCTCCTCTGACGGAGTGTCAGAGATACAATCATCTCTATATGGATTCATCCCCATCTAAAAAAAGAAAAAAATAATAATAATAAACAAAATTTTAAATTGTGCCAAAACTAAACATAATATTTGATATTTTAACACGTAATTTAACATAATATTTGATATTTTAACACGTAATTTAACATAATATTTGATATTTTAACACCTAATTTAACATAATATTTGATATTTTAACACGTAATTTAACATAATATTTGATATTTTAACACACAATTTACTATAATATTTGATATGTTAACACGTAATTTAACATAATATTTGATACTGTTTATTTTATATTTAAAAAAAACCCTCTGTACAGAACAATTTGATATAGTTCAGTTGAATAACTAATAATAGTTTGAAATAAATCAATTGCTATTTTTATTTAAATTAAAGTTATCTATGCTTCCAGATACATATTGGAAGAAACTTAAATTAAAGCTGATTCATCAATGTAATTAACTAAAGAACTCTCCCATTGACTTTCTAGAAGAGAATCTTAATATTTCACTCTTTGTATTCAGCTATTTTTTTGTATTATGACACAATACCAGTTAAGAAAATTGAATATAGTACATCTCGGATATCTTTTAATTGAACCATTTAGTCCAAACATAGCTATTTTGTTGGTATTTAATTTTATTTTAAGTTGTTACATTTAGGATTTTTCCGTTTATATATGTTATAACCGCCTTTGGTGAATAGCTGGTTCACTTGGATAAATAGTCGATAAAATTTTTAATTAAATATTTCATGTAATTTGATTGTAATGACTTTTTCAAGGAAATATTTATAAGCTCAAAAGTTTGATATATTTATAATTCACATTATTTTAGACACCGCGCGTTGTTATATTCATCTTACAACGGGTATCCCTTATTTTCGATCGTCTGCCCTGAAATTCGGAAAAAAAAAACTGGATACAAATTGTTTATTTCTAGTTTTTTAACAATGCAATTTAATATCTAAACTAAAAAACTGGATACACTTTGCTTATTTCTAGTTTTTTAACAATGCAATTTAATATATAATCCAAGCAATGTGAAAGTTGACATTTTTCTTCACGTTAATAGTATTTTAAATGTAAATTTAAAAAAAATTACAGATTTTTTTAGAATTATGTAACCATAACGCTTTTTTCCTGAAATCTTATTTACCAATAATAATTTATAATAAGAACAAAAAAAAATCTGTAACTTTAATAGTGAGTTTTACCAATAATTTTGATGTTCCTCCAGGATTCTTATGTTTTTGTATTATCGTTCTTGATATGTTTAACATTCGTTTAGAATTCTTAGAATTCTTATTAGAAAACATATATCAATATTTTTTAGCTTAAGATCAAGCTAGATCAAGCAAATAGAAATTTGGGTTTTTGAATAACAGTTTAAATTACACCTTTTCTAAATATTTCTCTAGAAAAATCAATAATGTAGAACATTCCTTTAATACATTTTTATTTTTCTTATTACTTTTTTGCTAATTCTTGATAGAATGTTTTTATGAAAAAAAAGATTTCAACCCTATACATTTGACAAAAAAATGTTCGTAAGAATTCCAGAAATCACGACAGTAACTCTTTTAATCATGTGAGAACATCATGTTGTTTTGGCTAGGAGGTTTTGAATATTGAAGCTCGAAATCGCGTAGGCAATGAATGAAATATATATGGCAATTTTCATCACAATCTTGTAATCGCATATATTTTTTTTACATGCTTTTACCAGCATTGCATTATTGTTCACCTTTGAAAGCAGATTTGAAACGCATTTTCTTTGAAAGCAGATGCGTTTTCAAAAGGTTGATCTGCTTTTACCAGTATTGCTTTATTATTACGTATGCTTCTTTGACAGCAGATACATTTTAAAAAAAGTTGACGTAGAACTATGACATCATAGTTGTTATTTCATCTGAAAATCGGTTGAGCTCCAAAACATTGTTTGCCAGCTAGACAAATTAAAAATGAAAGTTTAAAAAAATTATCATTATATATTGTATATATATATATATATAGAGAGAGAGAGAGAGAGACCGATAGATAAGTCTCATGATTGTTTTAAACGGATTTAAATTGGTTAATGACTTAAATTAATTAAGACAAATAATGACTTAAAAAATAATAATGTTCTCGCATTATAACTTGAAATTTGCGATCGTAGATTTAATTTTTTTTTATTCTTTATTTTATTTTATTTTTATTTATTTATTTTTGTTGTTGTTGTTGTTGTTGTTTGAAGATATTGAATTAGTAAAGCAGCTGCAAAATACAAAACAGTATTAAAAAATACTGTTATTATATCCATCGTTGTTTTGCTTATATCACTCTGTATTTTATATTTATTTGACAACTTTTTTTACCAAACGATTACAGGAAAAGTGAATTTTTATGAGAACTCGTGATTTCAACTTCTTATACTATTTTATACTATAAAAAGTTTCAAAATGATTTTTTCACTCATGTCGTGAATAAATTCAAATCTATCTTCAATTAAGTTAACTGTGACTTTATTTCTTTTGGCAAAGATAATTCTGTTCTAAAAAAAAAAAAAAAATAGCGTTATTCAATTCGTCATTGAAGAAGAAGTATATTATTTTTGCAGTATATATACTCTCATGCACGAAATGGCTGCAGGAAAAAAACCTATCGGTGAGTTATTCATAAAATAAAATTTACTAACTTAATAATTAGGAAATAATTAAATTTTTGAAATTTACTTTATTTTAATATTGAAAACGATATCAATATATATTAAGATCCTTAAGCCTAACGGAATAAACTTTTTTAATAATTGATATATACGATGAAAATTGGTATAAAATATTATTTATTATTAATATGAGATGCAAGTTAATTTTTGCTATATATTATATCATCTTTATAATTTTCTATTCGTCTGTAACTGACAAAAAAAATTTATGAAATAATTTTTCTTTTTTTCGTTTTGTAAGATTTTACAACTAAAACTTTTTTAACAAAGGCACGCATTTAATGCTCCTTTAAATTTCAGCTCTATTTTGTATCAATTTGGGATTCTTAAGATAAAAGGATATACAGAGAAAATTTACTTTTCATGAGTTTTATTATTCTATAATTTTTACGTTTATCAAAATGTCGGAAACTCTTTGCACTAAGAAAAATTGTTGTTATAAACTATTCAAAATAATTTAACTTACTTTTCAGCAAAATCCTAATTACATGATATTATTCTAGAATTTAATTTATTCGAATATGTACTGGAATTTCAATTCAAATTTGAAAAGCTTTTTAGAAGTAGCTCTTTTGTTGTTCTATATATTATTTTAAATCAGAAATATTTATATTTTTTTTACGTAATATAAAAAAAAAATTTCATCAAATTTTTCTCCATGCTTGTTTTATAATTTAAGACTGTAGAAACTAATAAAAGAACAATAAATACATGAAAGAGTAAGTAAGTATCAAAAATGCCATTAGAATTTAGATTATATGAATTAATTTAACTAATAAAACTTCATAGTTTTTAATACAGTTTTTTTAACTAATCATTTTTAATCATCATTGATAAGACGACAATATTTTAGTTGATAAAATATGGGATTTTAGATTTTTTTTTTTTTTTTTTTTGCTAAAACATTATACATGTAAACCAGGCGCGTTAAGCACTCAAATTTATCATATACTTTTGCTTAAGAAATGAATAGATACTTTCTCAGATTTGGATTTATTCTAAAATTTACACAAATTCATCTTCTTTCATGTATATATCGCTGAATTTCTGAATTTCATATATGATTCTCGTGATTATGTTTTTGAATTATAGCATCCGAATGCACGTAGCGAGATAAGCGATTTAGCCTAAGATTCATATAATTTTGTTGGGAAGCCTATATATGATGAATTTTATGAATCTAATCAGCTGCATTTGTGAATTATCATGTTCATATAAATATGAAGAGACAAGTATTATTCCAGAAGAAGGGGTGAAAAAAAGATCCATCGAAATCTCGAGTTGGAATTCTTTCGCAAATAAATGCTTTCTAATTATAGGCGTAATATAGGCAAAAACAAAACAGTCAGTTTAGAAAAAAGTATCAAAGTCTAAAATTTAACTACTCGTTATCTGAAACTGAGCAGCGTATTCACGTTACTTTTTTTCTGCAAGAATGCACATTGGATTTCAAAATTATTTTGGTGTACCACAATATATAGTGTCATACAAGCGGGAATAGAATTACCTTTAAAAAATCTAATTTTAATTCAGGTGATCTCTGAACTTAGTAGCTGAATTTCGTATTAATACGTTCACATACAACATATTCGATTTTTCAATTAACCAAATGTACACTAAATACGCGATGAAACTGCCATCCATTATTTTGCGCATATAGTGCATGTTTATATAGTGAAAAAAAGTAATGTAAAATTGCATAGGCCTTCGTTCTCAGAACTTAACAAATTATTCAAGTGTAATATATTTAATCTATAATATGGCATGGCTTTAATAAATTTATGGATTTAAATGCTTAATCGATTGCGACATTTCTCCATGTAACATTACTTTTCAATGAATTTTAGAACTAGAGAGATCCAATCACATACTCTATGTAATTTATTAATTGAAATAAACATTTTCAAATATAAACGTAAATGTCATAAACATTTCTATAGAAAAATTATGTATAATTTCCTACATTTTTTTCCAGTTTACGCAATTTAAACATAAGATTAAAGTTTATTTCTAATTTGTGTATAATCATGTTACTATAAAATACTCTTCAACGTTCATACTGTAAGAATAGCTCGTTGATTTTGCTCTGAATAAAAGGGAAGAAAATTTTAGAATGTTAATTGCGTTTATTGGAAAACTTATTTAAATATAGATATTTGCAAAAAAAAAAAAAAAAAAAATAGCAATTTTGTTGATTGATAAAGCAAAAAATAAATAATAAATGAAACAAACTTTCCTCAAAGAATACAGATAGACATATAAATAATCTTAAAATTGGACATTTACCTGTCTATATTGAAACATTTGCTTCTGAAAGTTTGTTTTCTTTAATCAATTTTTTGACTGCCACATTTCATAATTTATTATTTAAAATAATAAAATTTTAAAACTAAAAGTTGTGTTTTTTTAACGACAAATTGAACCATTTAATAATTTAATTATTACATTTGTATTTTTACAACCAATACGGATTGGTAACTGAGCATTCAGTGTGGATTTAATTTTTTTTTTTTTTTTTTTTTGCATTTTTGCAGCAAATTAATATTATTAAATAGGCATTCGTTGTAGAATATTGTAGTCGCAGTTCTCACGAACCGAAGTAAAAGCATGCCATCTACTTAGCATGCAACAACACAGCCGAACTTTTCTAAATTTTACAAAAGAACGAAATAAACTCATTTTTTCCAAAATCCTTAACGAATGTGGTCGATTTTTTTCTTTTGCAACAATACTTCATTGCAGTCTCATATTCATGCCAGATGTAAGCTGAGAAAAATTTCTTTCTTTCTTTTTTCCCCCTCTTATAACATTTGAAAAATCAAAATAGATGGTGTTATATGTAAAGCAACGATATTCTATATCAATTTTTTAAATAAAGTATTTTTCTTTCGAAACTGCCGTAATTTTTGTTTATTAGAATTCTATTATCATTTTAAAAATCGTGCCATTTTGTCGCGTAATTGATATTGTTTAATTAAAAAGAAAACGATTTTTTTATTCAATAGCAAAATTACTAATTTTTTATAGATTTTATTTTAAACAGCAACTATACGGTTTTAACGATTTATAGTTTAACCGAATTTCCTTCATTTATCCTTAGAAACGGAGCAAAATTTCTAAAAAAAAAATACTTAATCAAGAATTTATAAGAATATAAATGCTAAATAAAAGCAGATATCGTTTTATGCATTCTTTAATTACTATAATCATAAAAAATTATCTAATTTAACATTTTTACAAAAAAAAAAAAAAATCATACCTGTATGCCAAATAGAAGCAGAATAGCAACTAGAAACGACGCCAAATGTTTTTAAAAAGGCTGGCAATTGCAAAGAGGTTCATTTAAAAATAAACTCTTCTACAAGTTTCTAAAGCATAGAAGCCTCACAAGAAGGCCTGTCTTTTCATCGACAATGGGCCTTCAACCAACCAGAGTTACATTATTTTGTTGCCAAAGAACTAATGAATATTTATATAACAGCTTTTAATTCTCGTACTCGAGGTATCTCTTCCACGTAGAATCAACTACAAATTAAGAATATTTTTTTAAACCTGTAATTAGTTTTATAGCGATAAACAGAAATTCTTCATATAATTTATCTACAGTTTAAATTATAGTACTTACAGAAAATAAAATGAATTTCAGGTACGATACTAGATTTTTATTTTTAAAAAACACCTTCTTTTGTTAAGCTATAAATAATCGGAAAAAGTATATTAAATGTAGTGGATCTAGCTAATAATTATAAATTCGAATTCGAGATGAAACAAAAATGTGTAATCGGATGCCATTTTTAAAAATACTGATTATTTCTTGTTCCAGCTGTTTTCTAAACAAAAGGCTCAAAAAAATACCAAATCAAATTTAAAACAATGAGTTATTGCATTTTCTTTTCTAAAACATCATATTATACTTTAATGTGATTATATAAAACGATTGATAACTTTCTATATTGTCTTTACTATTAAATTTAGCGATGTGTAAATATCATGTTTAAATGTGTAGCACTCTCTAATAATGCCAGTGCGTCAACCGCCTCGCCAATTCAAAGTACGACAGTACGATGATAGTTGTAAGACTGTAAGCATTTAAACCTACCGACATCGAGAATTAATTGTGTTAAGCTGTAAATTTAAATATTGTCTAAATGTAGAATTATTGTTGCTTAATTGTAAGTGTAATGTATTGTATAATTGGTTGTCTATTCTATTGCGGTTAGAGCCCGTTTTCATGCAGAGCTCTTACAAATATATATAATAATGTAAAAAAATAATTATGAAAGTATGCTTTGAATTCTGTAAATCTTTTCTGCATAAATTTCCATTTTCATTATTTTTTTTAATTATTGAAAATGAAATTTTAATTAGGAATATCGTGTTAATACTGACATATAAGAACGTCACTATTACTGGTGAACATGCTAGTCACCAATGGTGGCTAATGTATAAGAATTGCAAAAAAATTATTTAAAATGATGTGATAAATTTTACGGAATTCAAATTTATATTATTCTTTCGAATTAAAATAGAAGAATATGAAAAAAGAAAGACATCAGCTATTAACAAATACTCCTTATCTAAATATGAGAAATTCCGTTTATTTTTCTTTAAGTTATGACAGCTTCAAAAGTAACTCAGAACTGAAAAATTGATACTTCTTGGATTAGTCAGGATATTTAAAGTCAGGCTGGAAAAGTGTTCCGTATTTGACCCGAATCAGAATTATACAATCCATATTGTCTTGACCATTACCTTTAAATAAATATTTCATTGAAATTTCTTATCAATTTTTTAACAGATAGAAAAAAATTATAAAGGAACGAAGTAAAAATGAATTATCATTTCCAGGTATTACTATATCTAGAATGCGGTGACATTAATTTAATAGGACAAAAAAAATTGAAATTTTGTCTGTTGATCCTCGAATGCTCCGATTTATTCGAAGAATCTATTTTTCTATTTTTTACAAGATTAAAAAGAGATGTTACGAATATTATTGTATTCAGCGTCGTAGATAATTTGGCTTTTTTCATTTTTCCATAAACAGATTATTAGTTTTAATATTAGATAAATTTCATTTTCTAATAACTAAATTTCTAAAATATTGTCCTGATACTGAATGCACACATCTTTTTTGTGGTCTTTGTGTAGTCTGATAGAGTAGTTTCTTGCTGCAGATACTGTTCTAATACTATTTATAATTTTTCAGTATGAATATCACTTTTCGAAAGAAAAAAAGAAATGTCGTTTGAACTTTCGAAATTATAATTACGATTGATCTGTAATTATAAATGTGAAAGTTGAATTATCATTTTTCATGTCGTCTTGCGCATGTGCTTTAAAAAATCTTTCATACCTTCATTCTGATTCCTTTAACGGTATGATTGCCAAGTTAAAGATATAACTCCTATTGGGGAAGTTTTTTATTGTTATCCTGCATTATTCTCCCTTCAGATTTTTATATTTATATTTTAATATAATTTCTGAATTTTACTTATTTAAAATTTTGCCTTACACTTCCTTTCCCCTCCTACAGTCAGCGATTGGATTGGTGATCAGAAAACCTGCTGACTTTTATTCTGCACAAAAAAAAAAAAAAAAAAAAAAGCCTGTCAAAAGCAGGAAATCTTAAAAGTCAAAACGAAAGATTTGTTTAGGAAGTGCTTTGCTTGCCAGCATGCCATCATTGGATTTTAGAATAACGGAGAGTAGGAAAATAATCTATCTTTCCCTTCGTTGTTTTGGTAGCGCAGCGCATATTGGAGGCAAATGTAAACTGAAAATGATGAGATGAGCATATTTTAAAAGTGGATCTCGTGTTATTTTGAAAAACTGATAATTTCTCGGCTTCTTCGAAAAACTTTAACGCAAGAAGTGACTTGAAGAATCTAAAAAACATATGAGTAAAAAAACTTTTCTTGTTTGTTTATTAAACCGTACATGTACGGATTTAAAATTTGACTTTATTTCAATTAAAAAACTTCTTTTCACATATCGATTGCTTTCGATCTTTATCTATTCTAGTGTCGATTATTTTTTGCTTTTTGTTCTGCATTAATTTTGACAAGAATTTATTAGAAATCATTATTCATCTTTAGACAATCTTTCACATTTTTAAACCATTATGGAGAAAAGGTTTTTCCTTACATTTGAATCGTTGAAGCTGGAAAGGGATAGATTAATATTCTTCAAAAAAATCTGAATGATTTGAAAGCTCAATTTTTAAAATAAAAACTTAAAGATAATTCCGAATATTGACAAAAAGGGTTCTTCCTTCATCAAATAAAAGCTTGAACAATTATTTTTAATATGCCAGTAACTAAGATGCTTCTCGAAACTATATAAATAGTTTTCTCTAACGAAACTATTTATACAGTTTCTATGAAGCTTTAATAAATAGTTTTCTCTCAACTGCTATTGAAAATCATAATTTCAGACATCATTCATGCAATTTAATTTCTACATCAACCAGAACATACATTATACTTCAACTTAGACATACATTATAGAATACTGAAAATTTAGGATTTTTCTTAATGCCGGAAGAATAAAATTAAAGGCGAAGTTTTGATCAGCAATAAATTATTCCTAAGTTATAAAGATTCTATTGTCATACATCTAATGGTTATCTAGAATATGAAGATGAGAAATCAGTGAACTCTCTTTAGCGTAACAGCATATTTAATGGGAGTCTGAGTTTATTCTAATCATTCTTACTTCTAATCATACTAAGAAATGGTAGAGGGCCTTGTAGCATAAGACGCGTCACAATGAAATCTATTTTACAAAAAACAATCTACTTTACACACAGTCAGGAAATTTATCTAATCAATCTATTTTATCACAGTGCTAAAAGTATTACATAGTCGGAGCTTGGAGTCAATTTAGTATTGACGATTGTCATTCATAGAAGCTCATGATTTGCACTAATAATTCCTATTTCTTAGTAAATTAAATAATTGAATTTCGAAAATATCAACTCTATTTTCGCATTTTAGATAAAGACATACATTGTATAACAGCATAATCTAGCCCCAAATTTCTTATTCCGAGTCGATTGGATGCTTTTTTATTGTTCGGAAATCCTGCCAGAAAAATTATAGTCTATATTCTTGAGCATGACCTCACTAAAATATTAGTTTGTATTAGCCCTTGCTCTTATGTTGCTTTTAAATTTTAATCTCTTTTCAGAAAACAATAAAGTCGAAAGCAGAATGTATGTTAAAGACACGTGATTTCTGAATTTCAATTTCCGAATGCTCTAGAATCTGAGTGTTTCGGTTTTTAGGAAAAAGATGGTATAGCACAAAATTTTTAAAAAAAATTACTGATTATAAAAAAATAATTTTTAAAAAAAGGTAAAGGAAGAATTAAAGATTGAAGAAACATAAATTATAAATTTTTGTCGTTTTTCTGCTGGTTATTTCATCCATATTGACTATACTGGAGACCGCATACCACATGTAGTAAAAGAAGAATTTTTTCAAAAGTAATTTTTTAAACACATTTCATATAAATCATTTACTGATAAATTAAATTCAGGACAATCTGGAATATTTAATTCAAATTTGGAATAAAGTTAGAATACGTTTTCAATCAGGGCAAAAAAATGGATCTCGGTATTATCCCAACCAATTTATCTATATACATATTTTAATGATATAATTTCTTTATAATTACTTTTATAGATATAAATAATAAATAACTGAGTGTCATTCATGAATATCAATAAAATAATAATGAATATCAATAAAAATTACTTTTAATTATATAAAGAAATTAATAATAATGAAACATTTTTTATTGCAGATAATGGCGGCATTTTGAAAAACACAAAGTCTGCTCCTAAAATATCTTTCAAAGTCATTTTGAAGGCGTTATGCTGCTTTATCGGGGTTTTCGGCTTACTTTTTCTCAGTCAGATGTTAATAGTATATTATGTACCATTGGATAACAGTAAATGTGATGGAGAATATTTTGTCATTGGATACATTAATACATTTCCTGATTACAAGAATAGTCTGGCCATAGTGAACAAGAAAGTGTCTCCTGACAGCCGAGTCTATATAAATCAATATTATAGGGGCCATATTTATGGACGTAGAATGAAAACAGCCAATACATTTGAAAATTTTTGGAGCGACAATTGTAAAGCCGTGTATGTCGTTACTTTTATTTCCACAGTATTTGCAGTTGCAAGTATATTTACAATTAAATTCTCTGATTCGGAAGTTCGTAAGAATTTTTTTCAGATATAAATTGCCTAATAACGTAAATTTAGTTGACATATAGGCATTTATATACCTTATAAATGTTTCTCTTTAGTATATATTTTCTTTCTTATTTCTTGATATGAATGGGCCTTTTGTTTACTGTGTTTATTCTTTAAAGAGAACATTATTGTTTTCCTTTGTATTACTTTACACCACTGTCTTCCCATGTGTTATTTGTCACTACATTTTGTGTGTAGTGAAATTTATGCTTTGAATAAAGATTTGAAATATTCTTGAGAGCTATTTTTCTTTAGGCGTTTCGTAAAATGATATTTTAAAAATAAATTATATCAATATGTAACCTTATAATTCTAAATGATTGCCATAACGATGAGTTTTGCAACTAAAGATTTCAGAGATTAAACGCAAAGATTCTAAAGAGATTAGAATCAGTGAAGTTTTTAAAGAAAATTCGTTCAATCAAATTAAAAACTCTACGATCATTATTTGATAATTGAGAATACCAAGAATAAATGACAAAAATAAATAAATAAAATAAAATTAAGAGGTTTCCAAGAAGAAGCCACATGACAAAATTCTTATGTGAGAGTTTAAAATACACGGACAGAATTTTTTTCTCAAAAATTTGGAATTTTAATTTTCAGAATAGTTATGGAGAATCGAGATTAACTAAGCAACAAGAGCTTCTAATGCTGATGAAAAAATGCATAAAAATCCGTCATGAATTTCAAATCCTTCTTTGGAAAATTAAATTTAATAATTATGATATATTATTAAGTTTTTATTTTTGTTGGACAATTAAAATGATTCGATCTTATAGTCCGAAACACCCTTACTTCGGAATGTTTAATTTATCCGTTTTTATATTATTTTAAAAATTTATTCTTGCCAACATGAACGTAAAAAATGTATTCAGTATCACTGCAGTGAATATGTATAAATGCAATAATTAAAATAAGAAATAAAATTGGTTACATTAAAAAGCTAACTTTTTGAATTCTAAAGAAATGTAAAACCCTTTTGTGCTATTATATATTTTAAAACTATTGAGTTAAATAGTTAAAATTTTGATTAATTCTTAACTAAAAATCGAATAAAATGTTTGGAAAACTCTTTCTTCTGAAGTTAAATGTTAACTTTTTCATCTTCTATTCAAGCAGATGCTAAATTTTGCAGCTCTCGATTTAGCTTTTAATTTTACCTTATAGAAAGTATCAAACATCTGTTATAACAGCCTTATTGCATGATTCACTATGGAATTTATAAATAGTGTAGTGTCTATAAATATGTTAAAACTATATTAGCAGAACTTTCAGCAATTTAAATAAAAAATTATACATAAATAACGATTTCTTTAGTTTGCCGGCCTACTTTACTGTTAAAAAAGAATTGATCACAAACATTTATTAGTAAATGAATAAATTTTATTTTGTGTATTACCTAACCATAGGTATTTCTATCATTACAACTTTAATCATCTTATATTTCCATATAATAAACGAAAACAACAGGCAAACTTACTAAAGATATCAGCAACAACAATAGAGAGATAATACTGATACATCGCAGCACATCTTCGCCTTTGTCAACTTGATAAGTAATAGTGATAAGATAATTTTTCCTTAGGTGAAGCTCATTGATGGATTGATTTGTTTCCATAGTGCTAGGTTCGGCAAATTTTATCTCAGACATGTTGAATTTCAAAGCATTATTGATACTAACATTATCCGAACTCACATGCTTCGGCTGCCACCAAATGAAAAGACAAACGGTGCCGGAACATAAGGCTATAACGATGAAGAAATAAGCCATAGTGAAAAGCTTGCTTTTATATTCCATTTTCCTATAAAATAACTCATCTTCAAGATCCATGCATACTTCGGCAGAGATGTTTGGTTTCGAATGCTGGCAAATTCCATCGCTGATTACTTCACCAGTTTCTAGAGAGAGAGAAAAAATTATAATCAATCAGTATTAAAATAACTTATTGTATATTTAATCAGAATTAAAAAAAAGATCATTGTCTGTTCAAAAATTCAAAATTATAAATGAAAGAAGCTATTGGAAAGAAAACCCCGAGTAATTTCATTTTTGAAAATATTCGATTTATATGCTCATTAAACCAATGGGAGTAGTCTCTTCAAAACTATCTCGCATACTCTCTATTAAATTTGTTATGCTATAGAATGTCTTACATGGTTTTGCGTACAATATTTGCAAAATATTAACTTTTGGCATCAATTAAACATTTTTACTCAATCTATCGTGTCATGCTTGGCAAATTATTTAGTGATTAAGCCTTGGCATGCGCCAAAAGTAGCCAAAAAACGAATTTATGTTTTAAGCACGTTTTTCTTAACCGAGTGAAACAAACATTTGACACAAAAACTGCATCTATCTAGCTCTCTTCGTTTTATAATCATAGTGTTAACTTATGTATTCAAACAGATGGATTTCTTCAAAATATGATAGAAATCTGCAAATTTATTGTAAAGACTGTATACAAAATTTCAACCATCTAACTCAAAGTATTTTTGAGTTATCTTTGTCACAGACAGACGGATGGATATTTTCCAAAATTTTTTTTGAACTCAGAGAAGTATGAAATGTAAAGATTCGTCAAAATCTCGAGTTCGAATTTTTTAACGAGTACTATACTTTCTGTATACTACATATACGAGAAAATAAAAAAGTGTTATCTTTTAATACAAAAGTATTTAATTTTCATATAGTTTCAAAATTAATATTGTTTTTTTTAATTATATTGGAATATTACATCCAACCTAAAAACTATAATCGTTTTCGCTGTACAAATTCAAATTTCTATTTAGATTCGGTTTAGTTGTACTTTTATTTCTTTTCGAAATAACATGAAGTTAATTTGGTACAGACTTAGCAGTTTTGAGCCAGGTTCCATGGAGAAAAACTGAACTTTACCTATTATACACAACAATATTCGATATATATTTATTTGCAGGTTCGAAACAAGATTTTACGGATTAAGTTTTGGTTATATTGACTTGCTTCAAAAATCGTATATAATTTTGAAACACTGCATTTCATGCAATGAGGATAGTAAAATATAAATTGATCTTCTTTGAAATACATAGAGTTTTAAATGAGGACAAAAATAAAGAATTGTAAAGCAACAATTTTTTATTTCTTTTTATTAATTGCGAGAAAAAAACATATTCTGTTTATTATTTGAAATTTAATTCAATTCCCCTTTTATAAAATCCATATTCAGGCATATAAAATGGTTCATTCAGAGGAAAAACATCAACAAAATTGGATGTATGTTTTGAGACCAGCATTTCTATGTTAAAAGGAACATAGTAGGCAAAATACAAATTATATACTGTATTTATGATATGTCATATTATTTTATGCAATTGAAACTAGAAAATTTAGCACCTGATCTTGAATGTAAGAGTTTTGGTTTAACAGAAATAAACAGCCAATTTTTTTATCAATTATTTTGCAGCAATACTTATTTCCAAGTTGACAAATTACCATTACCTAAACGAGAATTGAAGACAAATTGGGTTCATGCACCACTTTGTCACCAATTAATTTCATGAACACATATATCTTATGCAATTAAATGAAACTCTCTTGCCCACGAAATGAACTTAATGGTTCATTTCTTCGTCCGTTCTCTTGCACAACAACACATGTGTAGAAACAGGAAAAGGACCCAAATTCCTCCAGAAACTTTAAAGTAATTTAGATTTTTAATTTCTAATTCTGTAAAAATGCAGTTTTAAAAGTTCCTAAGTATGAAGATTTAATTGCGCTACAAACTCCGGGAGTAATTTTTTAATTTTTCTGTCTGGACTTAATTATGCCATCACGCTAGATGTAACGTCTAGTTCTAAAGGCTGCCAGCTTCTAACAATGCATTTTTTAGAATTTCTTGAAATTTTAATCTTTTGTTTAGCATTGTAAACGTTAAAGCAAAAACATTTTTCGATGCACATTTCCTTTAAATGATTATAACACAATCTACTCTAACCACACATTCCTCTATAATAAATTTCTTTCTAATTACTATGTATTTTGTACATTACAGTCCCTTTCCGTCTTTTGCTTAAACCATTAATAGCGTCAGTTCACTCGACGTTACTGTCACATTAAAAATTTAACAGGGGACATCATTTACCATGTACTTATAAACTGTTTACATAGTGATGTGGTGCCATGTTTTTTTACATCTTGCCTTTTGCGCAATGGATTCCAAAATTAAACTGATTTAAGATTTCCAGTTCTGTCCGTATTATATTGAAATCATGTACAAGCTTTCCGAACTTTGCCGCCTGGCAGTTGGAAACAATGATATCAAAAAGCCATAATCTAAGACTGCATGGAATTCTGATCGCTCATCTGTTTGTATCAAATAGCTGCCTTTAGCCGATCAGCAGTTATATTGGGAATATTCTCAGCGTTTAATTTCAGTTAAATCTTATATATAACTTGTTCATGGCTCGCAAAACAAAGACTTTTTAAACATCAAATCATGGTAAGGCCATGTTATGTTAAACAGCTTTGCATATGTTCTATTTATTGTGGCCAAGTCCCGTGGCATAATAGTTCTCTCAAAAAGTACCATCAGGTGAACCGTATGAAGAGAAGAAACAAAATCTTTCTTCTTTAGTTTTCAGCAAGAATATCTTGCGATTAAATACAGAAAATCTTCGGGATACAGACTTCCAAATTTGGCACAGTTATACGTTAAAAGCTGAAACTTTGGTGGAAAAATTGAAAATAAAATAAAAGGTGGGAAAGGATTAATAATTAAAACTAAAATAAAATAAACAATTTAGAAGAGGCGGATAGGGAAAAATATAATAAAAAACGTGCCCATTTCTGATTTTTTATGCAATAGGAAAAGAATGAAAGTTCTGTAATCTTAATAGAAACGATGCTTTTTCCTATTTATTTATGTACCACTTCTTTATGTACAGTAAACAAGCTAGAGCCATTCTTGTTAAAAACGAGGAACAACTCAAAACACTTTCTCTCCTAGAAATTTTGAGGAGTGAAGAGATGTATTACTAAAATTGTAATTATAAGATGAAATTAAAAATTAATTTTTATTTTAACTTCACAAGATCATTGAAAGTCTGTCATAACGTTGATAAATAAGCGAAAAAAGAAAAATAGATTTTCCAGTTAATTACAGGGAATGAATAAGCACAAATTGCATCACATCATATATATTTATCGAATCACGTTGATGAAAATGTCACATTTTAAGCAAATAATGTTTAACTTGAAACTTTACAAGGTTACTTTATGAAAACCTGTCATAAATGTCCATAAATAAGCGAAAAAAAGAAAAATAGATTATTTTTTTCTCAATTACAAAAATGAATGAGTGTCCTTTGCATCACATCATATATATTTATCAAATCATATTGGAAACTTAGACAATTTTAAATACTAATTTCTTCTTAAAATGCTCTCTAAAACCAGACTGTGATAAGTATAAAGCAATATCACTGTCACTTCCATTCTATAATGAAAATTTAATAAAAGACCGCCAATACAAATATACTGAAAATAACATATAATAAATTAAAAATTACACAAAGGAAATAAATATTAAAGAAGATTAAACGTCATAACAAATATATGTCACTAAAAAAATTATAAACTGCCAAAAAATATTTATTTCGTCATAAGGTAGAGATTGCTTAAATCATCAGATAAAGCTAAATTGTAACACTACCAAATATCTTAGAGTTTTATTAAAACTATTTTAAAATTTGAAATTACAAATAATATATTTATGATCGAAAATTAACTATAAGTTTTACAAAGAAATTAAAAATTTCAACATACATGAATTTTTGGTATGCATTAACGAAGTAACTTTAATAGGAAATGTTTTTCTCTTAGGAGGTGGAATAGAAAATAGTATAGATTAAACAGGGAATAACAAAATGCAATTGAACTACTTGATCGAAATTAAATAAGCTTTAAATTTTTTAAGTTTTATAAATTTTATTAAAATTTTACAAATTTTTAATAAGTTGAAATTTAAAAAAAAAGAATATATAAAATTTATTAAATTACTTTTCACAGGAACCGAAATCTCTCCAGTCATTGTAACCAGTATTAAAAACCAAACGATATTTCTATTATTATTTTCGCTTTTATACAAGATTCCAATTGGCAGATTAAATTTCCATGAATCCTGCGCAATATTCCTCAGAAAAGAAAGCGAGATGCTGTTACAAAAAAATATAAAATCCATTTTAACTGCGTAGATCAAAAAGAACAAATTCGTTTCCCAAAAATTGGACAAACAAAATTCAAAGAGGAACGCTCGTTAATCATTTGAAGTCAGCGAACTCTAATGCGAAATTATTATTAAAAGAACATTCGGATTTTTTTTTCATATGATTCCATAAAAGTAAGAACAAATTTCACACAGCAAAATTATTTATTGCATTTTACTATTTATTAGTTGCAATTATTTTTGCGAAGCTAACATTTAACCTCACAAATAAGTGTTAATAAACCAAATAAAAATTTTTTTTTATAAACTTATAAGATAAATTTGTCATACGAATTACTGGAATAATTTTATAGTATGTGAACCTTGTCTCATTTTATTACATATTTTACACTAAACTCATTGATAATGTCATCATTCCTTAGTTTTTTTGGCTGATTTGGATTTGATATGTTTAAGTAGATGAACTAAAAGAAGGGTACTAATTCTAGAGATGAGCTAATGTTAGATTTAAAGCAATATTTTACTTTCTCGTATACGTAGTAAAGAGAATATATAGTGATCGTAAAAAAAAATGAATTCGAGATTTTGACGTTTTTTCACGTTTGAATGAGTTCCAAAAACACACTTTTGGAAGATGTCTGTCAGTGTGCTCGTCTATCTGTCTGTCGCAAAAATAACTATAATGATTTGAGCTAGACGGTTGAAATTTAGTATACAGTCTCAACCCCAAATTTGAAGATTTCTATCGAATTTTGAGTAAACTCTGTTCAGAGGTAGTCCATCTGTCTGGCTGTTCGAATATTAGTCAACACGATAATTACAAAACAAAAAGAACTAGATAGGTAAAATTCGGTATACAGATTTGATACCTATAGTGTAGATACTTTATGTTTATGCTTTACTTTATGTTTAAAATTGACCCATATTTAGATAGCAACTATGTAGAAACGAGAATAATTACAGCAGTCAGTAAAGATGAAAGGCATTTGCGATCGATTTATGCCTCACGATCATTTACATGAACTGATTATTAATTGCCCTTACATGTTTTCTTAAATAAAAGTACGCTTTTCATTTGGCTCTGTGACGAATATCCTTTTCTTTCATATACTTAAAAAATTTTCTTTTTTGTGAAAAATTTCAAGCAGAATAACCTTCTTTTTCAAAACAAATATCTTTTTTCGAACAATTTTCCTTTTAAAAAAATTTTTTCTCTGTTTTTATACAACTTAAAAATCCATAGAATTGATTATTTTACACTTCAAAGAAGCCTGTAACATATTAATACTTCAAAAACTTATTCAAAATAAATGTTTAATTTAGTTATACCGGAAATAGCATCACGGTTGGCTCGTGTTGAACTAAAAGCAAATATAAAATATTTTTTTTATAAATGCAGACGATTTTCATGTTTGTATCCATCTGTTTGACATTTTTGAAAAACACTTCATATTTCACAGAAAAATTTCTCATCTTTTCTATCATAAAAAATTATTTTTGTTAGAAATGACAAAAAAAAAATTAACAGAATATTTTTGACTTTCGTAATCTTTTGAATATCAAAAATATTAAAACTGTATTTACTTACAGTAAAACGCATAAATAAATTTTATATCACGAGATGTATTTTCCTATCGAGTGATATTAAAAACGAGCAAATTGTTAGATTATAGGATATATTTTTTTTTTGTGTTCAAATTTCATCAAATCCTTACCAAGCAGATAAAGTTTCTTTTTAATTAGATTAGTAATTGTAAATTTTTCTTTTCTTAGTCAGATATGGAAAACATCTCTATAGAAACCGCCAGAAATCCAAGTAAACCATTTTTAAACATTTTTTCTTAAAGTCTTGTGCTATATTTATATAGTGCTATGGAATTTTAGAATCAGTTTTTAAACTCAATTCCTAACACTAAAGATCCAAAGTTTTGTATATTTATGAAATTTCGATGGCATACATTATTTTAAATATTTTAAGAACTTATTAATTAAGGTATTTATCAGCTGTTTGCTTCCTGTTAAATAAAATTTGTTGATTGTATAAAAATGAATTATAAATTAAAAGCTAGAAAAGCTAATTAATTCAACAAGAAAAGCCTTTTTTCAGTACAATAAAAAGAAGGAATAATTTTTTTTAAATTCTTTGTTAAATTTATCGTTTTATTTAAATAATATTTCATTACACCACAAAATGATTTGTAAATTCTTTTTTAAAATGTAAGGTAAACCTGATCGGTTGAAATTTGTAACGAGTATGGTAACCCAAAGAATCAAACGGAATAGTTCCGTTAACAATTCATTGGCTAATTTTCATGGTTCTTTTAACACCTACTACAGGAATTTTAAGAAAACTGAAAATTAAAATAATTAACAAATGATTTTTAATTTAAAAAGACCAACATGTGAATCCAATTCCTTATAGAGTGTGTAATAGTAATATTTTAGCACTATATCGAATTTCGAAAAGATTTCTCTACCTTCACCCTTGTTAATGAACGAATTTTTGAGTACTTGTGGATATTTATGATTTTGGATTTACTTGACAAGTTTCAGATTCGCCAAGATTACCACGCTCCATTCTAAATAATCGAGCTCCATCTTGGAGATATTTCGCGGTTGTTTGGCGGGAAAATTCGGAACTGTAAATATCCACAAGCACCAATTTTTGATATTAATATTTTAACAAAAATCGTCTGAATTTCGAGATTTTTGAAACTTTGTTTTTGCTCACATTGTTTGTTTACTTTATTTTAATGGAATCAATTTTCGAATTTTTCCACTTTATTTTATCGTTCCGTTGGTGTCTCTGTATGATATTGATTGTTGAAAAACAGAAAGAAGTAGAAATTTTATAAGGAATAATGGCATCAGGGCGAATATGACTAATAACTTTTCTATCAGTGGCTTATTTCTCCCTTAATATTAATTCGTTTTTGTGTTTAGTTCCATTTAGTGTTTATTTAATGTCTGCTTTAATGTCTGGTCATCCCGGATATTCTTCTATTTTACCGATAATCCTTTAGCTTCTGTTCCGCACTTGTTCCCCTTCTTTGATCGTGAAGCTGTAATGAAGTTAACAGCTTTCCGTTCCTGCAATTTCCGAATTCATAGATAGATGGCCGCAGACTTCACAAGCACGATTTTAAGTACTTTGTGTCTTTTTAAACCAAATAAATTCCTCCATTTTAATGTGCTAACGAAGCTATTTGACTCCCATTCCCGTGGCCGCCAAAGGCTGTTTTTTTTTTTTTTTTTTTTTTTTTTTTAGTTAAAAAATCTTTCTCGGTACACAAATGATATGCAGAAACCCTCGTGTACTCTGTTATAATTCTTAATCGCAAAAACCGATATAGCCGATTCGGCGGAATTCTTATTTCCTGGAATCTTTTAAGGTATCAGAGCAGATCATTACTCAGAAAGGTTTAAAGAATAATCCCTGGAAATTAGAACAATCCCAACTAGTAAGGTTTAAAAATTTCAAGGATTTTATAATTAATTTCTGTCGTAAACTTTAAAATTAACTAATATTTATTTGTGACAGCTTCTTAGCAGTGTTTACATTAGCTGCTATCTTGGCCACTCTTAAGTAGATTTCGGCTAAAAAATATTAATATTAGTTCTAATTATATGTGATTTCTTTGTACTTAATCATATTTTATATAATATTTTGTCTTATCAAGGTGATGATATTTTAATCGTGGAAAAAGAGGATATAAAAAATGTCGAAGAGGGAGTACCACTGATCTTTGAAGTTGGCGATGGAAAAATTTCAGTTGTGGAGGAACTGGTTACTTCTGGCGAAAGTCTCGAAAGTATCTCGCCAGCCAGCACTCGTGAAGATGATATTGAGCAAGAAATAGAAGAAGAACTTGCAAATAATCTTACAACTATAAGAAGAGTATATTTTCAACCAGTAAGTTCAAAAAAGAGTATATTTTCAAATAAGTATCTTTTTTATCTTTTATCTTATATCTTTAAATGAGCAATTCTTGTATATATATAAATTTATTTATTTCGTGTATCCCGATAACGGTTTCTAATGATTTGGATCAAACTTTATATTTAGATAAGGTTTTACTTTTTAAGTTTATTTATATAAGTATCTTTCCTAAAAAGGCCCAATAAAAACATTTTTTGTTACTAAATAGCAGCATAAGTATATTCAACTTCAGCTACGAAACGTGGGCTGTACAATATAGTGGTCAACAACATGAATGATGCTTGTGTTGCGGGTCTTTGATTTCCAATCTCACTTTTTGATTTTTAAGAGTATCTATATAGGTATCTTTCATTAAAAAATGCAATTTTACATTTAAAAGAAACAATTTTTATAACTATTGGAGCCTTTTTCTATCTGCTATTTTGCTGACAATATCATACAGCGCCATCTCGGAACCGATTTCACCATGATAAAACTGAGTGCAAATCCAAAATTATAAGAATTGATAGATAAAAAGTAAAATGAATACTGTAATACAGCAGACTGTTTCGAATAGCATGTTAAACTAAGCACATTCATGACTTTTTTTTATTTAAATGACCAGTTCATGTGTAGGTAAGATTAAAAAATATTCATATGTAATCAGCATGTTATTTTTATCTACATATTTTCTCCGATTTCTTCTTTCAAAAAAAAAAAAAAAAAAACGCGCCGAACGAAGCTTCGTTTTTCAGATATTTTATTTCAGTTTATAAAGTGACGAATTTATTGCTCTTGAAAATATTCTGCAGTTTTCTATATTTAATAAATCAACAAATATTCTTTAAAATACTATATGAGATAACGTAATAAATAATTTCAGTCATGAATTTAAAAACTACTTTTCCCTTAACACGACAGCAAGTAAAATAGTGTGTTTTTTTCCCCATTCACAAAATTGTAATGTCATACCAACAATAATACTTGAAAAAGGTTGTTACCGAACGGATGAAAATACGTATAATATTCGTAAATAATGATAAATATGGAATCCGTATTGTATTGTATCTAATTAAAAAAACTAAGTGAAGTGTAATGATTTATGCTTCGATATTCAATCTGAGCTGATTCAAAATAATGAGATATCTCAGGCAAGAAATAGAAACATCCAATTTAGAAGCAATAAATGAAACATTTTCAAAGCAAATGTAAGACGGGCAGCAAAATACATAACTAGGAAAGAAATCTGAAAGTTACAATTGTTTTGAAATTCCTTTACTTAATAATGGTTATTTCAAAATCCATCTTAATAACATGCAAAATAGACAATGTTAAAATTATGAGACAATACTTCAAAATATAATTTCTTTTCTTTTTAAACTCTCAAATTCACAACAAATAAAATGTAAAAAGCATTTTCCATCAATTTTTGAGCACGTAACAATCGTACTTTAGAATAAACATGATGTTTTTCACATCTAATTTAAAAGACAAGAGACAACAAATATTTTTGCAATGAATTGCAAAACTATACAGGTGATTTATTTTTACATTGAATTGAATTGAAAAATTGAAATTTTGTAGCTATCATTTAATTTGATTCCATAAAAAAAAGTAACACAATCTTCACTCACTCAACTTGTTGATAGCTGAAATTCATTCACAAGAACAACCATCTCCAGAATTTTTTTCTTTTACATTAGTATAAGATATAATATATAGATGGAAACAACTTTATTTAGGAGTGACAAATCTCATTCTGGAATAAGAATATCTCTTTTGGTGTCAATTAAAATCGTTTAAAAATTCTATATTTTCTTTCATTATCGATGAGTTACAAAATTTGTTTGTACAACTTAGTGATTTTAATATTTTCAAGTGATAACTGCAAAAATCATTACCATTTTTAAGCTATTTTAAAATACAAAAATTAATTATATTTATTCCATAAACTTACAAACTGCATTTTTTCTTTCCAAATTTCCATAGTTAATAAAAAATTAATTAATAATATCATGCAAATAAAGGCAATTAATATTTTTGCTGTTCATTCCATAAATTTACTGCCTCAAAAACAAGGTATTTCTGGCGGAACTGCAATTCAAAAATCATTCATCAGTGATGCTAATGGTTGCAACAGGAAAAAGTGGTGTTAATTCATAAAATCTGGATTTTGGAGCAGTGGAAAACAGTAATATTTTCAGATGAATCTTGTTTCATGCTCTTTCCCATTTCTGGCCAAGCTTACGTCTGGCGCACGCCATCCCAAGCCTATAATACAGACTTCTTGTTGCCAAGAGTGAAACATAGTGGAGACTCTGCGATGGTTTGGATAGCCATGTAATGGTTTTCTGTGAATTCCCACGATAACTATGCTAAAGGACATTATCGCGAAGGATTATGTAAACGTTTTGGTGTATCAAATGTATTCCATGGTACAAACTGTGTTCTCCAAAGGTGATGGTTTTTTTCCAAGACAACAATGCCCTTGTTAACACAGCTCACATAATCCAGGACTGGTTTTCTGAGCACGAGGATGATTTATCACATTTCTCCTGGCCACCACAATCACCTGACTTCAGTATTAGTGAACTATTATGTCTACATTGGAGAATAAAGTGCATGGTCGTTACCTACCACTATCATCGTTACCTGAACTAGTCACCATTTTGCTGGAAGAATAGTACAAGATTTCCTTGGAGAACAATACAGAAACTGTATTTATCCATTCCGAGAAGGCTGCGAGCTGTCTTGAATGCCAGCGGTTTTCCTACACTATATTAGGCAAGAAAAAATATTTTTTAGGTATTTCCATATTTTTGTCCAATCAATGTTTCTTTTACTTTCTTGTGAGCTTCATAAAAAAGTAAGTTAAAGAAGACGGTACTAAAAATAATTACCAGAGAAAACTTAACTCTTTCCTTGATATTTTGGTAATATTTGCTTTATTTCACAATAGTCCTTCATTTTTATTATGTTTTCCATACAGGAGTTTATTTCAACGGATTTCGTGAGAAAAGTATGGACTGCATTTCTGACGTTCCATGTTTTCGTTATTCCTGCTATAATTGGAATGATCCTAAGCGTCGTTACCAGACTCGGTATTCCAGAATTAAACGATCCTTATCAGGTTAGTGGAGAAAAATGAGCGATTATTTATTTATAAAATTCATTTTTTTTACGTTACATATCAGCTATTTACTAATAATTTTTCAAAATAATTTATGAGACATCAATATAAAAAAGTCGTTTGATATTAATTCGAAATTTTGGTTTTAAAAATCTGCGAAACATGATCTGCGAATTTTTCAAAAGGATATAAAAAAATTCTTGAATAGTTCCATTTAATTAAATGAAAAAAACATTCATCCGAAATCACATATACTTTATTTCAAAAAGAATAAAAGAAATGCACTTCAAATAATTGGCAGACGATAACAAACATTTCAGAATATCAAATAACACATCTTAAATATCGGTTGTTAGGCTTAGAAATTTAAATACCCAAGGAATTATTCACTGATAAAATGAAGATCAAAAATAAAAACATAAAATTAATCAGAAAAATTAGGTGTTTTTGTGTTTCATCACGTGTTTAATTTATTCACTATAAGCGATTTGTAAGGAAAATTCAATATTTATCTTATTCAAACTTTATTAAAACAAGGAAAATCTTTTAAAATTCTGAACTTTACAGACAATTAACGAAAAGTCAAAAATTCTTCACTATTTTATAGAAAAATATCCGTTCTCAATCATGAAACCTATCATTAGGCAGAAATATTGGGTTGGCAACTAAGTAATTGCGGATTTCACTCATAGATGGCTTCAGTTGAATTTTTAGATTTGCAGACGTAGTACAAATGTAAAACACATTTTGTTATTTGATAGTTGGCAATTCAGCTGTCAATCAATAAAAAAAGTTTTTTGATCGGTTGCGTAGTTTTCATTTGGCGTTCGTTTAAAAATGGAAAATCAAAAGGAACATTTTCGTCATATTTTGCTTTTTTCTTTCCGCAAAGGGAAAAACGCATCGCAAGCTCATAAAAAGTTATGTGCTGTTTATGGTGACGAAGCCTTAAAAGAACGGCAGTGTCAAAATTGGTTTGCCAAATTTCATTCTGGTGATTTTTCACTCAAAGATGAAAAACGCTCTGGTCGTCCAGTTGAAGTTGATGACGACCTAATCAAAGCAATAATCGATTCGGATCGTCACAGTACAACACGTGAGATTGTAGAGAAGCTTCATGTATCACATACATGCATTGAAAATCACTTAAAACAACTTGGCTATGTTCAAAAACTCGATACATGGGTTCCTCACGAACTGAAAGAAACTTATTTAACGCAACGCATTAATAGCCGCGATTCGCTAAAGAAACGTAATGAAAATGATCCATTTTTAAAACGACTGATAACTGGCGATGAAAAATGGGTTGTTTACGACAATATCAAGCGGAAAAGTTCGTGGAGCAGGCCAGGTGAACCAACTCAAACAACATCAAAAGCTGATATTCATCAAAAGAAGGATTTGTTATCAGTTTGGTGGGATTACAAAGGAATTGTCTAGTTTGAACTCTTACCACCCAACCGAACGATCAATTCTGATGTCTACATTGAACAACTAACGAAATTAAACAATGCAGTTGAAGAAAAGCGGCCCGAATTGACAAATCGAAAAGGTGTTGTATTCCATCATGACAATGCAAGGCCACACACATCTTTGGTCACTCGGCAAAAATTATTGGAGCTTGGTTGGGATGTTTTGCCACATCCACCATATAGTCCTGATCTTGCACCATCTGATTACTTTTTGTTTCGATCTTTACGAAACTCCTTGAATGGTAAAAATTTCAATAATGATGATTATGTCAAATCGTACCTGATTCAGTTTTTTGCTAATAAAAACCAGAAGTTTTATGAACGTGGGATTATGATGCTGCCTGAAAGATGGCAAAAGATCATTGATCAAAATGGGCAATACATTACAGAATAAAATTATTTAGTTCCATGAAAAAATTTTCTTTGATTTTCTAAAAAAAATCCGAAATTACTTAGTTGCCAACCCAATAATTTAACTGTTAATATAACATAATATAATAATATAACAGTATATATAATATCATACTTGTTTAAATGATCCGGAATATAATATTATTGGAATTTTAAGAACAACAATTTATTCTTAAAATTTAGAGCAATATGTATTTAGTTAGTAATAAACAAAATCAATGTTTGGAACCACGAATATTTTCCCCTCTATTTTCTCATACACTTGCATAGGGGGGTACATTTTGTATTTGGCACACAGGCTTGACATCATTAGTACAAAATTTGGTAAAGATGTACAATTCGTTGACATTATCATTGGTCAGATTTCATTCATTTTTATTTCATACACATGGATAGATATACAGACAAACAAACCTCTTTTTTACGGATTTCTTTTGAAATTGATATAGGACTACAACTATGGTGAAAAACCGCATACCAAATCTTATTCATCTCGCCTATTGCGTTTTTGAACTATCGTGGTCTTCATTACCGAATCAAAAAGCCGACACAGTGTTAACCCGTTTACGTATTGGCATACTAGATTCAACCATCTCCACTTGTTGCTAGGTGAACAACCACCTCTACGTTCTCAGTGTGACTTTCAAATGTCTGCCCAACATATATTGTCAAAATGCCCAAATTTCAATGCTCAGCGTTTGCTATTTTTTCAAAACACGAACACTCCATTACCTTTCTTACTTGGTAAGACACCACATGTTCAAAATTTTGCATTTTTAAAGTAATAAAATAATATGCACTCATTTAAACTTGTTTGTTTGGGGGAATTTTTGTACACTATTCGTTTTTGATTATTGTACATTGATATGATTTTAACTCTAGTTTGGCGCAGCATAGTCAAAATTATGGATCTTGCGCCAGAAAAATCCAAAATTTGAAGTATCGTGTTCACAGACACTATACCAAACATTACTTTTTCCAAGAATCTTAAAATTATGAAATTGGAAATCCATCGCAGTTTGTAAATTGAATTTTTTGACTGATTTGATAATATCATAGAGCTTTCTCTATAGTACTAAGAAGCTTTAAAATTATGCTTTACATCAACAGCAAAGTCACTTCTCGTAACCTTTTATATATTGCTATTTTAAGTTATGCATTAAAACCTTTATTCAATGAATTCGACAACAATTTTTTTCAAATTATTTTCTCTGCAATCGCGTAAAACATGAAGACAATAGCTTCTATATTACATAAAATCTGTTCGATTTTCTTCAAAAGCTTTTAAGACCCTGTGATTGGACATGATAGTCAAATATACTCTCCCCTCACCACCAAAAGAATTACTTTTATTTCAAAGTTTTTTTAAACTAATTTTAAAAGGTTAGTGGATGTATATCTCCCGTTAGTAATCAAAAGGTTTGAGAAAGTTTCGATTTAACAAAACTTTCAACAAAATCTTAAATTTGAATGACCTTTACATTATTTATACTCCATATTACGAAAAATAATTTCCATTTATTGAGGGTTTTTCATCTTTTCTTTTCTCAACGTTTCAAACTCTCTAATTTTTTGAAATTGTAAATAAATATACCTAATCAACTGATGTGGCCTCTGACGCAGCTATTCTACTAAGCCTATGGTGTGGCAGATCTGGTAATAGAGCCGAATGCATACGCATATTTGTGTATCCCGTCGCGGATACACAAATATGTGCAATTGTTCCTGGGAACATGGGGAGGTCAGGCATTTCCCACGAAATGTCAGTAAATACTCGAACAGCAAAGGTCAGCAAGTGAACAGATAATAATATAGGGCGATTCATATAAAATGGAACAAAAATAAAGCATACTTATGAACGCTGCCATTAATTTATTTGGTTAAATCAAATTTACTACAAAACTACAATTATCCAAGTTTCTATGGGTGTTGTATATGTGCCTGTCCTGTGCCACGGCAAACGTCTATGTGGCATTCCAGTTCCTGCCACACTGGTGATAGAATATTCTTAGGTAAGAGTCCAGCACGTCATTATCCACCGCTTCAGTTACTTAATTCTTGGGGAGGTGGAGGCACGAAGACTTTGTGTCTAACAAAACCCTATTGGAAAAATCGCAAAGAGCAAGATCTGGGGTCAGAAACACAATAGCTTATCATTTGACTCAGCAAGGCTAATCAAGTGATGCAGTAGACGATCCTTCAGGTATTTATGCATGTTGTTATACCAATGTGGTGGAGCACCATCTTGTCCGAAATCGTGTCCTGTAATTGAGAGAACAAATACTCTGAGAATGTGCCATGATAAGTTAACCCTTAACTGATTTTTTCCACGAAGGAAAAAGGATAAAAACACAAGTATTGATTATAGCGTAGAAAATGCCCGTCTTTGAGGAATCACATTGATGTTCCACTATTCCATGTGGAATTTCCGTACCCTAATATCGAAAAACAGGACAACATAAGTGAATGGTGGCTTCATCCATTAACACAAGTTTCTTCGCGAAACCATCCGCTTCCAGCTTATGTTATAAATTTAGAAATTTTTAAGCGACATTTTGTCGTAAGATTTTAAAGCAATTGTGTATGGCTTATATTGTAGACGTCTCCATAACACATGTCCCCACCATCGTCTGAGTCACATTTACGCATTCTCACGACACGCTGCGCTTTCAGAATATTGTAGAAACTTTTTAAGAAATTTTTTTAACACAAGTTTTGTTGGGTGTTCGTTCTGGGCTGGCTTTCTTACAAAAGAGCCCGTGATCTGAAACTGTTTCATTCGCCTTTTGATGTTGTGGCCGTATGGAGGTTCTTTATCGAATGTCGTGCAAAAGTTCTCTTTAAATGACGATAAATGAAGATATTTGGGCATATTCCAAAGCACAGAACTACATGGATAACTCCATTTTGATAATGGCGTCGGCAAATGTTTTTTCTAGTGGCAAATAGCGGTGATTTCTTTACTGAAAGAATTTTCATTTTTGACGGATAAAGCTCGTATAAATATGTTTTCGAATAAATTTGTTTCAGTTAAATAAATGAATAAATTACGTAATTTGTACTATGCTATTTTTTTACTGTCCCATTCAGTTTGAATCATGCTGTATATGTGCAATGGGAACATTGGCACTTGTTGGCTTGCAATAGACCATTAGTCTCTAAAAACGCCACCGGACAAATCATGTTATGGGTCATAATAAAAGGACTTTGAAAGGGTATAAAGTTGTTTTTGTGTACTGTTGAAGACATTGTACTTGCTGAATATCTGACTGAGAATGGTATAGTACAAAGTGTTAGGAAGAAATAAGAGCTCTTAGGAAGTTTCATAAGAGCTAACACCATTTGAGATAGTACAAAAGTAACTATAATTGCAAAAAAAAAAATTAAGAGATAAAGTATCTCAGTCTTTTCAAATGTGTAAAAATTATTTCGAAAGATGTATACCTTATATCAAGGTTCCAAAAGAACAAGTTCACAGACAGAATTTACAGAATTACTATATTGAATTCAATAAAGCGAATAAATAGTCTTAATTTTTGTTTATTTCCCTCTTCTAATTTACAAATTTCTTCTTTCTATTTAACAAATTTTTAATAATGAAGTTTTTAAGTGGACCGGCGAGCATTCATTAAATAGAGACTACATTGTGCATTATCTGAAAAACACTTAAAACACTCAAATGTATTTTCGAAGGACTGCATGTTGTATCCATATCGTATCTTAGATATTTCTTTATTCCCTTTGTAGGATATAAAGTACAGCGTGATGATCGGTTTCTTAGGATCTTCTGTACTGGTTGGCCTTCCCTTTCATATGCTGGCATTGGCTGATTTGGAAGACACAGTCAACGACGTGATGCTGCAGGCACAGACGGATGGAAGCGAGAGGAACACAAATCGTGAATCTTCCATTCATTCTGACTCAGACGACACACTTGATAGCCCGCCATACTTCTAACTGCTGACTGAATGTCCAAAATATGATATCATTAGAACAACGAGCTTCAATAAATCAATTCAGCTTTTTCCCATCTTGCCAATCGATGTCGCAATCAAGAAATTTTATTATATAGAATATTCTATGGCTATAAAGTAATTGCTGATTTATATTATTTTGAAATTATTGACCAAGAAACATAATACTGCTCAGTCTTGCACAATATTTTTGGAATTATAACAGCAATATGTTATCATTCGATATTGTATGATATTTGTGTGATAATTGATGAGGTATGCCCTGCTCCTGATGCTTCAAATATTCTTTCTGTTACATAATCATTGCTAAATTTACTTTTGTTTTTTAACTTACAAGGGGATAAAGTCTGAGACATCTTCTTAAAACAAAGCCAACGAAATTAGAATGTTTTTTGTCCTTTTCACGTAATTAAAATATTAAGATCAGAAATCAAGTTCTGCTTGTTGGGAAATTTACTTTGCCTTTCGCCATTAAAAACAAACCAGTCTATGCAGTGTCACAAAAATACAAATGCGTAAAACAATTAACAGAAGATTAAAGATGTCATACATTATATGGAACAGAATGAAAAAATACAACTTCTAATACAGTATATGCACTACTCATAAGTAGAAGTTTACAATTAAATTTAATAACATTTTCTTTTTAGCATTTTATAAACCATTCGTAATGAATGTAACACGAAGCTTGTGATAATGTAATCTTAAGTATGGAGATGGCATTAATCGATTATTCGTGCTTCTATTATGAGGCAAGACTCTATTAATCCAACAGGTACTAGAAAATCGGCTGGAGTTTTTCACTTTTTTTAAACCAGCAGGAGTGGTCTCCCGAAACTTCCTGGCATATTTTCCAATAAATATCTTATTCCCCTTCCTTCGTGTGAAATTGTGGCCCTTGCGTAAGGCCTTGAAATGCAAAGTTGCTTGTCATTCAGCATTGTATGGGTTTAGTGGATAATAGCTATGAAATATAGATATTTTGCGTGAATTTAGCATTTTTTTACTGAATATATCGCGATAATACATATTTTCGACTTTTTGTCGGCGGATCGATTCAAAAATTTGACATGAAACTGCAATCGTGGCGAATTGGTATGAGCGAGAATAGAACCTGGGACCTTGTGGTTCGCAGTCCAGTAATATGACCATGATACAAAAGCAATTGCTCGTGTAGCGTAGCTGTTAACTGGCTTATAAGCTATTCACTACACAATTGTAGTCGCAAGATAACTTACCGAATTTCATTGATTTAAGTCATTGCGTTTACCTGCATGCGAAAGATAGCCAGCAGAATAATTAACCATTAAACAAATTTGGTTCAGATTTGATAAGCATAAGCATACATATTTTAGATACGTAACTTGTGTACTAAATTTTATCCATTTAGTTCCTTGTGTTTTGTAATTATCGATTTTGTATTTTGTAATTAATTATTATTGTGTTTTGTAATTATTATAGTTATGGAATTCGAACAGACAAACAGACTGACAATGAACGAATGGATTTCATTCAAAATTTGATGGAAATTTACAAATTTGGTCCTAATTCTACATACCCAATTTCAAAGTATTTTTACGTTATCGCATTGACAGGCAAACATAATGCCAAAAAAAAAAAAAAAAAAAAAAAAGCATTTTTCAGCCTTCGGGAATTTTAAAACTTGGAGATTCGCCAAAATCACGAGTTCGAATTTTTTGACGATTACTATACTTTCTCTCTACTACGTATACTAGAAAGTAACAAAAACACATATCTTGTTCTGTATAAGATGTCTAATGTAGCACTAGAATCAATTCTTACAGTACGAAGACTTTCGTTATTGAGTAGAAATCTTTTGTAATTCTGAAAGTTATTCTGGGAAGGAAAAAATAATAATTAAAATACATTTCCATTCTTAACAGAAAAATAAACAATTCCATGCATTTTTATGAAAAAAGAAAAGAATTTCAATGCATTTCGCTCCATTTAATGGGAGAAATTTTTTTAGAGAACATTATTAATAAATCCTGTAAAAAATGCAAAAAAAAAAAAAAAAAAAAAAAAGCGAGAATCGAGTAGCATTTGAAAATTCTCTTGCCAAAACTACCAATACCGATAAAGGAGGTTGTTAAAATGCTAATATGGGATAATAAATGCGGATCTGATTCTGCAATTTCAAACAAATAATTTAGTATATAACTCCGAAAGAAAATGAAGGATGCTTTAAAATTTAATCTTTATGAAGCGAGTTTTCAACTGTCTGAAGAGATTACTGTTCCAATCAACTGAGCCAACCGAGATTCTGCCGTATGTTGTAGTTATTTACATAACACTTAAAATAATAGTTTAGAATTAGAAACTTCCAGAAAACTTAGGAGAAAGACAAGTGTTTGTATTTGTGACCTAAAAAAAAAAGGGGGAAGGAAATTAAAGTCGAGATTCAGGAGAAAGGAAGCGGAATAAACACATGATGACTACAGGATGTCAAAAGTTTTGACAACTGCATGAAATCTTAATCTGATCTTATTTTAAATGATTCCAGAGATAAGTTGTTCATTTCATAAACAGAGGCACTATACAAAATCTTTTCCCTGTTGATTGCTGGAAGTAAGATATATTTGATTTGTATTTATTAATTTTTTAACATGTTTGTAATTAATGTATTGTCGAAATCTTAAATGCAAGAAAAATGAAATGCTCTTTATGGTATCTAATAGACTCAGCAATGCATTCGGGACACGGTCGCTATTTTATGGAATTTTTGGATGCTTTTGTAATTAAACCTAAGCTGGAGTAGTTAATTTCTGGTGCAAAATTAAGTCAGCTCCAATCTATTGCATTATAGGTTGTTTAGAATATAATAATTATTTATGGAAAATTAAGCGATTGAATTTATACCTTGTTATTTCCAAAAATATTCATATAGGGATTGCAAAGTTATAATAAATCATAAAATTAAAAAAAATCTGATTAAATTATTTGTGGATTTATATTAATTATTTTCATTCACTCTAATTTTAATTTGGATATTAATTATTAGTATAGTTAATAGAAATTTCATTTAGTTAAAATATTTTGACTTCCCTTTTTAAAGCAATATGGAAGCCATTTTAGGAAGTATCTTCTCATTTTGAATTGTTTTGAGCTAAGGCGTCACAACATTTCAAAATTTCCACGCCGTACTAATAAGCAAACAGATTAATTGTGTGAATGTAACCGAATATATATCCCCCATATTTAATCTAAAAACTTACAACTGTCATTGAAAAGGTGCTTTGCTTGCATTGCTTTGTCGCTAGTGATTTTTAGTAATTGAAAATTAACATTTGTGTCATTTATTATTATAGTAACATGGAAGATTTTGATTATAAATGTGCATTTCTGCATTTGCTTTTACTTTTAATATTTTTCAAAAATTCTGAAGCAAAAATTGTTTCTCGAAGCTTGAGGAATCAATTATTTATAAATTTCTATGAAATACAGAGATTTAAGAACTATGCGCATGAATTAATAACCCTTTTACTTCCGCGTTTTTACTTCATCGTATACGCGATATAGAGGAAGTATTATAATCGTCAAAACTCGAGATTTTGACACATTTCCACGTTTTAGACGCCCTTGAGTCGGAAAAATACATTTCTGGAAAATTTCCGTCCATTTGTCTGTCTGTCACAATAATTACTCAAAACCACGTTCAGCTATACGCATGAAATTTGGCATATGGTCTTTATTCTATGTTTTTAGACTTATGTCAAATTGTGAAGCCTGTCTGGCCGATTGTTCGACTATAAGTTAACAAGATAACTATAAAACGAAGAGAGCTAAATAGATAAAATTTGGTACTTAGATTTAACATCTGTAATACAGACACCTATCAAATTTTGAGCTAGATCCAATTAGAAGTTAACCGTCTGCCGGTCTGTACTTTCAGAAATAAGTAAACGCTATTACTGAAAAACGCAATGCGATTTTGTGGCGACAAGTGTAGTTTTGTGTCAAATTTTAATTTCAATCTTTTTTGAGAAACGTATCTAAAACACACATTCGATTTTCCGATACTATTAACGCATGCCAGGGATTCATCTCCAAATAACTCGCCAAGAATGGCACGATAGATTCAGTAAAAATGCGAAATTCCCGCCAAATGTTAATATTATTCAACAATTGTACGCCAATATTATGAAGGCGTTCTCTGGCATGACAAGTTTATTAAAGAGTAAAAGTGACAGTTTTGGAAAGATGAATCCCGTTGGTTATATTTATGAATTGATATTTCCTTGCTGCAAATATATTGAATTGCTCTATCACTGTAAAGCGCTAGATTGATTAAATATTATTTATTCAGAAAATTGAACTACAGAGCTGTGAAAGAAGGCAAAACTGATTCTGTAGACCAATAAAGATAAGATGCTTTCCCTTTAAAGTCTCCAAATAATAATTTTTATCTTATAAAGATGGAGGAACACCATATAATCAAACTTGATTAGAATAGAGGTTAATCTGGTTATCCGGATCACCGACCATCCGAATTCAAGAATTGCATTGATGGTTTTTTTATATCTATAATTCGAAAAATCTATTATAGATTTATCTCTTTTAATAATAAAGGTTGTGTGTTGACACTCTACAGGCCACATCGTTTGATTTATTGCTATTAAACTTGATACATATATGTTTTGGTAAATAGGAAGATACACTTCAGACCTAATTTTTAAAAAAATTTATTAAAATTTTAATTAGTTAAAAATTAAGCTAAATTTTGGCGGGTTTTTTTTTTTCGAAAATTACTTTACATTTAAAACTTTACTTATTATATTACTTATTAAAACTTTAAAAATTACAGCACAAAAAGGATTTTTACACCATGACATTTTTTGCCTAGTTTTTCATACAATAGATTGAATTGTTGCTCTGAAACTTAAAACGTTTTCATTGTTTCATCAAATAATAATTGCGTAATTTTTTCCATCGTTAAAAACGAATAAAGAAAGTTTTTATTTAATATTTATGCAATTTACAAGACGAGTTAAAAAAAAAAAGAAGGTAAAATAACAATATCACGGAATTTAGAAGACGGATGAATTGCAATTGCGTTTTAAATAGTACTATGAAGTCGTGGAACTGGTCTCCGTTAGATAGGTCCATTTATATATTTTTAATTATTTTGATATATTTTATAAAATTTGATATATTTTTTATTATTTTGATATATTTTATTTATATATTTTTTATTACTTTCAACACATGCGTCTATTAAAATATCATTGTTTTTATATCTGGCAATTTGATAGAATGAAGAACGTGAAATTACGTCTAAGCAATTTAACTGAAATTAAATGCAACCAATATTTCCGGTGAATCCGCTGGTCGCCAAAAGCAACTAGTAAATGATAAAAGATGTCTGCCTGTTGGTATTTAATAAAACTAATCGTTTTGCTTACACTGGAAGGAAACGATTCGTATTTTTGGAAAAATTTTACAAAGTTTCAATTAGCAGTTTAAATAGTTACAAGGGATGTTTAAATGAAAAGGTAAGAAACGACAATGTGGGTATAAATGACGACTTTATTCAAAGAATGTACAACAGACCTGAGCACAACGCTACCATTAACGAGCCGAAGGATTCCTTGTTCTCAGAATTCCTGTTACCGTGACAAGACCCAGTCTTTCACAGCGTCCCTGAGTTCGCCGTCTAAGGTCCGCTACTTCTTGAATCCCTCGAGCACAGAAGTACCATTAAGTCCGATGTGTACTGCGAGACACTAAGACTACGCAGGTCCATCAAGAACAAATGACCGGGGCTACTCACGGAGGATGTGGTTCTACTCCATGATAACGCGCGTCCCCACGTCTCCATGGACACACCCGCGGAACTGGTCAGGTTCAAGTGGGAGCAGCTCGACCATCCGCCCTACAGTCCGGACATGTCACCCTTCGATTTTCATGTTTGGTTCCCTGAAAAAAACATCTGAAAGGGAAGGGCTTCAACACGGACGGCGAACTCAAGGACGCTATGAAGCACTGGGTTTCCTCACGGCCACAGGAATTCTGCGAACAAGGAATCATTCGGCTCGTTAATCAATGGGATCGTTGTGCTCAGGTCTATCGTTGTATACTTTGAATAAAGTCTTCATTTATACCCACAGAGTCGTTTCGTACCTTTTCGTTTGAACACACTTTGTACAAATATGTTCCAAATTTTATGGCGTTTTTTTTTCACAAACTTTCAAAAGATTTACTATTCGAAAATGACTTTTAGCGCAGAAAATTAACTTTTCGATAGTATTAAACTGAATGCGCACGATATTTTTTCAAATTTTAAATAATATATATTCTGATCCATAAGCCATGAAAATGCTGCGTTTCCAATCATGTTTCTGCAGCTGAGAAATTTCGAAACAGAATGAAATATTTAAAAGAAAGAAAAGCACGAAACGTATTAATTTTTGAAAATTTAATAATTTAGTAGAAAAGCAATGAAACAAAGATACAACTGATATGCTAAGTACAGAGAAAATTTTTATACATTATAAAAACTAGAACTGTGGCATATGTAATAAATTACTTCATACACATACACAAAAATGAGCAATTTACAAGATTACTACAAATGACTAAAATAAAATTTATATGATATATAGTGATATGCTTTTACAAATGCCTAATCGTTAATTGCATGATTGACAGATCTTATACCTAAATTACATACACAGTAAACCTTGATTTACATAATTTAATTTCTTTGATTTTTTCCCCATTCTTTTAATAAGTTTGAGACTTTTTAATATGCATTAAGTTTTTTGGTTGTTGTTACTATATATATATTATATAATTTATATGTACATTTAAGTATTTTTTAACTATACATTTCAAACAGACTATTCCATTTTAAATATCTTTCATATTCCAATTTGCTGTTTAATGAATATTTTTTCATGGTAATTGGTTCTTTAATTCAAGGATTTACTGTATTTATAAAGATATATAAGATCAGCAATAAATTTTTTTTCAAATATCTAAAACGACATCAATTTCAGATATTTCACAATAAGATAAATACCAATGCATAGTTTACCGGAAATACTTTGTTCTATAATTTTTAATATATAGACTGTCGTATCATCATGCTTCATTATAATTTAATTTTAATTGTCCTAAAATGATCATAATGAGCCTAAAAGTAATTAATATATTTAAATAAAATTTAATTTTAAATATTTATTTGACTTTTTGCAAGTTAAACGTTTATATTTAAATTGGAAAACAATTTCATGAAGTTCTTGCTATAGTCTAACAATGCCTAAAAAATACTTTATTATTCATTGCAATGTGACTATTATTTTCTTTTTGTTTATCATCATCTTGAATTCCTGACTGCATTTAACAATTTTATGAATAAAATTTCAATAATTTATAGCAAAAAAAAAAAAACTAATTTTAGTATGCATTGGAATGTCACCTTACAGGCAACTATGCCCAACCTACTTGTTGAACATTTATTAAAATTTTATAACTTGAAGTTCATTTATTCTAAATGAACTTCTCTAAGTAACATATGCATCATTTTGGTCCTAGAAAAATATTACACATTCAATATCATAATAAACATGTGATGATATTGTGAAAAAGTGATGCAACAAGAAATTCTGACTTAATAACGACAAATAAAACATTTATTATTTCATATAGATTTATATATTTCTGAATGAATTAAAATAAGGCTTTATCAACCTTATTTATATCTCATATCAAAAAAAATTTTTAGTTAAAAAGAAGAACATATACAGTTGCTGAAATTAGAATGCAGCAAAAAAATGTATAATGAATGGATGATATGGGGTTTTAAATAAATGTCTTAAAAATGTGTTAATAGTAAAAATTCTGCATGGCAATTATTGCTGTAAGAATAAAATATGACATATTGCATAAAAAGTTTACACAGTATATTTATGAAAGAAAAGGTGAACATACATTGCATATAAATATAAGTATTCTTAATTAAAATATGTCTTTTAAAAACTTGTTGTTTGTCAACTTAAACATCATAAAATTATCACTAGCATGCATTCTATACAATATATTATTGAAATGTTTTGTAGCAGTAAAAATATGCATTTTGTAAAAACTATATTCTTGAAGAAAGAAATAATTTTGGAAACAATATTAAAATCACCATATATATACCTTAAACAAAAATATTAATTTACAAGTAAAATTCTATATATTCTTCTAATAGCAAAATAGAGAATATGCCACAAGTAATAAATAGCTGTTAAAACCACCAAAATCAAGCAGTTATTCCTTAAACATATTACAGGTATCTCATATTTACAAATTGCAAAATATGAAAAGAATTAAGTGATATTTTTCATGTACACTTATTTCAAAAAAAAAAAAAAAAATGTGCTTATTTTCTTTTATTTCATGTTATATAAGAGAGATAAAGGAACTATAATTAAAAGGTTTAATTATGATAGTTGAAACAACTACAAAATGTTTTCATGAATTTATAATGGATGACATTTATAAATATGTGGAAAGATTAAAGTTGGTGCACAATCACTCCAAACCATGTCAATGGAGTATTCTAAACTCAATAATCAATGCAAATATTTATTAAAAATGGTATGGTGTGGATACTCAACCTTTTTAAATTTCCATCATGCTAATGAACTGACTAAATAGGGAATGTAAATAAGGAGAGGGGCTCTTGCTGTAAACTCTAGAAAAGTGTTCTCCTGGAGGATTGGTGTGGAATGCATGTGAATGATTGATTTAAATTGATAAATGAAAAAAAGAAAGAAAAGAAAGAGCATTGAGCACTTCAATGGCATGATCTAAAGTGATCATGAAAGGCCAAACTTACATACACTTATTAATAAATAATTCAATAATTTATAAAAACAAACTGTCTTTAATTAATATGCTAAATAACTCATAATTTGTTTTTACTTTTTAAAATCTGATATATTTGCAGTAATTTACAAAATATTTAAATTATTACAATAATTTGCAATATACTACAAAATGAAATACAATATATTTTAGCATAATAAAAATATTATACATGTTCCAGATAGAATGACCAAAAAATATGAGTTAAAAGTAAACACTATTTTTAATTGTGAAAGCATATGTCCTTTAAAGATATGTGCTCAAAGGTATATGATATGACATATAACATGTATAACAAACATTTCATTAAAAAAATTAATTAAAAATATTCTTTTACACTAAGTAAAGGATATGCATGTAGGAATCAGATATGATTTCATTTAAATCCTATAAAAATCATGACTAAACATTCATTGCATCTCAATTTCACGCTTCTATGCAATTACTACACAATTAATAATTATTACTGTAATTCAATACCATACATTTAAGATGGAAAAAGTGAATAAAATATCTAAAATAAATACTGACTATATGTTATTTACAGAATTTAAGTTACATTTTGTTATCACATTTCATATCTTGTTCCCTAGCTTATCATTAATTCTTTGACATTAGTCATAAGGAATTTTAGGCACATTTTTATGTTTCATCCTTCAGATTATGGAGTGTACAAATATAACAAAAAAAAATCAGTGTATTATTTGGATATTGAAAAAAAAAAAAAGACAAAATCACAACTTAGGAATGTATATAGTAAAACTTCGGTTTCTAATGGTTCTTAATCACAATTAAGAATTTCACTGTTGAAAGCATTTTTTTTTTTTTTTTTCCTTTGAAGTTATATTTCTTTAGGCTCAATGATACTAAGTGTTGAACAAATAAATGTAAAGAAATGAAGTTAAATACACTGCCAGAATACAATATTTATATCTTTCATAAATTAAAACATTTTACAAAACCAAATTATTTTAATATTAATTTCAAATTTTAGATTCAAATGTGCAATATATATATTATCAAATGTACAATATGCAATTTCATTTGATGCTTTATGTATAGATACAGCAAAAATATGTTTAAATGAGAATCTTAAAATGAGAATTTTAAAAATTCAGTAACTGAAATATAGATAATTTTGAATTGTGCTTTCTTTTAGTTTACCCCTACTGAAGAAGGGGCTCCAGATAAGAAAATGAGAAACTTTCAATATGGTAGTTGGTTCTCCTTTCCCTGGAAGATATATTAAAATAGTGGGGTTGAGTTACCTCTTCTTCCATGATGGGATACACTTGCTATAGGAGAGATTGTATTATGGCCAGTAACGGCCAATAAGACACAATCTTTATTCCTGTTTCCAGCATGATTATTCAATTATATTTGGATGCCCAGGATGAATAAGGGCAATGGAGTTGTTTTTATTTTAATTCACAAAACAGGAAAGACTGATGTTGACATATATATATATATATATTCTTTTTGGACTCAAATGTGAGTGTAATTAATCCCGAATCATTAACTCAATAATAAGAAATGCTTAAATTATTCAAATTCATCAAAAGAAGCATAACTTCAAACACAAATGCATTAATATGCTCACTCATTTTTTTTCAATAGTAAAGAAAAGAGCATTCACAGAAAAAAGGAAAATTTATTGATTTGAAAATGTATGATAGAAATAGTTCTTCCAGTTATGGCAGTGAAGAATCAATTTCAAATCTTATTTCAGGATAATAAATTTGAAATAGTTCATCTTGAAATCATATACCATTCAATAACTTTTTCTTTTCATTACAGTATTAGTATAGAGCAATTACTGTACACTGAAGGTTAGTTTAACTAGCAATGTATTTCAGAAACTTTAACTAACATCATTATTTCAACTAGATGATATAGATGTAATCTTTAGATATGAACTGTTATTTACATTGAAATACAGAATTTCAGTTTTCTTAGCAAAGACTTTTACATAAATTCCTTCTCAAGGTTTAAATAACTTTTTGTTAAAAGACATTTCTGTTACAAATATAGTCACAGTCACTTCAACATTCAGCTGAAAATTACAACATTGATAGTTTCTTTCTAAACATCAGCTACAAAAATATACATCCACACTATACATACTGCTCTTGAGGAAATATTTGCTAACTTTAACTGTAATTATTCAGAAAGACTTCTTTTCTCTTTCTTTTTGAAATCTAATAGGGAATTGACAAGCTATATTATTATGTGTGCCTTTAATATTTTTAACAATCTATACAAAAAAAATTGAGTAACAATTTTTTTAAAAAAATTGTTCTAAACAACAAAACTAAGTACAATTTTTTAAAAATTTACTATTTACCTAAAAAAAAAATCAGATTGTATAAATTACATTATTAAATTGTAATCTATAACTTATTATCTCACACTTATAACCTTAAATTGTTGTCTACAATAGATTTTTATAATAATAAAGGAAAAGAAAGAATTCATTGTTCAAAAAAGTATATTGCTCACAAAATATTATATTCAATAATAAATAAAAATTTGTGCTTTTGTGGTAACACTCACATCATCACAGATAATATCTTTTTAACCATTTTTCAAGTCTAACATGCAATATATACACACAAAAATGACAATTACAAACCTTAAAAGAGATTTCAATATATTGAAGCTTCAAAATTTCCAGAAATAAAAATTGCAATTTTTATAGATAATATAAATGAAAACATGCAACTTTATAATGCAACAATTTACTTTAATATTTTTCTTTTGTTATTAAAATTTTTTTAAAGTCAGATTAGACTGGGAAAACCCAATTTTAGATTCATTGTCTCAAACAGAAAAAGACTTGGTTTTGAACAAAACACACAAACTTTTCACATCAACAGAATATAAAAGAACCCAGATCAAAACATTTTTTGAAAGGATTAATTCAATTGTAAAAAATTCAAAAAGCTAGTTTTTGCAATGAGTAAAATTTACTTTTTTTGAAGAAGAAGAAGAATTTTATTAAAATATATATAAAATTTAAATTAGAATATTCTCATTATCATTATTCTCAATGGTAATCTAAGTAGCAGGGCCAAATTACCAAAGAGGCAACTGTCTAAATCTAAATTCTGAACAGCTTTGGGGGCTCTTAAGGTTTTGATTTCTTTTCACAAGATTTCCACATTATATTTAGTCTGTACTTTCATTTAACTCACAAGGACCATTTATGGAAGCTCATTGAAATAAAAATTATCTTTTAAATTTCAAAACACCATTCCTCAGACTTTTTCTTTTTCTTTTCTTTACTGTTGGTTTAATGATTCACCAGTAAGCAACTCTGACAAACTGCTTATTATTATCAAAAATTTAAAAAAAAAAATTTTTTTTACCAGTTTACTTAAAATTGTTAAATTTAAATCAAATTTTTTTATGCACAAAAGATATTCAAACGAATTTTTTTTTAATAGTATTCCATAATTATTAACATTGTTAACTCAATTTATCATAAAATTGTTCTTTAGCTGCTTATGTAGATATTAAATAAAATTAATAAAAATTTATATGATTTTGGAAATTAGGAAGAGTGCCCCATTTACCAAGAATTATCACTGCCTAAAACTCCAACATAACTTAATCTGATCTTGCAGATAGTTTTGCTTAGCCAGTTTTATATGTCTCCTATGATATTTAAAACATTCCAGGTTCAAAATAAAGAAAATTGGTCACTTTACATAATTTGTTTTATTTATATGGTATACGATTTTAAAATGTCATCAGAAACACAAATCAAAATATTGATATATACAAATGCATTATTATAATCATGAAAGAAAGTTTTAAAACACTCTGTATCTGTATATGCATATATATCTTATTGTCCATTGGTAAAAATTATATTAATAAAATATCATCTGAAGCATCTCAATATGAAAAAATGATGAAGATACAAAGAAATTCACAAGCAAATTGTAATATAAATTAGCATTATACAATTGATATTAAAACAAATCTTTCACAATTGGTTTTTAATCTTCTTTCAAAATGTAAATAACAAACTTTACATGATAATGAAAAGACTAGATGAATGATGAAAAATACTTTAAAAATATACAAAATACTTTCAATAATGTTACTTGAAATTATCTCCAGTGACATTCCCATGTTGCAAACTCTGAATATCGATACTGGATATTAGATTAAAATTTCAATCATGTAAGCATGCAATCAAGCAGAAGACAGATGACTGAAGGCATAATGTAAAAATATCACTTTCAATAGATGAAGTGCCGAATAGTGCTTCTTTTACGAACCAGATTTGCTGCCACTAAAAGTAAAAGGAAAAAGAATTACATGTAGAAGTTTTTTTTTTTTTTTTTAATATCTATAAATTTTCTGCTTTACGGAATATTAAAATATTAATAAGAATTAAAGAACATAAGAATAAATTTATTTAAAATTATCTGAAAAATTTAATAAATTAAAATGTGTAATCAAGATGTGTACCAGTGTGTGTGTGTGTGGAGGGGTTATGGTATACAAATTTTTAAATCTCTTGAACTTCAAAACTCAATTCCCAAAATGTTAGGCTATCTTGAAAATTATATTATTAAAATCTGTAGTAATTGAAAAATTGTTTCTAACACTATTTTGAAACAATAAGCCACAAGTTTTCAATGCTATTTAACAAACATTTGTAAACTATAGGTTTTATCAAATGTTACAAACAGAAATCCCCTAAACTAACACATTACAATAAACTAATTTATCAATTAAAAAAATTAATTAATCATTGATTTTAAAAATAAAAAATTTTATATTTGTATAACACTTTTCTTTTTTTAACCCAGCTTAAAACTTCCTTATAGATTCTGCCATTAAGAGGGAAAATATGATTCGTCAAACTGTCAAATTTATGAATACAAGCTAAAGATTAGAGTCTCTAGTGGGGGGGGGAGGCTTTCAAAATTTTTCTAAGTTAGTAAATATCTTATGCACTAAATGTATTATTTAAATGTATATTTAAAAAGTTCCATATCTCAAATAATTCAGGGTTGACTCATCAAGTATAAATCCAACATTGATTCTTCATGAAAATTTGTAACTATTAGACACTTAAAAAAATATTCTGCGAGCTGTAATTGATATTAATACAAAAAGGCCTTTCTATAAAAAAGAAATGAAATAAGATTGGTTCATTGTCAAAGATATCAAAATGGCACATTTTTTGTGAATTACACTTAAAATAAAAAAATTCTATTTTTCATAAAATACTTAATAAGCTGATGAAACAATGAATACTTTTCAATTAAAGGATAAAATACACTTTTCTTCTAGCTTACTTAATAATTTGATAAAATAATAATCTAAATACCATTAAATCCTAAAATAACTAGCATGGAATGGAATAATAATTTAGCTTATTACATTAAATTAATTGTTTAATAATTCAATTTCATAATCACACTAAGCTAACTTTCTTCTATTAAAGAACAAAATAAATGGGTTGCGGTTATAGTGATGAATGTCACTTTAAAAAAAGTAAAATTACAATAAATTCAATTCACTTTAACGCCTGTGTCTTTCACCCTATGTTAATTTTTCCAGGAGAAAAAAATAACTCATACTACTCTAATTTTAAAGTACATAAGAATAAATGATATTAGGTTGAACTCAAACAACAAACTGTTTAAGTGATATTAAGCAAAATGACATAATGAAAGAAAGATTTGTATTTCCATTCAATAAGTTTGTTGCAAAACAGAACAGCTTTTTGTTTACTCATAAGGAGGAAAAAATGAGTTTTTACTTTACAATCTAACATTTACCATTAGTTAATATAAAAATGAAGTTATATATAGTGTTACAAATTTAATCCACATTCTAATTGCCTTCATCCATTATTATATAAAATATAATTTAGTATATTATGAAATAAATAATATACTTTGAATATAATAAATATAAAAATTAAAAAGATATTATTGAAAAAAAAAAGATGAAACATTTGCAAATTTCAAAATTCACTCATAATGAATATGAATAATGCTGACAAAAAAAAAAAGAATTAATTTCATACACATAATTATGCATAATATCAGAATCATTATGCTTACTAGAAGGAACATTCTAATTTTATGATGCACACAACTAGTAGAAGAAATTTCAAATAAAATATATTCCATGCTTGTTATTACTATTGTTAATTTTTTTATTAAAACAGAATTTTCCTTTACATTCATTTCACAGAAATACTTTTGGCACATCTTCGCTAAAACAACAGTGAGCGTCAAAGCAAAATCATTATACATTAGCAGTTTTAATAAAATCTATTTGATAAAAATGAATAAAATAAAAAAAAATTAAATAAAAGTCTATTTACATATCAGAGTGCATGAATTCAATTTCTATAAAAAGTACTTTCAATGTAATTATTTTGTTCAATTCAAAGTTATATTATGTTTATTTGTTTTTTAGATTAATGTAAAATTTTTTAGCTACAAAATATCATTTTTGAATTATGGTCAAATAAAGAAAATTAGAAAAGAATAAATTACTAAAACAACATGAAGACATCCTATGTAATTTAGTTTAGTTTACATCTACTAACTAACAGATTTGAAGAGTATGAATTGCATTTATAAATCATTAGGCAGAAATTGGTAACTTTGTGATTCACCTTTTTTTTAGTTGTTGTTGGGAGGTGGCAGAAATTTTTAACCACTTTATTGATTAATGGATTTGTAGCATTTAATTTAAAATCCTATTTTTAAGCTATAAAAAGTTATTTTATGATGGGCTAAATGTTTCTGTAATATGATTAGCTAATATTTATCTGAATCAGCAGCCTACTCTCTCAATTTTCATGATATATCAAAGTGATGACAAAGTATTTGACATTAAAAAGCAAACTGAATGTGCATTATGCTCACATGTATGACAGGTCTCTGGTGGAATCAAGGCCCCGACACACAAAGTTAAAGAGAAGACTCAATCATCAAATTATAACTTATTTTAATATATATAGTTGAATTAAGAATTTAGAATTATGGTTTAACCCTGTACATTTCAGTTCAATAGTAGATAACTCATGTTTACAGTCGAATCCTCTTATATTTCCATGAATAAAATAAACTTAAAATCTCTGAGCCTAAATAAATACAAAATTTTTCAAAATCATTATATCAAAATTATTGGCACTTAAGAAGATTAAATATAAAGCTAAATTGAAAAGTTATAACAAAAAAAAAAAAAAGGTTAAAAGGAATGTAAAAATACTGCAACAAAACCAAGCAGTTATTTTTTTTTTTTTAAATCTTAACATTTCAAAAAAAAAAAAAAAGAATGTTAATTCCAGATTCAAGGTATAAAAAGGAGACAATTTTATTCATGCAAATTCAACATACAAGAAACAACAACATAACAGAACAATAAACAGAAAAGGATAACATAAACATGACAGTTTAAATAAAAGTATAAATTTAATATAAAATAATAAATAAAATATATTCGCTACAATGAAAAGGGAACATGTTTATTAAACATCATTCTTGAACTCCAGATAGTCCTTCTTAAAGTACATGTAAATTCTTATATATATATATATATATATATATATATATATATATATATATATATATGAATGCTTTCAAAGACTATGGAGTTTATAAAAATCAAAAATCAAAATTGCTAAGTATCATAATTATAAAAAAATGGGAAAATGCTATTTAAATCTATAAGCTAAAATTTCATAATGAATACATGTGATTTTCTTTTTTAATTTTATTTTCTTCATAACGAAAATGAAGTTTATTTACCATCTGAAGACAATAAAATACATATTTAAAAAAAAATTATGGCAAAAGTAGATGTTACACATGTTTATTAATTCAAGAACTCACTAGAATTATCTTGAGGTGTCAGGGGCCTTTCAATAACACTTTGTAACACCTTCATCCATTCTATCCTGTCTTCATCTTTTTGGACACCAAATAAGAAAATTCTATCTCGTGTGCGTAATGTAAATCCATAACCTTGTTCTTTCATACCAGGAGGAACACCTTTTTTAACAGCAAAACCATCTGCATGATACCCCAGAAAGATTTCTCCTTTGGGATAAGGGTCCTACAGAAAGCACAAAATTAGAGAAAACATCAATAAATGACTTAACTAATATCTGCTACAAAAGAGTGCTTATACTGAAAAATTTTATGTTTTCATACAATTCAATATAGCTATGAAGCAATAAAATTACTCTTTAAAACATTTGGGGGCAAAAATATACGATAAGAAGATATTATATCAATCTGGTATTTTGTATCAGACACATAAAAATAAGAAATACATGAAACTGATACAGATTAAGACTATCAGGTAGTCAGTATCAGTTTTTAGACTCAATCGTTAATCTTCTCAATATCCTTTCTTTTCAATTAAGCAATGCGATATCAATCTAACATGCAATATTAGGACAGTATAATCTATCTTGTCTTGGTGATTCTACTAGCATCCGTAACATTATTAAAACTAGATATTATTATTATTCCCTTCTATTTTATATATATAACTATTATTCTCTTTATTCTATATAACATCCTGATACATTTCTACCACACTATCAACAAACCACTTCCTTTCATCATCCATTTGCTAATCAATATCAAAAATAATACTCTTCAATACTTTGAAAGAGTTTCTTCATCAGTAACTCTTTCAAAGAAATGTAGTTCCAATTTGGAATTATATTCATATCAGTATCAGTTACAAGTCTCACTGCAAATGTGAGAACTAATATCAATAAAGAACTCAGTTTAATTCTGATGGAATAAGAATCAGTTATTTGTTATATAAAGTAAAAAAGTATAAAGTAGAAGGTGCAATCGTGTATCAGTATCAACATGTACCTGATACAGCAAAAAATAGAGTATCAACCTACATTACAAAAATATACACTCAGGTGACATCAAAAGATTTGTAAATTTTTTAAAATTGTCATTTAAAATATTCAATTGAATAGAAATATTAAGAAACAGACAAAAAGAACATCTATCCAAACATCAGAAAGCAAATAGTAAGATCTAAATTACTTTATCACAAAAAAATTTCAAGTATTTTTTTGCAAAAAGAATAAATAGGAATAAGACTTCCTTGCCTTGACAGACAAAAAGAACATCTATCCAAACATCAGATAGCAGATAGTAAGATCTAAATTACTTTATCACAAAAAAATGTGAAGTATTTTTTTGCAAAAAAAATAAATAGGGATAAGACTTTATTACCAACTTTTTAAAAGTGAATTAGATTTATATTCGATTATAGGGGGAAATATTAATGACAATTGATAACTGCAAGTTTTATTATATTATTGGTTATATAGTTATATTTTTTAAATTGTGTTTATAATATTACAACTTCCAAGCTTCATATTTTTTTTTATTGTCAACTACTGATAATTTAAAATTACAATATTTGTCCTCCAATATCCTTGTGTTGGTAAAACAAAACAACAACAAAAAAAAATTCAACAGACTGAATCCTGATAATCGCTTGCTAATCAACAAGGGAAGATGTCATAGCTTGTTAACAGACAGTGACAAAACCTGTGATTCAAAATTCATGCATGTCATTATTCATATCATGCAAACTTTTTGAATCATTTAGCATATTGTTTCCTGATAATATCTAAGTTGACTCATAACATTCAGCTGATGAACTATGAGCTGAACTCATAACTTTGATGACTCATATCAAATGATCGTGTCATACAAAATTCTGTCTGTATTGTTCATGGATCAACATGTAAGCCATTTCAATATGAAGTATTACAATGATTGTTGTCAAAGAGAGAATGCAGTTCTATACCTCTGTTGCTCATGTGATTATTATAATTATAGTAAAATTGACTGCAACAAATTGCTACTGAAGACAGCATATTAAAGTGAAATCACTAAATATTCACTTGAACATATTGAAATGAGAAAATAACACAACAAAATTATTTCAACATCACCAACATTTCTTGTAAATATTATCTCAAAGAAAGTATCTTTGTTTCAGCATATAGTATTTATATTTTAAACAAAGTGCAGAAAAGTCATAAAAAGTACTTGTTGCTATTTTGTTAAGATAAATAAGGTAAGAAAAGCATCTTGCATCTTGTCTAGCAATTTGAAAAGTAGGTTTCTAGAAAATATTCATTTATTTTGATGTACATACACTATTAATCAAACATCAATAAACAGAAATTCACAGATGTATGCTATTATGTATAAAGGATTGCTAAGCTGTTCCTGAAAAAAAATACCTCAAATCAACTTTGTAATTTGATCACTCTATAATCAAGATTAAATGAAAATTACTATACTACACCTAAGTGAATATATAAAGTTTTTAAGGGCACTTTTTAAGCATAATTGTAAGAATGCTTTTCAGTGTTATTATTAAATTATTTCAATGTTTCTATCAATATTTAATCTTGTATTTTTCTTTCACTGTGTAACTCTTAGGAAATAAAGATTCTGTTGGATTTTCATATTCTTTGACAGTACCGTGATTTTTTTTCTCTCTTATAATCTTTTTGGTGAAATCTAATAACAAATACCTCTAAGAAATTAAGTGATATAGCTGATATGTTTAACAGCATACTTGCAACACCATTTTTTTTTTAATTGGCATGCTTCAATCTATATAAGATATTGCTTAACATGCAACTAAAATACAAATGCCATTAAAATGTTGCCCATTTTACACCAAGAATAAGGAAGTGTAGTTATAATACCATTTAAGACACTGAGCTAGATTATGTGTGTGCGTGTGTAACTTATTAAATAGTTGACTGCTATAGGGAATCACTTGTACACATTATATAAAACAGCTGCAAAGCTAAAGTTACTTATGGCTTAAATTATTGGCTTACTTTCCATCAAAATTCAACATTTAAAAATTCTTTGTAGAAGGAGTTACAGCTATCAAGCTATGCATGCGAGATTTAATTGAAAATGAGCATAGTCAATATTTCCAACAAAACAGTCATCAAAACAGTTAAGTGGAAAAGAACCTATCCATTAGACAATGTAACGCTACAATAGCAAAAATGCAATACTATCTCTGATTGATTAGATTCTCATCAGATTAAAGGGGCATCAGTTCTGAGTGTTCAGTAATACAATATAAAATCAGCTCATAAATCGATACAAAAAATCTATTGGTATAGCAACAGTAATACTTATAAAGGAATAATTAAAGTAACATGAAATACAACATACCAAAGGATCTTCAAGATACATGAGTTTACGATCATCTAACGTGAACCACCGCCATTTATAAGCATCACTAGACCTAGGACCAGTTTTAAACATCCAACCTTCTTTCAAGAAATCTCTTGTTAGGAATTGAGATAACTCGAGCTCACTTGTTCCAGGATATGCAATACGTAGTTTATTGAGCTTTACAGAACGAATTGCCACGTACCAATCTACGATAGCCTGAAATAAAACAGATGCATATAAATAAAGAAATGTAAAACACATCAAAATCTGAAAATTATAAAATAAAAATCTGCAAAATATACATAACTTTTGGTAAAATTTGCAGATTTTTTCTTTTTATAAATTTTTTTTCAGTTCCAAAGTAAATCAAAATAACTCTTATAGAACTTATTTTCTTTTAAAATCTTTAAGTATCTCTCTCTCTTTCTTGTCCCTTGGATAGATATAAGAGATATTAATGAGTGTATGTATATATATATTGCTTTAAAAACTCTTATATATAGTGGAATTTAGGAATTTCCACCTCAATTTGTAAAAAATACTTTATCTATTTCAAGTTATTCAATAAAAATTCAATGCAAGAAAAAAATTGGAGACACAATTAAATTAAAGAGAAATATAATATAAGTAAATAAAAAAAAATACTTACTGAACCACTTGAGCTATATACAAAAATATTTCTTGTAGATCCATCTCTGACATAAGTTAATTGTGCTCCATTGGGATTGCCAACTTTTTTTGGACAAAATGTCATATTTAATTTGGAAATTTCAATTTTTGCTTTGGGCTCTTTATGAGACTGAAAAAAAAATCCAGGTTACAATAAAAATTTAATTCCGATATATAAAAAATTATAGATAATATATTTTGTGGGATAGTATACATGTTTAATGTAATAACTTCATATAATGCATATTTTTTTTTTCTGAATATAAGATTTTTGATACTAAACTAGAAATGAAAAATAATAATAAAATAAATATAAAATAATATTTTTCTATTCTGTAAATGAAAAGACCATCTGATGAATACAATTCTGCTGACGTATTACAAGACTTTGTATTTCAAAAACAAAGCAAGAAGGAAAAGAAAAGAAAGATAGGATTTATTTTCAAAATTTGAAATCTTAATTTTCTGAAAATAATACAAAACTGAAGTCAAATTTATTTCTGTTGAGAATTTTTAATTAAGTAATTTAATTTGTAAGACAGAAGAAAAATGACACTTCAAACTTTTAAATTCATTCAGACAACAATAAGCATTGAAACAATTTATAACCCTATGCCACTTAAAAAATGTGCATTAGAAAAGCATCTTATGTAATAAATATCTTACCACCAAGATAGTGGAATCTATTAATTAGACCCATTATAATACATTACTGATTCATGGAATGACTTTACAGACCTCGTTATACAAAAATTGAGAATAATTGATTTTAATAATAGCTGTTTATATTACTAAAATTAGATTCTAACTGAAATGCAATTATTTGAAAAATTCTCTTCATATCATATAATCTTTTTAGTTAGCTTTTTGAAAAAAATTTCTAGATTCCAAACAATTTAAAAAATTAATCACACATACCTACAGCAACCTTAATCAATGTCTTTGAACTTATACAATAATAGAAAGATGCTAAATATATCCACATCTAATAACACTATAATGTTATACACTACAAAATCAAGAATTTGATGCCATATAAAAATCCACTCACATGAATATATTACAGCAGCATTATAATGCATCTTCTCAAGTTCTACACATTATATGAATGAAACAAATTAATGAATATTAATATATTCAACTATTTAAACAAACACAAGAAAAAAATAATAAATATCTTATTCAGATATTTAACCTCCTCAGAGGTAAAGCGACCAGAAGCTTTCCTTTTATTTGAAGTAATTTCTAAGTTAATATATTTTTGATTAAAATCTAAATATTTATTTCAATAAATTAGGGCAACACAATGAATGTTTCATGAAATACAATTCTTTTTTTACCTGAACAATCATTATTTTTTGAAATGCAAAGATTTAACAAAAACGTTTGTCACAGTTAAAAATTTCATAATATATAAATTTCTTAATTCCACAATTTTTTCTAAAAATATTTAGATGGTATGTATTAAAAACCAAGTTCAGAATGAACAAATATTATGTGTGGGAATGAGGAAAACGATGCAAATTCTAAAACAGGTTACAAGACATAGAATAAAAATATACTTACATCTTTCACATAATACTTTAATGTTCCATCTGATTCACTCAGGACAAATTTTCTTTGTTGAAACCTTCCATCCTCTTTACCTCTCTTCCATAAATAACCTTCCATAAAACCTGATGTGTACACTTGTCGATCAACATTTATAAATTCCTCTCTTTCATATTTGGCTCGAACGAATTGTTCCTTTAAGACACTGAAAATGGGAAACAAATTAAATATTAATAACAATTTAAGCATAAAAAAGAATATTTAAAGATGCCTTCCCTATTGCATATGTTTGTATTTGCGTTTCAGCCTTTATAATATCTATCAAAATCAATTCCAAAAGCTACATGCATCACAAAGTTAAATGAACTCATTCAATTATTAATCTGATAAGATTCGCTTGGGTAAAAAATAATTATTTGAGAAAGTTCAGAATTTTTTAGTATGGAACAATCATGTTATAATTGGAGAGTTTTAGTTTTCCTTCAGAGATGGGTAGCAATGGCTTATCTCTTTGACATGGTTTTGGCAGAATACATATAATATATTAGGGGTAATTTTTTATACATATATTGAGGTCTCTTTTTTTTTTTAATTTTTCATTACGATAGTGATTCTAAAAGCATAGACAGATTGCCAAAAAGCAGCTATTTCTAAAAAACCTTCAAAATTTAAGTCATGTATGATAATATTCATTGGGAACAAAAATAGTGAATCTTAAACATATATCATATGCAACAGCTTATAAAAGAGTAAATAATCTCAGGGTATATTATATTATCTGGCCCTTTATCCTATTTAACTTAAAGAAATGGCACATTCACCAAATAGTGACTTGGCCCTGGACAGATAGCATAGATATTTAGAATTTTTGTGGCCCTGGACAGAACACATTATGAGGCTTGTCTTTTAATAAAATTGTTTATATTTACATTTCAGCAAATTTTTAACATGTAAATGATTTATTTTAAATTAACATATTTAATTTTCCTTGCGCATGACTATGTATCTATTTTAATTTCTCTATTGCTCGGTATCCAAGTTTGTGTGCAGTATTAATGAAACAAACATTTGACTGTACAAATATTTTAATACCTAAGTGAATGTAATTAAATATATATAGTATCTTGACTTGATAGCTGTTAATATTATCCTATTATTTTATCATTCTTAGAGTTTGTATTTTTTAAACGTATTTATTATTTATTAGTCAATTAAAAAAATAAGATACTGCATAGGCAGTAATGCTTTATCTCCATAGTAAATAGTGAAAGGGTTATCTTCTTGTGCCTTTGATCATATATCAAACATGATAATTGAAACAAATCACTTCACAGACAATAAAAATCAAGTAGTAATAAGAAAAAAAGATCTTAAAAAATGATATTACCAAATTAAAGGATTAAATTAGGATACTATAATGACCCAGTATTATTATGATGCATATTATTTAAAATAAACAAAAACATTTCTTTTTATCTCATGTTTACTACTACTGAATGCTTAATACTTGGTGAGAAATTTATTTAGATAATTTAAATATCTTTCTACAAAACTTATAGGTAAGCATAAAATTAATAGACAATTTTTTAATTCATCTTTATAGCAAACAGTGCCTTTTATAGGTACTTTGTATCATGATATAAAGTACTTTATTACATTGAATAAAAGAATGTAAGTAATTATCAATCAAATATATAATGCTATTTTTAAAAAAAATAAATTAAAAAAAACAGAAATTCAGAAACAAAGCAAATATTCTGCAATTAAAAACAACATTACAACTTTAAGTAAGCAATTACTTTTATTGAAGATAATATAACTTAAACAAATTCATAATACTATATTAATTATAATTACTCAGGATCTGTTGGGCATGGCCTTCGATAACATGCTGGCATGTGCATTTCATATTTTGCCTTTGCCTTCAAGTTTCCAACCTCCTCCATCATATTTACTTGCTCTGCATCCCAATTGTCTAAAATAATAGATTTTACTTTGCTGATGTGAGAACCTAAATTTCTGTGAAATCCAGCACAGGAAGTACAAATAAAAACACCAATATTGTAGGAACCCCATTCTGGATCTATTAATGAAAAGCAGGTATTAGTATTTAGAAAGAAAATATATAAAACATTAAGAGAAAATACTCAGGAAGACTTCATTAAAATTATACAGACTATCCAGACTAAAAATATTTTTTTAAAAATTATCATATTTATAATGGCTTATATTAAGAGGATTCATGCAATAAGCTGGAAAAATTAGCTGTATTCAAGAAGCCCACTTTTCAATTTTTTTCTAGGTTATTTAAGCTAAATTAAATGCTCCAAAAAAGATAAATCTCTTGCTTTTATTAAAATCAAAGTTCCTTTTTAAAATCCTCTATCAACAAAATGGATTGGATGAGGATATCAATATTTCATCCTGTTTGTACAGTAAACTTTTGATTAGTCAGTTTAGTTAAAAATATTATTATTTTAAAAATTGTTTACTTTAAAAGTATATGCATTCACACTGAATAGCATATATGATTTTATGTTTCTACAATTAAATTAAATATAATTTATCTTGAAATGAGTAAGATATTTTTTTTTCTACAATAAATTTTTAAAACATACAGAATACTGCAAAAGAAGAATATATAAAGTAATAAAAACACACTTATTCATACTCTGTAAAAAGATGTCAGGAATCCTGAATAAAGATGGGTTTTAGTATAAAAAAGCGATGTGTTTAATAGTATGGATAATGTAGAATATGAGAAAACAGAGAATTGCAACCTAACCTCTCCCCCTTTCTAATCACATAACCTCCTTCTGTCACATTTCATAAAATAGTTCAAAATCTCTTATATTTAACAAAAATACTAGTATAAATTCAGCTTCCTAAAATGTGCTTTGATTTTACACTGTGGAATCAATACACTGTCAAGCAATGTTTATGAATACAGATTAAATTATCTAAAAATAATGTTTTCATTAAATAAATAATCCATTTATCAAAAGCAAAGCTGTGTTATAGTTAATCTTAACATCTACCATTCTTTTGAGAGTATTTATTTATTTATTTACAATTATCATATGTATATTTGCCTAGATGCCTTATATATGATAATATTAGAATGGTGTTTGTTTACATAATTATTTTATTAGTTTCAATCTACATTTAATTTTAAATTCACAGTATATAATTAAGTTACCTGATTAACATGAACTATATTTTCACTTAATAGAAAATATTTAATGCAGAATGATATAGAAAAAATTAATATCTAAGTATATTAAATATCTAATGTCTATAAAATACTTTTTATAAATAATTTTAAAAAGCCCCCAAAAATATTAGTAAAAGATCAATGAATATACATCAAAAAACAAATCTAATTTAATGTGGTACTCAAAGAAAAGTTTAAAGGGGTGGTAAAATTCAAATATGCAGGTAAGTCATTTTAGATTAATTATAATCAACAGTTTTTTTTTAATTTCCAAAACTTTAGATTTAAAAGTAATTTAATTTTGAATAAATTCAGTTAATCAAAAATTATAATTCTCAATAATTTTAGTTGTTGAATCAAAAGTTTTTTTAAAGGATATTTAATTATTTTTTAATAGAAAAATCAGTATCCCTTTTGACAGGTACACAACTTTGTAATAATTGAATTTCCAAACTCATTTATTTTCCCCAATACCCTTAAAAATTTAAAATTAAAAAAATGCAATAAAATGTTTACTTTTATCAATAATTATAATCAATATCATAAATTTAAGCTGGCATATACCTTCTATAAGAAATACAAAAAAAAAAAAAGTTTGCAAACAAGTATCAAGCTTCACAAAAAATAAGCTGTAAAAGTAGCTGTAAATATTTATCTTGTTGTAATAGAAATGCAGACAAAATTTTACATTCAAAATAAATAGGAAGAAGTGCAAAGAAAAATGGGAATTCAAATGAAAAGATTCTTTTTTAATTCGACACTTAAAATCGCCCATTTAAAATGTAAAATTGTGACTATAAATGTCCATTTTAATTTTAAAAAGCACCTGATTCATTCTCATTTAAATGGGCATTGCAATCGTCCGAGAATGAGTCATAACTGACCGCACCTATGACACTTTTAAATCTTTTAAAAATTTTAATAAATAAACAATTTTAGAACATAAAATCAATATTTTGAATATAATTACCTCAAAAAGAGTTTTTAACAGCAATCTTCAAAAAGTGATAAAATATTTTGCTTACAATTTTTTTTCTACAATTCTGTAGGGGTGTGTATAAAATATGCTAAATATGCATTGTTTACAATTCATCAATATCCGATGAAAAATACTTACAATATTGCAAATATATCCAAAAAACTTCTAAAAAGTTATTTAGAATAATAAAAAAATATTAATCTTTACATATTAAAGATGTATAAATAATCAAGAAACAATAAACAAAAGGTGTCATAATAAAACAATGGATCATTCACCGTTCAAAGTTCCAAACAAGACACAAACACTTACTTTTTTTACAGCATTCCGCACACGTACTGTTACCATTTCTTTTCACTAATTCCTGTAACTTTTTACGTCTAGCTTCTGCCATCTCCACAGAAATAAAAGGTGTTTTACTATTGTTTCCCTCTTTAATATTTTTATGAGTCATGTGTGGTTTACCATGTTTATTTCGCCCGAACGGGCGGAAGCCATGTTTAAACTTCCTGACCTTTTGCCCGGTAGATGGCGGTATGCTCTTTACTTTTGCTTCTGACAATCCCGCTAGTTCATCTGCATCTTCCGAATCGTTTCGTTTTCTCAAGCAACCAAAAATGCAGGACGAAGTGTTCAGAAAAAGCATTGAAACGAAGAATGCTTTTATTAAAAAAGTAAAGAGATGAGACTACGCTGAAGAACACACCCTCGTATAGCGTCCTTGCCCGAAAAAAATTATGGAAGGAAGAGGAAACACGACGTCCGGTATTGGATGCCATATTTGCGGGCTTGTATTGGCTAGAGGAGGAAGTAAGAGAATTCCACGGAAAAATGTTCGTTCCATTGCAGGCTTACCATTATTAGCTTGGGTTTTACATCCCATGCTTGACTGTAAAAGTAATTTTCTTTTTTTAATTCCTTAGCCATGCATGTGCTTTCTAATTTTATTCATGCATGTTTAAAAGCTTCCACTTGTTAAAAATAGTTGCATAAATGAATCAGCTCTTAAAATTTATTCCATTACGTCGTCTTACAGGATGTTCCATGACATTTATTTCATTCGTATTATAAAGTCGATTGGAATATTCATATATTTCCATCATTTTTCATATTTAAATTTATATCAATGATATAAGTAATGAAAGTGAATCCTTTTTAATATCCCGTAGAATGAACAAATATTTCATAAAATACGTGTATCTCTCTTTTACACTGCAGATGGGTTTTCCAAAAATGCCGTATAAATAGAAATTGTGCCGTTCGAATCTGTTTTACAACTGAAAAATAGATATATGTTATATTTATAAACTACACACAAAACACACTCATGTAAATATTTATTTATATATGTCTGTAAATAAATGACATTCTGAATCATATATATTCATTGCTTGAATTAATATGCATTATTCAAGTAGGATTTAATCAAATCAAAATATTTATACCATATAACAACCTTTGATAATGTTAAACTGAAACTGAAATTTGCATGTTTTTCTTCTATTCTATTAAAACATCATGCAATATGAAAAAATATGTATTTTAAAAGTTAAATGATTATAGATAGATAGGAAATAAACACATGTTCTTCAGCATTTTCACTTTCGATATTAAATTTCACTTACTCAAATCCGAACAAATGATTGAAAAAAAAATTATTTTATTGAGTTTGTTCTATTTAATTTTATCATAATAGCTGGGTTATTATTTCATTTCCTTTTAAAAGTGTTCTTTAAAATATTCCTGCACTGTATAATGCAATCGTTGTTTAAAGTAACCATATAACAGTACTTAATTATAATTAGACTACAAATTATCAGATATTTTGATAGCTTTTTGCATATACTAAAATATGCATTTTAGGTTTCTTTGTTTCTTTATTTTAATTAGAAAATGGAAAATAATCGCACAAACGAGTTTTTTACTTCCTATGCCAAAGCTATTAAATATTCTGTAGCTCAGAAGATATTTTTCTACAGGGAATTTACCTTTTAAGCTGTCTAGAACTTCTCAAACAGTAAACTTTTCTAGATAGTATTCTTTATACATATGTGTAATAATGCATATATTTTACTCTCAATATACATTTCATAGAGGATTTAGTTTTTCTTTTCCTGTTCTGTTTTATTGTAATTATTGATTAATTATAGTCAAAAAGAAACAATGGCTTTCATTTTAATTTAAATACCTATGTAACAATTATACGCTCATTTTTCTTTCTACATATCTAAACTCTTCAAAAATTAATATTCTCGTTTGAGTGTTTGAATAAAATGCTATATCCATTATTATATATGAGATAAAACCCATCTTAGTACTTTCAAATAATAAGACGACTATTCACTGCTTTATTTATATATTTAAAATAATTAGAAAACCGAAGAAGTCCACCAGCCCTAAACACTGATTTGATTTCGTCAATTTTTATTTCATATGAAAGTTCATGAACCTTAGATATGTCATTGATGATCACCATTTCCCAACACTCCATTTACGAGAGAAGTTTCAAAAACACTATTTCATTGTACATTCTCTAGTGGAGGTGGGGGCAACTACCACAGGTTTCTCCAGCCTCAAACATTATATCGATTTCGCTAATTTTTATTTCATTTGAAAGTTTATGGCATCTAAATGAGTCTTTAATGATCGCTTATCCGCCCTTCTTGCCTTCCATTTTACTGAAGATATTTCAAAATCATATTGGTATAGCCACCCTAATTTTGGCATCTAACATGAATTCTTCATTTTCCGTGTATAATTCGACAATCAGAACACAAGTGCAATTTTGAATAGAAATTTCATTTGTTGCAATAAGATGCAGTTCATTAGAGTTTATTCTCTTGCTAAATGAATGCTACGAATTTTGTAGGTGAACAGCTGGTCGTTGATGGCGGCTAGTAGTGAATTATGATAGATGAAACATTTAAAAGCACCGTATAATTTAGTATTATATCATAATGAATTGGTTCCATATGAATAACAAGTAATTAAATAAGTTATCTTAAATGCATTGTCTACTTATTATATTTTAAATTGCATCCTGCTAAATCATATTTCATCTAAGATCGCATCTCGTTCATTCTATCTTTTGCATTCTGTGAATTATTAATTCATTAATTCTGTGAATTATTCTCAATGAAAAAATCACAGAATAAGCGGAATTTTTTAAAAACCTTAATTAGTTCAATGTCTTATTTCGAAATAAGACGAAAATTATTTTAGAAAAAACATTATAAATTTCAATCGCAGTAAGAAGGCAAGAATGATATGATATTGCTCTTCTTCCAAATTTAATAATCAACGAGAGGTTGTTTTACCGCAACTGCAAATGTAATGCGAATTGACGAATTTATCTAATATATCTTCGGCAATTTCGAGTTTCAAGCATAATATTCTCAAGCGAAGAAACTAATGCCTTATATCAAATCACAGAAGCACTATAAGCAATTATAGATTTGATATTAATGCAAAGAGAAACAAATACTTATTTAATTATTTTGTATATTTGAAATAAATAATAGATTGTACTTATATGGGCTTTGTGGTATGGTGGAAAGATCCCGATGGTGGGATCGGAGAATTCCAAGTTCGAGACCCGAATTCACCGAAGTACCACCATACAAGCGATTTAGTATAAGTTAAATAAGTCTGGGTCAAATGTTCTCTCGTTGTTTAGAGTAATGTGTAATAGTTTAGAGAGAGGTTGCTATCTCAGGTGTAATCCTTGTCATCTGACCATGGTTCAAAATTAGGACATCTATCCCAAAATAATCCTAGTATTACTTTAAAACGGGATGTTAATATAACTAAAATTAAACTTTGTACTTGCGCTTCATGTCAGATTCATGTATTTTGCATAATTCTTTATGTACTGATATATGTTGGCAAAATTTCTGTTTCGAATTTGTGAAACCACAATTTAGAATTGTTGATAGTAGCCTTGTAATAAGTTAAATGTTATTTATCTGGTGTATTATGAAAAATTAAAAGATAATGTATTCGTCCTCGTCATTTAACCGCAGTTAAAAATTACGAACTCCGTCTCACAATAATCCTGCTGAGGACTCCAAGCGGGACGCTGATGCAATCAAAATAAATCTTCATGCATTCGTGCACGTTGAAACTGTGTATGAGTCAATAGATATAACAAGGGGACTAAAAGGTGATAAAATTAGGCATAGCCTTCGTCATCAGACCACAATTTGAAATCACAAGGTAATTTCCAGAACACCCCTCTCATCGCTTCAAACAGGATGTTAGTCTACTAAATCAGCAATGTGTAATGTAATGTCAGGGATACAGCACGAATTATTTTAAAACAGATTCATTAACTGATGACAATTTTTTTAAAAAAATGTAAAATCAGACTGATTCATTTCAATGATACCCTCTAAAACTATTTTTTATTTCTCTGTGGACTGTAACAATTTTTATTCCTGTAAAAAATCTTTCCCGGCAAAGACAGAAGTAGGAATGGGGGAAAAAACGTCATGAAGTTCGTCACAAAGGATGCAATTCAAAATTGTTCCTTATTTCTCACACTAAACTCGCACACAAATTGCAAAATTTCCATTTTCAAGGCAAATGATGTTCTTGGAAAAATACACACTCAAGTTTTTCTGTCAGTTTTAGGAAAATGTGTTAAATATCAAATAATGAATAAATGTTCAATGTTCGGATATTCTTGAAAAATAGTAAAATGTTATGGCTGTGAAAATTTGGATTAGTTTTAAAGAATAATGAGATATTTTACTTCAGTTTATTTTGGTTTGGGTTTACTGTAACTGTGATAGATAATACGATAGATAACTTCAGAAATTATGACTGTGAAGCTTATAGAATGTTAACGTTTCAAAGAATATCTTGCAGCAACAGACGAGAAATGTTCAAATTCCCGCCTGCATCCATTGTCTCATTGCAATCCTTTAAAAATTATGTAATAAACAAACATTTTTTACATGCATGTAATAAAAATATGACGTAGATATACTGTTTTTAAGTTGAATCTTTAGCGGTTAACATCGAAATGTTTTTTTAAAGTCCCTCAAATCCCCCTTTTTAAAATCAAGCGATAACACATATACACATCGAATGCAATACAAATGGTTGCATAGTAAATTTCGAAATTTTTTTTTTATCTTGTAAAATGAAAAATATTTTATTTAGATAAAAAAAATTACTCATCGACCACGTCAAAATGCTGATTTGAATTGATGTGTATATACGTCAAACGCATTTAAATGGTTAATGTACATACAAAAACAGCTTCCAATTTCATTCTTTTTAGCATTGTAACGTTATTAGGCTGACTTTCTGGTGATTTCAAGATTTAATTGCATACATTACATACAGAATGCAACGCTCCCATGGGAAAATAGTTGAACTTAGAGTTAAGAAATTTAGATCGTAGTTACTTCTTGGGTGGAAGGTGTTCATTTAGAAAAGGTTCACAAAATTTTATTTAGATTTTTTAATAGATAAAAATTATTTAAAAAATTACATTTTATTTTTTTCTACAGAAACTTTTTTTTTTAATGTTAACAAACTTTTCGAAACTAAATTTAAATACAATTTACAACGACGTATTTGAACATGTGTTGTACATTTATATTTTTTTATTATATATACTTTTATTTTTAATTGGTTTTCATTAAATATTTTATTTCCTGTTATGCTGTTATCTGAACGGGTTGTAAATTTTAATTTCGTTTTGTTTTACTTGTATTAATATTTGTGGAAACAGTTTTGTTTATAGCAAAATTGCCTCATAAAGCTGCAGGCTTATTATTATTCGTAATTTTTTTAAATGTTTTGTGGAAATAAAATTATATTATTGTAAAATAGGTTCGTCCTTTAGTCCAAGCCAATTACATTGCATAATCGTAATAAGGTAATAATCAAACCAATTTTATTGTTCTGTTAAATCCTTCACTTCGTGAAGTTTAAATAATAATAAAAAAAATTGTTTTCTTTAGACGTTGATTTTCAAAGCAGAAATTCTTTCTTTCCTTAATATGATCGTTTTTTGGTTGGTATTTTTTCTACAAACTACATAATGTAAAAATTGTTACGCACTGAATACCATAACTGTTGCAATCAAATCAGAATACAAATAATAAAAAATACAAAGAAGTAACATAATCAAGGTTAAAACTCTATTTTGCAGCGATGTTCCGGATTTCAAAGTTTGAAATTTAAAGAGAGTTTTTTTTTCCAACCTATTTTTATCTGACTTAAAAACAATATAACGAAGAGATATCAAATTCTGTATACTTTTCAGATTTATCATGACGATGCTATGAAATATTCATTCTGAATTTAATGAATATATTTTAGATCCATTTAAACCAAAATTTCTCTAATTTATGAGACATAATAATTATTTATAATATATCCTTAGCATTCTATCACCAAATTGTTCGCCGAATTTTTCATTTTTGCAGTTGCATTGGGATTATTTCAATCCCAATTCAAATTCAATCCCAATTCAAATTGTGGTCATATTCTAAGACGAATTATTACTTTTCAGTTTCCGTATCACAGCAACGTGAGCACCCTTGATTCACTATAGATTTATAAAATCCCATATCTGCAAAAAATGGGAAGTCTTCGAATGAATTATTAGGTTTTAAATCTGTCACCCCAAGAAACTGAATCTCTGCTATCGTACAGCTGAGTGTCTTAAAATTATTAAAACAGTTTTGTCAATTCATTTACTAAAAAACTGTTTGGATTTGAAGAATAGATAGTTGTATAAGTCTCTGTGGGACTTCATTAGATTGAAAGTGTCTTTATGTTACTGGAACCTCCCACCGGGGGCACCTCAAAAATGAGGGTGGGAAGCTTCTGGTATGGTGATTGGTTCTCGCCACCCTGGTGGGCACAAAAAAAGATAGAGGTTGGCTTCCTCCCATCGCTGACGGGACGTATTTTTCAAGGGAATGGTTGTATTGCTGCCGGTGATGGCCCTTAGGACTCCGTTTTCACCAGTGATGCTGTCCCGGTGATCCGGTCATTCAGTTTAATCCATGTGCCTTCGGGCTGCTCGGAGTAGTCAGTTTGTGATTATGTTAGTGGACTTGAAGCTGAGACTCTGTCATCAGCCCTTCATGGATTCCCTGCGACCACAAAAGACTTTACGTTCTGAATTCAGTAGACATGTAAGGCGTATAGTAGTATAAAATTATGGACTTGTTGCTAAAGTAGACATGTTGGAAATTCGTCATAGACAGATAGACAGAGATGAAACTTATGAGTTGAAGTCGAGACTCTATCATCAATTCACCAATACTAATGTGTCTCGCAGAAAAGATTTTAAAAAATATTATCATGAATACAAATATAATCATATTAAAAAAAATCATTTTTAAACCCATTGAATACTTAAACGCATATTGTATCCGTTAGTTTGTGTGTCAATTAGCATGTTTAATAGTTTTGCGTGCATATATATTCTGTTCTTCCCCATCCCTTTTGTCATAAAAAATCATCGAGAAAGAAAAAAAAAAAGTAATTATAATTTGAATTATTTTTTTTCTCCATCTTCTAGAGCTGACATCTGTCTGGGTATCGACAGATGACACCGAGATAGCCGAAGTGGCCCTTCGATACGGTGCTCAGGTCCACTATAGGGACAAGAAAACTGCCAAAGATTCCAGTTCTTCCCTTGCAGGAGTTCAGGATTTTGTGCACAAGCATCCAGGTGAGATCGAATTTTGATTATTTCGCTTATAATGCTCGAGCTGATATAGCTTTTTTTATTATTTAATTTGCAAGTACTCCTCATACTTGTGCTATGTACTTAAGATATAAAATCTAACAATAAGTTTTTTTACTTTCTCGTATACGTAGTTTAAAGAATGCTAATCATCAAAAAATTCGAATTAGAGATTTTGACGAATCTCTATGTTTTAGATCTCCTTGAGTTCGAAAAGCACATTTTTGGAAAATATTCATTTGTCTGTCTGCTTCAAAGATAACTCAAAAACACTATGACCTAGAGCAGAGATTCCCAAACTTTTTTTTCTCGTGGTCCACTTTCACAGTTTTACTATTTTCGGTAGACCCCCTGCTGCTACATTTCTACTGTATTCCCAAAACTCCTAAAAAATATCACTTTAAATTGGGGGTGTTAAGAAGAAGAAAAAAGTAGCTCATTTTCTTGTGTCCTATTTATTAAAATAATACTTGTGGTTATACAAAATTATAAACATTTATTATTACAAACAATCAACAATTGACAAAAAATCAACAATGAACTCTGAAATATAAATCAACAATAAAAAATAGTCATACTTTTAATGAGACGGATGTACTTGATGAATTGACAGCAAATTATCAATATTTGGCTTCAGTTTTGTAAGAAGTAATCTCAAATCTCCCCATTCTGTGACGTTCAATCTGCTCCTTTATTTTGTTAACAGGTTGGTAACGGCACTATAACTTCTTTCGACAAGATATGACGAGGGAAACTCGTCATATCGTCAAAAATTTTCTCGCAATTTCCCACAGCCCAGGATATTTTTCGGGGATTTCTGCCTGCAGCCAAAATGTTTGATAGCCTTTTTTAAATTTCACCTTCAGTTCCTCGTTGGTGCTGAGCTCAAGTAGCTCCTCTTGTAATGCCCCATTCGCCTTTTCCGTTTCATCAAATGGGGTTATGATCCATGGTGGTATTTCCATCGTCAGAATATCTTCAAATCTATTTTTGAAGTCATCATGCAGGGCATTTAAATGTCGATCGTATGTCTGAATATCCTCATCAAGACATTCTATCTGTGACAAGTGCGGAAACTGGGAAAATTCGCGCCGACTAATATTTTGCTTCATTAATTTCAATTTACAAAGAAAAGCCGAAATTACACCCTTTGTTTTTATTAAATTAAGGCTATCCCTTTGTAACTGCAAGTTAACGACATTGAATTGTATGAACAAATCTGTTAAGTACGCAATGTCCGCTTTATATTTGATCAGATTTTCTTTTAAATGGGGTGCTTTAGTTTCCAGACACTCCATCACTGATTCGAAAAGTGAGTAAAATCTCGATAAGCATGCACCTTTCGAAAACCAGCGTACTTCAATATGTAAGAGCAGTCGTTGGAAATCTTCATCATTTTCATCGCACACTAGTGCAAATAAACTGGTATTCAAAGCATTGCTTCTTATTTTATTAACTGCCTTAATCACAAATTGAAGCGATTGATACAATCTATCACTCAAATTTTTTGCTACAAGGTGTTGTCGGTGGCTGACACAGTGAATTTCAATTAGTCCTGGTATTATTCTTTTAAGATGGCTTATAAACCCACAATATCGCCCGAACATGGCAGGATTTCCATCTGCTGCCACAGAAATAATGTTTATAAATGGAATAGATTTTTCTGTAAAAAAACCACTCAGGACATTAAATATCGATTCGCCTTTAGTGTCGTATAATTTTTCGTTTTTAGTGTTTAGTAATTTTTCGTGGACTCCCCACTTACAACTTGTGAACCCCTGTTTTCTTTTCACGTCTACGTGGACCCCCGTGTGGTCTCCTATGAACCCCTGGGGGTCCACCTGGACCACTTTGGGAACCTATGACCTAGAGGGATGAAATTTGGTATACCGTCTTTACACCATATTTGCAGATTTCTAGCAAATTTTGAGTAAAATCTGCTCAGAGAAAGTCCTTCTGTCCGGCTGTTTGAATACAAGTTAGCATGATAGCTACAAAACGAAGAGAGCTAGATAGGTAAAATTCGGTATACAGATTAAACATCTATTAATTATGTAGACATCTGTCAAAGATCGAGACATAACCAGCAACGGGTTGACTGTCTGTCGGTTTGTATTTTCAGAAACGTGTAAACGTGATAATTCAAAAACGCAATCACTTAAAAATATCAAATTTGATATGGGTCTTTGTGACTAAAAGTGCAGCTTTGGGCAAATTTTTGTTTCAGTAGGTTGAAACAAACTATCTAAAACACAAATTCGATTTTCGGAAACTATTAACCGCATGCCAGGGAAAAATTGCCAAAACATTCGCCAAGGATGGCACAATGGATTCAGTAAAAATGTTAAATTCACGCCAAAAGTTAGTATTTCGTAACCAGTGTGCGCCAGTGCCATGGAAAGCTTTCTTATTCATGACAAATTAAGTAGAGAGTATACGAGAAAGGTTTGAGACCAAAATTCCCTCTGGTTTTTAAGATAAGAGATAAAGCATGTGGATATGCCTTATCGGAAATCAGTCCGATTTACTGTGATGTTTGTACAATGAACATTGGCTAATTAAATATTAAGTATTAACATGCCAGTTGGTGATAATATATCATGTAAAGAATATTCATCTAGTATCATAGCTAAAACCGGGGCGGATGGGTGAAGATTCTGGACGTTGAGAGAGTACAACCTACAAGTTTTTGAGAACCTCGCAACGCTGACTAATTTGGGTGGAAAAAAAGAATTTTTAGGGTGTTTCTTTCTTTTGTTTTACATTGAATGCATATACAGTTGAATAATACCACATGATTTGTGGATATTTCCCCCCCTAGTTGGGTGCTTTAAGCCTCATTTTATACATAAATAAAGAATGCGAGATAGTTTCCACAGAAAGAGCCATTATTTCTTTTTTTAAAAATATTTGAAATTTATCATGAACAGGAGGATATATTCTTTTTTATTTAAATATAAGTTGGCTAATGCGCAAATACTAATTATAGACGATCTTCACAAATGTTACTAAAACTTAAATGAAACTTTGTTTAACGGTATTGATTGAATTCACTTTATTAATAAAATCAAAGCTTGTCTTCGAATTTTGTTTTCTTGGATCACAGTATTATAATATTTATTTCAAAATAATGTATTTGAGTTGTACTAAAATTTTGTTACTATTTAAGAATTATATTGGCAACCCCAATAATTGGGCGCATCTACTGAAAACGCTTCTTTAAAATTTGAAGTAATAATTAAAAATTACTTGAAGGCTAAAATTATTCGAAAACAATTTACCACTTTAGATATTTTATCTATCGTACTCAAATGTGTTAAACGGCATGTAAGAAAATGAAACAAAATCCCATATTATAAAATTATTCTAATAATTCACGTTCAAAGTTGTGCTTTATAAGTTGATGTTGAAATTATTTTACTAATTTAATTTATTAAACGCCTATTTTTGTTACTTAAATATTAACTTTATAGAAAAAATCAATAGTCTATGATTTTGTTATATTTAATTCCTTATTAAAACAATTTTTACAATGTAATAAATGGTTAAATGCCAAAAATTATTATTATGCTGTCCTAAATTTGTTTCAAAGCACCGCAAATTAATTTTGCGCCCCCCCCCCCACTTTTGTTAGTCCTAGCTCAGAGAACCGCGAAGGTAATTGGAGCATAAAATTAAATAGTCGCCAACGGCAACTTAGCAAATACAAATGGCGCCTGAAACATGAAATTAATTTCTAGTCCTCCCCTCTATCATATTTGGCTTTAAAACGTGAAATAAATGTACAAACGTTTTGTTTCTCTTTTCTTCTTTGGTTTCTTAAATGGTGTCATTTAAGATGGACGCACGAACGTTATACCTTTTCTTCTCGCTACGCCACTGAGACACTTGTTTTAAAAGAACAATGGACCACCGTGCAACACTAAATAATTCTGCATGACACGCCTTTGAAACAATGTTTTAATATGAGAATCTAGACAGCACGAAACAAAAAGCTAAAACAAATCAGAGGGAATGATCACCATGAAACTTTTTAGTATACTCTCCAACTAATGTCTCCCTCCCCCCCCCCCCGTTCCTGTATAAAATTATTAACCTTGAGTAAGGCCCCAAATGTCTTGCATGCCATTGGCAAACAATATTTATGAAATATATATCTTTGGCTTGAACTAGCATTTTTATTGCATTTTTTTGTGCAAATATGTTTTTAAAAAGGATTTTTTTTTCTGACCGAATAAAAATAAAATTTCTCATTTGCAGTCACAAGATGTCATACCATTTATGAGTTATTGCTTTTACATGGATGGGAAAGCACAGACTGACAAATGATTGACCCTTTGAAAAATTTGGTTCAAAATTTGTTAAGATATTATCTTTAGATACTAAATCTGTGCATTAAATTTTATCTTCGTTTTGTAGTTATCATATTGATTTATAATGGAACTTCAGAATGATCAAAAACGGGGGGGGGGTCATGAAAATCACGATTTAAAGTTTTGACGATTATAATGCTTTCTTTTCGTGTTCTTTTTATATGAGAAAGTAATAATAATAATAATACATTTTTCTACATGCTCAATTCTGAAGTTCACAATAGTTCGATTTAATATCATTTTGATAATTTATGATAATTTTATAAGCCAGGTTCATTCACTTTCCTTAATTATAATCGACACCATTCTCTGAAGACGAACATATCTGTTACGATAGAAATGGACGCAAAATAAACAAATAATTCCGTGTATCTACCAAATACTTGTAAATTCATAAAACAAGACAATGTTATGGATGTGTTTTATTTCATTAATCATTTGAATATTAAATCATTGCAAGATTTAATCAAAGAATGGGTAAAACAAGCTACTTCTACATTTCACTACAAAATGTTGGAAATTATTCGATCAGATATCTGCTGATAATGTTGGCGAGGTGATTCTTTTCCGCTTTCATTTTCATTTTCTGAAAATATTAACAAAAAATGCAAAATGAAAGTTATACATCTTAGTTACGTACTGTTTCCTTCCTACTTTCGGTTTCGGTTCTTATTTTCTCTTTTGGAAACGTAATATATAGGAACATAATAACTGCAATCATATTTTGTGGAAATTCCACATTTCTAAACTCCATGACTCAGAAACAGGGGGGGGGGGATATTCATCCCTCAGTTTTCTCATATGCTTAAACAATGCTCCCTCTTCTTCTATTCTTTTAGCTGAAATTAGAATTCCCCGATCGTTCTTGGTGGAAGGAAGGCGATAAGCTCTTAAAAGTGAAGGCAAAATTCCCAATTTCGAGTCTCATTCTTCCTAATGTAATTTTACATGTTATGACTCAATACACTGTGTAGAATAATCAGAATTGACAACTCCGACTCTCTTTGAGGCCCATAGAAAAAATCTGAATGACCGGAATACCACGGGAGCATCAGCGAGAATATGTTGAGCCCAAACGCCAATCACCGGCCTGGGTACAACTCCTCCCGTAGGAGGTTCTTCCCTCATCAGAACCAACCTCTTAACATTTTTGCACCCATCAGGGTGGCATGAAACAACCACCATTCTGGAAGCTTCTCCTCCCACAAAATTGTGGTACCCCCAGGGAGAACCGGATAGAAAAATAAAAATAAATTAAGTATTAAATTTGGTGCCCCTTTTAACCGAATCGGAGCCTATTTCAATAGAGATCTTCAATTTTTGAGACAAATTAGCTTATCAAATTTCCTTTATGTAATTCAATGTGTGTTTGAGTTAACACTTCATACACCTTCTAATATACAGAAGGGCAGATGATCATCCCTTGATGTATGAGGTCAAAAAATTAAGCGCACTTCAATGCTTTAAGTGGTAAAACGATGTATCAAGTTTCATTTATACAGCTCCATCCAATTTTTAGTTACAGTGTACATATACACTCGGACGGACACACATTCCTTAGATGCATTTCGCTCAAGATTTGATAGAAATCTTCATATTTGGTCCTAAGAACACATACTAAATGTTATTCCTCTAGATCAATACGTTTTTGAGATATCGCGTTCACAGAAAGACAAATATTGATCAAAAATTAAGTTTTTCGAGCTCTGAGAAATCTAAAACACGAAGATTTATCAAATAAAGAAGGTCAAATTTTTTGAGGATTTCCAAAATTTCTCTCTCTCTAATTTTTTTTTTCCTTCTTTGTATTCTTCGTATACAAGCAAGTAAAAGAGTGCATTTATATCTGCTTGTAAGTTTGCGAATGCATACGGTCTCAAAACGCAATGGCATATTTATCGATAAAGTTTGACACTAGAGGTCTTAGTCCCCCTTCAAAAATAATCAATCCCATCATTATCCTTTATAAATTTGTAAAGGGAAATGATAGGTTTAGTTTAGTTGTATCAATGTCCGTTGTAAAGCAACACTAGGGCTATTTTGGGACGGACTTCGTAATTTTGACGCCTGAGTTGGCACCCCCCTTTCCGCACTACGCCGCTCCGCACCAGTGGGAGGGCCTTTAGTCCTGACGGATTTGTATGCAATAGACAACTGAGGAAAATAGTTAACGCACCCTGGTATGTCAGAGGAAAAATAATACATAACGACCTCAAAATTGAACCTGTTTCGGAATTTATTAAAAGAACGTCAATTAAGTTCTTTGAAAAATTACCCCAGATTCGCAACGAGTTACTAAATTTACCTGCATACGATCCTGCTTTACCCAGCTCTAGGAAAAGACATAGAGCTGCAATTGATAATGTATACATCAATTTCCCAGCCGTAAAAAAGCTGAGGACATCTTAACTCTGTTGCCAATCTGGTGGCTTAAAATTCTCAAAATTATTACTGTTTAGGCCCTAGATAGCTACGATGTGCTACACGCTTGAAAATTTTCTGTAATTTTTATTCAGCCCAATTAAAATCAGTCCCCATAGAAAAAGGCACGTGCAACGTAAATCCATTAAAATTATCTATTTACCCCATAAATAATCTTTTTATTATTTTAATTAATTAAATTAGATCAAATATTGTAAAAATATGTATAAATAAAATTAATTACCAAATTTCATGACGTTAGAGCTTTACTGCGCTCGTCTAAACTAGTTCAATTAAATTTAACTTTCCCTAAACTAACAAATTAAAGTATCTATTCTAAATTATGATGTGGAGGTGCTCGTGACCACTTTGTCACATCGCGGAACTCCGAAACATCACGACGTTGCCGTTGTAGACACCTTTACAGAACGGTTTTTCGGTGGAATCGGTTCTCACGTTTGAGAGGTTCGAACCCTGACCTTCCGTACACGAGACGGTTACCTAGACAACCATACCATCGGAATCATCGGAACGGGAGTCAAGTTATCAGTATATAAACTTTACCAAAAGTTTGAGGACCATTTTCTCGAAATTGAATGGCCATTGCGTTTTAATATTTTCATGAATAAACATTCTAAATGTATACCCTCTTTATGCTAAATCTCATCCCGATCTCAGATTTCAACCCCATGCCCTCCACTTGTAAGTATCTTTATTCAAGCCCTCAAACATTTTGATATCCATTAACTGTAACTCTTTCGCTCCTATGGGATAACAGCATTTGTCGCTATATCTCAAAATGTTCACATTCAGGTTCAAAGACACTTATACAAGTATACATATATAAGACACTTGTATGTATATTAGAGAAAGAAAAATGAAATAAACTTAATGAACTAAAATTAAAAATTTTATATAAAAATAAGTACAAAATAATAAGAAAATAATAATATTAAATAATAATAGAAAATTTTCAAAAGGAACTAATGGAAAAAAAAATTAAAAATATAGTTAGTCAAAAACAGAGCACAAAGATCAATGAATAATAAACTACGATAAAAATGTTTGCGCAAAGCATATTTACAGTAAACTCCCGGATATCCGTAGAATTAGGTGACACGGCAACAGCGGATAAGTGAATTTCACCGATGATGCGAAAAAAGACCGAAAAAGGACACCAATCAATTAGAAAATGTTCTTGAACAATCTTTATTAAGTGCATTTATAATTGTGATTTAATAAACAATAAATTTGTGTGCTTAAAAGTTTTTTTATTTACTTTTTACTTCCTCATATACGTTGTTCAGAGAAAGTCAAGAATTACTTATTTCTGAATAGGATTTTTAAAAAAGAAAATAAGATGAAAGTTTTTGTTTAAAAAAAGAATAAAATCGCCCGTATAAAAGAAAAACTAATGAAACTATTTCTTTTAGCTTCAGATGACATTTAAAATTTAATACAAAATCAAAAAATACCATTATTTTAGCATTAAACTTAAGTGCAGATGTCCTTCGTTTTAAAAGAGTTTTAGATTCTAAGCCTAGATGAATCGCAAGATAAACAGGTGATTTCAGGTGGGTCAATAATGGTTTGTGTGATACCAGTATTTGACTATCGAGCATAAACTGCAGACGATAATATGAAAAGTCGTTGACATTATGACATGGCATTTACTTTTCATAGAAATTTTTGTAAGTAAAGACAAAATTATGTTTTCCTGGTGGAAGTTTCGCAAAATCGTTTGCTTCAAATATTATAAATTTTCTCTGAATGAAATTTAAAAAATCGATAGAAGCATTTCCATTAAATAATTTTAAATTCGTTCTTATTTAATTAATTTGTTTTTTTGTTTTCTTATTTAATTAATTACTTATTTAATTTCTTATTTAATTAATTACTTATTTAATTTCTTATTTAATTAATTACTTATTTAATTTCTTATTTAATTAATTACTTATTTAATTTCTTATTTAATTAATTACTTATTTAATTTCTTATTTAATTAATTTAATTTTTGAAATAAAATTTAATTTCAGGCTTATTTTTGTTTGCGGTTTGTTTAATTCGATACATATATATTTTTCGTATTATGTGCAATAGTTGTACTTACATAGACACAAATTTTGTGCTTTATATGCAACTTATATTGTCCATTAGAATGAAAATAGTGATGAGAAAGATAAATCTTACTTTTATTTTGCCAATTCGAACACAATTCAGTTTAAATTGAAGAACCTATATTTACCATTATTATTATTTCTATAAAACAGTTATCAGCTGTTTGGTTGTGATTGCATCAACATCGTAAAAGTATTTTTGTCTTATAATAAAACTGTATGTGTTTGGCCTTTTAGAGGACGGATGATTTGACCGAAAGATATCAATCTAGATACAGATTTACTTTAGGGTTTAGAAATGTGCAGCAACTAGAAGCAATTTCTTAATTTTAATTAATTAAAAATTAAACGAGATTTTGACGTGTTTTTCTTAATAACTCTTGATAATATTTCTGAACAAAACTAATTTTTATTACATTTTAAAAAATTGTCTTTTTAATTGTATTACTTTAATTTGCCGTGCAGGGTTTTTTTCTAAATTTAGAAAATTTTCAAAAAAAAAATTGCTTAATTTTTAACTACATATTTCATTATTGCAATGTAATTCAAACCGTTTTTACTGCTTCCTCAAATACTTAATTGGGTAATTTTTTTTTCATTGTTGAAAGTTAAGGAAAAAAGATAATACCAATTATAAGCGATGTTCATGTGAGAAATCAAAAAAGGAAATTGCATTACCACGAAAGACATTGCGCAGTTTGAAACAGATTATCCATGTAGTTAAGTTTTGAAAGGTACTATAGGACTTGATTCCATTAAGATGGTTCATATACATAATAAACAAAACTAAATTTATTAAAATAAGACAGCTTTAATGTCTTTTACAATCTCAGAACAAAAATACATTTTTTAAGAAACCGTGAACATCAAATCAATTATAAGAAATTTAATTGAAATGAAACACAATTAATATTAACATCGAATCAACTGGTCTACAAAGGTCTAAAAATTTATTCAATATTTGATATTTTGAAATACTTTGAACTTCGGTCTTAAAAAAAATGTATTGACAGTATATATTCGATTTATGCTGCCTTATGTTTATAAAGAGTGTCTCAAAATCAACGCAAGATTTGTATTTCCCACCATTCGCGCAATAAAGTATTGGCAACGCTATTAAAAAAACCCTTTGACAGCTGTTAGTTTAAGGTTAGGAAAAATGTAGCGATACACGATAGAACAATGTGTTAATGCAAGATTTCAATTAAATAAAAAACATTTTTTTCTTTAAATTTTATTGAATTGTAAGGTATACAGGATAGTGTTATGTATGGAATAAACATAGGTCAAATGGCGTCTACGGCTTTGCTGGCACATATGCACTCTTTTGTCGAAATTTCCCATGATGATTTTACATAAATGTGGCTGAATTTCGTTGATGCAACGTTGATTTCGTTGATGCCCTCCTTTAATGCACGCGTACTTTTAGCATAGACCTTTCACTTCAAATAACCCTGTAAAAAGAAATCCAACGGTGTTAAATCAGGTGATCTAGGGGTAAAATTCTCAAATTTTGGCACTGTGGCCACCAGACTTTTATTATTTTTTAAATATTGTTCAACAATGAAAACGCGTTGTTCTATCGTATAACGCTCTAGTTTTACTAATACTAAACTATTAATTGTCAAATAGTTTTTTTAATCGTATTATCAATGCCTCCATTTATTCAATCCAAATCAAATTGTTTTTGTGCTTTATTTTTTTTTTTTTAAGTATTTATTGAGATATTTGTCATTTTTGTAGAGATATCTGTGATAGCATTGGTCCAATGCACATCTCCTTGCCTGCTACCTATGTATCTGGATAAAGCTTGTGAAATGATACTAGATCAGAAGTACGATTCGGTGTTTTCAGTTGTGAGACAAAAGAAGTTAAGGTGGAAAGAGGTGAAACCAGGTAAGTCAATATATATATTTTTTAAATCTATTGAAACATATTACATGATTTATGAATATTTATGCTTATTTAAAAATTTCAACATAACAGGAAAAAATTAAATATTCAATATTGCTAAACTCACTATAAGACAAAGTGATCACATAGAATCAAATTTTGATAATTATTATGTATATAATTAGAAAAATAAATATTAGACGTCTGAATCTTAAAATTAAGATATATTCGAAAATAAATTAAATAGGAAAAAAATACTGCAATTTACACCTATAAAATTTCTCTGAAATGTCATTTTTATATACAAAATACCTTTTATAGTATTTAAGTAGAAAAAATCGTTATTTCAATAACATTCAATCATTTTTCAATCGAGAAATCTTTAAAAAATGTGCAGTTTGGTTGATATATTTCTTGCTGTAAATGAAATCTGCAAGTCACTCACTCCATTTTCTGTGAATACTTTAATGACATACGATGAAATAATAAATTTTCTAAACAAAACGTTTATAACGAAAATAAAATCATAATAAAGAATTAGGCTAAAAGAAAAAAAATATTTTGCGAGTAAATTCTTGTTATATATCTTCTATATAGGGAAGTTCTTAGATTGATGACAACCTTTGCTTCGAAATTGGAAGGTCAGAAACCAGAGTCCCGATTTCACCAGATTCATGTTTATATAAACTAATGAGAGTTAAATCAATCTGATGATGGTATGGTATGGAAGTTTGATATGAGAGTTTCGTTTCAAGTGTGTCTACGCCATCTGATTTTGTTTCCAAATTATGTATTCGGTCCCAAAATAGTTTACAAAAAGAAGCATTAATATAGCTGAATTAAACTAATAGTTCTATATAGACAGTCCTGCTAACTGTATTTTAGCAATTGAATAACATTTTTAATATCGTAATCGAAGAGAATATTTTATTAATTAAATATTTGCTTAGTTAAATACTTGCTTTATTTGCTTTTCATATTGCCAAAACATTTTAAATAAATTTTTCTGTTGTTCAGTAAGAAACATTGATTCAGAAATTACCGAGACTGAATGATTAGTTAAATCGGCTACCAAGTCTCCGACTTTTAGGAGAGGAAATCCAACTACATATTTAAAATAAATCGGAATCTTTATTTTTCATTTGCATACTATTTAAAAATATCTGCTCTATTCTAATATCAGAAAATTGTTTCTTATCTCTCATAAGATTTTTCCAATAAATACGACAGAATAGAAAATTTATTTTGAGTTGGAAAGAACATCAAGTTACTCTTTTTATTTATACACATTTAGAATGAATTTTCTGAAATGAAACAATTTATTTGTATCATTTATTAAAAAAATAACCTTCTATGAACTTTAGCTTTCGCATTTATTTCGCAAACGATATTCGAACTTGAAAAATATCTACACCGGAAATAAGTCTACGTGAGATAAGACTCGTCGGATAAACAAAAAAACAAAAAAAAAAGCATGCATAATTGCAATATTCCAAAGGAAATCGAATACCTGCGTCTAATCAATCTATAATCAAGCCCGCGAAACCACGTCATAAGAACATCTGCTGTGAATGATTCTCAGTTGCAAAACGAATCTACGTCATCAGAATTAGAAAGAATAGTTATATCCAATCAAAACATTTCCGCTCGTATTCAACTAACGTCTCTCCATTCATTCAGCTATTTTAAGTGTTTTTCACTGGAATTTTACTCCCTTATTGATAGACAGATCATATTCTTTGTGGTTATTTTGGACATTATTATTAATAGCCAAGGAAGAGGTGTTCTTTTTATATCTTTCTGGTACTATCTTGGGAATAAAAATTATATATTAATAAATATTCCTAGAAGAAGTTAAAATAAAGTTCTGAGAATCGACCTATATTCTAAAAATTCACTTTCTGATTTATTTTATTTGATGGCAGGAATAACCTTTTCGTTTAAAAAAGAACATTTAAAAAATTAGAACACTATATCAAAATTGACGAACTAGTTTCATTTGAAAATGAGAATCATTTTTCGATAAGAAAGTTCGAAGAATAAATTAATATAATAAATTCACCATACATATAATTTAGTTTCATAAATTTTAAAAAATCTTCGCGTCCAAAAAGTGAAATTATTTTAGAATTTGTTTGTACATAAAATTCCAAAATGTGTTTCAAAAATTTGAATTTAAAAATCTGAAAGATGGTTGTTAAGAATAACTTTTATCCTCTTTCACTTATATTTTATCTTTTTTTCCTGTCATTTTATAATGTATGTATTTTTTTAGAATTTGTCTATAGAACTTAACTACAAAAGCATCATGAATTGCTATAAATGGTTTCGAAAAATTATTTACGATTAAATAAAAATTTGGTTTCTGCAAAGTATGTACTTTCCTCTTTTTAGAATTAATTAAGAAATCAATAAATTTAATGAAAAAATTAATTTATAACTATTTAATAAAGGTTATTCAATTTTTATTCATATTAATCGTTGCAAACAAATTTCATTGATATTGCTTGTTTATTTCCCCATTAAATAATCTGAAAGTTTAATAATAAAGTTTTAATACCCAAAATGGCAACTCTTCAATACATCATAGAAGCAGCCAGTATTGAAGTTACTTTATTTTGATTTAATCAACAAGACATGTTCATCTTTGGCATTTTTCTCTTCGCTTCTTTCTAACAAGTCATAGAGAGTGTTTTTAAATACTTTTATCTAATATAGCAAAGACTGAATTTTAATCCCAAATTAATTGTAATCGTAGTATATCTTAATATATGGAATATAATTTTCAAAAATAAATTTTCAGTAATATTGCAATGAATAAGGCTTAACTTTTCATTATAGTTTGATGTTGTGATATAGTTGGAGAGAACTCGGTAATTCCGAGCACAGCTGTTTTCGATAGTAAAAAGCGCGGGAAATGGCCTTGAACCATCTACCTACATGGCGAAAGGAATATGTCTCAGAACCAGCCTCTTCAAATTCTTCTTTTATTAAAGCATTATAGAATATTGAAGGAAAACGAAGTGTTTCTTTTAAATTCGACCTCCAGTTTTTAAGATAAAATTCTTTTTCAAGGCAATAAAATTTTTTTGCATGTATAAATATAATCATATCAGGCTTGGCATTTTTCATTAGAATAGACCATTTTTGAGACAATTTGTCCATTTTTAAACAAAATTAGACTTGTTGAATATATATTAATTCTGAATAGAATAATTCCAAGGTGCATGGAAATTAGTGCACGGTATTATTCTTATCAAAAATTGTTTTAGCTAATAGGAATTTTGTAATTTTTATAAATGCGGTGGAATTATTCAAGACATATTTAAAGTTGATTTTTCATAAGGTAATCCTTTTAAAAAAAGAAAAAGGTCCAAATCGACAATCACTGATTTGAAGCAGGTAAAAGTCGAAAAGCAGTTTTAAAATTTACAAACAATTTTTGAAAAGTATAAATGAATTGTAAAAAGTATAAATGGATGAATGAAGAAACCGAATCACAAGGATGCAAAAGACTGCTAAAGTATGGGAGTTGATAAACAACGAAACAGTTCTGCGTTTTAGAATCCTGGGAAACAGTAAATAATGTCACAGTGTTCGTGTTTTCAATGCAGTCGAAATGTTAACTTTGAAAATTGGCGATGAGTTTAGTTACACATTTATTCCGTTATAGAACTTATAAACATTGTTTCAGGTGAGAAAGCTACGTGACTTTTAACTTTATTAACTTAAGTTCGTTTAATAATGTCCGTTAGACATTTTTTTTTAAATTTTAGTAATACATGAGAATTTTAGATCAAATTGGACTAATATTTACATTTATAGTTCGTAAGAAATAATACTTCATAATTCGCAACATTGCATCTCATAACAACATGCCCGGCATTCCTTCACTAAGTGCACGGAATTGTCTGTCATGGGGTGAGGGAGGGGGGGGGTGGAGGTAATACTGAGCAAAAATAATTTTTAGAAGACTGATCATTTTGAGAAAAAAAATTAAATGATTGGACAAAAAAGAACTTTTCCTTTGCACTTATATTAAAATATTGGTCAGTGAAATATTGGCCGGTTATTTATAAATACTGGTCAATGAAAAATCATTACTGAATTTACTATTTAAATACTGGACGATTTATGGCTACGTCTATGGAACGTCTATGAACGTGAACTTTCTATTTGTTCACTCAGACTATTTTAAAGTAATTAAATCTGTACAAGGTTATTTTTTAATATTTTAAAAACCTTTTTAATCTTTTTCTATATCACACACATTTTTGCCGTATAATTTTGATCAAACCTACATATAGTTATTTTTCGTTATCATCCATATCATCCTTCAAGTTTCTGCGTTATCCAAAGAAGCAAGACTGCTTAATTGAAATTCTCAGTGCAGAATTTTATTTTGAAATATTCAACAACTGTTCTTAAATTTTGTGTAGATATAATAAAGGGTGTCTAAAAATTAACGCAGAATTTGTATTTGCCGCCATTTGTGCAGTAAAATGTTGGCAACCCTATTAAAAAAACACATTTGACAGCTGAGAGTTTAGGGTTAGTGAAAATGGAGCGTTATTACACGATAGATAGAACAACGTGTTTTCATTGTTGAACAATATTTCAAAAACAATGAAAGTTTGGTGGCTACAGTTCGAAAATGTGAGAATTGGCCTCTAGATCATGTGATTTAACACCATTGAATTTCTTTTTATACGGTTATTTGAAGTCAAAGGTTTGTGTCAACAAGTCCAAAAGCACGCGTGCACTGAAAGAGGAAATTCAACACTGCATCAGCGAAATTCAGCCATATTTATGGAAAATGACCATGGAAAATTTTGACAAAAGAGTGCGCATGTGCCGGCAAAAGCAGTGGAGGCCATTTGCCACACGTGTTATTCCATACATAACCCTATCCTGTGTAATTTACGATTTAATAAAAATATAACAATTTTTTTTAAAAACCTGTGTTTATTATTTAATTCAAATTTTGCGTTAACACGTTGTTCTATCGTGTAACTCCCTATTTTTATTAATCTTAAATTATCAACTGTCAAATTATTTTTTTATAGGATTTCCAACACTTTACTGTACGAATGGTGATAGATTCAAATCTTATATTAAATTTGGGTTGCCCTTTATTTTATTAATTTCTAATACATGCATAAGGCATCTAGAGTAAATAATGATTTTTTTTTTTTTCTTCTGAACAGGCGAAAGCACGGAACCTCTGAATTTCAATCCACATCAAAGACCAAGACAACAAGATTGGGATGGGGAACTAGTGGAAAGCGGGCATTTTTATGTCACCAGAGTTTCAGTTATAAAGGATAACTTGCTTCAGGGTAAAAGGTAAAGTATGAAAAGATTTGTAATATAAGTAAATATTGCACTTTTACTGAATGCTAAATAGGTTGCATTAATAAATAATTATTAGAAAAAATTTCTGAATGAGCAAATTTTACATTCGCATCATATTAAAATAAAAAAGAAAAATTTTTACTTTCTCGTATATGTAAACCCCCCAGGGGGGGGCACCTCGAAATGAGGATGATATGCTTCCGGCATGGTGGTTGGATCTCGCCACCCTGGAGGGTACACAAATAGGTGGGGGATCTGGCTCCTCCCATCGATGACGGGACGTACTTCCTTAGGGGAGGGTTGCACCGTGGACGGTGATGGCCCTTAGGACTCAACCACAGTTCCCGCCAGTGTTGCTGTTGCGGTGGTCCGGTCATTCAGCCTTATGGTTTAAATCCATGTGCCTTTGGGCGGGTCGGAGAATCAGAAGGTTGACTTCTCGTATACGTAGCATATAAAAAGCATAATAATAGTCAAAAAATTCGAACTCGAGATTTTGACAACTCTTCGTGTTTTTCAACTCCCTGAGTTCGAGTAAACATATATTTGGAAAATGTCTGTCTGTCTGTGACAAAGAAAACTCAAAAACGCTTTGATCTAGACAGATGAAATTTGGTATACGATTTTTATACCAACTTTGTAGTTTTTTTTTCATCAAATTTTCATCACATTTCGTCCAGAAAAAGTCTGCCTGCCCAGTTGTTCGAATATAATTTAACACCATAACTACAAAACGAAGAGAGTTATATAGATAACATTCGGTGAGCAGATTTAACATCTATAGTTTATCATCATATCTTAACCTGCCATATTTTGAACCAAATCCAACAACGGATTGATTGTCTGTCGTTCCGTACTTTCAGAAGCATGTAAACACAATCATTTAAAACGCAGTGATTTAGATATATCAAATTTGGCATTGGAATTTTTGTCTGTAAGTGCAGTTTTGTGCCAAATTTTTGTTTAAATCAGTTGCGAAAAATGCATCTAAAAACAAATTCGACTTTTGGATACTATTAACGCATCGCCAAATATCTCGCCAAGAATAACACAATAGATTCAGTAAAAATGCTAGATTCACGCGCAATTTATTATGCCGTAACTACAGTATACCAATGCCATGTAAGCGCTCTTTCGCTTGACAAAATTATTAGAGAGTATGCGAGAAAATTTAGAGAAGACCACCCTCGCTTGTTTAATCGCATGTATAATATTTTATGAATCTGATGTTACATTAAAAGTAAATCAAATTTTAAAAACAATATAAATTTTTTCATATAACTTCCAATTATTTTTTGTAATATATTTTAATCATAAAATTTCTAAAAGTAAACATATTGCTTACAAATTTTCAATTTAAAGCAATTAGAAGAAAAGCAAAAGATATTTCTTTTAGAAATACCTTCTTTTTTGTTCTGGAACGTCATCACAAAATATTTATCTCCAGGTTTTTAGCTGAAAATACAATAAATACAATCTTGTAGAACACACACAAAATAATAAATAAATAAATATTCCCCCAGTTTTAAAATATATACATATAAATTTTTATAGCTTATTGTATATAATTTATTTTTTAAAATATACACATGGTAACCATTCTAAACAAATGCAGTCAATATTCAATTTTTTTTTTTTTTTTTTTTTTTTTTTGCATTATACTCCAAAGCACAAAACGCTCCATTTTGTATCAAAATGCGCTAACACTGACAAGAAAATACTTCATTTTGTGTTGTTACTCTTCTGGCTGGCTCCGATCACCTATTATGAGAACAGTAAAAATTTGAGTACTCGTGGCGATTCAACCCTAGCCAAAGATTCGAAATTTCCATTTGGACGGGGGGAGGGGGAGATGACGAACAAGGAAGGATTTCCGACTAGACAGCTACCTAGGTCCAATGTACTGAAGAGATACCGCCAGCAGATGATTAAAAATCTGTTATTATCCTACTTGTCAAATAAATAAGTATAATTTAGAATGAACTGATGTGTATGATTTAGAAATGAAAATCTGAGGCTCATATTTTAAAAGTTTCTAATTTCAGGACAAATACTTTTAGGAGTTTCACTAATTGAAATGTGTCACTTCAATTTTAGAAATTAATTTCTAAATAAAGATAAATTTCTTATAAACCAAACTTTAGAAGATATTCTCAATAGAACACAGAAGTTAACTCTTTGGTTTAAATTTTAAAAATGGAAATATATGGAATTGAAATATAGGTGAAAATGGAAATATCTATTTCAAAATATTTTTTAAACAATCGATATCATTTTTCTTATCAAATTGAAGTCAGCAATTGATAACATATAATTTAAACTCATAATTGATTTCGAATTCTTTTAACTGAACAAAACTATATTGAAGATATTAACAGAAGCAAATCCGTTAGAAGTAAGCATAATAGGAACTGAGATGCTTTGTCATTAAATAAAATATACTTTTAGAATTCGGTATCTTTTCTTTCTTTGAATAAAATCCACAAAAATAATTCAGTAAGGGATAACGCAATCATTGCAAAGATGAGAAAATAAAGATATAACATCAACGAAAATTTTATGTAGAATGTTTCTGAAAGCACAGAACGACAGACAGTCACCCCGGAGCTGGATTTGGCTAAAACTTTGATAGATGTCTACACTACAGATTTTAAATATGAGTACTAAATTTTATCTCTCTAGCTCTCTTCATTTTGCAATTATTGTGTTAAATTATTTTCGAACGGCTAGACAGACGGAATTCCTCTGAACAGATTTTACTCAAAATTTGAAAGAAATCTCCGAATTTGGTATAAAGACCTTATACAAAATTTCATCCGTCTAGATCAAAGCTTTTTTCAGTTAGCTTTGTCACAGACAGACGGATATTTTCCAGAAAATGTGTTTTTCGAACTTAGGGAGATGTAAAACGTGGAGATTCGTCAAAATCTCGAGTTCTAATTTTTTTTAACTATTACTATTCTTTCTCTATACTACGTATACGAGAAAGTAAAAAGGGTACTACATATTTTCTCACACTTGATTAAAAACACATTAATTTTTAAGAAGTTTTAGAATAAGAATCTAAAAAATCAACTTTTCTCTTAAATGCAATTGGCTGATTCCTCATTTTCAGGCCACCTGATAATAAATAGCACCCAGGACAATTGCCTTACCTGCTCCACCCTAGATACGCCACTGATTGTAATTGTCAAAAACAAATCGATCGCTGGATTTTTAACTTACCTCCTCGTTTCAGAGCTCCCTCAGTTTGAAAAATGCACTTTTGGAGTTATATCTATGAATATGATAATACTTAAACGCCGTGGGCTAGGCGGGTGAAATTTGCTATATGGTCTTTACACCAAAGCTGTAGATTTCCAGGAAATTTTGAAGAGTCAGTTAAAAGAAAATCTGTCTGTCTGGTTGTCTGAATAAAAGCTAACGTGGTAACTATGGTAACTACAAGACGAAGAAAGCTACATGAATAAAATTCGGTTAACAGATTTAACATCTAAATCACAGATATGTAGTAAATTTCAAAGAAATCCTTCAAAGAGATAACCGTGAGTCGGTCTTAACTTTTACATGCATATAAACGCGATAATTCAAAAATGTATAAATTTATGTGAATGAAATTTGGTTCACAGTTTCTTTGTCTAAAGTGCAAATCTTTATAAAATTTTCAAGCACGCCTGTTAAGGGGTTGACCGTCTGTCGGTCTATACTTTCACAAGCATCTAAACATGATAACTCAAATACGCGATGACTTAAATATCAGAAATTCGATATGTGATTTTGTGATTTTAATTGAAATTCTGTGTCAAATAGTGATTTTAATCGATCGGGAAAAAAAGGCATGTAAAATAAAAAATTTGGTTTTCTGGTACTTGTGTATTAAACGCATCCCAGCAATTAATCGCCTCACAAAATCGCCAATGAGCGTACATTTTCTTAACTGTTTTTCGCCAATAGCATGCAGTTAATAGTGCGAGTTCGCAAATTGTACAGACTAAGTCTATGACAAAGGATGCCGACGTGCTCTGATTGGTTTAATCCTTGGCATCTTTTTGGCAATGTTTCGCCAAAAAGATGCCATACCGAAATATATTTTTATAAAAATAAATAAAATTTGTGAATTTATCCCCGCCCCCTATTTTTTACGGTTTACATGTAATATTAATCTGGAACACATATACAGCAAAAAGGATCAAATCCTGAAACCTAAATTCAGGAAATATAAAAATTGCAATTTATTAAAAATATTTTTGTGTGTGTTTCTTCTTAATATTATTTTGATATAATTAAAAAAATTAGCTACGGAATCACATATTCCGTTAAAGCTTACATATTTATATGTTTTGGGCATTCAGTAATCATCTTCCCATATGTATTTGATGGGAAAATAACAAACGTTCAGCAACAAGTTTCAATGACTGCATAAATTATCGAATAAAGGTACGAAAATCATAGAAAAATAAGAATTATTTCTTTGCTGCATCATATGTTGAGTAATTACTTTCATTTAGTTTTTATACTTCTGTGCATAAACAACATTAGTTACTTGTATTAGTAGTATTATGAGTAATATTTATTATTATTATTAATAATAATTACTATTAGCAGTATTACTAGTAATATTTAGAGAAAACAATTATATTAATAAAAATTAGATCGTGTTGATATTCACACGTATCTTCCATAAAACTAATGAAAGGTACAAGGTTTGAGCCAAATAAGCGAAAACTACATTATTTTGAGTGCAAAACATAGCCAAAAAGATGCCAAGGCTTAAACCAATCAGAGCACGTCGGTATCCTTTGTCATAGACTTAGTCTGTACAATTTGCGAACTCGAGTTAATAGTGCACAAGTACGTTCATTTGAGAGTATGCGATGGAAATTCTGGAGGAACCAAACCCGATAGTTTAAAATGCAACTATACTAGGATATGAAAATGGTAAATCACTAAAGTGGCTACAACAAATTTCAAAATAAAAGCATATCAAGTGATAAACGTTTTTAAATTAACTGTCTACGTATACTGTTATCATTTGAATGAAACCAGAGTCCTTGTCTGTGCATACGTGAAAACAATGCGCGTACATTCTTTCCTAACATAGAGCCATTGATAATTTCGGCGACAATACCTATCAGATAATTATGCTTATATCAGTAGATAGCAATTTGTAATACGCCATAAGATAAGATAATACTTACGTAACGAATATTTATTCATAAAATGTCGATTCATCAAAAAATGTAAACTTTTCGTTAAATGTAAATATTTATATCTCCAAATCCCGCTCAGTTATTTTTAACAAGAATGGTTCAGAAGCTGTTTTCATCATTACTTTTCATATGTTTTTTTCTTGAAGTATCTTATCGAACAATTACTTTTTTAGTCAATATATAATTTTTAAAACTAGCCGCCTTTGGCGTCCCATTTGTTCACCCAGATAATTGACTTTTTAGATTGTTAAATACTTTTTGGACAAAAAAAAAATAACCTTGTTATTTGAAACGAATAAATTCAATTTAATTACTTCCTTACAAATTAAAAAGGTATATATATTACGAAATAAAAACGGACTCTAGACTTAATAATTTGAAAAAAAAAAAAAAAAACGCGCGATTGAATGTCGCAGCATTTAAAATCCCATCACAATTTTATAAAAGCATTTAAAATAATATACGATTAATCAAATTTAATTTAAGAAATTTTTTTAATTAAATACAAAGTTTTACAAAAATGAAAAAAATCATTAAAGATCACATTTTTTTAAGTTTTAAAATAATCCAGAATATTTTTGTAAAATAATTGTTTTGGAATATGCGAATATTAAATTCCGTAAGCAAATCATTATTATTACCCATATGCTGACAGTTATGTTTATTTTTGTGCTCGAATAAACTTTTTTTACCCCCCCCCCTATTTCTTGATTTTTTTTTACAACTTCTTTACTCTGACTGAATGTGTTTTTTGATGACACAGTGAACCCTCTGCAGAAAATTTCTAATAACATCAATCCCATTAAATAACTTTAATAAGCCCCATTAATAACATTAGCGAAGCGTTCAGTTCAATGTAACTGTAACCAGCAAGAGTGGTGTTTCCAAAACTTTCTCGCATATTCTCTGATAAAGAAGTTATTCCCCCACTCCCCGCAAAACATTCAGGACGGGTAAGGCATGGCATTGGTGTACAATAGATACGAAAAATTAATCTTTGGCGTGAAATTGGCATTTTTATTGAATTAATCGTGTGATTCTGGGCGAATTTTATGGCGATTATTCTTTGGCATGCGCTTAAAAATATCTGTAAATTAAAGTTGGATTTTTATAGTATAAGTATTACTTTAAATTATACTTGCATAATAAACAGAAAGCATTCTGACTGTTTAGCTATGATTGCAAAGTGGCCAAAATTGTAAAATTGGCCCATTTGTCGAAGATAAGGACTATGTCAAAACTTTATTTTGGGATTTTTCTTGGAAATGGCGTTTAGTGGAAAGGTGGCCATTGGGATCATAAATTTTCAAATGAAATAAAAATGGTCGAAATCATTACAATGGTTGTGAGCAGAGGGATCTGTCGAGGTTCTTTTACATAGAAAGTATGTAACGAGGTAACGTTTCGAAATTTCTCTGGAAACCAAAGACTATTGAGGTTAGGAGACCATTTAAGATGATACATCTAAGAAAAATGAGCTTTCATATGAAAAAAATTATCGAAATCGGATGAGTAGTTTGGGCTGGTGGTATGATTCTTTGGTTTTGCTAATCATTTAAATTATTTAGACATTATTTTTATGCGTTACTTTTTATTTGTTTATATTTGTTCTACTCTGCAAATGAAATTTTCAATCTTTCGAGCGGAGAAAAAAGTTGCAAATACATGAAAGAAGTATAATATGATTCTTTTAAAATAATGAATATATTCTCTTTTTTTTTTCGTAGGTGTGGCTACGTTGAAATGCCCGAAGAACTTTGCATCGAAATCGACTCGGAAACCGATTGGATCATCGCTGAAAAGTTATTGGAACTGTACGGATACAAAAAGAACGTAAACGAATTAAAAGAATATTACGTTTGAGAACTCATTCAATTGGTACTACAATAGAAACGGGGTGCTATTTTTGAACGTACCAGCAATAAAAGTCCTTGGAAATCACCGCAATGATTTTTTAGGACAGCAATTAAACATAAAATATTACGCACTTAACACAGGAAGAAAAAATTTAATTGTTACTGAACTATAGCGAAAAGTATGCGTAACATTTTTGTATAGCGACTTCTGGTGCAAAGTACTATATGATAATCTAAAGAATGTTGTGCACGATCACTTCATACCATTTTATTTTATAATCAATCTATTCTAATCGGAAATCCACAAATATTTCACTTCAGCTTCACTTCACCCCTTTAGTGGATACCTTGTAAAAGTAACCACACGCCTCCTCCTCCCCATCTCATACTTATTTGTAACTGGGGATGCCTTAATAAAGAAAGAGCACCCCCACCCCCCGAACAGACTTCTACTGCACTACGGAGGGCGACTTTTCTATCACCGATTCGTGTTGGATTTACATCCTTTGGTTAAGCTAAGTTGGTGTTGGAAATAATAATAAAAGAATTCCTAATATCCCCCCTTTCAATTATCCAACACCCCCCCCCCCTTCCGTTATCATCGTAAAAACCAATCCAAACAGAGGATGAAAATGGAGTGGTAGATTCAACCTTCAATTCTACATCATGCCATTTCTAACAAGTTTTCGCATTGATGTTCGATCCTGAAGTGCCACCACTCCATTGGCATGGTAAGGAGTGGTCGTGAATGACCGATTTAGTGCCATAAGTAAGCAGCCCCATCCGCATTCACCGCAAAGTGACACCACTCCGTTGGCAGGGTGTGGAGTGGTCGTGAATGCCTGGTTTAGTGCCATAAGTAAGCAGCCCCATCCGCATTCACAAAGCGACACCACTCCGTTGGCATGGTGTGGAGTGGTCGTGAATGACCAGTTTAATGCCATAAGTAAGCAGCCCCATCCGCATTCACCGCAAAGCGACACCACTCCATTGGCATGGTGTGGAGTGGTCGTGAATGCCTGGTTTAATACACATCAGTGCCACAACTGTGCAAATTGTATAAATGCATTTGCACGGGGGTCCAAAGCAAATAGTGGTGTTACGTTTACAGTTTGTGAAATCAATTATAAATTTTAAAAAATAAGTATTTCACAAACACCCTAAGGAAGTAAAGTTTTGTATTAATAAAACCATATTTGGTTGCTAAAATATTTCGATCGAGTTGACAAACTCAAAGGTTAATACTAAATCAAATAATCGAAGTAAGCTATAAAGCAGATGAGTTCTCCCCTCAATTTTCTCTCACATTTCCATAATATTGGGTGTGTTGTGCTTAGCTTCGTAGTATAGTCAAGATAATTGAATATGAATTTTGATATAACTACTCTTCATGTTGAATGAAATGGGTCACAAATTCGTAATCTTGGTGAGAAAAACCATAAAGAAAATAATTTGTAATTTCGTTGAGTCCAAATCACCGTTTCATATACATGCAGAGAGGCAGACAGAAAAGAAGCCTACCTTTTGATAACGTGTTCCAATTCATTTACATTTTCTACCACATTCTAAAATTCATCTATCTGCGTTGTTGTGGTTCTGATACATCACCCTAACAGACTTATAATTATACATACGGACAGCTATAGCCATAGCAAAGGCAAGTTTTGCTTGGTGCATGACATTTTCGCCCCCATTGATATCTCGCTTTCAGAAATGTCATAAATGAAATAGTTTTGTCCCCGTGACTCTTGCTAAGCTTGGCAAATGGGGCCCCTGTATCATTACCCCAGGCACCCTTACCACACTGACTGCTACTGATCAGCAGGCAGTCAACCTAAAGCTTTATATAGTCGAAAATCTAATACACATATACAATTATTTTGATAAAATCATATGTGAAATTTAACCCATTTAGTTTATAGCATTTTTGACTTATTGATTTCACGATCACATGAACAGACAGACAGTCTTCTCTTTGATGGAATGGCAATAACATTTATGCAAACGTAGAATTCTAGTGGCAAAAATACTTTTCAAATGCCATTCATTTAGCCCATTCTTTTTTTTTTTTTTGAATTAGTATTTTTGTACATATAAACGAGCTGATAAAGGTGCAGAGGTCATCTCAGAGTAAAGCTAACTTCGGTATCTGCAATATACCAAATTTCATTCTTCTAGCTCAAAGCGTTCTTGATTTGGCATGTCCATAGACAGACAGACGTAATTCCTAAAATGTGTTGTGTCAGAGAAGTATGAAACGCTGAGATTCGTCAAAATCTCGAGTTCGATTTTTTTTTTTTTTTTGACGATTTGCTTTTTTCTTTGTATATGAAAAAGTAATAAATTATAGTTAAGGCACTAATACAAAGTATGAAATAGAATATAACTATGCAAAGCAGAAATCGTTTTTTGAAAAAGATTTATATGCAATATAGATGCCTGTCATTAATTGTGATATATGATACAAAACTGCGCCAATCTTATGATAATTTAATTATAGGGCAGAGAGGGTAATGCAAAAATTTGGTGCTTCATACTAGAGCTAATAGAAATTTTTCTCAACTCAACACTATAACTCACTGCAAGACGTCACATGCGCTGCTAAAAGAATTCATGCACATTATTGTCATAAAATGCATTTAATATGTTCACCAACAGCAGGAATTATTCGACTTGGTTACGTAAAGTTTGTAAAAAGTACATGAAGTAAGCTCTCAGTAATTCGACTGTACTTATATCCGGTGGTTTTCAAAGGTAAGCTGAAGTGTAAAATGAGCCAACTCCTCAAATTTTCTCCCATACTCTCTAATAAAGTATTATCTCCAAAACTATCACGAACTATTAACATTTGGCAGGAACTTAGCATTTTTATTGAATGTATCGAGCGATCCTTGGCGAGTTTTTTTTTTTTTTGAGATTATCCTCGCTATGGTGTTAAAAATATCCGAAAATCAAATTTGTGTTTTAGACATGTTCTCCTCAAACGATTGAAACAAAAATTTGACAGAGAATTACACCCAAAAAATCCCATACCAAATTTGATATATTTAATTCAATACGTTTTTAAGTTATCGCGTTGACATGTGTACTGACAGACAGACGACAAACTCCTGGTTGAATTTGGTATAAAATGTCTACACTTTTGATATTAAATGTACGTACCGAATATTATCTGTCTATCTCTGTTCGTTTTGCAATTATCATGTTGACTTATATTCGAATAGCCGGACAGACAGCGCTACTCTCACCGGAACGTGCTCAAAATTAGATAGATATCTACAAATTTGTAGCTAAGATAGTATTCCAAATTTCATCCATCTAGCTCGAAGCGTTTTTGTATTATTGTCACGATAGACAGAGAGACATTTTCCAAAAAGTATGTTTTTCGAATTCAAGGAGATCTAAACGTAGAAATTTGCTAAAATTTCGAGTTCGAATTTTTCGAAGATTGTAAAACTTTTTCTATACTTCGTACAAGAGAAAGTAAAAAACAAGTTACTGTGGCAGATTTCAAAGTTTTTTTTTTTTTAATGAACTTCTAATAATCCAATGCTTTTGATAATCCGGCTATCACGTGACTTGATACTCATTACTGAGAGTTTACTGTACTTTCTTATAATAGATTATTAGTAATTTAAGCAATGAAAAGTCTTCTTAGAATGTTATAAGTAATCTAAGTCTGTATTACACTGATAAATTTGTTTAATAGATTATATTTATTTATTTTTGTAGTGATGTGGATTTTTTTAAAAATAAAGATTATTTATTACGTTTCATCATTTTTATTCTAAGCGTACATACTATGTATAGAACAAATCGTAGATATCTATTAACACACTTTTATTCAACTTTAATAGTTTCATATTTGTAAAAAAAAAAAAAAAAAAATCATTCATTCTTAATACACTAGAGTTTTGAAAGTTTTTTTTTTACACTTGTTTAAGATAGTATTCTGTTTTGATATTTAAGGAAAGTAAATATCAGAAATCGATTGATTTAATTAAATTTTGTTTCTTTGCTAGAGTTGTCATTTGACATGAATTTCAGAAAAAAAAAGAAAAAAAGAAAGAAATTGTTAATATTCTAATAACGAATTTTAAATTAAAGTTTAAGAAGTAGAAAATAATTCTAAAAAAATCAGCTTTTTAGTATATTTGTGAAAGTTTTTTTCATTTATAAAAAAACTGTTTTATTGGATTTACTCGATACTAAAAAAACATGGAAGCGCTTTATCACTATAGAAGATATAAGGATAGTACTTATAATGTTATTTCAAAGATGATTTTGTGTATATGTTTTGCAATCAAATATTCTTAAGATATCATCAACAAAAATTTGCTATTCTAAACGTATTGAGAATTTCCTTTTCCACAAGCGGTTTGCCATTGTTTTTTATTTTTAATTTTCATAAATTGGTTATTTTCAAGCGATAATCTTGAAAGCTATATCTAAAGAAAGTTAATTTTGTCACTGTTTTAAAACATGATCGGTCAATTTTTATATACTTACAATATAATTTTATTTTACCTGCTTTAGAAAAAAAAAAGTAAAGGTGTTTTTTTGTTTTTCTAAATTGAGAAGATTAAAACATAAAGAAATGCAGAAATCTGGAAGTGAAATTTTTGACTTCTACTTTTCCTATGAACTGGACAAAATAAAAATTAAAAAAAAAATGCAACATCATCTTTAATTTTAATACTTATTAGAAATCTCTACAACAAAGCTACGATCTGGTATTTAAAACTTAATCTTGAAGTTTATTATGAATATTTAAAATTAGGACATTCCACTAAGGATAACCTGTACTAAGCATTTATTGACACGGCTGAATATCGTCAAAACGAGCTAAAGGAGGTCGTACCGAACCCAGAAATTCTTTTATTTATTTTAAGTTGGCATTATCAACATGAGTCTGCCCTTTAGAGTAATCATGATGACGGCTAAAAATAAACATACTAATATTTAAACAAGAATATGAATTAATACGTTTTGGACAACTTTCTATAAGAAGGCAGGAAAGTATTGTTGTCAAATTAAAGTACATTTTTTATAATATTTTTTTATCTTGAATCAATGATGTAAACATCTTCAGTATCAACTATCTCTTAGTATCTAGTAAGCAAATTTTCAGTTTTTTTTTTTTTTTCCCCTTATAGTCAACTCAAAGAAATATTACAATAATTTTTACACTACATTACAGTAATTTATTATTTAATTTTCCGCTTCAGTAATTTCTCTCTACTTAAAAAAATTCTGCATTAATAAACGATAATCAGAGGGTGCTACGACAGGTTAATAAAATGTATAAGGCATCGCTTCCCAAACGGGCTATTTGAATTTTATCCTATCTCTCTTGCGACGTATGGTCTTGCATTGTTATGCTGTAGAACGAAACTCTTTCAGTTAATAATGATACTTTTCAATAAAAAGTCAGAATAATCAGTGGTAGATATCTGGCAAGGTAGCTGCCTCTATCGTTTATATAGGTTTGCAGAAAGAATTTCCTATTATCTGCCAAGGAATTACAGACAGTCGATTTAAAAAGTGACTACCCTAATTACCAAACAAACATTTGGAAAAAAAATCCATTTTTTAAATAATAAAATATTTGAATTACAGTTTGTATATACACTGAACTATTAAAATGATTAAGATAAATATAAGTAACACATCGAAATATTAATTATTCATTAATTGATTAGGATATATTTCATTTCACAAATCGAATAAAAGTAATAATTTTTAATATTATAATAAATTTCCTTGGAATGTTATTATTTCTATGTAATTGAAATTACTTTTAGCTCATCTATAATTCAAATAAAACTGACACAAAATACGAAAACAACTACAGAAATAAAATTTACAGAAAATATTTCAATGGCATTCTCTGAATTTTCGAATAAATTCAGTGTCAGTTTATATTAAATATTATTAATTTAATGGTCACAAATAAGATCGAATAAAAATTCAAATTTTTTTGAAGAATGCCATCGTAGCTAAATCAAACCATCTTTTAAACATTAACCGAAGATAGTTAAAATCGTCTGTTACCTTATAATTCGTTCCAGTATTTCTTTTTCCAACAGACGTCACTATACAGAGCATGTACTGATTTTAAGAGCATATGCTTTGGGGATACTATTTTTAGAATCCCATGTTTTTCTCTCCTAGGATGTATTTCTATCCAATCTTTTCAATAACAAATACCAATTTAAAAATTATCTCAGCTGCAGACGATAGTTTCATCACATCTATTTCAGTGAAAACATGTTTCGACTCATATTATCTCTTTCATATTAATGAAGCATGCGATATGTTTCATATCTTATTTCAAAGTAAGTTAATTGCAACGAAAACATAGGACATAAAAAAAAAACATTTAAGTTTTTTTCTCGTAAATGATATAAGGATATATAACTTTTTTATAATCACGTTTAACCTAGTAACATGCGACTTTGTCAATATTTTGTTCTTTTTTTTTCAATAAATAACAATTTTCACAAAATCTGGATCTAAAAATCGTTTGGTCTTTTAAATAATCATCTTTTCAAACGATAAATGTAAATTCTCTAAGAATGGTTTGAATTTGAATTTTATCGCTGTGAATTCAACAAAATATCTTTGACCATGAAAAATGAGCAATTTTAAGAATTTGAAAATACTATGACGTTTTTTCTTTTTGTATTGCAATGATATTTTAGCGGAAAGTTAAAATAAAAATTCACAAATTTCATTGGGTAAAAGAAGGCGAAGGATAACTTTGTTCATAGGTTATTTATTTTTTATGTTGGAAACTAGAAACATTTTTCTGTTGTAAATAAATATTCTGGCATTGTAGTTTCAAGCATTTTAAAGTGAAAACTTTATTTCCAGTGGGAGTATTTTAGGCATGGAAGGATAATCTACTCTTAAGTTATGTATAAGTAACAAATCATTCTTTAAAATCAGTTTCGTAATATTATTTAAATAATAAGGAAGAGTCTGAAAATTTCACATAAATTATTACCTTGACTACAGTTACTCTAAAAAAATTCAAAATTTATTCAAATTAGATATTTTAACTAATCAGCATTGCTTTAATATCTAAATCTAAAATTTTAATATAAGCATAGCATTGTTTAACACGTAATTTATATTGAAGTGCCGTTACTTATAACGGCTAAACCGTTTGACCTAGAGCTACCAAATTTGGTATATATTTTGAAGAGTGGAAAGTACACCTTAGAGGAATAATTTTTGAAATTTTAGTTAATTAAAAATTAAACGAAATTTTAACATTTTACCGTGATAACATCCGAAAATATAACAGCCTAAAAATAAATTTAAAATTCCCAAAAAAAATTTTATGATACTAATTTTTTCAACATATTCTTGCTTTTAATCCTTGTTTAAAAATTTTTAAATACATTTACAAAAAAATTAAAATAAAATTTAAACTTTAGAGCATGTTACTTGAATATTAGAAAAATTAGATTTATCAATGTGTTGCCATCACGCTGACAAAAGTTGAAATTAAAAGATAAACTTAATTCTTACTACAAACTAAAGCAAGAAAAGTGTAATTTGCAGCATGTGTCGATAAGAAATGAAATAAACATGATATATTTTTTTAGAAATAAAAATGCAAAAAAAAAAAAAAAGTTTTCTGTTAACTTTTAAAATATTATTATTCAATAACTCAACAGCATTTAAGGCAAACATGGTCAATGAATGTTGTAATGAATTACGCATATTTTACGTTTTTTATGGATCCTCGGTCCTATAAAACATATTTAATAAAATATTAATTAGTAGGAACTAACATTTTGAGTAAAAAGGTCCATTCTATTGCAACTAAAACTATGTTTCGAAAATTCTAATGTTATTATCTTATACAAACGTGCGATTTTACACGACTCCATTGGCAGATATGCCAAGAAAACATCCCAATCAATGTCCAGTCACCCAGTCTAAAATTATGAAAATGTTGATTCTCCTAAAATAGTTATATTCAAATTTTTTAAACTCAATCAGATAAATTCATTTATTCATTAAACATTTTAATAAATTCATTCATTTTCAAATTACTTTTAATATTACATGAGAATCTTACTCAAATTTAACTTGAACTATCTCTTGCATTTGGCTCTCAATAATAACAGGAAATTATTAGTTCTTGATATGTCTGAAAAATTATGCTTTGTGCATATCTTCAGCCATATTTAAAATCAAACCTGAAGGACAACAATTTTAATATAGAGATTTGAACTTACCTCAAATAATTAAAAATTTGATTTTATTTTTAAAAAAATACTATGAAAAAATCTTAGCATAACAGTCCAAGTAACAACATAAAAATGTAAAATGACAATTTTATATGATCTCCTGTTAGGAAATTCAAATGTCATGTTGTGGATGAAAAGAAACAAACAAGTACACGCTATTCTTTGTGCTTCACAAAATTGTGCTATCTTTGTGCTATCAAAATTTTAAGCGAGTAAAAAAATGGCTAATGGTAGGAAAGAAATAACGCTAACTTATAAAAGTATCTTCTTTTTCAAGAAATTTTTTTAAAATATAGCTAAAACAAAATTAAAATGAAATCTACGATCGCAAATTCCAAATTATTATGCAAGAACATTTATTTTTTTTAAAGTCATTATTTGCCTTAATTTAAGTCATTAACCAGCTTAAACCAGTTTGAAAAAATCATGAGACTTCTCTATCCCTCTCTCTATATATATATGATAATTTTTTTTTAAACTTTCATTTTCAATTTTTCTAGCTGGCACACAAAGTTTTGGAGCTCGATCGATTTCGAGATGAAATAACAGCTATGATGTCGTAGTTCTACCTCAAACTTTTAAAAGTGCATCTGCTGTCAAAGAACCATACGTAATAATAAAGCAATACTGATAAAAGCAGGTCAACCTTTTAACAACGCATTTGCTTTCAAAGAAGCATATATAGTAATAATACAATACTGGTAAAAGCAGGTAAAAAATATATGCAATTAAAAGATGATGAAAATTGCCATTTATGCTTTATCCACTGTCTACGCGATTTAAGCTTCAACACCACCTAATAACAATGTGTTCAGTGTAAACAACATCATGTCCTCACATGATAATAACTAATTTTCTATTTGATAAAAAAAAAAACTCCAAAGATAGCAAAAATAGCTAGGAATATTATATAGATGTGTACATATGTTAGAACAGAACATGCAATTTTTTTTTTTTCGTTTATCTTAATTGTCTCAGAATGCTTTATATCCATTAATGTTTAGTATAAAGGATTTACAACAAATGATAATACTCAAATTAGTTTTCAATAAAAAATTGTATGTACTCATTGAAATATATCAAAATGCCACACAGAAGCTAAGTAATTCTTTACAATTTATTCAAACTCCTATTATACTTACATAACTTACATCACATCACTTAAAAAATAAAAGTAAAAATTTGTTAATAAATGTAAAAACATTTCACATTTTTACTTAGTTTGTTATACCATACAAATCTTGGGTGAGGCAGCATTAATATACAGCATTCACTGATCAATGCAATCAGTTGTATATCGTTAACAATGACACATTTTGAAATGCATACTATGTCCTTTCGCGTAGAAATATACAAGCTGTTTTGCAACACATAACATAGAGCAGCGCTGCAAAGCGTGAAAAATAGTCACATGATAAAATTTTTTTACTTATTTTGTGCACATATAAACGAAAGAAAAACACAAGGTCAATTTACTTATCAAAAACTAGGCACATCATATGTATATATAATTACTAATATTTCTCTTATATATGACAATTAAGTCTCGCCGACAAACAGTTCACGCTGTTGTTTCGTGTTATGACATATAAAACTGCCCTAGCCTTTAAGTGTTTTAGTTCGATATGTAAAAACACAGTTTGGGAAGTGTAACTGCTGAACTGTGACAAGTCAGAGTTTCTTGCTACTTATGAGACATTCATGACTACAAGTTCAAGCAAAAAGACTAGATGAAAATTCATTCTTGTATTTTTGCTTTATATTTTCTTGTTCATAAGGAAGTTATGCAAGAATTTTACACATTTGAATGATACTTGTCATGAAAAGTGTAGGGGAAGTTGAAATAATGCAGTTTTACAAATTAATAACAGTCTGAAGTTTTAAACAGATAAAATATCTTAGCCTATAAGTATTTGATATAAATTTGCATAGATAAGAGTTTCTGTAGTGAAATTTGCTATTCTGTGGGATGAAAATGGAATTGCATAAATACTGCATTTTCACCATTGCTGACAGTTAAAAATAAAAATCATTGGTTCTTTCTTAAGTGTAAAAATAGAGGGGGGAAAAAAACTGGGTATAGAGGAGAATTTCAATATGCAGCTATATTTGATACATTTTTTTTTTCAGTTTTAAATTCTATAACAAAAATACGAAATAAAGGCTACCTGATTTAACAATATAAATTAATGCTGCAAAGGGGTTTTCAAGAAATTCATTAACACTTCTATAAAAAATAAAATTCGCATATTAATAAATAAAAAGAATACTAAGATACATTATGAACATAATGTCATATTGACAACAAATATACAAATGAACAAAGTCATAACTAATGCTGTCAACAGGAACGAATGTACTTAAATACATAGTACAACTCCTGTCATTTAAAAAGTAAATAGCTTGTCATACAATATATTATAATCAAATACAAGAATTAAAATACAGAAAGTAGAGCTTTAAATTTGCTTCAACTATCTTAAACATAAAAAAATAAAACTCAAACTACCACCACAAATATTAGAATTCATTCAATGAAATATTAAGAATTAGTAAATTAATACACTCATTTGTAGTTTAATGGGAATGTCTGAGATCTGTAATAACAGCTTAAGTATCACTGAAGATTTTGTATTGAACTTTTTCCCATAAGAGCATATAAAAAATAAAATTTTACTATCACTATAAATATGATATCCACTAATGTTTTGTTTTAATTAAATATTCAAATTGAAATCATATAAACAATTTCACTATGTTCCCAACAAGCGGTCAATTAAACTGCACAAGTGCAGGTGTGCATCTAGAACTATTCACAAATTGTAGCTAGAATTATTGTTTTCATATGCTTGAATGAAAATTATAAGGGAAGGGGGGCCATGATGGTAAGTTTTAAACCTATGAAGGAATAATTTATACACCATATAAAAATACCACGAACACCAGAAAAAAAAACACCGATTACAAAAGAAAAAAATGAAAATATTCTGAAATTCAGTTTGATATTAGAATTTACTTAAATACTAAATTAAGCATTTTGGAAATTAACATTAATATAAACCCCCAAGAAACTAGTCATGATAAGAATGATATCTTTCTAACTAAAATCACTTAATTATTACTGTATTGCAAATAAACTTCTTCCATACACAGATTCAAGTTAAGCAAAGTACTAGTTCTGAAATGTTGCCTGAGTGACAAAGCATGCACACTTTGGTTGATGCTAACAGTAAGGAAATTTTCACTGTTACACAAAGGAGAGAGTTGTTAAATGACAAAGAAAGAGACAAACAAAAAATATACACAAACTCTACACCGAGTGAGATTAAACACTACTTGATAACACAAAATGAAAAATCTATTTACATTAAGTCCATTCTTCGAAATTGTTATCATAAAATATTCTGCAAAACATACAAAAATACTTTGCACTATTTGCTCTCCAGCTAACAAATCTGACATAAACAAAACTGACTTGCAACATCTGAAGTAGAATTCAATTTTGTAAAAAAATGTCACGGACTATTAAATCTTTCCCAGACACACAAATGATTATCTATACAAATTTTTACAAATATATCAAAAAGGACATAGAATAAATAAATTTCAAGAAAAACAAGTATATTATGCTCATGTTATAAGAAAGATAGCTAAAATAATATACAGGACATGTAAAATAATTACAGAATTTTTTTTTTCAACATTGCCCCATCTGAGAGCAAAATTTAGTTATATGAGCAATTATTTTGATATATGAAGGATTGCTTACAATATGAGGTTCCATGGCTCCTAAACTCTGCAAAATCAGTCAACATGTTTGTCAAATTCCATTAAACTAAAAACAAAACACAAAATGACTCAACTCAAAAACAAACTTGCAAAAAAAAAAAAAAAAAAAAAAAAAGTTAACAAAAAACATTTTGATGAATAGGAAGCCAAGTCAATAAAAAAGGGAAGCTTTTTTTTTCTCTTTATTTTTATTATAAAAACTTTTTTCAAGTGGCACTGCAGCAAAACATATGAAATTCCTGACTTTTTAAATTATTTTTTAAATTCTCTTTCACTATAACAGTGCACTTCAACAACCATACCAAAACCATTTCATTTTCTGTGCTGGAACCAAGTAAAGGTCGCCTTCAAAAAAGACACAGAAATTTGTACAAAATTTTTAGGATAATCTTTTTTTCTTTTCCTTTTTAACTTCCTGATTCAATAATCAACAGTTAGCACCGGTCATCTCTGAGAGTTAGGCTCATGGCCTGCTATTCCTGCTCGGGGAGTCGATCGAGTCCGTGATCGCATGCAGGGCATTGCGGACGGCAAAGGCGTGGCTGCATGAGAAGCAGCCACCATAGCAGCTGCAGCTGAAGAGGTGGGTGCTGGCCCACTCGGTGTTGAGGAGATGGCCTGAGTCATGTTGGCAGAAGCGGCCAGATGATGTGGCAAAGATCGCCCTGTTGCTGGACTAGCAGAGTCAGGGGCACCTCGGAGACGACTGCTGCTAGCTGTTGTAGGAGCGGGGAGAGCTCCTCGAGAAGTAGTACTTGTGTGTTGGTGATGTCGGTCGCGGCGGTCTCTGTCCTCTTGCATTTCCTGTTGATTGCGATTTCCGCCCTAAAAAATAAGAAAAAAGTTACCAATTAAGACAGAAAAGGCAATTGTCTTATTTTCTCAAAACATGTAATGATAATTTTAAAAGTAGGAATGAACAATTCATTACAATGATACATTCAATTTACAAATATTTGAATATATAATAGACATTTCTTTTTAAAAAAATCTCTAAAAAACATTTCTTAAACACCAATTAAAAATTTTATTTATTGAAATACGTAATAAATCCAGAATTTCATTTACAATATGCTTACCAAGTTCCCTAAGGAGATGGGGATTCATGATCTCACACACATACAAAAACCTCAAAATTGTTGCTATGATTAAGAAATCATAGATAAGTTTCATATAAAAAAATTAAATCAAATTTTTGAAAAAAAAGTTTGCTAATATAGGATAATTGGACATCAAGATATCTCTCCAAATTAAATATTTTCTTAAAACTTCCTATTTTGATATTCTTAAAGATAAAATACAAAAACCTATGCATGAGAATTTAATCACTAATCTAAATGGTAAAACAAAACAAATTATCAAATAAATAAAAAAATATCAAAAATATTTTTATTCATTTGAAATGTGTATGAATTTTAAAGCAATTTGCAATATCAGATATCAAGTGAGCAACAAATTTTGATTATTTAAGTCATTTTAGCAGTTAAAAAATTACGTAAAATATTATAAATGAAAACAATTACATAATAAGTAAAATATTGCGATTCTTTCACTAAATGAAATAATGCAATTTTAGAATAAAGTTAAAACTATAAATGTATAATAAAACAAATCTAGAAAAAAAAAAAGTTGCACATTTGATTATTATTTTAATTGCCTTCCATTCTTGAAACTTTTTTTTTTTCATTACACTCACTCCAATATGAAGGGTGCTTGGACTCTTATATCTCGAATGCCTAGGCATGAATGCACAACAGATTTGCAAAAGAATCCCATTTATTTCATTATGAAGCTAGGAAATTCAATCTGATCTGATTCTTAAGAACAGGAACCACCCTAAGAGCCTTTGGAAATGAGTCCCTACTTCAAGACAAAGAATGATGCAAAAATAATAAGGGGGCAGAGGGAATTCAAGAACAAAATAAGCAAAAACTATTTGCTTGAGTATACTTCTTATATCGGACATTTGTGGCATACTAGTGACTTTGTTCCAGATATATATGAAAGCTTGTATCACTAAACATCTTTATGAGAATTATTGAATATAATCTTATTTGAATAAATTTTGGCTCACAGCAAGCAAAAGTTAAAAATTTAATAACTTATTTAAAAAAAAAAAAAAAAAACTGAAACTCAAAAAATCAGATGAATAGGACATTCAATCTAAAGCAACAAAATTATGAAGGGGGAAAAACAGATAATTATACATTTTAAAATCAGTTGGAAAAAATTCAGGCTAAATAAGTTAAGTTTAAGCAAAATTAAAAGGAAAGGAAATAAAGGAAATTATCAGCATATTTCCATTTCATAAATGCTACAAATATTTTCAAACACCCAACCAGCCCCTAAAAGAACACCAGATATTAAAGACGATTTCATTTCACCAATTAACTAGATCTGAGAATTCTATCTGAAAATTTATACTTTAAGCATGGAAATTAAAGTCTTAATAAATAGAATAATATTATACAGTCTTAATAAAATAATTTTAATAAATAAAAATTCCTTCTATAAAATATACTGAATAAAATGCTGCTAGAGTGCAATATGTATTATGTAAAAGAGATAGAGAGAACAATTATAAGGAGTTACATACAACCAATGTATGAAGAAAGCTTAACTCCATATTTTATGTGAAAAAAATATGAGCAATTTAAAATCTTTCAGCAATTTCTATAGCACACATACGCTATCCCATTACTATAAAAGTATATGGAATGGTACTGGAGGTGCAAAGATTCATTATTTTTCAACAGTAAAAAATATATTTCAAAGAAAAATTCAAATAATATAAAATTATTGCATCAGAAAATAATATACAATTTAGATATTTTAGAGAGAAGATTTTAAACTAAAAATGAGAAATTAACTGCTGCCCCAAAATTGCAGTTAATAAATTACTTATCTTTAATATCACTAAAATTACTTTTCTTTTATAAAAGCCATTACAAGAAAGGTATTACAGCTTGCAAATTGTACCATTTTTACAACAATTTATACTAACTATTGTAACAAAGATTGTATAAATTTCTAGCAATATATGGAAAACAAATTTAATAATAACATAACAAAAAATGCATTAAATAATTTACATTTGACTCAAGAATATAATAATCTACGCACATAAGGGAGAGAAGAATTGCAACATTTTTTATAATCATTAAAAAGACAGAGTAGAGAGACTTATTTGAATTAAAAAAGCCAGTAAAAAAATCATTTTATCAGTTTAATGTAGACATATATCAAAAACAAATATTCTATGCTTATGACAGAGATACAGCATAAAATTTACAATGGAAAACAATCAATTCAATTAAACTCAAAACGAGAATAAGAAAAACATGTATTATAAGGAAGTATTAGATATTATTTATAACAGTTTTCTTGTGTTTTGATTTTGCTACGACTAAATCAAAAATATATTTTAACCCCATAGTTTCCACAAATCAAAAAAGTATATTATAATATTCTTCAAATACCAATTTAATGATATTTTTATGAAAAATAGCTTCCTTTAAAAAGGCACTCTTCACTTTAGTAAAATGATGCCTACTGTTTACTAAAACTTGAATAGTTCTATGATTTTTCAGATTCAAAAAAACTTGCAGATTTCTTTTTCCTTTCTTTTATTAAAATTATATATATATATATAAACACCAGTTAATTTCAAATTTATGGATTCACATTTTATTATTAAATACATATGCCCGCAATATTTTACATAAATTGAATTTTAAACTGATATGTTTATTTAAAATGCAAATACCTTTTTTTTTTTTTTTTTAACAGGCAGAGATTTGTGAAAACTCTTCTTCCAACTATTTAAAAAGTATTTATATTTAAATTTTGAAGCATTATATATGTTAGCAAATTTTGAGTATTTTCCCAAATATGTCATTAATACAATTTTTTTTTCCTGTCTAAAATTGTAATCCTTTAAAAGTAAATTCATGATAACAATAAATAGTTTACTTGTAGTTCAACACTGTTTTCTATAATGATTTTTCATTTAAGTTTAAATACTTCTGTATAGCAAATGATATGCAATTATTTTAAATGCATCATTATCCAAAATATTTAACCATGTTTTCAACAAGAAACCTCCAGCTCTACTATTAATTTACACAATGAGAGGAATTTCCCTCATTTTCAAATTATATTATCATTTATTCTATTTACTAAAAGCAAATAAAGTTATTTTCTGAAACAATATTTAAATAATTTATAAAGACTGAAATTGGTTAGAACTTTGCATACATATGGGCAAGAAAATAAGAAACCTCAAAAATTTGGAACATAAAAGCATGAAAAAGTATGTCTTGATAAAAATTCAAGTTTAATTAAAATATATTACCAAAAATTATTTCAAAAAATGCAATTCAGTTTACATTCCATGTCTTTTCCTTTTGATTAAAAAAAAAAAAAAAAGAAGGAAAAGCATTTCCCTCTATATTGACTAATTTGCAAATAATTAAATTCATCAATTTTAAAAGATTGAAAAAAATCAAATTAATAAGCCAAATTCACATTATTTGAAAAGCAAGAAAGGATTCAATTTTTTAATTTATCAAATGACGAAGAATAAAGGTCTAACAAATACGATAACACAGAAAAAAAAAAAAATGTACAAAGGTTATGAGACGAAATAGATTTGAAATACTTACAAATTTTAGCATATTCCAGTCAAACACATAATCGTACGTAAATCCTTGCCTATGGAACAAATTTCTTAAAAGCTGCCTTAAATATGCATAGTCGGGCTTTTCATCAAACCGCAGAGATCTGCAATAATTTAGATAAGTGGCAAATTCCGCTGAAAAAAAGAAAAAATATATCTTTAAACATGATTTTTATGTCCATTTCTTTAATTTAAAGCTCAAATTAGAATAGCAACAATTTTTACTATTCCACAAAAGACTGCCACATACATGCAAAAGATCGACATAGCTCTTCAATAGGAGTGGACATTTTTTTCTCACTAATCCTCTCGTATTTTTGTCGTTTAGTAGCAGCCCTTAAGCCCTGCCATGGTAAGCTGCCTCTATTGAAGTACATCAACACATAACCTAATGATTCCAAGTCATCTCTCCGACTTTGCTCTGAAATTATAAAAAGTAAATTTGAAGGGTCCTTATACATCATCAGAATAAACATTTAAAATAATTTACAGATAAAATGCCCATAATTTCACCACAAAATTCAAAGCAGAAAGAAAAATATTACGCTATAAAAATCAATATAGCTTTTTTTTACTTAAAAAAACACCTCTTCATTGAAAACAGTTCATTCAAATAATACTGTATGAAAATATGGAATTGCTAAACAATTCAAGCACACTAATAGCTGCTGCAAACTGAAAGCAAATATTAGAAATAAAATAATTTAAATCTAGAATAAAAAATAAATGTTTTATATGCACATACTATTAAATCATAGCTGAAATGTAATTGCACCAATATAAAATCCTTACAAAAATTAGATGAAAATTAAATATGTCCCATTAATTTAAAAAATAGCACATTGTATTTCTCTCTCAATATAAAAGTTAATACATTAATTATCTTTAAATGACAGAAGAACATAATATATTTCCTTGAAAAAGCATAGTAAGAGCACATTTATAAATACAATTTTTTCCTCGGGCATCACATATATTCATACATATAATTATACATGTATATTCTGAAAGAACAGATGAAATATTAACTATTGTATTTAGTCATTCAAATAACATCAATTTAAGAAGTAAAATCAATAAATTAATTGCTTGCATAGTATTTTCATCAAGAGAAACATTCTCTAATGATTGCAATATTATATTAACTAAAATACACCAAATTTTGAATTCTTTCAGATTAAAAACCAATTTTTACAATGAAAAGCAGCAAATTTTTTAGAAAGTTTTAAATGAATTGTAGCAAAATTACTATCAACTAAAAATAAAATGCAAATTTATAAAAAAAGACAAGAAAAAAATATTTATTTTTAACCACTATAACTAAAATTAAGCATAGCTGGTACAAGCCTTTAATTATAAGGAAACAAATCTAAAAGATACAATTCAGAATATGATTTAAAAAAGAAAAAGAGCTAAAAGTCTTCTAATATATTGTACACACACACACATACAATAATAGCAAAAGTATAAAAGCTCCTCATTCTCATTTACCCTGAAATATTTTTTAACTTAACAAATTTGAAATTAGCAATTCACAAATTATATCATCGTGTAAAATATATTTATACAAGCATCTAAATATAAATCCAGAAATATGATACAATTAAATGAAAGCAATATTCCATATTCATATTAAGATAAAAGATAATTAGGATACACAAGAGCTTGCTCATAATTATTAAAAATTCAATTTTAACTGCTTATTTTATTACATTTATGCGAGATAATTATTTATAGCTTCAGAAGGGGGGAAAAAAGGATGGAATTAAAGTAACGATTCATTTTTAAAGTAGATAATCTATTAAATACTTATCAAAGAAATGTGATTATTCTGCACTGAAGATCTTTTTATTATGATATTATAAAGCATAACATTTAAAAATAACTAGAATATAAATTGAGCATTCCTGTTTCTTTAAATGCTCTAGAAATAAAAATAATAATTGTCAATCTCTTCCTTTAAAAAAATATAGTTTTATGAATATTGATATCAAGAATCTAAATAAATACTACAACTAAATGGATAAATAAGAAAAGCAAAATCTTATTTTATATGTCCTATTAAAACATTTATCAATTTACACAAAAAATAAAAATTGAACATATTTAATTCACTACGTAAAATCATTTTACAATATACAAAAATAAAAGGAAACTAAACGAGTTCAACCATTTAAGAGATAACCAATTTTAAAGATTTTTTTTTAACTTCCTGCAATAGTTAAATATAAAACTGAAATTTGCATTGCAATGCACCATAATTAATCAGCTACAACAAAATAATAAACACTAAAAATACACATACATTTGTTATTCAAATGAAATAATATACATCCTTACAAGATAAAAAGAAATAATCTCATGGCAATTAAAGTACAGATAAATCTATTAATACAGTAATTCATTTAATATTCTTCAGAAAAGAATTTTGAAATATTCTGAAGATACATAAATCATTCTTGAATCTCGCATATAAAGAATTTAAAAACAAATAAGCTCCATAAATTTTTTAAAACAATATTTAAATCTCTTCAATCATGAAACATAGATATATATTTTATATAAAAAAGATTTCATATATACCAATATTATTCAAAGATCAAAAAAAAATCCATAATATAAAGAAACTTACCAATTCCTAGATGAGTATTTATACTTGCATATCTAGCTGTGCCAGTGAGATTTTTGTTTTCTCTATATGGGATATGCAGGTGCGTACGAGAATCACGGTACTTTTTTGCAAGTCCAAAGTCTATTATATACACTAAATTACCTTTCTTGCCAAGTCCCATTAAAAAATTGTCGGGTTTAATATCTCTATGTATAAAGTTCTTGGTATGAATATATTCTATTCTACTGATCTACAAAAGAAAAATACATCCAATTTTTAGAACACAATTTAAACAAACTTAAAACATTTAAAAATTTCCATTTTATTTTATTGTTTTTACATAAAATAAGCTTAATAATTCAATAAAGTTTAACAATTAAATAAGCTTCAAAACTTAATTTTCAGAAAATAACATCACTGGGCATAATAATTTTTATCAATTTATTATCACATGTAAGGAAATCTAAATTATTTGTGGTCAATATAGCCAATCATCCAAATAAAATAAATTTTATCAAATATACAAAAATTGTACTTTGCAAATAATTTATCAAATCAATATTCATATTAGATTTTCCATATTTCAAAAATTTGAATCTTGCAGCATATATTTAAGTTAAAATCTATCTAAAAATAAAAATCTGATTCAAATTCTAAAAATTATATTAGGTATTTTTCATATAAATATTTCAGAAAGAAAATAACCTTCAATCATGAAAATTATTATGATACATTAATTATATTATAATAATTACATGCAATTTAAAATCCAAATCTTGAAACAAATTTTTAGGGGCAATGCTTAAAACACAGTTCAAAGAATACACACAAAATATAGTTTTTAAAAACCAACTGCAAGAAAGATTTCATGAAATAAAAAGTATACACCAGGACTAAGAGGGGGGGGGGGGACCAAGCATACTATAAGTTTAATTCAACTGTACACAATTTTATTAATAAAGCTTCATATTTACAATCTGAAACTATGATCCTTTCATGTATTCTAATATTTTATAATAAATCTTATTTTTCAGTAAATGTACATAGTAAATTAAACATACTTACTAATTGATCAGCTAATAACAAAACAGTTTTTAAACTAAACTTTCGGTTGCAAAAATTAAACAGGTCTTCCAAACTTGGTCCCAAAAGCTCCATTACCATCACATTGTAATCTCCTTCTGATCCACACCACTTTATTGTAGGTATACCAACTAAAAAAAAAGATTTTGCATAATTTCATGGTAAACAATACAAAAAAAATTACTTTCACCATTGGCTCTTTCAGAAATATGAAGTATTCTTTAAGAGAATAAAATTCTATTACAAGCAATTTTACTGATATTGAAAATTCTAAATTTACAATAATTCAGTTATAAAGAAATATCAGAAATAGTTTTTATTCATATAGCATAATTTTATAATTATTATACAATAAATTATCTATTGATGTCTGTATCATTAGACATTTTGAATTTATGAATGACAAATATGAAATAAATATTACTTACCACCTCCTTGCATCATTTTGTAAAATTTACTTTCTATATGCAACTGTGGATGTTTAGTTTTGATACATTCTAATTTGATTGCAACTTCTTCGCCAGTTGTAATATTAGTACCTAAAATAATGTGTATAAAATTTATTAACAAAGTGACTGGTTTCAGAAAATAAATTTCATATATATAAAAGTAAAGAATAACATTAACACAATTAAGAATGACAGATATTATTTATATATTTTTAATTCATAAATGCAGTTGGCACAGGTTCATTCAGAACCAATAGAGAATTCTTTTTTAATTAAATTTTTTTTAAAAGATTATAAAAGCAAACCCTAAATTACTGTCGTATTATTATTCTACAAGTTATACTAAATGAAATACTGTTGCTTTGGCGATAGAAACTTTCAAGGGAACAATTTTTCATTCTCGTAATTAGTTAACAGCAAAAATAAACAAATTGCAGGCTAATCTATAAAAGTTTAACTTAATATTTGTGATTAACATTATTCAAAAAAATTCCATCCAAATTATGGAAACATGTTTCGAAAGTGGTAAACAAGACGTAGCACTAAATTCATAACAAAATTTAAAGGGCATCCATTCGTCATTACAACTTTCTAATATGCCTTCTGTTTATATAGAGACATTTCTGTCTATATCTGACAATTCTACAAAATATAGCAACCGTTTGAATATTCTATTCTATTGTTCATTACTGCATATATTGATGCACTCACCCAAATATATGTCACCAAATGATCCACTTCCTATCTTGCGCCCTAAACGGTACTTATTTCCCACTCTCAATTCCATTTTCTCTTGTTATCAATGAAAATTTTAAGGAACTGAAACGTTAGTGCACACACACTGAGCTTAAAAATCACTTCACTCAAAATCCAGGGTGGGAAATGTTCGCCATCTTGGAATTGGATGGGTTGCTGTACGACAACAATGAGAGATTGTCAGCTTCCGCTATCTTTTCCTGTAACAGCAGCATTAGAGAGTAGGAAAAGAAGCTGTTATTTAGATTTTATTTGTTTTCAGTTTTAAAATAATTTTACGTAAATTTTATCATGGTGATTAATTTCTTAGGATTAATTAGATTTTTAAATTACATCGACGACAAACATTACAGCAGTTCAACTGCGCTTGCGCATTTACTGCTGCAGTTATTCGAATAAAAATAAGAAATATAACATTTTCAGCTGTTGATGACCTATCAAAACTTGTCAGCTGACCTCATTTAGATTGGAAACAGATATTAATATTGATCGTAACAAACAAGAATCAAAATTACAGAGAAATATGATCAATAATTAACGTTTCTCTGGTTGCAATTAATCGATGAAATATTCAGGGCTCCAAAATACAAGCATTTCATCAATTTTAAGTGAATATTTTATATTATTCCAAAATATACTGCAAATATCATGTGTACAAGTTGTTTAAAAAGTCGTTTCAAAAAATAACATAATTTCCATAAAGAATTTTTTTTTTATGTATTTTTGTCTTACATCAAGATCATAATTTTGAAATGAAGTGAAATTAACCGAAAGTAAATTTCGTCTGTCTTTAGTTTTGTTTACATCATTCGGTCACGGAAATGAAACTTTTAAAAAAGAGGTTAAACTTTTAAAATATAGGTTAGGTTCTAAAATTAAAACGCATCATATTATTTAATTTTTATTGTACATCTTCAAATATGGAACTGTCTCCGAATGATTTTTTAACTCAATATAAAGCTATTTCATCAAAATTAAAAAAGTGAGTTTTCAAATATCAACTGTTTTGTTTCACGTTTGAGAAAAGCATAACATAAAGACAAATTTCCGAAAGAACATTTAAATATAAAAAGGAAAGATAATTTTTTTGAGGTAAAAATGATAAGACTTCTTAAATACGTTAATCGAATGCTTAAACAATTGGTTTGTACATATATATATAATTTGTCTATGATATGTCTTCAGACATATATTATATTCTCTAATTGAGAGCTTCTTAAACATTTTCCACTTGTAACAATTAAATGGAAAAAGTTGTAATCCTTTTTCGACTATTTATAAACTTAAAAAATAAATTAACATGATCCATTAATTGAGAACACCTGTTAAAATACTTATTTGGTAAATTTTAATAAAAAGAAATGAGCAAGAATATTTTCTTTGTTATATTTTTGTATTTAAAGGTTTTATTTAAAAAATACATTGTGAAAAATTTTATAAGTATTTCTTTTCTTTCTTAAGTATAAGTATTTCTATTAATGTTTTTTTAATGTTTTCTGAGCATTAAATTTAATTTTGCATTGATTTTAGATAAAAGAGTGGAAAAAATTTTCACATACAGTCAAAAATGTAGTGTGCTATAAATAAAGAAAAGAAAAGAAAGCAATATCATTTTGGAGACATTAAATATTCCAAAAGTCAAGAGTAATTTTTTACTAAACAGGAAAATCAAATAACAGAAATGATGGTCCCCTTGCCTTCCTTCTTAAGTTCTTTACTTAGATAATTAATTATATTCCATTCGTTATGCATCTTAATGATTAAGCTTAAGAATCATTCAGCTTTTTTGGAATACTAGAAGCAATATTTTAAAAAAAACATCAAATTTAGAGTTAGCTTTTATCTAATTTATTGCATCATACACCTCTATGCTGTGCCACAGTGGCTAGAGAATCTGTTATGCTTCATCACCAAGTTTCATCGAGAAGTTTAGGCATTAAAATTGTTAAGCTTAACTTTTGAGCAGAAGCTGAGAAAAATTATACATTGCTGAAAAAAATTCAAATCCATTGGGTATGATAAAGCAGTAGCCTTAGCCATGAGACTTAAGAAATGGTTCCTGTTTAGGATTTAAAATTATCATGGGTTAAAATCAATGATTTTTTTTTTAATTTTTTTTTTTTTTTTTTTAGCTTTCAACTCACATTTTATCCCTTTTATATCTGAATTATTATTGTATCCTTAGTTGCATCTAATTTCAGGAGTTTTAGCCCCCCCCTTTTTTTTATGAAAGTTCCTTGAATAAACAATCGATTAATCCATTTTCAATTATATCTGATGTTTTGACAAATCCCAGAAAGCTTTGTTTCATATTTCTTTTTGACTTGTTATAATAAACAAACTATCTAACACACATTTCTTTCTTAGCACTCAATGTGACTATAACTGCTTATGAGCTGTGAATTGGCTCTTTCCAAATGAATGGCATTTACTTAGTATATAAAGAAAAAATATTAATAAATCAAAATACCTATTATATTTTCATATCTCATTTTTTATCTGCTTATCAAATATAGAGCCTGCAAAGCTTTCTTTAATAGAAATCTTAATCTGTTGTTGTTGTTCTTTCTAATCCCAAGTGTTATAGCTGCACTATACCACCTCCATGAAACTAAAGATCTCTATAAAGACCAAAAACAATAGCGGATCCCTTAAAATCTCAAAAATCGTAAAATATAAACATTTAAGAATGTGATTGGGGGAGGCTTGGTCTGCCTTGCATCAAGGACATTCAGCAAAATCTTCTGTCCATGTCGGAAGGTGAGGGATTTGGTGTGTCCACTCAAAAAATGAGAGAGAGCTGTTTGTTTTTTCTAGAGATATTCAGTCGGTGACACCAACCAGGAATCTCGCCAAAGTACCAAGGGTGAGCAGGTGGGATTCTCCAAAGTGCATTTGACTCCATCTTTTTGATAGAGGAGATTTCAGAATAAGTTAGTGTTGCATCACCATGAAATATGTCACTGTGGCAGTCTTAGCTAAGTTATCCGCTATCTCATTACCATTTAAACCAACATGTGAGGGGACCCATTGAAAGTGTATAGAGTGTTCAGCAGAGAGCCTGGCAATAAGGTCTAAGATATTAATGCTAATCTTGTCTCCCACTTTCGTCCAATGAGAAAGGTGCTGTATAGAGGTACAACTATCCGTTTAATCCAAATGTCTCCGAAAGCAATTTCAGAGGACGTGTCGATATATTGAAGTCCCTTATAGATTGGAATAAGGTCGGACCTGAATACAGAACAGTTGACAGGATTACTAAACAAAATATCAGTAGTTCCTTCAGAAGTCTCTATGTGTACGCCACTACCGGAAACGCCACTATTTCCTTTACTGCCATCAGTGTACATTTTCAGAGCCGAAGATGTAATGCTATGAATTGTTTCCAGAGACATTTGTCTAGTAAATTCAGATAACTCTGACTTTTTGCTAATCTTGGCCAAGAGATCAGTATGGAAATGAATTCGATCAATGTCAAACTTAAAATTCCAATAATGCTTTAAGGAATGTGGTTCCACATCTCCAAAAGGTAGACCCATCTCTTTTGCGAAGGAAAAGGACTGTGTTTCTTTAAACACTTATTATTATGCCATGAACGAGGAAAAGTAGAAGTTCTGTGCTGATCATTGTTGCTAAAGAGCTTGTTGTAATATTTTTAAAGACATTAACTTCTTCTCAAAGAAAGAGGTGGTAGATCACTCTCGTACAGTACAATATCATTAGGGCAGCTATTACGAAGGCAGTAATTATTCTTGAAGCACTTAATTGCACTCTTTCAAGTTTGTCTAAGTTAGCTTTTGAGGCACAAAAGTAAATTGGGAAACCATACTCTAGAATTGGTCTGATCAGAGAGGTGTAAGTGGTTCTCAGTGTATTAGCGTCTGTACCCTAGTCTCCTCCAGAAATATATTTAAGTATGTTGAATCTTTTCCTACATTTATTTGCAAAAGCCTCTATATGTCAGTTGCTCAATATCTCTTGGTCGAGAACGTAGCCCAAGTATTTGGCATTTTTTACATAATTTAATTGACAGCCATTCATAAATACACTTGGTTGATAGTTATAAAGACGTCTGTTGGTAGTAAAGAAAGTAACCAAGGACTTTGAGGTATTGAAAGTCAGTTTATGTGTTTCAGCAAAAGCACATACCTCAATTAGTGAAACAATGTTGATATAATCAGTTTTATATAAACATTTTTTTCTTTAAAATATTTATCTATCAGGATTAAAAAAAATATCTTATATTATTTTTTACTTTTAACACATTTCTAAAATTAACATATAAATTAGAAATAGTCCAAATTTAAAGCCTCTTCAGTTGAAAGGGAATATGTGAAAGAAAAATGGAACAGTACTTTACTCCCATTATAAGTCATTGGAAAAAACAATTTTCTGGTCTATTTAATTCTGCTTGCAAGTCAAACTATTTTAAATATATCTATAGAATACAAGCATAATTCTATCTATTGGTGATTGGCAATCTGATTTACAATTTTCATATTAGGAGAATTCTAATGGCTTAATATGGTATATTGATATATTACTTAATAGTAATTTATCTTATGTAGAGTTAAAAAAATCTGCTTGTATAGCTTCTTTATTATTTGCAAGTAAAATATTATGTAGTATTTTTTTTCTAATGAGATTTTATAAAAAAAATCATTTGAAAATATTAATAATTTCATTGTTCTATTTTTATAGACGCTTTCTACGGAAGCCTAATATTTCTGAAGCAAGTGCTCAGTTTGGTAAGTGTTATATATATATATATATATATATATTGTTTATTTCTTTTTTCAAATTATTTTTCATTTTTTTTTTTTTTTTTTTTTTTTTCAGGAATGCTTGCTAAAGAACTAGAAAATCAAGAATGTCCTCATTATTCTGCATTTTGTTGCCTTGCTGTTGCTAGGTGATAATTGTCATATTTTTACTGTTTAAAATAAGCTTTTTATATTTTATTTATTGCGTTTATTGCTATGTTTTGATTTCATTGGCTGAAAATTATTTACCAAGAAAAACTTTTTTTGTCAGTTTGATAGCAGCTATCATAAGTGCAAACTCAAAATATAATTTATCTTTAATCTAATGAGCCAGAAAGATGTGATTTACTGTAAATAGAATATTCTTGATGTTATAAAATATTTTATATTTCACTATAAAAATCTAAATTCGTATTTTAACACAGATTATGGCTACTGTAACCTAACAGAAGAGTACTGAATTTTTTTTGTTGTTAAATCTTAATCTAAAAGATTAAATTCCATTTTAAAAAGCTATAATATTTATAAATAATTAAAAAATATAGAAATACAAAAAAGTTTGAAATTATTCTAATAAATGCATAAATGTACATATTATTTTGTCAATGTTCATCCATTAATAATTATATTTAGTTTTCATAATTTAACTGTATAAAACAAAAGCTATGTCTTTGGATTCCTAACTATATTATTTATTCTAAGGAAAATTCTGAGAAACAAACTTTATAGAATAAACAAATTTTAAATAATACCTGATTTTTTTTTTGGGGGGGGGAGTCTTTTAGAATCAGTCAATAGTTACTTTTCAGAATCAGTTAAACCTATCTTAAACTTCCAAGGAATCTAAGTTGTTTGTAAATCCTAAAGCAGGAATAAATATTTGTAACTGACTTGACAAAACTTTTAAACATACTTTTCCTCCCTTACTGTGCATAAAAAAATCTTGATAAGAAATATATGTCTTTTGCACCATTTCTTATCTTAAAGATGATCTGTAACTCACTGATAGTTGCATATGCAAAAATCTGTTATCTTTAAATGGCATAAAAGTAAATCCTCTTCTCTTGATGTATTATTTTGCTTAAATTTTTTAAAATTAATATTACTATTATTTTCTCCCCTGATAAACTTAATATTTTGTTCTATTTTTATTAGATAATAAAGAATACATTGTTCTTTTGATATCCCCCATATAAAAGATTAATTATTTGCTCACATAATATCGATTTCCTTCTTTAAATTTTTAATGAAAATAAAAAAAAGAATTTTATTGAATTCTGATTTTTTTTTCCTTTGTTAAGGTATGCAGAAAGAAAAAAATATATTTTATTAACCGTCATTAACAATATATTTCTTTACACAATAATATTACTAAAAAAAAATCTTGTTCAATATTCTGTTTAATTGATGACCAAACTTAGATGGGATTTTTTTTTTATTTGGATCTAATTTAAAACTTTAATTCCTTCAAAAAATCTATTATAATAACTGCCTAGTAGAATTGTTTTTAATTATCTAATGAAATATTCTTTCATTTACAATTTTTAAAAGTGCTTATATTCTTGTTGCTGAATAATTATAAATCTACTTTTTTCATAGGTGTGAGCATACTATTGGAAATCCTGTTTATGAATCTCAAAACTTACTTCAAGCTGCACGATTATTTTTAGAAGCTGAGCAGTTAAGTCATGAACTGCTTTGTCCAACTTACAGTGAACATCTGCAAGCTGCTCTGGATGCATATCGAAATTGTATAAAAGTGTACCTTGATAGTGATCAACCTGCATTAGCAGCTTCATTGTATCTTGAAGTTGGACAGTCACTTAGACAACTTGGAAGAATTAACGAGTCAATTCCCTTCTTTTTTAAAGCTGCTGAGCTTCATAGGCCTGTATGCGTTTTTTTGTTTGTGTATGTGTGTATTTTTGTAATGTGCCATTATTCTCAAAATAACTAACTTCATCTTATGAGGAACAATATTCTCTATATATTTATATAATGTTTTAAGTAAATGTGTTTTATAAGTTTTTATTTTTAAAGTTTTAATAGACATACATTGAACAAACATTTTGAATGGAACAAAATTTGATAAAACAGAAAAGACAATTTGAAAAGAAAAAAAAAGAAATATTTCTTAAATAATTATATAGTTATCTCATTTTCAAAATTTAAAGATTTCTGGAGTTTTTCACCATCCCATATTGCTTTAAACTAAAACACCTTTCTCATAAAATTATTTTGATACATTCACTCTTCTAAGTATTTTAGAACCAGGCTAGATTTATATCTTTCATGAAAAGCATTCCTAAATTAATTTATAATTCTAATTGTTAATACGACATTTTAATCAATTCTTTTTAATTAATGTCTCACTTAAAATCATAGACTTAAACAGTTTTTCTTTAGCCAGAAGTTCTTAATTTTTTTAAATTTTTTTTCATACAACATAAATTAGAATCAAAAATAACTATGCCATCATAAAAAAAAAAAGCATTTTGCAGTTAAAAATTGACGTATTTTAATTTAAATACCTAAAATTAACAAATCAATTTAAAATAACATTTGAAACTTTTTTGTTTACTTTTTAGAGTAATAAAGGTTGAAACAAAATGTTAAAAAGCATTTTATTTTATATTCTTTTAAATCTTTTGTGTGCTAGCAAAGATAATATTATGTATTAATGTTCTTGAAACATAGCTTGAGATATGTATTCTACACCAAATTTTTTATGATAATCATGGTCCTCCTTTATTCACCATATAATATAATAATGCATGTATAAATAATATAAAAGAAATCATTAAAGATTAGACCACTTTATTTTGTGTACACGCTCAGAAATTAATTTGAAAGAAAAAGTAAAATAGTAAATAAAATTCCATTTTTTTTGTTTGCTAATTAACTCTAATATGTTATTTTGGCACATGTAATTATTTATTCAATTTCAACACTGTTCAAAATGACTTGTTAAATTCTTAATATATAACTTTGATTCCATGATATTTTTTCAACTTTTGATTGATCATATTTCCATTATTGAAAAGAAATAATAATGAAATAAGTTTAAAGAGAATAGGCTTTTATCTTTCTAACTTTTAATAAAGGACAAAACTCTATTAAAATAAATAAAGAATGAGAAGTAAGAGATAAATGTAAGCAAATATTCTTAACTAATTTGATAGTTTGATTACCTTTTTGGTTTAAGAAAAACCTCTTTTTTTATGCATAAATTAAAAAAAAAAAAAAACTTTAGAAAAAACTTTTTTTTAAATGTTTGTTAAGATAATATTTGTATGATTATTGAACTACTAAAATATGCTAATAATCAGTGCTGTATAAACCTTAATACCACTACTGAAAAAAAACAGCATTTCTTTTCATTGAAAATAATAATAAAAAATTTGCACCAATCTGTACATTATTTTTTTATGTGTGTATTACCAATGTATTTTTAAATAGGAAATAAAAAAGGATTAGGGACTTTTATTTTTTTTAAAAAAAACTTGATTAGTTTATTTTGAAATTTTTTTACAATCTTTCCAATTACGATGACCTTTTAAATTATATTTGCACATTTATAAATGAAATTACTTTCTTAATCTTATGTGAATATTGTAATTCATTATAAGGATAATTGTTTATGATTTCAAACCCATTTTGACCCATAACTTAAAAGCCCTATTTTCTATAATTCCAAATATAAAATGTCTGGCTTTTCATAAATGTGTAATTGAATATGTTTTTCCATTTGATTAATTTTCCATTTTATTACATCACATATTATCCTGAATTACATATTATAAGTATTAAAATATGTAAAAGCAAATGTATTCTTTTTGTTTCTAATTTAAATATTTTGTATAGTTTTATTTTATTAATGAAAGGTGTGTATTTTGATTCTGTACATTATTTTTTTATGTGTGTATTACCAATGAATTTTAATTTCAAAATTCATTTTAACATATTCTTTTAATGTTTAAATATACTCACAGTTATTGCATATAATGCTGTTTGATTATAAATATTCAAAATAGTTTTTATTATTAATCTGCTTATGTACATACATTTAATGATTAAAAAAAGGAAATCAAAGCTTTTGTGAATTTTTTTTTTTGCAGTGTGCTTTAAGCTACATAAGTGACATAAAGCAAGTCAGTAATTGTCGCATTGTGACAGGTGAGTTTTGTTTCTTTGTTTTAATAATTCTGTTTTATTTTTTACATGATGCACAATTTATATTTAAATAAATGATCAAAATTTTATAATTGTTTTTAAAAACTTTGCAACAAAATGTTGTAAGCAATATATCACTTTGAAGGTTGTTCGTTGCATCTGTATAATTCAAATTATCTATACAATATATCTCCATTTCCTGCTTTTGATAGTCAGAACTCCCATTATTCATATTTTTATCCCTGTAAATCATTTTCTTAAAAATCTGTAAAACCATTAAAATTATTTCAATTAAATTTAAAATGTTTCCAACAATTTCAACAGCAAAGAAAAGTTAATAATTTTTTTTTTCTTTTTAACCTTCATTTCTAAAACTAATAATACTGCTTTCCTTATCTGTAGAACTTTTGATGTAAAAAGTATTTTAGAGTAGGAATTTTATATTAAATCTGAATATTACCTTGATTATTGTGCTGTTTCTGATGAGATTTTCTTCTATTTTCAAGACATTTAATTTACACTTTTTTTCATCTTTGATTAATATTGCAATTTATAAAATATATTTTTCTTGTGCTAAAAAGTGTGCAATGTCAAGCACCAATAAACTTGTTTGTAATTTTTTTTTTTTGTCAAAAATTCTTTTTACAGTACAGCCTAATCCAATTGGATGTCATATGTTTCTATTTTAGCATGTGCTGTAATGTAACTAAGCAAATAATTTATAAAGTCATTTAACATTAAACATTTCATTCAAATTCTGAAAATAAATGTATATAGTTAGATTTCTTTATCATAGTTAATACTTCACTTTTTTGTCTGTTTATTCTTTATCTTGATATTAGAATTTTTTTTTGTTTGTTTGTTTATTGTTGAAATGGTGTCTTGAGTAAAAGAAACTTAAGAAGCCCTGTATTAGATGGATATAAACTTAAAAGTGAAATTAAGTTGGAATTTAAATATAAAATCATCAGAGATAAGTTTGTTTTATTATTCTATGTATAAAACAAAAATTAATTTTAAATATTTATGTGCTGCAAACCGGATTTTTTTTATATTGTGAATAAATTATTTTTAGTTTCTTAATTATAATCTATTTTTTTTTTAAATGTGCAGAATTAAAATAAAAATGTGCATTTTTTAAAAAATTTTTTGAAAAATTGACTTTTTATATGAATTATAATTATATGTTGTACATTACTTTCTCGCTTCTGTATGTTGAAATGCTTAAATGCTTCTAAACAAGATTATAATTTCCCTTTGTAATGACATCCACAATATTACAGTACAAATTTTCTTGCCTTTAAAAATGTTAATTTCTTTTACCTTTTAACCCCAATAGGTAAAACTTATTTGTGACCAGCATGAAGACATATTTTAGTTTCTTATATGTGGTTACATTGTATATCTTGAGGAATTACTGAATGAAAAAACATGAAATGATTTACATGTTCTTCCAACTGTTAACTAATATTGACCCTGCATTTGGCATTTCTTTAACTGTTGTTTTTATTTCAAGGCGATTATGATGGGGCTTTAAGTGCATTGACTGAAATTCAAAGTATTGCTGAAAAAGAAGGTAGGATTACTTTTCCTTTTTAAGTGATTGCATTAATTTTATTGTCACATTTTTATAAATAATAATTTTTTTTTTCTCATTGCCATATTTTAAAAGCAAGTAATTTTAAGATCATGAACTAATTTTTTTGCTGTTGAAATGCAAGAAAAAGAAAAGTGAAGCTTAGATAAAATTTAATCTTGATCAAATAACATTCCACCAAGCTTTTGTGTAAATCAATATTTTTGAAAATGCATTTAAAGAGGAAGGGTTATTTATGGGAAGGGAATGTGTTAAATCTGTTCTTTCATGCTTGAAACTTTATTTTGCTTGTTAATAAAGCGATTAGTTTTTTCTTTCTTTTTTTTTTGTATATATATGTTTGTTTAAGTATATTTCAATAATTCATTTTGATATAATCTTTACTTTAAACTTAATTAGTGACAAATAATATCTATTATTTGATAATTATTTTTGCATTTGCATGTAGTGCTCTGAAGTTGATTGTGTAGCTATATATCTCAGGAGAAAACATTTTGATGTGATCAGAATTTTCATATTCTTTATGTTTTTAGAAATTTTTTGAGCAGATTGCAAACATTAATTTGATATATCGGATACAAATTAGGATATAGGGTTACTTGAAATGTATTATGCCCATGTTACCCTTGTGACTTGAAATGTATTATGGTCCACTTATTGTATATAAGTTTTAGGAATGAAAAAATTCAGCTACTAGTTAACAAGCATATTTTTGATTTTAAGCTCTAGGGATATGATACAGAAAAATAAATTAAGCTCAAAAGGCAAAACTAATTTCATTAGGAACAGTTTGTGGCTGTTGGATTTTCTAGTTTAATAAAAGTGCTTTCTAAAGAATATCAAGTGCAAGTAGAATAACTTGTCTGTCATTTAATTTAATTTTAATTTATGAAATTGTAACATTCAATACATTTTTGTTCTGTCAATTCATCCCTCCCCCAAAAAAAGTTTAGAAAAAAGGAAAGAAATCCTGATCACAGTTTGATAAAGTTATTAACTTTGAGAGAATATTCAAAATTTGACATCATTATATATATTCATTTAAGACAAAAATATTTTGTTGATAATTTCAATTGATATAAATGAAGGATCTTGTATAATTAATAATAATTCTGATAAATTATATTGATTGAAGCAAGGACGTGAAAAAATAAATTGTTTCATATGAAGACAGTAATATCTCACTATTGATCAATCACTTGTAATGAATATTACTAATCTGAAACTTATTACAATTTGTACTTACAAGAAGTTAAATTCTGAAATACATGGTTTTATTATTCTGCATCAATAATATTATAGTTCAAATAACACTATACCAAGTTGCAACCATTTTATTTTGCTGTGAAATAAAATGGTTAAATGTATTTTTATTATAATTAAGTATGGCATGTAATGCTCTGCACATAATTGTTTAAAAATTTTTATGTATATGTTACGAAAGTACTTTAAAATTCATTGAATGTTCAATCATCTTTAAATTATAAATTCTTTTTATTTAAATAAATTATTTTAATTATTTAGAGATTTTGGGAAAGTTATTTTATGATGTAAAATTGATTCTTACCAATAATTTTGATATTTAAAATTTTCTATATGCAGCATAACAGAAGTGATTATACTTTTAACAATTTTCATTATAGGCTTGAAGGAAAATGGTGAAAGGATAGGAGCATTTACAGAAGTTTTAAATGAAGTAGAAGTGACGAGATTTCTTTTACTACTATTACTACAAGTGAGTGCTTCATGCTTTTTAGGTTACTTTTCATGAATTGTATCAATGATATAGTTAATAGATTTTTTTTATCTGAATAATTTTTTTAAAATTTGTGTTGTATATCTACAAACACATATCATATTCTATAATTGAGATCATCTTAAACTTTTTCCACTTGTAACAATTAAATGAAATTAATTGTAATAACCCTCCCTCCCCCCTTAATTATTATAATCCTTTTTCTGCCCATTTATAAATTTAAAAAATAATGAAGATCATAAACCTTAGTTAAAAACCTCTATTAAAATACCTTTTTAGTAAATTTTAATGAAAATATTTAAGCAAAAATATTTTCTTTGCAATATTTGTGTATTTAAAGATTTTATTTGAAAATTGCATTGTAAAATTTTTATAACATCAGCATTTTTCCGCATGGCACTCATAAAGTCCTAAACCACACATTAAATAGTTTTTCTGTAGAAGATTCATTTTAAAACATATTTTAATGATATATACATTAATGTGCTTATTTTTAGTTTATCTGAAAAATACATATTTTGAAAATCGTCTAATACAATCATTTATCAAAGAGAAAAAATAATTGCAGGATAATTAAAATCTTTTCTGTAATGTTTTATTTTAATCCAGCTTTAAAATAGAAATTTAAAATCCAACTATAATAAATCATTTTTCTTTCTCAAATAGGCTTCTTGCATTTTGTAGTATCAATGTTATTTTTATTATTATTATGTTAATTCTGTCAGTGTGAAAGATACAAGTTTTCATTTCATTGAATGAATTTAGTTACTGTTTATTCAATTTTTTTTTTCATTTAATCTGAAATGTTTTAATTGCTTTTGTATTGTGGTCATGTTATTCGGCTGCGAACCACTAAGTTCCCAGGTTCTATCCTCGCTCTTAACAATTCGCCACAAATCAAAAAATGAATTATTTTAGCTTTTCATTTGTTTATTTCACTTTTGGTATTTTTTAAATAAATTTATGATTAACAAATATGAATTAAAAATTCCTGTACTATGCTATTAGTTCATGTAGAAATAAATATATTAGTGAATCAAATCTTTAAATGAGCAATTTCTGTATATATATAAATTTATTATGCATGTCTCAGAAATGGTTCTAATTATTTTGATCAAATATTATATTTAGATAAAGTTTTGCTTTTTAAGAGTTTTTGATGTGTTTTTCCATTTTTTAATAATTAACTATATTTTTTATAACAGCCTTTTTCTATCTGCTCTCAGGCTGACAATATCATAAAGCTGCATCTTGTAAATTTTTGTGGTACTTGTATTGTTCCAATAGGATAACCCACTAGTACCTCAAAATTTTGTGAAATGGAGCTGTATGATATTATCCAAATACGAATGCATTTAGCTGACATCCAATAGCAACAATGTAAATATTATGCTAACCAATCAACTCAATGTCGTAAAGTAACATTACCATATCTAAATATTTTCTCAAAAAAAAAAATCGCGGATTGAAGCTTGGGCTTCTAGGTACTTAATTTAAAAAAAAAAAAATCATTTTATAAGTAAATATTCAAATAACATGTAAAAATTTCTCTTATTTTTGAATTTTTTAATTTTTTTATTGAAATGACTTATATTTATTAATGCAATTTCAGTCATATTATTGTTTTTCTTTCAGCCTCCCAAGTACAAATTGAATCCTGAGCATGCTAAACTTCTTGATCGATATGCGAATATGGATATTGAACCTGGTAAATATTTGTACACTTTCCATACCTGCATTTATTAATATTGTTGAATCAGATATTTTCTAGTATTTATTCTGTCTGTAAATATGTTAATACTGAATTGAATATCATGGTAATTTATAAGTTAATTTTAATTAATAATTATACCAAAAATGCCATAAAGATTTTAAATGTTGAAGGAATTCATAGCAAACTTATAAATTGACTGTTTTTTTCTACTATTTTAAATATATTGTATTACTTTCGAAGGGTTCTCAGATTCTACATTGGGCCTCATTAGTGTGGAAGTTTTGATGCATATGATATAAATACTATAAATAAGAATTTCTTTATGTATATTATATTAATGATTTTTTTTTTACAAGTTTGTGTGTTAGCTTTAATCTGTGATTCTTCTAGTTTCTTATTTACTTTTGTGTAAAAAAGTTTGCTAAATTTGATTATATGGGAAAGTTTATCAAATTTAATGGTGAGAACAAATAAATCAATTAAAATTTGAAAAAAAAATTAAAAATGGAAGGGTAGTGATGTTAAAATTATAATTTAAATGTATTGCTAACAGCAATTGAGTTAATAAGTGTAATAAGTATGAGTATTGTGAGATTTACCAGATGATTACAAAGGGATTTTTTTTCTAATCTTATTATTAGACATATAAGTTTCAAGCAATTAGACAATGTAATTTTAATGAACAAGAATTTAATCTCCATTACTCTTTATTTACAGATTTACATCAATATACAAATTTGCCAATTCCAGTTTGAAAAAATATAGCAAGATGCTTTTATACATCTTTAACAAATTTTAAAATTTTTGCTGCTTGAATTATTCTGCAAAAATTGAAACAAGTGATAGTAAGATGGCACAAGATTGAGAGGATATGGTGGTTTTGAGGAATTTCGTATTTGCATTCATTTCATTCTTGCAGTTTCCTCTGCATATGTTACCATTCGCTTTAGTATTGTTGCAGAGGAAGATTACAGCTTTTCTGCTTGAAAAAAACTGCTTGTTTTTCTCAAATGGTTGTGTTGAGTTTGTGAGTGTAGTCTTCTCTAATGGGCTCGTTTCACTACATGGAAGTAGTTTGAAATTAATAATTCTTATGATGTTTCTCCAAACTCTCTATAACAATTTTGAAAAGATATAATCCAACCTTTTCAACAGGTTTTGTACCTTCAATTACTTTATATTTATTTACACTGAACATTGTTATATAAAATCCACTACTCATCACTGGCTATCAATAATTCAGAAAAAGCTCTTCGTTGTATCATGTAAGGAGAAATCAATGATGCAGAGAAAGAGAGAGATGCAGCACTCGTGCATTGATTTTGAAAAAGTATTTAAACTTTTTTAAATGGAAAACATTGTTGAATTATCAATGTTGTCAGTCGCTTCTCCACAATTTTCTCAGTTGTTATTCCACAGTTTCCTTCCACTTAAGTTCTGATGATATTATCTATGTCAGAAGACTATCCCAGTTTGGGACTGGAAAATCAAACTAACCCAGTCTGATTTTCCAGTGTAAAGTCAACACATAATTCACTGAGCAGGGGATGGTTTAAACATACAGCCTGAATGTTGCATTCTTCAGTTCCTGTACTCAATTTTTTCTGAAATTCATAAGTCATTGCATGTCAGAAATGAATTTCATTATTATCTGTTTATAAAAATTTGACATATTCAAAAGTCGACCTGTTTTGTCTGTATTTAATGCTTTTGGGACAAAAAAACATTTTTATCTTTCAAGTGCAAAGTACACAGCCAAATAAAGCATTGGCATGTAAAGCATATTTTGATGCTATCTGTGAAAATTGGGCACACATTTTTTTAAGATGTCAGTTAGTATCAAAATAAGAATAATGTTTGGAATTTATAGAAAGAAGATTGTGGTATCTGAAAAATGCATCACTTTGTTCTTAAAAATTATTTTAATGTAAATTTCATTATTTAATCCAAACATAATCTAATTGTTGAAAACAAACTATGGTGCATTATTTATTTCATTTTTTTTTTTAGTTGACTATATAGATGAAGACCTTTATCTCTTGCTCCAGTCCTTAATGGTAACTGAAATTCTTTTTTCTTTTTAAAAGAATAATAATATTGACTTTTAATTACTTAGTACCCAAATATTGCTATAATTACAAAATATTCCAATACAAGTTTTTTTTACATATGATTCAAACATATGTGGGTATACCATAATAGGTGCTTGCATATATATAACAATTTCATGTTATTATATGAGTCATCATTGCCTTTTAATATATAGCAATATAAACATAATTAAATTTTGTTAGAATTAAAATTGTTATGAAATCAGTACCTATATTACTTTTTAATGCCTTGTGACTTAAAAGAATCTTACTGATTTCTAATAATAAGTCAGTAAGATTTGGAATGTTTTAAGCAATTAGTTATTTAAATCCTCTGCCGAATTTTTTAATGTCAATTAATTAAAAAAATGTTAATTGAATTTTTTCATTCTAAATCTTTTCTTCTTCCACCCAGAAATGCAAAAATAAATTATTTAATTTATATTACTCAAATCTATTTAAAAAAGAAGTACAACATAAGATTAAATTTGAGAATTGTTAGCAAAACTGTCAAATCTTACATGAATATAGCAAATATATTTTTATTACATATTTTAATTATTGCTCCAATACATCAGAACTTGTAATCTGACAGAATTACTTATGTAATATAAAAATTTGTATTCTTTATCAATATCATAGTAGAAAAAAAAGTCCAAATAAAAAAAACATGAAAAAAAACTTTTGATGAAATTTATCGTTCTCTACACATAGCATTACATTTTGATACACACATTATCTATGCATTGTATTGAATGACTTATTAACTATTTTTTTTTAAATATTGGTTGTTTAATTCCCATGAGAGAAAAATTGGAAAGATATTTATTGTAAAAACATTTTGGTTGAATGTAATTTCTGTATGCCAATGGCTGCATTTAAAAAATTATTTTTAAATGCATATAAATAAAAAAAATTCAAATATAAAATTATAAGGTGTTTTATTTCCTTTTATTATTCAGATTGCAGTTGAAGAACGAAATGAAAGTGCATTACTGCACCTAGAAAGAGATATATGGTAAGGCGTTGACATCTTTAATTTTATTTCATTTTCACTAACTTATTCTAAAATCACAATGCTATTGGCATTTTTTTATAGTCTTAGTTATTTTTATTTATACCTTTTAACCAAATGGAAATAATTATTTATTTTGTGGTTGATTAACACTTTTGTACAAAAAAAATTTCTAGACACACTTGAAATTAATAATTAGAGTGGGCTTTATAATTTATGTAGGCCATTTTTTTTTTTTTTTTTTTTTTGCTGCACACTAAAACTACATGTTAATTAAATGTAAAACACATAAATAAGTCAGATAGAATAGTTAATATTCTAAATTTGTACATTTTCTTTGAAAATTGAAAATTCTTTAAGAAATTTCTATATTTTTCAAATCTTCTAAAAATAATGGCAAAACAGATATTCAACTAATGAAATTTATGTATTTAACATTGTAGAATTATGTTGAACCATATGAACAGTAGAAAATTCTCAGAAGCATTATTATTGAGCAGATCTTGGGAAAATATTCACTTACAAATTCATCTTTACTTTTTTTTTTTTTTCCCCCTTGAAAATGGGGGTAGAAATAATCTTGCCACATCTTGCTGCCGATGAAACATTAGATTAGCATTTTTATGTTGTTGTTTTTTAAATTTAGTTTTGACTAGTATAGATAACTTTTGTGATATTGTTTCTTTATTAGGATTGAAAACTTGTTTCTTTTTTTCCATTTAAAATTCATTTATTTTATCTTTTTTAAGGCTGTGATTTGTACTTAAGAAACCTTGTGTATGAATTATGAAAATATTTTGATAGAAATAGTGAATTTTAAATTACTTTTGCATTTAAAATCTATTTTATGTAATTTTTTGCACTATGCTGTTATAAATTAACCCTTAGCATTCCAGACATGACTCTTGATCCTACTTTATTGCTGTAATGCAAACAAGAAAATCTGTAAATACAAAGGGTTGATTTAAATAAATGATCTTATATATTTAGCATTAAATTATATATCAATATAATATTACATATAAATAATAACTCTGATGTGTAATTTATTCATAAGCACATATAAAATACATATTAAGTATAATTTTATGTTGGAGTGTGATTTCTTTGAATATATATTTTTATTGCATATTTTTTAAAAATATATTCAGTTTCAAATACTTATGGATGATAAAAAAATTGTTTTACAGGCCTAAACTAAATGCACAACAAAATGACATACTGAATGAAATATTAAGAAAATACAGAGACAATACTCTTATTTTACCAGTTGACTGAATAAGACAACCAGTTAATCTGTGTGCTTTTGAAATGAGATGAAAATGTTTTAGATACTTGATAATCTCGTGTCTGTGTGAATCAAGAAAGTAAATGTGTGAAGAAAATCTGCAACTATTGAAGGGATTCATAACAGTGATTATGAATTTAAATTTTAAGGTGACCATGTAATTTTGAGATATTGTAAATAATTGTTATTAACCTAATATAGTTAAAAATAATTTATTGAAGGAATTTTATTTATGATTGTTTTTGTTTGAACATTTTATGTATATCTTATTTCTTCTTCAATAGTATGTTTGATAGTCAATATAATGGCATGATTATGACCAAAGATACTTATTAATGTCCAAGTAATATATGGAGTGGCTGCTTGCTCCTTGCAATTGCAGGCAGCATTCCTCATTTGTATTCCAAAATATTCCTTACTTATTTATTTTGTAATGGTGATATTTTTTTCATGCTTATTAAATGTTCATGATCTTTAAATGTATATTAAACCATTTATTAATAAAGTTCAGTAACCATAATTAAAACATAAAAGCTTATGAACATGATAATGTTATTAAGCTGTATAGTTTCTGTTAATTGCCTGATTTAAAAATCATACAAAACATTTTATGAGGCAGACCTTTGGGCCTAGAGTTATTAAGTACTGAATAAAAATGCCTACCGGATATTTTTTGGGTATGAGTGCTTATTGAGAACATTTTTTAAAGCTTTAATTAGATTTATTAATCAAGAGTTTAATATAATTCTTTTGTTAATCTGAAATGTATTGTTTTAAACCATTTTTAGATCACTTTAAAATTTGAGATTGGTTTTTCAGCTATATCAGTTTTATTTTCATGCAATTTTTTTTTATTTTAATCAATTTTAACAAGCATCTATAACAATGTTATTTTATTATTATATAATTAAGAACCAGATTTATTGTTTTATGCAACTTTTCTCTCATGCACTTTTGCCAATGTTATGTTTAAAAAATTCCATTCTTGGGTATTAATTTCAAAACAGCCATTGCACTTTTGCTTTTATTAACCTGATAATGTGTTTAAGCTTGCATTCCTTCTGTGAATTGTATGATGTAAGAATCATTGTTCACAGAATGCATTAGCTGATGCAATCAATGGTGAATTAAATTATGCCTGTAACATCGTCATGTTAGATTGTTTCACAGTAGAAGTTCAAATCTTATTCCTCTAGAAAGCATCACCAAAGATAAAAACGAAAAGTTCAGACTAAAGAAGACATTAATTACACAGAAAAATTAGAATAGTGTACTTGTGAAAACAACACTTAAATAAACAGAAAATGGTATTTCTAGAGTTTACTGATCATCTCTATATTATAAAGAGGGGAGAAAAAAAAATGTGTCATTTTTTAACTTTGTTCTTCATTTGCATAATAACTGTAAGGGAATGAAACAAAACATACATATATACACGTTTTGGTTTGATGTTTTGCTAAGAAAATACTTTTAATTTAGTGTTTGTTATTGAAATACTTTTCTTTATATCTGTTTTCATTTGTCACTAGTTATATAAAATTAATGTTAATTTTCATTTGAAAGGAAAGTTAATCAGTCAGCTCACCAGAAGTATCTGTTGCAGCTTCTATGAATACTAGGGTGAAAAAAAAAATCACTTCTGTGGGCAGAGTTCTTAAAATATTATATAAGGCATTTGCAACATTTCTAAAAGAATTATATGAAATGTTATGGTTATATTGAGATATTTTGAAATAAATAACCAATAAATAAAAAGTTTAAATTGAAGAAAAAAATTTGCTTACCTTGGGGTAAGCACTTACCAGTGCCTGAATGTAAAAAGGAACTGTGAAAACCTTGGAAATTTTTGCTTAAGAGCATTAAGTTTGCATGTAAAAGTAATTTAAATTAAGGTTTAATAATGAATTGTTAAAGATTTACCTCAAAGTTATAGAAAAAGACTGATCTCAGATTAGGACGTTTAAAAAAGAACGATTTAGTAATTGTATATGTGTATGCATAGTTATTTTCATTGTGGACAAAGAATATTTTTTTTTAAATAAAAGATATTTAATTTATAAATAGAATGCTCTTTGGGACAATGGATAGAAATTGTTGTCTTTCCAACTGAATATGCTGTTTTGTTTATAGATCAGAAAATCTATAAATGCAAGATCAGATCTAGATCCAAAAGTCCTAAAGTGCTTCAGAGGTCACTAGCAAATTTATTTATTTAAATGTTTGAAACATTTTTTTAATTGTTCTTCACTTTTCTTAAGGTCACATATAATAGATGTTTCCTTAGTATTAAAAAATACTTAAGTTTTCAGTTCATTTAAATATCTTACCTCATATAAACTTACTTATATATACCTCAAATATAATTTTGGTTTTAGGATGTCATGTTATATAATTAATCCTTTATTTTAGAGGCTTGGATTTTTCCTCCCCTTCCTTTTCATTGTTGTTTCATTTCAAGTCGATATGTCATTATCTTTCATGTGACAAATTTTGATTTAATATTTTGCACAAAAACTGTTTTGTTTGTTATTCATTAATAAAAGTTATTCTTTTCTTAAAACCACTGTAACTTATTCAAAATCTGTAAAAAATTGTAGTAAAAGGAAGCCTGATATTCCTTTAATATGAATGCATGCTTTAATAATATCTCTTTTCTTTTTTGAATACTGTTCTGGAGAATTTTACACTTTTCCTTATTGATAACTTGAATATTGTTCTGGATTTTTATTTTGCATTTATATAAATATGGATGACTTGCTATGAAAGTATTATATTCTTTTATGCAGTAAAAATCAGATTGCTGTAATGATAATTTTATTGCATGTTGTATTACTACTTAAACTATAGTTGGATTACATATAAGAGAATGTAAAATAGATTACCTTATGTGTGATTTAAAGACATAACAAATAATTTCTTGTATTAATTTACAAATAGTGAAAAGGAGTTCTTTGTGTTTTTAACTCTATTCTATCATTAAGCATATTTTTATGTTTTTTAATTAAAGTCTGTATTATATTCTATGGCAGCCAGTGTGAATGAGAAAATTCTAAAAATTTTTTTCATAAACTGATGTTACTATATGAATTTTGTAAAAAGTTGTATTAAATGAAAGCCTGATTAAAATTATTTGCATTCCAAAAAAATATCAATGTTTGGTATTTCCGTCTTTTAAAATGTTATTATCTTGTGTAAGAGCTGTAGTTTTTGTTCCATTACTTGATAGTTTTCTTTTAAATAAATATTCACCCACTTGTTATCCTTGAATATTATGCTTACCTAGCTATATGGAAATGATATTTAAAAACAATAAAATATTGTTGATAGGTTTATAATCTGTGGCCACCTGTAGTTTAGAGATACATTTCTTAAAATCAAATTTCACAGCAGAGCCGAATAAAATACATTTGCTTATATTCTATTTATCTGTACTATATTAATGGCCCTATCCACTGATGGATAGTTTGTTCAATTGCTTTCCCAAATATAACTCTTTGTGTTCCACATACTAGTGTTAGACAAAGCTATAGAAGAAAATAATAATTCAGTTTAATAATTTTAATGTTCTTTAGTTTAAATCTATTAATTAATATAGAAAGGAAGGGAGGAAACATCCATGTTTCTTGTTGAGGCTTGACGAAAACAAAATTGAAGTACACTTATATCATTTTGTGTGTGTGAGAGAGAGAGAGTATAATTTGCCCCAGTTGCCATTTAATCATACTACAGTGTGCGTTCTTATATTTTTAGAAAGTTTTTGGGTCTGTTTAATTAATGTTTAAAATATAAAATCTATTTTTTAAATTTTAGATTTGATAGCCTTTATTCTAGACTAAAAGTCTGCATCGTGATTCCCATGATAAAAATAAATTTTGTAAAATCTTCAGAGTTAATATTGCCCATCTACTATTTTCCAGAGTCCATCAAATATTTTTGTGCTTAGATTTTTTTTTTTTTTTTTCAGTAGACAAAAGGCGCAATAGTTTATAGATAAAACTCGGGGAACTTAAAAGAAATATGTTGAAAAGACATATATGCAGTACACTTTTTCAAGGAAAATACTTCATTTTTTTAGTTACTGCAGTTGTACTTTTTGAAGTGTGGCATGCGCTTTGAAGATTTTTCACTCCTTGAAAGACATCGGAATTTCTTCTGTAAATATCGGACATTAAACTTCTTCTGGATAGTACATTTCGATTTTTTTAAAATTTTCTCCGTTCTTCGTAAGATCCCGAATATTTTTTTGCATTGATGGAACCAGGTTTGTATATTTCGTTTTCGATAGTAAATAAATTTATTTTTGTTGCAGTCATTTAGGTAAAAACAAATTTCATTTGAGATGACAATATATTTATATTTATTTTCTGTTAAAAATATTTATATATATTATAATATATTTATATTTATTTTCTGTTTTCATATAAAATTCTATAAATCTTTTCTGTGTTTAGCCATATGATGAACCTTTAAAAATGATGAACTTATGTTTTTTTAGGGGGGGGGGGGTTAAGCTGTAAATCTTGGTTTATTATTTTATTTATTGTTACTATATATGTATTTAAAGATTTTATAATTGATTGCTGTGTCCATGGATTTTCTCTTATTGTCAGTGATTTCATTTTCGAAATATTTGAAACAATAGTACTTTTTTTTTCCCGGATATTTGTTTGGAGTCCCTTTTACAGTAAAAGTGATGTTTAAAGGTTTTCCCTTTCCGATTAATAATGTTGCTTATTTTGCACGTACAAAATTTTAACACCATGCATTTCACAACGTTTTTGAATCATGGAGTAGGAATATTTCTCTTAGAAATGATGAAATCTCTCACGAAAAAAACGTATTCTTCAATTCACAGTTTGTTTACATGCGACATTTTAAAAGCAGGGGACAGTAGAGGAATTCGCGCGCCTATAGGAATTTTGTAGTACTAAATTTAGTAATGATTTTTCATTAGTCAATTTTCAATATTCTTTTAGTGCAACTCTTAAATGCGATATGAGAGCGATTCTTTTTTTTTATCCAACCAATTTACTTTTTTCAAAATAATTTTTTTTTTTTTTTTTTTTTTTTTTTTTAAGAAGTATTTTTGTGCGACGACTACGGCGGGTAATAATGCGCAAGTTTTTGCATCGCTTTTATTTGGTTTCTCCTAAACTGTAAATTTATTCTTTGATTGATTTGTACTTTCCAAAAATTACTTGTAAATTTTTTAAGTAATTTTCTATTCCCTTCTTTAAATCAACGACGTGTCGCGGTGGCCTGGTGGTAAGGTCTCGAAAGGAACCGGAGGATCCAGGTTCGAGACCCGATTTCACAGAAGAACTGTCATGTGAGTGGGTCTGGTGCACGTTAAATCCGTCAAGGCCAAATGTACTCCCGTTGGTGTAATGTGAAAGTTGGGAGAAGGGATGCAGCTCAGGTGTCATTCTCGTCTTCTCACCACGGTTCAAAATTACGAGATACGTCTCAAAATGACTCTAGTGTTGCTTTAAAACGGGACGTTATTATATAATTGAACTAAACTTAAATCAACGACATGGTTCATGTCAATTTGGGCTTTTTTCATGATATGGATCCGTTATGAAACGTTTCTTTTAAATATGTCGCGTATAAATTGTAAGACATCTATAAAATTTACCAAATGCTAGGTTTTTTTTTTTTTTTTTTTTTGTACAAAACATCGTGCACCAATTTCCATGCTGCTCGAACTCACTACCACACACAGAATTTATTAATTCAAGAGGTTTCATTTCGATTTAAAATATTTAAATTGACTCAAAGAATGGTTTATTCTAGTAGGTAATAACCAGATCTGGCAATATTTTCAGATACAAAATATTTTTATTGTTTTGAAAAGAGTTTTACCTTAAAAATAGAGGCTGAAATTATAAGGAAAATCAAAATTTTAATATCCTGTAATACCCTAACGAAAAAGGAAAAATAAAAAAGTGATAAGGCCTTCTAACATACACCTTCCACCATGTATCTTCTAATTATGGCTGCAAGACCATTTCGCGCGCTTTTTATTACCAAAAACAGCTGTACGTGGAATTAACCTACTTTTCCCTATAGATTTAAAAGTAGCAGACGATACTTCTCATTTTAAATAACAAGCTGGTAGCAGAAATTTTTATTCCAAAACATTTACTGAAAAAAAAAACATTTTTTGTCGAAATCGCTCTAAGAATAAGTAAATATCTTCTGTATTCTGTTTAAATATTTCTTACACACACAGTGAAAAAATGTAATTGTTATTTTAGTGTATAATTTCGTGGTGTAAACAATTGTAATGAAGCCGAAGCCTATTTTCCATATAAGACTTATAACCTGGATTCAAATACCGTGTAAATAGGTAAAAACAGAAAATAATTCTTGTTTGTCGATGCTGTGTCTATTGACTATTTGTGTATAAACAAACGCACTTTTATTGAAAGTTGCATGTGTGTGGTCTGTAAAATTTTGAAAGACTGATTTTCGGTTATGTTTGGCTCTTTACTATAAAGTGAAAGCTATATACCAAATTTCCTGAAAGTTTAGTTATGTACATTTCTAACAGTTTTGTAAATATGTTGATCAATGTTTAAAATTTTGTTATATTTATAAATAAATAACTATTTTGTGTTTCTTTTTGGTTGCTTTCTTTGAAACACTTGTTTTTCTCCATTCACAAATTTAATTAAATTGAATTTTATTATTATTACATTTGAGAAGAGACATGCCATTCAAAGATGTTACTTTTATGATTATAGGATTTTAAAAATTGTTGTGATATCATTCGTTAATCAGGGCATATTAAACCCAAAAATCTCTGCTTAAAGAAATGTTACTTTTTCAGTCTTATGGCTTTCGATTTAATTTTATCGAATTCGGTATAGTATATCCTATTACTCTATATAATATTATTATAAAATGCTACAACACAGAAGATAGTCAGGATTTCTAGATTGAATGTCCTTAAAATTTCAATTTTGACTAACTTCCCTGCGCACAAAAAATTTGTTACTGTAGAGGAACGAGTCTCTTTATAACAATCATGAGGTAGAAGAAAATAATAGACGAGTTCCAGGAACAGTCATTTAATTGTTTTCTGAGTTCCACATTTCGCAAGACAAAACAAACACGAACACGAAAATACCCGATACTCATAATCTAATAATGACCCCCAAGTAGGATAATGGGAAATGTACTTTGATGTTAATAAGGTAACGCCATCTGTGTATCAAAAGAGAAGGTAATAGAGTTATGTAACCGCTACAGTACTAATTTTGGTATACTGCATCACATTTGTTTTATAATAGAAAATGTAAATAAGTTTCGTATATAGTCACGTCACTCTGAAAATATACTTAGTGATTATATCAAGCAGTGGTATAATAGATGAATAGAAAACAGAAAATTGTCGATTTTATCCTCTGAATGGGATCTTAATTAACCTTGTCCGCAAATTTGTAGACCGATATTGGTTTTTTTTAATGAAATGCTCACTATAGATGTATTGCATTGAGATGGTTTTTCTCCAAGTGAAACACTGATGTGGGCCAATTTATTCCCTAAGTCAGTCAGAGAGGCAACATACACAGGAATTAAGTCAAAACTGTTTGCTATCTGACTTCAAATCGAAACTTATTTGCTGTGCTCCAGTTGTAATTTGACCTAAAATGAATGCGTATTTTTTTTTTTTTTCATGGCTGCGATACATGCACTAAGCATGGGGAAATTAGAATCAAACTGATAAATGCAAAGAGTATGAAATATTTTAAGTATTTTTATGGTTATTAACAAATATCACAATATTTAAAGCTGAAAATAATTTTAAATAATGAAACACTAGATGGTATCCGCAGTGTTGCTTGGGATGAAATTATTTTACTGATTAAATATTAACATTTTAATTAATTGTTTGAAAATTGTCATTAAAACTTAGCTTATATTTAAGTTGAAGATTGAATGTAATCAGACTTGTACATGCTTTCAGCCCATTTTTTTTTTTTTTTTTTTCTATTTTAAATAAAGGGGGTCAAAACATAAAAGTTCTATGAATACCTTGGAATGCTTTATTCGTCATATTCAGAAGAAATATTTTTTTTTTTAAATCTAAAGAATGGAGTTTATTTTCTTGCGTGATTACGCTGATTAATCAAAGGACAATGGGACAATTCCTTATTTTGCATAAATTTGATCCCGTATTATTTTATATTTTGGATAAGTAAACATGTTGTGCTCTACTGCTTCAACTTAATAAGTTTTCATTGGTAAAAAAAAATTCGTTTTCGAATACGTAAGATACATCTTTCGTTTAAGCCCTTCACATACAATGGCATGTCTGACGCGCGCATTATATTATTGAATTTTAAGTTTACAATTAAACGGCATTAAGTATTTAAATAAGCATAATTAAGTATTTAAAAATGCAAACTTCACTTAGAAACGCTTCAATATCTCATAATAATAATTGTTATAAGAATCAAAATAACAATAATTATTATAAGAATCAAAATAACAATAAATGCCCAAAATAGGATTTGTCATCTAATTAAATAAATTCGTATGTCAGGGTGTTAAAAGAATCGAGCGGAATATATCTGGAAGAAATTTAAAGGATGGGAGTTTTTTCTCCTGTTTCCCGTTCCGATATTTCTTATTATAACATTTCTTATAATAATATTAGCTTGTTTGGTAAAGAAATTCATTAAATCTTCGGTAAAATCCAATTTTTTTTTTTTTTAATCCATGTTGCTAACGAACATAATCAGATTTTAGTTACTAAAAAAACTTAGCGTGCAATTTTTTTTTTCGGATCACAACTTGCATGCGTAACTTTCTTTCCTTCTTTTTTCTTTTTTTTTTCAGTAATTATCTGTAAGTTCATTTTTTCGGATATTTTTATGATCCATTGTTCATACAAATTCTAGGAATGATGCTGACATTTATTTGTTCTACATAGCTATGTAGGAGATGGATTATCAGTGACGAACTGTGTTCAAACTTTCTTAATTTTTTTAATTCTGAAAGATGGCTTGAAATGATGATGTATCATGCTTTCGTATTATAATGAGATCAACTGAGAATACTGTCAAGGTTCTCCAGATAAAAGTGCAGTTGAGGTTGCAAAATGTTCCTGAAGTTTCTTCGTGCTTTGAGAAAATAATTGCTATTATTTAATTTCTATGTTAATTCCTGCCGGAGTCTTTTGTAATTATGGCTTTAAAATCTTATGAATCTTTAAAGAGAAAAAATATCATCAGAAAGATTTTTCGCTTTGAACTCGAAATTAAATAGTTGAAATTAACATTTCATTTTTTGCTTAGTCTTGTATGGAAATGTCCTAAAATTTTCATTTTTGAATGGTGCATTGATTGAAAAAACGTTTCTTTTTAAAAAAAGAAAAAGAGGGTCTTTAAGGAAATAGTATATAGCCTTTTCTTTTGCTTTAAATACATAAGAAGGAGGGAACTTAATCCTAAGAAGCTATATTTAATATAAAAATAATTAATAGCTAAGTGATGACATTGTTTATGAAGATCCATGCATTTTTTTTTTTTTTTTTTTTTTTTTGGAGTAATGAGATCAAGATCCATTTGTTAAGTCTAGTAATTCTGACAGAGTGCAGAGCGATTCGTTGAAAAGACACTTGATTGGTTACTTTATTTATTGCAATCCGTATGAGTCACTTTGTTTTCGTAAAGGGCTATTTTGGTGTTGTTGTTGTTATTATTATTGTTGTTGTTTCCATGTGCCTTGATAAACATTTTAAGCCCACTTCACATTTTTTGCAAACTGTAGAAATACACATATACATTCAAGATCTCTCCAAAATACACTAAAATAATCTCACTTTTTTTTCTTTTAACTTTATTTTATGCGCAGAATACGAAGAGAAAGCTCTGAAACCGTACAAAAAAAATTCAAATTTGAAATTTCGACGAATCTCTATGTTTCAGACCTTTCCGAGTCAGAAAAGCATATTTTTGAAACAATGTTTGTCTGCGAATAGGATAATACCTAAACACTTAGACCAGACGGAATGAAATTTGATACATTATATTTATAACAAAGCTCTATATTTCTATCAAATTTTGAACGAATCTATTCAGTGCAAGTCTGTCCGTCCGGATGCCCGAATATAAACTAACGCGATAAGTACAAAATGAAGAGAGCCAAATGGGTAAGATTTGGTAAGCAGATTTAACATTTAAAATTTGTATACCTGTCAAATTTGGAACCGCTTATCGGTCTATAATTTCACAAGCATGTAAACGCGATAACTCAAAGATGCAATGATTTAGATATGTGAAATTTGGTATGTGATTTTATGACCACAATTATAGCTCTGTTTCAAACTTTGGTTTAAATCGGCTGGAAAACAGGCCAAATTACATATTTGATTATCTGGTTTTTTTATATAAATTGCATCTCAAAGATTACTTGCCAAATATCACACTCTAATAAATTGTTTCGTAACTATTATTCGACCATGGCATGTAGTTAATAATATACTAATAAATTTATTAAAGAATATGTTAGAAAGTTTAGGAAAGAACCATTATCGCTTGCTTAAAAATTTAATTACTTTAGTATTGCGTTTTGAAAAATGTAACGAAATAAAAAAAGTAAAAATTCATTTTTTATAAATTTCAAAGTGAAAAATTATTGAAGGATAAAAGAGAAAAATAAGTATTATTTATTCGTTATTATTTTTCCGTTACTTCTTCTACTTATTATAGAAAGATATAGCACCTAAAAACATCTTTGAAGAAAAACCGCTAAAAAAGAGAGACAAATGTTAAAATACATTTTAATTAGTGAATTCTTATAATTTGAAATTCTTACATTATTACAATATGAGAATGCTTTTTTAGATGTTTATCAAGTAAAAATGATGGCAAAGCTGCATTGTTTTAAAAAATTATTTCGTGAGATATGTTCTTTATCATGTAATTTATCTACACGTTTATATTAACAAAAACTATTTTCAATCTCTAGTTCTGTTCATAATTTATTTGAGTACATGTTTATTGACAATAAATATTACTTATATGATAAAACATCTTTGAATTATTTACGAGTCAATTGGAACGGAATAAAAAGAATTATGAATTATAGACTAGATTTACTATCACATCGGCAGGAAAAAGAAGAGAGAATGAAAAGGAAATGGTTATTTGTCCACATACTGACCTTTTATTAGAAAAAGGAGAGAATAAAATACATAAAACAAGAGACACGACTTGTCTATAAAACAGATTTTTTATTCTGAAGAGAAAAAAAAAGACTCCTTATTGATTATAGGAATAAACGTATGGCCATTATCTAAAATGTTTCTGTATGTTGTTTTAAATGGCACATTAATGTTAGTTTTATTATTATAAGAAAATTATTTAAAAAATTTATTTTATCAATGGTAAAATCTACACTTTTCTTAACCTACTCATGGAGAAATTTTAATTCCAGTTAGATGCAAAGTCATATATTATCTGTCCCATAATATTTCTGCATTACATTATTTTCCTTTTCAGATACTAATGTTTTTTTAATCTAGTCAAATCATCTCCTTACTTACAATACGATCATTTTACATCATTAGATACCAAGAATATAGATAAATATTACAAGCGGAAATGAATCTGGCAACATGATTGTTTTTTTAATAAATCAAATACGTTGCTTTGCAGGATTTTTGTTTTTCATTTTTGTTTTTTCCATCACCCACAGACTTTCACAAATCAAAATGGATAAGAGAATTTATTTAACAAAATTAATGTGAAATATTATCGAATACAATGTATTATAATTATTTATTCACTGCCAGTTTATTAATTCCAGAATGGTTTTGAATATATATTTTTTAAAGGCCTTTCGATTGATTTTGAGATTTTTCTTCGCATACTTTAAAGTACTGTTCATTTTCTGATTCTGAAACTGACCACACTTTTGTGCATGCATTGGGGGAGGGGGCGTTTTATTTCGCCATAAAAAGAGCGGGAGGAGATGCTTACATTTAGGAATAGGGTGAATCAGTTTATTCGCATAATTAGGAGGCGTAATAACCATGCAGCTGTATGCATACCACCCCTTAGCGAAATGTAAGCGACGAAAAGTGCCAATCTCGGGATCTTAAACAGTATGCTTGTTTATTACTATTTTTTTTTTTTTATCTTGTCCATAAATCTCCCTCGCTCCTAATTTTTTTTCTTCTTTTATTGGTGCAAAAGAAGAAAAAACAGATTTTCTAAAAATGCTATAATCTTTGCAAGAATAATTTGGGGTTGGGACATTATGCAAGAGAAATTCGTTTCACATTCCACGGGTTTATTGATTGCCGGCGATTGTTATAGGTTATCAAGGTTAACAGGATTTTTTGATTCAACCAATGGTAGTAAAATATCGAAGTCATTTCATCAAAATCTCGTACGGATCTTATTCTTTTGACTCCATTTAGTGCCTCTGTAAAGGTAGCAAGAATTCATATGTAATTTATAAGTTAATATCTTGTCTACCGCCATGAGTTAGCAAGTAATTCCATACATATCAAGCCTTGACTTTTCAGTGATGAACTGAAAGTAAAAACATAAGGAGTACCAGACCGTTGCAGAGCAAAGCACTTGAGATTTTACTAATTGTTGGACATATGAATTATGATGTCAGTCCAAATTTTAACCACCATCGTAGACTAGATAGGACAGAATGTGAAGCCAACCACCTTGCCGTCGCTGAACTGCACAACACTGACCGATTTTTATGTAGTCGACCTTAACCGTGATGGTCATTATGAGTCAGCTCTTAGACTCGACAATGTCCTGGTGACGCTGGACCCCTCCTCCGATTCTAGAGACACGGTGTGTTTAAAATTGTCCTTTATCCATCGTCATCACTCCCAGTGAATTTCCTTTTATTTATTCAGAACGGTTTGGCATCCAGCCAACAATGTGGGCAATCTCTGACTGATTTCGCCTACTTCTACATCTTCAACTGTCTTCTTGTAATTAAGAATCAGACCACTTCAACGTTGCGAAGTTTAAACTTGATATTTTTCCTAATATTCGAATTTATTACTCCTTTCGTTTTTACCAACTGCACCTGGTGTCATTTGTCTCGTCTATCTCCCAAGACCTCCACGTTTTTTTTTTTTTTTTTTTTTTTTTTTTTTCATTAAGTGAGGAAAAGTATAACAACCAAAGAGAGTAGAGTAGATATGTGGCGTCTCTACATGTTTATACTGTCTGCAAGGTATCTTTAATTCATTAATCAAAACAATTTCTTTTTCCATAGATTAATGTCAATCAAAAGTTTATTGAAATAATTTTATGAAAAGTTTATTGTTTTACGCCGACGTTCAATATTCGGTCTAGGAGAATCGTGAAAAAGAATTCATATAAAAATGAATAAAAGTACCATACAATTTCTCTTAAAGTAAGAACAATATCGTCGTCAAAGTTCAAAATTGAAGCGTATGCGAAATAAAAGAATATATAGACAAATACAAACATCTGCTTAATAGGAAATGACAGCTAATCGTTCCTTTTCTTTTTAGAAAAAAAAGTATTACAAATATTATTTAGGAAAATAAACATTTTACATAAAGAAATAAGGAAGTAATAAAATTTTAAACAATGCATCTCCTAGTGCGACGAGAAAAATAAAATAATGCAAAAATAGTAAGTTAGAAATCAGAAATACAGTGTCTCACAAAAGTGATGGGACACTTGTGCTTTACAAAAGGAAACTGTAATAAAATAAATTAAAAAAACATGTACAAATTTTTTGTGGGTTTGTTTCATACTTAAATTTAGTAATAATTATTACATAACATACATTTTGTCAAAGTATTAAAATATTAATTTCATAAAAATACAATTGTTTAGAACGGAGCAAAAAATACCTCACATAAGTGATGGGACACCATTAGATATGCAACAAAAATCGTCTGAAATAAGCAATAAAAATATTTTTGGTGGTTTTATTTTTACTCAAAAGCAATTGGCAATAATTTATAAAATCGTCTGCAGTATTTCTCTCCAGTTTGTTTTAGAATTTTTGTGTTTTTTAGCTCTGTGCAGCCATGAATGCTAAAAGAAAAGAAACTTCGCCTGAAATTCGAAAATTAGTTATTAATTTGCATATTGAACGTAGAAAATCTATTAGAAAAACTGCTGAAACAGTTAACATGAGTCATTCAACAGTTTGCAATATCATTAAACGATATAAAAAGAATCATATTATTCAGGATAAAGGAAGACCTGGCCGACCATCAAAGCTATCCAATGGAATAAAACGAATTATCGTTCGATATATTAAAAAAAAAATCCAAGAAAGAATGCTCCTAAAGTTGCTTCAGATTTACAAGCATTATATGGAATAATTGTTAATCCTGAGACTATTAGAAGGGTAATTCGATGTGCTGGATATCACGGTAGAGTAGCCAGAAAAAAATTCTTCGTAAGTGAAAAGAATAGAAAACTCAGACTAGCTTTCGCAAAATCCAACATAAATAAGAATTCTGATTACTGGAATAAAGTTATATTTGCTGATGAGAGTAAATTTAATATATTTGGTTCTGACGGTAGAATCTTGGTGTGGAGAAAACCCAGGGAAGAATTTCGCAAACAGAACTTGGTGCCAACAGTAAAACATGGTGGAGGAGGAGTTATGGTATGGGGGTGTATCTCGTCCGCTGGAGTTGGTAATCTTGTTTTTATTGACCGTATAATGGATCAGTACAAGTATATTGACATTTTAAAGCAAAATTTGAAATCTTCAGCACGAAAATTGAACCTTCATAACGATTTTAAATTCTACCAGGGCAATGACCCCAAGCACACTGATTTGTACCTTTGACTCTGGCTGCTGAATAACTGTCCTGAAATAATAAAAACCCCACCACAATCTCCAGACTTAAATCCCTTAGAGAATATTTGGCAAGAATTGGAATCAAGAATTCGCAAACACGCCATTTTTTCAAAACAATAATTAAAATCGGTGCTTCAAGAAGAATGGGGTAAAATCACTCCAGAAATCACAAAAAAATTAGTCAAATCCATCTCAAGAAGATTAAATCGTGTTTTAAAAGTAAAAGGAAATCCAACAAAATATTAAAATCTTTTAAAAAGTAAAATTTTTGGATAAATATTTGATGGAAAAGTAAGTATCCCATCACTTATGTGAGCCATTTTTTGCTCCGTTCTAAACAATTGTATTTTTATCAAATTAATATTTTAATATTTTGACAAAATGTATGTTATATAATAATTGTTACTAACTTTAAATATGAAACACAACCAAAAAAATTTTGTACATGTTTATTTATTTATTTTATTACAGTTTCCTTTTGTAAAGCACAAGTGTCCCATCACTTTTGTGAGACACTGTATATCATCTGTAAGGTATCGCCAGCGGCAATAATCATAATTCAAAATTAATTTTAAAAAATCCAGTAAAATGAAGAAAAAAAAAATAATAGAGATAAAATTAATTTCATTTAAAGGCTAATCTTTTGAACTTTTTAGATAATGTAAAAAAGATTTTTGGAGCGGTAATATATTTCCAAGTTATTTCGGATAAATGCTAAAATTTAAAGTAATTTTTAATTAAAATTTCGAAAAAATCTTTTTTTACTAAGTATCTATTACCCAGAAAAGTAACTATTTGCCAAATTTAAGTTGTCTAATACCTGCCGTATCCTTGTAAGAATGAAAGTTAATTTCACAGTTGTTAAAAATCCTTATATGGTAAAGAGAAGCGCATATTATTACTAGATTTGTCATAGGAAAAACTGCATACTTTATATAATCCTTAGGAAAAATTTAAGCTGTGTATGGCCTGCATATTTTGCGATATTATCCAATGACATTAAATAATAAACACAGTTCTTAATTTTTGGATATATCTTATCTTTTGAATAATACAATGAAATTAATGTTCACGGAAATTATATTGTTTAGATAATAGAAGACGAATTAAACTCAGAATGTAAGCTAAATAAATCTCTGGTTTGACCGTCTTCTACTGTCAGTTTTATTACTTTTCAATAGATGGCGACACTATCGCCATTTTTTATACAATTCTTGTAAAAGCAATTTATTTTCCAAGGAAAACACACGAATCTCTTTGAGTGGGATATATATTTAAATATTATATATAATAAGTGTTATTTCCGATAACTTTATTAAAACGGTGTAATTGCCCTTCATTATTTAATTAAAAAATGAACTAATACTTATATTTCGGAAAGAGAATAAGAATAATAGGAATCCAATGGCGTAACCAAGGTAAATTTTACCTGGCGCATAATTTTTCGTCCTTATTGTTATCAATGGTTTACCAAAGCTAAATCTAGCGTCCCCACAAATAAATTTTTAACACATCTCGTCCGATTTAACTTTAAAGTGTGGCAAAAATGCACAAAGCTTTTTCTTCGTAAGAATTCTTTATATATTATAATAATTATTCAACAAAATTAGGCAATTATATTCTGCGCATAATGAAAAATTTTAATTGGAGTCTTCTTCTTCTTTTTTTTTTTGAAAATTGGAACAAGTAGCAAAAAATAAGATCTCTATCCTTCTGATCACTAGAACTATATAATTTGCATGCCTTCATTCACATAACGTTTCTATTTTTGTTTTATTTTTCATTGTAAATGATTTGGACCAACTGAATATGCTACTGTAATTTCACTAAGTATGAGTTTTTCAATTGTGCTAATGGAGACGTTTCGACATTCTGCAAATAAAAATATCACAAACATTGCTCACTTAAACCTTTGCATTCCGAAATGTGATTTCTGATGTACGGGATAGTTCACGGAGTCCTTGAACTTAAAGGTTCTTAACCTCCGGACATCTCTATTGATTTGGGAGAGTGGCTTTACAATACAACCACGAAGCAAAGATAAAAGTATCCTCTAACATTTAAGAGTGCCTGATATGAATAATATGGTAAAAATAATTGCAAAGAGAAAAGGATTTTGATTTTTAGCGTAATAATACTATCGACAAAATTCAAAATCAGCCGTAGGTTAGATACAGACCAAACGTCTTGGTCTTCTGATGATTTATGTCACAAGTTTCGATTTCTTTACATTCTAAAATACGATTTCCTAGATTAGAGCATACTCACAGTTTTATACTGTTCGATATAGGAAAGAATAGTAAAAATACAAAATAAATAAATAAATAAAAACACCCTCTATTAGTACTGAGATGGATTCGAATCGTAATGTACACATTTTCATCTAATCAAGGGAAATGAGATCTTCACGGAATGCAGAAGAGATAAAAGAAATGCATTAAGACATCTGTTCGACATGATTACAGTACAACTTGTATGGTACATCTGTCCAGTGATGTCTTTTGTTTATTTATTCACTACTTCGATTTCGATGTTTTATTCTAAAGAGCAGATGCTAAAGTCGAACTTCAAGCTTTTAGACTATACGCGCCACATCTGGAGGGAAAAAAATCGTCTGCTTTAGAACACGATTGTGCAGCCGATTATTACAGAATAGAGCCGAAAAATAAAGGAAAATTCGGGCAACAAAAATATGAGGAAATAGAGGTTTTGCATTTGTTGAATTCAAATCTCTACGATATGCATCTGAAACCAGAATTATCTGGAAATATTTAAAGTGTTTTAATAAAATAGGTTCCTGAAGCCGATAAAGAGAATTTGAAAGAGGTAAGAATTTTAATTAGTTAATTTTAAATTATCATTAAATAATACTATCCCTTTTGAGAAAGGCGAATTTTACAGCTTAAGTCGATAATTCGAATTCTGGAATGTTATAAATTACTTTATCATTTTATCAGATACTTGAATTCAAATAAGCATGATTTGATGCATTTTAAAATTTTAGATTATAGATACTTAGAATTCCTCATCCCGAGGTTTAACAACAAATAATTTAATGATAGAATATCAGATTAACAAAATTTATGTTATTTTATCCCTCAAAATAAATAATATAAAAAAATAGAAATTCTATCATTAATAAAATATTAGAGCTCCAGTATATGTTTACGTTCAATGGTCAAACTATTATTAAAGCAAAAATAATTATATATTCATAATATAGGAATGTTAATTATTGGGCAAATTATTTATATTAGGTACCCCTTAATAATAATTTTTAATGTAATATTTCTTTGGATTTCTTTTTATTCGTTACATTTAGTGATAAAAATTAAATGTTTTTATTTGTAAGTAAGAAATCATTAACTAATAATGATGTTTGATTTTTCCAAGAATTTTTAATCTTTGGAAATTTTTCTAACGTAAATTTCCCAAAATGTAACGTAAATTTCCAACTGGCAATACTACTAAAAGAATTTTAAAAAATGGTTTAGGAACGGTTTATGTTTGTAATTAGAATAGAAGTTTGAAGACATCATTAATCGGGCCCACGCTCCTTTCTGTTGTTGGCATGGAGAAGTTTGGATAATTTTCAATATCCTATTTGTTTAAAATTCAATTTTTTAAAGATCGGACAAAATAATTAAATGCTGTTATATTATTTGTAAGTAAAAATAATCCTTAACTAATAATAAAAATTAATTTTTCCAGAAATAATTACTTTAGTTATTTTTTCGATGATATGTATATAAAAAAATAATGAGAAACAAATGCTTATTTCTAATGATTTAGAAATTAAAGAGTCGGCCATGATTTAAATTGATATGCTCTATACCGGAATTTCGGAATTTTTACCACCCAAAATCCGAATTTACAGTTTTTTGAAATGTCGATTCATCTTCTCAAAGTTGGCTTAGAATAAATATCATCTTTCAATATTACATAAAATCTTTATGCTATATAAATTTCAAGCAAGAAGTCAAAATTCTTAATATATTATTTATGTTATGTACTTATACTTTTATACTTAATTTTATTGCTGAATACGGTAACCCTATATAACATAAGAGATTCTGTTGAGTAGAAAAGATATTTTAAAAGAGCAAGCACTTTTTTAAATCGAGAAAACGCCTACTGTTGTCTTGGCATATAATTTAAACTGATTAGTGATTTTTTATACAAATTTACAAAACCTTTTTTGCAAATTTAAGTTGATTCAAATCATGGCTATGGTTGAAATTTACCGAATAAAGCGACTACGATTTGGGGGAAAGTGTCAGATAATAAAAGAGATAAAACTGGTTTTCTGCCATAATCTTTATTCTCTCGAAACGGGGGGGGGGAATCCCTTCATTTTTGTTAGAATAGCAACTTTCTCGGGTATTCACAATTAGCAGGTAAGGCAGTTAGTTCTATGTCTGACAGCAAAACATTCTTAGAAACTGTAATCCATTTTAACTGTAACCAAAAGTTACAGAGCTTATGGCTTAACGGAAATGTTTACTTACTGAAATAATTAAACAAAAAAATATAATATTAATTCTTTACGATTTTTCAACTCAGAACCATTTCAAAATAGAATTAAGCAAGATAGTTTTCCTTCCTCCCATGATAGTTTAAATGATTAATTTTAGTGATTACATTATATAAAAAAGTATTTTACAGTATATTTATTAAATAAATAAATACAATAATATACTTATTATTTAAATTCATAAAACAAGGCATATGTAAGCATTCGGTATTTAATACAACATTTTTTTAAAAACAAAAATATTCATAAATACTACTACATTTACAACTATTAAATTTATCAAACATGTTGTAGTAATAACTTCGAAGTCCGAATTTCAAAATTTAATGAATAAAATTTTTTATTTAATGTTTCGAGTTGTTTTTGAGGATTTTTCGCCTTATTTGCCTGTAATTTCATGTCGGCAAATAAATCAGAACAGATCAGAATATTATATAGAAAATAACAAAAAGAGATCGTTCTTAAGAAACTGTTACATATTGCTAATGTAGTTAACTGCATTTTAAGAATTTAAAAAAAAAATCAGTTTTTTCCTGTAAAATTTTGAAAATTAAAACATAAATTTCTATACTTAACATTCTAATTCAGTTATATTTTTCAAACTGTTCAAGATGATTACTTGAATATTTCCCTCTACATTAAAACAAGAACTGACAAAACACTTTTATTGATTAATTATTAATTAAATGTTTTCCTGGTGAGTTCATCGATCTGCTTTCGTAGACAGAAAGTTTGTTTCTAGACTGATTTGGCAAGATGCCAAATTAGGAAAGCAAGAATCTTGAAATTTATTTCATATCACTGTTCTATTTTTTAATATTCGTTTTTATTTTTCGTTATTTGTTTTAATTATTATCGTCAGCATTTCGCCAGATGCAAACGATAAAAATTAATGTGCAAAATTTAATAATATTTTTTTGTATTTCTTTTTCATAGTTTTATTTTAGATTATTGCGGTTTTGATTCCGCTGGCATTTATTATGTCATGGCCAACAACGTGCAATAAGCAAGAAAACTATTTATTATACAATTTATTTTTAATAATATTGATTACATCAGACTTTGACTGATTACATTGTTTATCTCTTTCTTTTTATCATGCCTTCGTGTTCAATCATTCAGTTTCAATTTTTATCGTCTGCTGTTCATCAAACTATATCATTGGCACGAAGAAAAATAAACGTTCAAAACCAGCGTTACATTTTTTGTAATGTCTTAATTGCTGTATTTTAAATAATTGTGGTTTAGATTTCGTTGACATTCATCGCGTGACAAAAAAAAGAGGGGGTTGAATTAGTTTGTAATATAAGATATATGCATATGTTTATGAAATAATACAAAGCTGATGGCAAAAATTTTAAATTATATATATATATATATATTTGGGGGTTCTAAATTAAAATAAATCCCCTGAAATAAATTTTTCTATAACCTTTCTATAAATTTTTCTTCCTGAACTCAATTATCCCATTGTACAAAATGGGCCTGTCTGACAGTGACAGTAATAAGAATTTGAAATCTTTATATTTATAACATACTAACAATCTTTGCCAACTTTCTGGTTTACCAGGAATACTAGTTTTATTTCATTTCCATTAAATCCTGTATGCACAACTTTTATGCTCATAATCACCTCAAAATTATATTTTTAAGTATCAAATTGTCATAGATGTAATAGAGCTGTGTTATTTTAGTAACTTTACATTTGTTCTAATTTTTGTGTAAATAACCATCCTAATACAGCCAAGTTCCATGACATTATAAAGCCATTAAAAACATATTTGTCCCAGTAATTAATCTTGTAATTGCTTGTTGCCTTTTGCAAAATTGGAACTTCATTTTCTTCGTTCTTATATAAACTGTGAATGTAATTAAAAGAGCCTTTCCTTCAGTTTCAACCAGAGAAAAAAAATCACATGATTAAATTTTTAATAAATTAATAAAAAATGTAAATTTCAGTGAAATAATAAAATAAAACATTTGAAAAAATTTTTAGAAATTTTAAAAAGCCATACGACAAGTAAATTTTTTTTAATTGGTTCTTTAAAAAAACCATTCTTGTCCTATAATATTTTCGGAAGTTATCAAGGAAAAACATTAAGAGAAGGTTAATACCTTCTCTTAATTTTTAATTAATTGAAATTTTTTAAAAATCTCCCAGGTTTAAACATTTTTAACTTCCAAATTCTATTAATACCAAATTTGGTAGGTCTAAATTAAACGGTTCTGCCTATGAAGCACCAAGACATACATATAAAGACACGCATTATCCTTAATTAGTAGTAGAAATGGAGGTTGTATTAGTTGAAATGCAAATTTTTTTTTTAAATAGTACTTATATTCGAAATTTATATGTATATTCATTTAAATTTAATCATTATAAATCTTTTTTTTTCTCTAACTTTATGTCTTACTCTTTTCTTAAATTTATAACTCATAATTTTTGATAGCTTCCATAATAGTCTTCCATGATATTTAAAAAAAAAAAAAAAAAGAATATAAGCGTTCTTAGGTAATCTATTAAAAAAAAGAAGGAAACAAAATATTAAGCTTTTTTTCCTTCCTCGTTCAAAACATTTTATTCAAAAGAAGGAAAGAGCACTTGCGTCATAAATCTTTTTGATATTTACGCGAAGATAATAGTGTAGAAATGGGTTTCGAATCGAAGCACCACAAAGGATCGGAGCTCATAAAATCCGCCTTCATGACGTTGACGCAGTTGAGTTTTTCCACCAATCAATATCTGCTTACGTCATTCGCTTTGCCGACGTCATTCTTCCAAAGAGAAATTTTGATTTCATACTCTTGGTCGATAGCATGGAACTTTAATGTACCAACCAACATTTGCAATTCTGAAATAGAGTAACAAAAATACTAACAGAAGAGTGGATATTTTTTTCCCTGCTTATTAAAGAAGGAAAAGACGTAAAAAACATAGAAAAGGAAATCATTAGATTGTTTTAATCTTTCCATGCTGCGTACTTTCAGACTAGTTATATTTACAGAAAATTTGTTGATTCGTAGAAAAGGAATTGTTAAATATAATAGATTAAATTTTATTTACTGTGTGCCAGAAATATTTTTTCCCAAATTTAAATAAAATATAAGGAATCTACCTAAAAAAATAACAGATATTACGCAATTATGCTAAGTAACCCTAAAGGTCGTGGTTTATTTTGTATTGCAAGCTGGTATAAAAGTGAGACCGCTTTATTTTATTTTAGAAATTTGATTTAAAAGTTATGTACAGTCATTCAACGGTCGACTTTCCTGCATACTTATATAATTAAGCAGGTTGTGAATTTATATTTCACGTTGTAAAGCGGGGAAAAAAACAACTCAGTTTTAAATCTTTTTTCGTTAGCTAATTAGGTCAAAAATTTAATCTACATTTTTGTTGTAAGAATCACATATCGAATTTTATTAATGTAGTTATGCCTTAGCTTTCGAATACATACAAACAGTTAGGTGAACAGATATCGTTCAAACTTTCAAAAAGATGAAGTGCTTTTATGATTAAAAAAAGTACATGCCGAATTTCATCCAATTGGCTTGTTGCGTCCTTTGATTTATCTATATGCGAAATTAAACATTCCTTTTGCGGATTTAACTGCGAATTCGAGATTAATTTTTATGTAAGGACAGGATACCAGTTTCTTCTTGTATCTGCATCGTTTTTCAACTATGTACCCACAGACCCCGTGAAAAACAAATTTCGAAAAATAATAACGGATGAGCCAGTCGGTCGATAAAGATAGCTAATTTTTATTATTCATTGAATTGTTGATAATTAACTTCCTAACTTTCTAAATCATTTTTTGTATTCTTAATGTTCAAACGATGAGCCATGAATTCAGTGAGATAGATGGGTAGACAGATACCATAGAATGCAATCTACCCCCCCCCCCCAGAAATTGGAATCGAAAAATGCATGTTGCGGGCCAAAAAGGGATTGGAACAAGGGGGCAGGCTGTGTATCGACCCGAAAAGACATTTAGTCCTTCGTCTGGAGTGTCGATCAATGCTGCGCCCCAGAAACAAAGGGACGATGCACCAAACACTCTTAAAAATTATATTCCGACAATGACACGATGCTTTATTCTAGTTTTACTATCCTCCCCCCCCCCTCCCCCTCACATGCGAAGTGCACAGAGAAAAGGCTTTGTGATCATCAAAAAGTTAGAGCTCCTGACTTTGAGAATCTCCACGTTTTAGACATCCAGGAATCGGGGGGAGGGGGGGGGGCAGGGATTGTGGACGCAATAATTTGGAAATGAAACGAATTCGGTGGACGAAATATAGTATGCGGTTTCCAAACAACAATTATACAACGGAAGACGGATTCCATTTGAAGTCTCTTTAAATGTGAAGCCATTTGCTTAATAATGCATTAGCAGGCGATGCAATTAGCAGGAGTGATGAGAATTGTCTTATGGTTTTATTGATAAAATTGTGGATTTTCGAATTTCGACTCTAATCTGTTAATGGATTGACTCTCTACTGATCAAAAATATATTAGGCCAGTTAGCAAAGGAATTTTACTCCAAATTGTATATCTTTGTTTAACTTTGGGCTAGATACGCCAGTTAGTAGATTCTCTCTATACACGTGTATCTGAATATGAAATATTAAGAAAAAACTTGGTATAAACGAGATTTCATTACTGTAAGGTCACTAAAATAATAAGCTTGTATTAAATTTTAAACCCAATTGATCAGAAGAAAGTGGTTCAAAATATATATTTGGCATCTTCGAGTATACTTCGTAGCTTCACATAAAACGCGTCATAAAATGTATGTTTAAAAGTTGATGAGAGAACACTTTATTTACTAGATTAATAAAAAAGAGGGCTAAAGTGTATGCATTACTTGTTTTTCATTAATACTCAGAATGTGTGTAATTAAAGTTTGTCTATTCAAAGATGTCTACTGCCATACTTATTTATCATCTGTTGCACATTAAATCCGTCATGACAAACGTCCTCCCGCTGGTGTGGTGTGACGTGGAGAGGGGGGTGCCAACTCAGATGTCGTCCTCGTCATCTGACCACAGTTTAAAATGACGAGGTCCGTCCCAAAATAGCCCTCGCGTTGCTTTACAACGGGACGTTAATATAACTAAACTAAACTTATTTATCGACCATTTATGAAATTTAAATAAGTTGATTTCATGAAGAAATGGGAAATACATTTGAGAAGAAAAAATAATTATTGACATTTCTATAGCCTACGAGCCCGAAATTTACTACCTTATTCTCAATTAAAGGTGTTATTCGTTTTTGCATGAATAAATTTTTGATCGAAACCACGAACTTCCTAATTGCTCGCCATATGAAAATTGAATACTTCATAGTATAGTAGAGAGAACCTGTAGTTGTATATCATCTGCCGGTACTATGAAAATATGGTCTTCAGGTGATTTTTTAGCGATTAATCGTTGACATGCCGTTAATACTCAAGTATCAGAAAGTAGAATATGTATTCCTTTTTCCTATTGATTGATACTCAAACTTGGAAAAATTAAATTGCAATAAAAAATTTATTATTTAAATCACTGCTCTTTTGAATTATCGCATTTGCATGCGTACGAAAGCACAGACCACCAGACAGTCAATCCCTTGATAAGTTTAGTTTCAATATTGACATGAATTTACATTACAGATGCCAAAACTGTGTATCAGATTTCATTTGCTTAGATCTTTATCTTGTTCAGCTGTACTCTGAAAACCGGACTTACAGATTTCATTAGAAATTGGTGGATACTTACGAAACAACAAAATGATATGGTTTTAAATCCACATATATAAAATTGTATCTTTCTAGCTCAAATATTGGAGTCTTAATTTTCTGTATCAAAAGTTCATGAGTTCGATATTCGATTTTATTAAAGATTCCTGTTTTTTCTTGGACATTTAATGTTGTTACATTAGTATGGTGTAGAGGTTTAGAAAAGAGAGTGCTGCCTTAGATCATAAGCAACATCATGAAATTTTTCAACAAATTTTTTTCTCGTATATCTTCAGAAAGGATTGTTAGCCAAACTAAATTTTAAAGTATAGTTTCGGAATGTGCTACTTTAACCTGTTATACCTTATATTCGATTCGTTTTACATTGGAGCATTTCATCATACCCAGTCAATAGGTTAAAATTAACCTCTATAAGTTCAAATTATTTTTTTAATTACTGAACCAGCTGATGTAATGGATTTTCGATTCAGATATACTCACTTAATGCGCCAATTTTTATATTTATTATCATAGCATACTAAAGAGAAACAAATATGCATTTCAGATTATTTCGTTTTGGAAAGGACTGAAAAAACATATTTATGTCGATCCCCAATCTTTTATCAAGACAAAACTAAATTTCATTTATAGGGTGTTGTTATATTTACCAGCATATACTTTTATTTACTTCGGTATTCGAAGTGTTTTACGATTTCCGGTCGATTATTTTTAATAGAAAGGTGATCTTTTCTCCTGTTGTTTCCAAGTTGAATAGATTTGGAATAATAGTAAAATCTATTATTCCAAATAATTTAAAAAATTGATACCAGTTTATTAAAAAATTGATATCATTGAAACCAGTTGCTTCCGATCTACAATTTGTCTTCTAATTTTAATAAATTCTTTTAAAATATTTTAAGTTTATTTTAAAACAATATTTTTTTTTTATTATTTAGATTCAAAAACGTTACGACGATCTATATCTATAAAACTCTAACGTATACGTGCCACAAAAGTCTCTCTTATTACTTATTATTTAATGGCAACAGTAAAATGTAAACAAATCACTAAAAGAACATTTCAAATTACTTTAATGAATGTTCTTCAGCTGCATTAAATTCAATGCTTTACTAATTAATAAAGCTGCAAGTTACTATTAGAAATTAAATTAATCCATTAAATCAGAGGAAACAAGTTGTGAAATAAATATATGGGCGAAAGTTTAACAAGCGTCAAAATAGGTTTAATCGTCGCCAGTTGCATAATCACTATGACTTAACTCTTCAATATTAATTGTTTAAAAAAATCCATAATCTGGACAAATAAGCTAGTCTCCAAAAGCTGCTAATATATAATATATTTTTTGTGCCCATTATAGCGATCATATAATTAAGAGAAAAAAATTAAAATGGACGAATCAATCCTAAAACATCAACATCTTGCAGCGTTTCCGATTATAGGTTCGAATATCCTTTAATTTTTTTCTTTAAGACCTAGATCTCATTTTGAACCTCCAGTCAAACAGACTCTTTTCAGCAAAGATAATCAATACAGATAAGGCCAACATAGGTAGATAATAATGTATTGCTAATAATATTGATACGCATATTTTTCCTTTTCTGTCATTTAATATTATATGCAAAATGGAAGAATAAACAAAAAGCTTTTTTTTAAGTCGCGGGTTAATTGCTCAGAAACTCTTCTCTTTCTCGCGCCTAAAATTAAATATGAGAAGCCGCGACACAAATTAACTGAAGCACTCTACTCTTCGACTGCGCCTTTCACCAATGGTGATATCGATTTTGAAACAGATGGTGGGCTCAAGGGATAGAAATTTTCATTGTGTTCGAGAAAATTAGAATAACCCAAGGAACCCCCAAAAAGTCAGTGTCGAAAGAATCTGATAAATTGCGGACTTTTCCAATCAAAAGAAAGCACCTGCGTGGCACTTCAGAAAGAAAGTGCAGATGTTTCTGATAAACGCAGCACGCCAGCAAATAAACAACTGCATGTAAAGTACACAACACGTGCCGCACTTAAATGGGGCGTTATTTATACTCGCTGGAACGCATTTCATTTTATAAGCATGCGCGTCACGAAAAATTTCATTTTTTTTTTTTTTTTTTTACATTCACAGAAACCTTGCAGTCTTTCAGTGGCATATTGACAGCGGAGAAAGATGAAGAAATGCAAATCTCCCATAGATAATTACAAATATAGGAGAAACTATGGAAACAAAAAGTTACTTCGATGTCAATTTTTAAAGATGAAGTTAATAAAAGAACAATTCTATATTCCTATACTTGCTAAGTTACTGATGATGAGCAAGGGTGAAAAAATTCATATAACTAACCACATTCCACTTATCTTTGCTACCTTATTGTTGCCAGAAAATAGCAAAAAGAATGAAAAAACACACATCTAAATGGATATTTAATATCTTTGAACATAAAATAAATATTAAGCTTCTCGATATTAGTTGTTATTTAATTTTTTACATTCAGAACACACAAGGATTTGCCTGCAAAATCAAAACTTCAGTAACAGAAAATAAAACTATGAGAGTTAAGAAGCGAAATGAAGTTATGAGAGTTAAGAAGCAAATGAAAGCAAAATGAATAATATTCATTTTGCAAGTTTAATTTTCTTCCTAACAATAATATACATTGTCTGGCGAACTGCAGACGATAAAAATCGAAACATAATTAAAAATGAAGACGCAAGATAAAGAAAAAAAGAAAACAAAAACGGAAATTAAATTGGAAATTTTGTTCCAAACGATATCATTAGAAGTTAAATTATATAAAAGTAATTCTCATTATTCTTGATTTCATAATTTCTTTCTTTCTAAATCAGTAAAATTTCTCCCGATTGAGTCGCATTTTGCATTACGGGTCAGTAAAGAAAATATTTGAACTGTACAGGAAAATAAAGAATTAATAATTAACGAAACAAGATACATTAAACATTTTTGTTTTAAACTAGAGAGATATGTTCGAATAAGGACATCAAAATTTAAAAAAAGGTAATGGAATTAAAATGTCAAATGTTTTACTTCTTAAAATTTTCAGGAAAATTTTAAAGAAAGTTATTTAAAAAAATTTTTAAAACTCAGTAAATTAGATGAGAGTGTTAAAACAAACTGCTTTAAAACGACCATTGTTGTTTTATTTAAAATATTATTAAAAGTAATACCGTGGGCAAATAATGGTTTTTCCCCATTATTTGCCCATTATTGCACCACAAGATCTTTACTTATAATAAAGACGAGTGTGTGTTGGCACCGTACAGGTTTGACCTAGAACTATCAAACTTGGCACACATACTATATGCACCTCCGAACTATTTTCTTGATATTTTAACTATAATTTTAATTAAAAATTAACATTTTCGTGTTTTTTTTTTTTTTTTTTTTTTTTTTTTTTTGCAATAACTTTTGAAAATATTACAGTACAAAAATTATTTTTACATCACCTTAAAATTTAAAAAAAAAAGTTCAATGGTCTCGTTTTTTTGCTGCATAAAATTCTTTCTATATTCAATAAGTTTAAAAAATATTTTAAGTATAATTTCCAACAGGAATCGTATATCACAAACGAACAAATATTAAATATATCACAAAGGATACAAAAAAAAAACAACCTTAAGAATTCCAGAAGACCAAAGTTGTTGATAAAATCACTATTAAAGTTGGAATTTTTCGCACTTTTGTTGTTCCATCTAAACTATTATTCTGTTCTTAATACAAACAATTATAGGTGAAGTATAATTCAAGAAAGCATTTATTTAAATCTGGGAAGAATCTGTAAAAAATTTAAATTTGTATTTAAAATGCCATTAATATAAAAACAAAATACCATATTTTATGTTTTTTTAAATTAGAAATAAGATTACATTTGAATGGCTTTTATAAATTTTGTGGGAGCTGACAAAAATAAGAATACAAAATTAAAAGAAGGGCGTTAAGCTTATAAATATGAATTAAGTCCATCTACTAAGATTTGAAAGCAAGCTTACAAATACCTTACAGAAGGACCCATTACGATAAAATTACATAATATGTTCAATGAAAAATTTGAGGGGTCAGAATTAATAATTCTGACGAATTAGTTGATCGCCGACGGTGGCTAATATTACATAAAACCTTTTCTACATTAAATTTTAAAATTCTGGCTGGATGATATATTTAGTGTCTTCATAGCAGTTCAGTGAAATTACGGTAAGTGATTGCAGTGTACAATTTGCTTGAATATAGCAGATACAGGTGTATGTACAAATACTTCCTCTTAAAAGTATAGTTTCATTTGGTGGCAACGATTTGTTGGGAAAGAGATATTTTACATTAGATTAAATAGAGATTAGATAGTAAACTCATTCGTTTTCACTTTTTTCTGTATAAAAGATGCAAAGAAGTTGTCAATAGAATTCGACCTTCAGATTTTGATAAATCTCGAGGTTTTAGATTGATATTTGGAGGATGGACAGAGGAGCACTTGAACTTTATAAGGCAAAAAGATGAGAAGTAAGGTACCAAAAACGCCATTTTTACTTTCTTGCATATGAAGTATTGCAATTGTCGAAAAATTCAAGCTCGAGATTTTACCAATTTTCCATGTTTCAGACTTCCCTTAATTCAATATATATATATATGTATATATAAATAAATAAATAAATATATATCTTTAATCCTGTCGGCTAAATATTATGTAACATATTTTTGGTTGAAGCAGAGTGCAGGTTTGAAGACATAGACGAGACGTTGTATTTTTATTTTCGTTTTATCCTCTCTCTTCTCTCCCGGGTGACAAACATGATTATTTACAAGAAGGCACAAAAGCAGAAGGCAAAAAGGACCGAACAAATGATCACTCGCCTTATATAACATAGGATTTCCGGCCACGCGCCAATGTGGTGACCTTTGACACCTTTTCAAGGGCACAGAAGATATTACTTTCATTTGATACGTAGTACTGATGGCGCATTATTTTTACAAAGGGATTAATTAAACCGAAAGTGGAATTGGATCACGAAATAAGAGAATATTTTAGAATGAAGTTACTATGGGCCAAATTAAGATAAAGTTTCGGAAATTAATTTGGATTAAATTAAGAGTTTAATATATATATATATATATATATATATATATATATATATATATATATATATATATATATATATATATATTGGTATTATAGGTATTATATCTGTCTATGAACATGATAGATGTGTGGGATTTTGTATATGGAATTATGACCAAATTTGTAGATTTATGTAAAATTTTGAGCGAAATATATTTACAGGAAATCCATCTATTTAGCTGTTCGAATCCAAGTAAACTCGATAGCTACAAAAGGAAAAAAAAAATCAGTATAGTTAAGATTTGGTACACAAATTTAGCATCTAAAATATAGATATCAAATTTCTAAACGAATCTGCTTAATATTGACTGTCTATCGGTTTGTACTTTCATATGAAAGCAAGCACAATGATTTAAATCAATGAAATTCGGTTTGGTATCTTGAGACTACAACTCTAGTTCCGTATCAAATGTTAGTGTCAATGAACCTCCAAAAAAAAAAGGCATCCAAAATACATATTTTTGGGCCAGATTCAGTAAAAATGCTATATCCACACCAATAATCTATATTTCGCAACGATCGCTCACCAATGCCATGTAAAGTACTCGAGGCCTTATCAGCGCTCTTATTTATTCGGAATTATTCTGAAGAAGGGAGTTTTTATTGGTATGTGCGAAAATTTCGGGGAGATTACTTCTGATGGTTAAAGTCATATCTATCTATTTGACGAACATAAAAGGAGCATTTTAGAAAGATAAAATTCGCTATACAAAAAAAAAAAAAAGAAATTTTAAAAATTGTTGAATTAAAATTACGATGTGCATTAACATATTGGCAGCTAGTTGGTCTGTCTACTTATACGCACAAAAACGAAAAGACAAGACATCAACGCGCGTGCCTTAACAGAACAGCATCTCATCTTCTTATAATTACAATCACGGAGCATTATGGATGCGTACCTAATTAGGTATCGCTACCTATTATCCAAAAGAGAAGATAGAGTAATGCAGCTTCTACAATATATGTTATTTTTACATCCGTTAGTGAGTGGGCTACCTAATTTGTCATCTGTCCAAGTATTCAAAACACATCTAGTAAAGCAAATGGCATTTGGTAATCAGGATTAACACCAAAATCATAAATTTTTATCATGCTTTGCATCTGAATTGTTAAAGGAAATAAGTTCAAAATGTGCATTCGATTCTCTTTGTTACATCAGAAAGTTAAACACCAAGCTTACCGTATTGAGTAAGCCAATGCTAAAATTGTTTATTTATTTTTGATAGTTTTTGATGTGACTTTCAATTTGCAAAACTAACAGAATCTCAAATGTTCTGTTTAACTAGTTAACTGTTTCGACCTCTTCGGAGAATGCGTATCTAAATTGTAAGCACACACACACACACACACACACACACACACACACACACACACACACACACACACACACACACACATATGTAATGATATTTTAAACTCTTAATTTAATCCAAATTAATTTCCAAAGATTTAGCTTAATTTAGCCCATAGTAATTTCATTCTCTTATTTCTTGATCCAATTCCACTTTCGGTTTAATTAATTCAACTGAAACTGTCTAAAAACTACTGCGCCATCAATCTACGTATCAAATGAAAGTGATCCCTTCAGTGTCCTTGCCAAGGTATCAAAGGTCACCACGTGTATTGAATTGGCGCGTGGCCGGAAATCCTATGTTATATAAGACTAGTGATCATTTGCGTTATTATGTTATATAAGACTAGTGACCTTTTCGCGCTCTTCTTTCTTACTTCTGCTTTTGTGCCGCGCTGCGCCTGCTTGTAAATAAATTCCTTTTTCCGAAATGGATATTAAAGAGAATTAAAAATCCAAAATGTTTCTTCACTGTTTCGAACCTACATTCTGCTTCAACCAAAAATAATGTTTATATATATATATATATATAAACATAATAATAAAACAATTACTATTTAAATATAATAATTGTCACTGCACAGACTCATCATTACGCAAAATATTGTACTTTTTCCATGATGATTATTCTCCTCAAAAACAGTTAAACGCTTAAACAGAAATTTTGAAAGAGAAACCGGAAAGTGCTTTCTTCCTTTATCTTTATTCGAAGAAGAGTTTTTTTTTTTTTTTTTTCCTTCTCTTGAAATACCCTTTGTATTTTTACCTTTGTCTGTTTTCTCTCATTAAAAATCCAATCAACATTCATACCTTGAAACAACCTACATATAAATAAAACTATCTACAGAGTAATTAAAAATACCATTAATAAGCAACGTGAGCGGAGTGAAAACTGGAAATTCAATAGTTAAAAGCCCATTCATTTTATGAGAACTGAAAACAGAATTAAAAAATAAATTAATTAACCCTGGTTATACAGCGTCTGGACCACCCATTAAGAAAAGATTAGTGGAATATCAATAGTAATCCTTTGCAAAAGATAAAGCAAACGAATACAAATTTTCCTAACTGAAGCGTTAGGTATACTCCCAATTTCCGCTGTCCAAGTACTTTGCCCTAAATAGCCTACTACCTGTTCGATTTCGATTGGTTGCGAGATGACCGCCCCTTCCTCGGTGAAGGAGACTGCATCCATTGACCTCCCTGACCCCATTCTACGGGATAGAGGAGGAGGACCTGAAATTGTCCAGCCTTGTTTCGTGTTGCCAATAAATGTCGTCCCTAATATTTTGGAAATTGGTTAAAGTAAGAAATTTTACTGAAGTCCTGCGTCAGAGAAAGTTGAACAATGTCACAGTAGTAAGGACAAATTGGATTAAAGGGGGAAAAAGCAGTACTAATTACTGCGGGTAAAGACACGGTATTTTCTGAACTTAAATCCAGGAAACTTTAGATTTGAAGGCGGGGGGGGGGAGACTATCCATGAAATACAATAAAATTCAGAAAAAAAAAATATATATATTCAAAATCAAGATATTTAAGCAATTTTTATACTGAAAATGCTGAAATCTGAGTCATTGATAATAAACAATGTTAAATGCAGAACTTATAACTTAAAAAAAAAAAAAAATTCCTCTCCGAAAGCTGGAAGGCAAAGGAAGATTCCATTACATTTAAGTTGTTATCTGGCAACATAAATTGTTGATGTTAGAAACAGTCAATATTATTCATTTTTCAGCCCCTAATTTCTAACATATTGCAGTTATCGAAAAATTTTACATACAAAAGTTGTTCATCTTAATAAGGCTAATTGAATTTATTTTTCTATCTACAATATTAAGAAAGCGACAGCTAAATGAAAATTTCATCCCCCCCCATTGCAATAGGTAGTCTTCCTATAGAAATCTACTTAAAAATTGTGACAATTAACTGCCATTATGAATTGAAATGGGGTAAGTTACGTACTGGATATCAGCCCTAATCGGGGCTCAAAAGTTAATTCTAAATTGGTGAAAATATTTATATTCTTCCAATTGGATATTAGAAGATATGGATTAAAAATTGCGGGTATAAAAAAAGAAAGAGCTTTGTTTAAAGTTGTTTGGATCAACAAATGGAATACTGCAAATGAAGTATAAATTTTTATATAGTCACCCCATGTAGTCGTATTTAGTGCAATAATCTCAAAATACTAATACTTTTAAAAATCCCTCTATTCAGTGATTAAAACTTAACGAGATATGAAGTATTGAATATCTCTATTTTAGGCAAGGCTGCCTCAAGGCAGATCGTTCATTTAATGAATTCGATTTCCAGGTAGTCGTTGAAGTGTACTATAGTCTGAGGAAATGACTTCCAGGCAGGCATGAAAAATATTGACTAAGTTGATATCTTCTGCGCCATGACAATTTTCAATATTTTCTGATCGAATAAAAATGTTCTATAAAAAAAGGAAAAAAAGATGTGTATGTGTGTGGGATGGGGAGGAGGTTTAGTTGAAATTGAAATATCATGTTTTGCTTTGAGTGGATGCTCTTAGTTAAATGCTCCATTTATTATAAATCTCCGCCTACCAATATTTTTCTTTTTTTAACAGAGATGTTTTCGTAATCAACATTTAGAATTCCCAGCAAAATTTCGATTCGGATGTGCATCAGAAATTAATTACGTTTTTTTCTGTCAAGGAATTAGAAAATAATTAATTCTGTACTTTAAATTTTCGTTTTTTTTCTTGTACTTCTTAATTACTTCTTTCGAATTAATTGAGAGATGTTACTTTTGTTTTTCAATTCATGCAATTCCAATTTTTTTCTTTATTTACCTGCCAATTATCCGTAAAAGCAGAGGTTTAATTTAAAAGAGGAGAAAAATTTTTAAACAGACACACAAAAAAATTGTTATTTAGAAAAAGAAAGATGGCATCCGTAATGATTTTGTTTTTTACCTTTGGAATTTTTCTCCTTTTCATACAGATTTCGCGAATTGATAGTTTGTTTTTATTTTTAGATGTATAAACAGCACTTTAAAGAATTTTTCTTTTTCTTTTTTTAAATTTAAACAATGAATTAAAGAACGCCTTTACAAACCAAAACAATTTCAGCTACAATGAATTCTTTGTTTTGAGAAATAACTTTAAAAACTTCATAATTTCTTGCTTAGTGAAATTTCGGATTATGGAATAGAGTCATATAACAGATGTTACAGTTCTTCAATCTATAGAATGGCTGTCCAACATTTTATTCCATGCCGTGCGGTATATCTTCCTGCAAAATGGCGCAATGAATTTTAAAATTAAATTGTTACGGCGCATTTGACATATGAAAAGTGATTATCAATTGATTCCAATATAGATACAAGATAATTATTGAAGGTAATCAGAAAGAAACGAATTCCCCAGATATTTATAATCGGAAGTAGCGAGGATTGGCTGGCTTGTTATTATGAAAAAAAAAAATTCTATTAACATACATTTGCTTCTCAATAGTAAAAATTTTTATGTTTGTGAAAAATTTTGGTTTAAACCTTTAATTAAAATATTTATTTATTTAACTATATTAAGTGAAGTCAATAATGTAACCCATTTTTAATTACTCATTAAATGAACAGGCATCTTTTTTTTGACATCTGGACCAAAGTGTAGCACAAGTCTTACGAATTTTACCATAAATCACATTTTCATCGAATGTCCATCTAAATTCATCTCGGTTTACACTTTTTTAAGCCATTGTATTTAACTTTACAAGACCTGGTGGATCAGAAATTCCATCCAAACATTTTTAAATTTTTAAAAACCATTGGATTTTATATTTGTATTTAGCACTTTTTAACATCTGTTCATGTTTGACATTTTACATCGATTCATTGTAACGCTTTTTTCGCATCAGCATTTCATTTAAATTCATTAACATTACAAAGTCTTGCACTTTTATCTTTACATTTTTATTTTGATATCTTTTCCTTTTATATCTTAACATGTGTGTTTTTATAGATTGCTCAATGGTTTTACCATCTGATTGGCGCAGCATTGCCAAACACGACTCTTGCGTCAAAAAAAAAAAAAAAAAAAAAAAAAAAAAACTAACAACCATTTAATCCTTTTTTAATTTGTTGTTACGAGAAAATGTAAATTCGTCCTTATAAACTTAATACGTTAGTCTGCCCAAAATGTAATTGTTTAACACGTCAACTCTCCAATCCTGCTATGATTACATTGATCATCCTTTACGTTGTTATACATGCCACTTGCCACATCACTTTGTCGATATTTCATCAGTGGTAAAGTGAACTAATAGATTGTATGTTTGGCAATTTTATATATTTTGAAAATAGAAGAGGAACAGGTTTGTGCGAAATATTAGATAAATTCATTATTACTCTTTTCATTAGCGAATGCAGGCAGTTTACGTTTCTATGCGGAGCATAGTAAGAGGCTCCACGTTTAGAAAAACGGTCAGTTTAGTTTCATATTTGAAGAAATTTTTAATCCAATCGATATTTTAAAGATTTATTTCATATTATCGTTTTATTTTAAGAATTTTATGAATATATGTATGTAATGATATCTTTTAATCTAATTTAAATCCTAAGTTTTATCTTAATTTAGCTCACATAAACTTCATTCTAAAATGCTCTCTAATTTTCTGATCTACTTCCTATTTTTTTATTTAATTAATTCTACATTCGCTCTGGAAAACTGACGACTTAAACATTTTTTCATGCTCCTAGTGAAGGGATTAAAAATCACTAATACTTAAAAATTCTTTTAAAGCTCCCTAAAATTCCCTTGCATAAGCTGACACGTGTAAGAGAAATCTCTATCAAAATCTCGGAGTAAATTCACTGAAGGGAAAAATTTCTGTCGCTTTTCTCTTGTGTCGCGATGTGGGCTGACACATCGCTTTTTCACTGTACAAATTATGACTTCCGTAGTTAAATAAATCGAAGTTAAATTTCAAAAGTTTCTTCTTCTCGTCCAAGCATCTGCTAAAATATGTTTACATGCATATATGTAAAATATCATGTGAAAAAATAGGCATTGAATTCTTTTAAGGTTCTTATTCTTCATAATTTTATCGAAATATTCCAATTTTGATCTTTTGTCAGGATTTCTTTGTCCGAGCAACTTCAAGCACGGTGTAGCTTCAATGTAATTTCTAAATTATTTGGTCATTAATTTTCTCAAATATTCAAAAATGCTGAGAAGGCAAATTCCTTTTTAAAAACTATATAAACTCAGATTCATTTCTCAGGTGTTCTTTTCCCTGCTTTTTTCCTTAGTATTCGGTTCTCTACTCTTATCAAGTCATGGCTCGAACAAAGAAATTCTGGTAAAAGATCAAAATTGGACGATTTCCTTAAAATTATGATGACTAAAGATCTTTAAAAAACTATGTGCTTGCTTCTTCGATTCGTGTTTTACACACACATACACGCATATGAATTTTAATTCATTTTTTATCCATGTTTGTAAGCAATATTAAGTAGATAGGAGCTCGGCGACTATAACTAAGTGAACATAACAGCACAGGATCTTGGCTGATTTATACTTAACAAGTGATAATTCTTATATTTTATAATTTGTACAAATTTATTCATTTGTAAAATAGATTAATACATTTTTTTAATCGACTTGTGTGCGGCCCTTCCCAAATATAGCAGTCTTAGGCAGCTACCTATTCAGCTTAGTTTAAAGTCTGCCCATGTTATTTTTATACATTTTATTATTTGTACAGATGTTTCATATCGATTCGAACATCTACTGAAGATAATCAAAAAAAAAAAAAAAAAAATGAACCCACTTCTACGACAATGGACAGTTAATCCTAATGCAATACGACATTCTGATAGCTCTATTTCCATATGATATGGTATAAAAATTGTAACAATACCTCTACAGTAACATTTTAGCAAAGCTAATCTAAAATAACATGGCACAAAATTTGTGATAAATATCTTATTTTTAATATTCTAACAGTTTAGTTAACACAACAAGATTCCAAATTGTGACAGCTCATATTAGTAATCTAATAATCTAGTTTAAATAATTCAATGCAAAAATGTTTATTTCGCCATAATACGGTGGGAAAACTTCGGATAATGGGTGGGACATATCTCTTATTGCAAAACATTATGACATTTCCCCCATAATATAGTTATAGCACACGGAAAGATTATTGAATATATGTATATTTTTTCTATATTTCAAAATTTGATTCTGTTGAGTTACATATTTTAGAAAGCAAGAAAAAGAATTTGTGTAAATGAACGAAAATGTTCAAGGATATTTAATAAAAATTAATTGTCCTTAATTTTAAATTAGAAGTTCCGTCACCATTGATATTTTCTACCTATTCTCAAGATTTCTTTTATTATTGCATCGGAAGTCAATAACCTTATGTACAGAATAAAACGCTTTGATATCACCTCTTCATTGTTTAAGAACATGTTATTGGAAGAGACTAACAACATATTCTCGGTGATTTTATCTTCAATAAAAGGAGATGATGAGATTATTCGTTTCTTTTTCACTCGATTAATTATCCATTTTTCTTGACTAATCGCGGACAGGCTAAGTTTTAACGCCACTTTTACTATGAAAAGCCTTTCTTTGATCTAGAAACTGAATTTTCCGGCTATATTATCTTTGTAAAATCTCTTATAAAGTTAAAGGCTCGTAAAATGCGATTTTATATCTCGAGGGTATCTGCAGACGATTCATACTTTTTATTTTTTTCGACCATAGAAATCGATCATAAATCATTCGATAAGAAGAAAGAAAGAAAGAAATAAAAGTGTTATGTGCCAAACGATTTTTAAACCTTAGAAATCATGTATAGTATATAAAGAATATCTCCTAAGCGATCATTTATTTTTTTCACATTTTTATAAAAGTAAACCATTTATCATTCTTTTTATAAAATGAAAGTTTTTCCACAAGTATATAATCATTATTGTGAAAAAATAGGGTTTTTTTTAAATATATATATAGTTAGGTTTAGAGATTATTCATTGAACAATGAAACTGTATTAATAGCATTATTCAGAATATTTCTGCTGTGATGATAGCCGCTTACAATATAAGGAAGGTAAATCCTACAATGTAAAATTACGGCATTTGCTGCTTATTTTTATATATTCCTTTTCAGAAAGTTAATAAATTATTCTTATTTATTCTTTAATTTATTAATTAATTAATTCTTATTCATTCTTTTTTTAACTATTCTTTATTAGTCTTATTTATTAATAAATTATTCTTATTTATTCTTTTTTAAATTAACCTTTATTATTCTTATTTATTAATAAATTATTCTTATTCGTAAGTTCAAAATCAGCATAAGGATGGAATGTGAATGTAAATAGTTCTGTATACATGGAATTAATAAAAATTTATTTCGGTTCAACATTTTCTCATTTTTTTAGCTTCTTAAATATCTGAAAATGCACATTATTTGATAATAGATGCCTTTGGCGACCAGCTGGTTCGCTAGGAGTAACGCCCTTTAAAATTTCAATTAAATATCTATGTTTCTTGATCTCTTAATAGCTTTTTCAGTAAAATATTTTTAAATTTAAAATTTCTGTAGTCACATATTTCATATTATTATAAAAGCCTTACGATAATTTGTTCATTTTTCTATTTATCTCTCTACTTTGCTGTCAGCTGAGGTAAGATTTAAATCTGAATTTGAAATGGAAAAAATAAAACCTCACCAAATACAAAAACATGTTTGCTGAAACTGAACTATTTTTTTAAATTTGTTATTTTTTAAAAACAATGACTACAGAAAATCGAATCTTTCAATTCTAATCTTATGTGTACCACAGAATATTATTTTAAAATATAATTTATGCAATATTTCACAAAAATATTCAACAACAATTTCTCTGGTTCACCATAAAATTCAGTTTTATCTTCAAAAAGATTTAAATGCAGTAAATAATATTTTATTTCAATCAAGAGATCAAAATGTTTATTATTAGTGCAGATGGTTTAGTATTGTCACGTCCTTGTTTGTCAGTAAGATTAATTAAATAAATAAATAAAAGATTATAAAATTAAAAGTCGTGTAACACCCAAGTTTAACTACATTGCACAATACTAATAAGATTGTATTTCGCTCAACTTTTATGCATACAATACGATTTAGATATACAATTTTGCAGCTTTGAGAAGAGAATCGAATATTCCTTCGTTCTTTTGAATTCAAAATCAAATAAAAATTAAAAATTTTAATGTCAACCAAATTATTATTTAACATGCCATGTTTTTGTGTCGAGTTTATTCGTATAAGAAGATTCGTCAAATCGATAAGTCTTTCACAAAATTTGATTTATATCAAAAATTCTATTTACAAAATTATACGCCTAATTTCACCTGCGCAGTTTATAGGGGTTTTTGTAATCATCGTGTTTAAATTTAAGCGGACATACATTCAAATGCTCTTATCGTGACGAGTTTTGCAAAAAATTTAAATAGAAGTTATAGTTTCGGTGAAAAGACAACATACGAAATTTCATTGTTCTTGCTTTTAATGTCTTTGAGCTATTGTGTTCACAGACAGCCAAATATATTTCTAAAAATGATCTAATCAATTTAGGATCTTTTATGGGAAACCCACAAAAATTTCCAAACTGTATTTTTTTATAAATCATTTTTTTTTTTTTTTTGTATACTTGAAAAAATAGCAAGTATCTATCTTCTTTTATATTTTATGTAGGTTTACGGAAATCAAAAGCAATATGATGACAAACGGCAACAAAAGAGTGTGTCTTTTGAATTTATATAATAATACCTGTGTTTAAACTAGTGGCAGTGGTTTCCCCCAAAATTTTCTCTCTTATTCCCCAGTAAAATTCTTGCCTTATGCCTCCTCCTCACAAAACTGAGAATATTCGAAAGGAACGAATGAGTCCTTCTATTTTTGTTCTCATATATGAGAGTTATGGGCTTCATAGTATAATAAATAAACTTATGTATTAATTGCATGTACCTGGCAAACAATAGATAGAAAGATCAACCAGTGATATGAATCTGGCGAACGACTTTTGAATAATGAATTTTTTTTTCTTTTCTTTTTTTGGTGATTAAAGGTTGGCATCGTTGGCGCAAGCACCAGATGATCGAATATATTCTTTGGGTGTCTTTTTTCCCACAAACTGAAACCAAAAATGGATGTAGAACTCCAATTGTAGTCAAAAGATCACATACTTAATTTCATTTATTTAAGTCATTGAGAAGCATGAAACTATACCGGCCGCCAGAGGGTTAACCCCTTGATAGACTTACTTAAAATTTAATACGGATTTAACTTTTAGATGCTAATTTAGCGTACCAAATTTTATCTATCTCGCTCCTTAATTTTTTAGTTATTTGCATTTGCACAAGCGGATTAACAGATTTGACTGGAATGAGTTTTGTCCAAAATTTATCAGAAATCTACAATCACCATGTAAAGAACATATACAAAATTCCATTCATTTAGTTTAAAGCGTGTTTTTTTTTTTTTTTTTTTTTTTTTTTTTTTTTAGTTATGATGCTCACAGATAGACAGACGTAATTTTCCACGTTTTTTATTCTCATACTCACAAACAGACAGACAGAACTCTAAAATTGCTTGTTTCAGAATCGGCAAATTTAGAACGTAAAAATTCGTCAAAATTTCAAGTTCGATTTTTTTGACATTACATTTACAATACGTTTTATATGACAGTTACATTTCGTATAGCCGGCGTCCTGGCATAGGGGTAGCGAGTCTTCCCCGTGATCTGAGCGTCCTGGGTTCGAGTCCCGGTTCGGGCATGATTGTTCTATCTGTGAGATGTGCCCCCCTGTAGAAAGGGGCTGTGCAAGCGAATGAGTGATGCGTGAGTGGTAAAGTCGTACACTTGGGCCTAGTTGGCGCTACTATAAAAACAAGAGACGCTCCCCCACCGGCTTAAATCGCTGCCTTCGTAACGGCGGGCTTGTCCATGGCAAGTGCATAAGAAGCAACAACAACACATTTCGTATAAGCTGGCTGTTTATATTTCGTATAAAACAAAAGTAAAAACAATGGAGAAATAATACAAATAATAGAATGGAAAACGCATTTATCTGATTTAAAGTGAAAGTTTGTGCTCTGTTTAAAAAAAATCATAATTCTGAGAATAAAATTTATCGTTTCTGAATAGTATCTATTTCATTATCTATCAAGGTAAAGTAGATCAATAAACAAGGAACAAACAAAGATGTCCTTACAAAATTGCAATCTACCCTGATCTCATTCTTTTTTTCTAAGCAAATAATCCGGCAACACACTGATAATCTCCGTTTTGAAAGAATTTAAAAGGATTTGTTCCTATTTGCATACATCGAAGAAAGCAGCGATAAACAAAAGTGAGAGAATGGCATGTGCTGCAGCACGTTTTCGGATGATTCAAAGCTTGAAAAAAAAAAAATCAAACATCACTTTTTATCTCTTAAACAAGCGTTAACTAAATAGTGTCTCCTGATCCTAGATGATAAAAAAGACAATAAAAGAGCACCTGAAAAGTACTCACATAGATAATGACACTTTTTTTTTTCTTTCCCAAAACAGGCAGATAGATGGTTGGGTAAATATAAATTAAAAGAAAAAAAATTATCTTTTGTGTGTGTGTGTGACTCATATTCTAAATTTAGTGATAAGAAATGCAAGATGGGAATGACGAAGAACGGGAAAGCACATTTCATTAGTTTCAATAGTTACCTTCCAAAAAAAAAAAAAAATGTTAACGCTCGATTGCTGAAAATGACGAAAAAATTATGATAAAACTCTATGTTCTATAATAAGGCTGCCAAATCTTTATGGAAAAAAAAGAGAAGAATATACTTTAATCTTTTCAAATTTTACCAATTAAATCAGCAATACGAAAGAGCTTTGTTTAACGTTGTTTGGATCAGCAAATGGAATACTGGAAGCATTATGAAGTATAAATTTTTATATAGTCTCACCCCCCCCCCTCCATGTAGTCGTATTTAGTGAAATAATCTCAAAACACTAATACATATACTTTTAAAAATCCCTATATTCAGCGATTAAAACTTAACGAGTTACGAAGCATTGAATATCTCTATTTTAGGCAAGGCTGCCTCAAGGCAGATCATTCGTTTAATGATATCGATTTCCAGGTAGTCGTTGAAGTGTACTATAGTCTGAGGAAATGACTTCCAGGAAGGCATAAAAAATATTGACTAAGTTGATATCTTCTGCGCCATGACAATTTTCAATATTTTCTGATTGAATAAAAATTTTCTATAAAAAAAAGGAAAAAAGATGTGTATGTGTGTGGGATGGGGAGGAGGTTTAGTTGAAATTGAAATATCATGTTTTGCTTTGAGTGGATGCTCTTAGTGAAATGCTCCATTCATTATAAATTTCCGCCTACCAATATTTTTCTTTTTTTAAAAGAGATGTTTTCGTAATCAACATTTAGAATTCCCAGCAAAATTTCGATTCGGATGTGCATCAGAAATTAATTACGTTTTTTTCTGTCAAGGAATTAGGAAATAATTAATTCTGTACTTTAAATTTTCGTTTTTTTTTCTTAGTACTTCTTTCGAATTAATTGAGAGATGTTACTTTTGTTTTACAATACATGCACTTCCAATTTTTTTTCTTTATTTACCTGCCAATTATCCGTAAAAGCAGAGGTTTAATTTAAAAGAGGAGAAAATTTTTTAATCAGACACACAAAAAAATTATTATTTAGAAAAAGAAAGATGGCATCCGTAATGATTTTGTTTTTTACCTTTGGAATGTTTCTCTTTTTCATACAGATTTCGCGAATTGATAGTTTGTTTTTATTGTTTTTATTTTTAGATGTATGAACAGCACTTTAAAGAATTTTTCTTTTTCTTTTTTTAAATTTAAACAATGAATTAAAGAACGCCTTTACAAACAAAAACAATTTCAGCTACAATGAATTCGTTGTTTTGAGAAATAACCTTAAAAACTTCAGAATTTCTTGCTTAGTGAAATTTCGGATTATGGAATGGAGTCATATAACAGATGTTACAGTTCTACAATCTATAGAATGGCTGTCCATCATTTTATTCCATGCCGTGATATAAGAAATGAAAGATGGGATTATTCTTTTCAAATATTACTAATCACATCAAGCTCTAATTTTATGTGGACCACAATAAGTTATCATCAAGGAAAAATAATGCATTTTATTGAGTACTGTCTAAAAAATCGGGCATGTTCACCGATCACACATATTTCAACATATCACTTATAACTAGAAACCAAAAATAGTGCAGCATACGAAATATAAAAAACAAATATTTTCAACAGCGTCATAAAAATATTTTGAATGTATGTAAAATTCTTTTCCGACACATCATTTTGTCTTTGTTGTGTTCTGATTTTACAGCACAAATTTCGGACTCTCTTACTGGAATAAATAATTAAAAATAATATCTATACAAAAATATATTTATTTATATCGTCTGCCAGCTTAATTGTTTTACTATTCGTTCCCTGATTAAAAAAAAAATTAAAAATAGATATTTAAAAAAAAGCAACAATAATTTGCATGTGAATAAACGCATTTGTTTCTCAGTATCAGTGACAGATATTTTTTTTTCTAGGCAGATGTCTAAAGTCTTTGTAGCGGAGAATAATTGCAAATAATTAATTAAATTTTTTAAATCTATTATCAAAAAATTAATTTCTAAAAAATACGAATTTTATGAATAATAAAATTATTTATTACAATGTGTGTTTGTGTAGAATAATTTAAATAGTTATTAAATAAATTAAAATTGAAGTAATCATTTTTTAAAAAATATATTGGAATATTAATTATTCTTTAATTGGTTATATTGTTTTTCACTTGACAGGCCTTACAAAATAAAAATGTTTAACGTTATATTTGTTTGAAATTTATCACTATTTATAATTCTTCATAATATTCGAATGCTTATATTTGATAGTAAAAAATCATTAACTACTAAATTTTGGTTAATTTTTCAATAATTTAATTGCTTTATTTTTAAATAAATAAATTTAAAATAAATAAATAAGCACAGCACACATATATTCAAATAAAGTTCACTAAAATAAATCATTAACATGTTGGTCAACTTGTAAAAATGAATATAGTATTCATTTTGGAAGTGAGTGGCAACAGTATTGTTAAACTATCTTGCCAATATAGCACTCTATTCTTTGCCTCATCATTCAATGAAAAAACGTGTGTTATGGAAAAGTACATTTTCTCGTTAAAAAATAGGATCCGAAATTTAATAAATGTCTGTAGTTTGGATATGAAGACTACATGCCGAATTTCATCCATCTAGATTAATATTTTTAGTTATTGCATTGTCGTAAATTAACGAAAATTGCAAAATTAAAACCATAAATTTGCGAAAATAGCAAAATCACAAATTGCGTATTTACGAGATTATTGTTTCTTTAAATAACCGCATATAAATACAATAAATTCACGTTGCATTTCATTCCCAACCAGATAGGAAAATTTAAATCAGTGTTTCAGAAAAACAAAGAGAGAAATAAAACTAAAATCGAATATTTTTTTCACTAACATTATTACTCACTGTTCAATGCTGTGTTTCAATATAAGTAACGCACGGATTATATATTATTACAATTGAAATTCTTAGTTGGCGCCCTTTTCTCAATTCGCGCCAAACTAATACAGATCTAATTCCAAAGACTAACTTCTTCTTCACAAAATGAGTCAGAAAAGTGTGACTCAAGGATTTTATCACTTGTGTTGCGACACAATGAGTCACCGGGATTTCTGTCAAAGTCGAAACTTCAAAACGTTCCCGATTTGTTGGCATTTTTCTCGAGTCTTCGAACTTCATATCACAAAGATTGCTTAAATGTGGCCAACTAATTTATTTACGTTTAAAAGAAATAATGAAATATCATCAGAGATATCGGAATAATTTGTTACTCGATTATCATTAGAAGAATGTGCTGATATCGAACAAGACTTGCTATATATTAGTTTATAATGAAAATTTTACGTTACGAAGTATAATAAAAATACGAAGGTAAAAGTACGTATACGAAATATATAAAAAGAGAAAGTATTGTATCCACGTTTTAGACCTGCCTCAGTTCAAAAAACATATTTTTAGAAAATGTTCCGTCTGTCTGGAACAAAGATAACTCAAAAACGATTTGAGCTAGACGGTTGAAATTTGGTATACGGACTTTACACCAAATTTACGGATTTCTATCAAATTTTGTGTAAATTCTGTTCAAAGGAAGTCTATCTGCACGGTTGTTCGAATATAAATTTACACGATGACTACCAAACGAAGAGTGCTAGATAAATTAGATTTAGTACACAGATTTAGCATCTGTAGTGTAGATACCTGTCAAATTTTGAGCTAAATCCAACTATGGGTTGACTGTCTGTCGGTCTGTATTTTCAGAAACATGTAAACGCGATAGTTAAAAAATGCATTGACTTAAATATATCAAATTTGGTATGAGAATTTGTGACTACATGTGTAGATTTATCTCAAATTTTATTCGAATATACAAATGTGATTTTCTTATACTATTAACCACATGCCAAAAATTATCCGCCAAATAAATAGCCAAGTATCACACGATAAATTCAGTTCTAAATTCACGCCAAAAATTAATATTTCGTAATTGTTGTACGTCAATACCATGCAAGGCATTCTCTGACATGATAAATTTGTAAAAGAGTACGCGAGAAGGTTTTGGCGAGACCTCTCCCACTGGTTGGAATTATATTCATGCGTGTATATATGCCTGTGCATGATGATTCAGAAACGATTTGAACTAGATGGTTGAAATTTGGTATATGGTTTCTAAATCGTATTTGTAGATTTCATCAAGATTTGAACGGAAATTTATTCAGAGGAAGTCAGTCTGCCTGGCTGTCTAACTATAAAACGAAGAGGCTAGATAAAAACATTTAGAACACAGATCTAACATTTTAAGAGTAAATATTGAATAACATTTAGAACACAGATTTAACATTTTAAGTGTAAATATTTATAAAAATTTGGGCCAAATCCATCAAGTGGTTGGTCGTCTGCATTTTCACAAGCATGTAAACATGACAACTCAAAAGCGCAATTACTTTGTATGAAATTCGATATGAGTCTCTGACCAGAATTCCAGTTCTGTGTCAAATTTTGATTTTAATCGGTTGGAAAAAAGGCGTTCAAAGCGCATCCTATTTTCTTGTACTTTTTTATTGACCGTATTCCAGCGATTAATCGTCAAAGATGACACACTAATACTTCTACTAATAATAGCACGCTAATAATAAAATGAAATCTACAAAAACAGTTCTACTCAATCTTCTATTAGAAAGAATACTATTTTATTTTTCATTAAATTTTTAAATTACAAATAGTACAAAACTGAATCCTTTCTCTTTTTTTTAAGTATTTAAAAAAACATTTTAAATGATAAATATATGCTTCAAATTATATACCTTGGGAGTGAACAGGTTCATGATTTTCTAGCAAAAAATTCGATGATCAATTTCTCTCCATATTCTTCTACAGGTTGTTTTCCCTTTAATTTGCTTTTGTATTTTACCTGAAAAATAAAAAAATAATATGATTAAAGTCATATGAAAGCATAAAATAAAAGCGTTTCACTTACTTACTTGTTCAATAACGTTGATAAAAGTTCTTTAATTTATTCTATCACTTTCACAATTATACAGAACAAATTGACTTTGATGTAACGTCTGAGACTGCGAAATCACATAAATTGATTAAATTACACAGTTGTTAACGGTATTGTTAATTTCAAAACTGATGAAATGGCTGTCATTTTCTATTTAAAACTAAGTAAATAGTATTTCGTGATTTCGATTTAATTTTAATTAAATATTGTTGCCATATAAGAGGTGACATTTAGCAGATTTTGAGGAAAAAAAATGTCAATATTCCATAATAATTAAAATAAAGAGTTATGAAAGGAGTGTGTTTAAGCTCTGAATTACTGAATGTGATTCAAATCCTAGTTTATTAATATTTATTAAATCAGAGCCTCACGATAATACAATTATGTTTTGATCTTTATATCTTTTATAAAAAAAATGTGCTCTACTTTTCAGTAAACCAACAACAGCTTTGTTTTAAAACGATTTTTTATTTTTATACTAAACAATCGTGTCATTTATTTAATACTTTCGAACACATAACTTAACAGAAAATCGTTAACACATCTAACCTGAGCTAGTTGTCACAAAAACATGTTCTAATTAAACGATAAGAAATGAGATTGAAACAATAGAATAAAAAGCTAGAGATCTGAAAAAAGATTGCGTGTTTTTGAACCATCATATGAAAAAATAAATCTTACCGCAACAAAATAAGTAAGTTCTTCAAAAGGACTGTAATAGGAGGTAACTTAATGTCTTTTCATGTCAATCAAATAAAGAATCAGAATGAATAAAAATTTATTATCAAAGTTTCATTGAAATAAATGCCGCATTCATGTAACAAATCCAGATACAACTTTCTTTCATGCATTGTCAATTTTTTTTTATGCGTGGCTTTATATGTTTATCAATGACAAACCTCAACTGATCTTAAAAACACAGAACAAAACTGTGCTATAAGTATATGACTGATGCTGAATAGCAAGTGATTTCAGTATTTTCTATTTATTTAGTTATTTCATTTCATATCATCTAACATCTAATAGCAGACGATTTCTTTATTTGCATGTATTATTTATTGTAAGTGATTTATATATTCATTTATTTAGTTATTTCATTTCATATCAGCTAATATTTAATTGCAGACGATTTCTTTATTTGCATATTATTTAGACATTTTATTGAAAATGATTTATAAATTCGTTTATTTATTTAGTTATTTCATTTCATATCTGCGAATAGATTATTGCTTTGGTTATTGCTTTCTTTATTTGCGCATATTATTCGATTTAATTAGTTTATTGCAAATGATTTATGTAATCATTCATTTATTGTACGTTTATTGGGTAATGAGTGGTATTATCTAAAATATCATTCGACAATTCTTTTCATATTCTAGAAATAATAGAAATGAGTTATATTTGTTACGAAAAAGAAATATATTGTATTCTTAACTATTGTCTACAGAATAACTCAGGTCGAACAAAACTGTAGCTTTCTGAATTGCATATAAAAGTGGTGTAATAGCTACGATGCAATTACACAAGTCAACTTCTTTCTTCCAAAATTAAATGCGTCAGACAAGAAAAGTCTTTCATCATCCAATATAATGAATTCGCTGTATCAGAAGAAGAAATAAAAATAAAAAATAAAAAAATTCTGAATAAACAGATTGCGTTAGATAGCAAGCAAATGTATTCCTTCATTTATGGAACGAAATTTAAATTAAAGTTTCTAATTAATGGGTTTGCCTCTTAAGTTAAGACCCGAGTGCTTTGTTGACATTTGAAAAGCTAAATGCATCTTCAACATAAATTAACGATGTTCTAAAAGCGAAAAATTTAAAGCATTATGGTTTCTTATTTTTCCTAATGGAATTTGATAAATGAAAGTACAGGAAAAAATTTATTATACGTGGGATTTCAGAATGCAAACACTTTTAAATTATTAATTCATATTCAAAATAAAGCAGAATCAGTAAACGTTAATAAACGTTATGTTTCAAATCGGGGGGGAGAAAGCTTCTGTCAGTTTTTGGTATTAAAAAAGGATGCTGTTAGTAAAATGGAATTTGTTAGATAAAAGAAGGCTATTTTTCGTCATATGTATTTGAAACTAAACTTTAATCAAAATAAATGGCAACAAAAGAAAATATTCCCTTTTCACAATACAATGCCTATGCGAACCAGAAAAAAAAATTTGCAGAAAATTAGTTTTCTGAAGATTTTTAATAAAAGCAAAATTTAAATAATTTATAAAATTAACTTTCGTTATTTGAATTATTAATTTTCAAATATCAATAAATTATTTATGATTGGAATTCTTAATTATTTATAATGACAAAATTTCTATATATTCAACAGACATCTTAAAATAGGATTTTTAATACTACAACATCCACAAGTGTTAACCCTAGTGATAATTAGCTTCTTCTTTCTTCACTAATCTAAGAGATAAAATGAACTCAGTTGATTCTTATGCTCAGCGATTGCTTATGATAAATGCTGATGCCAAGTCCTTTTTCCTCCTGCAATCTATACACTCATTTTATCGTCTTCTATCATGAGATAACCATAATTGTCTATTGAATAGAGTCTAGAACAGTAAGTTCACTAAAAATCAAATTAAAAACTACTAACCATTCAAACAATATTTTTGATAAATTAACAAAGACGTTTTTTCTCTTTTGGGACAAAGGTTTTGAATCTTCTGACGGGAATCTCTCTCCCTCGCTGTATTTTGTTGGTTGAATTAAAAAAAAAAATGGGCTATGCATTCTAATGAATTTGGTTCTATTCTTGTTAGAAATATATAAAACATTCAGAAATCACAGAACATAACTGGATCATAATCATCTTGGCTAATTGAAAACTCGATTGATAAAAACTAAATTTTAATCAAGGTTTCATTTTATTTAATAAAGTCATCCACAATTGTTTATTTGAAATTATAAATTTAAATTTAAATTAACTCGATTCTATTATTGATTTTTGCTGTTTCTTTTGCATTTTAATAGTGATTTTTTATTCTCAAAAGAATATTTTCCCTTCGGAACAAAGCGGAATTTTCCCGACATATTTCCATGCCATTTTCTTTGTTTAAAATGTATAGAATTTGTTCATATTACGCTTAAAAGTGGAACTGTATTTCTATTATAATTCTTTAATTAATTTTTTGAGATATAAAATTTCACCTCCCTGTAAAGATCTTTTATAAGTCTCCGTGTTAAAAGAGTTTATACTAGTCAGGTAAATTTGGATCAAAGCCAATTTTTCCACCCTCTTTGCATGAAAATCAACTGCAGTGCCAGTTTTAATGCTCTTTTCTGAAAAATTCGGGCTATATGTTTCTTCACTGAACAAGATATATTAAAAAATTTTTTAAAGTCAATTCCTACTTTCGCAAGAATTGAACTTGTATTCTTCACCTTCACGTGAAAAACACAAATCCTTGCATTTTACGGATCTAGCTACTGCTTGCCGTTTTCCATCTTCATTTCAAACTGCTAAAACTCTATTTAAAATATTAAAAATTAATTAAATTTAATAATTAATGAATTAATACTTAAAAAACTGTATAAACATCAAGTGTCATCCACTATAAGTTTAAAAAAAATGTATTTGAACTTGAGTGGATGAATAAAAATTATTTTATTAACGATTGAAATTTTGAACAAGATATATAAACATATATAGGGAGAGTGTGAATTGTTGTTCTTTCTAATGGCACTTGTCATGGACAAGCTCGTTGACGAAGACAGCGATTTTAAGTCAAAAGAGCGTCTCTTGTTTTAATAGTGCCAACTAGGGCCAAGAGTACGTCTTAGCTACTCAATCCTCACATTCGCTTTCACAACCCCTTTTTACAGAGGGATCACATTAACACATAGAACAGATAAATAACAACCCTGCCCGGACCGGGATTTGAACCCAGGACGCCCAGATTACGACGAAGCCGCGCTACACCTAAGCCATGATACCGGATAGGATGTGAACTAATAGTAGGAATTGAAAAATAAGGAAACCCAGTTCAATTTTCAAGTACCGGCTCGTTGAAGAAAGATTTCGTTTGATAGAGGTCCATATAATCGAGACTCGGTTGCATCAGAGTATTCAATTTTGGAATTTCGAAAACATTATGATAATAATTACGGTTCCTTAAATATTTAAAACCAAATGACAACATGATACTTCTTTATATACTTTAATCTTACATTTTTAAAGAGTTTTAGATTATATAATGAATGCATTAAATTTAGTTGGAGAAGGTAAAACGGAGAATAAAAGGCAATAAATTGAAAACCGGCTTATCTGCATTTTAAAGGATTTCACAAAATAATCGTAAGCAAAACAATCGGAATAATTTTTACAAATACGTCTTTCAGCTTAATTCTAAAGCCCGCAAGAGGTGAAACATATTTTAATATTAAAAATAAACCAAACGATAAGTGAAAATGAAAATAAAAAGATCAGAAATATTAAAAATCATTCGAAGTTATAAATTTTCACAATTTATAGTGGCAACATATCATCCTTCTTGTGAAATTTCCACAAGATTACGTCATCAGGAAGGAAGAGTGTATTTTCTTTTCTGCCTGCGATATACATTGCCTCAATCTCATTGTTTTGTTTTCGCTTCTTTGAGTTATTTATTTATCTTTGTTTTACGTCTCCTGCCACTTTACTCCGGAAATATCATATTCTTCGGAAGCACGTAACTTGTACCGATTTCCGTTGTAAAAAAAGGAAGAGAATAAAATATTTTTAGCAAAGGAAGCAGTGGAAAGAAATTGTTTACCAAGTGGAAATCCAGAATACTTTTTTATTTGATTCGTAAAGAAAAAGTAGCTACTTTTTTAAAATAAAAATGAATAAAAAAAACTTTTCTCTCACAAAATAGGAAAAGTTTCTTTTGTAAACATTTTAATCAACTGTTATAAAATTTTTTATTTTCGTCAATTTTGCGAGAAACATTTAAATAATTGACATTTTTAAAAAAAAACTTTATTAAATTTACGCAAAGTAATCGTTTGTAGAAAACTATATCTCACAATTATTTAAACTATAAATTACTGTTTTTTTTGCATAAATAATGTTACAAATTTATTTGATTTGAAATTGATTTTTGATTATTCTTCAATGCTGTATCACATATCGCTGTTTAAAACTTCTTTCTGTACAAAAATAAAGGATTAAAAATTATAATTTACTTATTTTGCTTATATTATGAAAACGAAATGTAAAATAAAGAAAATAATTTATATTCAAGTTTTCGAAAAATTACCATAAGATGTGTAATATAATTTATTAAAGCAGTGATTAATGATTTGTAGCAAAATAATTTCCTTTTTAATTGCACTTTTATTTAATCTCTAGATTAAATTAGTAAATTCTGAAAACAGGCCGAACTTATTCCCATTTGTTTGCTTGAATTTTCTAATAAATATTTAAATTAAAAAGTGAAAATCGTCTAAAGGAAACTTCAAGTGTTGATTGATGGGTCTTCCTGGAGGCGGCTATTGAAATAGTTTGAAATAAGCGAAAATGGTGACATTCAAAGTTTTATAATTTCGTTGTTTTATTTGCGAAGCATGGATTCTATATAAAATTAGAAAATATCAAGTTCATTTTACTAAACAGACTAATTTAATTAAGGAATTGCATGGATGTTTATATTTCGTATTTTTATAAGAATATTTATTGATCAAATAAATAAAATAGATATATTTAGGCGATTTTAAGAATATTTCCCATTTGGAAGTATATACCGGTTTCAAATGCCTTAGAAAATAATTATTAAATCGCGATTAGACTGAACAACCTGTATATAATGCTGAGTGCTTTAATTCATTTATGTCCAGTTTTATAACTTAAATTTACTAAATTTGATTGCAATTTACATTTTCTTTTATTACGCATATCATTACTTTTCATAAAAAGGAAGTAATTTTAGCGAGCTAGAATCCGAAATTGAACCATTGTGAAGTCACCGGAGAGATACTCAAATGAAGCCAAAAGTAAAAAAGAGATATCAATTTTTAATTATTTAGTTAAATTCAACATTTTTATATAAGGTACAATAATACGAAACAGAGATATTATTTCTTTGCGCAGTCATTTTAATGGTAAAGAAATAGTTTTACCTATAGCTCTAACGAATGCAGAATGGATGCCGGGTCGATGACTTCTGCCTTGGTAACAAATTTGGAGACACAAAGGAAAGCTCTCGAAATTGCTGGAATTTTGGTGATACCTGGATTAGGTGCGAAGATACGATATCCTTCTAGAAACTCCTTTGACTTACCACGGAAATTATATAAAGCTGAGCGAAAGAGTTGAAATCAGTTGATTTGAGCTTAACTCAGTAGTTGAACGATATCTTTTCCATCAGTGTTTTGTGCTGTTGGATTGATTAATAGCGATTTTTTATATGTATGTAGCAGATATTTGCAAATGCTGTTTTATAAGCGTTTTGTTTACGTTTTGTGTTTCATATAAAATAAAGCAACATTATCCGTAGCCTATTGGGCTGTTCACCATTCACACACAGAACGTTTTTTTTTTTTTTTTTTTTTTTTTAACAACGTTAACCACGGGCGTGTTCTCCTTTCAACTTTCATTTACATTAACATAATAGGATACATTTCCAAGTTTAAAATAAAATAAAGAAAAAGAGTATGAATCTTGCTAGCCTTTCTTTATTCGATTATGTTTTAACGATACTGGTAATAAGACCACATAACAAATTTCTTTCTTATAATCCATTGCAAGTTATCGCATACATAATCATAAATATACAGACGATCAACATTTTGACACCTATTACACCTATATATAATTCTTTGGATAAAATTATATACATCATTTAATCCATCAAGACTTTAGTGTTTTTCAGTTCTCGTGTCCACAAATGGTCAGCCATACAAACAGAAAGTTTGATAAAAATCTACAAGTTTGATGGAAAGACCACCAACCAATTTCCATGCCAGTATGTCATTGCATTTTTGAAATATGTTCGCAGAAATATATCATTCCGAAAGTATGTTTTTCGCATTAAGAAAAATCTGTTCTTATAGGAATATTTCCTCTATGTATTTCGTATACAAAAAAAAAAAAAAAAAAAAAAAAAAAAGTTACAATTTTAAGGGCAGTAAAAAATAGACGGAAAAAAAAAGGAGCACATGAAAACTACTATTTTTGGAAGTCTGTCCTAATCCAATACGTTAAGCTGTTTTCATTGTTACCATTCAAACAGAAAATTGCAACTGAGGAAAAAAGACGATTATTTTTATCCTGGGTGATAGATAAGTTGCAAAAACTAATTTCAATTTTATGTTCAGTATTCGATCACGAATTTAATTTCTTGGTGAATTTTTAAAATTATTTAATTATTGTGCACGATATAGTAAGCAACTTCATATTTAAAATAAATGCCCACCAAAATTCATGATAGCGCGTAATAAATTGAAATCCGCAGCACTGATGCCACCATCAAATAGAAACAGATGCGAGTTGCCATTTTCTCCTTCTGATTATAATTAAACACCATTTCGTTTTTTTTTTTTTTTAAGAATGTATTAAGAATAAACATAAAATAAAGGAACAGATTTATGGATTACATTATATTATTCTTAAAATATTCCATTTTTTTTTTCTTACAATTACTACGATCAAAAAATTTTAGCATGTCTATGAATTCCTTAAACCTTTCTAATGGTATGTCTTGATTTGTTACTTAATTATTATTTAATCAAATTAATCAATTAATCAAATTAAATTTATTTAATAAGCTAGATGGATCCTTTTTCTTAAATCGCTCTCATTCCTAAAAATATTTTAACATACCATGACTGGAAAAAAATGGCATTTTAACGAAGAAGAAAAATAATTTTTGAGTAATAGAATATCAATGAAACCATTCAATCATTCCCAATGTTCCAAATAAGAATACTTTTTTCCTTTTTTTTTTCTTCCATTTTTCCCTCAACTACCAAAAGGCAGATTAATTTCACTCAACTAAATACATTCGACAAAACTGAATCGTCAATTGCTTGGCTGACAAAGTCTGAATACCCACTACGCAGATAAAGTGACACTCAAAATTCCGTACGAGGTCTCTTTCAGGACTAATTAGCCTAGCTGCTTTGTACTTACCCCAAAAATTACGAATCTTGAGGAGTAACGATCTGTTATATCCATTTAATAGCGAATCCGTATGTAACACAAGTCGGCTCCTCGCAGTCAAGAAACACAAATCCGCTGTCCATCAAAAGTCTCAAGTCATCAGTTTCTCCCACCATTAACTGTCGACCGTGTAATCCCACGTTTTAATCCGGATCAGTGGTAATTTTAAACTCCGTCTCACATCTCACAATTTCTTAACATCAAAAGTAAAAGAAAAAAAAAAAAAAAGCAGAAGATAGAAGGGGGGGGGAAAAAAAAGAAGTATATAAAAAGAAGATGGCAATTTCGTTAACTAGGTTGATTTCATTTTCTTCCTCTCCCGCTTTTTGGTCCATTACCGGGTTAACGAAATTTGAGGAAATGCACTACTCGTACTTTCCACTTTAAGTTTTGTCAATAGCTTAAGCAAACCCAATTATTTGGCGGGAATTTTCCAGAATAGAATAAAAAAAGGGAGAAAAGGGAAAATTTGTGAGACTGCGGAAGATTCTTTTTCCCCGTCTTCCATTTGTATTTTTTCTTTGCATTTATTGCAGACGATTTTCTTTTCGATCATTTTTTTTTCAGATACTTGTGCGATAAATTTGTTGATGTAAAATTTTTGAATTCTTCTTTTCCGAAACTCTTGGAAAATGCGCACTTTAATATTAAAATAGATAATTCTTCTTTTAAATAAAAGGCAGTGAATTAAAATTAATTCTATTAGAACATGTGTTAAATTGCAATTATTATTTATTATATTCTTCGATAAAAGCAAAAGTATTTCTATATATAGCATCTTAATATCACGTAAGAAAAATTATTTCTTTTGCTGATATATTTGATATAAACGTCTCCAAAAGATTTTTCAAATATTAAATCTTTTAGTTACTAATATGTTTCCGAGTATGAAAGTTATAATCGCCCATCGAATAAATAACTCCTTGTGTAATCCATCTGTTCCTGTTCAAAAAGTGTTTATAATGTACATTCATTTAAAACCTATTCTCATATTCGCCAAGAATTTGTTTTCATGTTCGTTCAATTCGTCTTCATATATTGATAGGAAATATTAAACTAATGCTACAATACATAAAATAATGTAAAACGTTTTTAAATAGATAAACAGTAGACATTTTTTCAATGAGCTATAAATATCAATTTCATAAAATAAACCATCTAATTACAAATATTTCTTTTTAATTTCTTCATCCAAATACCTGTTTAAATTTCAACAGATAAAATCTTGTATGATTGAAAAGTAATTAACATCTTTTTCCATTTTTTTCCTTCATCATTATATGATGAAGTATATAATTGTTCCGTTTTTCATGATTGTCTCTCTTTTTCTGGTATCCAGATATATTAGATGGATATCTCATGATGCATTTAAATATGCCGCATAAATTTAATTTTTTATTTACTATCCGTCTATCAAAAGAAAAATCAAGTGGTTTCTGATTGAACGTGCTAATAATGTTTAGTTATTTGTTAGGTAATAAGTGAAATTATATTTATCAGACGATTTAACTTTTATAAATTAATTCCATTATGAAAATTTAGTAAACTAATTACTGTTTTTCTTAATTTTAGTTTCTTGCGAAAACAAATTGGTTTTGCAAAATTATTTTATATTTTTCCTCTTTATCACAATTATGAAGCCGATAAAAATCGTTGAACTTAGAACTACTAAATTTCATAGTGTCTTTTGCAGTATGTGTTTTTTATTGAAAAGAAAGCTTTTTGAAAAATTTAATCCTATTTTTAGTTTTTCCGATTAATTTTTGTGCATTTAAAGGTTTTTATCGAAATGTTAACGTTTCTCTTCAATACTTTCAGAGTATATTATAAAGTTGAACCATCTTTACATCGGTGTAAAATTCAAAAAAATAATTTTTTAGTGATATCAAGTGATACTTAAAAACTTATTGAAAAACGCTTTTCATTCATTACAGTCTCTAATTTACCTCTTCGTTTCAATGATATTAAATACAATTTTTTATATGTATATTATTTTGCTACAATTAAGAGCAACTTTTTAAATTTAGCATAAAGATGGACGAATAAGTCCTAAAATATAATTCTGCTAACACAACTAACCTTATTAAAAAACTGCATACTCTTAGGAATAATTTGAAACAGTTACAAACAATGTACATGGATGTTTAAAGTTCTGAAAAATTAAATTACTTGGTTAAAATTTTAATGCAGAGATACACTGCCAAATAAGCATTGTTTTTTTATTATTTTGTTTCCTTCATTTTCATTTAATTACTTTTACAACAAAACATTGACATATCCCTTCTAATTATTTTTTTTCTCTTGAGCAGTTTGAAAGATATTTGGAAGACAATCAATTCATGCAGTTGTAATCTAATTTGCAATATAATTTATATCTAGCATTCTGTTTTATATCAGCGTCCATATTTTTAAATATTGACTGTAGGAAATTCAAATAATTTAAACATAAAAACAAATTTTCTTACACACGAAGAAAATGTTTTTGTAATTGATATATTTTAAAATATTAATGTTTTTTTAGCTGGTATTATACCTGTAAATTGCGTGATGCGTTAAGTGCAGAATACAATGGCTGATGCAAATGATAGACGAATCAAATAAATGAATCAAAATAGACAAAGACAAAATAGGCGAATCAAATGAATGAATAAAAATAGACGAATCAAATAGATGAATCAAATGAATGAATAAAAATAGACGAATCAAATAGATGAATCAAATGAATGAATAAAAATAGCCGAATCAAAATAAACTGAGGCAAAATAGAGGAATCAAATGAACGAATAAAAATAGACTGAGGCAAAATAGAGGAATCAAATGAACGAATCAAAATAGACTAAGGCAAATTAGACGAATCAAGGGACGAATCAAATGGACGAATCCAAATAGACGAATGCATTATAGAAATATTATCATACTACGATATTTCGAATTAGCGATTCGAATTATCTTCACACACATAGCTTTTGATAATTGATGTTGCGAAATGCAAATGTTTGCCTACCAAATTTAAAATAAGAAATAAATAAATAAAAAATCGGCAAATTATTAATACAAAATCATCTTTCTTTTTCATTTTCTCGTATACGTAATATAGAGAAAGTAGAGTAATCGTCAAGAAATTCGAATTTGAGAATTTGACGAATCTACGTTCCAGACCTCCCTGAGTTCGAAAAACACTATTTTTGAAAATGCCCGTCGGTTTGTCTGTGACAAAGATCACTCGAAAAGATTTTGAGCTAAACGGATGAAATTTGGTATACGATTTTAACACCATATTTGCAGATTTCTATCAAATTTTGAATCAAATCTGTTTCTCAGGAAGTTCGCCTGTCCGGTTGTTCGAACATAAGTTAAAACCATATCTACAAAACGAAAAGAGCTAGACAGGCAAAATTCGGCGTACATATTTAACATCTATAGTGTAAACACCTTTCAAATTTTGAGCAAAATCTAACGACAGGTTGACTGTAAAATTCGAAAACTCTAAAACTTAAATATATCGAATTAAGTATAGGAAATTGTGGCTACAAATGAAATTTTGTATCAAATTTTTGTTTAAATAAGTTGAGAAAAATCTGTCTAAAAACACAAATTTGATTTTTGTATGCTATTAACGCATGCCAGAGATTAATCGCCAAATAACTCGCCAAGGATGACCCGTCAGATTCAGTAAAAATGTCGAATTCACGCCAAAGGTTAATATTTCGGAACAATTGTACGAAATTCCATGCAAGGCGTTTTCTAACATGACAAATTGAATAGATTTAATTATTCTACTTAGTATCTGAAATATCTGTTTTGATTTGCATTTGCACTTTCATATTAAACAAATGATTTAAGCGTCAGTCTAATTTTACTATAAACATTCAAAAATAAATTTAACCAAATCTGGCATCATAAAAAATATTTATGATGTCGCTCATCACAGTGTAACTTTCAGAACAACCAAATGTGAATTCTGGGATATGGATATAAAGAACAACTCAGAAATTCTGGAAGTATTTACATTTCCCTGTCCCAAGCAAGCAGATGCAATGTTCGATTCTGTTCTGTTCTGTTCTTCCATTTAATTTTATTCCCGCCAATTCTACTGAGAGAGCCTCGTTTCTGACAATGCAAAATCGATACACTAGATGGCAGCAGTGCATATTCAGGAACACGTCCAGAAGAACATTAAGGCGGGAATTATACTCATTTCCATAATGCAATGGAACAAAAGTCGTGAGGTGGAAGCGAATGCGAAAGAAAATATCCCTCGATTGTGCAAGGAACTTTTTAATGAAACATCGGGATAGTAGAAATTAAAAAGGTATATAAATTCTGTCAAGTGAAAGCGAGTCGTATATTTTAGAAGCAGCGTGAATCGTCTGCTATTAGCATTTTCTTGAATGGGTTATAAATTACAATGGATCCCGCGTGGAAGTCGGTGTTCTGAATGAAATTTATATCAATGCGATGCAGATAGGTTAATTCATGTGCGTCTAAGCTACGCTGGTGAATTTCTAAGAGTAGTTTAATGAGTAATATACTCGGACCCGATTCACCGGCGCAGATACAATTACAATTAGATATGTAATGTATAAGTGAATGAAGATTGCACTTTCACTAAATAAAATATTCACTTAATATTTTACCAGTTAGTGAACTGATGGGCTGAATCTCGTCTAAAAGATCTCATATGGCATAAGATTTTGTTGTGTTAGATAAATGTCCCATGTCGAATCTACGGGGATTTGTTAGAGATACGTTTCATAGCCATTCGGATAGTGAAAACAAACCTGATCTGGTATTCCTTTCTTCTAAACTCCAGTGCTTCATCAACAAAGGAGTGGTTGATTCGCGAAGTCAAATTTAGAAGCGTATTTTTCTTCACGTGCATAGCAGATGTTTCGAATTTAGTCACAAAATCGTCAAAACGTTGATGACATGCTATCACAGATCAATTATCGGTACTTTTATCGTTTTACTTTCTCGTATACGTAGTATAGTGAAATAGTAATCGACGAAAAATTCGAACTCGAGATCTTGACGAATCTCGTATACGTAGTACAGTGAAATAGTAATCGACGAAAAATTCGAACTCGAGATCTTGACGAATCTCGTATACGTAGTACAGTGAAATAGTAATCGACGAAAAATTCGAACTCGAGATCTTGACGAATCTCGTATACGTAGTACAGTGAAATAGTAATCGACGAAAAATTCGAACTCGAGATCTTGACGAATCTCGTATACGTAGTACAGTGAAATAGTAATCGACGAAAAATTCGAACTCGAGATCTTGACGAATCTCGTATACGTAGTACAGTGAAATAGTAATCGACGAAAAATTCGAACTCGAGATCTTGACGAATCTCGTATACGTAGTACAGTGAAATAGTAATCGACGAAAAATTCGAACTCGAGATCTTGACGAATCTCGTATACGTAGTACAGTGAAACAGTAATCGACGAAAAATTCGAACTCGAGATCTTGACGAATCTCGTATACGTAGTACAGTGAAATAGTAATCGACGAAAAATTCGAACTCGAGATCTTGACGAATCTCGTATACGTAGTACAGTGAAATAGTAATCGACGAAAAATTCGAACTCGAGATCTTGACGAATCTCGTATACGTAGTACAGTGAAATAGTAATCGACGAAAAATTCGAACTCGAGATCTTGACGAATCTCGTATACGTAGTACAGTGAAATAGTAATCGACGAAAAATTCGAACTCGAGATCTTGACGAATCTCGTATACGTAGTACAGTGAAATAGTAATCGACGAAAAATTCGAACTCGAGATCTTGACGAATCTCGTATACGTAGTACAGTGAAACAGTAATCGACGAAAAATTCGAACTCGAGATCTTGACGAATCTCGTATACGTAGTACAGTGAAACAGTAATCGACGAAAAATTCGAACTCGAGATCTTGACGAATCTCGTATACGTAGTACAGTGAAACAGTAATCGACGAAAAATTCGAACTCGAGATCTTGACGAATATCGTATACGTAGTACAGTGAAATAGTAATCGACGAAAAATTCGAACTCGAGATCTTGACGAATCTCGTATACGTAGTACAGTGAAATAGTAATCGACGAAAAATTCGAACTCGAGATCTTGACGAATCTCGTATACGTAGTACAGTGAAATAGTAATCGACGAAAAATTCGAACTCGAGATCTTGACGAATCTCGTATACGTAGTACAGTGAAATAGTAATCGACGAAAAATTCGAACTCGAGATCTTGACGAATCTCGTATACGTAGTACAGTGAAATAGTAATCGACGAAAAATTCGAACTCGAGATCTTGACGAATCTCGTATACGTAGTACAGTGAAACAGTAATCGACGAAAAATTCGAACTCGAGATCTTGACGAATCTCGTATACGTAGTACAGTGAAATAGTAATCGACGAAAAATTCGAACTCGAGATCTTGACGAATCTCGTATACGTAGTACAGTGAAATAGTAATCGACGAAAAATTCGAACTCGAGATCTTGACGAATCTCGTATACGTAGTACAGTGAAATAGTAATCGACGAAAAATTCGAACTCGAGATCTTGACGAATCTCGTATACGTAGTACAGTGAAATAGTAATCGACGAAAAATTCGAACTCGAGATCTTGACGAATCTCGTATACGTAGTACAGTGAAATAGTAATCGACGAAAAATTCGAACTCGAGATCTTGACGAATCTCGTATACGTAGTACAGTGAAACAGTAATCGACGAAAAATTCGAACTCGAGATCTTGACGAATATCGTATACGTAGTATAGTGAAATAGTAATCGACGAAAAATTCGAACTCGAGATCTTGACGAATCTCGTATACGTAGTATAGTGAAACAGTAATCGACGAAAAATTCGAACTCGAGATCTTGACGAATCTCGTATACGTAGTATAGTGAAACAGTAATCGACGAAAAATTCGAACTCGAGATATTGACGAATCTTGTCGTTTTAAACCTCCCTGAGTTTGAAAAATACATTTTTGGAAAATATCCGCCTGTCTGTCTCTAACAAAGATAACTCAAAAATGCTTTGAGCTAGATGGATGGAATTTGGTATAGTCTTTATACCAAGTTTGTAGATTTATTCAGTAGAAGCTCGTTTGACCAGCGGTTCGAATATAAGCTAATACGATAAATTACAAAATGAAGAGAGCTAGATACCTAAAATTCGGTACACATATTTAAAATATATAGTGTAAACATCTTTGAGGGCTTGAGCCAAATCCCAAGACGATTAGACTGTCTGTCGGTCAGAAATAAGTAAACACGATTATTCTAAAACGCATTGGCTTAAATGTATCAAATTTGGTATGGGATTTTGTGACTACAAGTGCAGTTTTGTGTCATTCGGTTGAGAAAAACAAGTCTAAAGCACAAATTTGATTTTTTGGATACTATTAATGGCATGCCGGGACTTAATCGCCAAATAACTCGCCAAGGATAACAAGATGGATTCAGTAAAAATGCTAAATTCACGCCAAAAGTTAATATTTCATAGCTATTGTATGCCAATATTAAGTAAAGCGTTCTCTGGCATGACAAGAGAGTATTGCAGAAAGTTTCGGGGAGACATTCCGCTGGGTTTTGCTGATATTGGGCCCTGTATCTGCTGTTGTTGCGGAATACCGATAAAATTATTATTTGAGGGACTATGTTATTGTGCTAATGGGAATTTTTATTTCATTAAACTTCTGTTGCTCCCACTTCTTAGAATATCCGTTTATTTTACAATACACTGACAAAGGCATCTAAGTTTTCGATCCCATATTCTGTTGTAAAAATTAATTGATTCTGTATACCAGAAAAGTGGTATAAACTCTCTGATATTTTGTCTCTAAGCCGTACCTTATGAATAGTGACGGGCATTTATATTTTCCTTACTCCTCTTCCTCCCTCCTTTGGTCGCTACGCCACTGATTTTTAAATGCCTTGCAGTCAAAGGTGTTTATCATTCGATAATGTTTTCTGTCCAAATGTAATTTTTTGATTATTTCAGAAACAGCCCATTAATTCTACTCCACCCCATATTTCCCTTTCCGTTACTCCTCCCCGTCATTACACCACTGACAAATATCGAAGTCTCCGCACGCGAAACATTACTCAACAGAATTTTGAAGGTTTGAAGGCCGTTACCATCCGTTTTTTTTCCCCTTCTTTTGCCAATAACGTAACACCGAAAACAATGCCCACACTGTATCAACGCACACAGCAGAAAAAGGCTTGAAGAATCTTTACTCATTCCTCTTCAAACGATAACGCCTTAACGGTTTTCCGAATTCCACACTCTCTTCCAAAGTGGGCGGGAATATATGCTCTTTCCCAATAGCTTCCCTTTTTTCTCACAATCAGCGAGAGACATGGATCTTTCATCAAAACGGACGGCCTTGACGCAACAATGATTGCTGCTGTTGCACTACTGCGAGAAAAAAAGGCCAACGGAAAAGAACGGAATCCTTTTCGCACTTCTTCCTAAAAGCTATAAAATGTGCTTTCTTTTCTTTTCTTTTCTTTTTTTTTCTTCATAACATAATGCCGCGCGCCGTTAATCAAAGAAAGAGAGAGAGAGAAGAGGATTATTACAGGCGAGAGCGGAAATATGATTTATTAGAATGTGAAAAGTATGTTGAGAACACTTCATTTTCGCTTCGGTGAGCTAATTTGCTAAAATTTTTTAAAATAGTTTTTTGAAAATTTTAAGCCGTTTGTATGAGTAAATTGGCTCTGAAATAGTTTGAAATGACCCTATATATATATTTTTTAAAATTTATTTTTGTCAACGTATTTTTAATGCTTATGGTAATACATTCGCCGTTTATTAGATTTATTCAATATGTTTTAGAAAATGAAATTACTATGCATAAAAAAGTCAGCAAACTAGTAGAATTAAAGCTGAACTAGTGGAAAAGTTCATGATTTTATTAGTATATCCGTATTATATTAGTATCCATATTAGTATTAGTATATCCAGAGCTGAAAAAAAAATTCGATATTGTACCGATTTTTGAATGAAAGTCCCCGAATTGTCCAATTTTAATCTTTCGTAAAAAAATGTTAAAGAAGAAGGCTATTATTACTAATATTTGATTGCAATATTTTGAGAAAAAAGAAGAAGGCTATTATTACTAATATTTGATTGCAATATTTTGAGAAAAAAGAAGAAGGCTATTATTGCTAATATTTGATTGCAATATTTTGAGAAAAAAGAAGAAGGCTATTATTGCTAATATTTGATTGCAATATTTTGAGAAAAAAGAAGAAGGCTATTATTACTAATATTTGATTGCAATATTTTGAGAAAAAAGAAGAAGGCTATTATTACTAATATTTGATTGCAATATTTTGAGAAAAAAGATGAAGGCTATTATTACTAATATTTGATTGCAATATTTTGAGAAAAAAGAAGAAGGCTATTATTACTAATATTTGATTGCAATATTTTGAGAAAAAAGAAGAAGGCTATTATTGCTAATATTTGATTGCAATATTTTGAGAAAAAAGAAGAAGGCTATTATTACTAATATTTGATTGCAATATTTTGAGAAAAAAGAAGAAGGCTATTATTACTAATATTTGATTACAATATTTTGAGAAAAAAGAAGAAGGCTATTATTGCTAATATTTGATTGCAATATTTTGAGAAATCTTTACGTTCTAGTCCTCTTATAGTTAAAAAAATACTTTTTGAATAATATATATTTTTCTATGAGAACAATAATTGATTTAAGTTAAATGAAATTTGATTTGTGAAATTCACATTCAAATGAATGACTGTCATAAGATTTCGGACAAACTCCGTCAACGGGAAATTTATTTGTCTCTCTGTCTGTCCGTGTCCATGTGAGCACGCTAATAACAACTAAAATGAGCCAGCTACACTAATGATGCTTTACCTTCTAAACTGCAGACGATTAAAATTTATGACCAAAAATTCTACAAGTTCGATAAAGGAAATTCAGTTTTTTGATTTCTTCAGTTGATTATACGATGCTGTTGACATGATTCTCGCAAACGAATCATTATTTATAGCTCAATTATTTAGAATTCTCATCATGAACAACATGGTAGATAGAAGAAATTTAGATAAGATCTTGTTGATTGTATACCCGGTTGACATAATTCTGATGAACGAATCATTATGAATTGCTCAGTTTTTTGGAATTCTCATCGAACGAACATGCTCGATAGAAGAAATTTAAATATGAATCAGCTGATGTGATTCTAACGAACGAATCATTATTTATAGCTCAGTTATTTGAAATTCTCAACATGCCAACACGTTAGATATAAGAAATTCAGATACGATCTTGGTGATTGTGCGCACGGTTGACATGATTCTGGCGAACGAATCATTATTTATAGTTCAATAATTTAAAATTATCATTACGGCAACATGGTAGATAGAAGAAATTTAGATTTGATTTTGTTGATTGTGCATGCGATTGCCGTAATTCCGATGAACGAATCATTAACTATAGCTCATTTATTTGGAAAACTGTCGGGAGTGGTTCCTACGAAACCTTCCTGCTTATGCCCTAATAAAGGTGTTAAAACTCATATGAAAGTTGTGAACCTTCGCGAAAACTGTAAACTCCACGAGTACCCATATTTTTATCTCTTAGGTATCGGGTTTAGTTTAGTTATATTAACGTCCCGTTTGAAGCAACACTAGGGCTATTTTGGGACGGACCTCGTAATTTTGAACCGCGGTCAGATGATGAGGACGACACCTGAGCTGGCACCCCCCTCTCCACACCACACCAGCGGTAGGACGTTTGATCAGTACGGATTTAACGTGCAACAGACCCCCTTACATGACGGTTCTTCGGTGGAATCGGGTCTTGAACCTGAAACCCTCCGGTTCCGAAGCCGAGACCTTACCACCAGGCCACCGCGACCTTCTTAGGTATCGGGCAATTGGGATAAAGCAAAAACATTTACTTCCCCTTTCTGACCCTCGCTTTGAGTGACGGAGCACCCCACACCAAAGTTTTGTATTCTATAGGAAAGAATACCAATTATGTATTTTGGACACTTTTTTTGCGATTGATTGGAACAAAAAATTAATATGGAAGTAAAATTTTTGTAACAAAATCACATTGAATCAAAGTCATTGCGTTTTTGAATTGCCGCATTTATATGTAGTTGAACATGCAGGCCAAAAATCTTATGATAGTTCAAAATTGATAAAAATCATATTATTTATGAAATATTTTAATTCCTAAAACTAAATCTTTTGGCCCCAAAACTAAATAGCGAATTTTAGCTAATTTTATACTTATCATGCAGATTGTGGGGAGAATAATTTCCAAGGATGGATTTCATTCAAATTACGAGAGAAAATCATGTTTAGAATAAAGACCGCCATAAACCAAATTTTTACAAGTATAATTCAATGCGGTTTACAGTTATCACGTGCGCAAACAAATAGATATATTCCCAAAACTGTATTTTTCGGCCCCAGAGAGGTCAGAAAAATAGAAATTCATAAAAATTTAGAGATCGAATTTTTTGACAATCAACCTGAAACCTTTATGTACAAGAAAGTAAAAAGACAAAATGATAACAAAAATCGTAATATCTTTGGAAACTATAAACACTGCAATGTACTATAATTATTATAAAGTCTCACTAAAAATGTGTCCCATTGGAATGGATAAAAGAAACTGCAATCTAAGTTTTCAAGTTTCGCGTGCGATCGAGTTATATACCTATTCCACTATTAAAAAACAGGTCTGTCTATCTATTGAAATACAAGTATTTCTGTTTATGGAGTTACAGGCTTATGTTATGGGGGGGGGAAGCAAATGTAACATTCAACCTAAAAAACGGGAACGGTTTAACTATAGGTTAGTGTTACGTAAGCATGTTGCCCCGCCTCTCACTTGTAACGCCCTCTAGCGGCACATGTAAAAAATCCACCAGTCTTTGTAACATCATCGACGAAGCAGCAAGCCGAAAGGCAAGGCTCAAACCAACTCCCGAAAGCGGAGAAACAATAAAATCTTTAAAATACAAAAAAGGTCCGTCATCATTATCGAACCTCTCCAGTTAGATTCAAGACAAAAATTTAGCCCAAATGGCTGGTTCACTGTTTAAAAAGTTATAAACTATATTAACATAAATTTTGATTCCGAAAAGAAAAATGTTTATCTCTAACTCTCTATAAAGATGAGCAAGTTATTAATGACTGAAATAATAAATTATACTATGTTGATTCAATGCATATATCGAAAGCGAGGTGGAGAAATATAATTCAAAATTTGAATGAAAGAATTCCAAAATCTCTGAAAAGAATGACTGAGAGTTTTTTAAAGTATAAAGTTATAGTTGATGAAGAGAATATAATTGGATTTGAATATAATATTGGGGTCCCAAAAGATTTATGTTAAGCCAAAAGATTAATTTAAACATCAAATGCAGATGATAAGACCAAGATCATCATATCTGCAAATGATGATATAATAATGAAACATAATTAGCTGCTTATAGAATGTTTACAAGATCTTTAAATCAGCGGGAGTGATCTCTAATAAAAATGTTATCTCTCAACCTCCACAAAAAATTTTGGATCTTAAGTAAGGCAGAAAACGCCTTTCATGGCGTTAGCTTGAAATAGATGCGAAATATTAACTTTTGGCGTGGATTTAACATTTTTACTGAATCTATTATGCGATCCTTGGCAATTTTTTTTGAAAATTAATTTCTGACATGTGGTTATTAGTATCCGAAAATCGAATTTATGATTTAGACGCGTTTTTCCCAATCGATTAAACCCAAAATTTGGCATAGAACTACAAATGTAGTCACAAAATTATGTAATAAATATCAAATATTTTTAAATCATAGGGTATTTGAGCTATCGCGTTTGCATGATTGTGAAAGAACAGCTTGATAAACATGAAATCTGCAGATGGATTTGGTTCCAAATTTGATATATATCTACACATTTAATGTTAAATCCGTGTAATGAATTATATCCATCTAGTTCTTTTTGTTTTTTATTTATCGTGTTAACTTGCGTTCTGACAACAGGGTAGTCAAATTTCCTCTGAATGGATTTCATTTGATAAAAATCTGGTATAACGACAAGATACCAAATTTCATGCGTCCAATTCAAGGTACTTTTGTTAAATTAGTCACAGACAGACAAACAGATAGATAGACATAATGCCAAAAATACATTGTTCGCACTCAAAAAGATCTGAAATGTGGAGATTCGTCAAAATCTCGAGTTTAAATTTTTTACAATTACTGCTCTAACTCGAATACGAGAAAGTAAAAAAATAATTCGACCTATAACAATTTTCCTAGAAAACTACAGATTTTGCATTCGGGAGCGTAATATAGAATATTTGAATGAAGTTAAATCTTTAAAAATTATTTTAGAATGTTAAATTGTCTGGTATTCTTCATTCAAATTATTTTGAAAAAAAAAAACCCATGAAAGTCGAAAATAAAAATCATTTGATACATTCTAGTAACTTGGGAAGTAAATTGTGAAATTTTAAAAGAAATATGCCTTTGTGTAAACCAGAAAATAACATTTCGTGGATCCAAAATTTGAATCCACGAGCACTGAACAATCTTTTGAATTATAAAAAGATTCTAAGAATCCACAGACAAGCTCTTAGAAATATTACTAAAATCTACCGAACTGTGTCCATAGCAGCTGTTCAAATCTTAGCGGGGTTCCACCGTTGGATAGTGACGTAAAAATGCAACAACAGAAATTTGAGCTATTTAAATTGAAAAGTAACATCGAAATACATGATGAATTAATTGCTTAACTGTTTTGCCCGAGTGCCATACGTGCATTCGATTTATCGAATTTTGATAGTTGTGAGCAAAAAATAAACCATTCATAACGATTAACGTAACGTAACGTATTAAAATGACTTCGATAATTACATAGATAAGTCAAATATTCAATGGATTTCCATTTGAATCAAAATAAGAAAATATTCCCAAAACAGAAGGTGCCATCTTATTAGATAGTAAGAAAATAAAACAGTTAAGGAGCTAATAATAGCAAATGAAATAAATCAATTACCTATTCAAGATCCTCCATGACAAAAGGTTGCTATAAACAAGGATAAAAAAATTTAATCACAAAAATTTGGAATCCGATTCGGAATATAATTTATATACCGATGAATCAAAGATTCAGGAAATCGTATTGTAAAAAGGAAAAAACTTAAATTAAATTCTTCTCTTTCGGACTAAATGATGAATACTCAATCTTAATGGCTCATTATAAATATTGAATATTTTTACGGTATTTGCAATAACACATTTCCTCTTAAAATTGCAAGACCTATAGGGAAAATGTACGCATATTTATTGATTCAACATCAGTCCTTCAATCTTTAAAGCGCCAGAAAAAAAAAAAGCAGCGGGTGTGTCTCCACAAAATTTTTTCGCATATTCTCTAATAAACAAGTTTTGAAACAAACATTAAAATCTGGCGTCTACATTATGGATGTGCCGAATTTCATCTGTCAAGCTTTCTTCGTTTTGTAATTATCGTATTAACTTATATTCGAACAACCAGACAGATGGACTTTAGATATTTTACTCAAATTTGAAAGAAATCTATAAATTTGGTGTAAAGACCTATACTAAATTTCAACCGTCTAGCTCAAAACTTTATGAGTTATCTTTGTCGCAGACAGACGGACATTTTCCAAAAATGTGTTCTGAAACGTAAAGAATCGTCTCAATCCCGAGTTCGAATTTTTTTGACAATTAGTCTATTTTCTCCATACTACGTATACGGGGAAACTAAAAAGATTACAGGAAAATTATTAAGAACATAGTCATATTTGAAAAGCAGGATGAAATGAGGTTTTCACTAAACAAAAGCACATATTGGGGAGTGGGGGGGTCGTTGGAAACGAGGGAGAGACACATTTTGCAAAAGAAAATACACGGAAAAAATACCGTCTTTGGAATCGCCAAATTATGAGCAAATTTAAAGATAAAAAATCTTTATTACAGTACACTCCCAATTATCCGCGGAATTGGGTGCTGCGGCCGCCGCGGATAACAAAAATCGCGGATAATCCGAAAAAAGCTAAAAACGGGTATAGCAAAAGAGAAAACAGTCATTCCAACTTTGAAAAATCCTTTTATGTACAATAAAAAGTAAAATAAAAGCAGGAAATGTTTAACTAAAGCTTAATATTTTAGTATATCACTCAAAGCTAACCTAAAATGCATTTTATTAATGAAAACAGAAAAGGGCTTTGTACTTACGAGAGGCGTCAAGGATGCACAGAAAAATTAATACATATGTACTGTTTTAATACTGTAATGTATTGTGTAATTACAAAAGCATAACTGTAAAACTGCCCCTTTTTGAAGAAATCAGTAAAAAAAAAAAAAAAACTTTGTGCGGCAGGCGCGGATAACCCGCCCTCGGATAATCGGGAGTCTACTGTATTCAAAAATTCTATAGTTAAATTGTGAATTGCGATAGTAAGCAGAAGAATATCAGTGTCTGTATAGTAATTTCTTCATTTATATTCTTTTATATTTGTAAAATAAAAAAGTGGAATAAACATCGTTGCCTAAACGATTCCATTAATATTACCTTAATATATCTTTTTACTGCCTTCTAATCAGCATTAATGTTATATGTAGACCATCAAAAAGTTAGTTGCATTGCTTCGTTAAAATTTTCGGCGAAACGTTATTTTGATGGAACTTTGTGGCAATACATCAGACATTTATCTGGGTCGTGTGACGTAGTAGCTGTCACGTGGCAGTTTTAGTTTGTCTGGTAATCAATCATAAACATTCTTTCGCAGCTGCATGTGACATCCAAATTAAAAATCTGTGCAGTGATTTTTTTTTTTTTTTTGTAGGTTAAAACTGTAACTGCACTTAAATTTATTAGTATCTGCGTGATGTGTATGCGAGTTCGCAAATTGTACAGACTAAGTCTATGGCAAAGGATACCGACGTGCTCTGATGGATTTAAGCCTTGGCATCTTTTTGGCAATGTTTTGCACTCATAATTGTGTAGTTTTCGTTTATTTGGCTCAAACCTTGTACCTTTCATTAGTTTTATGGAAGATATGAATATCAACACAATCTAATTTTTATTAATATAATTGTTTTCTCTAAATATTACTAGTAATACTACTAATTATTAATAATAATAATAAATAGTACTAATAATACTAATAATACAAGTAACTAATGTTGTTTATGTACAGAAGTATAAAAACTAACTGTATATGAAAGTAATTACTCAACATATGATGCAGCAATTAAATAATTCTTATTTTTTTTATGATTTTCGTGCCTTTATTAGATAATTTATGCAGTCATTGCAACTTGTTGCTAAATGTTTGTTACTTTCCCATCAACTACATATGGGGAGATGATTACTTAATGCCCAAAACGTATAAATATGTAAGCTTTAACGAAATATGTGATTTCGTAGCTACTTTTTTTAGTTATATCAAAATAATATTTAGAAGAAACACACATAAAATATTTTTAATAAATTGTAATTTTCATATTTCCTGAATTTAGGTTTCAGGATTTGATCTTTTCTGCTGTATATTTTGTTCCAGATTAATATTACATGTAAACCGTAAAAAATAGGGGGGGGGGAGGATAAATTCTCAAATTTTATTTATTTTTATAAAAATATATTTCGGTATGGCATCTTTTTGGCAAAACATTGCCAAAAAGATGCCAAGGCTTAAACCAATCAGAGCACGTCGGTATCCTTTGCCATAGACTTAGTCTGTACAATTTGCGAACTCGCGATGTGTATGGTGAATACACAGTGTCAAGTAAAGCTATCGCGAAGTGGTGCAACTTGTTTGACAATGCATGTACAGATATTGAGGATGCTGAGCCCGGGGAAGGATCATTACAATCAGCTACAAATTCTGATATCATTGATCACATGAATAACGATGAACGGAGATTTTTTTTGCAGTAGGCGTTGAAAAACTTGTGCCTGTCCCGACAAATGTTAAAATAATTGAAGTAATGTAAATAAAGTTACTGTAAAATTTGTATCATATTTTGTCTTCTTAAAAATTGCAACTAACTTTTTAATTGACCCTTGTAAAATGCGATGTCTCATTCGAGAAATCGCCTACAGCAATGAAATTTGAAACGTATCAAAGGTAGCCGGAGGGGGTCTCCCCAAAATTTTCTCGCATACTCTCTAATAAACTTGTCATGCCACAGAACGTCTTTCATGGCACCGGCGTACAAAAGTTAGGAAATATTTTTTGGCGTGAATCTAGCATTTTTATTGAATCTGTCACGTCATTCTTGGCGAATTATTTAGTGATTAATCCCTGGCATGCTGTAGCCACAAACTTCCATGCAGAATTTGATATATTTAAAACATTGCAATTTTTCATTTATCGCGTTTACATGTTTTTGAAAGTACAGACAGTCAATCCGTAGGTGAATATATCTCAAAATTTAACGAGTGTCTACTCTATAGATGGAACCCCTTGGGGTTCAACTCGAAAAGAGGATGAGATGTTTCCGATATGGTGGTTGGATCTCGCCACCCTGGAGGGTACACAAAAGGTGGGACATCTGGCTCCTCCCATCGATGACGGGACGTACTTCCTTCGGGAAGGGTTGTACTGTGGCCGGTGATGGTCCTGAAGACTCAACCACCGTTTCCGCCAGTGTTGTTGTTGCGGCGATCCGGTCATTATGTTTTTTTTTTTTTTTTTTTTTTATCCGTGTGCCTTCGGAAGGAGAGTCAGTGATATGACTTACACTATTCGAACAGATGGACTTCCTCTGAACAGATTTTACTCAAAACCTGATACATATCTACAAGTTTGTTGTAAAGACTGTATACCAAATTTCAACCGTCTCTCTCAAAGAATTTTTCCAAAAATGTGTTTTTTGGACGCAGAGTGGTCTAAAACGTGGAAATTCGTCAAAATTTCGAGTTTGATTTTTTTTTCTTTGACGATTATTATACTTTCTCTATACAAAGTATACGAGAAAATAAAAATACTAAACCGTTTTTAGGAATAAAACTGAATTAAATGTTCAATAAACATGCATTTCTATGAAATATCAATTATCATCAAAATGAGATATGAACATAATCATAAAATGAGATATGAACATAATCATATCGCTGCAACTAAATGAATTGTATATCAATATTATACGTCATCGTTCAATTTAAATTAAATCATTAATGATTTAGAAAGGGAGAATTTAGTTTAGTTTAGTTTAATTATATTAACGTCCCCTTGTAAAGCAACACTAGCGCTATTTTTTTGAACCGCGGTTAGATGACGAGGGCGACACCTGAGATGGCACCCCATCCCCCTCTCCATGCAGGAGGACGTTTGGGCCTGACGGATTTAACCTGCAACAGACCCCCTAACGCGGCTAGCTAATCTCCAGGCTTCAAAATTCTCTCAGTCCATGATCTATTAACTTAAAAATGCTTTTATGAGCTAAATGGATAAAATTCGGTGTTAGGTTTTCACATCAACTTAGATTTCCATCAAAATTTGAAAGAAAACCATTCAAAAGAAGTTTATCCGAGAATGAACCGAATTTGATAAGTACAAAACGTAAAGAGCTTTATGGATGAAATTTGTAATACAGATTTATCATCAAAACTGTAGATGTGTATTGAATTTTGGACTAAATTTATCAAAGTGGAGACCATTTATTTGGTCTGTATACTTGTGTATTTGAGAACACGATAACTTAAAACTCAACGGCATAGATGAATGAAATTTGGTATATGATCTTATTACTAAAAACTGTAACTCTGTGTCAAATTTTTGGTTTTCATCAGTTGAAAAAAAAATGGCTTCAGAAATTCATGTTTAGTTTTCTTCCGCATATTACTGAAGATACAGAATTCCCATGTACGGGACTCTGAAAATGAAAATCTGAGTTTTCGTAATGTGCATGTCGTAGCCCAAATTCCGCTATTTTTGAGACGATAACAACTCTTTTAGGGGGTATACGAGAATATTTCGAAGAGACCCCTTCACTTATTTTTATTAGTCATTGGATGTCAGCTGTTAGATGATTTTAAAGAATCTTATTTATTATCTTTATATTTTGCGCTTGTTCCATTAGTAGCTACTTGGTTAGGGAGCTGGGAAACGATTATGGATCTTAGCTTGTACTTGTACTTTTTAATTGAATTATTCAAGCAACCAGTATGCCTTCCCCTCCCTTCCTCCCTCCTTCTCCGAGTTTCCCGCATATTTAAGGAAATCAATACTTCTTTTTTTTTTTGCTCTCTTTGAATCCCTCTTTCCCTTCTTGAAAGTATAGCGGGGTTGAGATAAGGTAGGGAGAAGGGAGGAAGGCGATAAATCCTTGAAGGTCATGGCCCGATTCGTCTTCTGATCTCTGTATGTAGTGACGCAGGATACCGCATTTCGAACTTCGTAAATAATAAAGAAAACTGAACATGAATTTTAAATTTTCTCATTTCCTCCTACCCAAATCCAAAATTTTACACAGAAATACAATCATCAGTCACAGAAATACAAACACAGTCACAAGATCGCGCACCAAATTTCATTTATCTAGGTTATTGTGTTGTTGCGTAATCCCACTCACTTATACGCGAATATACAGGCCAACAAATGCCCCCCCCCTCTTTTTCCCTGACAAATTTGGTCCGAAATCTAATACGCATCTACAATTCTGGTGATAAATCTGTGTGCCAAATGTCATCCATTTAGCTCTTTGCGGTTTTGAGTTATCGATCGTGTTCACATGCATACGGATAGAGAGACTTCACTCCATCGGATTGTGACATTTGAAAAAAAAAAATACACAAATTGGTTTTTTGATTACGTCTATTTCACCAATATAGCTCAATGAACTAGAGAGATGAACTCGATGAAATATTTTTGAGATATCACGTTTACAGATAGATATAACTCTAAAAATCTGTTTTTAGGAGTCGTGGAGATCTGAATTGAGAAAATTAATCAAAGTCTCGATTTCGATTTTTGTGAAGATTGCAATACTTTCTGTTTCTTTACTTCATATATCAGAAAGTGAGAAACGGAAGGTTAATGAGTACGTAATCAACTACTGCTTACAATCTTATCATTTTCTTTTTATTCGATTTTCTTTCAAGCGAAACACTAATGTGGGCCAGTTTACTTTCAAAGTTCTTTAGTAAAGCAACCTACTTCCATTTATTGGAGCCAGATTTTTAGATCAAATACACCTAAGTGACCACATTTCTTTTAAAAAAAATTTAGTGCCACTTTAATAAGAACCAAAAAGTTTCTAAAATATTTTTAATTAAGAATCAATGCATTCTAATTGAAGAATAAAATATATATATATATATATATATATATATATATATATATATATATATATATATATATATATATATATATATATATATATATATATATATAAAAATTTATATTATTCAGTAACATTCATAGATAAAATAATTTATAGTTGCAATATAAATATCCCATTTATCATAAATAATTCATTTTTCATTCGTTTCATTATAACTGTGCTTCAATTTGCCGTGTTTTTTATTCATTAATTTCAAGCATACATTACATTCAAATTGCAATAATATTATATTATACCCTGTATTTGCTTTTTAATTTCTCATATTTTATTAATAAATTATATAATTATTATAATTATTTTATCTATAATATTCGACTATTCCGCTAAAATACGATTTATTGAGAAATATTAAAAATGCTAACGCTTTGTCAGAATGTAATTACATTTAATGTCCTTTTTCCCTAAAAATTGCACAAGCCGCCTTTTCTTTTATCTCTTTCAAGCAATCTATATTTACGCGAAATATCTTATCAGAATTCAAGTTAAAAATCGAATGAAACTTTAACAGATTTCTACGATAACTTCTATAAATATTACAGTAAACAAAAATGATTTTAATTCTGTTTTAACATTTGGAAGAAATGGTCTTTTTTACAAATGCCAATTTAAAAGCAATGGGATTTTTTTTTCTCTAATTTTAATATTTTTAAAAATATTTTGAAGAATATTATACAATAATACTTTTCATTTTTATGATGAAATTAAGATCGTTTTCATTCTTGCCATAAATATTTTTCCCGAATTTTTCTCCCATCGTTGATAATCTAAGACTGAATGTTCGATTTAGACGGCTAGGGCAGATAGCAAGCACGAAAGTAAGCCAAAACCACATAGCAAAATATGACTGGATTTACAATCCAGATGCTAAAAGTACATTGATGCAAAATGGATATACCAATAATGGATGAAAATTGTATATATGGTGAATTTTAGTATTTGGATATAAAGGGTGTCCAAAATTAACGCAATATTTGAATTTGCCACCATTTGTGCAGTAAAGTGTTGGCAACCCTATTTAAAAATCATTTGACTGCTGAGAGTTTAAGGTTAATAAAAATGGAGCGGTAGAACAACGTGTTTTCATTGTTGAACAATATTTCAAAAATAATGAAAGTTTGGTGGCCACAGTTCGAGAATTTGAGAATTTACCCTCTAGATCGTGTGATTTAGTATAATTGGATTTCTTTATGGGGTTATTTGAAGTCAAAGGTCTATGGCTCGCGTGCTTTGAATGTGGAAATTCAAAGCTGCATCAACGAAATTTAGCCACATTTATGTAAAATCCTCATAGAAAATTTCGACAAAGGAATGCGCATGTGCCAGCAAAACCATAGAGGCCATTTGCCCTAAGTATTATTAACCCTATCATGTGTATTTTACGATTCAATAAAAATATAACAATAAAAAAAAACTGTATTTTTCATTTATTTAAATCTTGCGTTAGCATGTTGTTCTATCGTCTAATGCTCCATTTTTACTCACTCTAAACTATCAGCTGTCAGTTGGTTTTTAAACATGGTTGCCAACACTTTACTGCATGAATGGTGGCGATTTCAAATCTTACGTTAATTTTGGAATACTCTTTATAAACATGTATCGATAGCCTCACAGATATTCAAAGTTTTTACCATTCACAACAATCCACATTCCATAGAGTATGGATTAGCTAAAAAAGCAGTATTTAAATTAACGATGAAAATTGTTGCACATTTGGCATGAACTTTAAATGATTAATGCTAAAAATAACATACTGAGTTGACGAAAATCGACTGAGCTGACTATCTCTTTCAATTAGTATTTCCGGTCATATTTTTAAATATACTATTGTTTTATTTTTATCTTACTTTTCCTAATATTTTGTTCTTTAAATTTAATATCATTGTATGTACCATTAGATAGCAGAATTCTAGGAAATTTTTTTTATTAATATACCTCGCAAATATCAGTTTTTGATTCAAGATATCTTAAAATATTTCAGAATTTTGTCATATCTAAATTTTTGATGATAGATATTCTGATATGGGTTTAATTTACAATAACATAAATTTAAAAAAAATATAAATAAATAAAATTTAGAAATTTAGTACAAAAATTTTTTTGAATCGTGATGCTATTGACAAATAAAATTGAATATATTTACAAGAACCTTTTCATTATTAAAATACTAATCTAAAATGAACACTCCAATTTTTAATATTTCATAATTAAGTAATAAACTTTCTACTAGATTTTGCTCTAAATTGATATTTTAAGTATATTATTTTTCATCATCTAAAAACAATGCAAAATTCTTTCAACCACATTATAGATATTTGTAAAACACACAACATATTTTATATAAACAGTTGTTATTAATCTATTATTATTTTGCTAGAGATACACAATGCTTATTGTACTCAATTTTCCTCTCAATTGTAGATAATATTTTTTTAAAAACAAAATTGACCTTTATTAAAAAATTAACATATTAATCGTTTGCATCTTGCTTTGAATTTAATATTGCCATCTAAATTGTTCGAAGAAAAACTATCTTTCAACTATTATTCTTAAGACGTATTGTTTTCAATCGCCCAAACAAAATAAGTCTTGCTATAAAAGAAATCCATCTATAAATAAAGAAGCAATAATCGACAGCTGTCCAGGTACATTATCTAGGGAAAAAAAGACAATCTCCAAATCTATCATCTTTTTGGTTTGTTCCGTGGCAACAGAATCCTAAACGAAAAATATAAAACACTAGTCATTAATTTATTTTTCTTAAAATATGTGTTCCAGAACAAAGAATGCGAATTTTTATTTATTTATTTTGTTTCAATAAGTTATCTAGATGAGTAAAGAAAGAATATGGAGTTCTTGTTATTTATCCTTTAAATTTTGGTGATAAATTGGGCATTTTTACGAACTTTTTTTTTACTGTATATTGTGGCATTTCTTCTTATCATTTTTTATTATTTCTTATTATTATTATCATATTTGCCATTTTTCTGAACTTAGAATTTCACGTGAATTGAAAACGATTTTTAAAGAATTTCTTCTTCTTTCTCAATTTTAAAAACCAGCAGCGTTTGAATTTTAAAAATACAAAATATTTTTGAAATATCTAATTTCAATTTCCTCAGATTCCATAAAATCAGATTCATTGTTATCTAAATCATTTTAATTCTTTAACATAAAGAATGGCAAAGAATTGCAATTAAGTACCCGGAGCAATAAAAAAAAATAAAAAAGAAAGAAAATAGTAAAATAGAAAAACAGAGAAATAACGTTTTCAAAAAAAAGATCTGAACTGAATGAATCATTTGAAATGAAAACGATTTTTAAACATTTTTTCGACTCTTTTCCTTATTACTAATTTTACAGAAAATGATTCATTTTGAAAAACTATTTTCATCTCGTCTGCGCTCTTTTACATTTTTCTGCATTCTTTATTCTCCATGAATATGAATGGTAAGAATAGGTTTTATTTCAATAATAAAATGATGCACCTGACTGTCTAAATTGCATGCAGAAATTTTTGTTTATTTTTGTTCAACAGCACGTGCTGAATAACCAGCACGTGTATCTTCAATGATGATGTTGTTATTCATGCTAGTATATTAGCTGTCCTTGGTCCAAATTAACTCGATGTTACTAGTAAAACAAATGCTGTTTGCTGAATAAAATCTGCGTTTTGATTTTAGTTTTCTTCCTATTATTTTAGTTTCCATTATGGTAAGATATGGTTAAATTCGTTCGCCATTAAAATTTAATGGAAGTTCATATTTCCATATATCTTGATGAATTTTCTTTTTTCTGAAACTGCTTTATTGATATTAGAATACTTCTCACTTACGCAATTTGTAAAAGAAGTGAGCAATGAATTGATTTTCTATATTGAAATAAAGCTGAAGCCGATAAAACAAAATTAAAAGAAGACTTTTTATAGAAAAGCTAGAATTACTATAGCGTAACAGAACTATAATTCAAAACAGCAAGGCCACTGCGAAACCTAAATTGTAATCCAAAGAATTTCGACACTGAAATGTAATTACTCAAACGAATTTAATGTACTTTCCAGCGCAGTTAATACTATCGAAAAGAAGACAGTTTTATACAAAATTCTAATGACAGCTGAATGAATACCGGATCAATGATCTCCGGCCTTAGCGACAAACAGCGACCATTTGGCGACAAAACAGAAAATTCCTGAAATTCAAAGAATTTTGGCAATAAGTCCATTAGGTCTGGAGTTATGTAGATCTTTTTTTAGAACCTCCTTAGCCCTGGAAACTTTTGAAAACTATAAAAAGCTGGAAGTAGAACAGAAGGCAATCGAGTATTGAAACTGCATTGGTCATGTGACCAGTCTTACAGTTAGTTATGTTTGCATTGCATTAATCGACGAATCCTGTGCTGAATAACCAGTCGAGTACTGAGGCAGCATTGAATCACATGCTGAGCAGCCAGTCAGTGTTGAATCTGGTATTGAATTAGTAGTGAGGAGACGTCGGAGAGGCGCGAATAGTTGTTTGAAGTCCCTCTTCTGCAAATTTCTCTCTGAGTGCTTAGTGCTATTACGTTTGTTCACCACCGATTTGCTGCTTATGTACTGCTGTAAGTGCTGTTCTTTTGTACACTTCGGCAGTATTTCGATATGAATAAACGTCATTTCTTCTTTTTTTTTATTGAACTCTTTTATCATTATGTTTATATCATTATGTTTATGTTATGTTTTTATTATGCGATTTACAGATAACAAATATTGAGCATAACAAAAATTGTCAATTCTTAGATGCGAAAACTCTCTGCATTCTTCTACAAGTACCAGGAGGTGTTTATTTTACCAAAGTAGGAGTGAGATGAAAGAAAATGCATCTACTGGGACAGAAATCAAGGTCAAGGTCAAATTAAAACTTTCGGAAGTGTGCTCATCTTGCTGTGTTTCACTCTTTTGTGGTATAAAAATAGTCCAAAAGTGCTAATCTCAGAATCCAAAACATTCGAGTAAGTATTTTCCCTCTCTCCATTTGTGTGTATGTGTGTGCATATAACAAACTGGAAAGGAGAATTTTCAGGAAGCTAATTTTAAGCTGACATTATTAGTTCATCCTTTATTTTTAATACAAAAGTTTAATCATAAGCCAAAATCGGGACGATTCCAAAAATTTTTCAGTTTCTAAAGAATCGGAAATTAAAAATGTCGTAACTTGGGTTGATTTTCTTTATTTGTAACCGAGTTTGTTTTAAATTACAAATGAGTTGACTCACAGTCAGAAGCGAGGACAATAGATCTGCAACATCCGAAACTTTTGTAAGACTCCAAAGTCATTTTAACAAATTATTACAAGTGACCCACTTTCACACTTAATTAATTTATGACTAGCGCCGAGTGACATTAAATATTCACGTTTCGGAGTCTGATTAGACTGAATGGCAGGCAGGCAGATACTTGAAATGGAGCGTGCTCGATGCACCATTTTTCCTGTCCCATTTCGAAGCAACACATTTTGATATTCAGCGGTGAAAGAGTTACTATCTAATAACATCTGGAATGGATTCGTCATTCGCTGTTCTGTGCGGTTATGTCTGAGAAAAATTTAAATACTTCCTGCTTAATTTTTTCTTACGGAAAGAGGATGCGATTAATTACATTGAGAGAACGATTTATAGTTTTGGAACTTCCATTAAAACATTTCTTTGTTTTCATCTGTGGAGTTGAAGTTAACAATAAAAATCGATTGGTTGAGTCATAAGTATCAGTTGATTTAAAATCGCAGCTTTCTTAAAGGCGTCAAGGATGATATTAACTTAGATATGTGTGAGATAATGCTTCTCGGTGTTTTAGCTTCCGTTTCGTATAATTGGTGACAATGCATGGATGTGTTTTCAAGGAATTTTTATTAAGAAATATAACTGTATCTGTAATTGAAAATGAAACAGAAAACTGTTCCCAATTCGATTATCCAATTTCTGTAAATTTTTAAAAACCAAATTGATTTTTGAATAAAATACGTTCCAGGATAATCAGTCTTTAGTCTTCAAAAAAACGAAGAAATTTTACCAGATCTTCTTTTAATGCTTTTAATAAAAATATTTAAACAGCAATAATTTTTTTCATTTTTAGCAGAAAAATTTATAATTAAAAGCTAATATATTTTAATCAGTGATTTACACAATCGTTTAAAATCATGCATTTTGTATTTTCTTTCAAAACAGATGCATCAAAAATTTACTAAGTTTCTACGATATAGTATCATTTATTTAAAAACAATTGTAGAGCATATCTGAGCTTCAGAGAGCACGAATTTTTGAATTTCAACTACTATCACTTGAGTAGGTATACGAGGAATACAGGAAAAATAATTTATAATTTTAATTTTCGGCTTATTTTTTCGTTAAAACTATTTAATTAAAAATTGATTAAAACTTTTTAATGAATAATTTTTTGGAAATTAAATTAATAATTAATACATTTTATAAAAAATGTAAAGTGAACAATTTCTATAAACAATTATAAATTATTCAAAACTGTATAGCAAAAGGTAAAAATCATAATTATGGGGGTATAAAGAATACAGAAAAAATAATTAACCATTTAATTTTCAACTTATTTTTTTGATTAAACCTATTTAATTAAAAACTGATTAAAATTTGTAATGAATAATTTTTTTGGAAATTAAAAAAAATACATAATATATTTTATAAATAATTTAAAGTGAATCATTTCTATAATCAATCATAAATAATTTAAAGTGAATCATTTCTATAATCGAAAAATAAATTTATTCAAAATTGAATGAGCGAATGGAAAAATCATAATTATACAAATATGACCAAAGAAGCGCTGATCCAAATTAAATATGCATTTATCTTGAAAAGTAAATCCTTCTTTTCAAAACATTCCTTGCTCTTTCCTTTCCTCTTCTCATTACTTTCATAAACAATAAAATAGTATTTATGTCTCTGGAGGAACTGCCATGAAACGACATATGAATGAAAAGCTATATAAACAACATATTTTTAATCTATTTTGATTATTACAAATAAAATATTATGAATGCGAATTTATTAAAAAGTAATAAAGTTCTTAAAGATTTTACTAGCATTTTTGCTTAATATTAAAACAATAATTAAATTTACTGCAGAGGTTAGATAAAACCTCCCCGTATTACATATTTTGAACGGAAACTATATATTTCTTGACATTATTTGCATGCATTATAGTAGATATTTAAAGCCAACGGCAGTGTTTTGCCTTGAATTTTCTCTCAAATCTCCCTTCCTTCCTTCAAATAAAATTGTGGATTTTGGGTAAAGTACTAAATACTTTGCCTTTCAGGCATTTCATTGGCGAATTATAGTTACAAAATATGGATGTTTTTGGCCTGAATTTAGTAGGCCATCGACAAACCAGACAGGCATTCTCTTTGATTATTGGTAGAGATTATTGGCAACAATTAAATATTCTGGATTCCTATATCAGCCAGTTGTGACAAGCTCACTGTCACAGAAAAGATGGAGAGATTTTTATCAATATATTCATTTGTAATCAGAAATCATGTAACATTTATAAAATAACTCGTCATTTCATATTTATTAATGTAACTCTATATCAATCAATTTATAAACGTTCGTACTTATGATCTTTCCTATTATTTGTTCGGCATCTAACATTTATTTTTTAGAAAGTTTCACATGTATTTCGTAAATATTATAAGACCTGAATCGAGTCTTTAATTTGATTCCATTTGCCTTAATCTATTGGCAACATTTAAAAATCAAAGCACAAATTATTAAATAACACGTCATTTTTAAGATATATCATTCATTTCATAGTGTAACATTTATTTATCAGGTTTACCAAATCTCGGGGACATACAAATTTCGGGTATTCCGGAATTTCGGTAACTGGACGTTTTCTATAATGTCAGCTTAGTTAAAGTGATCAGGTATACCAAAATGGTCAAGAAAATCACTTTTAACACCTTTTTGCAAGTGGAAAAAATATCACAGTGGACTCAATTGAGAGATTCCGTCTGATTTTTCAACCAGTATAAAGAAACGATTTTGAGCCGGTGTCCTGGCATAGGGGTAGCGGGTCTTTCCCGTGATCTGGGTGTCCGGGGTTCGAGTTCCGGTTTGGGCGTGGTTGTTCTATTTGTGAGATGTGTGACTGTGCTCTCTGGTAAAAAGGGGTTGTGCAAGCGGATGTGTGAGTAGCTAAGTCGTACTCTTGGCCCTGGTTGGCACTACTATAAAAACAGGAGACGCTCTCCCACCGGCTTAAAATCGCTGTCTTCGTTACAGCGGGCTTGTCCGTGGCAAGTGCCATAAGAAATAACAACAGATATGATTCTGAATCCAAATTTTTGAAGATTATAGGTTCTTACGCCTTCCTGAAAAATTTGTTATAATTAAACGATATGAATTAAAAGATACCAATGTATAGGCAATCTCATAAATATGACAGTATGACAAGCTGCAAAGATGCATTAATAATACAATACTATATATAAAAACAAAATAACGTGCAAACTCTGTTGAAAATAAGGTATCAACAACAAATAATCACAAAAATGTTAATTAAAATTATAGTATAATATAGCATTTTAAATAATTGACACAAGCGCAATAAATTACTATAATAAAATTTAAATATTCAGAATTTGATATTCTCTAAATTATTATACAAAATATAATATAGTAGTCGCAATAAATATTACAGAGTGGCAAATTTGTTTTCGGATCAAACGATTTTACGAAATGCTTCCAAATGGTGAAACTTAAATAATGAAAAATGCATTAAAATTATTGTTTTTAAAATATGCTGAATTTAAATCCACTAATTAATAAAATATTTTCTAAATAATTGCAAACGAACGTTTTCCATTTATGGGAAAAGGAAAAATTTATAACAAATATTTTGTCTGTATTCTGCGAATCGAACGAATTATTTATTATCAGTATGTAATTTAACATGTGCGTTCGATCTATTTGCAAGTCTATACAAAAAAAAAGTTATATATGAAAAACTACAAGATTTTATTATAATTATTTAAACTATTCTTAAGGAAGTGAAAAATTTTGGAATACTTTGTCTTGTTTAAATATAAGAACAAGATTAGATCAGATTTTCAAGCTATTTTTGCATTTGTACCTGCGACTTTATATTTGAAATTTACTTTACTGTCGATTGCGTACTGACTTACATCTGTAAGCCTTGTGGTATACTTGTTGGCACACAAGGAGTTTAAACGTAGAGAACAAAAAAAAAAAAAAAAAAAAAAAAAATAGGAGCAGATTTCTCTTAAATTTATTTCACCATTAACATCCTTTATATATTTGCCTATAATCTTGTGTAACGGTAACACTAAAAAAAATCTTGATAAACGATAGATATTTTATGATGCCAGGATTTTGTTTTAAATATTATTCCAATTTTGTGCATTTAAATGTCAATTATTCTCAATCGTTTTCATATATATATATATATTTTCTTAACCATTTGTGTGATTGTTGCTTGAGATGTTTTGCTCGCCAAGCTGCAGACGAAATTGGTTGGGAAATAGATTTCGATATCGATTAAAATGACGCCGTCTTTTACTTACAGCAGACGATAAACAAAGCGATGATCGCATGCACTTTTTTTTAAAATTATAACTGGCACAAAAAGTATTGATTTATTTTGTGTTCTAAATTCCTGAGTAGAAAGTTTTTGTTGACTTTCTTCAGATTCCAATCGCTTTTCTTAACTCCCGAATAGAAGACTAAGAAGCTTTAAATAAACAATGGAGCCGATATATTTTGTTGCCATTCATTCCTAAGAAGTTGATATAAGCGATGTTGTTTTGTCTGTTCTATCAACTGAAAAAAGATTTTTAAAAAACCCAACGGAATATAATGCCTTATTTTTAAGACAACAGAGAGGATAAAGCATCCAGATCAAGAATTGGAATGGAATGGAATATTTTCCAATCTCAAAACAAATGTAAGTGTTGTAAGGCTTTAAGCTGGAAAATTGTTTTTGAAATATTAACTGCAAATGCCTTGGCATTGGTAAATATAAAGAATCCCATTGCTTAAACAATCCAGTGTTATAAAAAAAGAATAAGAAAACTACTGAAGTGTATAAAATGTTTATTTTGGAATACTGAAGAAATGCGAAATATTTCTATGAAGTAGCAGCAAACCGGAATGAAAAATTGCTTTATTAATTACAAATGATAATCCTCTGCCAGCAAGATAGGAATTATTGGCAAATGTTTAGCTTTCTAAAAATTTCATAGCCGGAATATGATTTTTTGAACACTAATTAAGAATATCACTAAAAATGGTCAAATAAAAAAAAATTGAAATATTGTGGTATTATTATATGTAGATGAAATCTTTATAACAGAAAAAATTGGGAATATCAATACGTGAGCAACATATAATAATGACTGATGATATATTGAATTATGCGATTTTTTCCCTCTTACAAAGACAACATTTTATAGCAATAAGACTACATTAACTAAGTTTCCCGTTGAACTATTTTCAGCCGCATTCTGACAATATAAATTCCAATCCGGTGGTAAGTCAACCAACTGACTCTCCGACCCGCCACGAAGGCACACGGATTTAAACCATAAGGCTGAATGACCGGACCACTGCAACAGCAACACTGGCGGGAACTCTGGGTTAGTCCTAAGGGCCATCACCGGCCACGGTACAATCATTCCCGAAAGAAGTACGTCCCGTCATCGATGGGAGGAGTCAGATCCCCCACTTTTTCTAACCACCATGCCGGAATGAAATTAATTTTACCACCAATCCGTTGGTAAAATTAATTTCATACAGAATACATAAGCAATCCAGAATGACAATAAGGAATCCATGAACAATTTATACCCAAACTTATATTAAACTTAATAATGTATCGCTTTTTATAATAAAAAGGAATGTATGTGTGTTACATTATCTTAGACCTATCAAATATGGCACAGATAAACTTTAAAGGAGTGGAATGAGCATCTCAGGATGACATTGTTTTTGAAATTTTATTTAAAAATATAATTAATTGAAAATTATAAAAAAATGTATTTAACCAGAGAAAACCTCCGAAAATATTAATTTCACAAAACTGATTTTTATACAGTTTTAAAATCTTAAAAAATGTCTTTAAATGATACTAATTTTATTGCAAAGCAAAAGGCTCCTAAATTTTGGTATTCTTTTTCAAAAATATCTATTTGTTTAATTTTTTAACAATAAATTTCGTTAGTGAACTGCAGTTCAAATTATCTTCATTTTTCCGTCAATATTTAATCGCGTGATTCTTTTTCATTTTTAAAGGCTACTGAAGAAAGATTCTGTTTAATATCTGTGTACTTTACATGAGGAAAGAGAAACTGAAATTATAGTAATTACGAAAACTATATGTTCCGGACAGTTATGTTTTTAATAACCCTATGATATTATGGAACTTGATTCCACCAGGATGGTTCATACTCACGATGAAAAGAATAGGTGTAAGGCTATTAAAATAGCATGGCTATAATGTTTGTTACTATTTAAAATTTAAAAGTATTTCCTAGGAGGAATCATGCATAAGAGAATTAACTGAAAGCAAACATAATCAATATTCCCAGGGAACCAGCTGGTCATCAAAGGCGGCTAGTTAAACCCAATTTCTCTCATTGTTTTCATACCATAAACATAAATATAGTAAATTATATAAATATAGTAAAACAAATAGAAATTTATGTTCAGTTATATTGCATATGCGACATCAGTTTCAAATCTAAATTTTTCCATTTATCTCTAGATTTAATATTTTTTGACATGATAATGTTATATATAGGCCTACAAGTAAAGGAATACTAGCAGATCTAGGAATAATTATCAGTAAATCGCCAAACTAATTTGTGCTATCAGTACAGTTAAAAACTCTTTAATTACAGATTGGACTACAAGTCACATGGTTGGGCCTACAGCTATCAAAGTTAGAACTTTTTTAGTTTTGGTGTAATAGATATTCATTAAGATAAGGTTTTTTAAAAATTTCTATTTTATCTGTTAGTTAAAAACTAATCTTGATTTTAATATTTTATTTCAAAATATCATAACATATTATGCACAAATAAATAACGATTTTCTCTAAATTATTTTTTAAAAAATAATAAATAAATAATAAATTTATCAGTGATACTAATTTTATTAGCTTAGACATTTTTTCTTTCATTTTAATAAATATTAAAAATATTAAGTGCGCGCTGTTGAAGATATTAAATTCCTTTTTAGGGTGCGCTTTATCGTTGATACGCAGTGCGTTCGAGAGTTTTTGTACACATCACAAAATTATGTAAAAGAATAATAAGGATTAACGACGCTGTATCATGTGATACACTTTCCGTGCTGTATATTATTAAAAAGACATAAAATTTTATTTCACAACATTGATATTTTTTCAGTAACCGATAGATGGCGTTATGTATGCCCAGATGATGCTTTAATAAGAAAATGTTTCGTAGCAGTTGTTATCATATAATTTTCAAAACTATGTTGCTTAAACTTTTTTTCATGCACGGTTGCGGAAAGATTGTGTATTAGATGTCTTATAGTAATTTACAGAGTGTAAAAAAACGTTTCACGGCTTCTATTCATTTTATAACACCTTCGCGGCTTTCAAATGCTTAGCTGAAAACTGAGCATCATTTCTTCATATTATGCAATATTAAAGGACATTGTCATTTATTAAGCATTTTTAATATAAATATTTAAAGACAATTTGTTTCTGTACAATATAATTTTTGTTTTACATAATTTTGTAATCTGTCCAAAATTTCTCGGATGTCCTTTGTAATTAAGAGTAAGTTTTAAATACGGTGACAGGAATTTAGCCTAAAACATTTTCTACGATCTTGCGTACTAAATTTTCGAATCTCTTAACCTCCTCCCCGTGAATTCACTATAATTGATTTTAATATGTGTAATTGAATCTTTTTAATCGAAAAAAATATTGATATTATCTAAGTAACTAAAATATTGAATGGAATCAGAAATAAATAAATAATAACAAAATTTCGGTATTACTTTTAAAACTAACACCCGAATTATTTTTACAATATAGATTCAGTGAATTTTAGTTCATATTACTTACAGAAACAAATATTAAGAAATGGCATTTATGTTTATAAAAATAAACTAGTCAAAAAATCCGAAAAAAAAAAAATCGAAGCATTTTTATTGAATGTCCTTGATCTGCACAAGAACTTGAGCTAAATTTTTATTATTTTCAGCTTTCTTTCAAGAACAATATTGGTATTTCCAAATAAAAAGAAAAAAAATTAAGTGTTCGTATAGTAGCACACATTTTTTTTAAAACGATCAAAAACAAACTTTTATTTTAAAACTTAAAGAACCAAACACAATAGAATAAAATGCAATTCAACATTTACGTGTTTAAAATAAGGAATTCTTGTCGGTTCTTTCAACAGAAGACAATCGAACTGATTAAAGTAATTTCGTTCTTTTGTTTGAGATTCTAATCTTCACTTTCTATATATAATGAAATTTTCTGTGAAAGTAAATACGTGCTTGATACTTCATTTTCTGAACGTTTTTTTTTTAAAGAAAATTGTTTTATTTTATCTTTTGGCAGTACAATTGATTTTGTCTGTTCCTTTTATTTGAAATCTGATCAAATGGATTTGATTTTGTAAAATGAATTTTATTTTATCTTCATTTTTAAGAATTGATTAAAACGCATTAAGTTTTTATATTTAATCTGAAATTTAAAACTCACCATGGTAAATTCATAGCCACAATTTAAATTTTTAATTAAATACTGAATAGCATTGAATTTTTTTGACTGTATTATAAGACTATAATCTTTTTGAGATTTGTATTTTTAAAAAAATGATATTTTTTCTTTTTCAATATTTAATGTTTATTATTTCTTTTCTCTTATTTGTTTATTTATAATTTTAACTCTAATCTTTTGTATTTTTGTCTGTTTTATTTAACTATCGTCTGCTTTAATTACAGAAAATGTATTTTTATTATTCCCGCTTGTTTTATTTTTTACTTCTCTAAATGGCAGCAATATTTCAGATTAAATCTATTTTTTTTAGTTATTTATATCTGAACTTAAGTATCATGATTCAATATTTACTTGAAAATTTATTTAACGTCTTAAATTTTATTTTAAAAAATATACTAATTCATTATTGTTTATAAGCATAACTCTAAGTTTGAATGCAAATTACTTTACTAATTTTGATTTTCAATTCTTTAGAACATTTTTCGAAACGAAAACGAAGTCTTGATCTTGTTTTTATGTCTTATAATCAAGTATTTTCAATTAAAGATTCGTTGGAAAGGATAAAAATATCTTTAGTTTTCGTTTATCATTCTTGATTTCAGTTATATGAAAGCAAGGATCGTCTATATTATTTTCTAAATTGAATTGAATATAAAATAGACTTATTCAGTTTTGTTTCCCAAATAAAGGTTTTTTTTTTCATTTTCTACATTTATAACAGCAAATATTTTATTGAATATAAAATAGATGTATTCAGTTTTGATTTCCAATATAAGATATTTTTTCCTGCTTGCTATAGTTGCAAATCTTTTATTGAATAAATTAATCTTATCATAGCACATGAAAAATGAAAACATAAAGGTCTATATCTAAAGTGACCAGATTTCTTTGAGAATTCTGATTTTTGATTAATAGCTCCGATTTTGCATTAAATGTCCTATGTTGTCCTTTGTCCTACCTTACCTATATTTAAAAAAGATTAATATAATTTAATTTTACGAGTATTATTTTTCAAAAATTTTCATTTCCAGTTTTTATTAGAAGTAGAGCAAGATCAAGCTAATTTTCTAATAGAAAGAATGGAAAGTTTTCATATGTATATTTATTTCTCTTTACATTACAAATTATTAACTAACTCATACACCCAAACGTCCTCGGAATAAAGAAAATTAATGGCTGTTTTTTTAAATATAGATATGTGTAACATTTTTTTAAAGAGGCGGACTGAAATTATTTTAAAAATTAGTTTTTATGATTTTAAGAAAATAGACATAAATAGACTAATAAAATGTTTCTGAAAATAGATTAATAAGATGTTTCTGTTAAAGTTGAAGAGAGCATTGTAACGTACCAACTAGTAAGGTAAAAACCAAAAAGTTGTCATAAGGAAGCCTTTTGAACTTATATTGTTTCAGAAAGAATTATGCCGATACAATGTATTGTTTCGAAATATGTTCAAGAATCACTGAGAAAAAGGAAAAGCCTGTGCAACTCAAAAGTTAAAGTAAAGCAAAAGGTCGGTTGATTAGGAAATAATTTTTAGAACGTACATAATTAGAAATTATGACACACACATTACTTTCGGTATTTTTTAATTTCTGAAATGAATCATGTTTAAATTATTAAAAATCCTGAATTAAATAGAGCATTTGAATTTTTGACAAAACATCCTGGCCTGATACCTTACTTCCCGATGTGAAGTTTAGAAAATCTCGTCACATTACTGAAATTGACTTACAAAATTTTAATAAAATTTGTAACTTATTAAAGCTTGATAAAATAAGCTAATAAAAACAATAATGTAGGGTTAGGCGAGTAAAAGGAATACTGACTATAGTACACATAGTTGAAGCTTTAGCAAACTTGGAGGCAGACGATAAAAGCTTTCCTGCTATTTTTAAGGGAAATTTTCAAATGATTGTTTACTTTAGTTACAGCCGTAGCCAAAAAAGTAAAACCATAATTTTTTAAAAAATAATTTTTCGTTCCTTACATCGGTTATTTACAAGTTGCTATGTTATGCATATCATGTGACTGTAGAATAGAATATAATGGTTATAGTTAAAATTCAAATTTCATTTTTAAATTTTCTCCTAATTAATAGAATAGAGTTCTCATTTACCCTTGGCAATTTCCATCGTGAACTAACTTTTAATGTAATATAAACCGATACGTTTGAAGCATTTTTGATAATATAACAGGAAATGATAGTAAATCTAGGAACACGGTAATGTCCATTTTCCCAATAATGTTCATTATTTTAAGCTAAGTTGATAAAATGTGATTTATATACATCATTTTTCAAGCATGAAAGTTGATTTTTAACAATGATTTTATACTGATTGGCGTCTAATAAAGAAGAAAACAAGAAAAATGACTTCAAGGAAGAAAAAATAGCGGGAGTAGTCTTTCCAAAACTTTCTCGCATGCTCTCTAATAAAGGTAGCTCGTATACTATGTAATAATTCGCATACCAGAGAACACCTTACATGGTAATGGTATTCAATAATTATGAAATACAATCTTTTGGTGTGAATTTAGCATTTTTACTGGATATATCGTGTCATCCTTGGCGAGTTATTTGGCGATTAATCCCTGGCATGTGGTTAATAGGATCCCAAAAACGAATTTGTGTTTTAGACTCGTTTTTCTTCTATTAAAATAAAAATTTGACACAAAACTGAATTTGTAGTTGCAAAATTACATACTGAGTTTGATATATTTAAGTCATCGCGTTTTTGAGTTTTCATTTTTATATGTTTTTGAAAGTACAAACCGACAGAGGGTCTTGTTGGATTTGGCTCAAAATTTGATATCATAGATGGCGAATCTATGTAGCAAATTCTGTCTATCTAATTCTTTTCGTTTTATAGTTATCATATTAACTTTTATTCGGATGGACGGATAGACAGACTTGTTCTGAACAGATTTTGCTCAACATTTGATAGAAATCTACAAATTTGATCAAATGGCTGCATACAACTCCCCGGGGGCACCTCGAAATGAGGATGAGAAGCTTCTGGCATGGTGATTGGTTCTCGCCACCCTGGATGGTACACGAAAAGATGGGAGTCTGGCTCCTCCCATCTATCACGGGACGTACTTCCTCAGGGAAGGGTTATACCGTGGCCGGTGATAGCCCTTAGGACGCAACCAAAGTTCCCACCAGTGTTGCTGTTGCCGCGGTCCGGTCATTCAGTATCCGTGTGCCTTCGGGAGGGTCGGAGAGTAAGTGATATGACTAATAGCCGTATACAAAATTTCATCTGTCTAATTCAAAGCTATTTTGTTATATCTTTGTCACCTACAGACAGACGGACATTTTTCAAAAAATGTGTTTATTGAACTCAGGGAGTTCGAAATCGTGGAAATTCGTCAAAATCTCAAGTTCAAATCATTTTGACGATTAATTTGTATGCGAGTAAGTAAAAAAGCATGATGCTGAAAGAAGAAACTGAAGATAATGATTTTTCTTCTTTTCAGTAAGAAACGGCGATTGCGTAGACGAAGAAAGTAACATTTCGAATTATCCATGGCTGATTTTTGAAATAATGTACATATTTTGATTGATGGTGTTAAAGGCGTTAGAATGAATGATCATTATTCTTTCCTCTGAAGGATTGACGGAAATGACGGCTGTCAGCTGAATGTGACAAGTTTGAAGAGTACCAGTTTGATTAAATTGAAATATGTTTTGATTCCTAATGATAATTTATGATTGCCGAGAGTTAGATAAAAGCTATACAACCAGATCCTAATGCTGAGCCTAGTTTTTCAAGCAGTGTAAATGTCAGAGAAAAAGGAATTGAATTGGAGACCGAATGCTTTATTTAAAAATAGGAGCGCTCTTTTCTGTTACTTAACTGAGTTACTAATATCTATTCATTTAAAAGTGAGTTTCCAAATTTTATATATTTGCTTATCGTGTCGCTTGATGTTCAACCATTTCTGTTATTATAATGGTTCGTTTCCAGACAAATTGAAGCTAGAATGATTATAAATTATTCTAGAGTAAAAGTATTAAATAGTTGTGACAATTTATACGAGATATTTCATGATATCGATTCTTATTAGGACCTGAGATCTGAAGAATCATCTAGAAAATTTTGTAGTCTCTTTGAAAGGTGAAGCGATGACACGATGAGAAATTTTCTCTCGATGAAAAATTCTCTTTCTTTGATCAAACAGTTAACTTTTTAATTATTTAACGCTGATTTTTTTTGTAGTGTGCTGTTATTAAATTAGTAATTTCCTGTCTGCAATTATATTGTTGATGTTTCGAATGCTGTTCTTTGTGCACATCTTGGCGGGTGTTTTTTTTTTGTTTTTGTTTTTTTACTGGTGCACCATGTTTTCCGGAATATTTATATAAAAAATTCATCATCTTTTATTACTCATCGAAATATTTTTTTCACCCTCCACCCATCTTAAGATTTTCATAATAATACATGAAATCAATTTCTGTAGATCCTCACTTGACGAGCACAATTTATCCTTAAATCTTACTCATAATTCGAAGCACTTGATAAAAGAAAGAATTTCTTACGTATGATCATTATAAAAAGGGAATTTGTCCAATTCCGAAATTTATTTTTAAAAAATACTCCAACAAATTTATAATAATTTAATTTATTATTTATAATATATGCTTGTTTACAATAAAACTGCCTGCAGTCATTTACTTTTGCCTACCATGCAAAAGTTGGTGAAAATGCACCACAGCATTACCGTTTAATAAATTTGTAGCGCGCATTGCTTCTGCCGTGCTAGAGTGATTTTTCTTAACTAACAATGCAGCAATTCCCATGCTTTAGCATCTGCCTTATATCATAAGAAGGTGTGGCTCTTTTGAACTGTTATCGCCTCCGCTTCTGAGGAAATCTGCTCCATAACTTTTACTGCTAACAGAATGCAACTCCAGAAACTAAGTTCCACTTTCATTTTTGTTATGGAAGTGCTGCAATTGTGATTTTACGCTTGCCGGTCAGCTTTGCTGACGCACTGGCAAACAATAGAAGTCTTTTTTAGATCGCTGAGTATTACAACGGTTGAATGTTCAGTGTTTAAAATGTGTTTTTTTAATGAATATACTGCCGCATGTAAATTGCATTCTGTAATTCGCTTTCTTGATGGTACAAACACAAAACCACTTGAAAATTCTCAGTCAAATTTGTAAAGTTTAAGGTTGAAACACGATGAGTCATTCGATGTTAAGGAGGTGGAAATGAAGTTCCCATGAAGACGTGGAAAACGTTTAAGTTGAAGTAAGAAACGCGCGTCAGTCTGTGATTGATGAGAATTTGTTTACCATGGTTGGAAAAAAAAGATTAAGAACAGAAGACTCAGTTTTACGACACTGTTAATGCATTTTTCTTATATTTCCAGTTCATTTCTTCATCATTGCAGGCGGATTTTTTTTACGCCGAGAGCATACAAAAATCCGTGCCCCTCTAAAATAAATATTTCATTAATAGCGGAAACTATATAGAAAAATAATCTAAGCCCTATTATGAAGTAAAAGTGTTTTTCTAACAATCCTTCCCTTTTTTTTTTTTTTTTTTTCGTATGCGTAGTATGGAGCGAGTATAGTCATCACGAAAAAATTCGAACTCGAGAATTTAGCATTCTAAACGTTTTAAACTTCCTTCAGTTCGAAAAACACATTTAACTTATAGAAAAGCAAAGAATATCTCAGCATAAGTCAAAGTAACAGCTGTCATAGATGAAAATTTCGGGAAGTGGGAGGGGAAAAGGGCTAAAAATAGAATATATATATATATATATATATATAGTTTTTAAAAAAATCTGCCATTTTATCTTTGTTTTCATTATTTTTTTAAAAAAATTTTATGTAGAAATTTGTATTATTAAAAAATAATGTACTGAATCGTGTCATACATATACAAGAAATTAAACCGCCTTGTCTATCCATGTATAAACATGGATAGACATAACAATGATGAGTATATAGGAACGCGTTCTTGTAAAAATAAATAATGTAATAAATTATGGCATATGCACAATAGATTGAAAATTTCTGGCCCATCCATGTATCAACATCGACGCATTATGTGAACTATATAATTTCACATAAAATTAAGTTGCTTTGATGAAATATTGAAAGGAATATAACCTTAAGAAAAAGAAGAAAGGAAAAATGTCCACCAGGCTTTTGATTTATCATTTCTACTTTATTTTCTTTTTGTTACTCTTTCAAATCTCTCTCTCTCTCTCTTTTTCTTTTATCCAAAAAAGAGTCGGTGAATGTCCAAAATAATGAATCAACAAAACACTCTTCATTTTTCTGTCAATTTTTTCCCACTCGTCTTCGTTTTAATATTCATCCAGGACCGAATTCTATTTATGCAAGCTCAGAAAAATAACAGAACACAATTATCCATTTCAAAGCAAACACGACGCGACCATTAATTAAAAACTTCTTCCGAACACAAATTGTCATTGATTTGCAACTATGTTCCCTCCTCGTGCAAACAGCGTCCTTGACATCTACACATAGTTCCCGCAAATAAAAAAGAGATAATAATTGCGAATTTCAATGTAAAGTCAGCAAATAGATTTTAATATATTCATAAATGTCTGATTATTCAGAACGCCCCCCCCCCCGCCGACAACGAAATGAATGGAATTTATTTTAATCATTTTCGCTATTTCGGAACGAGGCGTTTTGTTTACGCTTTCCATTCAACGCAGTGTGTAATTTCCGTAATGAGGAAATGATAAATTACGGAGGGATGGCTTTGTTGCCAAATGTGGAATTTGAAATTTATGCCCATTTGCAACGAAGGCCGGTTTTAAATATAAATTATGTCTGGAAATTAGTATGTGCCATTCAGAAGAGGAAAGCATGTTTGTATATGTTATAGAATGGAAGATACAGAATGTTATTTAATAAACATTTCAAACTGCATTAAGGCATATTTATATACCTAGGAAATTCGTTATGTATTTTAATTTAATCAGAATACAATGGTTATCAGTTACTAAATATAATCATCTCAAAGATTATGTTTCTTATCGGAATAAATAGATAACTGTTCATGGAGTTATTTATTTAATTCAGTCCCCAAAAGATATAATTTCTTACTATAATTATTTACAAGCAGTCTTAAGCGACCATTTGATTCGCTGGGATGAAGGGTTGCTAAAAATTTCGATTCCATATTTAACGTAATTACGTCTTAATGGTTCCACTAATAAAATATTTTAAACTTTGAATCTTGATAGATATATAAAAATTACTTTTATCATATTACTTTGAAATTTTTACTCCATTCTATACATTGTGCTATGCATTTTCTTAATTTTATGTCTGTCTCGTTATACATCCAACTAGATTAAAGTAAAGATAAGCAGAGATTAAAAATGGGAGCACTTTAAAAAAATTCAACATTGCTTAGTTCTGAAGTGAAATCTATCTATATCTATACTTATAATAAAGCTCAATGTGTGTGTGTGTGTGTTGGCGCTCTACAGGCCAGACCGTTTGACCTACAGCTACCAAATTTGGTACATGTATACCTTGGAGGTTGGGAATGTGCACCTGGGGTTCCTTTTTTCGAATTTTTAATTAGAATTTTAATTATTAATTAAAAACGAACTTTTCCGCCAAAAAAATCTTCCATTTTTCCCACCGCCAACTTTTCCGCAAAAAAAATCTTCCATTTCCCCCACCGCCAAATGAGTAAGCCTTCAGTTTTTTTTCTCTCAACAGTAATGAGGCTAGGGTTAACATTTTTCGGCGGATTATTTCAAACGATTCTGTTTATTTTCTTAATGCTTGATGCATTTAAAATTAAACATTGTTAATGAATCGATCTTTGAGATTCATCCTGAAGTACTTTTGAATTAAAATAACACAGAATAAAGGAAATTAAAAATGTCTAATCCGCATTGCGTTACCCCAACTGGCGTAGAAAAAATCACGTATTTGCGTTACGTAACTGGCGTTGAAAATTCACGCATGCGCATTGTGTTCTGAATTCCGCATTGTGTTGACAATTATTATCAACGGATGCGGACTGGATTTAAATTATATTTAGGTTCGTTGTATGCTTTTTTAATTAAATTGTATATATGTTAGTTATGAATTTTTTGTATATGCTTATAGTTTTAAGTACATCGTTTTTTAAGTAGTTTTTTTAAAACCTGTTTTCAACCGTTTATTTTAAACGATTCGTTTTATTTTCTTAGTGTTTGATGCATTTAAAATTAAACATTGTTAATGAATAGATCTGCTCATAATGAATCTAAGAAAATTTTGTTGACAAATTTTTGAGATATTAAATAAATTAAAAAAGATATTCTTTAGTGCCCATAAAGTTTAAACGCTGAGTGACTCTATTTTCAGTAATCAGATTATAAAAAAATGCTTTGTTTCAGTAAAAAATATTATTATATTAATTGAAGATTAATTCTTTCCACTTTCATTTAAAGCATAAATTCTACGGGTGCTAACAGAAAATTATAGAGATGCATATTACGTTATGACTGAAGTCCTTTATAATATTATGAATGAATTATATGACAATCAAAATTTGAAGTTTTAAATTATTTTGACGAAGACGCTATTAAAGTAGGAATTGCATAAAATATTTAATTATTAAAATTTTAACGAACATCAAGATTGGCGAACCGGCTGGTCGCCAAAGGCGGCAAGTTTATAATAAAGCTCAATGTGTGCATGTGTGTGTGTGTTGGCATTCTACAGGCCAGACCGTTCTACTTACAGATACGAAATTTGGCACGTGTATACTTTGGAGTTCAAGAATGTGCAGCTCGGAATGATTTTTTTGAATTTTTAATTTTAATTAATTAAATATTAAGCAAAATTTTGGCGTTTTTCCTTCACAATTTCTGAAAATATAACAGCACAAAATTTATTTTTGCATCATATTGAAGCTTAAAAAATAATCATTTCAATGATACTAATGTTTTAACGAATAAATTAAATTTCCATTTTTAATGAATTTTTTAAAAAATAATTTATTTATATTTTTCAACCATTTATTTCACACAAAATAAAAATAAAATTTAAGCTGCACGAGCACGTTGCATGTTAATGGGAAAATAATTAACTGTTATCAATACGTTGCCATCATATTAACATAAGCTCAAATTAAAAAATAAGTTAACTATCATTCCAAATTAAATATATAAAAATATAATTTTCAGCACGTGTCTGCATGAAATTCAATAAATATGAAACATGATATTTTTTGAAAAGTAAATGCAAGAAAACGTTTTCCATGAACTTTCACTATATCTATGATACTTATTCAATTAAGCGGTTTTATTTAAGGTAAATATGGTTTAATATCTGCAAGATATTTACCCTAATTGGAGACTAACAGCTAATTTGTAAACCTTTACAAATTAGCTGTTAAAATACATACATTTATTAACAAATGTTATAAATGAAATAAATAGTTATATTTTATATAATTTAAGTCAATAAATGTGGATGAATTACGAATTTTAAATTTTTAAAATTGTGCTGTGAATCATATTTAATAAGATATTTTTAAGACGCTAATATTTAAAATAAAAAGAGTTGCACTTCAATCAATTAATTCAATCACTAAAGCTGACCGACTTAAGAAATTTTCAACATCACTATTCTATGAAAACGGGTGATTATAGATAACTTCATTCGACCATCTCAAAGAAGCCAATTATCTCCTTGAGTTTCTCAAGAGTGAATTGGTCTAGATTATAAAAATATTGATTGTCCTAATATTGAAAAATTCTAAACTTAATAAATCGGTCAGATTTGAAAGCAGAAAATAGAAACGTTTATTTGTTTATTTAAAAGCTGGAGGGTCAAGAATATTTTGCAGAATATGATTCCTTAGGACCAAAGGACTGTTTAAAATTTAAACTCCATAATTTTTTTTTGACATATATTTTTAAACCGAAAAAAATAAAATATTATTATTGGCAGCATTTATATCCTTTTAAAAATAAAACTAAAAACTGAATTGTTCATTGAATCCGTGAAATTTTTGTTGAATAATTGTTTGAGATATTATAAATTATAAAAATTATTTTGTACTGCACATATGACTTTAATGTCGAATGACTCTGCTTTCAATTCTCATAATTTTTTAAAGGCTTGCTGGGATTTACTAAAATGCGTTTTTATATTCATTGTAGTTTCATTATTTCCGCTTTTAACTTAAATTGAATTTTACGGGCATTAGAAAATGAGAGAGAGACGCGTAATACAATGAACAGAACAGCTTAAAGCCTACATAATAATAATATTAGTAAATAATATGACTATGAAAATTTGAAGTTTAAAAATATTTTGCTAAAAAACTTATTATGAGAACAAGCTACATAAAATATTAATTGAACATTTTAGCAAGCATTAATACTGGCGAACCAGCTGGTCACTAAAGGCGACTCGTTATAGATATAGCAAAACTACAAAATTGTTATTGAAATTCTGCCTTATACTGAAACCTACTCAAAATGGAAATGGTCTTTTAAAATTTTAATTAAAACTTAAATTAATTTAAAAAAAAATTAATATAGCTTTGTGCTTTTTTCGAAAATATTTCAGGACAGAAATAATTGCTATATTTTAAAATTCAAAAAATTGTTTTTTGTAGATACCAATTTAGATGCATTGATTCCTGAACGTTTTCTGGTGCAAGAATTTGTGCAGAAATTTTTTTAATTGCATAATCTTCATCAATGCTTTATATTGTTGCAACAAAATTAAAACTGCAGTCATTGTACCATCATTATCCCTGTACCATTGTGTCATTTAAGGTCGTGATTTTCTGCCATTGTTGAAAAGTAAAAAAAAGATGGAATTTGTCTTTTTATTTGCACAAGTTACCAAATGAATAAGAGAATGTAGCTATTTTACCAGAAGAAACAACGTGCTATCAACAAATAGATACGCTATTTTAATAACTTTATTACATCAGAGAATAAATCCATAATGGAACTTTATTCCATTAGAAAAGTTCCAGTACACAATATATAAAATATAAACAACGGCTATATTATATTTTGATGCTTAAACATACTTCATTCAGAAAAACACGAACATCCAACAATATTCCCATTAAACCAGCTGCTCGCCAACTGCAACTGGATTATTGAATCTAAGAATTATTTAATACAAATAATTATTAATTTATTTGTTTTTTTTTTCAATCACTTACTAAGTTTTCATTTTAACAATTGTATTCATAGTATAAACATTTGCATTTTTAATTATTTATTTGTTTTTGTAATTTAATTCATTTATTCATTTTGTAATTTTAATTGTATTTTATTTATTTTTAACTATTGTGTTTTATATTTATTTATTTATTTTGTAGCCTTTAATTGTATTTATTTTTAACAATTGCATTTATATTTATTTATTTATTTTGTAATTTTTAATTGTATTTTATTTTTAACAATTGTATTTATATTTATTTATTTATTTAGTAATTTTTAATTTAATTTATTTTTAACAAATGTATTTATATTTATTTATATAATTATTATAATATGAGTTAACTAAGTTTTCATTTTAACAATTGTATTTATAATATAAACAATTGCATTTATATTTATATTTATTTATTTTTGTAGTTTAACTAATTTATTTATTTTGTAATTTTAATTGTATTTTATTTATTTTAACAATTGTATTTTATATTTATTTACTTATTTCGTAGTCTTTAATTGTATTTATTTTTAACAATTGCATCTATATTTATTTATTTATTTTGTAATTTTTAATTGCATTTTATTTATAACAATTGTATTGATATTTATTTATTTATTTTGTAATTTTCAATTTAATTTATTTTTAAACAAATGTATTTATATTTATTTATATAATTATTATAATATGAGAAATACAATAATGAATTGAGATTAGTTATTTATCCGGACTAACTTTTGAAGAAAATATTAATACAGTAAATCTTCTCTTGAGCATTCATTGTCGCAACTGCTGCTGAAAGATATTGCAATACATGATATTCAAGAAAGATATCATCACTAATTCCACCTGACATGGCATTTATGCATTTAACCCCATTTCCAACTCTTGGGGCCATCGGGAAATAAGTAGGATACGGCTTCGTCAGCACTCTTTAGCAGTGACGGGGCAGATCAATAATTTGCCGACTCAAGCTCCCGGTTTTCCTTTACCCTTTGGACGAACTACGCAGTCAGAATAGCTCTCAAAATTATGACGAAGCTTAACTTGTGACTTTTGGCATTAAAAGTTAATCAATCGCGCACTTTTAGGCAAAACAATGGTTCATTTATTTCCCGAGCTTGTGTTGAATGAAAAAAATTTCAGTCAGAGGTTTAAATTAAATTGGTAATTTTTACAAATAATAAAAATGAATGTATGTGTGTGTACTGGTTCACCGTAGACTAGAACGTTTGATTAAAGCTGCCATATTTAGCATACATATACTTTGGTGGGTGAAAATGGATAATAAAAATTAATAGAAATTTTAATTAGTAAAAATTAATAGAAATTTTGGGTTTTTCTAGCGTTTTTCGAAAATGATATTACACAGAAAGAAATTTTACATCATCTTAACCCTTAACTGGGGACGTGCGGTCTGTGAGACCGCTAGTGATGGATTTTCTGTCACCCCTATTCTATTTTTAGCTCAAATGAATGGATTGACCCTGTAGCTTCCTGTATTGTGACTTTCAATACACGTGCACTTTTTCAACCGATTTCAGCAGATGCTTTTTAAAATAATTTAGTTATTTCTTCGAGCGTGGTCTCTAAGACCGCATCTCCCTGTTAGTGTCCCAGTGATAAACAAGGCTTAGCAGATGGCGCTAAAACTTGGGCCCCGAAATATCATCCAGTTTACTGATCCTATTATGAAGCAGTGCTCCAGACACTTTTAAATGAAGCAGAAAGGGATTTTAGTGATAAGGATAATTCTACAGGAGAGTTTTTCGATGAAAGTTCGCGTTCAACAGATTTTGATATGTGTATTCAAACATAATTAATTTTTCTAGTGATAATGTATTTTGAAAAATTTATAAAATATATTAATATACCAAGAGATATATATACAGAATGTATAGGTTGATTTTTATATTAGTTCTTAACCTGTATGTTTAAAATGCCCTCGAAAACTGTGCTATGAAAGTCACACAAGCCGATAAAAAAAGGGCCAATTTTACCCATTGTCATTTTTTTTAAAATTTTTTATATAATTGTTGAATTTTACATTATATTGTTTTCTATATAACTTCATATACTGTAAAAATAAATATGATTTAAAAAGTAAAATCTAATATGCCTTTTCAAGAATATTATTTATTGTAACATGCAGTTTGAGAAGAAAAAGTATGTTCCAACGCATTTACTTTTTTCAATGACAATAGGTTTTGAAAAATTTCTAAAACATATCTATATATCAAGAAAAATATCTGCAAAATATATCGGCAGTTTTTAGTACTAATACATTCATTAGAAAATTTAATTTGAGTGTAAATGAAATGCGGTCTCATAGATCGCACCTCCCCAGTTAAGTCCTAAAATTTCAGCTTCTCAGTTAAGGGTTAAAAGTAAAAAAATATATATGTTTCCAATTATACCAATTTAGTAGTTTTGAAAAGTTTTCCTAAAATTTGGCAATTTTTTTTAAATTTCTTTGTCTGATTTTTAACAATTCATTACATTGTTACCTTGAAATTCAAGCATTTTGATTGTTTATTTACGTTACGTTACAGTTACATGACAAACGTTTTAGGGCTTTTACAAGAAATCGAAGCCCACAATTTTTTTTATAGAGATTCCAAAAAAAGTTTCTAATTTCAGCACGATTTCATAATGTTGCCTTTCTACCACGACAGTACTAAACCAATGGGTATGGTCTCTCTAAAACTTTCTCGCATTCTCTCTAATAAACTGACCATGGCAGAAAATACCTTGAATGGCGAAAGTTAGGAAATATTAACTATCGGCGTAAATTTAGCATTTTTACTAAACTTATCGCGTCATCATTGGCGTTTCATTTGGCGATTAATCCCCGGCTAGCAGTTAATAGTATCCGAAAATCGAATTTGTGCTTTAGACTCGTTTTTTTCAATCGGTTGAAACAAAGATTTGTCCCAAAACTGTGTTTATAATTCCAAAATTCCATATTTAATTCAATATATTGTGGGAAAAGGCAACGACCAGCATTAATATTTGAAATATATTTATTAAGATTAAAGTACAAAGGACAAAACATTACTACATAGAACATAAAAGATACATGAGCGTGAGCTACACGTCTTGCAGTCTCACTGCCCAACTCTCGTCTGCCAATAATGGCGGGAAAGCATCACGTGATTAATGACGTGACGCAACATGGCCAGCATGGCGCCATACAGGATACGGGATTTGTCAGCGCTTCCCACATCGGCCATCATGACAGGATAGGTGACCTCGCCTTATGGTATACAGTACATTGAAGTAAATATATAAAACAAACAGCAAATACAGGAAAATAATAATATGTAAAATTGAAATATTCACAAGATAAAACAAATAAAATAGTCATACCATCCGTGACAGCATAAGTATATAGCAATACAATAGCGTGCACTGGAAATATCGAATAACTAACTAAAAATAAAAATAATATTAGTGTTGAACATATAAAAATATAAAAACACAAAATAAACAGAGAAAAAAAAAATCCAAGTCTATATCGTCCAAATATACACACACAAAAAGAAGGAAAATAGTTCTCTTTCTCTTTAAGTAGTGTTCAGTGTTTTCTTTTGAAACACAATTCAAGTGATATGTTCTATATTGCTGGACCATGGTTTCATATATTCTGCCCAAGTTGAAGTTTTTGATGGTCCATCGAAGAAATCATACTTTTCAACATCGTATGTGTCGTTTGCTTTAATTTTGATCACTTTATATGGTCCGAGAAATTTTTGTTTCAATTTCAGACCAGGGCCAAATTGAGTGCGCTTGATTGCGACGAGATCATTCATTTGAAATTTTTGAGCATGTTTCCTACGCAGATTGTAGGTACGGCGATTTTCTTCTTGGATTTTGAGGATTTGTTGTTTTGCATCTTTACGGAGCTCATCACGCTGTTGGAGAAATGCAGACTGGATCTCTTCGTTGACGATTTCGAGGATTTTTATATCATGCTCAGATTTCATTTTAGTTCCAAACAGAATTTCGAATGGAGTAGAATTGATACTTCGTTGAAATGTAGAATTAATAATTTGCTGAACGGAAGCAACATGGCTATACCATTTCTCAGGGTTTTCTATGGATAGCTTGGAGAGTACAGATATGATAGTAGAATTAAGTCTTTCTACCTGACCGTTTGATCTAGGAAGTCCAGCTGTAATAGCAATGTGGGTGATATGCTGATGTTCACAATATTCTTTGAATGACGTAGATGTGAAAGCGGTACCTCTGTCCGTAATAATCCTTGAAGGATTACCGAAAACTAATCTTTGGCATTCGAGCTTATTGAGAACTTCAGCGGTGTCGGTGGACTTGGTCGGGTAAAGCCACACAAACTTCGTAAAGGAATCGATGATCGCCAGAATATGCTTATATTTCTTAGAAGTGCTGGGAAGAGGACCCAAATGATCAATATGATATGTATGAAAGGGAGTATCGTCTTTGTCAAGTGGATGCAAAGTGCCATCTAATTTGCCACGTTTTCTGTTATTTAGAATGCATGTTACACAGTTGCGTATGCATCGTTCAATTTTCTCTTTCAAGTTCGGAATAAAGAATTCTTTGTTTAACATTTCCTGCGTGCGTTTTACTGCAAAATGGCCTCGTTCATGACAGGATTTAATAATGTTGGCCTGCATATCATCAGGTACGACAAATAAATCGATTCCGTCTAAGTTCTTATATAAAATGTTGTTTTTGTAGTTCTCGTAAGGTGCATTTTGAAGTAATGCTTTTATAGCTGTAATATGCTCATCTGTCTGTTGAGCTTTGAAAATTTGAAGATTGACACAGTCTTGAATGATCATGCAGCATGGGCTTCGGCTAAGAGCGTCGACATGAGTCATCTTTGAACCGGTTCGATGCTCTATTTCGTAGTCAAAATCCTGAAGGTATAATGCCCATCGCGAAATGCGGGAATTCATTTCTTTTTTATTTAACGTTTTGACGAATGCATTACAGTCAGTGATAATTTTAAAGTGTGATCCGAGGATGTAAATTCGGAATTTTTTAAGAGCTTCTACAATGGCGAGTACCTCCAGTTCATAGCTGGTGTATTTTCTTTCGCTGTCAGACTTTTTCTTGGACATATAATACACTGGATGGAATTTGTTATCATCTTTTGATTTTTGTAGTAGGACTGCCCCCAAGCCATCAATTGACGCGTCTGTATGAATTTCAATGGGACTGCCTTGATTAAAAATAGTTAAAACGGGTTTATCAGAAAGTAACTGTTTTAAGCGTAAAAACGCAGTTTTTTGCTGAGCTTGAAATAGAAAGGGGCTGTCCTTACGAAGAAGATCACTAAGTGGTTTTGCTATAGTAGAGTATGAGGGAATAAATTTTCTAAAGTATCCCGTAAGACCTAGAAAACGTTGTACGTCTTTTGCATTTTTTAACTCAGGATAATTAAGAACGGCTTTAGTTTTGGAGGGTGAAGGGAGCAATTTGCCGTGTTCTACTACGTGACCCAAAAATTCAATCCGACTATACAAAAATTGACATTTTTTAAAGTTTATATCTAGTCCATAATCGCGAGCTACTTTTAAAACAGTGTTAAGGCGTTCGAGAGCCTCAGATTCATTATTTGCGGGAATGACGATGTCATCCATATACGGGAGGACAATGCCTTTTGCAATAAGATCACGAAAAACGGCATTTATGTATCGCATAAAGACAGGAGGACATGAACTTAAACCGAATGGCATATAACGGAATTGAAATTGACCTGTATTTGTGACGAAACTGGTGTAACAACGACTTTTTTCTTTTACCGGCACATGAAAAAATCCGTTACGCAAATCGAGAGTACTGAAAATTTTAGCATTTTGAAGACGATCTAAAATGTCATCAATTAATGGTAGTGGATAATGGTCTTTAACTAATTTAAGATTTAATTTTCTATAATCTATACAGACTCTATGTTTTCCATCTTTCTTACGAACTACGACAACTTGACTAGCATAGGGTGAAGAACATGGTTCTATAGTTCCATTTTTTAACCACTCGTCTATCTGCGCATTTACTATATCACGTTCGGCAAAGGGTAAACGTCGAGGAGAGTGGAAAATTGGCTCATCGTCAGTAAGCGTTATATCAAGTGCGATGTTCGTGGTTTTAGTTTTGTTAGGTTTATAGGCTAACAAAATCTGTTCAACCTCATTGCGAGTTTGCTTAGAAATATTCGGACCTATATCAAACGTGGGAGTTTCGGCAGAAATAGCCATTATAAAACTGTCAGTTTCAACAGGATCATCAGATTTAGAAATTTTGGAAAATACAACACCGTCAGGTTTAATTGTCAAATTTGCCTGATTTATTACGTCGCAACCTATTATTAGGTCATAAGTAGTACAATTATTAGGTACCACAGAAATAAAAACAGGAAAACTTTGTTTGTCAATAATAATTTCAGATTCAAAGGAACCTATTATTTTAGTTTGGGAAAAACCGAATCCAGTTAGTGTCATCTTGTCATTCGTCAACGGCGGCGATCCTAGTTTAATCCATGCAGAATGTTTGAGAAGTGTCGAAAAACTACCAGTATCGACTAATCCGGAAAGTGTATTATTAAGAATAACAACCTCTTTATGCATATTCGACGGAGAATGCAATAAATGTAAAGTGTTGACATTATCCCGTGGGGTAGAACTGTCATTCCGAGTAGTACGATGACAATCGGAAGATTTATGTCCGAAAAAATTACAAGAAAGACATTTAGGACCACGATTACGATTAGGGCAAGACTTTGCGATATGTCCAAAATCGTTACAGTTAAAACAACGCGTCTTACTGTTAGTCGGATTACTAAGATTCAATTTTGATTCTCTTTGTTGGACAGGGATTTTATGTATTGTATCACGTCTTTGGCCGTCATTAGCATATCTAGAATACGACATCTTTGAATTATTTGCGTTCATTGCACTTACGATAGTTTCGAAAATTTGTAATTTTTCTTTAAACTCAGAATAACATTTTGCACCATAAAGAATAATTTTATCAGAAGGAGAACCCTGTATCCCATTTATTGTGTATTGAATAACAGAACATTCATCAATAAGGGTTTCAGACTGATTCGCAATTTCACGCATGGCAATAAAATATTGCATAAAAGTTTCATTCGAGCGCATTTTACGTCTTTCTAGTTGTTTATGTATTTCAATCGAAGTTACTTTATCGGAAAATTCATTAATGAATGCACTTTTAAAAGCATGATAGGAATTTAGATTTCTTTGAGAGAATAAAAAAGATTTAGCTGCGCCGGAAACTAATCTCTTTACAAAGATTAATTTTTGTTGTTCGCTTAAAGAAGGAAAAAGAGAAAAATTCTCTTCAACATCATAAAAAAAAACTTTTAATCGAATAGGAATCATTTCCTGTGAAGTTTCTGTTACTACCACAGAGATCGCGTAATAAAAAACAAAACTGAAGGTTTATTTCATTCATCGTTTGTTTATTCGAGGGATCATTTTCGAGTGATTCCCTTTTGGCGCCAGTAATTAATGCCTGATTGTTATTTATTAATGTTTCGTCTGAAGTTACGGGGATGGGGAAGGAAGAATTATTACCCGTATTACTCATAGAGCTGTTATTAATAGATGAAGTTTCGGTTTGAGAAACCTTTTGAGGAGACAAAGGTTTTTCTTCTGTTTCCGATAAAAAACTAATATCTAGCGAGTTCTGAAATTCATTTAAATTTGTTAGGGCTTTAAAAATATTTTCACACATAGCATCTTTGTCGGTCTCAGTTACTTCTAAGTGTAATAAATTAGAAACGGAGATAAAATCAGATAAAGAAAAAATCTTCCGCAATTCTTGTTTATGTTTTTCTACATCTAAATTTTCAAATCTTTCAAAATTTCTCATTCTTTTTCGAGAAGAATGGTCAAAATTACTGTAACCTAACACAGAGTTAAGCAATTTTACGGAATTAGTTTTTGCATATTTAAGAGAGTTAGCGATTAATTCAATATCGCCTAGTTTTAAAGACATTGTAATGAATTAAAACAGAACTAATGCACATTCACTCGGGATTAAAATTTAAAGGGAGAATGGAATAAAGTAACGTACTATACTATAAATTACAAACTTGGGAAAAAATTGCGCCTACCTGGTTGGGAGCAGTCGAATTATTCACTCTTAAAAGTTCCTTTTTTTAAAGCAGCGAGTATATGTCAGCACAGTTGCACAAGAACACGAAGTAATTGAACCTTTAACGTTTCCACTTGAATCATATCCATCCAAAACGTGCACTAACGTCCATTAAAATATCCACGGCAAAAATCCACTCTTATCAAAATTCTTAGCATCAATTTAACGTCTTAAATTGTACTAACGTCCACAGCTTTTCAACAATTTGGCGGGATTTGCTAGGGGTATTCACGAGAAAGGCCGAGCCCCCAAAAATGTGGGAAAAGGCAACGACCAGCATTAATATTTGAAATATATTTATTAAGATTAAAGTACAAAGGACAAAACATTACTACATAGAACATAAAAGATACATGAGCGTGAGCTACACGTCTTGCAGTCTCACTGCCCAACTCTCGTCTGCCAATAATGGCGGGAAAGCATCACGTGATTAATGACGTGACGCAACATGGCCAGCATGGCGCCATACAGGATACGGGATCTGTCAGCGCTTCCCACAATATATAAGTCACTGCGTTTTTGCATTATCGCGTTAACATGCTTCTGAAAGTACAGACAGACAGACAATCAACTCGTTGTTGGTTTTATCTCAAATTTTTACAAGTGTCTACATTACAGATGTTAAATTTGTATACCAAATCTGATCTATCCAGCTCTCATCGTTTTGTAGTTATCTTGTTGACTTATATTCGAACAGCTGGACAGACGACATCCTCTGAGCAGATTTTACTGAAAATTTGATAGAAATCTGCAAATTTGATGTAAAGACCATATACCAAATTTCAACCATCTAGTTCAAGGCGTTTTTGAGTTATCGTTGTCACAGACAGGCAGACATTTTCCAAAAATGGGTTTTCCGATGCCAGGGATCAATTTAATGAATAACAAATAAATTCCTACTCGCCTACATCAAGCGAAATAAATTTATTTGCTTTTTTGTACAACTTTCAGATAGCGAAGAAATTAATTATCATATTTTTAAAATTAATTATATTTCTTTTTCAAAAGATTAAATATGTAGTTTTTAATTCTTAACAAATAATCTGCAGTTACGTCACAAAATATAAATTCACTATCGTCTGCAGAAAACGATATTTTTAAACTCTTTTGCTGAGAGAAGAATTTGAGGCAGAAAATAGATTTTGTTTTCGTGTTCTTCTTTCGTGTAATGCAAATATAAGCGCATTTCTCCCAAGAGAATATTGTTGACGAAATAAAAATCGACCGGCGACAGTGACTCATCGAAAACGATATCAAAGAGTGACTCCAGGGAAGAATTTTCAAAATGCAGGATTCTAAAAGACTTTATTTTTCCTATTTGAATAATTTAAAACTATTGTTTGTCACAGATGGAGTTTGAGCGACAGATAAACAGCGTTACTAAATTTTTGAGAATGTTGAAATTTATATTGACAAATATAGCAAATAATATATATTCTAGATCAAGAAACAAATGAATGTTTCACATATATAATCTTAAAGACATTCTTACGAATTTTTGTAAACAATTGTTTATACTTATTTCAAATTTGTTCGAATTGCGTAACTTTTTATTTTTTAGTGTTGTTAGTGTATAAATCATTTTCTGCCTTCGGTTTGTTAGAATTGAAAACATTTTCAAATAAAAGAGTTTGAACTATTTATTTTTATTGCTACGATAAACATCGTAATTTTTTTAACAGTTGTAAACATTTTTTTTTTTTGATTTTAATATGCATATGCTACATTTTATTTTTAAAACTTTTGCTTTTGTTTGCTTTAAGTCTTTATAGATTTGAGCCATATATCATTATTTATTCATTTTTATTTAGTAATTTGATTCAGATTCAATTTATATCAGCCAATTTTTTTGTTAGAAGCAAAATCTTTAATATTATTTAAATATTTTTTTCTTCTTTTTAATGTTTTTATAAGCCCAGACTTAAGTACAAAACAATATCTAATGAAATACTATTTATTCCAGGCAATTAAAAAAGATAAATTAACAGAATGCAGAATAAAAAAATTTAATAAAATAAAATAATAGGAAAATAAAGAGTTAAATAACCAAAAAAAATTAAAGAACGAATTAATATTGCTTTATTATAAAATAAGAAAAGATTTTGATACAGCTGAATTTGGACTGTTTTTTTAAAGATAATTTTAATAACATCCTTATAAAAAAAACTCAATACTAACTTTGTGGGATTAATTCATTACTTCTTTACTAGTTACTAATCATGTAATAGCAAATAATTTATCAAGTTATCAACTAATTTCTAATCATTACTTATTTGTGCATTTTCGAGAAAAAAATTCATCTTCTAATATTCTTGAATTCTTTAGTTTTTTATCTTAACTTCTCTCTATAAATATAAAGTATTAACGTGCAGAAATCTCTTTTATTGTATTATTGTAGAATGGCAACAGTCAAATACAGACATATCGATACAGGAATGTTTCAGACTGCTTCATTCAACGTTTTTACAGCTATACTTAAGTCAAAATTTCGCTAATTAATGGATTTGAAGAATATTATTATAAATGCTACTCGTAGCGCTAAATACTTTATTCAGTCAGAGTTAAGATAATGTAAAAGGAATCAAGAAATAGTCGCCAAACAGAAAGTTTAATAAGGAGCGAAAATAGGCTTAACCATCTCTAGATCGATAGTCGCAATGACTTATCTATGGAAATAGATGACCATATATTCCAAAACAATTAATCACACAAAAGTGGTCTTTGCATTATATCAAAGCAAAAAATGACCTCTTTAATGATATTTATTTCATTTTTCGCCAATTTTTTTTACGATGTTACGATGTTTTTAATGTTATGACGAAATTCAAACCCATCCATCAAAACATTCAATCGCATGCTTTTGCCAATGTTAAAATTAAGATTTAAAAACAGCTTTTTTATCGTGTGAGAACATGGTGCTTTGGGGTTTTGAAGCATGGGCAGAAAATAAAAGATAAGGTCGTAAGAAGCTATCGCCCGAAGAAACACAAAGAAGAAAACGGAAATAAACGCAAAACAGCGAGGAAGGATTCAATATATATATATAAGTTTTGAAGCTCGAACGATTTTGAGATGGGTTGAAAAAAATTAGAAAAAAAAAAATCGTTTTTTAAATATCGACGCATGCGTAATATGATAGTCACGTGATTATTTCAAACCGGTTTAAACTGGTTTTTCACGGAAAAAAAATTCTGGCATCGAAAATTTTTTTTTAGAACTCTATTGATTTTGAGATTGGTTAAAAATAATTGGTTAAAAATAATAATTGATTGCGAAATATGAATCATGTGAGAAATGATGATTTTCTGTCGGAGTGATACAACATAACTTTAAAACAATGTTCTCACATTATAACTTGAAATTTGCGATAACAGATTTCAATTTTTTTTTTATTTGGACATTAATTCCGAAAAAAGATTTGCATTTCTGCTTTTATTTCGTAGTACAAGTACCTTTTAATTTGTACCCAAAATATTTTTTTGCAGATTGATTGAATTAAATTCATATTTTTAAGTCGTATCAAATAAAAGGAAATTCAAAAATTGTGCTCCATATTAATCGGATAGCAATCTACAAAGTCGGTAATTTGATTAAACAAGCTGGTCGTCAAAGGCGACTAGTTTTTTTTATATATAACATACGTTTTCTTTAGCTATGAAGAATAAAAGGGGAAGGAGGAGATAGAAAGTTGAAGATAAATTTCCAAAGATATATACATTCTTGAATCTACGTTATTTTAGTTTACTTTTTAGCATAGATCAGCTCCTTTAATTGTTTTTCTTTTCGAAAGAAAAAAAAATCTCAAGCTTTTCATATTTTTTTCTTCTTACACTTTTACAAATGTATATTTTCAATTAAATGACAATTTTTTTCCCAAAAAAATTATTTGCAATTCCATATAATAAGTAGATTTCTATACAATATACGAAGGCATTCCATAGGAAACCGGAATTACATGCATTGTAACATTGAGTTAAAAGTTATTATTGCCAGATTTAAAAAGAAACTTGCCAACACTGAAAATTAGGTTTAAGTTTAGGCAGAGCAAACTTTCCTGCTTTTAATTTAATTGGCTTTCGTTTAGTTCTTGTAAATAATATTAAAAACTACGCACAATTTCAATCAACACAATGCAAAATTCTTTCTTTTAGAAATTTCTGAAATATTTATAAGGACATATTTTATTTCCTTTATTTTTGTATTTATTTAAACTTAGGTTCTGCATTTCCGCATTTCGTTTATAAACTTGTTCGTTAAAACTCATTATATACGCGGTCAATTTAATATCATTTCATAACTGGAAATGTACATATACTTGCTTTTAGGAAAGAAACGCCAGAAAATCTAGATTTATTTTTATTTTTCCAATCTTTTCAAATATGAATATTTTATTTTAAAATTATTTTAGTAAAAAAAAAAAAAATGCACATAAATCCAATATAATCACCAAAGACGAATGATAATGGATATGCTTTTTGGGATTACCCAAAACTGAAATATAAAAAGAAAGCACAAAACTGAAATATAACATGCACATGGAATTTATTACCATGTTAGTTTAAATAAAATGGTAACCAGAAAGGATGATTTGTCAGCATTTATCCTGGAATTTGCGAATTAAGAAATTCTGACGAGTTGGTGACAAATTCTATCTTTGACGAACTTTTCCATTTGTCGAGAATGGGAAAAAAGCATCGAAAGGAAGAACAAAACGCAGAGGAATTGTAGGCTTGTAATAAATATGATTACGATGACGTCTTATAATTTGTCAAAGTAGACTTGTCTTGGTTCTTATTTCAACTCTTCACTTGCCTTTCCGCCAAAGGCAGAGAAAGTTATTTGCTAATTTTCGGTACATTCAAAACAAAAAGGGGAAAAAAAAAACTGAAATCGAATTGACTTTAATTAAAATATTGAAACAGACGCCACTTTTAAAGATATAACGTATAAATAGTAGTAATAAACGTTAAAAGGAGTTTTAACACAATTTTCTCACATACTCTCTTATTAAGTGTTATCCCCCTTCCTTAGCATAAATTTGAAGGCCTTGCTTAAAACTATGAATATATCAAGAGTGCTCAGATTTTTATATTCAGAGTGCCATACATAAAAATGTTATACACCGGTTTCTTTCTGTATAGGAAACTGGTGCCTGTATATTAATTGTATGGCACTGGCGAACAATAGCAACATAATATCGAACTTTGGCATTTTTTTTCTGTATCAATTGCTGGCATACGGTTAACACACAAGTACCAGAAAACCAAACACGCATTTTGGATGCCTTTTAATAATAACTGAAACTAAAAATTAATATAGAACTACAAATACACTTATACTCTCACACCCAAATTTCATTTACTTAAGTCCTTGCGTTTTTGTGTTAATGCGTTTACATGCGAAAATGCAGAGCAAAAGTCGGGTAGCCAGCCCTTCTATAGAACCGGTTCAAAATTTGATATAAGACTACGATTTAAATTCTAAAATTAGGAATTAAACATTGTATGCGTAAATTACTACGTTTCTGAATCATCGCGTTTAAATGCTTGCAAAAGTACAGATCGAACAGGGGGTCAACACCTTGACAGATTTAGTTCCAAACTAGTGACGGATCTGCACTTTGCACGCTAAACTTGTGTACCAAATTTTATCTACTTAAATGTTTATGTTTTGTAACTATCATATTCATTTGTACTCGGACCGCCGGACAGTCATTCAAGATTTCATTGAAATCTATTAATTTAATATTGTCCAGTACCAAATTTCACCATCTAGCTCAAGGCATTTTTGAGCTATCATGTGCACAGATAAACAAAACGACAGATAATAGAGTCCCAAAAATATATTTACCGAATTCAGGCATGATATAAAGTGGAGACTTGTTAAAATCTCGAGTTCGAATTTTTCGACGATTCTTTATATAACGACGAATCGAGAAAGTAAAAATATCATTCTTATTTTCTTGCCCTTTGTAAAATTCTTGTTCTAGAAAAGTTTCTTCCTTCGTTTACAAAAAAAAAAAAAAAAAAAAAATCAGCTACGTCCTTCTATTTATTTTTTATCCTTCATAACATAAGAAAAATGCGATACATATATTTTGCTGAAAGAAAGACAAAAATTCAGCTGAATTCTTTTTTTCTAACCCTTCTAGAAAAACTTCGTCCTTGTCCTCCAGTGTTGTCCCACACCTTTCCCCGATTGACCTCTGACCTATTTCCCTTTGATCGATTGGACTTTAATGATCGTTTTTAAAACACCCCGCTCTCATTACATTAAATGGCGTTATTAAAGGTAGCAGGAAAGACAGCCACTGCTTTCCTTTCCCATAAAACAAGCTGCAATTATTTTTTTGCTCTCAACACTTTTTTATGCTGTTGTTCATGAAAAAACGCTGGGGTAAAAACGCTGCGGTAAGTTGCTACAATGTTTGTTTTATCAATGGAACGATATATTTTTTTTCGATGAAAGATACCATCTGCTCTAACGCGATTGCCCATTCTATTAAAAGGATGAATTTCCTAGCAATAATACAACTAGACGATATAAGTCATTTTTTTTTATAATTTACATTTGATTCCTTGAGTAACTGGAGAAAAAGGGATGGTAAATAGCAATAAATTATTTGAAATGAAAGAAATAAGGATTCTAAGATGAGCAGAATAATAATTCATAGCGGAGAAAATTGTATCTTTTGTTGATACTGCCTATTTTTTTTATAAACAATTATTTTTAAATGGCTGTTATTGAAAAGGCCATTCTTAAGCGCATAATTTTTTTTTCTAAATTCCATTTATATTAAATAACACAAACATTTCTTTTTATAATAGTTAAAAAAATATTACTTTTCCCATCCAATAATATTCTGAGATTTAAGAATGCTTTATGATTAAAACATTGGACTTGTTAAATAAATTTTAAAAATCACAGTTTTTCTTTGTATTATAGCGGTTACGAAACTCTATTACATTCTCTTTTGATACAACAGATGGCGTTGCCTTATTAATATCAAGGTATATTTCTCATGATTCTTCTTGGGGGTCATTATTAGATTGTATTCTAGGTGAGTGACGGGTATTTTCGTGTTCGTGTTTATTTTGTCGAGTAAAATGTGGAACTTAGAAAATAATTAAATAACTGTTCCTTAAACTCGTCTAATATTTTCATCTACTTCATAATGAAGTTATAAAGAGTATCGTCTCTCTACTGTATTGTATTTCATCCTGACAGACTTTTTAAAACTGTTCTAAATCACGAAATTCGTTAATTACTATCTTTTATGTACCGGATATTTTATATTCATTTAATTACGTGATTTTATAATATAAAAAAACATTTTTTAAAGCAACTGCTGATAGAATTTTCTTATGAAAACTATATCAGCCAATAAGAGTTAGTTCCAGTTCAATTGACACTTCTATTTAAAAAAAATTCATTTAAATGGCACAAAAAATATTTCAGTTGTTAGCTTATGAATTAGAAATCAAAAATATTATTCGTAATGCTTATTAAATTCAAGCCCAAGTAATAATTTAAAATTAATTTAAAAACTCATTTTAGAAATCTGCACAAATTTTGTATTGAAAACAAATAAGATAATTTACATTATTTTATTTAAATTGATTGATATTCACAATGATACATTTTCACACAAATTGACCGAACAAATTACAATAAATTTGATAAATTCCATTATTGTTTCAAAAAATTAGTAACTAGAAAATTGCTTTATATTTTCAGAAAAAATTAAATTACTTTACACCAAAAATTTAATTCAGTTTTTTTTAAAGTTTTATAAGTTTTTAAACTTTGCCTAATTTATTTCAGATCATTTTCTACTTACTTCAAAATTTATCATATTTGTTAAATTTATTAATAAATATTTTAATGTAAATTACTTGAAAGATTTTTGTATTAATAATATATTTAATCTATTTTTAAGGAAAATATTTGAATTATTTTAATTTTGAGTAAGTTAATTAATAAATTTGTCCTACATTGCTCTAAGAAAAAATTGAGAAGAAAAATGTAGAAATATGTTGACCGGAAATGATTCTTCGAATTGTATTGCCACGAGCGGAAAATTAAAAAAAAAAATCTTAATTTGTTATTCAATTTTCTCTTTATAACATTGAAAAATAAAATAACGATTTATTATTTCTTCAAAAACGATTATGCAATATGTAAACACAGCGTCATATGACAGCACAAACACTTATATGATAAGTACTATATGTCCACAAGCATATCAATACTATATCGCTTAAAATAGGCGCATCAAGCTATTCCTAATTTACATTAGAATATTTAATTCAAATTTAGATCCCTTATGCAATTAATTACATTTTTCAACTGATTATAGCCTTATAAAAATTGTCCTGAATTTAGTTAGACATAGATAAAAAACATTTTTCTGCAACAATAATTTTATTTTCATAGATTTATTAATTTTGACGGTTCAGATTCGTTTTAGTATTCTTTTATATAAGAAGAAAAAGAATGAATTAAATTGGGCGCCTTCAATCTAAATAGAATGAGTTCGAACGCTAATAGAAAATTGCTTATGTTACAAATAATTAACACACATTACCTGAAAAAAATGGAAGCTTTTCTATTCACTGAAACATCGATGATGAAAACCACCTGTCAACCAAACGATTACAAAACAAAACAAAAAAAAAACGATAAAAAACTGCTTTAAAAAAATGTGTTTTAAACTGAATGATAAATCAAGTCCTGACTCCTAATGTATACACTTGCTGCTAAATATGTTACAAAAATTTGCAACTCAAGAATTAATTACCACTCGTGTTATAATTTATTTTCTAAATCTCATTGCTATGCTAACAAGATACAAAGTTATTTTTACTTAGAATTAAGTTGGACAAATGAATGTCTGAAAAGAGAATTTATTATATAGTTTAAATGTTCTCGGTAGACTTAATTAATCATGCATAGCTTATTTATTTGAAGACTGATTAGTTTAAGAATTTGCATTTGAAATGATAAAATATCCGTTGAACTGACATAAATTAAATTCTCTTGTCAATATATTGTCGATAAGAATTTTGAATATATTATCTCGCAAAAAATTTTGTTCATGTATTTTTGTTATCTAATCCTATAAGAAAAATGTTTTGTTATTGTTTTTCCTTTATAATTTTAAGATGAAAAACATGATTTTATCAGTTTTAGCGAAAGGAACGAAAGGGATTATAAATAGTTAAACATTCAAAGACTTTATTAAAATACTAGATAATATATTTATAGTTTCAAGGGAGACGGGTATTATTTTCATGCTTTTTATTCATGGAAAATTAAATATTTAAGTATTCGCAAAAGCCTCATTTAAAAACTCTTCAGGCTTTACTTGTAAGCAAAATTTATATTCTTTACATTATAAAAGATATTAATAGAAAACGCTACTTATATATAAATAACTGTTGAAAGTTATTTTTAATGTAAAAGATTCTTTATATAAAGTATTATAATAAACAAATATTGATATCAACTGAAACTTCATTTTTAAATTAAAGTTAGGGAAATTATTCACCAAAGAATTTTATGATATCATATCTTCTCAAAAAATTACTGATAGTCTAAACGATTTTTAAATCATAGAATCTAATCTTTTAGCAAATTATTTATAATTTTTAAAGAATGTCAAAAAATTTCATTAAACATTTTGAGTTGTAACTTAAATATATCTTTACTGCATATAATACAAAGACAGCTGTTTTGAATAGTTAATTTAGATTTTCATTAATCGTTAAAAGGGAGAGGTAATGATTAAAATCAAATTAAAAAAATTATCTAAAAACAATTTTCAAATTAAATGGACATTTTGTATGTTAAAAAAAAGATAAAGTAAAGCATTCTTTTAACACACTTCGTTCCCACATTTTAAAAATATTAAATTCAAATAAGAAAAAAAAAATTTCAATGTCGCCATGCTATTTGCTTGATTTCGTAATACTACGCATGAGCAATAGAAATATATTTAATTAATAAAAAAATTAACCTTTACGTTAATTGTCATAAGACTTTTTCTAAAACCAATTTTATGCTGCATATTATAGAAAATAAAATGTGAAGCTAATTTATTGGGGCGTTTATATTTCTCAAGGGAGTAAATGTTTAGGTTCTTTGATTTTATTTTTTTAGATTATAAATATATTGAGACGGAAAATCTGATAACGATAAAACGTGAACAAGTTTGATAACCGATAATGACGTTTTATTTGATAATCACTAAACGGCTGTTCATTCATAAGTCACACGTAAAAGTATGAATGACCGGACCGCTGCAACAGCATTGGTGAGAACTGTGGTTGACTCTTTTATTCGATAAGAAAACACAAAACACAAGTAACAAAATATAGCCGAAGCGTATACATAATTTGCAAAATTCAACAGCACCCATGTAAGAAGCAAATCGTTTGTAAACAACAGACGCTTGGAGAGAGAAGAGAAGAACAAAGCGCTCAGGGATAAATTTTTCTCTCTACAGGTCAACCCAAACAGTGAATTCGAGTGTATTCTTTCTTTGGTTTGAACTCTTTCTTTGCCGTTTTTATAGTGACCGTGAGAGGACAAAGAAGCTTCTAGAAGAATATCGTATCTTCGTTGTTAATCGAGGTATCGCAAAAACTCCAATAATTTTTCGAACGTACTTTTTATCGCTAAAGTTGTAAAATTCATTTGCTAAATTCAAGTCATCAGTTTGTACAATTCAAGTCAATTGTTACCAAGACCGGAAGGCCATTTGCCTGCCATTCAACAACAGTTAAAACATTTGTAAAACTCTCTTGCTTACGAAGAAACTAACTGCGCAGGGAAGCAATGCTACGGATTTTTAACAATATGAATCAGTTCAAAGTAAGAAATAATACTTATGAATATTGCTTTGGAAACAAATTAATTTCTATAGAAAAATGTTAAAATTAAATTCTTTCAAGGTGTAATTTGCTTTATTATTAAAATGATATTAAATACTCAAATGAAGAAAAAAAATAAAGTGTACAATATTTATGTTTATTTGCTTTGTTATCTTTAAGGTACTTAACATTCTTAATATTTATCTTTTCTTGTTTAGTTTTATTCTTCTCGCAATAGCCTGCTATAAAAAATATATACATATATAACTTTTTGACAAAACCGAATATTTAGAATTCTATCCAAACAGGAAATAGTTTAATCGATCTTATGATTTCGTTTTTATTTATTTGAGAAAAGCTTTCATCCCATCAATTTAATTTTAATTAAATGAAAATCTTAAATAACAACATTACAATGTACTGCAAAAATAATAAAATTTTATTTCAGATCAATGTATTATCTATGATTTACTTCGATGCTTTCCTTAAGGTCACAATGAATCGGCAGCGGAATTACAGTGTCGTAGGTTGAAGATCGGGACTGTCCGAATTTTTTGTGGAATATATGATATCTGTGTAGGTGAAATCTTGTTTATTCTTGCTCAAATTTATGAACATTTGATGTTTGAAGTGCTATTGCATTTCCGGTTTTCAGTATATATTTTAATTTCTGTTTTTACTTTTGATTCATTTCGTTTGCATTCGAATTAGTTGATTTTAATAATTATTTGTAACATTTTTACTTTAGCACATACGCATACAGAGAAAGTATTGTAAATGTCAAAAAATTTAAATCCGAGATTTCTGCATGTTTTAGACTTCCTAAGCACAAAAAAAGCATTTTTGTAAAATGTTTGTCTGTATGTCTGTGACAAAGATCATTTAAAAACGCTCTGATACAGACGAAAGAAATTTGATATACGATCTTTATAACACATTTTTAAATTTGTGTATAGACACTAAAAGAGATTATTCAAAAATGCAATGACTTAAATATATCATATTTGGTATGGTCTTTTGTAACTAAAAATGTAATTTTGTGTCAATTTTTTGTATAGATTTGTTAGGAAGCAAGCGTCTAAAACACAAATTCGATTCCTGGATACTATTAACGGCATGCCAGGGATCAATCGCCAAACAACTCGCCAAGGATGACACGATAGATTTAGTAAAAATGATAAATTCACTCCAAAAGTTAATATTTCTTAACTATTGTATGCCCGTGCCATTCAAGGCGTTCTCTGGAATAACACCTGAATTGAAGAGTATGCGGAAAAGTTTTTATTTATCTGAAACTTTATAAAAAAAATAACAGTTATTGGCGCCAACTTTCCGACATTTAGCAAAATGGCATCAAACCAAAGTACCAGTATAACGTCAAATAAAACCAGGATCTTCAAAACAAACCAGGGGGTGGGGGTTATCTTCAAAACTTTCACGTATTCTCTCCAATAAAGGTTTTACCTCCCGTCCTCCACATAAAGTTGACTACCTTAGGTAAAGTCAACGAATTCCTTCCGCGGCATTGCTGAACGTTAGTTATGAAATATTGCTCTTTGGCATGAATCTGGCATTTTCCACTGAATCTATTGCGAAAAAATGCATTTTTGACGCCTTTTTGCTGAACAATGGACACCAAAATTTAACACAAAAATATAGTTGTAATTGCAAGTTAATATACCAAGTTTCATTGATTTAAGTCATTGCGCTTAGAGGCATGCAAAAGTTCAGACCCAAAGGCGATCAACCCCTTGACAGATTTGGATCTAAATTTGATAACAAGATATTTCAGATGCTCTCGTGTTCCTCTCTTCTTTGGTTAGGGTTTGGTTCAAATGTAAAAATATCGATATACGAACGTTTCAGACTGCTTTATTTAGCATTTTTACAGGCGCATTTAATACAACACTTCGCAAATTAAATACAATTATAAAATTGTGAATGCTGCGGGCAATGTCAAACGCTTCCTTCAGTCTGAAGATGTAAAAGAAATCAAGAAATATGTGTTAAACAGAGCGTTTAATCGAAGACAAAAACAAGCTTAACCGTCACTTGATGGATACTCACTATGACTCAATTTATGGAAATAGATGACAATATCTTCTGAAACTATTAATTTCATAAAAAGATTTTTGCATTATATTAAAACTCAAAAAATTACCTCTTAAATAATATCGATCTTATTTTTGAACAGCTTTTTTCTTTACTTTTAACAAATTCTTCAAGGTTAATTTACAATGTTACGATATTCAAACTTATCCATCAAAATAATCAATCTCGCGCTTTTGCCAGTATTGAATTAAGATTTTTTAAAAATTGCTTTTTGGGGCATTCATTCCGAAATAGGATTTTCCCTTCTACTTTTATTTATATAGTGCGTAGTATACGCACTTTTAATTTGTGTCCTCAGTAATTCGTTTCAGATTAAATGGATTGATAATTTGTTTCAGATTGAATAGATTTTGTTCGGTTAAATTCATATTTTTAAATCGCATCAAATAAACTAAAAATTTTAAAAAAAATACATTCCATATTAATCGTTTAATAGCATAAAAAGTCAATATTCTCGGCGAGCAAACTGGTCGCCAAAGGCGGCTAGTATTACATAAATACATAAGAAAGTCGAAAGTAGAATATCCACAATGATTTTTGGTCCTTTTCCAATCATGACTCTCTAATTCTTTAGATAATGAAACCTATTATAATCCCAACTTTGTGGAACACACGCATTCTGAGTTGCTACATCACTTATGAACATCTTTGTCCTCATACATCATTAGTCAATGTCCAAAAACGATGGCGCACCCTGCTCTCGTGTTGCTATAGAAACAGATGCTCCCTTTGTTTCAATCCTCTCCAGCGCAAAGTAAATATTAAGACAAATTAACTCAACTCCGAACCTCTCCCGCACCCCTTCTCCACTGCTCTGAAAGGGTTCCGTTTGTTCAGCGGGACTCGATTTCATAATCACTCGTCAATGAAAATTACATACTGAAATGCAAACATTTCATTTAAAAGGTGACTGGGGGGATGGAGATAATGGAAGCTTTAGAAAGGGAGAAAATGTGTTATTGGATATGTAAATCTTGAGATGAAAAGATACCGGTGTTAAATCAACATAAATAGAATCTCTTAATTGTACAGGTTGCGTAAACGAAGACCGTTACCTATGAAATTCGCAAGATGGTTGATGGATTTGTTTTCATCTCTAGCATTTTTACTTTATCGTGTGTGAAATATACAAAGAGAAAGTATTGCAATCGTCAAAAAACTGCGAATTCAAAATGTTGAAGAATCTTCAAGTTTTATACCCTCTCAGCGAGTTCGAAAATACACATTTTTGGAATTATCTCAGCCAGAGAACACGATAAATCAAAAACGCTTTAAATAGACTGGAAAATGGTCTATGTTCCATTTTATTATTATCAAATTTTGAACGAAGTCCATTCAAACGGAGTCTATGTCCAGTTGTTCCAATAAAGTTAACCCTCTCAGCGAGTTCGCAAAAATACATTTTTGGAATGATCTCAGCTGGAGAACACGATAAATCAAAAACGCTTTAGATAGAATGGAAAAGGGTCTATGCTCCATTTTATTATTATCAAATTTTGAACGAAGTCCATTCAAACGGAGTCTATGTCCAGTTGTTCCAATAAAGTTAACCCTCTCAGCGAGTTCGCAAAAATACATTTTTGGAATGATCTCAGCTGGAGAACACGATAAATCAAAAACGCTTTAGATAGAATGGAAAAGGGTCTATGCTCCATTTTATTATTATCAAATTTTGAACGAAGTCCATTCAGACGGAGTCTATGCCCAGTTGTTCAAATAAAGTTAACCCTCTCAGCGAGTTCGCAAAAATACATTTTTGGAATGATCTCAGCTGGAGAACACGATAAATGAAAAACGCTTTAGATAGACTGGAAAATGGTCTACGCTCCATTTTATTATTATCAAATTTTGAACGAAGTCCATTCAGACGGAGTCTATGCCCTGTTGTTCCAATAAATTAACACGATAACTACAAAACGAAGAGAGCTAGATAGATGAAATTTAACACAGATTTAACATCAAAAATGTAGATAGATATTAATTTTAAAGTATATTTATTAAAGGTCTGATCGTTTATCGGTCTGTGCTTTCACAAGCATGTAAACACTATAGCTCAAAACCAGAATGATTTAAAAAATATAAAATTTGGAATGGGATTTTTGGGATTACTGTTACAAATTTTGTGTCAAATTTTGTTTTCAATTTGTCTGGGGAAAAAAAACTAAAAAACATATTATGCCTTCTTTTGCTTGTGTACTTATCGCATCCCAGTGATTAATCACTAAAAAATAAAGCCCACCAAAGATCACACGCTTTTATGTTCTTTCATAATTTTTATTCGCCAATGGCATGTGGGTAAAAATATGCAAGTACATTTATAACAAAATATGCGAAACAGTTTCGTGGAGACTATTCCAGCTGGTTTATCCTACTTCCGAAGAATTATTTATATTTTTTTCATATTTCTATATTTATTTAACTAGATTCTTAAAAATGAGAAGCAAAATATCTATATATTAAGTCGAGAATTACGTAGTAAGACAGTATTATGTTTCAATCGCTAGTCTTCAAATCCTTATTCTTTCAAGCTCTGGTAGTAATTAAAGAGAATGTGTGTATGAGGGTGTGACGGGTGGGGGGTGGGGGGTCGCTCTATACAACACATCTCTTAATACATTTAAAACTAACATTAAAAGTTAACAAATTAGTTAGATCTGATGGAGGAAGAAATATGCATATTGGGACAGTTTTTTCTTTGAAATTTTAAATAATATTAAGTTTAATTAAAAAATTAAACGAGATTTTTGGATTCTCTAGCGACAACAAAAAAATTAGGGGGAAAAAACTGTTTTTACAAGTTTTAAAATTTTACAAATTGTTTTTCTGATGATACCATTTTAATTACCACGCACATTTTCCACTGATTTTGGCACATTTAAATACATTTTTTGATTAATTTTGAGAAATAAACATTTCATTGTTATTCCGAAATTCAACTAGTTTTTTGTTAAATATTTAATCATGTGAATTTCTTCCTTTGATAAAACTAAGAAAGATGGATTGTATTCAATATTTGTTTAGTTTATATGGAAACAAGTAAGTGAGGCTACAGTATAGCGAATGGTTGAAGATAAATAAATCGGGCAGTTATATTTTAATAGAACTGTGATGTCATGGACCTTGATACCATTAAGACAGTTGATACATATACACAGTAAAGAGAACATATGTCAGTCTATTAAAATAATACATCATTAAGCCCTAGCAAAATGTTTCGCTTAAAAATATTTTAATTATTGAATCTTAACCATTAAGTTAAGCTTCAGATATTTATTTTAAATTAAACATACCTAATATACTCGGCATACCATCTGATCACCAGAAGCAATTAGTAATTTGAGTTATACCATCAATTCTCTATCATTTTAAATGCTTAAAAATCACATTAAAACAGATATATACACTCTACAGTCTTTTGCGGAGAAAAGACGCAGAGTAAATTCCCTGTTATTCAAATGAGATATTTTAGAAAATACTCGAACATTGTTTTTAATAATTAATGCTGTTTATTGCTCTTAATAATTGATAATGTGAGTTAAATTATCATTTCACAGTAATTTAAAGATCACATTAAAACAAATATATACAGGTTACAATCTCTTAATGGGAAAAGCCCTAGATAACATTTTATTTTTCTGACACAAGATAATTTAGAAACACTTTAGCGTAATGATAAGTAATTAAATTAATTTTGCCGCTGGATGGCAGACTTTTAGGTTTCAACCGATAATGAGTTTCCAATTAACTAACAGATTTATCTGTTAGATAAAAGAGTTAACTAGTTAGGAAATTAATTAGCGGCTAATGTTGTTTCCTCTATTCTTTACGTCAGGTGTTATTTTTTTATATTCGTGTAATCCATTTTTCAATTAATTAATCACTAATGATACAGAATTAGCAATTTTCGACCCAGGTAGAATTTTTATATCATGAAAATATTTGTATATCATGAAATTATCTGAATATTAACATTTTTGTTTTTTCGTATTCAAAGTATACAAAGATAAAATATTTTTAAAAAAGTCAAAACCACTTTGGATTTTTTTTTTATATAGCTTCTCGTTTCAGGCCATCGTAACGGGAAAAATTCAATAAAAAAGATTCACTAAGTGCGAAAAAAAAATTGTAATTTTGTCTACCTATGTTGTTTTTCTGTCTGTGAACACAATAATTCAAAAACGCTTTGAGCTAGAAGTATGAAATATGTTATGTAGTCTTTCTATAAAACTTTTAAATTCCTTTCAGTGTCTTCTCTGTGATCTGGGCGTCCCGGGTTCGAGTCCCTATCGAGTCTTCTCTGTGAGGTGTGTGAATGTGCGCCCCTGTAAAAAGGGGTTGTGCAAGCGAATGTAATGCATGAAGTAGCTAAGTCGTACTCTTGGCCCTAGTTGGAGCGACTGAAAAATCAAGAGACGCTCACTCGGCTTAAATCGCTGACAGATAACTGTCAGCAGGCTTGTAAAGTGTGATAAGTCATAACACAACAACAAATTCCATTCAATGGCTATGCGAATACACGAGAACGACAATACGAAAAGAGCTACATCAATAAAATTTAATACTGCTGTATAGTATCAGAAATGTTGATCTTATATTTGGAGGAAAAAACATCGAATTCACCATGTATCGCTCGGTATTTTTGGATGCATTTAAACGCGATAACTCGGAAACGTAACAACTGAAATAAATGAAAATTGATGCACATTTTTAACATCTAAAATGCAGATCCTTTTCAAATTTGGGAGCAAACCTGCCAATCTATATTTTCGCATGCATATACAGCTCTTTAATTCTAAAATGTCTTAAATAAATGAAATGAGTTATGCAGTCTTTAAGTCAAAACTGTACATTTGTATGATATTTGGAATTAATTTCTTTAATAGGATGTTTTTAGTGTGTTCCTCCTTGTACTTTTAGGGAAAATAATTGAAAACTGTAACTAGCTGGATGGATGAAATTTGGTACAAGCTTTATCAACAGATGTATAGATTTGCATTAAAATTTAAAAAGAATATATTTTAAAATTAATCATCTAACACTTTTTATATTCAGGTGTATCTGCAAACGATACAAAGGGTGTTCAAATGAAATGGTACAAATGACGCTGTGGGTATAAATGAAGACTTTATTCAAAGTATACACCATAGGCCGGGGCACAAAGATTCCATTGATTAACGAGCCGAAAGATTCCTTGTTCTCAGAATTCCTGTGGTCGTGACGAGACCCAGTCCTTCACAGCGTCCTTGAGTTCGCCGTCCGAGTTGAAGAGCTTCCCTTTCAGATGTTTTTTCAGGGGACCAAAGACATGAAAATCGCAGGGCGACATGTCCGGGATATAGAGCGGATGGTCGAGTTGCTCCCACTTGAACTTGACCAGTTTCGCGTGTGTGACCTTGGAGACGTGTGCATGCGCGTTATCATGGAGCAGAACCACACCCTTCGTGAGTAGCCCCGGTCTTCTGTTTTTGATGGACCTGCGTAATCTTCTTAGTGTCTCACAGTACACATCGGAGTTAATGGTTCTTCTGTGCTAGAGGAATTCAACAAGTAGCGGACCTTGGACGGCGAACTCAAAGACGCTGTGAAAGAGTGGGTCTAGTCACGGCCAGAGGAATTCTGGGTACAAGGAATCCTTGGGTTCGTTAATCAATGGAATCTTTGTGCCCCGGCCTATGGTGTATACTTTGAATAAAGTCTTCATTTATACCCAAAGTGTAGTTTCGTACCTTTTCATTTGAACACCCCTTTTTATTCAAATGCAATAAGCTAAAAAGGTGAATCTCCGAGTCTGGATGACACCTATTTTGTAGATGTGTGTCTACTTTTAGTTAAAAATGGAACAAAAGAAAGTCCAAAACTGGTTCAGGATTCTCTTCATTTCTGTATTTAAGCCTGTATGTAAGCACATTAATTCAATGACACAATGTTTGAATAAATAAAATTTGGTGTGGGATCTAGTAATTAAAATAATAATTCTGTATTAAATCTTATTTTGAGTTCTCAGTAAAAGGAGTCAAAAATACATATTGCGTTTTTCTTTGCGAAGCATAAAACGTTCATAAATGGAATTCGGAAGATAAAATTCTTAGCATTTTTGGCGTTCATGGTCTTGTCCAAGATTCACAGGTGATAAAAAGAAGAGAGAGGGGTGTAGTACCGTTATTAAAGAGTGCAAGTAAAAAGACCGGGAAAAAACTCCTGCAAAGGTATTTTCCCAGGGTAATTTTTAATATTTCACTATTTTAATGTATATAATTTTTTTTACTTTCTCATTTACGTAGTACAGAGAAAGTACAGTAATCGTTGAAAAATTCGAACTCCAGATTTTGTGAATCTCTATGTTTTAGACCTCTCTGAGTTCAAAGAACAGATTTTTAAAAAATGTCCGTCAGGGTACTTGCGACAAAGATAACTCAAAAACGATTTAACCTAGATGGTTGAAATTTGGCATACGCTTTTTACGCTAAATTTGCAGATTTCGATCAAATTTTAAGTAAAATCTATTCAGAGGACGTCCGTCTGTCCGAATATAAGTTAACAATATAACTACAAAACGAGGATAGATAGACAAATAAAATTCAGCATACAAATTTAACATCTATAGTGTATAACATCTTCAAAATTTGAACCAAAACCAACAATGGGTTGATTGTCCGTCGGTCTGTACTTTCAGAAATAAGTAAGCGACTAATTCAAAAACGCAATGATTTAATTTATCAAATTTCACATGAGAATTTATGACTAAAAATGCAGTTTTGTGTTAAATTTTCGTTCCAATGTGAAAAATGTGTCTAAAACACAAATTCGATTTTTGGATATTATTAATGCATGCCAGGGTTTAATCGCCAAATAACTCGTCGAGGGTGACACGATAGATTTAGTAAAAATGCTAAATTCACGCCAAAAGTTAATCTTTCGTAACTTTTGTACGCCAATGCCATGTAAGGAGTTTTCTGGCGTGACAAATTAATTAGAAAGTATGCGTAAAAGTTTTGGGGGGACAATTCACTCTGGTGGGTGGGAATTTTTTTAAAATATATTTTAACAAATTTCTGGCTATCTTCTCCTAGTCAAGTGTCTCAGAATGAATTTCAGAAAATCTTCTCACTTTATATTTACAAAAAAATGACCAACAACATTGATTTCTCACTAACAAAGCCCGCCGCTTTCCATTACGACCACCTGTTCGACGAGATTACTTTCCTAACATTCCATTAAACAACTGTACAGCCAGCCTTTCGAATTTTCTTTAATCAACTCAAATCGTGTTTACTTTCGGAGCGTACGCTGCAATACAGACACTGCAGACGATTCCAATCACTCCCCGCGGGTGGCTCACTGTCAAACGCTGCGCAACCACACCCAAAGAGGGAAAAAATTGCTGCACTTTTCTTTGACACAAACGTTTTTTGGAACTCTTGAAAGACGTTAAAAAGCGCGCGCTCTTACTGAAGTCAGCAGTGAACGAACGTGACATGAGAACAAATCGAACAAAAAAAAGGGGGGGAGGGAGTTAAATGTCTTAAGAATTAGTATAGTATACTCTTAGAGATGCAAGATTTAGATCTCTGTGACCTTGGAAGTAACGGACATCTCGCTTAATATAAAGATGCACTTTTTTTTATTTTAATTTTTTTTTTCATTGCGAGCAATGCGCAACATTTGTCTGGATGGATTTAGCACATGTATTTAAATGTACGTTATTCTTTTATTTTTCCATTCTTCTTTTTTAAAATGAAGGACCAACATGATGCGCTTGTGTGAATATTTTGGCTTGGTCTTTCCCTTAAGAAATGGCCAGGTAAGCGGATGATACACAAGGTCGCTAGAATATATTAGGAAAAATTACCTGCGTTTTTGAATAAATTTTACTTTGAAATGAAACTGAAATGACATCGCTATTAATCCTCTTGCCTCAGCATAAAATCGCTTCTTAATTATCCTGCTGTAGCCGCTTTTGACAACCAGTTGGTTCGCTGAGATTTGGTAAAAATCTACAAATTAAGTGCAAAGAACACGTACCAAATCTCATTTGTACCTGTGTTTATAGTTGCTAAAAATTTCAATTAAACATCTTATGTTCTTAATGGCTTAAACTTCGAATTTTGACAGATATATTACTCATGCCATTTTAGAAGCCTTACATCATTCTGTTCTGTATACATTTTCTTAGGTGTCTTAAATTAGTTTTTTTTTTTTTTTTTTTTTTTTTTTTTTTTTTTTGTGACCAGTTACATCACAGTGAAACTGGTTAGCAGTGTTTAAAAATGGCAGCTCTTTAAAAAATTTGCACCATTGCTTGCTTCTAAAGTTAAACTTGAACTATATATACATACAACAAAATTCCAAAAAATTTATTAAAAGCATGACTTTTATTGAAACCTTCTGAACATGCAAAAATAAGTCGAATCTTCAAATCTTGATTACAAACAATGGAAAAAAAAGTCATACCTTGATGAAATATTAGAGTAAATAATAGAAATCGATTTTAAGTTTCATTTCGAGAATGATATTTTAATGTAAAGTGTGTTTAAAATAATTTTTAATTCAATAAAAATGAAAAAAAAACGGTTGAAAAATTGATATCAGTGAAAAGATAATTTTGTAAATTTTAAGACGATGAAAAAATAATTTTTGTATAGTCTTTTGGAAATTATAGTAAAAAAACGTGTAAATTTCGCTTCATTTTAAAATATGAAACAAAAGTCGAGTCAAAGTGTACTTTTTACCAACTTTCAAGGTAAATATGTGACAAGTTTAGTAGTCGAACAGTTCTAGTCTGTGGAATACCAACACACACACACATTTATCTTTAATATTGATAGAGGTACAAAAAGAAAGCATTGTAATCATCAAATAACTTAATCTCGAAATTTTTATGTATCTCTATCTTAAACATAACTGAGTCAAAAAAAAAAATCCATTTTTGTAATTACATCCGTCCGTCTATCTGTGAATACGATCACTTCAAAACGTTTCGAGTAAGACATATGAAATTTGGTACGTGTTCTTTACACCTAATTTGTATATTTCCGCCAAATTTTGAGCGAAAACCAATCAACAAGTTTTATAGTCGTATAAGTCATATGCAATAGTCATTCTAGATGGAAAATTTGGTGAACTGCTTTAGCATGTAAAGTTTAGATGTGTATTAAATTTTGAACCACATCTATTAAAGAGTGTTCTCTATTGGTTAACACTTCCAAAAGCAAGCAAGGGTGGTAACTAAAAAAAAAAGCAATAACTTCAATACATGAAATTTGGTATATAACTTTAACACTTAAAAGTATAGATTCTTTTCAAATTTTGAACCAAATGCATGAAACTATTAATCTTCTGGCATATTAATGTGATAATTTAGAAGTGCAATGAGTTATATAATTAAAATTTGATATTTAATCTTTTTGCTAAAATTGTAGTCGTATGTCAGATTTAATGTCTGCCAAAAAAGACATCTGAAATGCATATTTGGTTTTCTTTACTATACTGTACTATGAAACACTAAACGCTGATAATCGGGTCGCACCGTCATTTGAAAGTATGCGATAAAGCTTCGGGGAGACCATTTTCATTGAATTTCCAGAAAAACATTGAAATTTCTTTTTCGCGTTTATATACACTGGGCAACTTATTTCAAATTTGCATTTTTTTAGGTTTCGTGAGATCTAAAACTTTGCCATTTACACCAAAATCTCAAGTCGAATTTTTTAATGATTGCTGTATTTCATCGATTTGTGTCATCGAATTCATCGATTTTATATAAGAACAAATAAAAATAATAATTTATATTGTAATATATTAGGACTAGACGATGTCACAAAAGAAGAGTACTGGTTTTTTTTTTGTTTCGGACTAAAAAACAAAATAATAACAGAATCAATGCAAAATATTTTAAATACCCTATTCCCAATAGACATAATGTGGGTGGAAATCTAACTTATCTCCACCTATGTTTCGTTAATTCAGCATGTCTTGCAAAATTACAAACAGCTTACTGATTACTAAGCGGAATAGTTAAACTAGTTTACACCTATATAGTGCATGAAAGGAGGTAATTATTACGAATAGAGTAGTTAATTCAGCGAATATCCAAGAGTTGTCTATGCGAGCGTTGATCAATAAGAAATGAATGGGTACACACAAAATGTTTTAGAGAACAATTCGGTAAATGAGAAACAATGTAAGAATTGCAAGGTTAAGAAGATGTATCACAGACGAATCTCTTTTAACCAGCAACTAAGACACCTTTCTAATACCAGGTAAAAGATTTTTTCCATGTAAATGAATAGTATTCTTCGAGCCTACTTATACATGTATTATGATATTGCTTGTAGAAATTAAAGTAAGCAAAAATCGATTATGATTTTTTTTTGTTTACAGCCCGTTATTAAATTAATGATAGTGTACATTGTTCGATTTACTTTAAACTAGTCGCTATTGGCGAGCAACTGGTTGGCTGGGAATATTAAACTTGGCTGTTTAACTGTCTGTAAATTAATATTAATTATTTTCATGATTAGATACTCATGATTGCTCAACAAAGCATACATTTAAAAGAATTATATATTTGGAATTAACTTTAATTTATTTTTCCACAAAGGGAATGATCTGGGCACGAGGAGGAGGACTGATAAAACGTATCTGTTGACATCGAGACGCAAGAGCGAAAGTGTGAGAAAATTTTCTCTTAGTGCTTTTACTAAGATATTTTTATAAGGATTTTTTTAAACACATATCGATTCAAGAAAGGAAATCTTGAATAAACGGCATAAGAACAGAAGAGTAAACGGTAAAAGGGACTTCCACTAAACCTATTTCATCCAGAACTTTTAAGAAATCTAATATTTTAAAAGACTACACACCAAATTTCATCTTTCTAGCTTGTTGCGCTTTTAAACTATTCTACTATTAGACCCACAGATCATTATATTTCCAAAAATGGATACAGGGAGATAAAAGATTTGGAGACTCATCAATAAGTTGACTTATTTAACAATGTTCCAGAAATACTGGAAATGCTTAATTTCAAATAAATCTCTGAAGCATAACTTGAAGACTGTCCTTTCTTCAACCAAATATATTTATTTGTCAAATTGGGACAAATATTAAGGTCACATTATTTCAATATCCTTACACATATTCTATCCATTGTATGCATGAACAATCAAAATGTCCCATATCCTTATAGTGTTATGAAAAGTGTAATTGTCTGAGTGATCTAACTGTGCGATGTTCTTTCGCAATACAGTAACTTCATTTTCTTATACCTTGTATAAATTATACAGATTACAAAGTCCTTTCATAGCTTTCAACAATCGAAAAAAATAATGCGATTAAATATTTGATGAAACAATGAAAACTATTTGAATTTCATTTCAATAATGATGTTTCTCGTTACAAATAATGTTAAAAAATATTTAAAAAACTGCCAAAATTTAAAAAAACATTGAATTGATATAAATGACAATTTTTTTACTTTTAAAATGGTGTTAAATTCATTTCAAAAGTTAGCGTGAAAAAACGCTAAAATTTAGCTTAATTTTTAATTAAAAATGTTTTTTAATTCACTCCGAGGTGCAAATTTCCACTCTCCAAAATATATCCATTAATAGTTCTAGATCAAATTATCTATCTTGTACAGCGCTAACACATTCACACATTCTCTAACATTATCAAAGAGATTACTATTTTTCTTCACACGCTTTGAATATGACAATTTATTAAAATAACGGCATAAAATTTTTAATTATCATAGTCCGCGCATACATTTTCAAAGATTCCCTTATTTCAGTTTGGAAGTTTTATTTTTAAAGTTTTCATCCATCCTCGTAGAATGCAATAAAAGAGATTTTTAATATCCCGCATCGCAAAATTAAAATAGCTTCTGAAAGAGAATACTCTTTTGCAAAAGAACGCAACGCCTCACTTTTCTTCTTCTCTCTCCACCTCCTCCCCTCCACCATCCCACCACCCATTTTGCTTCTTCTGAGACCCAAACAGAAGCATTTTTCCTCCCCACAAAAACCAAAACTCTCCTTCAAATTTAGCCTATAAAAAAATCTCCTCTTTGAGAGTAAAATCTCTGAAAAATACAAAATGTTTCTGGCCTCTCTCTCCTTCTTCATTTTTTTGTTTGGGGAAATATTCAAATCAAAGAGATTTTTCTTCTCCTTCTCTTGCTCTGGCATGCATTCAAAGATTTACTTTGTTCTCCTTCTTTGTTACTTGGCGAGCTTTTGGACTTTGTAATGAGTGTGGCTTGTAAAATTTTAACTGTTCTTTGTGAATTTTAAAACTGCGTTACTTATTTTGTGAATCTTAAACAAATAAATCGATGTTCTCTGGCGCTTTTATTTAATTTGGCTTCTTTTTTTATGTGTATAAATTTAATGTTTATAAAAATGGAATTTTCGAGACGATTTTTTTCCCTCTCTCTTTTTACTTGATGTAACGAAATCGAAGTTCTCTATCAAAGATACGCATACCATAGCAAATAAACAATAAGGGGTGCACGAAACTACCATTGGTAATAGCCGAAAACATGAAACAGATTGCATTAAAATAAAAGAAAATGAAGTTAATAGGGATGGATTGATATCTATTTTTCTTATATCAGATATAGATTAAAACTGATACTCGATTGTATCTGATACACCTGGTAACTGATTCTTCGGATATTCGGTGGGTATCCTATAGACTAGTAACTGATACTGATACGAATATGGTTTTCCAGATTGGGATTTCGCTGTCTCGGAAGAAATATTAATGAAGGTGTCTCAGTGATCTAGGTATTTGTCCGAAACCTTGATTTTGACAGTGATTGACGAATGAGTGAGAAGAGGAAAGGAAGGCCTTTCTGGTGCAGTTAATATCAGAGGGCGATGATTCTTTAGTGGCATGTGTCTCGTTACATGGATAAAGAATATAATGGCTGGAAATGAAATATATATCGGTTCTCACACTTGTACCGAGACTGATAACTGATATTAATACGAATATGATTTCAGATTAGAAATTTTGCTTCTTCGTAGGCAATGGCGTTGGTTTTGAAAGTGATAGACAAATGGGTGAGAAGAGCAAAGGGAAGGATTTCTGATACAGTTAATATCAAAGGAGGTCCTTCTTTAGTGGTATATACCCAGTTACAAGAAATAAAAACCATTGGTGGGGAACGAAATATATATAGTTAAAAAACGAAACACCTTGCATGCTCGTAACGTCTTCGAGTCAACACGATGACCTAGACTATATCGGCATAATACTTTATATCAGAATTGATCAGATCAGTCCGATTCAAAATGAATGAGATTAAGAAGTATCAATTCAATATCAATCGAGTATAAAACTGATGTAGAGTACCTGATACTCTTAATCTGCCAGTTTTTGTAATTGATATTTTTCCGTACCTCATACAAAATACGAAGCTGATACAGTATCACCTAACCAGAGATTTTAATGAATTTAATTTCTAAAAGTTCATGGTATTCTGAAAATTTAATAAGCCATTGTTAAAATATTAAAATATTCAATAACTTTCACAAAAGCTGATTTCGTGAAAAAGCTGCTATAGCAGAAATATCTGTTATAGCAGATTATTCTATCTATAGCTATTAGAAATATCTGTTATAGCAGATTATTCTATCTATAGCTATTAGAAATATCTGTTATAGCAGATTATTCTATCTATAGCTATTAGAAATATCTGTTATAGCAGATTATTCTATCTATAGCTATTAGAAATATCTGCTATAGCAGATGCAATATTATTTTATTATTAATTTACATAAATTATTTCAATGCTGTTTTCGGTTGTTTTGGCGGGAAACTAATACGTTTGTTTAGAAGAAAGGGCTTAAAAATAAAATCGGAAAAAATAAATTCTAATAAATGTTATTAAATTGATTGACTCTAAGCCTTTAATATTATTAATAACATTTTCTTTACGGCAAGAAATGGTTAGGGGTGGAGGATTACAATAGAGGGTATTTAAAAATAAGAAGTGTATTGAAAGAGTAGGGAAAGAAATATTGGTTGGGAATAGTAAAATTTTCGCAGTTTAGAATAATATTTTATTCAAAAATAAAAGTGCTAATACATGAATTAATGACAATGAAACATTTTAAGAACTTAATTATCCATTAATTTAATTAAATGTTAACTCTATATTTGTGGTGTCATCTAGTGATATGCTTCAAAAATAACTGATATATTTTTATAATATTTATAATAATGAATTATAAAATACATTAATGATTAAAATGAAAAGTAATAAAATAAAAAAAACTGTTAAAATGCAACTTTTATCATTTCTATAAAATGAAGAAAGTAATATTTTTATCCAAAAAAATCTGGGTTGAAATTATTAGTGAAATAAATGAATGAAAAAGGACAGCATCATTACAAATTTATCTATTGCAACATAAGATTTAGATCTCTCTCTCTCTCTCTCTTTCTCTCTCTTTGCCAATATCCGGCAGAATGGGCGGCGTGGTTGAACTGAAGGTTCTTAACCTATGGGCATTGCAATTGGTTGGAAGAAATGTGGCTTAACACAAACATTATTTAGTCCTTGCTTAACCCTTTATTTACCAAATTATGTTGCCATCAATTTTTCAACTTCATTTTTGCACAAGTAGTTAAATTTTCTTGCAGAATAATCCTAGGGAACCCGAGAAAATATTTTAATTAATAGCAATATCTTAATTAATTTAATTATAAATTAAATACCTTTAATTCCTATTTTTAGCTTATATTAACTTCTGGCTATTAGAGTTACATTCTCCATGTTCATTAGAATACCATAAGCAAAAATTGTCGTATTATGAATTTATAAGCCAGATTTAAATGGTGCATTTAAGTATAGTCAGTAAATAAAGGGTTAATGATTTTCAAAAGTATTTTGCAAATATTGAAGTTTATTAAATAAATAAATAAAAGACAGAGAGAAAAAAAGAGTGAATTTTACATAATGAAGTAATCTACAAAGATCCGTCATAAGGTCATGCTGGCTTGGTAAAGTTGCAAGTGGTGAATTAAACGCGTGGTGTGTACACTGATAAGACCGGTTAGTTCAGTAACAAATAACGACACTTTGTTTTACACGAAAATAAAAATGCATAATAGGAAAACACAGCCAAAGCAGTAGCTGCAAGCAGCTGTACACAGAAAATCGCTATTACATAACTACAACAAAACAATGCGCTCAGAAAGAATTCGATAGAAAATTTATCCAACTACCGGCTTGAGCTCCTCTCTGACTACTGATTGGCGCATTCACTTTTTTTCTCTCGGCATTTTATAGTTTCCGTTTTATAGAAACTTCTAGAAGAATATCGTATCTCGCTCCTAATCAAGATATTGCCAAATTTTAATTTGTAATTTTGACATGAAATTATTGATCGGCTTCTGATTGTGGATACGTACTTGAATGGGTGCGTCTGTTCACCTGTCCATGCGTGAGTGTGTGAAAAAAACAAAATGGGAAGTAGCAAACTAAGTAAACTAAAATAGCAATAGCAAACTAAAAAAAAAGAGGAAATAGAAAAAAAACATGTTTATAATCTACATACCAAAATTATAAATTTGCTTCTAATTTTGAATGTAATTGATCAATGAGAAGAATTACTTTTTCACACTCATATTCGATTCTCTTCAATACACGATAAATACAGTACATGCCACGTTGTAGAAAGTAGAGGGGAGAGGGTTCCAACAGGTATTCAAAAGTAATCGAACCAAAGTTTTTGAAATTTTTAAATGTGATCTTCTAATGAAAAAACTTGTAATGCAAAGTTCTTTCCAACAAAATTTTTATAATGTTTAGAATGAAATTTTTTTTATCAAATTTATTAAGGACAAAATAAATCTGGAAAAATTGATATGTTGATAGAAATACTCTGAGAAAATTTGTGTTATCACATTCATTATGCATTTTAATTTCCAAATTATATTTAGGTATTTTTTTTTCTGATATTTATTGAGGTTCAGTTTATATGTAATGTTTTTTTTTTTTTTTTAAGAGATATTTGCTTTTGCGATTTTGTCTTGACATGAATTATTTTTTATTTCAAAAAAATTCTATGTTCTAATGCATTTATAAAAGCACATTCCAGGGAGTGTTTTCATTTTAATTATTTTCTCTTCTGATTTTTAATGTATTTCATAATTCGTAATAATAAATATTATATTACAGAATCTTAGAATCTATTCATTTTTTTTTCAATTAGCTACAAGATATTGCCACTTATATAAAAAATATAACTTAATTAAAATAAAGTGACCTTCTGATAATTAAGTTCTGAAAATATCCACTTATTGGATTGTCATTTAGAGCACCCTACTGCTCAAAATTTAAGAACCCTGTTAGATCAAGAACAAAAAGAGAAAAAAACCAATTCCTGAATTCCGTTTCAAAACACGAAACAAATCGAATTCAGCGAAAACATATATAAACGGAACAATCCCGGACACTTAATTGGATTTCCCAACAAATCCGGAACTACTGGACATTACAAGTCCTGGTCAAAAACTCTCACCAATTGAAGTTTTTTTTTAAAAAAATTCTCTCAATAAATTATCTTTGAGGCTTTTCCAATCCCTACCGAACAGCCACTGCCTTAAAGGCCATTCACTGTAGCCAAGAAGTCTCGGCCAAAACCATCCTTCAACTGAGCTCTTCGATTTACTTGCCCGTAAGTCGAGAAAGCTCGACAGAGCGCCGCAAGCTCTCCTCGGCGGCAATTTATCAACTCTTCGGTTGATTCACTGTTTGACACTCTCGGCTAAAAGAAGAATGGAATCGTCTTTTCTACCCCACCGAAGTTTGATCTAACGTCAGGAGAATAAACAGAACGGATAATAGACACGGACGTGTAGTTTCCAGTCTTTCGGGTGACGTGATGTGCTTTGATTCTTTTAAGATCCTTTTAAATAGATATGGAAAAATGAAATATTTTTTTATGAAGTGATGCTTGATTTTTTTTTTGAAAGATTGTGTTTTTTTATTGATATCTGTCTTCTTGAAAGCCACAAAAATAAAATTTTGCGTGCAAGGGCTGAAATATTTTTCAAGCATTGATATAAACATTTAAGTGCTAAATATATGCAATTTGGAAAAGTGGGCAGATAAGCTTTAATTTAATTTTACTCTTTTATAAATTAATAAAGTTTAAGAAATTTTAGAAGGTAAAAATGGGCACATCGGAGCGATTTTTTAAAAATTTTAATTAGAATTTTAAGTAATTAAAATTAAGTTGTTTTCCCCCAATAATTTCTGAAAATATTATTGCACAAAAATAAATTTTACGCCTTTTCAAAGTCCAAAAAAATTATCTTTTCAATGATACCGAATCAATAAACGTGGAATTTTTTTCCTGGATTTCGGACAATTTTATATTTACTTATTTATTTTTGCCTAACTTCCAACCATAGATTACATTGTTGCTCTGAAATTTAAACTGTTTTCATTATTTCATGAAATATTTAATCAAGTTATTTTCTTCCATTGTTTAAAGCCACAAAAAAAGGTTCTTCTTGATGTCTGTGTAGTTCATAAGATGAATAAAAAAGTGAAGTTGTCATGCCACGGAATTTAGACGGAAAATATGAAAAAATGATATTGGAATTTTAATAGAGCTTTGATGTTATGAGGCTGGTTTCCATTAGAAAGGTTCATCTACAGAATAAACAGCACATATATAAGATAATTAAAATAATACTGTTTTAATGTCTAACTATTTGGCAGAATAATGAACATGAAAGTATATCTAAATGATTGATCAAAAAGCTGTTCACTAGAAGTGACTAATAATTAAGATGAGTGTGTGTATGTGAGTCCGCGTATGATAACACTCTATTAGACATATCTAAAACTATAACACTTGGCATAGTTATACTTTGGGAGGTAAAAATGTGCACATCAGAGGGACTTTTTTTTTTTTGAAATTTTAATTAGCACTCTATCAATCAAAAAGAAAACGAAATTTTGGAGATTTTCCAGAATAACTCCAGAAAATATCCAGCACAAAAACAATTTTTACACCTCTTCAAATTCAAAAAAAAATATTTTTTTTTCTCTTTTACACCAATTTATCAGTCGCCCAATTTTTATCTGATTTTAAAAAAAAAATTAATACTGTAATGTCCTGATCTAGACTGATCAAATAACGAAGCAGAATTTCCAGACAATTCTTTATTTTACAGCCCTATATATACAAAGAACAACTTGTTCTAATCTTGGTTAAATAAATAGATATTTACACCTGTAGTAGGAGATGCAACAGTGAAAATCAAAGGTTTTTCTTGAAACTCAGTTCTTCATCTCGTCAACACGACCATTCCAGGGGTAGTTTCTCAGACTCCGAACTCGTGGGCGTAGTCCAACAGTTCCTGCTATTCGTTTCTTTTCTCTCTAAAAAAAAATCTCCGCGCTTTATTTCGGCGATAATCTCCGTCTCTTAATTTACATTGGTCATTTGAGCTTTCTTTCGGCCAATCGGGGTTCAGTCATATGCTCTCTCAGCGGCGCCAGTGGGTCGTGGGAAGGTCCTTTTACAAAGAGAAACATCTAGCATCCAGATGTTTGGACACCCCTTTCTCTTTAAAGGTACTATCAATACCTCTGGGACGGGGAATTCCATATGTGGTCTTTCATTGTAGTCGCTAATGAACAGATGCGAGGCCACCCAGGTGAAAAGATCCATCCTCTGGCTATCTCGAGGAGTTTAGTAAGTAACAGAAGACGCAATGAATCAGTACAACACAATGTCTTATCAGTATTGGGAAACGGGGAATGTCACAATATCTTTAAATCTAACTTGCAACAATAGAATGCATTGCTGCATCAAATTTCAAATCGTTTTCATTGTCTCATCAAATATTTAATCACATTATTTTCTTCCCTTGTCGAAAGCTAAAGTTGTAGGATCCTGTCTGTATAGTTTACATGACGAATCTGTCTGTGTAGTTTATACAAATGGTTTTATCTGTGTAGTTTACATTGTGAATAAGAAAGCGAAGTTATAGAACGAAATCTGAAGATAGATGAACCAGATTGTAAAGCTCTTAATGTCATGGATTTGATTCTTTAAAGATGAGTCGTATGCATAATGAATCAGGATAAATGTTCGACTTAAGTACTAGTTTGTGTAGCAGTTTGATAGTTAATATTTTTCAGGAGGAATCGTGAACATTGAGTTACACATAAACGCTGTAATTAAAAATAAACACAGCCAGAATTCCTTTTGAACCTGATAGTCGCCAAAGGCGGCTAGTAAAATAATAATAAGGATAATGAATTAAGGCTAATCCTTTTTTAAAGTCATTAATACTTGAAAGTTGATTTTACTTTCTCAATAATATCATTTTATCGTTCCGATTATAATTAAACTGGGTACGAGACTGAATAGTGAAATGTGGCCCTATTACTAATATTATTACTATTATGTGGCAATCCCCTATTACTAATTGGTATCCATATTATTATTCCGTATTATTATATGGGATACAAGGCAAACCTGTCAGTTATTTGTTTCTATCAGAGTTTGGACATCATCACGTCAATCTTTAATTTCAAAAAGTGACAGTTTAATTTCATTATACAAATTTTTTTATCAGAAAATGTTTTATTTTAAATAAAGTGATTTTTTTTAATTGAGTTGTCACTCTCTTCCTAATGTGTCTGAATTTTAAAATGCTGTACGCTCATTTTCTCTGGATGTAAATACAACGCTTTAATATCTACAAACTTTAATAATCAGTTGTTGATTAATTTAAATAAATTTTGATTCCATTCGAATGACGCCATCTAAGAGAAGATTTATGGGGGAAAAAATGACTTCAAGATTTCATAATGTTTGTAATAATGAATAACAAATTAAAAAATAAAATGTAGAAAATGTCGGCGAAAGATTTAAAACTATTTTTAAATCAGATAAGATAAAAAATAGTGGACAGTGAAGAATTAAGCTTTTTCGATGCCTAACTCCATGACTCCTTTTTACTGGATTTTTTTTTTTTTATGTTTTAGGAATTGGAAAACTTGTCAGAAAAAAAAGAATTATTAACATGAAACAATACAGATTCAATGTAAAATGTACTAATTAATGTTAGACTAATTTACTTTTCCAAAAATTACCAAACGGTTCACATTTTAAATACTCCAAAGTACGTCACACGAAAGAAAATATATTAATTCAGTTTTTTTTTAAGTGCAGTTAAAAAAAATTAAACCAATTTTTGATCATATTTAAGACATTTTATTCACTTATCTCAAATTTACAATGAATTTCTCCAACCCCCCCCCCCACACCGCTTATGATCTTCCTTTCCCAATTTTCAACTAAGTTTTGTGAAAATGAACTAAGTTTTGCATTTAAATTATCCCTTAGTTGGAAGAAGATTTATAAACTGTATTATAAACCTGATTCATTTTAAATTTTCTAAATGTTTGCTTAACTTCTAAAAGTCTACTATATTACTTGCATCATGGGTAATTAACAACGAAATGGTCCTTTTTAAATATTACTTCTCTCTTAAAGAATCCCTCCTATTTGCAGACAGATGGAATCTCTCTTTTCAATTTTAATTAAAACCATACAGTTTATTGTATTTCTGGGGTGTTTTTAACTATTCCAAAAACTTTTAATAAGATAAAATGTCCTTAATATCGAACTCGAGTAACTTTACACTCTGAAATTTGCATAATTAAGAATTTCAATGCCTATGCTTTGATTTTTCTTTTGTTTTAAAAATGTTCTTTCTTTAAATTTTTCTAGTACTAATGAAATAAATATTCAACAATTTTATAATTAACATTTATGAGTGTACATTACAGCGTATAAATGATACTCACTGCAAAATACTTCGGAAAGATTTTTGTGCTCTCACAACATTCTCAATATAAACAACATTATTGTGTTTAAAATAATCACATTATACTCTAAAAATTGCAATACAACGTATAATATTCTTTAATAAATACTCTATAGTGTGGTTACGGTATGAACATGCATTTACCTATTTTATCATTGATGAAGTTACAAGTTATATTACAAACATACTTTTAGCTGACTGTCATACTGTATGAATTTTTTTTGAAATGATTATAACATTATAAAATCGATTGTTGTATTTTTAAAAATCCTACTCATATTTTTAAATAGTTAAAATTATAATCAATTCATATTTTGGTTCACTACCATGATATAATTAATAGAGCAAATTTTCAAACACTTTTAAAACAATGACGTCCCTAAGGCTACAACCCATTTAACCGATTTAATGAGACAATTCTTTAATAATTAAACTCCTTTCATTCTCTAGTTGTGAAAATAAAATTTCGTTGTAAACATATAAATTCTATTTATATTCGTTTCAATTTTCATATGGAAGCCCTAGTTTGTTTTGAAATGAACGGAACGCTGTAAAATGTATTTAAAGTTAAAATTTATTAAAGTGGGATCCTTTGACTTAATATAATGTTTAAAATTAAAACAATATAATACATTTTTAATAATGTTTATGTGTGATGTAAATGTTTCATGTTGGGATGAATTTTTGAGCCATTTTTATTTACTAATATTTGCTGTTTTGGGAGAAGATTCAGAAAATTTTAGTGTCCCTAATCTTGTTGTATCAGAAAAGCTCATTTACCTCTGTAACCTCAATTATTGGCAACTAGCCGCCTTTAGTGACTAGATGGCTCGCCGGTAATATTGGTTGAGTTTATTTCCAGTTATATCCCTTATGTATAACCTAATGTTCATGGTTTCTAGATGTAAATATTTCAGAGCATCAAATTGTGATAAATTTCAAAGCTTGGAATTTAAATAACCTTGCACATGCTCTGTTCGTTGTGTAGATGAACCATACTAATAGAAACAAATTCTATGATTTCATAATGCTATTATTGAAAATGTAACTTTCCAAATAATGTCTAAATTTCGTAGTTCTGTAATTTCATTTTCTTATTCCTCCTTTAAACTACACAGATATTAGACAAAATTCCTCATCCTTAACTTACAATAATGGACAAAAACTACGAAATTAAACAAAGGGGGAAACAATGAAAACAGTTGAATTTGAGTTTGTCTAGCGCCATCTATGAACGTTTATTTACTAACGCTTCAAAATCCAATCACTACAGTACACATCGGAATTAATGGTTCTGCTGTGCTCGAGGAATTCAACAAGTAGCGTCAACTGGACGGCACTCTTTATAAAAGCCTCTCTCTCTCTCCTGAGCATGCGGGCACCCGCACATGCGATCTACACCGGAGACTCCAATCGCATCCCTAGAAGTCTCGCTATGTTCTCCCATAGTGGTTTAGTTATATTAACGTTCCATTGTAAAGCAACACTAGGGCTATTTTGGGACGGACCTCGTCATTTTGAACCACGGTCAGATGACGAGAATAACACCTGAGCTGGCACCCCCTCTCCACACAGCACCACACCACACCACACCAGTGGGAGGACGTTTGGCCCAGACGGATTTAATGTACAACAGACCCCCCCCCCCTTCGACAGTTCTTCGGTGGAATCCTCCCATAGTGGCATAGGCAAATATGTTAACGGTTAATTTTGTTACAAATTTTCGTATCTTTTCATTTCAACACCCTTGTATTTATGGCAAATTCGGTAACTATAAATCTAGGGGTTTGCCCAGAGCTTGAAAGCTTCATTACACACACATATACACATTAATTAACACATACATACACGCACACGTATGCACATATTTATCTTTATCATTAGTAGAGAGAGATTAAAGGACATCTGTTGTAAGACTTTTTCTACTTCTTTCATTCAAGATCTTTTATTGAGCAGAAAATTTATTTGGATCCAATTAGTTTTCAGGAAAAAAATATTTGTAATGACTTCAAAATAAAGTCGATGGATAATTTATGACATATTAATAGAAAATAACTTTTAAATAAATATTAGAGAAAACAGAACGAACGTTTTTATAAGTTCTGAGTATTTTTTAATAACTGGCCTCGAGAGTTCGTCTGAATTTCCATATTACAGACATCCATATACCCAAAAAAAATATTTATGAAATTGCAATTGTCTGCCGTTCTGTGTCACACGATAACGCATACTCATAAATCGAAAGAAAAATAAATGAAACTTAGCATGTGATTTTTATTCCAAAATTGGAGATATCTATCGAATTTTCTGAACAAACTCCGTCGACAAGAAGTGTCTCTGTATGTACATTCACGCGCTATAAGCATAATAATACAAAAGCATTAGATCTAGAGAGAAGAAATTAGCATGCGATTCGATCATTGGAATTACAAATTTGGAATCAAATTTGTATATATATATATATATATATATATATATTAATTATCTGTCATCGGGCTATCTATATATGGGCATGAATGTAAACGAAATAATTCTAAAATGCAATTTTTAAACGGTTCAAATTTGAAATTAGATATATCAAAAGTATTGAGAAAAAAAAAATGCCTTCCTAAATGCCTATCCGGCTTTCTTTGGAAAGTACACTGCTGACGGTTGCAGTTAATTCACAAATTCTTTTTAAACATTTAACATCGATTTTTTTTAGAGTTCAATAAATATAATTTATTTAATTTTTTAAAGACTTTTTAAGATAATTTATTAAAGACTTTTTAAATATTAAATAAAGAAAATTTCAATAACTGCCTAATCGTATTTTAAGTACACTTAGTTAAGAAAAATTTTGTTAATTTTGTCTTTTCAAAATTTTTACAGTTTCTATTTTATTTTTAATAACAAAAATTTTTTAAAAAACATGTTTTTTTATTCAATTTTCGGCATCAAAATAAAAAATTGAAATAATCGTCTGAATTTCGTGATGAATTGACGTGAAAAAAAACAACAGTTGAAATAGTTTTTATGACACAAATGAAATATTTTTTTTTTCTCTTGTACAAGGCGCATTCTGAAAATAAGTATCGATTCGTTATATAAAATTTTCATACTCATTCGTTATTTAAATACTAACAAATATCAGCAGAATTATTTTCTTATTGAATGAAAGAACTTAAATTACTTTTCCACATAATTTCAGCTACTATTAAGACAAAAAATTTAGAAAAAATAGGAGAATTGCTATAAGAATTATTTATTTTCCAGAATCATTTTTAAATCATAACTTCACGATAATGTTAATAAAGTATCTTTTATTAAGGAATATCACTTCATGCCATGTATTTAGCACTTCCATATTTCATTTTAATTCGTAACTTTTATTCTATTAATCATAGGAATTCAATTAAAAATTTAATTTGTGTTTAAAATAGAAAGCAAATTGCAAGAACAAGAAAAGAAAAGAATTTTTCGCAGACGATAACAAATACTTCAGATTTTATTTTTCACATCAGGCCGTCTTTCCTTTCCACATTTGGAAAAAAAATCAGAAATATTCCTTATTAATTTTAAAAATCCTGCTTTACTTTGTTCTTGTAAAACTTTAAAAAATGACCTAGGCATGGTTATCTAAAATGAAAGTAGTCTATTTTTTTCCAAATATTATATATCGTCCTTTAGTGTTGATTTAATTTTGTGAACATAAGAGCTTAATTTTATCGAATTATGAAGTGCAATTCACAATAATCGTCACAATACTTGATAATTTTCTTACACAGAAATAATTTTGAGAATTTAAGGACTTAGATTCCATTCAACTTTTTTTAATATCATGGATTCCCTTGAATGCGGGCAGTTATCAAAGACTTTATCCAGCACAGCTCTCGTTTTTCCTTCTTGGAACTTTTAAATTATAGGATAGTTATTTATTACAAATCTGGATTTTTTTTAGAAGAGCATTAAGCAAAATGGTTTTCTTATAGTTCATAACACGCTTAATTTTGATATTTATGTTTTGCAAATTAAAACTGAGAGAAATTATAAAAAGAAATAACTTAATTTGATTCATGAATGGGAAAAACTTCAGAATAAAAAACAAGCTTTTAACGTAATAAAAGAAACCATAATTGGTGAAAGCAGGTTTGATGAAATAAGGCTTTTGTTGAAAAAAATGAAAATGATGAAGTAGCTTTAAAAATTGTGAATAAATATAAATCGACTTAATGCAGAATACGATTTAAAATTTTGCAGATTGAAATGCGATTTGATTAAAGAAAAAAGTATTTCTACAACAGAATCTGGATCCAAGCAGATAAGTGATAATTTTTATAAAATTATTCTTTCATGATTAAAAATACAATTTTCAAAAAAGTAAATATTAAAAAAAAACACGAATATTCTTTTATTTTTCATATTTCAACTTACGAATACTATGATTCTATTACAGTTTAAAATAGAAAATTTCTATCATTATTTTTTTAATCTGTTTAAATATAAATTGCAATATTCTTTCTTGTATTGGATTCGAAGCTCCCTTTGGAAAATAATGATTAATTTTCGTTAAATCTGAACATAATTTACTTTCTCTTCTGATGATACCACAACCAACAAATTGATTTGGGAAGTGACTTTGCAAAATAAATTGTGAATTTGCATTTCTTAAAATAAAATTTTCTTACGGGAAAAACTAAATATATTAAAAGTTCACATCCTTTTTAAAAATTATTTCTATCACATATATTTACGAATTTGTTACTGTTCTAAATTGCACACTAACTTTAGTGGTGCCAGTATTTTTGATTTCGCAATCATATAAATTTCTTCCGTTAAATTCATATCACCGTTTTTAGTCAAAATAATTCATTTATTCTTTAGAATATGTTTTTAATTTTCCCTTTCACTGCAAATTTATAATTTAAAAAGAAAATTCAAGAGACTGAATTTGAAGTAAAATTTTCTAACATTATCCATTCACCAAAACGCAATTTTTTTAAAAAAAATCATTGTTTAAATGCAACATTTACAAACAAATACTCATACACTTTTGAATTAAAAAGAATTTATATTTATATGCATATATAATATATATATATTGTATTTAATGCTATAGCAAGAGACGAAAAATATAAACCATTACAATGTCAGGATGTAGATACTAGAAAGTAAGTTAATAATATAAATAAAAATTAAACCAACAATTAATTAACAACTACAAATAATTTTGTTGTTTTCGCTTTTCTTTCACGCTTTTCTTGATATAATAGAGCTTGCTAAATTAGAAATTTATAATTAGAATTCGTGAATCATTCGAATTTTTCCCTCTGGTTCCTTAAATTTTCTAGAATTCTATTGCTACAATATCGTCTATAGTTCAAATTTAGTTTAATTAACTCCAAATCGGAAGTATTGAAAAAAACATCGTTTTCATTACTCTATTGCACCATTAGGGTAAGTCAACCTTCTAACTCTCCGACCCGCCCTAAGGCACACGGATTTAAACCATAAAACTGAATGACCGGACCGCCGCAACAGCAATTGGCGGGAACTGTGGTTGAGTCCTAAGGGCCGTCACCGGCCACGGTACAACCCTCCCCGAAGGAAGTACGTCCCGTCATCGATGGGGGGAGCAAGATCCCCCACCTATTAGTGTACCCTCCAGGGTGGCGAGATCCAACCACCATGCCGGAAGCATCTCATCCTCATTTCGAGGTGCCCCCTCGAGGGTCTCACCATTAGGGTAAAAACATACATACTTTATGTTTTTAATGACCGCAAGTAGAAAAAAATATTTAAATCCTTTAATTTAGACGACAGTTTCACTCTACAACAATGTATTTAATAAAGAACAAATAAATGACATAATAAATGAAATAAAAATGTCCCTCCTCTTTTTGAAAAACTTCGAACAGATATGACCTGAATTATTTGTTTTGAAGTTTTTTTGTTTTGTTTTTTGTTCTATTCAGAGTTTTTTGCTCTATACTATTTGTTCATTAAAATTATATTAGTTATTTATTAAAATTATTAAAGGAATAATTATTATCACTTGATTTACAAAAATTACTTATCACTATTTATTTATAAATTATGAATAAATCGGCAAAACTATTGAATATTATAAATAAAACTTCACTACTATTTTCAGGTTTAAAATGGATATTCTCACTTTTAGACTCAGTTCTTAATACGAAGTTCCGAACGAAGCACCTTTTTATCTTGGCCCCGTTACATTAGAATTACTGAAATTCTCTTGAAATTACATCAAATCATTTATATTATTTAATACTTAGTTTCCTTTATATCAATTTGAAAAAAAAAAATATTTGAATCAACCACTTGACAAAACCAAATGAAAACTCTCCAACAAAGTTATACGCAATCGGGAATTTAAAAAATTAAAATGGCCTTCTTATTCTCCAGCGTTAAATCACATGCAAAAAAAAACCCACCTAACTACAAAACAATAACCTTAGCTGCATCCTCTTAATCCCATGTGATACAATCTATCTGCATTTTCATTCCCCAAAAAGGGCCAAGATGGAAAAGGAGGGCCACCGTGGCCCCGTCCGCCAGTGTCGCGAGATTTGGTCGAAGTTTTCGCGCAGACACTGCAAAGTGATCGATCGAGTGCGCCACTCCCGGACACCAACCTGATTACTATTATGATCAGTCGGCAGGATTACTCGCGCACTTGACGATCATAACGGGCTGCCGTAAAAACGTTACTGTCCCAAACTCTGCTTTCGGTTACGATATTGCGAGTCATTCATTTGGGAGAAAGAGGCTATCGATTGAGACTACAGATTTTTATTGGTGGTGTAAAAAATTAGAAGAAATTGGGTTTATGGGTGGCCTCATCATATTTTTATAAAAATAGAAAAAAAATGACTGGGTAATAGATTATTTAGTTTATTGCTTGCAGTTGTTATGAAAGACTAACCGTCATAGGCAACCAGGTCATGTATCGAAAATATTGGTGATATTTTATCCAGTAATTGTTTCGCATCTTTTATTATCTAATTCCAGAATGGTTGCTTCTATTTATGGATTCTTTTGCCTTATTGATACCATAAAGAATTCGTAAAGTTATTGAGGTATTTGTAGATAATTTGTAATTCTTGTATGGAATAAAAGCTCCACAAATGACTTAATTTCAGCTTATATGATTGGCTTATATACGGACACAACGATTAACCGATATATTTCATAATATCTCAAGCATAATCTCTTATTCGTAATTTGTTCGCAATTCCTTTATAAAGTATTTTTATACCTTGAATTGTGGCAGATATAAAGGTCGTGTTATTTTATTAATAGTCTTGCATCTTTTCTTTTCATTGTCCGCATGAACATTCCTAATGCATTCGAGTCCCATAACGTCCTAGAGCTAATAAAAGCATAACTGTGCAGGTAATTTGTTTGTAGCTTCTTTATAATGTATTTTTTATCCTTAAATTGTGACAGATATAAAGCAGTGTTATTTTAATAGTTTTACATATGTTCTTTTTAGTGTGTTCATGACCATTCCTAATGCATTCGAGTCCCATGCCGTCATAGAGCTATTATAAGCATATGTATGTAATATTGCGTACGTTACGTCAAATTGTATGTTGTTTTTCGTGGAACTTTTTTTTATTCCCCATGCAAACTGCACAGATAATAGACAGAATTTTCCTTCCTTAGATTTCAGCAATAGAAGAAAATTTGTTGAAACAATGATCGAATTTCATTTCAATAAGGAAAAAGGTTTTTAAATTTATGCAAAAGAATTATACTTTTTAATAACTTATCGAAATTCTGCAAAAAAATTGTAGGATAATGAAATTGGTATGATAAAAAAGATTCAATTTTGACTTTTAAAAATATAAAAATTATTATTATGCAATGATATTTTTGGAATTTATTGCTGAAAACTTCAACATTTCGCTTATATTTTATTTAAATTCTGTGGTATTTTCCTTTAAAAATTCTCTTTTACTAATGTATTAAAATTTAGAAAATATTTTATAATCAAAAACCTGAAAGGCGAATCGAAAGCTAAATGGTAAATGTGCAAGGAGTTCATATAAATATCCAAATAATTAGCAACTTTAATTATATATAAATATATATATTCAATCCTAAAGAATATTAAGTTTTTTAAGTAACTAAGTGTACTTTCAGTATCCATTGCGATTTAATTTTCTTATCTTGATATTTTCAATGACTTACATTTTTACGATTTTTGTTTAAACCTCCAGATTTTTCATCAAAATAAATTATTTTCTACATTTTAGTACTGTCAGTTAATGTTGTTTGCTTTCATATTTTTCTTTAATTTTATTTTCTTATCGCCTTTACTTTTGAATTTTCAATATTTTTCTTTTTCATTAATATAATTACACTGAAATATCATAAATAATTTTTTCTTAAGTTTCCTATTAGAAAGAGAATCTTGTATGAAATAAAAATTGCATAATTCCACGTGATCAGCTGATAACTGAGTTTTAGAAATACAAAGCTGTGTATTGTTGTCGGAAAAAAACACAACTGCTCAAAATCGCAAAATTCTAGCATTTCAAAAAATTAGGGAAAATATAATTATAATATTCCATCTTTACAAACCAGAAACAAGTCAAGTTAAATGAAAGCATATGGAAAATTAGATACTATAATCATGAATTGCCTTTAACTAAAATGCTGCTCTAGCCAATGTTCAAAATGATCCATCCTTCTTTAATCATTTGTGTCCGACCACTTTGCAAGCTTTGGCGACCTAGTGGCTGATTCTAAACTACAGGATCAAGACATCATGAGTTAGATACCGTGGGGACTGATACATTTTTAGTTTATAGAAGCTTGTCAGATGTCCTCACACTGATGGGATTTAAACATACTGCGAACATGATGCCAGTTCAGTGACTTGATCTCAGTTTAAGATAACTGTCCTATAAAACCCGTAAATTAACAAATCAAAGGATTCTGTCAAATCAAGGCATAATAAAGAAATAAGATTACTTTGAATCTGTGAACTGCTTTATTTTAATATGCACATATTTTATGAGATTTAAATTTATTTTAAGAGTTGCATGAAGTATATTCAAGGTAACGACTTTGTGTGAGAAATTTGTTATATTTCATCGATTAAAAAAAAAACTACTAACACAAAATAAGCGCTGTTGACAATAAGAATTTTAAAACCAGTGGGAGAGGTCTTTCCAAAACTTTCTTGCATATTCGCTAATAAACGTCATTCCTGAGAACGCCTTACATAGCACTGACGTACAATTGTTAAGAACGATTAACCTTTGGCGCGAATGTAGCATTCTTACTGATTTTATAGTACCATACTTGGCGAGTTATTTGGCGATTAATCCTTAGCCCTCATTAATAGTATTTAAAAGATAAAATTCGTGTTTTAGGCAAAAAATTACACTTGTAGTTGCAAAATTCCATACCAGATTTGATATATTTCAATCATTGCATTTTTGAGCTATCGCGTTTACATGTTTCTAAAAGTACATATCGACAGTCAACCCGTTGTTGAATTTTGCTCAAAATTTTACAAGTGTCTATACTACAGATGTTAAATATGTGTACAGAATTTTTTTCTCTCTAGCTCTCTTCGTTTTGTAATTATTGTATTAACTTATATTCAAACAGCCAGATGGATAGACTTCCTCAGACAGAATTTACTCAAAATTTGACAGAAATCTACACATCTGGTGTAAAAAAAGAGAACAGGGAATTTTAACCGTCCATCTCAAAGCGTTTTTGAGTTATCTTTGTCACAGACAGACAGACGGACGTTTTCCAAAAGTATATTTTTCGAACCCAGGGAGGTCTGAAATGTGTAGATTCATCAAAATCACGAGAAAGTAAAAATCATCATAGCATAGCTTAACAGCTAGATTTTTTTAATGAAACGACAGCAATAATTTCTGTTCAATATTGGATATTCCTCTAGATATCGAGACCATAAAGCTCCCTCTAACTAGGATTTCTTTGCGAAAAAATTCCTGTTGAATTGATTTGGATGGGTCACTATGGGTTTCACGCGCCCCTATGTTTCACTTGATTTTTTTCTTTTGGAGTTGTATCAGGAAACATAATTGGTCGAAATCCGTTTGTGATATTGAAACAGATGTTGGAAAAAGAGTAACAAATATTGTGTCAATTTATTATATTCAACAAATATGTGTCAATTTGTTGTATACAGCAAATGCTATGTCAATTTGTTCTATCCAACAATTGTTGTACCAGTTTGTGCAATCAGACAACTGTTGTGATGAGACGTAAAACACTGCCTGTCGGCGTTCTTACATAGGGGTAGCGCGTCTTTCCCGTGATCTGAGCGTCTTGGGTTCGAGTCCCGGTTTGGGCATGGTTGTTTTTCCATTGCTCTATCTGTGAGATGTGTGAATGTGCCCTCCTGTAAAAAGGGGTTGTGCAAGCGAATGAGTGATGCGTGAAGTGGCAAAGTCGTACTCGTGGCCCTAGTTGCGCTACTATAAAAACAAGAGACGCTCCCCCACCGGCTTAAATCGCTGTCTTCGTAACAGCGGGCCTGTCCATGGCAAGTGCCATAAGAAACAACAACAATAACAGAATACTGCCTTCAGGTTCCTTGAGTTGCGAAGGTTGAACACACTGAAAATCAATAAGGTAATCGTTCTTTTTACAAATCCATTTATAATATCTGCAATTTACAAAAAATAAACATTTTCTTAAGTAATATAGTTTTATTTTAAAGAAAGATTTTAAATTCACCCTGTATAACTTCATTATTGGCTGTTCCTCAGTAATATAGAGAAAGAAAATTGTCAATAACTAGTCTTCTTTGGAAGACCAGATATTTGGTTGTAAAAAAAAATCATTAAATCATTTATACTTAGGTTTAATGGCTTCTTCAGCTAAAATGATGGACGTATTATTCTTGAGAACTTACATAGTTATGTTCATTACGTTATGCGCCTCCCTCATTTATTATCACTTCACTTCAATTTTGAACTTTAATTAGAAACAGGAAGTAATTAAACTTCCAACTAATCTAATAACATGCTTACTGAACCGAAGCACGTTCAGGAAAAATATAAGGATAGAGAGCAGAATCATGGAGCATTGAAGTTTTGCATGTGTTACATATTATGTTAAAGAACACTTCAGACAGTTATTTTTTTTTAAAAAAATTATCCGGTTCAGTAAAAAAAAATCAGAGATCTACAGTTAGCATGCAAAACTTCAAATTAAAAGAGCGATAATATATTTTTATATGCACAGTTGTATTTCAGAAAAGACAATAAAACCTAAAAAGTAAGGAATTTCAACATTTTTCATCTTGTTTACTTCAACAGTTAAATCTTAATTGTAAAAGGGGGAAAAAATGGAAATATTTGTTAAAAGTTTATTTTGAACCGTAAATCTATTCAGTACGGAAAAATAAGCCGATTCTTTATGCTTGAACAATGGAATAATCAATGATGAACATAACAATGGAATAATCAATGATGAGCATAACAATGGATAAATCAATGATGAACATAACAATGGAATAATCAATGATGAACATAACAATGGAATAATCAATGATGAACATAACAATGGATAAATCAATGATGAGCATAACAATGGATAAATCAATGATGAGCATAACAATGGATAAATCAATGATGAACATAATAATGGAATAATCAATGATGAACATAACAATGGAATAATCAATGATGAACATAATAATGGAATAATCAATGATGAACATAATAATGGAATAATCAATGATGAACATAACAATGAATAAATCAATGATGAAATAATTGCAGCAATGGTGAGAAGATTCTAGTTTATAATAAAAATAATACCATCGTAAAATATATATGAGCTTCTTTAAAAATCAGTTTGAGTGCCCTCCAGAAAGCTTTCTCGTATATTCTCTAATAAATTTGTCATGCCAGAGAACGCCTTGCATGGCGTTGGCGTACAATAATTACGAAATATTAACTTTTGGCGTGAATTAGCATTTTTGCTGAATCGGTCGGGTCATCCTTGGAGAATTATAAAGGTCCAAAATGAATCCCTGATACGCTTTTATAGTATCCAAAAATCGAATATGTGTTTTAAACGCGTTTTTCTCAATTGATTGAAACAAAACTCTGACTCAAAACTGCACTTGTTGTCACAAATTTCCATAACAATTTCATATATTTAAGTCATGACATTTTTTAACAATCGCGTTTACTTATTTCTGAAAATATTGACCGACAGGCAGAAAACCTGTATCAGGAAATGTTAACTTTTGGTATGAATTTAGCATTTTTACTGAATCGATAGGGGACTCCTTGGTGAGTTATTTGGCGATTCATCCCAGACATGCGGTTAATAGTATTTGAATTTATGATTTAGACGCGTCTTTTCCACCCGATTGGAGCAAAAATTTGACACCCATCTTCACTTATAGTCACAAAATTATTTACCAAATTTCATACATTTAGGCCATTGCGTCTTTGAGTACGCTTACATGTTTCTTTACACGCTTACATATTTGAGTACGCTTACATTGCGCTTACATGTTTCATGTCTACACTATAGAGGTTAAATCTGCGCAAACCGAATTTCATCTATCTAGCTCTCTACGTTTTGTAATTATCGTTTTAACTTATAATCGAACAGACGGACTTTCTCCGGACATATTTTAAAAATATTTGATAGATATTTGCAAATAATAATTTTATTAGTAGTACGCAACAACTAATACAAGAGTATTCAGGGTACAATACCAGCAAAATCCAGTGGAGTGTCTCCCCGAAACTTTCTCGTATACTCTCTATTAAACTTGTCATGCCAGAGAACGCTTTACTTAGCATTGGCGTATAATAGTTGCGAAAAATTAATTCTAGGGTTGAATTTAGTATTTTTACTCAATCTGCCGTGTCATCCTTGGCGAGTTATTTGGCGATGAATGCCTGGCGTGTGGTTAATAGAAATTTGTATTTATGATATGTTTTTCCCAACCGACTGAAAACAAAAATTTGACGCAAGACTGCACTTGTAATTACAAAATCCCACACCAAATTTGATACATTTAAGCCACTGCGTTTTAGAATAATCGTGTTTATTTATTTCTGAAAGTACAGACCGACAGACAGTCAAACCATCAAAGATGTCTACACTATAGATGTTAAATATGTGTGCCGAATTTTATGTATCTAGCTCTCCACATTTTGTAACTATCGTATTAGCTTACATTCGAACAGCATGTCGAACGGGCTTCTACTGAACAAATCTACAAACTTGGTATAAAGATTGTATACCAAATTCCATCCGTCTAGCTAAAAGCATTTTTGAGCTATCTTTTTCGCAAACAGACAGACGAACGGAATATTTTCCAAAAATGTGTTTTTCGATTTAAGGGAGGTCTAAAACTAGGAGATTCGTCAAAATATCGAGTTCGAATTTTTTGACGATTACTATACTTTCTCTTACACTACGTAAGAGAGAAGGTAATAATTAAATGCTAGACAAGATGTTTTGTCAAACAGTTTTAAATGTTACATAAAAACATTTCATACCAACTTTATTGATAGCAGAGGAAGGATAACATTTTAAAATTTAAGATGCTATAAAAATCACTTTTGTGCTATAACATTCTCGGCAGAAAATGGCGGATTAACATTAATTTCTGGGTAAATTCCTAACTAATTAAAATTTCAAACAAATTTTTAAAAAAAATCGCTTTGGAGTGCATATTCCCATTTTCTAGTTCTTCTTATTTGTACCAAAACTATCATTAAATAAACTAGTATTAGTAAGCTTAATAATTTGTCCTGAAAAACCCAAAAGACACAGATGCGCAGACACTAATTCTTTTTATTAGTAATAGAGATTAAAATTAATAGTAATCAAATTTTAAGTTTTCAATCCCTTTGGTTTTGTACTTCGTGAGAAAATTATTAAAGAGTAAATATTCAAATTAACTATTTACACTGAGATGATATTTCTTGAATGCATAATGGTAATTAATATATTTAAAATAATTGGTCAAACCTAAAAATCATACCTGTAGCAACAAATAATGGTCCGATTTCGCTAGTTTTTGTTTTATGTAAAAGGTAGTTGATGTCTCATCCACAGACTCCACACATACAAACGAAAATCTATTTCAAGAAAAATCTCAAAAGCATTACTTCACTGTACATTCCCTACGAGGCATTCTACATTGTCTACTACTACAGTTATAATTACTGTATCTTCACCAATTTTTGTTTTGTATGAAAGCCCTTTCCTTGCAAGTGTATTACAAATGGTCGCCTCTTTTATATTATAAAATGAATTCATATTAAATAAAAATGAATAAAATCGGTATATCATATAGTTTCTTTGGTAGTAATAAATCAGGGTTTTTCTCCTAAGGTAAGTTAGTGTTTTTACTTTTTTTCTCAAAGATGGAAAGTAGGTGAGATAACGAACCACTGATGGCATATCTAAGTGTCAATAATTTTCATAACAAATGAAAACAAACGACATCAGCTTCAGAGGTTTTACCTGAGGGGCTGGATCGTTTAGTTTTTCTAGTTATTTTAAATACAAAGATAGGGGATAACAGTGGACCTAAGGCAGCTAAAAAATTCTGAAAGGTAAAACGTTTTTACTTTCTCATATTCTACGTATATGAGAGGAAAGTAAGAAAAATTTGGCGAATCTCCACTTTTCATCCCTCTGTGAGTTCGAAAAACACATTTTTCGGAAATTCGTCCACCTGTCTGCTGTAACAAAGATAACTCAAAAGCGCTTCTAGTTTTTTCGGATGAAATTTGGTATGCGATCCTTAAATAAAATTAAAGAATTTCCATTAATTTTTGAGCAAAACCGTTCAGAGGAAGTCTGTCAGTCTGGCTTTTCGAGGAAGTTAAGTTAACACAATAACTACAATACAAAGAGAGTTAGATATATATATAATTCGGTATACATATTTAACATCTATAGTGTAAGCATCTGTCAAATTTTGGGCCAAATCCAATTTGAGATTTTCTTTGCAGCTCTCCTTCATCTAAATTCAGTAGGAATGAGAGTTGCATTGGTCTGCAAATCAATCAGTCAGTTGGGAGAGAAAGGAACTTTCATGGGCTAAAGAAGCAGAGAGGTCTACCCGTTTTTCATTTGCTTGTTGATTTACTTTCTGTAAAAAGCGAAAATGTTATATTTTAAAATAATCCAAGGGAGTGCTGCAACACTGCAGCCCTAATGGAGGAACGCCTAAATTTTAGCCATGTAATAACTGTTACTGAAAAAAAAACAAGTTTCTACAATCAGGAACTCGATGCTAAAACTCCAGTTTCCACTCCGCATGCTAGGTAGTCTTTTAGGATATCATTTTATAAAATTAATTATTTTACACAGTGAATTCTATTGCTGACTTACGAAGGTCAAATAGTTTATAATGGGAAAATATATTAAAACGATCTTCCAATGTACACATGGGTGGATTTCCCACTAGGCAGCTGCCTAGAGCCGCTGAATTGAAAGGGAATCGAAAGCAAGTCTATTAAGAAAATGTTATTAGCTTATATTCCAAGTAAATCAATTTCTAAAGGGATATAAATATGTGAATTAAAAAATATTAAAATAATTTTCATACTTTGTCAAGTATAACTATCAGGCTCCTATCTATTTCATTACTTTATTTCATTATAACAGTAAATATAAGCAGCAAATATCCATTTTAAATATAATTTTGAACAAATATATATGCAGCACTTTCATGAGTTACAATAAATAAGTAAAAAAAAAAATTATATTTTCTAAAATAAAAGTCATTTTTTAAGTTCTAAAAGATAGAAAAAAATTAGCCTACATTAAATCATTAACGAACTATTTAAGTTAAAAAATAAAATTGAAATGTAAGTTTAAATTGACCAGCTGATTAAAAACGCTGCTTCAGTACGTACAGAGATTAGGGCTGCAAAATGCCGGAATCTCGTATTGATCTACCCTGCAATTTAAGAGCTTATCCATTAAAAGGAAAGCTACTGTTCTATTTCTAAAAATAAGTCTTGTATGAGATGACAAAGCATTTGAATGCAACATTTTTTTCTCTGACTTTTCAATAAATTAACAAACTTTCCTTAAATTCTGTTTTTAAATTTTCAAGAATACTTTTTTTTTTTCAATAGAATAACATCCAAATTTTTTGAAGACTATTTTTTAATCTTGAAATATAAAGATAGAACCGAATTTGATGCACCCGGTACTTTAGATTCGGAAAATCACTTCCCCTGTTTCCTCCCAATTTAAATTCGAAGAACGAGTGCAGGGCGCCAATATCTGCAGCGCTGTCAGTTCTTGACAGAGCGGGAAACATCCCTGCGTAAATTGTTTGGGGGGAGAAGGGAGGGAGGGGGCAGGGTAAAAAAGAAGAAGAACGCGCGCTCTCATTAAATTTATTCTACAAATGTTCTACAAACTATCGATTGATACCTACTCACCTTCCGACCCGTTTTCCAAGATGGCCGCCTCCATCTTCTTCCAAGTGTTTATTTAAAACAGGCGTCTCATTGCCCAAAACAAAGGGAATCGATCGTCCGCTGTACTAATATTCCGTTCCAAATTCTGCCTACCCCCACCTTTTCCATCCCCCTTCGATTTGAAATAAATAGTCATCCCATTCAAAGCGAGGGCCGCTTTTATTTCACACATCAGTTCCGGGGGGAGAGAAGGAGGCGCGAAAATTGGCGTGCTCGGCGCATTTTTGCAGAAGCGATGTCCGTCGCCAAGTAGCGCCAATTGTCGTGTTGGAACAATCGAAGAGCAAACGGAGCGCGAAGATTCCGAATTTTCGAGATGCGGAGGAACAGCTGAAGATGCTCAGAGGATGAGAAAGTATTCCTTCAGGATTCCTTGAGTGAGTATTCTTTTAATGAGTATTTACAAGTTAGGAAAAAAATACTCAGAAATGCTTAGCTTTGGTGGAAAATTGGAGCATAGTAATTTTAGCCACGCAAGGGCGATGGGATCGCACTGCTCTTCTTTCTGAGGAGATTTTGACTAATTAAAATTCTGCAGCTCTTTTACATCAAACAAACTAACAAATGAAATAGTAATTTCCGCAAATTTTTTACTGTATAGTGAATTCTTTTGCAAAACTAACGCCAATAAAACCTATCCATATCTGTTTTTAATCATCTCTTTGATTTAAGAAATTGGTTTGACCTTCTGTTTATTTGAAAAATCTCGATAATTTGTGACCTTTATTGGTATTTCAATTTATGATAGATTCTTGAAAATGTGTACAAACGATTGTTACTCTAACCCTTTAAAGGGCCATTTTTTTCTATTCATGATACATTAAAATATTATTAGGGTTATGACCAACTTAAGAAAATGAAATCATTTAGCTTATTAAGTAAATTTTATTTTATTAATTAATTAATTGTATTAATTAATAATTAAGTAATGAATCAAGACACGCCATGTTGTGTGAGGTAAAGAACTAAAGCATTTAAATTTCTATCTTATTGAAAATTTCGTCAGAACTTATGCCAATCTATCTGCTATTCCATGCATGAATCAGAAAAATAAGCAAAGGTATTAAAAAAATATTTTTTTGCTGAACTAATATAGTTATGGCGTAACTTTTAGACACTATACGAGAACTACTTTTGAATGCATCTTGCGGTCAGATGCTAAGGCCGATATTTCCGACAAACCTTTCTTACAAAATTTCCAAAAAAATCTATCTTTGTCTCAAATATTTTTATCTGACACAGAATATATTAGGTATAAAATTAATTTTGTTTAACCACTTTGTACTATAAAGTCATGGAACAAAAATTATAATCTGTTACACTCCAAGCTACCTTATTCTGACTGACGGTCATGAATTATAATTTTAAATCACCAAACTATATTTATTTATTTATTTTTCTTTAAATGTGCAAAAAAAAAAAAAAAACGATTGAAATTCCTAAATTTTTAATACAAGCTTTGGGATTTTTTTTTTCTTTTTTTGCTAATTAGATAATGCAAGGACAAACCTAATTTTCTAATTACAAATTTTCAGATAAACTCGTAACTTTCTTACCTGAGAAGTAATCGAAAATGAAATATTGCATATGATAAATAATTAGACCCCAAGAATTTCAAAGTTTTAAGTTAAAAAAAAAAGCATTAATTTCCTTAAAATTATTTTTAGAGCTATATCTATCTTTATAATTCAAGGACGCAATAGATGAAATTTAGAACTCAGTCATATCACCAAACTGTTGATAAGTACCAATTTTTTTTTCTAAACCCGTCTGTCCACGTATGAATATATGAAGCTGGACGGATGCCAATCGAAAACCAGGCCCCTCCCACCTCATGTGACCCCTTTTAGACCTTTTCAAGAAATGGAACGAACTGAAATGACCTGTTCTACATAAATTATATAATGTGGGAGTATACGAAAAAAATCAGAAGAATTTTTTTCACTGTGTTATATTTTCTTTATTTCGACGCTAATACTCTTATGATCCATTTATGGTACACTATAAAATTCTCGAAATTTCACATACTATACACTTATGATTCTGGATATCTTTGAAAATTGTTACTATGTAATTTTTTTTTCCATGCTTCAATGTTCGACGTCGGTTAGTTTTGTTATACACTTCTCAAAGACTGAAAAAATGTTGCAGTTGTGAAAAATAAGATATGATGACATTTTCAGGCTGAACCATAATTATCAATTATAAATTTTGATTTGAGTTTTGCTACAGAAGATTTTATCAGAGATCACACGCTGAATAAGAGTGCGGTTATCAGAGGTTATCGGTTTTAAAAGAGGTTACATGAGCATGAATTTTAAAAATATTAGAGTGAAATGCACGATGAGGAGTACGACTTCAATTCAAATGGCCCTCCTGTGGGGAAACAGGGGAAACTGAAACTTACTTTACTAATTTGTTTTAATAAAGTTCACTAATTTTTTTCTTTCCAACTAATCAATTCACGCTTTTTCGTTTTTTAAATAATTTTTGTGAACTCTAAAATTACAAATACGGACAAGGTGAAACGGTTTGTCTTAGAAATCATGAACTTAGAATAAATGCATCCCATCCTTCTTAAAGTGTCATATCCTATTTCTATATTGTACAAGTTAGAAATATGGCAAAGGTGAAACAATTTGTCTTAGAAATTGCGAACTTAGAATAAATGAATAACATAACTTTAAAGTGTCATAATCCGTATCTATCTTTTAAAGTTTAAAATATAAAAAAATAATTTAACATAAGATTTATTGTGGACTTTTACTGATTCCAAAACACACTGAATTTTTATGTAACAGCTGAAACCACTAGCAACATATGGCGTTTCGTTACAATAAACAGCAATCCGAAAGCAGATGTAGCAATACCTATAAAAGTGTTTAGCATCAATAAAATATTTTGTCATATTCGGCAAACGACATTTTGATACAGCAACGATGATATGTTCTCTAAAAGTTTGGAATATTTCCCGCTGGTGGCTAGTCATGATCGTTTTTTGATTTTGCTTGGTGTTTTCCAGCAGCAATTTAGGATGAATTGTGGTTTGGCCTTGTGTATTTTAGTGGCTCAATTGCCAGTTATTTCAAAAGTAATTAGATAGGAAACTGTGGTCCGAAGAAACATATTTCAATGCCATTTTAATATTCAAAAGTGCGAGAAAGGTTTTTAAAGAAGCTTTTTCTAATATTCTCTTTTACATGTACTTGTGTATTATTAACGGCATATTATTAGGGAAAGATAGTTATTGAAAAGGCTATTAACGAACTATCTTTGGTGATTTATCGCTGGATGTAGTTAATAAACGAACACCAGAAAAATGAATATGTATTTTGGACACCTTTCCCCGACCAACAGAAAACATAGGTCTAGAACTGTAGTCATAGGTCTAGAACTGTAGAAACGAAATCACGTATTAAATTTCATACATTAATATTATTTCTTTATTGAGTTATCGCATTTGTATCATTGTGAAAGTTCAGACCGACAGACGATCAACTCCTTGGAAGATTTGGTTCGAAATTTATTAGATATGTGAAAGTTACATCTGTCTTCCAAATTTTGTCCATCTAGATCTCTTTGTTTTGCAATTATCGTGTTAAATTATATTCGGACAGGCGATCAGACAAATATTTCCTGAATGGATTTCATTCAAAATTTGACACAAATCTGCAAATTTTTAATAAAGATGATATGCTAAATTTCTTGCGCCTAGCTCAAAGCGTTTTTCACAGAGAGACAGACATAATTCCAAAAATGGGTTTTCTGAACTCAAAAAATGCCTGAAATGAGATTCGTCATAATCACGGGGCCATTTTTTTTTTTTTTTTTTTGAAGATTACAATGCTTTTTTTTTTTACTTCGTATACGAAAAAGTAAAAACCATGATTTCATTGATATCAATTTGTTGCTGGTACTTTTTCTCTACTTTTACAATTTATTAACATTTTAATTTTTATTTATTATGCAAATTCCCTTCTCTGATCGTCTTGATTAAGACTCTTAAGCTCAAATGGGATCTAAGTAATTTCCAAATTTTCTTAAGAAACAACCTCTTTGAAGGATTCCATTTCTGTGATAGAATCAATATAGAGAATAATTACAGACCTTTTTTCATGATTGGACTTTCAAATAGAAGTAGAAGACAACAGATTGGACTTAGTGGAGTGAAATTTGTAGTTGTGTAGCAGTTAACTTGTTTCATTGGGACTTCAAATTATGTTTTACAGACTTGACTGTTTGATATACAGTTGAAAGATACAAATGTACTTTGAAGAGCTAATACGACCATTTCGTGAGATTTTTAAAATTTTCATATAAAAAATTAATTAAAAATTTATCAAAATGTTAATTATACTTAACTAAAAATGAAGCGAAATTTTTGCGCTTTTATGCGAAATTTCCTAAAATATTATTGCGCAGAAATAATTTGTATACCTTTTTAAAATTCAAGATTTTTTTAAAAGAATACCTACCTATTTAATTAGACAATTTTTACTCAATTTTGGAGATTAATCACAAATATTTTTTTTCATGTAATTGTCAATAATATTTTCAATTTTTGCTCTGAAAATCAAACTGTTATCATTATTTCATGAAATATTTAATCATATGATTCCATTATTGACAGTCAAAGAATAATAATTCAATTTCTTATTTGCATACTTCACATGAGAATTGGCAATGAAGTTACAAGATCATTTTAAACAACGTGCAATTAGAAGATAGATTACTCAGAGAGCCATGCACACTCTAATATCCTTAGAATCACTATATCAGAAATGTTTATTTACACAATTAAAAAAACAAGTGTAAGGATATTAAAATAGCATGATTCTAATGTTTTTAACATTTGATGCTTCTTAAAAACACCTTATTAAGTGAATCGTGAACATCAAGTTACGCATAAGAAATTTATTTAAAATTAAACAAAACCAATAATTATGGTCGCTAAAGGCGTCTAATAATTAATGACAAATATCAGAGTTTGAAGACTCAAATATATTTATATAATTCTAGAATCCTCTAATATGTACCATTTAATCATCATTTACAATTCCCAAAACAGCTTGTTAGCTTTCAATTATAACGTTATTCAAACGCCTAAAAATATTAAAAACAGTATAGAAGTTTGGGAAGTAATATGTTGGTTCAAAATTGTCTCTTCATTCGAAGACAGGTCTTATTTAGAAGTTTGTCTAAGAAATCTTATGCAACTTAAGGAACAAGAATTAATTTAAAAAATAACTTGTTAATTATAAAAAATATTCGTCATTTCTTTTAATAAATTAAGTTAAAATTTTCGAGAAGAACTTTAATTAATTCATAATTAGGCCTAACTAGATATAATAAAATAAAAAAATCATACGGATGAAATAAAAATTATTTCTATCAAGCGTTTTATATAATTACATGAAAAATATCACGACGAATGATTGAAATCTAACTTTCTCATTAACCAAATATAATTAATTGATTTTTAAAGCTTCCATATATATTTGGATAAATTAGCCATTTCTGAAACATTACTATTAGATTTAAAACATTTTGTTATTCTTTCTGTAAAATAAATGTTGTTTATCTCCCAATGCTATTTTATAAATATCCAACGTATAATATAAAACAAATTGTGTAAGTCAACAAATGATTCTTCTGTGAAACAAATATTAGAAGAAAATTTTGTGCGATCACCGATTTATCAGGAAATAAATTTATAAGCAAATGATTTTTATTAATATGAAATGCAATTATTTAAAATTTCAACATGGTATTTGATAAAACTAAGAAATCTGAATTTCATGGAATCTGCAAATTATTGCGCTTGCAAATTAAAAAGTATATAAGCCACGGAAAAAAAGTGTAAGGGAAAATTCTACCTTGGATTTTATATTCCAAAAAAGCAACTTCTTAATTTAAACATTGAGAAAAGCCCTCAATTGAATGTATTGATGGTGAAAATTAATTGAGTTTCATTATAACAATAAAAACATTGTTACAGATTTTTTGACAAATTAAATTTTAAAAATTCATTAAAATTTGAGAGGGAAATCGTACGGAATTAAAATTGATATAATCGAAAAGCTACTTTGTTCAAAAGAGTGTAAAAATCATTTTTGTGCGATAATATTTTTCTGAAGATACAGCAAGTAAACGGCAAAACTTGAAAAACACTTCTTGATTTGAAGAATTTTTGTTTTAAAATCACATTAATATTTGACCATAAACTACAAATTTGTAAAAAAATATATATATCACGAACAAACATTTATTTGTATACATTTAAATATTCCATGTGTTTTTTCTATATACAAAATGTGTAAAAAGAAAATATTGTAGTCATCAGAAAACCGTATCTTGAAGTTTCGATGAATCAGTTTCTTTTTATCAACACTTGCTCCACTTCTCACTATTATAGAAATTCAATGAATTATGTGAATGTGAAAAGTATCAGTCATTAAAAATCGATTTTTAAAAATATTTGATCGATTAATCAAGTTTCTCCTTAAATCGATACCATAAGAGTGGAAAAACGTGTGATTGAAAAATTAGATAAAACAATAAAATGAGTTTGAATTAAAGAATTTTGAATACCTTCTGTAGAATAGAATTTTGCAATACCTTCTGTAAACACTGGTGTCGATGTTGCAGCGATGTTTCCCTGCAAACATTTTAGTTTTTCTTGAATATCTTTAAACCTCCTCAGTTTTCACACTACAGACTTACATCAAATGAAAGAGTATAAAATTCCTTATATTTTCAAGCTTTTATTTTTCTTAAAGTTTTAATATTTTTGCAGATAAGGGTTCCAAACTACTTTTTCGTTTTCAATAATTTACAACCCCCTGTTCACCAAATCAGCATTTACTTACATGAAATATTGCCTTTAAGAATGTGCTTTCACTTTTAAAAAAATTCATAGTTGAAACACCATTTATTATTTTTTTACAGTTTCCAAAAGTTCGCCGTCTCCCTATATTTTTGCGATTTTCACCTCCTAAACAACATTTGGGACCTCATGTTGTATGGTGATTCTTTATCCTCTTGATGCCTACTATCACCCCTCTGAGTTTGTCGGTAGAATTCGGCAGCACCCTGTATGTCACATAATTCTCAGAAAATATGCCAGCTTAAAAACATAATCACGTTAAAAACGGCCTTTTTATAAAGATTTTCTTAGCATGCTAATTTCTAATTGTGAATTAAATGAAAATGTTCTGCTCTTTAAAATTCAAATACAATTAAAATTCTTACATGTATTAACGCTTTGTTCGTTGAGAATTTTAATGACATCTGTTCGCGTAAATGCCATTATTGCAAAAATTTGAAATAAAAGTGAAAAACAATTATTTATTTTCTTAAGGATTTATTTAAAAAGTTTGCTCAAAAAACTATGACAGGGTTACAGAAAGTTAAAGCTTTCAAAATGAAAATTATTTTGAAATATGAAAGTTTCTGTTTTGAAGGAATGCTTGAGTGGAATAATTACAAATGCTTTCTATTTTATGGATAAACATAAATTTTATTTCTTTTTCCACATAAAACTGAATTGCAACAAATTTTAATTTAAAAAATTCTTCAATTTCATTAAAAATGAAGTATGAAATAAAAAAATGAAACATTAAATACTTAGATTGAAATTTTTTCAGTTACACTGTATTACGCCCTTACCAAAGAAAATTTCACAATTTCAACCATTAAAATTTTTGCTTTTGAATTCTAAGCAATATCTTTTTGAATAAAATAATTCCCTGCTATGTTTTAAATTTATTTTACAAAAACATTCCTTCCAACAAGAATAAATTGACAACTAATAAAATGTTTTAAAAAAAAATTAATCTAATAAACATACATAATAAAATATACATCTAAAGGTACATTTCGTAATTTTGTAAACTTGTAGTAAAAAATAACCAAGGATAATTAATAATATTTATGCAGTTGATACTTTTTTTAAAAGAAAAATAACTTTTGAGCAGAAAAATTTCTTTTTAATTTTACCAAATATTTATTGAGCATTTTGTTTCATAATTATCTTTCATCGAAAATATATTTACTGATGAAATTTATTCTAAATAACGAAAACATTTTAATTATTTCTTATGTTTCAAAAACTTACCTTCTTACATTTTCTAAAATTTACTCAGCTAATTAAATAAAAGGTGAAAATCTTGTTAAAAGTTATAAAAAAATATCGTGAATTTCTACGCTCCTTTTTAATTATATAAAATCCTACGAATGTATTTTAATTAAACTCAAGATTACTCATGTAAATATAAAAGACAATTATGTGTGTAAAAATTAATGCTTGTGTTACATCAAAATTAATATTTGTGTTATGTAAAAATTAATGCTTCATATATATTTCTTTTTAAAAGTCACTTGTAGTAAATTTTCCTTTTAAATTAGAAGCCTCTTATAGTTTAGTCAGGAGTACACAAAACTTTTGACTTTATTTTACAGAATTGCGAGTAAAAGAAAATATTTTCCGTAACTATTTGAAAAATGGGTTGAGGTACTTGATGAATTTTTAGAATTGAAAAGCCACATAACTGAAAAACGACAGTCTTTAGGTTTTAAAATAATTTTATTATTGGAAAGTAAATATTCCACTTCATGCTTTTTTTTCCCACTTAAATTTAAGCATTGAATGTACCATTTGAAAGATTTATATCAACTCTGGCATTTTAGTTAAGCCAATCGTAAAAGATACTTTTTTAAAAAAAAATATAACATCTGCTCTTCTTTTTCACATGTCTGTAAAGCGAGGCACATGCGCTTTGAAATTTTTAAATTAAACAAGAAAAAAAAATCTGGAGTCTTATACTTTCGACCAGTGAGACGCATTTTGTATTTAGCTTCGTAATATGTTGAAAAATTCAAATCTACATCTTGATCCTCTTCCCATTGACTTATTTCAAGGATTATATTGTTAATGAGAATTGCATTTAGTAGGTGTACGGTGAAAAGTCTCTGTAACAAATAATGACGCTTTATTCTACAAGAAAGGGCGGTACGCAGGGTAACAAAGCACAAACGCAGCTTATACAATACAGTACTTACAAAAATCAACTACTCAATTAGCAAACCATTACTAAATAATCGCAACAGCACGAAGGGCGTAGAGATAATTCACTGGAGATCAACACCCCAAAGAGAGAATTCACTAGACTATTTACGTCTCTCGATCCCATTAAGCTGTTTATAGCTACTGTGGCAAGGCATCGAAAGTTCTAGAATAAACGCAGGAACCCGAGTACTAATGGAGCTATTTCCAAGATTCTTGAATATTCTAGATCCTTCATTTTTGTCACCAAAGCTGCCAAATTCATTGTCATCAAGGTCGGATTTATTGATCCAACTTCGTCGAGCCATCTGTAAAACTCTCTTCCTTACCTTGGAATCCACTGCGCAGGGAAACGGTATTATAAATTCATAATAATATATACATCCAATTTTAAAGACAACAAATTATATTTTATCTATCTAGCCAGGTTTTTAAACATTAATATTCATAATACACTAGGACAAACAAACAATCTATCCTTTGAGGAATTAATATTAAATATGAATCTAGTACATTTCTTATATAAATAACCAAATTAGTAAAAATACCAAGTTAATATTAGCAGAATTAATAAAAATAGAAAGAAATTAAGAATCCAGCCAGAAGACTTTTTCAAGGGTCACAGTCAGAGATTCAAACATGGAATTTTTTCTCTGAGGGGGTCTGACTTTTGTCCAACAATATTGACCCCTCGTGACCCGAAAAATGTAAATATCTTCTGTAAGAATCTTATGTAAATAACATTTTCTGAAATTTACTCATTTAACTCATTATACTGTTCAATTTTCACTTTTACATACTCAGGAATACACGAACTTATTGAAGATAATCAGAAAATTTGATTAATATCTATAATTTTAGTAACAAAGCCATATGCCTAGTTATAGTCAGCTAGTTCTTTGCATTTGTGCGTAATTATTTTTATATGTACAAAGACAAACAGAAAACGCACGCTCGCATTTCAAGTTTGTGGTGAATAGCATATGAGCCAGCTAGCAGCTCTTCTACCCGAGCAATTGTTTTGGTATAATGGTTATGTTACTGGACTATTAACCACGAGGTCCCAGGTTCTATCCTCGCGCATCACATATCGCTAAAAGTTTAAAAATTTGCCATAAAAACCAAGTATTAAATTTTCATCCGCCTGGTATATATGGCTTTTAGAATTAACGTATTCATAATAAGATGTATAGATATAATTCCAAAAAATGTTTTCATTTATTTATTTGGAGGGAAGGTTTAAAATGTGGATATCCACCATGATTTAAAGTTTCTTGCTTCCCCCTTTTTTTTTTTTTTTTTTAAAGAATATATAAACTTATCGAGTAACATCCGATAGTTCTTTCAAGATAACACTTTGCTTTTAATTACAGCCAGCTATCCCTTTACCTCAGAACTAAGCCGTATAAACAGTTATTATTGTGACTGGCAGTTCTAGGATAACGCCGTTGGCGCAAATTGGCGCAAATTTCATGAATATTCAGCCTCTGATTAAAGAATGATTTTATGATAAACAGGAGAAATTCTTCATGCCCCGGAATTCGTTAAAATCATAAAAATTAATTTTCTATTTTTTTGTTTATTATAAATGCTATGAAATGGTAAAATACACGATGATTAAAAGCTTTTCATAGGTTGTCAGAAAGAGACCAGCGGTAATGATCTCCCAAAAACGTTCTTATATATCTCTAATAAAAGTGCTGTTAACGCCCCGCCTTCCTTTTGGTGATGTCACCAACAGATGGCGCGCCCGTTCATTTATATTTCATATGCTTCGTTAATAAAATTCAGCATTACAGTTTACTTGCTCGTGTGCTGCGTGATCTTTGTGTGTAGTGATTGCGTAAACAGGTTCCATTCCCCTACCCACGCTTAAAATTGAGAGCCAACTGGAGAATAATAATTACGAAATATTGATTTTTGGCTTGAATGTAGCATTTTTACTGTCATATGATTCTTGTCATAATATTTTCTTCTAATCATTTAATTCTTAGCGATTCTTTTGGAGATTAGTCCCTGATGTTTAACAATAGGTACTCAAAAATTGAATTTGTGTTTTAGACGTGTTGCTTCCGACTGACTGAAAAAGAAATTTTGACATAGTACTACAATTGTAATCACGAAATCAAGTGCTAAATTTCATATATTTAAATCATAGCATTTTTGAACTATCGCTTTTACATGCGTGTGAAAGTACAGATAGGCAGAAAGTCAAAACCTTGACAGATTTAGTTCCAAATTTGATATATTTTAGATGTTAAATACGTGTACCAAATTGTTCCAATCTAACTGTCTTTGTTTTGTAATTATTTCGTTGATTTATATTCGATTGATGAATAGGTATGCTTCCTCTGAATGGAGTTTGCTCAAATGTTGATAGAAATCTACAAAATTGATGTAAACCATGTATTAAATTTCGTCAGTGTAGCTCATAGCGTTTTTGAGTTATCTTTTTGCAGACAGATATAACGTTAATAATGTGTTTTTCGAACTCAATGAGATCTTAAACTAAAAAATTCGTCAAGATCTCTAATTTTTTTGACGATTACAGTGCTTTCTTGTACTGTATACCAGAAAGAAACCAGTAGCAGTGGTCTCCCCAAACCTTTCTCGCATACTCTCTAATAAAGCTGTGATCCCTTGAACGGCAATGGCGTGTAATAGTCACGAAATATTAACTTTTAATATGAATTTAGCATTTTTACTAAATTTATCGGGTGAATCTTGGCGAATTTTTTTGGCGATTAATCTCCGCCATGTGGTTAATAATATCCGAAAATCGAATTTATCATGTTGATGCACTTTTTCCCATCCTATTGAAACCAAAATTTGACACAGAACTATAACTGCAATCACAAAATCGTAGAATAAATTTCATATATTTAAGTCAATGCATCCTTGACTTATTACATTTACATGCTTCTGAACAAACAGACCGGCAGACGGTCAATCCTTTGAAGGATTTGGTTCAAAATTTGAAACTTGTCTCGATTATAGATGTTATTTCTGTGTATGGAATTTTATCTATCTTGCTCTCTTCGTTTTTTCGTCAACGGGTTAAATTATATTGGAACAGGCCGGCCTTCTGGCAGCGCGTCTTCCCTGAGATCTGGGCGTTCCGGGTTCGAGTCCCGGTTTGTTCCATGTCCCTGTTTGGGCATGGTTGTTCTTCCGTTGTTTTATCTGTGAGATGTGTGAATGTGCCATCCTGTAAAAAGGGGTTGTGCAAGCGGTTGAATGATGCGTGAGTAGCTAAGTCGTACTCGTGGCCCTAGTTGGCGCTACTATAAAAACAAGAGACGCTCCCCCTCCGGCTTAAAATCGAAAACAACAACATATTCGAACTGCCAGACAGACTTCCTCTGGATAGATTGTGCTCAAAATATCATAGAAATTTACAAAATTGGTGTAAAAATCGTATACCAAATTTAATCCGTCTAGATCAAAACTTTTTATAGTTATCATTGTCACAGACGGACATTTTCCAAAAATGTTTGTCGATTTCAGGAAGCTTAAAAACCCGGAGATTCATCAAAATCTCAAATATACTACATGTACGAGAATGTAAAAGGCAGGATGATAGCTATCAGCGGGCTTGTAAAGTGCCATAAGTCACAACACAACAACAACAACAAGCAGGATGGTAATTGTCAGCGGGCTTGCAAAGGGCCGTAAGTCACAACACAACAACAACAAAAAGAGGATGGAGTGCAACATTTACTTCAAATAAATTGAATATAACTAATCAAAGTTATAGCATGCTAAAGCGACAGAATCAGAAAATTATCTCTTGCTTTGTATTCCGATAGTATAGTTAATAATATCTGAAATTTGATAGAATGTCTTTTTGATTATTATCTCATACACTTTGCCTAAAAGTTTTAAAAACATAATCCACGACGAATATGTCTTCGAAGTCCTGCAAACGCAGCGGTTTTTTAATAACAGTTTTCGTAGTTTAATACTTGAAATTTTCTATCTATATATAATTAAACACAACATTTTATCAAGGCTCGAAACTGGCTCTATTTGTTCGATGCTCCTGTTACAACAACAATAACATCGAATATTTTTGGAGTCAGTAATGTATTTAATATTTACCATGCCATTAGTATTTTATTACTGTTGCGGAATGAAACAAAGTGAAATATCCTTATAGCGCGTCTGAAAATAGCTATCATGGCATAGAGCCTATTCTTATATTTCTATAAGAATTGATATTGAGGCCCATATCGAACTTGTTTATTTTGTATTTGAGCCTGATATACTTGTACTAGAGGTTGAATTAGTGAAAATTAATTTTGGTATAGAAATTAGTGAAATTTAATTTTAAAGTAACATTAAATTGGCTCAAAATAGGACAGATGTCTACGCTACAGATACTAAATCTTTGTACCGAATTTTATTTATCTAGCTGTTTTCGTTTGTAGTTGTGGTTTTAAATTATACGCGAACAGGCAGACAGAAGGACTTCCTCTGAAAAGAATTTGCTCAAAATGTGTTAGAAATCCGCAATATTTGGTTTAAAAACAGTATACCAAATTTCATTCTTCTAATTCAAAGCGTCTTAGTTATCTTTGTCAGAGACAGACAGACTGTCATTTTCTAAAAAATGTGTTTTTCAAACGCTGGGAGGCTCTAAAACGTGAAGATCTAAATGTCAAAATCTCGAGTTCAAATTTTTGACGATTACTATACTTTCTCTATTTTACGTATATGAGAAACTAAAATATCATGTGAGCCTTTTGTTTTATATATTCTCGAGTTTCATTAAGGGCAATATTTTGAATTGGGGAACCACTTCCTTATTTGAAACAATATTATTAACACAATGAAATGCTGTGTTATTATATTCAGTGCCTTTGACAAATATAAATTATTACTGAAATAGACATTTCACATATTGTTTGGGAATTCTTAATAATGTCTCTGATTAGCAACAATGATACTCAACTTCAGAAAAGGTCAATGTTACAATCCATCCAGCTAATTAATAAAAGTAATTGCCGCGTTGCAACATTGATTATTTCAATAAGGGCTTGTCATTTTATTATCCAATTGAGTCAAAGTAATAATTATAAAACACTTTGTATCAGTTCGACTTAACAATCGCTAAGGCTATTAGCAATCGTTTAATCACAATCTTTCCAATGTTTTCCCCAGGTCCTTCGCACGAGAAAGGGTCTTAAGCTAAAAGGGTCAGTCTTTGCCAAAGTGACAGCGAACCTCATAAAACTACCTGTTTTTGAAGACACTCTACAATGGGCTGAAGGCCTTATCTAACATAGCAGATCTGGAGAGTATTGTCTTCCTTGTGGTAATACGTGTGATTTGGAAGTCTTCAGACACTTCTTTGATGGGATCTTATCTGTCTGGTGATCAAGTATCGTGTCACGGATCTTAGCTGTTTAGTTGCACGAGCGTGCGAGAAAAGGGGGGTGGGGGTGGAGGTGATATCAGATTGCAGATGGAGTGCTAGTTGAATGAAACTTGTATACTTCGCTAAAGAGTGAGTGATTTTTATCCCTTAGGTTCAAATGCAAGGTGGTTATCTTTGACTTTATCGAGGGTAGGGTGCAGCAAGAATGGGTGGAATTTGCTCATATTGACTGCGTAGTTGAGATCGTCAAGTAACAGAATGCTTCCTTCCCAAATAGGGTTCGATATGAGCTTAACAAATCACGTATCTTGACTCTAAGTGAGGATCAAAGTTCGATAACACCAATTTTGCAAAATATTTTTGAGATATAAAGGTTGTTCCAAAATTAACGCAAGATTTAAATTTGGCACTATTCGTGCTGTAAAGTGTTGGCAACCCTATCAAAAAGCATTTGACAACTGATACTTTAAGATTAGTAAAAATAGAGCATTGCAGAATAGAACAACGCGTTAAAGCAAAATTTGAATTAAATAAAAAAAAGGATTTTTTTCCTTTAAATTGTTATATTTTTATTGAATCGCAAAGTATACAAGATTGGATCATGTAGGGCAAATGGCCTGAACGGCTTTGCTGGCACATACGTACTCTTTTGTCGGAATTTTCCATGAGCATTTTGCATAAATGTTGCTGAATTTCGTTGATGCAGAGTGGAATTTCCTCCTTCAATGGACGTAGGCTTGTGGGCTTGTTGGCACAGATCTTTGACTTCTAATACCCCCATTAAAAGAAATTCAATGGTGTTAAATCACACGATCTAGGAAGCCAATTCTCAAAGTTTCAAACCGTGGCCATCAAACATTCATTACTTTTGAAATATTGTTTAAAAATGAAAACGTGTTGTTCTAACGTGTAACACTCCATTTTCACTAACCCTAAACTATCAGCTGTCAAATAATAGGGTTGACCCTATAGACCTTATAGAATCAAATATAGGGTTCTTTTTAATAGGGTTAATTTTTATTTGGACTTTAATAAATGAGAAAAACATTCCAGTTTTAAACGCATTTACAATGCATTAAAACAATTCACACTTACGCAAAAAAAAAATCCATCAAATTACACTCATCAATTAGTATTCAATATAATAAACTGTTTTTCTAAACAAGTTGTCTTGATCCTTGACAGGATTCGATAACACTTGTAATGTATGATACTTTTATCGCTAGGGGAAAAAATGTAATGTCTTTTTATTCTTATATGTATGCATCATTCACATGTAAATAATAATAATGCGTCAAACTTTTCAATGCTAAAATAATTTAAAGCATTCATTTAATATTGACGCAGCAAAGAGCCAACAATGAAGCTACGTTTCCCCTCTGTAGTTTGGAAAATTCCATGGTGGCATTCTGTGTCTCCCCAAGCGCTGTTCAATATTTTCTAATCTTAAACGCTCTTTTGCCATCCAAAAACTAATTAGATGATTATAATGCCCTGCTGATCACATTCGTTGACTAAATTCCTTAAATAATAACGCAATTATTTTGATTAGGAACCAAGATTAGTAGCTTCAACGTCAGGAAAGGTTTACCCATACTATTTGAATGAAAAATGTAATTATATATGTTTACGCTTAAAGTATGTATGCAATCCAGTATCCCCTTAGCGGGTCCAGTAGAGCATTAAAAATTAAACACTTGACTCGGCATCTGCTGCTAGATGTTTCAATAATAAGAATTGGTGTTTCTATCACAAATTCTCAACAAGAGCAGTACCAACCTCGAGTGAGAGCTAGAGTCTTCTTTGAAAATAATACCGCTCAAAAGATCAAGAGGGTTTGGGGCGTTAAGACAATCAAGAGGACGAGCGTGGTGTACCTCGTCCTCTTGATTGTCTCGATATTTAGGAAATTAATATAATAACATGCTTGAATTAGTTTTATATTTAGATATCAGTAATTGCGTAAGGAATTTACCGAGTTGGGTTTTATATTCTTTCACAAATAAATGCCACAGTATCATTCAATTTAGTACAACAACTCTTAGAGCTCTCAACCAACTAATAAGGGGTTAAAAATAAAATATAGAAATGAAAATAAAAATTTTTGTTTTCAAAAATCTATAATCTCTCTACCCTGAATTAGGGGTATGAGTACAGAAATTTTTAACTACTTCTTTTTCATCCAATTTAGCTCAGCGTGGATTCAGTTCAGAAACTTGTTTACTGTTTAAACAACATATTACTAACCTTAACACTTTGTGATTAAAAATGACTAAAATGGCAAGCCGTTATTACCAAAGTAACATTAACAAACTTATTAACTTTAACTTAAAAACTATTAACAAACTCCACCAATCTGAACCATTTCATTTTTTTCAATGTATGATTGATTTTGGGTTTATATTTTAATTTTTAACTTGATTGTTTGTATTTCAATATTTAACTTTCTTGTTATTCCTTTTTTTATTTCTGCTTTTGGATTCTTATTAATTAGATGCTTGGGTTATGGTTTTTTGGCGTAAGAGCCAATCTTGGCTAGACTGCGCTAATAATTAGATAGAAACAGATAAAATAATTATAGATAATATGCAACAATATTTTAAAATCAGTGTGGTTAACTATATTCTGGAATAAAAGTGCCTTGGAATTTTTTTTTTTCATTGTAAAGAAGGAAATGGTCCAGAGAAATTTGAGAACCTCTGCTTTATATGATAACAAAAGCAGATATCAAGAAAAGTTATACTGAGAGAGCGTGGAGGTAGGACCCAGACAGTGCCCTGAGACTCCGAGCTTAGGTTACTCCCCACTACGGAGACAGATGAATAATTTTTTTATATTAAAGGTTTTATTTTAAAAAACTGAAAAAGTTAAACTTTTTAAACTCTATTTCCACATTTCAAATAAGAAAAACTCTTATCTGAATGAAAGTAAAATTTATTTCTAGTAAAATGGAAATTGTAAAGCGAAGTTTTGATTGGTCTATAATGATACAAAAATTGATTCCATTAAGAAAGTTCATGTACACACTAACAAGAACAGGTGTAAGAACTATTAAAATAACAAGACTTTATATTTATCACAATTTAATGCTTTAAAAGGCTTTGTTGAGAGAATTATGAACAAATTTCGCATCAGAGATTCAATTAAAATCATAAAATGATCGGTATTCTTAGTAAACCAACTGATCGCCAAAGACAGCTATTTATTAATAATTTAACACATGGGATTTTTAATAAAACTATCAAATGACACTCTGATTTATCTGAAACTTCAAAACATAGTTTGAAATCAGATTAAGTTTAGGCCGCCGTGGCCTGATGGTAAGGTCCCGACTTCGAAACCTGAGAGTTTCAGGTTAGAGACCCGATTCCACCGAAGAACTGCCTTGTAAGCGGGTATAGTGCACGTGGTATACGTAGAGGTCAAACGTCCTCCCACTGGCGTGGTGTGGAAGTTTAGAGAAGGGGTACCAGCACAGGTGCCGTCCTCGTTATCTGACCGCAGTTCAGAATTACGAAGTCCGCGCCAAAATAGCCCTAGTGTTGCTTTAAAACGGGACGTTAATATAACTAAATTAAACTAAACCAAACTTTAAATGAAATTTACTCCATTCCTCTACAGCACGCTTAGAATAACATTGTTAATCTTTCTCGTTAGCCAATATGTCTGCATCAAATTGTAAACCGAAATTCCATCCGAGAATATATCAGTTGCAGATAAAATGCCAGCCTTTACCAAAAGCCGCATCTGTTGCCTCGGAAATATCCGCAAGTATTTACTCTCTCCCGAATTCGGATGCCGGATTAAAGTTCTGTTCATTTGCGACTGCTTCGGTACACTAAATTGCGGGTATATATCCTCATGTAGTGACCACATTTCAGAAGTCAATAACGCAGAGGGAAGATTAGTAGGTGGTTTTAATCCTTAAACGGAAGTCCTTCACGTTTAATTGGATCTGATGTCCAGCTTTGAGCTGCTCTTCAAGAGATAGAAATCAGTTGCAGTATCTATTAAAGACAATTATTGGACTGCTAGATAATTTTGATGAACTTTATATTTTTTAGGAAAAAATTCATTGGCTTTTAATACATTATCTACGCGTGGATTCTCCCGTCGATTCTATGTATTGGATTTAAAATATGAGCTTGTATTTGGATTTCTAGATCATTTAATAAAATTCACTTATCTAGCTGGCATTTTTTGTGTTTTTTCGAACTCAGTGAGGTCTAAAACTTGGAGATTCGTCAAAATCTAAAGTTCGAATTTTTTTTACGATTACCTCACTTTCTCTATACAACGCATACGAGAAAGTAATAAAAAAGAACAAATTAATCGAAACCTAGATTAAGATTTTTAACTGATTTGTTTTATATCTTGTTAAAAATCTACGATGAAATCATGTACAAAATGTATGTTCATCGTCCGTTTGAATTATGGATTTTGCATGCACACAATAAGGCACATATGACAACAAAACACCGTTTCATTCCCCTGCAACTATAACTCACTGGTTATTTAAACAGTGTAATACTTTTCTGATATCGTTCGAAATTTTATTAAAACTACAATTTCGTTCTGAGGACCGAATATCCACTCAGCTCCTTCCTTGCTTAAGTTTGAAAAAAAGAAAAAGTTTTGGCGCACAAAAGGAGATCTGAAATGTACAAATTCTTCGAAAATCCGAGGCCAAATTTTTATACTATCACAATAATATATATACTCTTTTAAATTATCTTCGTATACGAGAAATCGCCAATAATGATTATATTTTAAACGGGGCACACGGATTTATGGGTCCCAAATTAAAGTTTATTTATTTATTAATTTGAATTTGTTGAGGTTTTTATTTATTTATACAATTTATTATTTATTTATTGAATTTATTATTTATTTATTGAATTTATTATTTATTTATTGAATTTATTATTTATTTATTGAATTTATTATTTATTTATTGAATTTATTATTTATTTATTAACAAAGAATAAGGATTTGTAAAGTTCTAATACAAAATGCAAACAACCAGCGAGAGTCAAAAAGTAAAACGCGCGCAAGCACAATAGCAAGGCAAAAGCATGAGTACAAATAAATATCCATACTATGCATAGTTAAAAATAATGTGTAATCAAAAATTAAAAATAATAATAAAGTAAATAAAAAAGAAATAAGGTCAAGTAGATAAAAATTCAGAACAAGTCGCTTTAAAAACGCTTAGAGTCAGTCATAGGATAAATGTCATGTTTCCCAGACATCCTGTGAAGTCTTATAAAATTTAATACAAAATGAACCTTTCATTATAGTTAAATTTAAAATAAACATTTGGAAATTTACTCTGATTCCTTAAAGTTAATTAAATTACACCCTTAATAAGAATGGATTTAAACATGGATTTTAAATTTTCCCTCAGTTCGCAGATCAATCTAAAAAAAATTTCTAATAGTGCATTTTTATAAAAAAAGTTACTGCTGGATTAGATTTAAAAAATATTATTAGATTAGATCAAAATTATCATCATTTGCAATGGCTTTTATTTAGTTTCATTTTTAAGAACAAGCTACATGCACTTAAATACTATTTTTAACATTAAAATCGAAATCTATAAAGTACTGTTTGATTCCCATTTGCGCAATCGTATCCAATCCAAAACCTTCGCTTTCCTACGATTATATTTAATCTCCGCTTTTTTTTTTACGCTTTTCCAAAATTTTATCTTTCTAATCCTCCCTATTTGCCTGAATTTATCGAAAATGCTTTTCCCTCTTCAATCAACCCGAGCCATTATCGCCGCGGATTACCGACGTCTGGACTTTCAATTTTTGTCTCTATCATCCGATCCTTAACGAAACAAACTATTCAACTTTCGGTTACACAAAAGCCGCCCTAATTAAACTTTTAAACCCTCTCAGACACAATATTTTGATGAGGAGAGTCGGTGGATTCCCAATTTATTTCTCTCCAAGTCTCGGATTTCTATTAGTGCCTACTAATCACAGAGCCATCCTTCCTCCAACTTGATGCATCCGGTTACCCTGGTAACGGAAGTACCTCGTGTGACTCAGTGTCACGCGATAAACCGTTACAGTCGCATTTGCGTCACGACACCGCTTGCTTTTCCTTGTCACCTTTGCAACCCAAGATGGGAAAAAATCTTGGGCGAAAATGTATGCGGATTTTTTACTATCATGGATGGTGGCGTTGTGCGTCTGGAAATGGGTTTTTTTAGAATCACTTTTATTTAAACTGATTTGTTTTCATGTTCGCAACTAGGAAATTTTGCTTTCAATTTTTTTAAGTGTAATATTTGAATTGTTAAAGGCTCGAAATTTTATTTACATTCTCGACGACAATAAGTATTTTAATATTTTCAGAACTTAATTATCAACTATTCACTTGTTAAATTAAATTTTATTTCTTTACTAGTGATGCCATCTGGTAGCGAGTTTGAGAAACAATATATTTTTTTAGTTAACCAGCAAAAAGAGGAACTTTCCTCAGAACTTTCTTGCGTGCTCTCTAATAAGGTGTTATCTCCCTCCCCCTCCCGCAAAAAATTGTAGACTTCGGATAAGGCAATTGCATGACAAACAATAATTAAGAGATGTAGATCTTAGATGTGAATCACCAACAATTTTATAATAATAATAGCAAAAATATTAAATTCTATTATTTTTTAAAATTTTTATTATATTTTATTACTTTTTAAATGATAATAAAAAAGCAGTAACAAAAGGGTAAGAATAATTTTGCATTTTTTCTCTTGGTAATAATATTGAAAGTGTAAATGCATAGCATAATTTTTCTTAACCTCAAGTTTTTTTTAAAAAAAATCCTTTCATAAAAGCGAATAAATATGTTCCATGAAAACATTCCTTTTTATTATCCGCATTTATTTTTATCTTTCGTGTTTTTATCTTATACATTGTTAGCAAATATTTTTCTCTAGTCTTGTTTCTTATTTACAAAGAAGAAATTTTGCAAACGATTTTGCATTCATATCGTGATATGATGAAGCTATGAAATTTTATATAGTTGTGCATTTCTAATGCTAACATAATATTTTAATATTTTTAGTTTAAGTATCAAATTACCTCAATTTAATATTTCAACTGAATTTCATATTATTAATTATCACAATATTTTCATTTAATCAAATTTACCTCCACATGAGAGGCGTCGTCTGATTCAGTAAAAATTAGTTTCAGTATTCTATTTATAATAAAGAATTGTGGAGCCTATTAAAGATTAAAAAGTGGAAAATAATAATAAATAGTAGTAGCGTCTTTATTATTGTACTAAATAGTAGAAAATAATTTGTTATCACTTATATCAATGTAAAAAATATAATTCTAAAAATGCGAAGCGACGAAAACAAAACTATAAGAAAAAAGGTGTACGTATACACTAGAAGATTTTTTTTTTGTTTGAATTTTAACTTTAAAAATCCAGTTTTTTCATAGTAGATCATTAATATATGTTTAAACTCATTTAAGTGAGAAAAACCCATATTGCATTAATTATTAATTAATTAAATAATATTTAATGAGCTAATTAGCATATTTTTTGAAACATGATAACTTAAATTCTAAATTTGTACAGACACACAATTCTATTTGGAAATTATGCCTAATATTAGTCTTCATCTTGTCTGCCTCAATCAAGTTATAAAAATATATAGTTTTTTTTAAACAATTTTTTTCATCAACAATGAATAGTAAAAGCGAGATTTTTTCTGTAATTATAACTTTTAAATAGCTATTAAAAATTTATTTCTATAAATATAACTTTGATTGAGGCACAAAACATCCACTGTTTCATACAGATTATTTTGATATATAAATAATTGTATTTGGTTCATTTCTTGTTGAGTGATGATTGTTTGAATGAAGCAACATAGTGGAAACATATCATTCTTTATAAAATCAGTTTTAAAAAAAACCGAAACTAGAGTTTTTAGTGAAAGCACCCCAAGAAAAATAATTATAACTCAAGAAATGTTCCGAATATTGACAACATCTTGGTATCGTTTGAAATCTAAAGGATCAGAGAACATTTTGAAGCAATAAAAAAAAATCGATATTTTGAACGATTTTCGAAGTTTTTCAAGTGTGTACGTACACCTTCTGTAACGAATATTATACGATTGAAAATTCTTAAACATTAATTAAAAACTAAAAACAAATTGTATATTAAATTAAAATTCCAATTTAATAATATTTCTATCATCGCCTCTTGTTTTTGTGATTTTATTTTTATCTCCTTATTTTTGATAAAATATTATCTTTTACTTTTTCATAAATTAATAAAAACCTTTTTTTTTAAATTTAAAATAAAATCTCTACAAATTCCGTTAAAATTATCTGTGTTAATTTTTCAAATCAATTTAATTAACCGACAGCGGATAGTAAGTTTAATCCATAGTAATGAACTAACACAAAAAAAAAAACAATAATAATCATCTCACGGACAATATTTTCCTCGTAGCGACTTATGGTTTTCTTTTATTGAGAAATTTGAAATTCAGATCAACTTGCAACAAAGACAGCTTTACAATTCATGTCTTCGAAAAAGAACAGTTTTATTAGCTTCATTCACGGATTTGAGAAATATCCGTTCACATAAAATGTGCACAATGGGATTTTTATTGTGAATGGAATTTTCGAAAGGCTTGCATTGCACTTTGTTAGGGAGTAATCTTGTCCATATAAAGCACTTTCATCCTTACAAAAAAGATCTTGACCGGAAGAGGATCTAAAGCCTATTTTGATCGGGAAAAAAATGGAATAAAAATAAGGCATAATACTCTTGGATCTTTTTTTCATCTTTTTCTCTTTCGTCTTTTATGCTGTTTCCAAGCGAAGATAATGCAAACGATTCTTTTGAAATCGTCTGCCCTTCTTCGGTGCTACTAATGAATAAAATGCTTTTAGAGACATGATTTTAAACTTATTGTCCCCTTGCTTTGTAGGAAAAAGAGACTGAATCATTAAAATCAAAATAAGAATAGCTTTTTAAAAATGTCAAAATAATATTTTAGAAGTAGATAAATGTATGTGTTAAATGTTCTAATTTAGAGAGTTTCGTTCATTTTTTTAAATTTATTCTCAATTCAATCGTTTCTTTTGAAAGACGTAATCTTTACGAATTTCGAAACGCCTTTATTTTCTGATTAATCACAAATATATTCAATCGCTCACGCTGTCGATAAAAATTACAGTTAGTATCAGGTTGTTGTTTTTTTTGTTGTTGTTTTACTTAAATGAAAGTACCAGAAAGAAGTTATTTTTATATTTATTGTTTCAAATAATCATGTGATGCAACAGCGCACACTGCGAAAAAAAACATACAATTAGAAGATAAGTTACTCGCAGATTATATTTTTAATAACACTGTGATGTCACGGAATTCGATTCCATTCGAAAGGTTCATGTACACAATTAATAAACTATTATAAATATTAATATAACTATTATAAATATTACACAATTATGAAATAATTTCTTTCTGAGATTCGCTACAAGGACAAGATTTAAGATTAAATTAGTTCCGTTAAGATTGAATTGTGTTCCCAAAATATTAAAATAGTGTTAACACGCAAGCTTTAACATCGTATTCTCATAAGTATGTAAAATTTCAGAATTCCAACACCTCAGGAAGCATTGTAAAGCAGCAAAAAAGTTATTGTAAAATACCATCTTTATAAACACGAAACAACACAAATTAGATAAAGGTGTTTCATTACAATTTATAAGACAGAATAAATAATAGTATTTTATAATAATGCCAGAAATATATTTTTGATTAACTTTGTGTTGTATCTCAATTAAATTTGCCCGTTGTGCATGTATAGATTGCTCCGTGAAATCCATTGGGAGCCATCAATAAATATATACAATTGTCCATCACCGTCTGTAATGCTGGGTGAAATTAAATATATCCCCACCATTTTATTGTACATCATTATAGGATACGAAATATCAACTTCACTTTTGGCGTCTAGCAATGGAGATAGGTTTTTCTAAAAGTTTAAATTGAAAGATTTATCGGTGTAGAAGCAAATCTAAACATGAATAAATAGCAAATGTCAATCGTCTGAGATCTGCAATTTTTATTATTTTATATTTATGCTGATTCATTATATTCCCCCTTCACGAACTAAATTGAAGGTTATTGCTAATATTCTCATTCAGAAATTTTTTTAAATTTTATATTCGGCATTGCTTTTTTTTCTACTATTAATTCGATATTTGTTTCAATCCGATTTTACCGATTAGTTTTGATTTAGTGTAGTAATGGAACATTAAGTACCTACTGAGAAAATCCCACTGCATAGAAACAAAACTTTTAACATTATTATAAAATTATATATAAAGTCTATTGAAAATAATATATATATTTTTTTATTTCGTGAGTACTCTGCCAATGTGCATGAAATTTTTCTATTATAGCTTTCGTTAGTTAATCTGTGACAATCACTTTCTGAGATATAGTTAACAGAATAATAGTCTGTCTAGACTGAGACCTCTTTTAGTAATTTATAAGAATTATTGAGTGAAGCATTAGATTACATGCAAGACATCGAGGAGAAGAAGGAAAGGGGGGAGGTAAATGAGGGAATCTAGAAGAGACGAAGCACTCGTAGCATAATAAACTTCTCAAATTTAAGTTAAAAATCTATAATGAGTTGATGAATGTGAAATTAGATAAATGTATAATCCAATAAGTGGAAGATCACAACTCCTTTAATGGAGTTAATTGGGGCTTTAGAAAAATAAGTGAAATTGTCGGTGCGTATTTAATTCTGAAATCTACTGCGCATTTTGCTGGAGGAAAGAAAACGTGACTTCGCATCATAAAGCATAAGAATTTGTAGCTAAATTATAGATGATCTGCGCAGTTATACTGGTCATGTAAATGTGACGTCATAAGAATACATTTCATTGGAAATATCGGTTCGAGTCTTTTTACTTTCGCGTATACATAGCATAGAGAAAGTGTAGTAATTGGCAAAAAATTAGAGCTCGAGATCTTGACGAATCTCCACGCTTTAGACCTCCCTAGGATAAAAAAACGCATTTGGAAAATGTCCGTCTGTCTGTTTATGACAAAGATAACTCAAAAACGATTTTAGCTAGAAATTTACCAACAGTCTTTACAACAAATTTGCAGATTTCTATCAAATTTTGTGTAAAATCTGTTTGGTGGAGGTCCGTGTGTCCAGATGTTAGAAAATAAGTTAACATCACAACTACAAAATGAAGAGAGCTAGATAGATAAGATTCTGTACACATATAAAAAACCTATAGTGTCGATACCTATCACATTTTCGATCAAATCCAACTACGGGTTGAATGCGTGTTGGTCTGTACTTTTAGAAATAAGTAAACGCGATAATACAAAAACGCAATGACTTAAATATGTCAAATTTTGTCCGTGGAAGTGCAGTTTTGTGCCAACTTTCTATTTCAGTCGGTTGAGAAAAACATGTCTAAAATAGAAAATTGATTTTTGTATATTATTAACCGAATGCTAGGGATTAATCGCCAAATAACTCGCCAAGGATAACATAATAGATTTAGTAAAAATGCCAAATTCACGCCAATGGCTAATATTCTGTATCTCTTGTACGCTAGTGCCATGTAAGGCGTTTTCTGAGATAACAGCTTTATTAGACACTATGTAAGAAAATTTTGGGAGAAAACTTCAGTTAGTTTTAATTAGATATTTTCATCTCTCTCTTTTATTTATTTATTTGTAAAATTATTTTTGTAACTTCCTTATTTCGCCGCTAGGAGCGCTGTAACCTATCTCAATAAATTCAGCATAACCACTTAACTCTAGGTAACCTTACTTCCCTGGCTATACGAAGCACCGTTTTGAATTTAAAGGATTTAACTGTTCACTATGTATTCCGTGATTAAATTGGTAAAATTATCCTGCTTTGGAAGCTAGGGAGAGAAAAGAGGGCCCCCGAAATTTGCATTTTCTAAAGCACATTACAAGGCTTTATCCGGTTCTGGTCATATATAATTATATATCGTATAAAATCCCACTACCAGTTGTCTCGCAAGACGAGCTGCACGCATCATATGAAAATGAAATGATTCTATTAAAATTCCTGAAGCAATCCGTACGTAAGAACCGGCTGCAATCAGGACATCCTTCATGTGTTTCCCAAACATGAAATCCGGTGAATTTCCCTGTTATATCCGGGGCCAATCCGAAACTGCAGCAAGGGTTGTTCGATTCTGTGACTGTACTTTGAAGGTAAGAATTACAATCGCGGAAATGTTAAAAAGTATTGAACTGAAAAATATCGTTTATTGTAGAGAGAAAATATGAAAATGTTATAAGTAATAATAATTTGAAATAAAATTCAATTACATACAGTTTCAATTATATTCAATTTATCCAGTGGTTTCCCCAAAACTTTCTTGAATATGCTCTAATAAATTTGTCATTCCAGAGAAACCTTAAATGGCACATGCGTACAATCGTACCAAAAAATTTTTGGAGTGAATTTTGTATTATTACTGAATCTATAGTGTCATCCTTGGCGAGTTATTTGGCGATTAATCCCTGGCATGCTGTCAATAGTAACCGAATAACCAATTTGCGTTTTAGACATGCTTTTCCTCAACCGATTGAAATAAGAATTTAATCAAAACTGCACTTCTCAATTTTAAATATGAATTTTGATACATTTAAGTCATTGCGTTTTTGAATTATCGCGTTTACATGTTTCTGAAACTACAGACCGAAAGACAGTCAACCTATAATTGGATTTGTCCCAAAATTTGACAGGTATCTACACTATAGATGTTAAATCTGTGTACCGAATCTTATCTATCTAGCTCTCTTCGTTTTATAGTTATCGTGTTAACTTATATTCGAACAGCTGGACAGATGGACGTCCTCTGAATAGATCTTATTCAAAATTTGATAGAAATCTGTAAATTTGGTGCAAGGATCCTATACCAAATTTCAACCCTGTAATTCAAAGCGTTTTTGAATTATCTTTGTCACAGAGAGACAGACAGACGGACATTTTTCAAAAAATGTGTGTTTCGAACTCAGGAAGCTCTAAAACGAGGAGATTCTTCGAAATTTCGAGTTGGAAATTTTTGACCATCACTGTACTTTCTTTATAATATGTATGCAAGAAAGTAAAAACGAATATGTGGTCATTGAAACAGTGTAAGATAGGTCGTGTAAGATAGATTACATTAGAACCATCCTATTTGGGGCAGATATATAGAGAAAATAATATCTGGAAGTGTTATGTTCAAAATTTTAGTTCACTAAGCAAAATGTTGATATTTTTTCTACAATTATTTCCCGAAATATTATAACCTTAAAAAAATCTTTTACAGTGTATTATAATTAAAAATATTGTTACCAAAATCATCCAATGAGTGTGCGGTGCAAAAAGTGCAACATGCTCTATTGCTGATAACTTCTCTTTATTCCATTAGAGAATTAAAAGCAAAGGAATGAAAACAGAATCGGAGCGTTTACACACAATCAAAAACACAATTGAATTAGGAAAGTACCTTTACACACAAAGAAGAACAGGTAAAGGCAATTAAAATAACACAGCTTTAAAGTAGCTCAATTCGATGTTTAAACATATTTTGCTTGAAAATCATGAAAATCAAGTTATGCTCAACAAAAATCAAATACAGCTTATATCACAGGCAAACCAGTCGGTCGATAAAGGCGACTAGTATCATAATAATTGCAATGGATGTGTAATAAAACTTTTAGAACGGTTCTTATAATGCGCTTTCAAACTCATTTATTCAGATTAGTATGAATTGGTGAATCACCATAACATTATTACTTTTCGGTAAGAGAAATAGTTTTCGATTAAATTATAACTTTTTTTCGCAAGTATCTGTCATATTCATACACATACAGTTTTTTCCTATCCTTTTCATGTTACCATTGTTGTGCTCTTTATGTTTCCTAGTAACTTCGGTCTCGTTTGTGTTCAGTTACAAACATGGTTACATTCGACCGCTTCTTGTTCTGCGAAAACTACGAGCTTGTGATTCCTGGGAGACTTTGGTCACTTATAACAAATGAACATAGAAATATGAAATCCGAATCGCGTGCATTTTTAAATGAAACTGGCATGTGAGCTGGACTTGTTAAAAAAAATTGCTTGATACTTAAACTGATTTTACTGTCTCAAATACTTAGAATTCAAAGAGACTGCATTTTGATCTCCAAAAATTAGATTTTTAGATTTCGATGAATTTTTCGCGTTTTAAACCTTTCAAGTCTGAAAAAAATAATTCATTTTTGGACTTGCTTCTATCTGTAAGAGCGATTGCTCAAAAACTCAGCAAGTTAGACTGGTGAAATCTGGCATGCGGTATTAAAACTGCCATAGAAAGTAGTTTTCTTTCCAATTTTGTACGTACTCTGTCTATTTGTAGATCATCTGACTTTTCAAATGAACGTGAACAAAATAGCTGAAAGCACAACGAGCTTATAGATAAATGAACCTTATGATATTATTACGAAAAGGCAAATCTATTTTAAATTTGGAATTAAATTCAGCAATGAATGTATTATCTATCTGTTTCTATATTCCCAGATAAAAGTGATAAATTAAAATCACAACGAGGAAGATAAATGAAATGCAGTATGTGGTCATATCATCACGAATATATATGCCAAATTTCAGAACCAGTCTATTCCCCATTTATTCATTAACTAGCTGCCTTTGGTGACCAGTTCATTTTCCTGGAAAATAGGTAATATTTAGTTTCAATAAAATCTTTTAACCCTTTAAAGGGCCATTTTTTTCTAGTCATGTTATGTTAAAATATTTTTAAGCTTGACTTATTAGATAAATTTAATTTGATTAATTAATTAATTTGGTTCATTAATAATTAAGTAACAATTCAAGACACATCATTTTGTGTAAAATAAAGAACTAAAGCATCTAAGTTTCTGTCTTTGTAAAAAAAATTGTCAGAACTTATACCAACCTACATAATTTCATACAAATATTGATAAATTTCGTGGGAAGCATACTTCCCACGGCCCTAGAAAGGGTTAAACATAAGTTGATGGTTATGATTCCTTGAACAAAATACTTTAAAGTATAAAATTCTGACGGATATTAAAGTTGTGTTATTTTAATAGCTTTCTGCTTATTGTGCCCGTGAACTTTCCTAATGGAGTCAAATCCCATGATATCACAGTGAACCCATGATATCAAATATAAATCTTTGGCGTAATTATAGCATTTTAAATGAATTTTTCATGTGAATATGGGTTTTGGATGCCTTTTTACCGCTCCATTGACACCAAAATTTGTCAAAAAAAAACTACAGTTGCAGTCCCAAGATCATATACCGAATTTAATTGATTAAAGTCAATGCATTTATGAAGGTTTTCGTTTACAAATAAGAGGAAGTACACACTGTTGATTCAAAATTTAATATCCATATTTTAAGTGCTAAATCTCTGTCAAGTTTTATCTGCCTAGCTTCGAATTTACTTGTACTCGAAAAATTAATAATTATATTTTTTTCCCTCTCAAACATTTTCTTTTCTTAAAGTGCTGATGAAAATCTTCAAATCTTTAGACATTTATATCTTCCCACTAAAGCGATGTTTCTAAAATAGACAGACGGAGTGGCATTTGAAAAAAGTGGAGTGGGAAGAAATTTGTAAACATCTTAAATCTTATTTATTCTTCCGCCATTTATAAAAAAAAATGAATAAGATTATCTAAAAATTACCAAAAATAAATTCCAAACGCCCCATCTTTTCAGCCCTCCCTTTCTCTTGAATAACGACTGTGATTGGTAAAGCTCGAAGGAACCCCTGCAGTGAAGGGATAAATACTTAAACTTCCCATTTACTGCATCCATGACCTTTCAAAGCTAAAACCGCTCGAACTGACCACCCTATCTGGCGAACCCTGACCTTCTCCGAAGCAATTTCCTATCGCCCCCGCATTCTTGGGCTTCCTTTATTGGATCACCCTCTTGTATTCTCGGGCCACTTCAATTAATGTCGGAAATGCTCAAATCCGTGTGATGGCTCTTACGTCAACGTATATAGATAGTAAATTCAAAAGTATGTTTTGAAACGCTTGTAAATTTATTCTACTGTAGGAGAAAGTGGGGTGAATTGGACCAGGACCCTGATAAGCGTTGTAATAAATATTTCACTCGGTCCGTCCAAGAGTGCGTCGCCAAATTTTATATTTTTAAATGAAGAGTGTATATTTCAATTAGTAGAAATTGTATAATATTTGAAAAATCTATTATAAATAATTGACACCTCTATTTTCCCATTGCCCACTGTTTCTCAACTATTTTTCACTCTGCTGCGCAAAATATAATCAAAATACATCTTTACAATCATCAATAGATTCAACCTTAAGAGTTTGATCAATTCGGATATTCCAGATCTCTCATCAGATCAAAAAGAAACATGCATAAGATATAAAAAAAAAATGTAATCGAAACTCAGCTGGAGTGGTTTCCCCAAAACTTTCTCGCATACTCTCTAATAAACTTGTCCTGCCAGAGAAGCCGTAACAATAGTTACGAAATATTTTTTGGCGTGAATGTATCCTTTTTACTAGATTTATTGTGTCTTCCTTGGCGAGTTATTTGGCGATTCATCCCTGGCACCCTTAACAGTAGCTAAAAATCGTATTTGTTTCATAATCAAAAATCATATTTTAAACACGTTTTTCACAATCGATTGAAACAAAAAATTTCACCTAAAATCATCAAATGTGACGTATTTTTTGAATGATGGCGTTTGCATGTTTCTGAAAGTACAGGACGACAGAAAATCAACCCATTGTCGGATTTGGCTCAAAATGTGATAAGTATTCCATACTGTAGATTTTAAATCTGTGTACAGAATCTTATCTATCTAGCTCACTTCTTTTGTAGATAGCGCGTTACCTTATATTCGAACGCATGATAGACAAACTTCCTTTGAACATACTTTTCCCCAAATGTGTCAGAAACTGCGAATTTCGTGTGAAGACCTTATACCAAATTTCAACTGTCTAGCTGAAAGAGTTTTTGAGTTATCTTTATCACAGATAAACAGACAGGCGGACATTTTCCAACAATATATTTTTTGAGCATAAGGAGATCTAAAACTTGGTGATTCGTCAAAATCTCGAGTGCGAATTTTTTTTTGATGATTACTATACGTTCTCTATACTACGTATCATAATAAAATAAATTTTAATAAATAAAAAATAAAAATAAATCTTTCTGTTTTTTTAAATCGGTATATATATATATATATATATATATATATATGTGTGTGTGTGTGTGTGTGTGTGTGTGTGTAAAGATATTTTAAACTCTTAATTTAATTCAAATTAATTTCCAAGATTTTATCTTAATTTAGCTCATCGTAACTTCATTCTAAAATATTTTCTTATTTCGTGATCCAATTCCACTTTCGGTTTAATTAAATAATGAGCCACCAGTACTACGTATCAAATGAAAGTGATATCTTCTGTGCCCTTGAAATGTTATATAAGGCAAGTGATGTTATATATATATATATATATATATATATATATATATATATATATATATATATATATATATATATATCGAGTTACGTTTTTCTATGAATGAGGTTTGAATGTTCAGAAATATTTTTTCCAACCGTCTGTCTATATGAGCACAGTTCAAAAACAGTTAAATGGATGAAATTTAACAAACGTGCATCAAAATTGCAACTCTTTATCAGTTTCTTGGAGGAAATCCGTCTACTGGAAATCTCTGTATCCATCTACCATTTCCTCAGAAGTTCTAATAAGCTAGATGGATGGAATTAGCTACATTTTATAGTATCCCAAATTTCCAAAGAAAAAATGTGCAGAATTCAATTTCGATTCCCTATGTTACGAATCCAAACACAAAACCTGGTATATTATAGAAGAATATGAGAATATCGAAAGGAGAATATTCACATTTGCATTGTTATAATTTTTTATGCATATTTTAAATTGATGGGCTTTTATGGGTTTTTATTTTCATTTCAATAGCAGATAAATATCTGAATAAATTTATCCACGGATTTGACCCCCGGGGAGGCACCTCGAAATGAGGATGAGATGCTTCCGGCATGATGGTTGGATCTCGCCACCCTGAAGAGTGCACAAATAGATGGGGGATCTGACTCCTCCCATCGATGACGGGACGTACTTCCTTCGGGGAGGGTTGTACTGTTGCCGGTGATGGCCCTTAGGACTCAACCACAGTTCCCGCCAGTGTTGCTGTTGCGGCGATCCGGTCATTCAATTTTATGGTTTAAATCCGCGTGCCTTCGTGGCGAGTTTGAAAACGAAACTAAAATGAAAACGAAACAAAAACAGTTTCGAAATCGCAACTAAAATTTATAACCTACTAGCCGCCTTTGGCGACCAGCCGGTTCGCCAATCTTAATGTTCGTTTAAATTTTAATAATTAAATAGGTTTAACCGGAGTTTAACCCCCTTCTTCGCCAAGTTGCGATAACGCACCAAAGCTGGCAATCTTTATTATGCACTATAATTGAACATCTGCTTCTTTGCTTTTGAACATTTCGCAAGGCCGTTGTTTGCGATTTTTAAAAATTTCGCCAAGCAGGGGATAAAACTTCGGTCGTACCATTAAACATTTTACGCAATTCCAACTTTAATAGATTCTTCAGCAAAATATTTTAAAACTTCAAATTTTGATAGTCATATAATTCACTCATAATATTATAAAGGCCTTCAGTTATTGCGTGATATATATCTCTCTAATTTTCTGTTACCCTTCGTAGAAATTATGCTTTAAATTACAGTGTAAATGATTAATCTGCAATTAATATAATATTTTTTACTGAAACAAAGCATTTTTTTTAATAATATGATTACTGATAATAGAGTCACTGCGCGTTTAAACTTTATGGTCACTAAAGAATATCTTTCTTAATTTATGTAATATCTCAAGAATTTGTCAACAAAAATTTCTCAGATTCATCATGAACAGATCGATTCATTAACAATGTTTAATTTTAAATGCATCAAACACTAAGAAAATAAAATGAATCGTTTAAAATAATCGGTCGAAAACAGGTTTAAAAAAATCTACTTAAAAAACGATGTACTTAAAACTATAAGCATATACAAAAAATATATAACTAACATAAATACATTTTACTTACAAAAGCATGCAACTAACCTAAAAATAATTTAAATCGTCCGTTGGTTGTCATGCCAACAATCAGAACAATGCGCATGCGTGGATTTTCTTCGCCAGTTACGTCAACGCAAATGCGTAAATTTTTCTATGCCAGTTGGGGTAACGCTATGCAGATTAGACATTTTTAATTTCCTTTATTCTGTGTTATTTTAATTCAAAAGTACTTCAGAATGAATGTGAAACATGGATTAATTAACAATGTTTAATTTTAAATGCATAAAACATTAAGAAAATAAACAGAATCGTTTGAAATAATCCGTCGAAAAATGTTAACCCTAGCCTAATTACTGTTGGGAGAAAAAAACAACTGATGCCTTACTTATTTGGCGATGGGGAAAATGGAAGATTTTTTTGGCGGAAAAGTTGGCGTTGGGAAAAATGAAAGATTTTTTTGGCGGGAAAGTTAGTTTTTAATTAATAATGGACTACCCCTAACATTTAGGGGGATGAAAAATAGATGTTGGCCGATTCTCATAGATACCGGATAAGCACAAAAAATTTCATCAAAATCGGTCAAGCCGTTACGGAGGAGTATGGCAACGAAAACTGTGACACGAGAATTTTATATATTAGATTTAAACTAAAACCAAAAAAGAACTTCATAGTATTTAGAGAGCGCAACTGCAGCTACTTCTAAAACACAGATGAATTGATGCAAAAGTACTAGAATCAAGTTAATAGGAAAAACAAAAAATCAAATAAAAATTAAACCAAAAAAATTATAAAAAATATTGCTATTTTTTGTTTTTATTGTTGTTTTTGTTGTTGTATTTTTGGTATGTTGTGGTTGATTTCTACTGGTTTGTTGTTTTATATTTCCTTTCTGTTAAAATGGTATATCTCTTGAGCATAATTTCAGGGGATTTTCGGGTCACGAGGAATCATTATTAGACAATGTCTGTATTTCCTCACAGAAAAAATCCCTTTCTTTGAATCCCTGCCTGAGGGTGACCCTTGAAAAAGTCTTCAGGCCGGATTTTTTCTATATTTTTTATAATTTTTTTGGTTTAATTTTTATCTGATTTTTTGTTTTTCCTATTAACTTGATTCTAATACTTTTGTATATATATATATATATATATATATATATATATATATATATGGTTTGTATGATCCTGGATGTAAATCTATGATTTTTATTTGACTTTGATGAAATTTGGCACACGTACTCTTCAACACAAAAGAAATATCATTGACAACATTTCAAAGTCCAAATAATTAATTTAAGAATGAAGCAGGGTTTTTTTTGTGTGTGTTTTTCATCTTTATCTTCCGAAAATATTGCCTCACAAAAATGGTTTTGACACTAAAAACTCAAAAATATAACTTTTTAAGGACATATATCATGGTCCGTACAATTTCTTCTCTAATTTTAATAATTTTTTTAATTTAACTTGTTACATAATTTATAAGAATGGTTTTTAGTGTCATAATGTAATTCAGATAAATTTAATTTCCAATTAATTTAATTTTCCAACAAACATTCAACTGCAGGATTTTGGCAATGTTAAAATTAAGACTTAAAAAAATTAGATTCTCTTTAGACATTAACTCTGACCTAAGATTTTTATTTTGCAATATATAAGCTTCCGAATTTTTATGTGAAGCAAACTTATTGAACTGAATTCATATTTTTCAGGCTTATCAAATAGCAAAATGAAAGTTTTAAACCAGTGGAAATGGTCTCACTTAAACTTTCTTACATAATTTTTAATAAACTTGTCATTGCAGATAACGCCTTACATGGTATTGGCTTACAATAGTTACGAAATATTAACGCTTGGCGTGAATTTAGTATTTTTACTGAATCTATCGTGGCGAGGTTTTTGGCGACTACTTCCTGACATGAGTTAATGGTATCCAAAAATCGAATTTGTATTTTAGACATGTTTTTCTGAACCGATTGAAACAAAAATTTCACACAAAACTGTATTTGTAGTCACAAAATTCCATACCAAATTCGATATATTTAAGTCATTGGATCTTTGAATTATCACGTTTAAATGTTTCTGAAAGTACAGACCGACAGACAGTCAACTCGTAGTTGAATTAGGCTCAAAATATGACATGATTCTATGCTATAAGTGTCAAATCTGTGTACCGAATTTTGCCTGTCCAATTGTCTTCGTTTAATAATTATCGTGTTAACTTATATTCGAACAGCCGGACAGAAGGACGTCCTCTGACCAGAATTTACTCATCATTTGATATAAATCTGAAAATTTGGTAAAAAGACCGTATACAAAATTTCAATCGTCTAGCTCAAAGCGTTTTTGAGTTATCTTAGCCACAGACAGACAGAGGGAATTTTTTATAAAAATGTGTATTTCGTACTCAAAATATGGAGATTCGTCAAAATTTCGAGTTCAAATTTTTTATCGATTCCTATATTTTCTCTATACTACGTATGCGGGAAAATAAAAATGCATAGCCATGAAAGTCAGTATCCTAGACAAAGAAGTTAATCGCCAACGGCGGCTACTTTTGAAGTAAGTTTCTTTAAGTCTTTCCAATTGAAAATTTCATGCAAATAATCTTACAACGAGGGGGGAATCTTCACAAAACATTCTCAAATTCTCCTCTCTCCCGCTTAAAATTGTAAATCATGGACAAGGCAATAACTTAAATACTACGAGCGCTGAGATTTTCTTCAGAATCCCACATATGAGAGTTGTACATTTCTTTAAACTAGTACTTGTATATTAATTGCGTGTCATTGGCGAAAAATAATCGGAATATCCATCTTTGGCAGGAATCTGGCGTTTTTATTAAATCTAGCGTATGGTCTTTGTCGATTAATCATACATAATATCAGTGTAATGTAGAAAATCGAATATGTATTTTGGACGCCTTTTTTCCAATCGATTAAAACCGAAATTTGGCATACAGCAACAAATGTAATCAAAAATAAATGAAATGTTGCCTATAAAAAGTTCGTTTTTTTTTTTTTTTTTTTTTTTTTTTTTAAATTTAAGTCTGATTTTTTTGGAATGAATGTCTTCAAATGTATGTAAAAATACAAACCGATAGACAATAAAATCATTGACGGAAAAATTTGAAAATTTGATACAGTTCTATATTCTAGATGTAGAACCTGAAAACCAAATTTGTTGAATTTGCATTTTATCTATATTTTGTACATCTGTATTTTACCATTTTATCTACATTTTGTACATATGTATTTTAAAATTTATCTACATTTTGTACATTTGTATTTTACATTTTATCTACATTTTTGCACATTTGTATTTTACATTTTATCTACATTTATATATCTACTTTATCTACATTTACTGTGTCGTCTTCCCGTTCAGTATCTAGTATACGAAAAGGGGCTTTTCTAAAAAAAGTAGTAAAAAAAATTCTCTGAAAACAATTTTTTCGACGAGACGCAAACCATAAAACACCAAAATGATCAGTTTGATGTCATAAAGTCGCGAAATTCACAATGTGACCTTGCTTCTGAAAAATACTGCCTACAGATTTTAGAGGCATTTCCGTATTTTCTGTGGTTTTTCTTCTTAACTGCGGAGCATCATGGCATTATGCATTTATATGATTGCCTCACATTTTAATTTTTTCAGGAAATTCCAGTTTTCTAGGGAAAAAATTGAAACATTTTCCTTTTATTTACGTTGGAAATAAGTTTTTATAAACGTATTTCATGAAATTAATGTTTTATAAATCATTATAGCGAAGAAGAAAATTTACAACAAGCTGTGAAATTCCTGTGCGGAATTAATTTTATTCTTAAATTTCGACCTTAAATGGAAACTATTTGATCTAATTAATATGTTCATGGTCACTAATTAATATGTTTATGGCTATTTAAATTTAATTAACACTTTCTATATAGTTCGTTATAAAGAAATCAATGGAAATCGTGCAATAAAGTGAGAAAACTAAATATACCAGATTGCTTACAATACTCTTTTTAAATGGAAAATGTAACAAATATAAGGCATTTCCATAAGACAACAAGATGTGTAAATAAAGCATTGGTTAGTAATAAGTGATGAAATCATTCATTTGTAATATAAGGTATTTGCAAAATAATCATCGGGTAAATACCCGATGGTTCATTACCTCAAAAAGTATTACAACAATGAAAATAAAACTCCATAAAACCTATGGAAAGTGGTTTTCTGTTTCTTTTTCTTTCATCCGTTCTATTTAATAAATGTGTTATCTCCCCCCTTCCCACCCTCGCATAAAATTGTGAGCCTAGAGCAATTGTCGTGAACGTGTAAGTGCTCGGATTTCTCAGCATAGAAAGGGAAAACAGTATTTATGTTTCATTAATCACTTGCAATATGGAACAGTAGTTACAAAAGTCTATTATCGTGCAATTTTTCATTATTAATCGCTAGATGTGGTTAATACACAAGTATCAGAAAGCCAAATGTGTATTTTAAATGTCTTTTTTTTTCTTACCATTAAAATCAAAATTTGACGCAGAACTACAGTTGTAGTCACAAGATCCTATACTAAATTTCATTTATTTAATTCATTGCATTTTTGAGCTATCGCATTTCTTGCATGTAAAGTATAAACCGGCAAATGGTCAACCCTTCTACAAATGTGGCTCGACTATTGATAAGGATCTATACTTTATTTGCTAAAACAGTGTATAAAATTTCGTTTACCTAAATCTGTATTACTTGCTTAAATTATCGTATTTGCCATGATTAAGAAAATGCGGACCGATAGACCGCCAATCCCATTGATAAATTTGATTCCAAGTTCGATAGATATCTACATTTTGGATGTTAAATCCTTGCATCGAATTGTATTCATCTGGTTCTTTCCGTTTTGTAATTATCAACCTGTATTCAATGAATAATTAACTTGTATTTCGTCAGAAATTAACTTATATTCGGATTGTCCGACAAACAGACTTCCGACTGTGAATGGATTTCATTCAAAGTTTGATAGAAATCTTTCATTCTGATGGAAAGAGCTTATACCAATATGCTTTCTATGCATCTGGCTCAAAGCATTTTTGAGTCATCGTATTCAAAGATAGGCAGTCATTATTCCATAAGCGTGTTTTTCGGACTTGTGGAGATTCATAAAAATCTGGAGTCAAATTTTATGACAGAGTATAATGTTTTCCCTTTGCGTTCTTTGAATATAAGTAAATAAGTTATAAAAAAAAGGGAGGGCGTGTTTTTTTTATTAGTTACAAAAATTCGATGTGTTTCCCTTTATTTTGCAGTATGATGATGTGTCTGCGTTACCACGGAAAGGGGATGCAGTAGCTAAAGACCCCTGAGCACCCGAGGGCAGAAGTCTGATTTCTAGCTCATATGAAGATGACACACATACACATTCGCTTGCACAACTCCTTTCTACAATGGGGCACATTCACACACCTCACATATAGAACACAGATGAAGAGCAACCATGCCCGAACCGGGATTCGAACCCGGGACGCCCAGATCACGGGGAAGATCCGCTATCCCTATGCCAGGACGCCGGCTTTTGTGCAGTATATTTATGCTATTAGATACTTCAAATCTCGTCCAAGACTTTGGAACATATCACTCTCAACATTTGCGAAAATTTTAGCAATGTTACTCGACAGCTCATTTAGATGTAATGCCAAAATAAGAAATTGTAAATTCTTAATGGAAGAATGCCCCACGCCGCTTCATCTAATGGCCTGCATGCAAAAATATGGGAATAAAAATTTACCTCCCCCCCCCCCTTGATTGAAAATTTAAGATTGTAATTAATATTTTTTTAAGTTATATCATTTCAATGCCTTATGAACATATTGTCTTAATAGTTTTTTTATATTAATGACTTTATTATATTATTACCTTTTACTTTCCGATAAATATGTTAGACAAAGAAAAAGTATTGCCATCGCCAGAAATCCCGCTTTCAGATTTTAATGCATCTCCAAGTTTTAGATTTCACTGACTTCAAAAAACTGTGAACATGATGGTTCAAACTGAACAATTTATTAGAATGGAATTTTATATATGGTCCTGATTCTGAAATTATATCTCTGTTTCAAATTTAGGATGAAATCCGTCAAAGTAAAAACCGTCTGTCTGTCTGTTCGTAAACATGGTAACACAGAAATTCAACAAATCCACTGGATGAAATCACTCATTGATTTTATCATCTGAATTGTATATCTATAAGAAATTGTGGGCTAAATCCAATAAGAAATTGACTGTCTGTCTGTCTGCCAATTCATTTGTGTGAATATGATAAATATAAGGCGCCACAAGTAGATAAATGAAATTCGGTGTCTGGTCTCAAAACAAAAATTGTACATCCGCTTCAAATTTTTGTCCTAATTGGTCAAAAAATTCTAAAATTCATACTCAGTTCTCTTTATTATATGACGAAGCCGAGACAAAAACGTGCCAGATGTTTAAGTTCACGAGAAATTCCAGGGATGAATAACACAAGCTAGCTTTGATTAATACTTAAAAATTAGGCAAAAAAATTTTATTTTCAAAGATTTCTCACCATAATTATATTCTAGGATATTTTTTGGTGTACAGACTCAAATTTACTTTATATTAAATATTAAAATTATATAAAATTATACATATATAAAATATTAATATATTAAAATTATACATAAAACATTCTATGATTACGGATTTAACTACACTGTAAACATGGTTTATAATTTTAAACTAAAGTGACCCAATATAAATGACAGTAAAAACTGTTTGCGAATTTAGAGTTGAATGTTGCCTGATTAACTCCAATCATGATGACAGCTATCTGAACTGACGATTAAATTGCCATTCAGACTAGCGATCATTCAATTAGCAATAATTAGCAATCATTAACTTAGGAAATGAATGCAGCGCAACTTCAAACTTGTTCAACAAGACGTAAAGCATGTTTTATTAACAGCAACATAATGCATTCGACGGAACCAATTTTCGTAACGTCAGAATTATAAGATAAAAGGAAAATACCGGGAATAACTGACATTAACTGCAAGTTATCTTGAGTTGTGCTGAGGCGCAATGCCACAACAAGCAACAACAGATTCTTAATAGATTTATAAACAAATTCTTAATTGATATGCATCGAATGATCAGGAATTAATTCTAACTACTTCATATACCCATCATGATGAACACTGGCGGGAACTGTGGGTGAGTCCTAAGTGCCATCACCGGCCACGGTACAACCCTTCCCGTGGGAAATACGTCCCTTCATCGATGGGAGGTAGCCAACACCACCTTTTCTGTATCCACCTGAATGGCGATAACAAACCACCATATCGGAATCTTCTCTTCCATACGTTTGAGGTGCCCACCCCTCTAGCGGAACTTTGAAGAAAGGAAATAATGATTTATTAAAAGAAGAGGGTTTTTTTGTTGAGAATGAATTTTATTATTTTAAGAATTTTTTTGTTGGAGAAGTTATTGGATGCAAAACTCTCTTAAGCCGTTATTGTATGAAATTTGATTCAAGTATTTTATATACCCTGGGATAGTTATAATGCATTCTATGGCGTATTGCCATATTATTCTAGAACTTCCGTATGAACAGAAGCCGAGTTTGAATCCTTTAAAGTAGGCAGGTGCATGGCCATTCTCTTTAAAGACGATGATTTCTTCACTTAGCTATTTTTCTGGAACAACAGATCTTTGGGAAGGTATTATAGATGCTTAGACTGGTTCCCTCTTCATTCTTATATAATGGCCCTTTTTTTAAAACTCTTCCTCGGTGATTTTTAATGAATGGTTTGGAGAGCTTAATGATGCTGTTGTTCTGACCATTGTGCGTTTCTATTGGTCAGCTTTTCCCTTTTCAATTTTCTCTGTATGTGCGCTAATCTATGTTACCATTATCTTGGACGATCTATCAGAATTTGAAATTTTTTTTAATGCTATTCAGATCATTGATTTAGGGTTAGATATAGCCATGTTATTTTGCCTTGTTGTCCACATAAATTAATGATTAGTTAATGATAGTTTACTACTTTAATAAAGATGGTAATCCAGATTACCATTGCTTGATCATTGCCAGATCTTGCTTTTGTCATTAAGTTTAGTCAGCTGCTGATATGTCCAACGATTGACGGCTTTTTCTCCAATACGCAGAACATTGCTTTCATTTCGTATTATAATTTTGAATGATCCATGATTTTTTTAATGATTTTGTCAATAAGAAGTTGAAGCTACTCCATCTTCATGCAACGAAATTTTGTTTTGGTTAAGGAATTGTAGTCGATGGGTTGACCAACCACTTGCTCCCTTCCCCAAGTCTTGTGATAGAATGTTGCTTCATTTGGCGAAAGCGGTATTTGGGATTTATTTAATTTCGTGCCGGCGTCCTGGCATAGAAGTAGCGCGTCTTCCCCGTGATCTGGGCGTCCTGGGTTCGAGTCCCGATTTGGGCATGGGTTGTTCTTCATCTCTTCTCTTTTTAAGATGTGTGAATGTGCCCACCAGTAAAAAGGGGATGTGCAAGCGAATGAGCGATGTGTGAGTAGCAAAGTCGTACTCTTGGCCCTGGTTGGCGCTACTATAAAAACAAGAGAGGCTCTATTTCAGCTTAAAATTGCTGACTTCGATCAGCGGGCTTCGCCATGGCAAGTGCCGTCAGAAACAACAGCATGTAATTTCGTTTTCTTGATTCTTGAACTGCAAATGCAAGGGTGGGATTCCTTCTCTTTTTCGAATTTAGATTATTTAAGCAGATATTTATATAAATCTGCATCTAATATCATGGTCATTGCATTTAAAACCAATTTTATTTATGAATTGCATGATAAATCTTTTAAAGGATTTTAATTTCAGTTGCATTTTGATGCTTGAAAGCATAAAAAACATTCAAGCGTGCATTTTTTGTTAAAATTGATAAAATAATGCTGACCCAAGTTATTTATAAAACCACTTAATTTTTATATATTTTGCTTCGTGCAAATGGGGAAGGTAAAAGTGTGTTTTTTTATATTATTTGGGGGGAGGAGGAAACAAGGTATAATCATTAATTATGTTTTTGTAATATAAAGTAAGAAGACAAATTTCAGTTATATTTTTAGATTAATCATATACAGAACAACATATAATAATCATATTATTAATATAACTAAACTAAACTTAGTATTTACAGCAAACCTATAAATTCTCTCATATTTGCTAGAAATCTTTATTATAAATAGATAACCAGAATTGTTTTACTCATACGTAGCCATGAATGGTAGTAAAGGAAAACAAGTCCAGGACTTTTTTTTTTTTTTTTTTGATGAAAATATTTCTCCGTTTAATTACAAACCACTAAACACTATATTTTCCTTAATTCGTTATAATTTTAATTTATAACTTTTAATAATTTTTAAAGAATGATCCAAAATTTAATTCGGCTTTACTACTAGCTGTTTCGAAGCAAATGAATGAAATGGTTTAAAACATCTGTAATATTTTCATTCTATGGAAATGGCAACGCTGACAATATAATAATCTTTTCGGTATATGAAAAAACATAATTTTAAATTAAAAAAAGAATGAACTATTTTATTAATTGTCACGTGACAAGATCAATATTTGTGAATATTTGTTGTTTGTTGAAGAGTATTTATTGGTTTGTTGTTTGAAGATCTATTTAGTAATTTGGGTTCCAAAAGCGTATAAACTATTTATGAATCTTCATTTTTATTTATATAAACGCAATATGTAGTTATATAGATTTTTTTTTTTTGAAAAAAATACCATTTAGTCTGGAAAATATGATTATTAAAATTATAAAATGTTCAAACATAGACAGGGGAAAAAAACCAAGAAAAAAAGGAAAATTATGGACGTATTATTCTAAACTACTAGTATACAAGAATTAAATTGTTAAAAAAGGTAGAAAGTACATAAACAACATTCGAAAGTTCAAATATATATTTATCCTTTCTTTTTACGAATAAATGTACTAGGAAATGAAAGAAAAAAAATTCATAAATTGTCCGTTTATTAGAAGGAACATATTATCAAAAGGCGGCTTTTTAAATTGGAAATTATGAAATAAAGTTCTTTTTTTTAAAGTAAGCTTATCATTAATCCAAATGATAACAGCTACACAATAAATCAATTCTTTAACTGTAATTTTCACCAAGAGCATAAATGACTTAGAATAGAAATTTAAAATCGTTTGCAATAAAAAACAATCATCAGTATCGTTAGCATGAATGTATTTCGATAATTTTTTCAATTGAAAAAATAAAGAACAACATTTTTTTTTTCATTCATTTTATAAGTAATAACCTATTCTTTATATTTTCTGGGGACAATTTATCGAGAATATAAAATGTCTTGTTTGTATAAAGTGGACTGTTTGTATAAAACATCAAAATATTTTTAAAGCATAATTTATCGTTTCCATATCATTTCAAATCAGATTTTTCCTTTTACAAGAAGATCAAGAAAAACCGAAGAAGAGAAAGTAAAAATTTTAGCAGAAATTTTAAAACTGCGGTAGTTTTTATAGTGTTCGTAAAATAATTGAGATAAAATTAATTTATCATATTTTAATAAACCTAACCAAAACGGAACAAGAAACAGCTCCAGAAGTAATATTATCTACTAATATGACTTTTAAAAATAGAAGAAGATATTTTTAAAAATATAAGAAAATAACATGAAAAGTAATAAAAATATTCAATTTTTTTAATAACATTCATTATTTAACTTTTAAAATACTTTTAAAAATTAAATTCTATACTATTTTAAAATTTTTTCAAGCTAATGAAAATTCTAAAGTATGTATGTCTGTCTCATCGTGTATGCCATATTCTAAAAAGGAAGTTTTCAAAAAATCATGCTAAAATTCTAAACCAAATGCTTTAATTTTTTTTTTTTTTTCTTTTTCTTTTTTCGAAACTGTTAATTTCAAAATCACGAAGTAATCCTCTTTCGTCACTCAGGAATTTGAAAAAATAATTTTAATATTTTAAAATCTAAAAAATCCAAAATCACGATCAATAAATTTTATTACGCAGTTCTTAAATTCGAAAAAAAATTATTTTGCTTTAAAAAATAAATGCCAAACCCAGAATGACACGTTAGTTTGTTTCCTCCGCCATTCTTGGCACACATCCACATATGTTTTTTTAAAGAAAATTAATAAAACATAATTTATATATATAAATATAACTTAATTTTGTCCAAGAATCGTGCTGGGCGCTAAGCGTCGAATTTTCCTGTAGCGCTACAATGTAATGCCAAGAAAGTCAATTTGTAGCCAAATGTGGCTTGATTAATATCTTTCTTTCGAACAGAAATAAATGCGAGGAGGCAGTCTTTGGCATTGTGCCAAGAAGGGGGGAAAAGCAGTTAGATCTCATCCAAAGAGGGCGGAGCTACTTGCTTGAGACACTGCGGCACAAGATCAACCTTGTCTTGCCGCTTTTGGCACTGTTTTGCCGCTGACCCGGTTGCCAAATTTGGCGATCGTTCGTTGCGCCGGCGGCGATCAATATTTTTACCTGTCGCAGCGGGTTATTGATTGATAGAAAGTTTATTGGCGTTTTCTTTTGGATGTGCAGCGCTTGTCTTCGATCGAACTTTCGAAGGCTCGATGGGACTTTTGGAAGAGTTACGTCACAGTTCTCCCGCTTAGCAGGTGTAACGGATCTTGTAGAAAAACGGGAAGAGTTTTCATAAGTATCAAACGACTTGACAGCAAAATAGAATTTTTTAAAACTTCAAATATTTTACATTGCTTATTTTTTAAAGTTCAGATCAATAATTTTTAAATAAGTTTTTAATTGGTAGAAGTATAAAAATTTAAATAATCTGTGCATGAGAAAATGATGTAATCTATTAAAAAGTACAGCTGTTTTTTTTTTTTTTTTTTTTTTTTTTTTTGCAAAAATCGTTGTTATTATTGTTAATCCTTAAAATATTATTTTCTTAACCAATATTTTATTTTCATCTTTGCGATTTTACCATAAAGTTCGGCTGACGTATTCCAGCAAATTGTTACCTGTATGATTGAAATTCATGTAAAATATTTTTCAGGAGCAAACAGCTGTCTGGAGCTGCGAGGTTGTAAAGGGGGTCCAATAAGTTAATTAAAAATTTTATTTTCCTAGTTTCCAAAGAAATAAGTTTGTGAAAATAAAACATAATTTTTTTTAATTAGGAAATTTTAGAAAAATATTAATACTTTATAAAATATAATTGGACATGTTCTTATATATTTCATTACGTTCACTTTGTTATTAGAATATTTATAAGTTCCTAAAATTTGCTTCAATACTATTGTATTTAAACGTGAATATCTGGGATTATAACAGACAAATAAAAACGATTACATTTTCATGGCATTAGTAAAACAAAAAAATCAATCTAAAATAAAACTTTAACAAGTTGAAAATATGTTGAAATGTGTAATTAAAGTGATCAGTTTATTAGAAGAAGGACCTCTAAATATCTAATGTCTTGGCCGTTACTGTATAGGATCTAACACTATCAATTTTCGAAAATACTTTTTGATTTATAATAATTCTTTAAGAAAAAAAATTCGAAACTGGAAATAGATATTTAATTAAACATTAATCAAAATTTTAATAATTTTTCTCAATAACTTAGGAGCGCAATAATTATTTTTGCATAATTTTAAAATTTGACAGAAAAACTTCTTAGTGATATCAGTTTATTTTTGCGCAATTCCTTCCTTTAATTTTAAAATTTTTTTCAAAATATTTTTAAATTTATGTTATAAAAATATTTTTATTGTGTTTGGAAATATCATTTACACTCGTATGCGTTATAACAACTGTGAATACATTTTTTCGTATTCATTTTATAATTGTTATACTAAATAGCAGTTTTAAAAAAAAATCATTTAAAGACAGGGGGAACAATATTGGAATATTATCATGCCACAATACTTCGTACTAGAAGCTGAATTCCCCCCCCCCGCACTCTGCGATGCTGTCACTCATTCCGAAAAAAAGGTTTCTCATGATCCCATGTACCCAGAAGCATGGAAAATGAAAAATAGGGTATTAATTTATGACTTACTGAATTATGGAGCACTAAATGAAAATTTTTTGTTTGTTTTAATCGAAAGTGTTTAAATCAATGTAATTTTCGTGATAATTATTGCCAGTAATTTTTAAAAATCTGGGAGAGGTATGAATTGTTTTCAAAGCTTTTAAAACATTTTACAGTGAAAAGACCCTTTATGAACCTTTAAAAAGATCTAATTGTGATCAAGACGAGTTAATAACCCCTCCCCACCCGAAATTCACCATGGAAAGATAATATGCTTGCAAAATTCTTTTTTTCAGCGGCAAATTCTCGTTAGTATAGCGCATTTTTGGAGCAATGCTGATAAAAGCAGGATAAAATAGGCAAAATGACTTTGAAAATGGAAAAGCTGAGAGAAAATTTCGTTGATAAAAAATTTTGTAAAATTCTCAATCATGTTTTTTTTTTTTTTGCGATTAATATTTTAATTGATGATACCATATTTGTATCAAAAAATTTAAAAGAAAGTAACGAAATTTAATAAAAATAAGCTGAATTAATGAAATTAAAATTTTGCAAAAGTAAAATAATAATTAGCTATTGTTAAATAATACAATTCAAAAGTAATTTCGGAATATAACATAAAGTTATTTTTTTCTTCACTTTTTTTTTTCCCTACAAATATAAGTTTCTTTAGTATCGCTAAAATTTATGAGCATTTTTCTAAAATAAATCATTTGCTAACTTTAGAACTTTAAGAATTCTCTTTTCGGTGCAGCAGATTTATTTGCCATTTTAGAAATTTAAAAAAAAAAAAAAACCTTGAAAATAAATGTTGTTATAAAAAATTATAATATAAATTTGTGTGGCTTTAGTTTTAACAAAACCTAATCAATTAAATTAGTTTTTCACATTTTCTCTCGAAAGCTACTTTAAAATATTATTTCAAAGGTATAAATACTGCATTAATACGTTTATAAAATGTATACAATTAATAAACATATAAATTGTTTGTTATGATGAATTAACAAATAATGCATCAATAAATACATACTGTTAGAAATAACCGCAAAAAAATCATATAAAAACATAACGTATTAGCTCATATAAAAATATAAAAAATTACAAAAAATCATAAAATTACTTGTAAAACATTAATATTCTGCGATATCTTATAAATATTAAATGTGAAAAATCAAAGAAAGGCTAAAATTAACAGCAATAGGGAAAATATATAAATATATTTGTATGACATTTGACCCAAATTATAAACTTTGAGTAAAATTATGGAAATTCTATTTCAAATAAAAGATTATTTTCTATTTTAAACATTACAATCTATGAATGAACCATTGTTCTAAAAAATTATCTCTGTATTTGACACTAGAAGTTTTTTCTCTTTCACGCAAAAAATTGTAATTTTAAAGTATGCAAATAAATAATTTAATGAAATTCCAATTTTTTTTAAATATTTTTTTGCAAATGTTTCATTTAAAATTTATTTATTTAAACAATATCAGATGTCTCTTCTTTTTACGAATTATATTAGCATTGTTCTTGCGTGTTTACTCATAAAAGATTAAAAAAAAAACTGTCGTCTGCAGTTTAATATGATTTTTTACACATATTCCATATTCAGCGAAAGGCCTTGGGGAAATTACAATAAATAGCATCGAAAAATCTGAAAATATACTGAATAGTGTCATTATAGCATTAATTTGTGCATTTTTATTTTCATTTTAATTCTTAAAATAACAATTGAATTTACAGGCGTAAATGTCAGATTATAAGATCACTTGTTGAAAATAAAACAATATATACCACACCAAAAAAAATTCTACCTTCGGTAGTGGTAATGAACTTGTAAACAACTATTTCTTTTACTCACAAATCAATCTAAAATTTTGTAACATAAAAATGCCGAGAGCAAGGTATTTTTGTTTTTTTTTTTGTTTTTTTTAAAGATTTTACCAATTTAATTTACCTTAGGTATAACTAAAAAACCCAAGTAACAGCTAGTATTTCGCAAACTACTATACTGAAAATACAGTTTTCATTAAAACTAAATTTTTTAATGATTATAGAACATTAAAAATCTATATATAGTATATGAAGCTGAATATTTATTTGTATTATATAAATATACAACTTTTATTTAATTTTAATGAAATTTGCTGTATATGCTCTTTAGAGTTATAGAAAAATCAATGGCAAATTTTTAAAGTACAAAATTTGATTATAATTTCAGTTAATTAAAAATCAAGCAAACTCATTTCTGCTAATACTTGCTAATTTTTAAAGATTAATCAATATTAATGACAAATAATAAAATTATCTCAAAATAATTTTTACACATTTTTAAAATTACCGTATTAATGATAATAATTTCCATGCAATTTTTGTCCCTAAATTTAAGTTTTTAAAAAATTAATTTGATGCGTATTCTGTAATAATTTTTTATTTTTATGAAGTAATAGAAACTAACTTCAATGTTCCGCCAAATGAATCAATCGCGTGCTTTTATCTTTCGCTTGTCGAAATAAGATTTAAATGAATTACTTTCTTTGGACTTTCATTCCACTGAAGGATTTTCAGTCCCGCTTCTTTTCTTCATAATACGTACACTTTTTCAATTTGTGAGTACAGTAATTTGATTCAAATTGTTTTTCATTATATTGTATTTTTTCCTCTTATCAATAACAGTGGGTTTTTATTTAAAATACTAGTTATGGTTTAAAAAATTTCAGGTTTGGTTAGTTATGGTTCGGGTTATGATTCAGTTACAGAAATTAATTTGAATAAAACTTGTCCAAAGTTGCCCATTCGGAATATTGGCTTTCTTGGCTGTTTAATATTAATACGGAATGTATTTATATAAAATCCCACTTCTTCTTGCGTACAGCCGAACAGTAGTTAAAAATTTTTTCATTAAATAGTAATTTAAAATTTTTTCATTAAATAGTAATTTAAAATTTTTTCATTAAATAGTTCCATAATTTTAAAGCTTTAAATAAAGCTTTCTTCACAGGCACCATCCCTGTACTTCTGAATGCAATGCATGCTCTATATCGCGGTATTGAAGTCGGTATTTCCCTTCTATAAGCCTGCACAGAACTGATAAAGTTAAACAGCGATATTTTTCTTCTAACGATATCGCTTGGAGCTTGACTCCTTATCTTTGCTTATTTTCTGTGCTTTATATGACATTTACGGCCAAACAAAAAAACTGGGTTTCGCGTCGTTCATTTATATATATCATAGGGATTAAATACGTCCTTCCATTGCTGTCCCAATTCACTCACAACTATATTAATGATAAAAATACTTTATTCATACAATAGCGGTTTTCAGCACAAGTTTTTGGAGCCGATCGCCTTTAACGCTACTGTGTTCCCATTTCAGCATGATTAAAAATGAATACTTCTGTTTTTACTTTCTCGTATACGTAGCATGGAAAATGTACAATAATCGTCAAAAAATTTGAACACGAGATTTTGACGAATCTCCACATTTGAGACCTCAAAAAAATATATTCTTGGCAAATGTCTGTCCGTCTGTATGTCTGTCTGTGACAAAGAAAACTCAAAAACTCTCTGAGTTAGACGGATAAAATTTAGTGCACTGTCTTTACGCCAAATTTGCAGATTTCTGTCAAATCTTGTGTAAAATCTGTTCAGAGGAAGTCCGACTGTTGTTGATGATGATGTCGTGTCCGCGTTTCCACGGAAAAGGGTTGCAGTAGCTTCTGAGGGTAAAGACCCCTGAGCACCCAAGGGCAGAAGTCTGACTTCTAGCTCATACACACAAGATAGCACGCACACACACTCACTTGCACAACCCCTTTTTACAAGGGGGGGCACATTCACACACCTCACAGATAGAATACAGATGAAGAACAACCATGCCCGAACCGGGACTCGAACCCGGGACGCCCACATCACGAAGATCCGCGGCCCTTGCGTTGCGAGTTCGAACCCTGCTGACCGAAGACTCTCCGTGTGCGTTGGTGGCTAGCGCGCGTATAAATAGGCCGTGGTCACAAAATCCTCCATGTCGAGAGTAATACCACCGGGGGTGTTGAATCAGTGGTGATCGTTCTCTGATTCAAGTCTAAATTACGATCTGTGGATGAGTGAATGAAATGCATGAATGATATCCGCCCCGTAAAAAGGGCTGTGACGTATGTGTAGCTAAGTCGTACTCTTGGCTCTAGATGGCGCTACTGAAGAAACAAGAGACGCACCCTTGGCTTAAAATCACCGACTTCTAAAATCAGAGGGCTTGTCTATGACAAGTGCCATTAGAAAAAACAACAGAAACATGCAAACGCGATAAAAACGCAGTGGCTTCAATATATTAAATTTGGTGCGGGATTTTGTGATCAAAAGTGCAGTTCTGTGTCAAATTTTTGTTTCGGTTGAGAAAAAAATGTTTCTAAAACACAAATTTGAATTTTGTGTACTGTTTACGCATACAATGGCACGATAAATTCAGTAAAAATGCTAAATTCATGGCCAAAGGTTAATATTTCGTAACTATTGTACGGCAATACTGTGCAAGGCGTTCTCTGGTATGATAAGTTTATTAGAGAGTGTGCGAGAAAAGGTTTGGGAGACCACTCCCGCCGGTTAATAGTTGTGTAAGATCACTTACATAAGTCAGAATAACATCGCAATCTGTTTCTAAAGCAATGAAAAATTAGAAATGCTGTAAGTTATAAACAGCAGTTAAATACTTAAAGTAAAGCTGTTAAAATACATTTTGTTTAATTTCGTCCAAATTGCAATCAGCCAAAAATTCATGTAAATTCTCAATGTCAATGAAGACAGAATATTTTCTGTGCAGAAACACATCAGCAATTGCTCCCAAAGCTGTATGGATTAAACTACTAATATTATCATTTCCGAATTATTCACTGTTAGTAAATCAATGAAAGAGAATTTGTCTGGTGCTAATTCAAACGATGGTAAAGGAAACTGTAATTGTAAAGAAGTTAGTCCAGATTTTATCAAAGAAGCAACGAACTCCATTGAAAGACTTCATTTATTCCGATTCATATTCGTAACCATTGTAATGATAAAATATCTCGTTCTTACAGCTTGAAAGAACTCGTCATTTCGGCTGTGCATCTTTTCCCCTCTGGTATCAAAACTACTTTCGAGGGATATCTGAACTGCGATGCCGATATCGTGACTTCCGCATTATTCACAATGGAATTAATAGATGAGAAATTGTCTAATGCTAATTTAAGCGGTAATAAAGAAGACTATGTGAAAAGTATCCTATATTTGATAGACGCTGAGGACTCCATTGAGAAACTTTAATAATTACGATTCTCTAGTAAAGTAATGGAAGCTGGAACAGGTTGTAACATATTTCAGATTATTTTTCCTTTACAAATATTGTATCAATTAAAATGCGTAAGATATTTGGTGATTATTATCACATGGCACAGTGATAATAAACGTTATCAGGTTATTTATAGTAAAATAAACATAAAATTATTTAACAAATTTAGCAAAAACAGCAAAGTAAAAATTAATGCTTTAGTAATTTTATTAATAAATTTTTCAAATATATTTGTAAAATGGCAAAAAGGCAAGCAAATCCAAAAAGGCAACGATGCGGGTGAAGAAACATTGCACAGCGTAAAATTAAATATTAATGGTAGAAATTATTGATTTTTTTTTTTTTTTTTTTTTTTACCTTCTTAGCTAAAAATTAACGAATTACCTCCTTTGTTCATAAAGAATTCGGTGATATTTCAATTTATTGTGCCACTATCTATCATTTTATGCACGCGCAAAAAAAAAGAGGGGGGGGGGGTAACTAAACTTTCAAACAATCCCCCTCCCTTCCCCCAGCATGCAAACTGGCAGGAAGAAAGACCAGATGCTTTTTGCATTCGGATTCTGTCTCAGTTCAGACGCTCGGAGACTTGCCGAGACAGATTGAAAAAGCAGTTGGCATGTTTTCAAAATACAATAGATTTCAGCTGCATTCAAATGTCGCCGCCAGATAGTCAACGGTTTCCGAACACCGTGATACATTTGTTACACATTGTTATCCTTTCTCTAAAATCGAGCTTAGAAGCGATCGAACTGTGCAACTAAGTATTTATTTCATTTCTTTCACTGTTTCTGCTAATGCATCTTCATGCATTGAAAATCCATAAGTCTGAAAAATAACACACTATCTTTCTTCTTGGCAGTGATTTATCTTGGGTCATTTGGATACGACACTTGGAATAGGAACAATGTATTATTTCCTTTGTTAAACTTTTATAACTTTTTTAATGTTCTTTTGTTATGTATTACGTAAAGAAAAAAAGATTTTTTTTAAATTTAAATTTTTGAAATAAATTTTTTTTTGCTCAGTCATTTTTTCACAACGCTATTGCATAATAATAATTAGTGTATAATTCAGAATCCCATTGCTTTTGATATTTTTACTTTAGCACAGAGAAAGTATAAATAACTGTAAAAAAAAATACCAACTCGATATTTTAAAGAATCTCCGCGTTTTAAACTTTCCTGATTTCAATAAACATATTTTTGGAAAATGCCCATTTGTATGCCTGTTTAAATTTGCAGGTTTTCATTAAATTGTGAGCAAAATCTGTTCGGAGAAAGTCCACCAGTCGGTCTGTTCGAGTATATGTTAACTGGAGAAAACTAGATAGATAAAATTCAATATACTGATTTAACCCTTTCTAAGGCCGTAGAAAATATGCTTCCCACTAAATTTATCAATATTTGTATGAAATTATGTAGGCATAAGTTCTGACAAATTTTTGTAGTAAGTCAGAAACTTAGATGCTTCAGTTTTTTATCTCAGACAAAATGATGTGTCTTGATTTGTTACTTAATTATTAATGAACCAAATTAATTAATGAATCAAATTAAATTTCTCTAATAAGCTAAATGAATCCCTTTTCTTATTCTAATTTCAGGCCTAAAAATATTTTAACATAATATGACTAGAAACAAATAACCCTTTAAAGGGTTTACCTCTGTCAAATTTTGAGCCAAATCCAACTAGTGGGTGACTATATGCGCAGTTTTATGTCAAATTTTTGTTTCAATCAGTAGAGAAAAAAGTGTCTAAAACACAAAATCGAATTTTGAATACTATTAAAGCATTCCAGGGATTAATTGCCAAATAATTCATCAAGGATGACATGTTAGATTCAGTAAAAATGCTAAATTCACACCAAAATTTAATATTTCGCACCTATTGTGCCATGTAAGGCGAAATAGTGGAAGTGGTAATGCCATATAAGGCGTTCTCTGGCATGATAAGTTTATTAACCCTTTAAAGAGCCCTTTTTTTCTAGTCATATTATGTTAAAATATTTTTAGGCTTGAAATTAGAATAAGAAAAGGGATTCATTTAGCTTATTAGAGAAATTTAATTTGATTCATTAATTAATTTGGTTAATTAATAATTAAGTAACAAATCAAGACATATCATTTTGTCTGAGATAAAAAACTGAAGCATCTAAGTTTCTGACTTACTACAAAAATTTGTCAGAACTTATGCCAACCTACATAATTTCATACAAATATTGATAAATTTAGTGGGAAGCATACTTCCCACGGCCCTAGAAAGGGTTAAAGAATACGCGAGAATGTTTTAGAGACCACTCTCGCTGGTTCTTATAAATTTTTATTCATTGAAATTTAAAACGTGATAAATTTCTGAAAAAAATCTCTGTATCTTCGTCTTTGATTTATATTACCATTTTAACCCTTATCGTGGCAAGATTGCTTTTTTGAAGAAAAGCAAAAAAAAAAAAAAAAAATGTATATAGGTAGTTTCTTTACACTATAAAAAACATAAAAATAAATCGTGTAATAAAAATCGTTTAATAAAACTAAGTTAAAAATTATTTTATAGTGGTAGTATATTTTTATAAAGTTGTATGGTATACTATACAAAATGAACATAAGGGTTAATCTAGCATTTATAATAGAATTAATGTATTTTTCCTTTTTACAAATTCATTCTTCATTTTTTTTTTACATTTTAAATACAAAAAAATTATACTTAAATGATTTGAATACTGCATACAAAATTTTTTACAAAATTTTATATGCAGAGATGTGGTAAAATGTAACCTGATTTCTGAGACTTAACTGCGCATATTTATGTTTTCTGAATTTAGCTTTTCTTATGTTGTTTCTGAAAAGGTCGATTTTAGAAAACAATTTGATTTTTTTGAAATTATAAAGTAAAGCGAAAACTTCGACTGCTAAAATAATGATTATAATGAAATATATTAAGAAAAACTATCGCACACGCTTAAATTTATATATCACATCAAAACCATCTAGAACTTTCTAAAACGGATCATTTTGCGCAACGTTGCCAACAAATCTCCAAAGAGCTTAAAGAGAACTGATTAAATGAAAAAGCAAAAAGCACGTGTATTTAGTTTCGCAATTTGAAAGTAAAAAAAAGAAGTAAAAGGAGAAGTTGTATTTTTCTTTTAAATGTACCAATACGCTTGGGAAATTGTTTGCTTATGTAGGAGAAGAATAAGAGAAAATCTTATTCTGGACATATCTTTTTATTGAATCTATATGGAGTATCAAGAGGAAGGACACGTTCTGTCTTCAGCAGCTGACTGTATTTTTAAAAATATTCTTTGCGTTTGTGGTGAAAGCAGACAAATTTTTAATCCTGCAATAAGCCTCAACAACGTTTGCTGGAGTAATCACTATTATTAAATGAAATAAGCTAGCATGTATCGTTAGCCTGCCTTATTATGTTTTACTTTTTAGTATGCGAAATAAGCGTAAAAATATCGCCATGTGCTTTTTTTTTTAAATTCATTCTTCTTATTTAAATGAATTTTTCCTCCAATTTTTTGAATCTGAAAAAAAGAAACCTCTTTTTTTTTTCCAAACTATATTTGCACATCCATCTGTCTGTTAGTACATAATCAATAACATTCTATTAATACATAATCAATAACATTCTATTAGTACATCTATACTTATAATAAAGCTCAATGTGTGTGTGTGTGTGTGTGTGTGTGTGTGTGTGTGTGTGTGTGTGTGTGTGTGTGTTGGCGCTCTACAGGCCAGACCGTTTGACCTACAGCTACCAAATTTGGTACATGTATACCTTGGAGGTCGGGAATGTGCACCTGGGGTTCCTTTTTTCGAATTTTTAATTATAATTTTAATTATTAATTAAAAACTAACTTTCCCGCCAAAAAAATCTTCCATTTTCCCCACCGCCAACTTTTCCGCCAAAAAAATCTTCCATTTTCTCCACCGCCAAATGACTAAGGCTTCCGTTTTATTTTCTCCCAACAGTAATGAGGCTAGGGTTAATATTTTTCGGCGGATTATTTCAAACGATTCTGTTTATTTTCTTAATGTTTGATGCATTTAAAATTAAATATTTTTAATTAATCCATGTTTCAGATTCATTCTGAAGTACTTTTGAATTAAAATAACACAGAATAAAGGAAATTAAAAATGTATAATCTGCATAGCGTTACCCCAACTGGCGTAGAAAAATTCACGCATTTGCGTTAACGTAACTGGCGAAGAAAATTCACGCATGCGCACTGTGTTCTGATTGTTGCCATGGCAACCGTTATGAACGGATGATTTAAATTATTTTTAGGTTAGTTGCATGCTTTTGTAAGTAAATTGTATTTATGTTAGTTATATATTTTTTGTATATGCTTATAGTACATCGTTTTTTAAGTAGTTTTTTTAAACCTGTTTTCAATGATTTAAATTATTTTTAGGTTAGTTGCATGCTTTTTTTAAATTAAATTGTATTTATGTTAGTTATATATATTTTTTGTATATGCTTATAATTTTAAGTACATCGTTTTTTAAGTAGTTTTTTTAAACCTGTTTTAGACCGATTATTTTAAACGATTCATTTTATTTTCTTAGTGTTTGATGCATTTAAAATGAAACATTGTTAATGAATCAATCTCTTCATGATGAATCTGAGAAATTTTTGTTGACAAATTCTTGAGAGATTACATAAATTAAAAAATATGTTCTTTAGTGCCTATAAAGTTTAAACGCTCAGTGACTCTATTTTCAGTAACCATATTATTAAAAAAAATACTTTGTTTCAGTAAAAAATATTATTATATTAATTGCAGATTAATCATTTACACTTTAATTTAAAGCATACATTCTACGAGGGGTAACAGAAAATTAGAGAGAAACATATCACGTTATGACTAAAGGCCTTTATAATATTATGAGTGAATTATATGACTATCAAAATTTGAAGTTTTAAAATATTTTGCTGAAGAATCTATTAAAGTTGGAATTGCATAAAATATTTAATTATTAAAATTTTAACGAACATTAAGATTGGCGAACCGGCTGGTCGCCAAAGGCGGCTAGTAATCAATAACTTTCGTAAGAATAAGTTAGAAAGATGAGATTTGCCATTTAGTGCTTACTCCGAAATTATACACGAAATAAATATTTTTAGCAGTAATTGAATCAAATATTGCTATATATCATTAAGCGGAATATCCATAATAACCATTCAACTTTATTTCCTAAACTGTGAAACTGAATGAAAAGATCTTTACATCCATAAAGATTCTAATAACACGTTTATTGCCTCTCGTGACATAAATAGTGTTTAAAAACGCATTCCTAAATACGTGAAATGAAAGTATTATCAGTATGTTTAAATCCTGCATTTATTAACATGCACTAAGTCACTCACGTCTAAAGGAAAATGTCTTATGTTTGTATTTATATCATAATTATTTGCTTTGATTTTCAAAATAGCACTAGTAACGTAGTGAGGGTAAAAAGGGTCCGATAAAATAGAATTTTTTTAGCCTCTAGTCAGTTATTCAGTAAATATAAATGGCATCCTGTCGTAGCGTTATTTTTTCGCCTTTTCATACTACTAGTTTTTTCAGAAAGTGAAATAAGACTTAAGAGTATGACTGATGCCAAGAGCATTGATACTTTTCTTGATTTTCAGTGGCATAAGCCACTGAATGTGTCACTTCCCAATGGAAAAATTAAACTCATTTAGTTGCATGTTGATTATTATGGGTTAAGTTAAAAATTTATAGGTATTAAATAATTAGGGAAACTAAAGAACCAGTTCCCCATCCCCAATATGTAAGACGATCTCGGCATTTTTTATTTCGTATGAAAGCTTGTGCCCCCTAGATATGTGATATTAGTTACCATCCCCGCTTCCTTCGGTTTTCGAGATAAATTTTTCAAACCCGTTCTTCATTGAACATTCTTTCTTCACAGAGGGATGAGAAGAAAAAAGAGACAAAAAGACCCCAACTCCCAGAACCACTCATTGAACAGATTTCGCCAATTTTTATTTCATTTGAAAGCTTATAACGTTTTGATACGCAATTAATGATTGCTTGCACAACTTAGCCATGTAATTTCTAGACACACAAATCTTTCCATAACGAAAATTGCTCTGATTTTGCCAATTTCGCCAATTTTCTTCATAATTTAATCCCGCCAATTTTAATCATCATTGTATTATTGATAGATGACAATACTAAATTAATACATTAATATGGTGGAGAAAACCTGCTCGCTGAAGGCAGCTAGTAAATTTTTAAGCATAAGTTTTTAAACATATATATATATATATATATATATATATATATATATATATATCAGGGAAATGATTACATAAGAATGAAACTTGCCTCACTGCGTTAATTTTTTTCTCCTTTTTAAATTTTAAAAAGAGAAAAAAAATTGTTTTTGATATAATTTTATTAGTTTTCGCCAGAAAACACAAAATTAAGGGATAAAAAAACTAAAGTGTCAAATCTTTTTTATTTTGATCTACGCCAATCGAGAATGTGTAGTTTTATGAGGGGGGGGGGGAATTGGAACCATCATTTTTTTATCATACGTTATAAGGTATATTCTTTGGTAAAAAGTATATGGGGAAGTATATTTTTTATAGGATTGGGGAAAAAAATTCCAAATTTGTTTCATCACTTAGAAATTTAAATGAAATTTTCCTTCATAGAACAAATTAATGTCATAAAATTTTATAAAATGCCGAATTACTTTAGAATTGATTTAAGAATTCTTAGTGACCCGAAAAATGAAGATAGATTCCATTTCTTTTCAGATATAAAGAAAAAACACTCCGCCTTTAATTTTAGAAGCGTTAGAATTTCAAGAAGGTAGGAGTTAGAAGAGAATGTAACTTTTCAACAAAGTGCCACATGCTTCGAAGTTAGGGGTTGAAGATAACTTCTAAACTGTAACTTCAAATGGACAGGGGCTATCAAATATTTTCAATGCAAAATCAGTTCATGACGTGGCGATAATGTGCCTAATTCAAATCATTTTTCCTTCTTCAATAATAAGGAAGCTATGGGGAAATGAACATTTAAACTCTCTTTAGACCCTTTTTGAACTGAGTAACTTGTCCCTCTTTTTAATGAAGGTGGCTTTACGTTTTAGGAACTTTGGAAAGGCTGAGTATGGAGAAATTTTTTAGAAGTTATCTCACGAGAACTGCTATAAATAGTGATCTCCCTATAAGGAATCTGTCTGAAAGGAAATACGCACTAAATTTATTTTAAAAGCCAAAAAGCAAAATAATACTAATAATATCGAAATATAAAATTCTAAGTATGTATTCCTGTCTTGTAAATGCACTTTTCAATGTTTTGTTGGAACTAGTTGAAAAACTTCTTAACTTATTCTTTCAGAACTTATTTCACTTTTGTTCTTACTTTAATCATATTTATAGCATTCTTTAAAGAATATTTAATCAAATATTACCTGAATTTTTTTTGTACAAAACTTATTTCCTTGGAGAGAAAAAAAATTAATTAAATTTCATAAATCTTGACTCTTCTATGAAAACTTTCGCTTGTTGATTCTACCTTTGAATAAAAATGTTTTATTAATTTTGACATTGATCTCAAATATTTATGCGTCATATCATTATTTTTTTCTAAACTTTATATAATTAAACTGCTTATAAACACTTAGAACAAAGAATTTGAAGAACGATGAAAATTTCATTCTATTATTCATTCTTTGCGAATTTATTTTTCATTACTATATTATGCGAAACAATAAAAAATAAAAATAAAATAAATTAAGAAATATTATAATGAAATTATATTTTTTTTCTTGACTCAAATATCTGATTAAAACTTCGATCATAATTTTTTTCTCCTATTAAACAGAATATAAATAAATAAAAAGAAAGAAAGAGAGAAAAAAAAACTTTTTTAAGCTTTACTGATTTCTCTCAAAAAATAATCAATACAAATCCCTTTCTTGCTTTTTCTCTCGTTAAAATGTAAACATTACCGCATTCATTAAATCTGCGTGTTAATTATTTACTTAAAATTTTTTTCACTCAGATTTCCCGGTAATAATAAGATTAAATAGATTAATTATGAATGTTTAGGTTTGTTTAATATTTTTTTGCAAGGAAATAATTTTAAATCTTTTGGTCAGAATTATGGGGAAATAGAGGTTAAAATAAATTTGCTTTTTATTTGCTTGGTTAATTAATTATATTTTATTGCAGAATAAAATTGCGTTACTGTGGAATAAACTCAAACATTGTTGCAGGATTATTTACTTAATCGAAATGTGACTCTGATTACGTATAGTGCATTTTCTGGACAAAATCGAATAATAGTTTTCTTCCAGTGTTTTCACAGTGCAAAAATAGAAGTTTTATTTTTAAATTTAAAGTGGGAATTTCTAGAATGAAGTAAAATGCATGTCAGACACAATATTTCGAATCGGGTCTGTTTAGATTCTTTTTAAATATACATAGCTATGTTATTTTAACAGAAAGAATTTTGGTTACATGGAATCCACAATTCTTCAAAAAAGCAGACGATAAAATATTTTCACGAGAAATCTAATACAACACATTTTCAAAATGTTTACTTTATTATTGCATTGTTAAACCTCGGAACTTAATTATGTAATATTAGTTTGTTTAAACTTTATTTATTTTCTGGTAGATTTAAAGCTGCATTTTTATTTTGAATTAAACAATTGGCAAAAAAAAATTATTTTTGATACTAAGGTTATAAAACAATTGGCAGCATAATTTTACAATTTACATACGCATATAGATCTGTAGAACGTGGCAGTTTGAAAATGGTGAGTGAATTTTAATGATAAAATTTCATTTCAGTCATTCTTTTGAAATTAGAAATAAATGTTCGTTGCTACAGTAAAAATGCTCATATAGATTGCACTGATTTCGATTGATTATAGTTTCATTGCCAATTTTCCTTATAAACTACTTATTCTACAAGGACTCGCAAAGGTTATTTAAATTTTATTTCAGACATTTGATTTGAGATAAAAGTATTTACTATACCATTTTGTATTATTTTTCTTAAGAGAACTGGAACATTCTAGACAATGAAAATTACAGACATTTCAATTTTAATAAAGTGTTTTTTTTTTTTTTTTTTTTTTTTTAGAAATAAAATTTAATATCCGACAAAAAAAATTGAGACGTATAGAACGAAGGTTTTTGTTTTAATTATAAAACAGCAGAAAAATATTTGTTTCTTAACATGTAAAATCGAATATGTGTTGTGATGCGATGGTTTTCGCGTTCATAACCACAAATCGGTACACTCAGAAAAAAATAATTATGAGTAAAATGATTCCAAAATCAGCAAAATATATGAGCATCGGTTTAATAATTGCAATAAATTTATTTTCATTTTAATATTCTAATAACAAAAATTTCAAAAAATAATAAAGCATCGTTTAATTTGGAAATCTAAAAACTATATGATATTTTGCATGATAAATGGCCTCTAAAGATTAATATTATTGCGCAGGAAAATTTAAAATATACTTAACGGAAGCCTAATGTTTGCAAAATTGTGGTGTAAAATTTCATATACGATTCGACGCAAATTTTAATGAGAGCATTGAAAATTCTTATATCTGATTACTTAAACAGAAATTTTAACATTTATTAGTAATTAATTTTATAATTATATCCCTTTCATTATATTTCTGTCACTTTCATATTTATTCAATACTTCATTATTTTCTTACTAGCATTTTATTTGAAATATTTCCCACGTTATCACTGATTCAACATCCTCACTTTCCGCCACAAACAATATTTATCGCTTTTCTAATTCATGGAATCAAATCTACGAAATTTATGTTGTTATGATTTTACAGCTGATTTATTTGTAACTCACAGAACGAGATATAACCCGTCGTAAATTGGAACTGTGCAATTTCTTCTAGGAAAAATCCTTATCCCAAATAACAGTCGAAACCCTTCCTTCCCTTCAAAAAGTTCAAAAAAGAAGGGGAAAAAAGAACTCTCTTGTAACATCTGCGCGAGTAATTCAATCTCTGAAATCACGTGACAGTTTGACCTTCAAGGAGAAACAAGGCATTCTGATCCGGTTTGAATTTTTAATGCGAACTAAAGCGTAACTTAAATCACTTCAGTTTTCTTCCTTTTTCTTCTCATTTTCTGTCAAGGAATTTTTCTGGATCGTTTTTATTTATTAATAGCTTCCACTTTATCTCTTCCTTGCCGATTTCGAGGAATAACCGCCTCAATGCGGAAATTGTTAACTTTCTCAAAAGAGATGCTTTTTTTTTTTGTAAAATATCATTAGAGTATAGTAAAATTTAAAATCACAAGCCGTCTTTGGCAACCAGTTTGCTCACCCATATTATTAACTTATTACGCTGTTAAATTATTAATATGGGTTGCATTTCTTTAAAAAAAACATTGCACCTAGTTACTTAACACAACTAAAACACATGAATTAAATTAAAACAGTTTACTGCAATTTACGCAGCGTATATGTTAAGAAATAAAAGCTGAAATGGAAACCTTACTATATATTTAAGGACTAGCAAAAGCACGTGCTTAAATGTTTTGACGGAGAGTTTGAATCCAGTAAAAACATTGTTTCTGATAGTGTATCAAATTGAATAAAAAATATTATTAATGTTAAATGAAAAATTGTACAAAAATGAAATTTATGTCATCAAAAAGATAATGTTTTTAGTCTTAAAATAAAAGAAAAAGGCCCTTTTTATAAGATAATTGTTTTGGAAGATATAAATTTCAGTTTCCGAAGGCAAGTCATAGCGATTACGACTAGACTCAATGAATGAAGCAATCTGAAATTCTCATGATGTTTTGTTTACATTTAACTGTTGCCATTCGACAATTAATAATAAGCTCGATTTCTGTGCCACAAACGTTAGAGTTTTATATATATGTAATGATATTTTAATTATAATTTCAATTTAATTAATTTCCAAGGTTATATCTTAATTTAGCCCATAGCAACTTCATTCTAAAATATTCTCTTATTTCGTGATCCAATTCCACCTTTCTCTTCTTAATTCAAGAGAAGCTTTATAAAATAGCGGAATCGGCTAAACGCCAACACATTCACACGCTCCGCGTGAAGAGATAGAAAACTGTCCAGTAAGTACATTCTTTTTAAAAGATCCCTGTGTTTCCTTTACATGTGATTGAAATGCGTCAGAAATCCCTATCAGAATCTTAATAATATATTAACACAGTAAAATAATATTTTCCCTATCCATATCTCATATAATATAAGACGAGGGATAATTTATTTCGTTCTTTTTCGACTTTTACTTTTGTGCCGCAAGGTGGCGGACGTGCTATGTCCGCGCCTTCTTGTAAATAAGCTTGCGTGCTTCTTTCTCCTATATGAAATAAAACGACGTCACGAAATAGAAAGTCTCTTCACTGTCTTCAAACTTCATTCTGCTTCAACTAAAAAAATGTATTTTAAAAATGTAAAATGTCTCATCTATGTCTTCAAACCTACCTTCTGCTTCAAACAAAATAATGCTTTTATATATAGATTTTATTTTGTGATTTTAAAAGACTAAAACTATATGATAACATAAAATTTCTAACCTATCTATTTATAGATGCTGTGCTAGCATGATTTTTTTTTCTCTGCGTAGGTAATTGCTAATACTGTATCACTGAGACAATAGGAACTGTCTACCTATTTGCCCATCCTCTAATTGTTCGACAGATAATTTTACTCCTCTGTCTTATTCTATTAAGAAATTGCTTATTGTGTATGAAAAACATATAAGAAATAGATTTCTTCAGTTAGTAGTAAATTTTTTAAAGTGTCTGGTTTTCTTTTTAAAAATTTCATATTGATTTAATTCATGATTTTTAAAATACTAAAACATAAAGAATAATCTAAATTTTGACTTTTTTTACTAAGAATGGTACATGTGATGTAAAAATAAATATTTTTTCCCTCACCGCTAGGTGGTGTATTTTAGACTAGAATGTATTCTGGAACTATTTAATAATTCTTAATGACAAATAACTATATTTGTCTAGAAGAGTTTATTCTTCCCCAGATTTACGAATAATTAAACAATATTTTTACATTTTATGCTAAACATCCTTGATTTCTATTCAATTCCTTTAGTTTTTGATATATTCCCTCCAATTTTGAGTTCTTTTTCGTTTATAATCTTTAGATATACAATCTGACCTAAAGATTAATTACTAAATCAATTTATTTAGCTGTCATCATATGATGTTTTTCGCGGGTTTTAGGTCTTTACAGATCTATATCATTGTCTGTCCTGCATTCATTTTTCTAATCGTAGGACATTTAGTAAAGTTCATCAAACGCGTTTTCAGTATCATGTTCTACTTACCACTTGACTTGAACAATTCTTAAAATTAGACATTTTCACTTATAAAGAATGAGTGCATACTTCTAATTAACAAAAATAAATCTCAATGTTTATGAGGTAACAATGGCCTTGAACTTCAAAAATCTAATTTTTATATAACTTCATTTAATAGAAATAACATCAAGTACTATTTAATAATTGCTCTTTTAATAATTCCAACCAATACATTTAATTAATTGCAATATTTGAGAATAATAATTATTTGCATAAGCGGAATAAATATCGTTTGCGAATATTCTGAAATCTATTTTATTCAAATTTAAACTGGAATTAATGGATAATGGCATTTTGTTTTTTTATTCCGTATTCCAGAATGTGGAAAATCTCTGATTTGCATAAAGCGTAAGAACAGTTTATATAGTCGAAAATATTTAATTTAAAGTAACAGAAATCTTTGAAAAATAATAAGCATCATAAAAACTTTTGAAACCAAAAGATTTATTTGAAATTATAGAAATCTTGTACAAAATATTTAAAAAAAAAAATTTAGATGGTTTTCTCTAAAAATATATTCAGAAAGACGTTTTGTAGCAGCATAAATATCATCTACATGAATAAAAATGAAATTCATAAATAGTGTGCATGCTATAAAATTCCATACTGAATAGATTTTTGTTCTAATTTTATTAATGTGAGGAAACGAAATAAAAATTGTAATAAATGGTTTTCTGACAATTAAATGTTTATTTTTTTTTATCAAAAGCTATATCTCTGTATCTAGAAATAATTATTTTTTTCTTATGTGTTGCCACTATATTGAATCCAAACATTGTAGATACTTGAAATCATTTATTTGCCTTCGAACTGATACCCGCAATGTTTAATTAAATTTTTAAACTTTTTTAAAAATTTCTTTATTTTTTATGGGAAAAAATAGTTAACGACGGTTTTTAAGAATTATTGGCAACAATATGTAATTTGCAAATTGTTTGATGCAACAAATATTATGTATTATAATATTTTATATAAAGTATTTGTTTAACATTAAAGTATTAAATATATTTTTGAAAATGCATAATTTATTTCCACTTTGGAGTGTTGATATTAAATGCATATTTACTTTTTCGCTTATGATTCTTAATTCACATAACTGTCAATAACTGAGCTGAATATAATAACTGTAACCTTTATGCAAAAATACTTCAAAGTTTGTTCTCAAATATTGAAGCATAAGGGAAGCCTTAAGGAAAGTTTAGCGACAATTAATTAAATAGATAACTTGAAATAATAAAAGACATTGAAATATTACCCCCTTATCAGAACCGGATTAATGAGTTAATATTTAGCAACTAATCAAAAATTAATTAAATATTATTACATTCTAATTAAAATTCTAATATTTCTAAATATTAAGAATTTATGTACTAGTGGTAAGTAGTTAAATTAATATTCCTGCTTTGTAATTATCATGTGTTTTTATTATAAGCAACCACCTTTGATGAGTTTTTAATTTCAATTAAATCTCTTATGAGTAATTCGGTGCTCATGATTTCCATAACAAATATTTTTAAGAATCAAATTATTATATATATTAAAGCAGCGTTATTTTGGTAGCTTAACACCTGGTCCATTGATTTTGTACATAAACCTTTCTAATGCAGTCTAGTCCCATGACGTCAGAGTGACATCAAAAAGCATAAGTGTCAGTTTAATTTATTTTAAAATGAATATCATTTCTTGAAACAATGTAATTGGTTTTCCTGTCTGGTTCCTCCTGTGAACTATGGAAGTAAATAGAAGAATCTTCTTCCTCAAATTTGAGTACCGGAAACTAATAAGTATTGAGTATTTGATGAAATAAAGTAAACGGTTTGAATTTCATTGCAACAATGAAATTTATTCTTAAAAACTGTGCAAAAAATATTTTTTAAAAATTATTAAAATTCATATAAAAATTGTACGATAATTAAATTAGTATAGTTAAAAAAACAATTTTTTGATTTTAAAATGGTATGAAAACCAATTTTGAGCGGTATTTTTGAGATTTATCGTGTGGAAATGCCAAAATTTCGGGTAGTTTTTATTTAATAGGAATTACAAGAAAAAAAAATCGCTTTGAGACACATTTTCATTCCTCACTCTCCCTTCACGAAAGTATATCTATGCCAAATTTCCAAGCTCTTGGTCAAATAATTTATTCTCTATAGCGCCTACACATGCTTACAAATACATTCTCTTTTAGTATAAGAAGTGATTATATTTTGTTCTGCGAAAACAAATTCATCTCTACTTGATGGATATATTTCGTATGACTGAAGAAAGATAAGGTTAAGCTTCTGTGACAGCAAATATGAGATAAAATAGGTTATACTTCTGCAGCAGCTGAAATTACTTTTCTTAAGCATCTTTCCGTAAAAAGGAGCACAATGGAAAAATGTGAACTTCATAATAGAACTTTAAAAATATCTTTTACTAATACGGATCTAAAAGAAATGCTTATTTCCTTTTTAACATGAAGTGTACAAAAGTCAATATAATGCCCAATGGAGTTCAGAGAATAACCCTATTTTGTCAAATATCAAATAGTGAAATGATGATAAATCATAGATATTTAGTGCATATAAAATGTTGCGATTTTGGGGGAAATTGCTGCAGTCATTTTATTTAATAATAGTAGTTCAGTCGCTCCCAAAGAATCTCTATCTGCCGAAGTGGCGCCATAAGATAATATAGTTTTCATCATTTACATTTTTGATTCAACTTCATGGATTATGACATCAGATATATCTGGTGGGCACTATTGTTAAGTAGTTTCTGCAAATTCCGCTATAATTTGAATACATTGCGCTCTTATATAAACGAATTTTTTGCCTCGTGATAACAGGTTCATACTCTAGTACTTGCTGTCAATTTTCAAAAGTTGAGAACTTTCCAACGCTCAAAGACATAAGTTTTGTAGGATCGCAAAAGTCAGAGCCGAGCACTAAATATAGATTTTAGCACTATTATAGAGCACTATTATAGATTTTTCTAATATTTTTTTTTATATAAGTAATTAAGATATATTTCTATTGTCTATTAATTGAGCAGTGGCATAACGATAGTGGTTCCAGGATTAAGGTCTGTTTAAATCTGAAAAGTTAATGACGATGATCAAGTGCGAAAAAATTATATTGTATTTATTCCAAGCATCATTTTTCCTTGCTACTCCACTGCAACATAGTTTTGATAATCAATAAAAGACATGTATACAGTTCAAAGTACTAATCCCAGAGAAATCTAATTTCCTATTTCTATTTGCACGAAACTGGGTTTTCAGCAACTGCTGTCATGAATTCAATGTGAAAATGAATTATGAGGATGGCTGTACTCAATTAAATTCATAATTTGAGAAAGTGTATAGTGATTAACGGATTCATACACCACATTGATGACTGTGCTGATCGCATGAAAATTTATTAACATTTGATCTTGATTTAAAACAATCCAAAAGTAATGAAAACAAACATTTAAAAAAAAATTCAGAATAACGCATATAAAAAGAATTTTTTTAGAAGAAACATGACAATTAGAGTGAGGAAATGTTGTAACGCCTGAAAAAAACTACACAAACAAAGAACTTATTTTGGTTTTACAGAGAGTAGCCAGGGAAGATCTGGATTAAGCAGGTGGTCCGAGAATTGAAAAAATATAGGTTTTAATGTAGTAGTATATTCATTCATTTTTTTAAAAGTACACTTGTATTTATATTCACATTCACTCCTGCAAGCACTTGTATTTATATTCATATTTGTAAAAATTGAATTTGTTATTGATTTTTCATATATTTAATGATGAATTAGAGTTCAAAAATATTGCATAGTTATGTGTACTGGATGATATAACTATATTTTAATACTCTCAGAACGTAATTAATAATTAGGTTAATGATTTCGATTAAAATGTAATTTCATATGAGTGGTACTATCTGAGAAAGAAAGAAAACTGAAATTATGAAACAAATTTACGACTGATGGTAGAAAATAATAAAAACCGGAAAACCATTTGGCGACACCCTTTTATTAGTATGATAAAAAGCATAAAATAACTCATTTATAGAAAAATCTGGTGGTCAAAACAAAAAATCGTAAAAGTGGGAGATAATTAAATATAATGATAAGTCACAATGATCATTGTAAAAAAGGAATATTCTAAACATCTATCTAAAAATAAAACATAATTTTGATTAAAAAAATATTAGCATCATATATGTCTATAGCTCAATAAAAAGAGTAGTGGACTGTAGTTTTTTAAACAGTTTATTGTGAAACTCAACAAATATGCTAATTAAAATAATAAATCATTAAAATATTGCAACTTTTCATCACACCCTCGCTTAATAAGAGGAAATGTAAACAATAATAAGTCAGAGTATTTGTCTCCTGCTTAGTAGAGGAGCAACTAACTATCTCTGGGTCCAGCTCGTACGAGAACTCAGTATGAACTGAGGGGTTTCCTCTTTTGCCACCCCAGGGGGAATTGGCGCTGCAAGTGAGCGTAAACAATATAAAAATTTAGTAAGAATATTTCTACAAGTACTAAAAGGTCTGACGATTTTTGTTTTCATCTTTAAATTTTCATCAAAGAAATTTTTTGTTTAAAATTAAGTGCACGAATAAAGGCACATTTTCAATTTTAAAAAATCATTATTTTCATAATAAGGCTATTTCGAACAGCACATATTTGTACACAATAATATTTTTTAAAATTCTAAAATACGAGAATTATTTTTACTATATGTTAAAGGAGTTTTATTTTTCAATATTTACCATTTTAAATGTCATTGCGACTAAAAATAATCCATAGGTTGTATGATTCATACATACAGCAATCTTGCTTATTGAAATTCGAAAACTGAATCGTTTATATGAAATTCATTTTACGTTCAAGACAACGTGAGATATATCTTGATGTTGCTTTATGTCAAAATATTTATATTTTATCACAAAAATTCAAACCTATTTGAATGGAAATACAAAATGAGTTTCAACTCTATGTTCTTGCAATCGATTCCAAATATTTATACAGTAATAAAGTCTTTATCTCCATTTTTACGTCCGGAGATCTCAACCATCATATAAAAGATTTTTCCGATGATAAAAAAAAAATGGTAAGGAAATTCCATACTGAGCATGGTATACCCAGAAAAAAAGCATAAATAAATCATCGGGTCGTAAAAATGCTTCTCCGGAAGAAAATATCGCCGGTTATTGTTGCAACAACAATTGATCATGTCCTTCCTGTTCGAACTAGAAAACGATCGAATTAGAAATAGGATATGCACCTACTTTTCGACGGTCTGAACAAACGATTTCATGTCTTTTTACCTTTGAAGTATATCATCATTTATTCTTTTATTTAAGGTCTTGGTTAATTTATTTTCATTCTTATATAATATCTCGTTTTCTGCTTAATGAGTCATTTTTATTTCAATGTAAAAAATTTTCATCATTTTTTTTTACAGAAACAATAAAAATTTTATACTTTAAAAAAAAAAATATTTTTTTTTTAAGCTCTGTTGCATATTCTTTGCAAACAATAAATAGAAACAGCAAAGATTTATATATACTTTTATTTTTAAATGACAGTGATGTAAAAGTTAAAAGGTTTGCCTTCGTGTATTCTCCCTCCTATTTTTTGCTTAAATTAATTCAGAATTTTTAAGCGGATAGTTAAATCCTTGCAGGAATAATATTTTGTGTTTTAAAAGACGAAGTCAAACAGACAGGCTTTTTTTTTGTGCCTGTTCATAAAGTTAACGCTAAAGATAAAAATGGCGACACAATTCAATGTAAATTATTGGATGATAAATTCACATATTATATTACTAACAATTGGTTAAAAATGCAATAATTGGTTATCTAGATGTCATATAGAGTTAGTCATATAATTGTGACTTAAAATAGATTAATTTCATTAGAACCAAAAGATAAAAATGACATGATGAAATTGTATTTAATGCAATAAAAATGATTATGTTTTAGCTAAAAATCCCAGTCATCTGCATACGCTTGCTATATATCCCTTTTTGTAATCTTGCATGTAAAATTCTTGCATGCAAAAAAATAAATATATACATAAATCAAAATTATAAATTTCGAGGAATCTTTTAATCAATTCTTGACAAATTCGTTACCAGGTGTCACCCCTCGCAAGGAGTTAAAATTTAATTGAATTAACTGATAATTAAGTTATAAAAATATTAAAATAATATATTGGCAAGACAAACAACATATAAGTGCACAAAGCTTTGAAATTCTGGAAGTCAATAAAAAAAAACTGATTATAAAATTCATCTTTAAAACATAAAAAAAATGTGTTAAAAATCTATTAGGCTTTAAAAAAATGAATTCAAATAATTTATAAAAAAAAAAAAAAAAAACTTTCTAATATTCAAAATTAATTTCCAAAATTTTGCAGGTCCACGTGATTTTTTTTATTTGGTAAAAAGGAAAATTTTATAGTGACTTTTCTTATAATTTGTTTAAGAGCCATTTCATCATTTTTATACTCAATAATACGCCTTTCAATTAATAAAAAAGATATTTAAATCAAATCAATTTGATTAAGGGAACTGGAATTCATCGTTCTATATGGTTATCTTTTTTCGATATAATTTATCAGCTTCCACCCGTCTTAAAAGAAGAGAAAAAGTGTAATATCAAGAAAAAAGTATAATATGAAAAATATCAAGAAAAGTGTCAAGAAAACAGTATAATATGAGAATAAGGTCCAAAAGTGTTACTTCGCATTTTCTTGGATATATTTGAAAGATAGTTTCTAAGGCAACAAAAAATAATTCGAAAAACTTATGGCATAAAGCAGACTAAGCTTCTTCATTAGTCTTTAAAGGACAGGGGGGGGGGGGAGGAAAGCAGAAACAAAAAACTTTTAGGCGAAGCAGTGAAAAACAAAGTAAAGTAATACGGCTTTAATCGAAAGAAAACACTCCTTATTCTTGAGTTTTATAATGCGTCTCATTGTTTGCAAATCGCTTTTTTTGTGTGTATTTACTTATTGTCAAGCCCGTCAGATTCGATTTAAATTAGGTGAATGAACTTGCTTGCTATTATGTCAAAACATAGCATATCATTTTACAAATTTGTTTTTTTTTTCCCATCAAAATGTTATCTGTAGCTGGACGAGCCCAAATATTTAAGTTCTTGCACGCCTTCTAAATTGTATCTATATTTAAATATAGCTTCACTCGCCTTTATATTACAATGCATTACAAACGTTTTAGCAACAGACGCAAAGAAACAGTAGTAGACTTGCAAATTTTAAAGAAGAATAAAATTATTGATATAACTATTTTGATGTTAATAAACTTGATATGTCCTGTTTATTCAAATTTTTGACCAAATTTACTTGCTATTATTAAGAGAAAGGGAATATGAGCTGACTCTAATATGACTAAAATAAATAAAGAAATGAATTCAAGCAAATCGTTTTCAAAATAACAATTTAAAAAAATAAATGTGTTGTTTATGATTATAACTGATTTCCATTCTCAACAAATTGTAAAAAATTATTCTTTTCATTTTCTAACTTCTGTGTTCTTTAGTAAATTAAATAATAGCTTTTAAAATGAATCATTGTCTACTTTTCTCGTTCATTCTCAGAAAGCTTTTGCAAAGAAAAAAAGAAAAAACAAACACTGATGACTTTCCACAATGCAAAAATTCTTTTTATTCATACTCCTTATTATGAAAATACATTTTATATTGGATGTGTTTAGAAATCTGAATCTTTCAGAATTCTCTTTCACCGTCATTTCCTTTTTAATTAAAATTTCTTAAGATATTTAAAAAATCGTTTGGTATAAATTAACTTATCCTTTACATGGTTTATACCCAAAAAGAAACGAAAGTCTTATTGTTCTTGGAAACGTAAGCTACATTCTTATTAAATCTGCCATGAAAGAATAAAATGTTTATTTTAATTTAACTCTAAAAATGTAAATTAGAGAGACAACATTCATTGTTTCAAAATGGTATTTCAAAATTTATTTTGAATTATAAAATTGTTGCACAACAATGAGACTGAATATATACGACAATGAAAGAATGATTTTCTGAACTGTTTATATATTAAATAAGTTGAAAATGTAAAAGCCCTAAAGATTAAACTAAATTCAATTTATTCAATGATACTACAAGGATTAACTATAATTAACTTTTCTAGACAGGTTATAAAACATTTATATTCTTATTTGAATGCGTTAAATTCATAAACTTCTTTTTATTTCAAAATTGCAAATTTTAATTCCCAAAGAAACAATCATATCTATTTCTTGCCGTTTAAAACGCATTTCCAGCAAAAATAATCTGAAGCAGCAAAAATAATATTTATTCTGTTTAAAAGTTGAATGTTTTATATTGCAATTTCAAATGATTTAATTATTCAAATATTAATTTTGCACAATGCAACAAATCTATCGCAAACTATTTATTTATTATTTTACACATTAGTTACACCTCTGCAAACAATTTTAATTACAAGTTTATATTACGAAAATTAAATGTGCCATAGCAAAACGATTTTAATTATAAGTCAGTATTATTAAAATTAAATATGTCATAGCAAACGATTTGTTTAAGATTTTTATGAAGGAAAGATGGCAATATTATGAAAACAATCCATTGTCTATGTTGTTCGAAAAGTGTATTTAAACGAGTTATTTTAACATGGTTTTATAATAAATAGGAGAATATTTTAAAAAAAAACAATTTTTTTTTAAAGTTTCAGTTAACTATAATATCTTGGAATCTCTTACGTAACCTCCCATTTGCTATAAATAATAATTTTTATCCTTAGCATATTAATTAGAACATAACTATACTAATACAATCTGCGATCTTAACAAAAAGTGAAATTTTAAAAAAAAATTCTGAAAATTGAGTAATAGAAAAAGTAGAAAAGAAGCTATACTGAATTGGTTCCACCGCCATACTATTTCTTTGTTCTCTTTCACATCCAAAGCGCGCCTGTTTGACGTCATTTTCCCGTTCGTAGGCGTTGAGTATGCGCTTGACGTGTGACGCAAGGATGCATTTTGAGCCACATTCTGCAATGGAAGCGCGTTGTTAGCGCAGTTGTCTTGAAACCGGAGTTGCACAAGATTTTTGCTAAGATCAGATTGCAGGCAAATGCTCGAAATTAATGCAATTGCAGTCAGACAACGCATGCCCCACCCCCTTATTCAATCAAATGTGAAATCCCACACGTGAACCAAAGGAAGTCAATAACATATGTTAGAAGATTTTTAAGAAACGACCTAATAAATTTTCGGTAATGTTATTATTTACATCTATTTTGTTATATTTGAGAAAAATAATTTGTAATAGAGCGCTAAAATATAATAGAGCACTAAAATATAATTTTAATTGTTCTAATAAACATAGAATGACCTGTAATAGAAGATATAAGTTTAACGTAAGCTACCAAATTCAACCAGATAAATTTATCCATGATATTCTAAGTATTGAATAAAAGGATAAAAGGCCCAACTGGGACATGGAATGAAAAATCTGGGATAATTCTTGGGGATTTGGCATGTCTGTTTAAATTATGATTTACATTTAGGTCATAACTTTCGTTCGTGTACAGGAAAAGAAAAATAGTGAAATGTGTAATGAACTATTGTTGTTCGCTATAATAAGATAATCATATTCTGTGCACATTAAAAGTAGCAAGAAATTTTTAAAATTATTTTTTAATTAAATCTACTTTAACATTCTTTAAAAATTTTCAAACTGAATTGGTGACATATAATCAAGAAAAAGAAAAAAACAGAGAAATTTTATTCGAAAATTGGTTCTATATTCTATATTTGGTCGTGTTAGAAATTCATTCATAATCGATACTATGTAGGTTTTTAGTATCTTGAAGATAATTGGTTTATAAAGAACTTAAATTGTATTCAGATTTGCTTAAATTCCTGACAATAGTTTGAGATGGAAGATGCCAGTATATGTTATTTAACCGTAAATTAATCAACACCAGAAAATAAATTGAAAACACGATTTTTTTTTTTAAAAAATTCTTCTCCAGAAAGAAGCTTCAGTTAATATTACAAGCCAAACAAATGAATTTAGTGCAATCACTATAATATGACGTGTTTAAAATTATAAAATAAAACTGTTCAATCTGTAATTAAATATTATTCATGTTAATACTGGAAAAGGAGTTTGTAAAAAGAATTGAAATTGTCAAAAGAGAGTTTTGTGTTATAACGCGCAAACATAAATTCGTCGAATTTGATTTCTATCAACCTCATCATTTAAAAAAAAAAAAAAAACGATGTCAGTGAAATTCAAGATTAGGTAGTTATTATCAAATTGAAACTTAACTCTTAAATTAATCAGCTGTAAAATATGTCAAAGATAATCAAAAATAATTCCTTTCCCACAATTTTGTATTCTCTTTTTGGCAACATATTTTAACATAATACTTTTGAAGTTTGAAACAATAGCTTTCGTTCCACCATTTTTACTACGGTTCAAACTTCGCATGCGACAAATTAAACACTGAACTGGTTTATTTACTGGTTTTTTTCTAGACTATTTAACAAACTTTTAGACCCATTATGGGAATGTTTTGTCAGTTTCATTGAAATGAGCATCCCCCCCCCCCCCAGAATATTTGAGTATTTACGCATCCAATATCATTTTTGCCTTGAATATGAATAATATATATATGAATAGTGTTTAAAAGTGTAAAAATACGATAAATCAATGGATGCATGCTACATACGTATGGCGTACGGATAAACTAGATAAGGGGTTCAAGAAATTTTAGTCATTCAACAAAATTAATCCCAAAATATGAGTGAATTTACACATTTCAGACCTTCCTATTTTCGAAAAAAAAGTTTGGAATTATGTCTCTTATGTCTATGTTAAAACATGGACATACATAAGTCTGTCTTATGTCTATGCTTATATTCATTATGCCTTATGTCATTGTTGGACTTATGTAACTTAAAAACGCGACGATTGAAACATGTCCGTCCAAAATTGTAACTTTTCACCAAATTTTGGATACAATCTGCCAAAAAAAAAAAAAAAAAAAAAAAAAAGATGGTTTGTATGTCCATATGCGCATGAACGTGCGCAATGAGCGGAAACGGGGGATATTTAGTACACGATTTTATCTCTAAAATGTTCAAACTGCGCCACATTTTGTACCCAAACCAGTATTGGATTGGTTGCCTTTCAGAATTCTGTTCGTTTGCATGCGAACGAAATAATGTAAAAGCGAAACAAGGTAGAAAATACTTTTGACATCAGATTGTAAATCTATTTCAAATTTTTAACCCATTCGGTCGTAAGTACGAGTTCCAAGATGTTTATTCGATGCTATTCAGCACACGACGAAACTTCAAAACAAATTATACTATGGAAACATATCATGAAATTCATATAATAAATACATAGAAATTTAATAATACATAGAATACATATAAATATATACATCTCAAAATACATAGAAATTAATGAAGAAACATCCCCACTGATTTTTATATCCTTGACATCTTATTTAATCATTTCATTTTTTCCCCATTCACTGACGCGTAACATTTGCCTTTCGGTAAATAAAATTTGTTGTGTTTATAGCAAAAACTGTATTTCATGACAATAACAGAGCTCTCATCTGATGAGTAATTCGCTCAAGAATGTAACAAAGTTTCAAAACCAGGCTGAATGGTTGAGCAAATGGTTTTGCGGTACATTATATGTGTCACACATTTCAAGGATATTTCTTAACTATTAGATGCGGTTTCCGCTGCATAGTTTTGTAATTTCTAGTATTGCACAGACAAATGAAACTTTTTTCTTTTCCTTTTTTCGTCATATGTTTTAACAGCGTTTAATAGTTAAAAACTGTAACTAAATATTTTTTATAATTAAATGTCACTTTTATAAATGACTTTTTTCATTGTTCTGCTAAGAATTAAAAGAAATTATTTATATTGTTACTGAACTGGAAAGGAATCTCTATATAGAATTCAGTAGCACTTTTCAGATATCTTTAATCATTTTTGAAATCTCTTTTCTTAAAATATGATATAGTGGCTGTAAAACTTCTACTTGTGCAAAAATATTTTGTAGAAGATTCCAGTTTATAATTCCAACATGATAATATTTTATTCTTGATTCGTCTATGTATATATTTTTAAAATTTACTCTTCATGATATAACCACAGTGAAGTGCAAATTAAAAAAAAATCATCTAATACTGTGGCATTTAGCTTGAGTGTAAATGTAGCAATGGAAATGATGAAAAATATAGTTGTAGAATATTCCTAAAAAAAGGCATCAAAAATTAATTAAAATAAGAGAAAAAATTTAGTTAAAAATTTAAAAAGTTTATTGTTTTTTTTAATAAAGCAGTGAATTTATTCAAAAATTCACTAATTCGTGCATTTTATTCAAAAATACGTGAATAAAATGTTTATAAAAGGACAGAGGCCAACAGGAGTATTTATTTTATTTAAAAAAATACTCTTAATTTATTACCACGATAACATACATAGAAAAAAATGTATTCAGTATTTTCACAATGAATGTATATCCACATACTGAAACGAAGAAAATTGTTATTTCAAAATATACCTTAGAAATATAATCAAAATTTTATTAAAATTAAGCATGAAAAAAATATTAATATCGCTGAAAATTTTATTTTTTAAAATTTTTTTAAGTGTCATAAAAATTTTGAATTCTGGATATACTATATATAAAAATGTAGTAGTAAATATATAATGCAATATATGTTAATCTGAAAAAAATGTTGAAATTTCGAATAATTTTTAATTAAAAATCAAATTACAATTTTAATTAGTACCTACTACAGGCCAAACTTAATAGTACTAGATTGAATATTCTGACCTGTAGAGCATTTTGAATGATTTTTGATCCATTCTTGTCCCTAGACACGATTTGCAGCTATTACGCCAGCTTGTTTATAAGCTAAAACTCGCAATTTTATATTTCAGATACTTAAAATGTGCATTCACTTTGATTCATGCTTTCAGATTTTAAACAATATCATAATCTTGATGAATAGAAGTTTATAGAATTTGGTGACGAGTTGTTTTTCGTTCTATTTAATTATGTATCGAAATTTAACTATATAAGCATATAAATAAATGAATAGAATGTATTATAACAACTTAGTTTTTTTTTATATCCTCCATCGATAATGCATAATTATTTTATTATTTTATTTTTATTTATTTATTACATTTTAAAAACAATTGTTTAAAAATCTTCTATTCTAAATATTATACAAAATAAATAAATAAATAAAAACTCTTAAAAAATTCATTCATATGTAAGTAATTTCTTCTTTTTTTTTTTTTTTTTCCCTTCTTAAACATAAAACCTATGTTAATTTTCATTTTTGAAAAAATACAAATTTTTAAAATAATAACAGCCTTTCAAAAATAATTTTTTATTCGGTTAAATTTATCTGCAATATACTAAAGTTTTAAAAATTCCAATTTCTTTTCTCCGAGAAAATTATTTTTACCTCATACTAAAATTATCATCTGAGATTTTAAAAAATGTAAAAACTAGTTAAAACTTCATTATGTAACCTTTAAATCTTTTCTTAAATAAAAATAAAAACTTAAAAAAAATATTTGTTTCTCTTTTTCCTTTTTATTATTCTATAGAATAATATTATTTTTATCATTTATTTTTTTTAATCGATTATAATCTGACACAGTTAAAAATAGCAATTATCTTAGATTCGCTTATTATTAAATATAATCCTGATAATAATTAAAGCAAGTATGAAATTTAACACAGCCGATTTTTCTTCACATTTCTTTCTTTAAAAAAACTCTAACTCTCTAACTCTAACTTTCTAACTCTCTCGTTTATTATTAAAATTACTAGACAGCATTTGAGCCAAAAAACGCTCGAAACAGCCTTTCTTTTAAAAAATTCAGAATATTGATTATTTAAATAGGTAGTGTTGTATTTTTTGTTGCGATAAAAAAAAAGGTTTTAAAGTATAAGATTAAATCGCTCTTTAAAATAAATAGTTTGCAGCTAGAAGAGGATTTATTCATAAAAATGAGCGATGAGTAAAGTATTTAAATTTTCGCATCAGCAAGGTAAAACTTTTTTTGGGTGAAAAAATAAAGAATAATCTCTTTCAGTTCAGGAATTTTCTTATATTTATGATGAAATATGATTACGGAACATTTAATAAATAATTTTGTTTTTTTAATCTGCTGATCTTTATAAAACGGTGTTTTTAAAATTAATTTCAACCTTTTGAGAATAGAAGAAATTATTAAAAAAATATTCTTATTTCTGCCAACAAAATAATTTTTCCTAACATAGAACATAACTAATTTATTAATTCCATTATTTACTATACGAACATGAATTTCATTTGAATAAAATTCATTTTTAATCAAAGCGAATTCACTCTTTTGAGAAAAGAAAAAATTATAAAAATAATATTCTTATTACTAACAACAAAATAATGTTTCCTAACATAGAACATAAGCAAATTTATTAATTTCAAGATATTTAACATATAAACGTGAATTTTCTTTGATTAAAACTCATTCCTTAAATTATGTATCAAATAAATATTAATTAGAATATATTAAACGAATGATTTTTTTAAAACTAACTGTGACTGACAAATACGATTTTTTTTTTTTTAATATTCCACAATCCTTTAGTTTAATCAATTTGTGCTACACGTTGTGCAAGATTTTATACATTTGAGTCGATTATTTGAATATCTTCTGGAAAAAGAATCCGGCAATGACATGCGTTGCGTTTCTGTGCGTTCTATATTTGATCTCTGCTGTCCATTTCCTGATTTTTTTATACTAACTTCTCTGAACTAGTATTTTATAAAAGATTTTTAAAAATATAAGAGCAAACCCCTAATTTTTATATATAGATATCATCGGTATGTAATTAAAACGGGTTAAGTCATGATAGAAGTGAAAATAATTCTCTGCATTTTTGTCGGCTTAAAATCTGTATCAGGAGAAAACATTGTGCTTGTCATCACACTTACGTTGTATAGTCAGTATGAAATATATTTTTCATTTCATTTTTTTATTTTAATTTGATTTTTGCACGTTTTAGCAGTATGGCAGATGCTATATTAATAAATCATATCTTTACTACTAATAAAGACAAATGTGCATGTATGTATACTGACGCTCTACAAAGCAAGTCATTTAATAATGAATAATCAAATATAATTCAAATATTGTATGTTTATTCTTTGTAATGTAAAAAGCGGAAATGTACATCTCAGTGCGATTTTTTAAAAAATTTAAATGAACATTTTAATTAATTAAAGACTAAACGAGATTTTGTTTTTTAGCGATAACTTCTGCAAATATTACTATATAAAAATAATCTTATACACTTTTGAAGTTCAAGATATTATCTTTTTAATGATTTCAACTGAATTTCCGTGTAAAATTTTCCTGAGTTTTGGTTTAATAAAAAATGTTTTTTGCATAGTTTTCAATGATACATTTCATTATTGCACTGAAATTCAAACCATTTTCATTGGTTCATCAAATAAAGTTCATGTTCTTCGCTAATTTTGAGATTTTTTTCTATTCTAAAAAATAAAGGAATAAGCATTCTGTTTAGTGTCTGTGTATTTCACGTAAGGGATAAGATAGTTAAGTTACAGTACAATGAAAATTAGAAAATAGATTAACTTGGCAGTTAAGCTTTTAATAATATTATGAGAGCCGTTAAAAAGAGTGATGTCAGATTAAATAGAATAAATATAATAAATGAAAGTAGGATTTTATTTTCTATCATAATTAAATACTTTCGAATATTTCATTAAGGAAATAATGAACACCAAGTCATTCGTGCGATATTTAAATGAAACCAATACAACCAGTTTCTTGGTGAACCAAGGGGTCGTCAAAAGCGGCTAATATAATATTAAAGAATGGAATGTCAAAAACAATGTTCATTTTAAAAACTCAGCAAGAAATTTGTATTATTTTCACTATAGGTAAATGAACTCTATGAAATCATATATCTTTTTAAATCATTTTGCTGTCTCCTAGGAGGAATTTTCCAAATTCCAATAAAAAAATTTAATTAGTGAATTAATGATTTATTTGCCGCCATCATGGCCTAGGGATAGCGCGTCTTTCCCGTGATCTGAGCATCCCGCATTCGAGACCTGGTTCGGGCTTGGTTGTTCTTTACCCTGTGTTCTATCTCTGAGGTGTGTGAAAGAGTCCCCCCCCTGTAATAAAAGGGGTTGAGCAGGCGAGTGTGTGAGTGTCATTTTCATATGAGCTAGAAGTCAGACTTTCGCTCTCGGGTGCTCAGAAGCTTTTACCCTCAGAAGCTACTGCACAAACTCGGCTTAAATCGCTGACTTCGTCAACGGGCTTGTGCAGGTGCCATAAGTTACAAATCCTGATTTGTTTATGAACAATATAGTTAATATACAATGTTTTTCAAAGGATTATGTTGTTACGCAATTATTCGCTAATTGTTAATATAGATACCATAAATTGATTTTATAATTCTCCCTACATTTGGCGCTTAGAGAATATCAATTATTAAAATCTTCTAATCATTTCAGGACAATATAGGTAACGAACATAATCTTCGAGTGGTCCATCATTGTCGATTAATTAACCACAATACTACTCAAAAATCATTAAAAAAAATCATTTATCCCTCTCTTTTCTTTCATGAGTTTTCCTTATTTAAATGCTGAACAATCGCTGAATAATGTGGGTACCTCAAATATATAGATAACGACAATAATAATTATAAAAAATGAATTAAATGCCATTATAACATTCATGGTAATATCTAAGGAAATTATTATAGCTTCCGTAAGTTTTATTTTTATTCTGTACTGCATTCTGAGAGAGATCTTATTTGGATGAAGATGTGTCTGTAATAGCGCATTTATATACGATAAGTACATTCTATTGGTTGTCATATGCTTGTTAAGAGATCTTTATCAATTTCAACAACACGGGTACCGTGGTGTTTAACACTTCCTCACCTCAAGGAAACTGAGAGGTACTTGCGGTTTTCTTTATGGTTTAATCAAAGGCAGTTCACCCTCCCTCCCGCTTGCCTCTTATTTATAAGACCATAGCTCAGTTTTCCACTTATTACCTCATCTATCTTATTCTAAAGATTATTAAGAGCAATGTTTTATTAATCGGGTAATATAATCTACTAGCTATAATGCTTGGATTATTGGAAGCTGTAAAATAATCTTCCCAAATTGAGCTTGGAAACCTTGCACTCTTAAGATATTGTTTCGGTTTATTCCCTTAAGTGGTCTAACCTGCTTTCTTATTTTTCATGTCCAGTTAAAAAAACAACAACAAAGATGATTCATATTTATATGCACAGTTTTTTTCATTTTATAAGGTTAAGACTTTCATTGAACATCAGATATCTGATTAAACACAAAAATATTCAGTTTATTCACGTTAAAGTTTAATTTTTTTGCACCGCAAGACTATTATAACAAAACAATTAGATGTATAGAGAGAAGAAAGAGAAACGGGAGCATATGGTTATCAAAGATAAATGAATACATGTAAGTCGTTCCAAATATGTTTTAATATTCAGTGAAAAAGGAGATATGTTTTGAACAAAATTCTATACAAAAGGCAGAATTTAAATCTTGTATGAAAAATTAGTTACCACATATTTAAAAAAAAAAAACTGCGAGTATTTAGACTAAAATTATATAGAACAACTCCGATTTAAAATAAAAACTTCATTTTGCATCTCAATCCGTCGTAAGAGGTTAGAAGAATTAAAAGCTGTTGACCCAAAATCATAATAAATAGAATCATTAATAGGACAGACCCAGCCTTAATGAAAAGCACTTGGAAGACTGCAAATCTTCCACACTTTCCTCTCCAAATGGTACCGTCTTAACTCCATTCCATAATTCACTGGGCATAGATGACATTAACATTAATAAAGCGCGCTCATGGCACGACCCGAGGGAAATACATCACGACAGCCTTCCCACCGCTTTGTTATAATGTCCCATCTTTTTTTCGCTTGTTATCTGTCGCTTTTCGCTATCTCCAAGAACCGTTAGAACAGAAGACGGCAGTATCGTTTTGTGGTAAGTATTCACCTCATCTTAAAAGCGTTCCGTTAAGTAACCTAAATATAGCCCCCCGTCCGCCACACGTGTATGCTTTATGGTCCGTACCGTTTCTTCCCCAGACAGTCGCGGCTTGCGTGAAGGCGGCAGATCCGGAAAATTACAGGTTCTGCGTAGGTGCGGGCGGTTTTTCAGTTAGGGTCCTTCCTCTCTTATACTTCCTCGTTTGCAAAGTATGCGTAGAGAAAGTATGGTAATCGACGGAAAATTCCACTTCAAGATTTTGATGAATGTCAGCGATTTAAGCTTCGCTGAGTGTAGAGAAAAATTCGATTACGCCTGTTAGCTGTCCGTCCAGCGGATTTCCGAATAAAAAGAGAACAGGTGAACTAGGTTGAAAAGAGGGAAAAGGGAAAGCAGGCAGTTCTATTAAAAAGATATCATTAGCCAAATTTTTAAATAAATATGCTGGTAAAAAATAAAAATTCTAAGAATTTTAAAACATTAGGATAATAATATTTTGTCAAGGTATAAATGGTCATATTCGGATACGTTTCATTTCATTCACTTATTTATTAAAGTATTTATAAATTCTAAGCCCTTGTTTATTTAATATTCGTTACAAATATAGATGCCGTACGGTCACGAGTCATAATAAAAGAATCAATAAAATAAACATTCTTACAAGATTATTAAAATAAAAAAGTAATCTAAAATGTGTCATTAATTTGAAAGAGTTTAGGAAATTTAATTGGCTACTATATTAAAAGTGGGGTCATGGCAGTACGGCACTAGGTACAGTAGCAAAATACAAATTCTAAGAATTTTAAAACATTAAGATAATAATATTTTGTCAAAATATAAATGGTCACATTCTTATCTGTTTCATTCTATTTACTAATTTATTACTATATTTACAAATTCTAAGTCCCTGTTTATTTAATATTGGGTACAAATATAGAGTTTCGAATCCTAATAAATCAATCAATAAAATATACATTCTTACAAGATTACTGAAATAAATTAGAATGAATGATCTTCCCAAAACTTTCTCGCATTCACTCTTATAAAAATATTATCCCAGTAAATGCCTTGCATGGCATTGGCGTACAATATATACTACATAATAACCTTTGGCGTAAATTTAACATTATTACTGAATCTATCATGTGATCTTTGGCGAGAATTTTGGCGATTAATATCTGGCATGAGATCAAAAGTATCCAAAAATCGAATTTGGGTTTTAGGTGAGTTCTTCCCAACAGACTGGGAAAAAAATTTGGCTCAAAAAAGTACACTTGTAATCGCAAATTCCCATACCAAATTCGGTATATTTAAGTCACTGCGTTTATATGCTACTGAAAGTACAGACTACAGATGGTCAACCCCTTGTTGAATTTCTCTCAAATGTTGGTAGACGTCTATACTAACTATATTAAATCTGTGTACCGAATTTCATCTCTCTAACTTTAACCGTTTTTTGGTTATCAAAACACATATTTGAACGGATTTTGTTCAAAATTTGATAGAATTCTACAAATTTAGTTGTAAGCCAATATACCAAATTCCATCTGTCTAGCTCAAAGCGTTTTTGAGTTATCTTTGTCACAGGCAGACATTTTCCAAAAATGCGTTTTTCGTACTCAAAGAGATCTAAACGTAGATTCGTCAAAATTTGGAGCTCGAACTTTTTCACAATTTTTATACTTCGTAAACGAGAAAGTGAAAAGTAAGCTAAAATGAATCATTGATTTGAAAATGTTTGTGGACCTTAATTGATCACTATATAAAAAGCGAGACATTGGCAGTATGTCATGCCTAGAGCAGCAAGTATGTCATGCCCAAATCTAATACCATCCGTATAGTGGTGGAAAAAAAAAAAGACAAGACCAGCGGAAAAATATTTGTAAATTTTAAACTATTTATTGTAGAGTATTTTTAAAACAATAAGAACATAAATAAATGCAATATTTGAAGTTATTGTGAATACTATTTCATTTTAATTTATGACAGTTTAACCCATATTTAACTTTTATACAAAAGGAAAATCGGAAAATAAAATAGGGCTAGTTACAAATTTGGCTCACAAAACAGTTAATTAGTCAAAAATTTGTCCTTTTTTTTGTGTCTGATATCCACCAATCCAGACATCATAAAGCCCATAAGTCTTATAGTCCAACGCCCCCTGCATAAATATCATTAGTCATTACGCCCCTCATATTTTCTGTTGGGGTTCACCCCAAACCCTAACACTACCAACGCTGAACCGATATTTAGAAAACACTGTTCCTTCACGATATAAACCATGCCAATAATATCGAAAGCGTTCAAATTCAATTTCTTTTCGTCTGAGAAGATTACATTTCATTTATTTCCAAGGAAAATATGCTGTCTTCCATATTCTATGCGATTAATCATTTGTAGTTTTGTGAGTGGAAGCTGTTTTCTCATTTTTACATGTGATGATTTTTATAGTACATTATACACAAAGCAAGATAGTTCCAATTCCTTTTTAATTTGAGCAGAAGATTGATGTTAGGAAAAGTATCGGTTAATTATGGTCTTTTTATCGATTAAATTGGGACGGTTTTCTACTAGATTCTTTATATATAGGATAATAGTCAGTATCTTTCAAGAAGGCGATTTAAAATAATTTTTGAGCATCTTAATCGTGTTGCAATTTCTATGGAATACAAGCCACATTTTCTGAAACTAAGAATCTTATTTCGTTCTTCTTCACACAACTTTCATATCATATTTCCTAACTGAGAAAATATGATTTCATCAAAAATGCTTTCAGCAATAAACATAAATAACATAAATAAATGTGCATTTTTGTAAAGATAAGCGAAATAAAATAACACAATATAACAACGAGGAACAAATAATATTTTTTATCAAAAGAGTAATACAAATTTTACTTCAAAAAATATTATGAAAATAAAAAAAACTTCGTTTGCGTTAATAAAATTGACGCGCTCAGCTTAAATTTTTTATAAAATCGTTTGCTTTTGTAATTTAATTCAAATAAACTAAAATCGTTCGGGATAGCTATTTGTACCATCTAATAGCTGTTCAGAATAAAAATAAATTCAGAATACCGTCACAAAAACAGAAAAGATTCAGTGAAATATTCTTCTAGCAGTTATTTTGTCTCTAATTAGAGATGTTACATAATAAATGGTTACTTCTGAGAAACGAAATCTTTCTGAAACTTTTGAGGATGTTTTTGTTAGACTAAAAACTTATGCCTACATAATGATCGACTTTAACATGTCGTGAGTTGAATTCTGGAAACATGCAAGGTAATTGATAAGAATTACAAAGAACACTATTTTCTGAAAAACATCTTGCCAACATCATTAAAAAAGAATATACCTCAAAATGTTCGCTAATCAGACCAATTGTGAAAAGAAATTGCACGAGATTTTCTGAAAATACCATGATTCTTTCCATAATCTACCTTATCATCTTCTTTTGATTCAAAAAAAAAAGTAAGGAAAAAAATCTTTCACTTTTCAACAGAACTAATGGAAATTTCCCCCCGTACACACTGTCTCTCCTTTTACAAATGGAATAAGCACCCACTCTACTCTGACATAACCATTCCTCCTGCTTGCATGACGTTTTCATTTAAAAGTTTTCCTTAAAAAGGCAGTTTTCTCCAGGGGATGGAAGGTTAGGGCACCGTCTCTTCAAAATTTAATGACGCACTTCCGCTTTTCAGAAGCTACCACCATCGTTTGAATAATGACTAAAAGCCACCATCAAAAACCAGTTAGGGTGATCGTTTTCTTTGGAAAATCTTCGCCAACGGGCTTCAAATGCAAGTAATAATAAAGAAAAGAAAAAAAGGGGGGAGGGAGAACCCCAGTACTCATCTTTGTAAGGGGGGGGGGGAAGAATCTTCCAAGTATTTTATGATTCGTGTAATTAAGTTACCGTGCGTTGGATCGAAAAATTAACACGCCACCTAATTAGCTCAGCTTTCTGTGTTTCAAATTACTGCGGGGGTATTGAAATTTTTAATGTCCATGTCCAAACGTCAAGGATGGTTGAACTGTTTTGCAAAGCTGCTAATGTTTAATATTTGTCACGAAAGTAGTAATTTTATTTGCAAATTTTTACAGACGAGGGAGAAAATTACAGAGAGGAAATTTCGGTTATGAGAATTTATTGGAAGAAATGTCTTATCTTAGTGTGATAAAAAGAATCAGAATTGATTCCATGAAATGTAACATTTAATTTATTAGATAATATTCATTATTTCACCTTCAAAGTATTAGTCTAAAATTATCTGCTTCGGAACATCATAAATTCGTTCTCTTTAATATCTTATTTACTATCAGTGTATTTCCTCTTATTGCACCCATTCAAAACCAATGGTTTATTAATGGTTATAATTACAATAATTATTCAAAACCAATTCATAAATTAGAAATATTATTGAATATTTCCACATACAGAGTAAGTCACACTCAAGATAATTTTATATATTTATTATGTAACGAAATGTTTGAGGGTGGCATCAGTAAATATGGTTTAAAAATGTGCAAAAAAAAAAAAAAAATCTTTGATGCGCTGTTACAATTTTTCCATCTTAATTTTGTGACCATAACTTTTAAAATTAATAGTAAAAATATTTCCCTAATTTCCTAATAAATGCTTTCTATATTTTAGAATTAAAAAGAATTTAATGATGTCAATATTATTATCGTGCTTTTTTTTCCTGATCTCCATATTTTTATTGAAAAATTTATTTAATCCTAAGCAAAACAATTACACAAAATTATATGTATTTCATATTACGCTCAAATCAGGGATAATATATAATAATAAATACAGTAATTAAATATTTCCATGATACTTTCTTTAAAATGAGTTATAATGCAAAAGTAAATAAATTCATAAAATAAAATATGTATAATATTTTTATTGAACGAGATCATAAAATAATCTTTGAAAATATAACATTTTCTGCTTAGTTTCATTGTATAGTGGGAGGAAAAAATGGATTACGTGTTTAAGAAAAGCATCTCTTCCTATTGATGAATTCGGTGCAAAATTTATACAAGTTCACAATTTTCTAATATAGGTCGCCTTTCTTCAGCCTTTTTTTACAGATGGACAAACTGGCAAGCACCATGTTTATTGAAATAGTCTCTTTTTTTTTAATTGAAAATATATTTCATACTTTGACGGTTTGACATTTGGCACTCTATAGAAGGCTTAGCAGATATGTAAAATCTTTAATCGTTTCATATATTGTTTTGGACTTTCTATAATAAGTTTTCGACATTCTCTAACCAGTATTATACATTGATGATAAAGAATAAAATATAGAAACTAAAAAAGAAATGGAATAAACATAGTTAATAGAACTTAGTAGTTTGTCCTTACATTCAATTAATAATCTGTAATTTGTATCAAAATGTGGACCAAGTTCATCTAAAAGTAAAATCTTTGCTTATCTGTCTATCCATGTGCATTAGAACACAATAACTCAAAATGCAAAGTGTTAAATAAATGAAAATTTGAATTAGGAATGAAAACTGTTTTATCATCAGAATCGTAGATATTTATCAAATTTTGGATCCAATCTTTTTTAGAGTAGACTGTCTATCTGTACGTGAGCAATGCAACTCAAAAATGAAACTAGTAAAATAAATAATATTCGGTATGTATTCAGTATACCAAAATATAAGTCTATTTGCACAACATGGATAAAAAGTAAGATCTAAAATTCGAAAACGTACACATGACTAAATTAAACACCGAAAGAATCAGATTAGGAAAGTACATGAAAAAGTTGAGGTGAAATAACTATTAGTTCTATAAAAAATTGTTTTACCTTGTTTCAATTATCTAGTAATTAAAAAAAGACGTGTTCGATATGTGTTTTTGGCTTCTTTGGGCTTACATATTCGTTTAAGCAATAATTTTCTGTTTCAAATTTCACTTAAATTGTTTATAATTGATTACAGTAGGCTTTAAATTGTTTTTAATTAATTACAGCAGGGATACAGAGATTTCATTGAAAATATAAGCTCAATCATTGATTAAAACCAGTGGCAGCAATTTTCTTCAATTTCAACTTCTCGAATTTTAATTTTAAAAAACCCACTATTATTACTTTTTATATTAGTTTAGAATTCCCTTATTTGTTACTTATATTTATAGCTACCGAATAATTTTTAAAACGAAATAAGTTTCAGATTTGTTGCTCTTTGTCAGCTCATGCCCTATACAAATTATTCCAAAGAAAATTGAGTACAAGTTCTGAGATGAATTCATCTGCCATGAATATTCATTTTTATTCAATACCAACGTTCTAATGAAGCTGCTTTATTCAAACATAGTTTTCGGCAAAACAGAATGTATTAAATAGCACAAATGTAGCAAAGAAAAAAGAAGGAACTGAAAATATGTCTAAATACAAGTCCAGGAATTAAATATGAATCCGATACGCAGTTGCTTCTCTAAACAAACAGCATTTTACGACAATAGGTAGTTTCTAATAACCTCTATCAAATATTATTCTTAATTCGTGATCTCTTGCTTAAAGTTACAGTGGGTTAGGCGCACATAGTATTGAAACGATAGAAAACATTTATGTAAAATCTGATTTTATCTACTAGATTCATTTTCAAAATATTTTTGCGATTTATATTTTTTCAGTTTCTTTAAAAGTTTAAACGAACACTTATTTTCCTGAATTGAAATTAACCCTTATTTAAAAGCATAAAAGAATGAAATATTTATATTTTTTATTTTAAGAATAAATACCTAAAATCTATTAATATGGAAAAGATATATAGCAATAATAATAGTAAAAAAGGAAATATTTACAATTTGTAGGAACAATGATTTTATTTAATTTTTAGCTCATCCGCTAATTATCTTAACGTAGTTTCTAATTTAATTAATAGCATATTAAAAAATTTACCCTGCTTTTGTTTATGCAGCCATTTTGAAATTCTGCATATTGAATACATTAGTTTCTCAGTTCCACTTTTAAATAAACAGTAATTCCGAGACATACATAATTGCAAACGATTTTTTTTATATTCCTACGATTACTTCAGCTTTATTTATTTTTCCCTCTGAGAAATTGTTTTATATTTTTAAAATCTTTCTTTTTCTATTTTCGATCATATTTCTTACAACTTATAATGAATAATAAGTTGTAAGAAATATACTTATACACATTTTATCATAAAAAATCTTTTATTAATCTTAATTAATTTTATTTTAAGAAAATCTTTTGAAAGAACTGCATTATTTTCCAATACTATAACTGAAGATAAACAACTCAGCTCCGAATACCATCATATAGTTCTTTTCAATAATTGACAGATTCAGATGTACGATTAGTTAAATATTTATAATCATTTTTAAAATATTATTTTAGAACGTTTTATTTTACTGTAAAAGAACTTATTCTTTTGTACTTAGAATATGATGAATATTTTCAAAAAGTATAAAATCCAATGCTTAAAAAAAATTAAGAAAACAAGAATTGTTCTTTAAGAATGCAGCACGGGTTTATTTTTTCATCGAAAAAGTGTGCATCAGTAGGTAAGTTACAAATTTTCCACTGATTCAGTTTTCTTTTTCTTTACATAAAAACTAGCTAAATTAAAAAAAAAATTACGTTTCATAATTGCTTTGGTATTTTTTTAACAAAATATTAAAGTATATATATTATTATAAGTATTATTATAATATTGAAGTAAAGTGACGAATTTAAAACTCCTTTATATTTTTAGCATTCCAAATGAGTCATCATTTTACGGAATTGCAATTCATTCATTCACTTTTTATTTTGTTTTTTGTTATCGTTTTGTGCTTTCTGCATTGCAAACAATATTGCTCGTAAAAATAAAAAGAAATAACTTGAACTTTATTACTTAAATATGAAAGTATTCCATTACTTTAATTGCTTTATATGATACTGAATGTTAAATAAAGATGATTTAGTGAAAATGCAATTGTTTTGTTTGCTAATTTGGAATTATTGTTTTATTAGAGAAGGGGAATATTTTCTTAAATTTATATTCGTATGTAAAATAATACTATTGCTTTGCTCTACTTAGAAAATTATTATATTTACTCCGAAAGAATTATTCTTTTGCTCTATTAAAAGAAAATGTTTAAGAATTATACTTAATATTTATGAATAATGCATTAACTCAAAAAAAGAAGAATCGTAAGCAAAATTGAATTTCTTCGGTATTTTATTTAGAACTGATCAAGAAAATATAATTTATTTGCATTCTTTTTAAATGCATTTATTTCTTAAACCGATTTTCTGATAATGCTCTTATTTCTTAATTTACATTGTATATTATGTCAGTGTAAATAAGGTGTGAATTGAAATATTACAGTTGGAATTCTAATTTCATTTTGACAATTATTATATAATGCATAATAGTCTTTCTTTTGATCCACTGCTTATATTAAACATTATTTTTTATTTTATTCATTTTTTATTCCGTTTTATTTCATTAATTTTTTATTCCGTTTTATTTCATCGATTTTTTTATTTCATTAAATTTTTTATTTCATTTTTATTATTCATGTATTCAGCTGAATACATGAATAATAAAATTTTCAATTTCAATACACACATGAAGTTCATTGCATTTCAATCATATTAAATAACATATATATGACATAAATTCTTTATAATTTTGCCAATATAAAATTCAGTAGATGTTTAAGTGATAATTCAAGAATAAAAATATCAGAGCTTTTCTGTCTCCACACTCTTCCATATTCTCCCGCTCAGCTTGACAATGCTGGTTAAAAAATAAATATCAAATACTAAGTACTGTAAAATATCTTCAATGCTCATTTTTTTCTACATAATAATTAATAAAAATTGATCAATCATAAAATTTCACATTTGTATAACTTATTTAGAACATTACTCATGTTCCTTTTTTTTGAAGACTATCCTCGAACAAAAGGAAATTGAGGGTCAGTAAAGCAGTTTCTATCAACTTGTTTTTCATATAGAAAAATTGAAACTGAAACTAATAAATAGCAAATGGATTTAAAAGGCAAATGGAATGGAAGTGAAAGCAAGGGGTCACTTGCTTACTCTCCATGTTTCTTCATGTCGATTCGGACCGTTTTGCAGCTTTAGTGATTCTAAATTCAAATGCAGAAAGGGTTGCCTTTAGTCTTCAAATCCATCAATCAGCTGTATGCGTACTGGACACTCAGTTCAATTAGTTTAGCACACGATGATCTCTCAAGGAATACACAACGAATACCCTTGATCTCCGTTTTTCTTGCTTATTTATTCATTTTCTGTCTGATTTTTACATTTTTATTACTTTTATTTACATTTCCATTGATTATCAAACTCTCAAACTAAAAAAAGTAAGCAAAGAGCAATGAACACTCAAAGAGAAGAGTAAAGAAATTTGTTAAAATATGAAAATGTAACTTTAAAAAATAATTTGAGGGATGCTGCAATTCTGCAGTCCTAATGGACGAACCACGACTGCATATACCTAAGTAAGAATTCATTCGACTGTACCCAGAATTCTAAAAACTGCAGAAATCTATTACAGGTGTAAAACTAAATTCCAAATCTTGCATTACTTTGTTTATTTTTTTCTGATAATGTTAATCTGAAATTCAAAAGACACTATCGTATTTATTCACCATGTAATTCGAAGATCGTGTTGGTAGAGTTTTTTTTGTATTCTGTAAAGCACCAATTTTAGCAAAAACTTACACTGGCTTCTTCTTTTATTCTTTTGTTGCCTTTTTCTATTCAAGTAATTTTTTACTTGAGCAGTTTTACAATTTCTTAGTTCAAAAACTAAGTTTTTTATTCTCGGTGGATTTTTTTTATATAAATATGTTGATAATCGACCTCGCCACATAAAAAATTAATTTTACTTTCAATACGTTTTTTATCTCCTGTTTACACTAATTTAAAAAGGAAATCTGATTGCCAGTATAAGCTTTTTGTGTGTGTGTGTGTGTGTGTGTGTGTGTGCTAATTTTTTTGTCGCCGACCATTTTTTCCTAACTAGGAATTTAATTTGTTTTATCTAAAAAAAATTTCTAAATTTAATTATCTTTAACTATCTTTTCAAGTCTTTTCCCATTTTCCTGACTAATAAATAGAATCAAAATACGTATTTTGTTTTTCATTTAAAAATTTCAAAAGCCTTTTGTCATCAAAAACCAGTCTTTAAATTCTAGTAGTCTTTGATGTCTTAATTTATTAAAAGGAAGCATGTATGTATAGTTAATATTCAACATTCGTAGACTTAGTTTAATTTTTATTGCTGCAAAAAAAATGCTAATATAAATTTAACAACAGATAATATTAATTTTGGCATATAAGTATAGAATTAATAATAAAATTTATGGTGGCTTTAAATCATAAATTTAATAATTACGTATGAACTTTACTGCAAAATTTATCACCAAAATATTTCTACTTAATTAAATATTTGGAAGGCTTTCTCAAATTTATTGTTAATGTATAATTTGAAGTATTTTTAAAAAAAGCGATTACTTTTTCTCATATTCGTTAGTAATATCTTCTAAAGAATAACTTTTAATCATAAATTAATGTTTTTTTGTGGTAATTATGGCATAATGTTTTTGAAGTTACACTTAACATCAAATATAAAACAATGAATTTTGGAAGCATAACTAATTTATGTTTCATAACTAATTTTGATTCTTTGCTTATTTTTCAGAATGTCAAATTAAATTAACTAATTACCAGAATTTTTTACTAATTTTTCAAAAGTAAAATAGGAAATAGTTTTATAATGAATCCTTTTGAATTATAAAATGCAAATTAATTGTTTTAGACTGCTTAGGTATCAGAAATTCCTTTACCTTATAATCTCTGATAATTATCAGTTATTTGATAATGATAGACCAGAACCTTTTTCGATCTGAAGAAATTTATTTAGAAATTACATTAGATCTACAGATTCAATATCTGGTTAAAAGCATTATTGCCAAGTTCTTCATTTGTATATTATTTCTTGTTAGTAAATCGCTTCAAATTGAAGATGAATAAGAATTAGATGAAACAAAATTAATTTTTACGTATATAATTTTTAATGAAGTATTTTTATTATAGTATATCCCAAAAGGTTTTCTGAAATATCTTAGCTATACAAAATGTACGATCTTGTATAATACTTTGTCAAGTAGAGATGTTCAAATAATGCTTCGGCTACCAACCAACTCATTCTCGGATTCATGATTTAAGACCTCGTTTTTTGATAACATTGAAAATCAATTGTATTTGCGGAAAGCGTATGGATATTGATCGCTGATGCTTTGTTGTTGTTAAGTTCTGCAGAAATGTTTCAGTTATTTTTCATCGGGACCTTTTGTCTCGGAGATGTGATTCACCTCGTAACTTTCACACGTGTCTGAGTTATCTTTAATTATAATGTTGCTTTAGTGTAGGATTAATAACTTTGGAAATTTTCATATGCAGTTTGTAGTACATTAAATCTATCGAGGGCCAAACATCCATCCGTTGGAAAGATTCATTCATTTAAAAATAAGTGTGAAATTACATAAATTCTATATTATCTAACCACAATTCAGAATTGGAAAATTTATTCTCAACAGCAATCATGTCGCATTACAATATGTCCGTATCTAACAATTCAAATTAGTTTGCAAGTACAATTTTGTGACCTGAGCTATTAACCTTCACGAAAACAATCTAGTTATAAAATTTTAATCTACTTACTTTCCAAATAAATTAGGCTTTCAGTTTAGATTTAAAATCTGTTTGTGCATTTCCTCAGTGAAGCCACAAACAATTGTTAGCAATTTTCTCCTATTCCATCACATTTATGGTCACGATGTGTACTAAATCGTTGGGTCTCCAAACCATTAAGGCTGACCCGAGGCTCCGTGTTAGTCATCCCCAATCGTTTTCAAATCTCACGAGACGAACAGCCAAAAAAAAAAAAAAAAAAAAAAAAAAATCCTGTAGGAAGTTCTTCCGATTCCCTTTGAGCGGGCCTCTTGTTCTAATACAGAAAACGGGAAGGATCTACCGCAGATTAGCCTGCCAGACACACACAAGAATAATTGTTTCCCTCTCATCTGCAGAACGAGTCGGCCGCGGTAAACAGTGAGAAAAGTGAGCACTCAATGTGCCACGGGCTGCTGGCTAAGTGGGTCGCTTGCCACTTTAATCGACGATTTGATTTCCTTGGGTGGAGCCGTGGATCAAACAGATAATGGACTAATCCTCGTTACCTGCCTCCCCTTTTTCGGAAGGGTGACAATCAGTGGGTCATTTGGGAAAAAGTGAATCGTTTCCGACAGCCTCTGTCGAAGTTAATTGTTTACAAAAAATTGCACAATGAAAAAAATATCTTTCCGCAACAAAAGAAATTCGAAGGCGTTCATGATTTTGAAAGTTTGATAAAAGTGTTGTGGTCCTGCGATTTTGTAGAACAAATTTTTAAAATAGTCAGCCTGTTATTATATGGAGTTCAATGTCCATTACCAGTTTCGATATTGCCTAACTTTCAGTGATTTTGCTGAACCCTACTCAATTTCTAATAAATTAAAGAATTTCAATCAATGCAAAATATTTTTTTATGTAATTTATTTGTATTAACACCTCCTTCCTCCTTATTAGCAGAATATGAACTTTCTTATTGTAATTTTAATAGTCTAAAAATTTTTTAAAAATTAAATTCTCTTTTTTTAAAAAAATTTCTTATTCCGAAATATAGAATACTTCATGCCTTGAGGGTGAATTATCACAGCATGTTGGATGTTCCTTTTAATGGAATTTATTCATATTTTCGGATATATTTAAAATTTATCGACCAATTTAAATTTGAAATTCATTGTGAATCTTTAATTTGCTACTTATAGTATTACGCCACAGTTCTATTTACAAAAAAGGACGGTTAAATGGTAAGAATACGCGCATTGTTATTGATTATTACTGTTATCGATTGTAAAACTCTTACAAATCGAAAAATATATCTGGCTTATTTTCCCTTTTTTCAAATAATAAACACAAAAAAAAGTTATTAAAATATTTGTTTCTTTTCCTATCAGAACGTTAAGAATATTGCATACGTTATTAAAATACTTTAATAACTTTGAAACAATTTTATCAAGCATTTATTATTTTTACTAACGTACGTTTTCAGAAACTTTGTATGAAATTTGTTTTTAAGCCAACAGCTACTAAATACACTTTTGCATAATGAATTATGCTTTGAAATATTTCTTTACTGCTTGGTTAAAAAACTAAAAATTATGTTATTTGTTTCCGTATATGCTGTATTCTTTAATTACTGGTTATATTCTTATAATGGTCACTGTATTAGAATTGCATACGGATATAGTAACAAGGAATGATTTGAACAAAATACTTAAATTTTTTTCCTGTATAACTTTTCCCTTTTCACTAGTACTGTCCTAGTAGCCAATAGTACCATCTATTTTAAAAGAGCTTAAAATCAGACAAAGTGCAGAAATGATAAGTAAAAGAACGAGAGGAAAAAGGAATAAGATTCGAGACTCTATTCTAAAACATTATAATATGATAATGTTTGAAGTTTGATTCGTTTATCTGCACTTTATTTTAAATATTTTAACTTGATAAAACAGCACTGAGAGCACTGACACACACATAAAAAAAAGAATGTATTTAACATCGTCACAACTTATTCGAGCATAAATCTGGAAATTAAACCAATAAAAAGTACTATAAAAAATACTTAAAATCTTTATTAAATTTAGAGGAGAATTTATTCAGTAATAAAATCAATATTGTTTTTTGAATTTTAATTTAATGTAAAAAAAATGCAATAATATACTCCAAAGTTATTAAGGAAAAACGTTAACATTTTACTATCGAAATCAAATTGCGAATTTTAAAAAATCCATTTTTTTCATTAGCACATATAATACCCAAGTAGTGGATGTACAATGTTTTGGACGGTTTTTTCCTACATGCATATCGTGAACTTCAAATATTATGCCATCCTATAAGTATTATCATGTAAAAAAATCAAAATAAGCGATTATTATTATTGACAATAAAATAAAGCATAATTATTAATCTTTTATTAGAAAAATATCAACCTTAAAAGAAATTAAATATTTTGGGCTTTTAACATTCTTTCTATAAAAACTTCGTGGTTTTTAAGCCTAATTTTATATTAAAAGTTTTAGATCAAGAATTTTCGATTCCAGTTCATAATTGGTCAGAAACAACATTTTCTGTAAGCATCGAATCGTAAAAAGAGAGCGTTTCATTAGAAATATTTGAAAGATGGAAGAAGGAGAGAGAAAAAAAAAAATGTTGATATAATATTTTAAAAAGAATAATGAAACTCTCTGGAAACAAGCAACTGAAATAGACAAGGGAAATTACAATAGTTTAATTTTTATGCTGTTAAAACTAAGGATTTATTGCATGTTTATAACGTAAGCAGTAATTTGATATTTGTTAATTAAAACCCGAAATTTTTTCTTAAAAGATGTGTGCAGCACAATTAATAATACAGCATCACTCCTCTTTTACTTTTTTCAAGGGACCAAAAGAGTAATGGTGCAAAATAGAAGAAGCCTTAAATAGCAGGAAACCTCTTACATTATTTATCATTTAAACTTAATTAGCGGTGCAAAAAAAAAAGCTGTAAGCAATAGAAAAATATTAAAGCGAAACATAGAAACACGAGAGTATTGTATTTGAAAAAGTTACTATTTCATATGAAATGGAACGTTTAACTCTAATTACTGATAGCTTGAGATCTGTTTTATAACATCTTTCATTCGTCTTAAAAGGTCTAATATAATATATTTTAGTTCTAACTCTATGGAAAAAGTAATAGTGAATATAATTTCTTCAGAAATATATACAGTGGAATAAAAGTGTCCAACAACCAGTAAGACATTTTGCTGCCATTTTTTTTTCTCGTAAAGACAATAAAAGGAAAAAGCGGCAAATGCTTTCGTCTTAATAAATCGATGCTTGAATAAACTGAAGCAAATTTGGGATCCTTAAACAGGACCAACGAATAAAAATATGAAAACTTCTCAAATATTAGAGCAATTTTTCTAATGAATGCAATGAAAGCAATTTTTTCTCTACTAACGTACAAACATTATCTCATAATTCTTTTTTTTTTTCAAATTTTAATGTAATTGTTTATTAGAATCCATTTCACTTATCTTTCTTTCATAAGGAAATGTCTGCATATAGTCAATAATAATTTAACCATCTTACTTTTTTTATAAACTTGTTAATAAACATTAATATCCTAAAATACAACATTAAATATTTAGTTAACATAAAAATAATATTTTCTCTACATGTAAAAATAGTAGACTAAACTACTCAGATCATTATGTTGAACTTATTTTAAATCACTTATGTATGTGCTCGATATCGCAATTTTCGGAATTTAAACAACTTTAATATAATGACATAGCTTATAAAAATATTTATAAAGTTTTTTGGTTGGTTTTATAGTGTTGTTCGCTTTATTTCTTCTTGTTAACAATCATTATAAGCTAAGCTAACACTATGCTCAAAAGAATGATAATAATGCCAAGTTTGATTAGTTAGAAAGATAAATAAATGTTATGCGGAACTGAAAGTGAAAGAATTCATCAATTATGAGCGTTGCAAAACTTATCAAAGCTTATCAGAAAAAGTTTTCTAGATTGAAACTGATTAACTAATTGTGAAACTTACTATTGCAAATCAATTTGAAGGAAGTTCCTTCTGCGTTAACTATTACACTAACAGCAGTTGATAAATTTGATATCGCATGCTACATCTAGTTCCTTTTTTTGTTTCAAGAAATTGTTCAAAACAAAAATCTGAAATTTATTTTATCTCATGAAAGATTAAGTTAATGATAACTGAAAGCACGTTGCTAAACTTATCTGAGACACATCTAATCCCAAAATAAGTATATTTTACTTTTTTTCAGATAGGCATTAAATCTCATTAGGAATCTGATATGAAATTTCTGCATAAAAGTATTTTACTTACAAGTTTATTATTTAAAATTACTGACGCTTTTGAAAATATATTTTAACAACCTGATTTGGTCTTCTTTAATTATTTAAATGTAAAGTATGATAAAATCTAAATTTTTAAAAAATTTAATATGAAAAAAAAGGGGAAAAATTTTTAATTGAATTTTTTTTAAATTTCATTTTTTTTCAGAAAGTTAATTATTCGAAATAAAATAATATATTATATAATTTTGAAACTGTAGTCTTCTCGAAAAACTGTCATAGTCTTCTAACATTTTAGGCTTGATTTGTTTGCCTTACCATCGTCTGGTGTAATTGCATCAGCCGTTGCATTTTGTATTATATCCTGCTACATTACATTCTGTACTACTTCTCGATTTTTAAAATGTATTTTGTATTACATTCTTTATTAAATCTCAATTTTTAGATTCCGCCGTTTACAGAAAAAATATCTATTCCTGCCTGCCATTTTTGAAAATCAAAATTGTAGCTATAATATCACTGGATTGATTATGTGAATTATAAATAACCCCAACTTAACATTTGTTCCCACGTCTCATACGAGTATAAAAATAAATTTAAAAAAATGCATTTCTTGACACTCAATACTGCTTACAAAGATTCAAAAGAATTATAGGCTTGACGAAGAATGGAGTAGTGAGTTCTTCGTCGTGAGTTCTCGTTTGTACCTAGGTAACGAGCCATTTGTACAATTTTGTAATACCGGTATTCACAAGTTTAAATACCGGTATTTCGGTATTTACAGAAGAAAGGCATACCGAAATAGAAAATGTCTTACGGTATTTACATAATTATAATGATTTTAAAAATGAAAATGAAAAAGAAGAAAAGAAAATAACCAATTCAAATCTGATTAAGTTTAGAGTAAATTTTCTTTAAATTTTTTACCCACAACCCTATACACATTCAGAAGAATTCGGTTCAATTATCGAAGATTATGATGTCACTACTGTCGATAGTGAAAAGGAATTGTCTCTTGAACAAAAATTAGAATGAGCGATAAATAAAAAAATTTCAACGAACCAAACTACAATACAGAAATCAGCTATATCCAAAACCATCCGACGAGAAATCGATTTATTTGAAGATGAGGGATTTAGAGGTAAATACTTGGAAAAAGTATATTGCGCATTGCTAACAGTACCACCAACTAGCGTAGATGCCGAAAGAGCGTTATCGACAGCTGGTCATTTTTACGCAAAATTATTTTTCAGGCTTAATGACAGTACAATTGATGCATTATGTTTTTTAAGATCACATTTCAAAATGTTGCAATAGTTCCCCAGACTGAATAGTGATATTTACACTTTTTTTGTGATTTAAATAAATAAGATGTTTCTTTACTTTTTTGTGATTATATACTGTTGTAATTTATAAGTTACAAATTATTTTTTGTGATATTTACACTTTCTAACAAAACTGGCAAATAAAACAAAGAAACACCTGCGTTTTCTACCTTTTTCTAAAATTTCTAATACCGGTATTAAAACCGGTATTCCGGTATTAAGATTTAAAAAATACCGAATACCGGTATTGAATTTTTGGTTCGGTATTGCAATCCCTAGATACTAATATTATGTCTGTACGTCCATTTGATAGACGATCAGTTAGTCTGTCTTATATAAGCTTTGTATCATATCAATTTTTCTTCTTTTTTTTAAATTTCCATTTTTTATTATGCAATTTCCATGTAATAGTATGCCAGTCTAAAAGTATTTAAAGTTAGAAATGTTTAATTCTGAAATTTTATTTAGCTTCTAGAAGTAAAATTTTCTGATCTTATGTTTAAGCCTATTTTTCGTAAAGTTACTTTTCATTTCATTTTTATAATATTCTAAATTAAAATAAATCTTGCATGGAGAAAGCAATGAAATAGGATACGTAAAAATGAATCAATATTTGGGAAACAGGAAAATGCTGGTTAAGTATTTTATATCTACAGGAGATTACTGATAATCTCACTTACCTTTCTTTAATTGCTTTAGATATGTGTTCCTTAATCATCTAGCACTTTCACAAACAATGAGAATGCTTGAGAGTGATTTCATATCTTTTATGCAAAACGTAATTGATAAAAAAAAAGTATCTTTTTTGATATAGAAATCGAATATTTATCACACTTCATTCTTCATTCAGCTCTCAGTTCTAAAAAATTTATCTGGGAGTGGGGAGAGAATTTAAAAACAGTTCTCAAATAAGAAGAAGTCGGCCTTTTACAGTTTGGCATAAAGATTTCCATACCACTTTAAATTGCACTTCCATTTTGAAGACATTTGTTTAATGTCGTGCATTTATTTAGTTTCATATTATTTACTAATATTCAATTACTTTTAAATATAGCATTTTGTATTTGTAGCCATAGAAGAAATTTCTTATCATTTTGGCTACAAAAAAAGTAGCTGCATCTATTCATTCAGATTATTCCGCAACATTTCACAATATCCAATCAAATTTAATATTAATTTCATGTTCTCATAAATTTGAACATCCATTTATATGTAAATATTTTATATATAACTGGAAGATTTTGTTTCTTTCCATTTTTTTAATGTTAACTTTTAAAGTTTGAAGATCTGAACAAGCTTTCATGCAATCTATCCAAAATCTTTACAAATGTCTCACAATTTTAGAGAAAAATTTTTAGTAAAAAAAAAAAAATAGTTGCAATAAATTTGACACTATAGAAAGGAAGAGAGAAATTTAATAAAAACGTCAAGAAATATTTGCAGCAAAATTTTCTTTGATTCTGTTTAGAAATAAATGATGTTATCTTTAATCCAGAAACGCAGAAGTAATTGATGCATTTGCCATATAGTACAAAGTATTAAATTTTGATCGAGCATCAAAATTATTAGTGCATTAGTTGAGTGAATCTTATTCAAGAGCTATAATATTTATATATAAAATAAGAAATGTTTATTTTTATGTCTTTTTTACAAATCTACAATATTCGTCTAGTTTTGATGAAATTTGACTCATCTACTCTTCAAGACAAGTAAAATGCCGCTGTCTACTTTTCAAGGCGAAAAATCTAATGAAAATGTTTTAATTAAAAATAAAACAAGTTTCTAGTATTTTTCATGTTTTCTAGAAAAATTACTTCATAAAAATATTTCTTTCATTTTCTTTAAACTCAATAACAACAACAACAAAAAAAAAAGTAGAAAAAAAAAAAGAGAGAATGAGAAAGAGAGAGAGAAACTCTTTTGCTCATACCACTTTTATTTTCCTACAATTTTTCTCTAATTTTAATAAATTTTAAAAATTTTATTTGACACAAAACTTGCAACAGTGTTTTTGTTTTTATGGAGAAATTTAATTTCCTTCTTCCAGCAAAACATTTAATCACGTGCTTTTGTTTACATTAAAATCAAGACAAAAAAATTTCTTTCATTGGACATTAACTTCAAACTAAGATTTTCATTTCGCTTTAATTTCCTAGTATACAAACTTTCTAATCTGCACATTCTACAATTTATCATAGACTGATTCTATCAGTTCAGATTTTTCAGATTTATCAAATCACAAGGTAAAATTTCAAATAGACAAATTTTTTACTAATAGTTTAACAATTAGGAAATATATATATATATATATATATATATATATATATATATATATATATATATATATATATATATATATATATATATATATATATATATATATATTCCAGGTAGCCCAGCAGGTCACCAAAGGTAACTAATATCTGAAAAAAAAATTTCTAGTCCCGATTATGATTTATAGTTGAAATGTGGACTATTATTAAGAACTATTTTTATAATAATTTGAAAAGCAATGTCATAAAAAGATTATATTTACTGCATTAAACGGCAATGTTGTACGAGGAATAATCAGAAAAAAATTTGATGATTCCACTAAATTTGTGAACCATAAAATTTTTCTATTCGTGATCTGTTTTTATAACTTGAAAAAATAGCATAAGCCCCTTTTCTATCGGAAACATTTTAACTCCATTCTAAAATTGGAATAGCAAATCGTTTATTATAAATAAATAAAGAACAATACAATTAAAAATTGATAGTTTGCATATAATTACGAAGTTTTTCTTAAATGTATTTTTTTACGATAGATGTTTTCACAGTTGAAAAAAAGACTACGTGATCCTATCTTAAGTCTTTACTAAGACGCATAGCAATAGATTTTTATTTTAAATGTAATACTAAAAATTCTTTTCTTTTTCTTTCTTGAGGGGAGCTCGGAAGGAAAGGAGCATTCTAAAATATAATAAATTCTTGTTTCGTACTTCCGATTTAATAAAAATTTATTGAAATCATTAATTGACTAAAATAATTATAAATTAATAATGAATAAAATAAAATAAATCTGTTTGAACTTTGCATTAAAATAAGCAAATGATTTTCATAAATTTCATTTCTGTAAGCAAATGATTTTATGAAAAATCATTTGCTTTTACGCACTGCGAAATTAATTTCTCCATTGTTCATCAAATGAGAGCTTTTCAAAACTTCGATTAATTTAAATATTGTGTGCTTTATTCATCCACTCGCTCCTCCGCTTTTATAACTGCGGCCTGAACGAACAAAAACAAAAGACCTGTCCAATCCAGATTCATCTCACCCTTTCGCCCCTTCGAACACGAGAACTTTTCCTCCTCCCGAAAATTCCTCCACAGGGCGCTCGAAGGGGTTAAAACAATTTCGCCAAATCGAAAACCCCTCCAAAACGGAGCCGAGCAAAAGCAGAAGAGAGGGGGGAGGGGGAATATGGCAACCCTGTTCCGATCGGGCAGCCAGCGCCGTAATGTTCAGTGCGTCACAATCTGCCAAAGGCGCAAGTGTCGCGATTTCGCTTTCCGTAAAGAAATAACGATACCTTTTTTTGGGATTTAATATTCAAGTCCGGAACCACTGATCTTCGGCCAAAGGTAAGACCGTATATTTATTTGCACGTTTATTCGAATGTCGTTGCTCTACGTTTCTCAATTGCGGGCGTTATTTCAAGACTTGGATGGTCCCGAAGTAGATGGTAGCGGTAGAATCTGCCGTGCCTATGCGGCATTACCTCTACTCTGTGTTCGAAGCGCTGGTCGTGTGCGAAAAGCCGGTATTTCAAAGTTAGTTGCCTTAGATTTTCGTTAAGTAAATACCATATTTTGCGATTTGTATAAAGTGAAATATAAGTATGTAACTTTTTATACAACTATTGATTTTATACCTATAGAAAACTAGGTGTTGAAAAATGTGCGTAGTAATATTTGTTATTTGAACGTTGAAGATTTTCCTTTTCGTAACTTTACAAAATATCATCTGAAACTTGTATCAAACGATTTTCTTTTTCAGCAGAACGAATGAAAGCAAAATTCTTTACTGCCATATGGTTGTTTTCTTTTTGAAAAGCATGCGACGCAATTCGTAGCGGCATGAATATGTATGGCAATCGTTATCATAGCTCTAAAGTAATTCAATATTGTCATTTTTAAAATAAAAACGAAATTTTTAGCTTCTTTAAATATAATCACTAAAAATATTTGTATTAAAATATTATTTTACCTTTACTACGCCGTATTCTAAACTGTTTTTTCTTGTCAATATTGAGGTTTTCGTTAGAGGAAAATTATAAACATATTCGCGTTATTACCTCGGGAGTCATTTTTATCAAATAATTGGTATTAATGTTTTTTCTGTCCATCCTATAATCTTAAAATTTAACACTTTTTTTTTTATTTCATTACAGTTATTATTAATTTGATTGTTCGCTACAATGTTTAAAGATTTTCTGTTCTTATCTTGAAACAGTCTAATAGAGAGCTAAGACTTTTTACTAAAAGGGAATATTTGATATTTCTATACTTTTTTGTATTTTTTAAATAGAAATAGCATTTGAGCTTTAAAATATCAGTTATTTTGCTATTATCTTATTGCGTAGTAGATATGTTTGAAGAATTAAACAACTTTTACTGCTATGTAGATTATGAAAAATAACACATCTCTGGAATTGTATGGATTTGTAATTTTTATTGTGCAAAAAGGAAAATTTTTGTAGTTATTTTTTTTTCCTTTTTACGGCTTTATTTTTATTTTTTTTTCTTTTATTCAATTTTTAAAGTGTGCTATTTTCTTCATAAAATATTGAAATATTATTTTATTCTCATCATTTTAAATAATGCAACAGACAGTTTTTTTTTTTAATGTTTCCGAACAACTTGTCAACCGTCAAAAAATCTTTCCATTGTTTTAAAGCGGCATTATTTTATAGACCATCTGCTATATGTAGTACATTATTAGAAATTACATTTATGCTAAAACAGTTACATGTATATTTTAACCTTTTACACTCGGAAAAGTAATTCGATGCATAATTATTCGCCTAATATAGGGACTTATTTATTACTCCGAAAAATAAATACATATAATTGTTTTAAGCCGAAAACTCAATCTACATTTTCTTATCACTCTGTAGGTATTTTTAACGATCAAAATTAAAAAAAATAAATCAATAAAATGTCAAAATGATGCACCATCGTGAATGGTGACCGAGAGTAGCCATCCTTGTGCAAAGGATTAACAGTTATATTCATTGCGCCATATTTTTTAAAGAAACTTTTGAAGAAGAACTAATAAGTTCTCTGATAATTTGAAAAATTTTTGCCGGTTAACGAGAAACTTATTTTGGAAAGAAGAAAATCAAATATTTGGAATTCAGAGATATACCGTTTTCTAAATCGGAAGTAATGAAAGTATTTTCATAAGAATCATAAATGGCATGAAAATAATCTTGTAAAACACCACGCCCGAACGGATTTTTGTTTCTTTTGCTTTCATATGCCTGCAAATAACTCCAACACATTTATTGCTACGTATATTAAAAATCATTAAATTACATATCGTTTGGGGCGCAGAAATTCGCAAAATGAACATCAAAAAGTTAAATGAAATAATCATTAAAAAGTGTTTTTCAGATATATATTAAAAAAGATATTTAACAAATATAATTCATTTTTTATTTCACACGATGTATCTTCTTGCTACAAGACGTTGAATTTCAAAAAAGAATTTTTCATATTTTAGATATTTTTCTCGAAAAACATATTTTATTTTTTATATCAAAACTAGTTTATATCTGATCTTTATTGCGAAAGCAATCTTTTATTCTGAGTTTAAAAAGAGAAGGATCTTATCGACAATAATTCTTTTTATGAAATTCTTAGAAAATTTTTATTTCTAAGAGCAGCTCTTGTTTGAATTTCGTTGATGCAAGTAGAAAATTTACGTTTTCTCGTTTAATGAAATATGTAGATATATATTTTGTTTCTAAAAAATTCCAAATCAGTGTCTCTAATATAAGAAATGGGAAAAAAAAATTACAAAAGTGAAATTTATTATTTTAATAAATAATTTTTGCTTTTGAAAAGTTTTAAAAACATTTAAATTGAATACTTAATTGTGATTGAACTAGTTATTTGAACGTTTTTTATTGACTTCAAAGGTCTTTGTAAAGAATTGTTATTTTAGAAAAACTTCAATGTTTAAGAATATTTTTTTAATGGAAAATGTAATTCTAAAATCATGAAAAAAATTAGCTTTAATCTTATATCTCTAACTAATTTGTGATTAGCGATTTCATAAAAACTGTTAATTGATGTAAAGTGTTTTTACTTTTTCTTATACGAAAAGAAAACAGTGTAATCGTTAAAAAAAATTAGAGATTTGAACAAATCTCCAAATTTGTAAACATACCTGTCCAAAAAAAATCATTCATAAATCTTTTTCATTATATGAATGCGATGATTAAAAAACGTTACTAGTTAGAACGATGTAATTTGGTTTGTATCTTAAACCAAAAATCTAGACTTTTTCAAAATTTTGGACAAATGGCTACGAGAAGTCTTTACTGCCCGCTTGTATGTGAACATGATAAAAAAAAAATTAATTTAAAAGCACAAAGATTTGGATAGATGAGACTTGGCAAACGATTTTATCACCAGAATGTAAATCAGTATCAAATTTTGAGCAGAATTCGTTTAAACGTTAACCGCTGTCGGTCTATATATCCTTATGTATGTGAACGGAATAACTGATAAACATATTATGACTTAGATAAACTGAATTTGCTAAGTAATTTCTGCATCTTAATTGTAGATCTCTTTAAAATTCTAGACCCATTCGATTGAAAAGAAATTATCCAATTTGCACATTCGGTTTTCTTCATGATACTACGAAGAATAAAACCTGCCTTGTTTTCTTTTTTTAAGTATACTAAAATGTCAAGAGAATTTTCCTTGGTTTAAAAACGATGAGTAGAAGCATCAGTTTAAGGCACCTTTTATAAGGCATCTATGAAGAAATCATTATTTAACCTACGTCTTAAGATTTTTCCCAGCGTCAAAAATCACTAAGCTCCACTTGTGTTGCTATTTATTCATGACTTAAAATAATTCGTGTTTATGTTGAATTTTGCAAGATCTCAAGAGTTTCCAATGTGGCAATGAAGTTTTCGAACCTTCCTTAGGAAGCATCGAAGACAATTGGCAAGAGGAGAGTTTCTTTGACGAATTATCAAAGGCATTCAACTAAGTTTACAAAGCAAATCCGTTTTCTATATATTATAATTTAATTCTTTAAGTTATACATTGTGAATACATGAATGCGATTCTGTATATTTATAAGAAAATACTAATGAATCGATCGAAGATGCTATGCCCGATCGATTTTGTTGACAGGAAAACTAATCTATGGAGAAGTTTTACTGCCCTTTAAAATATATATTATATAATATACTTTTTTTAGTATAAAGATTTCGAGTCGGTCATCTAGCCATCGGAACAGATCCAAATAGTCTTATTTGTACTTAATCAAAAAGGAAAAGAAAGAAAGAAATAAGAATGATATTTAATAAATATGCTTGAGTGCATTTTGACATCTAATATCCATGCAGTGTAATTTCAAAAAATGACAATGGTATATTAAAAAATGTAATTTGAAATACTATTCTATATATTTCGCAACAATTTGCCGCTTTTTGGTTCCATTGAAAATTCTCTTAATTTATTTCGAAAAGTGTCAGACTTCTGAATTAAACGAAAGTCGATAAATAATCTAATATCGGTTTGCAGTGTTTCTTTTAAACTATATCATCTTTATTTATTTTGGTTTCGTTTACGTTTGGACTGTATGTCAAAATTAAATCTCTTTAATGGCTTTGTTTTATCGAAATCCAAAAGCCTCTGGAATGACTCCATTTTTTTTTTAAAGAACTCTGTCATTAAATTTTTTTTATGTTTAAGCATGTTAAAATTTTTTATTTTATAGCTATGTTAACATTTTGGTGGCATATTCATGTTAAGAATGAATATCTTCTAATTACTGTATAATTTAACTTGATTAACATATTTTTAAATCTTAGATCACTGGTATAGCACTCATTGCTTTAATTTAATTAGACAGTATTTAGATAATCTAACATCGCTATCACTAAATATAAAGTACTCCAATTTCCTTGATATTTTGCCATTTAAAGTTTCGATTTCGAGAAGTGTCATTTATGTAAAATGAGTATTTGTTTATTCATTATCCAAATGAACAACACTGACCTTTTATGAGAAATGACATTCATTTGATATGGAAACATATAAAAAGATTAAATATTGCATTCCAGTAAATCTTAACAAGGCATCTGTAAACTGAGTGCTTGTGGTTGAAAGTTTGCGGTTTGTGTTAACAGCTTTCTTTTGTATGGTCTTCAACTGTTATGGCTACCGCAGATCATTAGACACTGTTTTATTTTGTATTATCTGAAATTTGTTTTATGGTTTAGATATCCTTTCTATACGATTTAAATGTCTTTTAGAATAATTCTTTTGAATTAATTCATTAATTTCTTTCATTTGCAACTCCTTTCTGGGTGGCATTCATCATCTCGATGCAGTTGGAAAACATTTACCACCCAGATGAAGTTGTAAAACATGTAAGAGAATGGAATCTTAACTAATGTTAATTAAAAAAGAAGTGTAATAAAAATAATTATATGAAACATTTTGATTAAATATTTTCAGTTGAAGTCTCTTTCTGCAGTACTTTTGCTTACAAATGTGTAAGAATTTGCCAGTAACAGACCATGTGAGAAATTTTTGCAACTTAGCTGTTTTTCTAGGCAACCTTGCATATGGTCCGACTCCCAGCTTAAGAAGACGTGTAAATTTTCATTTCTGCAGGGAACAAAAATTAAAAGCTGCGTCGGTTATTTTCTATTTGTTTTCAGTGTTTATGTTATCCTTTAAAATGCACGTTGCTGTTAATTTTTATCGCCTTCTCAGAGTATACTTTATTTTTGAAATAGCAATTCTAAACTATACTGATACTTTTTGCAGTATTTTGAAAATATTGTCATTCTTTCAAATCTAAGTTTGTATCTTGGTTAAAATTAAATTTTAAGTAAACTAATTTTGAAAGAAGTAAACGCAATTAATTCTCTTCATATTTTTACACACACACACACACACACACACACACACACACACACACACACACACACACACACACACACACACACACACACACACACACACACACACACACACACACACACACACACACACACACACAATACCAATAATTATCTATATTTATCTTGCATTGTAAATGCAAATAACTAATGCAAAGAACAAGAATAGTAACTTGTAAATTATATAAGAAATGTATTATTGAACTACCTTGTGTGTTAAGTAATTCTTACTCGGAAAAGCTTTATTCTTATTCACTAGCCAGGAGCGAGAATAACTTGTTTCCGGATTGAAACTTTTTGTTTTGTTTTTGCTAGAAAAATATAATAATCAGATAATTATTAATGCTTAAAACCGATTGCTTGATAAACTTTTTATATTTAGAACCAAACTTTTTAACTGATTCAGTTCTGTCAATGCCATTGATGTCTGTAACTGATATGCCTAATTCGCTTCTCTGCCAGTTTGAAAACCCCTTTCCTTTGTTGAATAGTCAGTTAAAGGGTTGTTTTTTCTGCATCTTCTCATCCATAACATTCAAATCTTTTATTTTTCTTGATCCATCTCTGCTGTTTCAGCTAATGAGCGTTTTTCCCAGAATTCCCCCGCTATTGACTTCACTAGTCTTCTCTGTAAAAAGTGAGACAAACTCTTCACAGTCTAGTGGTTAATGTTTATAGTGTATAGTTGTGAAATGCTAAATTTAATTGAAGTTAACAGATTTTTGTTTTCTTGTGGTATCAGTTTACTATGTTATATTAAATTGAGTTCCGCAAAGTCCCTTTTTTCAAACCGCAAGAAACATCGTGGCTTTGATAGGTCATGTTTGTTTTTCTATAGGTAAATGATTTTTTTAATAGTGATTCTCAAATTTAGGAGAGATAAAATGGAGAGATATTTAACAGATATATGTGATATTTTATTTCTCCTTTTTTTATTTTTTATATGTATAAATTTTATTGATTTGCTACTCATGTGAATGTGGATATATTTTCATGGTTACGAATTTATGATCATTTTACAATGCATTCGAGAAAAGACAATAAAAACCAGATCTGGTAAATTTTTAATCTATTTGTGATTCGGTATTCTTATATAGAAAGAATAATTTTTGAAGCATCACAGCTAATTTTTGAGGTTCTAATTTGGAAATTTTTTCCATGCAATCGTGCGTGAAAAATCTCGATCTGTTTGCATGTTCTGTACTTTTATATTTATGAAATTTATTACTCAGTTCTCATTTACAAAGAAATCCATATAAAACAAAAATTGATACAAAACTAGAAGTGAAATTTACAATTATAAAATATGCGTTTAACTAAGAAGATATAATATTGAAGATTATATGAAGTAACAAAATTTGTTTGCTTAATGATCTGAATGTCATAAAGAACATTAAACCTCGTCTGCCCTTCAAAATTCACCTCGCCTAAATCAAAATATCATTGGGCAATGAAATGTTGATATTGTTTTTACATCCTAGTGAAATGGGAAAAAATAATTTCTGTTAGGATATTTTTGAAGTATTTCATTTATTGATCATAAAACTTTTGACGAACGCTGCGCGAGTTTTTCTAGTTTGTAATTTCACCACATTCTGTCATAGTCAGTTTGGGACCACGTGTTTTTTATCCATTGTTTCGAGATCACGTGGGTTGGGTTGTTGGCTTCCTATACCAAGGTTTCGTTTTTCACTAGAGTTTTCCAAGGCTTCAGTTTTTTTTTCCCTTGCTTCCTTTTCTCTGAAAGACCAAATGTACTGATTGTTGTCACGTGTGTTCTTTGTCTAGAAAGCCGGTTGCAACTCGAGAGGCTCAAATCAGTAATTTGATTTTTTTTTTTTTGTATCTCCACCTCTTTTTTTTTTTCTGTATCATATTTTTTTTTCTTTCGATACTAGACACGTTTCATTATCAGTTGATGATCTCTTACGACGTGAAAAGTATTTTCGAGATCCCGTAGATGTTGTTTCAATTAAAAGGGAATCTTTATATCTGTAGGATTGCTACTGGCAGTTGAACCGAAGTATTATTTTTTAAAGTTTGTATATGGTTGTTGTTTTTGGAAATGTGAAAAGGCCTTCTGAGTTTATATAACATATTTTCACCACATTTTTTTTAAAAATGGTTTTGTAAAAAATATGCTTAAAATGGTTTTTAAAAAAAATAGCTGATAGTACATTCATTTATATCGTAATTTGCTGACAGAAAAACTTGAAAATTTAAAAGGGGATTGGTGGTCGGTATGATTTCCAACTTAATATCTTTCAATACAGATTTTTAGTGAATATATCTTAAATGAATATTTTATGCAAAATAGTAATGGCCCATGAACTTGTGCATATTACATTTATGAATTTTGCACTATCAATTTAAATGATGCTAACATTACTTTTAAAAAGAAAATCATTTTGATCGATTTGCAATGGGAGCGCATGACCGTATTTGTTATTTTCTGTTATCTTTTATATAATTGGATTAATCTCGTGTGCAAAATGTGACAAAATTTGGGATTATGCATTTTTATATGCTTATGCTGTATATTGTCTAGTAAAAATTTTCTTTCGGAATATAAAATGCAATAATAGAAATCAGATATTCATTTTAGAAAACAGGGAATTATTTATTATCAAAAAGAAATGCGTTTTTCATTTCCTGCATTGCCAATGTAAGTTTATTCAGATCTAAAACTTCTTTGTCATGATTAATGCTCTTTTTTTTTTTTATGAAAATCGACTTATTTTTTTTTTTTTTTTTAGATTGTTGTGTACTTCATAAATGTTATTATTCATTAGAAAGATTTTTTGCCTACTGCGTGTAATTTTCATTACATTTCATTTCTTTCTATTCCCTTCATCTTAGCTTAATATTTTTTTTTCGTTTCTTATTCAAAATATACGTAGAGAAAATATTGTAATTTTTTTTTTTTGGAGAAGAAAAGAAAACAAAAAAACTAAAATTTTGATGAATCAGCGCATTTGTGATCTTACCGAGTTAAAAAAAAAAAATATTTTTGGAATGCATGTCTTTTATTGGTTTGCCTTTGAATATAACAAAAACGCAATAGGTTAGAAATTTTAGATTTGTTATTTGATCTTTACACCAAAATTGTCATTTTCTATAAAATTTGAAAGAAATTCATCTATAAGTTTGGCCTTCCATTCGTGTGTATGGTAACTCAAAAATTCAAATAATCAGTCGGATGAAATTGGACAACTAATGGTTTCATATCAAAATTGTAGATGTTATCAGAATTTTTGACGTAATCCATCATCTGGTTGGGCTGTCTGGTTGGGTTGGCCTGTCTGAGTATATGTAAAGGCAGTAACTAAAAAAAACACCCATCATATTAAATGCATGAATTTTAATATTTGATTTATTCTATATGTCAGAATCGCAGAGCATTGTCAGATTTCCATTCCTGTCTCTCAAAATCAAGAGATAGTGCTTCAAAATGGACATTCGATTCTTTTATCATGTATTAAAAAACGCGCCTTTTTTTGGGGGGGGGGGGGAATATGTTGTGTAAGTTCGTGAAAACGTTTCCGTGGTTTTGTAAAACAAACACAATAGATTAGTGTCTGCAATATGGACGATTTCATAAGTGAAATTTTATATTCTCATCTTATATTAAATAGTACACAGTTCAGTTTGTTTTCCCTGATATAATATTTTTCTCTTCAATGACACACCCTACCACATTCCGAATCGAACTTATTTTATCTCAGTGTTCCTTAAAGGTTTTCCGCTTACAGCCTATTTCGGAAGGAGAGAATACTATCGATTCCGTGTCCGTACAAAAAATTTGTTTTGACTCGCCAATAGGAAAGTGAATACAAATATGAAGGACTGTTCAATGGAAAATAAAGAAGTTATTCAAGAAAATATTAAAAGGATGTGTTAAGTCAAGACAAGAGAGAGACTTATACTAAAAACTTTAAAAAAAGTGACTTCTACATTACAATGTTCTGATCGCCCCAGATTTTCATCGTAACCCACTGTAAGAGAACCTGATTTAACCCATATTAAGAACAAATTCTAATCATCGTAATTTTTAAAAAAATTTCTTTTAATATCATGATTGCTGAAGACAAAGACTCTGCTTTTCTGACGGTGATCTTTTCTCGATTTATTACTGAAATTTATGAGGAAAATAAAATTCTGAACCTGTGCGCGCCGCATGCGTAAAGACATGAGCGTGGGTTTTGTTATTTGTGGTTGATTACTGTCTTTGTTTGAACCAACGACGTCATCCATTCACGAAGATATTTTATGAGAACTTACTTGCTTAATGTGATGTTTTGAATGTCCCAGAAACGAGGGACTTTCTTCCTTTACGTCGTGAGAAATCGGTCTGCCGTTAAAACCTTTGTATATGTTTGTATTAAACTTGAGTTGTTTCAAGGCAGTAAAGATGCAATGTTGTAATCATTTTTTTTCTCGCTTCTTGCTGCTTTAGAATTCTGCAGTTTTGTGTACTTAAAATGCGATAACTACACTATTTTAACATTTTTTTAAAAAATTATAAGTTAAATTGATTGATATTATTAACATTTCTTGCATATTGGTGGAATCATCATGCTAAGAGCAATGTTAATCTCAGAAATCCTCATTATTTGCAGTAATGAATTATAAATTAAAAGACTTTACTATAATAAATAATTATAATTAAAAAATCTATCCATTAATAATCTATTAAGTGTGTTTTTTTTAGAGAAGCGTTATTATTATTGCTTCCGCTTCTTGTTAATTGCTATAATGGATATGCAAGTGATTCGCGAAATCGTAAGGGTGCCTTTTTATTTCTGAACAAGAACTCGCTATGTGAAAATTCTAAAGCTAATACAAGGGCTTGTTTATTTTCCGAAAAATAAATATATATAATTGCTTTAAGTTGAATTTCCCTGAAAAATTAATCTGCATCTTTTTAACATTTTCTAAGTGTTATTAACAATCAAAATAGAAAAATAAAATTTCAAAATGATGCACCGTCTTGAATGGCGAGTGAGAGGCAACATCCGAGTGCAAAGAGTTAATTCTAATCTTATGGATATATCAGTGATTCTCAAAACCATAAATGTTTTCTTTTCGGATCAAAACTCTGTCATCAATAAGTCGTACCAAATTCTGAAGCTAATGCTAAAAAATTAATTAAATCTTTGATGATGTAAGGCATTATAAAATATCTATAAAAAACTATCTTTTAAAGATTTAAATTTTGTAATCTTTAACTATTCAATTTGAATGCTTACTTTTTTCTGCACTTTTCTACGAAGTATTATTTAAATGTGATTGAAATTGTAGTAATACCATCGAAAATCTTGGCTCGGATAAAATCCTTCTTTTAGCGGGCAATCAAGAAATAGGAAACTAAATCGATGTAAATCAACCGTTATTTTAACTTTTGCTGAGAATTAAATGTTCTTTCGATACATCCGCTAACATTATAATGATGATATTATATTTAAACTGGTTTAAAACTGCTTTTAATTTTTGGCACTTATGCTAAAATAAATATGCTAAATTTTATTAGATAGTTTTTACTCCTGAAGATTTTATTATATAAAAATGCTTTTGTTTTATTTTTGCCCTTCTTTTAAAAATGAGTTTTATTTTCCTTTTTAACTACACTAAAAGAAATCTTTCTTTTCAAAAACGTTTTGAATGTAGATGATACATTGAAAAAATTTCTGATTTTTTTTTATGTAACAAAATGAATTCTTAAATATAAATGTAAAGAAGTAATCGAAACATGCTCAAAACCGTTTTTTCTTCTAACATGATGCATGAAAAAAGCACATTCTATTCATTAATGTGATTTTATAAATTAATTTAGCACTATAAACAAAAGTTGCTTTAAAAGGGGAAAAAATAAAATAAAATTAAAAAAAAACATTCTAATTTAAGAAAATGTATCTGGTATTGACCGAAATGTCCTTCATTTGAGCTATAGCTAGTTTGCAATGATTTTTTTCCCATTTTTCCTGCTATTAATTATTACTCCTAACATTAAACATGCACATATATATGAAAGATACCATTTATAACTGAACGTATGTCTTCTCAAAAGGAGCCGATGGTATTGTCTAATTATTGCAGTTGCAAATTTTAATATCTAGCTGTTTGAGGATTTTAAAAAAATATTCTATCCTATTTGATTCTTTTCGTAGACTAAAATCTGCGTTAGTTCAGTCGCCTGTTATGGCCGAGAAAAATGCATGACTTTTTATTTCTGATTTGGTTTCAGTAAAATTATACTCTATTTGAAGTTTCTGTTTATGATGTTATAACTTTTTACCATTGAGTACTTCATAAAGTGAACGTAAACTTTTTGTTTTTGGTCTGGCAATAAGACTTCCTGCATTTAAAGTTTGTCTTGGTTAGAAAAAATTCCCATATTTGAAAAAACAACTATAAAGAATATATGAAAGAAATAAAAAGTTATTAGATTTTAAAGTTTAAAAAAATTTTCAGCTTTTAGTAAGTGCTACCGATTAAGTATCGTCTTTCTTTCGTATATTCTTGTTTCCATAGACTTTTACTTCAAGATTTCCTGCTTTTTTCCCCCCTAGAGTTTCCTTAATTAAAAAACTAAAAGAAAAAAAAAAGAAATTCTTTCAATTTTTCATTTCTCAATTTTGATATTTTTGACTTAGATCAGCCAGCTTCTCTTTCTGCTGTGAACTTTATAAAATAAAAACTTTTATTTTATTTCACATTCAAATTACAGGTTTCTTCTCTACATGCTCTGAAACTGTATGAAAAAGGTGACATCTTTGCAGTTTTTATTTTATTCTCAACGGTGATAATTTTATAGGATTACCATCATAGACATCTTGATGTTAGAAATAGGTTTCCGATAAATTTTGAAACAATATGAAAAATTGATGCGCTTTCGTTTTTGTCATTAATTAACCTTTAATATAGAATGCTAATGATAATTGATAATCTAAAAAGGGCATGACTTATGATTATTGGTCCCTGTACTTACTATAACACTTGTTATATGGCTTGATATATGCTCCGTCTTATCATGTTTCGCTCCGGCTTCACCCATGTTAAATCGCCATTTGAATGTTCTATATTTTAAAAGCTCATCATAATTTATTTACCTAATCCTGTGGGCGTGCATATGCGAGAGATGCACTTGAGTAAAGTTTCGTTTTATATATTTACCAAAGGGCGCTCAAAAGCATGACATAGGCTATTTTTACAGCTCTTTTCAACGAACTATTAGTCAGTGTTTGGAATCGGGGCATTAATAAGGCTGCGAATCTGCTGTTTATATTTCAGAAATACACGCGATCGTTGACTTAAGTTTGTGCCATGTCTCCTTTTTGTTGAAGTTATTTTTTTAAAAATAATTATTTTAAAATCAATCAAAAATTGCTTATTCCTTCGACAAAAAATGAAGAAAAGTTTCTTAAAAGGAAATATCTGTGAACGCTGGATAACATTGTCATGAATGAATACGTTAAGTGAATAACACCTATTTTATAAAGCGAGTTTCTTTTTCAAAATATTGAAAAGAAAGCAGAACTAGGTTTTGCTGAAGTGAACGCAGTTCAAATGAATCAAGTTAAAAAAAAATCTGATCACATCAAGTTTACCAATTATAAACTAATTTTAATAATTAACCTCTTAAAAATCTTTATAATAACTTATCTAGGAAATAGCGAGACCTTTCATGTTTCGCCCGCTAGTAGATTAATAAAGTTATGATAAGAAATGATACGATAGGAACGATTTAACGAAACTCCATATATCGAACATTAGAATGAAAGTCGTGTTCGACCTACTAAACAGCAATTCCAAAGCACACATTGGTCTTCCCAAGATATGTTCTTTAATATAATATATGAACCGTTCGGCTGCTCTCCATGGAAATGCAAAAGAAAGCTGTACAAACTCTGTGTGACGTTTTCTCCACGTGGACTTGCATTAACTCTGTTTGCTTAGGAAACAAATGCAGTTGAATTGACTAAAAATGTCAATCCGTTACTAAGGTAGTGGAAAAGGCCGCTTCAGTGACATTTAAACGGATTTCCTTTTAAAAGCGAGCTAGTTATTTATCGATAATCTGTCCGAAATATGAACCAGTTAAACAAGGTTAGCATAATCTCAAAACGTTTCAACTAAAGTTTTTTTTTTTTTTTTTAATTACAAAAGTTGGATGTTTGTTTATTGTTATGAAAGTTAACTACAAGCGTTGGCAGGTTAGTTTATTTATTATTGAAAGTGCTCAAGTATTTTAAAATATTTTTTTTATTAAAACTAGTTATTTTAATCGTTAACAAGTCAGATATCGTTTGTTTTATCGTCTGGAATTGTTTCCTGGCTGTTAATATGGTATACTGATTGAACGATAAATGTACTCAATTAATTAATCACAAGCAAAAATTAAATGCTAAGTGTTACGGATTTATTTTTCAATTTCTGCAATACTTAAATTTGGCTTTAAAGTTATTATTTTTTTTATGTATGTATAGTTTTACATTATTATACGCATATTTTCATTACAGTTTTTCTGACCGAATAATTTAAAAAAATTTGCGTGAAATTGAAGGATTACAATATCCTACAATTTAATATAGGTTAACACTTGGTTTTAATTATATGTTTGGAAATGAATTAAATCTCAATTATGAATGGAGTAAAAATATATTGAATTTTAAAATACGGTTATAAAATTCATAAATTCAAAATACGGTTATTTCGAATTTCCAAATACGGTTATATAATTCAATTGAATGATTTATGAAATAAAAAAAAACGATATGAAATCATCTGATCTTACTTTCATATGCTAATTTGGTTTCTGATTTATTCATTATGGAAATCTTTTGTCATATGAATTACGAACTTAACGTTTAAATGACAAGATTTAAACTCTAGGTATCCGGTCATTTCTTCGCTCGGCAATACTTTGTTTGTAATATGTTAGAACGTGCAAGGTGAGGTCGGATTTTACAAATATTTCAGGTATTTTTCATCTAGCGAAAGAAATATTGGTCTCAATTTTTGGAAAATTTTATATTCACCGATTTAAACATTGCACAGACGTAAATTATTGAAACCGTAAATTAACAAGAATTGTTTCTTTATAGACGATATATTTTTTTCTCTCCTTAAAATTGAGAATCTATCTTGTGAAATTATTCGAGCTTCGAAATGATTGCACCATTTTTCTCATATTTTAATATCGGAGGGAATTACTGAATTTTGCGCAATTTATAAGGAATAGTTCTGACTTTTCACTGACCGCATATTCATACCCGATGAGTAGAGGGGGGGGGGGGGGGGAAGTCATGAAAAAATTTGTTATTAATATCACAAACTTTAGTTTCTTATTCTGCTTACGGCATGTTTAAAATTGAGACAGGTTGATTGTGTGATTCTTAAACTCCAATATACTATATAGTTTGCTCAAAAGTTGGTGTGAAATTTGTAAGTATCGCCCGAATCTTTTATCAGTTAAAAGCAGCATCAAAATATAATTCGTTTGTAGAATTCTGGGCATAAGAAAATAAATACAAATTATAACTATGTTGTCATTCAATTATGTAGATCAAATACATTTCCTAGGAAAAAAGTGCTAGGCTATTAAAATTTTAAATATTAGATTTTCATTTTTTTTTAATCTCCAGAGGGATATGATAATGAAAATCAAATTATAACACTATATTCTCTTTTATATGTGTTATTTCAAATCCCACCATATCAACCTTTATTGTGAATGCAATTCAAATGAGCTCCTCGCATTGCAGCTGTAATCTCGCATGCCATCTGACACAGTATCTTATAATAATTTATGTCACCATTTTTTTCCCCTCGTGCAAGATATCTCGTGCATTTCAAAATTAATTTATTCTGGCTAATCAGATGTTTGAGTTTTTCCTTTGAATTGATATCATTTTAATTTTTGAAACATATTATTTATTGATTTATGGTATAATCATGCGCATGTTTACATTCATTTACATCATGCGCACCAATTCTTTCTTCTGCATTTGTTTTACATTTTGTTTTGTTTTAAAGTAAATCTCGTTCAGTAAATCTTTAACTCAAATCATTTGTGAACACATTCCCTGAACAAGATGCTCCCTTTTGAAGGTGTCCTCTGCAGAGGCGACCCTCTTTTGCATTCCGATATTCTCATCTAACTATCCCCGGTATTTCGCAGCTCCAAATTCCTTTTCCAAAAAGACTTTTCTAACCTTCCGAGTCAGTTTAGTAACTACAGGCGAATAGGTACGCTTTCCACTTAAGCACCTCCTCCTTTCATTTTTTTTTTTTTTTTTACTGCAGCTGTTTGCTCCATTGCTCTCCGTTTCCGGTGCGGTCCCCCACTACATGTATGCCCTCTTCGAGAGCTGCAGTTGTAGTTATTGCCAGGGAGAGGGGCAATCCGCTTCCGGGTACGTGGGGAGATGAATGGGGCTGTCAGTAGTAAACCCCTTTTTTTGGTGTTACCTGGGTCGGAAGAGACGAATGAGAAGAGTTGAAGGGTTTTGCGAAGGGTGTGTGTGAAGGAGGTTCAGTTTCTTTCCCTCTCTCACCTGTTGTTAGGTCTTTTCTTTCCCGTGTAGTAAGATGGATTTAGCGGGGGGAGGGGGTTCAAAATTTAACCACCTTTTCTTTCGATACTTTTGGGGAACTTTCGAAAGGGAGAGTGGGATTTGAAATATAAGTGGTCTAATATCATTTTAGGTAATTCTAGAGACAGTGAGAGTTTATTAGGAAAAAATTAGAATGACTTTCACCATGTGCTGAATGGTAGAAACGATTTGCTAATTCCTTTGGTGTCCTTCAGAAAGGGGTGGGATGGGGAGCGAGATTTGATCTGTCAACAGGTAGTTTTGTGTAGGATAAGCTTCCTGGCATTGACATTGTGAATTCATTAGGAAGACAGTGACTTTTAGTGTCAATGTGGATTGATTAATAGACTATCCGAATTTGCAAATTCTTTTGAGGGCTTTAGAAATGAATGAAAAAATTTGAACATGAACTAAGAATGTTGTTTTAGCTGTTTTGCTACTGTATGTATTGCGAGTCCACCGAGCAAAGATGAACTGTCCGGATTCGAAAATTCCTTTGAGGAAGTTTAGAAAAGGAAATTAGGATTTGGACAAAGAACGGCGTAATGTAGTGATGATTAACCTTAGAAATGGAGTTAGTGTGGTCTAAATTGGAACCGGATTGTCGATTTCTTAAACTTGGTATCTGAGTAATAGTCAAAGATAGTCCAAGTGACAATATTGGGAATATTACATGTATCTTTACGTCCAGTTGAATAATTTTACATAAAAATCAATATTATTTATTTGTAAATCTTTTAAATGAAATTGAATACTTTTTATGCATCTAAAATCGATATTCTGTGTAGTAAAACTTAAAATGCAGATGGTTTTTTTTTATTTGTAGAAATTAATAAATGGAAACACTGTGATATTAAAACATTTATCATTTACTGATGTTGCGACCTCGCATAGCTATACTGTCGACTGTAATAAAAGTTATAGTCTATTTGATTAGAATTTACATTTTTAAATTATAAAAATAAAAATTATTTATAAAATTTTTAAAAAATTAGTTCTGCGTTATGGTTAAATCAAAGAATGAAATAATAATTTTAAAATTAGCTATCTGTTGCATTATTCTTAATGATTCTCTCTACAATGCTTATGTGTAAATTGATTATTTATGGCAAATCAAGTAATAACTTTGATTCCCCAACTAGTGAGCCAGATTTGTAATTTGGTTATATAGCTTTTCAACATTTTATTGATAGAATGTGAATTAAATGGATAAATTATGTCTATGGAATCAGTGATAATTTTTAAGTGGCAGTTTGGTGTCTAAGGAATGTCTTTATCTTGTATCTTGTGCGCCGCTCCTGACGGTCAGGTGGCACAGATTATGCATTCAACTCTTATTTTAAAGATACAGGATTCAAGGTGCGAGTTGATAATTTTGTGTTCAGCTGAAAAACTAAGTCGCAGGAACTTGGTAACAAAGTTATGTAGAGCAAGATTTTGTATAGTGGTTTTGGTTGTGTTCAAAAAAGTTATCAATGGTTTCAGACTTCGAAAAGTATCACGAATCAGCTTTGATATCCATAGCAGCACGCTGAATGATATCCTAAACGGAAATTTTATCTTTGATTGCCAAAATTTCTCTTTAAGTTTAAATACAAATCTTTCGAGAACAAAGTTATAAATTTAAAATAAATGTATTCCAGGTGATTTTAGGATAAAGATAGATCGGTAATGTCTGGAAAAACACTGTTTAGTTTAGTAGGTGAAAATGGTCATTATTTCACATTCTTTTAATTCTTTCAGCTTCACAATCACACTCTTATGGATACACGCAAAGCATTAAGTATGGAGTGTTCATGAAATCCGATGGATATCTGATATCCAAGCTATTAGATGCTACAGAAAAAATGCTTGAAATGTACGTGCCAATTATGAACCACAGTTTAGAATCCTGTTTTTCTTTTGGTGTTCACATCCACATCTTTTAAAGAAAAGTTGAATCCTGAAAACATTTATCTTTTGACTTTTCCCGCTTTTCTGACTTGTCTGTTCCTTCTGGTTCACACTAATGGTTAAAAGCACTGTTTATAAGGCCAAAACAATCTTGCTATATATATATATTAATAACATTCGATTAAAAAAAATTTCCAGTTTTGGATTTATAAATTTTTATTAGGAAGAGACAGTTAATTCAATCATTTCTTTTTGCGTATTCTTATTTTGGTAGGATAATCTCAACCGATATTAGTGAATAAATTCTGTAGATTGACCGATAACACTGTTAAATCAGGCGTGAAGAAAACTACATTAGTAGTTGGCCACTATCCTTCGCATTGTTGGCCACTTATTTAGTTTGACTGCAGTATATGAATATATGCTGTTTTCATACAATTTGTTGTCAGAGTATTTTTTTTTTGCATCCGTTTCAGTTGGTTTCTTTTCTCTTTTTAAATATCTTTTCCTGCATTTGAGAAGGAAATGCAGAATTGTATTTTTGTTTCAGTTAGATTCATGTAAAACTAAAAATTAAAAAAAAAAAAAAACTATTAATTTAGTATTCAAAGGTTTATTTAGTTTTTAATTCTACCGTCATTTTTTTAAAGTGCGTTGCTGGATTTAATTGTTACATATAAGAATTTTATAATTTACTTTTTAAATTGAAATTTTTTATTGGTTGCTGTTTATAGCAGAATCTCTAAGTTCATATAGTAGAATTAACTCGAATAATGTGTCGCTTCTCTACATCATTTACTACTTAAATTCCTTGATTACTTTATTCACTGATCAATTAAATTTTGTTATCTAGTAAATTTCACATTCATTTAAACGGTATATATTCCGCCTCTGTGATTGCTAATTGATCTTTAAATATGGTTTCTGTAAAAATTGCATTTTTGCCTTATATAGTAACATTTTCTTATTCTAGAAAAGAAGTCCAAAACGAATATGAGATTAATTCTGTTGTAGGTTCAAAAGTATTATTTTAATAAAATAGGCGTTATGATGCCAAAAATATAGATAAACGTATAAACATTTCGAAACATAATATGAGAGACTATCATGAGAGAATAATTTCGCCGCGTTGCCAGTTTATTTTTAGGTGAAAAACAGCAAAATGCTGTACTCTGTTACGCGAAGGAGGAGTTTTCTTACCTGTTGGAGGTCTTTAGGAGCCAGTCAAAGGATATGGATATTTTGTGTTTGTTGTTGGTCAAGAATAGGCGGTGAGAATCGGAGAAAAAAACAGGAAGTCTCTCTACTGACCCACTGCTGTATGAGCAGATGGCCAGTGGCCAAGGCCACAGCTGCCTTTTCCTGGAATTTTGGGTTGGGTCTGACCATTTGTACACAAAATATGATAGCCGCGAATATTTTCAGGGCAAGTTGATGTAGGATGAAAACCTCCCCGGTAAGTTTAACAGTTGATTTTATTTCAGAAAAGTATTTTATTGTTTGCAGTAGACTTTGTCTTTTTCAAATTGATCTGTTTTATTTAAAAATTAGCCTATATCGCAGAATTACCTATTTTCTATGCCTGATATGTGGATTATATCAGAAAACAATGTTCTTTTGATAGGTATCACACATAAAAATAAATTATAAAAACTATTTATGTTATAAAAATTCTCCATTGTTTTGCACTTTTAATATTTTTTGGAGTTACTATTTCCGGCATTTACTGTTATTTTAAAACTTTTAAGCGTATTAAATTTTCTTGGGTTGTTATAAACCAGTAATTTCCTTTACAAATCATTGATTTGTATTCAAGCTTTATTTTCCTGGTTATTTTATTCTTCTTTAGCTTGATAGTAAAAATAAGTGGGGGAAGAATTTGAATACTAATTTTTTTTCTCTTGCTATTTAGAAAATATTGGACAAATAATGGTAATTACTTAATATTACTATTGAATGTTGAATAACTAATGGTAATTATTTATTCAATAATTACCATTATTGAAGCCAAAGAAAACGCACCGTTAGAGTAATAAAAGACCGTAACTTTTTATCTGCCATATTTTTTTATTTGCATTTCTTTTTTAATTTAATAATTATTTAGTTTCTGAAGTATTAAAAGAAGGCCTTATAGATATTCCTATAGATCAAAACTTTTAAAAACATTATAATTTGAACCTTGTTTCTGCCTTAATCATTATTATAGTTTGGATTTGTTATCCTTTTAATGAAAGTCATGTTTCAAATTTAATGAAAGAAATAATACTTGCTGTGTGTGCTTTTAATTTTCTTTTATTTCTGTCGATTATTATTATTTTAGTGTTTGAAGCGGCCCATGAAAATGACGCAGACGTTTCATTGTTATTAAGCAGCGTTAAGTTAAAATGAGACATAATTAAAACTATATTATATTTTGCATGTATTTTAATATTTGAATGCCTCGCTTTGATAAGTAATTCACATGGTCTGTACTTTTAAGCAAATAGACTGTTAATAGATGTTGTTCACAGTGCTACTGTCTTGTTTTTCTTCATTTTGGAAGGAGTTTTAAAAGACATGGAAGCTTGCCAGACTGTTGAAATGGACTGAATGTATTTTTACTATTCATTATACAGACTACTCGAAAATAGCCGGGCGTAACTAATGCGCAATTAATTTCAAGAATAAAAGCATGATATTTGAAAGCTGGGCAATGCTTTAGTTGTCCACTTCAAAGGAAACTTGACTTGCACTCAGACCGTGTAAATTTACCGCATGTTTAGATTCTAATTTTCGACATTAACTTTTGACAGACTTGTGCATCGAATTAGTTTATTTTTAAAATTATAAATTAGTTCTTTACTGCTGCATAAATTACGTGAAATAGATCAATATTTAAATTTTCCCGTAGTTGCTTGCCTGGAGAAAAATGATTAGACAATTTCTCTTTTAATTGGGATGAAAAGATATTGAATTATCAAGGATTTAAAATAATTAAGTAAAGCCACCTTTTAAAAAATATTTTATTAGAATTTATTTGTAGCTGTTGGAAATAATTTGAATATTTATTGTTATTTGATGTTCATTCTGCTCCCTTCTTTACAGATCTATACTACTCGCAATATTTTTAACTCAAAAAGGGTTGATGGTTGAAAAAAATTAATAGAGAAAACTCTAATTTTTTTTAAATCCATTTGTTTATGTATGCCAATGAAATAACACCTCCCAGCCTAGCCTTGCGCTAAACATAATTTCACTTTCAAATGTCAAGCAAGGTGTGCGTGTGTGTGTGGGGGGGGGGGGTGAGAGTGGTGTATTCAAGCTGAAACACTGGCTTAGCTGGGGAGTAGTAGAGAGTGGGATAGGGCACGCACCTGCGATCCCTGTGCATAACGAAAACGCCCGTCTCTGTGCTGCTGCTTCTGCGATATGTCATGGTCAAGGTCACTGCCATGCACAGGTTGCGAAGTGGAGAGGGGCGCTACCATCCGACGAACACAAACTGCGTCGTGTTTTTTTCTCTGCCGGTCGTCCGATTTTTTCTTCCCTGCTGTTCTTTCGGATAATATTATCTGTTTAGGGTTCTCGTGATGTACGGGTTGATGTTATTCTATTTGTGTTCCCCTTTTTTAGGCGTGCGATAAGGCGTCGCGTGTGAAATGGGATGGCGATAATGGAGAGTGGAAGGCTGGAGTTATAAAATTCGTCTTGACAGTCAAATGCGCATCGTCTTTTTTATTCATCCAAGATATGTGTGAATATTTTTTTGACTGAGAGATACATTGTGAGTATCAAACCGCAATCAGTCTGCTTCTGCTTTAATGAAAAGTAGTAACCATATTAATTGATGTAAACCGCATAAGAAAAATAATCTGGACATGCTAAGTGCAGTACTCTTAAAGGTAAACACAACGATTTAATATGTCCAGCCGTAAAAGAATTTTTATAAAATTATTATGACAATATGTAGTTGCGTTGTGAAAGATTTATTTATGTATTTATTACAATCATTGGTTTTATATGAACATATTAAATTATATATATCTATGATTAAATCACTTTCAGTTAACCTTTTGCACTCGGATGGTGCTTCTCACACTCGCCATTCAAGGTGCTGCATCATTTTGACGCTTTATTTTTCGATTTTTGTTAAAAACGTCTACAGAACGGTAAAAGGATGTAGATTAATTTTTCAAAGAAATTCGACTTAAAACAATTATGTATATTTATTTTTCAGAGCAAAATACAAATCTGTATTAGGTGAATAATTATGCATCGAATTACTTTACCGAGTTCAAAGGGTTAAACTTTTTATTGAATTAAAACTTTTTTGCTACTTAGAATTTCTTTTTACTTCGCACTAAATTCGAACTCGCTACATAGAATAAATTAATTCTGATGTTAAAAATATGTGATCATTCAGTTTGCAAAGTTGAAATATTTTTATTCCTTGAATCTTTTTTTTAAAGAGGACTTTAAAAATAAAATAGTATTTTTACATTTTAATAAAATGCTGTAAAGAAATAGAAGAATATGTCACTTCTTAAATATAGCAGGGGGAAAAAATCGGCAATTGCGAATTATTTGTAAAATGAGTTGCATGAATTTTTTTTTCCATTAGAATTGTTTTTGTTATTAAGGGCTATAAATAAGAAAATTAGCAAAAACTATAACCTGAAAAAGTTACAAAATTCAGGTTTCTATCTATCGTTAAACTCTATCATTAAAAAAAATAGTTTTATGATCTTATTGGCAGAACTTTATTCTTTGTGCATATCAAGTAACATCGTTACGGATGAAAACAAAGTAAAATAAGTAAATAAATTGTAGTGTTTAAAAAGTTATTGTGGAAAAACTTTTTCATGTACCTGTACGACAACAAGAAGTACATAAAACTGAAAGTTCGTAATGATTAATTCAGAATTCTGACGCGGCCGTTTTCAGATAGTATTATTTAAGCAGAAAGTATCCTTTGTAATATAATGAGACAGGAAATCAGCTGTCAAACAAATTATACTTCATTTAAAAAAAAATTTAGAAATGAGTTATTTGATTTCATAAAATTCTTTTCCTGTAGAAAGAAGGGCATGCAAGAAAATTAATATTTTTGAAAAAAATCATAAGTCATAAAAAAAATTTTATGACTTTCTTCTACCGAAAACTTGGAATCTGTTAATTAGATACCAATGGATATATCTTTATAATGGGCAATAAAATATAAAATGTGCTTTAATATTTTTAAACGCTTATGTTTTTTGAAACTTCTTTTACTTTGTTATAAAATATATATTTTTTAATGACGTTTATATAAAAATTCCTAAAATTTTTATATCCAAGTTATTTTATTCTTTGGGAGATTTTATTGCCGAAGCTTTATTTTATTTAAATATATTCCGTTATAGAATTTACAATGTAAAAGCTCTAAATGTATGTTGGCGAAAATTCTAGGTTCGAAAAGGAAATTCTTTTTGTAAGTCATTTTGAAAACTGAGGTAAATACCAATGATTAATGAAATAAAGAGAGAAGGAATGACATCTTTATTGTTCCTTAGTTTCATTGATAACCAAAAGAAGACGGAGAAAAGAAAGAAAGAAAAGAAAAGAAAAGAAACTTTGATAGAAATACTAGATATAACTTTTTAAAAAAATGAACGGGAAAATATTCAGTAGGAAAATACTTTCTATATTTTCCCAATTTCATGTCTAATATTATGTGCGAAGAGAATAGTGATATTACCTTTCTGTTGTATATTCTATAGCTTCTGTTTAATTTTTTTTGTTATTGTATTGCATAGAAATAGATACAATTATAAGCTGCTTTTTGTAATTTAAATTTAAATTATATCTATAAATTAAAACTAATTTAAATAACAGTTTTCGAGCAATTTTTTTTTTTTTTTTTTTTGCCTACCAAAAAATGATTTTGGTATTCAGAGTGGGGGTGCTTTTTATTATTCGTATATCTATTTTAAAACGATAACATGCCAGTATGTAACATGCGAGGTGCAACATAACCACGCTTGATTAACGTAATTTAAAATCATGCAAAACGGCGTAGCGGTCCCGCATTTGCCTCCGAAGTTATCAAACTTGACAGGTAATTACTTCTTGGACAATAATTACTCACTTAGAAAGACTTTTTTAATGGAATTTATTATTAAAAAGGAATCAAAACTAACGGTTTTATTCACTGTAGATCGAGCATACTATCGCACAAAATTTACTTTTATATCACTTTAAAATTAAAAATTAGGTTTTCAACTATCAATTTTATTTCCATACAGTTTATCTCTTAATCTTTTTTCTTATAGAAAATTTCTAAAACAATTGTTTCAATCGTATGCAAAATATTTTTTTGTATATATTATTGACACTATAATTAATAAACGACACCATAATTATTGAATGAATAAATCCTAAAACATGACCATGCTACCATATTTCGGACCATAGGCTCGAATTTCCTTAAATTTTTTACTAAAATGCGAAAATAATCATTCGGTGTTTAATTTTTCTTTTGATTCGTTGTATTTAACTACTTTTTTAATGCTTCGAAAATTTTTATTGCATCATATGTGCCTACATTTCAAAGCAATGTTCTAGCAAGTTTTAATTGTTTAAGTATAGTATTTTACTGTTGAATTTTTTAAATCACTTATTTTAATCATAATCATTGTCTTCTTTCTTAAAATTTTGAATTTAATTTTATGACTTTAATATGCATGCAATTCTCTAATGAAACGTTTTGTAAAAACAACGAGTCGATATTGAATAATAATTTTTGCTAAAAATAGAAGCAACAAGTTTAAGAAATGACCAGTTAATAAAAATTCTTCATAAAATAATTAACATAGTACGCTGCAAGTTAAATTCATAATATTTCCCGAAATAATTTTTCAACATAGAGCTTGAATATTATTATATCATGGCTGGGCTTCAAGTGCAACATACTTCAACGGTAATTAAAACAGAACGTAAAGATTTTTGCGGAAGAGCCTTTAGCTTTTGTAAATTAAATTCGAAACCACCATTATACTTTAATTACAAATAAATTTTATATACGATATTTCTGAGATTTACTCAATGAGAAAAAAAAGTTTTCTGAGTTAGTCTCCTATAAACATATCTTTCATTTCTAAATATCGCTGACAGATTCAGCTGTTCACTTGAAAATACAATAATCTTATTTTTACGTCGTACGCTTCTGTGAAGGTAATTTCGTTAAATATAACTCTCTCGCCACAGCGTGTTCTAGTTATTTCTTCCATAAGCTGCCCTGTAACTATTATGACCTTAGGAAATCATTTTAGCAATTCATTTTCAGCGCTGTCTGTCGCTTAGCAACCAGCTCGAGTTTACTGCAGAAAGCCTTCCTATTGTGATGGCTGAAAGACGTTTATGCGTGTCAGCTTTTAATTTGTTTTTGTGGTTAAAAAAGCCTTGGGACAAGTACTTCTTTTCTCTGTGCCATTTATGTACTGCAGGAATTGATTTGATTATCCGTGGGATATTGGATTAAGTTATACTTTGTCTCACGGTAGTTAAAAGAACTGGACGTAATGTTAGAAAGAGTTTCTGTCTGTGAATGGCAAGGCTTTGTTTTGTTCTTGAAATAAGCATTTGGCTGAATGGTTTGGATCATATTTGTAGCATGTACGTTTGAAAACTTATCAGATTATTGAAATTGCATCTTATAAATAAGTACCTTAATTTCTATTACTGAAAAAGAGAGAAAGAGGGGGAAAAAATTGCTTTTCGAGCCAATATTGCTGCGATGGAAGAATGCATTACTTCATGATTTTATGGTAAGCACTTCGCAAAGAAACCACATTCTTTGCTCTCTCTATTTTTCTCTCAAAAAAATGTTTAAAGGGTTTTTATTTTCTTGTATACGAAATATAAAATGAGGGATGTTGTAATAATTACCTTTTATTTTTATGAATCTCAACATTTTTTACTATTCCGAAACTGAATATATATATATATATATATATAATATATATAATACATTTTTTCCGCCTTCTTGTCTGTGAATACAATATTTAAAAAATGTAGCAATTTGAAAAAAATGAAATTTGCTTGTGATTTTTTACGCCAAAATTGTACCAAAAACAACTCGGTGTTTGTTAAATATTGTGTATCTTTCAAATAATGTGCGTTAGTCAATTTAATGTTTGTCCTTCTGCAAGTACATGAATGCGACTATTCGGAAACGTGCTAAGTGGAGCAAAATTTTCTTCTTTTACTCAGAAATGTAATTTTGGATTAAAATGTAGACCGAACTCGGCAAAGGGTTTGCAGGTCTGTATTTTTGGATATGTGCTCAAAAATAGAATAAGCCAGATAAATGAAACTTGGTATGTGTTCTTGACGTCCTAGTTGTTGATCTGATCAGATTTTGAACGCAGATTATTGGAAGACATCCAAATGCATTCTCAAAGCTCTTCACGACAAAGCTCAACAGAAGGTGCATCTTATTATGCAAGTATAAGAAAAAGTGGAGAGAAAAACATTTCCTGTTAACAATATTCTAAATAAAATTTGTTATTGAAACTAAGAAATATTTTAATTATAAATCTTAGAAAGCCTTTTGAGTGTTTTGATATAGACATAGGTTATATAGACTACTAGATATATATTCATTGCTAGAGCTTAAAATCTTTTCTCATATATTTTTAATATAAAAACTACTTTGTATAGGACATTATAATATACAAATTCTTAGATTGTCTAAAATTTGTATTTTCTGCTCTTAATTAAAATACCAGTTGAACCAGACAATTTTTAAAAACCACTGATACCTATATTTCTTCATAAATTAATATTTGTTATATTTTAGTTCGATTTATATTGTTCACAAATACTTAAGTATTAGAATTTTTTTTTTATTTGGTTTAGTTTTTTCCTGTTAATTTGGTTTATTAGAAAAGTTATTTTCGTTTGAGCGAATAACTTGAGCTTAGTTTTCAGCATGGTTAAATCACTACTTTAGGAGTAATGAAAGCATTGCCGAAAGATGTATTCAAGAGAAATGTTTATAAATAGTAGTCGAGTTATTTAAAGTGTAAAAAAAGAAAAATATTTTATTAATTCTTAATTGCATATTTGATTGATTAATTTTATTTTTAAAAGTTGGCAGTATTCGTTCTCATATTTATATAATAATTTAATTATATTCTACATATTTATTTAGGAGGAAATGTAGGACATACAAACATTGCCGTAATGACTTTTATTCATATTAAAGTTGTTCTGTATCACAAATAAATTGGCGTGCAGTTGCATTGATTTTGCGGTTTCGAAAATTGTTTGCTTGGGCATTCAAATTCTTTCAACAAAGTTTTTCTGTGATTATTAAACTCTGTGATTATTCAATACAAAGAGAATTTCTATAATATAATAATTCGTATTAAGTAATATTAAATAATTAGAATTCTAACAAGCCATCGAAATAATTCATGTAAAAATATTTCATTAACTGTTATAGATCACATTTTTTTATTATCTCAAATTATGTATTTTCATCTAAATGTATTAAATACGATTGTTTGAAATCGAGTCAAGATCTAAATGCATAAAACATCAGAAATAAAAGCATTCACAAGAAATAGGCAGTAAGAAAGATTTCTCAGCGTGTGAAATCAATTCAACAATCATTCAATAAATTCACTAACTTTCGCACGCATTTTTAAGAAAATGAAAGTCAGTAAGTCAGAAAAAAATATAAAAGAAGTAAAAGGAAGAAAAATTCTCACCGAATGAATGAAGGACTGAGAAATTTCCATGTTAAACGGATGAATGAGTTTTACATTTGGAAAGAAAAACTCTGTGAGAATTAAATTCAGGTAATTCAAGAAGAAATACAACTTTCCTTTCTCTCTCTCGTTCTTTTTTTAGGATTTTGAACTGAATGAATTCGTTAAAATATTATCGTGCCCTCTAACGGGGTTGGGAAAGATATTTGAAACAGAAAAATGGAAACCTGAGTAAATAAATACATAAAGCTGCCAACTATTGTCATTTTCAAAAATTTATTTACTAAGTAATCAGTTCATTTTTTTCAATAAGCAAAAGATATATACGAGTTTAAAAGTATATATCATTGTAAATTGATAACTTTGTAATTGTTGACGCATTTTATCTTTGTGATTTAGAACTTTTATCTAGATCCAAAAGAAGGGGGGACCCGTGATGTCCGTCCCAAAGTATTTTTTCTTTCAATTTTTGAAATGGCACTACAAACTGTTTTAGAAATTTTAATTAAATTTAAGAATGATTCCAGGTTAATTATCTATTATATTTTTTTGTTAAGCAAAGGATGAGTTTCTCGAGCTGCAATATATCTATCTTCTTAATGTAGAATTTTTTAAATAACAATTACTTCATTCGAAAAAAAAAATGAATAAGTGTCTTTTGACTAATGTATACAATTTTTTTTAGTCTTAAAAAAGTAACCCCCTGACAAAAAAATTTGCAAATTTCAAGACTGTGGACATTCTTTAAATACATAAGGAAATTCAAATTCCAAAAATTAAATACAATCTATTTAACTAGAATGTTTTCTATCAGAAGTATTTTCGCATATCTTTCTATCTTTTCATAGAAAAAATATGTAAAAAATAAATTAATTTACTAGAAGTTCCCGCTATAAAAAATATTCTCTTAAGAACAATATTATCCATGTTCATCTATGCATTTCATGAAAAAAAATGTAAATCGAAAGTTATTCAATTAAATTGCATTTCATTCTTTTTTTTTTAAAGGACATATTTAAAGAAGCGCAGAATCTGAAAGTTAAAAAAAAGTGATAAAATAGATACTATTAAAACGTGTTTTGCGAACGATTCCTATTTGAATGGGAATTCTTAAGTGTGATATGCATTAAAAAATATGATTCTAACCAAAATTTTTGGAAAAAAATTAAAAATGAATGCTGTTAATGATGTTTTTCATTGTTCTCTCCCCTTTTCCCTCCCGTTAATTGCTTATTTATTTCTTGTTTTATTTTTTTGGAAACCGAAAGTTATAGCTTTCTAACTGAAAAGTATTCGAATTTCAAACTCAGTGAGGATGAAAAAAAAAAAAAAAAAAAAAAAAATGTGGTTTTTTTCCCCCCCTTAAACTTCTCGTAAATTTTCGTATCAGTTATACAGTTAAGGAATACATTTATTATGCATACAAATTGACTAGGCGAATGTAACTTATATAACTAAATATAACTTATTCGAATTGAACTTATCAAAAATATGTTTTTGATTGTAGATCGTAAGAAATGTACGATTGTAAATCAGTCTATAAAAGATAATTATGTCCTCTATGCTCTCAAAGTAATTTTTATTTTATTAAGCCTTTCTTAAATTTAACCTCTGTAAAACCAGAGATTTTACGTCATTATTCTTATTTATAATTATTTTTTGCTATTAATTTTTGTTCTTGCGAATTGATAGTTATCTGTTAAATAAAAAAAATACTAAAAGAAAAGAATATATATAGTGACTATTATTTTCTTGGGTCTTTTTCACACGAGGTGGTTAGAAGCAGAATATTCCTGTAAAGGAAGTCAGCTGCCAAAATTATAACTTATCAACAAAATTACACTATAAAACACAGAAAAAGAATTAAGTGAATAAGTTCAAAATAAAGATGACGGAAGGCAAATCAGCATTCCCTTGCATAAGCATAATTCAATCATCGTGGTAAGATAATTTAGTTACTGTCTTGATGCTTATTAATTATAAATTGTAGATTGCGAGGGCAGTAGGTTACACTCAGATGTATTTTAATTAAATCGTAGAAGATAAAAAATGCCGAAATAGCCTGTTTTATCTCTCCATCTTTTCATTTCTCTTTTACTACCCCTCTCTCTCTCTCTCTTTTTTTTTCTTCCGTCATTTGTTTCTGTATGTTCTGAATATCAATTCTGTGAGATTTGATATTCTTATGACTCTTTTGCTCTACAGAGAGTTCTAATTTCTTTAGTTCTAACCATCCTGTACAAAAACGAAGCATGATTTACTTGGGCATTCTTTGGAAATAAATACATCAAATCATTTACCCAATAAAATTATTTGATCAAATAATTTATCCAATTTCTTTAAATGTGTTACTGGTAAACTTCATAGCTTGCCAGTAACACATGTATTGAAATTTATTGCAACTTTATTGGTTAAATTATTTGTTGTATTCAACTGTCTCATTCAGCTAAGTGAATAATAATCAATAAATAATATCTGTCTTGAAATTATCGTCTACTTTGTTGGGTGCATATTGTTTAAAAAGCTTCCGCCTATAAATATTCTATTATTCAATCCCACAGTCACTTCCCAGGCATGTTCGGTTTCAAATGTAAAGCCACGAATGGCACCTGCTTTCAGCACGCGTCCCGGGGTCGCACGCGAAAGACCTTTCTTCGACGTGTCTGTGGTCTCTGTAGCGGCGTGGAGGTGGAAGCTTACGGCACGATCGTTTTTCCTCCCTTTCGAACGGGGCGGACCTCAGAGGAAGTGAGTTGGACGCATGGGATCCCACAAAACAGCTGTTGTTTTTGCAGAAAACTTGAGTTTTGGATGTATGGAGATATTGAGGAAGCGCCGTACAGTCTCTCTTGTAATTAAGGTTATTTAGTCACTGATCTGATGCTGTTCTGTTCCTTCATCGAACACATGCTGAAATCGGAAATGGGAATTTTGTATTTTGCTGTCCAATTTTTCATCAGGAAGTTTTTGTCTGTTCTTTTCTTCTTTATCTGCACATTTTTAAATGAATTTTGATTTCATAGACGGATTTTTATGGAATATATTGCTTATTCTGAGATTTTATTATGACCAGCTGACATATCCTGCGTCATTCGGGATTAAAATTCTTTCATGTCTGATATTTTTAACAACATATACTTTTGTACAAAATACAGTATAAAGGCACTTTTATTGTCTTAAACGTTTTTTTTTAATTATTTTTATTAAAATGAGAATATGAATTGAGTCAGGCGAATTTAAAAAAACCACTGATAGCTAGTTTTCTCTCCAAGTTATTATTATAATTTTTTTTTTAATGCAAGTACTTCAAGTTTTCTTCATAAATGTCGAAGCGTAGGAAAGGTTTTAACGAAACTTTGAAAAAAAATTAATTAAATAGTTAATTTGTAAATTAACTAAAAACAAGAAAATATCTAAATCAATTGTTCTTGATATAAATTGTTAGTCATATGTTTTTTGACTTTTCCTTTAGTGTTATTCGTATTCATTTTTGCTCTCAATAGAAAAATATTGTAACAAATTATGTATAATATTTTTGAAAAATTTATTAAAATGAGAAGAATGAATTGTAAGGGAAACAAATTTGTTTTATTCTAATTTTTGAAATTTAATATGGCATAAAAACTTTTATGGGGTAATATTTTTACCAGATATCGTGGGGAAACGCCAGAAGTTTAATTAACTAGAATTGTGATTGTAATGAATATGGCTTATACACTGAAAATAAACTATATTCCTTTTTATCAAATGCCTCGTTATTATAAGTCTCATGATTAATTACTAGTTGTTATTGAGTATTATTAAATGTTATATTACTACAAATTCATTATTAAAATTTCACCGTTTTCTTACAACGGAATATTAAAAAAAATTCCCTAATTGAATATAGTCTATAGCTCTCAATTATTCATTAAATTAAAAAATTAATTAAAAGGCTATAATACACAAAAATGAAATGGGTATAGTTAAAGTTTTGTTAAAGATTATATGAAAATATTTCCCTTGGGATAATTTTCTCTGAAATTATTACAGAAAAACGGTGAAATATCAGTTCATTTCTTATTTATTGGAGACTTAAGTTTTGCATTTCGAAAGGATGACAGTTTTCTTCCTCTTAGTGTAAATAATGAGGTTGGTTGAATTCGACATACTTGTTTAGGAGATAGAGAATGTAAATATAGTCGATTCCTTTTATTGAACGTTCTACATTTCTCATCTATTATTTTTTTCATTTTCATAGATATTTTAAAGAAAAGTTGCGAGCTATCAAAATATGCAGTTTTTTTTTTCTTTCTTAAAATATGTTGTCATATTTGCGATTATGACAATTTAAAATGTATTTCATGTGTTGTATTTAGAAAGAAAAAAAAAAAGATTAATTAAAAAGAGAATTAAGGGGGAAATAGTTGCTCTTCCTCTTCTTTCATAGTTCAAAAGCAGTGTAACTTCTTTTCTGTGAATAAAAGGTATCTAAATATTTCAGAAATGCTGAAACTTGTTGAAATTTCTATCGCGTCATCGAAATATAATGACACGTTTAAATTGATTTCTCCTTATTTTATCCAAATTTTTCAATGTTATAGTTTTACTTATCATATTTTTGAATTTACTATAGTACTGAAGTGGTGAAATCAACCGTGAATGACTAATTTGGATTTAAAACTCAAATAACTCTTTGAAGGAACCCGGATTATTGATATCCATGTATTGCACGTTGTAATTAATATTAAAACGTATTTCTTGTAAAATGATTGAATTGACAATTCGATCATATACCTGAAGTAACTGCTCAACTGTATTTACCCACCCTCATAAAACACCTTGGTGACAGTAATCATTATATTTCAAAGTCCTTTTAGTACTGTTGTCACTTTGCATGCATTTTGGAATAGAGCTTTTAGATTTTAGGGTAACAGGATTTATGTATCGAAACTTTCTAACGTCGATTTTATAGGTTTATCAAATATAAACTAACATTTGAATGGTGATTCTTTTGATATTTGGATTGAATGTCTGAAATCGTATTGTTAATCAAATCATACTCATTTTTATATATCATATTTTGAATTTATTATTTTATGACTATATTTGAAATTTTTAATATTTTACCTCTCGGTTATTAATTACTAGCTACACTTATTGACAAGAGAGTGTATTAATTTGATGCTTTTAATATATTTAAAACCATGGAAAAGTTTCAGATAGAAGTTTGTAGAAAATAGGAAATAATCATTGTTATTAAACACACTCGTAAACACATCAGTTAACTTAACCTACAGTCTTATTAAATATCCAGTTAGCATTTAGATTACAAAGCGGTAAACGCTATCGAGGATGCTCTGGATATAGAAATGTTTGTTAACTATATAGCTGGTTTTGAACAAACATTAGTTATAATCCTTTTCTATTTTTTAACTAACTTAACTTTTAGAAAACTAATATTAAAACAAACATTACTTTTTACATTAAATATTAAGCACTTTCTTTTGTCATTTTTTGCATCAGAGTTATGAAAGCGAAACTTTAACTCGTCATAAACTTACTCTTCAAACCAATACCATCATGTAACGTTGTCTCGATTCCGTATAGCTTCTCCTAATTTGCCGACGCCCGACGCTCCGTTGCAGTCGGTAATTCGTTCCGGAATCGTTTATCAGTTGTAAACGGAAATTCTGTCTATCTAGTACGAAATGGGTATCGTTATCTTATCGTCCATTTCGGAAATCAACTTATACAACTGTAACGGGTAAACAACCCGTTACTGTGTCTCTCCGTGGAATATTTGAACCGTATTCTCTACCCATATGCCTGTTTAATGTTGGATTGATTCTATTTGCATTTTCGCAGATGTTTAATTAAAGCTCCCCCGTGAAATTTAGAGCGAATTTAATAGATATAAGCCTTAATTCTGATTCCTTTTAACAAAATTTAGTTCATCACTAGGTTTTTTAATATAATGTTGTTACATTGACTAAGGCAAGGCACGAAAGGACTGCGAATGGTCAAGGTTCACTAGGTCATAGATTTCTGGGAATCTCGAACCATCAATTGATTTTGAATTATTTTACTTTAAAAAAAAATAAAACGGATGTAGATATGTTTGAATTTTTACCATGCTTCTACCAATCAATGATGAGTTGGATTATCATGACAAGATTGAAAATAATAAAAAATTACTTGATCTCATTGAGCACGATTTACCTTCTTAAACATTTATCTATCAAACCTGTATTAGATTTAAAAAAATTAAATTATGATATAATTAACGAATTTACTGTTAAACTTGTAAGAAAATGACATTCTTGTAATTAGCATATTGTTGCATTTTTTTTAAACATTTGTGAGACAGTTATTTTTGAGTTATTAAAGTAAGTAATTGATAATTAAAGTACTGTAACTTTTGTAATTGAAATGTTTTTATAAAAATTATTTATCGTTTTCATGTATTCCTGATATCTTTATTATACTAATTTATATAATGAAATAAATGACGGACTGCAATAAACTATTATTTTGTTGCACAAAATTTGTTTTAAAGTATCGCAAATCAACTTCGCATCGGCCTCATTTATGTACGGGCCGATCCTGCATGGATTGCCGTATGAAATATTTGCGGTGTTAACCGCATTTATTTCATCCATCGCGTGAATCCAATTTGTCTCTTCGGTTGTCTTCCTTCATTGCCAATATTGTGAACCTTTACACATGGATTGATAGATACAAGGAAGGAGAACTATGTACAGATCGATTAAATAGATGATCGCCCGGTAGTTAGTTCCCCAAGGGGAGCGAATCCTATTGCCTTAGGACCCAGCATCTGTATCAGATCATGCACAGAGAAGAAAATTCTATTAGTGCAGAATATATATATTGTCCTAAAAGTTTTTTTTTTTTTTTTTTTTGCAGATTGTTTGTTGTGCACATTTGCTCTATTCATCTTATTTTAATTCGGTGGAATGTTCAATGGTTATTCATTACTCTTCTATTCAGAATCTATTAAATGTAATTTGAACCTTTTTTAATTACCGTTTGAGTATATGTTATGTAGATTTCAACTGGTGCCTTGTAATTTCCCTCTTTCTCTTCTTTAAAGAAGTGAAATTTTTCATTTACTTTCAAAATGTTAACCAGTTATAAATTATTAATTAATTTGAATACACGTGAAACTTGTTTTTCTCTTTCCTCCAATAAATTAGATACTTTAAAGAAAGACGAATCATTATTGATCTGTCAGTTTATAAAAAATTCATTCCTGAATTGCTGCTCTCTTTCCTTCTAAAATTGTTCTTGTTTCTCTTTTAAGTCGGAAAAATAAGTCATTTTTCAGTGAACAGGTATTTTGACTTCGATTATTTAATATCTTATAGTTTTAAGAAGTATAAAATGAGGAATTTCTAAATTGTAATTTGTTACTATATTAAAGATTTTCGTACTTCATCATTTTCAAATTTCTTTAATCATTTGTTTCTGAAATGTTTGAAATCATTTTTTTTATATCTTCCATAGAAATTGGAGAACTGTATTATCTGTATCTAGTGTTCATTTCTGTATTTTTGAAAATCCACTCTTTTCTGTAAATAGGATTCTGGAAAGAGATCTAATCTAAAGCAACTTTTGAAAGAAAAAATTTGAAAACTTTTTTATTGAAAATGGAAAAATACCAAAACCATTTAAAAATTAATTTAAAAAAATTGATAACGAGTTACAATAAAACTTATGAATAATAAACGCTTCTTGAATTGTATGCGATAAGTATTTTTATTTGAAATATTATAAAATTTGGCAAATTCATATTTCTGTTTCATGTCAAATCGTATTTTCTATGTGATTATTATTACAGCTTTTAGCTTGCAAAAATCCAATAGTCCATAGTAATATTAGCTTGTAACTTTTCTTTTACTGCATGGATTTAAAAGAAATCATTAAAAAAAAAGAGAGAGAGAGAGAGAGAGAGAGAAATAATTAAAAAAAAAAGTTTTTTCTTTAAAATTTTTCAGCAATAAAAGACAAGTTTGATACCTGTTTTTAGTCATTATTTATTTCCTTTCTGTATTTTTTTCTCTAATAATTTTTTTTTTTTTACCATACTTATCTTGAAGATAGATGTCAACAAAAACAAAGGTAATTAAAAGAATAGGAGTGCAACATATCATTTGAAACAAAATTTATGTGATTTCTTAGTGTTAATTTAAAGGCTAGTTTGCACATCATCGTTTATTTTTGAGATATCGAAATTACTTATTTCTCTCAACTTCGGACTTTTAAAATATGTATTCCTATTAGATTGCAGTTTTACGATCGATATATTTTAGTTTTTATTTTATTTATTTAAAAAAATATTACTTGTAAAAATACACAGAAAAACTTGAACGGTTTCGCTCTTCTAAGAAAGTAATTTCATCTCGAATTCTGGGACACTTTCTTTTTCTTTTCTTTCTTTTTTTTTTTTCTTACTCGAGAAAAAGTGATAGAAGTATTTCCTTCCTTCCGTTTTTCCATTTCCCCTTGAGGGTACATCAAGATTCGCGAACTGAATTTTTATGTGTTAAGTCTTTTTCCCATCAAGAAATCTTCGATGTGTACTAAATTTATGCGGCATCTAAGAAACTAGTGATAGATTTTTCTTGCTTCAAAAAATAATTATCTTGCAACTTTGGTTTTTTTTTTTTTTTTTTTTTTACTTCTTGCATTCTGAATGAAAGTAATTAACTGACTTAGTTCAGAAATATATATCTTGCTCATATTGCATCGATAAAACATTTGTTTATTCATAGATTTTGTTAAATTTTAAGCTCCAAAACATCTGATATTACAAAAAAGTTAATAATTTTGAAAATTTTATATTCGTATTTAATAGGGATTTTTAAGTATTGATGATATTGATGAATTGATGAAACGCAGAACGATATTTTAGAGCATTTGTTTTCGTTATAATGGGTGCTCAGCTCTTATCTGTTAAATTATTTAAATGAAAGTGACATTGCAAACGTTTATATCTGTAAAATGAAATCAGTTGGTGTGTAATATACCAACTATAAATAAACATAACATATCATTTAGCCTCTAACTGCGAATTGTATTGGGCCTTTCTTGATATAAAGGGCACTATAATAAATTGCATGATGCATTCGACATATATTATCCGAGTATTAATCAATCTCATTCCCATACTAGTTGCAGAGGGCAATGAATTTATAATTTTGCATATTGTATTTAAAAGTTTTTATCTTAATTTTCTGTGTCAGTGTTCAGTGAATTTTTTATTTAATTGTTAAAATAAAAAAATTTCTAATAATTAATATTTAAATTATTAGTGTTAATTATTTTCTTTTTAATTGTAAAAAAATGTTAATTACTTATAATGCTTAATCACTTTAAATATTTAACCGAAATCAGTGCACGTTATCGCATATTTTGCACATTACTAATCTCGGCATGCAAGTAAAAAACTAATTTCGATTTCAAAAGTGATCTCTGCAATCATTAAAGTTAATCAGTTATTTGCTTGTTCAGTGATTTTTCGTTGGTATTTAAATCGGTTTTCTTTACTTTACTTTATAGAAACTGCCCAAAGAGCATTATTTCTCGTTATTTTGATGATATGAATTTTATTTTGTCAAAGTTCTTGACTTAGTTTATAAACTAGTAAGCTAAGTTGGAATAATAGCTCAGAAGAAGGGGGAAAAGAAGTATTTTATAAAATCAGATTTTGAATTGATAAAGTTTGTTTTATCATTTGAATAAAATACTCCTATTTTCTAGCATTTTTTCATTTAAAAAGGATTACTTGAACTTAAGACTGGCGTTTGTTAAAAATTTACTTTTCATTTTTTATTGTACATAAATTTTGTTCATCCTGTTTGTAACTCTTCATGGTAATAGTTTTCATTGTAGATAGTCTTACTATCTTGCTGTCCAGAAATCCTATCCAAATCAACCTCACAATCCTGTTTTTCACTTTTTGCTTGGAATGAACTCCAGCGGTGTCTTAATTTCTTTCCATTTTATTAATTTCTATTTATACACTAGATCTCAGCATCTTAAATGTCTAAATGCCCGAATCAACCGGGGCAATCCTGTTTTTCTGTCATTGTTCGGGATTGACTGACTCTTTCATCACTTTCTCTCCTATTATTCAAAACATTCCGAATCAAAGTTCGGAAAATTTATAGTCGCTTTATTAGCACGTGTCTTCTCTTTCTTTTCTTCTTTTGCTCTTGGTAAGCCGACAACAAACAATTAACGCGATTCTGTTTCGAACTGTACAGTCTCCAACCGGGGACAACTGGCTGAGGCCTTGTAGTGCGGCGGTCGAGAGACGATGGAAAGTAAATCAGCACAAGGACATTGAAAAATGTCAGTTGTCTATTCATGAAGCTGGTCGATTCCTTCCCTTTCATTATGCGGTGGAATGCGGCAGAAGTTTTTCCCTTCTTTGCCTCCACGCGAGGGGAATCATTCCATCTCATGGGCCCTGAAGTTATCTTAGCCGGCTCTGGCCTTCAAAACTACTGGTTTTGTTTGGTGTCGGTCTTTCCTCTTTTGGTGCCTCGGCTATCTGGGATCCCACGCAACTGACCCTTTTAGCCAGAAATCGAGAAAAACTTTTCGGTTAGAAGACCCAAGGACAAATTGCATTCTTGAAAACTGTCGGCTAAGAAAACCGTTGCAGATCGAATATACTGTAAAGGAGGGATAAGTGATAATATGGGTGTAAAAATTCGATCTTTATTGATCAACTTAGGTAAAATTCGAGGTACGTTATTAAAAAAAAATCCACTACTGAGATATTATAGTATGGAATATATAGTATATAAAGATCACACAACTATTAGAAAATTCGTAGTATTAAATGTTATTCATCAGTATTTACTTCGTGTAGGAATGCAATAACATTTTTCAGATTTTTCATTTTCCCTCCTAAGGCATTTTCCTACACTCTAATAAAAGTATATTGAAACCACAATAAATATTTTAAACTGCCCACGTATCTGGATAGTTCTAAAATTATGGGTATGAAACCACCATGGCTAGATTTTTGAAACTGGGCGAAATCAGGTTCGAAAAAAATCATTTGTTCAATCTGATTCTAGAAATAACTATCTTTTTCGTTCACGAAATTCAGTTCCTTGCCTGAATTAAGATATATTATTAAAATCAAGAGACAAAAAAAAAAAAAAAAAAAAAAAAAAAAAGAGGAGGGACCCTAGTTTATGATTTTAATAATTAAAATATTCTAAAGTGAAAGAAAACATTGTGTAAAACATTAAATTATGAGTTTTAGCTTGAGTTTAGCCATTAATTTATTTAATTGTCCCTAGGCATTAAAAATATGACTTAAGTTCTTAGCAGTAATAAATTGCATCTCAAGATTTATACAATAATTCTTTATTTATTAATCTTGAATTTCTTAGTTATGGGAGAATTAGAATTTCATAAGTATTTTGTAATGACACAGAATCTTGACGACTGATTGATTCTTTATTTACGATTTTATTGCACAAGAAACAACTTCCCAATGCTGCATAACAAAATTTAATGATGACTTAAAATTTCGTGTTTTATCATGTTCACGAAAGTGGATATTTTCAAATGCTACATCTTTCTAAAATGAGAAAATTGTACATAAGGATTTGCTGTTTTCCAGGTTAAATATTATATGAAAAGGTGAATTGTTAACTCAAACTAACAATCTAGTATGTATAATTCAACTTTAAGAATTTATTTAAAAATTTATAAGATGACATAATTATTCCTGTCAAAACTGTCAGATGTCAGCCTAGTTTGTTGACGGGACAAAATATGGCTGTAAAAGGTTTTGTATTTCAAATTTCCAATCCAGGTTAATCACGCAACTTCATAACGGAACAAAAATTTAATCAAATTATGTTAATTTAACATTAATCCAAAGAAAAAGATTTTGCAGCTTTAAATTTGAATTTAACTCAACTGTACATACTGTAAGAACGAAATTCGTTCTTAGAGTACGAAATCGATGCTTAGATAGTTTTTGCTCGATCATTTATTCTTTAGGTTTGATAATTGCTAGAACTTATTCTTGAGAATGATTGTTTAATCATGACGAATATAACCTTAAATCCTCTGTGTTCTTGCCGTTCTGATAACAAAAGGAGCAAAGAATGTGTAAATAATTTTTAAAAATCTCAAAACCAATTTGTCATACTGTGCTTAGATTTAAATGAACAGATTTTACAGTAATAATAATATAACAATGAATGGCGAAATTGTAATTTATATAACGGCTTTTTTGGTATAAATACCTCATTTTGTATGAATTCAAAACTGTAATTTTGAAATACATGCATTTTTCTGATAATTCGTAGGAATAAATTTTTGTGCTAGCCTTGTCAATTTAAGGAATGTGGATTGAAATCTCTTATTTTTCACACTTCTTATCATCAGTCAAAGACCACTTATCGGAAACTGGGTTTATGTTTCGCGAAATCTATCAACATCATATTTGAAGAACTTCTACTTCTGATGTATTCCGTCATGCATCAATTCTGACTTCTCAAATTGTGAAGCTTGTCTTCGGGAAGAGCATTTTTTGTATTTTTGCTTTAAAAAAATCTGAAGAAATTCCAGCATAACATTCTTAATTCAGTAAATGGATAGTTTTGTTATGCGTATTTTATATAATTTTTTCGTTTTACAATAGTACAAAAATTTTTATTTTTATGGCACTTATCCTTTTAACTGTGTAAATGAAAGGATGGTTAAGGTGGCAAGATTTTCTGATTTTTTTTTTTTTTTTAACTTAGAATGGCATAGTTACTCCAAGAGGGAGAAGCATAGATTGTTTGCTGGATTAAGTCGTCTAAGGGACCTTATGCACTGCAAATTTGGGGGGAGAGTTCCCTCTTTCTCCGTTGCAGTTTCCAAAAACCACAATTTTTATTGATATCTTTTTTTAATATCTATAGAAACAGTTTAAACAATTAAGCAACAAATTTATAACAGTTATAAGTAACAAATTTTAATAATCCCAAAACCTTTATTTACAGAATTATTATCAAGATAATTGATTTCAGTATCGTGTGAAAAAAAAAATCATAATTGAAATTTAAAAGTAATTTTAACAAAATAGTAAAAAAAAACTACTTTATAGCACATCTAAATACAGTAATGCAGTCTAATTAAAGAAGCGGACATTTTGTTGATTGTAAAATAACATTTTTTCTAGATTTATAAATCCACTAAATGATAACACTTGCAGAAATTAATTAAATAGTGATGTTTTTAGAACAACGTTCCAAAATTTAAATACTTGATTTGAACTTGAATATGTTTCAATATACGGTCCGTGTTAATTAAATGAAAATGCAAAAGTAAGTTACTCTAAAATACAGCTAAAAAAGAAAGGGGGAGGGAAAAGACGCTATTGAAATATCGGAAACTTTAGGCATTTGCCTACTTTCCCTTTAATTCTTACATTTTTTATATATATATATATAGATTTATTCATCATCAAGCACGTACCATTTACTATCTTTATATAAATTAATGGGCAATTCTATGCAAAAATTAGAGTTTTATGATTTTATACATCGTTTTCTGTAAAGAATTATGAATTAGAAAGAAGTTTCAAGCTTTTGGATTTTTAATAAATGAGAATACTAAATAGTTTAGGACTAATATCTGCCATTTAGAAATTTTTTTTTACCAATATGCTAATAAATTTTAAGATTTGTGTAAATTATATTTACATAAATTGAATTAATTTAAACTTGAATAAAGATTTAAAATAAAATAAATATTTATATTTTACCAGAATTCCAAAATGTATTGGTTTTATACTCAAAACCATCAAAAAATTCATTATAAATTACAAGAAAAAAATTATGTGGTAATAAAATTAATTTCTTGTCATTCGTCAAATACGCCGATGTTGCTTATTTTGCAATTAAAATAAACTAAAGGCGATTCTTTATAAACTGTTTACTGCTATGATATCCAAGAAATTGTTTCGCTTCCGCGTTTTATAATGGCATTACGACATCATATTTTGCGGTTTCAGACATTACTAATTTTTTTTTTTCATCCCTAAACAGGAAAATTGCTGAATTCTTCGAATTCATTCAAAACAGCATAGCTTTTATTTCACATTATCATAACTATCAACAGCCTTGAACAAGGAACTTTATTATATAGTTACGCGGTATTTAGTCTTGGTAAATAATTCTTTTCTTTGGAGACGAAAATTTACGATTCGATGCAATACTGATTGCAGATAACGAATCATTAAAAACTGTCATCTGCTTTCTTCTGAATGGATTCATTTAATATATTTCCAACAACAGGCTTCAATTATACGAGACATCTTGACAATCTTAATTAGTTTCAAAACTCTGTTTAGAATTTCTACAATGTAAGTTTATCATAACAGTATCTATCTAGCTATCGATATATAAAATATGGTCTTTTGATTTTTCTCGCATATCTCGAAATGTGATGAAATCTAATTACAGTAACTTGAACAGTCTAACATCGATTTGACCATTTAAAATACAATCCCCATACTTTTGCAAATATAGCAATTTTCTGTAATTTCTCTTTTCATATGAAAGAAAAATGCTTACTTGAAAACTGAATTTGCTGAATCTTATTCATGAAAATTTAGATATCTTTCCCATGGATCATTTTTTGTTTATGACAACTCTATAGAGTAAGTTAACTACTTTGGCTATCATATCTTCAAAATTGTCGCTAGAATGAAAACTTTCTCTTTGCTGTGCAGATTGACAAATAAAAAATGCGATTCAACTGAAATTGAATTCAACTGAAAATTTTCCTTCTTTACTGCTAATATTAATGATATTTAAATGTTTTCTATGAAACTTTGCAGTTGCTAATATTTTTTAGACGGTTATATTTATATTCTTTCGTATTCAGAATTAAGACATTTAATCCCAGTAATTTGTTTGAAAGTTACTTGGTTTTACTCTGCTATTTTTGTTCATGCAATAGTCGGATCAGTAAATTTCTGGCGTGTTTCATTCTTTAGAGTAATTTGAAATCCGTTGAAAGATGTTTTAAGTTTTAACTTTATTTTGGAATTAATGGTTATTCAGAATTAGAACCTCTGTAATTTGAGTGACAGTTATTTAAATGGTATATAAGCATTTGTTTTGTCGATGCACTTGTTTTCTTTTTATAGTATTCTAGTACTTTGCGGTTCGATTTTACTTTTATTTAATTTAATGTCTGAAACCTGGAAAAAGTTTTAAAATGCAATGACATTCTTTTACACTTTTAAATGTTAAACCCTTTTATTTAAAAAAAAGAAAAAATGTATAGTTAACGTATTTTTATAAGTATTGTGAATGTGTTGTGATTTTCTAATGAACTGCCGGTTTTAAATATAAAATTTTTAATCTACACAAACACAGCTACACTGCGAAATTTACAAACACACATGGACAATTAGGTAAAAGAAAACAGCATGGTGGAGGGATTCCACAGTTTCCAACCGAAAGCATTCGGCGTTAGCTCAGGGGTTGCGCACAGGGAAAAAGTCGACCTCAGGATGCAGGTCTCCCGTTCAACTGCTTGTTATCTGTAAAACGCCACAAGAGGCGCTCTCTGCTCGAAGGGAAAAAGGTGCTACATAAGTAGATAACATTTCTATGTGCATTTCGTTCGATATTAGTTAAAGTATTTATATGAAATACGAATAATTATAGAAATTTCTTTTCCTATACATATGTTCTTTCTCATGAAAACCTATTAACAAAGTGTAAAGTATTTGTTTTTAATTAAAAAAACTTATTTACATTTCGCTGAATTTTATTTAAGAATTAACTTTGGGAAATGGAATTTTATCATGATTGCTGTCAATACTGTTTAATTAGTACTTCAAAATCTTAATTTCTTTTTAAGTTTGGGAATAAATAAGTAATAAAATAAGTGATTTTGTCTAATTTCATCTGTTATCATATCGTTCTTTTTTTCGCATTGTTAAATATATTCCATTTTTCAATTACATTTATAAAAAAATATAGATTAAAAAATAAAAACTATAATAAGTAAGATTGGTTAGCATTTTTGAAACGACACTTTGCGATAAAATAGTATAACTATATTCTCTTTGTAATAAAAATTGGGAAGCAGAATTATTCAGAAACCGATTGTTTAAAACTAAATCCTTTAACTATTTTTTGTCAATTTAAAAAAAAAAAAATAATATTATGTATATTATTTTTTTTAAAAAAAAAAAAAGAAACATAACTAACTAGGACATTTTTTCAAAACAGAAACTAGGGTCAAAAACCGGAACTGTCTCGGAACAATAGCTAGATGTCTGGGCACTTCAAAAATTGTATCTGCATAAAACATATTTCCATCCCTTGTTTTCATTACCACATTTTTAGTCTGCTATTTATCGTCGCATATGTCAAGTCTCATTCATGTCACCGCTACTTAATCCCAAAGTTCCCCCTCCCCTCCTCCTTTAACGGATGCCATCATAAAAAACCACAGCAAGTGTCGTGGGCGAGGTGTATTGAAAAAGTGATAGGCGGGATCCAGACAGAAGGGAGGCAAGGCATTCCCCCTCCCTTTTAAAGATTATCGTGGATATTCCCGTGTTCATAGATTAGCGAAATGACTCGAAGTATGTTGGACTTTCCTTTTAAGTGCTGTTAGTAGAACGATCCCCTCGCATTGAATCAAGCGTGGAATTGCTGTAATTAGTAGGGACAAACATCGGTGGTGAAGACTGGAAACTCTTCATTAGTTTCGAACGCCCCTAGTGTGGTCTTTTTATATCTCTTATTGTACAATGGTTTGATGGCTTTATAGGAATATTGTGGTTAGAGTAGACACATTTGATTCTTGAATAGAAGACGGAATGTGGTTGGTAATTATATTTGTTTGAATTAATGGATTGTTTGATTGTTTCAGTGAAGGATATATGTTAAAATTTAAATGTTTATGAAATAGGTGTTGGAATGGAACGTTTGGAATTTCCTTTAATTTTAAAGTTCTTTTATAGAAAAGCATATTTAAAAACAAAACTGTTGAAACAGAATTCGAATAATATGTACAGAATGAAAATGAAACCAAACTGCACGACGGCAAAAAGGCAAAGGATTATCACCCTGCAAGAATAAGAGTATTTAAGAAAATTCGATTAGAATAAACACAAAAGTCTTTATTGTTCCGAAGTCTTGCACCTCTTTCTTTTGAATTGTAATAAAATGAAAAGAAAGACGTTTGAACTGGTTGTTGCACTCAAGCCATCCGCCTCATATCACCGGAATGTTCTTTGACTCCCTACAGATATGATGTGTTTCGAGTCTGGAAACTTGCAGTCCTGAAGCCAAGGGCTTGTAACCAGGTCATCGTGTTTTTGAAAAAATGAGCTCGATGATAGTACTTTATAAATTAGTAAGCAAAAAAGATATAATTGTATGATGCAAAACTTTTACTCGAATTTCACATCAAATTTTGAATTTTATAGAAATAAACTCAAAATACCAGATGCAAGCAAATTAAAATAAAAAAAATCGAATTGCAATTGCTATTTTAGAAATGAATTACGCGTAATTTTTTTAAAAGACGATGTCAGGGATTGGCATTATATGCAGTTAATTTCGACAGTTGAAACTACTCAATATTTTACTTTATCGACTGTTGAGTGGGCTTTTTTTTCCCTTTTCGAATATTCTGCAAGCGAAACTGAAATACATGCCATTATTATTTTAAACAACGCTCACAAGCAGTAATTCTTTGCATCTTTTTTTTTTTATTTAATGATTATTGTTAAAATAAATTTCATTATGAGCTAGCAAAAGTGACATAGGCGCAATTCAAAATTTTCGGTTTCATTTTACAAAGCAACTTACCTTTCAACAATAATTTTGAAAGGATGTTAAGAATTTTGGAATTTACGAACACTGTCTAAACCATGCTTTGTGCTTTGTTAGTGGAGGATCAGTTGCCTTTTTATATAATAATGAAATTTTAAAAATTCAAATTTTTTTTCTGTTGAATCTCCAGATATTGAGCATACAATTAATAATTTAAGTTTTTATTTAATTATATGATTTAAATAGTATGTATTAAATTGATTTTCTTTCTCTTTATTTTTCAGGTAAGCTGAACTTGGTTTTTTATCGGTGTACATTATATGTCATTCTCTTAAAAAAAGGGATTTATTTTCATTTAAACTGTAAGTAATGTTTTTCTTCGCTTTCTTATTCTCCTATAAAGGCTGAATCTATTCATACAACTTTTGTTAAAGTTTTAATAGGCACCTAGAAACTGCTGAAGTTCATCATTGCGGATTATTTCGGCTATTAATGAAGTTCTTCAAAGTTCAGAGAAGTTTTTCAGGTTTAAGACAATCAAAAGTATTCTTTATTTGAAATTCCTTTAAAAATTGTAAGGGAATAAAATTTTTCAAATTTAAATATTAATCAAACATTCCCCCCCCCCCTTCTCTTTAATCTGTATGCGTATATCAATGTGGCTAACTTTTCTTTAATTTTGGCCATAAATTATCGTCAAATAAATAAAAAGTAAATCAAAAAATAAATATTACTGTTATTGTATTTTATTTCACATCTCCTCAAACTGGGGTTATTTCAATCAAATTTTGCAGACTTATTCTTAATGACAAGAGAAAGAAAAGTGATTGCTTTTCAAAATTGCAAAAATTAAATTTTCTATTAATTAGAAATTAGCCGAAACTTTGCTGCCTTACTCCAGTAACTTTTTTGTCTTGACATATAAAGTTCATAATATAAGGATTTAACTCCCTTTAAATATAAATTACTAATTTGATTTCATAGAACCACAATATTCATTACCACTTTGCTTTCATTGTTCTATATCAGAAAAAATTAGCTTTTTTTTTTTTTTTTGCTGACGTTTACGGACTGCTTTTACTATATATTTGATACTTTTAAAAATGAAAACCTTAAAAATAAAATTATGCAGTCATAAAAATTTTACAAAAAAATAAATAAATAAAAAAATCAATCAATATGTACAAATATAGCTGAAATTTCTTTTGGTGGAAGTGATCAGTGGTGGATTTGCAGGTGGAATACAGATGTCCAATTCGCATTCAGAAGAATATTGACGTGAGAGAGATAATGTGCATTACCCGCTTTCTAATAAGCGTGATAATCATTTTAAGTGATTATCTGGATTAAAAAAAAACACAACCCTTTTATGTACGCCTTTTAGTAACACACTTTGCTAAATTCAAAGTCATATTATGTTTAATATTTAATTATTACTTGAAAATTATATATTTTATGTTTATGACAAAAAATTTCTTTATTATATTGTACGTGCCTTGATTTTATTTATTTTAAGCGAAAGAAATATTTCTTGATTAATTAACAACAACGTCAAAAAGTCATTCTATTGTTTTATCTAAGAGATTTTTCCATTCGTTATCTGAAAATAGTGGGAACAAAACTCATTGAAAAGTTTTAGCTTTGACTGAGAATTAAATATACATTACTTATAATGTTTATGAGGTAAATCTCAATTAGTATATGGTCAGATGTCAGTATCAGCAATTTTTGTTATAAGACAACATATCTATGAATAATGCTGTGAAAATAACTATTTCAGCCAAGCTTTCGATTTAATGAACTTGGCCATTTTTGAAACATTGAAACAATTTGCCATAACCGCAGTGTGTCAGATTGAGATTTAACCTTTTATAAATCTGTTTTGCGAATTATGTTATGCAATTTTGGTAACTTGACTTACCATTTATTAAGTCATTCAACTTCAAGAAGGTGATTCGTGATTGCATCGCAATGATTATAGATCCTGGTGACATTAATCCTGAACCTGGTTATAGTATAAATAACCATTCATTTAAATTCTATTATCTTTCGGGAAATTTTATCAATTTCTCAATTAGTGTTTTAAGTGTTAGTCTTTCTTCTTATTTGTTTTCAAGTACAGATTTCTTATGGATTTTCACTTTTTTTTTTTTTTTTTTTTTTTCTTCTTCTAAAGAGACGAATTCGTCTTCAGCGAAAGGCAATTTTTGCTGCAGTCAATGAAATAATTTTTAGGACTGATCTACCTAATTATATTTTTAAACGCTTTTAGGGAACTGTGCTTTCACAGTTTGATTTAAACTATTATTGCCAGGGTAAATTTCATTCATTGATACAGTTTATTTATTTCAATTCATATTTTATCTCCTTTGTAAATCTATTTGGAGATAGCGCATTTTTTTACAATTATAATTATTACATATATTTATTAAAAGCTACATATGATTTATTATTATTATGAAGCTTTATTTTTTAATCGTGTGTGATGCGGTATCTCCAAATATGAGTTTGCGCCCATTTAAACATCGGTAATCAAACTGCAATTGCTAATAAATTGAGTTAAATTTCTATTCTCTCATTGTTTGGTTTGCTTTTTTTCTTGGCAATTATCCATTTGGTAACTTTTTCTTTCCTCTTATGTGGTTGATTATCTGTATTATAGCCAGATATTTAATTTGTGGTTGTGTTTTTATCTAAACTTTGACATCCTCTCTTCTTTACGACGAACATCCCCTTCTGTCAGTTAAAAAGCGATTCTGATGACGAGAGGCAGAAATGCACTTTTTTCAAGTACCTTCAACATCAGTCCTTTCCATTTTTAGTTTCATTTATTTTTTCTTTGGCTTCATTTGTTGTTAGTTTTATTTTGATGATTGGAATTCTTGGAATGTTTTACAAAAGGAAAGTTATTCTATATGGTTTATTATTGAAAAAGGTGTTGTCAACTGTTGAAAAGCTCATAGATTCTGGCGATCTGATGTAGCAATTCGAGAATCTAACCGATAAAGACTTCTCAATTTTGTAAATGTTAGTTAGTTTAGAGTTCTCTAAAATTAAATATTATTGAAGGAATCCATACATCAAAACAATGGTCGTGAATAGAATATAAATAAATATATATTTCTTTCTGCATCCCTGTTCAAGGAATTCCATATTAGCTGCATGATGTCGTATTATGCAACTGGTATAAGAAAGTAGTGAAACACATTAAATTATTAACCCAAACCGACTTTTACATTTTACATTACATTGATTTGTATTCAAACTACTGGATGCATTTTCTTTAAATTTTCCACATGATTTCTATGAAGTATAAGAAAGACTAAATGAAAGTATCGTGCCAATTAATAAAATATTTTTATTAGTTTTAAGCTATATTTCTGTGTATCGAAAAGATTATTATATATTCTTACCATTCTTATTAAATATGATGGATTTTTTTTTAACCATGTTATATATTTGTCACTCGAAGTATTTAATTAAATTTTATATATTTTTTTGAAAATTATTTATTGGAAAATAAGCGTTTTAGGTACTTTTAAAAAGTCTTTTTATTACCGTGAAAATTGAATCGAGAATTAAAAATCATTTTGTGTAAATGAGTTTCTTAATTTAATTAAGAATATAGTTGTAAACGTTAAAAGGATTTAATGAAATTAAATAACAATTACTATTATTTTATTTAGAAGTTTCTTTATATAATAAAATAGGATATATCTTTTTTAAAAACCTTTAATTGACATTCCTTTGAAACTTAAGAAACAAAGAATGATTGATATAAACTGGCTAATTGTAAGTTGCAGTGAACCTATTATATGAGTTTAAAAAACTCTGGAACTCTACAAGAACCAAGTAAGTGTAGTTAACGATGAGAAAAAGTTAAAGACAGGAATAAATGGGAAAATAATTTTGTAATATATTTTTATTTTTCGGACTGAAAGTATATAGCTAAATACAGCTGAAATGTTATAGTAACTGTAGCCTTTTTAATGGTATATTTATTTATTGAGTTTTAACTTGCTGAATTCTGTGATATTTAATTAAATAGTTAATGAGTCATAATTAAGATCAAAAAAAAGTATTTTCATCTCGATTTACGTAGGAAAAGTTATTGGCAATTTGAACATTCTTTAGAATAGATTGCTTAGGCGTTTCAAAGCAAAGTATGTAATATTAGAATAATTAATATTGAAAATGTTATATACTTTTCTTTGGCATACTGAAGAATGACAAATGCTAAGCAAGCAAGCTATGAAAAGACGATCGTGATAAGGCTTTTATTTTAAATACTAAAGACTTATAATAGCTTTGCATACATAGAAATTATATATATATATATATATATATATATATATATATATATATATATATATATATATATATATATATATATATATATATATATATATATAATATGAGAGAGAGAGCCATTAAATATCTTTTATTCAAAATACGTAAAGGAAATTGAAAGTTGTGCAAGATCGATCTTGTTTGCAAGATGCAACAAATAATGCAATATTTTATTAAATAGAATATTGAATTATTTGTTGCATCAAGAAATGAAGTAATTTTGTCTTAAATTGTAAATTTTATTTCCTATAAAAAGTAAATCAGAATATATTTTGTAATTTGTTGTTGCTTATTTCCAAGGCAAAAAAATATTAATAACTTAGTCACCGATCCTAAATTTTGAGTAATGTCTTAAACGCAATCAGCGCTTAAATGAGGCGCTAATATACTAAGTATATATTAGTGTTATAATATCCATTACATAAAATTTCGCTATTGATTGATATTAATGGAAATATTATGCAGATGTGTCTTAATATTTCACACTTCATCTTCTTGACGCAGGTGCTTCTAATCATTCATCGTTGCGTAAGAAACACGACTGAGTATTGTTTTTTGGGCGGAGTTTAACGCTGAATGCGGAAGTTGTAGCCGTACCATTATGAAGAACAACAGAAGGTTAAAGGGGTATTTTCTAAGAAATTTTTTTGCAAGTCTAATTCTAAAACAGAGAATATTGCATTATGTGCCTCTATAATTACTGGTTATTTGTCAACGAAATCGGGATTAATTTTTGAGAACCTGCGTAATGCTATTACTACAGGGTCCATTTATATCGGTTGTATTAAAAGTAATTAAATCGTCACGAGCATTTGCTGTGCACTACTTGGAATGCTTTTAAAGGACACACAAGACTGTGGCATAATTATATGTTTGAACTTCTCTCAAATAAAAAATAAGTCTCACAAATATTTATGTGCAAGTCAATAAAATTTGCAGCGAGGGAAAAAACAACTTATAGATATGAACTTGTGCTCTGATATTCAAAATTAATTTACTTTGTTGTAAATTTTGATTGAAATACAGTTTGGCATGTGGCAAGAGCTTTTATTCTTGCTTGGCACTTATTTCAAATTATTTTATTGCTCTTCTGTCTAAATTCAGTGACCTAATTTGTAACATTTATTTAATCCATGGTTAGCTGTCCGATTTTCAAAAAATCAAGAAACTTTTATTTAAATAGCATAGTATGTGTTAAAATATTTCTCGTATCTGTCACATTTAGCAATTTTTATTTGAATTATTACATACCAAGCCTCCCATAAAATAATATTTTAAATTGGACTGACCTAATCGATGCTGAAATTGAATATAGGAATTTAAATTCATTTTATTATAAAAGTATGTATTCTTATTTATATAATTATAATTCTTTAAGACTTTAGTAACATATTGTTGAAAATCACTTTGTTAGTACATGTGATAATTTTTAATCACTAATTATTGCATTCGCTGCATACAGTGAATTGTTTCGATTACGATAATACATTTTAAAACCATAAACGAATCGAATAACCTCTTACTTCCTCGTAAAAATGTTGTTAATTAGTTAAGATCAGATATAGAATATATTTTCCAAAAATATATTTTCAGATATATTTTTCAAAAGTATTCACTAAAGAAAAAGAGAGAAAAGTTATTATTTCACCAATGCGCATTATTAATATTATGAGGTGTTTCGCTTAGATACTGTTTACTAACAAAAAATGCAATCCTAAATGGAATTTTTATGTCGCTTATTATTTCTTATGATCTCTATTTGTCTTTCAAGCTCATAACGATTATCGAAATTATTCACTCCCTCTTCTTTTTACGAACATCTCACTCAATGCGTTTCTGCTTGATACCAAATATATTCCTTATATTAATATCGTATTTCCTATGTCCTCTATTTATCCACCATCCTCTTTTATAATGTCTTTCTCAATATGTTTCTGGTTGGTTAGTTCGCAGTTTTTCTTCGGACCCCCCCCCCTTCATTTCTGCTCGAACTACTTGTATAATGTGATACTAAAATTTCATTCACTGTAAATTTAATACATTGTAAATTGGGGATTTTAATACATTGTAAATGTTGTAAATCTGAGTTCAACAAAAATTCTTGTAAGCGATGAGAAAATGGTAAAGAAAAGAGAATAAAAGTGGGGATGATATAATTAATTCTTTTGGAGAAGATTTCAACAAAACGAAATTTGAAAGAAAGAAGTTCACTGTTGAGATTTTGATCTCTTTCTCAAAATTATTCTAAAATATTTACTTCATAGTAATTAAACGTTGATAGTTGGTTACAATGTTAGATGTTCCGGTTATTGGAAAATGAGAGAAGTATATCTGCTTGTAGAATCTGCAAAGAAATATACAGTCGCCAAAAATTATTTGCTTATACCTATCAATTTACGTTTTAATTATTTACGCGCAATTGTTAAAACATCACGGATTGTCTTTAAAACGGGTCTTCTGAATGAATACCTTATTCACAATAATGCTACGTTTAGCATACTTTTATTCTTAAACCGAGACATAGAATAGTAATTATATTACAATATGAATGGAATTATCATTTTAGAAGAATATATTAAAAGGAATTTTATTGTACACTTGAAATAGAAAGTGTAAGAAATAAAAGGAATACAGTTTTTATAAAAAGAGAGAAATATTGAACTAATTGCTAAAAATTTGACTGAATATCAAATATGTATGTCAAATATTTTGAATTTAACTGAACTTCCTTGTTAAAAAAAAAAATGCTTTTGTAAACGCAACATCATATTATTGCTCTGAGGTTATATGTGAAGTTTTATAATTAAATAATTGCACAGACGAGTGGCATGGATATGCGGGTAAAATTCTATCGTATAAGTTAGTAAGTTTTCACTTAACAAGTAGGCATAACAATAATGTGGGTACACATTACCTCCACTACTTATATGGGAGGGATTGTGCGGTGGCAATGAATACTGCTGCTTCATTTGGTGCACTTAAAAACTTTAATTCTTACTTTCCGTTTTGTGATGGCTTTCATTCGGATCACCCGGATGCCTAGGTAGTGCGGGGGAAATTCCAGTTTGAAAACAAATTACAGGAATTCAGCTATACAATTAATAGAATTTATTCCTAATAGAAGATAGAGCATGGACATTTTATGTTGAATTTAGAACTCTATACGATTTTTTTAAAGAATGGCTGACTTTCTCACATCGCCATCATATGCATCCATTGCGAACTTTTAAAATATCGATGAAGGATCCAAAGAGTAATTCTGTTATTAGTATGCAGTGTATGCAATCCTACCTATAAAATGCATGGAAAGTTTTCCCATCCGTATCCTGTGTTTTTTGTTTGCGCGTTATAGTTTGTCCACCCTCTTCGATGCCAATGCCTGTGCATCATCCAGAAACATCTGCCGCACCGAATCGTGCTTGGAATTCGATTTCCCTTAACAAGCGAAAGGTCTTTTTCCGGAGATGATTAGGCTGTGATTATTTTTCGAACGACACGCAAAACTGTCCTTGCGTGCAAATCAATCGGGATATCTCTTTCATCAGTGTTTTAACGAGAGTCGCAAATTGGGAAAATGTTTAGGAGCACTTTTTTTTCCCCCTCCCCTGGGCAATTGCTTCTATGAATTGTGGAAAAAGCGCCCATCTTGTTTTGTTTTCAAATTCTTCCGTATTTATAAGCAAAGTTATTGAGAAATTCTTTTTGAAATATTTGAATTGCATCTTTTCAAGTAAGGTTTGATTTGTTATCTTCTTTAGGCATGGCTCAGTTTAGGATTTACATATGAATAAGTATAGAAGAATAGGGACTTGATTATCTCGAATTGAAAATTTTGAATTTGTATTGCATTTTACATCGGTTCAATAGAATTTATTGAATGACTGTTTTAGTTGGATTAATATATTTTTATATATCATGTTTTGTTTCATTGTTTGTATGCAAAAATAGGTTTGAAAGTCTGTGCCCCCACCCCCGTCTTGAAAGAGTCGTGATTGTTAAAAAAACAAAACCGAAGAGCCCTTTTGTTATCAAACAGAATCATAGAAATACTTGAAAAGCTGTGACTTTAATTTGAATACTCTTGATGATTGTCTTTTTCTAATAATTACTCTCTGTTCAAAATTGTGGTATATATCAAAAAACAATAATATGTATTTAGTAACTCTCTTCTATTTCGAAAATGAATGGTTTTGATAATAAAAAAAATGGTTTGTATTGCAACGAAAGCGTAACCAAGTGAAACAATGAACTAAAATTTCCGCAAGTAATTAAGTGAATCTTCATCATGAGGGAAGTTAGAAAGAAGATTTATATATTATGCAGAAATTTTAGACAAGGCCCAAATCTCATTTCAAATTGTAACTGTTCGTGTAATACTAACTATAACAGCGCCCTCTGAAACCTTGTGGCACTATGATTCAATTCAGGTCTGGCGACGACATGTACTGCATGCTCTTACATAAATCTTAAAATTATTTCAAGATTTTGTATGTAAATTGTCTGTGTGTAATATAGCCTGTAAATAAATAACTGTTACACTAATTCGGACTTTTTATTGAACCTCTTAACGGCTCCACAAAATGAATTTTGTGTTTTAAAGTTTATTTATATGTATTATTAATAAATTTGCTCTGTCTAATATTGCACTTACTTTTAAATAATAACCATAAATTCGGAAAAAAATTATTTTGAAATGTAGGTCACATTTTCGGGCAGAGGGAGCGCTAGAATTCTATGGCAAATAAGTTTTTATTTTTTCATAAAATGTGTTTATAAAGTAATTCAAAATTTAAAGAGGTGAAATGTGGAATTTTTTTTTGTCACAATTATAATTTATTAAAAATGATCTAAATTCCGACTTAAATCATATGCTAAAAAGTTGTAAAATGTGAGAATTTTCTGCATGGGAATTAAATGTGTCGGAATTGAATTTTCCCCTCTCTTTTTAAATTTTGTTCCTATTCAAGCTCTTGAAGAAAATCTGTTTCCATATATTTCAGTGTCTAATTTATAGTTATGTCATTGCTCATGAACTGACTCTATTTATGCTAGGCGTGATGTACGAATCTTTAAATTTTGTATGTTTGATTTGCAGTATGAAATTGCGTATTCTGTAGATGGAAACACGCACGCACGTAGGTACGTAACTTTAGAAAAGTAGGTGTTCAAGCATCTAATAGACACAGGAATATGCATTTGTGATGCTTCATCTATTTTCAAAAATGTTTTCTTAGTATTAGTAATGTGATTTTAGCATATTTTAACTAAATTTAAATTATGAATTTTATTCAGCGAGTCTGAATTCAGAAACATCTTACTGCTATCACCATTGTGCATTTTTCAGATCATATGCTTATTATAGTAACACTGTCTATTAGATGATTCGATGACTGACAGATTAGCCATATGACGCAGTGAAATTTATGTCAAGTGTGCCGCGTGATAAGAACACGCTATTTGCACTGGAAAAGCGCCAATTGTAACAAATAAACATTTGTGTTCTTACCCTCAAGAGGATACAAAAAAAAAAAAAAAAAACATTTATATGTGGTTAGAACTTAACCCTTAGATTATCCTTTTTAAATTATTATTTTTGTATTTTTTAAAAATCTTTGCTCAAGATGATAAAAAAAAGGAAAGAAAACATTTAAATGTAGTTAGAACTGAATCTTTAGATTATCATTAAAAAAAAATTTATTTTTTAAAATCTTTTTTTCCCAACAAAAATGTGTTAGGCTCTATTGAAATTAGTTGTGCTTGATCATAATCATATTAAGATAGGGAGGTGGAAGTTAGAGGGACACATGTGTCTTACCGGTATTTTAGGTAAAAAAAATAACAATAAATATATTTTAAGCTTTTTTAAGGATTGTTTAGGCATATTATGCATAGTAAGTTGCAAAGCATAGTTTGCTGAGTGGAATTTGGCACATGGTACATTAAGTTTTGATTCCTTTTCCCATAACTTCTACTAAACTTTGAGTATAGCCTACACTGGCTCTTGTGCCAATAATAATAATAAAAAAAAAATCTACTAAACTTTAAATCAGTGTGAAAATATTCAGTGAATTTTAGAATCGGCAAAATGCCATTGATGTTTATATTCTATTTCTTGGGACTTATATAACGAAAATGCTTAATTTTTGTCTTATTTACTGTAGTAACTTTTTTATATGTTGCAAATTTAAATGTTTTAAAAGAGCTAACTGTCGTCATAAATTCTAACAGTTTAATGATACATCATTTATATTAGTCTAAATATAATATTTAAAAAAAATTCTGCTGAATCTATATTGCCCGCAAAAGAAATATTAAAATCTTGTCAGTCAGACTTTTAATTTTCAAATTGCAACTTTTATTGATAACATTATCTAGTTTTGTTTTTATAATAATTCTAACTAATAAACTGACTTATCATTCAAAAATAATAATAAATATGGCAAATATGCTTATATATAGTTTGCTTCAGAGCAACCGAGGTCAAATCAAGCAAGACAAATTCAAAGCGAACTTGAATACTACTTTAGCGACCATTAAGCGAAGAAGATTAATGGCAATGAGGTTGCTTCGTGTAGACTTGTTCCTTGGCTTTCATTCTTTACTAAAGCCAATCATTAGGTCGTTATTGTTATTGACACTTCGCGAGGCAGTTATTATCCTCAAACGTAATCCAGTGGAGCGAAAAATTGGAAACCGTCTGACACATGTCTGCGGTTCGATTTGGACTCGCTGTATTATCCATCTCTACGTGACGGTAATCCTCTGTTCTTTTTTATCTTTGAAGTGGGAACTGTTCTTTTAACATTATAAATTAGGCTTAGGAAGACGGATATTCTTAGCTATAAATTATTGTTTTGTTTAAATGACGGGCATTTCTTGTAATTTACACCAGTGCCTGATGTCTGGTAATTTGGTTTCTTCATTGGTTTGGACAGTCTCTGTCTTGTATTTAAAAGTATTTATAATAATAAATTTAGACATTATATTTCTGATCAGTTTGCAAAAAAATATCAATAATTCGATTGTTGCCAAACTATTTTTGCTGTTTAATGGATATAATTCCATTAAAAAAAAACAAAGCAGGGTTTTTTTACGATGGTGCACTAGTATACGAATCGACTAATGTAACCTTTTAGAGAAATTATGTCTAAATTTGTATTTGAAGTAATAATGGAAAGCTTCTTGAGTGTCATTTTCGAGTTTTCTTTTTTATATTAATTTTTAATTTGTTAGTAGTTAAATCGTCAATCTAGCATGAGAAAACTTTGGTTGTAGATTACTAAATAATAGAAATTCTATTCGTTAATATCTAGAATTTGTACTCATAATGTATTTATTTCTTAAGTTATTGGCTTGATTGATTTTTGCAGCCCTGAATTCTTGCCAAATATTTTGTACTGATAAAGTTATTACGACGGACTGTAACTTGCGTGTAATGTTATGTGTGTACTTCTCATATAATCCGATACAATTTGCTCAATAACATCATTATATTATGCTGTAAGATTTCGATTCTTCTTTGTCCGAACGTTCCGTATAAAAATTTTGGGGGAAACCGCGAATCTGGAAAATAAACCTTCCTTAACCTTTCTATATCTTTCGTAATCTCCACCAACTGTAATCATTAATAATGTGTGCAGCTTTGTTAATAAATCCAATAGCTATTATTTTTGTGTAACATTGTGCTTTAATATAAATTGTCAGGTTACTCCACAACAATCTTAGAAATCATATATCAACTTTTTTTTTAACCAGGGGGTAGGGCGGAAATCCAAAAAAGAAACTTATTAATTGCGCCTTTCTTGATTGATTGTTAGTAACGCTATTTTTTTTTCTATCGCATTTATGTTAATAAGCTGCGTTATATATTTATCTTAATTTTTAACTTCATATTTATTTAGGAATTTTAGTTCATTATTTAATTGGATATGACTTTTCAAATAGACATTTCCTTACCTAAAATTCCATGAAGTTTACTTTAAAAAAAATTACTTAGTCAGAAGGTGTGAAAATAGCATATCTGATAGAAAGTCATGGTAATTGGATTTAAATGAGCGTATAAACTCAATACGTTTCAATAAAAAAGAGGGATTAAAAACTTAATGTTCTGTTGGAATGATTGATGTATAACGATCGGTTAATGATGGGTGAAGAGAAGTTAATTCTTATATAGTAACCATTTAATGCAATAGTTCTTTGTGAATATATCATTAATCTTCATTCTATGAATTATCGACTAATTTGTCAAAATTTTCAATAGAAGTGAATGATTGAATGATTTACTTGATTAAAAACAAGCACTGACTACATTGAGATGTATCTACTTTTGATATTTAAAAGGCTCGAAATTTTGAAGCTAATTTATTATACTTTTCTCGTTTTGAAGCTGTTATCTCGTAATTTAAAATCGTTGTCAGATTACGAAGATGATACTTAAAACGATATGATGCTCACCTCTCTAGACTTCCATATCACATCAGCATGAGGACTTAGTTTTGGCGGATTAAACGTGCAGAAGGCCTTTCTATATGGCAAATTTTTGATGGGGCGAGTCTCGAAGCCAAGGCTGCCACCAGAGTTCTTCGGCAAGAGAGTTTGAAAATCTTGTATCTGGTTAATACTTTTTTATTTTAATCTTTGGGTTTGGTATAAAAGTATAGTAAATAGTTAGGCTGCTTTTTTTTATTCTTTTACTAGTCGATTTATCATCTGCCATTTCTTGGAATTAAAATACTGCCATGTATAATATTTTTAATGTGAAATACACTAATTTTGTGTAAATTATTATAATGCACACAATTCTTTTATTACACTACACCATTTAAATGGCTGACTTTGTGCTTTAGTCACTTGCAATCGCTTGAAGGAGGTATCAGTTCTTTCTTTCACTTCTTTTAGGCACTGTTAAATAATGATTTTAAACAAGTGAAAAAAATTTCCAAATTATATGATAATTAAAATTTAAAATAAATGGTGGTAGAATAGTTCAGATTCTTACTATTACCATATTTCAAAATAATCTGCTTTAAATTTTAAAATAATTAATAATTATTGAAGAAAACAATTGCACAGAAAGGAACTGGTATCATTGAAAAGGTAACATTTTGAATTTTAAGATTATATTAAAATATTACGCGTAAGGTAATTTGTTCCAAATTTATTTCAGGAAAACGATAAATTGTTGGCTAATTTCTGTAATATTAAATAAATTTTTGAACTTCGAAACACTGAAGGTGTTCTTTCTCTTGCCCTTAAGAAGGAGGAAAAAAAAAAAAAAAAATTTGCAGAGTTTGGTGAATATGGACCTAGTCGCTTAGATGAACATTCATACATGCATACATATATAGCTACAATGAAATATATTTATGTTAAGATTATAATTGTAAAAATGTGATATGCAAATGAGATAGAAGGCTGATTCATCATTACTTATTCACAGAGCGAAATAAATGACACACGAGACTATGATTAATTTTCGACCTTACCCATATTAAATGAATAGTTTCAGAAATCGGTTCTGTTGTGGTGTCACGAATATCCTTTAACGCTGCCATCCGAAGTATTTTTACTATTTTCAAACACGGAAAATTTCAGTAGCAATAAGCCTTCTTAGCATTATATTTTTTAAAGATTATTTGTTATGCTAATAAAATAATCATTTATTGATATTCCTCTATTTAATGAACACTATATCAAGTCATTCTTTGGATTGGCTCAGTTTAATTCCACCCAAAATTCCAGAAACAATTGATTAATGAAACCGTAGAAAACATGTTGTTTCTTTCTTTCCCTGAAAGAAGCCCTGTGCAGTTACGAGGCTTACGTGTGTTTCCTAATAAAAAAGCTGCCCCCTTCCTGGAACTGCAGCTGAAAAGTTGCAAGTGTTTGCTGTAACTGCGGCGTGAACAAGACGTGTTGTTAAGCACAATAACCCTGCATGCCTTTTCTAATTACAAAGGGAGGAGATGGTATCAAGGTTTGTTTTGGTGATGAGAGCTGGGCAGGAAACGAATCGACTGGATTGACGTCAGTAGTTGCTGCTTTTTTTTCTCCAACACAAAACATTGGGCTTATTGGTATATAGATTTCAAATGAAAAGTGGGGGACAGCGTTTTCTACAAGTCTTTTTCAAGCCCCCCCCCCCGCGTCTGAGTGTCAATATGGGAGAAAATTATTATTTTGTCTTTTAAGCGTTAGACACGACTATTTCCACATTTATGGAGCCACATTGTACCTGATTGAGATTAATTAATTTACTTTAATAATTATACAATAGTATAAATTTATTCATTTTATTTTAAATTAATCGTACTTATTTACTTCTTGATGTTTGTGTTTGTCACAATTCATTTTTATGAAGTTCAAAACTTGTGTCCTGTTTGAGCATTTACTGTTACAGTCGTAGAATATATATCTATAATATAAAGAGAGAGAGAGAGTCTTTTTCGTACCTCTTTCCAGTCTTTTCATTTTAATAACGAATAGCATTTAATATTCTTGGTAATTCTCTTATTTATTTTAAAAAATGTTTTTTAAAAAAAGTCATACTAAATGCCTAATTAGACATGAATTACAGCATGCACTCGAACTTCTTTATAAAATATCAAAAATAATGTTATTACAAATGTTATTCTTATTTTCATGTTTGCGTTGACAATTTTTAATAAAAGTCGTTATTTCAATAAGTGTTAAAAATCTTTTTGGTTGTCTTCACTTGATTTTTAAAGATATCTTTATATGTTACTGGAATAAATATTTTGAGTAAAGATTTAAATTATTCCATCTATAACATTTTTGGTGTGTTGTGGGCAAACTTTCATAGAACTAATTTATAATAACATAACTAATTTATAAGAACCAAATCATAAAAATAGAGAGTGTCATATTAACGATGCGACAGTTTATAATTTCAAAACTGGATTGTCCTCTTTTGTAAATATCTTGGATAAAAAGTTACTAATTTAGTATTTTAAAGAGGATTGCGAATGCCATTAAAGTGTAAAGACTAAGGCAGTAAATATTAATTACAAAAAATTTTATTTTCAAATGTGCTATTGAGACAAAATTTATTGTACTTATAAAATGGATAATTATGGTTGAATGTATGAATATTGTCGTATTTCCGTCTTTTAAAGATGTCTAGAACTACATATCTTATAACATTCTTATAAGGAAATTACTTTTAGCATTTGATTTTTGAGTATCCGTTGTTATGTAAATAGCAAAACATTGAGGGATAATATTCCAAATTTTCTTTAAACATCTGATGTATCGGCAATCTTTTATTTTTTATTTTTGGCAATAAACGTGAAAATCGTATTTTTCTTTCTCTAAAGAAGATATTAGACTTGCTATTTACTAGGCATATTATTTTGTAATTTTGAGAACTTTACATGGCAGTAAATCGTTATTTTTTCCTCTATCTGTTTCGTGTATAGAATTACAGAATTGTTTTTTATATTAAAATACGTAATTAAACAAAACAGCAATTGATTTAAAAGACAAAAAACACTTGGACATCTTTAAACATCTCGAGTATCCGCTGTGTACTTTCTTATAAGAACCAAACCATTACTGTCCCAAATAGGATGCGCCTTCTATTTATGAAGTTATATATATCAAGAAATTAAATTTTACCTCTTTGGCTTAGATTTATCTCAATTGTCTGAGATTCTTTATTATATTGATATTCTATGTAACACTTATAACAATCTTTTTAAATTTTATTTTCATTTAGAAATCCTTGCTGATATAAAGTCGCTGCTCACTCATGTCGGTTTGCGCATTTTGTATATACTGTTTGATGTTTCCTTTAATTTTGTATTAGTTTTTTTTAACTGTGTGAAAATAAAATCATTTGTTGGAATTCACCCTGAAAGTCAATCTGACCTAAACTAATAAATAAATTTCAGTGGTTTTATTATCGATTAAAAATAGCAGCCTTCAGTTGTCTTTCTCTTTAAAAAAAGTAGCCATTCAACACACTGCCATTTGCTTACAATAAATGGCATACCAGATTTTAAAAAAATCACTAAATTTTATTGTTGCAGCATCATATCGCTCGTTTTATCGTTCTGAAAACATTACAAAATATGAGAAATGCCATATGGAAATGGAATGATATAAATAATTTTTGTGTCACGCAACCGTGCCTAAGGATGCCCTTTGCCGTGCAAACCTTGGTCAGCCTGGAAAGAAAGTAAATAAAGCTTTCATATTCTAATAAGGAATGTAAAAGCTTCTTTTTCTAGTTTGTATTCATGAGGCGTAATATATTTACTCCCTCACGTTTCTGCGAATGCACGAAACGTCAGCCAAAATAAAGGTTTCCACCCACATTTTGTGACTAAGTATAAGATCTTTTATTATTTATAGACTATATGAAAACCATTTTTGCATGGTATATATATAATATCTGTTTACATTTTTTTTTTTTTTTTGTCAATTTTTAACATAACGTCGGACATATTATTCAGGATTAACTATCGTTTATAAAGATTATTAAAAGATTTATTTTCATTGAAACATCTTTGTTGCTAAGTTGCCTTTGAGATCACATTTTACTCACAGCAATCTTTTTATTACTCTTATCGAAATTATGTCCATAGAAATCAGCTTATACACCTTTTAACAGTATGCCCGTCAGTCTCTTGTATTTGGAATCAAGGTTTTATTTATTTATTTTTAAATCTGGAAAGTGAATTGAAGATTATTATGAACATTTAATATCATGACATATTAAAAATAAATGCCGAAAATACATGAACTGAAATATTCTGTAGACTTTCAGTTGAATAGAAATGACAATAGCAGAATATGTATTCTAATAGATAATAGAGTAAAAGGAATATTCAAGTGATTCAGTGTGCTTTTTATCTAAAATTAAATATTTCTTGGGTTAAGTTTTTAAAAAAATCGCGTGCTGTCTTGCCTAGAATGATAATAGCATCATAATCAGTCTTCAAAATTTAAAGAGATACAAACTTTCACAATTTAGCAAAAACTTTATAACAATAATTATTCACTTTTCACCTTCTCTCTTTATGAATTATACTATAACTAATAAAGATTGGTTTTAGAAATGATTAAAACAAGTTTATACTAATTTCTAGTTATTTTTAATATTTGCACGTATTGGAATCTGATGTTTTGAAATAAAATTGTTATTTTAGGAGAAAGAAAAATCAAAAATGAGTATCGGAGTTCCATCTATCTCTTCATCATATTTTTCAGAGTTATTGGAAAGAGTTAAATATTGATTTAAAAACAAGTTGACATTCTTATTATTTATCAGATATTTATTTTTAAATGAAAACTCATGTTAATCTTTTTTCCCCCCTAATAATAAATATGTAATGTTATATTTACCAATAATTTCTAGTACTCAATTGCAACTTTATATTCTTAATTAGTACTTTTATAATATAAAATTCTTTTATTTCCTTCTATTAACATACATTGTTCAAATAATTTCGGTGTGTTTTCCCACTAACATTCTCCCACCCACCTTTTCAAATAACTACCCATTTCCAGCTGAATAGAACGTGCTTATTAATTGAACGCGCCTGACGGTGGTCGATCATTTTTGACATCGGGACCAACCTGCTAAATAAGCATACAATTAAGTGTCACGCATGATCGTGGGTTTTTTCTAATAATTGCAAATGGATTACATGGCATGGGTTTCGAAAAATCGCCGATTCATGCTGTGTGTATCTATCAATAATCCTTATGCAGAATGCAAATTCAAACCGGCAGGAAGCGTCTGCCAGAAACTTTCTCGCATACATTCTAATAAAGGTTCTTGCACATTATTAACCGCATACCATCGGCAAACAATAGTTATGAAAGAGCCAGTTAGTGTGCTATCTTTGGCGATTAATTGCTGGGATGCGGTGAATACGCAAATTTATTTTCTGATTATTTACTGCATCCCATCTCTTCCCTTTTCTAAATTAAAGAATTATGTTAATGTATAAATTAACGAATTATTACTCAAACATTGAATACCTCTCATGATTTTTTTTTTATAGTTGGCACTTCATAGAAATTTATATTCTCGTCTTCGACTATTTTTCAACCTAGGCTTATGATTTTATATTAGGAATGTCTTGATTTTTGCATTCTCTGTCGCTTTCTTTCAGCCAAATAGCCCACCCTTTGTAGAATTAAGTGTGAAAAGAGTAGGATCAAGTTTTCCTCTATATTTTCCGAATTAAGAATGTTCCCCTATATCTGCTGAATATGGAAAGATGATTGCTGGTATTTTTACACAAGAAACTGGCATTCGGCATTAATTGGATTCTTCTGTACTAAGCTGCTTATAATTTCTGTAAGTGGACCCATTAACTGGTCTAACTTAATACAATACAATACAGTATATCACTATACATTTGAATTTAGCCAATTTAATCGATACGAAACGGAATCTACCTTCGTTATTGGCTTGTCCAGAGGAATTTGTTTAGTACTTCGAAAATTGAGTAGCTTATTTTCCTTTGCCTATATCACAAAAACTGTATAATCAGTGCTTCCAAAAAAAAGGGGGGGGAGGGGACCCTTTAAAACGTGTCAATGTAGCATTCCTGACTTTGGGGAGAAGGAATCACCATCTGCTTTTAGAAAGTTGTGAGCTTATTACAATAATCATAACCCTGCTTTCCCAAAGAGTTTTTGTGTTCCCTCTTTTTTTATCCTTTAATTAAAGCTCGAAATGCCCCTGCATCATCCGACCCTGAACCCCATGATTCCACCCTACTAACCCCTGACCCTGGAAATGAGGAAAAAGTGGGAACCAGGTTGCTGCTTCCTGCTCGAATACTACAATCCTTTTCACCGCAAGCCATATGTTCCTATCCCTTTCGCGATAGAGTTCGGGGAGGGGAGGACATACCATAACCCCTATGTTTTTTTTATCCTCCTCCTCTCTGCTGTTGAAGCCAGGTGGTTTCGAGAAGTTATGTTCTGGTATTCTCATGATTATATGGGAAAGTTTCCTGACAAAATACCGAAAGGGTAGAGCAACGTTTCACACTGAAGTTTTTATTTTAGTCCGTTTTACCAGAGGATTTTAGGTTTGTATTCTAAAATTATCTGCTTAGGACATTAGTAGAGGGCAGTTATGAAACTAGTTGTAGGACTTTGTTTTATTAAAATAATGGAATTTACTCCGAAATGAAGTACGAATGCATAGCTTTAGTAAATCAAATGAAAGAAGAAAAATAAATTATCCTAACAATACTTCAAAGAAATCTGGAGCTTTCCCGCCCGTTTTCGATGTTAAGAGGCCCTTAAGCAGTTACTCGCTTTGCTTATTTGTTATTCTTGCCCTGATAGCAAGAAAGAGATATTCAGAAATGAAAATGAAAACCCTTATTGTGTGCATTGTGAAACATGGCTACAAAAGGATTTACTATTGCACACAAAAGGCACCGTTTTTAATTGCAAGAATACTGTGTCATCTTTACTACTAGGTAAATAAATTTTAATAGAAAAAAATGTGATGTTAATTATTATTAATGAAATGATGCGGCTTTGATAATTATTGAAAACAGATTGCAGTTGTTCCGATAAAATATGGAAAGTTTCTTTTTCTTAGTCTTCTAATGATGTTTGAAAATCAAAAATATGACATTTAGCATTTTTAATGCAGAATTTCACACTTTGTTAATTCTCGCCATTTACATGTTTCCCATTATTTGCAACTATTCTTATTGTTCCTCTAAGATCTCCACAGCAATTGTGAATATGGAAATGATTTCCCGTGATTTTCACCATTATTCTCCTGTTAGTTAGAGGGGGGGGGGAGGAGTAAAACTGTTAAAATTTGGTTGATTACAGTCCACAGTTATTTTGAAATGTTGGGCGCGAAGATGTACATATCACTGGTGAATGCAAAATAGAAAGAGTTCATCGAATCCTCAATGGGATTGGATTTTGTAACTTCGAAACGAGGAGTATATATTTAATTGGAAATACACTACATCAGAAACAGATTGTCCATCATTTTTTAGAGATTTGCAGTCCTTTTAGATTCTAGTGACCAAAAAACGGTATAAAAATTAATTGTAGTAATTTTATTTTGAAATTTATCGTTAAAAATGTATTTATTGCATGTATTTTAAACATATTTTTGAATTCTCGTGCTATAATGTTCGAAAACTTCATGTCGAAATAAAATAATTCTAATGCAGTGTCTTGGTATTATTTATTATCAAACTGGCTTGTTATATGCAAATAGAAGATTTGGTAATAGAGTTGACACGATTGTACAAATTTTAATTAATAGGCTTTGATGTAATTAATAATTATTTAGGTATTAAGAACAGACCAGAGTGTTGTAATTATTTTAATTAATTAAATATGGAAATATGCTTACTTATTGCATTGAAAAATTAAGAGTTAAGGCTGTCTAAGCAAGGTTATTAATTAGGTTAAGTATCTAAGCAAGAATCATAAACTTGAAATACTGTTCATGAAAGAGTCAATAAAAGTTGGTTAATTAAACGTAATTTTTCTCTTCATCCACCTTCTTTTTAAAATTCTTTTTTCAAATATTGTAGAGCTGAACATTATCATTGATGAATAAAAATAACTAGCCAATTCCATTTGAACTTTTATCTGAGGTTTTCTTATAAAATGATGTAAATAATAACTTAAGCCTGAAACATTGACTGTTGATTCTTAATATTTTTTGATGTTTTCAAATTTATTTACCAGTTTGAATTTTCTTTCTTCTGTTATTAGCTGAACTGATTTGCAAATTAGCAGTTCTGGCACATTTTGTATTAGACAAAATTACTATTTTCTAACTAAACTTTTGTTATGATTTTATTTAAAAATAGTTCTAAACAAAATTATAACAAATTTATATTACCCAAGAAGGATAACTGGGATTAATATATTCCAGCTAGTAATATTTATCTGGAAAGGTCATTAATATCGACGATACTGACTATTGGGGGAAATATGGGCCATACCGTCAGGGTGATGCTGTTCAAACTGTCATATCAAGGACCACAATATGTTGTCAGTTTCTAGAACGCCTTTTACTTTTTTTTAATCTTCCGCGTCTCTTCCATTTCCTCTTCTAGTGTTTACTTTCTTTTGTTATGGACGGATGAAAGCGACCGTAAATAGTATTGGGTCATAAAATGACGATCTATATTGGCACTTTCGGAAGTTTAGTCACGTGCGTAAACAACAGCAATTATAGCGGAAGCAGCACTTTTCCATTCCTTGAAGTAGATTGTTGTGGCAAGACTACAGAAAAGTTATTTCTTCTGAAACCACCTTAAAGCAGAGCGAATGCGATGGGGAGTGCCATAATCGCATGACTTCTCAGATTTATCACTTTGTTTTGACTTCTGAGTGTTTAGGGAAACGAAGTCGAGCTACACTTTTTATTTTATCTTAGAAGAGCCGCCTAAAGTATTTGGCTCTCAAATTTTGACGTCTCTCCATGTTTTGACTTATCCTGAAACCGACAAAATTATTTTTGGAAACTTACCTGGCAATAAAAAAACGCAATAAGCCAGATTTTCGCATCTAAATTGTAGATATCTATCAAATTTTGGCCGGAATCTGCTTCTGGTAAATTTTTTTAAATCTCGTCTTCTGTACAAACAGACATACATTTTTAAAACGTGCTGTGAATCACATATGCCACAAATCCATCAAACTCATCATTAATTATCTTGATTATAAATGCAAGGACAGAGACAGTTTTATGTTTACTCTTGTATATTTGAACATGGTAACTCAAGATATAAAGGCGTAGTTAGTTGGATTTTGATAAATAATATCTATTCTAAATTATTCATCTATAACTACTTTTGATCAAAATCTACCAACAAGAGGAATTGCTTTTCCTATACATACTCAAATGATTTCACCTTTATATGTTAATTAACAAAATAGAATCATATTTGCAAAGATATTACCATCGAATAGAATATTTTATAAATTTATAATTTATCCGTACACACGTTATGGCTTAACTGGTAGAAAATAGAAAAAGGTGTTATATGTTAGCATGTTGTCATAGATATAATGAATCTTTGAGAATCCCAAAATAAATATCTCGGTCTTATAACATGTTTCATTGAATATGTAATCATTGAGATGGCCAGTATATATATATATTTTCCCCAGGTGAAAGTTTGCGAAATTATTGTAGCAAAGCATAAAGATTATAAAATGGGGAAAACAATTGTTTAGTCTGTGACTGAATGATAAGAATACATGACTTTTAATGAGCATTATTGGTAAATGTTGGTTGCATATCACCGAGATATAATTATTTTTGACCACAAGGGATTATATGATTTTCAAGACGGAAATATTCCCGGTTTTTCAGTTACGAAAAGCGCACTACATACGCAGCATTCGGTAATCATCTTTTTATGCCTTCCTCCCTACCTCCCATCTTTTTACCCTTTATTGTTTAAGTATCTTTATCTTATATTAGAGATTACAAGAGAATGTTATGTCATAATAAGAATGTTTGCGAAGTGTCAAAATATTAGAATTTCTGATTTCATGACATATGCAGAATAAAACTTGTCATTTTATGAAGAGTCGTGAAACGTGATTATTTTTGTGCATTGATCGCTTTGACATGGAAGATAAAATAGTTGATGAGTGCGCAATTCGTTTAGATCTGCAAGAAAGATTTTGCTGTGCACTTGTATGCTTTCTTCCGGTTCTGGATTTCTTTTATGTGAGAAATAGTTAATATCAACGTCACTTATAATAAAATGAAACAATCTATTTGCTCTTTATTATCTTTTACAAATTCTCGTAAACAATGAACCATATTTATTGATCTTAAGGGATATATATATATATATATATATATATATATATATATATATATATATATATATATATATATATATATATATAATATTAGGTTTTATTTTGGTGCAAGTTCATATTATATTTTGAAAACTTAACAATATTCAAAGATTCAGACTAGTTGAAAATTTATTTTGACCTCATTATTGAGTTAATCGATCTAATCTATTACGATTCTAATATATGTTCGTTATATAAATTGTTTGCTAATTCTTTATTATTGAAATGCATATCCCTTTAATCGTCTCATTTTATTGTAAGACTGGAATTTTATTCAAATGATTATATATTATTATAGTTGGGAAACCAATCACTGTTGCAAAAGCATCAATTGGATTTTGTAGTAAAAAAAAGTCCTTCTTAAACTACTTTGAGAGTTGCAAAAGCATTATGTCTTATTATCAGATTTTTTTAATATTAGTAATTATGCTAAAAGTTATCTTGTTGAAAGCATTGCATTAAAATTAGACACTCAGTTGCATAAACAATATTTCCCATTGTTATTAGTTAATGCTTTCTTTGCCTTTGCCTATTTAGTTGAGTATTATTGTTCCATTCAGAAACGAAGCCGAGAAAAATTTCTTATCCAATAAAACGTTTTGTGTGTGCTGTAATATTAATCCATTGAAGCCAATGGTTCAAAATGTTTACCTTTCATAAATATTTGCTATTTTTCCCTTTGATTCTATCAATGATTAGCAAATAATTTTGTTTACAGTTGAAGATCTAATGACTCTTTTGTCATAAACCGAGGTCTTCGGATACATTGAATTTTGAAATTCACTTATAAGAGTGATTGAGTGTGAGAATTGTACCATCAATTGTAATTGGCCATTCAAATATGTAGTGGATAGAACCGATAAATTAAGTGGCTAAATAAATTTCACAAATATTGAATGAATATTCAATATTTTATCTAAGTAGTTCAGATATTATTTGTTTGTTTGAATAAAGAAATTTTTATTGAAAATGAATCAAATAAATTACTTTTGCAAAAGTTTCAGCGAAAGATATGTATATGATAATAGCAAAATAGTTATGGAAAAAATATTTTGCTTATAAATAAATCTTTACAAATAATGAATATGAATATCTCTATTGCGCAGTATAGACCTAGAACTAACAAATTTAGCAGAAGCATATTTTAAACGGTATTTTAGAGCGATTCTTAAAGATTTTAATTCATAAAAAAGTTTTAACGTAATTTTGTCTTTTTTTCATCATAAGTTCCGAAAATATTATAGCACAAAAATAATTTTTACATCACCTTAAAAAAAAAATCAGTGATATTCATTGTTGCTGTATAGTTTCCCTCTGTATTTAATTTAATTAAAAAATCTTAATTATGTTGTTGAAGGGAAATTCAAATCGTTTTTCATTGTTATTAATATATATTTTTTTCATTGTTGGTGATCGAGATATGAAGATTTTTCCATATCTTTTAGATCAAAATTTTTCCCTGAAAGTAGGCAATAATGATAAAATTTTAGAGTGCGGCCATTTTTAAACATCGCCGATCTTCACTGTAATATAATTGGATGTAGAAAAAAGTATTAGGCAAAAGGATAGCACAGAATGATGTAAGGTTTCTAAAATAGTTATATGTGTATTAAATTTTTGAGTTCAAAAATATTTTACCGAGAAAGTTATAAGGATAAGAACCATTTATCCTGGCGAACTGGTTAAGGGCCAAAGGCGGCTTGTAATAAATTTAGTTCTTTTGTAAATAAATTTAAGAAAAACCAGATTCTGAATTATTTCTGTAAATCAAAAAATTATAAAAATGAATGTTTTTTAAACAACATTAATTCTGTTAACATTATTATTCTCAACATTATATTCTTGTCTAAAATTGGTTGTTATATTTTCAGAAAAAAAAATCAAAAAAAATCAGGGATTTATTATTTATATATTTCGGAATACAGTAGACTCCCGATTATCCGTTCAGGTTAATCTAAGTTTTTTTTTTTTTTTTTTTTGCATCCAAGCAAAGACAAAATACTTCCAAAGCAAGAAGCAAACACAAATGACTGATTTCTTCAAAAAGGTGTAGTTTTACAGTTATGCTTTTGTAATTACATAATACTTTACAGTATTAAAACAGTACATATGTATTGATTTTTCTGTGTATCCTTGACGCCTCTCGTAAGTACAAAGCACTTTTCTGTTTTCATTAACAAAATGCATTTTAGGTTAGTTTTGAGTGATATACTAAAATATTAAGCGTTAGTTAAACATTTCCTTCTGTTTATTTTACGTTTTATTATACATAAAACGATTTTTCAAAGTTGGAATGACTGTTTTCTCTTTTGCTATACCCTTTTTTTGCTTTTTTCGGATTATCCGCGATTTTTGTTATCCGCGGCGGCCGCGCCACCCAATTCCACGAATAATCGAGAGTGTACTGTATATCGATATATAGAGAGAGTTAATCTTCTTGTTCATATATTACTTTAAATTAGACCTATTAATTGAATATGGTTATTGCACTTTGCGCCTTTGAAATCCAGTTAAAATCACATCAATTTGTTCAGCTAGTTATCTGTTTCTTCTATATTTTTTTGTAGTCGTTTTGGACAAACAGTAAATAATCATTTCTTTGAATTTGAAGTTAAAAAATTGCGTGGTCAATTATCTAAACTGAGTTTTCTCAACCTTGACTTCATCCTTTTACTTAATTTAAAGGCGGAAAAAGTAACTCCGACGATTATAGTATGGTATATACAATTTAGCAGAATTTTTGAATAAAATTGATCCAATTATATTTCTTTAAATAATTTTTTTTCTTGTTGCCGTATAAAAAAATTCAGTTTGGTTTAGCAATATGTTTTTGTTAATCCTATATACATATAATCACTTTCAGAAGTTCTTTTTACTAACCTTTTTCGTATTTAGATTCATTCTTATAATTTGTCACTTTCATCTTCGGTTGTTGTTTTTTCTTTTGCTTGTGTTTTTATTGAATGCCCAAAAGTGGTAATTTTTTTTTCCCTGTATCGTTTACAACTTGAATAAAAAATATTTCTCGAAATGGAGTAATTTTGATAATTGACTGGTTTAGAGATAATCTACAACTAAATAATTCTTTTTCAGTTGCTTGTAAATTGTTTTCAATTCGGCTTTAAAAGTAGTTCTTTAACTAATGGTTACTTTTTCAGGAATCTGCACTGTGTGCTTTTTTCTTCTTTTCTTTGTTATTAGTTCAATTCACCAATATAATTTTCGTAACTAGTTACCGTTTGTATTCACTTCTTAGCAACCATTTTTGTTTCTTGATGGTCATTAAGTAGAACAAAAGATCTGAAACTTTCTTTTCGGTATATGTTTTACTTAAAACAATCATACCTTGTTATGGTCATCAGCGATTGGATCGATCGAAAAGAGTTTGATCTATTTTTAATATGTTCATGCGATTTAGTTTCATTTGTAGTACAATTGTTTGACGCAGATAAGTACTTGATGTTCTTGCCGGCTTACTAAACTGTAAAAATAGCTTGTTAACAGATTTTATTTGCAACAAATATTCATAAAAATTTAGGGATTAATTTTCATTTCTTTTCTCATTCAGCTGTTTTAGTATTTAACTTGTTATCTTGTACTGAATTTTATCATCTCTGTTGATAAAGATAGCATTTTCCAAAGAAAAAGCCTTCAAAACTACTATATTTTGCTTTGACAGTATGTATATCTCCTTTTTTCTTTAATTTTCGAAATTTTGCATTTATCTTTCGTACCTCGTGATAATAGTTATTTCGTATTAATATATAAGAATTAAAGATTCTTATTGCAATTTCTGCTTTAAATTTTCTATCTGATTTTATTAAATAACATCTTTTAGAAAGAAAAAATCTTTTCAGCTTATCTAATTAAAGTTTATTTTAACACGTCCTGGAAATATTTAAAATTATTTAGCTAGTATTTTATTTCATTTATGCTCATTTTTGCCTTAGTTAATGCTTATGCAGAGATGTTAAAAGTAAATTACATTCTCGCCTGCTATTTTTGTGATCTGTTCATTTCTTATCCCATATATTTTTTTTTAATTTGTAATTTTAATAATCTTCTTTTTGTAAAAATCTTTTAAATATATAAGACCCTTATTTATTAATAATAGACTTTTCTATTTTTTTTTTTTAAATAAAAATTCCCTGTTCTTACGAGGTTTTATTCTGAAACCATAATTTTATTAACTTAAGAAAGTTGGATTGCCAAAATTTGATCGAGTGTGATTTTTTAAGGTGCGGTATATTTCAATGCGAGGGAAAAATGTAAAGTTATGATACTGAATGAAAAAGTTATTACGTTGTATTTATGAAAACTTATTTCACTAACAACCAGATTTAGATTAAAACTTCAAATTGTAATTTCAGATGCTGGGTTTTTTTTTTTTTGTGACGATTGTCTTAAAAAACTTTTTTTAAAATTATTTTTTATTCTAAAGTTGTTTGAAACATTTTAGCCATTTTTTGGATTTTAGATTTTTTTGCCTTGATTTCTTTAACTTTTTTCCCTCTTACAAAAACATTTGCAACCATTTTGTTTGGTTTTTACTAAAGAATTTTATTTCGAAATCTATTTAAATACAGTTTTCAGCAACTTTTTCAATATTTTGCTGTGTAATTCAAAGGAAATTTATAGAGACAGATATAAACATTTTGAACTCTCTTGTATTTGCTTTGTATCATGAATTGTTTACTTTACGATATACTAACCTTGGAACCTTAAGAAGCCCATTACTTGTGGATACATAATATCGAAAAAAAAAAAAGTCTTAATAGGATGAATGTTCGATGATTATTTATGCATTTTCGATCTTCTTACTTTATGCCTATTCCTTTCAAAAATAATTTTTTATTCAGTGTATGAATTAAATTTTTGTATGGTCATCAGCGTTTTTGGCATAACATGTTTCATTATGTGAATGTAACAACTCTTTTCTTTTTTAGGTAAGGATTTATCTATACTGTTATTTGTTTTGCTACCAGTCTGCGTAAAAGAAGTTTTAAATTAGCTTCTCTAGTGTCTCATTCTGTAAGTATTTAAATTGTTGGCGTTTTATTTTCACCTTTTTAATTTCCTTCTGATACATATAGAGAGAGCTGGGTTTTAATCATGTTCTTTTAATAATGCGTCAGGAATATAAGCGAAATTTAATGACATACACTCACGCGCACAAAATGTAATTTTTTTTTTCAATGGTGTTTAAAAATATTCGCCTTAATTGAGAAGAATTTTTATAGTTATATGTTTAAATTAGCAGAAACAAGTTAAATTTCATGATTATTTTTCCGACATTTCTTTTATATATAAAAACTGCCGAATTCAGTAGGTTCACACACCCTCGAAAGCGAAGGGATAAAATTCCTTAATGCTTACCTCATTCTTTTAAAACATAAATTTCACTTTCCTTAATACTACACATGCCAAAAAAAAACCCTATCAAATTCTCATTATAAAATCACTAAAAGAAGAAATATTGTTAAGAAAAAATAAAAAAAAAATCGAAACAATTAACTCAATTCCCATTCAGATTCTTTATAATGCGATAAAATGGTATTATGAAAAATAGGTATGTGAATTTAGAATGCTCTAGATTAGTAAAATCCCACTTCAAATAAAATTGCCGTGTCTTTTAAATTATGCACGCAATCTGTCTGAATTAAAATTTCTGTGACTTATAAATGTATGCCAGAAATTCTGACAGAAATTATTTTAAAATATTTACTATGTTTCTACTATCACAGAGGAAGTAGGGTTATATTAAAATATTTATGTGCTTATAAAAAAAATGCTTATGGCAGCTGTGTGGCAAATGATGCATATAATATTTCTTTTAATACGTATGAAAAAATTTCCCTTTTTAACTAGTGTTAATTTACCATAAGAGTTCAAGTTGTTAATCTTCTTGATGTATATTTCCCCATTTTAACCTCTCCAGAGGGCCATAAGTAATCAAATGGAGTGAATGCATTTGTAGTCTTACCATCACGAATCAGCCATTGAGAAGTCGATTTTCGTGCGAGCAAAGGCACGTTGCGATTGGTAACGGTGGAATCAACTCACCTGAGCTGATAAAACCCGTTTGACTAGAATTTTGAGACACTGACTTTTCTCTCCCGGGTGTTTCATTCTATCCTTCTTGTCTCTTCCCTCTCGCTGCTTTTTTCTTCTTCATGTGTTTATTTATTCCGTATTTTCTTTTCATATTTTTATTGTTTCTTCTCTCTAGTCAACGTAAGATTTAGAGCGTCTGGGGGCTGTTCGTGTATTTAGTTTGAGTGTTCGCGTAGGTTGAATTTATTTTATAAGAAATGCGTCTGTAGAAATGGTATTAACGATTAATCTGGAAAGATGTTTAGCTGATTAATGGCAGAAATGGGTACATCGAAATTTTATGGGAAAAATAAACAGCTTAGTCTTTTAAGCCAGTTTCTTAATAATATTACTGAGACTTCACTGAGGAATGAATGCTGTGGAAGATGAAGTCATTAGAGTTTGGGATGGTTTTGCTAAAATTTGACTGAATTGTATCCTATTTTTATGTGTCCCTGTGGGAGCAGTACCTTCTTTTAAATGAAAATTATCTGTTTGGTAACCTTCGTATTAGATAGAATGATAAACCCAAGAGTGTTTGGAATGTCCTGTGTATAACAGTCATTTTCACCTTATTTGCTTTTTGAAATGTAAGACACTTCTAATTACTAAGTCAGATTTCTGATTTGAATTTGCAGATTCATAGTAAACACCTCAAAATTGCTACTGATAGCTTAATTGTTCGTGTCTGAACTTGTTTATTATTTGTACTCTATGTTTAAAAGAAAAATGGAAAACAGAAACAACATAGCCTTATAAACAATTTATATGTGTCTATAAAATGTATTTCTTTCCGAATACGTAAATTAAGGATTAAAAAGGATTTTAATTTCTGACTTATATGGCTTTTAGTTTATCCTATGCTTCTCATCTAATTATGTAACTTTAACATTAAGGTCCCATTTTAAAAACGTCCTTGTCCGAACACATAAAAAATTTGTTCACATTTCCATTAGACCTTTCCTGTCTTAGACATCATTTATGTATTTATAATATTAAGTTGTGGAATTCATTGTTTCTTAAAATATGCAATATCTTAAAGCAGTGGTTCATTGATTCATTTATATGCATAGTTTAACTTATTCATATAATAAACGATCTTCGCTCCCCCCCCCCCCTACTTTCTTGAAAGATAAAATAAATGCAAGAAATAAATTCCAAGTTAATTTCTAAGCATTTGAAAAGATTTTCTCTTTTCAAAAACAAGTATGCTGTTTAACATTTGAATTTTATAATTGTTTTATAATTTGTTTGCCATTACTAAGCTTTAATTGCATAAGTAGTAAATGGTGGAATAATTTACTACTCATTTTTTTACCGGCTTCTTTATTAATTTCGTGAAATATCTAGATTGTGTTGAAATAACAGAACTGCATACTTAAATGGTAATGTAAATACATTAAATTGAGTATTATTGCCTTTAAAAAGAAATCCTGCACAACTTTGAGCTGCATCTAAGTGTGCTAATAGAAAAGAGTTATCTCAATTCTTTTCAAGCTCATTTGAATTAAGATATTTAAGTAAAAGTGCTTTTTATAAGATCAGCGCAATCTTTTTGAGATGGTATAACAAATAAATCTCTTAGCAACCAGAATAAATAGAATGGTAGACTATCATTCTTTATGGAAGTAATATTGAGGGTAAAAGTGAAGGCCTTTCCACTTTTTATTAGCGATTAAAATTTTTGATTGTATCTTTAACCCTCAACGTATTTGTTTCTCTTGATATTGTCGTAAAACATGTTTTTCATTGATTTGATTTTTCTGCTTTCACTTTTTATTGAATTGCTGGTCACAGGCGAATTTCTGAATAAGCAGCTGTCTAGAACCGAAGGCTAGTAAATTATATACATATAATATATATATTAGCCTCATGGGCAAATAAGTAATTTCATAGAAAAATAAAAATTGCCAAGCATAATAGGTCAAGTTCATATCTGACCAAATAAATTCACTTAGTTATTGAAATATTTATAGATAATGAAAGTTTGAATTATATGCATAAGTCAGCTTAGCGACTCTATCAAAGTCAGGGCAGACAGCGCCATTACTTTACTTATGCCTGTAACGTTCTTTGTTAATCAAAATAACAAATTCAGTCTGTCACTGGTTAATTGTTATTATGATTAATAAGTGGTGTGCTGGCTTAGTTATGTTTCTGATAAATTCCAATTGAGTGAATAGTTTCATTCTTTTGAAGTTCCAGTTGATGAAACTATTTATATTTATTCAAGAATTCTACGTTTTTCTTAGTGCATCATCTTCTAAATGGCAAATCATAGAACAATCAGTCGAAGAAAGTAAAATAAATTCCTTATAATCTGTTGTAATAATTAAATATTTTTATTAATATTTTTTTAAAAAAATCATCTAATATTTATGTTTAATTTTTTAAGAAATTTATCACTTTAATCATTTGTCGATGATATACATATATTTTACAATAAATAAATGAGTACGTATTTTTAAAAGTTATTAAAATAAATATATCACTTAAAATAAGTTATTAACTGTTAATTAAGTTTTAAAAAATGTTGAAGCCTGAAATTAAATTATTATTAATTTATTTAATAAAAAGGATGTCCTCAGAATTTGCAGTGCCTAGGGCTACAAATGTCTAAATCCACCGTTGCATATTATCAGATTTATTGATATAATACGAATTGGCTTACTCAAAGAAATAAATTTTAATTCCAGTAAACTTTATGTAACTCTTTTAATTACATATTTTAACTTTTGCATTCGTTGTGTATTCTAGAGAACACTGTGGTCTTAATATAGCTAAATTCCTAACTTCTTTTACAGTGGTGCAGACATATTGCTTGTTTATTCACATTAAACGATAATACTAAATGTTGTTATATCAAAATACCATTCGCCAAAAACCAAATACAGAAAAACACATGAGATTTTGGTGTAAAAACTGGGACCACTAGCGACGTATGGTATGGCATTTTGCGACTACAATATGAAAGAAAATGCGCTGAGCTAGTCTATCCAAATGCTTTTACATTAATAAACTGTTTTGTTTTATTTGATATATGGTAGTATGATACAACAATGATGGTAGGAAATGCTTATATAAAGAAGTCTATTTAAATATTTTTAAAATAATTTATTAATAACCGTCAGCTTGAAAAATAATTTACATACTTTACATTCTAATTACCTCTTCTCTTTTTGCAAGATTTTTTTTTTTCAGTACTTGTTGATATGCTCTCTTTGTCAACGAACTATTTAAAAACTGCTATTTCCATAATTTTATTCCTTTATTCTCAAGGGGGAAAAAAGCAATTTAAGTTTGTATTTACTTTATATTACTTTAAATTTAGCTACATTTTTATTTTAAGTTTTTGAAATGGAACCGTTATCATAATTGCAGTAAATTTAATATAACTGAAATGTTACTATCATCTGATTTTCTATTTGTCATGAATTGGCAAAGTTTCTTCACAACTTGAAATGGCGATGAATATTTCTAAACATTTTAAGACTTAGTCAAATTTTAGCTTTAAACCTTTAAGCTGAATAGTAATGTAATAGTAATAATAAAAAAATAGTATTGCAGTTTTTGTGTGTACATAAATAATATTTCATCGTACTATAAAAATTATAAATTATGAATTATAAGCCGCAAATTATACAGATCTATATAAGACACAATATTTTTTAATACCTATTTAAGCCATTTAAGATAAGCCTTCAAAAGGAACATCCGAACGAAAAATATTTCGGAATTCTACTCACGGCAATTGAAAGTGTATCGTGAATTGCATAATTTTATCTTGAAAAGAAAATTCACCGCCGATATAATTGTTTTACGCCTATGCTGGCAGTGCTATAACCACGTAGTGAATACCAAAAGGAAAAAAGGTTGAAGGGCCTTGCAGCATCCTCGTTTATTTCCTGAACAATAGTGTCTTTATTAATATTCTTTCTGCTTCCAATCACAATTTTTATTTGATCTGCAGCTGTGAATTTTGTTTTGTTTATTTTAATTCAAAAGCAATCGCGTAAGTTTCGCTGTTTAAGCGAGTAATTATTTATAAATCAGCATGCATTTCATCTTTCGTATCTTTCCATAATAACTGAGGAATATGTACACGAATTTAAATTGAGCATTACTAGGTGAAGGCCTATGGATGAAGGAATTTTATCGCGTTTATGTCTTTATTCTTTTCTTGCATGGTGCATTGCGCCGTTTATTTTGTTAAGAGGTTTTCCTTTTGCTTTCCATGGTTTTATTATGTTAAATAGCATAAATGAGTCATTCGCGGCTGCATTTGATGAAGTTAAATTTGATAGTTAAAAAAGTTATCTAATAAAGGAAAGAAATCGTAGAATAGATGACTGAGATGCTTTGTCTCCTGTTTCTTGAATATCAAGCATGCAATGGAGACGTTGGCTTTTATCCGTGCAAATTGCTGTAATTAACTGTCCTGTGTTGAATATTTGAAGTTTTAGGATTTGAGTGTAGTTTTTGTGTCAATTTATATTTGATATGGTGCACAATACATTATTTTGGGCTAGCGATGTTAAGAATAGGTGAGATGAAAATTTTTAAAGTTGTATTTCATTTGAACTAATGAAACTTAGGCTGCTTAGACACATTTAAATAAAATGGCCAAAGATACAATACTAGTACTTTAGAAGGGCATGATATGCATTAAAAAATATATATAACTTGGAATGCTTGCTTGTTACTGGATTGTCGCCTTAATTTTAAAAATTCAAATTCAGTGTAATAACATTAAATACTGATATTATTGAACATTGCTGAAAATTTTTTTATGGAAGTCAACAATCTTTAGTTGCTTCCTTCCACTTATTCATCCTTTTTCTTCATCATCATCATCTCTCACCTTTCCCAGAGTATGGTCTATTATTGCATTATCTTTTAAGAAAAAAAATTACGGAAGCAAAATTGTCTTCATCCATTTAAGATTGAATTTTTTCTTCATTAGCACATTAGATATTTTTACTGTCTCTTAGGTCTTAAGGTCGGATTTAAATGAATACCTTCAGATGAGTTTTGATTTTGTGATTGGCAGTTAATTAAATGACAGTCACAAGAGAAGCTCCACTGTAATTATTTTTCAAAATTACTAAACCTTTACTTCAAAAATTACTTGAATCTCTTATTTCATCTTGTCTTTTACTTTCATTAGTATCCTGATAACCTAATCTTATATGATGATAAGAAATCAGTTAAACAGTTTTTCCCCATTGAATAAGTAATTTTTCATGGGAACATGTTTTTTAACATTTTTATCAGTGAATTATCCCTGTGTTAAATATGTCTTCTTAATAAACATCAATTGCGCAAATTTAAAATTATCTGAAAATAAATATGTCAAAGCTATTATTTCTCTGTTTCAAATTAACGGATGATCTTCCTCTTCTTAATCGGATGCCAGATTAATCTTAAATATACTGATGCGTAATTTTAAATAAACCAAAAAACGCCTGGAGCAGTTAAGAACGGTCTAAAATAAATTACTTTTAAACTGCCATCATAAAAATGAAATAATTTTGCTCCTCATCAGATGAGTCATATTTGTCGAGTCTCCCATGTTCTCCTAATGAGTCTCGGTTCAACGAACTACTTTTAATAGAAAAAGTTTAAGAAAGGCGCTGTAGAATGCTCGATTATTAGCTCTTTTTTGTCTCGGACTTGTCCCACTGGGAAGTGAAGCCATTTCATTTTTTTTATTTTAATTCGCAAAGCATTGTCAATTTTAAGTTAACTGTCTGGATGAAAGGTCGTCAAACTGAAGTTCGTAATCTGTATGTGGCTGTTTGTGTGCTTTATGTAATTCTGAGCCAAATGAAAATAACTCTCGTAGTTTCATTTATGAAGGTTTTGAAGAGAACTATTCGAGTAAAAGCATTTCATTTATGTAATAGCCCTCATGATTTTGCCAACAAATTATACTTCGATGAAGTGTAAATGTCTTTTATTTTTAAAATATATATATCTCTTATGCATTGTTTTTAAATAATGCATCATTTTTCTAAAATTTATCAATTCAGTTAAAAAAATAATTATCTGCCTATGATTTAACGGGAATTTTTTTCTTGATATTTTAAAAACGATGACTTATATGGAATAAATTAAAATCGAAATTAAACCTGTTTATTTTTTTACTTTTGCAATCTTTAATACTTTTAGTGATAGTGGTAACAAAAAGCCACTTTCAGAATTCTGTTTCAATATTTGCATAGTTTTTTCCTCTGGAATCCCCCTTCATCTCTTTTCTTCAGCAGTGCATTTTCAATGCGTTTCCATTGCATCGTGTCTGTTCAGATCGTTCAACTGTTTTAATATTCATTTTGCCCATTTTACTGACAATGATTAATGATATTTGGGAGGGAGAGGAATGTGCAATTCTTTTCATGATTACCTGAAAAAAATCCCATATTTGTCCCTGAGTTTATCTATAATATAAAACAGAAAATTAAGATAATTTCTTTTCACAAGAATTCTTCCGAAATAATGAAGAGAAACGGTGTGAAATTTATACATTTCATTCTGTGGTCCATTTGTATATAATTTGTGATGTTTTTAACTTGTAATTATTTATAAGGATATTAAAATAAATGAAAGTAATGAAACTAATTCTTAAACAAAATCTTTTATTTAAGTAAACTGAAATCAGCGTCATTAATATTGGTATTTCTTAGATCTATTTTATACCGTGCTAGCCCAAAAACACGCGCACACACAAAAACCTTCCTAAATACTGTCGAAAACAGAGATTCGATAGAACTTCTGAATGCATAAATTTATGAATATAAAATAGAGTAAAAGAAGATATGAAATTGCCGTTTTATACTTTAAAAAAAAATTAAAAATTTTGTAACTGGAAATTCTATTATACGACTTATATAAGGGGAGAAAAAGCGAGTTAATTAAATTTAATATTAAAAATTTCTAAAAAAAAGTTGGGATAATTAAAAGAATCCAATGCTGTAAAATCATTTAATGAATTAACAATGCGCTTGGAGTGCACAAAATGCTGTTACTCTTCCAAAACACTAATAATATTTTATATAAAAGAAATTTGTTTTTTTCCCATTCCAAAATGAATTTGCATCTAACCAAAGTAATAAAACTAGTATAAAATAACGTTTTTTTTTAATATTTTTAAAAAATCATATTAGTTTTGAAACATAACAAATTTAATTTTGATTTCGCCGAAGTTTAAATAATTAATTTCGTAAGGGACTAAAATATTTTGATTGTATATGAATTTTGATAAAATAGTCACACTTTATGTAAATAAAAGCAATCTCCACTTTCCCTGCCTCAGTGATTTTTCAATTTTTCTTCTAAAAGTGAAACTTAAGGCCTTCGGTCGAGTGAATGAAGATCTTTCTTTTGAAGAATTGCCTAGCAAAGAATTGTGAAATAAGTAACTGATCTTCTTTCGTGGGCGTTGATTCATTTACCTTATCTGCTGTATAACCTTCCTTTTTTTTTTTCTTTAAATGCCAATCAATCTGACTAGTGTCCAGTGTTATGATTGTGAATATGCGATATTTCTTTTTTAAAATGGCTAGTATTTCCTATACCTGATTATGCATCATTGTTTTTTTAAACTGTGTCAAACGTGTTGGCTTGCAACTGGTTTGGAGTTTAGAAAGTCCGAAAGAGTGACCAGAATGATAATTTTTTTCTCCATTTTTCAACTTTTTTATGCATTTAATAACAGGTCTCCTTGCTCATGTGTAATAGCGTTTATCTAGGTCGTTAATTTTTCCTGCTTTCCAACAGATCATTAATTTGAAAAGGTTGCACTTAAAACAATTAATAAGTGCTAATTTTTCCCTCGGGGCTATTATGAGGAAGGCAGTATGAGTTGTTAGTTTAGTCTTTTGTGATTGCAGAAGTGTGGTGTTTTTTTCTAAAAACTGTTTTGTTATATATCTTGTGAAGTGAATGCATTTTCTTTAAGAAATTGGATTTAAAAAAAAAATTCAAAACGATTTATCGATATCTCTTAAGCTACAAATTATTTTTTTCAGATGTTATAATGTGGCGGCTGATATTGAATTAGTTTCAGATAAATTAAATAACACATTTTTGTTTAGGTTTTTGACTTTATATATCACTGCCCCTGTTTTTAGTTAAAAGCAGTTTTGCATGTTAAAACGGAACCAAAATCCAAAATATATATTTTCAGATAAAGTATTTTTTCAGTATAAATAATAAAGTATATTCAAATGCTATATTTTACCTAATTTAATAAGTGCAAGTTATTGGAATCATCTGAACTTTAACACTCTGCATTTAAACTGTATGTGTATAGTAAATCCAAATTCAGTCAAAGGATCATTGATTCTCAACTGCATAAAATTCAATATTATTCTGCTTCCAATTGATTTCAATATTATTTATTATTAATAATTTTTATGGGAACTTAAGAAGTATGTTTACGGCTTTTTTTAGCATTGTAATTATAAATTATTTAAGGAGAATTGTTATTTAGTTTCAAATGCTTCGCAATGATCTTTAAGTTTAAATGTTCATGAATTAATGAAATTTATTTATTTAATTAATAGAAGCACGTAGAGGAGATATATATGTAATAAATTTTTATATCAGCTCTTTTAAAATTGTTTTTTTTTCCCCTTCATCATTTGAATTTAAAAATAAAAATGTTTTTACTTCTATTTTTAAGTTATGCGGAATTTAGATTTTCCTCACGCCTCTCAATCTAATTACCGCAATTTTGCCCGAAATCGATCTGCAGTATCCCTTAATGAAACAAGATTCGAAGAAATACCTAATTCGATCTTTTTCAGGGAAAAAGATCGGACCTTTTGTAATCTATAAAAAGTAGCTATGTCTTTATAATTGCCACTTTCTGTTTTGATACTTAAACAATGAGCAGACGCCATGTCACGGATAACATTTAAATTCAGTCCGAAGTAATTAAATTCGCCTCTCATTATTTTAAGAAATATGATTTAAGATTGGAAAACAAAATGATTTTTAGATCATCAGCGACTGCTTTCTTTTTTCATACTTATACAGAACTGATACACAGTATGCATGATAGATTTTTAAAAACTCTTTTTTTTTTGTCGGTAAATATTCGACATATTTTTATATAAATGTTAATTTTTTTAAAATTTTGTATAATGGATTTCTTTAACATTATTAAACATCTTATTCTTTTACTTTTTTTATATTGAATATATAGTTTTGTCTTTTTCCGTCTGTATCTTTTATTTTCAATTTTATTTATTGATATAATGATAAATTAAAATGCTAATGTTGATTCTTCATTGTTGGAGGCATTGCATGTTTCATGTGGCCTTTTTCAACATTAATTTGATTCAATGTTTTTTTTTCTTCGAATTGTTGATATTTCATGCTTATAAATAATATTTTTACGCTAGTTGTTTTTAAATTGGATTTGAAATTAAAGAAAGGTTTGTGGTATAGTGTTGATTGAATGTCTATCTGGTCTTGTGTTACTATCACTTAGGTATCAGAACATTTTTTTATTTTATAAAAAGACATTTTACTTTTTAAAAAAAAATCTAAGCTGTTTAAATAAAATCTTTTTTATAAATAAAAATACATGTAATCAAACTTATCAATACTTAGTCGTACTTAATCAAAAGTTTTATATTTATTGTGTGTTTGTCAGTCAACTAATAAGACCCTTTTTATAAACAGTTCAAATTTAATTTCGACTACGACATAAATATATATTTAAAATGTAATACTTTCACAGTTATTTTTTAATAAACATTTTTAATAACAATTACATTAGAAAGCCATAAAAAGAATACGCACAGGTTTTTATGTTTTAAATTTATGCGGGAATACGACGACCTTTATTTCTACGTTATAAGAGAATAACTCTTTATTAAAGCACTTTCATTATTAAAACAATTTACTAAAAAGTTTTCTTCTTTGATAGTGATGGAAATTATGCTCATGAGTTTTTCTCTCTTCCGTTGTTCAGTATAAAGGCTACTTACTCCCACTCACTCAAGTAGCAATTCCAGAAACGTCTTCTGGCAATTTTGTACCAATACTTTATAAGATCGAAGCTTCTCTAAAATTCTTTCATTCAAGATAAACGCACAATATGCGTAATTAATTATTTTTTGACACTGAAAATGTGATGCCTTAATTTTTATGATTTTATAACCTACCACAACGAATTCCGGGGTGCGAGAAACCATCGTATCGTCCAAGTTTCATTACAAATTTTGAAACATACAAATCACTCGACCTTCTTTGTATTACTTAATAATTAAGCTTGCTTTGGAGTTAACATTTACTTACAATTGTTTAAGATTAGTTATATTACTTTAACGTCCCATTTTGAAGTTACTCTGTTTCGCTCTTCATAATTTCGAACTGCATTCAAATGATACATAAGATGTAGCCTCCATTTCCAAACTTCCTTTCCTCGCCAGTTGGTCCCGAATGGATTTAGCTTTCACTGGACTTGTCTACACAACAGTTCACCAGTAGAATTGGGTTTCGAATCTGGAACCTACCGGTCGCGAATTCGAAACTTTGCCCACTGAGCCCTATTGCTGTGTGCAATTGCAAATTTAGGTTATTAAACTATGAAATGCCATCGTGTTTGGTATCGCACAGGAAATATTCTGATTTCGGGACATTTTTTAGCATTTTTTTACCATCTTTCAAATTCTTCAGTAGATGTAAGCAAAATTTAATTGTGAAAATTACCATAAATAAAAACATTTAATTGAATTTGCTGTTTACTTTTTAACATTGTTGTTGAAGTTTTAATTTATGCTTCTCTGATTAACACTCATATATTTTTTTTTTTTAAATTCTGTTTTCTGATTTATGTTGCGTTAAAATTTCTCTTCAAGAATCTGAGATAACCAAAAATAAAAATTAGCCGAAAAGGATACGAACCTGGGGAACGATTTAAGAATTCGTGTATTAGATTATTTCGAAGTTAAGAGATAATTTAAGATCAACATTAACAATTTAAACGAGAACAATTTGTGTTCTGAAAATTGTTTTTGAACTTAATGCTCTTCCAAATTCCTAATTTCAACCACTGAAGAGCTGAATAATATGCATCTGGTAATAAACTGGCATATTGTCTCATTTTATAAGATTGGCACTCATTTTGAAATAAAGTAAGTGCGCTTTGAGCAATATCGCCGAAATTCTGTTTTTTTTACGTCATAAATCATTTTTATCATAAGATTTAATTTATGGAAATCTGTATTTTATAAGATGAAGTGAACTGTCTTCAGTTCACCGTCTATTTCATTTCTGTTCTTTTTAACTTCATCTCGGTATATCATTTTGAACGGAGTAATGTCTAACCAATAATGTCATTGCCAATCTTTATTGCATGGCATGCGAAGTCTTTCATAATTATTACCATAATTGCAAATCATTACCATAAAATAATTGCTGAATATAGGATTTTGAAGTTTCTGTAATAGCGCAGACTTATTAAGTTTTTATCTTTTTTAATCAATACTGCCATGAATGTGAGCAATGAAACAGAAGTTTTAAACGAAATGTCGTTGCGTTTAATGTTCTCATGAAACAAATTTGTCATTTTTTTTTCCTGTTTAGTGAATGAATATTCAGATATTGTAATAGACATCATCATTCAAATCTCAAAACCATAGAAAAAATGGTATGAAAAATTAAAAGAAATGAAGATTTTGTGATCGTTTAAGAAACAGAAAATATATGATGAAGAATTGGAAGAAATGAACTAGCACCGTGGGTACCAAGCATTACTAATGCCATCATTTTTTTTTTCTTTTGGAGTTAGTTATATTATGGAAGGAACCCTTGCTATATCAGTTCGTGATATTGAATTATTTATTGAAAGTTAGGTTACCAGATGCTATGTCTCGTGATTCTTAAATTTTTATGCAATGCATGTTGAGAACTGGAATACTGCCTTGCCAGTCTCTGATCTGCAAAAAATGCATCATAAAATTGCAATTGGGATTACGATATTTACAAGTTATGGAAATAAACATTTGTCCGCGAAAATAAGTTTTGCATAATTGACATTCGTAATCAGAGAAAGACTTTGTGCTCATTCCGTTTATCAAATTTCTGTAATTCATTTTTTTTTTTAATTCTAAGTTGTAATAGAAAATTTTTAAGAATGCGTTTGCATCGTTGTGACTGAAAGTTAGAAATTCGTGTCTTATTTCCTATGATGGATTTTCGAGTCGAAATGCTATTACAAGTTAAATTATTTGACTAGATCTTCAAAAAATATGATTTTTTTATTACACTGTATACAATTTAATAACTTTTCTAGAAAGTTCAATGAAATAGCCAGGCACTGGCAGGTGTGAAAGGTAAATTTTGAGCCGAGTATGAGTTGGAGCCGAGTAAAAATACTAATAAAATCAACGAGTAAGAAGACAGTATGGCCCAAGAAGTACCTCGCCCATCAAACAAGAACCAGTTTAAATATTTAATTCCCTTGGCAGCTCTTCTGTGGGCTGCAACTCAACAAGGAACGATCTTTAGGTAAGCCTCGATTTTAAATTGCTCAGCGGCCATCACCTTGGACTTCTGACCCGTGTTCACTTTGTTGGCTGCCCCTCGCTTTCTGTTTTAATCGCCAAACCTGCAGGGTTGCAATTATTGTTTTGTTAAAGGGAAAAGTGATTACAGGCACCATCCTTATCTGCATGCATGATTGAGTTGATGCGAGTGATAAGATCTCGTTCCGAGCTCGGGATTATACGTGATCAACCCGGAGTGCCTATACCACTTCGAGCCTATTAGCATATTCATTTGTATTTTTGCCCCGCTGGAGGTTGTTGAATTTATGAGAGAGGCATTCGCTCCACTTGCTCTTTGCGGTGTAAAAGGGGTGGAAATACGTAGCTTTCTGTTTATTTTTATCCCAGTGTTCTTTCATATGCAGATGGGGTTTGCTGGTCCATAGATTCGATTCCTTAATTGCAAATTGATAGGTAACTTCGGTTGTACTTATAGCATGTAGAGTCCTAAAATCATATTTTGATGAGTTTTTTTAGACTGTAAGTATTTCACCCGAATATTTCGAATTCGTTAAAAGTTTCGTAGTTTGGAAAATGCAGATATAGCGCATACATTCGGGACACCTGAATATTGTTCCCAAATTATGAATACGTTTTTTTTTTTTTTTTTTTTTTTATGTTTGAGATTTTTGCGTATTCATTTTTGTATTTCTGCTTTATTCCGTATCTCATGTATACTCTCGTTTATTTTATTTATTCAACGAACTGATAAAGGAACTATTTAGTTTCTATTACTTATAACTTTCCATTGTACACAAAACTATTTTTTTTTTTCTTTCTGGGTACTTATTCACTGTAAAGATAATTTTTCGCATGAACTTTTTATCGTGAAACTCATTAATGATATTATTTTAGTTGTTATTTCTGAAAAAGCATCGTATATATTTCAAGAAATTCATTTTTTTCATTGTCGACTGCCCTTATCTCTTTCAGAAGTGAAAGACAAAAAATTGTTTATGATAGTGCACATTGCATTTTAATAAGGACAGAAAACTTGTGATAATATTCTATAATTAATTTTCTGTAAAATTTATTATTCTATAAATTTTGAAAATTAAGTTCTATTGCAATGTAATTACTTTCCATTACACTTGAAGTAACACGAGATTTATAGTTATTAAAAACCTATTAGCTGATAATTTTCCTATATATTCCTGCTTTTATGTTCCTTCCCTGGACATGATATATCTAAAGAAAGCAATTCACATAATGCCGCATTGTCACTACAAACATTATAACGTATGTTCATTATGTTCACACTGTGTTACGATATCTCAAACTGCATAGATTTCCGGTCATATAAAATTTCGTAAAGACAAAGATTTAAAAAAATGCTAGACATTTGCAGACATTAAACACACTTACAGTTCTGAAGTTGTACTATGGAGATCTTACTTTGAAAACATTATTATCATGAACTGTTGAGTTAACTTTGTATAAATTCAAGGTCATCCATGAGTAAGTAAGGTTCCTAGAAAACTTCAGTTGTTGCAAACTAATAGAATTTTCTCTACGCTAACAAATAAAATAGATAATGTGTGGAGTTACACGATTATATTTGGATTGTAGGCGTTTCTTATAATGAACTTGCGGAAGTATAAAAATTATAGACAGCATTAAATAGTATAACTTTCTTACGGAAACATCGTAAATTAAAACCTAATTCATATATATATTTGTTGAAATTTGGTAAAATAATTTCTCAACAGATTCTACAGTTCTTGAACTAGAGACTAAGCAATTTGTTCATTTAAAAATATTCTGTTGTTGCGTTATTGCTTCACAACGCGCGAAAAAAAAAAAAAAAAAAAAAAAAAATGAAAATTTAATGTTATCAGGCGAATCTCAATATTTAAAGTTTATAAAAATACAGCTTGATCTTTAGTTCAGTAATTAAGTGATATTAAGCTATGTGCGAGATTTTGAACAAATAATTTTTATAAATTTCCCAACTAGAAAGTACTTGCTTTACGTCATTTTTATCCCACCCCTTCCCCACTTTTTTTTCAAGTTTTTAAAATTTACCATTTAACTGGTATATTTTGGTTTCATATATACTTTTTCTAATATATTTATTGGAAAAAAGTATTATTATATATTTTATGCAGAAGTTTACAAATATAAGCATTATATGCGATGTTCAAGGTGAACCAAATAACAATTTTCCTCCCCTCCCTAAGATCATTTTTGTAAGCATAAACTTTTTTTTTTTCCCTGTCCCAGATGAAACATTTTAAAGAAATAAAAATAATCATCGTTTTGTCGAGAATTCTTTCAATTCTTTTCCAGACATCCAGTTCGAAATATACCCGTCCCAGATTTCGTGCAATGTCGCGTAAGTGTGCTTGTGATTAAATACTGAGAGCCTGTGAATGTGCGTCACTCTGGCTCACAAAGAGTCACTCTTTGTGAATCATTTATTATCTGATTCACAACACGCCATCACATGGAACTTGGCACGTCATTTCCTCCACATACCAGCAGGTCCACTCTGTATGTGCGTGTGTACGAGATGGAAGATTTTTACGCTCCCTAACCCTTTCAGTGGAAACTGGTTTAACGAAGTTGCGGGGATCCAAATTGTTTAAAATATCGGAATTCAAAAGATGGCAATTAGGTAAGAGCTGCTGTCCTGCTGTCGTAACTCATTCGGTAATGTTAGGTTCTACCTCCTATTTTCTATATCTTGAAAGAAATGTGTTGTATTTTAAACATCTAAGTACGTTTATTTTTCGTAGTGATCAAATTAACTTTTTTTTCCCCACTAATTTTAGAAAGATCCTAAAATGTTTAGTTAAGTAGCTTTCTATATTGTGGTTAAACTAAGAGTGAATTTTAGACGAAAAGAAAGAACAGGAAACATTACTTCGACATTGTACAGTTGTCTGACATTATGAAATACCTAAATGAACTTTTAAATCAGTGGAAGAGGTAGGTACCGTGTCCAGGTGATGAGCCCTTGGATTTGGAGCTAGATAGTTTGTTTCGAATCCTGATTCCTACAAATAACACTCGTGTATGTTGGCTTTACGCAGATTGAATCTGAGATCGAAAGTCATTCCAGCTTAAGTCTTGTTTTCATCATTTGGGATTGGTTCAAAATACATAGGCCTTCATGTTGTTTCAAATGAAATTTTAATATGACTTAATTGTAAATAAACGAAATATTAACTGTAAACTTAACGGTAGAACGATTTATTTTTTATATATACGTTAGAGTATAAATTATTTTTCTTAATCAATTACACATTCTCTCAATTTTGTGTATTGCAGTAACTAATATTGCATTACTTAATGTAAAATTTCTCTTTAATAATAAGTGCTTTTAGGAATTGTTTTAATAATAAAATGATACTATTCACAGTTTGGTTGCTTTTCTTAATTATTTTTAAAGGTTATCGAAAATTGTAAAGTATATAAAGTATATTTTAAAGGTCGATTTGAGGGCTTTAGTGACAGTATAATGACTTAAAAAAATTGCGTTGCTAAATTGCATTGTTTGGAGTAATAAAGATTTGAGAATTATGCCCTGTATTTTTTTTCTTCTTTTCTTTTAAAAGAAATATATCTAGAGACAAACAGAAAGAAAAAGAATTGTAGCTAAAAGTTTTCGCGTATTGTCGATAAATATCATTTAATTTCAATGCTTTATAAAATTATCATTTTATAATTAATAAAACCTCTAAACTTTTATAAAAGTGAAGTATATTATTCGCATGTTATAGTGGGTTTACCTATAAATTATTATCCCTTTATTCATTATTTTAATCATTGCATATGAAATGTGTTCATTGTTTTTAGTCGATTTATGAATGACATTTGTGACATTTAAAAGATAGAATTGAAAAAAAAAGGACACTTTTATATAATTATATTATTTCTAAGTTATTCTTCTCTTAATTCTTATCTTCATGTAATAATAGTTTTCTTCTAAATTACTACTGTAAAGTGTTAAAACCTGTTGTATAATTTGACACTTATCAGATATTCTGTCAAGTTCCTTACAGGATAAATTGATATTAAAGACATGCGTTTTGTCCTTTCTATGACAGTAATTATTTCCGTGATAGTGACATTTCGAAATAAAATTTATATTTAAAGCTAAAATATTAAAAAGTATGGGTTTTTATGATTTTTTCTCCTCTTGCATTTTCGTATGTTGGATTTACTTACGAAACAAAAAGTCAACGTTTAGTTATTATGAAAAACTAAGTATCTGTGGCGATCAGCTGATTTGCTTGAGATATTGGTTATATTTTATTTCAGTTAAATCTCTTAAATATGGCTTCAAGTCTATAATTCCGTTCAATTATCAAATATTAATGCAATTTTATTTTAATTAACTTCTATCCTTTGTACACACTAACCATTTTAATGGAGACCAGACCAATGCCATCATAGCGCTTTATAAAACTAAATATCAGGTAAATTTATCTTCTGATTTTCGTGGGGGTGTGACTTCTTCTATTTGTCTTGTAAATTACGCAAATGTTAAACAAAAAAATTTCTTCTTTAGTTTTCGAGAATGGAATAAAATAACGCTATTGTATGTTCGATGAAATAATGAAAACTATTTAAATTCCAGGACAACAATATGATCTATTGCTAGAAATTTGGAAAAAAAATAAATAAAAATAAAATTTAAAAAAAGTTGGGGAAAATGTTCACGATTGTTAAATTGGTATCGTTAAAAAACAATTATTTAAATTTTGAAATGGTTTTAAAATTATTTTGTGTAATAATGTTTTCGGAAGTTATCACGAAAAAATCTCCAAAATTCAGCTTAGTTGGTAATTAGTTGAAATTCTAATTAATTTTTTTTTAAAAAAAAAAGCTCTTCGAGTTGCACATTTCTACTTTCTAAATCAAATATGGGTAAGTTTGATGACTCTATGTCAAACAGTTTGCCCTGTAGAGCGCTAACATACGCACATTAACATACTAAAATACACAGTGAAATCTTAATATCTATTAAACAAAATTTAAATTGTAGTATCGTGTGTAAATATCATTTGTAAAAGATGATTGGATGAGAAATGCAGTGCATTTTATCTACCAAAACTTTTGAACTTCTGCTTCGATTTTATTTTTTAATGATGTATGCCATTTTTTCACGTTATATGGAAGAAAATATTGCATTGTTATGTCTGTACTGTCTTTATGTGAGTTATTACATAGGTTATAACACCTATGCACCTATTGCACCTTTTTAACATCACCCGACAATTTAAATTCATTTTTTTTTCATTACAGTTAATTTTATTAATACTGTTATAAAACTTTATTTCAAGATTTGGCTAGATGAAATATTTTTTATTAATATTTGCTTTATTCTTCATGGTCTTTTATTACCCTGTCTTAAAAATTATGCAGAAACTTTGCAAATATAAATATTTGCTTAAGTGTATATTTCATTCATTTATAAGTAATGATTTTTATTTAAGAATTTGTCAGAATCCTTTTCCTTACTTAATAAAATATTTTTAGAAATAAATACTTTTAAAAATTGAAAATAGCTGAAATGGCCGAAATGTGAATTTTAAAATGACTTGTAGAAATATTGTACTTATACTGATCTTTGTTTTTGAGTTCTCCAGATAGATAACAGGCATTTTTAATTATTTATTTAGTTTTCTATTATAGAACAACGCTCTTTATAATTTTGTATTTCAGATTTTATTTTTAACGTAAATTTTGATTTATGAAAGATCTTTTGAGAGCGTCTTGATGAAAATATCTCGATTCCAAATATGAAAATTCTCGGATTCCAGATCCAATTGCAACTAAGACTATTTCGAGCCGTCTTGAAATGAGCATTCTCACGTTGGGGTAGTACGGGGATCTGATGAGAGAAAGGACCATTTTAATGTTGATGCCGTTGTTTAGTTTCAACAAAATAACAGTTGATTCAGGATTAAAAAAAACTCTCGTGTAGCTTTAAAACTGAACATTAATCTAGTTAAAAAGACATTATTCTTGCTTAACTAATTTTATAACCGTTATGATTGTATGTCACGTATTTTATTATTTTCATTTTCCATTTATATGGATTTTTAATTATAGTCGCTTAATGAACGATGATTTTAATTAATTTTGCTATAAAGCAACATCATTAAATGTAGAGGCGGCGTTCAACCGCCATTTTAAGGTTATAAATTCAATGTAATTTATGTTTTGTCTCATCTTGCTCCTATTTCTTTATTGGAAAATCGTGTCACGTATCCACCAGCGAGTGAGCATCGTGAACGACTAGAAAACGAATGAGTTGATACCAGGTATTGATAAAAAGCAGAAGTGAAAACATTCAATAGTATAAATGAAGTAGATAAGTTATCTTTTTTTAATGATTATTTTGTTGTTTAGCAAGTTTTTATTAATGCTTTTAAATCTTCCAGAATTAGAGCTTTCATTTTAGTGGCAATAATTTTAAAAGTTACCTTTCTCATATACCACTCTCCTCTTTTTTTCAAGATGGTTAACACATGTTGAAAAGATTACAGAAACTGTTTTCTTTATGGCGACGGATTAAATTTTAATTGAGCTAAAGCTTAAAGATCATTTTTCATTCCTGCGACTTGAAAATAATTTTTCGTTCCTTTCTTAAGAAAAGATGAGTTGATATGAAATGAAATTCTTCTTTGAACATAAACTGCGTAATGGACTATTTGCTTTATATATTTGTATTAATTCATGCCATTAAGAATTTCCCCTTTCTAAATTTAGTCTTGGGTATTTTGCGATCGAGATGAGATTTTAACAAACTGATTTTTCATAGTGTCTTCAACTTTTCAACAGTTTCCGACTAAATGCAACCCATTTGCTAATTTATAAATTAAATTAACGGCAAACTCTCATCAGAATGGTGCTGTGTTGTATCTTTTTATATGAATTAGCCAAAATTCATTAATTATTTGCATTAACTGCTAATAGAATAACACCACGTTTTGCTGAAATAGGGTTTCGAGCCTGAAATTCATCGGTCTTGAAGCCGAGACCTTAACTACTTTATTAACATTGCTCCAATAGTAATATATGTCAGTGTCATTGTATAATTATATACTCATTTTTATATTCATATTAATTACGAATTCCCAATATTTTAAGAATATAAAACTGAACTTTCAAAGATAAAATTAATTAACATATAAGATAAAACACATTTTTAGAAAAGCTACACCTGCCGTCAAATTGTTGTATGTGATTAACTAATAGACGATACCAGAAGCCGAATGCGATACGTCGCTAATGATTCTGGCTGTCACATCAAAATGTTGTACGCGGTATAAAAACGATTATATTTTTACATGGACACATTATAACAACGACGGCATCCAGGAAATTGGAATACATGCTGTCGATATTTGACATCTTATGATCATTGGTTTTACTTTCACAGTGTTTTGAGAGTTTACTTTAAACTTAATCTTCCAACCTAATCCTGTATAATAATAAAATTTAACGGGGGAAGAACTGTGACTAAACAAAGCTTATCTATGACTGAAATAAGAACATTCTTCAAAAGTTCAGTGTTTTATAAATTTCGTATTGTTTAAAATGGGGTTGTCTAATTTTATTTCTTTCAAAATTCCCATATCTCGTTCTGAAGAATTAAACTCTTCCAGGCCAGCCCACTACATCTAGTTCCTTTTTTTAAACTAAATTCGTTACATTCATTCATTATAATACATCTTTGATCTAGCACTACACCTCCTCTTAAGTCTGTTTTTCTCCGCTTTGAGTATTATTTCCATTTTCTCTTGTAACAAAGAAGACAGCTTTGTTTGGTGCACTATCTTCGGAGATGGCTCCTAAGTAGTACATAGCAGTTGTTAAGGATGGAGCGGGAATGGTACTAAACGCCTTCTTTGTACCGTTTCTTAAGTGGTTTTGATACATTTCCAAAAAAACTCTCTCTTGAGATGGTGCCAGTTAAAAGTAAAAAAAAAAAAAAAAAAAAAAAAAAAATGGAAGCGGAAATACCTAACTGCCTGGCATGTTATACACGTGTATTGCTCTGAGTTCTGTTCTATCCATAAATTTTCACTGGAGTTTGCCTTCTTTCCATCTGATGATTGTACTGTATGATGTGTTCCTTCTAATTATGGCTGTTCTTTTGAGAATTCTCATTTGTTTAATTTTCTTCTATGATTTATATTAACGCTGTACAATTAAAAATATCCTTGAAGATTGTCTCCTCTAAAATATTGGCTGTTTTATTGTATGGAAAAGAAAATCCGTCAGTTTAGTCGGATTTCTCCCTCATAATTTTAATATCTTTTCTTTAAAAAAAACATTTATTTAAATTTGCCTAGAATATTCTGGTAACATTTATTTTTAAAGCCTTCCATCCTATTTGTGTGACAGTTTAAACTTTCATATTTTACTAGTTATTCCAAAGCATTGATTTGTTGCAATTTGTTTGAAGATAATGAAGTATTTTTCTTAACTCGCCATGTCTCGTAAATATTGAATGCTATTAAATTTGACGGATGGTTCATTTAATTTTTTACTTTTACGAACAGTATGATTCCGCAATATCCTCTTTATTGCTGGCGGTGCTTATAGGAGAAACTTATAATCATTTCTTAAAATGTTCATCATATTAATCGGAATACTTCTACATTTCGGAACAGTATTTAAAAAATTAAAATTAAAATTTATTACAGCGTATATTATCTAAATATATCCTCTGCAATAGGAGTTCTTCAACTGTGCCCCTTTAATGGGCCGTGGCAAGATCTTGAATACGTATCTATTTTCCCACAGTTTGAAAAAATTTGATGCGGGCTTAATATTTTCATAGAATCACTGTGTGTGTGTGTGTGTGTGTGTGTTCATAGTATATGTAGTAATCATTTTTTTTTTTCATTACAAAAATTTTTTCGTGAACTATAAAAATCTCCTTCGAAAAGAATCTGTGGAAAATTAATCTATGGAAAAAGTGGTTTGCTTTAGATTAGGTTTCTAAAAAGTTGGTTGCAATGAGGAAAAGTTTGAAAAAGTTTCAACAATAGGAGACGGGCCTCAAAAAAGGGGGTTAGAAAACACTTTCTTGGGAAAAGAAAGAGGAAGGGGGGAGGGTCATTGGATGTGTGGAGGACCCGCATGCCAGTGCTTTATCCCAGAATCCGCCTCATCTGTCGGTGACCGTGAGAAGAACAGTAATTTTCATCAGAAAAAAAAAACCGAAATATTTTGAAACGTTATCAGATACCTTTTATTTTATTTACAACTGATAACCATAAAAACTAATTAAATGTTCCATTCAAAACTGATTTTGGATTAAGAAGAGTTATAGCCGCTTGTAAATTGTGTCATCACAAATTTGTGGCGAAATATATAGAAGCTAGTAGGCTTATTAGTAGTTATATAATTAGTAGGTTATATTTTTAGTTGTGTGAAGATTATTGTTATTAATGCCAGAAGATTATTTTGTATATTCTTAACGAATGTGCTATCACTTATTGTAGAGCCTTAGCAGCAGTTTCGTTTTATAAAAATGCTTTTCTAACCGAAGTATGTTTAGCTGTTCAAACTATGTTTTTCATCTTCACTGTTAGGTAGACATAAAAAAAATGTCACTTAATTTATGATGATGATGATATCAATTATAATTATTTTGTGAACAGTTATGTTTTTGTGCCATTTTTTTTTTTTTTCAAATTTTATCTGCTGTTATAAGATTTTACTGTTTTTATAAAATGGCATGAAATCGTTTGTTATTATATAAAGTAACACTCAATAAATGGAGACTAAAAAAAATGCTGTCGCAATATGGATTAATGAATCATAAATAATCACGCAGTCTGATAATTACGCATTTGCAACTACTTTATTCAGTTATGAGCTTCCATTTTTATAATTTTAAAGAAAAAAGCGGCATTTCTTAACATTTGTTCCACTGAATAATAAATACAAAAGATGTTATACGTATTATGAAGAAACAATTAATTTGCTTGATTTGGTAAATATGAAAGTCGTCATTATTAATTCGTTCAAACCTGATTTTTTGAATTATTGTTGTACAAAAAGTAAAAGTTTTGTATGAGTCATCTTTAATGAAGCTTGCTAATTAAATAATATAGAATAATTTCCATTTTATAATTTAAAAAATTACCGAAGGCTGTATCTTAATCTTTATTTACCCTTTTGGTATTGATTCACTTATAAGCTTTTTATGAGAGAATTCTTTTAATACGAGAGTCTATTATAACAATAAATCTGATTAGCAGTATCATGCTATAATATTAATCAATCTTTGATCACACCTTTGCTTATGTGATAATGAATTTGATAAGTCAACTATCAATCAAGAAGCTCCTCGAGAGAAAAAGTCTCGTCTCTTAATAAGAGCTGTATACCATAAGATGTACTATAGCTTTCGTTTTCAGGAGTGATAAAATCTTCAGTAACATTCGACAATAAAGGGAAGGAGTATTAATGGGCATGATAGTCATTGTCCACTTTTCGTCTGCGTGACGTCGAGTATCATTTTCTTTGGATTCACATTATCCCATTGTTCTTACTTAGCCCAGGAATTAAGATTAATCACCTGATTAAAGTGCTTGGCATTGATCAAATAATACCCTGACCTGCAAGTTAATGGTGTCTGGGAACGCTTTTCGTTCGTGTTATGACTTTTTCTTTATTTTCTATCTTAAATATTATTCAGAAGGGGGGGGGGAAGAGTTAATTCCATATTTTATAATTCTTTTTTTAATGAAACCGATTTGAAAGAAAATATCGCTTTTATCATAGCGTTTTATAATATTATTGAGGTTTGGCCACGAACTCATTAGGAGGGTTGTAATAATAATGGGAAAAATTATAAAATTTCATTGTATATTTTTATTAAGACAAGAGACGCTGTAAATAATAATAAAAAAAACATCTTTATTATCTCTGTCTTTATTAATATTTTAGAAAAATGTAATTAAGAGCACCTTTTTGGACGACTCTATTTGAATGTAATAAATTAGAGTTTTAGTTTATTCGACCAATCTGAGTTGTTAAATTTGTACTTTTCAAGTATTAAAATTCCTTACTAAAAGCAACAATTACTACCTTAATCATCATAGGTTATCGCTTAATGCAATAACTTATGATGATTATTGGTATGAAATTTCTCTCAAGCTTGGTATGAAATTTCTCTCACACAAATAAATTGAGAAATAAAATTTTTGATGTAAAGAAATGTCGATAGTATAACAAAAGCTTTGACTTATTAATTTTTTAATATTTACTCAATTCTTTATCTTGCTCTAGTCTTTTCTTGCCTAGTCTTGTATAATTTATATGCCTAGATATCTTGATATCTAGAGAGATAGTCTTGTGTAATTTATATGCCTTTATATGCATAGTCTTGGGTGGTTGAAATAAGAGAAGCAATCTTAATTTCAAACGTTTTACACAAGCAGGCTTAATAGTATTGATAGTCCAAAGAAAAAAGTTCCGTCATATTTCAGGGAATTGCGAATCATTTTAATTGGTTGATTTCAAGCAGTTATGCAATTTATGACGTGAAAAAACAACCCTCAAGCTTCTTTGTTTTTTTTTTTTTTTTTTTTTTTTTCTACTGCAAATTACTAAAAGGTTTTTATACTTTTAGGTTGAGAAAGAGTTCGTGGTAGGTTTTTTTCCGCCTCATTTTCCTCACTTTTAATACAATTTCTGCATAATTCAACTGTATTTAAAACCTGTGGTATGATTTTAAATTATTGAGTAATTCTGATTTGGATAGTTAAATTCTATTTTGAATATTGAATAGAATATAGGTAAGTCGAATGACTTCTCAGATTTTGAAAAAGAGTCAATTCACGTCCAGTAAAGCTTAAAAGCCCACTTTTCTTGAAATTGCATTTGGTATTGAAATTTTTAAGTTCCATCAAATTATAAACATGGGGATATTTTCATGAATGGGGAGAGGGGGTTGCGAATAGAAGTTCAAATTATTAAGAAAAATAAAACGCTCTGGTTATATAGTAAATGAAAATTTGTCAATAGAAATAAAGTCAAGGTTCAATGTATGTAACAGAACATAATCTGAAATATTTACAGACGTGGGATGTATTAAGTATGTAAAATGCAAGAAGATACTCAGCCAAGAAAATTCTATTCAAGTCAGCATGAAAAATGTGTGGAGGGAGTGGGGATTAATGGTTAAGAGGAAAGAGTTCCTGATGGGTAGAAAGTTAATCTAGAAGGTACCCTATTTTTTCCAGTCTTTTTTTCAAATTTTTAAATGCTGTCTTCGTATAGAATTTTCATAAGTAATTCTAATCACTATGTATTAGATTAAGGAAGATTGGGAACCTGGTCTTGCATTGAATAAAAATTATGATATGCTTTTAAATTATTTAATTAACTTCAAAAGTTTGTATATTATATAAATTCTATTCTGTTGCATTGCAAATAAACACAACTTTTATATTTTACTACTTAAAAAGTTGAGTTTTGCTTACTCATCTGGTCACTTTAATTTATTGCTTTTTTCATTTTGGTGTAATTTACTCTTATTGGAAATGTATTAAAGCGATGATAGGGTTGATTAAAAACGCACTTAACTTGGGCGTGTAACTTTTTCATCACGGATACATTATGAAACCAAGCGTTTGCTTTTTTTTTTTTCATTAATATTGTACTTGGTCGAATTATCAAGATAATTTTTGATAATTTTTTTCATTTACAAAGTTTTTATTGATGTTAATTTGCATCGATATTGATAAACATTTCATTCACGCAGTGATTTATAAATGCTTAAAAATTGACTGTGGAATTAATTTAAACTTAAAATGCGTCTTATTGTATGAGTATGCGAGAAAGTTAGCGAGAAAACATTTTCACTGATTTTATATAACATTTATTAATTAAATGAATAATTGAAACTATTTCTCTAAGTGTGAGATGACCTCTTTGTGAGATGACCGGATTCCTTTCTTATTGTAAATGATATTTATCCTTTTCAACACTGTTTTCATTCAAACAAATTATAAAAACAGAATTACAGTTTTTATTAAAAGGCACAAAGTATGTATGCATTTTCGTCACAGACTGAATTTTGAATTTCCTATGTTAGAAAATGACGTTTTTCCATAGCGATGATTTTATACTTTGAAGTTTGTAGATTTAATAATCCAAAATGAAAGTATGCGCAAGAGAGAATTTTGTGTTCAAACCACATTGTTTCCTTTAAATTTTTTTTTCCTCCGTAATATTTTCAAATTTGAGTTAATATATTTTTTTTTTCGTATTTAATTATTGCAAAAGATTTTAGAACACTGGCTCTGACTAATACTAATTCTTATAAAAAGAATCTTATTGGATTTCGAAATCAAATATTATTGCAGAGTTATTGACCGAATCAATACTTTTCTGTGAATAAAATTGATTGCATAATTCATATTATCTAGTATTCTTTTTCATCTACAGATCGTTGTGTAATGTTAAGTTAATTATCCATTATTTAGTTATTTTTTCTTCAGTTCAGTTTAAAAATTTCGATATTTAAGTCAGCCATCCTTTTATTGAATTCCATTAATTCTAATTTTTTAAAAAATCAGGTTGATTTTTAGATGGTTTTAATTAATGTTTGAATAATAATTGTACTATTCACTTTCATCTGCTACTTAGAAAAATATCTAGATTGTGTGTTATTTTTCTGCAGTTAAAAAGTGATGTGTATTTTGCTTGCTGACACTTCTACCAATTTTCATTTTAAGAAACGTGTTAAATATCATTATTTGTTGTTCAATGCCAGAGCTTTTTCTTATTCTTTTATCGCCAGCCTTCCCTTATCTTACTGTTTATATTAAAGTTATGAATGAAATAGATGCCTTGGATTATCACGCTCAAGAAATGTGTTGAAATTGTAAAATGTATCTTTCAACAACGTTCACTTTGCTTATCGTTTGGGAGAGTTAACGTTGATGGAAAAATTTGGAATGTAGGTTATATTCAGACAATTGATTATACAGAAGGAATTGTTTGCTTTTCATTTATCATATAGGTCGCTGTCGTATCAAAATGTACTATCTTAAAACTCTCACATAATAAAACATACGATATTTTAATGTAACAACTAGAGCCATTAGTGATCTATGGTATACAGCGATCACTTATCGCAAACAATAGCTTGAGAACAGATGTAGCTAGTCCGTACTAGTACTTTGTTAAATATTTGGGGACATTTTATGTGCATTTCAATATGACAGTGACGATATGCAATGAGAAAGTATTGCAGTTATCTAGAAATTTAAGATTTTGATGATCTCTACATTTTAGACTTTTCCGAATCGAAATATATTTATCATTTTGCCGGGAAGACGTTTAAACAAGTCAAACTAGATGGATAAAATTTGATAAGCAGTTTTTATAGTATTCTTTATTGATTTAGGATGTTATCTATCTACTTAATAATCATCATAATTTTCCGTCTATCCATCAGCATACGGAAACTATAATTCAAAAATGGAAAGAGCTAGTTGAAAGAAACTCTTCATGTCGTTTTATTATTAGAATTGGAGATCTGTGTTCAATTTCAAATTAAGTCTGTTTACTGGTTGACTGACTGCATGCTTTCATGTATTTATCACAATTACTCTAAAATGCTACAATTTCGATGAATGAAATTTAGTTTTTCTTTTCTGGCCAAAATTGTAGATTTGTTTCAAATTTTTAATTAAAGTCAGATGAAAGGGCTCAGGGAAAATACTTGGGCTGTTTTTAGGTTCGATAAGCTATTCTTCTTCTAAAAGCTTTGGTCAGATTTCATTTTGATATCCATTTTCTTGATGACTGAAGTAGTTCTCCGAAATAAAAACAGAGTCGTGGTTAAATTTGATATAGAGAAAAGACATAGATTCTTCCTGCAATAATGCGAGTTTAAATATGAAATTTAAAGAAGAAAAAGAATAAATTGTATGAATTAATCAGTTTTCGGATAAAACATAAATCTTGGTATTATCTTTTTTTTTTTAAAGCGAAGACACCCCAAATTTTTATTATTATAATTTTTTGTCGTATGTCAATAAGACTGGATGGCAGATACGCAAAACCAAAATAGTGAAATATTTACTGCTATAAATTCTTAATTTAACAGACATATTATTATGTCTTAAGATGTAGAACGAGGGTACAACTACCGTTTAAAAATTACTAAATAAAATTAAGATTACTGTTTATAAAAATTCATTATCAAATCCAATGAGAGCTTTGAAAAGATTACGAAATTTGCATTAAGCTGATAATGATTAAATATAATATCCATGTGCATGGAGAATTACAATTATTTTGTAGTAAAACGAGCAAAACAATCAACCTATGTAGTTTTTTAAAAAAAGAATACCATGGAACTCCAATTTAAAGATTGCGATCAGACCAAATAGGAAAATCGAATAGTCGGATAAATGGAATTATTGTGTGTAAAAAGATTATTTATTAAGGAGAGACACAAAATTTGCTTATAATATTTTAATTTAATGACTACAAAATTGTTTATTTTGTATATTAAATTAAATGTCTTAAAATGTCATTGCTGAAACATGTCAATCTATGTCAGTTGTTCCGATATTTTTATTCTAGAACTTTTCGAATTCCCCTTGCCCCAGTGAAACCGGGTAACTATTTTCGATTAATTGTTTTATTGTAATTTGTGTTATAAGGTAAAATTGAAATTTAAGTCCAAAATGAACCCAAGTAGATTTATCTTTCTCTTCCATTAGCTTCCCAGCAGTGAAAGAATGAATCGTATTTATGGATGCACGATCATCACATTAATACTCATATAACATGGTTAATCTTGGCCCAATCAACGAGCCACTTATCTCCGGTCTTGCACCTTCTCAAACTAGTTTCTAACCTTTTTGTTTACCTGTCCATATCTCTTAATACTCGCCTCCACGTTAATACTCCCTTGCCCTTGGATGACGCTTACCAGCACACCATAATCTTTTTTTTTTTTTTTTTTTTTTTTAAAGAAGATTCGGGAGAGATATAGATGCTTCTTCCCATCTTTTCTTTCACGAAACAAAAATAGCCCGCATGGGAGGGTGGGGAAAAAGAAAATTCACCTTTTTTAAGCCGCTCATCCCTCTCTCTCCTTCCTCGTAAACATTGTTATTTCGTTTGGCGATATTTCTGCTGATATTGTTTCACTTTCAAACAGCTATTAAGAGCCAAATGTTGTAACCATGTGGCGTCGTTGGCTGCCTTTTTTGATGGTCAAGGGCATATGTGTCAGGCGGTCGTTGCCAGATTTGTGTGACGTCACAGATTTGCAAGGATCGACGAAAGGCGACTGTTATTTTGTTGAAAAACCAACCCTTTCTTCTTCACAGAGCCGTGTTATCCATCTTCGTAGGGGATAAAAAAATAATGCAAATATTAAAAAAAAAATGTGAAATTTATTTTTAGTCTTGAACGTTTTTCGGCATTGGAATCTGAGATATGTGCGAGATGTTAGAATTCTCTTACATAACTAAATTTGCTGTGTGGGCGTTTCGAGTAGAAAAGTCTTGTGGAATTTTAACTTTATTAAATAAAAAGATGATTTTGAACTAACTGAAATAAAACATTGCTTGACATGCTACTATTTCTCTCATTAAATTTTTCAAGAATATTTGTATATTAAAATTACTCTAAATATTCGAAATATTATCGGTTTTTTCCTCTTTTTCTGAAGTTTTTCCACATCTAAACTAAAAAATATAATATAATTAAATAAACTAGTATGCATTTTGCTATCATGTGAGAAAACTCCGTCCCTGGAGAAAAAAATTAATATTTTATAAACGGGGACTTTTTTAAAGTTTTTTTTCCCCGCATTCTGAACCGGCATTTTTAGGAGAAGAAATGGGGAGAAAAGGCAAAATAGGAAAAAAAAGGGGGGGGGCAGATAAAGCATTAATGAAATAGTTCATAGTTTTATAGTTTTTTTAAAAAATATTTTTGTTATAAATACAGATTAATCCTTTATTTTATTTAAATTTTAGTCTCCGTTAAACAACAATTGTCTAATCTGAAAGAAAACGGTACGAAGATTTTATTGTTGACATCGTTTTGATTATATCTCTAAAAGTCGTGAACAGTTATTTAAAAAGGTATTTTTAAAAATACGATGCAAATTATGAATAATAATGTTTTCTTTTCTTCTTTGTTTCTTTCCTCTGCAAAAACCGGGAGTCGTATGAAATTTTGAAAATTTATATGTAACTAATCCGCACTTATGACTTAGAAATGCAACATGCGTTAACCACTAATGCAAATGCGGCTCTCTCATCTGATATTTAAATATATTTTTAATATTCCCCAATATTAAAAAATATTATTGATTACTAGATTCTCAATATCATTTGAAATCTTATATTATAGAATAACATATATATTCTCTTGCTTTGTCTGTTGCTACATAGATGTGTAAACTGCAGTGTTTATTGTTGAATATACTTTTGTTGTGTTGACATTAATAAAATGAACTCTTTTGTTTTTCTTTACTTTTATTTGCTTTAGAATAGTTTGAATTTTCTATTTTACAGGCTCTTGATATTCTCATTAATTAAGAATTTATTTTCAGAGGCAGATATTTCTTTCTAAGAGTGGGAATAAGTTTAACAAAATTTTTGTTCGTTAAAACTAGAAGTTCAAATTGAACGGCTTACATTAATCTTATATCCGGTGTAACAATCCATTCATAAAATGAATGCATATCTGTTTTTTTATGATGTTCGTTATTATATTGCAGTCAACATTGTATGAAATGAGTTTATAACATTTTTGTTCAGTAAAATACTTATTTTTATGAAATATTTCAAAAACTGTTATGATTTTACAGAATTGAACCGTGTCTAAAACTGTCTTTGTTCTTGTCAAATAATAATATACAACGTCTTGAGAAATGAATGAAATTTTTATCATGTACTAAACGTGCATTTAAAGTCTCTGCTTTTAAAGCCACAACAATGTTCAAGGTATAACAATTATGTTCACTCTAGTGATATTTTATATTTGCTGGTTATAAACCTAAAAAAAATTTTTTTTTAAATCCATTGCACCGGCTATTCTTATATTGTATACTGACCGAGCCGCCTTTAATTATCAAGTTCATTCACTAAGCAATTTAGTTGTTTATTCACAATTAAATTTATTATACAATTCTCTCAAGAAAATATTTCTAAGCATTTAATTATGATAAATATTAATGGCAGCACTTTTATAATCATGTACTATATACTCCATTCATTGTGAATATGAACCATTCTGGTGAAATTAAGATCCAAGTAGTAAAAACGTAGCTGTCCGTTTCATGTAATTTTCACAATACCGTTAATTCCACTTTCTGATTCATCATATACACCACAGATATTAAACAGATTTTTTTTTAAAATTTAGCTTTCTAGAAAATCACGTTATTTAATATTCATGAAACAATGAAGATGGTTTGAACTCCGAATAATCAATGAAATATATTGTTAAAAATTAGCCAAAATTTAAAAAAAAAATGTCAATATTAAGGAAACTAATTGAAGGACAATTTAATTGGTATAATTAAAATAGTATAAAAAATCAGTGTTATGCAAAAATATTTTCTAGAGTTAAAGCGCAAAAACGCTAAAATTTCCTTTAAAATTTTTTTAAATTATTACATTTTTTTTAAAAAAGTGTCCATTTTCATTTTTCAAGGTGCCAAATTTAGTTGTTCTAGATCTAACGATCTACCTTTATTATGAATTAATATTATTACTGAAGCATTTGCTTCTATTATTAATAAAGATATTTGTAATTATGTTGGAGGTTACAACATTGAATAAATTTAATTTTAGAACTTAACTATTTTCTTTTAATACTTTACTAAGAGAAATTCTTTACCTAATTGTCTTTTTGCAATTGCTTTTTTACATGTACTTACTTAACTTTATACATTTTTTCTATTAAAAAAACAAACTGCAAGGCAGTCTAATAAAACGATCAGTCTTTAACGATACTTGTTCAACATATTTACATAATTCCTATTAAAATATTGTGATACAGCTTCTTGAGTTTTGTGTAAACCCTTGTCGTAAAATTACGATTGTGAAAGGTAAATTGGAAATGTTCTTGTATGATTAACATCTGGTCTGTTTTGAAAATAGATATTGGAAAGAAAGTGAAGTTTTTAAGTGATTGCATATTCATTCCATTATTTTTCAATCTCATCTTTCTGTCTTGAAATAGGACTGCGTTTATGTTAGTCAAATTAAAGCTGATGATTAAAATAGAATTAAAATAAATAGGGATCCACTCACAGAAAAAATGTTATGTCGAATTTCATTTCACAAAGCCAAAATAATGCTGAAAGACTATATTAGCAATAATCTCCAATGAATCCAATAAATAGAAAATTGTAAAAAAAAAAAAAATGTAGACCTTATTGACATTTGCAGTAATGCAGTATAAAAAAAATATGAAGTTTATGATTCCATATCTAATTTTTATTCATACTTAAGTTTATTTGTACATTTATAAATGAATCAATTTTAGTTGCTTACTACCAAAACAGAAAGTGAGATTTACGCGTACGATTATGTCGCTGGCCAAATGATATATTCTTAAATCTGGCCAGAGTTGCAGATTTCGTTGGCTTATTATGACGAAAATACCATTTACAAATTCTGCAGTAATAATAGCTACCCACTATTGTTATGACATTTTAAAGTCATTATCGTTTTTTAATTTCTTTAGAAAATTATGAAATTCAATGAATTTTAGTGTTGAATTTTGCATTGGATATACTTTTTTTCTTAGAACTGATTTTTGGTAACTATGTAAATTCATCCCTTTCTGTGATTTTTTTTTTTTTTTTTTTTCCAAATTTAAAGTTTGAATGAACGAAATGTGAGATTTTTTATTTTTACTCAACTTTCTTACATTTTGTTTGTTTGATTATTTGTAGTGTACAAGAAGGCATTTTATAAAAAAATTGTTTCCGAGATTTTAATATATCTTTACATTTTAGACTTCTCTGAATGCCAGGGAAAACTAAATTTTTCTATCCTTTGCAAACACGACAATTCAAAATGGGAGCGTCTTGATAATTAAATTGGGTATATGGTCTTGATAATCGCTTCAAATTTTTGACGAAATCTCACAGAATCTTTGAAAAAGTGTTGATTGGTATGAAATTTTGGACTCAATTTATGAACTGGAAGAGCTTCAAATGGCAACCTCAATCCCCCCCCCCCCTTCTTCATAATACTCGCATTATTGTGGAAGTCAAGAGAAAAACTTTTATGTTTCTGTTAATTAAAATGCAAGTTACAAAAATAAAATAAAAAGACAAAATCCATTATATTCCATTTATATTGTTTTATTATAGCGATGCATTTTTTATTCCTGCATTAAGTATACTTTGATTTTTCTTGCAATTCTGGAGAATATGGAATTGTAAAATCGAAAATTTATATTCATTGGACGGCACAATTTTATCTTTCTAGCTTTGTTCGATTATTAAGATATAGTTATTAAAATCCGGTGTGTCTTGTATAGATTTATTCAACAGACAAGAAAATTTTAAATTATTATAAATGACAGCTCAAGTTTTTCATAGGTTGGCTGTCAGTGTGTTCAACGCTAATGAATGACGTAATATTTGTTTCTACTCATAACAGTGCGATAGGAAGTGACTTATTATATTAAACAACTTGCGTTTTTAGTGTGCAGTGTTTTTACGCAGTTCGAATACTAATGTTTTTAAAACTAATTTCTTTAACTTTCGGGATTGAATAGAATAGAATAGAATTGCTATACTGAATGTAATTGATGCTTTATAATCTATCAAAGCTGTTGATTAAGTAGTGAGGCTTTATTTTACTGTAATAGCGTAGTTTTGCAATTTATAGCACTCACTCTTCACTCTACGTGCACTTTGAGATCGGATAGATTTTGTTAAAATTTATAGAAAAAAATTAAAAGCTGTATTTTTCCAAAATTAATTGTTGCATTATAAGCTACATTGTTGTGCAGCAGACTATCGATTGAATTATAGCAAATTATGCAAGTTTGGGCACAGTTTTAATAACTGAATTCTTTGTATAGTTGCAAATAACGAACTCGAAATCTATATCATTAATTATTTGATTCATAATTGCTCCAGTCTGTCTATTTAGAGAAAAAGGAATAAGCTTGGACACAGTTTGGATAATCCAATCTCCTATACAGTTTCAAATAATGAATCCGAAGTCTGTTAGGTGATATCTGATTCATAATTGCTCTAGTCTGTCCACCATTATATTAAACTCTTCTGTATTCTGTATTGATGACAATAACATTCATTGTTTTGATTTAAGTTTTTGCGTTCCTAAATCAATTCTTACCCGCTATTCCAAAGGATACGTTCTTTTCACATTCTTTTTCGATAATGATTATTATAAAAGCCGTGTAATAGTAAAAAGTATCACATTAATTTCAGGAATTATATATAAACATTGTTTTTAGCTTAATAAGAACTAAAAGGAGTTGTTGCATTCACATGTGGATAATTGCGCATCTTTCTATTTTTCGGGCTACCAAGTATTGAAGAACAAAATTTAAAGAAAGTAAAAAAAAAAAAATTTTTTTTAATCGATTAGTTATAAAATTTTGATGCCTTGATTACTCTCTATAATCCATGTACAGAGATTCTGCTCTATGCTGCAATTCTCTATATTCTGTACCTGAATGGAAATCAAAATCCGCTTCATATTATCTAAAATTGCATCATCCAAAAGTGTTATTTCGAAGTGGAAATGCTTTTGTCCTTCAGCAAACACGATTGTTTTTTCAAGGATTCTTCCGTCGGTCTTTCCATCCGGCTGCGCTGGCCACTTCTCCGACCACTGAACTACAAAAGCCTGGCAGTTTGGGGCAGCCTGTTAGAGGGCATTGTCAAGGACATGCAAAACGCTCCTCTCCCTCCCCCTGCACTTTTTTTTTTTTTACATAATCCCACGGTAGTTCACGTGATTGGGACCTAACGAGTTGCAACGAGTCCTCCTCCAACAGCCTGGAGAGATAATGATGGAGGACCATTAGGAGGATGAAAGTCAGTAAGTTTCTTGATCTGATGAAAGGTTGGTTTCGCTTTTGGGCGGCAAGAAGTTGCGTTTCTTTTGTGCTCAGTGAAAAGATCAATGAAGGGATAGATCGCTGGATGCGAAAAGAAAGAAGAGTGCGCTTGAAGAGGATTTTGCACATTGCTTGTCGGCTTACATGAAAGAGGGGTCGCTGCTATTTTCTTCTTTTCACTTTTTTTTTAGAGATGAAATGTGCGAATAGAAACACAGGCAATACACTTCTTAAGACCTTAAATAAGCTTTCCTTTCTTTGCATTCAGCTTGCATAAAGTATGATAAATCGCGTGAGAAGGATTTTGAAAAAATGAGAGAATATTAATTACGATCTTACTTAGTTTCTTCCATTCCGTTTTCATAAAAAGCAATAAATCATTTATGGAAGATATAAAAAATTAATAAAAGTGATTATGAAAATTAATGATGATTTCCATGATTTTTTTGGGGGGAGGGGGGTATTATCTCATATCTTGATATATAAAAAAATTTAAATTATAAAATAGTAAAAATTAATAAAAGTCCCAGATAGCAGATTTCTGTGGTCGTTGCAATTAATTTAAATCTAATCCTTAGTATATATTAATTCAAATAATATTGCCTTTACATTGACCTTATTATTTCTGTTCCTTATTTTATTGTCTGTCAAATACTTTCCTTCCATTTTGTTGCTGTATCTATATTACATATCTGGGATTTTGATTTTTTTTTTCAGAAAAATATATCATAATTTTTAAGGTTACATTTAATTTTTATTTTATTTTCAGAATATTATAAATAATGTTCAATACTTTGTTTTACTATTTATTAAATGATACTATTACATTATTTAAAAATATTAGAATAAATTAACATTAATTAGAATAAATTAACATTAACTGTTGTAACATTAATTTACATTTTAAAAGTTTTTGTTCCAAGTTTTGTTTTCAAAGTATAAAAATACATCTGGACCTCTTGAAGGTAAGATGGTGCAGATATTCATAAATGATATCTCAAAATCTTGTTTTAAAATTAAATAACAAAATACCAAAATATCGATATCTTTTTTTTTTAATAACTCACATTCAACCAGGTTAAAAGCAGTTATTTTTGAAACCAGCAAAATACGCTAAGTTTCAGTTATTTTCCATGCAAATTCGTCAAGACATTTTTCCACTTTTCCCAGCTATAGAACCGGATAATGAAGTCATTCAAACGCATTGTTTATTTTGATCGCCCGCAAACTCATCCCGAAGATGCTGTCCCTACTGACCTTGAAATGAGAAATCGTGTGTCCTTTTGTTTCGCTTGATCAAGAAACTGTTACGTAATCACGTGGCGTAACACCATTTGTGCTTTGAGGCGAAACACTTCCACTAAAAGAGTGCATATTTTATTTCCACTGGTCTGCTAAAAAATGCAAACACTGTCACTTTTATGTCTTGCTGTGTTTGTTCTGTGCATAGTCATAATGTAAACATTAAAGCCTATGTTATATCTTTCTGCAAAATCCCTTTAAAGAATTCGTGGAATGCAAAATCTTCATTGTTATTATTATTAATATTTTTGAACAGAGTTGTGGTTAAATCAACAATAATTTGATTCGATTTCCTTTAGTTTGTTTTTTTGAAGATTCTCCCTATGCGAATGCTTCTACTTCGACTTAGAAAAAAAATTTGTTATTAGTCTCTTTTATTTATTTAATTTTATGCAGTCGTATTCTGAAATATTTGCATTTTGAATTTGCTTATTATTGGAAATAAGTAAGGAAAAAAACATAGGAAGGTCATAACATCATGTTGATGTCTTGCAAGGGGACTAAAAAATAATGAAATTATAAAATATCTTATATTGAATAGCTATACAATATTACAATAGCTTTGGCTGAAAATGTTTTATGAAAATAAAAATTTACAATTAATTGAATTAGAATTTCATATTTTCATTGATTTGCAATGACTGTTCTTTAAAGTATGTGAATATTTATTTTTAAAATAAAGGACTTGTAAATCTGTATAATAAATATTATACACGCAGAAAAAGAAAATTAATTTGTTAGACATTGATTACATATTTCAGATATATTTCCTTCATTAAAGCAAAAGTATTGAATAAATCATTCTTAATTATTAAATTAATAACAATTAATTGAGGTAAATTAATACGGTTCTGTTTTGAATCTGGAACATTTTAGATGGATAGTAAAATTCTCTTAAGTGAAAATAAACCCAAAAAGGAATATTTTGATTTGAGTGTTAACTGGTTTATGATATAAAAGATTTGTGAAAGTCTTTCACTTCTCCATAGTTGTATCACATTAAAAAACTTCATTAATTTAAGTAACGTAAAATCAGGTATGGTCATAAAAAAAAATACAGTTGCCTGAATTTTGAGTGAGATGATGCAATTTTTGCATTTACTGTGGGTGCCATTTTCCAAAAATACACCTAAAAAAATTCCGTCAATTTCAGGGCCAGGACTTCAATAATTTTTTTTAATCCGCCCGTTATAGCCATTAGGAAATAATCAAGTGGTTAATTTAAAAGTAAATATGATTTAATAGTAAAAAATTTAGTATGTAATTAAATATTAAAGTATGCTGACAAATCTATACTACCAAGCCACAACGGTTCTAAATTCAAATTCAGAAGTAGACTTGATACAATAAAAGTAATAATGCAACATGTATTCCATGTTGTCTCCCTCTCTTGTTATTATCTTTTCTCCTTAATTTGCCTATAAGCTTATAAAAAATTCGCATGCGAGTAAATAGATAAAACAATTGGATTAAAATTTGTTTTTTAAATCGAATTGTACCATCACCATCGATTTCTTATAAAAATGAATGTCACAAAAATATGAAACATTAAAACCAGACATCAAATTTTTACTCTGCGATTCCTTTCAAAACGCTGAAAATATTTTTGTCTTTTGAATTTATCACCTTGTATAAAACAACTTACTAAACTAGTCATACTAAGTAAATGAATCTGGATAGTAAGTTGCTATTTTGATATTTACAGGGAAACCTACCTATCTTTTATCTCCTGGGCAAAAGATAGAATATTCGTTTGATTGTAAAATTACATGTTTTACAATCAAGCGAATTTTTATGTATTCATTATTTTTTAAAATTTTCTTTGAAGTAGTCTGGTTTTCTTATTAATTTAAATGAATTTGATAAATTTTCAGCGCATGCATATTATTCAATAAAAGTAGATTGCCAAATTTTCTCTTTTGTTTTAATTAAATTGATATAAGATTTTTATTTTCTGGTTTACAAAATATTCAGTTTTATAATCGTCTGAAAATTGTAATTCAAAATTAGGTGAACCTTTTTGAATTTCTGAATCCGTTAAAACCGTGTTTCTAATTACATCTATGAATATGGTAACTGAAAAATGCAGCAAGCTTGTCGAATATAATAGTCATTAATCATCTGATCCTTGATTAGCACTCCACTTCAAAGAACAGTTGGACAAAACGTGTGTTCGATATCATTGTAGAAACCAGTTTTAAAGAAGATTAAAAAAATGGAGTAATGAATGTCGAATTTGATGCGCTTAACTTTATTGGGCGCGTTCATTTTCATTTATTTCGTTTCATTCATTTTCTTTTATTGGAATAGTATTGTACGGTGTATTCTTAATTCGAAGAAAGACTTCTGTTTAATTGGATCATAAATTCCTTTTTTTTTAATGATGTTTTCTTGCAAAATAAATTTTTCTTGACTTCATGATTACGCGTTTTTCTTGATAAAAGCATTTTAATTTAAATTTACCATTTCTAAAAGCCGTACGAACTTTTTTCTGCCGGTAAAAACGTTTGCGACTTCAATTTCGCCAGAAATTTAATTTTTAATCCTAAGTTCCAGCTAGCAAAATGATTAGCACAAAAGAGGCATGATGTCAAAGGTCAATAAAAATAAATGTAGTCTGGTTCGTTTCCTTTTGGCTTTTTGAAGTATTTTTAATCCTTTACATTATTGATAATTTTTTTTACTTGCTGAATAATATTGCAAATTTTCATCAGTAAATTTAATTTTGCTCTGGTTTGGGTCCTTAGAATTCTGCTGTAAGATTGATTGTGGGATCACTAGCCGTAATTTAAAGAACCTCGGTCATTATTCAGTGGAATTTTTATAACAAAATAATTTGTTGTTGCGATACGTAGGAACTTATTTAAAGCGAAAGTTGTTTGGGCGTACCATCTATAAAATTTATTCCCACACGAAAATGTTTCAAACTAGTTTATTTAATTGTTATATGGCAACAGCATGAACTTCAGAAAATGAAAAATGTTTTAATTATGTGATTTTGTCAGTAGTTTTTATATTTTAATATTGGAAGTTTTCGCTGAGTCACTTATATCGCTGTTTTTCTAAATGGAATCAAAGTATCAGTTTACTTGACGTCACAATGATGTGGTAATCTCAATATATCGCAGTGACTACATACCTGTTGCTTTAGGTTATTCATAATTCGCATGTCTCTTTTCCCTTATCCAATAAAATGCGCAGTCATATGACGTAATTGACCCCTTCATGGAATGGCATCGTGCAGAACTCCACCTGGATCCTAAATCATAATAAGAAGTTCAGTGTTATTAATCGTATTCAGTATATTCGCGTATTCGTACGAATTAAAATCCCTCTGAAATGCAGAAATAATGTAATCTAGTTTTCCATTCAAAAGAAAAACAAACATATGTGTGATTTCAATTATCACAAATGAACAGCTTCCACCACAATGACATAAATGTAATTTATTTCATTGTTTTGTGACGATATCGCTGACTTCTGCGTGGTCACGAAAAGTGTTCATTTTCAGGAAAATCCGCTTAATTTTGACATTACAACTCACCTTTGTTTACGCGAGATTAAGAACATTGAAATGAAGGTTCTGGAATAAGCTCCTGAAGCTGCTTTTTTCTAGAGGAATTGATGATTCTTTTGCGTAATCGGATTTCCTACGGCTTATTTAACTGCCGCTTCTGCAGTAGCATAAAGCCTTTCTCCTTCGTATATCTTATGCAGTATATTTGCATGGATTCAAAGAACGAGCATAGTAGAGATTTCGTAAATGCGAGTTTCTGTTTCTTTATACTTATGTAATTTCTTGCGGTTTTTCAAGGATTTTAGATTAAAATTCGAAAGGCAGTTTTTCTTCTCGTATGAAAATTTTTCTTACTGAATTTATTTTCTAAACTGTTGCATGTTCTTTTTTCTTTTTTTTAATTCTCTATAAGGATGGATAAGAATTTGATTTGCCTCAAAAGTATATTCAATAATCTTGTAATCTATAAATTTGCTTTGAAGAATTTTACGGCTGTTTCATTCATAGAAGATTCAATATTCAAGAACCATTCTAATTCCTTATTATGTAGCTAAATGTAAATTAAATTATTCAATTATGGGGCTGTTCAGTATTCAACGTTGTGAAAATTTTATTTAAAGGAATGAGGTCTCAAACTTATCTCTGAAAAGGATTGATATTAAATATTTTCATTAATTTGACTGCTTATTTTAAAAAGATAATGAAATCGACCGCAGACTAGCTTAATCATGTAAAAAATATCAAAATTATCAAAATTGGATCTTGTTTAGTTTTTCGAATCTGATTTTGAATCCTATGGAAGAGTTCTGCATTGGAATTTTATTGATTATTATAAAACGCTAATGGTTCACTTCAGTTCAGTTATATTAACGCCCCTTTTTTAAAGCAACACTAGAGCTATTTTGGGATGAACCTCGTACTTTTGAACCCCAGTCAGATTACGAGGACGGCACTTGAGCTGGCACCCCCGTTTCTCCAAACTTCCGCACCATACCAGCGGGAAGTCGTTTGGCCCCGACGGATTTAACATGCACCAGACCCTTTTAAGTCACGGTTTTTTATTGGAATCGGGTCTCAAGTCTGTAACTCTCTGATTCCGAAGCCAACTCCTTACTACCAGGCCACAGCGACCCAAAACGCTAATGGAGTTAACGACTAATTAAATTTCATTAATATATAGAGTTTATTTTAATTATATTGCCATTTCGTATTAAGGCAATGCGAGGTTTGTTTTAAGACAGACTTCTAATTCTGTAATGTACTTCTAATTTTGTACTGTGATGATTTTGTACTGAGGACGACATCTGACTCCAAACCGTCGCATCACATTATTGAGAGACATTTGGCTTTGGCTCTAACACTATATGGATCTTCGCGCAGCCTAGGAGAAGCGTCTTCCCCGTGATCTGGGGGTCCCGGGTTCGAGTCCTGGTTCGGACATGGTTGTTCTTATCTATATGCTATATGTGAGGTGTGTGAAAGAGGCCCTCCCCCACGTCCCTGTAAAAAGGGGTTGTGCAAGCGAATGTGTGAGTGTCTTCATGAGCTAAAGTCGGACTTCTGCCCTTGGGTGCTCAGGGATTCTTATCCTCAGAAGCTACTGCACCCTTCTTTCCCCGATTTCTTGGATTTGGTTTAAATTGGAGTTCAATCCAGGGGGATAAGCTACAACAACATGGATCTTCGCTGGAATCGAGTCAGACCTGGAACTCTGCGACTCTGAGATGCAACTTATCTCCAGATGATCACAGGATTCCATTTTTTATAATCTTCTTCATAAATTATATTGTGCTCATCACGTAATCTGGCTAGCAAAAATTACATTAAAAAAAACTAGTGATTCTTTTATGCATTGCACTTGCTTGCCGATGATAACTGCGCAATTTCCTACATTCGAATGATACTCAGCTCTCTATTCTCTCGTATATCTTTAGTGGTGCTTATTGCCTTCGTGATCTCTCCCTCAAAACCTACAATCCAATTATCAGAAATCAAACAACTCATTTTTAGTTGGTGTGTTTCCATTTTTAGATACAGAGTTTAGAATAACAGCATGAACACTTGTCAGGTTTCCGCCACCCATGAAGTTGTTTACGCGCCGCCTTGATTCGTATCGCTGATGACACCGTGTCACGATATTGTTGCATTACTGCAATTACTTTTATAGCAGTCTCGATGCAGTTTGTTTGTTATTTATTTACTGCCTAGTAGGTTCCATGCGATCGGTGTGTTCGTTTGAGGAAACATTTGTCATGCCTTAATAGATTGTGAGTAAATGAACGGTGGGAAGTTTTTATTTGGGTCCCGAAAATGGATTTGGTGATCAGTGGGCGGTTTTATTTACATTAGATTTTGGGACAAGATTGTGCTTTAAAAGGTCGCAAGTGAAGAATGGTGCAAGTCATCTCTTTCTCATTTTGAGAAACTGCGGATTATATTACTATTTCCGGACTAAAAAAGCATGCACGAATATCACGCTTTTTACTATTCATAGGTTCTCTTATATGGATAAGATCTGCACTTTCGAAAGTTTACTTCTGAAGTAGTGTAAATATGTATTTTGAAGCAGTATTATTAGAACTTTTTTTTTTTATCAATATTTGGATTTGTATTCAGAATCCTCCAAGTAAAGATAATTCATTCACTGTAATGATGATAATATTTATTCTTTAATAAAAACTTTTAAAAAATGCCTGAAACTTTAAATATTGTAGCTTAGATAAACAAGAGATCTTACATGGAAAAAAAAATCACGATGCAAGATATGCGAGTACTTTTGTTTGTTATAAAGCACAGATAGCAATTGAAATACTTTCTTTTTGCAAGTTTTCATAAGTAATTTTATTAATGACTAGCCGCCTTTCGGGACTTGCTTGTTCGCCTGATGTTTTAGCTCGCCCTGTCTATTAAAATATTAATGTTGAATGCATTTATTTAAAATTTCACGTTGCTACTTGATAAGACTGAAAAATATGTATCTATTGAATCAGTCTGTGTATTTAATGAATGTGTAGAATGCACTTCATATGCATTTATTGAATAATGTAGTCATTTATTTAAAATTCACTTTGCTACTAAATAAGACTAATATATAATGGAATCAGTCTATTACAAATTTAGTGCGCGTGCAAATTAAATAATACATATATTACTGAATAAGAAAGGATTTAAAATCCTGTTTCGAAAGTCCTAATTCGGATTTTAAAGAGAGCAGTTTCTTATCTTAATTTTAATAATTGGATAAAAGCATGCGATTGAATGATTTGATGAAAGAATGAGATGGTTTGAGTTTCACTATAATAATATAAACATTGGGACAGATTTTATAGCAAATATTATGAAAAAGAATTTGGTTTCAGTAAAAAGAAATGTGTTATTTTTGAGTTTTAAACTATTATTAAAAGTATTTTCGTCCTATAACATTTTCGGAAGGCGCAGCTGAAAAACATGGGAAATATGCAATTTATATTTTGATTAACTTTTGAGCTGTGAAAAATTAGCAGTGACCTTCCTCTTTTTTTTTTTTTTTTTTTTTTTTTGAAAGATACAGATTCCAAAATTTAAGTTCAGATAGAAACTGTAAATTTGTATAAAAAATATGTATACTGACATTGATCTTTGTATACATAGATATTTATCTCGTGTTGGATAGAGCGAATAAGCTGCCATATTTTTCCATAACTTTTTCTTCATGGCTTTTGTAAAAGAAAAGAATTTAGCTTACCGGTTTCCCAAAATGTTTGAACATGTCTATATACAACTACACTATGCACTTTTTAGTTTAATCGATATCTAAAGCAGACTATTTTACTTATTTTTGAACCACTTCATGGTATTGCCGTCTACTTTGCAATGAATTATCACAAGTGAAATCATTTGACCTTTGACTAAACCCACGCGAATATGGGTACTACAGAGACGTTTTTATTCATTTAACTAGCTAAAGTTACTAGAATTCGGTACTTTTTTTTTTTTTTTAAGAAATAAGGAATTAGTTTATTACCACACCATCAGTGTTTTTGTGTGAGTATTGTCTTTCGTTATGCTAAAATCTTCCTTTGTATGATAGGAAATTCTTTGCAGCTCTAAGAAATTTCTTGTCAGTTTAAATCAATTTATACTTACCCTTGTAGAATTCATTTTTTTTTTTAAATATCTGTATTTTTTAAATAGTATTTTGATGAAATGGCTTCTATAAATTTTGATTCAAATTTTGAAAAGGTCACGATTTCTCTCGTATATAATTCACCGTTATACTGAAGCATTTAAAAGATTTTATAGAAATTATTATAGAAATCAAGTGTATAAATTAGCCTGCAACATAAATACGTTCAAATTTTTAGTTAATACGTTCAAAATTTTTTACTGGGAATTTTTCCATTCTTCTTTATCCTGCATTAGAGGAATTAGATTTAGGTATCTACATAATTTAATTTTAAATTATCCTTTTCACATATGCCATGAATAGAAAAATCGAAATTCGTGTAAGAAATTTTTTAAATTTTGGTATAAATTTACGCTTTTGGTGTTAAAATTATTTATCATATTTCTGCAACTTCTTCCATTTCTGAGATTTAGAGTTCAGAGACAGAAATGATTCCTAATAGTTCTTTTTTCCCTCAAACTCCTTGAAGTTTGAATGTGAAGATTCATCAATCGATTTTGAATTTTTCGACGATTGTAATGTTTTCTCTGTGGTTAATAATATTTCGTAAACTGTAAGTAGAAAGGGGAGAAAATCCCCTTTTTACAGTGCAGTCTCTAAAACATGGATTCGAAATTCATTTCTTGTTCAGACAACGTGGGGCCTACCCTTATTATCTTCATTGAAGTGTTCTATAGCTCTTGTAAGAATAGTGTGAAGATCATATTATGGGTAAGCAGGAGGTAATTTTAATAATTTTGAGGACGAATAAAGCTTTTGTTCATTTATATTCTCTAATATTTATCAGCAAAAGTTTTCTTAGCGTACTTTTCATTAAAATTTTTGTGAAATTTAACCTTTTTTACTGTGGGCGTCTTTTCTCTATTATTAATTATTTCATTTTTCTTAATATAATAAGTTGCAATTATAAATTTTTTGCTTTCTGACAAATGAAAGGATTGTGAAAAGAAAACTAATGCCATGTTCTGTAGTAATTGCAGCTACTAGTAGTAAATACTCACTTCAAGAAATCTTAAATTTTATAATCGTTTACAATTTACTAATGTAGCGAGTTAAACAAATGATGATATTTTCATTCGTTAGAAACCACAATAGCGTTTCATAGAATTCCCAACCACCAACAGTTGTTCTTTTAAGAGAGCCTGGCCATTAATTTCTACTCTAATGTGTTTTTATTGCGTCGAATTAAGTTATATGTCTTCCACGAAGTCGGAATGATTATTATAGGAAGCAAAAGAGGTGGGGTTGAGCCGTTGAATTACGCACACGTCTAACCGTCGTCAATCACGGAACACAGCTGTCGATTTTGAAACCGCGCCAAAAGCGTCACTTTCGAACGCAAAACCAGATTTCGTCACAGATAACTAATTAAACGCAAATTACATCCCCCCCCCCCAATCATCGTTGGGTGGAATTAAGTTTCATAAATAAAAGAATTTCCGTTTCAAAAATTACCGAACCGTAGGCAAAGGATAAGCTTTTGGGGGAACAAGAGTCCAGCTGAAACCCTGTAAGATCCTTTGTTTCGTACATTTTGTACAGTCTCGGTGTTACTTTGTGTGAATCGGGAGCTAAATTGGCCTAAAAAAATCCAGTTTACCTTGATCCTTTTAGAGGAAGTGGTGTCATGATATTGCCCGATGCTGTTCTTTGTCTGTGTGCGCGCATGCGTGTTCTCTTAGAGTTCTAATGATTCGCATTAGTGTCTGTATGTTGTCAATCTGTATGCCAACCATTTGGAGTCATTATGTCAGCTTGACGACCTTCGACGATGAGTTAAATTTAGATATCTTTTTATGGATTTTTATTTCAAATTAAAACGTTTCGTCTGAGTTGATGTGACATGTTTTCGCCGTATTTTCAAAGATTTATAATTTATTTAATACTAAAAAAAGCAAGAGCAGTAAGACTCGTGTCAGAGATAAAGGAATTAATGTTAGAGAAATAAAGGCTTCAGCGAAATTTTAATGGATTTCCCATTGTATATTTCTTTACAAATGTTAATTTGAGAATATGCTGAAAATAAAGTTTAGATTAATGTGGGCAAGTAATGATTTCTCTCCCAAGTTTAAGGTACTATTTATAATTTGCATGCCGTCCCCTTCCAAAAAACATGTAAAAAAATGCAATTTTCAAACTTTACAAATGACGAGATTTTTTAAAATTTTATCTAGAGATAAAGAAACAGACAAGCTGTTCCAATAAATAGGATACATTTTGTCACTTTACATTGATACCGAGAGTAGCATGATCCTATAATATAGTGAATGTAAAAAATTCAAATATCTTGCAATGCTATATCACCATTATAATGTGAAATAAGTTGGCCATATACTATGTGTAGAAATGAAACTCATCTGACTCAAATTCATTCGCAACCCAAAGTTTTAAACAAAACATATTTATTCAAAGATATGTTTCATCGTAAATCTAAGAAAATGCAAATAATAATAATATATGGGAAAAAAATGGGTGATTACTGAACTACGACCAATTCTGTATTCTATTGAGCGAAATCGCTGTTACAGATGGTTTTGTTTTTTAAGATTCTATCATTCAATTTTTTTAAAATCATTAAGCTAGTGTGATATGTAGTTTTCCACACTTCCTGTATAGTTGCCGCTTCAATAAAACATGTAGCAATTTGAGAATCTTAGAGATTTGGTGTCACAAATTAATCAGAAAATTTTAACTTCAATCGTTATTTTCTTTCATGTTTTAATAAAAAATATTTAATGTTTTGATAAATAATTATTTTAATTACAATTTTTCTATAATTTTTGAAAGATATATTTATTAAGCTTTCGAATAAATTAAAATTCTGTTTTTAATGACTGTAAGAACAATTAAAATTGATCTAATATATATTTACTATTTGATAATGAAATTATTGGATCTTCTTCAGTCCTATATCGTTTAATATTAAAAATTAATTTTAATTTAGTACAGCTTATGACTTGTGATAGTTAAAATTAATTATTCATCGTTTTTTTCTTTGAAACGATCATTTGAATGTTTGTTTTATGATATGTATTAAAATATATTTAACTCTAAATAATTGAAATTTGCTTGAAATTAAAATTTTTTGATGATAGGCACGTTAATTGCAAATTTAAATAAATAAAAAAAAATTAACTTTGTTTTTGAATTTCTTTCTTTAATTATTGTTAGAAATGTTTACAGAACTATCGGGGATTTTCTGTATGAAAATAATATATATTTTTTTTAAATTTTAGAAGCAGGTTTTCCATATTAATTCTTGATTTGTACAAATAAATTAAAATGATAGGTTGCTTCGTATAAAATTATTTACACCTAAGCTAGTTATGGTATTTCGCTTCTTTTTCTTGTATGAAAGTGCCGAATAGAATGAATCGTCTCACTTGAAAGAAAATACTTTGTTTTTTCTTCGATGCTTAAAATTTCTTATTTATTCTGGTGTTTATGTAAAAAGATGAAGCGCTGCATTTCAGGTTTCGAAAGATGTTTTATGCTTCTTCTAATTAACTTCTCATGGTTAATCTTATCTGAGTATCTCAATATAAAAATAAAATTTCCAGATGAACTTAATAAAGTTTCTTTCAGAAGAAGTTAATGTAAAAAAAATGAATTATGAAATAAAGGGTTAATTAAAATGGTGCTTGACTCTATCCCAAATAAAGGAAGGGGGTGTCCGGATTTCGTGCCGATTTCAATACCAAATTTGCTACTTTTATTTTTAAATAAATAACTAATTCAAAACTATTAGAAGCTAATAAAAGGAATGGTAGTAATTTTTTTAAAGTTTTTATTTTTTTTAATAAACAAATTTGGTAACTTTTTGTAATTCTTTTCCGTAGTCCGTTTGATAGTTTTGAAAAATTTCTCGTTTTTGACGTGATACCTATCCAAATACCTAAATGCTTCAGCGCTTAAATTCAGAAAATCGGGTGTCTGTTTAACGCAATATTCTTAATCCTTGATTTAAACATCACTTTTGTCTTTATAATGATTACCACATTTATTGACTTGACTGAATATCGATATCATCTCTATTTTATCTAGATTTACTTATTATTTTTAGCCGGCTGGAATTTTCAAATACAGATGGTGAATCTAGGTTGACGAGCTTAACGGTACCTGCCTGTACATGAAGACAAACTGTCACTTATCGTGCTGTATAGACAGGGAAGAAGGCCACGCACATTCACAATCGATTGGCTTTGTATGGCACTGGAAACGTACAAATGACAGAGTTTTTATTGACACAAAGCAACGTCATGTCACTTATTCTCATTCTGTCCCGCGTTATACCATCGACGAGGTAAATGTTTACCGTTTCCATCTGCGCGGTAAACAAACGTCTCCTATGAAAGACATCGTTATTTGGTATTTGCGATCTCTTTGTGCCGTTGGAATTGTTGCCATTGTTCCTGATTTATTCCTTTTCTTATTTTTGTTATTATTATACCTTTGCAACGGCGCAAAGATATTAAAAGGGTCATTGGCCACACAACGCAACGTTTTGTTTTTTTCCGCTTCTCATTACAATAATCAAAAAGAAGATGTTTTTTGTATATATATGTTTCTTGTCTCTATTATTGAATTTTTCATCTGGCATTTTTTATATTTGGGAATGAAATTATATGCTCATTTAAAAACATTTCGTTCTTTAAAAAAAAGAATGAAAATAGTCACGTGTAATTTCTTTCTGAGAAAATGATACTTTTGTTCTTGAGTTTTTCCCTCTGAAGTTTATTTTGAATCATCATCGGTTTGAAACGTAAACTTCCTTAATGGAGCAAATTCGTGTAATGTTATAATCACATGACGTAAGTAACGACACATGTCATGGAAGATTTGCACATTATCTTATTCTTTTTCCCTCTTGTGAAATACACAGTGGAATCAAAAATTAAAATGATGCAGTTCACATCTACATTAATTGATTGCATTTAATATTAATGAATCCTAGAACCAAAAATTAGTGCTGCTTATGATATTTGTCTGCATGGAACAATTCTCTTTAGAACGCACTTGATTCATGATTTTCTACTATTAAATCATCTATTTTATGTACTTGTTAATGTTGGGTTGAGTATTTCAAAGACTGGAAATATTGTCAAAGCTTTATAAAGTTAATTAACGAAACATAAAATCTTTACATCCGTATGTACATGAAGGATATACTTAGTTCTGAGAGACCTCGTTCATTTATGAATTTTTGTATTTGACTAATATTAATTTTTAATAATTAGATAATACAATCATTATCAAGATTATATTTTTGTTCTAATTAAATTATTATATAATAATAAAATAAGAATTAGATGTATGAGATATGCTGTGTGCCTTTTCAAAAAATTGCAGTTCGTGAATGATGTAATAACAAGTAATCAAGTAAATGCTTGTATAATTTTTTAAAAATTGCCATTGTACTGTTCCCATTAATGAAATAGCTCATATTTATAAATATATATAAAAAAAATATACGTGGAGATAGTTAAAGGTTTTTGAAACGACTGTTCTAATTTTTTTTATTTTTTCGTTAATTTTTTACTTGAAAAGCATTATATACGGGGTTCTCCCCCTTACTACTTATAATTTTTATTATTTTACTATCTGTTTGCTTGATGTGGTTTTTTTATCAAATATATTGTTTCTCTATTAGATGCTTTCATATTGACTTCATATACGGCTAAAGAGTGCTGATGGTCTATGTTGTGGGAAATTTTTTTAAATTAATTATAAAGAATTTGTAATAGTTCCATCGATTTATAAAATACTTTCATCTCCTGTTTTTTTTAAAATTATCGAGTGATAATCGACAGATTAATGATTGATGGATATTTTTTTTTTTTTTTTTTTTTTACAGTTCCTATCTTTTTGTTGAAATGTTATACAGAAATCTCTCGCTCTCTCTCTCTTAGTAACAGTTGCATTATTTAAAATATTGCTAACTTTTCAAATCCAATAATTTTATAAAAATGTTCAAAAATGTGGAATATCGAAATTTATAGATATCCTTCTTTTCAATTTTATACTTTCATTTTCTTCATATGTGATGATAGTCTTTATAGTGGATTACCCGAAATAATTCCAATTAATTGAGCTTTTTTTTTTTTTTTTTTTTTTACCTTTTTGCGAATAATTTAAAATGGGATGGAAAATCGGAACTGTGTTTATGATTTTAGAAAAGCTGACTTCTGAAAAGTTTTCTTTTTGAAATTATTATGATGAGAAAATGCAAAATCATATGATTAATGTAGGAAAATCGACATGAGAAAAGAAGTGGAAATGGCTAAAATAATTAAATATGTTGTTTATATATTTTTTTTATCCTTTCTTAATTTTTCTTTTATTAATAACCTTTTGTTATTGTTTTTGTAAATTTATATTATTCAGCCCTTTTATTTGACTTGATTTGTTTCAAGTTTGTAAAGATGGAGACTTTTGTCAATTTTTATGCTTGTTTTATACATTTTCATGTTGCCGATGAGTATTCACAATATTAATATTTTCTAAGTATTAATTCTGTACGAGTTGCTTGCTTGTAATTAAGTTCTAGTGAGTTTGAGAAGGAAAGTTGATTCCAAAATTCCATAATATTTATTTAAATGAATCGCAAATTAAAAACTAACATATAGAAAATAATTAATTTAAAAAAAAATCTACTTTTTAATGCGTTTTTTGAGACTTGTGTTTATTAAATTAAATTTTATTTTTATTATTTATTTCGAATTTTATCCGTTGCTCCCTAGTCAGCAATGGATCTGGGCCTGGATTCTAGAAACACATTAAAGAAAACTCAATCCCTTTCATTTCATCTTCCTTTGCGTGCACAAACAAATAAAGCTACTTATTTATTATGCCTAGGATGTTGCAGTGTTTGGAGACATTTTTTTTTTTTTTTTTAAATAAGCGAAAGCAAAAGAAAGAGCTCTCATCATTAATCGCTTACAGTACCCATCCATGTGCATTGAGGACAACACGTGTAATTTCCCTCGTGTAAGGATAGTCATTATAGACTATTCAGACGAGTTCCAAATGCCAATTATCGTGCTGGTGGCTTTTTTATTTTATTTCTTAGTTCAATTAAACTATGTAATATCGGGGGCGTGTTTATTCTCAACAGAATTTGTATACACTACCAAAATGGAAAAGATGCCCTGTTTGTTTTAATTTCTTGTCCTTGAATGATATCCTTGACACTAGAATGATTTTGTGTAGTAATAACTTCTCGTTGTGTATTAGTATGTAATTAGAGCTATTATTTTCACTTATCAAATTGTGTGGGGGTTTTCTTCTTTAGCACCTGGAATTTTTTTTTTTTTTTCATTTCACAGTTATACATGTTGAGTATTAAGATCTGATTAATGATATATTATAGACCGGTTCTCACAATCTAAAATTTTTCAAAGAATAACAATTTGGAGTTATTTGACAATTCTTTATTCATTTAAATAAAATAACAATTTATTATAAAGATTACTAATTAAATTTTTAATTCCATTATCACTCATTCATATTGTAAACTAATTATTGTACTTTAGTAGAAAAAACTAATCTGATTACAATTTGAATTTTCAGAATAATTTTAATCAATAAAATTATGTAAACATTATCCTAGTGATGATGTAATATGTTGACTGGTCTTTATGTGATGGTCTGTAATGTAACAAATATACGTCAATACATTTGTTACTATAATTTTTTCTGGATGAAATCAAAATTGTTATGATATTTTGTTGAACTTCCTTGTCTTTTCTTGTATAACTATTTTTATGACTGCCTAAAATGCATGTCTTTGGTTGTCACTCAAGTTAGCGTTGACCGCATAAATTTGCTTTAACCCCTTTGAATTATCGCTTTTCAAACATATAAACTGAAATTAAATCATCCGGAGACGCAATAATTTAATATAAAAATTGCACATTATCGATAAAATTTTATTGATCAAATGATTAAGATAGCACATGCGTGAAACGGTGGATGTCCTCTAATTAAATAATGATAAATACTAAACAGGATTAAGCTGGCATAATCATGGGTTCGAACCCATTTCTATCGCAAGTCCGCCATAAATGTTGATGCAAGTTGTCTATTTTCAGAGATCAAAAATAGTTATTTTGGAAAAGGATCGTAGTTTGAGAATTGGATGACAGTACTTATGTTGTCATCTTCATCTGATTTCTATTTAGTATATTGTGTACGTTCCAATAATTATCTCTTTGCTACTGTTTTTGTTTTAACCACTATCTACTGTGTCTTTCATCTATGGGAACCATCCTGCGGAGCACCACCCTGCTGCGTAAAATCATCTTAAAATAATATATTCGGAATTCTGAAATGAACAGTAATTAGATACTTTTTAATGTGAAAATATGTTGTCGTATTGATGCATTTAAGAATCAGAGTCTTTGTGTTATTTATATTCTTGTATATTTTGTGAAGAATTAAAATTTTGCGTGATGAACTCAATTTTAACTTATGATTTAAATACAATAGAAATAAGCAGCGCTGCTATGACGTGCTGACATACGTAGAGGGAAGATTAACTTGTTCCCTTTAACTCTCTGACTACGTAATTCTTTAAAATCGCTACTTAGAGGCGATGGTTGCAAATAAGTTCAAATATTTTTCAAAGAAAGTGAATTGATACTGTATGTTACATGATAATAATATGATATAATAAACATCTGTTATCGTAAAAATAAACACTTTAAACTGCGAAAAACGCGGGATGCAACAGAAAATGGATTGATTGCCAACCCGCGGAAATCGCGGGATACGCACCGGAAGGCTTAAACATTGCTCAGTTTTTAATTTTTGAACCTTTTCGAATTTTTAAAATTTTTTAATAAATTTAATTGAATTCCCGAATATTTCTGATGTGCGTGAATGTAAAGATGTTTTTCATCGCATGAACCAAAACTTAACTAACCTATACCATTCTGTGTTTAATCAGAGAACCAATTTTAAAATCCCCCACTATTCTGCGCGGCAATTTACATTTTAAATCCATCTTTCTCGAGCAATTTCAACTTGTGGATCAATCTAAAAATGACGGAAGAAAAGCGTGTGGCGCGGAGTAAAATATCCGTCTGGAGAAAACACTCACTCCTTTTACTTATTTATACCTGCCTACCTTCTGTAATCAATTCTTGAGGGCGTCTTTCCCAATGTCGGAAAAGATTTTTCCTTTTCACCGAAAATGAATCCACTTTTATGTGTATGCGTGCTCATTTCGTTGCTAAGATACCGGTTCCCTTCAGCCGAGTTGAGATGTCGGGAGGAATCTTCCCTGTTTGTAACTTGCTTTCACATTGTATATTTTATTTTTTACTTCTCTGATGGTGACATTGTAAAATTATAATTTGATTTTTTTTTCATCCCTTTTTTCTCCAGATTTTTGAAGTCTTTCAAATATAAGATTTTTTTAAATACATTTATTTAAAATGAGAATAAGTTCTTGAAGGGAAATTTAATATTTGGAAGAAGAACGAATAATAAGAATTCCATGATTAAATTTTTTTTAACGTTAGATTCCTCTTGTAATCATAGAGTGTGCTTTGAAATTTAATTGAAAAATTCCCATCTTCATTCTTTTGTATTGTTGTTTGACATTTTTGATGAAATTTTTTTCTGCTGCGGAACCTTGTTAATTCGATGAAGAATTTCAAAATATTTTTCCATTGTTCATCAGAATCTACATTGAAATGGTATTAATTCTGTTATGTGAAAATAATTCGAATTAAAGAAATATATGAATAAAGGAGAATTTTTTTAATACTGAATATTTTACGAATTTTGTGGCTAGTATGCTTTAGCAATGAATTAGTATACTTCATATTTTCATTATTTGTTCAGAATATTATCATTTGTTGATTTGTTTTTATAGCTCTTAATGAGTTTCGACTTCATTTTTGGTTCTTTTAAAAGATTTTTTTTAATTCTTTGTTGAAATCAAATAAACAATTGCAACTGATTTACAAGAATATATGCTTAGGAATAACAGTTTAAAAACCAGTTTTTAAAATAATATGGATTAATTATAAGGTAGTTCTGTTGAAGCTTTCTGTAAGAGATTTTCAATAACATTCTGTTACTTTCAACGTGAGGAAAGGGGAAATAATTACTTGCTAACAACTACTTAAATTTTTGAGTTATTGATATAATTTGTAATGTTAAAGCTGGGGTAATTTTTATAATTTTTTCAAGGATGTAATAATATCTTAATACCGAACAACTTCTTTCCTTATCTCTCGTCATCTTGCTGAGTTCGTGTTAATGAGGTTTGACTGTAACACAACGTAAACAATTGTTGAAATTGAAGAAACGTAAACAATTGTCGAAATCAAGCGATTGTATACTAAATCAGGAAATTCCCTTCTTAAATTTGATTTTAATGTGTTATTTATATAGTTTTCCAAAAGATATTTGTTAAAACTATGTATCTGTTGTGGATCTTCTGATTCTAGTTTTAGATATATTTTTTTAACAAGTAGGAATTATGTTTTATTGTTTTGAAAGAGAATCGATACAAGAAATATATGATTATATCAATGAATTCCTCACGATGCCTTCCAATAAATATGTTAATCTTGCATCTCTCGCCTACTTGTCACCGATAATGGTTCTTATTTTTCATTGTTTCCGGTGTTGCATATCGCGATAATTTAGGAAGATATCAATCGCGGCAACTAGGCGTCACGAAAATATGATTGATAATCTTATCATAAAGATTGCGATAAAAGTAGGAAAATATCTTGTTACAAGAACAAAGCGGCTAAGTTTTTTGATGAAAATTCCCGTTTTGTCCATGTAATCTGTCTTCAATCTAAACCACATTTCATTCTTATATCTAAAGTTTTTTTCTGATTCATTCTATCTAAAGAAAGCACTCTTATCTAATAGCATTTAATAGTTTTTAACTGCATGTTACTTGCTTGGAAAAAAGGGAAAGCCGATAACAAATTGAAATATACTCTTTCATATAGTTTTGTATTTTTTTTTTTTTTTTTAAATAAAACGCATGCGTACTCTCAATAAGGAAACACTTTACAGTGAATTTTTATTCTTTCTAAGATTAAAACAAAATTGTCGCGTATCTTGACACAAGTGATGGCACTTTTCGAGCACACAAGTTTATTATATTTTAAGGATTAAATAATCGATGACTATTTACATATGTACAAATAAATTTACATTTAAACTCATTTCTCGGAATTCCCACTGGACCAACACATACTCTTCCCGGTGTCACTCTTCCGCCCTCTATTCAATTCATCTCCTTACCGCCGTGGGGCCGGAACAGAGACGTGGAGGTTAGAAGCATGACAAAAATATTCTTTTTAATCTGTATCCTCTTATTTAAATCAAGTTAAAATTTTTAATTATTTATTTTAAAATATTGTTACTTTATTATTATTTTGTTACATTGCCATGCAATTTGATTCAGTACGGGTGTGTCTTACAGTATAAATTTGGTGCTTCCATTATTCTGCTATAAATAAAACTAAAGCTTGTTTTTTTTTTATATATTTTGAAACGCTTCCGGTTAAATAAGATCTCTTTAAGTTTTTTATCTGAAATCTCTTCAATCTTTGAAATCAGAAAAACTAGAAGTGTATCTTACTCTTTTTGAAAAATCGCGAACGGTTCCGCATGGTTATGATTTGGTTTGGATTATGAGATTGTGATTTGGTTTCATCAGCACAATCCGGATGTTCGATTCGCATTCACTATTAATGAGATAGATCTTCTACAGCTTCGGTGCTTGTGTTGCATGAACTGAACAATATGCTGGAGAGTTCTCGAGCTGTGATATAAGACTCTATTGAGAGAGGAAACTAGGGAATCTGCCGCTGTCAAAATAAAATATTACATTTATTTTCATTTTAAATACAAAATATAAATAAATACTATACTCTGAATACTCTTCCATTTACCAACCACTGGCTGCGAGTGCTTAACTTCAGTTATTCTGGAAGATGTAGCATTTCAAAATTATTAAGCACAATTCTCTGGGTGCGGCTAATAAAGATGCTTGAAACCTCTACTTAATTTGATTGCCTATTGGATGGGCATGTATGAAAGAAGAGTGCCATATTTTTAAAAAAATTCAAAAATAAGGCATAAAGTTGAGTTTCCTGCTCCAGTTTCACAGCACCAATTCTGATAGTTGTGTCAGAAACATTGCAGTGGCAACCATGAATAGAGATGTTAAGTAAGAAATTGCTGTCATAGCTATATAGCGCCATGTCTTATAAAAAGAAAAAACAATCTATAAGATATCCCGGTGATTGCAGTCACTTCTTGAATATGATTGACATTTTCATGCAGTTCAAATATATATTATACTTTTTAAGCATTATTGATTACACTTATACTGAAGCGATTGCTTTATTATATTTTTTATTTCCATCCTCTTTTTAGGATACTGACTCCATGACATATTGAATTCACCAATACGTTTGACCATTCCAATAAGAAATTCGTTTAATACATGCGCAAGTATCGAGCCACAATACACTAAGAATCTCTTCGCAGAATTATCATGTGATGTGACGAGAATGGATACTTGTCAGCAGGAAACATTCAACCCTGGAGAAGGGCCGCCCTAAACAGATGATGTCGGGTCCCTAGTCATCTCCCTTCTCATAGAACTTTTGAACTTTTGCCTTTAAGCTGTAATACAAACGTTCTTTACTTCCCTTTGACGAGAAATGGAAGCGAGACACGATTTGTCGGTTGACCACGCACGACTCTTGTCCACGGGTGGCGGATACGCTGCAATGGACAATTCAGCCACTGGTCACCCTAACTCTCAGCAGCTAAGGCCGCCCTACGGAGACCTCTGCCGACCTCCTGGAACGGATGCCTCGACTCTGTCAGCTGCCTATCACAGTCGCTATTTAGCGTCGATGCCTCTGACGACAGGTGAGTTTAAACTTTCTCTTGGACTTTACAATAAATCGGGATCACGCTTCATAATCTTCCTAAGGCAGGCGGATTTTAAAATTGTGACTGGTTGCTCAGTTAATCCTCCAGCTCTGTATTCCGCTATGTACCCTCGTTGAAAGTTTGTCTATTCTCTGTTGCTTCCAATTTCTGCTGATTAATTGGGTCCTCATAATATTACAACGTAGAACTAATTACATTGTAATAGATTTCCATAAAAATATCAGTTTGTTGCATTACAAGAGCATTTGGACTTTCATCTGACTTTTATGGAAATAGCATTAGATGTATTGTAGATTTATCTGAATAGCATTAATGTTCATTTGAGAGGGTTAAATATGGGTCTATCATTTTTATTTCTTTCAGACTGGGGAAATGAAAGTGACTTGTTAGTAATTCATTTACCACTTGTACCATTATAATAGATTTGCAAAAAAATAGCAATTTGTTGCGATGCAAGAGCATTTGGACCTGTTTCATCTAAATAGCATTAGAGTGAGTTCATATGGGAGGGTTAAATGTGAGTCTACCATTTTTATTTCTTTCAGAATGGGATGAACGAAAACTACTTGTTAGTAATTAATTTGCCAGTTGTAGTTATTACAATAGATTAGAAAGGGCCAGAAAGAAAGTTTTTAAAATCATTTCATTAATACTGAAATTAAATATGCTTATTACTTAGATTTATTTATTTATTATTATTTGCAGTTATATGCGTCATTTTTAAGTAACAAATAATAAAACTTTTCAATTGTATTTTTTTTCTCCGTTTATAACAAAATGTTTTTTGAAGCTACATATTAGTCTTCGAAGGAAAGAATCATTCAGCAAGAGTAGAAGTGACCTGCTGACAGAAAACATGTTTCGTTAATCGTTGAAATGGTTTGATCCTTGAACTCGGGAGACGATGACAAACGAGATGAACCAGAAACTAGGATCATCCCATTCATTTCTATTTTCAGTTCTTGACAATGAAAAGCGTAAACGTAGAACTTCAATCGAAAAACAAATGAAAAATATCAATTTTTTAAAAATAATGACTTTTTCTCCTCTCCCTCCCCCAAAAAAAGACTTTGTGTTGTGCTAATATAATTTATTTTAATGATGATTTTTTTCAATTACATTTTAATGAAATAATTTAAAAATAAGTCCATTGTATTTTTATATGAACCAATGTCTGATTTTTAGACAGATTAGTTTTCTCAATTTTTCACTTGGGATCGCAATGAAATCTGCCATTTTTTTCCCCCCTGGATAGATCAAATGCTTGTGGCAGCTAATAACCTACACTCCTTCATCTGTATGGGAAAGGAAGAAATGCATTTATAATGGAATAAGAAATGGAGCAAAATCTTCGCGCTAATGTAAAATTTTGCAAAAAAATCTTTTATGTTTTTCATCATACCCTTTCGTTCAGTTTTTCCATTAAAAACGTGGGGATTTTTTTTGATGGAATTATTTTTTTTAATTCTTTGCTCTGCCCAATTCCGTTACCCGTGGCCTTCGTTTTACTCTTCGTCCATTAATTTTTTTTTAACTCTCCTCCCTTTTTTTTTATCAGCAATATTTTCTAACCTCATTTCAGGCGCCCCTTTCGTGGCCCCTTTACCTTCAGCATGCTCATGCATCCTATGAAGGGGGGATATTTAATATGAATGGGGGGGGGAGAAAGGTAGGCTCTTTCTGGGTGAGTAAAATAAACACAAAAGAAAATTAATACGCAGCAAACGAAACAACAAATGAAGAATGAGGTCAGTGGAAAAGGACCATCAGCAAGGCATGGGAAAGAGTTGAAGGTATACCCCCAGGGTAAACAACTGGCACTTTCAGTTGGATTTACGCCGGAAAGGCCTATAACTCTTGCTTTTCACGATGGATCTGCTTCACTGCTGTTTCTCATTCATCACAAAGGAAAATGATTGCGGTTTTCTGGTTCTACGGTGTGCGTTTTTCTCGCTTTGTTTTGTTGATAGGGAGGACTTCATTGTGATTAGTTAGCTAACAGCGGGCGTGAATTGATTTTATGCCAAGTTCCGCATTTCGGAATACATAGTGAGTAGTACGCATAGGAATGACAAGCACGTTGGGGTTTACTTTGAGTAGAGATGGAGAAGGAGCGGAAAGAAAATTAGGGACGATGAAAACAACGAGAATGGCTTTACATTTCAAAATATCCGAATTGTTCTGCTTGCTTTCATAGTAACCATGAAAATTGAATATAAGATTGGAAGTGGGGATTTATTAATGAGCCTCTTAGCATCGTTTTGAATATCAATTATTATTATTTTATTAGAAAGTTATATACAGTACATTCCGAGTATCTGGCTCACGACTCTCCTGCTTCCGTACTATCCGGCCTAGTTTTCTTTTATCGTAATTAAGTCAGACATTACAGAATTTATGTTAAAATGTGAACAGTTTATATCTTTAACTTACTTTTTCTCTTATCAATTCTTGAAACGTGCAGTGTTGTAGATAAACTACCAATACAGAGCCTTCAATTTTAATTCAACGCTTTACCGACAACTGCTTCTGTGATTCATCCGGCCGCGTTCAGAAGTTCGTTACTTTCATCTTAGGCATAGTAATGTTGTGTGTGTGGGAGGGGGGTCAAGATACATCTACACCAGTAAGTCTTATATCTTAAGAGTAGGATTGTATCGTGACCGGTGGTGTCCCTGAGGGCTAAACTTTAATTTATGATGAGGAGAGGCCTGAGATAAATTGAGGGCTTAGTGTTCAATAAGGAGTGAGAAAATGCATATTATAACAGTGAGTTTTGGTTTTTAAAAACTTCTGGTATTGGTGGGTAAAGAAATGAGTTCATATATCTCCGGCCTATCCGGCTTTTTGTTATACAGCCTGCCCTTTCGCCACATTAGGCCGCATACTTTTTGTGTGTGTGCGTGAGTAAGTGAGAGACTTGCCGACTTTTTTTTTTAGACTTTTAATTTTAGTTTCTGGATTTCCACCCATTTCGGTGTCTAATTTCTATAATTCAAACTATCATATGTGAAGTTATAGTATCACGTAAAAACCATGCGTCTAAAATAAATACTTGTTTTATATGTTTCCCGCGTTTTTTTCCCTTGCAATCATTACTGCTTGGCCATCGATTTAATTTAAAAAATACTTTTAAAAGTTGCTGAAAAATAAACTTTTTATTTAATCATAAAAATAATAAAATTAATTTCTTCTATTCATTTATCTGAAATTTTATTTTATATATACATGTAAGATTATGATTTTCAGACAGGAAGAGTCCAGAATTTTAAGTTGTACTTGTTTTACTTCGTATTCATCATTTTCTTTAATCAAGAATTTTCATTTTTGAAGGTCCGCTTAGTTGAATGTGTGACCAGCTTAGCCAGGTATGGCTCTTGTGCCAGGAAAATTCAAATTTTGAAGGTCCGCTCTTACCATTTGCGATGAAGAATCAAAAGTGCGCATCTTGATTGCATTAAGGCCTTAGCAAAAAAATTCAAATCAAGTTCCAGTGAAATTTTAAGCGTTTTCCCGTTAATAGATTCTCACAAAAAGGCTCATGATGGAGATTAGTGAATTAATAGGGATGGAAGTTAGAGGTGAGGGGAGGGGGAAGGACTGAGATAAAAACTGCTTTAATTAAAATCGTGAACTTTTGTACATTTTTCGATTATGAAGTCAGTTGATCTCAAAACATTAAAAAAGAAATTCATAATTACTTCATTTATATTGACTATACTTGACTTTATGTATGTTGACTGTATCCATAAACTTGAAGTTATATTTGTCTACATTTATAAATTTCGATGATGATGATAGAAAGAAACTCGTTGTTTGTATCAAAATACTTATAACAATATAAACTATTTATAAAATAAAAATACTCGAGCTAAAAATAGCTTGTGTATTTTCACAGCTTCCCTAAACGCGACTTGGTCTGTTTTATATACTGTTTTTTCTTTGTCAGAAATTGAAGATGTCTTTAATTTTCAATAAATATGTTTATAGGGTATATTTGTCGGGCTCACATAATTCTTTTCATTAAAAAAATATTGTTTGAATGCCGTATTGGGGTGTACTGAGTAAGATATTTTTATCGTACTTTTTTTTTTTTTCTTTTGACAATTAAATTCCCTCCTATGTATCATTATTTTTATGCAAAATACTCATAGTTTATAATTTCTATTTCTTTTGGAAACAATTTTCCCAAAATTGATTTTTTTTTTCTTCTCTTTGAGGATTTTACAGAGTTATTTGGGGGGGGGGGGCTAGTTTTATACTTAATTACTGCCCATATTTAATAAGTTTTACAATATTGTGTTGTTTATTTTCATTTTTTTAAAAATTAGCTATATATGATCTGATTTTTTAAATATTTTACTAGATCGTCCATGTTTTAAAAATGAAAAAAAAAAAAAAAAAATCGTTTTAAATCTCACGCGTGTACTTTCATAACCATTCCTATTTGGAATCATTTTAATCCTAAATCGAAAATTTCATGAGGTAGTCTATATTTGCTTGCATTTTCATGACGTAATGCATATTTTAATATATATTCAGTGAATATGATATATATTCAGATATATGATGATGATGGTTTATGATATATATAATATATATTCAGTGATTTCATATCTCAAAATGGCAACAGAAATGAAAATAAATGGTCCTCATACTTCCTTTAAGTTATCAGTCATGCATAAACACTTGTTGTTACAGCTTAACTATTGTATTAAAAAATAATGATGAAATTATGATGTAATGTGTATGTTGCGACTCATGAAGCAATGTTTCCCTCATTCTTTGACAGTAAGAAAAGAATTGGAGGGATTTTTTTTTTTTGTCGGGGAAAGGGGAGGTTTTGGTATGGGTGAAACATTGTTCAGATAAACAGGTGAATACATCAAGGTCAACCGGGTTTGTCCTGCTTGCGTTTTTAAACATTTTTGTTGTTGTTTCTTTATTTTTCGTAATTACTACCATTTCTAGGAATACTTATTTAATCTATAAAGTTCTTATAAAATACTTATTTAATAATTTTTTTTATTTTAAAAAAGTTATCTTTAAATTTTAGTGCATAGAAACTGTACTAATTTCCTGGAGTGGAAGAAAAAAGGGGGGCAAAAGACAGCCATCGTTCGTTTGACCCAGTAAAAGGCACACTTCATTCTGGCTTATTTGGGAGGGTGTAGAGCCGCGAAACAAAACGACAGAAATCCCTCGCACTCTCCAACGAGGTTACAGTCGCAGTCAATGACCGCGCATGTAGTTGCAGCAGCAGATTCTACTTACTAGGGCAAGCCGACGCCCAGAACCGAGTTAAGATGAATTTTTAGTGTGCCGCCTGTCTGTCTGGTTTCGGCTTCGTTATGTGCTGGAAGATGCTGCTGTGCCTCGTCTGGGCTACTAAAAGACAGTGATCTCTCCCATCTTTCTAGCAGAGATGATGGATAAAGCGCGTCGCCAATTAGTCACTTCATTAGCTGATACAGCAAGAACGACAAATGGGCGAGAAGAACGTATCGTTCGGGCAGACCTTGAAAAAAAAAAATAGGGGGGGGGGGGGGGTCTATTATTGCTTTGAGAATTAATCCCCCTCAATTTTTTATAATTAGACCACCTATAGTCGGTGTTTTCGTGTTGTTTTAATTGAATGATTTATGAAATGAATGTAACTCTTAAATGACATTCGACACCGCATTATATTTTGCTCTTTAGCAAACTGTTGTTGTCCAGCTTTTTCGCTTAAAATTTTAGGACGGGTTCTATTTCAGTTGAGTTGTCATCTCCTCTAAATTTTGTATATAATAAAGAAGGAATGATAGAAATTCTGAAACAGTGATGAACTAAGATTATGTCCATAAAAGAGAAAACATGAAAAGAAAAAGTTAATTTTAGTCATTGTTTTGTTTAAATTTAGTTGCTATCTCCTTTAAAATTTGTATTTGACTATAAAATGGATGACAGAGAAACGGAAACATTTTAAAACAGGGTTAGCTGAGTTGTAATGTGGCCTCAACGAAATATGGAGGGCGGGGGGGGGGATAACGAATACAAGTTTAAGTAACGATTCGTTTTCCCTCGCAAACTAATTGCTACAAAAAAAAATGAAAGCAGCGTTGGTGAAATAATGAATAAGTAATTGCTTCTTAAAATCAACTAAAATTATACAGAACAAAAGCCGAAAGGAGGAAAAAAATATTAACAATGATTCTCGTAGTAAATGAGATACAATGATTCTTTTTTGTACATTTGAAAATATTATAAATCTACCGGATTATAGGAAAAGTAAATAAATATATATAAAAAGATGAAAAACATAGTACTCAATAACAGAAAAATGTCCAATTTTTGTATTTATTTCTTTAAATGTAGAAGACAATAACAGAACAGTTTAAATAATAAGAATAATAATAAACAGACCTTAAACTTTTGACCTGCCTGAACTCGGAACAAAAATTTCTTAGTGAAATCGAAAATTGGTGAAAAATAATGTGAAAATGCCGATGTATTAATGTAATGTGAACGTACCAAAATATTATTGCAAGAAACAAATAGCAAATTGTTACTTTTGAAATAATCTATGTATCATTAGAGGCATGTAAAACTTTTAACAAAAGACATTTGAAAATAGAATAATACAAACTTGGTATATCAAAGTTCAGCAAAATAATTGAAAATAAGATTTACGTTGTTTAGAGGATTAAAATAATATGATGCTGATTTGGTGGAAGAATCATTGTATAAGAAATTTGGTTGCTATTGTTTTTTAATTCATTGTTATTGTACTTAGCACAAATTTAGAACGGAAATACAAACATGATTTTAATTTAAACTGATAAAATATTGTTGGAAGAAATAATATATAATTAGGGAAATAATGTAGATTTTATTTCAACAATAATGTGCATATTTTTGTTATAGTTTAAAAATAAAATTTCAATATAGTTTCTGTAGGCTATCCCTGCTACAGGAAGTACGTCCCATCATTGGCATGGAGGTAATTCACCTCCATGCTGTTATCTTGCGTATCAACACACTTAGTGTGAAAACCAATTACCATAATTTTTTTCTGAGTTCCGATGGGATGAGAGTCGTGGTAAAATAGCTGTAAATTTTCAAAGGAGGGAATATTTTTTTAATTATTATTGTCTGAGTTTAATGGATTTCAACACTGAACTGATGTGAAAATGATAGTACATCTTAAATAATGGCTTTGAGATCTATCTGATATTATTTGGATTTTATTTATATGTGAATGGATTTGCAAGATAATAGTTTTTTCAGACACTTGCCCAGAAAAATACATAGTCTTTTTGCAATATTAAAACGCTTTTTATTATTATTATGATATTTTGGAATGTAGTTGTTGAAATGCAACGAAATTACGAGGGTGTTTTCAATTTAATTTGAAATTTTATTTATATGGATTGCGAATATGGCTTATAAATTTCTATCGCCGCATTAAATATAGAGAATAGTTATTCTTTATTGAACTCTTTTAAATTTCGTCATTGAAGAAAAAGGGTAAGAAAATAATTGATGTTGAATCAAAAAGTATAAAACCATGCAAATCCCTTTACATTCGTGTTTTCCAAGAAGATTCTGTTCGTTTAAATTTGTGTGTGTGAAGAGGGGGTGGCTGAAATTTCGAGATTATGATATAAAAAGAAAGTGTGTATAGATTTTGGTTCATCCCGGCAAAATCTTAGAGAAATATCTCCAAAATACAGTATTTTTATTACTCGTGTTCTTAATTAACGCTTTTTCGTCGTGACAAATTAAATATCATTTCTTAATAAAACGTCAACCAATGTTCAGTGGCAATGGTTAAATCTAAAAATTTAGGATTAGTATTTCTTCTAATTGATTATATGATTAAAAAATGTGCCCGGATATTCACTCTATTTCAGAAAAAGATTTTTAAATTCGAGTTGTTGTATTTCATTTAAAATAACAAGTAGCTAACAGAACACAAAACAAATCATTGAATAAATTTTTATTTTCTCTATCAAATCATCCGATTTGAAACCCTCCAAAAATCTCCCATAAAAGAGTCTATCGCCTTGTACTTAAACAGTATGTTTTCCTACCCGACTGCCACCTGTACCCCATCAAAAGCTCCACTCCGGTGATAGTTTTGTTCGACACGCAATCTCATGCATCGAACAACCCACCTGGTGCAGCCTTTGCCTTTCTAATTGATAGTTAAACACCCTAATCTTGAACGTGATGACCCGATAATAATGCAGGGGGTTAGTTGCCTCTTTTTATGCCTTTTTACAAACTTGCATCTCTCCATTACCATCCACCCTTTTGCCTGGTAACTGACGACCCCACAGCAATTTATCGGCTATCACCGCAGTGCATTAGAAGCCCAACGGTAAATGAATCCACGGCATTCTTTTTTTTCTGGGAATAGCTCGAGTACACGTGCGGGTGTATTGATCGAAAGGCTCTCGTTGGGGCACGATGTAAGAGAGAGAGAGAGAGGGGGAGATCGAATCCACAATTGTACGGAAGAACTCAGCGAATAGTTGGGAATGCATTGCCTTATGTTCATTTAAAAGAGGGGTAAATAATTTAAAAATGCTGCAGAGCATTGTGGAGGAATCTCCTCCCTGTTTTCTAAAGCGTGGTAAATTCTGAAATCAATATCGTTCTGATGTGCTGCTTACTCTGTGGATTGCACGAAGGAGATGATGAGGTACGTTTTTAATGAATACTGTTGAGAAATATTTCTCGAGTTCGGCATTAAAAATAAACTACAATGCATGTTTTTGAACTTGAAGTGTGAGAATAAGTGCTTTCCATTATATTTTTGGTGACACAGTGAAACTATTTTAAAGAGTTTTGTTCATTAATATGTCATTTGTCTTGATTCCGATTCATTTCATTGTTTCTTTTTTTTTTTTCGCTCTCGCTCTTTTCTTTTTTTGAAAAAAATTATTTATAATATATCAAATATTCAGTAGCGTGTCGCTTAATATCGTAAAACAACAACAAACAAATTATAAATAGAATTTGAATCCAAAGTAATATAATTGGAATCCAAAATCAGACGTCACGACAGTCGAAACTAAGTTAATTTTTTTTTTTTTTTCGAATATTGACTTTCTTGGTTGTTAAATTATTAATGTAGAATGCTTTTATTTAAAATGTCACATTCTTACTTGATAAGATTGAAAAATATGCATTGAATGGAATCAATTTTCCATAAATTATTGTGCATATAAATCAATTAGTTCATATACTATGAAATAAAAGTGGTAGTGAAAATCTTACTTCGGTGATATATAAAAGTCCTAAGAAAGCAATTTCTTATTTTAATTTGAAATGTTGACACGATGAATAGTTTGAGGGAGCAATGAAAAATTAATTTGAATTTCATTATGTCAATAAAAACAGTATTTTTATAGATTGGATATCAAATTTCATCGAGATCGGACAAAAATTATAGATTTTTTTTTTTTTTTGAAAAAGTTATATAAATAAGTATTTACATCTTTATATGGATAATTACTCATGAAAGGTGTCAATAAAGCTGCTCGAATTGTAAGTGCATGTTGTTCAAATATTAAAACATTGGAATGTTTATTTTTAAATTTACAGATATTATCTGGAACAGTATAAAAATTTAATTATTCAGTAAGATGGCTATAAAATCTCGGTAAAAAAAATAGATGTATGATAAAATCTCGGTAAAAAAAATAGATGTATGCTTTACATGTTGGAACTAAAATTAAGTTTATTCCATTTTGAACCGAGGTTAGAAAATACATCGTCGTAGGTTAGTTCCTAGAACAATATAAAAATATTATATTGCATCAGTTTCATTTCGCACTATTCTCCATGTAAAAGAATGGTTGTACTTTTTGTAATGAAAAAAGGATAACTGGAAATAGCTATTCGAATCTGGAATTAAAAACACGGATTTGTGTGCCATAAATTGTGTGTTTAAAAAGTACATTTTAATTGAACACTGTTGAAATAAATATACGCAGTGTGTGCTTAAAGTTTCTTGATTTTCTCGAATGTCGCACCTCCATATCATAGCTAAGCTGAATGAAATTATAGATGTTGCTTTAAAGAATCATTGAGATATACTAAAAATCATTTCTTAAATGAACTCAAAATAGCAGTATAAGTTATGGGTAATTGCAAACCAATCATTAGATATTAATCATTTGCCCTGGAAAGACATGCCATGCACGTCGAAATGCGTTTGTCACAAAATCGCCAATGATGTGTTGTCGTAAGGCAGTTATCACAGAAGTAAGTAAAAAAGACATTCGCGACCCCTTTGGCTGGGATTATATGTTGGAGTACAATCTAATTCATTTAGAAGATATAAATATTTTCCCAATTTCTATAAAGCATCGGATACTTTGTGTGGCTTCGCGTAAATTACTATGAACTGTTTTGGCACTCGCATCTGTGAATATCTTACCAGTGTCAGTTGTTAACTCTTTATGTTTGAGTAAGAATTACAATTATGAGAATAAGCAACGCCTAATATGAAATGGTAACGTTTCATTTTTTTTTTCTCTCGAATAGTTGTAAAAAAAATTTTTATACTTTTTTTTCTTTGCACAGCATTATGGAATACTCATATTCTCTCAAAAGTTGTCATTGTCTATGTTCTAGCAAACGTTGATAATACGATTCTGGTGCTCATTCAAAATAATTGGCAAGGATGAAATATGCACAATATCTTGGATGTAATCCCGAAGGGAAAAAGTCGCAAACTTACGATCTGGGGATTTGCTGGCTCACTTTATAAAGCCTAAATTAGGAGCATTAAATCGATCCATCTTCGAAGCCTCTTGATGCGAACTACTTCTTCCATTTTAATGCGTTTGTGCTGCACTTGATGGTTCACATTGAAAAATAAAAGTTATATTGTTTATTGGATATTTTTTTAAAATTTTTATCATTCTAAAACTTTTTTTAAAAAAGGGGGGGGGGAGGGACTTGTATTTGTATTTCTAAATATTTTGCTGTATATTTCCGGTCGATTTATACTGTATAAATCGTGCTGGAGTGTAATAAAACGGAGTAATGAACTGGAATAAATACTACAAAAGAAAATATAGATTAAATATATTGTTTTATATTAAATTTAGAAGCAAATTTGTAAGCATATTATTAATAAGATGGGTTATAAAAAATAAAGAAGGAACTTGAGTTTATCAGGGGAGGACGGGTAATAAAGCTATTTAAGTAACCAGCGGAGTTTCTCCTAAAATTTCTCAAATATTTCTTAGTAATGGTATTATTACTTTATCCCCCTCCCCTTTCAATACGCACACTACTCTTAAGAATTGGGGACCTCAAACAAAGCTGAATATTACAGGATTCAGATTTTATTTGAATCTCGCATTATGAGGATTTTGTGTTTTGTAATATAGCAGCGAAGAAGACTAAAAATACATTTTGAATGCTTGTATTATTATTATTATTATTATTGATTTTTTGAATTCGTGCCAAGTTTCATTCATTTGATTACTTTTTTTTACTTCGTTTACATGCTTGCGAATGTAACAGACCGATAAATGGTCAATTCAGCGATGGATTTGATTCAGAATTTGATATGGATCTACACTTTAGATGAAAAACTGAGAGCCAAATTTTATTTTACTAGCGTTTTGTGGTTACCATGAGTTCGGACACACAGACAAATAAACTTCCTCTTGATGGATTCGTTCAAATTTTGATAATTTCATTACAAAAATTGTTGCAAGCCCCACATATCAAGTTTCTTTTGTTTAACTCAAAGTATTTTTTCAGTTACCGTATTCACAGAAAGACGGGCATAATTCCAAAAAGATACTCTGGTACATATCAGAGGTATATATCAGAGTATGTACGAGGAAATAAACAGTGAAGAAATAATAAGAAAACCAAAGCCATTGTCTCTCCGAAACTATCTCTCATACTCTCCAATAAATGTCTTATCCCCCTTCCTCCGCATAAAATTGTGGACCTTGGATAAGACTGCGAATGTTTTGCATGATATTGGTGAACCGGAGTTACGAAATATAGATCCTTGGCTTGAATCTAGCATTTTTATTGAATATATCGCGATAATATGTATTTTAGACACTTTTTTACCGATCGCTAGATTCCAAAAGGTGACATGGAATTACAATTCTAATCACAAGATAACATAATTCTTAAAACGAATTGATGAATTGACCAATGAAATTCTTAAACGAATTTCATTGGTTTAAGTTATTGCGCTTACATGCATGCGAAACTATAGACCGACAAACGGTCAACCGTTTGGCAGATTTGTCTGAAAATTTGATAAAAGTCTGTATTTTAGATGTTAAAACTATTGTTTAGATGTTATGATGTGTACCAAATTTTATCTATGTAGCTCTACGTTTTGGTCATCGAATTCACTTATACTCGAATAGCTTAATAGACAGACATCCTGTGAATGTATTTCGTTCAAAATTTGATAGAAATCTACAAATTTGATCATCGTTCCTTTTACCAAATTTCAGTCATCTCTCTCAAAGCGTTTTTGAGTTACATTATTCTCACAGGCATACCGACATGATGCCAAAAATGCGTTTTTCAGATTCGGTGAGGTTGGAAACGTAGAGATTCGTCAAAATCTCGAGTTCGAATATTCGACGATTACAATATTTCCTCTATACTTCGTATCCAAGAAGGTAAAAAATCATTCATAAGGTAATGAAAAAGCAGTAATGTATACTTTACTGAAACCGATAGGTTTATGAATAAGACACACGTACAATATTCTCTTTTTATGTTTAGAAAAAGCAACTCTATACTGTTTCATATGCATTTATTATAATACGCGTCTATTTTTAAAGTGAAATGTGGTTTCAAATTACGCTACTTTAATTTTGCTCTGCACTCTCGAAGAGACAGTGAACCATTTTCAGCAAAGGTTAGGTGTAGCCACGTAAAATAAATATAAAAAGCTATTTTCTGTAATCTTATTATTTTGTTGATGGATTTACTTGAATGGCTGATTGATGATCGTTAGTACTTTATGCACAATTATATGATAATGCTGATTATAATCTGATAATGAATGAAAGGGATATTGCGATGTTAATGAATATTTTGAAATATTTAGTATAGCATACAAGATGTATGTATACATATGTTTAATGATTGTTCTCTAATTAGGTTTAATTTCTTTTGAAAGTAGAAACCGATCGAATATTTGTTATGTTTGTACAATTTTCTGCATTTGTGACATTCTGATTTCATTGTTTAATTTCTTTAGAGATTTTTTTTATTTTCTCGCTTTTGAAATACGGAGGAAGTATTGTAATCATGAAAAAATGTCACTATATCTGAATATGAGCACAATAACTCAAAAAAAATCCTTGAGCTAGAAATATAGTATATGGACCCACGTGCAAATGAACGTGATTCATTCACAGGAAGTCTGATTGGCTGGGCTGGTCGAGTACAAGAGAACCCAATAGCTACGAAACGATCCCAGATCAGTGAAACGGTTCACCTTCTGTCCGTCTATACTTTCGCACGCATGTAAATGCAGTAACTTATAAACATGATGAACAAATCAATGAAATTCGGTTTGTTATTTTGTGATCACAACTGTAATTCCGTGTCAAATTTTAGTATCTATCGATCGGCAAAAAGGTGCCTAAAATACATACTCTCACAATAGATTCAGTAGATTCGCGCATAAGACTTAAATTTCGTTCATTTAGGGCATTACCCACGGTCCACAATTTTTAAATGGGGAGAAAGTAAAAAAATCATTAGGGTGTATGCGAGAACGTTTCGGGGAAACCACTACCCCTGGTTTTTTTTACTTCTTTTGTCGCTATTATAAGTAAATCATTAACACTATGCCGTCCGGCGACACCACAGTGGTGTTATGGTGATACTTAATGTGTTAGTAAAACTTGACAACTTATAATCTCCCGATAACCTCAAAAACTGCCGGCGCCCAGCGAAGAAATTTTTACGAGACATGCAAAGTGTTAATACTGTATTATTTTAATATAACGTTATTATTTTTCGTATTTAAATTGTCTCGAAATAGGGAAGAAGTTTTTGGAGATAGTGAGAAAAGTGTGCTGAAAGAAAACTTTCAGAAAATTGAAATTCGTCACACTGACATTTTTCTTGCTTGATGCATATTTTGCATACAATGCATTTCCCCCCTAGCTGCACACTGGAAATTTTTCATTAATTGCGTCTGTGATTGTTTTTCAAACAAAATTTATTTATCACGAATGTTTTCCCATTCGCGCAAAACAACACATGAAAGGCATATGGCTTAACTGAATACAAAAATGCACAATTGTATGTCAAAGATGCGCGCCGATTTCAGTGGAAACAATTGCTACTGTCGTGGTACATGTCAAATGCGCAGTGGTTGTTTAAGTTTTAGAATGCTTCGAACCTCTCATTAAGAAATCGAATGTGATGGTCAAAAGACAACACTCAATGGTTATATAATATGAACAATTATGTTGACGCTGTGACTGTGGGGAGGTCAGATAGTGAACATATTCGCAGATACTGGATAATTATACATTTTGTACAAGGAACAAGTATAGTGCAATATGTAAAATGACTGCTAATTAAAAGGTTAGACATTGACAACTAAGTTCAACTCAGCATTGCCATTTAGATTTTGTGGTTCCGAGCATGAATAAGGATTGAAAATCATTATTAGTAAATTAAAAAAGTGACTAAATAAAATATTTAATTTTTAATTAGAAAATTAAAAAACATTTTACGAGTATCTAACCAGCATTTACAACACATAAATAGTAACTAGAAAGTAAAAACGGAAGGATACTCGGAAGTTAGCTTGATTAATAGATAGTTCGAGAGACAATCAAGCTTTGGACGGATTTGCTCTAGAATTGGAAGTAAATCTTTTATTCTAGTACGTCGAATTTCATTTACCTTGCTCTTTGTACTTTTAATTTAGCGTGTTCGCTTACATTTGGACGGACAAATGCATTCACTTCGCAATGATGATTTCATCCAAAATATGATTGAAACCCATACTATTGGCATGAATGTCGTTTAACATTGCTTTATTTGTCGTGCTCTCGAAGTTTTTGAACTGATGTATATATAGACAAAAGTCATAATTCCAACAAGCGTGAGTAGTCTTATCAAAACTTTATCGCATACTCTCCAATCAAGGTTTTATCTCTTCCCCCCATCCCACATAAAATTGTGCATTTTGAATAAAGTTCGAATTCTTTGCATGGCATTGGTGAATAATAGTCACGATATATATATATATATAAACATAATTCTAGCATTTTTGCCAAATCTATCGTATGAATATGCGCTTTTTGGACCAATTAAGTCAAAATTTGGCACGGAACTATAGTTGTAGTCTTAACATCACATACTGAATTTCATTGATTGACAAATCATTCCGTTTACGAGTTATTGAATTTGCAGGCATGTGAGAGTACAAACCGACGGACTGTTAACCGTTTGACAGATTTGATATAAAATTTGAGAAGCATCATTGTAGATATAAAACTTGAGAGTTAAAATTTTTATTTATCCAGCTCATTACGTTTTGTTGTTATCGTGCTGACTTACACTCGGACAGCCGGCAGATGCATTTCGTTTGAATGGATTTCGGTCAAAATTTGATAGAAATTTACAATGAGGTCTAAAGTTCATATAGTAAATTTCATCTGCTGTCTTGCTCAAAGCGTTTTTGAATTAAAGTGTTCACAGGCAGACGGACATAATGTCAAAATTGCGTTTTTCGGACCCAGAAAGGTCTGAAACATGAAGATTCACCAGAATCTCGAGTTAGTAATTTTTAGCGATTACAATTATTTCTCTATACTTTGTATATGAGAAAATAAAACAAGATGTTAACTTTTACACTCAGTGCTCAATAACTTTTAAAAATATTCCAACGATAATGCGTTCAGTTTTATTCCTGTAAAAATATTAAATAAAGAGAGCAAAATAGAAATGTTTTTTAATGTTGTCAAATTAGCGTCAATACGCACATTCAAAGAATTTTAGTTACAACCGAAACTTCAAGTTGTGTTAAAAATGCTAAATTTTGAATCCAATTTTATCCATCTAGCGTTTTTCCATTTTTTTTAGTCATCGCGTTCAGTTGTATTCGGACAGCTGAAATTTCTTTGGATGGATTTCGTTTAAAGTTAGATGGGAATCTACGAATTTGAAATAGAGGTCCATATGCCAAATTTCATCTGTTTGGATCGAGACATTTTTTGAGTTATTCTATTTACAGACAGAATTCACATCAGATCAAGAATCAAAAATATTTCGAACTCGGGGAAATCTGAAACGGAAAAATTCGTCAAAATCTCGAGTTCTTATTTTTTAAAGATTATAATGTTTTCTCTATATTTCTTGCAAGAACAAGTAAAAATGTGTTTTTCGACCTTAAGGAGACTCATCAAGAACTCGAAATGGAATGAATTTCGTGAAGACGAAAGTAAAAAACGTTTAACTATGTGATTGACGTAGTTGAGTCGATTCACTGTCTTCCATCTGACCTTCGTACGTTTTTGAAAATAGAGTTGTAAGAGAAAGAAATTACCGAAAGTGTTGCCATTTATGTCTGATTATCTTATTTGAGGTGCGATCACTCGAAGAAACGTCTACTCACAATCACTCATCCGTGCATCACCAAAAAAACAATATCGAACCAATGTTCTGGATATTAATGATGTACAACAATGTCCCATTTACAATGAAAGATGATGAGAAACGTCATATCGCTTGAAAGAACACTAACCTGTTAGTGATTTCATAACCAATTTGAACGGTAGCACAATTTTGTTTGAACAATAGGTTCGAACTAATAACTACTGACGTCTTTCCGTTTTTTCTTTCTCAGTCATGGCTGTCTTTTTGAACTTTTAAAGTGGGATGAATACATTTTATTCATTGTCTTAATTTCGTAAATATTTGATCTTTTTTTTCTATTGCTCATCCTTGAATAGGTTAATTGGATGTACTTTGCAAATGGTAGTAAATCTAGTGGAATTCTTTTTAATGTGTATGATTATGTTCAAGAAGAATTTTTTTGAAACTTGCCTATAAAATGCTTATATTTTTAAATTTTTGCATAAAATAGATTGAAAAAAAAAATCTCTTGTGAAACACAAATGTATCAATTAAAAGTAAAAAATGTTTTAAAAATTTTAAAATAGATTTTTTTGCAGGGGGGGGGGTAAAGAAAAATATAAAACTAAAGCTTCTAGCTTAGAAATCTATCAAAAAATTTAATCAAAATCTTACTGATTACTTAAAAAATATATTACTTAGTTTCTGAAATAAGAAATGGACTATTTATTTTCAATGTTCAAATACTGTAAAGAACGTTTTGTTTCAATGGCATCTCTTAAGACTTCCCCCCGTGATATGTATATCCTCCTGTTGCCCTCCGTCATCCCGCCTCTGCTTATTTCATCAATAAAATTGTATATTTATGTACTGTAGATAATATACTTTTTGAAAGATTTTAGATAGAATCTGTCAAAAAATATATTTGTTTGTATATCTATACGTGTTTAAATATAATTCAAAAATATTTAAATAGATGTAAGAATTTTAACATTTAGTCTTGACATCAAAGTTGCAATTTGTTATCAGACTTTAAACCCTGTTGATCAAAGAAAAAGTCTCTAAAAATACATACCTGAATCTCTTTCTCTAAGTTTGGTAGGTAACCAACAAGCGTATTGTAATTCATATACTATATAATAAGAACTAGAGATGACATTCCCACCGGCTTTATCGGATGCGGATCATTGAGAACTAGTTTTTCTGATTTTTTCTTCTTCAAGTTTTATAATTGTCTTCTAAAAGTTATTTCAATTGCAAAACCAAAATTTGCACTTCTCTCAGTATCTTCGAAAAGAATTTTTTTTTTTTTTAGTGTTATTTAAAAAGTTCCCCCTTTCACTCAACTATTACAAGAAACCTCCTTTTTTTTAAGTGAGATTTCAGATATTTTCATCTTGGTAGATTTTATCATTAAACGAATCGATGTTACATTGACCAATCAACAACAGTGCAATTAAACAAATGAATGATATATTGCAAATCGAAATGGCTTTTTAGATTATTTTCCCCGAATCTTTAAGTATCGAATAGAAACAGACGTTTGCAAAGCTTCCTATCATCGCTTCGAGACCCATCGGCTAATCTCTTTACTATTGTATTATTTCGTCATATATGCATCAATCAAATTATCGAATTAAAAAAAATTAGGTTAAAATTAAACTTTTCATCATCGTTGTAATTCAGTGCAAAAGTTACTCAGTTCCTATTAGCGGAATTTCAAGATATAATCCGTGATATCTGTAGACTCTTAACTGAATTTATGTCTTCGTATTATCAAACCAACGGGAGTGATTTCCCCGGAATTTGGATCCCCTTTAGGTGGAAGGAGGAGGGGAATTAATCCCTGGGATGCCGAATACACGAATACCAGAAAATCAAATATCTATTTTGAATGCCTTTTTTCCCAGCGGATTGAAACCGAAATGTGAAGTAAAACTACAATTGCAGTCATTAGGTCACATTTCAAATTTTATACAGTACACTCCCGATTATCCGCGGAATTGGGTGGCACGGCCGCCGCGGATAACAAAAATCGCGGATAATCCGAAAAAAGCTAAAAACGGGTATAGCAAAAGAGAAAACAGTCATTCCAACTTTGAAAAATCGTTTTATGTACATTAAAACGTAAAATAAACAGCAGGAAATGCTTAACTAACGGTTAATATTTTAGTATATCACTCAAAACTAACCTAAAATGCATTTTGTTAATGAAAATAGAAAAGTGCTTTGTACTTACGAGAGGCGTCAAGGATACACAGAAAAATTAATACATATGTACTGTTTTAATACTGTAATGTATTGTGTAATTACAAAAGCATAACTGTAAAACTACACCTTTTTGAAGAAATCAGTCATTTGTGTTTGCTTCTTGCTTTGGAAGCATTTTCTCTTTGCTTGGAAGCAAAAACAAACACTTAGTGCGGCAGGCGCCGATAATCGGGAGTCTACTGTATAATTATTTGTCTGCATTTTTGCGTTATCGTGTTTACATGCTTCTGGAAATACAGACCGACAGACGGTCAATCGCTGGACGGATTTGGCTCCAAATTTTAAAAAACGTCTGCTCTTATGTCAAATTTGTGTATCCACATTTCATCCATCTAGCTGTCATCGTTTAGTAGTAATCGTGTTGACTTTTATTCGGACAGCTGGATAGACAGGCTTCCTCCGAATGGATTTCATTCAGAATTTAATATAAATCTACAAATTTAAAATAGAGAACATTCACGAAATTTCATTTTCTAAATCTGAATGTTTTTATGCCTGCAAACAAATAGGCATCATTCCTTTTTAGATTCAAGTAGGTCTGAATATAGAGGTACATAATAATTCCGAAATCGAATTTTTTGACGATTATAGTGCTATATCTTTATGTATTTCGTATATGTGAAAATAAAAAGAAATTATCCAACAAGAATAACTAGGAAAAATTTGATATTATAATATCATATTCGAAATTTCTACGATGTAGCTCTTATCCTCTATAAGTTATCGTGTTCTCATCTCACGGATCAAATTTTGGTTCATTTTATCCAGAATTTGATAGAAATCTGCAATCTAAATTTCATACTTGTAGCTCTAAACATGTTCACGGACCAAATGCGTCATTTAGTGGTGTGTGTGTGTGGCTACTTTTTTTTTTTTGTCTGTTGTTTTATTAAGATCCAAAACGTTGAAATTCGGGAAAATATTGGGATTTTATATATTTCTATCGGTTTTAATATTTTGCATTTCGTAGACAAAAATAAATCAAATGAGTTTAAATCTCGCATTTATGAATAATTTTCAAGCTTCGAGATCAGCATAGAACAACTGACCCGGTGAATTTGTGATAATTAAACTAAAGCGAGTGTGTGTGTGTGTGTGTCATTTAATCATTCATTGTTTTGGGGTGGAGTGCCATTAATCTCTACCGGGTTTCTATAATTCTAGCAATTAACTATGTTTCTGGTTACAATTGGCTGAAGGGTTATGTGTAGAGAAAATGTTACGCTGTTTCTGACAGGCAACTTGTGGTGGCATAAAATTACAGTTATTAAGTTTTAACTTTTTACTTGCATCACTCTAAGGGTGTCATTTAGCTTATTAGCATTTAAGTGCATAAAATGAGTACATGTGGGCGTTATTTAAAAATGCATAGCAAGGAGGTACGATTCATATGTTAAATGTTCTAGAATGTAAAAGTAATAGGGGAAAAAATGTGTGTTAACATATATCGACACAAAACTATCGACTGTATTGTGATTTTTTCCCCCAAGAAAATAAATTAAAAAAAGGCATCAATTTTTAGGGGGCTTTTTTGTTCGGAAATACTTCGTTATTTATTATACTAATTAAAATGAATAGTTTTATATATAAGAAAGATCTTAGTTTGGCTGTTAGCTATCGCTGAATGGAAATACTCATTATTTTTTTTTTAATAATTTCAGTTACTAAAGAAACAATTATAGTTTTTAATCTGTTCCTCAAATTCTACACAGAAGTTTATTTTTTGCATTTATGGTGAAATGTAAGAAAATGCCAGTGTTTTTTTTCATTTAATATTCTGATTCAATACATTTATTTCAAGTATACCAAAGTGAATCTGTACGAATTTGTCTTACATTACTTAGAAATTTGACATTTGATTTAAAGCATGCATTAGTGTTTAAAAACCCTTTATCATCAATAAAATGTGAAAATAAGTTTTTCGAAATTGAAAAACACACCATTTCTCCATCTTCAAAATGCTGATATAAAGTATTCAATTGTAAGAAAATGGTGATTGTGGTGTTTTTCGCCATCCATTTAGTACATTTCGAGAGGTTGGAGCAAGATTTGGTATTTCAAATTACCAAACAACGAGCTCGTTAGTGAACTGATTGTAAAGGTTATTTCATTATTGTGAAAATTGCGTGTAGAATAATAATTTCGTATTATTATATTACGGATAATAATATGTAATGCTATTACGCGTATTTCCCATTAACTATGGTATGATATACATACGCTTCACATTATGTAATTCTCTTATTAATCGTTGTTTAGATTTCTTTTGTTGTAATAATGTCTCGTTTTGAAGAATAGGAAAGCTGTTTGGGAAAGGGTTTCTAATTTGATACTATGGTCAGATGACGAGAAGCATCAGATGATCTGGCATCTTGTCTCTAAATTTTTGCACAACACTAGCGGATGGACGCTTGATATTGGGTGCTAGATGCGCACCTGAAAATCTCCTGCCGAGAAGCCGAAACTTAACTCCAGAACACTTATCTATTCTGCATAGCTCATGGGTTAATATTCTATCCTCGCTAACTTATTATAGAATATATTCATAAATTATTATTTTGTAAATACAGAAATGCAAAAAATAAGTCATCGAAATGAGGTTGTAAAATTGTTAGTTTCCATAAAATATTGGAAAAGATAGAACAATGAATAACGGGGGGGGGGGCTCACTGTACACTTTATAAACGTATTTTTATTTATGATATTACTCGATGATATATTACCTCCTCCGCCTTAAAAAGGGTTAATGTGCCGATTGATGTTTATTTATAGTAACAATGAATAGTCATTGAAAATAATATGAGTGTATTGATTCACATTGCATGTAGTACATAATTTGCAATAAGCAAATGCCCCAGTCAGATCTCTGGGGGAAAAAAAATATTGATGTGGTCGAATGCCGTGGCATGCTCATCAAAGAGAACGGGTAGGCATCAGTGGCACATCCTTTTTTGCTTCAAAGTAAAAGTTCAATTAGCAAAAGCAAGGGTCCGACAAATTGCCCGTCTGGCTCGGACGGTTCAGCGCTCGGTTCCCTGTAACAATGGCACCTTTTGTGTTCCGGATTCAGTTACAAAAGGCTCAATAAAAGAGGGAGGAGTGAGTGAGATGAATATATATGAGCTGTCTTTCGGTCACTGTTCTATGCTTATTCAATAAAGAAAAGGTTAGGTTTCCGCTTAGCAGAAGCTGAACAAAGAAGGCACACTCAGAATGTATTAGTTCTTTTTTTCCCCCTCCCCTTTAAAGTAGTTTTTGTTTTATGGTGCGCGAACTTGGGGCGATGCACGTTTCAGTGGAAGCCTACTAACTTGTTACAGGATTTCAACTTCGTTCTTTGCATTATTTAAAGCTTTGTAACTAATTTTGTATGACTGAAATCCTCGTTTGAAATTGGAATTAAAGCGAGACAATTAATTATCTAGCCACTAAAGACGTCGAAATCGTATTACTTCTGTCGTAGTTGTATGCAGAAAAATAAATATTCTACGTGACTTGGTCGCTGTTTTAAAATAAGAATTTTAATTTTTGTATTTTTACAGATCTATATCTTTGTAAGATGCTTTTATTGTTTTTCCAACTTTTTTCATTTAAATTATTTTCTGAATTTTTCATACTTTCATATTTTTTATCTATTTGGGTAGTTGCAACAAACCCAGTTTTTGATGTAGTTTAATCTAAAGATACCATAACAATAAAGCGTTTTCCCAAATATAAAATTAATACGAACACTCAGTCGGCCTCGATTCCAGAAAGACCGACTGTTCCGAAAATAATATAAGTTAAAAATTATCTTGAATTTATGCATTCATAGGATCAAAAGCCAAATATTAATAATTTCTTCTAATTAATCTTAATTGTTATATGGATTTATTTGCATTAATGCCTCCAAATACAAATCAATCAAAATTGAAAAAAAAAAAAATCAAGTGACACTGTAATGTTATACTTTGTTGAATAAAAGAAACCATTATTTTTTTCTGTTTGTATTTGGATGCGTTATGTGTTTAATATATGCATATGAATTTGTAAGCACGCATTGTTGAAAACCGCATGAATTTTTCTTTGATGGTGGACGCGACTTCGGCATTTAACCATGATTCAAAGTTACCAAGGTCCGTCCCGAATATAGCCCGCATATAGCTTCTAAATTATGTTTTATTGTAACTAAACTGAATCAAGCTTGCCTATGGGAGCCTGGTATACTTATGCTGGCCTTGAGCTAGAAGACAGGAATATTTAAAGTAGTTTTTTAAAGAAAAATATTTAAGAAATTTTGTTCGAAAACCAAAAAAATATCTTGAACCTAGAATAGGTTTTTTTTTTTTTTTTTTTTTTTTAAATTTTATCTGGGGAAGAATATCTTAATACCCAATATCAGCCTCGTTCAAACTTTTTTTTTTTAGAATTGATAAATTTTTAAAATATTTTGAATGGTATGGAATTTATTAAATTTAAAACTTGATGAAAATGTTTGCTTTTTTTTTTTTATCATTAATGCTGACTGGAAAAATTGGTTTTAAAGGGCATTATTTGGATTTATGTTTTATCGTATAGTTCCACAAAGAACAACGTGTTTCCTCGAGAAATTAATCTTTGCTAGTCTCATATACATACTTTATGGAATTCCCCCTTCATATTTTTGTTACTGCTTTTGTTAAAACGAACACAGAAAACCATCTCGATGTTTCAACAGCTAGGTTTAAATAATGTCTAATAAGGTTAAACAAACTTCTTTTAAGTTCCTTACTTCAAATATCAGCCCACGCTGCCCAAACTGCGACGTGGGCGTTAAATCTTCCTTATTATTGAATAAAAATATTTTTATGTGCCTAAAATTTCTTCTTCTTAATGCTTTATAGATGCGAGAGAGAACAATAAATCTTAATGAATTGGAAAAAAATCTTCAGGTGGGAAGACGTTATCTGTTAAACTAAGAGAGTGAGTGCTGTGGGTGGGGCCCAATGTACGATGTTAAAAGGGGTGAAATGAAGAGTTCATGAAGGAAGAACGCGTTTTATTGTTCTGTCAATGGAATTGATCCCCTTTTCCGCGATGTTTTATTAGCGAGTTCTGTCGTAAAAGTAAGGAGATCCCATTTAGCTTGTTTATACGAAGAACCTGAAAATAATAGCCGTCGGAGGGATTATATATATATAATATACAGACATACACACAAAGAATGGTCTTGCTGTTAGTGGAATGGTTCGCCCCTTTCTATGTAATTTTAGTTGGAGTGGATTCATCTAATAAATGGTTTTATGGCAATGTAAAAGAAATATAATAAAGGTTAATGGTACCAATGGATTTCTGATATCTTGGCGCAGTGAGATTAAGTGGTCCCCGAGACTTTTCTTCCCTAGTCGTCATTAGTGGCTTAGCAACTATATACAGCGCGCGTAGCATGGCTTTATATTTTGTCCCCTTTAACAGCATTGGCCTTACAAAAATGTTATTAATGGACTAAGGTTTTGTTTCTAAGGTGTTCCCAGAAGGTTAGTTATACACCCCACCCCCTATCTTCATAGTATTGCTGACATGCGTTTTTTTAAATTTTTAATAACTTCATCGTATCAGATTTAGTGAGATTCACCATTAGGAATTTGGTTAAGCATTAAATATTTCAATATTCCTTGTTGCTAGCATTTTTATGCAAATTTTAAACTAATTTTAATTATTGAAGGAAGTATGATTATGAAGTATATCAGTTTTAATTGCATAAAATAAGTAACCGAATTCTATAATTTGTAATAATTCAAGAAAGCTACGCTGTATATCATTTTATTTATGTAAATAATCATAAATAGGATTTTAATACATTTAAGAATAACTGATATATTTGATTCAACAAAATGTATTTTTTAAACATCAATTATCATATTGTTCAACTGAATAAAAAAGTTCTAATTTCCGGAAAGCTTGCAATAACTCTGAATCGTAAAAATAATAATAATAATAAAATAAAGAAACATGATTATGGTCAACATTATGAAATAAAATTAATGTTAGAACGGAATATCGATATCATTTCAGTGTTCAAATAAAAATTTAAGATTTCAATTACGAAAAAAATAAAAGGATCGTAAGGCTAACTTCATTAATTTTTAAAAAAATGAATTCCTAATATTGATTAAAATCTGTTAAATTAGCGAAAAAAATACGAATATGTTATTATGTCGAAGTTTAAAAAAAAATGAAAAAGTTATAAATATTTATTATTGCTCATTCAGACCGTAATTTTTAGCAAATAATTAAGTAACATTAATTATAAGAAAAATTCTAAATGTATATAATTAATTTAAATTGCTTCAAATTACATTTATCGAAAATTGTATGTTCAAAAAAACGTCTCAAATATCTAGGAAACGAAACTATGTCAAAGTATTGGCTTCCAGTATTGTAGCGCCATCTATTTTTAAACTGAGTTACAATTTCATAAAATACGTTTTGCAAATGTTTGGTTCAAAGGATTAATGGCGTAAGTGCCAAATATGGCTATCTAAAATAATTTTAATCAATGGCATAATCAATAGTCAAAATTGTACTATATCTTATAAGATAAAAAAAAATTCATGCTTATTTGTAAATAGAATATTAAAACATTGTTTTAAATTTTCAAAAAAATCATTTCAGATGAAGTAAAAGAATTAATAGAGGACTATGAAACAGTCAAAATTTATAAGCCAGTGTTACTTTTTAGAGTAATTGTGCCATTATTTATATATTATAATTTGTTATTTCTATAAAGTATTTTAACTGATATTAATTTTAATCAAGATTAAGTAATTTCTGTATGCAAACTTCACAAATTGTGAAAAATAAATATGTTCTGTTAATCATTTTTCTATTCAATTTTAAAGTATTATGATTGAAACTAAATGACTCACATTCCCTTTATTATTATAATTTTCAAAGGAGTAGAAAATAATTTATTTACAATAATAAAGGTATTTGAAAAAATTATATTATTATTTCTGAAGAATCAGATAGCTAAAAGTAAAAGTATATTTTTCTTAGTCACTAAAATACTTAAAATATAAATGTGTTCTTCCTAATTGCAGTGACACAACATTGGGGAAAGATTTCAAATACTCCACAGTAGTATGGAAATATAATCTTAGTGCGTATATTTCACCTTTTTTAAAACCAAATGTAATAAAAGAAATAAAAACAAGGCACGAGCACTGTTTAAATTTTTAATGCCACTACCAAGCAGTATTTTGTTCCAAGTGCAATAGAAATTACTTTTATTCCTCACACTCTATTTGTTAAAAAACGTATTGATGAATGAATCCTTCAAAACTGTTATTTGAAGATAGTACATTATTTTAAATAAAAATAATTTTTATGCTTTACTGATGAGAAAATATTTCAACATTCCTCCATCAGTAATTGCTTTAAATTTGTATTATGTAGAAGCAAATGAAAATTGTGGTTGTCACTAATCATTAACATTTCTTTTTAAACTTAAGGTTCAACTTTTCCCTTTCTTGGTGGCATGTTCACTGGCACTTTACCAGGACCACCAACCAGTCCATTCCGAGCTCCTTCAACTCCTGGGGTAAACAACATGAGATTTTGGCCTCCAACACCACCTCCGGAAGGTATAGCACCCATGTTTTGTTTTTAATAATTATGACTTCCAATTTAAAAAAGTAATTTTTATGTGTAATATGGTTTGATTTTTTTCCCCTTAATTCTGTGCTCTTAAAAATGTGTAATTCCTTCAAATTAAGTGAATGTATTTTGTAGCATGTAGAGCATTCAGTATGCGAGAGAAAATCAAACCAATTTTCAATCTTCAAAATGATGTAATATATTTCATTTGATTTTTGAATATATTTTATTTTTCAAAACTTTATCTGATGCTACCTTCAAAGAATATATTATATGAAATATTTTCTGTTATTCTAACATTTTTAGACATTGTGTTTTCTCCGAAATTAATTATTTCATAAAAGTTTTGTTTGTTAAAAGTTTTTTTTTAATCGTAACTTTGTTTATGCATTTGGATTCTTTCATGCACTGACTGTAACATTTGTCAACAAGAGCAAATTTAATTTGTGCACTTGAGTTTTAATTTAAATATTAATCCTTTTTAAATTATTCGAATTGAATGTGTTGAAATTAATGTTTTGCCTTATGGTTGGTTGGTAAAGAAGTGGTGTGGTATAATAAATGACACTAGAGTCTTAATTTGCTGTCTGCCTTCTTTTTTTATTTTGCTTAAAAAATTTCTTTTATATGCAATAATACCAAAGTTCTTTTGTGTATATCAAGGATTCATTGTTGAAGCTGTTTCACTGAAATTGTATCTTTTTGTTTTAAAGATAAGAATTGTACTGTAATAGTATGCTTGCAATGAAATAATTTTAGAATCAAGTTATTTTAAGGGTGTGGGTTTTTTTTTTTTTTTCATAGCAAAGGGCCTTGAACAAAAAGCTAATAAATTTTAACATTTCTTTGCTAAATGTTAGCTATAACTGTCTTGGCAGCAAATGGCGTGTTAATAGTTTCAGCTTTGAGGTGATTTGAGCAAATTAATGTTCAAATTGTGTCCTGGCTTTTTTTTATTTAAGATCCTTGTATAACTGTGATAAATTGATTGAGAGAGATTTGATAATTTGATTTCCATCAGTTTATTAAAATTCTATTGAAATATATTATTTTTCAGAATTTTAAGCTGTGTGTGCTCTAATCTATTTTCTAAGTAGTTGATATTCTTGGATATTTTAAACATTATGTATATGCATATTGAAGGATAGAAATAAAATAAATGTTTATAAATGTGTAATTATCTTTTTGTCAAAATTAATAATTTTTAGTGTGTAATCCTTTGGTTACTCATCTGAGCAATACTTAGTTTCATACTTTGCATTGAAAAGCATCAGAGGAATTTCAGAATTTATAGCAGCTATTACATACTGTTTATAATTATACAAGTGTTGAATTCTTGGCAGCTATTCTGCTAAAGGAAATAAAAAAAAGTTCATTTTTTTATATGACAGTTGAAAAACTTAATTACATTTAGTACTTCTTTTATACAATTTTGCAATATGTCTAATAATTCTTCGATACTCTTTACATTGTACTATTATGAGTATTGTAATTATAAATTTATCCTTACTTTAAAATACTCTATTTTGAATATTCCTTGCATTTTATTATTAATAATCAATGCAATTTCTAGAGATTTACCTAATACAATTTAATATTAGTTCATTTGATTCATTTTAATTTCTGCCTTAGGTTATGGTCGATACTCCATGAATACAAGTTTATTTCCACTATTTGGAGCTCCCTCTCCAGATTCTGGAGCTTTCTTGTCCCAAGGACTAGTCTCTCGTTTAGGTTCAACGGCTCACTTGTCTCCAGTCATTGATCACAAAGGTATGAAATCTGAACTTTATGCAGTGAAATTCATTGTTATATTTGTAACTAGGTTACAAATTTTTCAAATTGCATTTTGAAAGAATTTCAGATGTGAAATGTGTGTCCTTGCAAATGACTTCATAGTCTTTAAGTAAAAAATGAATAAATATTGTAGATTCTTGACTGTTGGAAATACAGCTATCCTGCCTAGTTGAAGTAATAATTCTTCATAATAAGCAAAAGAAAAGAAATAAAATCTCATTTTATATTGTATCTTTGAAAGATAAAAATTGCCAATTTTGAGTTATTCATCTTTGCCCCCACCACCACACACACATACATTTCATACTCATAAGTGAAATCATTTAATATTTGAGGAATAAAAATAAAGTAATTTGTAAAAGATTTAAGCCGACATTTTATGTGAACATTTTGTTTACTAGGGGTATTCAAAAAGTAAGTTACACTCAAAAAATTAGGTCTTAAATACTTTATTGACAAGTTCGCTACAATGCAGTATGATACACATACTAGCACACTATTTCTCTACATAATCTCCCAGTGGCTTGAGACATTTGTTGGAACGTAGCACTAAACGTTCGATGCCCTGACGATACAAAATTGCTCCTTGATCCTGGAGCCAGCTTAAAATAGCTGTCTGAACCTGATCATCATTGGATAAATGGCTTCCACCCAAATGTTCTTTGAGCTTGTCGAATACATGAACGTCGCAAGGCGCCAGATTGGGACTTTACGGTGGGTGCTGCTAGACCTTCCATCCTTTGTGTTTGGAACTCAAAAAATTGGGAACCCATCATGAACACAATTTGCAGTAATCCAGTTGGTGATGGACGATGGAATGAGCATTGCCAACGGATATTCCCAAGTCCTGTACAATGTGCGAGATGCTCACTCTGCGATTGCTGAGAATACTGTCTTCGATCCGCTGTACCAAGTCTGATGTGCTGACCCCATGTTGGCCTTCCTTGCCTTTCCACATCAATTAATTCTGTGTGACCGTCTTCGAACTGCTGGCATGTCTTCGAAGGTCACAATGGCATGTGGCCCATACACTCCCAATATTTCAAGATGAATCTCCATACTCGTTAAATGTTTTCCCCATAAAAAACGTACTGTTTCGCGTACTTCAACATTGAAGTAAGTTTCCAGCTGACGCACCATTTTTTTCTCGTACTATGCAGCAACGACTTTTAATATCCGAATAAATTCCTGCCGTTGTAAGTCGCGGAACTCAATTATCGTCTGCGCAAGCTTAGCTCTTGTTTCGCCATGATGCCATCTGTGGAGGAACAAGTGTAACTTACTTTTTGAATGCTCTTTGTATTTTAAAAGGTTACTTGTATATTAGTTATATGTTAGTGATTAGTTCAACAAAAGAAGTTGCCAGAGATGTCATATTTCAGCTAGCAATTAATTGCCATAAATATCATATTTGTTGACTATGTTCACAAATGACAGGCAGCTCAGCTTGAAGTTCATCATGGACAGGCAGTTAATATGCAAGAATCTTAAAAAAAATAATTGCATTCATGTTGTACATTATACATGATTCCATGCATTCTGAAGCATATAATATATAACAAACTTTTATAAGATACTAACCTTTACTGTAAAGTCAAATTTTAATAAAGGCAGATTTTTCTATGAATGTAGTATTTTATAAAAATATTTTATGGGTTAAGTAGTAGTGAATATTTAGTATTATGGTCTCAGTAGGAAGTGAATATTTATAGAACTCGGGCACATCAAATCTGCCTTTCTGTGGGTGGTTGAGAATCGACTATAAATAAAGTGTTATAAATTTTCAGTTAATATTAAATATTAATTGAATATTATTATTATATATATATATTAATCATTACAATATTAAATTAAATATAATGAATATGATTAAAATGCATGTGTGTAAATGATTCTTTGATGTTCTTTTATTAGATTACAGTAGTAATTAGCAAGTAAAAATATTAGCTGAAAGTGCCATTTTACTTTTTATTGTGTTAGCATGCATGTAGTCGAATACACTAACTTTTGCATTAAAGAACTGGCAAAAAAAGGGGGGGGGAGCTGTGGTATGGGACTCATTTGCTTTAAGCTAATGAAAAAGTACTAATTATTCAGTCTATTAAAAAAAAAGCCTTAAAACTGTTTTGACAGATTTAGGCTCTTTGTTTATTAATACTTTAGTATTATAAATGAATATTAAAAACATTTTAACATTAATTATTGAATTCTATGACATTTCTGTGCATTTTGATAATTATGGCATATTTCACTTTCCAAAAATTGTTTCTCTCAATCTTAATAAATGTTGTAAAATGTATCGATTTTTTTTCCAAATTTTAATAAAATGAATTTTATTTTGAAATTTTAAAAAATTGTCAATTACTTTATTTATTATTTTTATTTATCATTTTTATTCTAAGGAATTGAAATAATTCCATGAGAGAATTTAGAGAGGGTTAAATAAATTTTTAATATTTTCCTTAAAAATATCTTATTGGTTTCTTATGATGTAGCTTAAGCATATTTGCTGCTTTTCCATTAGTTTCGAAAATGTGCAAAGTTTAGCAGTTGTAATGAAACTTCACTGTATAGAGTTTTGGTATGTTTAGGTGCATTTATTTTAATGATTATTGCACCAACAAAAATATTGCACTATTACATTTACTGTTATGCTTGACAACTTTCATGAATTAATGGAAAAGTATTGAAATTTATATTAGTTTGATGTTTGTATTTTTATTTGCACTTATGCTATGATAGTAAGTGAAATAATCTTGTACTTTTTACTAATGATTGTTGATAATTGTAATATTTTTATTGTAATTATGAACTGTGAACTTGGTCACAGGGGATGCTAAAAGAGAATCCATTTTAATTTTATCGCTATTTAATTTATTTTTCATGTTTATTTATTTTTAAACAAAGCAATTTGATGCTTTGTTAATTTCAAAAATGAATTTAAGAATTCAGAATATCATGAAAATAAACATTTTAAAATTTTTCATTTGTAAGATTTTTGAGTTTATTATAATAAATTTCTAGTATTCTTTCCTATTTAAAATTTTAGAGTAATAGCATTTAATTTTCAATACTATTTGATCACAAATATATTTTTACTTATTAGTAATTAAACATATATTTTTTTCAAACTTTTCATTCTCATAAAATATAATTCATTTTTCATAAATAATTGTTTAGATTTAAATTTAAACTCTAGCAAAAAAATTAAAAATTTAGTTTACATAAGTTTTTCAGTATTTTGATTTTTTTTTAAAAATTACTTTTGAGTTAATTTTTTATTATATATTATTTTCAAACTTTTTTAGTAATAATATTTTATTTCCAAGAATTTTAATAAGACATAAGTTTTAATAGTAATAAGCAAATTAATATATTCAGAAATCTGATAGCCTGAATTCTTTTACTGGAGGTTCTTTTTAATTTTCTGTATTTTTATTTTGAAGCATAATCAGTAAAACCTCTGAAACACATTTGGCTCTCAATGAAACAAATCTCTATTTCTCTTCTGCAGAACACAGTTTCTTTACTCATGGAATTGGTTTAGGCTCCCCTCTGACCCCAACCAGTCATGTGACCTCACCTTCACCCTTTCCTCACCTTATCCCTTCTTTAGAAAGGCACCCATTCATCGGTCACATGACTTTGGGCAACAAGGAGCTGGAGGACCTTCAACACGACGCTGATGATGTTCGACTTATGAAAAGCCATATGGACTGCCTCATGAAACATGACATTCCCTCTTCTCGCCAAGATCGCCTGAAATCAAAAAATGATGCCAAACTCTGTTGTGAAAAGGCAGCTGATGATTGTTGTAAACTTTCTTCACCATGTATTCCTCGGGATGGTGGGAAGACTCATGACAACATGAGGAACATTTCTAAATTAGAAGGAAAGAATCAAAATCACCATCCAACGAATAAAGTGCAACCATGTAAAATTGAAGTAAGTCATTCACCAACACTAAAGCATGACTTGCTGTCACCACCTATCGAATCACCCAGGTCAGACTTGACCTCACCTTGTAAAAATTTGAAGAAAAATACTGCATCACCAATCTCCTCGCCATCTGCTATGACAAACCATTTGAATAACAATGAAACGCGTTGTTCTCAGTGTGCTGCAAGTATGAAAGGTGTTGCTGTAGCTACAAAATTAAATACAAATGGAGCTTTAACAACAGTGGCTTCTACCACCGGATCAGAGTGTTATATGTCCAAAAATTGTCCAACAACTGCAGTTACTGCTTTGTCCATGACAAATTCAGAACCCATTTCCTCTAATGTCACTCTGCAACATTCACGAATGACATCAGAGCATTCTGATAACAGTAAGCACACTAATCAAAAATCTCCAAGTAAGTCATTTTGTTTGTAACAAAGTTTGTAATTTTAATGAGCTTAATTTGGGGTCTTATGAGAATTGGCTTAATTTTTATTTTTAATTATAACATTATTTTTTTACAGGGACTTCACCTGTGATAACTATAACTGACAAAGATAAAACTGAATCATTGCCTTGCAAATCAAAAAATATTCCTGAACCAGTACCAGAAAAATTGCCTAATAATATTCTGCCAACAATAAAACATGTGACTGCCGCAGTCATTCCAACTGCACCTAAACAAGCGGTCCTCCGAGAAGGTCCAATTGAAATTAATTATCCACCAGCACCAGAAAATTCAAAAGAAAATATCAACCATGAACCTGTTTGCTCTGAAATCAACTTCAATTCTGAAAATCATAATGTCAAGTTGGAAATGAATGATCCTTCTAATCTTTCTGACAAATCTGTTGCTATTCCTATGTGTCGCTCATCAATCAGTCCAGTTTGCAATTCCTTTTCTCAGAAACCTTTGGCTAAAAGTTCAGCCACAAGCTGTAAAGTAAAAGACATGATCCGTAGTGTTAATTCTTCAAAACAGTTTAATGGGGAAAAGCTAACAGAAATATCTCCATCCAAAAACTCAGATGTTGAAAACTATTCTAAATCCATATTGCCAAATTCTCCGACTAAGACAATGCCATCAAGTGTTTCCAACTGTGTGAGTCCTACAAACTTGGTGAAAAATCCTTGCCCGACCGGTAAGATTCCACCTGTATCTGTTGGCAGTGCAAGTCCAATCATGAAGGCTGAAATGGTTAACACCAGACAAGATTGTGAATTTTCTCAAAAATCAAGCAGCTGGACCAAAGCAACGGTCTTGCCATTTAACTGGCAAAATAACATGCATGATGATCAGGCAATCAATCTTACCGTTTCAAAGAAACCTGTTAAACCAGAACCTAATGAATCTTTGAGCAGTGCTCAAAATCCTGATATAGAGCAATCATCAATGAAAGCTATGACTGAAAATACAGTTACAACTAATGGTGTAGTAGGCGTTTGTCACCCTACTCCCAGCCCAGTTGCTGTAAATAAAGTAAAGGGAACTCCTGCTGTCAGTTCTATCAGTAACTTTTCATCAATATCTGTTGTGAATCAGCCAACTGAACAAGCAACAGAAGTTCACATACTACATCGGTCATCTAAAAGCTCGTTTCCTGTGGTCAATAGAAATGCTACTCCACCTGTGCCGTTAAAAAGTACCATATCCCATGTTACATCTAATACTAGCATCCATCGTTCTATCAAAGCAGAGAGGTTAACTAATAAGAGAGGTAAACTGGGTGATATGGATAAACTAAATTACTCTGGCAGAGCAACCTTGGCTACTTTAGCTCCAAAATTATCAAAAACTGTCGGATTTGGCAAAGATGCCCAAACATCGCACACTTTATCTGCATCTTCATCAGTTTCATCTACATCTATTGTTTTCCCAGCCACAGGTAATATATATATTGTCAAACTTCTCATTATTAAAATATCTAACATGACAAAATTCTCTAATTCATTTAATGTATTACATATAATAGTGTAATGTAATGTTAAATGTAAAGCAGTAATGCATTCATTTAAATTTTAAATACATCCACATCTACTTTTTGAATATTAGTTTTGATATAATGTTTTTAATATCCTATGTATATTTTAAAAATATTTTTTAATCTTTTTGTAGAGTTATGCTTTAATTTGCATTTATTATTTTCTTATTTATTGAAAATTAACTGTGTAATACTTAGTTTTCTTGTGTTAATATTATTAAGATGAATTTAAGTTTTGTACAGTAGTTTTGTATATGACCCTATGAATGTAAAATTTTAATTCCCTTTTCTCATTTTTAGTTAACCCTTGCATACCAGTTGGAATAGCCATTGCACAGCAAAGGCAAGATTCATCTACTGCTACAACAGGTATAAATCGTTTTTTTATCTTCTTACTTTATGGTTATTGGTATTATAATGTACATCATAATGATAAATTTATTGTCTTGAATAATGTTTTTTTTTTATTGTTATTGATATATAAACTTATTCTACTAAAACTTTCAAAACTCAGTCCTTGGTAGAATTTGATTTTCAGATCAATAATAGTTAGCGAAAAAACATTTGTTTAAGGATTAGAAAGAAAAATTCATTATTTTCATTTGGGAGATAGTGATATACTTATCTTTTGTAATAAACTTCATTATTACCAAATAAGAATTTAATTATCATGGTGGTTATTGTACCTCTAAAACTGTGTCTGAATATTAAGTCATATAAAGATATATCCTGAAAAAAAAAATTTAGTTAAAGATAATCAATTGATAATCAATATTTGCACTCAAAAGATTTTTACCTTTTTACTTAAAAAAAAAGGGGGGGGGGTTGTATTTATTCTTTATTTGGTTTTTATTACTCACTTTATATGGACATAATTTAGGATTGCATAAATTGCATTTCTCTTGTTGGAAATATGTTTTATTTTTCTCAGTTATTACCTCCTCAAACATATATGCTGTGAATTATACAAAGATCTTATAATTCTTTTTTTTCCTCCTTGATCTCTTTTAGTTTTCAAATGTCTACTATTAAAAAAAAAACAAGTATAATTATCTTTTAAAAGAATCATAAATGCTTCATTCTTTTGGTCAGATTAATAATGAGTTTTGCACCACTTAACAGTAGAAACTACAAAATTCTTTTAGATTCGTTAAATATTTTTAAAAATATCTTCTTTTAATATAATTACTGCATATTTGAGCCTTCAAACAACCATTCTAAAAAATTCACTCTTAATGGTTTCCCTCTCAAGGTTTGTAATTTATCTTGAGATCTCCAGAAACTCTTTTTACTTTTAATAAATTTCTTCGAAAACATTGAAGAAGAAAAAAGGGCCCCTAATATTTGGAATGCCAATTGCTGATAGTAATTGCTTAATTGATTTATTTGAGATTCAGATTCCAAAACTTAATAAATGAATGCTGCTATATATTTTAATTAATGTTAAACTTCTTTTCAGATTGACAGTTTTTGGACCACCTAGTTGTTTGATTAATATGTTTTCATTTTTAGTATTAGATTATGAATAAATTTAGAATTAGATTAGTATATTTCAATCCTTTTGCCCCAGATAAAGGTATTCAATGAAATATTCAAGAAAATAATATTGGATACATTTGTTATTTGAATGTAAACATTGATGCTAAGTATCCATTTCACATTTGGATAGCTGTTGCCAAAATCTTTGTAAAACATGATAATTTTATACTGCGAAATTGGCACAGTGAACATTTGGTTATTGATCTAAGAGACGAGTATCTGATATTTTGAATGGTTAGATTCTTATATTTCATTGTACCTGTTTTTATATTTCCCCTGAAATAGCAGTTTTCTGAGTCAGATAATAAATATTAAAAATTTTATATAATAGACTTTACACATCGTATAGTTTGGAAAGCATAACTAATCTTTTAATATGTTTTTAACTTTGAAAAACTTTAAACTTTATTTTCCTCTTATATAAGAAACAGTTCCGAAAGCAGAATACAGCATAGTGAAGTTGATGCTCCTTGAAACAGTATAAGTGATAATCTTTTGTTAGCATTTGCGTATTAAAATAAAACTCTATTGACAAATTGCCACCACACACAATATAAATGAATGATCATTTCACCCATAATATTTCATCATGGTTAAATAGTAAAAGTATTGTTAATTAATTTTTTATGCTCTTCTCTAAGTTCTGCATACAGTATATAAATTTAATTGTGCAGCGAATTTTATACAGACATTAATTGATTACTATGAATTGGTAGAAATAAAAATTTTAACAAGTTTGTTCTTATCTTGACTGATTGTGAGTATTCTAGGAATGTGCTCAAGAATTTCCATAAATGATTGATTTTATTGATAACAAATAATTTTTTTAAATAACTAGATGCAGATGAGTATTTGACAATTTTCTCAATTCTTTTCACTATAATTACTATGTGTGTGGTTAATTGATTTTTTTTTTTTTTTTTGTAAATTCTTTATAAAATTATAATATTTTGGGGGTAAGATTCTTAATTTTTTATATAAATGTTTGTGAGATCTTTTCTGTGATTCATTTTTAATTAATAAATCTTGTACAAGGTTGTTCATAAGTCTGTAAAACAGCATACAGATTTGCTGTTCATGAGTTTTACTTCTCTTGTGAAATTTTCTGTATCAAATGAATTAATTATTCTTTAATACATGTTATTCTGTTGTGTCATATTTGCATAAAAAGGCATGTATTGTGTAAAGAAATTCTGTTGATAATGGCTTGTGATTTATCATAGTGGTACATATGATGATGGCATCCTTGGTACATGTATAAGCTTATCAACTTTCTCATATATGACAATTGAAAAAATAGCTGTTGTGTTCTTGTTATTTCATTAGTTTCTCCAGCACTGTCAGCAATATTAATAGCAGTTCTTTAGATGTTCTCTTATATTATATTTTTTGATGTAGCAAATTATTTGTTCTTCATAATATTCATCTAATCTAAATAGTTAAGAAAAAGTGGGAAAATAGCAGCAAATGTCTGATATATGATTTTCATATTAGCAAATATTTTCACTTGTAGGATTTGTGAATGGTAAATAGTTTGAATGTTTCACGGACATATGAATAAACTTGTATCTATATATTCCTTGGTAATTTCCCAATCTGAATTCTTAAAATTCTTTATCCTTTTTAAAAAATATTATTCCCTACTCCTCATTCCTTCCCCATCCTCTAAAAATAAACCCTTTTTCTAATTGCAGAATCTTAATTAAGGTCTTGCTTAGAATTTAAGAGCAACAAACATTTTCTTTTTTAAATCTCTTACTCTCTTCCTTTCTTTTTCAGTCAACTACGCGGATTGGTATTGTTTTGTGGAGCTCCGCCTTGCTATCCTAAATTCTTAACCATGTTACTACTGTGGTTGCAGCACGATTGTTGCGTCCACTCCAATTAATCGTGTTGAAAGTTTGGCAAATCTTTCATTTACTATCCGCTAATACAAAAATCTAAAACGGTTATGCCCCCACTTTGAAAAACGGTTCTCTCGAAGAGGTTTGTAGTAGTGTAATTACTTAAGGGTCCTGCTTCATCTTCGATTGATTCTAAAGACCATTTACCCTGTCGAGTCACATTATTATGACCCCAAGTTGATTTTCCAATTCAATAATAGCTTGGTAGCTTTCAATGAAACCATGGAAAATTTCCTGAAATATCGGGAAACTAACTACTCCTTGTTCAATGGATGTTTCAGAGTGGAATTCCTTGCAGCAAACATATTCTGATTGTGTTAAGTTGAACTAATCAAAATTGAGCATAGATCCGGGCAATAGAAGAATGGAATAATATTTTGGGATTTTGTCTTAACCATCCAGAGATAATTTCAGTTATTGTAATGCAGTGCTATCTACATCGAGATAGATAATTAACATATAATCCTATGTATTAACTGCAAGAATGGTGAAAATCTTAATTGCTGAGAATACAATCTGTATGTGAATAAATTTTAATGCTTTTACAAAAGCTTTCATAGTCAGCCAAATACTTTGGAGCCCCATATATATGGATCTTTGCTTTCTTATTTTAAATAAAAGTTTCTCCGACTTTGAATTCTTCATATATGGCTTGTGGCATTTTACAGTTCTGCTTATCGAATGTTTGCTTTTATACTTACTAATTACTCGCACAATTTATTCACTTCAGTAACTGTTGTACTTTCAGAATTTGCACATTTCACCTTTTGTATACCTACCAAGCCTCCTCACAGTAAATGCTTGAGCTTATTTTTATGTTCCGCTCATATCAGAAATAAGATATTGTCATAATGATGTGACTTGAACGTGCAATTAGTGCAAAATTATAATGCCTCCTTAATTTGTGGCGATATTAATTTTGAAAAGTAGTCTTATTCCTTAATAGCTTAATTATTTTTAATTTCTCTTTTTTCTTAATATGTATTTCCTGACTCAGTATAGAAATTACTATAAGATAATATTTGGTTATTATAATACTCATTTTTATGTGGCAGTTAAAAATTTTAACGATACAGAAAAATAGGGTCGATTTTCTGCAGACAGTTATATTTTAAAATCTTTCCATTATGTTTGACTGTAAGCTATTTTAATATTTAAATTTGTTTTAAATTAAAATTCTTTACACTTTCTGAAATATCTAATTTTCAGATATCAATTCTGAATATTATTTCAAATAATACAAAATCTTTTAGCATCATTTTTAAGGCATTCTAGTATTTGAAATTTTTAAACAACACATTCTTTTATGAAAAATTATTTGTGTAATATGTAATAAATAAATGCATGCTACATTTCTAAATTTATTTGCTTTCTGTGTTCCATTCTTTGTAATAATCAATACCATACAGTTTCAAATTAGTAATTATTATTCATTATTGGTATAAAGTCATTTTTTAAAAAAAAATACTACTCGATCTTATCACTTAGATTCCCCCCCCCCTGCTGCAATCTAAAGTTTTGCTGCTTTTAATTTTGTCATATTTGAGATTGATCTTCTCTTAATAGATAAAGACCATTGTTTGTAAAGCCATAATTGTTTTTGTGAGAATTCGTTTTACGATTCAGATTTCAGATCAAGAATTTGGTTGGTCTTATCAATGCAGTTGCTTTCTTATTTTACTTTTTTACATAAATTTTAAGGCTTTAATCTCCATTATTGGGACTTTTATAAAGTTACATCTTCTGCTTTGTGTTATTCAGCAGAATTTTTTTTTATTTGCTCAGTTTAAATATCATTTTCTCAGAGCTACTTTACTTTCAAAATATGCTTATTCATGTTTCCCATAGAATGCATGCGCATTTCGTTTTCCTTGGTGATAGCTGTTTGCGGTTTTCTGTCATTGTTTTTTTAAATGATAGATTTTATTAAAATCAGAAAATTACCAAAAAAAAAATTAAATAATTTTGAAATTGATATTTGAAGGTGAGTATATTTAGCAGAAATCTATTCAGTTCCACAAATGTATAAATGTCCTGAATTTAAAAAATTGATCATGCCATATTGTCTTATTTTGAAAGAATCTTAGTGTTGGAGTTTTTAAATTATTTACTATAGACAATAGTGGTTTAGTGCTTCTGAAAATGAATTTGGCTTTTTTAATAAGGTTTATATGACATAATAGGATTTTAAAATATTTTTTTAATGAACTGCCTGTAAGAATTATCATATTTTTAGTGATATTGAATTTTAAAATTTTAATTTATCCATTCATCTGAAGTGTTTCATCATCTGTTTAAAGTTAATGAAATCTTCTAATTATTTTGCTTAAATTCTAACATTATTATTAAATCTTACAGGTAAATCACAACCATCTGTGCCAACTAGCACCCCCAGTGTCGTGACACCAAATCAGCATTTGGCTTCTAGTCGAGTGGCTGCTGATTTACAGGCACAAGAATTGATAGCGTAAGAATCGGTTTTTTCCACTCACTTTGTTATGAATTATGTCATAATTTTATATTTGTAAACTTCGTTCTGGTAATTGTTTTTGTAAGTCCATGTTGCATTATTAATTTTCTTATAGGTAATCCACTGATTTTTGAAATACCGTATCTTTCCGTATATTAGCCGAGAATTTTGAATACTTTTTCTAAATGGCAGTTGTCTTATATACATATTTGCTAATATCACAAAAAAAATGTGGGTAAATTTTTGTTAACCGGGTATAGGAAATTTGATATCGCAAAGTATAACCTTTTTTATTTCTATAGTTTATGTTTTTGAATTTAAATACAATTAATTTTTGAGTGAAATAAATTATTAATTTTTTGAAGATGAGTTGTTTAATTTTCGTAATTGTTTATTATTGCGGGTTTGTTACATTGGATGGAGGATTTACAAGGACTGCCGAGCAGCCATGCAGTTAGAATTTTCTGCAAACACTATCACGTATAGTTTAAAATTTGCTGTGTAAGAATTTCTCTTTCTGCTTGTTTTTCAGATAAAAAAAATAAAATGGTCAGAAAATAAGACCATTAACATACACAACAAATCATATACAAGACAGCAAATAAAGGATGGGGGTATGTCCCTGCTGCAGATAAGTACCAAAGTTAAAATGATTGTTGTTGATATCTGGCATTTTACCCTATGACAAAAATTTGATTACAAAGTATTCTCCAACCGTCTTAGTCGCTTTACTGTATTTTCACCCTCATGGGATATGTTTGAAAGTCGCAGGATATTAATTTTTTTAAGCTTATATATAAATTATGAATTTTGAGTGATGTTTTGAAGGAGGGGGGAACAGTCTCCAGTTTATACATGAATCGGCTTATATGTGGAAGTATACGGTAAATGCTACTAATTTTATTGTTATGAAATTTTTTTTTCTTTAAGGAAAGAGTAAGTTTATTATGCCTTGAGTACCACAAATTAGAAAGCAATTATTTTAAAGTATGAAATAAAATGATATTTAGCATTTTTTTATATAAAGATTAATGAATTTGAAGTCAAATGAAACATAGTTGCTGAATTAATTTTAAAATATCAATGATTATATATTAATGTTAAATTTATTTCATTTTTTTTGAAAAGTGTAGTTTTTGAACTTAGCATAGTTCTGATCCAATTGAGCAGCAGTATGAAAGCAGTTTATTTTTTTTTATGGAAAATCATTATATATCTAATGTTTTTATTATTTTTATGGCAAGCATAATTAATTTTAGATAGGGTTTTTATGTCACTTAGTTGTATACATTTTTGAAATTATAACTTGTACTTTTGTATTCATTGAAGGATATAATTTTTGTTGCAGAGATCAGAAGAACCAGGACTTGTCTTGTTCTAATAATCCAACACCGGTTGATGCTAACTTACTAGTCACTCAAGGTATCATTAAATATTTGTGTTCTCTTAAGTATTTATGAAATCTTGAAAGTTCAATTGGCCTTTTAAAAGAACAAAACTGTAATAGAGCAAAACACTTTATCATTAACTTAGTTTTATGCCTCTGGATTATATTTAAATATTATTTCATCAATGTTGAGACACTTGTCCATCATTATGAAGCATAACATTTTCTATCTTATAAAAAAAAAAAAGATTGCTACATACTATTTGATTTGTTATTATTTTGCAAATTTTTTAAAAAATTTATTGGGCCTGAATTATTTGTAATAATATAATTTAAAGTATTTTGCAATCGAAAACACGCACACACGCAGTATGCTATAGAATTATTAGGAATGAAATTTTTCCCATGAGTTGATCTGAAAAATTGATTTTTATCGATTTTGATGCCTGTTTCAGGTCCAACCATTGTGTCCAGACAGTGGGAATCTGAAGCCCTCACAAGAACAGCAATGCCTTCTGCTTCCTGGCTCACTCATGGGTCAGTTGTTGCACCTGCTGTTTGGTTAGGACAAGGAGCTTATGCGGCAGCACCAACTTCAAATTCAGTGTCCAGTATTGCAATGAATCCACTTGATCCATCTCCTATTTCATTGCCTCCTGGGGGTTATCAACTTGCAAGAGACTCTATCTCAGGGCACTTATTATTGATACCTACAGCTAATATTGGTATGTCTTTATGTCAATTTTTATAAACTAGAAAGAGCATTGTGTGTCAAAATATTCAATATTTAAATTAAAAGATACACGTTGCAAAATGATTATTATCATTTATGCCTTGTTTTTCTTTTATAGATGACCCTTATTAGCTTTAAAAAATTACTTGTATAAAGTAAATATTCACTGCTTCATTTGGCACCAGTTTTATAAATTCTTGAACATATCCAAAGTGAAAAGTTTCTATAAACCCTTGAAAAATGGACAATCTATGTTATGTGGCATATTTCTCTTTGAAAAACTGCATAGCATGGCATCTTTCTTTTAATGCATTGCTTACAGATATATTTCACTGCAAACTTATTTATTGTATTCACTGCACTTAATTTTAGTTCTCTCCAACACATATGCATTTTTACATGATCCATGCTCTAGGGACAAACTGCAAAAACGTAAAGATATGTTTTCCATATGTAATGTGTCCATTTTTTTTCATTAGAAATTTTAATAAATTGTATTAAGTGACAAAAAAATCCAAAAGGTACTGTTGATATAGAAAGTTAGCCTGAGTTGTAATTAATTATGGAAATTTTCATGTACATAAAATAAAGATTCTCAAGTGGTATAATTAGTCTCTTCATCTTATTGATATAACTCTTAACACAGTAAATATCAAAATGGTGAAATAGTTTTAAATCTACTTCAGAATTTTTAGCATTGTTATTTTCAGTTTTATTCAAGTTTTTCATCTAAGGTTCATTTATTGAGTATATTGGCAAATGTTTATATAATTTAAATATCCACATTTATTCTCATGTTATCTTTTTATTAATTGTAATAAGCATTTTTAGAATTGAAACACATTGTATTAATTGAAAAGGTGTTTCTGAAAATATAATTGTTCCAACATATATATTTAAATCTTCATTTCCCAAATAATGCAGTGCAAAACTTCTATTGTTACCTTATTTTTGTGAATTCAGAAGCCAACTCTACTTTTTTTTAAATTTATACGGCACTTCCGGCTTTATTAATTTCAGTTATTAACTATTTTTCACTGCAAAACTAGTTAGATGTATAATTATTCACAGAAGAATAAAAGGCTCAATTTAGTGTTCATGGATCTAAAAAATGTAGTTCCAACAATTCATTTTTGCCAAAAATAAATGTATGATTTCTTACACCTATGTAGGAATTTTTCTTAATTATCTAATTTAAGAAACATCAGAGTGATGCACCATTTAAAATAGTGCCTATGAAATATGCAAATATGCCATTCTAAATGGTCAGAAAATGAATAGCTTTAGAGGAAAAGTGCATTTCATGAATAAGTAAGTCGTTACAGTTAAATTGTGACTAATATTTTCATGTTGTTAATTAAAATTATTACTGGTTTCTACAAAATCAAATTAATTTATATTGTTTTAAATCCATATAAATTTAAAATATTGCCACTTTTTACTGTAACAACAAATTATAATTAGTTGAATATGAATGTGTTGGCTAATCTAGTACATTGTTTATTGTGGGTATTTTTTTTTATAATGAAATATTCTCTTCCAATATTATATTTATTTTGTTATTATTTTGCTGTAAATACCATGCTCTTATTTATATAGATTTGTAATTGATTGATGTTATTTTCTGAAATTATATAAATTTGCTTTTGAAATGTCTTTCAGAATTAATGGACAGAACATCTGTTTGGCCATCATTTAATACATCTGCTGGGAATCTTCCAATACAACAACTTGTTACACAACAGCAGCATACACAATTTGAACAAGTGCTCCCACATGTATGTATTTATATTTGTTTGCTCCAATTCTATATTTTTAATTTTAAATATATATATTTTTTTTCTGTTAAATGTTAATTTATACATATATATATATATATATAATATAATATACTGCTGATCTTGGTTGCAATTTGCATTTCACTATAAAATAAATCAATTAAAGGAAAAAAAACTTTCCTGATTTCATAAATTTTTTATTCAAATATGAGCATATTCATTATTAAAAGTTTGGGAAATTTGTATTCAAATGATGACTTTGTGTTAATATTGAATAATAAATAGTTAAAATTTAGCAAACATGAATCCATAAAAATTTTGGAATACTATGTAATATCAGTTGTAAATTTAATTTTTTTATATATATTGGTGAGAATCAAAATTGTTTATTTTGGGAATAGTGGTGTAATGAGTAATGGTATAATTCATTTTACATTTCTTAGACAAATGTAATGAATGTAATAATACAATGATTAAGAAAGAACTTTTTTAAAGTTAATTATTGTTACTGTTGTTGATATTCTTTTTATTCCTTCTTTTTATAGGCTGAAACGCAGAAAACTGAAGGAATGGACAGTTGCAATATTACATCTTGTGATATATCAGCTCAACCTAAAACAGACGATAAAGTGGAGGACATGAGTGGGCAAGTGCCAAGTGTACCTCTTGCAACAGGGCAGACGTACGCTTTCACCACTTTCCCCACACAGTGTGATCCCTCCAGTTTTTCCTATGTTCTTCAGTCCTCAACAGTAATGCATCTAGCACATACACAAACAGCATCTTCAATTCAGGCAGACTCTGGTCGAAGATCCCAAGGCACTTCTCCATTGCATTGTGCAACACCTTCACCTCCACCTAATACATGTTCTGTACAAGTTTCTATTACAGAAGATGAAGAAAGTGACAATGATAGTGAAGGCGTTGCATGTGGAGAGTCCACGGAAGTCCAGTTATGTCACAATCAATCCGTCACAACTGCTATTCAAGTGGATATGGATTCCCAGACAAACTCTGAGGAAGATGAAGAAGAAGAACCTAAAATTGTTGTAGATAAGCCAGAAGATACCAAGGTAGAAATGTCTGATTCTGCCAACCAAACAGAGTCTGTACCATCAGAAAGTCCGAAGTCTGATCCGGATCCAGATCCTGAACCGGAAGCAGAAGATGTAGCGCTACATGAGCAGTTAGGAAATCAAGATCAGCCTGCTTTCCCATCTGATTCAATGCAAGAAAAGCCTGAAATTATCCCTAGTATCAGTATTAAAGAAGATATTGTAAGCTCTGAGCCAGGTATGGAAATAGTTACATCTGAAACGGAATTAGCGCCATCATTACCAGTTGAAAGCAAACCTGTTATGGACTTCATTGATCACCATGGGCTCAATCTTTTGGTTGATAGTATTGAAGAATTTGCCTCCAGAGAACAACAAGATGAGTCTGTAAAGATTGGTGATTCCATATTACAAAATAATATGTCTGCTGAAACAACTTCTTTATCCATAGTAAAGGATACTGTTGGTGAAGAACAGACCTCAGATCTTCCTAAAGACAATGAAGCAAATGTCATTTCAGAGAAAAATTATTCATCAAAATATAAAACACTTGATACGACATGCACTGATGGTTTAGGTCTTCTCTGTGCTTTGGCAGAACAGAGGTTCTTGGAAGAATCCATGAATGTTGACGAAAATAAAACAAATACAGTACAGACTGAAACGCAGGATTCATATTCATTTCCTGAAGAAGCAAAAATCAAAATAGATTCTAATTCTTCCATATCAAGGGAGCAAGTAAATTCTGATGATTCATTCCTATCTTCATGTTCCTCTTCCCAAGATTATGAAGAAGTTTCTGAATTAGATATGCGAGCACGATTGGCAGAGCTTCAAAAGAAATACCGTCAGAAACAGCGTGAACTTGAATTACTGAGAAATAAAAGAGAAAAAGAGTGAGTAAAATGTAGTCAAAAATATTACAAACTAATAAGTAATATATTTAGTAATATATATAAGTAATATTTTTTTTTAATTTTATATTGAAATAATTATTTTCATTCTAATATTTCAAAACTATTTTTATTAGTAGATTATGATTATTACAGAAATTTTCGATGGAAATTGCTAATGCAATAATATTCAATAGCTTGCCTTTCCCTAGCTTTCTACATTTTTATTAGCTATATTTAGATACAAAATAGTAAAAGTTTCTTTAATTAATAAAATGTTAGGTTTTAAATTTTATTTTTGTATGCGTATGTGTTGTTAACCAATGCGTACTTTCCAAGATGTGTTTTTAATTCAAGTTATTAAAATATTAAAAGGGGTTTATTTGTACTTTTGTATAATAAATTTATATTCTGTTTTATGTAATAACAGTAGGCATTTCAATTTTGCGCACATTTTTATTTTCAAACAGCAACAGTGATGATGAATTTGAATATATGTCCAATTCACCAAAACCACCAAAATCTTTATCTCAGAATAAATCTTCAAGTGTTTCTCAATCAAAATTATCATCAACATTTCAAGAACATACTTCATGTAAAAATGCATCTTCAAAATCTTCAAAGAAAAAACAAAAGAAAGCCCAAGAAGAATCTGTTGTAGAAAATAATTTTAAACCTGCCAAGAAAAGTAAAGTTTCAGTTAATAAGGTTAGTGATATTTAGAACTATATATTTTTAAATTCTTTATTTAATACTATGTGGCGATATCTGTTTTCTTGCCAATATTCTTAGATATTTCATTATTCTTTTTCAGAATAACACACAAGAATTTCCATCAAGAGAAGGTAAGATAAAATTTTCAATTCATTTTTCATATATATATATATATTTAATAATGAGCATGAGTTGATTTCAAAATTATGAAATGATCTTTCTTTTATGATCTGACTAATATTTATCATTTTCTTTTGGCATTTTAGAAGAGCATGCTAAAGTTCCAAGCATAACTTTAGTTCATGAATCAAGTGCAAATATTTCTAGTGATTCTAATGCATCATCATCTGGCTTTTCAAGTAAGTGGAAATTTAAAAATTTCTTTGCAAAATTTTTGATCTAAAATTTTTTTTAATTAAATTTAAATTATGTTAAAATTTAAGTATCTTCTATTCCACTTTTTCTTTCTTTTTATCTGACATTCCCTTTCTTGATAGATAACAATTTATTTGCCTTTTCCAATAATATATTTTGTTTATTAATTAAATTATAAAAAGAATAATTACTAAGCCTAATTTATTACTATTATCTTATGCTTTAAGTTATTATGAGTATCGCATTTTGTAGCAACATAAATGCTGTTTTGGGATGAATCTTGTAATTTTGAAACATATTTAAATGAAATCTGAACCAATATCCTTTCCCAAATTTTCATGTAGGAAGATATTTAGTCCTGGAAATCAGATTTTATGTGTACTGGGGCACATGCACAACAGATCTTTAATATAATTGGGAGTCAAACATGTAACCTTCTCATCTTAAAACTATTATTTAGTGTTTTAATTTGGAAATAGTGTATCATTATGTTCAATATAATACTTATGTTTATTGTAGTTATACAAAATTCCCTCCTGTATCTTAATAAATATGTTCTGAATATAAAATATCTATAAAATTCAGTCCATTAGTTCCTTTTTGTTGTCATCTTTTTCCTAAAAAAAAATCTTTTCAGGTGCATCGCTGTCAAAGAAAACGTGCAATAGTCAAGATTACAGCAATGAAAGCAATTCTGCCAGCAGTGTTAGTAAAGATGATAACAGTTCCCAATATCAAGATTATGATAAGGTAGATTCAGTTTTAATTTAATAATTGTAATTTTTTTCATAGAAAATTTTGAATAACAAATCAATGAATTTGATTTTGTTGGTAATTTTTCTCCCTATTGTAAAAGTTGCTGGAATATTAAAATAGTATCAGGGAGGATTCTTTTTCATCTAGAACTTGTAAAATTCATGAAAGGTCTTTCAAAATTCATGCAAAAAATTGTGGATAATTTTTCATTAAAATAATTTTAAAATGCGCTATTTTGATATGTTTTTGTAATTTATAATATTATATAAATACTCTAATTTTGTTGTATTTACAAGTGTATATCTCAGAATAGTTTTAAAAAATTGAAATGTGGCCATACTTTTTTAACTTACTTATTTCCTTATTTTGTAATGCATAGAACTTGCTTAATATATCTTCCTAAATAACATTAATTTTCTTTCATTTTAGAATGACAAAACAAAAACTCCAATTTTTGATGAGCAGGCCTGGTTTGTGCGACGAAGTGAGCGCATCTTTCTTAGTGATGCACGTTCAGTTGCAACAACCACACCTGACAAAAATGCGAAGAAAAATTCTAGCTCTTCTCAGAAAGTGCAGAATTCTGAAGTACCTCATAAAGAGAAGAAAGAGGTGATTTTTTTCTTGTCATATTTTTGCTTTAATAATTTACTCTACAAGTTGTCATAGAATTAGATCAATCATTATCTTTCAGATATCCAAAATAAGTAAGTTCTACTGGTTAATTAAACAAGTATTTAATGGAACTTAATGTTGACTGATATATATGCCATGAACTTTATTGAAACACATTGTATATTTCCAAATATATGCCGAGATTGTTTCCTCTCCCCCCCCCACTCAAAAATTTATTGAAAATTCAAAACCTGTATATAAGCTGAAACATAAATAAATAGAGAAAAAAAATCCTGCAACTTTCAAACATTTCTTCATGAAGGGAAAAAAAAAAGACATGTAGGTGAAATGGATAAAATGTTTTCATTGAAGTCACCATGAAGTAAAACACCAGACACCAATGATAATATTTTTTGGACTGGTAACCAAACATTTTTTTTTTTTTTTTCATTCATTTACTATTTTGTGTATAATCTGTTGTATCGGTGCTAGTCTTATTTTCTCATTTCATTTAAAATTAATTAATTTCTTCCATTTAAAATAATTTTTTTTCTGAAAACATGAAGAAATATTTTATAGAAATAGAAAGTGCTATATTTAGTAGCTCATCAGTTGTGTGTGAATGGGAAAAAAAATATAGATTTTTTTTTTTTTCTAGATTCATGTATTTGTTTACAAGTTGCTCCTTGTAATTTTGCTTTTGAAAAAGTTCCCAAAGTTCTCAGCATATACATGTCCATATAAGATAATTCGTATCTTTGTTGAGACTCTTGATATGACAAAACACCATATTTTCTTTTCCACAAGGAAGAACTTTTGAATGTAGCTAGATAATAGCAGCTTGTTTTGTAGTTTTGTCATTCTAAAAGCTCTTCTTTAAAGAAAAGCCTCAAGTTAACAAAATATATGAAAATCGGAGTGAACAACTTCTGCATTTTAAAGATGAGGGATACTTTCCAGCCTAAGTATGTAATGAGTGTTTGCAATGCAAACATTGTATAGATATATGACATGGCATCGATTTTCTTAAACATTGTCAGAACCTATGGTGAAGCATTTGTTTTCCCTAATAATAATGTCCCTTTCTTACAGATCACTATTTTGCATGCAAATACATTATAGGGATTGCAATATAACTGAAGTGTATATTGAACTGAAGTGTATAACTGAAGTGTACATTTACGAATATTATTGTTTTCAATTTTAAATTTTTTGCTTATTGTGAAACTTATTCTTTATTGTATTTAATTTTGAATGGAATTATTGAAATAAAAATTACAGTATTACTAGTGTATATATATATATATATATAATATACAGAATTTCTACTTTTTTTAAAAAGAGTGTTTAAAATCTAAATTTTCATTTTAATTATTATGCATTTAAATTTTGCGCAAAGCAACTTTCACCTGGTTGGTTGAATTCTGTCAGATTTGTATCTAAATTTATTTAATATATTTCTCTACTTTAAAAAAACAGTTCATGTTGTTATAATATATACAACAAAATTTATTGTTAATTGCAGAAGCTATTTTTTTTAAATCTGTTTTCATTTAAAATATGGTCTACCTCAGTGTTTCAATAAAATTTAAATAATACTTGATAGGTTAATAGCTCACAATTTATTCCATATTTTTCATTTGTAAATATTTAATTTTTCTTGCAGACTATAAAGTCGATAAAAATTTCAAAAGCTTCTGATGAATCTGAAAATAAAAAAGTTAAAGGCAAAACTCACAGAAAACCAGTAAGTTGAAAAATTGCTTATCAGCATAATATGAATGTATTTGTAAAAATGAAGCCTTTTAGTAATTATATTTTGTACATTTCAAATCTTATAGAGTAATTCATATGCTATATTTTATTATAATGAACTTATTTAGTCATAAATTCAGAATACTTTTATTTGCATTAAATTACATAATTATGGCAGTTTCATGAAATAAATTATTCTTAAATCTGGGTAATATTAGCTTTTATATGTATCTGTTTGGACGATTATCTTATAGAAAAACTATTGAATCGACTATCAATAAATTGTTTTAAGATGCAAATACTGTGGAATCACAGCTTATCAAAATTCTGTTTTTAAATGTTAATTTTTTATGAATCTGGAATTTTTTTAATAGAAAAACAGTTTCTAAATTCCAAATTTCTATGTATTGAATAAAAATGTCCATGTAGAAAATTCTTGTATACCTTTTGTAATGAGAAAGCAACCATTGGATGTCAGTTACAGAAAAGCATATAATTTAAAAAATAAAAACAAAACTATTTCACTAATTTTTACTGCAGGAAAACTAATAGTTGTGTAAAAGTATTGGAAAACTAGTAGTCATATATAATAAAACTATAAACGCCTTTGTGAATTTTATGCTATGAATTGTGAAGAAGTATGAAAATATTTAGTTTGTGATAAAATTTAAATAATCAGCATGAGGCAATGGCAGTAACATTTTCTTTAAAGTCGTATCTTGTTACATCAAATAAACTAATTTTATGGCAGACCTATCATCTCAAACAAGCTTATTTTTCTTATTGCAAAAACGAATTAATTGATTTGGCGTATATAAATTGTTAATTTTTGTAGATGCACTCCATGAAAAAAGAGATGATGTAGATATCTTTATTTTTACATCTGAAACCTATATTTCATTCTCTTGAAGAAATGGAGCATGACTTTTATTTGTGAAAACATTGTATCAGTCTGCTTCAAATTTTTCATAATTCTTCTCAAAACTTTTTTTAATCATTTAAATTTCTTTGTTAAATTTTATTCTTTATGAACAAGCTTAAAATATCTGTCATTTTAAAGCCTGATTTTAATAAAAATATTTCTTTCTTTTAGAAACTGAAATTGTCAAAGAAATATTTAAGCGATTGTGATTCTGATAGTAGTAGTAATGAAATGTCAGCTTCGGACAGTGAACATAGTGATGGTGCCTCGAGCACAAGTGAAAATTTGCCTCTAAGCACATTTGTCGAACAGTCCACTCAGAAAGGTACTTTTTCATTTTCGATATACATTTTATTTATGTTTCCTTTATTAATTTTGATATAAATAATTAATGTACATTTTATATAAATACTCTAAAACGAAATTAAACTTTTTTTTCTTGGGTACATACATTTTTTTCTCCCTAATTAAAAAAAGGATTTCTCATTTAGGAAGAAGGGGTTGAGGGAAAATATTTGGTGAATTTCTGTTTGGACATTTGCCATATATAAAAGCAACATTATTTCAAAAATGATATTCTATGTATCCTTACTCTCTAATTATTGAAAATGTGAATTAAAACTCTTATTATTTGATGTGGTTTTCTCGTTTCAGTATTAAATTTATTTTTTGGTATGAAGAAGTTTTCTTATAGAACTTATTCATTTAAAAAAAGGATATAAAACAATATGCACCTTGATTTAAATGGTGATTAACAAAGCAGTTAAAAGTGATGGAAACAAACATTACTGTTCACCTTCAGATAGCAAAAAATAGTTTAAGGGGAAAAAAACTTTCAAATGCCTCCAACAATATTTTGTGGACTTAATGACGAAAATATAAAATATCATTAGCATATAGGACTAATGAGTTAAACATGATTTCCAAATTATTATAATAAATAAATAATATCCACATTGATATTTTGAAAGTTGGTATATAAGTTTGTGATTAAAAAATGACTAATCGATTTCCTAAACTTGGATGGGCAAAGTATTTTTAAAATTGAAATTGTCCTTTTTTCAATACGTTTTTTAACATATTGTCGTGACTAGATAAATACTCTTGTACAATTTGTCCATTAGTTACAAAAATTATGCATTATATCAATTATAAAATATATCATTGAAAGATTTTATGTTTTCTTAAGTTTAATCATTATTTTCATTGTAGCTGTATCAGAACGACAAAAGCGACTTTCAGTGGATAGTGCCTGCAGTGATATCAGTTCAGGTCAGAGTGAAGACATTCCCTTAAGTGTATTAATTGGTCAGAAAAATGAAACTTGTCCAGAACTGAAATCGTGCATATTGAAGCCTGATGAGCTGCAGAAAGATGCTAGACTCTTGGTTTTGGATGAAGGGCTTTTCTATGCTGGGCATGTTACAAAGAGTGATGATCCTGATGTGTAAGTTTCTTTTTCCACTATTTGTTCAATACTTACAATTAGATCGAAAGTAAATTTTGATAATTTTTTAAATATAATTTTCACTTAGTATTGGACATTGTGAAGAATTTAGATTTCCTTAATTTAAGTGTTGAGATGGATTTCTATCTATATAGATATTTTTAAATATACAGTTCAATGTTTCTACATTATTATTTCTCCTTTTATTTGTTTACATGAAGGGTTGAAATTATTTTCATTGAGATAATAAGCTTAAAAAAAGATAGTTTGGGATAATTTTATGATTTTTGGAAGTGAAAAAACAAATAAGGGACACATTTTTATAACATGTCATTAGTCAAGACTAGTAATCTATAAGATTTTTCTTAAGCTGCTTTTGAGCAGGTCTTTGATAAAAATTATAAATATTCACACATCAAATTCAAACATTCACACATTCACAATTCAAATGATAAATATTCACATATGATGTTCGCAGATGAATGTTTAAAAGAGTACATATCATTTGAATTTTTTGCAATCAAAATTGAGTTCACAAAAAGAAAATATGTTTTTAAATCAATTTTTATAATTTGACCATGCCAAAAGCATGGATTCCAATGTTAACCTTTTGTATCTTTTGCTATGTCTAAATTTTTTATATATATATATTTAGGTATGGCATTCTTATTGATGGTGATAGAGCAGCACGTCCTCATATGTTTTCAAAGGAAGAAATACTTAACGCAGCTGTAAGTTATCATTGCATTTTTATTTTGCTCATTTCTTTTTGTAGATTTTGGTATATTGTTATTCAAATAATGCTTTTGCTTTAAAGATTTCTACATTTCCCCCCCTTGTTTTATATATAATAGTTTAAAATTCCTAACATTCATCTGAATGAATTTAAACTAATGAGAAAATCAATTTTCTTTTTTAATATTTCTATTCGCTTATAGAAGTTTATTTTATTCTGTCTTGTCTTATTTATAAAACTTTTTTTTCACTATTTGCAGGTTCTTGAAGTAAAACCCACCCACAAACAACAGTTACCTGAGGGATCCAGAATTTGTGCTTTCTGGAGTCAACAGTACCGATGTTTGTATCCTGGTACAGTCACCAAATGTAAGTTTCAAGTCTAATTTTATACTGAAAACAAAACATTGTATTTTATTTATGAAATATTTAATATTTATGAAAACTTTTTAGCATCTAGTCCTATGCCAGATCCTTCAATGTTATACGTGGAATTTGATGACGGAGATTCAGGCCGTATTCCTTTAAATGACATTAGAATGCTTCCACCAGATTTTCCAATTGTCTGTAAGTTGCATTCATACTTGAGGGGTTTTTTTTGTTTGTTTGTTTTTATTTTATTTATTTATATAGTATTTATATATGTAGCTTTCATTTGAAATTTAGATATTATGTAGTGGCAAAAAGCAGCTTAAAAATATTCAAATTCTACAATATTCAAATGATCAGATTTTTAATTTTTTTTTCTGGCAAAAAAATTTCTTTACTATTTCATTGTCTGTTGAAAATATTTTATTCTATTTCATAAATAAATAAAATATTGATCATTGGTATGTTAATTGGTGTTTTTGTGTGTGTGTGTGTGTGTGTGTGTGTGTGTGTGTGTGTGTGTGTGTGTGTGTGTGTGTGTGTGTGTGTGTGTGTGTGTGTGTGTGTGTGTGTGTTTAAATTCAATTAGAAATATTTTAAATAAAGTGAATGGGTTTTTTTTGTTTGTTTTATTGTCTGTTTGCTGTTATGAAGGATGAGAGGATTTTAAAACTATCAGGCTCTCAAGTACTTTGGCATATGTTAACTCCATGTTTATGGTATTCTGTGAATTACTATATATCCCATTTTCAATTAATCAAATCAAAAGGAGATTTTCGTTTTATAACCTTTTTGTTAGGCGATGACATCATGTTAATGATAGATTTAATAGAATTTTTATTGTTGTTCATCAAATATTTCTTCCATCTCAAGAAATTAATCTAAAAGTGTGAATGATATTCCATCAGAAGAAAATATATCATGAATACTAATTATTAGGTTTTTTAATGCATGTATACATTTGTTTAATGAATAACAGAGATTAAAATTGATACAGATACTTCATGAGAAAACTCCTACATTGTATATCAACATTGTTATTATACAGCATATTGCTGCTTTAGTCTCATCATTGTAATCATGAACATCATAATAAGAGTAGAATAAATGCTTTTAGAAGATATATATTTCAAATTAAAAAAATAATATTATTATTATATTCTGGGTTGTTTATATGCTTTTCTGCTTGTTTTAGCTATGGAACCAAATCCTTTTATGATTTTGGGCAAACGAAGATCCCGTGCCCAGAGTCAAAACAGTTGTGGCACTAATGATGGAAAGAATGGGAATGAATCAAGCAGTCAGATGAATGAAAAAGATAAAAGTGATTCCAAAAAACAGAAAATTAGTGACAAGTCAAGCAAAAAATGTTAGTGTTCTTCATCTATTCCTTTAAGTTTATCAAAATTGATTTTTATTTATATTCGCACAAATTGTCACTAAGATACAAAATAATTTCTGTTTGCTTTATAAGTATTAGTGCTTAGAAGTGTTATAATGTATTACCATACTAAAGCAAAATTTCCCATTCTTTTGGTCTTCTTATTTTTCAGCTTTCGTCTTTTCCGTTTCAAATCTTCTTTCACTTAAAATCTATTGCTTCATATTTTAGTATGTTTTGCGCATTTATAGCTGTTGTTTGCATTTAAGATTCATATAATTTGTACTACATTTAAATTAAATTTTTTCTAAATATTGATTTTTCATTTTTATAAATTCCTTTTCTTCACTTTGTTATATGCTGGATTCAAAATATTAGCCAATATTCTTCAAATAAGCAATACGAGTTAAAAAATTTAGTATTTTTATTGTTTCTAAAAGCTATTTATAGGAAATCAATCTGTGGTTTTTAAGTTGTGATTTGTTGATCAGATTTATTTAATTATTATTTTTATTATTATTTATTACTTTAATTATTATTAAGTTTTACAATATTTAAATAAGTAGCACAAATAGGTATTGCATTCTTAGTGCCATTCCAAAATTCATATTCAATGCCTTTCTACAAAGCTTTGGAAATCCAAATTTAATAATTTTTACTCAATAAGGCCCTTCATATCCTTATAAGATGTCTGTAGCTTCTAAACCAAGAAATTTATATTTGGAGTAGGTTTTTTTTTTCCCTCCAGTGTTTTTTGTTTCTAGACAAATGCTGACTAAGCATTCCTAATTCAGTATTTTATCGACTGTTACAAATGTATAAACTATGAATGTACTCAATTGAAAACGATAAATTGCTGTGTTATTCAGCAGTATGTAAATTATTTTAATGATTTGAATGAAGAAAATTTATATTTTGATTTTCTTGTACAGCTAATCCTGAGTCCAAGCATAAAGACAGCTTGAAACGTAAAAGATCTCCGTCTGCCTCAAATCGTTCGCGTAGTTCATCCAAATCATCAAGTACCAGTCGTGCGGAATCCAAGAACCAAACTCCTGCTACTGCAGAGGAACATAAAAAGAAAAAGTCTGAGGAAAAGACTAAAACTGCTAGCTCAAAATCGAAAGACAGTGACTCTAAAACTGATAGTTCTTCTGTTGAACCTAAGCCAAAGAAACACAAAAAACACAAAGATAAAGAGGAACATCATAAGCACCATCATCATCACCATCATAAACACCATCACCACAAAAAGCATAAGACAGAGAAACATGAGCGTCGCACCTCTAATGATACTGTGATATCTTCAAGCACTTCGAGCACTGGTGATGACTCGCATGCCTGTCTCTCATCTTCATCAGTTAGGTTACCTAATCCTGAACAGGACATGTTTATTTTGGAAAACTCCAAGTCTGAATTGACCGTAAAAATTAAAAAGTCTCCCTCGCCCCACACTAATCATGAAGATGCAGCGGCAGCTGCTGAAAAAAAAGAGAAGAGAACAACAGTGATGGAGACATCTGATTCCAGTAGTTCTGATGAAGATGTTGTGGAACCGGCCAAAAAGAAAACAAAGAAATCAAAAGTGAGTTTTTTTATAACAACAGTTCTTTTATTCAACTTTGCTTTCATTGAATTTTATTCATTATATGTATGCTTGAACTTAGTATAAGATTATTATCAAAGACTTGAAAGAGAACATTGGACAGAAAAAGAACATTGGACAAATTGTTTAAAAAATGATTTCATAAATTTATATAGTGGATCTTATTTGAGTTTTTGAATTTAGATTTTCCTTTTATTTCTTAAATTTCTTGTATGATTAATGTGACCTAGTTTTATTGGTGCTTTTTATTTTATAATTCTCGAGATGAATTAATTTTCTTCGATTTAATAATTCTAAAATATTTGTAGTATCACAAGTACTTTTTGTGTAAACTTCTTCCTTTTATTGTTGAATTAGCATACTAATGTCACTTTTCAGTATTTATGTTTGACACAATTCATTATTTTATAAAACTCGGAATCCCTCCCCAAATCTTTGTCATATTTGATAAATGTTAACGTGATTGCTGTCAGAAACATGAAGAAAATCAGTGCAAAATACAAACTTGTCCAAAACTTTATGCAGTATCTCTGGTTTTATTATTTCAATGGTAGCAGTTTCTCATTTATTTTTATCAGTGTTGGTCATTAGGGCTTTTAAAAATCATCTTTAATAACCCTAATCGAAAGATATTACAAAGAATGAGATCATTGTAATAAAATCTGGTGTTGGAAAACGTGGTCACTATCTGTTCTGCTGCCAATCCATTATTGCAGTAATTTTTAGCTCAAAATTTCAAAACAGATATTAGTCTATCAACAACACTTGCCAAACAAAGGAAATTACACAATATCCCCCTTACAGTTTTTTGTATAATTGTCTTCTAATTTATTTATTCACAAAGATATAGATAGGCTTTTAATTTCAGCTGTTTTTTTTTTATTATCTGTTTATGTAGGGTAGAATAATATAGAACACAAGGAAATTATTAGTTGAATTTTAAAAAAAGGGAGAATTACATTATTTTTCATTAATGGTTTGATCTGAGTATTTACTCAACCTATGATTATTTCTACCATAATCTCTTGTATCTTTTGCTAAATTTCATTTGTATTTAGTTGCTGATTCTTGTAAATACATATTGGTCTCAGCTGCAATTTCATTCAAATTCATCTTAATTTTTTTTTATTATTATTTGTTTTAACTTCTAGTTGAGCTTATGGAAGTATATTTAGTTCTTTCACATCACTGATTTTCCTCTTTAAATTATATGTATACTAATTTCTGTACATTGAATGGATTTTGCATTTACAGGGCAATCAGAATAAACCTGCAAAAAGGAAAGAACGTGTACCATCTGTGGAAAAGAGCAAAATAGCAGGTATGCTTTATCAGTTATGATTAATTGTTTCGCTTGTGCAAGATCATTCACTTATGCGATTAATACTTTTCATTTACAGTAATTTAAACAAAGGATGTATTTAATTCTATCTTATCACTCATTGTTACTTCAATCTCATTTCATGTCTTTATTATGAACTTATTTATTTTGAAAATATAGTTCAGTCATTTTGCATCACTCGCAGTCTCATCCATTACTTTTCCATCATTCTACTTCTTTTTACATTATTCTGCTTCTTTTAACCTCATCATTTAATGAGCCTCTATTTTTTTTTTCACCATTTCTTCTTCTGTTATTTCTTCTCAACAGTTTTCTACTCATCTTGCACATTTCATTTTCTCTAGACCCATTCTGTGACTATGGTATGAGCAGGATTATCTCCTTTCTTAGTGTTCTATGCCAAGTGATTTTCACTACACACTAGTTCATATTTCTTTGTGTAGGACAAGAAGAACTAGATGGTACTGTTCTATTATTTTGGTCACAGAAGGGGTTAAAATTTTCTTCATCCATTTTTCATGCATCTGCATCAAATATTGAGATCACACGTAACAGTTTTATTGAAAGAATTACTTTTATTGTCTGCTAAAACATTATCTTTTAGTAGCTATTTATGGTAATTTGTGAGAGTTTTGTATATAAGTGTTAGGTTTCTTTTTAGTTTTGGTTAAATTTGTGGCAATCTTTCTTTTCTCTCACAAGTTACGATTCTGCACATGCTTATATATATATATGACTCCTAGAATCTAATTAGTATTTTCATACTCTAAATTTTATTAATACCTAAGACTTGTTGATTGGTCGTCAAAATAAGGTAGAAAGATAACGATTTTAGCTTCATACTAGTAATATATTTTAATACTAAATAATTTTATCCAGCCTTTTTGCCAGTGCGTCAGCTGTGGAGATGGTCGGGGAAAAGCTTTCGGCGACCCGGGGCTAAAGGAAAAGCTAAAAAAGAATTTTATAGGGCAATACAGCGTGGCAAAGAGACGATACGGGTAACTTAAACATTTATTTTTCTTTAATGCTTAGAGACTTAAGACTATGTCAGGTAATCTTTAGCAGATACCAGTTATTCTTGAAATTGAAATTACATTAAGTTATTTATATATGAGTAACAATAAGGCTTGAAACAATCTTTCTTTTTTTTTTTAATTCTTAATTTGTATTCCTCTATTACATGTTTAAAAAATCTTGTGCCTTTTCACTGTAAATTGTTTATTGTTTTTTGAGCAAAGCAACTGTACACTAAATATTTTAAAATATATACAATTTGCACACTTGATTTCTTTTTTCTTTGTGCCATTAAAATTTAAACATATATTTCATAAATTTTGTGAAATATTTTAGTTTGAATAATTACATCTTGAAAAATTTCAGATATTTTACTTGTGTGTTTTCGACATTTGATGCATATATGTAAAACATTATATGCATAATTTAAGTTTTTATTATATTCATAGTAAAGAATGTACAATGGATAAATTTCTGGTCTTGTATTAATCACTCAGAAAATTATAATAAAAATCTTATTACAAATTGTTTCAGCCTTTTTGTAGTAATTATACAAATTAAAACTCTTTTATTTGAAACTTAGAAAATTGTCTTTAGTTGTATATTTATACCATAAAGAAATAGCAAAAAAAAAAAAAAAAATTTAACTAATTATCCTATTTTTAAATTATTTTTGTAAATGAATGAGATTACATTATTCATTCATTTTCAGTAGGCTGAATAAATGGCATTTGTTTATCTTTATTTGAATTTTTTTCTAAGGAGATTAAGGGTGGAACAGATTTTTTTTAATTAAATTTTTTGAAAAACACTTAAAAAATGTTGAACTTATTTTATAATAAATAGTCTAGTCTTTAAAAAATGTAGTTAATATGGTATTATTTAATTCATTATGCTATTGTTATTTAAATTCAATCTTTATCATCAATAATTTAATTGCGAATCATATACTCAGGTTTATATCATTTGATGTTTTTAACTTGATGCAAAAATAGGTGGGTGATTGTGCAGTTTTCTTATCAACTGGAAGACCTCACTTGCCATATATCGGAAGGATAGAAACCATGTGGGAATCATGGGGTGGAAAAATGGATGTGAAAGTGAAATGGTTCTACCATCCTGAAGAAACTAAAAGTGGCAAGAAATTAAGTCATCTAAAGGTAACTTTTCTTATAAACTATCTAATTTTAGTTTTAAAATCTACAGATATTTTCGCGCATTTATGACTAAGTGCTTTAAAAAGCATATGGCTTTGCCTCATTTAATATAACAAAATAATTCCAAAATACAGTGTTTTAAATATACTAGGTCGATAAAAATGTTTCTAATAAATATATAAACATAGTTATCATACCTTATTACAAAATTCAAAACCTTTATTTAACTAGATAATATTAAATCTAGTTTTTCAACAAAATACAACATGAATTTTAGAAAAATATTAATTAATATCTCCTGTCACAAAGAGTCAAGTGACAAAAGTTTCCAACTCATTTATGCTAAGAATGAATTAGAGGGATTTGTATTACCTTATAAATATGTGACTGCTAGATTGAAAGTGACGCAGTTGTGTATTCCAAAATCAATCACTACTTTGTCTGCAGAAATTGACTTTTTTTTTTAATGTATAACTCACCTCTTTATTTTATGATTCATTTTGGGGGGGGAAATGTACTAAGCACTACACAGTTTTAAAATTTGTATGTATATGTAATATATAATAGAGAGAGAGTGAGAGAGATCCCAAGAAACTATATGCATATTGTTATTTTCCTGCCCCTCATTCTTGATCAACTTATTTTACTTTAGTTATTTTATTTTACATCAAGATTTCTGATTTTAAAATTCTTGCCTGCTTATTATCCTGATTGACAGAAGCCATGGGATAAAAATTAGGTTGGAAACTGTTTAAAATTCAATATGATATATAATAATGTGTAATGTATCCTACATATACTGTGCTAGTTTTAATTAATCTACAACAATCAGTTGCAGTATAAAATGACATAAAATGAAAATATTTAACATCATTTCCACTCTTATTTTAAAATACCTTAAAAAATTGTCATTCCAATCAAAATTCATATTTTTAATTCTGTTTCTTTGGGATCGATTTTGAGATTCAAAAGATTTCACATTTAACATCTAGTATAAATAAATAAATAATAATTTTTAAAAAATTCAAAATATTATAACTAAAACTTGTTAATTTTGAACAATGTTAAAAATGTAACTCTGTTGTGTTTTTCTTTTTAACTTTATCTATAGATTTTTGGGAAAAAAATTTTGTACTAAAAATAATACAAAAATGCTTCAAAAATTATTTAAATCAAAGCTATAAATTAATTATAATTCACAATTTAAAGTAATAAAATTTCTCTAAAGTAGCCATTTATCATTCTAATTTTTGTCTATTCTATATTTGTCATTCCTTAAAGATTATTATTTTGTAAATTATGAAGAGTTATTTAAAATTACAAGATCTAGGTACTTCATCATTTTAAAATAGTCTTGAGAGAAACTGTTTGTTTTGAAAAATTCATGTATTATTATTATATTGTATATGTGGTATTTATTTTATTTATGGGTTCTAATTAGTGGGATATAAACTTAGAAATATATTAATGCACAAATGAAAGGATTCTGATGTATTAAAAATGCTGCTACTGAAAGTATTCAAATATATCTTTTACTCTACTTTTCAAGAGATTTAATGGGAGTATATGCTTGAATTTAGAATCAATGCTAAGATCTTAAAGTTCTATGCAAATTAGCTAGTTTTCCAAAAAAGTGAATTCTTAAACAAAGTAATGAATAACAAACGTTAAAAACCAGGATTTAAACTTGAATAATGTTTTCTGTATCTTATTGCTTTTATTTTTTTATTAATTATTTGGAAATATACAGGGTATCCTTGAAAATTCATGGGCCAAACTTTAAGGGTAAATAAAATGTATATAACAAACACTTTTTGTATTGCAACGTAGAATCGGAAGGGAAAGTTTTTGGTGGAGAAACCAAAATGTTGAGAAAATTAAAAGAAAGCTCTTTACTTAATAAATTACAATAAGTGCATAAATGTGCCACCACCAGCATCAATATAGGCCTGGTATTGTCTTCTAATAAGTGATTAGCATACCTGTTATTTCATGAACAGCTGCAGCAGTAACTGAAAATTTTGAACCGTGTCCTCATCAGAGTTCATTGCAATCTCATGGACTCTACATTTTTCTGCCTTGCTTGTATTTACTTACATTTGCTTGCGCCGTTTACACTTTTCATTTCCGATCCCATATTGCTATACAAAAACTGCTTCTTTATACGTACTTTACCTACTGTAAAAGTTTGACTCTTGAATTCAGGGACACCTTGTATCTTATTGTGAAAATTATTTATATTTCTTTGTCTTTATATCCTAGTGTCTTAATTTCCGACATTATTTTTTTTTCTCCTTTATTCCTAGGGTGCCCTTTTCCAATCACCGCATTTCGATGAAAATGATGTGCAGACCATATCGCATAAATGTGAAGTGTTATCATGGGGAGAATATCAAGAAAAGAAGCATCCAGAGAATAAATATAGTGATGACAATGACACTTATTTTCTCGCTGGGACCTATGATCCCATTTTGGGAACTCTTATTTTGGAACCTGGGGTTCCTGGCATCCCTTCTACACAGGATCAGTGAACTTAAAACAGTGATGAAACTATTAGTTGTTTGTGCTCAGTCTTCAGTCAGCTTCTCTTGTTGTTTTCTTTAAGTTGTTGCTGTGAAACAGTGTCGTGTAGCACTCATCTAATTGTGGCACAGTTTCTCAATTTGATGTGTGTTTTTCTGTTGTTAATTTTTTGTTATATTTTGCACTCAACAAAAAAGAATGTGGAGTTTTTCTCGTTATTCTATGTGCTATTGTAACAAGGGGCTTCCCTGCATATATTACCAAAGCTGTTATGTTTGGCTCTTTTTTTTTTTTTTTTTTTTTCCCCCCTTTTAATCCTTGTATTATGAATAGTGCATTAAATGTGCTGTTCCTTGTAAAAATTTGGTACTTGATATTCAATGTGACAATACATGTTTTTATTTTGTAAGCTTTTTTTTAATGGGGGGGTTGCATTTTGAAAAGAAAATCAAAGTGTAAACATTTTAGCCGCAAATGCACGTAGCACAAGATTATCAACCCTCTGTACCAGAGTTAAGGATATGACGAAAAATATTTACTGCTTATCCTTATAAGATAGCATTCTTCAATGGCTGCAGCACTTCATGCACTGATGTTTGAGTTCGGGGAGCCCCTTCTTATCGTGCTCCTGCACTTTGATGCAACTGATTGCTGGAGTGTCAGCATTCTTTTTTGAATTTAAGGATATTTCCCAAGACTGTTACAAAAACATATGGCTCAAAGAGTTGATAGTTTGGACCATTCAAACTATTGTGTAAATTTGCATCGAGTACTGCAAATACTAGCTGTGAGAAAAGATCATTCCCTGTGACTTTCTAGTTGGGGAAATATTTTGTATTATATTTGCAAAGCATTTTGAAAGGTGACAAATATACTTGGGGTATCTGCCAGTATTGCTCTTCCTTTTTAAAATGTTTTTCAGGACGAAAGTAAAAAAAAGTGATACAAAGAAGTTATTTTTAAATTTTTGTTTTATAGTCCCAGAATATTTGAAACTTGCAATCTCGTGTGATTTTGGAAAAAAAGGCAGTGCCTTACTTCTATTTTTGTCTTTAAAGCATGAAGAAGAGAAGGTTTAAAAAATACCAATCTTGCTACAAGTTTTCAATGAATAAAGAAAGTAAGGCTAAATATAAGTAACACTTCTCATTAATTAGAAAGGCAAAAAAAAAATACTTTTTAACTATTTCAAGCTTTCATATTTAATGTTTTTAAAGTCAAAACTAATCATTTTGGTCTATAAACATTTAGCTTTGCTACAGATTGATGTCATGATGCGATTTTAAAAGTCACTAAATTTGTCCTTCAATGAATGCTGAAATAAAATACTAGTTTCAGAAACAGACCAATCTCCTAATTGGAAATAGAACCATATATTTGTCACCTCTTATTGATGATCTTTGTTACATCAATGTATTTCAAGCTTTTATTGTAAATTGTTGCATTTAAATGACTAATTGTAAGTCGGTCAGTAATCAATATTTTCAGCCTTCCATTATCATAGTTTTTTAACTTAATGAAATGCTGTATTTTTATCCCTGCTTTTTTGAATTTAAATAGCAATAAATTGTGTGCTCTTATAAGTTTTCTATTAAATGCACAGCCTTCCTTTTTATGCTGTGGCTTGTGTGCCGATGTGAAGAAATGCCTAAACTTCATGCTTGTATACAACTGTCCTTTTCACTGAAAAATTTCATAGATAAAGAAAGTACTGTGATTATTAACTTAATCTTAGTAAAAAAAAAAGTATTCTTAATGTAAAAAAAAATCACACATTTTATTAATTCTCAAATATCATTTTCATAAGTACAACAGAAGATACCAAATAATTGCCTTACACATGTTTTGACCGTTTTGTAGTCAAATATCTATGCACTTGTATAAAGTATAGATGAAATCAAATGCCTTTTATTGAACAATTCACAGAGCTGTACCATCAATATCATTGTTCTGCAGTAACCATCTCCCACTGCATTAGTAAATACCTCATTAGCATTTGTAAAGATCTTTTTAAAAATTCAGATATCTCTCTATTGGTTAGTGGTCTGTAGATCACTTTCATTACTGTACATATAATTTTTCTAGTGTTAGAAGCCTTTTTTGGAATGATAATATTAAGATTGAATAAGTCATGATACAAATTGTTTAAATGATAGCTTTGTATAGAATGTGAAACAGTTACTTGAATCCAGTACTTGATTTACATTCCACAGAACAGCTATACTGCTTTGATGGAAGATCAATGAAAGATAAGAAAAAGTTTTCTTTTTATATTATAATTCTTTAATGTTTTGAAGAGAATATCTCTAATATAGGTGCCTAAGAACTTCAATGTACATGATATGCATTTGGGATATTTTCCTATTTCTTGATTAATATTTGAGACCAATCAAAAATAGCAGAATAGCCTCTTTGAAACTACCTTTAATTTTCATCAGTTTTTATTTAGGCAGAAGAATTTTACTTTGATGCTTTATTAATGAAGAGATTCAAATATTCATTATATCACTGACGTTATGTTTCTTGAAATTTGTGATTGTGTGTCTGCCTTCTCATCTGACATTACCTGACTATCGGTTCAGATGCAGTTTACCATAAGCAATTTTTAAGAAATTAATTTAATTAAGAGGATAGTTTATTTCCTCACTTAATGTTTCTAGAATGTTTTAAGTCAATTTCAAAAATATTTTTGGATCACTAACAAGGATACTTAATTACATGATTTCCCGTCAGATTGAAAGTTCCTTTTGATGTTGGCTTTTTTTAATCAACTTAATTGATCTGCAAATTCTCAAGTTGAGGTAAACTTAAATTCATGATATTTTATTCAACATGAACTTAATCTAGTCTTACGTCTATAACTTTTTATGCCGTACAAGACAGTGGGCAGCAACAAATTCCTACTTTCTTTCTCTCTGGGTATATATTTATGTGTATATTGTGCCTATAATGCAATTTATGCATTTGTTTAAGGTGTATTATTTCTCAAAAGCTTTTCAGCTATCATGTTCCTGTGTATAGCAATAATCAACTTTATTTTTGAATGCTTGATAATACAATCAATTAAAGGTCAAATTGTGCCATTCTTTATTTTTTTCTCCATGTCTTTTCCCCTTTACTGCCAAATATTGAGACGCTTAAAATTCAATTTACAGTGTAGTGCCATATATTTGTATTGCTTAAGTGTAATTAACCAAGAGTTTGAGAATGTAAATTTGATGGTGTAAAAAGAATTTAAACTTTCACCTTTCACAGCTTTACTGGTTTTTAAAGTTTTTGTTTGCCTTACTTATCAATCTTACATTAGAAATGTAGGTTTTTGTGAAGACAACCATGTTTGTGGGACAAAACTATTGTTTCCTGTACTAGCAAAAAGATGAAATGTCCTATATATACATATATATCTATATATAAGGGATTCAGGGGTGTCTGTGCCATAAAGTTAATTGACATTCTAGAATCTCTTCTTCCACACTATCTATGCAATAGAAATCATTTTGTATTTTGTAGTGTCACATGCATGTGATAGAAGTACAGCATTTCCTTTAGTTTCCATCTGGTCGATTACGTGTAAGTAATTGTTTGAAATTGATTACTGTTGTGTAGTTATAGTGGCTTACTATCAGTGTTTCATCGTAACATTGACAAATGTTTCCTTTTTATTGTCAGCTTAGTGGCATGTTTCTGTTTTATTGTTGTGCAACCTTGTTTTATTTGTGAAGGAATTGTAGTCACACATGTTTAAATTATTATGAATCTTTGTTCCGGGAGATATGTAATGTTTTAAATCGGTGGTTCCCTGTGATATTGCTCATTTGACAGTTCTCCTTATTGTGGCCGATCATTCTTTTTCTTTTTTTCATATTATGAAGGACAGTATTAAATATGTCCCAAAAGGACCAAGAAAAAAAAATCTTTTCTTTTTTTATTATTATTAAAACAAAATTATAATAGTTTTTTTTTCAGTTGCTGTTTAATAAGATAAGTTTAAAGCCATTGTTAAAATGTTTTATATGGAATTTATTTCTTTTTTCATTATTTACTTTGATAATCATAGTTTTATGCTTTATGTAAAGTAAGCTATTTTTTCCACTGTGAAACTTGTTTAGGTAATACTCATATTAGTATCAGAATTATTAAAAATATTTTCAACATAAAATATGATCATGATGAACAACAATGAGAAGATTTTTTTTTTAAGCATTTGTTTTAAAAATATTATTTGAAGGTCGATATTTATCAATAGTCATGACATTCGTATATACAAGAAAATGAAAATTTTTATAGTTTGTTTTGTAATTTTTAAATATTGAATTATATTTCTGACATGTTAAAAACTATATTTGACATTAGCTTTTTTATTGAGGTTCTGTTGTATGCATAAAAACTTTCTTGCAACCCAAAAATGTTTGAACTGCTGGAATTATGTTATACTTATTCTAGATGACAACTCAGATATTCATGTATCAGCACGCTTGAAGCTTCTGTAGTCCATGATTGTGCTAAAAAGAATATGCACATTTTCTTTTTTTATTGCCAAGACATTTAAACCCCTGTGCAACACATATTGGTTTCTGGTTGTACAGTGTAAATATTCTGTGTTTGTGTATACTATCTGGGCCTATTAGAAAACCCTATTTTTATATATGAGAAAAGCCATTTTATTGAAGGGAAGCTAGTGTAATGGTGCTGGTATGTATATAACACAGGCATATTCAGTAGTTAAGAGTTTTGGTATGAACCTATTTTATCTATGTTATGCTACGACCGGACACTTTATGGGTACTGTACATAAGTCCATGGTAGAAAAAATTGTGGTGCCTGTTTGTGATAATGGTTAAAACAATTACAGTGGTCAAATTGTAAGGATTGTCGTTTAGTAAAACGAAAATTAGGATCACATATCTTCTTCAATCAGTCTGGAAAAAAAATTCTTTTATTATTGCTGTTATTATTTTTTTTTAGTTCAAAATAGTTCATAAGGAGTTTAATTTTGCAGTTCTAATCAATTTTTAATACAAAATAATAAATTTAATCCATGTTTATATTTTACATGCTAGATAGAACAAGGAAGGAAAAAAAAAAGATTTTGTGGACTAAAAACCAATTTGTCCAAAATAAATTTTAGCATACTAATTGTTTGAAACAATTAATGTCGACATCATCTGATTTTTAAGAATTTTTTTTTTTAATTTCATGATATTTTGGGATGTTGAGTTATTATTATTTTTTCTTTAGTGAAAAAACTCAAGTTAAAACAAAAATAGTAAAAATCACGACACAATCAGTGTACCTGTAAATACAATCATTATTTGTCCACTTTCATTGCAAGATGTGATTTTTACATGTTTTTATGTGCATGTGTATATTGTATTATATGACTTGTTTTCTAATTTGGATTCCATGAAACAGCTGTTACAGATTCATACGAATATTGTTTTACTGGCATATGAAGCAAAAAGCATTTATTAAGCTCCATATGCAATTTCACTCGACATGTTATGGACCTGTAGCAGCACGATTCATTTATTGTAATAGCTGGTGTAAGAAAGCATTGATTTATTGCTTCCTCTACTGCTGAGCTATATCTTGTACATTTATCTTTTGTTTTGTTTTCTTTTTCTTAATATTTTTGTCTTTTTTTTTTTTTAACATTTCATTTGAACTGAAAGAAAGCGAGAGAAAATCAGTGACATTATGTGTTTTGGTAAATGCAGATATGAATGAGTGGGTCCTTTCTTGCATTAATGGCTTTTTAAAACTGCAAGTACTTACGATACTGTAACCAAAATAAACGGTGAAAAAATTAAATGTAAATGTGATCAACACAATGTGATGCTGCCGGTGGCGGATATTATTTTTTTTCTCTTGCTTTTTCTCTACTGAACAGCATCATTACACCCTGGATCGAGTGACTAAAGTATATCCTGTTTGTACATATGAAATTCATTTAAAAATTGAGTTGTTTGCAATTAAAATTCTATTGGTAATAAGTTGGCTTTCCTCATTCGACGAAGTTGCAGTTGCATATAAAGTAATAAAAATTGTTGTTGACTATTTGTGTTTTTTCATTCCATTTTATGTTCACCGAAAAAAATGACACAATTGCAGAACGCTTTTTCAATTTAAATTCCATTTTTAAAAAACTTTAAGTAGCTCAGAGTTTTATAATTATCTAAATTCAATTAGAAAGCTTCTTAACATAACATTTATAGGTTGTTCTATCTATAAATTGCCATATGCAAAAAAAAAAAAAAATCATTCATTACTTTTCATAAGGTAGACCAGTGGACACGGAAATGCCAAATTTGGCATGTAGTTATATCTTGGGTAGCAAGTTCTAAGTCATGAATTTTCAACATTTTATAAGATTTTTTTTGGTGCATATAATTGTGCATAAACTATTTTTACATTGCCTTAAGTTTTGAAAAATATACTTTTTGATTATACCATTTTTATTGAAATTGCAATTTCTTTTACAACTTTTTAAATATATATATATATATATAATACTAGCTGACCCGGCAAACGTTATTCTGCCATATTTCTAGTGAATATTTTGGTTGTTAATTAAAAAATAGTGAATGTATTGTAAGTGTGTGGGGATGGGATCTATGACAGAAAGAGAAATGGAGTGCTGGAGACGATGATCGCCGATAAAAACAAAAAAACACCAACCATTCGTTTTCTCAATACAATGTATTTCATTAACGTAACGAACATATGCATTTTTTGATCTCTTAAAAGTCAAACCTAAAGTGAAAAAAGTAATATTTTTTTTATCTTAAAGTATAAAAATGAAAGAAAATCAATATTCGTTTCGAAGGGCAATTGAGTGTATATTTTTTGTCAGTTCGTCTTTAGCCAACACAAATAAGCTCGATGTTTTGCAAAAACATTGTGTTCCCAAATCTAAACCACAAACAGACATCGTTTGGCCTTGCGACTTATTGATTGTCATTGCGAATGCCAATCTAATAGGAAATTGAACGCGTTTGAATTCAGCTGGCACATCTATGAGAATCATTGGAATTCGTGGCAGCAAAACATTTTCGGCTCGGAATTTGCCATTCAAAATGGTGGCTTCAATAACGGTTTTCAACAATTTTTACTTACTGTTCATTCTCGGATTCTAAATTTCTCCACACTTCTATGCGTGGTTTTAAGATGGGTTTAATTCGCCAAAATAGGGGAGAGGTGAAAGATGAAAGGAAGAGATGTGTACATTTAATAATAAACTCAGATAATTAATACTCGCGGACTTAGGAGGCTTAAACACTGCATATAACTCGCAATAGTGTCAGAAAAAGATACTAATTCACAATAAAACACTTCAAATGTTATTTACTGCAAAGGATTTAAACATTAAATTATGACAAATAAATGGAAGATCTCTGTTCTTAAAATTTGACAGTTTACTTTTTTGCAAAATAATGATTTTTTTAATGTTAAAACGATATAAAAAATATTTATTGAATTTTTTGACAATATTTTGAGATTAACAACGGTGGATAATCTAGAGTTTATTTAAAACTAGCCGCCTTTGGCGACCAGCCGGTTCGCCAATCTTAATGCACGTTAAAATTTTAATAATTAAATATTTTATAAAACTCCCATTTTAATTGCTTCTTCATTAAAATATTTTAAAACTTAAAATTTTAATAGTCATATAATTCACTCGTATTATTATAAAGACCTTCAGCCGTAACGTAATATGTGTCTCTCTAATTTTCTATTAGCTCCCGTAGAATTTATACTTTAAATTAAAATAGAAATGATTAAACTGCAATAAATATAATAATATTTTTTTACTGAAACGAAGCATTTTTTTTTAAATATGAGTAGTGGAAACAGAGTCGCTGAGTATTTAAACCTTATGGGCACTAAAGAATATTTTTCTTAAATTTATATAATATCTCAAGAAGTTTTCAAAAAATTTTTCTCAGATTCATCCTGAACAGATCGATTCATTAACAATGTTTAGTTTTAAATGCATCAAACACTAAAAAATAAACAGAATCGTTTGAAATAATCTGTCGAAAGCATATTAAGCCTTCAAAACCAAGTCCGTATCCGTTGTCAATAATCAGAACACAATATTTTATTTTTATTTAATGAATTGCTATAAATATGGACTACCTTAAAATATTATTATTAATGATTTGTTTACTTAAAAATATTATTTTTAATTATTATACATGAAATAATTAGCAAAATATACCTTTAAATATTATCATCCTCATTTTCCGCTGAAATGGTGATGGCTTCACTATCACACTCGTTATCTTCAATTAGTAAAGAAATTTAAAGGATTTTGCACATTTCTTCAATAAAAGCGCCTTTCTCCCGATATTTCATTTCTAGTTTTTCAACGTGCTTGCAATGAAATTAGCACCTATCACTGGAAGTTTTATGTATGGCCACTTCCTTTTATCAAGAGTAATTTATTCATTTCCATGTCAACTGTGGGGTTGATATCTCTTAATTTGCCTTATAATATCTGACCAAATGTACTCGCATTGCATTGAAGTATGGTGAAAGGCGAAGAACCATGTTCTTATAATGTAATGTCAAATTTATTAATCATAAATGTGGGAGCACTTAATTTTACAGGTTCCAATAATTCTGTTTTTAAAGGTGAATAAATAAAAAAAAATTGCTGCCAGCCAATCTAAAATTTCTTTTTTACAGCTATTATAACTTTATTAATTTGTACAGTATTATATGGCGCGTTATCAATTACAACCACAGCATTTTCTGGCAAATTAGGGATTAATTTTTCCTTGCAGTCATAAAAATTTGAGAGTTCATCTGCTCGTGGTTGTCCCCTTTTTTGTTACTGACTTTATAGATGAGATTTATTTTACGCAAAAATCTCTTTCATAATCGCAACGGCAAATCAGCAACATGCCGTGGTTTGTCAGGAATAAAGATATACAAAAAAATCTGAATGTCACAACCTTACCAGACTTGCAAAGGAAACTCTCAAAGCGCTTCACTGAAAATCAGGAAGACAGATTTTCCCTTTTCTCCACCGGAGGGAATTAAAAATCTAACATCCACCCCCACACTCCGGATGAAGACCTTCAAACAATTGCATACTATAGTTACAACAAACAATAATTTCACAATAACAACAAATTAAACAACTAGTAATGATAGAAATACAATTTTACAATTCTGATTATTAATTTTCTGCATATATGGTATACACTGAAACAAATAACAATAACATTAATTCATTTAATTTTCACTGAATAGAATAGCTACATCTTGAACATTACGTTTTAAGACATTACCATTTGGTAATTTAATATTAACTACTCCTATTTGGTTGTCACTACCATGGAAAAGTTCAGTGATTCTTCCTAACAACCACTTTGCTCCTGGTAAATTTTCATTTTCTATCAAAACAAGTGTTCCGAGTTTTACATCATTTTTGCTAAATTTCCATTTATAACGTAGCTGTAAACTGCTAAGATAATTGCATTTCTATTATTTTCCATACATTCTGAGAAAATTTTGTAATTTTTTGCCATTTTGTCAATCTATTTTCATTTATATCAATTAATAATGTTTCAGCAATTCCATTAATTGGTCTGCCAATCAAAAAATAACCAGGTGACAAAGTTTCAAAATTGTCGAATTCTGGAGATAGCGGAGTAAGGGGTCTAGAATTTAAGACGCCTTCAATTTCAGCCAAAATTGTTAGAAATTCTACAAGAGTTTTAAGTGAAATTTAAAGGATTTTACACCAGCTTCCCAAATACCTCCAAAATTCGGTGATTTAGATGGAATGAACTTCCATTCAATAGATTTTGAAATTAAAAATTCACTTAAACATTCATCATGAGAGTTGACAAGATTATATAGCCTTTTAATTTCTTTGTTTGCACCGACAAATGTCTTGAAATTGTCAGTAAGAATTTTTGCATATTTACCGCTTCTAACAAATACACGCTTTAAACTTGCGATAAAACAGTCAGATGCTTGATCAGTTACAAAATCAAGATGCAAGGCTTTAGTACATAAGCACACATAAATTACAACATAAACTTTGTTCAATATACCTTTTCTCTGATTTTTGAATTTTAAGAAAAATGACCCAGCAAAGTCAATACCAGTAATACTGAATACATGTTTAGGAGTTACACGATCAGCTGGTAGATCACCCATTAATTGGGATGTTAAAACAGGTTTGTTTTTTTACACAAGTAATGCGATTAAATATAACTTTCTTACAATTATGTTTACCATTGATTGGCCAAAATTTCTGACGTACTTGATACAACAAAGTGTTCCCAAATGTAAATATTTCTTATGATAATGTACTAAAATATTGTAAATTAAAATATGATTTGATGGTAACACAATAGAATACTTTGAATAAACATTTAATTTGGAATTTTTTAATCTGCCTCCCACTCTGAGAATATCATTTTCGTCCATAAATACACTGGTGTGCAAAACTTAAGCAACAATGTAAATTTTAAGAAGGTGTCCAGAAATTGCAGAAAACGGTTCATTGCGATCGGTGCAATTAACACGAGATTCAGTAGACAGGGCATGCGTATACAAACGTTAAGAACAAAACATCATAGGCGGCGCAAAACGTGTATAGTCGGTGCCCGCAGTCGATACTGCTACGTTCGGTGGTGGCGAGGTGATCAGCTGTTCACAAGAAGAAGAAGTCGGTGCCCGCAATTCAAGACTACAAGGTAAAAGAAGAACTGAGGCGCAATTAAAGACATTTGCTGCAAGTGCAAGTGAGTTCTTTCGTGAAAGATGGCTAGAAGAAATCATCAAGATGACTTCACACGTGGAAGAATTATCCGAAAGCTGGAGAAGGAGCGCAGTTTGACCAGTTTAACTGAAGAGTTCGGAATCAACAAAAATGTCGCTTCGCGCGCTTGGTTGTCCTTCCAAACCATAAGTACAGTCGTTAGAAAGGTTGGTGGTGGCCGCTCTAGGAAAACAACTGCAGTGGATGACTGATATATCGTCCTGTAGGCGAAAAGAGCCCGATACCAGTCAGCAAGCGCCACTGCTCAGCAACTGTGTACAGCAACAGGGCGACAAGTGTCACGGTTTACTGTGGCCAGACGCCTTTACAAAGGTGGCCTATTCGCCCACCGTCCTGAACGCTGCATTCCTTTGTAAGTTGGCCATCGATGGCACCGTTTAGAATCATGTAAGGAGCACAAAAAGTGGACATCTCAAAAATGGAGTCGTGTCCTCTTTACGGATGAGAGTCGTTTCCGTGCCACAAATGATTCTCAACGCCAGTTGATTTAGAAAGAGGTCGGGACACGGTTTCATCCAAGTAACATCACGGAAAGAGACCGCTACAATGGCCCTGGAGTTATCTTCGGGGAGGCATTATGCTGATTGGTCGGACTGAGCTCCACGTTTTCGACAGAGGTTCTGTAACCGGAGATCGCTATTGTAAGGAAGTGATCCTTTCCCATGTGCTTCTGTTCCGAGGTGCTATTGAACCAGATTTCGTTTTTATGGATGGCAATACACGGCCACACCGGACTGCTGATGTTCAGCAGTTACTGGAAAGTGAAGATATCACTCGAATGGATTGGCCAGCATTCTCTCCTGATTTAAATCTGATAGAACATGTGTGGGATGCTTTGGGGAGACGCCTTGCAGCACGATTACATCCTCCGGGGAACACCCAACAGCTGAAACAAATGCTTATTGAGGAATGGGCACTCTCACCTCAAGAACTGTTGGACAATCTGGTGCTGAGTACGGAGAGACGGTTCAAAGCAACCATTGCAATAAGGGAAGAGCATATCCCACACTAAGGAACATAAGCTTGTTGTTCTTCCTCTTGGGCAGACAATTATGTGTAAAGATACTATTTCAATAAAGCCTTTTTTGTTTGATTCAATGCTATATGCATTGTATTCATTTTTTCGCAACTATGCTTCCGTTATCGTTTAAGTACAAAATGCTATCTCTCATTTCTGAATTTCATGTCTTTCAGTTGTTTTCTCTTGGAGTTATGGCGAAAAAAGAGCCTGTTGCTTAAATTTTGTGCACCAGTGTAAATTTAAAATTGGCAGTTTACTTTTCTTTGAAACATTCTTACCCTTTTCAAATCTCTGATATCCTTCTTAAACTTACCACGTTGAACCATTCGGATTAATTGGTTTTCTGCCTGAATCCTTTCATCAACCGTAATGGGCCCTGCAGTCCTTGACTGAGGGCACCTGCAATTAGATTAAAATCTAAAAATATATTATGTAATACAAATCAATTTCACATAATCATTTGTGATTTTGAGAAGATTATCGAGAAAATCATCACAATTAGCTCCGGTGACAGTCATTACTAGGTTGTTCGCTGGAACATAGTCTTTCTTTAGTTCGTTTGCTGATTCTATTTAGTTGAACTCGCGATTCGTTGTGGCCAAACATCGTCTTGCAATAACATACGGATAGACAGTCCTCAGGTTAACTTGTATGCGGGGTTAGTCTTTCCTCTGCAGTAATTCCACTGGTCTCGGTTGGTTTTCAACTGGATATTCCGTAAGTGATTTCTCACAAAATCCTTCCACCGTAGGGGGTCTCCTTTTATCCATTGAAGGCTGATTTACGAATCCTATCAGAAGAAGATGTGGTCAGATGTGATCCAGGAAAATGCTCGTTTTAAGTATTCTGTTAATCTGACAGAAACAAGTGTCCCCATGAGTTCGAGTCTGGTCAGAGTCAAATTTTTCAACGGAGTTAGGCGGCATTTCGCCATTATGAAACTAAAATTCCCTTTCCCGTTGGCCACTTTCCTGAAGCAGGCCCCACAACCATAAGCTTTGGGTTTGCATCGGAGAAAATTTGAATTTTAGCCATTGGAGACTCTGCATCAAGGAAGTAAGGACGAGGCAAAGAAATCTGAGGGATAGTTTTTACCTCGTCCAGCTCGACTGAAATGTCTCTTGAATATCCGGTGGTAGCGGTTCATCGCATTTCAGCTTCCGTTCCCAGGTATTCTGTAGTAAAAAACTTCATTCTGACATTGAAAGGAATTATCATCCCCAGCGGATCAAACAGCATCCCACAGATGCTCAAAATCAATTGCTCTGAAAGATTACTGTCCTTCATCTTGGAAATTTGGTGAATGTTTATTGTAAATTTGTTGTTGATATTGTCCCAAATGAGTCCAAGAATTTTTAATAGCACACCTAATTCTTCGGATGTTTCACGGCGGTCAATATTAGCTAGTTTCCAAGCTTCATTTAGAATTGGGGAGTCTGACTTAAAATGTAGATCTTTCCCTTGCTTAATTCTATAGCTTCGGAAATGCTTGATGTGCCGGCTGCTAGATCGTCCACGTACAAATAGCTCAACATTTTACAAGCTTCTTCATATTCACTTCGAACTTTTCTAAATGCAGTCTAATGACTGCGGCAAGTAAGAATGGGCTGCATTTCACGCCAAAGGTGACTCTTTTATATTGGAATGTTTCAATATTGTGAGGGCTGAAACCGAGATGAGGACAATCCCCTTTTATCCATAAGAATTTCGAAAATGCCTATTCTTCTCGGCGATTCCTACTTCTAAAAATGTGCGCCGAATATCTGCACAAAATGCAATTTTGTGTGACCTAAACCATAACAAGATTTCAAGTAAATCAGGATTTTAAGTTCGGTTTGCTCTCTAAAAAATCATTTAACGATAACGCGCCTTTTTCCTTTGATGATGTGTCAAAGACCATCCTAACCTTTGTACTATCCTTCCGTTCATGCACTACAGCATGATGTGGAATAAAATAACAATCTGAGTTTATATTTGGTCAAAATTCAAATCTACTCGTCCTATAATACCTTCCCTTAAGTGTTCCTTAATGATGCCATCGTATTTAACAAATAATTCCTTGGTTTTATCTAATGTTTTATTTAAACCGAATAAACGACGTTTTGCAATTTCATAATTATTTCTTAATGCCTTACTATCCTCCTTCCACAACAAACGAGTTTCGAATATTCTGTTTCTATGCGTCGTATGTTGTTCAAACGATTTTAAAGTTTCTTTATCTCATAGAGACATTTCTTTATCCGGATTTATAATAACCACAAATCTTTTATCCAATCAAAACTCGATTCTTCACTCTCGATGATCAAATGGTTAGCAGATATATCCTTACAATCAATTCCTTCCTCCTTTCCCAGTAGTAAATATCCGAAAATACTATCAGCTGCAATCAATCTTTTACTACTAATCCTTATATTCCTTTCGCCTAAAATCTCTGAAATATAATCCGAACCAATCAAAACATCAATCCTCTCAGAAGTGCTAACTCAATTCCCTTTTCCAGCGGTATGTTTCTAACGAACTGCGATGGAGTATGAATTTTCGCCGAAGTAATCGAGTCAAAAACAATTGCTTGTATTTTAAAACACCGAGTCGGGTGTTGCACATTTCTTAAAGTACAGTAGACTCCCGATTATCCGCCACTGCCGCACTTTTTTTTTTTTTTTTTTTTTTTTACAAGCGTAAAGCAAAGAAAATAAAAATGTTCACAAAACTGAGCGAAACGTTAAATTTGCTAACATTGTGATTATGTATGGCAAAAATATCCCAGGTCTTCTCGGAACCTTCCTCTCGTAAGTACAAAGCACTTTTCTGTTTTCATTAACAAAATGCATTTTAGGTTAGTTTTGAGTGATATACTAAAATATTAAGCTTTAGTTAAACATTTCCTGCTGTTTATTTTACGTTTTATTGTACATAAAACGATTTTTCAAAGTTGGAATGACTGTTTTCCCTTTTGCTATACCCGTTTTTAGCTTTTTTCGGATTATCCGCGATTTTTGTTATCCGCGGCGGCCGCGCCACCCAATTCCGCGGATAATCGGGAGTGTACTGTAATTTCATTTCCACTATATCGTAAACACGACGCTCAGCGGTTTCATTTCCGAAAGTGTAAATAGCTAAAACTTCCTTATTCACTTTTTCAATTCCAGTTCCTGGACCACCCCTCTCAAGATGAATGATTTATTGGCTCCGGCAAGCGCGCCCCTCCCCTTCTCCGATCCATGGGCACTATTTTTTTTCTTTTATTTGATTCGGTGCTGAAAGGTATCATGGTAGAAGCGGAAATATTTTCTTTGTGAATAAAAGTAGAGATGCATAATCCACGATTTTTTGAATAACAAATAATATTGCTATTGTTATTTTTCAATATGCGTTCCAAATATCTGTTATTTCAATCATATTATTAATTAAAAATTATTACTTAATATTAAATATAAAATTTATTAATTGTAATTAATACTTCATTTACTAATTTAAGTAACGTGTGATTGAATTAATTTATCTGTTTCGGCTTACTTCTTAAATTTGATTTTTTTCCCCAAAACTATTTATTTAATTTATTTATTAGAGAGGACCATTTTCTGGAAAAGATGAGTTAAAAATATATGTCATTTCTTTAAAATGTTTACTTTAGTCCTATATTCTACCAATAGATGGCGCCAGCAGTAAACAGAGTACATGTAATCAAAGTCAATTATGTTACAAGCAATTAAAAATGATCTGTATGGAATAGTGCATCATCAAATACGAATATCGGTCACTCCTGTAAAGTGGAGCGGTGACTTTGCACTTTCCAGTGAAGCCTCGCACTTTCCGGTGAAATCATCGCTCCGATAAATTTCAGTGATATGCAATTCAATGATACGATACGATAATTCCAATAACCGGTCCGTTCACTTTTCAATCCAATCACAGATTTCTTTCGAGAGCTTCCATTGGACAGATCGTATCGATTGTCACTATACAGTGAAGTCACCGCTCCGGCAAATTCCAGTGATATCGTATCGATTGTTACTTTCTATCGTGATCCAAAACCTGTAATCGAAATATATTCAGTAAGATCGTATCAAGGATTTGAATCACACCCCTGTTTGAAAAGTATTGAGTATTTTGAAAAGTATTCACTTGTATTTGTGACTTTTTGATATTGGTTACGTAATAACCGCTCTTAAAATATTCGTCATCCCTAGATAAAAGTCCCTACTTCGGTTGGATCGGAAATATTCTTATTCTTAGTTTCGGTTTCGGATTGTGGTCTATCGCAAATTAAAGAATTATGCGAAAGAGAACCACAGAGCTTTCAGTTTTGATAATTACTTATTACAGAAGTTTCTTATATGATTTTGAAAACATATGAGACATTTTCCTTTAGCCTTTAACGCTTTTTTCTTTTCATTAATACTAAGTGAGCAATCATGACATGTATTTTTTCAGTACAAAAGATACAGTTTTGATTACTCAGTCTGTCATCGGAAAGAGGATAAAATTTTCTCTTTTGATTAAATTTACGATTTGATTCATACTTATGCTGAAATGAGTCAGCGTATGTCGCATGCGAAGAATATCTATTTTTGTAACCTTGATCAGGTTTGTTTCGAAATGAATATTCTTTTGCGTTAGAAATGTTTGGATTCGCTAACAAAAACGAAGCCTCCCTGCGCTCTACTTCAATTCTTATAAATTCTACTAAATTAGTAATATCAAACAATTCATCTGCTTTACGTTGACGATTATAATTTAATTCTTGGAGTAGCTTTTGTAGTATTACAGGTCACAATAGGTTACTATAAGTACCTGCACCTTTAATGATTGCAACGATCTAATTTGAGTTTTTATTACATCATACATTTTTCCTTAAGCCTGTTACATTTGAGCAAGTTTTTATTGGATCAATCAATAAAAACTTATGCATGTGAGAAGACATGCTTATGTCTGTTCGGCCAAATCTTTCTTTTAATAACTGTATCGAAGCGAAACATCATAATTTTGCTCAGTTAATGAAATTCCCGATACCACATTTTAAGGCAATTCCACCAGCGATAAAAAAGATGTTACTCATACGTTTTCCCGCTTTAGCCGAAGTTGCAGTCTTTATATTCGCTTAACTTACTTCTTTTTTATTTTATTAACCTTTTCTTTGGTTAACATTAACTGCGTTTGAATATTTAATAATTTTCTTCTTGTTCCTTAAATTTTGACATCCTTTAAAATGTCTTTTCAGTTCAAGAAAAGAGAAACTTTAAAATCCCAAGCACGTAAAATTGTGCAGATTGTTGCACAGTTTCTCTCTGAAGAAGCTGCAGCAAAATCTTTGAAATGTATTTTACGAATTCAGTACTTTATTTTCATCAAAATTATTCAATAATTTCCTTAAATCTACATATTATTCAGTCATCTCTTGTCACAATCATTTCAAGATAAAAAGAGGAGCGAAAAAAACATTGTTTTAAGCTTTTGCTAGAAATTGGATTTATACATTAAAAAGAAAAAATAATTAGTTTGAAATTTAAAAAAAATTATACTTTATGAAAATATTTCGAGATAAGAACGATTTTTTTCTGGAATTCAATAAGCATAAGCAATTGTTAAGAAGTTATTATATTAAATACTTATTGAGAAATATTATTTAATAATATGAGTCGTTTATTTTGAGAGTGGGGCAAGTCCATTTTTGAAAAAAATGGAGATAATGGCAGTTATAGATAAAACATGATATGATCATTTTATGAGTAAAAAATTTATAGTAAAGAAATATTTAGATTCTAGTATTTTGGAGATGGAAGTTTTAGCTTTTAACAGTATTGAAAATCTGTTTATTTTGAAAGTGGTGCAAGTCCATCTTAGATTGAAATTATATTTGGCCGAATATATTACGGCAAAATTTAGCTCCGGTTGCTGCATGGTGAAGGAAATGTGCCCGTTTGACATCATGTCTGAAATCTAGGGAATTGATATTGAAAATCGGTGGTTGCACAGTATTTTATAAATAATAAAAAGTATATCTTAATTTTGTGTGTCGATAATAATGTTTACTTCCATCACTGATTATTCAGTCCAGTGACAACGAAATAAATATGATTGATCACAAATTTTTATTGTCAGGACATTCATTTCTACCGAACGATCGTGATTTTGGAATAGAACTATCCAGTAACTATTCAATCCAGAAACCAGTTCCTTGCATATTCCCTTGGATTACTATAAAGTAATACAAAATTGTCGAAAACATAATAAATTTTTTAGTACATGAAATGAAACATGGGAATTTATTTTCAACCCAACCTCTGGAAAAAGTGGTTTTAAAAAGAAAGAAAAATACCGATGGAGAAACTGTGAATTGATTAACTATATGCTGGATCATATTTACAAGGGATGCACCATACAAAATGTTGAATAAAATTTCGATAGAACGAGATTTTGAATTTAAAATTATCGATTTGTCAACACAAAGAGGAAGGTAAATAATTCCAAGTCATTTCAGAAATATAAAATTATCTTTTATGTAAGAACAAAAGGAGATTTATTACATCTGAAAAATACAAGGATATGATGGATTTATTACCATATATACCTCCCGTTCATCATGAATTTTTTAAAATGTTAAATCTTAAAATCGATTATAACTTAAATCGATTATACCTACGTATAAACTGAAATATATAATTTCATTGAAATTCTTAATAAAACTGAATTGTTTGTTGTTATGTTATATTTTCTACCAGAACATTCTTGGTTTTGTTTCCCTTTTTATCAAATGAATAAATATTTATTAAAATTTGAATAGTATTTTGCTTTTATTCTTAAAAAAAAGGCTGATGGAACTGAAATATTATTTCCCAATTAAATGAATGATTGCAATAATTCTTTAATTTTGAAAGTGAGGCAAGTTCATTTAGTTATAATAAAACTCTTATTTTTTTAGTCATCACTGTAAACACTATTGGATTATAAACCTACATTATCTGGTACCACAAAATACAAAAAATATATAAATTAATACTTACCAATATTTTTAAATTTATTGAAACGCAAACCTTTAAATATCTCGCAAAAACAAAAAAAATGGACTTGTCCTATTTTCAAAATAAACGGCTCATATAATGATATGACGAAAATATTACATTATAGGAAGTGCATTACACTTTAAAAAATAAAATAAAGAAAAAAAAACATTTGCTCAAGGTTGTTTTCGCGTTTTCCTGTTGTTTTAATAGCTATCCTTCATAGATATGATTTCAAGAATCTAAAAATTTACGCATGGTAATGTGAGCTAGAAGAATTAAAATATTAATCGAGATTTCTTCTACTAAAGTGCACTAATTGTGGTAATAAATTGTGGCGACTGATGAATATTCTCAAACGACATTGATAAGAGTTGAACAGAAATGCGAAGGAGAAATTGAAGGACATTGGGAGTGAAAATCCTTCACTCCCAATGATAAAAAATGATAAAATGAATGCAGGAATGATAAAATAAATGCCAAATGATGAAAAAATGATAAAATGAATGCCAAAATGATAAAATGAATGTCAAATGATGAAAAAATGATAAAATGAATGCCAAAATGATAAAATGAATGCCAAAATGATAAAATGAATGCCAAATGATGAAAAAATGATAAAATGAATGCCAAAATGATAAAATGAATGCCAAATGATGAAAAAATGATAAAATGAATGCCAAAATGATAAAATGAATGCAGGAATTTATGGATCCTTTATTGCTACGCTATTCATAACTTCCGATATACAATACATTGAAAATAAAAGCTCATTTATCACCTATTATTTGAAATGACCGAAAAAATTTTCTTTGAAATAGTTAGACTTCTTTTTCAAGACGGGGGAAATGAATATATGGTCATGTGGAATGCTACCTTAAAACAAACTTTTACAGCTTTTTTCGTAGAATGAAGTACAGCGATGTTGGGTTTATTTATTTGGGTTTTCCTTTAAGTCCGGCACCTCTGCACGCGCCTGAATAAACACTCGAATTATTTTCGAATTCAGAATACTTTGACCTATAAACTTGGAGAAATTAATCATGTAGCAGAAAGCTTATGCATATTGAAAATAAGCTACAAACCAAAGTTAGATTTTTAAAACTGAAAATTGATAGTAAGGCAATTGTTAATTTTATGTTTCGGAACATAAAAGTACATACTTCAAAAAATAAATAAATATAAATTTCGAAAAGTTTTAAGCATTTTTAAAAATGTACATTTTACTTTATATTAGAATATAACAACCTTTTATAAAAATTATTAAGTAAATACGATTAATTACACTATTGTTTTTATGTTAAATTAGACAGATGACCTCGCATTTGTTCCGGGGAATTTCGTATCGATTATTTACATAAATTTAAAACAAATGAAATGAAGACGATTAATTTTTTGTCGTGCATGATTCTACTTTAGATTTCTTAATTATTATTATTATTATTATTTTCTTGTGCAGTCATTAGACATACAAAAATTTATTCAGTTTTTCTGTTTGATTTGTATTGTTCCTTGTATACATATGACAGGAATATCACATATTTTCAATATTCCGAGTATTCAAATGATTTTCAGCTTAGTAAATTATTTTTTGCATTTGTTTTCAAAAATTAAATGTAATAATACTAAATATTGCCAATTTGGCGCTAAACGTGCCAATGTAAGAAACTTGAATGAATTCCTACCTATGCGAAATGAACTTTTCCTACAGTAACCTGTTTCTTTAGTGACCGCCGTAAACATTGACATTTATCTGGGAGTGTTCTCGTGGTGGACACACAGTATTTAATAGGGTGGAAATCAAGGTGAAAAAATAAAGAATTCCAGAAATACGCCTCATCTTTCCGCGTCTCACCCGTGAATAAAGTAAAATTATTGTCGATAAATGGCAGCCTCGGGATATTAAAACGAACAGTAATGGCAAATTTTTAAAATATAAGAAAGGTAGACGACTCAAGACTAAAACATCTTTTTTAAGAATATAAATATATACTGCCGGGACTTTTACAACATTACCCATTATATAATTTTCACTTTTTTTTTTAAATAAAAGTTCCTACGAATTTTTATGATATATTTTCTTTTGTTTACATAGTGGACTTGTAAAATCTCAGCTTCGTGGTTAAAGGCTTCTACCTTTGAACCCTGATTTCATTTAGGATCCACGGCCTTCTTACGGCCTGTAACCTTTACGGATGTAGTCGTAAATCTGCCAACTGACCCATTGTAGGACCACCTCCGCCTGTGGACGTCGGTCTGGAGCTTCCCGCAAATTGTCGGTGAAATGAACAGACATCAAAGAATTCCGGAAAGCCACAAGAGAGGGGAAAGAGGGCAAAATGCGTCGATCTGAAGGTGCATACAGGTCGTCGGAAAGCGGCTTTACATGTAAAAATCTGCTGACAAGAGTTAAAAGTCCTCCACTTTATTTAAAGCCGTTCGTAATTATAACGCCACTTGAGTGGTTCCACAACCCCCGATAGACAAGGCCTCTGCGGGTTTTCGTGACGTCACAACGAGACGGCACACTCCATTCCCTTAACGTCAAGTCTCTGCGCGCTAGAGAGTGAAGAGAAATTACTTTTCACTTGTTAATATCATTTCATATACTTCCATATCATGCAATTCAACCCACATATATTGTAGAATTCCTTAATAATTAAAATGCAGCCGCTTTCCACATCACCGTGGAGGTACGGTGCTTGGTATGTATTACCTTTTTTGCATTAAGTGCAGGGCAGGTTTCCCAGTAGGTGTATCTCCCTTAGATTTAAAACTATTATCTTCATTCACTACATCATTAAAAATTATATCTGTTGCAAAATATTTTTGATTAGAAAATTTCAAAATTTCTTCTTCATATATGGTACATAAATTTTTAAATTATAATATAAAAAATACATTTGCAATGCTTTTGTTCATTAATTTCAAAACAATTCCATACAATAATGGTTTTATGAATATTTGCCGTGGCGTCAACTCCAAGAAAACAATAAAAACAATATTTCACGAAACAGTATTCTATTCAAAAAAATATTCAATAAATCTTTGAAACATTAGAAGAGCTTTCTTATTTAACTATATATTTTATCATTGCTTTGTTAGAAATATCTTTACTAAATTTATCAAATTTTCTTTCCTTTCCGGTTTCAGAAGAGCTTTTCAAACTATCATGTAATTATTCAATAATGCATTGACTGCAGACCAGATTACCAATCTATAAACATTTTCCGGTTTATGTCCTGAAATGCCTTTGCCATAATGATGTACTTCTTCTTCATTCACTACATCATTAAAAATTACATCTGTTGCGAAATATTTTTGATTAGAAAATTTCAAAATTTCTTATTCACATAAGGTACAGAAGTTCTGAATTATAATCAGAGCCGGCCTTAAATATAAAGGAGATTGGATGCAAGAAACCATTTAGAGCCGCAATTTTTTTTAAGTAAAAAAAAATACAAACATTATATATAATGCTATTGCGTGTATATTTGTTAAATGAATTTGTTTTTGCTTTTAATTACTTCAGAAAAATCACCATTTTTTTTCGATGATTTGTATAGCAAATGCTTGTAAGCTTCTTCACGCCTTGACTAACTACACTTCTTCCTTACTTTTAATTTGCTGAATTTAATTTGAAATTTTTTATATTAGTGATTAAATTGACACATTTTTAAATCTACCTTCTCTCTGTACAATAACAGTAACAATTGCTGTGATATTTTTAATACCCAAATTCTTTAACTTCATCTTCTTTTATTTCGGAATATGATCTTTTTCTTTTTCAAATTCGTGTTTTAAGAAAATTTTCTGAATTATTCAAATTGCCTTCTATCACTTTTGATTCGTCTAAAAATGTGTTGAATTTTGTACTTAAATTTTGAACTTCAGTTTTAATTTTACTGATCAATTTAAAAGCCAAATAAAAAACAACTGTTTTTAGTTGAAATAGTTCATTGGTAGTGTTAATTTTGGGCAATATTGAAAACTATACTATTAAGTATAAAATAAATGGCATTTCTTTTATTGATTCCAATATTTTTACTTCGCATACCACTGTACTATCTCTATTTACCTCAATAAATTCTTCTAGGACATTACAAATTTTTTCAAACTGTGTATACATTGCTTTAACTGAATCCATTCTGGCTTCCCAAAGGGTATAAAAAAGCATATAGAAGTTGTAATATCCAAAAAAAAAAAAAAAATACAATATATACTGTTGGAAATGGTATCACAAATTAATAAATTTAAAAAGTATGATGTGCAAGACATATAAATTGCATGTGGATTTAGAGCAACTATTCTAAATTGCAAAACTTTGTACTTCCGTTTCGTGTTGCTATTAGGGATTGCAATACCGGACCAAAATTTCAATACCGGTATTCGGTATTTTTTAGATCTTAATACCGGGATACCGGTTTTAATACCGGTATTTGAAATTTTAGAAAAAGAAAGAAAACAAGGTGTTTCTTTGTTTTATTTGCCAGTTTTATAAGAGAGTGTAAATATCACAAAAAATAATATGGAATTTATAAATTATAGCAGTATATAAAGAATCACAAAATAGTAAAGGAACAACTTATTTATTTAAATCACAAAAAAAGAGTAAATATCACTATTCAGTTTGTGGTACTATTACAAATTTTTGAAATGTGATCTTAAAAAACCTAATGCATCAATTGTACTGTCATTAAAGCTGAAAAGTAATATTTTTTTAAAAATTACCAGCTGTCGAAAACGCTCTTTCGGCATCTACGTTAGTTGGGTGATACTGTTAGCAATGCTCGATATACTTTTTCCAAGTATTTACCTCTAAATCCCTTATCATTAAATAAATCAATTTCTCGTCGGTTGGTTTTAGATATAGCTGATTTATGTATTGTATTTTGGTTTGTTGAATTATTTTTATTTATCACTAATTCTAATTTTTGTTCAAGAGACAACTCCCTTTCACTATCTACATTAGTGTCATCATAATCTTCGATAACTGAACCGAATTCTTCTGAATGTGGATAGGATTGTGAGTAAAAAATTGTAAGAAAATTTACTATAAACTTAATCAGATTTGAATTGATTATTTTCTTTTCTTCTTTTTCATTTTCATTTTTAAAATCATTATAATTATGTAAATACCATAAGACATTTTCTATTTTGGTATGTTTTTCTTCTGTGCGAATTTTCAATGTAATATAGGTATAATTCTTCAGATAGTGATGTGTGCTGTTCTTTCATGATTGCAACAAGAAATTTATCACTCTCGCTCTCTTCAAAATTGGAATCCGAAGTTTCTATATCCACAGTATTTGGATTCTTCTGTTCTTTAGTTTTTTTGGTATAATACATCTATTACTCCTAATTGAATTCCATGAGAATAGCACAATTGCTGATTTGCACCAATCAACTTTCCAACTTTTTTCATAACTGTTGCTTCATGAGTCGTTATGGATACAATAAGGGATAATCCATGTTTCGCTAATTTAGATTTAAGCAGTTAATTAAGCCATTAATTAGATAATTAATTTCGTCCATTAGGGAGACATAAAAACAAAAACGTAAACTATTTTGCTATGTTGGCGATCACTGAACATATAGTGGAGACAATTTAAAAAATTTATAGTAAATACCGAAAAACCGGTATTTAAACTTGTGAATACCGGTATTACAAAATTGTACAAATGGCTCAAAATACCGGTATTCGGTATCCCGGTATACCGGTATTGCAATCCCTAGTTGCTATCTTTGCCTTACGCCTATCCTCTACAATTCATAATATTTAAATCCAGCTCACTTAATCTTTTCAACAGAAGTTTTGCTAGTCCTTCTCCAGTCACAATGATTACTTTAATAACCCCTATAAACGACGCATTTATATTTAATCTTTTCTCTTCAATATTTTCATACCTAATAATGACTGAAGTGCGTTTGTTCTTAATGGGGAAAATCAAGATTATATTCCATTTGGTTACTGCTGTACTTGGATGATTTTGAATAGACTTTAATTTTGCTAAGGATTTCATTTCATAATGCAGGAATATTTTGTTCATTTGATCGCAGTGCTAAATGATGCCCAATTCTCATTTTCGAATTTTTAATTCTGTTTATATGATTTATTAGCACAGTTTGTATTTACTGAATTATTCGATTAAACATACAAAAATTTCCATTATTAGGAGTTTCTATTATTTTCATGGTTTCCACGAAATGAATGGTTATTACATGATAAATATATGGAATTGCTCCAATCACTAGTCTTGGATATTTAAGAGGGGCATTTAATAATTTTCCTGACTTCGAATCAAATAGACTAGTTTCTCTTTCAATATCATTTTTTTTAAATGTAATTCACAGACCTACAGTAAAGGAAATTATTCGTAAATATTGACTTCCTTTAATGTTTAATTTAAATACAGAAACAAATATACAACATAAAACAATATATAATTATTATTGTTTACTCTCATGCTTTTATCGTTATGTTCTATAATAAAATTTAACTATATAAACGTAATTATAGATATAATAGTAAATAAAGCATGTAAACATAATTACGGCAAATATTATAATTTTATTGACAATAATTACAGACATTATTACCTGTATTACAGCATTTTATAAAATAATTCTTTTCATAATGCACTTGATTAAAATCACGAATAATGGATATTACTGAGCTGTTAAATTTCTAATGTGAGAATAAATGATTTTTCATTTAGAAACATTAAGCATTGGTTTGAAATAATTAAATAAGCTTACCCTACTATGCTGCGTCGGATAAAATCCTTCACGATGTATGGCACTTAACCATTTCTTTTTAAGCTCTTCATTTTTAGGAAAGGCAAAAACACTTACTCTTGGGCCATTCCTGTAATTTCCATTACAGTTTGGAACACAACAGATCAAAGGCATTTCTATTCCTTATTTTTAGTAATCCAAATGATTTTTCTTGCAAATAAGAAATGGCGCTTCCTGTCTACTCAAACACAGGAGGGCCACTGGCTAAAACATGGCGTGGGAGGAAAAGAGTTCGTTTCTTATCAGTAAACTTGAAGAGGGTGAAATTCCTCCCTCGGTCCCCCAATTCGCACCCACTCGTGTAACCTCTCGGAGCGACGTCATTACTTTCTGTGACGTAAGTTTTCCGGCCTTGTCTAACGGGGGTCGTGGCACTGAACGACGCATAAACCGTACGAAAATGTTATGCATCAGATTAAGAACGGGTACTATACTCTGTTTCACCCTAACTTGGCAGTATTGTAAAAGGTAGAAAATGTGACGCTCCGCGTTGAGAAAGAGTTCCCCATCAATTCCGACTTTAAAATAGTTAAAATGCGCAGAAATTTATCAAATAATATCATAAATTACAGAAATCCTTTTTTTATCAGTATGTATTTAAAATTATTCTCAAGTTAGAAGTGCTTATCTGTTAAGTTGTTTGTAAATAAAGCGAACGAATAAAGCTAAAAGATTGACATAATGAATTCCACTTTGGCTAGAACCGGTCTTCAAGGTCAAATATTTGGCGCGTTTTTCTTTTACGTCTCCGCCAACTCAGCTTCATTCAGTTCGCAACCGTTATAATCTTTCGTACTTTTTTATTCTATTTCGTATTTATTTCGTATTTTTTAAAGTAAATAAATATTTACTATTTGGCGAAAAATTTGCGAGATAAAGTTTTGCCAGCGATCTACATTTCTAGTAACTTTGTACTTTAAAGTAACCCAGTTCCCCTGACAGTGACTGCGATTCGGCATGCCTAGAATATACACTACTGCCAAGTTAGGGTGAAACAGAGTATAGTGTATTAGACGCACGCTAGCGACTAATTTTAAAAGATGTCTATTGCAACCAATGACATATCAATGTTAGTCTTATTTATATATTCGCCAATGACAAGAAGTTAATCCTAGAGTTTGTCAGTCACACAGTTGCAATAAAAAAACTTAATGTCTATGGACTTCTGTTGATTTTCGTTCAACATTATTTTTAAACATGAATTTTATTGAAGATAGTTGGTACCCGGCGCATTGCTGCCGCAAAAGAAATAATTTTGTAAATAACATTTGAAAAAGGAGTCTTGTTTAATCAAGAATAACAGAAAGAATGATATTTATTTTCTTATCGACAACGAATAGATTCAAAGAAATTTATGATATATATAGGAGAAGTATAAATAATATTTCTTCTATGTTTTTCACTTTATTATTCAAGTATACTCTAGGGTAGACAATTTTTGTTTTTCCGTCTTCAGCAGAAACAAATTTCTTGGCTGTCCGACTCGTGAGCATCCAACATACAACTGGCCATGTGAAAAACATGGATTTTCTAGGTTCAAAGCAATAAACAATTTATATATTAGTACTATGCCTGTAATCTTCGCGCAAGTACAAGGAATAAATTGGCAAAGTTTTATCGTCATCGAATGAACTGTACGGCAGCGCATAAAATAAGAACATTCATTCATTTTTATCTATTAGATGGATTAATGTAAACAGTAGAAGTTCGGTGTCTTGTTTGAAAATAAACGTACTGCCCGTATTGACCGAATTTCGACGAGTTTTCTCTAAAAGTACAATCCGATAAATCTCATTAGAAAATATATGCTATCCTTATTTTTTATTAAATATCTATATTTATTTTAGTCATAAAAGTTAAATATTTTATAAAATATCTTAAATTCTAATATATATTGTTTGACAAAAGAAAAATAGTTCAATTGTAAGAATGTTCAAAATCTCTTATTTTTGATATCAATATTTATATTTATAATTAAATTATTATTATAAATATTTATAATGTGAACTAATCCTATGATGTTATAAAAATGGATATTAAAACAAATTAGATACCCAACTTTCCAGTCCACGCCATGTCAATTTAGACCTGTTTTTCGCAATAATATTGTATTTTTGGAGCGACCGTGAATGTTCAAAACGTAACATGTTATTTCTGGAGATGTGCTAGCTATGCACTAATAGTAAATAGTATTATCAAATCATTTGCCCAATTAAGGTAGTTAAATTACGCAACACACAAACCAAAGCTAAAACTATTAAAATAACGAGGCACTAGTTTAGTTTAGTTATATTAACGTCCCGTTTTAAAGCAACATTAGGGCTATTTTGGACTCGGTTAAATGACGAGGACAATACCTGAGCTGCCCCCCCCCTCTCCAAACTTTCACACCAGCGGGTTTCTAATTCCTATCAGAATTTCATGCTAATGAAGTTTTGGGGAATAATCATAAGTGTCAAAAATATGTATAAGAGATTTAATGATAATTAAACTCTCCATTATTTCCAACAAACTAGCAGATCGCCAATGGCGGCAAGTTTAAAATGAATTTTAACAGGAGAAATGTAAACATGAATTAGACATTTAATCATTTTGGAATATTCCGACTGAAGATAACTTTAAACCAACTCATTTTTATATTTTTACATTAATTTTTTTTTCTCAGTGTTAGTATAGCAAAGGATTTTCCTCCAACAGTTAGGATTATTCATATAATGATGTCTTGATCAATCATCTTAACACAATGCTTACGGGTCAGGAGATATTTCGTTTTTAGCAGGTCGAACGTTGTGGCTGGGTCACGAGATATCTCGTTTTCATGTTTTTCGGTTAAATCGAGGCATAACCAACCAGATGCAAAGATTTAACACATTAAGGACCGCAAAGAAATCTGTAAGACATGTGTCTGGGAACCGCACGTGTTTGGGCAAACTTGTACATTCTAAAACCATTATAGCTTTGTTATTTATGAAGCAATAACAGGCGGAACAAGCAACGCGAGAAAACTCGTGAGCGATCCGTAACATATAGCACGCGAAACACGAGAAAATTCGTGAGCGGTCCTTAATGTCTCAAAATAAGATACTGCTGCAAACCGTGCCGCACACTATTGCACAAGGGAATATGCTTTATCAAATATCACACTCTAAAGCATTTTTCAAGTCAGTGAAATAAATAATAGTTAAAATGTAAAAAATCTTGTATAATAAATACATGTATAAAATATATAGTAATATTTAAGAATACTTTATATTAACAAATTACCAAATGCAAATTAAAAATGTGCATATATGCATCCTTTTGCTTGCCAAGCGTGCTTCTAGAGTGTAAAAAAATGTGCGGACCCTGGGAGCGCGTTGAACGTCCTACGTTATGTATTAATTTAATCAGCAAGCAATTTTGGTAACCACATCCAAGTAATTTTCCAATTCTTTTTAATTTAAGAAATTAAGAAACTACTAAATTTAAGAAACTACTAAAAATTTACAATGGCACAGGAATGGTTATTAAAATTTGAATGAGAATAGATAAATACGATGATATCAAAGGAAAATATTTTTAAAAAATGGAATTATTTTTGTTCATTTTTTTATATTAACATATTACCAATATTTGGATAAGAATCAATGCTGCACATGTTCCTTTCTAGTACTAAATTTAAAGATTTACTTTTTAGTATCTCATGTAAAAAGTATAAAATATTGTCACCGTCAAAAAAATTCCACCTCGATATTTGGAAAAAAGGAAGATTGCCAACTGACAAAAAAATATATATTAATGGAGTCGCCACGCCAGTAATAAGTCATGCTAATGAAGCGGCAGATCATCGCACTTCGCGCCTCCCCTTCGTATGAAATAGACCGGCTTATTACATCAGAGGTGAAGAAAACTTTTCTCCATAAACACAGACGGTATTTTCCCCTTTTTGATGAAGTAATAAAAAGGCCAGAGAGGAAGTTTCGCTTGATCGGAGGTGGAGAGCGGTTAGTCGTTAACTCTCGAGCACTCGGCGTGGGATTTTTATAATTTCCAAATACTAATTCTATTGATGTGAACAAAATGGTCGATGTCCCTTTTGATTGGCAGATGGCATATACCGGCAACTTGCACGGAAAGAAAAAGTGCCCCGTTTCGAAATTCAAAATAAACGCCGAGTGGAGCCTGGTATGTTTATGGTCACAGTCGAAGAAACCAGAATATTTAGAAATTCGTCGAAATTCAACGGGTAAGGAAATTCTAATTTCAGGAACTTTAAAACTGGTGCATAATCGTGTGTCTGTACTCCAGAGGAAGTTTGTTCAGTTATTTGAAGCTGGCTGCGCAACCGCGCTATTAGACTTGGACCATACCAGTACTGATATCACCAGTACTGATATCACCAGTACAGTTCCAATGATCATGCCAGTACAGTTCCAATTTTATGAGCCTCATAAATACAATTATTTGCACTTATCTCAACCCAGATCTAACCAGGCTTACTCAATCTCTGGAAATTTAACCATTCCTGCCGGCGTGGCGTCTAAAGAAAATGCCAAGGGCGTTCAGTTTGAATCTTTGCTTGATTTGTCTAATGATTTTGAACGTTTGCTGGATTCAGGAGCAACTTACTTTCCCGATGTGAATTTGAACTGTGGAACTGTGTCGCTTCCAGCACATAAAAGTATCCTTTCCGCAAGATCGCCTGTCTTTGCAGCCATGTTCACTTCCCAAATGAAAGAAAATCGAGAAAACAAAGTGAGCATCACTGACATAAGCCCAAATGTTCTAAAGAACATGCTGATTTACATTTATACTGGAAAAACAGGAGAACTCTCAGTTCAATCCGCCGTAGACCTTCTGTTCGCTGCTGACAAGTATGAGCTCTTGGACCTGAAAAAAGTGTGCTGTTTTCACTTGAAGAGTCACCTGTCCGTTGAAAATGTATTGAATACTTTGGTTCTTGGTTATCTGCATGACGCAGATTTGAAAGCGTTTGCCATGGATTTCATTTGTAACTACTGTGAAGAGTTTCAAACTCTGGAGAAAACAGCAGAATGGAAGAATTTGCGACAGAAGAGACCAGATTTGGTCATGGATGTTTTAACTAGCTTGGTTAAAGCTAAAGATCAAAAGTTGAAGAAAAACCGAGTACCATAGATCCATCACATAAGATATGGCACCTAATAGATCCTGCTTTTAATCTGATAAGTCGCCAAATGTTTCACTTTTTCTTTTTTTTTTTAAATGTGTCCTTATATTAATTTGGCGAGTTGTGATTAGTGTAGGATTTGTTCCACCTTGTCAAGATCTATTACTCTATTCTGCAGTTTTACCATAAAATTGATTTAATTAAGGTAATTATGTTGTCTTCCGCACAAATTCAGTCCATTTTGTATTTCGTTTCTTTTCAAAATTTGTATTAAAAGAGCTAGTAAAATGATTATTTTATGTCAAGTATGTTAAAAAGATTAAAATTCAAAAGTTGTTTTTTTTTTTTTTTGTATGTAATATTACTAAAATATGTTGATCTCTAGTAATAAGTTAACCTACTAATGATACCTGAATTTAAGTAAATTGTTATTTTCCTGTAGATCTTCTATCTGTTCTTTTATAAATATGTGTGTGTGTGTGTGTGTGTGTGTGTGTGTGTGTGTGTGTGTGTGTGTGTGTGTGTGTGTGTGTGTGTGTGTGTGTGTTTGTGTTTAATTAATTTTATTTTCGATTTTTTTTTGTTAGAAGTTTTGTTATCTATTTTCCTGTCAGTACGAAATGTATAATCGCATACTGAAATACTAAAACTTTCTGAAATATTGTGTATTTTTTTACATACAAAAAAGCCATGTTCGAAATGATTCATATTCTTTTTTTTTTGGTCATATTGTAAGCTTTTCAGTTATAAATATTTCATCCTAAATAAGTAAATATAATATAATAAAATATTTGGCTCTATGCTAGAAGCTCTGGTTAATAGTAGCAGCTATGGAGTTTGAAAATAAACCGAATCCGAAAGAGGAAACGAAGCAATATGTATGAAATAATAGGCTAAAAGAAAGCAAAATAGAATATAAGAACGTAAATAATGTTTTTTGTTCTTTTTTTTACTGCTTTTTTTTTCAGTTTAATATATACATATTCGTAAAATTATTAGAATATTTTTCAATTATATCCTTTACGAATGCATCTTTATTTATTTAAAAAATGTTTTTATAATTAGAGAAATCTATATATTCGGATTGTCTATTTAAATAGTTGACACGTTTGATATCTCTTATCTGTAATATAGAATGGGATAATCTTATTAGATAGACGGCCCAGGACAGGTAGGTGCGAGTCACGAGGCAGTCAGCTTGTTTTCTATAAATAAGAATTAAAAAAAAATTCAAATGTGAATGGAATGAAACTCGAATTACTGGACTTCTTTTTCTCAGTTTCCTCCCAACTTAAAATATCGTATGTAATTTCAATTAACCAATTATTTTGGCCAATTCGAAACTTAATTAATTATAGGGTAGAGTTGAGAGGAATGGGGCAATTTATGTGTAAATAAAAAATTAGAATATAGTTTCTCCATTAGTAGGGCAGCTATGGCCTTTGCTTGATCCCAATTGTTACATCAGCTATTATCATTTGTGTTTAAAACAGAAAACCCGATTTCTATGCCTGAAAAGTAAATACAAATTCTTATTTTTTTCAGTCTTATTACTTGTAAAATAAAAATATTTTAAATGTATAATAAATTCAAAGATAGTGTTTATAAACTAACAGTCTACGTAAGCTTAAATGCACATGCTTTATCTGATAAGCATTTTTTTTTAAAATTCTGCAGTGGGAAGAATGCTATATACTTGATTACATTTTATAAATAGCTAAATATAATTTTCACAATTCAAGTTTTTAAATTTTTCTTAATGTTTATTGGAATTAGTTGTTAGGTACAATAATGTGATAGAAAATTAATTAAAATATATAAGTTAGTATACATTATAATATTACATGAGATATATACATCTTAAATAATATAAAGCAGTTATGTATGAAAATAGAGAACAAGGGTTCTATTAACCAAAAAAAAAAGCATGAAGTGAAACTCCATTCTTTTTCATAAATTTGCTTAAGAGTGCCAGTGTCTCTAAACATGTTTTGTTATTCTTTATTTGTGTTGATAAATGTATGTTATAAAGTATTATATACACTGCAGATCATTCTTTATCATTTCTCAAAACAAAAACAAAAAAATTACCAAAAATTAAGTTTACCATTTAAATTCGGTTTATGGAAATTCTACTGTAAATGTAATAAACAATAGAATAAATACTAAGCAATGGGAAAAATGGAACTACAATATGAAAGCTATTTATTAAAGCTTTTGTAACTCTAAATTAAAAAGAATTACTAATTATACATATTTTTATGTATATATGTCATAAATATGAAAGAAAAAGCACTCAGAAAGAAAAAAAATATAATAAATAATAATATATTGCAATTAGGGAAAATTATTGTAAAATAAAATCAAAATTTCCAAGTTGTAGCAACACCATTCAAGATTTCAAAATCAGCTCTTGTTTGGCATCTCCAAAACCATAAATTATTGGATAAAAAGGGTATCAAAATACAATATTTATTAATTTTAATTATACCTCTTTGGCCCACACCTCCTTTATATGAGGGAGGTACGGGACAAAATGTTAAAATTTTTAACTATGCAAATAAAAGCTAACTATTTGCTGTTTTCTATTTTTTTTAAAAGAAATTTGAAAGCTAGAGGTATTAGTCAAGTAATAATTTAAAAGAAATTTTGGTAAAATCCTAGATGGGCCCACCTCTTGTCGACTTATTTAAAATCTCGCCAAATTGACTACTAATTGAATATTTGAATTGAAATAGAAAATAAATAAATAACATTAAATAAATATAATAAAATTTAAAAAATCCGCCTAGGTTGATTATTTATTAATAAATGAATAAAATAAGAATAAAAAATAAGTATAATATAAAATAAATAATTTTAAAAAATCCGTTTAGGTTGCCACATTGGCGACGTTATCGCCACTCGTTTGGCGAGAATTCACAGACCGCAGTAACAAGAATCCCACGAATAATGAAATGAGAAAACTGTAGATATAAACTAAGCAGGAGCAGCGAATAAAGAGCGATAAATAAATCAACCGGGTGATAAGACTTTTATAAGGCAGAAAACCCACGTTATAGAGGTTTATTGCAGTTCATTGGCCAATGCCCGGGGCCTTCAGCTGCATTCGTGGAAAAGTTTTGACGAGATGAGTGAAATTCCATGGAAAAACATGTGTAATGTGGAAAACAGAATTTAATTAATTGTAAAATAACTAAAATTTAAAAATAAATAAGAGCATGAGAAAGATTTACTATAAAAATGATAAATTAATTCATAAACGTTAGGAAGAGTTGTTAATAAACAAATTTACGCCATCATGTGTGGGAGACACAAATTACTTCAATCTTATACAATGACAATATATATTTTATAAATAAATTTGTAAATGGAAGTTTGTACTAATTTTTATTACCTGTTGTTATTTTCTGATCAATTCTTCGACCGAAAGAAGTTTATTGAAATATAGCGAGTTCTCATGCTTTAAGTCAGGTCCAACCAAAAACATACTGCATAAATAACTTCCAGGGTAAATATCAAAACACTACCCCCTCTTGTTTTGTAATTCCATTATTTCCTTAAAATTTAACGAAATGGAGATGTAAGATTGAAACTGCATACAAACTGAAATAACAGTAATAATAATCCAATATGATCTAGTCGACTAGCAGGTTCAACCATTAAATTAATGATAACCATTTTAAATTTCGTTTTGAATATTATCTTTAATTTGGTAATTGAAATTTAATTTAAGATAAACTATCTGTTACTTCAAATAACTAAGAAATTAGTTGGAAAATACAGACAACAAAAATAAAGTAATGCACTAAAAATGTATTATTTAAATTAAATATGGATACAATTTAAATAATTCCAATTTATTTTGCCCATGCAAACAAAATAAATATTTATTGAGTAATCTGCATGTGACGAAGTAGGTTTATAGTTTAGGCCTTTATATTCAACTATTAATAAAAGGCTTTATATAGAATAATATTTAAAAAAATAAGAAATTTAGATAAAACTTTTCATTTTACAGATCAAACATGAATTTCATTTATATTCCAATAATTGTATATTAGATAGTACATTGTATAAAGTTTCACATTTTTTGGCAAATACAATTTTTAATTTAAAATTTTGTTCAATTTTCTTTTTTCGGGACATTAACCCATTGGTTGTCAGTGTCCAGCTCCATTTACGAAGCAAAATCGTCCAGTTTTCTGTAATAATTCTTCAGTTCCATATTGAACAGCACTTCAACTTCCAGCATTTTCGCCAACAAATAAGCTCACGAAACATTTCATGGCATCCCTACTCAGCGGTAAGGTTTTTTCTCCTCATAGCCGTCTAGAAATATCTCTCGGCGGCCATGTGCCATGACTCAACAGGGAGAAAAGTTTCAGTTCGCAAAAGTGACGTCCTGCTGAAAGAAAAGTTTCGGTTCGTAAAATTGTAATCGCCAATCGTAAACAACTGAAGACAATTGTAGATTTTCAGAACTTTAATAGAGGACGCTGAATTAGTCTAGGAGGAGAGATAAACAGGAGATAGAAACATAGCAAAAAAAAAAAAAAGTTCGAAGCATGATTCGCCAATTGTTATTTTATTTTTAACATGTTATCTTCAAATATAGCACGTTTCAAATACGCATGAATTATGCATTAAATATTGCAACAGATGTAATTATTGATCCAGTATTCAAAACAAAAAAAATATATATTTAAAAGCAATAAATAATTTTAGAATTAAGAATTATTTTATTAAATTGGTACCATTTAAAACTTTATTGTAAAATTTTTGAGTGAAGTAAAAATAGTTTTTTTTTTCAGTAATATATTAAGGGAAAAGCTAAAATTGAGGGTGGGGGGTGGATTTTCTTAAGGAGCACTAACCACTCTAGAAATAGATATATAGTATCAAATTTGGTAACTTGAGATCCAAAAGTCTGCGCTTCTCCCAGGCATGCACATTATGATGCCTTTCTTTTTTTAAAAAATGGCCCATTTAGTTTCCAATTTCAGCATATTTTTAATAATATATTAAAATGTAAATAATGTTTCATATTAGCCTATTTTTTTTTTGTTCTGGTAACTTCTTAAAAATCTATTTGTTAGTATTTATCTGCTATGACATTAGATGATTATACATCCACGTTTCTACACAATACTGTTAAATCACTTATTTATTTAAGCACTTAATTAAACGTATAGAAACTTAGCCAACTGTGCTTCAAAAATAATTAATGTTATCTTAATTCTTTAGAATTAATAGAATTTGTATTTTTTACGATTTATTTATTTGGCAACTAGGAATCGCAAAGGATCGATTAAAGATCAACTAATGTCCTTTAATTCATCTTTTGCAGCCCTCTCTTCTGAACTTCGTTACTGCGTTTTTCCCATATTATATTCATAGTACAATATAATCATCTTAATATGAACAATTTAGATGAGTGAACATAAAGGGTAAATAATAGCAAATATAATGTTGTTATCAAAAAATTACCCTTACTTCACTCGAAAATTTAAAATAGTTTTTAAATTATATCAATTTAATATATGCATATATTTAGTTATGCATTTCTAGAGTTAACCATAGAAGTAAGGAAAAGTCACGCAGTGCTATATTTCGTAAATACAGAGTTTATGGGATCATCTTTGATTAATTTTTTCGAATAATAATTGTGAAAATAATATTCTTCGAATAATAATCGTGAAAAAGCGCATTATCATGAAGTAAAACGTGCGAATATGTCGTCACATTTCACGATGATTACAAAAAAGGAACTTGTTAAAAAATTTCTCTAATGGCAATCCATTATTTGATCCGTTCGACGTGTAGATAATAAAACAAAATGGGGGGCGGGGTCTAATAGAGCAATATTTATGAATGGTGGATTATCGATCTTCTAAAAATATTTTATACCAATCAAATATTTTGTACTTTACAAACAGCTGTCTTTGAAGACTTTTTACATTTCAAATATTTTTGTAGTAGAAATTGCATTGCGAAACAAAGCTTTTTTTTTTTTAAGTCACATTTGCTATCCGGGAAGTCGACGAAGTTAGAATTTGTACAGACGATAAAATAAAATCAAATATTCATTGTTGCCAGATGTTTATATAAGTTTATAAAACATTTTATTAACGATTTCTAGTGTAAGGCATTTAAAATTAATTATACCCGATGCTTTTTAATCTCAGTAGCTCGTTTTTTTTAAAAAAATCTTTCAGAAATTATTTATCGTTTTTTTAATTTATTTTATCCAATATATTTCGTTCTTTTAAAGCCAGCATTCAAACATGTATTTCAGTTCACTGTCTTTCTTTCGACTTTAAGGTATTTGGTGCGAGCGGCGGAATATATTTACCCAACATATCCTGCTTCGCCTTAAATATTTACATGACAGGGAAAATAGTGTTTGTTAGCAACTTAAACTACTTATAACTCTTTTCAAACTTCAATCCACGTAAAACATAACAAATCCGACTCTATTTATTTTGATTTCAAACATCTACATCAGACATCTAGCCACGACCGACGAAGCAAAACCGGCAACTGACAAATGATAATACATGGAGACATCCCATTCTTCCACCTTTTGATTACAAGAATTTAATCAAAACATCTCATAAATTTTAAGGTAAAATGAAACTTAAAAGTTCAAAGTCTTGAAGTTTAGAGGGAGTTCTAACTTGTCTTTCCGACTTGGTTCGAAGATCAGTCGGGTTCACTACTTCATTGGACAAGTCCTCCATGAAGTCATTAACCTTACCATCCTCCCTCTGTTTATCAGTCTTGTTGTTGATCTGCAGTCTTTCATGAGGATTTGGCATTTCAAGCGGGTAGACTCTTCGAACAGGTCGAATAAGTTCTCCGGTTGATGTCTTTAATTTCGCAACCCGTATTGCCCCGTTCTTTCCCGGTTAAATCTCTGTGACTTTAGCCATCGGCCAAAAAGTTCTTCCTTTGTTTACAGATTCGATCAAAACTACTTCTCTTAATTTAACTGTGTTCTTGTCTTCGTTTGTCTACCACGAAAACCAAGTTGCCCCAGATATTCTAGGCGAAATCCTCGTCTCAGTTGCTTTCTTAAGGATTGCTGATACTTAAGCCTTTTGTCTAGGTCAATACTATCTAGACGATCGAGATCAGGAACTCCCACTGTAGGGATGTGTTGGAGAAACATCACAAGTGTTAATGGGATCGATACATTGGAGTCTTCTGTTATGTAAGTCAGGGGGTCTAGAATTGACTGCCGACTCACATAGGATAGTGATCATCTCTTCATAACTCAACGAGGCATTTCCCAAAATACGTTTCAGCAATTTCTTTACCATTTGAATCAAACGTTCCCCAATTTCCCCTCACCAAGCGACAGATGGGGAATTGAAAATCCAAGTGATTCGTTTTGCTGTTGCTTCTGTTTCCACTTCACTCCAGTTGATGGTCTCGAACAGATTTTCAGCAGCAACAAAGTTGGTCCCATTGTCGCTGTAGATGGCATTAGGATGGCCACGGCGACCTGTATATCGTCGTAAGCTCAGAAGGAACGTTTTGGTTGATAAAGAGGTTATAAGTTCCAGATGTATTGCTCTGAACACGGCACAGGTGTAAAGTACGATCCATGTCTTTTCTCCATTCCTTAGAATGAGAGGGCCTGCCAAATCCACGACGATGACTTCAAAAATGCAAACATCCCACAACCTGTTCTCTGGAAGGGGAACTGGAACTGTCTCAAAAGGTTTAGCTGCAAATATTTTATACTTCACACATTGAGATATTACTCTACTAATAGTGCGTTGACTACTCAACATCCAGTATTTCTTAAGCAACACAGACATCAGAATATGCACTCCAGCATGAAATTTTCTTAAATGCATGTTTCTAATGAGGAGTTCTACAAGTTTGTGTTGGCGTGGTAAAAGGACTGGAAACTTAAATTCGTCTTCATCTTTACGTTCGGTTAATTTTGTTTTGACTCGTAAGACACCTGCCTCGCCTTCACAGACACTTAGAGATTTTAATCTACTCAAATCGTTTGATACAAATGATTCGGTAAATTCTAACTTCAGCGTCTTTAAGTTCATCTAGCGATAAGGGTCCGGCCAACCTCTTTAGTTTACTCTTATTGGCTTTGTGGATAAATCTCATGATCCAACCAACCATTCTTACAATTTTGCCGAAGGTTGAAAATAGGAAACGAGCCATGAATTTTCTATTCCACTAATCATTACGTTACTTACTTACGTTGAGAATTTCATCTTCTTCAGCTGAGAGTTCGTAATGTGGTCAACCTTCCTTTTCCAATTTTAACCACAATGGTCCCTCCCACCATCTCGATTTGATCAGTTTCGTCACTGTACAACCTCTTGAAAGTCGGCGGGATTTTCTTTCCCAGGAACATGTCTCCAATTTTTTGTGTTTGTCAACTTGCGTATCTCATCAACCCTGTTTTTTACAAATACTGTCCATGGTTCATCGTGTGTGATCCAGTACAATGCCGTGGATGAATCGGCCCAATAATACTCTTCGAAATCATATCCTCTCATGTTGTTCTTCATGAAATACGTCAAACGGGCTCCAATGCAACAGGCCATGAGCTCCAATCGAGGAATGGACGTTCTTTTCAAAGGAGCTATTCTACTCTTTGCAATTAGCAGTTGTACGGAAATATTCTGCTCTGTTTCACAATGCAGGAACACAACTGCAGCATAAGAAGTTGCAGAAGCATCGCAAAATGTATGTAAGAAAGTCTTAGATACATTGATACAGAAAGACACATCTCGAGGTATTTTCACTTCAGTCAAAAATTGCAGTTCGTCAAACCATTTTAAAAATGCTCTTGAAATTTCCTCAGAGACCTCTGTGTCCCAACTCAGCTTATTCTTCCAACTCTGTTGCAATAACAGCTTTGAAAGCAACGTGTGTGATGGAAAGGATACACCTTCTGGTAACAGATTCTTTGGGGTTTTTTTTAACTTGGCTTACATTACAAAACAACAGATCAGCATCTTTGTCCCAAAAAATTCCCAACACAGGATCAAGATCAGATTTTATGAAACTGCAATACAGGCTTGCATACTCCCAGCCTCTAAGGTCAAACTTCGCTGCATTCATGATACGACTTGACAACTGGGTGAAAAGTTTTAAATCTTCCTCGGTATCTACTGGTGTAATACGGATATCAACACAGAAGTCTTCTTTCAGCTTTTTAACCATATCTACGAGTACAGAATATGAATACTGGTCCAAGTGGTGTTTAATAACTGCTCCAAGAAGGGCTGCAGTGTAAACCAAAAATTACTCTGCAGTGCTGAAATGCTTTCAAAGCTTGGTCTTCTTTTCCCTACCAAAGGAATTTTAAAAAATACCAGTCCTTGATATGAACTGATATTTTCAAAAAGGATTTCTTGATATCGAAAATTACTCCTATTTTCTTCTCTCGAAACTTAAAAAGAATTGATGGTATCCTTTCGAGGAGGTTTGGACCCTTCGCTAAGCAATCGTTCAACGATAATTGACCCTTTTTTTTACACCACGCGTCGGAATTCGGGCGCACAGGGGTCGTAGAAAGACTCTTGAACACTCCTCGGTGAGCTAAAAAGTATCATCCCTCCATAGAGCACTCAGTTATTATTCCATCTTCTTTCCAGCTCTCAAACGATTTATCATAATCAATAAACTTTTCAACGTTCCTGAGTTTGTAAATCGTTGAAACCAGTCTTTTCTCAGCAACTTCAAAGTTTGTAGGTAACTCTTCAGAAAGACTGACAGAGTACCGTCCCTCTTCATTAACAAAAATAGTTTCCTTGAAATGTTTTTCAACTGCACATTCCTTCTCTTCTTTGGATTGAGTTTCCACCGGGTCAGTAATACCAATGCTTTCAAGTGACCACAAATTTGTCACATCACTGGGATGTATTAATAGAGACGTTAAAGCTGAGCCATAAGATTCTTGCTCAGGTTTTCCGAGAGTCTTTCCCATTATCATCCATCCTAGCTAAGTCTGTACTGCGAACAATCCATCTGTGAGCTCATTAATTACTCCAGTATGTATTTTACCAGCAAAATCAAATCCTATGAGTATTTCGATGGGTGGTTATCCAAATCCAGCGTCTGTCAACTGGATACCCATTTTCTTGGCACTTTCAAAACAAAGTTGTTGTTAAGTCTGGGAATAGAACCGCAGATAACTGGTTGGTTCAGAGCTTGAATCTTAATCGATTAATCATTATGGAGACTGTTCAAGCATACGATGCAACTTGAATGCTCTGTTCTTGCGTTTATTCGGCCGAAGACTACTTGGGTTAACATTTCGGTAGAAAATAGCTTAAATCCCATTTCTTGAATAGTACTATCTAAAATATACGATCTTTGGGACGTATCGACTAGTATTCTCACTGTCTTTCCCTTTCCTTGAAAATAAAGTCTAACGAGTAATGTTTATAAAAACACCTCAGAGTAACATTGATTAGACAGAGTATTGTTCATCTCACACTCTGAATTTTGAATGAATGAAGACTAACCAGTCTTTTATATCACCTCCAAATTTCAGAAATTCTATTTTGGGAAGTTTCAGTTTCGCTTCTTAGCCAAAACATCCGGCTCTAACACAGCTTTATTCAAATTATGTACAAATATTTCCATAGCAACCCCGGCTTCAGTAAGCTTTTCGTGATATTCTTTAATATTTTCGTATTCGGAATTATATTTATCTGCTAAAGTTATATCTTGCAACAAAATATCACATATTTTTTCATCAAGAACTTCTAAGTTTTTAGACAGAGACTCAGTGTTAGTCATATGAATCTGTATCACTTCTAGTTTCTTTTCTTCAAATTATTATATGCCTTCGTAAATGAAGAGCGAATAGGCGCTCTTTGCATAATTAATAATCTTGCTATTTTTAACTTCTAATAACAGATTTGAAACAATATGAATCACCTACTTTCGCTTCGGTGATCTGCTTAGCTCACTAAAAGGTCTGTGATCATATCCGGAGTTCACCACAAGTTATTAACGTCAGAATATATTTACCCAACACTATTGATATCAACTGGAACCATGCAAGAACATTATCTATTCTAATTATGAGCGAAAGTGAGGTATGCCAGGCCTTGGGGCCATTATCAGAGAATACAAATTTAAAATTTAAAAGAGATACTTTCCATCGTCAGAAAATTCGATTTTCAAGTTTTGTAAGTCAGAGTCAGCAATAAAAATTTTAATACGTTGAAGAAACATCTGTTTCATTGTCCCCTTGTCTCTGTATACCACATTGGCAAAAATAATCTTTTCCCTCCTAATTAAATGAAGTTAAAGGAAAAACAATTTAAGTCCAACTTGTTCACTTATTTTTTAAATTTAATCAACAGCAGGGATGGGCAGATTTTTCTAAGGTTACTTCTAATTTTTTCAAGGTTTCGCGGTCCACTCAGTGGCATAGATGTGGTGAGCAATACTTCAGATTTTAATAGTCATATAACTCGTTTCATTTTATGGCCTTTCACTGTTATATTAATTGCACTTTACGCATTTCTAATTTTCTATCGTTTCACTTCAAATTTTAATTTTACTTTTGAAAGGGAATTATTGAATTTCAAATAATGCAACAGCATTAATGCTGAATCGAAGCATGCCCGTAAAAATCATAAGGATAGATAGAAGAATCATAAAACATTGAAGTTTTATATATATTTCATAATTCGTGAATTATATGTGACGATTATGCAATAAAAATTTCTCTGATTCTGTAAAAAAAAAAAAAAAAAAAAAACCCAGTGTGTTTCAGTAAGGAAATAGAATGTCAAGCTAAAAGAGCAATGGTATAAAAATGGGTGAATTAAAAAAAAACAAAAAAAAAAAAAACACATTGCTACTTTTGAGGTGAAACGTTGGCTGTAACTACCACAATATTCAAGAACTTTGTTCAAAGCATACTTTGAACAAAAAATTATTCTATACGGAAAAAAAGAGCCGAATTTTCATTTTCATCTTGATTGCCAATAACGGAAGGAAAAAAAAAATAGTATTAAATACTAGTTGCAGCAAAGAAAATTGATTCGATCTTTATTCACAGTAGAAATAATGCTATAAAATATGCTTAAGATGCTTTTTTTTTAAAATTTAAACTAAAATTTAATAAATCTTTTAATTAAATCTAAAGAATTTTACAGAAACTAAATTGGTATAATTGAAAAGACAAATTTTTGAACCCTAAGATGTTGCAGAAATTATTTTGGTGCAAAAGTATTTTGAGATGTTAAATTAATTAATAAATAATTGTTAATTAAATGTTTAAAAGATAGTTCCAAGGTGCACATTTCCCTTCTCCAAAGTGTGTCGAATTTGATAGGTCTAAATCAAGGATCTTCATCTGTAGAACACCAATACACACACATACATACACATTCTCTTGTATTAGTAGTAGATACAGAAATTGTCATTTTCTTATATTAAGTAATTTCTGAATTCCTTCATAGGTATGACAATCTGCCAAAATATAAAATAAAAAGTTCATTTTTTTTTCATATTTTAACATTAATTTAAATAAAAAATTGTGTCTGAATTTTTTTGACTGATTTATTTTTATATAAATTTCGATTAAAAAGAAACATTTTTATATAAAATATTTTTTACAGCTTTTGTCCCCCTTAATTATATGAAGAACATTTTTGTGGTTTTTGTTTGCTTGTTTCTTTTTAGTAACCGATTAATTTATGTCATACTTTAGCATGAAAATACAAATTTTCTATTAGAATTCTAATGATAACTTAGAACCAGAAAAAATATCTTTTTATTTATTAACGATTTGTAGAAAAGTAAACTGTTTAAAGAAATTCGAAAAAATTAAATATTTATGTAGAAAATATAATGTTCGTATCAGTCCAATGATCTAATTTAAACATATGTATTTAATTATCTATCATCTACAAAAAATTCCCATTTAAAAAAAATGGCCCATGGGGGGATCGAACCCACGACCTTCGCGTTATTAGCACGACGCTCTAACCAACTGAGCTAATGGGCCTCGATGAATTGTTGAGAAAATTGCTTAAAAAACAAAATACTTATTTTTTTTTTATTTGTTTACTTAACTTTTTATTTTTTTTTTGTCCGACATTACTTTCAAGTCAATAAAAATTTGTAAACTATTTATTTGAATTTTATTTACGATACATAAGATATTTTTCTACTCTTAGGAAGTAGCCAGATTGCCAAGAAACAATGTTTTTGCTGCCATCTAGTGGATAATTATGCAACTAAGAATTAAGTATGTGGAATAAAGATAAGGAGTGATATAAAGGTGGAAAAAATCCCTTAATCTTGGAGTTAGAGAATATTCATTTAAATCTTTAATATTTATACGAAGCTTCTATTTACGTCTTTTTATTTAAACTTCTTATACAATCCGTATATGTCCGTAAATTATTCCTATCATAACAAAAGATGCGAACAAAATATTTTATTTCAAGTGGAAAATTATATATATCCATTAAACTCGAATCCGCATGCTCAAAACTGCAAGATTTTACTAAGAAACATTTATTTTATTTTATGTCAAAGTTGACACAGTTTGTAAAGATTTATCATTGCCTACACTAATATAAAATTTGTTGAAGAAAAAAAATACCGACCGAAAAAAGTACGACGCCATCTATTTTACATAAACATTAAGTAAAATGCGTGAGACATAATCATCTAATTGTTTTCCATTGTTGTTTATTATCAAAATTTGTAATTACCAGAATCAGTTGTTTTTTTTAAATTTTATTTTAAGAAGAATCGTCGTTTATATTAACAGATGTGTAATAATACCATTAACAAGTTATAAATATTGTTCGTAAAACTTAAATGATTTTTATTTGATGTCGTGTGAAAGAAAAAGAAAAATAATTAGTTATCACCTATCTAGGATAAACATTTTGACGAAGCACAAAATTGAATAGACTGTCTACAACGCCTACTAGATGCAGGTGCTATGGAGCATTTTAACTAAAGTCTTATTTTTATGTAAAATGTTATGAAATGGAAATCTGTAAGTGCACAACGGTCAGATAAAATTAAATAACAATGAACTAGTTAGTCTTTACTTAAAAATGTATAATAAAATTTACAAATTTTAGCTACATAGAAGTGAATGCATAATAATGCGATTTATAAGATTGAGAATGAGGGCATTCATATTACTTTTCATTAGAATGCAAAGGATAAAGGAAAAAATGCAGTGGCGTAACGCCTGGAAGTTAAATGCTTCGAGGTTTTGATCTTAGAGAGCGCCATGAACGCGAAATATTTGAACGTTTATTACATATTTGTAAATAAAATACGATGATGGATCAAAAATTAATAACGACAATAATAACAATAAAAAAAACCTGGCATCATTGATTTTCGATAAGCCACTCACTATGAATGTGAGCGAAAAACTCATATTATACCTATGATGCCGCTGACACTCGTTACGTCACTGATAATATAAAATACATATAATTGAATGTACATTTCTAAAGCTTACCTGATTATATTCTGTGATGACACTTACAGAAACTGGGGGCTGCAAAGCTGGTTGGCCATATTTTCGATCTGTCAGCAACAATTAAACGAATAAAATTAAAAATTGCAGAGAAATATTTTAATTTAAAATCACTTTTACATAATTTTATATGTCAAATAAACAAAGTTGAATAACATTTTAAAATTACCATACATATCACCAAATAATGGATACATATTTCTTTGTGTGCTGATACATCATTTCGAATCAAGATTCATAATCATTTTCAATTTCAAGATTGTTACCGAAAACTTAAAAATTCAACTTTGTCTATGCATTATTCTTGATCTGCATGCCATGTTGGCTTCTTAGTCTCCCTCTTCTTCTTTATTATCAATTTTCACATTCACTAGTTCATGATCGACTGATTTGTGGTGATAAGAATGGAATGGTCCATATCTAACATAACTATTCCGACTTGGATATAGTGATGCTAAGTAGTTCATGATATAGTATTTATTTTTACCCATTTCTCGATTTCATTCATCTATTTCTGAGATAAAAACATAAAATAAACAAAAGTATAGCCTTCGCAGTTGTTTCCCAAGATTATACCTCTCTTTTCCATCCCCAGTGATACATATGTCCGCGTATTTCATCTCTCTTACGTATAACGTTTATTTTTTATTTCATTGATTTAAATCAGAGATTTAAAATTATGTGCGCACAAACTCGTTATTATTTTTAATTGCCAATAAAATAGTATAGCTATTGCAGATAGCAGTTTTCTAACTGGGACATTTTGAAAAGCAATTTTTTCCCTCTTTATTTTTTGTTTATATGTTTACTGTTAAAAGGATACTCATGCATTTCCCAATGGGAAAAAAAGGATGAAAATTATTATCGAAATCAGTTCAAATATCTTTTAGAAGAACTTGATGGGATATTTAAATCATATTTATTTTTCTATGAAAATGCCCATTATTTTTAGATTCTTGAGATTTTCTGATTTACTTAAACTACACCAATATTTGTTCTTTAGATATATTTCTTATTGTATGGATGAATAAATTGCATGATAGTAAAATATTTTGGAAATACTTCAGTTTGTTATGAAATCCATTAAATAGAAAAAAATTTACGTTTTTATGCAAGAGATGGCGTTACGACTTGAATCTTGCTTTTAAATTCCAATTCTTTCCAGGTTAATTTTTGAACTTCAATTTGGTTTTTGATATGAGATGGCGTTACAATCATTTTCTTTACTTTTCAATTACAATTTGTCTGAAAAAAAAGGCACAAAAATTTACAAATTTCTTTGTTATTCTCTATGCATTCATTTGCTTCTTTTTAAAGCCACTAAAATTCATTAAGTAAAAAAAAATAATACCTATTCAAGGTTACCATAAGAGTTTTTTCCTGAAGATTTTGAAAACAGTTCTCCAAAATAATTACAAAAAAAAAAAAAAAAAAAAAAAATCTAGAAAGCAAGACTGCCAAGAAATTCTACAACTCATTTCTTAAATATAATTTTAAAATATATTTTCTCTCTATGGATTTCATAACAATCAGAAATATTTCGAAAATATAATTTTATTAATATTCGCATTTTCATCTTTTTCGTATTTTTTTATATGTGAATTTGTTATTTATTAAATTATATTTCTAGTATCTGTATAAGATGGCAGATGGCAGCACCAGCTTAAGTTGCTTTTCTTGCGCATTTATAAAGGATAAAGAAAATAATCATCAGTACTTCTGAAATTTCAAATTAAAATATATATTATTAGTGGTACTATAATAATTCATTCCAATTAATTAGTGATGTAATATAGAATATAAGTTATAACATTGAAATTTTATATTATTAATACTTGGAATTAATATTTAGAGAATCATATTATTAAGAAATACCATAAATAGATAAATAAAGGAAAAGTAAGTTTCCCGTTGTATTTAAAAATACAAAGCCAATTTTTGCTCATTATTTAAAAACAATCTTGCAGTAAACCTGGTCCACCTAGCTTATTTTCTCAATTGAATCATTTTTACTATAGGAAGAAATGATGTGACAATAAATTTATCCGAATATATACAATATCAGGGAAATTATTTAATATTCCCTGAATTCAATTTTAGTTCCAGTCAAATTAAAATTAGAATGAATCAGAAAAATTTGGTTTAAATAGTTGGTCACATGTGTATGGATATTTTCCATGTTTTTGAAGTGAAAATGGCAAATTAGTTCGCCCTATGCGGCATTGTTTTTTAATGAAACAAGGCACATTTCTTCACTTAAGGATATAATATGTAAGTTTGAAAGAAGCCAAAAAAATAAATTAATTATTAAAAAGATAATTGATAATATGCAATTAATATGATTAATTAGCAGTTAATGTGATTACAAGATGTCATTAGCAATTAATTATGTTGAAAAGACAAAAAAATTTTAATTTTTTTCAAGATATGGTAATTTTTTTTTTCAAATTTTAGTACACCTATATAAAACTATTTATATTGCAGTGGAATAAAATTTTAACTGTAATATTTATAAGCACTATACATCCCTTAAATAAATAATTAATTATATTTATTTGTGGGCTTCAGCATATTTTAAAGATGCTATTTATAATGAAAAGTATCATATATTTTTCAAATTAAACTATATTATTTTTAATGTATTTTAAGTATATTAAACTGAGAGTTAATTGCTTCTAAATGTTAATAAAAAAATAAAATGCGAAAATCCAGACGGACTAATGGTCGACCCTCTGGAATATTTAGTTCAAAATTTGGCATCTACATTTTAAATGCTCACCTTGAGTGCAAAATTTTATTAATACTTAATTAATACTCTTTACTTTTTATAGTTATCGAATGCACTTGTTCTTGAACAGTAAGACAGACTTCCTGAGTATGCATTTCATTAAAAATTTGCTAGAAAGTTACAAATTTGATAGACTTCCTGTGAATAGATTTCATTAAAAATTTGCTACAAATTTTCAAATTTGACAAACTTCCTGTAAATGGATCTCATAAAAAATTTCGGTATAAATTTACAAATTTGCTCGGAACTCTGTAAATGAAATTTCATTCATTCATCTCAGTGTTTACGAATTCGCTCAAAAGCAGACATGATGCCAAAAATGTGTTTTATGTGCTCAGGGAGATAAGAAATGTGGAGATCTGTCGAAATCTCGAGATCGAATTTTTCGACGATTAAAACACTTTCTGTATACTTCATTATAAGAAAGTAAAATTTTGAAAACCTGTATTTTTATTCCTAAAATTCCTTCAAAAATTATAGAATTAATAACTACTGCATAATTTAAACTACAGTCATACCGAAGAGTGAAATAATGATTAAAGATTGATTGTAAATGACCCTAAATTATTATTGATAATTGAAATGGATCTGAGCAGAAAATAATTTTTGGTTACTTCCTCTAGAATCGATTTCGATTTAGAGGTTATAATTGAAAGTGCAGCAGTGCTACAGAAAAAGAGAAAGGCAGTTACGCATGTCCTATGAGTGGGGGAAGCAATGGATTTAGATAGTGGATTGCAACGAAGATGACATTAACAGGATCCTTTTTTTCTTTTCTTTTTCGCCTTCTTTTGTTTGACAATAATCATTCGTTTGAAGACTATGGATTAGACTATGCTATGCTTTTGCTATTAACTGGGTGTATTGGTATCATTAAAATATTTTTTTAAATTTTCATATAATGTGAAAATTAATTTTGGGTATTAGTATTTTTGAGAAGAAAAATCAAAGCCTAACTTAATTTTTTATTTATTAAAATTTCAAAAAAAATCACTCCAAGGTTAACATTTTTCCTCTCAAAAGTATTTCCGTGCCAAAGTTGGTGTCTCTAGGTCAAACAGTTTGTCTTTTAGAGTACTAATACACACACATTTTTCTTTATTATACACGCACATTCTCCATTTTATACACACATTTATACCCCAATATTTTATACCCCATTTTATACACACATTTTCTCCATTTTATACACACAGACACATTCTTCTTTTCTCCATTTTACACACAAACACTAACTCTTTTCTTTATTAGACACACGCATTCTTCTTTATTAAACACGCATATTCTTCTTTTCTTCATTTTATACACACACACACATTCTTCTTGATTAGACGCATTCTTCTTTTCTCCATTCTACACACAAACACTAACTCTTTTCTTTATTAGACACACACATTCTTCTTTATTAAACACGCATATTCTTCTTTTCTTCATTTTATACACACACACACATTCTTCTTGATTAGACACATTCTTCTTTTCTCCATTCTACACACAAACACTAACTCTTTTCTTTATTAGACACACACATTCTTCTTTATTAAACACGCATATTCTTCTTTTCTTCATTTTATACACACACACACATTCTTCTTGATTAGACGCATTCTTCTTTTCTCCATTCTACACACACACACACACACACATTCTTCTTCATTAGACACATTCTTCTTTTCTCCATTAAAGACACACACATTCTTTTTTTTTTTCAATTTCCTTTTTTCTATAGCTGAATGGTATAACTAATTTATTAATGCTTCATGTGCAAACAGCGCCAGCCAATTACAAATAAATGCTCCCAGTTGAGACCGCGTCAGAAAACTTAATTCTGCTCAATTGCTATGCTTGAATAGAGAGATAGGGGACGTGCTCTGAAGGTCATTTTCACAAAATGCAAAATTGAGTTAAAGGATTAAAAAGGTAATTTCTTTTTCTTTCTTATACGTGAAATAAACAAAATAAAAATATTAAAATATTAAATAACTTAAGTAACAAAAAATTGATGAATTTCTGTATTTTGGACCTCACTCAATCCAAAAGATAATTAAATAAATAAGCACTCTTTTGGAATTATGTTTTCAAACGCGATAATTCAGATTCAGTACTGTAAAACTGCATGGCCATAGTACGAGATCCGCATACTTTGATAACATTTTAAACTCAATCCTTGTGCGAGAAATCTGTCTATATGTCCGATTGCACTTGAGAACTTAAAAACGAAAAGATCTAGACGGAAATTTAACTAATGGATTTATCATCAGAATAACAAATCTGTACATTTTGTCCAATAAAGCTATTAAAATTAGATTATCTATCAATTTATCTGTTCTCGAGAGTATGTTAAAACCATATAATCTTAGATAAAAAAAAAATAATTCGTTATGCTATCAGAATTCTGCTTTTATACCAAATCATCCTCGCAATGGCACCAAAAGAAGTTTAGGCAACAGGCACCATTGTCTTCACTATAGTATGAAGCATATTAGAAGATGTATTCTGTAAATATACCAGAAAGCGTAAGGAAGAATTCTCTCATCCTCTTCTTTAAATTCTTGAAGAAAAATATTTTTTGGCTAAAATTGTTTTTGATCGTGTTCTTTTGTGTCGATTTGAGGTGTGTATATAAGGGTGCGAACACACATGACCCATTGTTCCTGATTACATTTAAAAAAAGTCTGTATTTTTTTTAAATCCGTCGACACATACATTAGAACATTACAGCTCGATTTGTATACACTTTATAACCATTAATCCCAAACGACATTGGGCGTTTAAAATCTTATTATGCTTGCTAATAGTTAAGTTTATATTCAGCCAGCTACAATCCATCCAGTCAGACCTTGCATGCTTCGAAATTGTACAATAGGAAGTACGTGTCCCGATGAGACAGGTACTTGCTATTGTACAGTTTCGAAACGAAACTATACACGCATGCGCAATCTTCCTTCTTCTGCTCATGCGTGATCTTATAACTGTCTGAATGTAAGCCCACCTTTAATATCGACTGTATAGTTCTAGTCATAATAGAAAGTATCACTATTTATGTTCTGAAGCATTCGAAATATATCGCAAATATGAGATTTCATGCGGTTTCCTATATAATGACTTTGGTCGATTTTCTAAAATACTGCAGAGACTTAAATGGGATTTTGAAAGACATTATTGATTGTATTTATTTATTCAATGAAATGAAATTTGTTGTCGATTTTGCTTTTCTGGATTGCAATATTTCAAAATTTATTAAAAATTTTTTCTTGAATTGCGTCTTAATTTTTCTTACTACTCTGAAAATTATACTGGCTTTCCAATTATTGTCACATCTGCAGAAAGATTTTTCTTAAAAATGGAAAGATTCATAAAATTTATCATTTGTCAAAAATAATGCATCTCATTAGACATTTTACTTATCAGATTTAAATTCGTTAAAAAATTTAATTATATTGATATTACCAACGAAAATGTCATAAAACATCTAAGAAAATGAAATAAAACCTGCAGATTATAACAGTACTTTAATAATTTGTATACTAAATTGCATTTTATAAGTTTATGAAGCAACTATTTTTTTTTTTTTTTTTGTATTATTCATTAACAAATATTTGCATGAACAGAACATTAAATTTATAAAAAATAATTTATAAAACAAGTTAAATCTTAAAAGTTAGCCTAGTTATTACTTAACTTGTTACAATTTACTTGACACTATTAACAAGTTAAGTTTTATCAATTTTACAAAATAATAATAACAATATTTCGCAAATACATAACAACAAAATGCAATATTATTATTGTATAGTACGAAAATCGTTTTGCGGTCCCCGCAAGCCAACTTTGCATTAGGTCCATTTTTGTTCTGTCCGGCCCACGGCTGTGCCCTTCCTTGCCCCCATCCTGCCCACAAAACTTTTATCTCATGAAATCATCTTTACCTAACTGTAGTAAAATGGCGCCAGGTTCAGTTTCTCTCTTCTTCTAAGAAAAGTAGGAGCTTTTCTTAGATCCCTTCCCCCTCCTTGCCAGGTGGCTGGTAGGAGCGACAAGAAAGAGAAGGGGAAGGACATTTCTATTCTGAAAAGATTGCACCCCAAAGTGAAAATGGAGACAGTAAGGTGAGGCAGCGAAGGACAGGTGCTAAACACTGTTTCAGGTTTTCTTTTAAATGAAAACTCGTATTTTACAAGTTGGAGTATGAAAGCTTATATGAGAAACTGGTGATTTTTGAAAATCTGTATTAATACTTTTTGTTCTACATTTATATTACATTATTGTTACTTTAACATTACATTATTGTTACACTACATTATTATAAAATATAAATATATGTATATAAAATATATTCAACAAAATTTGATTTACGGGACTCCAGTAAGAGTTCGATTTATTCAAAATTTCGAATTAAAAAGAAAGCTTCTTAAAATAGATACAATAAGACAAAATGACTAAAGTAGCTTAAGCTGAAAGTACTTCATTTAAATTAATTTATTAAAAAAAAAAACTTGATAATTCAAAAGTGATGGCCGTACACTCGAAACTATATTTATACAAGAATTCTAATTAATAAAAAATGTGTACAACAAGAGAAGAAATAATTTTAAAATTAAAATTCGCAACAAAAATTTTACTTAACAGTTTTAATAAATAATACAGCGTTAAAGAAAAAACAAATAATTCTAAAAAACAAAATGTTATTAATTATAATAAAAAAATTGGTAAACTTAAATAGAGTAATTTAAATAAAAAAAAATTACTTTAATAAACAAACACATTGAATATAACAATAAAATTTCTAAATAAACAACAATATTCACATTTAACATATTGAAAGACTTTCATAAAACGAGAAATTTTTTTTATCACTTTTCTTGATTGAACGCGTTGTAGAGAAGTAAAGTTATGAAACAAATTAAAAACCTTAAAAAATTATTCGTTAATTAACATAGAGAATACAAAGTGCGGATTCCACGAAAAAAAAAATTCAGAAGTAAAAGAAATTTTATTTGACTTCGAAATAATCAGAATGGATTATAAGTACAGATAATATTTCCATACCATGTTTTTAAGAATTCGAGAGACTAGAGGAAAGAATTAAAATTAGAGAAGAATTCGAATGAATTAAAATTATATTGTTTGTTTAATAAATTTTACAAAAACGGACTTTAAAAACATGCTTTTATTAGCGTACCAAAAATTATAACCTTTTATAATAATTATTTTCTACTTTTAATTTGTAATCTGTTAATTAATAAGAAATATTATGGAATATTGAAATCAATATTTCCTCAAATTCTTACTCGTAGCGCCCTTCATATGGAATTAAAACTTAATTTAATTAATCTGTTAGATGTATTCATCTTCTGAAAATTATAAAATAATGTTATCGAATGCATAAAAATTATAAATGCTTTGATATCGAAAACATAATTTTCTAAATTTCGAAAATTTAGCTCATAAGAAAATGAGCGAAAAATTGATTATAAAATTCCATCTTTGTAAACATGAAGCCTAAACAATAAAAAATAAATAAAAATAATTTAAAAAATACATAAAAAATAGCCAGATTTCATTATGTATATTATGTAAATATGAAGAATATTGATAATCGGCATTTAAAACTGGATTGTGGTGCTATTTAGAACTATTTAATATGGAATTGAAGTTTCTTTTCTCCTTTATTATCAATGTGAACTGTCTCTCTATAGTGTTTTAAATATCTGTAGAGTTATATAATATTTTACGAATACCTTTCGAAAATGTTTTAAAGAATGAAATGGTTAAGGAGGGATTAATTATTATAAGAAAAAAAAAACATTATTCAAAACAATTTTTAAATAATCATAAATTTTCTGTTATAAATAAATTATTGTTTAAGAAATCATTGGTTTCAATTTTTTTATATATGTTTAATAGGCATTGTAGAATCGGGACTAATAAAAAAAATATTTCGATATAAAAATGGCGCGAAAGATAGAACAAAAATTAAGGGCTTAAGTGCAGTTAAGAAGCTGAAACCGGATAATGTCTAAGAAATGCCTGCAGCGTTTTATTTTGGAAAACAAACCACCAAAGTACCTATACAACAAATTTTCTCCCCCCAAAAACAAGCATTCTGAAACTATGCCCAAGTCTTTTAAACTAATGTCTTTTTTCGGCTCATTAAAAACGAACACGATCATGAACATGAAATCATATCCGAAAATACGACGAAAAAGAAACTTTTCCCGAGTCAAAAGGAGGGGAGAGCGGAAGTTTATCGTCTGTCTCGAAAAATAATATAAATAAAAACCGCGCTATATGGAATGATTGCTGGCTGTGGGGTTGCTTTTAGAAATCCCTCCCACCATATCAGTCTCTTCTAGAACTAGAAAACCTAGTTCCCACGCCTGGTACCCCCAAACGAAGTTTTGACTCCCTCCCCCCAATCCCCCTTTCTAGAAATGAACCCCTACATTATTATTCAACTTCTCTCCTAGTGCCTAGAACGAACAGCAGCTGTTAACCGTTGGTGAAAACACTAATAATGTACAAGCTGCCATTTTTTTCTCCTTCCAAACGGGATTAGTAACCGAGATGCATTAAAAAAAATAAGGAATGAAAATCTTTAAAAAAGAGGGAAATTTCATTCGCCATATTTCGTTTCCGGAGTTGTTTTTTTTAACAAAAATTCATGAAGTATGCAAATTGAAAGTATTTCGAATCATATTTTCGCTCTGTTATAACATTGTAACTAACTGTTCTTGAATTCTTAAAACCGTCTGCTTAAGAAGTGCATACATTTCGTTTTATTTTTGTCTGAAAATGCATAGAACAAATTGTTGAAAATCTTTTTCGGAATTATAACAAAAAAATAAATTACCGAGAGAAGGTTTGTTTATTAATTTATTCTTATCTTCAACTGTTACAAAGATTTAAAAAAAAAAAAAAAGCTTTTCCACGAACAATATATTTTTTTTCAGAATGTTTAGAATTAGTTACTTTTTTTTTAGATAAATAAATGCCTGTAATATTAGAATAAATATTTCATTTATTAATTTTGCTATTTTGTTTACATTTAACGTTTAAATTAAACTAATACAGTTAAATAAAATTTATTTATAATAACCAAAAACCGATTCGCATTTGAAATCTATATATATCATGAATGTTCATTTCAAATTGGAATGAATGCTATTTGGTGTATCATAACACAATTATTCTTGACGATAAAAACATAGAATAATACAGAAAATGAGAGATGTTCTAAAACTAATTAATTTGACATTAATTGCATATGCTGTTAAGTTTAATATGTCGTTTAAATTCAAATATTCATTTAAAAAAGAAAGAAAACAATTACATGAAGTAGTTAGTGTTAATGAAATGAATTTGAATGTTGATCTCTTACATTCGCAAATATTTTGATTTGGAAAAAGAAAGAAAAAGAAAATGACTTACTTCCTTTTCATTAAAAATGAAAGCTTCAAATTTATATGGACATCTTAAGAAACTGTATGACTCTGTATCTTGAATAATACTTGAGTTTTAAAAATGTAAATGGACAAAATTCATGTACTTTTGCAGCATTAATTTAATTTTTTATCACAGTTTTAAAGATTAATTCTTACATTCTCTGTTATGGTTATAGTTAATAAATGAATTTTAAAAACTCTGCATAAATCAAAATATTAAAAGCACGTGATATATTTTTTTTTCCGAATGAAATCTAAAATAAAAATATTTTTATTAATTTCTATTAATCGTTGCCATTTTTCACGAAATATTACTTCTAATTAAATAAGAACAAATTACATTCTCAATTTATCATGATTTCTGATTTATTTAATAAACAATTCTTCAACACGAATTTATTACCTTCAGATAATTAACTAAACGGGAGTGAAGCAATCAAGTTAGCGATTATCTTGTGTCATTCGATATTTGGATCTATTTTACTAGAATTTCCCCAACTCTTTATCAGATCGTCTGCTCTTAACAGACTGAATGACGTCAAAGACACACATTGTTGTGACCTCTTTACGACTTAAAGGTCGTGATGATAAACTTGCTTGGCTTTTGCTTATATGTTATTAGGCAATTTTGTCATCAAATAAACGAAAAGATTGAATTCTGGTTGAGATTTAATGACATGAAGAGCGGCAGAAAAAAATTAAAATTAGAAAAGCGCTGTTATAGATTTTTTTTCAACTTTTTTTTAACCACAAAATATATTATTTTTTCCCTTCTTTTTTTCTACCCTTTGGACGTTGCATCGAAAACCCGTGACAAAATGTTTACGACTCTCTGGGAGACGAGTATTCGAAGAATATTGCAGCATATAAAGTTTTATTTTCTTAGTTATTCTAGAAGGAAGTCTGGGCTGAATTTCAAGCAAGTTAAATTATTGGAAATGATTGCGAAGGGTTTTAGTCATTTCTGTATTAAAACACGAAAGCTCACAAAACAATTAACAGTTTATAAAAATCTGAAAAAATTTTAATAAATTTGTGAAGACGATTTACAAAGTTTTATTTTGAAATTTTACTTTTTACACAACAGTTAATCCATTAAAGAAAATATTTGCTAACTGAAATACCTGTCATAGATTTATCGCAGATTTTTTTATGGAAATTTGAATAATTTATTTCTCTCTCTCTCTAAATTATTTTATAATTCCTTACTATTATTTTTTGAGCAGCAACCAACATATATAGACGGTAACTTATTTAACAACCAACTTATTTAATTTTAATTATATATCTTAATCATAATATTCATAATTCCTCCAACAAGACAATTTTAGACTTAAATAAGAGGAAGAAATATTCACTGAGTACAAGAGCCTCCATTATGGAATCAAATCATATAACATCCGAATCCCATGGCAAACATAACTGTTCGTATTATCTAACATCTAATTGCCCATTGTCTTATTTTCAATTGTAACTTCACTGTCTTATTTCTAGTGCTAAATGTTTATTCTTATACACAATTTATTCCAAATATTATAGATAATTTATTCCAAAACTAAATTCATGCGGTGCAATTTATATGTATACTATTACGTAAGCAAGTCAAACAGTATGTTAGTTGGATTTAAGTACGTGAAAAAAAAAATAAGTAAAATAATTCACCGTACTTAACCTTTTTTTAATGTGCTTCCATGTCTCAATGAATACTGATTAGAAATTCGATGAAAAAATTTATAAATAATAAACCTAGAAATGAAATATTTATCGCAATATTGGCTTAAAACATTAAAATACAAATATTCATTGATACACTTTTACAATGAAAAATGTGTATTCAAAACTATCTTATTTGTAGAAATATGAAAACGATTTGAACTTTATTGTTCCAATGAAGAATATTATAGCAAAAGTATGCATAAATATATTTTTTTAACATTTCAAAATCAAGAAAAATGCACAATTATTAAAATTAATATAATTAAAAAGATATTTTTTTAAATTTTAAAATGATGTGCAAACATATTATTACACATATGTTTTTATATTTTGTAATATCCAATCGAAAACCATTTATATGACCTTCACAGAACTGATAAAAGGCATCAAATGAATAAAAACACGTAAATCGAAATTTTAATAAATGATATTTGATATTACACATTTAATACTACTAATACAAATTCAATTAAAAGTAATAGTTCTATAGCGTTTTAAGATTGTAGATTACTATATATGGTGAAAGCAATAATGAAATTTTTTCGATCATACATTTGTCAGAAAAATGAGAAAAATCGCGTATTCATTTCTTATTTTGAGTTTTCATCTCTCTTCTTACTTTACGTATTTTATATGCTTGCAGACTTATTAATTTAAAAATATTTTTAACCTTTGCCTCACATCCTGATTGCCTGAAAATACAGCACTACGAATCAAATAAAATTCAATGAATATATTTTCATTAATGTTTTTGGTAAATGAAATAAATTCGAAATTTCTCAGTAAAGTCCATTAAGATTACTTAGTTTGGTTTAGATAGTTATCTTAGCATTTCATTTGAAAGCAAAATATGTTCATTTTAGAACGGACTTTGTAATTTTGAATCATGTCAAATGGCGAGGACGGCGGTAGAACTGGCACACCTTCTCAAAACTTTCGCACCTCACAAATGGGAGGAACTCGGTCCATTGGAGGGATCTGCACCTGGTACGAATGAACGACGAATCTTTAGTGAAATGGGGTTTCATGCCTGGAACCCTTTGGTTAGAAGGCTGAGACTTTACCACTAGAACACCATAGTCCCTGTCTTGGAGGAGCTCACTTAATAAAGAGAAGTGGAATCAAGTTTTCGCATTCATCATTATCATTTCTCGTCTTCTATTAATTAATTATTTTTCAAATAATTCTGGATTCATAATAATGATATAGTTTACATTCTTTTTCAAGCTGATCTGGAAGCGGGCGGATAATGACCTATAATCGAGGTCTCGCGTCGTATAAATGATATACTTTATCATTACAATGATTACAAATGAATTGGCACTGCGATGATGCGTTGTATAAATACCGTTTTGCATTTATATATTGCATTATTGTACTTTGTACTCTGTTATTAAGATCTTGGTAACCAATTGGTAAGTGAAAGACTAATACAAAGAACAATTATTCAAACATCGTGTGAAAACAAACTGTCGAACATTCCAAACAGCTGCGAACTCTCTTTCAAAATAAAATAAAATTTTGAAATAAGAACTTCGACCTGATTACCTACCACAAGGGAAGTCTGTTTACAGAACAATGAAACTTATGAATGAATAACACTCATCTAATGAACCAATCACATTTTACGTATTTGCTTTTGTTGGAGAAGGAGGGGATGGAAGAAAAATATAAATGGTCATTTATAAGCGGGAATTAAAGGATTGAAATAGGCTGACCATTCGAAAATGGAACGAGAAAATGGACGTCAAGGGGGGAAAAAAACCACCGAAAGCTTAGATTAGTGGTGTTAATGTCCTATTTTGTAACTCTACAAGATGTATTTTGAATAAGAATTCGTCAATTCGATTGTCATCAGATATTGCGGACGACACCCGAGTTGCACGACACCTGAATGACCACCTTTAAACCTTCACGCCACGTCAGTGTGGTCCCTATGTACTTGTGTGTCGAATGTACTATTTCCCTGTGTCACGAATTCTTACTTTAAAATAAAAAAAAAAAAAAGAGGAAAAGAAGAAAGAAAGGGAAAAAAATGACATGTAAATATTATTCATTAGGTTAAATGAAAACCTCATTGAGATCCTAATATTTCTAATGATAAAATTTTTTAAAATTATAATCATTATTTACTATGCTGGAGAAAATTATTATTTATTTCTTATACATTTTTAATAAAACTTTTAAATATCAAAAAGAAAAAAAGAAGCGGTATAGAGCTCTATTTAAAATTTTCTTGCATACTCTCAAATAAAGTAATTATTTTACTTTTTCCGGCATAAAATTGTGGACCTTGTGCAAGACTGTGAACTTTAAGTGCTCAGATTATTATTTTTAAAGTCCCACACAAGTGAGATTTGTCATTCATAGCGAAGAAAACAGATTATGAATTTTTAACTGAATAAAATAGAAATTAGGCGCAGAAATACAAATTTAGTAACAAGATCACATTTCAAATTTCATTTATCTAACTCGTTCAATTTTGGAGCTATTGATTTTATGTGCATGCGAAAATACAAACGAATAGATGATTTGACAGATTTAATTCAAAATTTCATGCAAATCTGCACTTTAAATACTAAGTCTGTATATAAAATTTTATTCATTTAATTCTTTAAGTTTTCTAGTTGTTATACTCACTTATATTTGGACAAACACACAGATTTACTGTGAATGGAGTTCGTTCAAAATTTGATAAAAGACTACAAATCTGGTGCAAAGCTCACATACTAAATTTCATCTATCTAGCTCAAAGCCTTTTTACGCTATTGTGTTTACTATTTGTAGTATTGTGTTTAGGCAGACAAACATGATTCCAAAAATACATTTTCCGAACCTGGGAGGGGGAAGGGGTCTAAAACACGGAGATTCGCAAAATCTTTCATTCGAATTTCTCGGCGATTGCAATACTTTCTCTTTGAATATTGCAAAATAATAAATCATCACTGCTGTTTTTAATTTAAAAACTGTCATTTTTTTCTGCTTTATTCCTTTTTAAATCCAGTTTTTTTTTTAATTTGAATTTTTAAGTATAATTCCTCCAAATTCGTATTAGCCGAATAATCTCTCCATTGGTTTAACTGTAAAGGTATTCTTTGTGCATCACGGATTTAACATGTCTGCTGCACGAGTTACCCAGATCAAAGTTAATGAGATTTTTTTTTATTCGAGAGGATTTAGATAAGAGAAGTTAGTAGAATGTAGTTGACAACGAAGCCTTTCAAGTTCCGGCACAATTTACAAAAGACCGCATAATTAGTTGGCGAGTTTTTTTTTTTTTTTTTTTTTCTGCATTAATATGCTTCACGATAGCAAAAGTGAATGTGGGTTTTGGGTCAGAACTCGAGGGGTGGAGCGTATCACGAATAAAAAAGTAATAATGAATTATGTGATGGATACGAGATAAGCTGCGGAGGGTTGATCAGTTTCTAGCGGGGAAAAAAAAATGATTTTGGGTGACTAGATTTTCCGAATTACAACATAATTCCTTTAATGTTTCGGAAGAAAGATAGGTAAATTTTTGGCGATTTTTCTTGGACTTTCTCGTATTGTTTACTCAATATGTTCTTTCCACGGGGTCTAGGAAAGTCAACCATCTAACTCTCCGACGCGCCACGAAGGCACACGGATTTAAACCATAAAATTGAATGTCCGGACCGCCGCAACAGCAACATTGGCGGGAACTGTGGTTGAGTCCTAAGGGCCGTCACCGGCCACGGTACAACCTTCCCCGAAGGAAGTACGTCCCGTCATCGATAGGAGGAGTCTAATCCCCCACCTATTAGTGTATCCTCCAGGGTGGCGAGATCCAACCATCATGCTGGAAGCATCTCATCCTCATTTCGAGGTGCCCCCCCCGGGGGTTCCGGAGTCTAGAAAATGAGGACGAGAAGCTTCCCGCAGTGGTTGGTTGTCTCTTGCCAAATTGTATATTCTTACAAATCTGTAATATTGTTTCATTGTGCAGTTAGTATTAATAAAGAAGACTCATTTGCAGATATTTTAAGTGGATGTTAAAGGAATACCAGGTCATTGATCCCTGATCTTGGCGACTTCTCGGCAACTAGGCGACAAAAGTGAGGAATTTAGAAACAGCCAGAATTATTAAGACTATTATATTAAGACTTGAGATCCAGAGATTCTTCTAGAAAATCCCATGCCTTGTCAGAAAACCTGTAGATATGTAAACAAATCACGCAAGAAAAGTCTCTCTTTGAAGAGTTAGTCATGATGCAAGCTTTCTCAGTTGTTTTCTCTGAATGATACTATCGCTTTCTGTCTGCTTATTTATTCGTTTCTATAAATGCCTCTCTGGTGTATCTTTCGGTTGTTTTTGTTGTTGTTGTTTTTCAGCCAGTATTTCATATTTTGTTTCAGAACAAAGCATCTGTATCCGTTATCGAATTTAATGGACTTCTCACCGTTTAACGGCTGGACGAATTTCTCAAAAGCGATTAAGGCTATGAGATCGAGTTACCTTCATTTCTATGACAAGCCATATCTCCTACGGGAGGGGTAGCGCCAAGCTGGCGATGACTAAGAAAAAATAATGAATTATGTGATGGATATATGGTGATATGGTGATGGTGTGATGGATATGGGTTTTGGGTGACAAAATTTTCTGAATTTCAACATAATTTGCTTTAATGTTTCGGATGGTTTATTCCCTCTTGGCAAAGGGTATATTGTTACAAATCTTTAATATTGTTTGTCTGTGCAGGTAGTCTCAATAAGAAAGACAGATTTTCAGATATTTTTAGTGGATGTTAAAGAAATGCCAGGTCATTGATCCTTGTCCTTGGCAACTAATCGGCAACTTTGGTGACAAAAGTGAAAAATTTGAAAATTGTCAGAATTTTAGCAATATAAATATTAAAACTCGAGATCCACAGATACTTCTAGAGAATTCCATGCCTTATCAGAAAGTCTGCATAAATGCTAAAGAGCTAAAACAAATCATTCCAAGAAATTCTTTCTTAGAAAAGTTAATTATGACTCAAGCTCTCTCAGTTGTTTTCTCTGAACGATATACTGTTTCGTGTTTGCTTGTTTTACTCATTTCTATAAATACTATTCGTGGTGCATCTTTCGACTGTTTTTTAACGGGAAAAAGTGGTTTTGGTTTAACAGATTTTTAGAATTTCAACATAATTCGCTTTAAATGTTTCGGTAGAAGAATTGGTAAATCCCCCCCCCACACACACACACACAAGAAAGACTTTTTTTAAATTAATGGTTACGTTTTTTTCTTGGACTTTCTCGTATTCTTACACACTATGTTCTTTTCGGGGGAGGGAATCTAGGAAATAAGAATGAGAAACTTCGTGCATGGTGATTGGTTGTCTTTTGTTAAAGTGTATATTGCTACAAATCTGTAATATTGTTTCTTTGTGCAGATAACCTCAATAAGGAAGACACATTTGCAAATATTCTTAGTGAATGTTAAAAGATACTAAATCATTTACCCCTGACTTTGGCGACAAAAATAAAGAATTTAGAAATTTCCAGAATTTTGACAATACCTATTTTAAGACTCGAGATCCACAGATTCTTCTAGAGAATTCCATGCCTAATCGGAAAATCTGTAAAAATACCAAAAAGATAAAACGAATCACTCTAGTGAGTTCTTTCTTTGAAGAGAGTGACGATACAAGAATTGTTTTCTCTGAACGATACCACAAATTTCTGCTTGCTTGTCTTATTCGTTTCTATAAATACGGTTCTTGGTGCATCTTTTGACTTTTTTTTTTCTTTCTTTTTGCTGCCTATACTTTTTGTTTTGCTTTGAAACAAAGCGCCATTGCCCGTTATATGACTTGATGGACTTTTCACATTGTAAGGGAAAATCATCTATAAAACAACTAGATGATTTTACCTTACAATATTAAGGATACAAGAGCGAATTACCTTCATTTCTGTGATAAAGCATACCTTCTATGGGAGGGGTAGCGCTGTGCTGGCGATGGGTATTTGGGCTTAATCTTAATCCCCGCCTCTGACTGCATCTGAATATTATTATTTTAAAAAGAAAATGCACACTACAGGAAAAAAAAATTCAGAGTGCATTGCAGAATCAATAACAAATACAAAAATTAAACCTATAAATAAGAAATGATAAGAAGATTAAAAATATTATTAGGTATTTGATATGTATGTATAATCAATGTAAAAATATTAAAACACTAAGAATTAAGAAATTGTGAAGTCAGTATCCTGAAAATCTAAAAAATATACCAGAGATTTAAAAGTTATAGGTATTCAAACTGAAAATAAATAAATTAATTAATAAATAAAAACGTATATTAAGTTAAAAGATGAATATAATCAAAAATAAAATTTGAAACTTTCAAAATCATACGAACGGACAGACCTTCCGTTGATGGATTTCACTTAAAATTAGACTCACATTCCATAATTTTTGCTTTAGGCTGCACCAAATTTCATTTGAGAAGATCGTCCTCATTAACATAGCCCAACAAACAAAGAATAATTTAAAACTTGGATTTTTTGTTCTCCGAAAGTTTTGAAATTCGAGGGTAAATTCCATCATCCAAATTTGGAGATCAAATTTTGGATGATTACAATACTTTCTTTTTGTTTAGACTTGATGGATCAGATCAAGAAATGTAATTCTGCATTTAATAAATGCAGAGGGTCCTTCCAATCGTCTAAAATCAGCAGGAGTGATCACCCGAACACTTTCTCACGTGCTTTCTAATAAACTTGTCATGCCAGAGAACGCTTTACCTGGCAGTGACTACAATAGCTAAGAAATATTAACTTTTGGAAGAATTTAGCATTTTTACATAATCTATCGTGTCATACTTGGCGACTTCCTTGGCGATGAATCCCTGGTATACGATAATAGTATCCAAAAAAATAGAATTTGTGTTTTAGACACGTTTTTCTCAATCGGTTGAATCAAAAATTTGATACAAAACTGCACTTGTAGTCATAAAATCCCCAACAAAATTTTATATATTTAAGTCATCACGTTTACAAGTTTCTGAGACAACAGACGGGCAGACAGTCAACCCTTTGTTAGATTTAGCTCAAAATTTAAAAATTATCAACACTATGAAACTTGAGTCTGTGTACCGAATTTTATCTATCTAGCTCTGTTCGTTTTGTAGTTATCGCGTTAACTTATATTCGAACAGCTGGACTCGGCTTGTGAGCCGTAGGGTTTCAGGTTCGAGACCCGATTCCACCGAAGAACCGTCGTGTAAAGGGGGTCTGTTGCACGTTAAATCCGTCATGCCAAACGTCCTCCCGCTGGTGTGGTGTGGAGAAGGGGGTGCCAGCTCAGGTGTCGTCCTCGTCATCTGACCACGGTTCAAAACTACGAGGTCCTTCCCAAAATAGCCCTATTGTTGCTTTACAACGGGACGCTAATATAACTAAACTAAACTAAAACTAAATCGAACAGCTGGACTTCCGCTGTACAGAATTTACTCAACATTTGACAGAAATCTACAAATTTGGTGTAGGGACAGTACACCAAATTTCAACCGTTTAACTCAAAGCGTTTTTGAGTTATCTCTGTCATACAAATGGACATTTTCCAAAAATGTGTTTTTCGACTTCAGGGAGATTTAAAACGTGGCGATTCATCTATATCTTGGAATCAAATTTTTTCGACGATATCTGTACCTTCTCTATACTACGTATACGAGAAAGTAAAAAATTCATTGAGCAAACAAGTACAATTAATAATTAAGTTTTTATCTATTTTATTCTTATCCTTTTATGTGTACAGTAGACACCCGATTATCCGCGGGCGGGTTATCCGAGGAGCGGATTATCCGCGCCTGCTGCACTAAGTTTTTTTTTTTTTTTTTTTTTGCTTTCAAGCAAAGAGAAAATGCTTCCAAAGCAAGAAGCAAACACAAATGACTGATTTCTTCCAAAAGGTGTAGTTTTACAGTTATGCTTTTGTAATTACATAATACATTACAGTATTAAAACAGTACATATGTATTCATTTTTCTGTGTATCCTTGACGCCTCTCGTAAGTGCAAAGGACTTTTCTGTTTTCATTCACAAAATGCATTTTAGATTAGCTTTGAGTGATATACTAAAATATTAAGCGTTAGTCAAACATTTCCTGCTGTTTATTTTACGTTTTATTGTACATAAAACGATTTTTCAAAGTTGGAATGACTGTTTTCTCTTTTGCTATACCCGTTTTTAGCTTTTTTCAGATTATCCGCGATCTTTGTTATCCGCGGCGGGCGCGCCACCCAATTCCGCGGATAATCGGGAGTGTACTGTATTTCGTAATTTTTATGAAAAAAAGTGACATTTTTTTTTTATTCTGTTAAGGAAAAAAAATATATAGTTTTCATGTATACAACATAGACGCTGTTTCAGGACGGTTATTTTAAAGTTGTTGTCCACATCCATTTCCTAGAATTATCTGGCTGCACAGCTTAGCCAAGATGACAGGTTGTTTACCAGTTTTCGTTCCCCACCAGGGATTGTAAGAACACCTGCAAGATACCCTCGTCGTCCCCCACCTTCGCGAATGCTCTTAAGATTTTCCCCTCCTCATCTTTCCTTCTTTTTTATACTTCAGTAACTGTAGAGGTTGTATAAGTGTTTTTTTTTTTTTTTCCTTCGAAGTGCCGAACTATAAATTTTTTAAATGAGAAATATTTTTAAAGTAAAGAAACTATAAAAAAGCACGCTTTTTATAATTTAATTAATTTTTAAAAGAAGGTCATTATTTTTCTTAAATCGGAAATTCAATACAAAACCCCCATAAAAATCTAAATGTCTGAGTGATATCTTATGTTCACGTTATTTAATTTTTACATTCTCTTATACGTGGAATAGAGAAAATATAGTAAACGCAAAAAAATTCAAACTCGATATTTTGACGAATTTTCTTGTTTTAGACCCCCCCTGAGTTCGATAAACACAATTTTGGAAAATGGCCGTCTGTCTGTCTGTCTGTGATAAAGATAAAAACGATTTAAGTCAGACGAATGAAATTTGGTGTACGGTCTTTACACAACATTCGCAGATTTGGCAACATTTTGCACATAATGGGCATTCTTTCTCTCTCTATATGTGATCTCTTTTTACTTTCTAGTATATGCAGTATAGAGAATGTATAGTAATAGTCCAAAATTCTAATTTGAGATTTTTAGATCTCCTTAAGGTCGAAAAATACATTTTTGGAAAATATTTGTCTGTGATAGAGATTACCCGAAAACGCTTCGAGCTTGAGAGTTGAAATTTAGTATTCGGTCTTTATACCAATTTTTCAGATATCTATCAAATGTTAAGTAAAATCTCTTCAGACAGAGGAAGTCCGTCTACACGCAACGGAATCTGCAGTTTTAAAATAGGAAAAAGAAATAAGTGATTATTTTTTTTAATGTGAAAATAATATAAAGCTTTCAAAAGACAAAAATCTAAAAAATTCTCCATTAGATGACATTATTCGGATTGAATGAAAGCTAAGCTATTTTAAATTAATTAACTAATAATTAATTTCTGATGTTATAAAAATGGTTCATTTTCACACAGAAATAGAAGCATGTAAAATTTCGAAATCATCTGTGTGATACGAAAATGAGTAAAAGATTGATTTCAAAATTTCATCTTTATAAACATGTAACAAATCATGTTAAATAACTAGTGAAAGGGGTCTCCCTAAAACTCACTCGCATACTCTCTCATCGAGGTGTTATCCTAGAGAACGCTTTTCATGTCATTGGCATACACTAGTTACGAAATACTAACCTTTGGCGTGAAAATGGCATTGTTACTGCGTCTATCGTGTCATCCTTGGCGAGTTAGTTGGCGGTTAATCACTGTCATGCCCTAATAGTATCTGAAATTCGAATTTGTTTTTTAGACAAGTTTTTTCCAACTGACTGAAACCAAAATTTTTCAACAAAACGGCACTTGTAGTCACAAAATTCCATATCAAATTTGAAATATTAATGTCTTTGCGTTTTCGAATGATCACATTTAGATGTTTTTGATGATTTTTTTTAATGTTTTTGAAAATACAGACAGACAGACGGTCAATCCCTTCTTGGATTTGACTCAAAATTTGAAAAGTGTCTGTACTATAAATGTTAAATCTGTGTATGGAATTTTATCTGTCTAGTTCTCTTCATTTTGTAGTTATCGTGTTAATTTATATTCGAACAGTCCGATAGACGGATTTTCTCTGAGCAGATTTTGCTCAAAATTTGATCAAATTGGAAGTTAGGTATTAAGACCGAATGCTAAATTTCATTTATGTAAACCAAAGCGTTCTTGAGTTATCTTTGTCACAAACAGACAGACGAACATTTTCCAAAAATGTGTTTTTCGAACTCAGGGAGCTCTAAAACGTTCAGATTTGTTAGGATTGTAACATTCCCCGTTTCCCAGTACTGATAAGACATTTACAGCCGGCTATGTTGTCGCTGTTAATTACTAAACTCCTCGAAATAGCCAGATGGTGGATCTTTTCACCTGGGTGGTTTCGCATCTGTTCATTAGCGACTACAGTGAAAGACCACATATGGCAATTCCTCGTCCAAGAGATATTGAGAGTACCTTCAAAGAGAAAGGGGTGTCCAAACATCTGGATGCTAAATGTTTCTCACTGTGAAAGGATTATTATAACTCCGTGTTCCAGAATAGTCAGTTATGAAAGGTGCATCACTAAAAGGACCTTCCCACTACTGACTGGCGCCGCTGAGGGAGCATATTGCTGAACGCCGATTGGCCGAAAGAGAGCTCAAATGACCAATGTAAAGTAAGAGGCGGAGATTGTCGCTGAAATAAAGTGCGGAGATTTTTATTTTTTTTAGGAGGAGAAGAAACGAATTGCAGGCAGACTGTTGGACTACTCCTTCGAGTTCGGAGTCTGAGAACTACCCCTGGAGTGGTCGTGTTGACTAACAATCTGTTAGCTCCCTGTGGTGTTGTTTCTCCGTATTGATGGAGAACTGAGTCTTAAGATAAACCTTCGACTTCAACTGTTGTGTCTCCTACTGCAGGTGTAAATTTATTTAACCAAGATTAGAACAAGTTGTTCTTTTGTATATATAGGGCTGTAAAATAAAGAATTGTCTGGAAATTCTGCTACGTTATTTGATCAGTCTAGATCAAGACATTACAATATATAGAGTTCCATTTTTCTTTTTCTTTTGCGATTACTATACTTGATCTATACTACGTATACGAGAAAGTAAAAAAGTGTGCAATAAAAGCAAATCAAATCAAATTAGTAAAAAATTCTTTTTTTAATTCTTAAAATAATGTTATTTATAGAGAAGTTAAAAATAACTTTCTTTATAACATAATCCATCGATGCGCTGCACGATTTGCTACAGACAATGATCATGAACGGATAACAAATACTTTTCACTTTCTCGTATGCGCAGTATAGTGAAATCGTCAAAAAAATTCGAATTCGAGGTTTTGACTCATCTCCACATTTCACACCTCCCGGAGTTTGAAAAACACATTTTTGGAAAATGTCCGTCTGTCAGTCTGTGACAAAGATAATCAAAAACTCTTGGAGCTAGACGGCTGAAATTTGGTATATGGTCTTCCCACTGCATTTGTAGATATCTATTAAATTTTGAGTGAAATCGGTTCAGAGGAAGTCCGTCTGTCCGGCTCTTCGAATATAAGTTAACTCGATAATTATAAAAAGAAGAAAGCTAGATAGATAAAATTTGGTACACATATTTAACATCTATAGTGTAGACATCTGTCATTTTTCTTTAGACAAATCCAACAAAGAGTTGACTGTCTGTCCATTTGTAGTTTCAGAAATAAGTAAACGCGATAATAACATAAATTTTCCGAATTTGGTATGGGAATCTGCGACAAGTCCAGTTTTGTATCAAATTTTTGTTTCAATTTGTTGAGGAAAACGTGTCTTAAAACACAAATTCAGTTTTTAGATCTTATTAATCACATGCCAGGAATTAATCGCCAAATATCACACGATAGATTTAGAATGCTGAATTCACGCCAAAAGTTTATATTTCGTAACTATTGTACGCCAATGCCATGCAAGGCATTCTCTGGCATAACAAGTTTATTAGAGAGTATGCGAGAAAGTTTTGGGAAGACACTCCCTCTGGTTTTGTATCCATGACAACTAAGACCAACTTTTGAAAATTCTTTGTTGTTGTCCAGTTTATAGAATGCAGCAAAAGTAAACAACCAGTCATCTGTGACCATCTCACAGAACGATCCAAAATAAGAGTTCTTATCTTTCCAATGATTGAGAGAAGTCAACAGGAAAAGCGCCCAGAAAAGAATAGCCGATGAAGATTCTGGTGAGTCCACCCAGGGCTAGCGGGCCGTGCCGCTCTACTGAGCATGCGCCATCATCCGCAAAACGGAAATCCGATAAGGTAACTGAACCGAAACCTTTTCTACTTTTTTTTTATTATTATTATTAAACGATTCCATTTGTTTCCGTCCGGAGGAATATCAAGAAAAAGTGATTTGTTTCCTACAATCGATATAATCCTCAACGTGTTGTCCTTAAGACTCTTACCCTACTATAGCCCGAGGCTGCATAAATATATTCTTTGATTTATTTCTCTTGGTTAAATTTTTTTTTACCTTTTGAAAGACTACTTCATTTTTTTCTAGTAATAGTATATTAACCCTTTCTAGGGCCGTGGGAAGTATGCTTCCCACCAAATTTATCAATCTTTGTATGAAATTATGTAGGTTGGCATAAGTTCTGACAAAGTTTTTTAGAAAGGCAGAAACTTAGATGCTTCAGTTCTGTAACTCAGACAAAATGATGTGTCTTGGTTTGTTACTTAATTATTAATTAACCAAATTAATTAATCAAATTAAATTTATCTAATAAGCTGAATGAATCCCTTTTCTTATTCTAATTTCAAGCCAAAAAATATTTTAACATAATATGACTAGAAAAAAAATGGCCCTTTAAAGGGTTAAAAAATTTTTCGGATACTATAAATTAAGAAAATGAATTTATTTAGGTTATTAAATCAGATTCATTTTATTTTTGACAATTTATAGTACGATATTTTTTTGGGCTGGAATGTTATCGATAAATTCCGCGATGCAATATTCAATGCAATCAAAATCAAATGAGTAAAACGCTGATTTTTAACTCTTTCCTTTCAACTTGAAATTTGATCTAACTGCAACAACCAATTTGAACAAATCCATTCCATTGTTGCATTGAAACAACTTCCATTTTAAAATACATACAAACATTTAGATTCCATTTAAAAATAAATTTAATAAAAAAGTTTTTAAAACACACTTCCATTAATTCATTAAAAAACAATTTTTTTCTCAATATGATAACAGGCTCGAGTATTATCTGTAAATAACGACATGATAATTAAAAAACTTTCGAAACGCTTTTCAGGTCAGATCATCAGATGTGGAGCTATTAAATCTGACTTTTCATTATTTTTTGGGTAATATGACACACAATGAAGAAGTATTTTGCCAGATTTCAGATACAATCGTGATTGTTTAAAAATTAATCGACATTTTATAATTTTTTTAATAACTTAGGAGCACAGTATCGCTCAAAAACCATTTAAATTTTAATTTTTTTTTCGTCTTAAAATTAAAAAAAAAAAAAAAAACATTACTTTTTCAATATCACAAATTTTGTTTTCGAGGAATGCTTTCTATAACTGTTATGAAATTTTCAAAATATATTATGAGTCAATTAGTGTTGTCGATTATTTCCCATTCATTCGCTGTTGAAATTCTCAGCAGTTTCTTTAATTATGAAGTTGATTTTCACAGTGTAACATTTAAATAAGATATTAATAAATTTATTTTAAAAAAATAATCGATTTTCAAGTTTGCTTGCATTCTTCAATTCCAATTTTAATGGAATCGTCACATATTTTATATTAGTATGATTTTATGAATTTGTAAACTTAATTTAAAAACCGCTGCAAAATAATAATATACTATAAACGCAGACGATAAAATAAATAATTCTTTTTAAAATCATATCGTTAGCAAGGAAGGGAAGAAGTTTTAAATTCCCTTCGTTTTTTTTAAAGCCAAAAATGATAATAATGATAGCAGTTTAAAAATTTTCTATAAATAACTTTTTAAATAAAAATAATTAAATTGCTTCCTGTGCTATTAAATTCTAGCATTTTTTTAATGTTTTTCTTTTTAAAATATCCAACTAGTTTGAACGCAAGTGGATTTGAGATTTCCAGTAAATATCCATTAAAAACTCAAAAAAAAAAAAAAAAAATTCACTTAACTGCAACTTATGAATTTTAGTTTATGAATAAATAAACCACAAACGTAATCAGCTTTTTAAAAAAGGATTAAAAAAATATTATGAGCAAAAAAAAAAATGCCCTGATAATGCTTCTTTTTTTTTATTCTTTTATCATTAAAACCACATTGTGTAATTAAGTGTTCGTTGTTATTATTTTTTGTTGCTTTTGAAGTTATTAAAAATTTATTGTTCTAACTGGAGGTGGTAAACAGCTACAACGAACTTTTAAAAATCGATAAGATCGAAGTATACTTACCAACAAATAATTTACTTGTTGGTAAGTATACTTCCCATCCCTTTGAAAAGATTTGAAGCCATTTTATTAAAGATTTTCAAACACAAAGCAAGTCATTGTAACAGCAAAAAGTTGGATTGTACTTGGCAGTACAGTTAAACAAGTTTTTGTGCGGTAGACTGGGGCAAAAAAAAAAAAAAAAAAAAGAAAAAAAAAGAAAGGGGAAAAAAAAAAAAGAAATCGCATAAAAAAAATGAAATTCTATAAATAACTATACGAAATAATTTTTTACAACAAATTAAAAGAATTTTTTAAATACTGTGAAGGGGAACCGCATAAAAAGTATCACTTAGAAAATCTGTCGAAGATTTACGAAATAATGAGAAAGTTCTTCCCAAATAAAATAAATTATTAAATTATACATTGAAACATTTTTTTAAAGATTTAAATTCTCATTTTAAACATGAAGAAATTTTCAAAACACACATAATTCAATACTACTTATAGTAATCCAAATCACGCATTGAGCTTTATTATAGTGATGAACTAGTTCAGAATCACTTTCATCACTTGAAGATTTTAGAATTGATTTATTTTTTGGAATATATTATACAAATTTATTTTGGAATATTGGAATTAGTGATTGACGTGATATGTGCATACTTTGTATGCCATACACATTGTATTAGTGTACATATGTACACTAATAAAGGGTGTCCTAAAATTAACGCAAGATTTGAATTTGCCACTATTCGGGCAATAAAGTGTTGGCAACCTTATTAAAAAACCAACATACAGCTGATAGCTTAGAGTTAGTAAAAATGGAGCAATGCACGATAGAACACTGTATTGACGCAAAATTTAAACTAAATTAAAAAACAGTTTTTCTATTTAATTTTTATATTTTTATTGAATTGCAAAGTACACAGAATAGGGTTATGCATGGAATAACACATAGGACAAATGGATTTCACGGCTTTGTTGGCATATGCGCACGCTTTTGTCTAAATTTTCCATGACCATTTTGCATAAATGAGGCTGAATTTCGCTGATGCAGTGTTAAATTTCTCCTTCAATGTGCGCGTGCTTATGAGCTTGTTGGCATAGACATTTGACTTCAAATAACCCCATAAAAAGAAACCCAATGGTGTTAAATCACACGATCTAAGGGAGGCCAATTCTCAGATTTTCAAACTGAGGTCGCCAGTCTTGCATTATTTTTGAAATATTTATTCAACAATGAAAATATGTTGTTCTATCGTGTAACGCTCTATTTTTACTAACCTTAAACTATCAGCTGTTACATGTTTTTTTTTTTAATGGGGCTGCCAACAGTTTACTGCACAAATTGTGGCAAATTTAAATATTATATTAATTTTTCACACCATATATAAGGCATTAAAACGTTATTCTATTACCAACAAGAAATTCATATACCGCATAAGAAAATCGCACAAAATAGATCACATAAGAAAGATCACGCAAAGACAGATTTGTCCGTATTTGATATATATCAAGAGTAATCATAACAATGTTTCAAAAATTCAGAAATATCACTACAAGAAAATGTATTTCATAATTTTAAACAATTTATATTATTATGGTAATACTCATATACTTATGTTACAAATATTTGTATTACCATAATGCATTACATTACATGTTATCATTATCGAAATAAATATAATTCAACTAGTGGTCGCCGTTAATAACCGCTGTATAATGCTAACTTATAGATTTTCAAAGGATTTACAGACAAATAAATACTGAGATAATTTTCTAAGAACACGTGATATTGATAATGACCTGATTTTAGATCGTCACCCTATCCTAAAAAAACCCACTGTACCTCGAAATTCGAAAATACACTTTGTGAACATAACTCAAAAATGAAATGAGCTAAATAGAAATAATTCGGCCGAATAAATTGCCGATGTGTATTAGCTTTTCGATTCAGTCCAACAGCGGATTCATTGGCTGCCAATGTAGATTTGAGCACGACAATTTAAGAAGCTGCAGTTTATAATCTATATTCACAACTATATTTTTGTATTTAAATTTGTATTAATACGTCAAATGAGTGATTTGGTGTCTGTTTGCTTCCCATTAAATCTGTGAACATAACAACACAAAAACGCAACGAGCTGAATAAATGAAATTTGGTATGTAGTCTTAATAACACAATTCTAAATGTGTAACAAATTTAATATCCGTTCAGTCAAAGAGAAAAATTAATTAGTGGGAGTGGTCTTTCCGAAATCTTTTCTTTTCCTCACTAAGAAATATACTTGTGTATTATTAACCGCATGCCATTGGCGAACAAAAATTATTAGTGTGCGATGTTTGGCGACTGTTTTCGGCCATTAATCTCTTTAAAGAAGTTTATACCCAAGCACCAGAAAATCGAATATGTGTTTTGGATGCTTTTTTTCCCCAACCGATTAAGCGTACTGTAATAAGATAGAAAATAAAATATCAAGTTACAAGAGCAATAATATAAAAATGTCTGAACATTAAAAAAATTTGCATCATTGCTTATTTTCTGAAGTTAAACTTAAGTCGCAATTGTCCGAATATAAAAATTTTTACCAAAAACATGCCTTATACTTGAAACATACTGAACATGGAAAGATAAGTAAAAATAAGTCGAATGATCATCCCGTTGGTTTTTCTTGATCATCGAACACAAAAAATCAGTGGGGGTGGTCTTCGCAAAAAATTTTCATATGTTCTCTAATAAAAGTGTACCTCTCCCAATCCCTCTCGCATAAAATTGTACTACTAGTATAAGGAAATATAAGGAATAGTATAAGGAAGGGAATGTATGCATTGCATGGAATTGGCGAACTATTGTTACAAAATACAGATCTTTCGCATGAATGTAGCGACTTTATTGAATATATCGGGTGATTGGAGATTTCTTTGGCGATTAATCCTCGTTAATCCGCTATTAACAGTACCCGAAAATCGGTCAATTGTAGTCTCAATACCACGCACTCAATTTCATATATTTAAGGCCTATTTCGTATATTTAGGTATTTGAGTTATCCAGCTTACATGATTGTGAAAGTACGGACGGATAGACAGTCAATTTGCTAATGGATTCGGCTCCAAATTTGATGTGTATCCATACTTTATATTCTAAGCTCATATATTGGTTTGGTCTCTAGTTATTGTGTTAAATTTATATTCTGAGAGACATGCAGATAAACTTAATTTGAATTTATTTCATTCAAAATTTGATAGAGATCTACAAATTTGGGGTAAAGACCGTGTACCGAATTTCATCCATCTAGCTCAAAGTTTTTTTTTTTTTAGTTATCGTGTTCACAGAGAGGTACACAAACAAAGATAGTGGAGACTCTCTTCCAAAAGCTGATCGACTGAGAAGTCTTGCTCAGCCTGTGAGGGACGTAAAACAGGCAGACAGATAGACAGACATAATTCTAAAAATGTCTTTTTCGAATGCAGAATGATCTGAAATGTGCAGATTTGTCGAAATTTCTAATCCGAATTTTTATGCGATTACGATATTTTTTCTTTGCTTACTTCGTATACATGAAAGTAAAAATGCGTACATGTATGTTTCTTTCTATATAACGTGAAGCATTACAGAAAATGCATTGCATTTTTTTGTAATAAGTCGCATCGAATTCCGCTATAATCACAAAGTACATTGCCTTTTGCGTAATAAGTCGCATCGAATTCCGCTATAATCACAAAGTACATTGCCTTTTGCGTAATAAGTCACATCGAATTCCGCTTTAATAACAAGATACATTGCATTTTGCGTAATAAGTCACATCGAATTCCGCTTTAATAACAAGATACATTGCATTTTGCGTAATAAGTCATATCGAATTCCGCAAAATACATTGCATTTTGCTTAATAAGTCATATCGAATTCCACAAAATACATTGCATTTTGCGTAATAAGTCACATCGAATTCCGCTTTAATAACAAGATACATTGCATTTTGCGTAATAAGTCACATCGAATTCCGCTATAATCACAAGATACATTGCATTTTGCGTAATAAGTCACATCGAATTCCGCTATAATCACAAGATACATTGCATTTTGCGTAATAAGTCACATCGAATTCCGCTATAATCACAACATACATTGCATTTTTTTTGTAATAAGTCACATCAAATTTGTCTATAATCAGAAAATGCAATGCATTTTGCAATTATAGAGAAATTTTATGGGAAAAAGCTCCCGATTTACAACAAGGTCCTCAGTGGCCTAGTATTAAGATTTCAGCTTTTAAGCTAGAAGGCTCCAGGTTTCCAGCTCGATTCAATTAAATATCCGTCATGCTTGGTGCGCGTTAAATCTAATGCCTTTGCCAAATGTATGAACCTTGGTGTGATGCGAATGTTTGCAGTAGAAGTATCATCTCAGGCATCATCCTTATCATCTGACTAGAGCTCGAGATTACGAAGTTCCTCCAAAAATAGCCTTCGTATTGTTTCCAGATGGAAATTAATATCTAACAAAACTAATTTAAAGAGACTACATCTGCGTACCTTATTAACTTCAAAATCTAATTAAATATTCAGTAAATCAGTCACATCATGATTCCAATGTTCCATTCACGCATTTTATTCACAATACAATCAAAGTTAAAAATAACCGACGCTAAATTCAACGTCTTTTGAATTTTAATCTTAACTTATCCATATGCAACGCTGGAAGCAGCTAAATTAGCAAAGCTTTGACTCTAAGAACAGCAAAGGTTAATCGACTGCTGATCCTTCTATTAAACCATAAAAATAGAAATGAAAAACTCCCAGACCGTTATTTAGTTGTTAGACAATGATTCAAGGATGTCAAGGGGTTGCGTTGACACCACCAGATGCGAGTTTGAGATAGACGAACAATGCCACCTGTTGTCAAATGCAAAGTTTATTGTTTTCGCTGCAGTGCTGGTTTGAAAGCGAATGTGAACTCCACCAGCGCTTGTTTGCAACTGAAACAGCGTAAAATCGTAAATAATGAAGGGAGGGATAGGGGGCATTGAAGATCCCAGGGTCGTTCTCTCACCTGAGATGCAGTCCGCTATGACAGGCGGATTTTTTTTTTAATTCAGAAAAAATGTCAAAAGAAAAGTAATTTTATTTGTCTATTTTAGTTTATTTAAAATATTGTGATCGCTTTATATTTTAATCTCTACAATTTGGCAAATATCGACATTTTACATCTTTCTTGATTTCAAGCAGCTTTCATTTTTATAATTTCATACAAAATTGTACATATGTACCGATTTTTGCAACCTGTCTGTCTATTAGTCCAAGTGCACGAGAACATGGAGACTCAAAAATATAAAAAACTAAATAGATGAAATTTGAGAAATGTCTTTTTTCTCCCTTTTCTTCGAGAATTGTAGAACTATGTTAACTTTCGAATAAAATTCGTCAATACGTTAATTATCGATATCACAGCCCATTTATATTTAAATACTATTATTCAATGACGTAATGCGTTCGATGAGTGAATTTTGATAAATGACTTCTTCCCTTTCTCGCATACGTTGCTAAGCAAAAATATAGTAATCGTCAAAAAATTTGAACTCGAGATTTTGACGAATCTCCACATTTTAGACCCCCATGAGTTCAAAAACCACATTTTTTCAGTCTGTGACAAAGATAACTCGAGAACGCTTAGAGTAAGACGGATGAAATTTGGTATAATGTCATTATAACAAATTTGCAGAATTCTACCAAATTTTGAGCAAACTCCATTCAGAGGAAGTCCGTCTGTCCAGTTGTTCGAAAATAGCTCGATAACTACAAAATGAAGAGAGCTAGATAGATAAAATTCGGTACACAGATTTACAATCTACAGTGTAGACCACCTGTCAATTTTTGAGCCTAAATTCGACTACGGGTTGACTGTCTGTCGGTCTGTACTTTCAGAAACACGTAAACACGATAATTCAAAAAACACAATGACTTAAATATGTCAAATTTGTTGTCAGAATTTGTGACTAAAAGTGCAGTTTTATGTCAAATCTTTATTTCAATCGATTGAGAAAAAATATGTCTAAAACACAAATTCTATTTTCAGATACTATTAACCGCATGCCAGGGATAAATCGCCAAATAACTCGCCAAGAATGACACGATAGATTCAGTAAAAATGATAATTCACACCAGATGTTAATATTTCGTAATTATTGTAAGCCAGTGCTATGTAAAGCGTTCTCTGACAAATTTGACAAATTTATTAGAGAGTATGCGAGAAAGTTTTGGAGAAACCGCACCCGCTGTTGTCGACATTTTGTTGAATCCTGAATTAAATACCTCCAATTACAAGTTATTTATTTGTTAAATACATAATATTTTCTGTTTACCGGAGCTTTAAACTGTTCTAAACCATCTTTTTCAAAATATATTAGTATAACTTTAACTATCATAGACTGAATGTTTTTCAAAACCACTTTATAAATGCTGATCTAGCAATTCTTTAGTTTCACTTTCCAAATGGGAAGAGGGGGGGGGGGAATTCGCTATCCTTCCACATAAAGTCTGTGATGATGCTTTACATAATCCTTTTTTCCCATCTTCACTGGCGAACAAGTGCGTTTTGTTCCTCTACAGCGGTTATGATTCAGATTCTATACAAATTACTATCTAAAGAGTTAAACCTATCTTTCATTATACAATATTCAAAGAAATAGGCTTTAAAATTAAAATAAGCTGATTTTTGAATTCATCAACGATTGAAATTCCCTCAAATGTTATTTTTTTTTTATACAAATGATTTTTTTTTTGTTTTACTTGGATGTGAGAATTATCACTCAAAAACATAACAAGGTGGATAAACAAAACTCGCTATGATATTCGCATGCAAATTATGAACCTATATACAATTTTGTATCCAGTCGGTCAAATTAGAAACCGCCCAATACTTCATTCACTTTAAGCCCCGCTCCGATGGCCCACGCACGTCTTGAAACATGCACATTTTGCCCTCTTTCCCCTCACTTGTGGTTTTCGGGGTTCTTCGATGTCTGATGGGAGATTTACGACCATATCCGTACAGGTAACAGGTCGTCGAACATGGCTTTACTGTACGACGATCCCTCAGGGGGATACTTCGAAATTTAGGATGAGAAGGTTCTGGTATAGTAGTTCGTTCTCGCCATCCTAGTGGGTGTATAAATGGTGTGTAGTTGGCTTCCGCTCAACCATAGTTCTCGCCGATGCTTTGTGGTGTTCTGCTCATTCATTATCCGCATGCCTTTGGGTGGGGGTGGGGGTGGAATAGCCTTTAGTTGTTTACTATACGAGGAAGTTAAACGTAAAATTCATAATTTGCATGCCAATATCATAGTGAGTTTTGTTTATCCACCTTGTTATGTTTTTGAGTGATAATTCTCACATTCAAGCTTACCGACCTTTTCTTACACCATTCTTTAACGCTATTGATCTTTGACGGATAATTTTTGCATCGTCATCACCGCCTTCATTTAAACCAAAGGTAGTAAGTATTCTTCTCGACTTTTTCATATACTGACGCAAAATAACGCATTTTTTGCATCCTGATCCCGTGAAGAATATTGAGTATGTGTAGTAATTTATTTCCACTAAAGAGAACTCTGCATTATTTTGATGATATCGAGCCGACAGAGTAAACAGAAAGTTCGTTACAAGACGCAAGTCAAGAAGGGTTGGACCGGAGCTCGAAGTGAGATGATCCATTGAAAACCCGCAACTGGGGTTCATAAGTGGAAGAATTCCAAGAGTAAGTAGAAGTAGTTGGAAAAAGATCAACCTGGACAGCAATGCATGAATTTCCTCATGTAATATAGATTCTTCATCATTGAACTCTCATGTGTAAAAACTATCATAGTTCATTTTTGTGCATCAAGAATAAAAAGATTGAATTATCCAAGAGGGTTGATGCATTAAAATCCATCACACCCACATACGGAGTTCAGTTGTCTTCCTTTCCATCGATTAGATGCAAAATGTGATACGAATTTGAACTTTGGGTGAAAAAACCACGTAATAAATTTCACTTAAGTTAGGAACAGAAAGTGAACTGGCCAATGATCCAATCAGTTCTGCATCTCTCTTTTTCGAGTACCAAGTGGTTTAAACAAAGATATCTTTTAAATGACTGATTTCGATCCAATCTTATTATCTTGCCCATTTAATCCTTTATATTGTAATACATTTAATAATATTTGGCTCTTTATTTAGTTTGTAAATCTATCCTCCTCTGAATAACTTAAATACCCAGCGAGAAATCAGTAGTATATTGTAACATTCTCCTTTTCCCAGTACTCATAAGACATTTACAGCCAGCTGTGTTGTCGCTGTTAAAGTACTAAACTCTTCGAGATAGCCAGATGGTGGATCTTTTCACCTGGGTGGTCTCGCATCTGTTCATTAGCGACTACAGTGAAAGATCACATGTGGGAATTCCTCTTCCAAGAGATATTGAGAGTACCTTCAAAGAGAAAGGGGTGTCCAAACATCTGGATGCTAAATGTTTCTCATTGTGAAAGGACTATGATAACTCCGTGTTCCAGAATAGTCAGTTATGAAAGGTGCATCATTAAAACGACCTTCCCACGACCGGTGGCGCCGCTGAGGGAGCATATTGCTGAACCCCGATTGACCGAAAGAGAGCTCAAAATGACCAATGTAAATTAAGAAGCGAAGATTGTCGCCGAAATAAAGTGCGGAGATTTTTTTAGGAGAGGAGAAGAAACGAATTGCAGGCAGACTGTAGGACTACGCCCACTTTCGTAGTCCGAGAACTACCCTGGAGTGGTCGTGTTGGCTAACAACCTGTTAGTTTCCTGTGGTGTTGTTTCTCCGTATTGATGGAGAACTGTGTTTCAAGATAAACCTTTGACTTCGACTGTTGTGTCTACTACTACAGGTGTAAATAACTATTAATTTAACCAAGATTAGAACAAGTTGTTCTTTTGTATATATAGGGCTATAAAAAAAAGAATTTCTGGAAATTCTGCTTCGTTATTTGATCAGTCTAGATCAAGACATTACAGTACCTTGATTACCCTCGAAAGTTAACGGTCTAAGGTAGTTCGGCAAGCGTGAGTAACTTTCCTCCTTCCCTTCGGATTTTCACTTGTAGTGAAGCAGTGTGGCTTGTTTTTGGGCTTCGAAATATAAGGAAGAAAACAGACCTACAATGTTAACTACAAGACCAAAGTCCATTTTTTTTTTGTTGTATCTAAGCCTTTATATTTTTGAGTTATCGCTTTATCGTTAATGTAATTATTATTACTATAATTATATTATTATTATTACTATATTCAGTATAATATAGTAATAAAAAAATTCATTCTTTTAATTACCATATTTAATCATAGTGAGTGATATAAAGTTCTTTTTTTTTTTTGCGGATACGTTACTGCGGCTATACAATTAAAAATAAATTTGAAAAATAAAATAAATAAAAAACGAATCAAACCTTAAACTTTAATCATGTAATGATGTTTTGGTCCATAATTTCGAATCTCCACTAAATTTATTTTCCCTTTCGACATCTTCTGTGGAAACTTTGATTTATTTCGCATTTGCGGCACGATAATGTTAATAATGACCTTCAGAATATCAGATTTTCTCAAGGGACAACACACTTTACGATTGTTTCAGCAGCATAATCTTTTCAACAATAACTACGTGTGCTTTTGTTCATCAACTGTTACTTTCTTCTGAAAAAAAATCACATAATAATTTTCTCTCGCCTTCTCGCTATCTTTAGGATAAAATCTGACTAAAAAATTTTTTTTTCCCTTGTGAATATCATTTATTCAGTATTGTTTTAAGTTTAAAAACAAGCTGTATTTTTTTTCTTCATAAATTTAAATTTTTATTCTTTTGTCTTTTATTCATGTTTTCAATTTTCAAATGAAGCCGGTATCAATAAAATTGAAAATTCGTGATTGTTTACAATGGGGAACTTTGAGTATTTTTTCTCGAATGATTTGATTTGAGCATTTTATTATTTTTTTTTATCAGTGTTAGAATATCGCAGAATATTCTTCATGAAAAGATTTTGCAACTTTACGAATAAAACCTGCCGCATTCGACCCTCATATTGTCAACTAACTTTGATAAATTACATCGCATCAAAAATCAGCTGGACTGGTCTTCCCGAAACTTTCTCGCATACTATCTAATAAACTTGTCATGTCAGAGAAAGCTTTATGTGGCTTGGCGTGCACTAGTTACGAAATATTATCCTTTGACGGCAGTTTAGTATTTACTGACTCTATCGTGCCAACCTTGGCGAGTTATTTTGTTTAGTGAGCTTATTTATCCTTGGCGATTAAGCCCTGGCATGTGGTTTTGGCATAAATTTGACACAAAACTGCACTTGTAATCATAAAATCCCATACGAAATTTGATATATTTAAGTCCTCGAGTTTCTGAAAGTATAAACCGAGAGACAGTCAATCCGTGGTTGGATTTGGCTGAAAAAGTGACAAGTATAGATGGTAAATCTGTGGCGGATTGGTATGAGCGAGGATAGAACCTGGAACCCTGTGGTTCGCAGTCCAGTAACATGACCAGGATACAAAAGCATATGCTCGTGTTGCGTAGTTGTTAACTGGCTTATATGCGTTTCACCACAGACTCTCCCTCCAGTGAGTCGGAGGTGAGACGAACGATATGAGTGTTGAGTGGTGATATATTTAGCTGTTGATTCTAATGCGCCTGTACCCATTTCAGTATCGCCAAGCGTTATGGCGAGAGTGTGTGGGTGAGTGGTTGCTGATGCTGCGTCAAGTGAATTTGATGACTTTGGGTTGCTGCTGCGTCAAGTGAGTTTGACGGCTTTGGTTGCGAATAGATGGCGCCACAGCAGCTGTACGAAGGTTGAAGGTTCATCGTCCGAGGTCACCAATGAAGCGAATTGTTATGAGTGAGGATAGAACCTGGGACCTTGTGGTTCGCAGTCCAGTAACATGACCAGGATACAAAAGCGTATGCTAGTGTAGCGTAGTTGTTAACTGGCTTATAAGCTTTCTACCACAAATCTATATTGTAAACACTAGTGTGACACCAAATTTTATTTATCCAGCATTCTTCCTTTTGTAATTATCATGAGCGGACAGACGGACTTAATCTGAAAAAAATTTATTCAAAATCTGACGGAAATCTGCAAACCTGCTATAAATACCATATACCAAATTTCAAACCTTCTTGCTCAAAGCGTTTTTCAGTGTCACAGACAAACAGATGGACATTTTCCATCGCTTTTCGAACTCGGAGAGGTCTAAAGCGTGGAGATTCGCCAAAATGTCGAGTTCAAATTTTTTGACGATTACTAAACTCTCGCTATACTACGTATAAGAGATAGTAAAAAAGAACTTTTCTTATTATGTTGTGTTGATTAAACAGGAAAAGGGAATTATGATTGACTGGTAATGTTAATGAAGCAGCAAAATTTATTAATGAAGCAATTGATCCAATAGTAGAATTGGAAGGAATCTATTAAAGCTTTATTTTATAATAGATCTCAAAAATGAAAGATGATAAGGGTCAGGCAAACACTGATAAGGTATTAAGGCTTCATGTGTTTTCTCATAAAACAAAAATTGGCGAAATTGGCGCAGTGAATAGGCCTGAGCGAATTATTCCTTCTCTTTTGACAATTATTTTTTAAATGATCACATTTTTTTGGATAATATTAGTAACAATACGGGGGATATTTTTGTATAATTTTTAAAAACTTTATTTACATAGGGAAATCAATCCCACTGGGGGGGGGGCACCTCAAAGATGGGGATGAGAAATTTCCGGTATGGTGGTTGGTTCCCGTCATCCTGCTGGGTACAGAAAATGGTAGGAGTTGGCTACCTCCCATCGAAGATAGGACGTACTTCCCACGGGAAGGGTTGTACCGTGACCGGTGATGGCCCTTAGGACTCAACCACAGTTCCCGCCAGTGTTGCTGTCGCAGTGGTCCGGTCATTCATTTTTTTTTCGTGTACCTTATAACGTGTCGGAGTAGTCAATTGTAGTAGTACTTAAGGAAATCGGTAGTGTTAAAAATATATCATAGAACCAGTAGGAATATTCCATACTCGATTTTCTCTCAGCCAGAATCTGTCCAAGGTAACTTTACTATTCGTGCAAGACAACAATGCAGCAAAGAAACCTCTCCCCTCCTCCAATCAACCAACGTATTTTTGAAATTCTATAATATTTGTCCTCTAACGTCAAAAAACACTTTTACTTAAAAATGGGGGAAAAAATTACTTGAAATTTAAAATGATTTACATGAAAAAATAAAATAGTATTATGGTGAAAATTTTTAAACTTCAAAAACACTTAAGATTATATCGTAGTCTTATTTCTATATCTACTAGTAATAAAAGAGAATGTGTGTGTGTGTGTGGGGGGGTCTCTACAGGGGAGGCTGCCTGATGCAAAAATACCAAGTTTTTACAGATATACTTTAGAGAATGGGAATGTATGTTTCGGGACGATTTCTTCGCCATTTTAATCTAAATTTTAATTATTTAAAAACCTAGTGAGATTTGGGCATTTATCTGAGATAACTCTAAACGATATTATTACACAAAAGTAACTTTTTACACCATCGACTCGACTGCATTAGGAAAGTTCATGTGCAAAAGAAACAGAATAGATGTAAGGCAATTAAGAAAATGTGGCTTTAATGACTGATAACAAATAGCTTGGGAGTTGAGGGAATTGTAAACATCGTTAATTATGAATATATATATAAAAAAAAAACTCTACTATTTTGGTGTCTATAGGGGCTGCACTCTAAATTTCATTCGTCTAGTTTAACTCATTTTGGATGCACAGACACAGAGACACATACGTAATTCCCAAAATATGGAGTTTTTTAAAAATTTAGAATGGCCTAATAGTCTATAGTCTGTGTATTTTCTGTAGGCGGTTCAAGGTCACATTTTCCACCCCGTTATTGGTTATCTGGTACCAGTAACGCGGTAGAAAATGTGACCCTGAACCGAATACAGAAAATACACAGACTATAGATTAATCAAAATCTTGAATTGGATATAATGCAATTTTGATAATTACCTGCAGTTCTAGTGATAAAAGTCATATGAACAAATTTCAACAATGTAATTCTTTTATTTTTCAATTATTGTATTCAAATGCACTCTTATAGACTGGCAAACGAATTTATTGTAAACTGAGTTTGTTAAAAATTTAATAGAAAACAACAGTTTAAGAGAATGGACTATTTATCAAACTTTATCTATCATCCTTTTTCGATTTTTGAATTATCCTATTCACAGACAAACTTGATTAAAAAAAAAAAAGAGTTTTCTCGAATTTAAGAAGGTCAAAGGAGTGGGGATGAATCGATGAATTAATTAATTCATTGATTATCCGTGATCGTGAGGGATTGCAAAACATTCTCTCGGAATATTCCGCATGTCAGAAAATGAAAACAAATAACGTTTATATATATATAAGCAATTTTAAAATAAGATATTTCGCAATAATGGTAAAATTCACTTCCTTCAATTGTCGTATATCTTGAAAAACAAAACAACAGCCTTCCAAGCGAAACTAATTCATTCCATTGGCGTGAAGATTTTGAGAGATAACAACTAAAACCACTGGAGCTTTTTAGAAAACTCACCCTCACCAACCTGTTGAATCTTCACTAATTGCAAAACAAAAACCTCTCCTAATCTGACACGGATCGCGACGGTCATTACGCTGCTTAGACTTCTCTATCTTATCGGGCGGATCTGAGCGAGTGCTTTCGGACGGACGAACGGCAGCGTAGGATCAAGAGGGTGGGGGTGGGCCGATCTGATTTCGACCGGAAACAATCAGAGCAGGCGACAGGAAGCAGGCGAAAGCGAGATCGGGACATGCAAATCATGCTGGCATTGTTTGCCGCGTTATCGTTTGGCATCAAATTAAAGGGGGGGGGGGGGAAAGGAGGCAATTGGGAATCGTTTGGCAGAAAGCAGTAGTAATTATAATGGAAATGGAGGATTAGTTTCTAAATCTAATCGTACATCTAAAAATCGGATACGAGATTTAAAATTTACCGATGGATTAAAAATGGAGCAGTTGTAATTCTGATAAATGGGAAGGGAATTTCAAATGACACCACCTGTCATCTGCAATAGAATAGTTTTTGTTGTTTTAACAGAAATAAAACAAATTTATAATAAAATAATCAGATTTGTTTGATTTAGATAGAGTTAAAAAGATGGAATTCATTTTTAACTGTTCTTAAAGGAAATTTCAAATGATAATACTCTGAAAAAGAAGGAAGAATTGTTTAGAGAAGGCAGGAGCAAATATACACTGATCTGGAATAACAATAAAAGTATCTCTATAAAAAATTTTAAGATCTAATGACACCTTGAGAAAAGACATCAGCAGTTTCACATTGTATGAAATTATGAATTTTTTTTTTCACCCTGTTTAGTAAAAATATGGCTATGAATTTTACTGCACTACAAATGGAAAATTTTGAAAAGAAAATGTGATCAATATTAGTTTGTTTGTTTATATTACTACACACAGCATTCCAATTCAATTCTACACACAAATACTGAATATACTGTTATAATAGAAAATAATGAATCAAAATTTCCGATGCTAATATAATTTATTATTAAAGTAGTTTTTTATTAAAGCATTTTTTGCTTTTATCGGTATTATAGATATCGGACTTACATACTGAAAAAAAGTGATTTAACCTACTCTGATACTGTACAGTAACCTGACATTTTCTTCACGACAGTTTTAATCTAATAGCAGTATCAAAAATATTCATGAATTTGATTCTTTTCTACATTGCGTTTTGACTGAACTGACTACATTCACTTTCATTCTATCTTCTTAGAGCCATTGACTTTTGACTGAATTTGCTACATTGACTTTCATTCTGTCTTCTTAATTCTTATTTTATGTTGACAAAACCAAAGAATCAGTCCCCCAGCCTTAACTACTAGTCCGATTTGAGCAATTTAATTTTATATAAAATCTCACGATCCCTCGATTCCTTATTTATGATCCCCGTTCACCACTCTTCATTATACATTCTTTTCAGGGAAATAAAAAAAAAAAAAAACCCTTGACATGGTCTCCTAGCCGCAACCATTATACCAATTTCACCAACTTTTTATTTCATACGATTTCTAGATGTATCAATAATCATCACTTGCTTTCCTATTGCGCTCGCTCCACTCTCAAGAAATATCGCTAAATAAAATTTTGAGAGCCCCCGGCTTCAACAACCGGATTGATTTCGCCTATTAATTTATCCACTAACTAGTCAGAAAGCGTTGTATTTATCATTCAACTCTCTTGCATGTGATAAGATGTAGCTCATCAAAGTTGATTGACACGGTGAAATTAATATCATTAATGTGGGAGGAGCAAACTAATGTCGTGTTCCATGATATCATAGTACCGTCAAAAACACAACTGCCCCGCTAATCTATTTTCTAACCGCAAATCGTCTTTAGCAGTTCTATAACTTCACTTTCTTATTTCTCAATTTACTTTAGTTTAGTTACATTAACGTCCCGTTTTAAAGCAACACTGGGGCTATTTTGGAACTGATCTCGCCTTTTGAATCGCGGTCAGAGGATGAGGACGACACCTGAATTAGCCCCTCTTTCCATTCTTCGGCACTACACCAGCGGGAGGACATTTGATCCTGAGGAAATAATGTGCACCAGACCCGCTTACACGATGGCACTTCGGTGAAATCGGGTCCCGAACCTGGAAAACTTTGATTCTGAGGCCGAAACCTTATTATTTCTCAGATGAACTATGAAGATAATAAACAAAAGCTTTCTTTTGCTTTTAAACAATAGAAGAAAATAACGCTATCAGGTATTTATGAAACAACGAAAGCGGTTTGAATTTCATTGCAACAATTAAATATTTTGTTAAAAATAAAGCAGACAATTTATCAACCCCCCCCCCACCACCACCAAAAATTCCACTACAAATAAATTCGCATCATTGAAAACAATCTTTAAAATTTTTATAGGCATAAAAATAATTTTTATGGCACAATGTTTTTGAAATGTATCACGGGGAAAAAGCAGAAATTTTACTTAACTTATAAATTAATTAAAATTTCAAAAAAAATCGCTTGCATTGTACATTTCCACCCTTATAAAGATATTTTTTCCGTATATGATGGATATAGGTCAAACGACCTTTCTTGTTGAGAGCGCGCGCACACACACGCATTATTTTTTATTATTAGTAGAAATTTCTTTTTCACGTCTTTCTCCAAACAAGGATACATCCATTCTGTAAGCATTTGTTTTAATTTTAAGTTTAAAAAAGCACTTTATTTACACTTTAAGTAGTCTAAAAATATAAAAGTATCTAATAGATTATCTTAAGCAGTCTGAGGGCTTCTAGTGGAGTATTAGTAGCTTTTAGACCTACTTCTGGAGTTATGAGTTGGCGACAATACCCTCCACGCCACTGCTCTAAAATTATGTTCCACGTTCTTAAAAATATCGACAGCTCAAAGTGATAGCATGTGGAAAATCTCAGCATTTTATGCATTAGAGGCGGGACTTCAAAATTGGAGTGGTACATTAGAGGATTTTTTTTTTCCTCATCCATAAATCCATAAATTTTTGGATGTATCTATCGCATTTATAGCCATAAAATTTGGCACATAGGTAGTCGTAATAGTGGCTCTATGCTTTTAGAAGTCAGAATGTTAAATTATGAAGCCGAAAACATTTTTTTTTATTTGTGTTGTTTTGAATGATTTTTCAAAGCAACACTTCTCTAGTATAATTTCTAATTTCCCGTATTTCTCTAGTATAATTTCTAATTTCCAGTATTTGTCTAATATAATTTCTAATTTCCAGTATTTTTCTAATATAATTTCTAATTTCCAGTATTTCTCTAGCATAATTTCTAATTTCCCGTATTTCTCTAGTATAATTTTTAATTTCCCGTATTTCTCTAGTATAATTTTTAATTTCCCGTATTTCTCTAGTATAATTTTTAATTTCCAGTATTTTTCTTATAGAATTTCTAATTTCCAGTATTTCTCTAGCATAATTTCTAATTTCCAGTATTTTTCTAGTATAATTTCTAATTTCCAGAATTTTTCTAGTATAATTTCTAATTTCCAGTATTTTTCTAGTATAATATTTAATTTCCAGTGTTTTTCTAATATAATTTCTAATTTTCAGAAATTTTTCTAGTATAGTTTCTAATTTCCAGTGTTTTTCTAATAGAATTTCTAATTGCCAGTATTTTTCTAGTATAATTTCTAATTTCCAGTGTTTTTCTAATAGAATTTCTAATTGCCAGTATTTTTCTAGTATAATTTCTAATTTCCAGAACTTTTTCTAGTATAGTTTCTAATTTCCAGTGTTTTTCTAATAGAATTTCTAATTTCCAGTATTTCTCTAATATAATTTCTAAGCAACATTAAAAAAAGAAACCAAATATGAAAGGGAAAGGGGAAAAATCTTTAAATGAATAAACTAATGACTCTGGTTTTAAGGAAATTTGGTTTGCACGCTTAACATAATTCTTTAAGTTTTGATAAATTTCTAGAATATAATTTTGCCGACAAATTTTTAAATTAAATGTACTAATTATAATTATAATTCTAAATTTTAAATTCGAATTTTATTCCTTATTTTTTTTTTTTTTCGTTCTAATAGTACCTTCCCAATTTAAAACAAGGAAGGTCCAAGTATTTTTTACTGGTTTTTAATTTAATTATTTTTGTGATGATTTCGACGATTCATGCCGTAAATCCTTAGCAGAAATGGTGTGAAATATTACCTTTCTATGGGTTATAATTGGTTTAGCCTGTCAAAGATTTCCTAGTTTTGATTTGATAAAGTGTCAAATGAAATGAATGTATCAAGAATTCTATCACGGGTAAGGTCAAGCGGATACCGTTAATTTACGTACTAGATACGTACTGAATTTACGTACTGTTAGTAAATTGCAGTGAGATAATACTATAATTGAACAAATATACTTGACGAGGATTGATTAGCTAATTCTTTTAAGTTAATTGTCATATCCACATTAAGTCAAAGACATTAATCGCTGTCTGATCGCTTGTAAGTTTCTGGATACTTACATGAGATCAGATATTTATTTTCATCCAACATTTTTATCTCAATACTAAAGGAACTTTTCGTTGGTCTGAACTGGTGCTAGTTCAGCTGTCGTCCTCGTCATCTGCTCATTGCTCAAAACGACAAATATGTTCCAAAATATTCTACATGTTGCTTATAGTATTCTAAAAAAATCTGCAATCGTCGTGTTTCTGAATTATTGCACTCAAATGTGAAAGAGATGATTGATGTATGATTCAGAATCATTCCGACATTCACCACGAATCCATTATGAAATTATTTACTATAAACAAGATTTCTTTTGATGTAAGAAACTTGGAGTAAAGAAAAAATTCAGTTGTGAGAAAAAAAAATGATGAAATGTAATAATATCTTCGAATAATAATCAGTAATTAGGAAAGATATACAAAAAGGGGCCTTTCTTCTAAGTAGATCTGTTCTTTTTTTATACGCGTTCAATACTCATTTTTTTTATGACGTATATGTGCATTTGATTTTATGCTCTTTGTCAATTTCTGAATTTAATGTCTACTGTACTCAAAATTTGAAGGGGTGGGGGGAATGTAAAGAAAATTTTTTATAATTATGTTAAATTTTCACATGCTAAAATTATATTAAATGAATTAAACATTAATCAGTCATTAAGCGAATAAAAATTGTAAACTCACTCAGATAATATAGCTTTGATCTTCGTAGAAACGGTAAACTTAATTGAAAAGTATTGAAAATTTTATTAACTTTTAATTTTTACGAAATTTAAAAATTTTAAATAATTTTTTAAACAAACTGAGAATAAATACATTTTGAAATAAATAATTTTGCATTTGAGGAAATATAACAAAAAATTCAAATTTCACCTCACTTATTTACTACAAAAAAGGAAGAAAAAAAATTCTGGATAAAAGAATAATGTTCAGATAGCTAGAAAACTTTCAAAAAGTTATTTGCTCATTGGAAACAAAGAGGAGAAAACTGAGGCGAAAATAAAATATTAACATCCAGATTGAGTTGACTTTTTTAACAGGAGAATGTTTACTTACGAATGTTACTTACGAAAAAAGAAATAATTTTAAGGTGTCTGATGATCAAGGCTTACAGTCATTTCGGCGGAATCTCAGCTTTAAGTGAAATGCTTTTCACAACTATCGAGGGTGATATACCCTAATCTTTCTCGCATATTTTCGAATCCTAGAAAACGCCGCCCTACAAGAATTGGCGTACAATAGTTAGAAAATATTAATTTTTTATGAGAATTTAGCATTTTTACTGAATCTATTGCCATCCTTGGAGAATTATTTACGAATACCTCCTGGCATACTGTTGATAGTATTCGAAACTCGAATTTGTGCTTTAGACACGTTTTTTTAAACCAATTATAACAAAGACTTGACACAAAACTGCACTTTTAGTCACAAAATTCCATACCAAATTTGATATATTTAAGTCGATGTGTTTTTAAATTATCGCATTTGTATGTTTCTGAAAGTACAGACCGACAGACTGTCAACCAGCTGTTGAATCTGGCTCAAAATTTGACAGATGTCTACACTATAGATGTTAAATCTGTGTACCGAATTTTATCTCACTTCGTTTCGTAATTATCATATTTACTTATATTCGAGCAGCCGAACAGACAGACTTCGTTTGAACAGATTTTACTCAAAATTTGTGAGAAATCTACAAATTTGGAGGAAGACCATATGCCAAATTTCAACCATCCAGCCCAAAGCGTTTTTGAGTTATCTTTGTCCCAGACTGACAGGCTGACGGACATTTTCCAAAAATGTGTTTTTCGAAGTGAAGGAGGTCTAATAAGTGGAGTTTCATCAAAATCTCGAGTTTTAATTTTTTGTCGATTACTATACTTTCTTTATACTACGTATACGAGGGTAAAATGTAAGAAAATTGTTTTTTATTTCTTTGTTTATTTATCAGACAATATATACTTTAAATTCTCTGCATCAATCAAATTTTAAAAATTTACAATTTAACTTCTGCAGACTCTTATTATCCGACCTTAATTAGCGTTTATTTTGGTAGGTTAATAGAATTTCATTTGTTAATACAATTAGAACTTAAAAATGCCCCATGAAAATAGATGAAACACACAGCAATCAAAATATTTTCTCGATAATACAAACTAATTGTTCGATTTGGCTTTCATTCAAATTAAAATTCCAAATTTCGCAATCTGCCTGAGAAACTGAGCAACAGAAACTCGTTTTCAAATTTCTACTTCTAATTCACCCATCGTTACAAAACCATTAAACCTGACAAACAGCGCAACGCACATCAAACAGTCGGAAACCGAAAATTTTCCGAACAAACGGTGATGTCATATCACGATTGACCAATCACCAACAGAGGCAATTCCACTGCAGCTTTTGTTGCCATTCGCAGCAATGAAAAGAATAATGACCATCGGAATGGAAGTCATTGAATGACTTTCCTGTAATGGCGGTATCGCAACAATTCACTCATAACAGCCGATGACACAATGAACCTTATTCACAGGCGAAACTTAACCTTGGTCAAAGCGGGTGGCAACACAATTGCGACTTGTGTTGTCTTCCCCTTAAAAACGTGACACAGATCCCTTCGTTTCCACCAGGTTTTTCTTTCTCGTAGCTTGGCAGCACTGCTTATGCAACAGCCTTAATGTTTGACACTGAAATCACTTAGCATTCAAAAGCGAGCCGAATGACAATAAATATGAGGCAATCTCTCTTTGTATCGCTTTTGAATGCTTAATGTGTAGTTTGGAACATTTTGTGGTGCAGTTTTTCTCTTGCTACAATGGAACGAAGTGCTTTATCAGTGATTCACTCCCAATTATGCAATTTTGTTGATGTCTACGAGGAAAACAAATCGCCAAATGAATGATTATTAATCTATAATTTAAAAATTTGCTGCAGGCAATGAACTTTTAAAATAGCACCGATTAAACTACTGAACTCTCAATAATAAAAATCTATTTCTTTTATCCGACAAAGAATATGAAAACTTATCAGAAAGTATTTCTCAACTTAGCTCCAGAAAATCACGTTTCTGTGATGTTTTATATAGCATTATTTGTTGCGTAATAACTGATAAACAAATTTCGGTACTTGTCTATTTTTATGACTCCGATGGCGATTTTTGGATTATGCCAAGAACGCCATATTTATTAGCCGATTTTCAAATTATGCTAAGATCTTCAAGTTCCATTATACATTAAATACCAAGACTTAGCCGAGATTATTGCATTCCCGGGTTTATTAGAGATTCTCAAATTACTACAAGAACGCCAAGATAATGTTTTTATTTGTCGATTTCCAAATTACACCAAGAGCACCAAACTTGATTGCATATTAGATGCCAAAATTTCGCCAAGATTGGTACAAGGGGATGAGCTTATATGGCGATTTTTAGATTACGCTAAGATCGCGAAGTTGTATTACACAGCTCCTCGTCAGTCTCCGTCAGTTACTTTGGTTGAAAACGGTTTGCAAATGTAAAATAGGGGGCGTGAAAATTAACAATCTCTTTTATTTATTTATTTTTATATAGATAGTTTGGAAATGGAAATTTGCGTATTGGCAATTGTTTAACGAATTGTTTAACGTCGTAAAACAATTTATATCTTAAATTCTTAAAAGACAACTCATTACTATAATAAAGATCGAAATACAGCACACTCATAGTAAGTAGACAGATATCATTCCAGAGAACTACTAGATAATTACACCTTCAATTAAAAAAGTATGTTTACTACACAAAATGTTGCGAAATTTGCCTGATAATACAGAAAATTATGCCACATATTTCTAGTAATAATACAAAAAACAGTGCTTGCATTGGAATTCTGCTGATTTGACAATTTAACGCAGAGCTACCAAATGTGGTACAGATTTGCTTTGAAGGATGAGAATGTGCACCCAGCAGCACTTTTTTTAATTAATGAATTAAAAATTAAGCGAGATTCTGGAATTTCAGAGCGATAACTCTGGAAAATATTAAAGCACAAAAACGAATTTTTACCGTTTTAAATTTATATAACATATTTTAGCATAGCCCAGAAGAAACATTTGAAATTTTAAAATTTCGATTTATTCGGAGGCATAATTTACGTACAAAGAAGAAATACGTCAGTTGGCATCACGACACAAGAGCAGAAGAGACCAACATTTTTCCCTTCAGTGTTTTTACTATGAGATTTTGAATGGGATTTTGCTCGGAACGTGAGAAAATGCTATGACTAGCAGTTTTATAGAGCGCGTGTAACATTAATTAGATAAAAAGTGGGAATTGGATCAGCAAATAAGAGAACATTTTAGAATGAATAGAGCTAAATTAAGATTTTAATTAGATTTATATTACACTCACATACACACACCGTTTTCAACAATATATTTCATTGTTTCAATGAATTTCAAGTCACCGTTTCAGTTAGGTTCGATTTTCCATCAACTATATAATCACGTGATTTTCTTCGATTTTTGAAATCTTTAGACTGGATAAATTATTATTATTTATGCAGTTGATATGAGAAATAAGAGAATGAAGTTACAGTAATGCGAAAGACAACGGGCAATACAAATTGACCACGTAGTTACATTTTCAAGTTTAGTTTAGTTATATTAACGTCCCGTTTGAAGCAACACTAGGGCTATTTTGGGACTGACCTCGTCATTTTGAACCGCGGTCAGATGACGAGGACGACACCTGAGCTGGCACCCCCTTCTCCACACCACACCAGCAGGAGGACGTTTGGCATGACGGATTTAACGTGCAACAGACCCCCTTACACGACGGTTCTTCGGTGGAATCGGGTCTCGAACCTGAAACCCTACGGCTCACAAGCCGAGTCCAGCTGTTCGAATATAAGTTAACGCGATAACTACAAAACGAACAGAGCTAGATATATAAAATTCGGTACACAGACTCAAGTTTCATAGTTCGAGACCTTACCACCAGGCCATCGGGGCATTTACGTTTTCAATGATTATGGGATAAACAGACTCGAGTTCATCCAATTTTATTCCCCGGCGGATGCCCAGCTCTAGAAAAAAGCCTAGAACTGCAATCGACAATTCTTACGTTAATTTTCCGTCCGTAAAAAGACCGTGAATTTACTAACTCTTCCATCAAAAGATTAAATCTCTCAAAGTGATTCCTTTTTCGGCCTTAGATAACTACGAGGAGCTATACTCGTAAAATTTCTGGATTTTTTCAAAAATGACTAATTAAAATAGTTACTTCAGTCCCCATAGTAAAAGGCACAGGCAACCTAACTCCATTAAAGTTCTATTTACCGCATAAATGATCTAAATATTATTTTATATTAATAATGACATCACAAAAATACTAATTTAACAATTCCACTACATTTCGTGACGTTAGAGCTTTATGCACTACACTAGTTTCAATTCATTTTAATCTTTCCTTTGAACTTGCAAATCATAACTGCTATTCCAAATTGTGGTACAGAGGTGCTCGTGACCACTTTGTCACAACGCGGAATTCTGAAACATCACGACGTTGCCGTTGCATCCAGTTTTATTCCCTAAATAGAGCATGCGTAAGGTTATAAAAACATGATGTTAATATCTATCACAATCCGATGATCAAAAATATTTTTGTGAGGGAATCATAGATATTAAATTAAATACAAGCAATTATCTAATCTGAACATCAAGTTGGCATTGAGTAATACATAATACAAAAGGTATCATAATTCAAAATCCTATTATTTTTTTCAATTGCCAAGTTTAATGAAATCCGCATTTAGTGACTTTTTTTCCTCTTTTAGCCATCCTTCACAACTTGCTGAAAACATCGGTTTAAAAGAAAGACCGAATCGATGTGAGGTTCGGATTACCGAGTGTCCTCTGTAGTTCGAACTGTGGCAATTGAAATATCAAAAAATCAAAACAATAAATGTACCAACAATGTACCAATTTTTTTTTTATTTCTTAATTTTTTACAGATTTAAATAAAGTTGTTATAATTATTATCATAAAATTAGTAAAATTTTTGCCAATAAATATTATTTAATTATTTTTTAAAGCTTCGTGGTTTATTTATTCACTAGCCGCCTTTGGCGACCAGCCGGTTCGCCAATTTTAATGTTCGTTAAAATTTTAATAATTAAATATTTTATAGATCTCCCATTTTAATTGCTTCTTCGTTAAAATATTTTAAAGCTTCAAATTTTGATCGTCATATAATTCACTCATAATATTATAAAGGCCTTCAGAAATAACGTAATATGTATTTCTCTAATTTTCTATTAGCTCCCGTAGAATTTATGCTTTAAATTAAAGTGGAAATGATTAAACTGCAATAAATATTTTTTTTTAACTGAAACGAAGCACTTTTTTTAAATATAAGTACTGAAAACAAAGTCGCTGAGTATTTAAACCTTATGGGCACTAAAGAATATTTTTCTTAATTTATATAATATCTCAAGAGGTTTTCAACAAAATTTTCTCAGATTCATCATGAACAGATCGACTAATTAACAATGTTTAGTTTTAAATGCATCAAACACTAAGAAAATAAACAGAATCGTTTGAAATAATCTGTCGAAAACATATATAGCCTTCAAAACCAAGTCCGTGTCCGTTGTCAACAATCAGAACACAATGCGATGCGTGAATTTCCAACGCCAATTATGGTAACGCAAATGCGTGAATTTTCTACGCCAGTTGTGGTAACGTTATGCAGATTAGAAATTTTTAATTTCCTTTATTCTGTTTTATTTTAATTGAAAAGTACTTCAGAATGAATCTATCGATTAATTAACAATGTTTAACTTTAAATGCATCAAAACTTCAGAAAATAAACAGAATCCTTTGAAATAATCTGCCGAAAATTTCTTAAGCCTATCCTCTTTAGCGTGGGAAAAAACAAACAAACTGAAGCCTTACTCATTTGGCGGTGGGGAAATGAAAAGATTTTTTGGCGGGAAAGTTAGTTTTTAATTAATAATTAAGATTCTAATTAAAAATTCAAAAAAAAGGGACCCCACGTGCACATTCCCGACCTCCAAGGTATGCATGTGCCAAATTTGGTAGCTGTAGGTCGAACGGTCTGGCCTGTAGAGCGCCAACACACGCCAACACACACACACACACACACATACACACACACACACACACACACACACACACACACACACACACATTGAGCTTTATATAAGTATAGATTATACATTATTTATTAAAATTGCTGAATAAAATGAAATAATTCACTATTCACTATTTTAGTTTAGAATTCATCGTTTTCTCTTGCTGCATTTTTAATAGAAGTTTTTCTTAATTTAAATTTTTAGATAAATAGAGTTTTTGTGGCAGCTTCATATTAGTCCAATTCCACTCTTTTTATTTTTCTGCATTATTTGATCACAAAAATTTATTTGCTGTAATATATATATATCTGTAAATATATACACCGATATAAACTACTATTGGATGTTCATGATAAAATAAATTTAAGAAAGAAAGAAGGAAAGATTTTTCAAATGTTGAAATAAAAAATAAGTTGTTTTTGTAGTTGAAATGCCATAAACATTATAATGATGTAGAAAAATTCACGTTAAACTGAATTTCGAAACCATTTTTTTAAAACATCAACATCATTATATTTTATTCTTAATAACAATTTTAATAGATTAAAATATTGCGATTTATTTCTTTTCTATAGATTCGTTTTAATAATAATAAGAATTTTGATTTCAATTTAGCATATATTTTTCTAAATTATGCATTTGATATACACTACCTGTTTTTCTTTTTAACGTACTTTGTAATGGAATTTTCAATGGCTTTATTTAATGGATTGTTTTTCTTTGTAATGGAATTTTAAACTCATTTCTTGACGTTGTAGAACTTTGAAATTGTATACACATTTGTATTCACTGTGATTATAAACAATTTAATTCTTTTTTTAAAAATTTACTTATAAATTGATTTTTTAATTAACTTAAATAATACAACTTGATACTGGATTTGAGAAAAAAGTTCTTTAACGTACGTAATAATAATTAATTGATTAAAAAGTACAAACAAAAATCTTAAATAATTAATTTTTTAAAAAAGTATTTTTTTTCATTAAATTTATTTTTACGTTCAGGCTGGAAGTTAATTGGAAACCAAATCGATCTCAAATTGCTTCCAACTGGCCAATGCACTTCCGAAGGTTGGCCTTGTTTGACAGTTAAAAGAGACAGATGTGAATTAAAGTTTGTAAGATCTGGCTGCTTCAATCCATCCTTTGATAAACGAAATTTGCCACTAACATTCCACAAAACTGCAATATTATTTACTACAAATCTATTATTTCCACATGACTAAGTTTCGTATTTTCTTTCTGTCAGCAAATGTAGTTATCGGTTGTGAAGTGCCAAAAAAACGCTATATTAGTTTTTTTTTTTTTTTTAAAGATTTAGCTAAGTACTGTTGCTTTTTTTTATTTGTATAAACATCTTTTTATCTCAAAATGCAACATGCTATTAAAGATATTAAGTTCAATTATCTTTTATTTCTCTATTATTTTCTCTACTTTTATTTATCTACCAATGACATTATCCATTTATGTCAAATAACGGAGAATCACCTCTATATGAGAAGCGGAAGCGAGTTAACTTTAAAATTGTCTATTAAACATCTAAAAACTTTATATGGATCTATTTTTAACCTTTATATGTCACACGTATTTTAATTCAAATGGTTTTTTCCCCTTCTTTTTTTATTTTTGTGAGATAATGTATGCATAGGTAGAGATACCTAGAAGGGTTTTTGCAAAATTCACCACCTGGTGCTTTCTGCGGTCGTTGCGCTTTGCTTTCTTCCCCAGCAAAAACGTTCAGTAGTTTTTTAATGAAGTGACGTGGGAATAGAATTTATCATTTCAACTGAAATTATAAATAAGCAAAGAACAATTGAAAGACATCTCGAATTTTTCTAAAAAAATTCTAACATCAAAATTTTTTTATTTTTTTTATTTGTTATTTTAAGAAGAATGTGATATTCTTGTTTGGTATACAGCACACATTCGGTTACAAAATTTTAAATGCTTCTTCACATTTCTTTTTTCGATTTTCATTTATATGTTTCACGTAATAAATGAATTAAATGATAAATTCTCGATTTCGTTAAAACCAAACGATTTTATATGATATGATTAAAAATTCTTATTAATCGTGAATAAGTTTTTAACAAAAGATTTAAAAGTTCAAAAGATTTATATTAAAAGGAATTTTTTTAAATAATAAAATGAGGAAAATTTTCTAATACAATTATCTGAACCGTGTATTTTCATGTTAATAATTCTATATCATATACATGTTAAAGTTTTGCACAATGGACTTCCGAAATTAACACAGGGTGAGGGAATGAATATATATTATATATATATATATATATATATATATATATATATATATATATATATATATATATATATATTGTTACAAAATTTTTCTATACAGCAAAATACCGTCGATCAATCGTAATGCATTTAATCTCTAATAGTTCAGCAACTTGCTTGCTTGCTAATCCTCTAGTCTTTTTACTCGTCGGCGACTACGACCACTCTCACACACACAACTTTTTCTGAAAACACACGACTCCCGAGTGCCTGTCTTTTATAGTTCCGGGAGGCGGGGCTAGAGTCTTCCAGACCAATCAGGGCGTACCTGGCTGTACCTCGGGTCTTACTAGATGGATCGTGAAAGTTCTCGAACTTTCCGGTATTATCCATTTAGTCGCCAAACTCGCCAAATTTATCACCAAGCCGCCAAATGGTCGCCAAGCTCACAGGTCATTGACGCACAGGACAGATCTTACAAAGGATCTTTCTTACGGTGATACTAGCCGTGATGGGAAGCAAATTACAAGTTTGTAACAATATATATATATACACACAGAGAGAGAAAGACAAATTTAAAGTAATAATATATATTATATATATATATTGTTACGAAATTTCCCGCGTTCGTTTGGATAGTGGAAGTTATATGGTGTGGAGAACGCTCAATCAGCAGGCGGCAGTAGAAAAAGAAACAACGACGTTTATTTACACGAAGACACACAGGACAGCACAAAGACGACAACTATATACAGCACAGAGAAGACAATTATCTTCAGCCGCGAGACTTGCAAACAGCAGCACATAACAAGACTCTACTGCAGACAGTAGCGCACAGCTTAGCTCAGCACTAGCTTGACTCCGTCGCTGCTCTGCTAATCCCTGGAAGACCAGTTCTTCACCGTCGATTCCGACTACTCTGCTCTGTCGATTCCAACTACGACTACTCTGGCAGCTGCGGCTGCCTCCTTTTATAGGTCTCAGGAGGTGGGGCTAGAAGCCTCTCTACCAATCAGGAACGTTCGAGGCGTATCTCGGTTCCTAATGAACGGATCGGGAAAATTCTCGATGTTGCGGGTATAATCTATTTTGGAGCCAAAGTCTCCAAATTCGTCGCCAAGTCGCCAAATGATCACCAAGTTTGTCGCCAAACTCTGGGACCTCCTATGGAACCAACTAGGCTGGGAAGCAGCATCACAGATTCGTAACAATATTTTTATATGAGAGAGAGAGAGAGAGAGAGAGAGAGAGAGAAATGGAAGGAGGATTCCTTTAATTTATTATCGTTTTGTTTTATGCCAGCTATTTTTATAAAAAAAATATGTAGTATTAAATGCAAGAATTTAAGACAGGTTTTGGGATAAATATTTTATCTTCTGTATTGTATTAATAATCCGCCAAATTTTTAAACATGGAAAATCAGTTTAGCAATTTCCAATTCTTATCAATATTTTATTCGATTATTAAATATTCTAATAAATGTCCCCTTTTGTTGTGGCATTACGATAATGTCATCAGACGTACTGAATTAATCGATATAATCTCGATTTTTTATTTTTCCGTGTTGGCTCGTAATTTGATCTCACTGTATTGGTTTATTTCATTTCTAGCTATAAATAACAAAATATTTACTCAAATAGTAACTAGCTTTTATTTTAAAATTTAGTGAAAGCAACGTTTAAAAAAACATACATTTTTCAGTATACTAAAGAGTAGAATTTTTATTTTAATTATTTTCTGATTTAGTTACTAATTTATCAGCATGAATGATCATGATGTCGTGTCCACGCTACTACGAAAAGGGATTGCAGTAGTTTCTGAGGGTAAGGACCCCTGAGCACCCGAGGGCAGAAGTCTGACTTCTAACTCATGTGAAGATGACACTCACACACTCGCTTGCACAACCCTTTTTTATAGCGGGAGGGGGATGGCTCTTTCACACACCCCACAGATAGAACACTGGGAGAAGAACAACCATGTTCGAACCAGGAATCGAACCCGGAGCGTCCAAATCATGGGAAGACGCGCTACCCTTAGGCCAGGATGCCGGCATCAGCATGAATAGTATTGATATATGTGAAAAAGTTTTTTTTTAATTCATTACCTGGTGATGTAATTAAGGAATTGGAATTTAATTATATTGATTGACTAATTGATAATAAAGCTCTAAGAATATAAAGCAGCACATTGTTATCAAAACTGTATTTTTGCAAAAAAAAAAATCTTAAAACACTAACACATCAGGGAAGGAACGAAAATTCAAGTATAAAATTCTTTCTTTAAAAATATGAAACCAGTTAAATAAAAGTATATAAAGTTTAGTTTAATTTAGTTATATTAAGTCTCGTTTTAATGCTACACTAGGGTTATTTTGGGACGGACCTCGTAATTTTGAACAGCGGTCAGATGACGAGAACGACACCTGAAAAATATATGAAAGAGTAATTTCTATTCCACTTAGAATATGATCGTCATAATACGGCAGGAAAAAAAGCCTTTCCTTTTCTGATTTCATGATGTCAATTTGCACATGCAATAAGTGAAAATGAACGGTTGGAACCGGAAGAAACTGATTAACCTCGTTTCTTGAGATATTATTTACATTCAGAAATGTTTATTTTTGCAAGATAAATCATTGAAATTATCAATAGATACGAAACAACCAGGAAACAGTTTTAGCTTTTAATATTACGTTCTAGATTTGGATAAAATTCATTGGGTTATAAACAAATTATTCAAAAAAAATTTATCTAGACTAAAAATTTTACTTCATAAATTCCTTTTCTATATGAACTTGTTTTTAATGAATAAATAAAATCAATTTAATCAATTTAATTAACAGTTAAAGTAACAACAGCAATTAATTACTGTTGTTACTTTAAATTTTTTAATTTCCCTAACATATAAATGTGGATTTGTTTAGTATCAATATAAAATGACAACACGCCCAAATTAGTCAAATCAATTCAGTGGTTTTTTTTTTTTTTATTTTTTTTTTTTACCCGGTTTGACTTCTGTTTTTTTTTCCTACACGAGAATCTAAATCATCTTTAAAGTTCAAAATTTATGTTATTTTCATATTTAACATTTCAGCATCTTTTGTGGGGATAAGTTTTTTTATTGTTATATTTATATTTCAAAAACTGTTTTTTTTTTTTTTTTGTGAAAATATTCTGTTTAGAATTGTATTTGTTCTTCTACGTACTAATTTTCAAACACTGAGGTTCTAAGTAAGAAAAAGAATTCTGTCCAACTTTTAAATGAAATATTTAAACTTATAATTGGCATTTAATATTGAATAATTTTATTTGTATTACATTAGGACGTACTAGTATTGAACCAATACCTTCCTTTTCATATAAACGTCTAATTTTTTAAAAAAACTGATTCAGTATTATAACATAAACTTCACTCTTTTTTCTTATTTAAACTGTTTTATTTTCTATCGAAGAAAGACACTGAGTTATGATTCAAAATCGATACGATATTCGTGAGAGAAAAAATATGAAATGTTTCGAATAAAAAAAAATGAAAGAAATCCCCGAGCTTTAAAGTGGAAATAATCCAAAATATAATATCTTAAAGTCTTTACATAGGATTTATTTTTCAATAAAAAACAGTTCGCGTTTTATATAATCCGATTAAAAGAGCTTTCAACGCATCAAATAACTCATTCACTTTTCAATAGAATTATAAGCGAGTGAAGAGTTTTCTTTCTTTTCAAACAGAAATATTAAAGTATTATTTTTTTTTATTAAAGTGAAAAAACCAAACGATTCTTGGCTTTCCAGAATTTTATTTATTTATTTATTTATTCTTCCTTTGTTTGGGTAGATGGCATCGGTCGGTTATTGACATTTACTGACATCAAAGCTGTAGAGCGCCATATTTGGCAGAAAATCGTCTTAAATTAGCGGAGGATTTATATTCGATGAATTTACAAAAAGATGGACTCCAACTATTTTATTTTCTATCCAGCCTTAAAATGATTCATTCGTGAAAAGAATTGCAAACAATTCTTTTTGAAAATGATAAATTATGACTTTATGAAAAAACAATGGAACAATGGAATCGAATCATGCAATCTAGTTTGCTAAGTCATAAAATTTGATTCGTACTTAAGAAACGTTTTATTAATGTCAGTTGAGTACTTGACGTTCTCAGCTATTGGTTTCAACTAGGTCAATAGATGCATTGTATGTCAAACAGTTTTTGCTACTATAAAATGCCTACTTTACTGATTTCTTTACTATAAACTTCTTACAAATAAGATTTTATGAATGATTTTAACTCTATTGAAGGTTGTTTACACTGTAATTCATAATGTCTAAATCAAATAGTAAAAATAAAAATGAAAGATTTAATAATTTGTCAGTTATCTAAAAGTTCACTTACATAGAAATGCGAATAAAATTAATTTATTAACTTATAAATTGAAAATAATTTTGAAAAAAATTAAAAAAGACATTCTAAAGCAAGTATGAGCCCGACTACGTATTAAGATAATAAAATTTTTCTATGAAAGCGATAGAATTATGTAGTTATTGGAAACATATTTAAAAAAATTTTGAAGTTAAAGCTTAAATTCTTAAAAACTTTTTAAAATTCATAAAGATGGTTTGAAATAATGGAGTATGATATTCACAAATGGCATGGTTTTTTTTAATGCTGTGCTGTATCGTTATCTTTTTTCTGTTCTGTACTAATTAATTCTAAAATTTATTTAGCTTGGTGCATTTAACTTAAATAATTCTTACTTGAAATAACTTCATGAGTTCTCTCTAAATGGTGAAAATTTCATTAATTATAGCAATAAATGGATATTTATTAAACATTACAGAACATATTTTCAGCTTTAATATCGTTCAAAAATGTTTAATATTGAACCTACAACGACAAGAAATATTATGATGGTTAACTACTTCTTTTAATGGTTTTTTTTCTCTACTTTTTAATCCACATTCATTTAGCAGAATCCAGATGCTGACATGATAAATGTCAGTGAAATCAGAACTACAATCGCATAAAACAAAACTGTGAAAACTAGTTTAAAAAAAATAATATATTAGTGTGTACAATATGTAAAAATAATAATGTTATCTCAGTTAATGTTAACATTCGCTTTATATTATCGAAAACTTTTGATCCCTAACCTAGTATGTATATTTAAACGCATACAAAAATATTCTCTTAGTATGATTACCATATCGTTTAATGATAATTTGAAGTGCAGAAATGACCATAACGTCCATTTTCAACAATCATTAATGGATAAAAGTGGTGGAATTTCTTGCTCCACTTGTAAAGAAAAAGTTGGGAATCATTTTTCCCCCAGGGGGCAGATTTTATATTATTTTGTCTGATCTAAAGCAATCTAGATCGATTTATACCGACTGCTGCGCTGTAAAGAATGGCTTGTAATCTGTTGACAGCCATAAACCATTGTTACTTGTGACTGAATTATGAAGCCAAAAATGATTTTAAATTAAGAAAAAAAGAACTGACTTGAATGTTAAAGACAAAACTGAAATTCCTAAGAGATATGAAAGTTCACTTGAAATCAATCAATCAATCAATGCAATGCAGCGTTGAATCTCGTAGTTTTGCATTTGTAAAATTTTAAAAATCCTTCAGTTATTTGTGAGAAATACTAAGTAATAAACATTTATGGTTCCGAATGAAATGAATGTATTGAAAAAAAATCCTTTAACAAACATCGTCAAAAAAAGAAAAAAATCCTTAAACAAATGAAACTTTTTTTCCGATTCATTAAAATTTATATATGCTATTCTTTTGGATATTTTAAACCAGTCTCTGAATAAGGAAACACTCTCTAATTTGATGATAGATTAAATTTGAAAAAATAGCACAGGTGTTGATTCGAAATTTGTACAAGTCATTCATTGCAATTACGTATTCTGTATTTAAAATGCTATTAATCGTATGTTTTAAGCATCAAAAATTTCATTCATTCAACAGGAATATTTAAATTAAATTTACAAGAATATTAATTAAAAAATATAATGAAATTAATAATTCAACTTTTTACGCATCCTTTAACATTCAAAGTTTTTTCAATATTGTTAATACCATGCGGCTAGAGGACATTTTTTTAAAATTCAAGGAACATTTAAATCTGCAATATTTGAAACAATTTTATCTTTGGATCCTTCTTTTAGTTATTTAATAACTATTCGAATTCCTGTGAGAGAAAAGAAAGAATTACGCATCAGACGATATTATATTTTTTATACACAGAATCATTATTATTTTTTTTTCATCCTGAATACTTTCTCTCACAATATTTGAACAAATAGAATTCCATTTGTTCAAAAAAAAAAAAATGTGAAATCAAGATTACATACATTTTTTTATATATATATAAAATCAAACGTGATAGGAAACCTTGGAAAAATCAAGTTTCGTGTGAACTTTTCTGCTTTCATTTTGGTCGCACTATTTCCTAAAAGAACGAGAGAAATTCGCGCGCTTTTGGTGGAAAATCAACTGTAGCGGAACGGGCCTTGGGGTTTGATGACTTAGGGGCAAAAGCAGACGATATGAAAGAAAAACCGCGGAGGTTTTGAAGTTCCGAAAGCCATTCTGCTGCTGTTCTGTTTCCTGATTTTGCCTCCCTAAGCTAGCGTAGCGGAATTGACTGAGTGGTTTTTATGACGTCAGCTCGAATTTCTCTCCAGAACGAAAAGAAAAATAATCTGAAATTTCGAGTCCATTTAGATAGAATGTCAGATATTATGTTCGAAATTCACTGGAAAGGAGAAAGTTAAAGATGGCCGAAATATTTCTCGAAAATATTTGTTTGAGTTAGAATTCTTTAGTTATAATAGAAAAAAAATTCTTAGGCTGAAGTATACACAATGGAGTTCAGCTTGCAAAGTCTATTTTATATTCAAATTGAAAAAGAATGTTAAAAAAAATCTCATGTCTTTGAATAACATTTATAATAAAATTCTTAGCTCTATTAAACGCAAAAACCTTAAATTAAAATTTTTTTAAAAAATTGAACGCCTATAGCATTTTTTTTTTCCTGAGACTTTTCTATTTGGATAATTCTTTGAATAACTGAATCATTACGCTCTGCAAACGATATTTCTACCTTTTTGAAACGCTTTTAAAAGCAAAGAAATTCTAAACAATATTAATAGAGGAACGAAACCTTTTTCTGTTAACAAAGGAAATAAAATGTTTGAAACATTTTTTTAAAAAAATCACTTTTCAATGGAGCAAACTAGCGTTCAAAGTGATTGTATCTCGATGGCATTCTTTCTTTAAAGGTTTTGGAAATCGCCAGTCAGCAAAATTTACGATTTCATTTCAATAAGTTATATTAATTTAAAAAGATTTTATTTATTTATTTATTTTTAGATAAAGCTTGTTCGACTTCTTTATCAAACGAACTGTAAAAGATGTATTTAATAAAAAAAATAGGAAAAAGAAAGAAATGACTACTTTCTGTTAAAAAAAAAATTTCCAGATCTTTCTTTCTATGTATTCTTATTGTCATTTAGTGAAACAAAATTTTAAAATATTTTATTTTTCTTAAATCTTAAGGTTTCGTTAGAAGGCGTTAATAATAAAAAAGCACATCTAAGAGCAGTGCATTAATTGAAAATTTAAGCTTGATTAAAAGAAAATCAAATGATATAATACCTTGAAATAGGCAACTTCATTTTATAACGAAATAAGAACGAAAGTGCGAAGCAAGATGAAATCACGTTCTTGACACTCTTATTTCCATACGTAAGGAACTGGGTCATAAAAGTTGCAGAAGGTCACGGATTTGAGTTCACAATGAATCGATTAAGTTTTGCATAGTAAGAAACGCCACAATTTTCTTTCTCTCCAAATAAAAGAACTTCTTCTTGCAATAAAATAAAAATCAAATAAAATTTTGTTATTTCATTTATCTGGAGAAAGGAAAATATTTTAATTATTAATAATTAAATCTTTCCATGCAAAAATAGAAAGCAAAATTCAATTATAATTTGCGATTTTTAATTTTCATCTTTTCACTACTTTAAAAACAGATAATTACTTCCGTTATCAATTCAAAAACAATCTGTTAACTTTAAAAAAATCTAATTAATTTCTAAATTCAAAGAGGCTATTTTAATTTAAATTCGCTGAAATACATAGTTTTGTTCAAAAGAAATTTTTATGTTACCGATGAAAAACTTACAATTTAATTAACTGCCTCAAACATCTCATTAAAACTTTGCTTGTACTTCAATATTTGTGGACAAAATTTTAATTATGCAGAGTATAAGCAAAAAAATGAAAATGTATAATTTTAAAAATGTATTTGCCTTCGACAAACCTCAATGCGTCAGTAAACAAATGTTTTTTAAATCATTTATTTTCAATATAAAAGCTTATTTTTTTATAAACATTATTGAATACAAATTCTTTCTATCGTCTGCAATTATATTTTTAATAAATTAGCTTTAGAATTCGTTGAAAAATGAACAAAATATTTCCAAAGATATTTTTAATAAAAACTAAATCTGAAGAGGAATTTCAAAGTTCTTTTAGAAATGTTAAACTAAAAAACAAAATTCAATTTATATTTATTAAATAAATCTCGGCAACTTCGTTTCAAACAAATGTTTTTTGTTGAATTGTTTATCTTGTGCAAAACGTTGTACTGCTGTGATATCTGCATTCATTCTATAGTCGAAAAATTTCTTATAAGTTAAACGTTAAAACTTCAATTATTACCAGAATTTGTTACTATTTCATTGAAGCTGAACGCCTTATAAGTGCAATCATTGAATATTTTTCACTTTATAGACTTTGAATGAGCTGTTCGTTTTAGGATAATGATGTGATAATTTATTTTCTAATAGTAATTAAAAGACCAATTGATTATTAATTTATTGGTTATTAACTAATATTGTGTCGCAAAACTTCACACACATCTTTAAAGTAGCTTTATTGAAATTGATAGAAACTAAGCTTCAAATCTGGTTATGGGGACTACGTTTCATAATTTGCATCCAATTTCAAAAATATTTTGATTTTTGAAATTTTGAAAAAAATGTGGAATATTATATTCCAGGATAAAATATTTAAAAGCTCTTCGTCTTGCTGTCTTTATTTTTCGTTTCCATACGCACGGACAAACAGACATGCATCCTACCGATTGGCAGATTCAGTTCAATACAAGGCACAAGCCAATAATTTCTATAAAAAGGTTTTATATTAATATTTAACCACCTAAACTGTTGTTTTTTTTACTTTCTCATATAGGAAGTATATAAACAAAAAGTAGCGAAATCGTCAAAAGAAGTCGAACTCGAGTTTTTGACAAATTTCCGAGTTTCAATTTTGGAATTATGGTTGACTGTGAACACGATAACTCAGAAAATGCTTTGAGCTAGACTAATGAACTTTTGTATGTGGTTTTTACGCCAAATATATATCTCTCCATCAAATTTTGTATGAAATCCATTTAAAACAAGTTCGTTTGAGAGAAAAAGGGACAACAATTAAGGGCCTACATAATCAATTTAATATACAGTTTTAGCATCTAAAATGCACATCCGTATCAATTTTTGAACCAAATGCATCATCGGTTTGACTGTCTGTCTGCTTGTACATTCGTGTGCATATAAATTCAAGTTAAGCCAATGCAATTCAGTGTGCTGTCGTATTTCAAAATTTATAGTTCTGTTTTTCGCTCAAATTTTCGTTTGAATAATCGGAAGGAAAAAAAGAAAGGTTTCCAATATGCCTAGGGTGGTGCCCTCCCACCCCCGCAATGCTACGAAGCACAAAACGTCCCTGTGCGGGACTCTGAAAATAAAAATCTAAGCATTTGTGATTTTCACATGCTTTGTTCAGAATCCACAATATCTATCTATAATATCTATGCAGGCAGTGGCGGTATAACAGTTTTAATTGAAAGTATAAGAGGAACTTCTGGACAGGTCATTTTCTCTGGTTGGGTCATCGTATTCACAAACTCAAGAATTAACAGATCGATGAAAATTTTACCCATCTTTAGATCTTCGATTCTAATAATAAAATCATGTAACGAATTTGATCAGTCTATTTCCTTGTATTTTTAAGTTATTTTCAGAAACACTAACGGATAGACAGATATTTATTGAATGCAATTCATCTAAAAATGTTTAGAATCTAGAATTTCGGAGTAAAGAAATAATGGGAAGATTATTGCAAATGTTAAATTTTACTGGATTCGATCAAAGCACTTCTAAAATAAATATCTACATACCACTTTCTTATGTAGAATCGAAGTTACCTCAACTAAAACCACAAGAACCGAACATTCAGAGCTGCGATCGGCATTTCCCCCTGTAACTAAAACCAGTTATTATACTCAGAGTCGGACATCTTATGTGGTTTATAATTTAAAAATATCATTAGCAACAAAGTAATTCCTATTGCACATCATTGGTTATATGGAAATACTAATGGTTTTTTTATTATTTCGTATGAGTAGTGTAAAGAGGTTCAAGGTTTTGGACTTTCCAAAGTTTTCCCGAATCTGAAATAGAAACTTATTCTGTGAAAGAATATTTATCACTAAATATGATAACTCAAAAACACTGTAAATTACATGGTCAAAACATGGTATGCCATCTTTATTCTGAAATTGTAGATTTCTACAAATTTTGAATGAAATCCGTTTGCAGGAGGTTCATCTGTCCATACATTTGAATGCGATAAAAAAGTATTGAATTCGATAGAAGAAAATTGGCTCATGATATTCACTCCTCTTTGCGTCATGCCAATTCTGACCTGTTTTCCGCACTGGCGATCGATATTGGAGTGTTAGTATTCCTTTATCGTTTTGTCAAGTGATTGCAAATGCCGGACTTTAGACTGAAGTAAGAATTACAGTTTTCTTTTTTCGGTGCACAAATTGACTTTATAAACTGAAATTATTTTAATTGATAGCTGCAATGAAATTTTTGCCCTGTATCTTTCCATCCGTCATACTTTTATTGTAATTTATTTAGTTGTCGAAACCTTACAAAATTCATTCTTCCGTGCAAAACTATTTCGTTCTGAGGTAATCGATCGTTTTCTCTCTCCTCCCGGACGTGAAAAACTACTGAAAGAAAAAAAAAAAAAAAAAAAAGACTGAAATCTGATCTACGTCATTCCTTATCTCGAATGTTCGGAAATTGCTTTTCACACTTATCCACAGTGTACAAAAATTCAAGCTTAATCTGTGTACAGATTAAGGAGTCCTACTCGCAAAAATTAAAAATAAAAAGACTGCCATATTTATGATGGAAAAAGCAGACGATATTTACAGTCTACATTTAATCGAAATTAATAATATTGAATGGAAATACTGGATTTCTAAAGACACGCTATTTACTAATGATTAACCGAGTTTCTCCGAAAATAAAATAATGAAAAAATAAGCTTTAGCGCGACTTTTTTTTTAGAATTTTCGCATTATGAGTTCATTTTCCAAAATAAATTTAATTAAGATCTCCAATTATATGAGAGCCATTGTTGCTGCCGAATGACTAGAGCAAATACTTCATTCATGCATATTTAATAAATAACAGATTCATTAAATAATTCATTATTCAGTGGCTTTATAAGAAAATGATATTGAAAACCTCAGATAAATTGAGAGTAAAAAAAAAATATTATGTAGAGAACATGTTTAGAAAAAAAAAAAAAAATGGAACGAAATAAAATTGGTGTCGCCGAAAAGCTTATTTTTCAAATTTTAAATTGCAAGTTTATTAAGCTTAAGTTGTAAAATAATAAAGCTATTTTTTATAAAAAATTATAGAGTGTTAAAAATAATCGTTTTTGTACAATAACATGCTCTGATGTTAATGAGGAAAGACTAACATATTGATAAATTTGTAGATAAAACATAATAATTTGACTTTTGAAAAACCTTTCAGTAAAAAATAAATACTATCAAAGGAGTAACTATGTTCTAAACTGGGTATTCTAGATGCAATGAAGATATCTGTCTTGTAGAGAGTTTTAAACGTCTTTTTTAATTTATTAGCTCACACTCTCTCTATATAAAGTATATATCTTGTTCAAATTTTCAATCGTTAATAAAATACTTTTTATTCATCCACTCAAGTTCAAATACATTTTTTTAAACTTGTAATGGATGACACTTGATGTTAATACAGTTTTCTTTTTTCAAATACTAATTAATTAAATTTGTCCAGCAATTTCTATTTGGTCGCCAAATGGTCGCCAAGTTTCACACCAAGCTCTGAGATTACTGACGCGACACTCAATCATAAATAATTTAAGATATATATAAATAATATAAGAAAATAAGTAGAAATTCAATTTAAAAAATTTTGCTACTTAATATTGTAATTCTGTCATATGTATACACATATTTATATTAATTGTAATTATTTAATAAAAAGTAACTAAAATAAAGAATTTTTTTGTCGACCTAAGTAGGAATTGACTTAATTTTTTATATATATGTTACTTGTTTGTACATATATCACATAATTTATGGATAATATGTGAATCAAAAACATTATGTTAAACCAGCTACAATGGACTTTCTGAAACCAATAAAAGTCTTATTTCCCCTATTTCTGAATAAAAGTGTGTACTTTAGGCAAGTCCGCGAATGCTTTGAAAACTTTTGCGAACATTAGTTTAAAAATATAGATTTTGGCATTAATTTAGCATTTTTATTACAACTATTGCTTGAATATGCATTTTGAATCGTTTCTGCTGGCCGATTGAAACCAAAATTTGGACGGAGCTACAGTCGTAGTTACAAGATAACATATAGAATTTCATTAATTTAAATTATTTCGTTTATGAGTTATAGCATTTATATGCATGCGACAGTACGAACCGACAGACAACTACTTTCTGGCATATTTGGTTAAAAGTTCAATATGAATCTACATTTTAGATGCTAAATCTGTATACCAAATTTCATTCATCTAGCTCTCTCCGTTCCGTAGTTATGTGTTAACTTATATTCGGTCAACCGGGCAGATAGACTTCTTCTAAATGGCTTTAGTTCAAAATTCGATGCAAATCTACAAATTAGGTCTGTATATTGAATTTCAACCTCGAGCTTAAACTTTATTTTTTGTTAAATATCGTGTTCACAGACTGACAGAAAAGCGTAATGGAAAGAATGTGTTTTGCGATTTCAGGGAGATCTGAAATGTGGAGATTAGTCAAAATTGCGGGTTCAAATTTTTTGACGATTACAATATTTTCTCTATACTTAGTATACGAGAAAATAAAAAATAAAAATTGTGTAACGAATCATTTAATCTATAACTTTTGTATGTATTAACGAATATGATTTGTAAATTATTTTTTTTTTACTTGGAATAATTTTGTTTAATCAATGAAAGAATTCGGCATTTTAATCCCTTAACTGTTTTATTTTCTTTACTATCTAATAAGATGACACCTTCTATTTTGGGAATATTTTCTTATTTTGATTCAAATGGAAATCCATTGAATACTTTACATACCTATGTATTCGAAGTAATTTTAATATTGAATTATAATCATTATGAATGGTTTTTTTACTTACAACTATCAAAATTCGATAAATCGATGCACGTATGGCACTCGTGCAACACAGCTAAACGGTTAAGTCATTAGGCAAACAAGCCAAAAAAGCAAAAATATATTTTTAATACATTTTTATATTGTATATTCTTTTGTAGTTAAATCTTAATTACAATTTTCGCAAAATAAAAAAAATCGGGAATTTTATTAAAAACCTCTTTTAAAAAGTAAATCGAATATTCCTCCCTTGGCTAGTGAAAGTAATAGAAGATAAAATATATACAGTAACAATGAAAACGATTTGGATTTTATTAAATTAATAAAAAATATTGAGGTAAAGTAAATTGAAGATAATTTTTAGAAGTTAATGGCAAAAAATATTAAAAATTTCATTTGATATTTGCTTAATTAAAATTTAAAAAAAAATGTAGCGTTGTGTAACAGCAGAAAATTTTCAATGTTCATAATATTTTTCAGTCAAATCTGTTAACTTCAGGCTTATTTGTCTGACCTATGGAAAGCCGCACATAGGCCGACAGACAGACAGACAGACATTCACATGCCCATCCCTTCTCACACACAAACACACACGCATGCACGCACGCACGCTTGTATTATTCGAAGGTGCAACCATAAAATGTTGGGAAAAGAATGCATTAACAACTAATTTTTTTAAAAAAAATTCAATTTTGTTAGTTATTGTAATTTTCTTAATTATTGTATAACTGAAATAACTACAACGAAAAAAGTCGTGGCAAAAACAGAATAGTGGGATACCTGGTCACTTAAGTAGAAAATAACACGAGCTCATAAAAGATGGCCTGCTGGAAGTCGGTGTGACAGAAGTACATTGACCTTGGAGCGTAATGACAACCCCCCACATTGCATTAAACATTTTTTTTTTTTTTATTTAAGTCATGTTCTTTTATTTATTTATATTTTTATGTCTCGGTAAGAGGATATGCAGCCCACACAATATACAGTTCAAGGCTCATCTTCAGTTTTAAAGATTAGAAGGGCCCCAACAGGAATTTTCTGGCAGGCCCCTTTTGAAATGAGAGACTTTCGCACCATGAATTTGCAGTTGTCTGAATAACATCACGGTAGATATGTATTGATGGAATTTTAATGACAGGTACCAGATACCAATTTCCATCTCACCTGGATTGGAGCAATTTTTATATATTGTATTCACAGATCGGCAAAATAATACAAATTCCAAAAATGCATTTCTTGGAGATCTGAAGCGTGGAGATTTGAAATTCTCGAAAACAAATTGTTAAACGATTGCAATATGTTCTCATTTAATATTTCATATGCGAGAAAGGGAAAAAGAAAATTTTAAAAATAGTGCTATATATATATATATATATATACTTATAATAAAGCTCAATGTGTGTGTGTGTGTGTTGGCGCTCTACAGGCCAGACCGTTTGACATACAGCTACCAAATTTGGTACATGTATACCTTGGAGGTTGGGAATGTGCACCTGGGGTTTCTTTTTTCGAATTTTTAATTAGAATTTTAATTATTAATTAAAAACTAACTTTCCCGCCAAAAAAATCTTCCATTTTCCCCACCGCCAACTTTTCCGCCAAAAAAAATCTTCCATTTTCCCCACCGCCAACTTTTCCGCCAAAAAAATCTTCCATTATCCCCAGCGCCAAACGAGAAAGGCTTCAGTTTTTTTTTTCTCCCAACAGTAATGAGGCTAGGGTTAAAATTTTCGGCGGATTATTTCAATCGGTTCTATTTATTTTCTTAATGTTTGATGCATTTAAAATTAAACATTGTTAATGAATCAATCTTTCAGATTCATTCTGAAGTAGTTTTGAATTAAAATAAAACAGAATGAAGGAAATTAAAAATTTCTAATCCGCATAGAGTTACCCCAACTGGCGTAGAAAAAAATCACGTATTTGCGTTACGTAACCGGTGAAGAAAATTCACGCATGTTCTGATTGTTGCCATGACAACGTTATCAATGGATGATTTAAATTATTTTTGGGTTAGTTGCTTGCTTTTGTAAGTAAATTGTATTTATGTTAGTTATATATTTTTTGTATATGCTTATAGTTTTAAGTACATCGTCTTTTAAGTAGTTTTTTTAAAACCTGTTTTCAACCGTTTATTTTAAACGATTCGTTTTATTTTCTTAGTGTTTGATGCATTTAAATTTAAACATTGTTAATTAATCGATCTGCTCATAATGAATCTAAGAAAATTTTGTTGACCAACTCTTGAGATATTACATAAATTTAAAAAGATATTCTTTAGTGCCCATAAAGTTTAAACGCTGAGTGACTCTATTTTCAGTAATCAGATTATAAAAAAATGCTTTGTTTCAGTAAAAAATATTATTATATTAATTGAAGATAAATTCTTTCCACTTTAATTTAAAGCATAAATTCTACGGGTGCTAACAGAAAATGAAAGAGATACATATTACGTTATGACTGAAGGCCTTTATAATATTATGAATGAATTATATGATAATCAAAATTTGAAGTTTTAAAATATTTTGATGAAGAAGCTATTAAAGTAGAAATTGCATAAAATATTTAATTATTAAAATTTTAACGAACATTAAGATTGGCGAACCGGCTGGTCGCCAAAGGCGGCTAGTATATATATATATACAATAGTGTTAAGTATGCAAAAAAAAAAATGAAGGAGAATCACTGTTAATATATATATGCAATGGCTTCAAAAAAAAAAAAATTGCCCTTCGGATTTGTATCAACTAAACATGAGCTGATTTATTTCATTGGATTTGCTGCTCAAATGGGTTGCTGGATTGGTTGGCTCAAACATTTCTAGCTAAAAAATTTTTTAAAGAATTTAAATAAACTGCATTCTTTCAATGCAACAAGTTAATAAGAAATACAAGAAAACGGAGGGGAGAATTGATTCTCATATATGTATGTAATGGCTTCCAAAAATAAGTTAGCGCTTCGGACTTGTATCAACAAAGCACGAGTTGATTTTACTTTATTTGCTGCTAATTGGTTGACTCAAACATTTCTCACAAGCAAAATTTTTAAGAATTTAAATAAACTGCATTCTTTCAATGCAACAAGCTAATAAGAAATGTATTGTTTCGACGTAATGTTATCCACTTCCGCATTGAAACTTGCTAAGAACTTCCAGGCTTGAGGGTATATTCTAAACACGAGATAAAAGAACAAGATATTCCTTAACTATTCTTATTTGTTCAGATAGACATCCAGTTTTACGCATCCCTGCACAAAATTCCTTCTTTCGAACCTTTAGAGACAGTTTTTCTAAGAAGTAATTTAAATAGATAACTGATTCCAAGAAATATCAAGGATCGCTTTTAAAGTTATCTACTACAAGAATTTTAAAATCCTACTAAATGCAACTGTTTTGCCAATACTGATGTATTGATAGCATCAATTCATCTGATAATCTTCCATATCTTTCAAATATTTCGACAAAACATTGATAGACCACGTGCCAAAACTAGTTTGAAGAGTAATTTGAATTTATAACTCTACAATAAAAGAAGTGTTACTCGAAGACTAAAAAGAAGCGTTAAGCGATGAGGAGAAAAATGTGGTATCCTTTTCAACTTTCTCCGATTATTACAATTTTCGATTAAAGTAACATCTTCTATAGCAACAAAATCAATTCAGTTTAATTTAATAAAGCAATTCACCCGTGCGAATTCGATTTTAAATTAGCTACGCATCGTGCAATTCGTTTTCGTAACTTGAACACTTTTTTTTGTGTAGTGATTAGTGCTCCATTTTTCTTTTCCCTGAGTCCTTTCTTTCGCTATTTAATCATTCTTTCTGCGTTAGATCTATAACTTTTCTATTCTTTAAACGTTAAAAAATTCTTATTGTTATCGTTTGCATAATTTATTCAATATCGTTTGCTATTCGCATGAAAATGTTCGTGTTTGATAGCTTCTAAAGAGCTTTTAATTTTAATCGTAAATGATGACACTTCTTGAATTATATATATAGTTACAGTTTACAGATCCATTTAATAAGTTTTTAAATTTCACTGGTCATTCGTTCATCGTTGAAAACTTAATTTTTCCATGATGACAACATATATTTGCCAATAGACCTACATAATCCTTTGGCTACACATTTGTTTAAAACGAATTATGTATTTGAAGTACATTTAATTTTTGAACATGTGAAAGCAGTAGCTTTTATGTAAGAATTCGTTTATTTCTTATATTCAGAATATATATTGCTACATGATATTAAGATAATTAGAATTACAAAAAAAAAAAAAAAGAAAAAAAAAAAAAAAAGGGAAACATAAATGTAAACAAATACGGAATGTTCTGATACGTCGAATGTACCCAAAGGGTTAAGATTCAAAATTCAAAACCTTAAGATGAGAATATTCATATTTCTAATATCTAAATATAGATTCAATTTTTCACGTTTTAACTCAACATAGCAGCTTTACGATCAGCTTTGCTTTTTAAATTGGTAGATTCTCGCTTTGTTTTTCTTTGCATTTTTTCTCATCTGATATAGCTGGCCGCCCTATTACTATTTTAGAAGGTAAATATAGGGTTAAGAAAGGCATCACTTACGTATTAGACGACTGCTAGCGAAAAAACGAAAGGAAGGAAGTATGGAGGTTTGTTTTTTGGCGTATGCTGCTGCACGGATTCTTAGCTTAACCCGGGTTAACAAATTCAAAACACGGATATCACAAGAAATTTAAAATCTGCCAGAAACAACAAAAGACGCAAACATTTCCGTTACACTAAAGAGGTAAACAAACTGGAAAACTATTCATTCGTGTTGCCACAAACGGTGTGTATAAAAGTAAAATTAACAAATAATATCGTTTTAAACTTATTAGCTACTAATTTGGTGTTAATTAAAGTTTTACTTTTCCTTTTTTGTCACCATTTTACCTCCAAGTTCAATATAAATGCTTACTGTGACGTACTAATAATCTTCATAAAACATTTAAAACAATGCTAGCAAAACAAACCTCAAACGCCATGAGTCATATTATAATTGGTCATGGGTTGTAACTTGAGAGGTCCAGGGTAGCAGATGGGGGTCCCTCATTATTATTTCTTCCAACCTTAAGCACTCTTTTTTTATATATATATATTATGGTTGATCCATTTCTTAATAAATGAATTGTTAGTCGAATAAGAATACATCCGAATTTAAAAAAAATTAATCTTTTTTTTTAAGATGGTAAGAAAGATGAAAGTACCGGAAGATTTTTTTACGTCTCCTTACATATGGTGTTGATGATATATCAGGAAAAAAATTAGTATTTTGTTACCTCAATGGAACTAATCTGTGGAAAATCTAATATATCCTGACACAATCTTTCCTATTTTGTCATTACACATATAATGGTTAAATTAGAATCTAATGGAGACAAACAAGATTATTAAAGGAAACGGTCGATCTTTTCTAATGAACTGAAAAAGATGGGATCTAATGAAACATCTGTTTTTCATCAAAACATGTTTTTTTAAATTTAAGTTAATTCAATTTATTTAGATAAATATCACGTTTTCAAAACACTTGTTTTGGATCTTATTTTGAATCGGGGTCAGATGACAAAAAAATGACATTTGAGATAGCTTTTAGTTTAGTTAAGTTATATTAACGTCCAGTTTCAAAACTGCACTAGGGCTATTTTGGGACACTAGGGGCTTTGTAATTTTGACTAGTGTTTAAAAAAACACTAAGGACTTTGTAATTTTGAATCACGGTCAGATGACAAGGACCACACTTGAGCTGGCACCCCCTCTTCCGCACAACACCAGCGGAAGAGGATTTGTCCCCGACGGATTTAACTTGCACCAGACCCATTTATACGAATGTTCTTCAGTGGAATCGGGTCTCGAATCTGGAACCTGTCTACACCGAGACCGATACCTTACCACCAAGCCAACATGGCTCTTATCTGAGATAATCCATCCATTTTCCAAAATTCCCTGTCAAACAGAAAGTAATCATCTGGAATGGTCTCCACGAAACTTTTTCACACACTCCCGTCACAGAGGAGTATTCGTTATTCATTGCATGTTGTTAATACATAAGCACTAGAAAATTAATATGTATTTTAAACGCCTTTTTTTCCAAAAGATTGGAGCCAAAATCTGATACAGAACTACAGCTGTAGTCGCAAGACCACATACCAACTCCATTTATTTATATCACTGTGTTTTTAAGTTATTGTATTAACACGCATGAGAAAGTACAGATCGTCAAATAGTCAACTTTTCGAGAGATTTCGTTAAAAAATTCGATAAGAATCGACATTTTATATACTGAACTTGTGTACCAAATTTTATCCAGCTAGCTCTTTACGATTTTTAGTGATTGTGTTCATTTATGTTCGGACTGTTAGACAGATAGACTTCCTATGAATGAATTTTGTTCAAAATCTTACAGACATCTGGAAATGGGATATAAAGTCCATATAGCAAATTTCATCTGTCTGTCTTACTGTTTGATAATATTGTATTGACAGACAGGCATAATTCCCAAATGTGTTTATTGACTCTTGATTTTTCTGAAACATGGTGATTCATCAAAATTTCAAGTTTGAATATTTTGGACAGGTAGCAACAACACATTTTGCTCGTATGCGAGAAAATAAATATCGCCAAATCCTCAAATATGAGAATATTTTCGATAAATTTCCAACAAAAAGAATTGCTAATACTTTTTTTTTCCAAACAAATCATCAATCATGTTTGGACTGCGTTGGCTTATTTTATAAGACCTTGTCTACTTTGATAGATGATTCCAGGTTCGAAATTCGATTCCATCAAACAACCTCCGCGTAAACAAGCCTTATGCATATTAAATCCATCACAGTCATATGTCCGCTCGCTCGCAAGGCACAGGAGTTGAGAAAGTGGATGCCGGTTCAGGCATCATCATTTGTCACGGTTCGAATACAACAAGTCCCAAAATAGTCCTCATATAGTTGTATAAAATATATTGATGTAGCTAAACACATTTATGTTGCCATTTGATAGTAAAAATTACTTAATCTCAGGATCCTCATTTCAGAACTGCATTATTAAAGGATAAATTTATTATGCTTTGTAAATTTTTAAACTGACAGTATTTTATGTGAAAATAATATGGACCGTAGTCAGATGATAGCATTAGAGCTGACAACTCTTTCTACAAGTTTTCATGCCACACCAACATAGATGTTTTAGAATCGTCGCATTTCCCATGCATGTGCGGTAGCGTACATAACGGACTTTTATGGAAACCTGTCAGTGTTGAAACCTATCCTCAGGCCATCGTAGTGCTTTCATTTAATCATAAATTGCAGGTTTAAAAAAATTAACACTTAGATACTTACATTTAACTCATATTATTTACGAAAACTTCAAATGTACGTAGTGTTTTTTTAAAGAGAATTTGATTCAAGAGTGTGATAAAAATTAATAATAGGTCAACAGTAAAATGGAAACATTCATTTATTTATTTTAGTTTTTCTGCATCGAATTGGATCACCAATCAGAACAACTTTGTTCGTTTTAAACATCGTTTTCCAATAGAATTTGAATTAAAAAGAAGTATTAAGTGATCGTTTGCTGAAAGGAACAGTAAAAAAGGATATCGTTTTCATTTCTTTGTATTGTCGTCGGCATTGCATTGATTTCACTCAAGCGTAACATTATTGATGAAAACAACTCTTGAATCATCATTTTATAAATATATAAATATATTCATATGTTCATCTGCTTTTTTTCCCTACTTTTTCTTTCTTCTTTTGATATATTTCAGCATAAAATTTCGAAAGAAAACAAAGCAAACATTGCTTAACAAAAAGTGACTTCATTCAGCTGACCTCAGATAATTTACGCTCTGAATACATTTATAAGAATAAAAGAATGAATGTTGCAACAAAAATGTTTCATTTAAAATTTTTATTTTAAGTAAAAATTTCTAAATTAAATTCCTAAAATAGATTATAAAATTTCCCTCGGCTCATTGCAAAGGAATGCTTTTCTTAATTGAGAAAATATTTTTTAAAGAATCATCTAATATTAAAAAAAATCTTACACGTGACATGATAAACTAAATAAATTATTCAACTGAAATAAAGCTATGAAAACGATGTAAAAAATTTTACTGATCAAAACATATAAACATATATTTTTCTTCATGATAATGTTTTCGTCTAGTGAACTTCAGACAATAAAAATCAAAATAAATAATTGAAAACGGAGACTCGTTGAAAAAAAGAGTCAGAAATTAAGAAATTAAAAAGAGTTGCAGCAAATGATACAATTAGAATTTAATTAAAAAAAAATAATATTCATGATTTTCTTTCTTGATTTCTTTATTCAGATCTTTGCCAAATCATCGTTGAAGAAAAACGTTTCTACTACGATCAGCAAAGAAAATCTTTAAAAGATACAAAAAACCATTAAAAAATAAACAATAAAAGTATTTTGATCAATTTTTAATAATTAATTTTTAGGATTCAAATTTTAATTAGAGAGAATTTTTCGAATAGTCGCATCAAAAACTTACCAGTGGTAATGGAATTAGAATGTTGGATGTAAAAATTTCAGTTTCAGTTTTTAAAATCTTTTTGGGGGAAAAGTTCCTAGTATTTAAAATGTTTTTCAAAAATTTAAATTCAGTGACTTCAGCAGAAAAAAAATCGAATATAATGTTTATTCTTTTCAACGGTCAAAGATTTTTTAAAAAAATTATTAGAAACGCACCACGGGAGAATATATATAAAAAATCATGAATAACACAAAAAATTAAATAAAAAAATTCTGCTTAAAATTTTTTAAATTCAGACTTCGAAATGTAATGGGTTACTATTGCAATAATTATCCTTGTGCAAAATATCATGTCTATAAATAATAACTTTGTCTGAACACTGCAGACACACAAACATTTTATTTTATAAGTATGGAAAAAAGTTAGTAATTAAGTTTGAAAAGAGTGTGAAAGGCATATTTATAATTTTTTTACGTCCTCGTATACGAAATATAAAGTATTGCAATGGTCAAAAATTTGAACTGAGATTTTGACGAAACTTTACATTTCAAACCTCATTGAGTTCGAAAAGAACAATTTTTGAGAAAATGTGTGTCTGTCTGTGACAAAGACTACTCAAAAACGCTTTGAGCTAAACCGATGATATTTGGTATGCATTCTTTATATCAAATTTGTAAATTTTTACAAATTACAATCTCGGTTACTATTAACCGCATCCCAGAGATTAATTGCCAAGAAAATCGCCTAGGAGGACACGATAGATTCAGTAAAAATGATTAATTCTTGCTAAGAGTGTTATTTCGTAACTATCTTACGTCAATGCCATGCAAAGTATTCACTTTACTAGTGTGAGTATGAACCATGTCTAAAAAACCAAATTCGATTTTCGGATTCTTAATCGCCTGCTTGGGATTAATCGCCAAATAACTTGCCAAGAATGACATGATAGATTCATTAAAAATGATAAATTCTTGCCAAAGGGTATTTGTTATTTCGTAACTATCGTACATCAATGCCATGCAAGGTGTTCACTTGGTAAAATCTTTACTACTGAGTATAAAACAAGTCTAAAAAACCAAATTCGATTTTCGAATTTTATTAATCGCCAAATAAATCACCCAGAATGGCATGATAGATTCATTAAAACTTATAAATTCTCGCCAAAGAGTATTATTTCGTAAATATTGTATGCTATTGCTAGGTATGTATTTATTCTCTTGGATAACATCTTCATTAGAAAGTATGCAAGAAAGTTTTAGAGGATCCCTCCCGCTGGTTTCACCATTCAGAAAGTCAGTATCCCAGGTGAGCTTGTTTATTAGCATAGCTAATTGTTTTTAAGAGAATAAAAGCTTTTAAGCATATGAAGAACGATAAGCTATTCTACCTCTAATGGAGAATTGCCATTTTGTTATGAAAATTAAATAAATAATGAAATTCCCAGCGAAAGCAACACATCAAAGAATAATGACGAGAGTGGATTGATGGATAAATTATCTAGCGGAAGTACCGTATTTAATAAATAATTTAACAGTCTTTAAAAAGGACTATAGACGAATACAACACCAGCCCGAAGCTGCGGTCAAGTGCGGTTCATTTCCAAAGCATAAATATTTAAGATGTTCCATAATTTGAGCCTTGTTGTTGTGTGGATTATATGTTTAGATGCCCAGAGGCAAGCTCTGGCATGCCAGGCATGCGTAGATGTTGATGCTGGTACAATACGTGTTTGTAACGTAGCCTCTATGGAAGTCAAATGTCAGTAATTTGAAGTCGGAAAAGCGATTCAAAAATGTTTCTTTAGAAACTGAATTGCCGTTCTGGATTTGAGCACATTTGTAATATATGCTGCAAAAATAAAGTGTATGGATTAAAGTTAACAAAGGGTAGAAAATAAGGAAATGTTTATACTTTTGAATCATAATATATTTTTTTTTATATTGAGCAATGATAAAGAAAATTTTCTAATAGTTGATTAGAACAGTAAAACATTTTCTTTTTTAAAGTTAAGAAAATTCAAATTACGTTTTTTTTTTTTTTTTTTTTTACAATTATTAAAATAGACCGGTATTTTTAGAATAAAGCATTCTTAAAAAATATGCTTACGACACTTAATTAATAGAACAGGAACTTAGGAAAATTGTTATAGGAGATTTTAGAGATTGTTCACTAAACCTGCAAGCATCGCCAGCATGATACAGTTTTATAAGCTCGATTTTATAAGCTTTATTTTTAAATTTCCTCTTAGATATTGTTATGAATTTGTAATATTGCTTTCCTGTGCATTTAGTTTAAAGGCAAGAAAGAGAGTTGCATCGTTAACTTTAACGAATGCTGAATGGATATAGGATCAATGACCCACGTCCTTGACGACTATGTGGCTACAAGAATGAAAGTTCCCGAATATTCGCGAATCTCGGCGATACCTCTTTTAAGATTCGAGTTCTAATGTTTGTTCTAGAAACGTCCGTTGCCTGTCATGGGAAATTAAAAAAATAGAATCAATCGAATCGAAAGAAAAAGAGCAGAATTCTTTGGAATTCTGCTCACTTCTTTCAGTGAACTTTTTCAATTCACAGAATTCTTTCAATGAATTTTTTGAAGTGATGATCTTCAGCGAATTCTCCTCGAGTGCTTTGTATAGTTGCAATTGTTCAATAAGTATTTACTGCTTGTTATTTTCCGCATTTACGAAGTGCATAAAGACAGAGAATTGTAATCGTTAAACAATTTGAGCTCGAGATTTTCACACATCTCCGCTTGTCAAATCTCCTTGAGTCAATAAAACATTTTGGAATTATGTTTGTCTGTCTGTGAACATAACTCAAAAACTCTTTAAGTTATCGTGTATTATATACTTTTTGAGTTAGATATATGAAATTTGTTATATGTACTTTACATTGAATTTGTAATTTCTATTAAATTTTTAGCAGGCTCCATTCATTGGATGTTTGTCGGTCTATCTAAAGGTTAAATACATCTAAAGTGTACACACGCATCAAGGATTGATGCGTCCTACACTTGGAAGTCATTTGGAATCAAATGCTTCAACCATTTTAAACACTCAACGAATCTTTTAGTATCTGTATAAAAGGAATCTTAACTAATTTCTTTCTGATGTTATTTAATTTAATTTCAGCATTTGATGACACCTTGGATATAATTTTGCATATTTTTATTTTACAGTACACCTGATTTTGAAGTTTTTAAAAAGTCAAATGTTAAAACTTCTCCATTTATCGTAGGATTACTTTACTTTAATCTTTTAATCCTATTAAAATTCATTTGACTCGCCATTATCCATAACATTATTTTTTTTAATATCGCTCTTTGATACGGAAAAGCATACCATTACAAATAAAATGACCATCTTTTGAATCTTTACTGAAAAATTTAAAAAGAAACAAGGCATACGAATTATTCGAAAAAGATAATTCTTAAATCAAGTAATTTTTGCAAAGTCTTGAGTTTCAACTTTTTAAAAATACAGACAAATACAAAATTCTTTTGTTTAAATTTCGCAATTTTCTAAACGAGTTTATTTCTATCAGAATTTTTTAAAGGAAGAAAAAAAAAAAAAAAAAAAAAAAAACAGAGAGAGAGAGAGAGAGAAACATTTGAGAACAATTTATCAATAATTACCATTTTTTGTATTTCCTTTGTTTTTCATAATAAGCTTTTTTTTTCCTTTATAAATACGAACTTTTTCTTCTTTTTTTTTCTGTACATTTGTTTATTACTCATTTCTAAACAAAAATTTTTTGCTTTGTATTTCTTGAAATAAATAAATAAATTCTTTGTTTTCGATTCTTGCATAGTAACCACAAATTTTCAAATTTGTTTTGGCGTTGAGAAAGAGAATTCGATTTATAAATTTAAAACTGCAATGTATTCGTATTTATTAATGCTATTTCCTTATTATCGTTTGATAATTAATTTTTAAAAGCATTAATCGCTATTATTCCATTAACGAATTAATGTGAAACTAACATTTCTTTTTGTTCGTAACTTGTTTCAGAACAGGAATAAGCTGATTAAAAATTCTAAAAAAATCTTTTGCTCGAACGTCCATAAAACTATGTAGGTGTATAGAAAGCGAGTTCGATTCGAAGTAGGCGGAATAAAAGTGAAAGCGGGAGATTTTCAAGGCTACATAAGTCTTGCACTTTCTTTTTTTTTTTTTTTTTTTGCACTTTGTTTTGTGTTTCACTTATTTCCCAGCCACTCCTGAAACCATTGTTTTCTTGTTCTTTTGCGTGGCATCGTTGTTTCTCAGAACTTTATTGTCGTTAGAGAGAGATGAAAATGGGAGCAGTTAAAGCTTTATTTTTAGCTCACTTGCTCCCCATTCTCTTATTTAACACTTCAAACAAGATTGTGTTACTACACTTTAAAGTCAAATAGGATTCTCTTTGTTCAACTAATCTTATTTCGAATAATAATTGATAAAATGTTCGTGATAAATAAAGGTTCGTAACGATTTTAATTTTATTTTAATGATTATACACTTTTCTTTTTAATCATACAATAGCGATCTTTAACATCTGATTGTTCGCATTGGAATGGTTTCTGCTATTTAATTAAATTTGTGCGAAAATAGAATTATATCACGTGATGCCATGGTGAAAGCAAGAAAACGTAAGCGCACTACTCATTTATCTAATTACACGTTGTTTACGTTCATCTGTGACGCCTCGGTCTTTCATTTAGTTATTTATTTTGCTCTACAGCGCGCAATAAGTTCCAAAATTAAATTGCTATTGCTCATTTTGAAAATATCACGATCATTAATTGTCTTCCTTGAAAATGCTCATTAATCTGTTAATTGGTCACAGTAGATTGTACTGTTGATCATATTCAAATAAGTTAATTTTAATGAATGTAAAGAGTTAATAATCTTAATGAACTTAATAGTTAATGAACAATTATGCTAATGATTTTCTGATGGCTGAGAACTCCATTCCTTAAATGAAGATATTTAATACGGTAGCAATTTATTATAAAATTCGAAACTGTAATTTTTTTTAGCATAAAATTATTTATAGGTCTGGCATACTAGTGCGACATGAACGATGAAAAAAATTCATTCGAAACGCTTTATAGAACAGACCGTTAAAATAAGAACAATATAATTTGAGAAGCAGTTACTTCTTGGTAGAAAGAGATTTCTAATAAATTAGTCGCCTTTGACGGCCAGATTGCAGGCCAAGATTTTTTTTTTAGGTTATTACTAAACGATTAACAGTTCATTTGATACGATTTAAAAATAGGACATTAACTGAATCATTCTGCAATGAATTATTGTAGGCGCAAATTAAAAGTTTATATTTTATGAAATGTAAGCGTAAATGAAAATCCTATTTCGGAATTAATGATAAAAAAAGTAATTTTTTTATCTTAATTTTTACATTAGCAAAATCGCGCGATTGAATATTTTAATGGAAAAAAAGTGAATTTCATAATATTAAAAAAGCAAATGAAGCGAGAATTATTCTTAAAAAGCGATTTTTCAAATTAAACTTTACTAAACAAAACCTAACAGTAAAAACACCATAGCATTGTAAATTAAACTTAATGAATTTATTAAAAGTTAAAGAAAAAACTATATAGAAATGAAATCGATATCATTAAAGAGATAATTTTTTTGAGTTTTAAGATAATGCAGAAACCTTATAGAGAAATCAATATTTTTAGAAGTCGTCTATTTCTTAGTAGGTGAGTCACAGCGAATATTCAGAGTGACGGTTAAGCCTATTTTTCATTCTCAATTATTAAACTCTTCGATTAAAGTTTATATTTTAATTTCTTTTACATCTTCTGACTGAATGCAGTATTTGAAACGACGAGAAGCATTTTTAATATAAAAATTTTATTTAATTAACGAAGCGTTAAATTAAGTGAAGTAATAAAAACGCTGAATAAAACTGTCTGCTGAAACTGTCGCACATCGATATGTTTGCATTTCATTGCTGCTATTCGGTATTAAGTAATAACAGCGATTTCTGTGCCATGTTCGGTAGTGTTTTATATGAGTAGATGGTTTTTTCAAAATTTTAATCTATTTTTTTAAATTAAACTTATGATCAAATATTTAACAATCTCCATCAATAACTACAAAACGCATTATTGCGCCGAAATTTTTTTATACCATTGCAAAATGAAAAAAATTTAGCTTCTTAGTAATATCAGTTTTGTTTCCTTATTAATCATTTATGTTGAAATTTGAATCGTAAATAATTGATTTTTTAGATAATGAACTCTCAAATTTAGGAATTCTTTCAATAAATTGTTATTGTACTTTAATTAATTTTAGAAACTCGAATTTCCAGTGCACTAGTTTGACTTCTAGTATAATGAATGCTCTATCAATTTAAATCTTTCAGTTTTCTACTATACAATATCTGAAGACTTAGTAAGCTCTTAAAAGTCTTAATGATTATCTTTTCGATAGTAATTGCTTGAGAATATTTTGAAAATATGGAATTTATTTAAAATATGCGTTGCTCTTGCTAAATGGATTCCAGATTTATTTACTTAAAATAAGAAAAAATAACGAAATTTTATTCTCAATTTGAATCCGAATACGATGATGATTTTTATCATAACTGATTATTTTAAAAAGTTAATAGACAAAAAGAAAAAATAACAGCAGCAAAAAAAAAAAAAAAAAAAAAATGAGGAATTTGTTGTTTTTGTACAAAAATGAATATTCATTTTAATTTCGAGCTCCAAACAATTGCCAAACAGATTTGATAAACGCTTAAATTGGAGGATTTCTATCGGATTTTTTTCATTGACCAATCTTTTTTATTTAGAATTTAGTTTATTTGAAAATCTAAAAAGAGTAATGTACATAATTATTTAACCAAACTTATTAAACTTATTTTAATAATTATTTAAAGCAACCAAATGAAAAAAAGATATATTTTTTTTATCTTTTTTCACTGTGACTGTGTCTGTTCTCAAATTATATGTTTCTCCACTTATCCCTCAATCTGTAGAAATAATTCTCCTTTCTTAAAACTTTTTTTTTTCCTTGCTAAACACTTTAACAGGAAGGAAAACGAAAATAGGAGACGAAAAGTAATTTCCGGAACTCTTCTAGTTATGGCTTCCCATGAAGGGGGGGGGGGGGAGGAGAAATTTCACTCCACTTATAAACAACAGCAGACGATAATGTTTGTCTCCCAAAATAAAATAAAATAAAATAAATGTTTATGTTTTTTTCGTGATGCATTACATTAAGCAAACGATATTAAAAAAACCGGCATTTATAGATGGAATCGTTTTGAAATGAAGAAAGTGTTTTTTGATAACAATACTCTAGCGTTAAATTCAAAACCTTGAAGAAATAAATTCTTGAAAATGATCAAGTGAATTAAAAAAACAACTAATCGAAGTAGCTTTGAAGTAAATGAACTGTATTTTTTATTTTATTTTAATAATAAGGAAGCATTATGTAAGGAAAAAAAATCATGTTTATTGTAAATAGAAAAGAATTCAACAGGAAAGTAAGAGTTGCCTAATAGGAATTAGATTGCGTAATTCTGAAAACGAGCGAGAAGAAAAAACGCTTGGCTAAAAGTAGCCTTCACTATAGAAAAAGAAATCCTGAAAAGTGACAAAATCCTTGAAAAAAGTTAAGTAATCAAGGATGGATACAATTGGTAGGGTAGAGTGTAAATTACTTTTTAAAGTCGAAGACAATGATGCGTGTTAAAAAACAAGCCTTTTAACCACAAAAAAAAGGTCATTCTTAAAGCGCTATGTATGACGTATTATTTTCGGAATTAGATAGATCATTGTTATGACTAATATTTAAAATAAATAAATTTATACAAAGTGTATACATACATCTTTTATACAGCGATATTACATTGGAATTAATAAAGTGACAAAAGAGGTTACTATCCACTGGAAATCAGTCTTGCTATATTCAGCGCTTTTAGTGATAAATTATAGAAGTTACAGATTTTATCACAAAAATTATGACAGAAGACCAAACAGAATTAGTAGCATAAGTTTGCCGCATTTTCAAATTTTGATTCATAAACATTAAGTCCACCAATCATCATTCCACAACATATAATGATATGTCCATTAGAAGCTTTAAAATTGTTAATATTCTGAGACAAACGCAAATTAATGTTTGAAATCAAACATTTTAACGAATAAACTCCTGTATATTGTGAAGTAAAATAATATTTGGCAATATTTCATGTCAATAAATACAATAATGTGTGTTATAAAAACAATTTTAAGGGGCTCTATTTTAGTTACAGAAGAATGCTGAGAAGAATGCTTATTTCATACTGCCGCCACTCACACGGTGGTGCCTGTGACTTGATGAATGTTAAGGAAATCAAAATCATAATTAAAGAAATTAATGTAAATAAAATCAAAACGATAACAAAAATTTTTGCGACTGTTTTCAAATGAGCCGAAAAAATTATTAATTACATTGTAAACATTCCACTACAAAGTATATCAGGATTGTTGCATGGAAATTCCGGAAACCAAATCTTAAAAAAAAAAAAATGTTAACCTTTTCTAGGGCCGTGGGAAGTATGCTTCCCACCAAATTTATCAATCTTTGTATGAAATTATGTAGGTTGGCATAAGTTCTGACAACTTTTTTTAGTAAGTCAGAAACTTAGATACTTTGGTTCTTTATCTCAGACAAAATGATGTGTCTTGATTTGTTACTTAATTATTAATGAACCAAATTAATTAATTAATCAAATTAAATTTATCTAATAAGCTAAATGAATCCCTTTTCTTATTCTAATTTCAAGCCTAAAAATATTTTAACATAATATAACTAGAAAAAAAATGGCTCTTTAAAGGGTTAAAGGAAGAGGTCTGTCTTTATGGGATCATTTCTTGCAAGCTCCGAATAAAAGTGTTACACCCCTTCCAGCAACACAGAAATTGTGGATCTTCGGCAAGGCTGTGAATGCCTCAAGTGCTCAAATTTTTATTTTTAGTATCCCGCACATGAGTGTTTCATGTTTCGTTGCTTAGTGAAGAAAAACCGAGTATGTATTTTAAACGCTTTTTTTTTCCGACCAAATTTCGATTTTCCAAATTTTTTTCTAATCAAAATTTTTTAAAGAACTAAAATTTTAATAAAAATTGCCCACGATAACCTAAAAGTGACTTTGGATGCACGAAAAAAAATCTCCAGAAATAATGTTCTGAAATTTAAACGATTCTTGATGTTAATTTGACTATGCTCAAGTACATGATACTTGTGAATCAAAACTAAATAATACTGAAAAATCTGCCCTCCTAAGATGAGGGGGCCTTAAACAATCGATTATTTTGCCCATTTGATAATTCATCTCTGCTGCATTCAAAATATAAAATGATCCATATTATGTAAGTGTAAGAATAAGTCGAGAGGAGAACTATCTCGCTCATCTTCCCTCTGCAAAATAAACTCATCGAAAAGTGATAAGGACAGTTTTGTGAAAAGAATAATACTTATGAAAAAGCAGTACATATATTAGACCCGAGATTTTCTGAAATTCAAATACTTATAAAACCCTTCCTAGTAAGATACGAATATTCAAAACAATAAAGGCTAAAATTAAAATTTAAGAAACTAAACCTATCAAGAACATAATTTTTGAAGGTGACTATTACAAATAGAGAACTCAAACGCTGCTGCATCTAAAACATAAATGAAATTATCCAAATTAGAAAAAACATGAAAAAAGACGAAGATTATTGTGCAATAAATAATAGAAATAAATTGGAATAAAAATGAGAAAAAAAAAAGAATTTAGTTTAGTCTCATTAACGTCCCCTTTTAAAGCAACACTAGGCCTATTTTGAGACGAACTTCGTAATCCTGAACCGCGGTCAGATGATGAGGACGACACCTGAGTCGGCACTCCTCTTTTCAAACTTCCACACCAGCGGGAGGATGTTTGACCCCGACAGGTTTAACGTGCAGCAGTACCGCTTACGCGACGGTTCTTCGGGGGAATCGGATCTCGAACCTGAACCCCTCCGGTTCCAAAGCCGACACCTTACCACCACATCACCGCGGCCCCTGAAAGAGAGAGAGAGAGATCAAAGATTCAAAATTTATAAAAGTCCACCTACAATGAAGAATTCAAACTTTCAGACCAGAAGATTTCTTCTCGGAATTTTCGGATTACGAGGTCTATTTTTGGACAAAACTTAGGTCCCTCAAAGAAAAAGAAAAATTCCTTGTTTAAATCCCTGCCTGAAGGCGATCCTTAATAAAGCCTTTAGACCAGAATAATATTTTTCCTTCCCCTCCATTTTTATACCAATTCATTCTAATATATTAATAACAATAATATTTAATTTTATTTAATGCTTATCTACTAATTAAGGTGCTTTCATATTTAAAAAACATTTCGATGCATATTTGTTCAAAATTACCTCCTGAATTTAAATACTGATTCTTTATGAATGTTGTAGATTTCTCTTACAATTGTCCGTACTGAATCATAGAATTAATAACCATGAAATGAATTTCAAGCATTTTCGGCTGCAACTAAGGCACTCTTTTACTGAAAAAATTAATTACTTGAAGGGAAAAGTGGATGAGTCGCCCCGAATCGGTGACACGAATCGATAGTGTGACACAGTTATCACCTAGCTTCCATGGTAACATGACGAAAGACACAGCACTCTTCGGTTGATTGTAGACCCTGTTAGTCTATATTTTGGAAACAATTTCGTTGTGAGTGCAAAAAGTGCTCAAATAAGATGATCGAATACTTTAAAGATTATATATATATATATATATATTCAATCATTGTTTTGACTTTATATGAGTAATCTTTCATAACTGTTATAATAAATTGACATGGTTATTTAAAAATTAAATAGATTGTAAAATTTAGGATCTAAAAAACTCTTGAATTGAACTATTAAACCAGGAAGTGTGGTCGCCCCTAAACTTTCTGGCACACTTTCCAATAAATATGTTATCCCAGTGAACGCCTTGCATTGTATTGGCGTACAATAGTTGTGAAATATTCGCCTTTGGCGAGAATTTAGATTCTTAATGAATCTATCGTGTTATTCTTGGCGAGTTATTTGATGATTAATCTCTGGTATGCGATCAAAAGTATCCAAAAATCGAATTTGGGTTTCAGATGCGTTTTTTCCAACAAGTTGAAACAAAAATTTTATATAAAAGTGCAATTACACACATACACAAACTCACATACAGAATTAGAATAAATTTAAATCATTGTGTTTTTTATCTATTGGCTTTACATGTTTCTAAAAGTACAAACCGACAGACGGTCAATCCCTTGTTGGATTTCGCTCAATATTTGGTAGGTGTCTATCTTATAGATGTTGAATCTCTGTACCGAATTTCATCTATCCAGCTCTTGTTATCATGCTAATATATATTCAAGCAGCTGGAAAGACAGATTTCCTCTGAACGGATTTTGCTCAAAAGTTGATAGAAATCCACAAATGTGGTGTTAAGGCTGTATACCGAATTTCATTCGTTTTGTTGAAAGCGTTTTTAAATTATCTTTGTCATAGACAGACAGACGGATAGTTTCAAAAAATGTGTTTTTCGAACGCCGAGAGGTCTAAAACGTGGAGATTAGTCAAAATCTCGAGTTTGAATTTTTTGTCGATTACTCTATTTTCTTTATACTACATAAACGAGAAAGTAAAGAGTACTTTTGAAAGTGTTTATGAGTAAAGACTGTGAAAATTACAAAGGAAATTTATCCGACATTTATTCTTAATAGAGTAATCGAGTCATTTATCTTATTCATATGCATTGACAGATTGTAATGAATCATTATTTTTCACAGACAGCAATGAAAATAAAGATTTAGTTAAGTCTGAATAAACGAAAGTTTTTAGGTATTTTGTAAAAAATTATTTCATGCGAAAACGGAAGTAATCTTCTTGAAACTTTCTCGCGTATTCTGTAATGAATATGTTATCCTCCCTTCTACATAAAGTTATGGGGCATTCAGATTTTAATTTTCAGAGTTCCTTAGATTTGTGCTTAGCAGATAATAAAAGATTTAAGATTTTCTGCTTAATAGTGTAATAAAGAAAAAAGAATTTTCATTTTTTTTTTGATACTTTATTTTCGATCGATGAAAACCAAAATTTGACACAAACCTATCATTTTAGTAATAGACTCACATATAAATTTCATCTCTTTAAATCGGTGTGTTTTTCAGTTACTCCGCTTACAAGCATGCGGAAGTACAGATTAGCATATGGTCAAGCTTTTGTGATAAATGTTTAAAAGAAGAAGAAAAAAAGTTGTCAATTAAATTTTATTTAACTTAATTACCTGTATTTTTTTCTTTATTATGATTATTTGATTTGAGGTTTGAAAGATAAGGATTCATCTAATTTTTTGACGATAACAACATTTTTTTCTTTGTATGCGTTGAAAAAACCAATAATATAAACTGTGTATCTAAAAAAGAGTACAGATCTTTGAATGAAATAATTAAAAAATTAAGTTATATTTTCATGGATGTAAAAGACAACTCCCATGATAAAATTATCTCTATAAATATATCATCGTTTCATTTATTTTTTTAACTGATAACTCACATATCATCGTATCGTTTATTTTTTATAACGTACTGAAAACATGCATATCATCATATCGTTTATTTTTATAAAGTACTGGAAACATACATATCATTGTAAAGTTTATTTTTATAACGTACTGAAAATATACATATTATCAATTCGGTTGCTTTTGTAACGTACTGAAAATATACATATTATCGATTCGGTTACTTTTGTAACGTACTGAAAATATACATATTATCAATTCAGTTACTTTTGCAACTTACTGAAAATAGACATATTATCAATTCGGTTATTTTTGTAACGTACTGAAAACATTCCTCTTGTCATTGATCGAGTAAATCAAAAGTCGATTTCAACAATCGTTGAATATTTACACTGCTCTCCTATTGTAATATAAGAGTTTGCACTTTTTGAATTCTGTTCAAATATTCAAGGATGTAGAGACAGCTGCTACTTTAACAGATTTTACCCAGTACCTTTTACCGTGCCTACACATTTTGTGTAAATCCATATGCCAAATTTCATTAAGCTATCTAGTTGCGTCTCTTATTTTTTATCATGTTCATATATACACGTTCAAACAGACGGACTCTTTTTTCCTTTAAGGTATGAGTCCAAAATACAATTTCACATTTTATGTTTGAAAACTGCTGCTTCTAGAATATACATACATACATACATACTGTTGGTTTCAGTATCCCAATACAGTACACTCCCGATTATCCGCGGAATTGGGTGGCACGGCCGCCGCGGATAACAAAAATCGCGGATAATCCGAAAAAAACTAAAAACGGGTATAGCGAAAGAGAAAACAGTCATTCCAACTTTGAAAAATCGTTTTATGTACAATGAAACGTAAAATAAACAACAGGAAATGTTTAACTAAAGCTTAATATTTTAGTATATCACTCAAAACTAACCTAAAATGCATTTGGTTAATGAAAACAGAAAAGTGCTTTGTACTTACGAGAGGCGTCAAGGATGCACAGAAAAATGAATACATATGTACTGTTTTAATACTGTAATGTATTATGTAATTACAAAAGCATAACTGAAAAACTGCACCTTTTTGAAGGAAGAAATCAGTCATTTGTGTTTGCTTCTTGCTTTGGAAGCAAAAAAAAGAAAAGAAAAAAACAACTTAGTGCGGCAGGCGCGGATAATCGGGTGTCTACTGTACTACCATTTTTCGACGATTCTATCTTGCTGTGGGGTGAGATGCGGAAGGAGCGCATTTCGACTTAGATTTCGGCTTTATTAGATACCTGTTCATTCAGTTTTTTTTTTCTACATGTACGCGAATGTCGGTCGCCTCCCCAACTGTTATGCCATTGTTAAAAAAATCTTAAATTTTAATTTTATTGTGTAACATTTATTTCACCTTAAAAGTTAATTTAATTAAAATAATATCTTTAATTTTTTTCTTACCTTTTCAATAGAAAAAAAAAGGAAAGGATTTCCGTAAATATGAGAGTACATATGAGCCTAAAATAGATTCTCTTTTCATTTAGCACACCCAAAGAGCGAACACGTATCTCAAAACCATCAAAAAATGAATCTCTTCGCCTGTATCTCGAGAAATTGTAACGCGATATTAATACACCCATTTACATCATTAATATCAAAAGTTCCTGGCATTGTAATAATCCATTTTTAGCCAACGCTAACTCCATCATTATATGCACGCTGCCGAGATACAAACGGCCCTATCTCTTACTTCCTCATGCTTTTGCACGAGCATCAATTGTCTCGAAAAATACGCGAGATACAGCAGGGAATCCAAACATGTTGTTCCTGACGCTTCGGGGCTGTATTCGACCGAAGGCTCTGAGAAAAAAAATGCATAAGAATGAAAATTAAACAAACAACAACAAAGTAATGACTGAAAAAAAAGAGAGAGAAAATAATAAATATAAATAAACTTCATTAGGGTCTTAGAGAATGGAACCGGTTTGTGGAAACTGCTCCTGTTGCGGCCACCTTTACCTGGGGCTCTCTTCGTATGCAGTGTGTTTGGAGCTGTTCCGTAGCCACCTGTGGAAGGGTGATTTGTGAGCCGACAAGTAGCGGTGTGGACTTTTGACGACGCGTTGACTTGTAACGGGCTTTGTTGTCTGGGGATGTCAAATGATCGTGTCTGATTTCCAGTGTGGTGCTTGACTCAGTTTGTCACTGGGGCTCCTGGGTACGACAGGGTAGATGGTTATCAGAACAGGTAATCAGTCAGTGGTTTTACTAAGAATTGTTTTCGCGGGCATTAGCCTTATCGTTTACTGTATAAACCGTGAATAAGACTGGATTATCTAGCAGACAAAGTGGGGAAATCAGGGTCCAGCAGATTTGAAAGGGGCCGGTGTTTTGTTTTTTTGTGTGTGCAATATTTAGCAAAATAATTTAATTTTCTTTTTATATTTGATTTAAAAGGGTCGCATACTAGAATCGATTCGATTTAAAAATAAATATTAGTTAAATCTCTGTATTCTTAGCATTTTTTTTTTTCATGTCGCTCAATTCGCTCGCAGATCAGCATAATCTCCTTTTTCTTTTCTTTTTTTAATTAACAATGAATCGTCAGTCAAAACTCCTGGCAAACTTTGTATTTGAATACATAGAATGCGATTTAGAAAGGAGCACAAATATGGAATAGTGGTACAACTATGGAATAAGTCGGTTTATTCTTTGTTAAGGACTGCAAGTTTGTTATAACGAGGTGAAAAAAACGTATGCAGATGCAAATATAAAATTCAGTGTCACTTCCCAAAAAATAGACTTAGAAACAAAATTTGAACGGTTTTGTGAAGAAAGGTGTTTTAACATTAAGAATATTAAATTTAAAAAAAATCATAATTTTGCAAAACATCGCCTTTTAAACGTAGTCATCTACATTAAAAATCAACTTTTTTTATCAGGCTTAGTATAATATTTGCTATTTAAAAATTACTAATATATTTATTCAATGAAATTAAAGGGCAGAATATCTGGTTTTGGTAACTTAGAAGAGAAATAAGAGCCTTCGAAATTTGAGCTATTATGTTCATAAACAACCAAGCATACATAACTCGAGAAAGGATTTTTTTTTTAATTCAAGGAATTTTACTATTCAGTAAAATGTCCTTATCGTTGTATTTATTAAAATCATGGGGTCAAATTTTTACGATCGCCGTGTTTTTCTTTTCCTTCTACAAGGAGCAGAAAATAAATATAACAGCGTGACTTGGTTGAATAGAATAAAGTTTTATAAAAATGTGCGGCGCTTTTCATCTCTAGAAGTGCCTGAAAGCACGTCTCGGCTTTCAGCCTCACTGATGAGTTAGCAGACAAAAAAATTTGCATTTCAAAAAATTTCGAAAACAATCTCTTTTAAACGATTACAAAACTTTCTTTCTGTACTCCGTATACATGGATGTAAGGCAATCAAACAGAAAGTGCTATCACGAACTCATCCTCAAAAAGTTCCATTTTACCAAAACTGTTTTTGCCTACATATTATTATACAAACTCTTTTGATTAGTGTTAGTAAAAATATATTTTTAAAAAAATTGTAATCTACTATCTCAAATTTCAAGTTATCATGTGAGAAAATTGTTTTTTTTAAAGTCATGTAGTATTATTAATACGAGAGAAAAACATCATGTTCTCACATGACTCATATTTCGCAATCACCAATATTTAGAAAAGCGATGGTTTTTAACCATCTGAAAATCAATCGAATTTTAAAATTTTTTTCTCGAGGCCAGCATTTTTTTTAATAAAAAACCAGTTTGAATCGGTTTTAAATAATCACGTGACTATCAGATTACACATGCATCGGTATTTAGAAAACGACGCTTTTCTCTCTACCACTACCATCTCAAAATCGTTCGAGCTCCAAAACTTTTTTTGCCTATTAGAAAAATTTTAAATAAAAAAAATAATTATATGCATATAACATTCGATACCTGCCCTAGCGTTTATTCCCATTTTCTTTTCTGTGTTTCTTCGGGCGATAACTTTTTATAACTCTGCCCTTTATTGGCCAGACAGAAAAAGGAGAATCGGGTACATGGCGAACATTCGTGCCAATTTTTAACTTTTTGTTGCCAATCAATGTGACAACCTCCTTTGTCATTTTCTAATAACCGTAAAAGCGAAAAATTAATGCCTCAAAAGTGACAAATCGCCAATTTTTTGTTGGGACATTTTGAAACTTAAAAATCCAAACCAAAACAACATCATATTCTCACATGATAAAAAAAGGGGGGGGGGGCTCCGAAACATTATAGCATGATAATCTTCTAGGATTGATTCATTGACCCTGTCTTGGCCTGACTTAAATCTGTCACCCGTTCCATTGCTCGAGTAATGATTTCGCATCACATAATTAAGAGAAAGAATTGCGGAATAGAAATATTATCATATTGGTTAAAGCGAAGTTAGTATCCAAAGCAAGTATTGTTTTTCTGTTATAATTTTAACATTTATTAAAACACGCGAGTGAAAGATTTCATGAAACAATAAAACTTGTTGAAAATTCATTATCAACAATAAAAAGCGTTATTAGAAGTCGTATTTAAAATTAATTTTGAAATGGTGTTAAAATTTGAGAAAGTTTATTCCAACTCAAAACTAATGCCTCTAAAATTTAAATTTTCGTTAATTTTATGAAGAAAGAGTTTTTATTGATAAAATACTCCAAAATTATATAAAATAATTCTAAATTTCGACTTTTTTTTAAATTAAAATGCCGAGGAACTCCATTTTAGGGAGCACCAATGACCAAAGAAGTAACTACGTGACAAATTTGGTAAATCAAGATTCAGTGATCTGTTTAATTCAGCGTTTTGATCAGCGTGTATCATAGAAAATATGCAATCCTAACAGCATTATCATGCTAAAATTACTTCGTTTTTATATCATGTCTTACAAGTCAAACATGTTCCTTTATCAGCTCACGTGTCAAATTACTGAAGTTACTCTATCATATTTTTCTTAAAACTTCGAATTAAGTTCTCATTATTTCTTATAAAATCACTTCTCTGATGATGAAAATTGCCTTTAGTTACCTTGTTTTAATATGATGATGCGTACAGGCCGGCATACTACATGCAAATTAAGTCTTGCAACGAGCCTGACGGGAACTACTCGCTAAAATACAGGCTTCACACTACGAAGCAAATTGTTGGACCTAGAGTCACTAAATTTGTTAATAATTAATTCTTTGATAGTAAGTATTCATTGAGAAGAAAACATTTCAAACTAAGTAAAAACTATTCATAATTTTAATGTTAAATCTTATAACTTTTAACGTTAAAACTTATGAACAACGCTTTAACCTAGAAAATCGCATCATTCACTTATTGCTTTTACTCCCCCCCATTACGTTTTAACCCCCCTCCATTTAATCCAAAGAAGAGTTTATATTCCTTAGCTGGCAACGATTCAGGTAATGATCCAACTAGCATACTGTTACGAAATTTCCGGGTTCGTTTGGATAGTAGAAGTTATATGGTGTGGAAAACGCTCAATCAGCAGGCGGCAGTAGAAAAAAAAAAAAAAAAACGACGTTTATTTACACGAAGACACACAGGACAGCACAAAGACGACAACTATATACAGCAGAGAGAAGACAATTATCTTCAGCCGAGACGTGCACACAACAAGACTCTACTGCAGACAGTAGCGCACAGCTTAGTTCAGCACTATCTTGACTCCGTCGCTGCTCTGCTAATTTCTGGAAGACTCGTTCTTCACCGTCGATTCCGACTACTACGGCAGCTGCAGACTGCCTCCTTTTATAGGTCTCAGGAAGCGGGGCTAGAAGCCTCTCAACCAATCAGGAACGTTCGTGGCGTATCTCTGTTCCTAATGGACGGATCGGGAGAATTCTCGATGTTTTGGATATAATCTATTTTGGCGCCAAAGTCGCCAAATTCATCGCCAAGTCACCAAATGGTCGCCGAGTTTGTTTGCAAGCTCTGGGACCTCCGGCGCGACACCCGGACTCCATCCAATATCGATGACTGTAAAACAGTCTTTCCGATGATGGAACCAACTATGCTGGGAAGCAGCATCACAGATTCGTAACAATACATAGTAAATATAATTTGAGCACGCGCCTATTTGGTTTTAAATGCTTTCCACACTTCGCCTGTTAATAAATTGCAATTATTATTGCTTATTTTAAATTAAAAAAGTTTTCGCTTTATCCGAAGAATTATATTTGCTCACAGGTTTGCATATTATAGCACAAAAACCATGTATAAACTACTTAAGAATTTAGTTATAGTTATTCAGTAATATAAACTTCATAAACACTATTTCCGCATAACTTTTTCTCTAATTTTAATGAATTTTTAAAAAATAATAGTCGCCTTTAGCAACTAGCTACTTTGCACAGATTAATGAATTCTTAGACTGTTAAACGATAAATATAAAATGCATTTTTTTAAAAATTTCACCTTATCGTTTGATAACCCGAAAAATAAAAATTTAAGAGAATCAATCTTCTATAAATTATTGTATTTTCTGCAAAATAAAGCGAGAATCCTACTTAGGAGTTAATATGCAAAGAATTTTTTAAAAATCTTAATTTAACACTGTCAAAAGCACGCGATTGAATGTTTTGATATATGAGCTTAAACTTCATCATAACATTAGAAATTTGTTACAGATTGTATATAAAAATAAATATTCAAAAATCAATTAAAAAGAAATAAGAAATTGTACCAAAATGAAACTCGCATTTAAAAAGTAATATTTTTTTATGATTTTAAGCAAATACAAAAAACAACTTTGTGAGATAATAGTTTTGGAAGATATGGTCATCAATTCCCATAATTAAGTCATAATCTTGATTTCTCTAATTGAATGAATTTATCAGAGAAAATTCCTTCAATTTATTTATTATGAAGTTTTGAAGGATACGGTGAGCCCTCTGCAGAGCATTTCTAATAATATTTTACAGTTTCATTACTTAATGAAGCGTTGAATCAAGCGTAAATGTTAAAACATTCAATGAAGCATTTCAAAATGTTCGCATGATGTTATTTTTATATTTCACTTTTGTCATTCGATTTTAAGTAATGATAGTTTTAACGTTTTATGTACACAGATATTTTACAACACTTGCGCACGTTGAATATGTTTATTACACATTTTTACTCTCTCGTATACGTAGTAAAGAGAAAGTATAGTAATCGTCAAAAAATTTGTGTTTCAGATTTTGACGAAATTCTGCATCTTAGACTCCCTGAGTTCGAAAAATACATTTTTAGAAAATGTCCATCCGTCTGTGTCAAAGATAACTCAAAAACGCTCTGAGCTAAATGACTGAAATTCGTTATACGATCTTAACACCAAATTTGCAGATTTCTATCAAATTCCAAATAAAATCTGATCAGAGGAAGTCCATCTGTCCGACTGTTTCAATATAATTTAACTGTTAATTACAAAACAAAGAGACCTAGATAGATAAAAATTGGGGCACAGATTTAACATCTATCAAATTTTGAGCCAAATCCAACAAGAAATTGACAGTCTGTACTTTTAGAAACATTTAAACACGATTGCTCAAAAACACAGTGACTTAAACATATCAAATTTGGTACGGAATTTTATGACTACGAGTGGAGTTTTATGTAAAATCTTCGTTTCAATTCGATCGTGAAAAACATGTCTAAAGTACAAATTTGATTTTTTTTTTTTGGATACTATTAACCGCATGCAGGGATGAATCGCAAAACACTAGCCAAAGAAAAATTCAGCCAAAACGTTTAAATCACTCTAAAAGTTAATATTTCGTAACTATTGTACGCCAGTGCGTTGTAAGGCGTTCTTAACTTTTATGAGAGAATATGCGGTAAAGTTTTGGAAATACCACTTCCCCCTTTTTTTTTGTGAGCGCTTGATTATTTCTGTAATTATAAGCAAATATTATAAAAAAATAATATAAAGATAGACCAAACATATTATCTTGGTACAATGTTTAAGACTAGAGGCTCGAACTTCCTCTAATTACTTTCAAAAACATTGTTTCCATTTCACAGTTTGTATCGACAACAATTGAGATCTGGTTTTTATCAGAAGAAAAAAGAATGCTTACTTAGGTCTTAGGAAATGAGCTGCTTCTTTTTCAATCCTACTTCGTACCACAACCCATTCATTTACCCTTCCTCAATTTGTTGCTTTTTGCGCTTTTCAAGAAGAGCAACAATCAGGAATTGTCACCACAAAGGAAAGAAGACCCGACAGACAATGGATCCGAGTGTTATGTCTTTCCAGCGACGGCAAAAGAAGACATCTCATTATAATGAAAGTACAGAACGAATCTTGCAGCGAGCGGATCGCGTTTCCGTAAGTGACCCGGGTCTTTGTGCCGTCGTTGAAAGTTTAATTAATTGGGAGTCGATTCCACGACTCTGGCTTGTTAAAGTAATAGGCAACGCTCGCGTCGCTTGAGCGGTCTTAGTTGGACAAAAGAATTGATCCGTCATTTAGGAATTCATCTGAGGGAGAAAAAAAAGTGGTTCATAAATCTTAAAAAATTCGTTGTATCTTTGTTGAAAAAAGAACATTTTGTAACAATATCTGAAGTGAGAGAATGAAGATCTATAGAACGGGAATTTATTTTATCAGCTCGCATCTTTCGATTGTCCTAAAGGGTTTAGATCGTTTATTTTTTGCGAGATGGATTAATTGTATGTTCATGCGCATAGCGGATTCAGTGCAAATTATGAGGTCCTGCTTTTAATAAATTGCTCAATTCAGTTTCACATTTCAATACATATTTAACTGAATCAACATGCTAAATGACTTTTTTATTTTATTGATATTGTGAAAATTAATGCATTCATTTATTTTTTACTTTCTCGTAAAAGTAGTAGAGAGAAAGTATAGTCGTCGTCAAAAAATTCGAGCTCGAAATTTTGACGAATCCCCACGTAACAATTCCATGAGTTCAAAAAGCACATTTTTGGAAAATATCCGTCTTTCTGACAGTGATAACTCAAAAACGAATTGAGTTACAAAGAAGAAATTTGGTATAAGGTCATTACCCCAAATTTTCGGATTTCTGTCAAATTTTGAGAAATAATTTTTCAGAGGAATTCCGTCCTGTTCGATTGTTCGAATATAATTTAACATGATAACTACAAAAATAAGAGAGCTAGATAGATAAGATTCGGTGCACAGATTAACAACTATAATGGCGACATTTTTGAAATTTTGAGCCAAATTCACCCCCAGACAGACAATCTGGAGGTCCGTACTTTCAAAATAAGTAAAAGCAATAATTCAAAAATGCAGCGAATTAAATATATCAAATTTGGTATGTGAATTTGTGACTATAAGTGCAGTGTTGAATCAAATTTTAGTTTCAGTCTTTTGAGAAATACGTATCTAAAACACAAACTCGATTTTTGGATACTATCAACTCATGCCAGGGATTAAATGCCAAATAACTCGCCAAGTATCACATGATAGACTTAGTGAAAATGCTAAATTCACTACTGAAGTTAGTATTTCCTAACTAATGAACATCAGTGCCATAAAAGGCATTCTGAATGACAAATTTATTAGAGTATGCGAGAAATTTTTGGGAGACCACTCACAGGAAATACACAAAAATATACGGCATTCATGCTTGCCCAAAATGCCTTTAAAGCAAGGTTTTATGTTTATATATACTTTCATAGTCGGAAATCCGCCAATCTAGAACCAGACATGCGCATTTAGACTGTTGCTCCCGGTTTCCAGAAAGACTTTGATTTTTGCTGGCTTTTATTCAGATGTCTTGATCGCTCTTCTTTATCCTCTTTAAGTAGAATCAGGTTAAATTTATTATAAAATTTATAATAAAAGATAAAAAGTTTTTATTTATTTGTAAAAAGTTATCTTCTGTAAAATCTGACAAATAAATTTTGATTCTGTAGATGATGATCATCTCAGGAATAATTTTGGACGACGGATGAATCTGAATGAAAAATTTTGGTAAATGTGGTGATATTCTAAAAAATTTTAAGTTCATATTTAAAAAAAAATATTTTATTATAAACATCTCAGTGAAAAAAGAACAATTGGAGGGTCTTCTCCCCTCCTGTTTCCTTGCCCCCCCCGCAAAAATACAAGTGTTTTGGGTTCAGTTTCGCCATATAGTAAAAGGAATCAAATATGATTGTTTTAAAAATTCTCTTTGGCAGATCTACATTTACAAATCTGCATTTTAAAAAATTTTCTTTGACAGATCTACATTTACAAGTCTGCATTTTGTTTAAAATTCTCTTTGGCAGATCTATATTTACAAATCTGCATTAAAAGAAAATTTTCTTTGGCACATCTACCTTTACAAATATGCATTTTAGAAAATTTTTCTTTTGCACATCTACATTTACAAATCTGCATTTTGTTTAAAACTCTCTTTGGCAGATATATATATATTTTTATTGTCTTTGGCAGTTCTACACTTACAAATCTACATGTTTAAAAATTCTCTTTGACAGATCTACATTTACAAATCTGCATTAAAAAAAATTTTCCTTGGCACATCTACATTTATAAATCTACATTTTGTTTAAAATTCTCTTCGGCAGATTACATTTATAAATCTACATTTTAAAAAAATTCTTTTTAGAAATTTGGATTAACAAATCAACATTTTAAAAAATTCTTTTTGGCAGTCCTACATTTGCAAAAATACGGTGTGTTTTGGGTTCAGTTTCGCCTTATAGTAAAAGGAATCAAGTATGATTGTTTTAAAAATTCTCTTTGGCAGATCTACGTTTAAAAAATTACATTAAAAAAATCTCTTCGGCATATTTACATTTCTTTTATTCTCTTTGGCAGCTCTACACTTACAAATCTACATTTTAAAAAATGCTCTTTGACAGATCTACATTTACAAATCTGCATTTAAAAAAAAATTTCTTTGGCACATCTACATTTACAAATCTGCATTTTGTTTAAAATTCTCTTTGGCAGATCTATATTTACAAATCTACATTTTGTTTAAAATTCCCTTCGGCAGATAACATTTATAAATCTACATTTTTTAAAAATTCTCTTTGGCAATTTAGATTAAAAAATCAACATTTAAAAAAATTCTTTTTGGCAGTCCTACATTTACAAATCTACTTTTTTGATGTTAAGAGCATGATCCAAATTTCTTTTATCTACTTTGTTCTGTTTTTTTAAGTTATATTCACATACACATACAGACATATAGATCGATATTCAGTTGATTCTTTGGCGGATTGTATAAATTTGTCAATTTGATTTGTTAAAATACCTTGACTTCAAATTCTAAAATTAAACAGCACATTTTATCTATGGAGGTAGTTATAATTTTGTACTATCGTATTTCCATAATATGGACGGAGAGACAAAAATCTACTACATAATAAATTCTATTCGTCGACCTTATGACGTGACGATTTATCTACCTTATGATGATTGCATGACGTAGGAGTATTTTCTTAATATGAGAAAATGCTCTGGGTTTGACTTTTCTGTTTCATAAGCCTGATACAAACTAGCGGTCACAGAAAGTAACACGAAAAAGAACCAAGCATGCTATGTTCATTATGTGGTCAATTTTACACTCAGAGAGATCGAAAATCCCTGGGAATGTGTTGTTACTATTTCAGGAAGTTGTGCTTCTGACATGAAAGCGTTCTCGCTCGGATTTTCAGCCACAGAGTTCACAGGTTTTCAAAGAACGAAATTACCGCTAGATTGCCGATGCTCGGAGAACGAATTCGTTCAACCTGCGCTTTGTTAACACGCGAAATTTATTATTCGAATAAAGAAACATTTTCATGATAAAAGTAAGCTATTTTTCTATCTAAAGACGCTTTCGTAATGCATGAAATGTTTCATGATGTAATTAGCTATGCAATGATAATAAATGCCTTATTTTTATTCAAGAAATACTCACACAAAAATAGTCATTGCTTTGCAAGATCTGTCCCAAAAGAAGCTGATATTTTATTTTCCTATAACAAGCCACTTCGGTCAGCCAGTCATAAAATTATTTTTTTCCCCCAAGCCTTCGTTGAATTTTCACATTTTAAAACGCCACAAAAATTAATGGTGTAGGCGTCCGGGGGAAGGTAGTATAATTATTTCGTCTCCAGTCTCATAAGAAGTTAAATGGTTCAGTAAGTATAAATGGCGCCTGGGGCATGATATTATTTTTGACTCCTTCACGGCATCTCATTTCATAAACTGACATTAAGTACTGTTTGCTCTGATGATGTCCTATAAAACTGATGCCCAGGTATCTATATCCCCTTTGTCCAACGCCACTGCTGCTTTTCGTTATGTCACTGCTAGTAATACAAAATTTAATATAAATGCTGTGCCTTATTTATCAAAAGTATACAGTTTAAACTGAGAATAACGTATGCATGATTGTGGAGTTATTTTATATAAATGATATTTGTGTGTTGATCTCAATATGGAAATTGCACATTTGCATCAAATTTGGCGCGCAATGTGTCCAAAAAATTAAGAATTAAATTTTGATAGTGATGAGTAAACTTAGTTTATTTATCGGTAGGTAACGGTATATCTCAAAAATGCAGCCACTTCGGTAAAAGAAATATGGCAAATTGTTTTGAAACCAGAGTTTCAGATCTCAGTCAAATTTGCTATCTTGTTAGTCAAAGGAATTAATAAATAAATTTTACAATACTAAACTAAAATACTGTTCATTCTCGGATTCGAAAACCCTCCGCGCTTTTGCGCATGCGTCAAGAGACGTTGGTTTGGTCGAAAAAAGGGTGAGACGGAAGATGAAAGGAGGAAAGTTTTACATTTAGTAATAGGGTGAAATGAGAATATTTGCAGAAGTAGAAAGCTTAATAATTACACATCTTTTCTGCTTTCCATCCCTTAGCGAAGTACAATCGTTGAAAAGTGCTAGTCTCGTGATCCTGCTACGAGCAGTAACTAAATTATAAATCTATCAATGACCATATTTCTGCATGTTTATTTGTCGATAGGCGTGTAAAGACTATATCTTAAAAATGACAAGAATTTTGCAACATGAAATTTGGTTTGTAATCTTGAACACTTGCAGATCTATGTCGGTATTGAAAGGAAAAGTTTCACAAAATTCTTGATTAATTTTCTGGACTACACTACGAAATCAAACGCAGCGCATGCTAAATTGTAAAAAAGTATGGGGAAAAATCGAATTTCAGTTATTTATGACTTTGATATAAAAAATAAATAAAACGAATTGCCCCTGATTAAAAAAAATCTTCCAAGTCTTTTATTTTTGTTTATTGTCTGAGATGTTCAAGTATTTCTAAGCTTACAGCTGTGGATGAAAATATAGGAATATTTTCTGTTTTCTGTGTTTGTTTGTTAGTATTTCATACATTGACAGAAAAATGAAGATATGTTTTTAGAAACGCACTACTTTTATTGTACTAAAATGCGTAAACTATTTTTTCCCCTATCAAAAATGAATGAACATGATCAAAACATTAGAGCATCCATATAATTAATATTATAAATAAATTAATGTTTTAATTACATTTATATTTTATTTTTCACTGTCTAACAATTTTTTTCTCTTAATATTAATTGGTGCTTTGTTTCCTTGTCGTTTTTTTTTCCAGCTCCATGTGCTTTTGCATTGGGTTTAATACCTACAACTTTGATAAAAAAAAAATTATTTTATGAACTAATAAAAGTGTGATTTTAATTTTTTTTATTTTCTAAATTTTGATGTTTTATGTATTTCAAATTTAATTATTAAATATATTTTGAAAGCATGTATGGAAACACTGATTTGGAATCAAAATTTATTTATATTAGTCAATTAGCTAATAACTGAATGCTGAAAATATTAAAATAATGCTTTATCACTTAAAGAAAAAGTATACCCAATTTCAAAACTAGGCAGTCGAGAAGTGAGAAAATTATCAATTGCAAGCTTCCAACTTTACAAACATGAGACACTAAAATAGGCGTGCTTTATAAAAAGCGGCGTTTAGAATGAGGCTTGATCATTTAAAACTGACTAACCGACAAACTTCAAACAGTTTTTGAAATCCGCCCATGGCCAAGGTCACATCAACCCCAAATTGATCCAGTCCGGCCCCCGTTTTTTCCCTCTCTGTAACGCTTTACCGGTGTCAAGCGATCAGAGATGATTTCCACTTCTAGAAAATTACAGTCGGCGCTTTTCAAGCTGGCCCACTTACGGACCTGCCATTTCCGAAGGGCATTTATGGGCTGATGCGGGTGAAGGACAGACGATCTGCCATCCCTCCAGTCTTCTATCAAATTCCATTCCACCTCCCTACCTATTTTTATTCGATCAGTTTTGTGTAAACAAGGTTCTGCTGGGCAAGCGAGGATTCATTCTGTGAAAACCGCACCTGGTAGATCAAAGTTTTTACTACTGTGATAAAGAAAAAGAAAAAAAAAGACACATGAGTTTTTTATTTAAAATACATAAACAACGGGAAATTGATTGCAAACTTTTATCAAATAGTTTCTCGACTTTTATAAACATCTGGCAACACTTAGTAGTTGGTTTTATGTTTTTATAAACATCTGGCAACACTTAGTAGTTGGTTTTATGTTATCATCTGAAAATAAATTTATTTTATAATGAGACAAGAATTTTAATTTTGTCGATTTCGCAAAATGATGAATGTGATTGCATATAGAATATGTTCTTATTTAAAATACATAAACAACTTTAAAATATGTTTCTCGTTACAATTTCTTGTAGAAAAATATTTGTAATATTGCAAAAAGCCTTCCTTTATAAACAACTGTTTACCAAAAACAGGAGTATTTGAATGGTATAAAATGTCCAAAAAATATTTTTAAAAAATTCGTTATTGATGTATCAAGCTCTAGTAGGCGATCTACTCCTTTTAATTCTTAAGAAGCCAATTAGATCAGAGAAATGGTATTTAGTGGTTGTCATTTAACAATAAGAGTTATTAGAAAAACCAGTTCTTATTTCCTAGATGACCTGAATGGTTTCGACATGACTTTCGTAGATTTTCTCTATCATATAGGCTTTTTTACAATCATACATTATTATTCATAATTTTTTGTCAAAAAAAAAAAGGAATACAACTCTACAAATTTTGCAATTTACAAGATATAGCACCAAGTGATTTATTTTTACTTCCACATTTAAAACTTCTTTTATGTAGCCTCCAATTTGAGTATGCTGATACAATGAAAGAAAATTAGATATGAATCTTAAAGGGTTTCAGGAAAAGGACTTTAATATATGTTTTGAGGAATATTAAATTATTGGCAGAAATACATTATATTCAGAGAAAATTGAATGTGGTTTTATAATTATTGACCAATAAATTAATACTTTGATTTATGAAAGCATTCTTGATGCTTTTTGATCACAATAATACAGGGTGGACAAAAAGTCAGTAAAAACTAAAAATTCATAACACTTGAAAAAATAACCAAAAAAAAAAAAAAAAAAACACAAAACGGTTTATAGGTTTAGTATTGATGGGTCTAGAGAATTTTTTCAGATAAAAAAAAATACAAAAAAATCTGATAGATGGCGCTGGTACGAAGGACTTAGTTGGAAATATGTAAATAAAACAAGTGATTAAAAATACTTACGCTCTTGATTCAGAATCAGTTCTCCGTTGCATTCCATAGAAGTGAACAAGAATGCTGAGCGGGACAGATAAAGCTTTATTGGTGAAGCTGTTTTACATGAACCAAGAATCAGCGACTATTACACTGCGTAAATTCCGACTTCAGAAAAATGTGAAGACTGGAAAAGGGGATTTATTAGTAGCAGGCCTCATAAAGTTTGTTCAGTGATTTGAGGAAACTGGATCGCTGACGGATCGTGTAAGGTCCGGACGACCTAAAGCAGATACGTTTAGCGCTCATTGCAGCTCAAATAGAAACATTAGCGACAGAATCCACTGCAGGGACTAGCAGCGAGTGTACGGGAAGCTGGCAGAAGTCAAGTTTCCATGGCCTCCTTGGTCTTCAGATCTAACACCAGCAGACCAGCAGGCTATGGGGAAATTTAAGATCCCGTGCGTACCAATCCCGCCCATCCAATCTGTCGGAATCGAAAGATGCAATCCGCTAAAAGCTGTCTCGGGTATACAGCCGGACATGTTGTACTCTCCCGTTGTTGGATTTGTGACACGCCTGCGATGTGTTATCACCTGTGGTGGTGGTCATGTGGAACACATACTGCTATAATAATTGGTTTGGTAACATTATTTTTATTATTTGGTGTCTTTTCTTTCACTTATGTACAAAACGCCACCTATCAACTGTTTTTTTTTTAATTTTTTTCTTTTTATCTTAAAAAATTTCCATGACTTATTAATGCTAAATCTGCAAACTGATTTTTATTTTGCTTAATTTTCTGGGTTTTATAAATTTTTAAAGTTTTCATGGACTTTTTACCCACCCTGTATAACTGATATTCTTTTTAAAAATAACAAGCTGTTTTATTAAATTAAATTTTAAAATAAAATCAGCTGAAGTTGTTTGCGTTTTATTTTCTTGTATATGCACAAAATATGAAGAGTTTTGTGTTTGATTACCAAAACATAAATTCAATCGAAGAATCAAAGTAAATCAATCAAAAATCATTTTTGTCCTTTTGAACTTCTCTTTCATCGAATGTATCCAAGATTTGATATAGATATATAATCTTGATGCCAAAACGATATAACAAATATCATATATTCATCTTATTGTGTTTATGAGTTATTGAATACTCATCATAAGGCATAACAACAGAGAGTGAAAAGGCAGAGACGTAGCTACTGTAAGGACAAAATGGCCAAAACACGTCAACCTTATGGATTGCCATCTGGTCAAAGCATTCGTACGTTTACATTATTTTTACTTTCAAGCATATAAAATACACTATTAGAAAGTACTTAAATTTTTAACAAACTGGAACTCAAAAATTTTGACTGAAACTTGAAAATCTTACTCATTGTTTTGCTTATAAAATTTTTTAACCTCTTAGTCGTCGTGCCCGCACATCAAACGGGTTTCGATTTATTGTTTTTCAAACATACAAACTAAATCATACAAAATCTCTATAATTCGATAAAAAGACTGCAAATAATCCACAAATACCTTCGGTATTCTTTGGATTCTTAATAAAATAAAAAAAAAACTACGCTTAACTCAAACGAAAAGTGTCATTTGATTAGATAATAATTAAAGTAAAACAGTTAATGAGTTAGAAATAACTGAAAATGCATGCATGTGCTTCATATGAGTAACCTTCATATTAAGAAACAGAAATTTTTATTCCACCTTAGTTTTTTCAAAATTTTTGAAATGGGGTAATCTCTACTGTCACGACTGGCCGTTATATTTGAGAACCGGCGAATTTCAGATATCTGTATTAGATAACCTACAGCAGAGTCTTTTATTATAGTAATTTCTTTGACGTCTGTAAAGATAAATCAGTGCGTATTTTTCAGCAGGGTGAATTCACAGCATTGATTTTTTCATTTCAGGTTATTCACTTCGATTAACTGCCAACACTCAGTGACGATCACTTCAATCATATTGATTTTTCACTCCATTGCTTTTTGCTCCGAATGGAATCGATCGCAGTATATTTATAGTGGACAACGAAAGGATAAAAGGTTTGATTTATTACAGCATATTAAATCAATGGTTCTCCCCTCTACTTTGTCGTTTATAAATATAATATGGCGCATTTTGCCTTTAAATTTGTAGCATGGTTAAAAGAATAGAGTTTTCATTTGAGGTTTCTTTATTTTTATTGAAATTTCCCCTTGAAAGAAGTTTTCAAAATTCTTACTATATTAAATTATTCAAATATATTATTGATATATTAAATTTGTATATTAAATAAAATGTAAATAATGCAAAATATTATTTCACTTTCTCGCATATTACTTATAGTCCATTACTTATAGAGGAAGTAATGTAATCGGCACAAAATTCGAATTAGAAATTATACTGAATCTATACTATTGTATGCTTCCCTGATTTCGAAAAACACATTTTTGGAAAATGTCCGTCTGTCTGCCTGCGACTAAGATAACTCAAAAACGATTTCAGCTAGACGGTTGAAATTTGGTATATGATCTTTACACCAAATGTGCGGAATTCTATTTGATTTTGAATAAAATCTGTCAAAGGAAGTTTGTCTGTCCGGCTGCTCTAGTATAAGTTAACACGATAAATATAAAACGAAGAGAGCTAGATAGATAAACTTCGATACACAGATTTAACATCTTTAGTGTAAGCACCAGTCAAATTTTGAGCCAGATCCAACAACGTTTTGATTTTTTTTATCAAATTTTGAGTAAATTCTGTTCAAAGGAAGTCCATCTGTCCGGCTGTTCGAATATAAATTTACTCGATAACTACCAAACGAAGAGTGCTAGATAAATAAGATTCTGTACACAGATTTAGCATCTGTAGTGGAAACATCAGTGAAATTTTGAGCCAGATCCAACAACGGGTTGGCTGTCTGTCGGTCTGTCCTTTCAGAAACATGCAAACGTGACGATTCAAAAACGCAGTAATTTAAATATATCAAATTAGATATGGGATTCTAAGACTATAAATGCAATTTTGTGTCATTTTTTTTTGTTTCAATCGGTTGAGAAAAATGTGCCGAAAACACAAATTCTATTTTTGGTTACAAACAATTCACGCCTTTCAGGGTTTAATCGCCAAGGATCCCACGATAGATTCAGTAAAAATGCTACGTTCACGCCAAAAGTTAATATATCAGTGCTATGCATTCGTTTTCTTGGCTAGCATCTTTAATAGAGGGTATGCGTGGAAGTTTTGAGAAGACCAATCCCGTTGATTTGTATACATAATATACAAAGAGAGAGTTTTGCATAAATTGCTCTCGCAATTTTGGTGAATCTTCGCCTTTCAGATCTCTTTATGTTTGAAATGCGCATTTTTGAAATTATATCTTTCTGTTCGCGATCACAATACTTCAAAATGCATTAAAGTGGTAGCGAGGAAATTTGGTATTCAGTCTCTGCACTAGATTTCCATTAAGATGTTAGAATTTTGTGGAAAGAAAGTCCGTATGCATGTAAAGACGGTCATTTAATTTTGGACCAAATTCCTCAAACGAGAAGGGATTTCAATACACAATTTTGAAATTATATTTGTCTGTCAGCGAACACGATAGTTCAAAAGGCATTCCAACAATTCAAGCTGATAGCGCTGAATTGATTGGTCTGTACATTCAGATTTATGAGCAAGGTAACTCAAAAGCAACGCCGTGGATAAACAAAATACAGTTCGCTATCTTGCAGCCAGAATTTTAGGTCTGGAACAAATCTTGAATCTTCGGTGAAAAGAATAGGCAAACATAGTTTTCTTCATTATAAGCACAAAAAGCGTCATATTGTGTCCCTGCACTCCGAAATCGAGGAGACGTGGGGTAGGGCACTCACCCCTCGGACTTCCCTTGACCATCGAAAGTTTGCCGTATTCTTTTTTACACTATCTCAATTCCGCTATACGTCATTCAGGAAATACAAAATTGAATAGAAGAAAACCAGGAAAGAAAAGGCTGATTGTTTAACTGTAGCTGAAATTCAAGATTAAAACACTCTCTCAGGTTATAAAAAATACAATACTAGTTACAATACCTTTTCTTTGTTAAACTTCATATACGAGTAAATAAAAATGATTTTACAATGGAAGTCACGTAATATTTGAAATAATAGGAGGAGAGCCAGCGTACTGGCCTAGGGGTAGCGCGTCTTCCCCGTGATCTACGCGTTCCGGGTTTGAGTCCCGGTTCGGGCATGGTTGTTCTCTTCCTTGTGTTCTCTCTGTGAGGTGCGTGGGTGAGTCCCCTTGTAAAAAGAGGTTGTGCAAGCGAGTGTGTGCGTGCTATCTTCATTTGAACTAGAAGTCAGACTTTTGCCCTCGGGTGCTCAGGGGTCTTTATCCTCAGAAGTTTCTGCGAAAAAATTAGGCTTAAAATAATGACACGACAACACGACAAAAAAAAAAAAAAATGGGAGGAAAATGTAGAATTGAATAGTTTGGACAGTAGGGAAAATATAAATTTTCAGTATCAGTAAATAATTAGATTATTATTAGAAGAAAAATTAGTTTTGGCTTTCTTTTTAAAGTTTTGCATATGCATTACTTATTTACAAATAAAAATGGAACAACCACGGTCACAGAGCCGAGATTCGGGAATGTTTTGACAAAACCGAGACGTCGAGCCCATTTTATCTAATTTCCACAAAAACACGTATATCCACATATTTCCAGAACGACTGACGAAGCAAAAAAAGACCTTAAGCTAAAATAACGCATGTGCCTACTTTCAAGTCATTACCGTTTTCAATAAATAAACACAACTCTGATAAACAAATAGCTGTGAGAGAGGAGCCGTGTCATCATTTAATGACTGATGACTTTGCTGATAGCCAGAACCCATCGAAAGTTATCGAGCAGCAGAATCCTAAAAATGCGACCACCTCATAGCCCACTTCGGTGGCACATCGAAAAAAGGAACAGAGACCTAGCCAATTGACCCTGCCACTGTTTGCGGAAGGCTCTGTTTTCATTCCCAAGGTGAAGAATGCTTTGCCAAGCGACTTGCTGCGCGCTCACTGCTGACGTAGATGAAAGATACGCAAGCGAAAAGTCGTTTGGCGTTTCAACTCAAGTCTGTTGAGTACGATGACCAATGGACCCAAAAGCCTCCGCTACATATTTGGAAGGTGATTGACAACATTGGCTACGGACAGATCAGTTTTGAAGAGTAGATGAAATGTGACTTGCGTGTCCTTTTCCTAAAGTTTCTTTTTTTCTTCCTGTATTTTTATTAAAGTTATCTTGATATAAGTTTTTAAAAATTGGATCATTTTTTAAGATAAATAAGATAAGAAATCAATTTTTAAGATAAGTGAGATAAGAAATAAGTTTTTAAGATAAATAATTTTTTATCAAATTTTATTAAAAAAATAATAAATAAATAAGATAATAATTCTAAATAAACTTTTTTATTCCATTTAAATTTTAAGAGATAAATTTAGATACATTTTTATTATAATTCGTGTATAATAATAAAGATTTTATACAATACATTTTAAAATTTTTTTATTCCTTATTTAATATATTAGAATTCTGAAATTTTATTCGGTTTTGTGTCGTTTATGCATTTAAATATTTTCGTTTATGTATATATATCTTAATATATATAAATTACGTGTCACGTTGTTTGTCCGCGATAGACTCCTAAACTACTTAACCGATTTTAATCAAATTTGCACACCGTGTGCAGTTTGATCTAACTTAAAAGATAGGATAGCCCTTTTTTTGAATTTTTAATTAAAAACTAACTTTACCTCCAAAAAAATCTTTTCATTTTTCCCCACCGCCAAATGAATACGGCTTCAGTTTTTTTTCCCCCAAACAGTCACGAGGATAGGCTTAAGATTTTTCGGCTGATTATTTGAAACGATTCTATTTATTTTCTTAATGTTTGATGCATTTAAAATTAAACATTGTTAATGAATCGATCTTTCAGATTCATTCTTAAGTACTTTTGAATTAAAATAAAACAGAATAAAGGAAATTAAAAATTTCTAATCTGCATAGCGTTACACCAACTGGCGTAGAAAAACTCACTCATTTGCGTTACCATAACTGGCGTTGAAAATTCACGCATGCACATTGTGTTTTGTTTGTTGGCATGACAACCATTATTAACTGATGATTTAAATTGTTTTTAGATTAGTTGCATGTTTTTGTAATTAAATTGTATTTATATTAGTTATGTTTTTTGTATACGCTTATAGTTTTAAGTACATCGTTTTTTTAGTTTTTTTAAACCTGTTTTCAACCGATTATTTTAAACGATTCGTTTTATTTTCTTAGTGTTTGAGGCATTTAAAATTGAACATTGTTGAAATATTACATAAATTAGGAAAGGTATTCTTTAGTGCCCATAAAGTTTAAACGCTCATTGACTGTTTTCAGTAATCATATTACAAAAAAAATACTTTGTTTCAGTAAAAAATATTATTATATTAATTGCAGATTAATCCTTTCCACTTTAATTTATAGTATATATTCTATAGGAAATAACAGAAAATTAGAGATGCATATTTCGTTATGACCGAAGGCGTTTATAATATTATGAGTGAATTATATGCCTATCAAAATTTGAAGTTTTAAAATATTTTGAAGAAGCTATTAAAGTAGGAATTGCATAAAATATTTAATTATTAAAATTTTAACGAACATTAAGATTGGCGAACCGGTTGGTCGCCAAAGGCGGCTAGTTCTTATATATAGTATAAATTTTAAGATAAATAAGATAAGAAATAAATTTTTAAGATTATAAAATTTTTTAAAGAAATTTTATAAAAAATAATAAATAAATAAGATAATAAAAATAAATAAATTTTTATACCATATAAATTTTACGATATAATTTTAGATAATGTAGGATATTTATTATAATTTGTGTATAATAATAAAGATTTTATACACTAAAATTTATATTGTGTATAAAGATTTTATACACAAAAAGAAAAATTTAAATTCCATATTTAATACATTAGAATTCTGATATTTTCTTCGTATCGCTTATGACTTCATGTAATTGTATATTTGTAGGATTTAATTATCGAATAGAATAATTCTATTTTAATTTTTATTTTTTTTCAATCATTTATCGCATGCAATAACAAAATTTTTATTTTATTCGCAACAAGTGTTGTTATATATTAAAAATTAAAATCTAGAAATAATCCAAATAGAAGTTTTCTTTTTTAAAAAAAACACTCATTTATTAATGTATTGAAAAGATAAAATTTTGAAACATTTTTTAAAGAAAAATAAAGAGATCAATGTAAAACTGAAAAATGTGGAGAGAAAAACTTTATATGTAACTTAAACCTCAGCGAATATTATATGACAGGATATTCAAACATATTTGTTAACCAGCGGGAGTGTCTCCCAAAAACTTTCTCGCATACTCTCTAATTTAACAGAGAATGCCTTACTTGGCGTATAATAGTTACGAAATATTAAACACTGGCGCGAATTTAGCATTACAAATGCTAAATTCGCGCCAACTTGCTGACCTGAATCTATCGTGTCATCCTTATTTGGGGATTAATTCCTGGCATGCGTTAATAAGTGCTCCAAAAATCGAAACTGAGTTTCAGACACATTTTTCACAACCGATTGAAATAAAAATTTGACAAAAAAAAAAGCACTTGAAGTGACAAATTTCCATACAAAATTTGATATATTTAAGTCACTGCGTTTTTGAATTATCGGATTCACATGTTTCTGAAAGTATCGACCGACAGACAGTCACCGCGTAGTTTAAACTGGCTCAAAATTTGATAGGTAACTACACTATAAATGTTAAATCCTATAGATGTAAAATCTCATCTATCTAGCTCTCTTCATTTTGTATTTATCGTGTTAACTTATATTTCAGCAACAGACAGACGGACTTTGAACAGATTTTAATCAAAATTTGATAGAAATCTGCAAATTTGGTGTAAAGACCGCATACCAAATTTCAACCATCCAGCTCAAAGCGTTTTTGAATTTTCTTTGTCACAGACAGACAGACGAATAGACATTTTCCAAAATTGCATTTTTCGAACTCAGGGAGACCTGGAGCGTAGAGATCCGTCAAAATTTGGATTACTATACTTACTCAATACTGCGTATACAAGAAAGTAAAATAAATAAATAAAAATAAAAACATTTGTGCAATTGTTTGGATTAATAGGGTTCAGATCTGGTTAATCCAAATGATCCGGATAACTGCATAGTAAACGATATAAGCAGGGCAGTTATGCTCAGACAATCCAACACCTTTTCTAATCTCTTTAATACCTTCTGCACGCCCCGAAAGTACAATAAGGATAGAAAAGTATAAAACAAAAGGGAGCAAACAGATGAGAGTCACGGCAGAACTTAAATTAAGACAATTAAAACAAAAAAAAGTGCCTGAAATTTAGAGGATGCACTTTATCGTGACGTGATGATGGACGGGAAGCTATATCTAAATGATTTATCTGAAATAAATATAACTAATATCCCTGGTGAACCAGCTGATAGCCAGAAGCGGCTAGTCATAAAGAAAAAAAATCCTAGCAGTCACTAAAAACTAAAAATATAGCTTTAGCTTAAGCATTATTAAAATTTCCATTTCCTTAATATATTTTTGTCAGCGCCACAACTTTACAATTTTGTTTTGACATCTAAAATTTTAACAAAATATTGTTTTGTACCTTTCATCACACAGATGAAAATATATATTTATAAACTTGTTTATTTTCATAAATTAAAATATTTTTTTTCTGACCAGTGATGTAAAAATAAGATGATTACCACCCAGGAATAGACCGTCCTTTGCGTGTCCGACAGAGCAGTTCGTGATCGTTTCGTTGAGTTGGTTAAGGTATGAATCATCAAAGATATACTTTGAACCATTGTACAACTAAAAATAAAAAGTTGACAAAATGTGTTGTTTTCAGCTAATATTCAGTCACGCACATTAGAAAGTTGAAATCGAAGCTTTTTTTAAAAAATTTAATGCATAAAAGGAATTTAATGGAATATTATCAAATTACAAGTTCTTTTGTTTATTTTTTCTATATATATATTTTTTTCAAATAAACATTTTAAATTAGAGTTAATTTTTTTAGAATTATACTCAATACTAGAAAATAATATTTAAAATAAACTATTAAATTTGAAAAATAAAATTTTTCCTTTATTACTTAATACACAATTTACAACTTCTGAATCAACAGAAATTACTTTTTAAAATAAAATATTAAAGAAATCTTACATTTGGCGGTTGTATTAGATTGTTGTAAAGATAATACTACTTCTGCAGTTTTTTTTTTCTTTGACAATCTAGTTTCCATCATCAATTCATGACAAGTTTTTGCACATTTGTCATAAATTGTCATGTGACCAAAAATTTGTCATGACAAGGTTCAAAAAGGCTGATTTCCGATTTCGAGCTGTAAACAAACTTTTGCGTTGCCGCCCATAATATTTAACTAAATTTTATATGAATCATTTAAAATTTTTAATATCTTACCGAGGAAACAAATACCTTCCTTCAGATTTTGTAAAATCTTTGAGGGCAGTTTATAATTTACTCTGATGTAAATAAATATTTTGAGGCTACGTGATTTTAAAACTCTTTGGAATTACAGATTTTTTAATTTTAATTTTTACTTATAATAAAGATGAATATGTATACGTGTGTTAATACTGTACAGGCTAGATCATAGACTTAGAGCTACTAAACATGATACGTATATTCTTTAGAGGTTTAAAATGTGTACGTCAGAGCGATTTTTTAAAAATTTTAATTAATTAAAAATTAAGCGAAATTTTGGCACTTTTTTCCCCCTTAGCTTCCAAATATATTACAGTACAAGATAATTTTTGTATCATTTTAAAATTCAAAAAGTTTTCTATGATACCAATGTTTTAACCTATAAATTAAATTTCTGTTTTTAATTAACTAAAAAAATATTTTATGCGCATAATAATTTATTTCACAAAAAAAAGAGGAAAAATAAATTTGACCTATACGAGCACGTTACGCTTGTATGAGAAATATTAGCTTTTATCAACGCGTTGCCATCACGTTGACAAAAATTTAAATAAAAAAGATTAAGTTAACTCTTACTGAAAATTAAAGTTGGGAAAGTGTAATTTTCAGAGCGTATCTATAAGAAATAAACATGAAACATGTTATTTTCTTTAAATATAAGAGCAAGGAAAAGCTTTCTGTGAATATTAGATATAAGCTTTCAGATTTCAGTCAAAACTGTTATTTAACTAAATTGTTTTCTTTTTCACTCTTTCATCTACTTAAATCTTAAAAACAGAGTTTCTATTGATTTTTCATCTTCGATATTTACTTTTTTAACCATATATATAGCGCAGTTTAGTTAAATTTCGTGTTTGTACGAAAAATGTCAACTTTATATTCCTTCTTTTACTCTCAAATAATGGAATACTTATATGAAAAACCATATTAACGGCCAGTCAGACAGAAGATATGGACAATCCAACCGGAGTTCAATGTTCATACATTCTTCCTCTTTTCCTTTCACCAATTCTTTCTTCCTTTTTTGCTACCTAATTTTTATGTTGATTTTTTTTAAAGATTTCATGTAAATATATAGAGCAAGACGGTCCATACAGAGTACACAAGCATCAGAAGAAGAAAAATGTACATATAATTAATCTCGAACTGTGTCACAATTTCAGTTTAAAAATGTCCGGCTTTTAGAAAAAACTTCGAAGTATGAGACAATTTCAATTCTGTGCATCGGCGCATGTAAACCTTTTTAAACTCGAAATGTTTTTCCAAAAATGAACATGATATTTGGAGCTGAAACAGACTGACTTCTCTTTTAGAAAATTACTATTCTTTTTTTCTACACATTATGCTGTAACATTTGCGTCATGTCCTCGCCAGTGAGCATGAGTGAAAAATTAACATGCCGAAAAAAAATAAACTGTAACTTAATTTCTGGGCTGCTAAAACAGGAATTACTTCACTTTTGTAAGCTCATAACAAGTACCTAAGAATTTTAAAAAATAATATAAATTGAATTTTTTGCATGATTTTCCGAATTATTGAAAAAATTTTGCTAACGAAGTTTACAAAGAGAAAGTATTATATGGCATCAAAATACTCTATCGGAGATTTTTCATTTTAGAGCTCTTTGAGCCCGAGAATTCAAAGGGCTGGAATTACAGTGTTTGAAATTTTCATTTCGACGTAACTTCATAATAATTGAAAATGGAAATATAAATTAAATTAGGCAAATAATCGACTAATTAAAGCACGCAACATTTGATTTAACTTTGTTATCTGCAATGGTTTTTCAATTGCAGATTGCTAGGGATTGGAAAATGATTTTCAGCCCTTAATTTTGGCTATTTTTAACATGATCTATATTGCAAGCTTTGAAAATAAATAAACCTCTGCGCATGCCGTTTCTTAATTTAAAATTCTTTACGTGCAGTTGGATTAAAGCTTAATAGCTGGAAGTAAACTGATTAAATATAAAATAAAGCAGCAGAAATATAGATCGTCAATATTATGTAAAAATGATTGGCTTCGGAAGCTATGCTAATTAGATTTTTTTTCCATTGCATTTTTCAATAATCTTTATTTTGGTATTAAAATGCTAGTGTGTTTGCTTTGATTTTATTTTATTCTGTAAAATAAATTAAATTATTTTCTGAAATTGCATTTTTTCCTAACAAACATGAAAAATCAAAAAAGAAGAAAAAATCTCTTTTACCATCTGGTTTGGTTTAGTTATATTAACGTCCCGTTTGAAGCAACACTTGGGTTATTTTGGGACGGACCTCGTAATTTTGAACCTCGGTCAGATGACGAGGACGACACCTGAACTGTCACCCCCCTCTCCACACCACACCACACCAGCGGGAGGACGTTTGGTCAGGACGGATTTAACGTGCAACAGACCCCCTTACACGGCGGTTCTTCGGTGGAATCGGGTCTCGAACCTGAAACCCTCCGATACCGAAGCCGAGACCTTACCACCAGGCCACCGCGGCCTTCTTTTTACCATCTGGATCAGACATTTGAAATTTGGTAGGTGTTGTGGTTTTGTTTCTTCAGTAGAAGATTGCTTTTTTTTAAAATTTGATTTAATATTATTGAAGAGATTTATTATTTTGCTGTCCAAAGAAATATTTTTTTTTATCTTAGTCAGGTAATTTACTAAACGGATAGCAATAGCAATTCCCATGCTAAGACATAAAAAGAGATTTCTGCAAGATTTTAAATTATATTTTGTAAATTTATTATATGTAGAATAATTTTTTATATAATTTTTTTACATTTTGTGTAATAATATAATTTTTTTGTTTAAATGTTTTTTTATACAAAAAGTTCATTCATCCTAAGTTTATGGTATCCTAAGTAATACGGCAGTTAATCTGATATCCCCCACAGTTACAGTAACAGAGAAAAACGATAAACTGTTTTCTTAATACAGTTTACTAAAAGTAAATTGCATTAAGAGAAAACCACCTTTTATAGTTTAAACACAAATATATTTTTAAAAAATGATGATAGATTCTCTTTTACTCCAATTAACAGTTATAATTCAAATGTCTAAAATTGCAACAGATAAATTCTTAGTTCCAATATTAATTAGGAAAAGCAAACGATATTTTCACCCAATAAAATTTAAAAAATCAAAAGATAAATTCCAAATTAATATAATAAAACTTACTGCTCTTCATTGGATTGAAAGAAGAATACTTGCAAATAATAATTAATTTCTTCTTCAAATATATGTTTAAAATGCAGACGATAAATTTTTAGCTCTTGCCAGCTGATCAAATCTTTTGGTATTTGTTTATAAACTTTCAAGCTTTTCAATAATATAAACTTTGGCATATATCTGTTTGTATTTTATTTTTATGACATTTATTACCACAATATTATTTATTGTGGAATAAATGTTGAGTTATACGATAGCAGCAAAGTCATTATTTGTGGTTTTTTCAATAAGCAATCCTTTATTGTTTCTGTCTAAGGATTGAAAGGAATTTGAAAACAATAATTTTGTTGAAAAGGGATCTGTCTTTGCCTTCCAGCTTCCTGAGAGGAATTTCTCAGATTAAATGTCTTCAACTTTTGCACTCAAAATCAGCTGATGCATTCTTTTAATTGATGCTTATATTGTTCTGTAAAGTGTAAATAATCTTTAATATGCATATTTTGTGATTAGTTGTTTTTGTGTATTTTTCCCTTGTAACAGGCTGTGTCTGTAGTGTGCATTTTCAAATAAATAAACTTCTATTTATACAGCAATATTGTTTTTGTAATCATTAAATGCATTATAATCAAATGTGGGCATCAATGCATTATAATCAAATAATTGATATCCTAATGAAATAAAGAATCGAATATGCATTTTGGAGCCTCTTTCTTTCCTTTGGTGGATTTTCCAGAAAATCAGATTCGAAACCACAGTTTTGACATGCATACAAATATATCTTTACTGAATATACTTCTTTTGCTTTTAAATCTTGATTCAATTCAATCGTGCGGGTAACCAGAGGGATAAACAATTTTCCATTTGATGCATTCGATCCAAAATAAATAAATAATAATAATAACGCAGATATTCAGTTTGGATGATGAAACCAAAAACATGTATCGCATTTCTAATTCGTGGAACTTTGAATTATCATGTAAATGTAATAAATTAGTGATAATGTATAATTTACTGATAATTATTGATAATCACCGGCAGTTATACACAATCACAGAATTAACCACATTTACCTTGGACCTTGGTATAAATATATACAAAAGGATATAGACAGAAATACTCATTCTTGATGGACTAGTAATAGAAATTTACAACTTTAGTTTAAAAGTTAATACACCAAATTTTATTCATCTCACTTTCTTGGACCCAGAAAGTCTATAACACGATGGTTCACTCAAATTGCGAGGTCAAATTTTTAGCGATTACTACGCTTTCTATTTGTATATTTCAGATAAACGTTTAGTTTAGTCATATTAACGTCACATTTTAAAGCAACATTAGGGCTATTTGGCGATGAATCTCACAATTTTAAACTGCGGTCAGATGACGAAGGCGACATCTGAGCTGGCACTCCTCTCTCCAAACATTCACACCACATCAGCGGGAGAACATTTAGCCCTGACTGATTTAACGGGCATCAGACCCGCTTGCACGACGGTTCTTCGGTGGAATCGGGTCTTGCATCTGAAACCTTCCGGTTCCGAAGCTGAGACCTCACCAAAAGTCCGCCGCGGTCTTCTTACACTGGGGGATAATGTGCTTGTTTTTTGTTTTTTTTCTCCCTAAAAATTACTCTTTTTTTTTCGGTTTTTAGCTCCAAAAATCTAAAATGCGTATCATCGGGTTTGGGCGATCTGGAGTCCACGTGCCTTTTCTCTGCTGCGCTGTGCATAGAGATACATTAAACATTCGATGCAAATCCATTTCCTCTATATAGATTCAAATATCAATTTAAAAACACGCAATATCTCATTCATATCCAATGACCAACTCCACTTTTATTGAGTTCACTGCCAGTGGCAAACAAAAAACAAAAAAAAAAAAAAAAAAATTCATTTACCGCAATCAGTACAAAGACCCGCTATCTAAATACGATCTGATGTCAATTTAAGTGGTATCTCCATCATCTTCCCATCTTCGTTACATCCCCCCCCTCAATAATTGGTCTCTGTTTCCCCTCATCCGTTTTGTCAAGATAAAGATGGAGGTGGAGGGCCTGGACATCATACCTCCCGACCATGCTCTCACGAAATCGACCCTTCAAACTCAAAAGCAACAGCGAACAATCATGACCGCTCGTGCGTGAACGTGAAGATTTCCCGTGTCGCGTGAGGTTTCTAATGTGTCACGCGAATAACGATACGCAAGGGTGCATTTATTAGCTTTTTTTGCTCAATTCCAACATCCACCGTTTCATGATGCCTTTTACGTGGAATAAATTTCTAATATCTTTTTTTTTTTTTTTTTGACTCATTGTTCGTTTGCATCGCTCACTCTATACAGTTTCCTGCTGGCTTTTCAGTTGCAAATGTGCACCCCTTTCTTTCTTCTTTTTATTTTACTATCATGCATGCACCGACTCAGTTGCATGTCATCGGTAGTGTGAATCTACAGGTGCACGTCCTGCCTGTATAGTGTTACCTGCCGGACAAAAGGGACCTGCAGCGGATGTTGAAATATGAGTTGATGAAAAACATCATTCGTCATATTGATGAAGTGACGTCGTCGTGTAGTCGGTGTGTTAGGGTAATAATGGATTATTCTAAATAACTAAAAGATGTACCGCCTAAAAGGGCTGTCATCCTGTTGACAGTATCTCAGATATGATTATCAGAGTTTAACTGACGAAGGTTGTAATAGCAAATGTCATATGCATTGGCTTGTTATTAACCAACAAAAGCTACAACAGAAAAATTTTTGCACATTGCCAGGGTGCTTAAGAAATAATATTTGTAATACGCTTTAGATGCAAATATACAATAACGTTAAAAGCTTTGCTTCAATAATATAAAAGAATCGTTATGAGATCTTCTCCGTATATGATGTTCACGAACAAATCAAATAATCAAAAGTAATCAATTCAAATCAAAACTAATCAATAAAACGGAATTTAAACAAACAATGATCAACTGAAGGAAAAAAAATACAATGCCAATTACAGTATAAAAAAATTGAAATTAAATATTACTGTTAATCTAAAAAAATGAGAATATAATGTATCAGCATAAATATTGTTACGAAATTTCCAGGTTCGTTTGGATAGTGGAAGTTATATGGTGTGGAGAACGCTCAATCAGCAGGCGGCAGTAGGAAAAAAAACAACGACGTTTATTTACACGAAGACAGGACAGGACAGCACAAAGACGACAACTATACACAGCATAGAGAAGACAATTATCTTCAGCCGAAACGTGCACACAGCAGCATACAAAAAGACTCTACTGCAGACAGTAGCGCACAGCTTAGTTTAGCACTAGCTTGACTCCGTCGCTGCTCTGCTAATCTCTGGAAGACTCGCTCTTTATCGTCGATTCCGACTATTACCGGCAGCTGCAGACTGCCTCCTTTTATAGGTCTCAGGAGGCGGGGCTAGAAGCCTCTCAACCAATCAGGAACTTTCGAGGCTTATCTCGGTTCCTAATGGACGGAACGGGAAAATTCTCGATGTTTTGGGTATAATCTATTTTGGCGCCAAAGTAGCCAAATTCGTCGCCAAGTCGCCAAATGATCACCAAGTTTGTCGCCAAGCTCTGGGACCTCCGACGCGACACCCGGACTCCGTCCAATACAGATGACTGTAAAACAGTCTTTCTGATGATGGAACCAACTATGCTGGGAAGCAGCATCACAGATTCGTAACAATATAAAATAATATAAGTGTCAGAATTCAGTTAATTGGTCTTTGCTATAATCCAGCATAAAAAAATGTGAATTATATGTGAAATTTATGATTCCACAATGAATTTTTATTTATGAGATCTTTATTCGCACGCCAATAAAACAATCAATGAAAAAAAAAAAACTGAATCGCTTTACACCATAGCAGAAATTTGGATTAATGCAATTGATAAATAAAAAAATTGAATTTCATTTGCAACAATGAAATTAAACTTTTTCAAAAATAATTTATTTTTGAAAACTATGCATATTTTTCACTCTTCGAAATTCAAGAGACAAATTGCTCGATAATTAAATTTGCACTCTTAAAAAGACATTCTTAAAATAAAATTTCAGACTCGTAAAAATTATTTCTGTTAGTAATATTTTCGGAAGTTATAATCAAAATCTCGCTTATTTTCTAACTAATTAAAAATTTCTAAGAAATTACACTTGTGTGCATAAAATTTATCAAAGCATAGTTTAGTTTGGTTTAGTTATATTAACGCCCCGTTGTAAGGCAACACTAGGGCTATTTTGGGACGGACCTCGTCATTTTGAATCGCGGTCAGATGACGAGGACGACACCTGAGCTGGAACCCCCTCTCCACACCACACCACACCACACCACACCAACGGGAGGACGTTTGGCATGACGGATTTAACGTGCAACAGACCCCCTCACACGACAGTTCTTCGGTGGAATCGGGTCTCGAACCTGAAACCCTACGGCTTTTATCAAAGCATAAAAGGCACAGCGAAGAGAGCTAGATAGATAAAATTCCATACACAGGTTTAACATCTATAATGGAGACACTAAATTTTGAGCTAAATCCAATAAGGGGTTGACCGTCTGCTATTCTGTGCTTTCAAAAACACGTAAACGCTTTAACTTAAAAACGCAATGACTTAAATATATCAAATTTAGTATGTGAGTTTGTGATGACAAGTGCAGTTTTGTGTCAATTTTTTCTTTCAATCGGTTGAAAAAAAGTATCGAAAACACAAATTCAATTTTCAGATACTATTAACGTATGCCAGAGATTAATCGCCAAAGATTAATATTTTGTAATTATTGTTCGTCAATGCCATGCAAGATGTCCTCTGGGATAACGCCTTTATTGCAGAGTATGCGGGAAAGTTTTTGGAGACCACTCCCGCTGTTTCTTTATAAATTTCTTACACTCAAAAGTAAAAATCACAAACTATCTTTGGCATGTTGACTTATATTTGCCAAATTGATGTTTTAACATGACGTTTATAGGCTAATTATTAACTGCAAATTACATCACGAGACCAGTATAATAAAAAAGCGATCGTAAAAGCTCTATAGAACACATCTAAAATTACAAAAAATGATTGTATTATCACCATTGCATGTAGTTTTTTTCATGGGTAATAGATACGTTTAAAGAAAAGCTTTTCAAATTTTTAAATTAAATTTTGAATTATCTGGCTTTTAATTTAATTTTGAATTAACTGATAAATTCTAGAGTTTTTCCACAATAACTTCGCAGCATATCATTGCATAAAACCCATTTTTCCACCATTTTATATTTTATACAATAAACTTTTTAGTGATACCATTTTATAATTACACGATTTTTCTTTAAGATGGGTTTACACTCGAACAGTTATAAGACGGTCAGAAAGACAACGCATGCGCAGAAAGGGAGCGATTTATGTTTGCCACAATTTCATAAGATGGATTCAGGAATTCCATGCTTGGCTATAAATTGCCGTTTTGGCGTCCCTAAATTTTTGTTTTTCACTTCATACCGCATTAAAATTCTGGATATTTACACAAACAGAATAAAATTTTTAAAAAAAGGGTCAACATTCTTAAATTTGGAATATAAAATTTAAGAAAATGGCAAAGAAAATGAAAAAAAAAAAAAAACTTTTAATCGCCAAATTCTATACACGCATGCGCAGTAAGAAAAAATTACTATACAGCGGCATGTTGTGCCGTCGGGACAAGTACTTGCCATGGACCGAATAGCATTTTACAGCCTTTTTACGCATGCGCTGCTTACTGGCCGCTTTATAACTGGCCGAGTGTAAACCTATTTTTAATTTTAAAAAACTTCGCAGTTATTTTTAAGTATATTTAGCCCCAACACGTTTCATTGTTTTAGTTACTAAATTTAATCCTCGCAAGCATTGAAATGATATGAAATGCATTTTTTGCTTGTACGTTATCACTGCTAAATAGATGAGGGCAAATTTTAAAAAAATAAAATAAATACGGAAGAATCAAACCCTAAAAATTTACCATATTGTCATGTTTTGGACTAGAAGTTTGAAATTTATTTAAGTTTTTGTCAGATTAGCTATGAAAAACAGGGATAAAATAAGCTTAAACGACTTCTGGGTTCAATGATTTATGCTGAAAGTTAATTGATTAGATGTTAAAGGAAATAAATATTTAACTACTAGAATCCATTGTTTATTTATTGAGACTATCCATCAAGACAATATTGATCAAATTCAGATTTATTGTTTTCAAAATCTCCAGTTATTGATCGAATTGATTTTTAATTTTTTTTCTCCATCGGTTATTCTTCACGTGGGTTTTATTATTATTATTTATCAAAACCAAGCATTGAAAACCTGCCGTTGTGTTACTCTGGTTAACAGCAGTTGGCAGTGTATTTCATGGATTTAATTCTTCCTAAATGAACTGGTGATAATGCCATGCTTGCATCATTAGCAAATATCTGGGGCGGTCGAATCTCAGAGCTGGTTTGTGTGTGGGAAGATTTCATTAACTAATTAAAACCCTCCGCTGCCCTACAATCGACCGTGTTCTTGCGCCGGTTTCACCTCGCACCTGTCATCGAGCTACTTCTGTGCCTTTCTTTTCATTGTCTTCCAGTGTTTATTCAGGGATGGTTCTTGTTATTTTTGCGCGTGTGCTCTGGAGGACTGTAAGCCAAATGCTAATTTCGTAGATTTCAGATAAGGGAGGCAATAAAAAGATGCACGATTTTTCTTCTTTTTTTTGAAAAAAAAAAAAAATCCGTTTTTCGTACAAGGAAATTAGAGATTTTTGCGAGATCTTGTGAAACAATTTTGTTGATCGAAGTCCATCTATAATCCTCTCGATCTTGAATCGATGTCTTTTGTGAAAGCAAAATCCACCTGTTGAATGGAATTAAAATGTGAGTGCCAAAATATAAAGCTCAAAGATTTCAGATCAAAATTTGTCTGTGATTAGAACACTATTTGCCTCTTGTGCAAAATCTGAAGTTATATGTACTGGATTAAAAAGTTTTTATCTTTTTGTATACGAAGTACACGGAGAAGAAATATTGCAATCGTCGAAAAATTCGAATTCGATTTTTTTTAATACAATAAAAAAAAAATCGAATTATTATTTGTGGATCTCATTGAGTCCGAAATAATTATTTTTGGAGGTAGATCTGTCTGTGAATACTATATTTCAAAAAAAAAAAAAAAAAAAAAAAACTGAAATGAAAGAGGTAGGAAATTAAATTTTGTATGTGATCTTTGTAAAATCGTAGATTTCTATTAAATTTTGGATGCATCCCGTAAACGGAAACATTTTCCTCCTTTCTGTTGTTATTTTTAAAGGTTCAGTTCAATTGTATTAACGTTCCATTTTAAACAACACTAGGGCTATTTTGAGGACGGACTTTGTAAATTTGAACCGCGGTCAAATGATAAGAACGGCACCTGAGCTGGCAGTCCTCTCCCTCTCCTAACTTCCGCAGCAAGAGAGCGTTTGGTCCCGACGGATTTAACGTGTACCATACCCGTTTATATGACGATTCTTCGGTGGAAAAAGGTCTCAAACCTGAAATCCTCCAGTTTTCTAGCCGAGACCTCACCACCAGGCCACCATAGCTCTCCCCCTTTTGTTTTTTCTTTTGAGAGAGAGAGAGAGAGAGTATAGGAACAAAATAACTCAAAAATGGAACGATATAGTTGAATTAAAATTGGCTATATGGTTTGATTTGTATCAATATTATAGATTTGAGCCAAATTTATATCAAATTGTCGAAAATATACTAAATTTTCTTTCCACAATAAAAAAACTGTAAACGAAATTTTCATATAATTAAAAAGTCGTTGGACAAAAGAACATTCTGGCTGAGTTTTTTATTTTTTCAAACACAATTCATCTATATATCTCAGGTAGTTTACGATAATATTACTATAAATCGTTGAAAATGGTACGAAACGGCCAAGTGAAATTTTGAGCCATTTAAGTTTATTGATTCCATCATAAAGTAATAAATTTAAAACTAATTGGGATTAATATTACGTCAGTTTATTGTGCCAGTTATAAGTTTATAATAGACCATATTTAACCCATCAATAGCTCTGATTCTAATCCAACATGATCTACACATCTAACTAAATCCATGAATTAAGGACTCCTAAGAGGGGGAGAATATCTTGTTCTGTTGATGAAGTCGAATTTAGAGTACTGAACTAAAATGCTACCAGAGTACTCTTAGACCACTTAACTCCTTTCCCGTCTTTGTATATCGCTGAGAAGAAAACCAGGGAAGCCTCCAGCAACGAAACCTCCATTGGCCAGCAATTGCTTGGCAGAGCAATCAATTCGCTTCTAAAGTAGGATTGACATTCAGTCTGTTCGTAAATCCAGTAAAATCACGTATGCATCGAAACTGCACAGAAGCAAGTTCTTGCCTCATCAAATACTCAAATAGTTATTTAATATTTCCTTTTGTTACCACTTTTTTACATCTTGTTCATAAAGTTAAGAGACATGGCCATGAAATTTTTATCTATCAGTTACTACTTTACATAAAAACACGCTCTTTATATTTTAACCGTATGTCTGGCGCAGTATGGTCAAGTATGGCTTTAGCGCCACTAAACCTCACAATCCAATAAATCCAATCAAATACTCGCGATTGTCCGCTCATTTAATACATTTAATTTTAAACCGCTGTCAGAGACGAGAATAAATTTGAGTTGGCACGACTTTTCCAAAATTTCGCACCCCACCAGCAGCAGAATGTTTGATCTTTGATGTCAGATTAAGTATACATCAGTTCCACATGCAGCTGATCTCTAATGCAATTGTGTCTCAAAATTGAGACCCGCCGGCATTGAAATCGAGATCTTACTATTGGACCACTGCGGCCCTGGAGGTGCAAGGAAATCAAAAAGTCAGACCATTGCACTTTTTAAAACCTTATACAATAGAGAAAATCGAGAAAAAAAGAAAAAAAAAAACGCTATGTCCTAATTGCCATTTACAATTTCTGAGCCACTGAAGACGAATGGAAGTGGAAAAAAAAATAACATCATTTCCAAGATATCACTTTAACTCTCTACGCCAGTGAAACCAATTGCCAAGAAATCTTTTTTTTTCCCTGAGAATCTAAAATCAATGAACGAAAGTGAAATCCCAAACCAATCCAATAGTAACAATAAAAAGATTTCTATCTCCAGCACCTCGAACAGACAGGGAAGAACTTCGCACTTTTAAAAAGCATCGGTGGGAATTCTCCATTTGTTGATAGCAGGCACTCATTCCAATCCCTCGTTAACCGGACACGTCTGGCTGATTCGCGGTAAATATAGAACGCTGTCATCAACTCGGACACGCGGAAACTGCGTCTTCCGAACCCCCAAACTATTCCATGGAACGAAGTGTCTTCAACCTCTCCCAAGATACGTCCATCGATCCATCTTCTTCCGAGCGGAAATAAGTCATTTCCAAACATAACGACTTGCCCTGATTGGTTTTCGATTCGATTCTAAGGGTTATGTGTTGCTAGAGGAGCATACAATTTGATTTTTTTTTTATTTACTTATCTTTTTTTAGCTGAGGAAAGTTGATTTTTCTAAATTTTCCCTGTAGAGATGCATTCTGCAATCATTTCTAGCTATCGATTGTAAAAATTAGATTGTGGGATTCCAAATTTCAATTCTGGATTGGAGATGGATGTTGGATAAATCTTTAATAAAGTAAATTTTGGCGATATTTGATTGGCGACATTTTTGAGTTCTAGAGAGTTTCAATTCCTTTGCAACATTGGAATATCTGAAAACCAACTCATTCCAATGTCATATGTTTGCGTTATAATACAATCATTTATTATTTTCCTCATAAAAATTAAATTTTATTGCTTCATAACTACTGGAAGTAGTCCTCCCAAACTTCCCTTACAATGTCTAATAAATGTGTCGAGCATAAAACTGTGCACCTTAATGAAGGCAGCGAATGTCTTATATATTATTGAGAACAATAGTTACCAATAATATAGATAGATCTTTGATGTGATTTTAGGATCTGTATCAAATTTATTACATGATCTTTGACGACTAATCCTTGGTATGCGGTTAATACACAAGTACCTGAAAATAGAAAACTTATTTTGGGTGTCTTTTTTCCGAACGATTGAAACAAAAATTTGATAGCTATAGATGCAAGATCGCATATCAAATTTCATTGTGTTTACGAACATGCGAAAATACAGATAGATAGATGGTTGATCCATTGACAGGTTTGATTAAAAAATTTATAAAAATCTACATTTTAAATGTTGAAAAAAAACTTGTGTATCAAATTTTATCTATCTGCGTTACGCTTTATAGTTTCTAGTTTATCTAGTTTCCTTTTACTCATACAGTCCGATAGACAGACTTCATCTCATTGAGTTTTTTTTCAAAATTTGTTAAAAATCAATAAATTTATTTTAAAAACTAGATATACTGAAATCTGGATTTTACAGATCAGCAACTCAAAGTGTATTTGTATTAACATGTTCATAGATATAGACAGATATAATTCCAAAAATGTCTTTTTCGAACTCGAGGAGATTTGAAATGTAGAAAATCGCCAAACGAGTTCCATTTTTTCGACGATTACAATACTTCCGCTTTATGTAGAACTTCGTATGCAAAAAAGTGAAAAAAAAGCAAATGTGATTCAAAAGGGCATGCTAGTGATAAGAAAATCCAACGGAAATGTTCTTCTCTCGACTTTTTCATATGCTTGCACAATATCGTTTGCTTTGAGGGTAAAATCCTAGATGGGCCCACCTCTTGGCGACTTATTTGAAATCTCGCCAAGTTGATTACTAATTGAATATTTGTTATTATTATTATTTTTTAATTAAAAAACGATACTTGAAGGCCAGAAATAATAATAAATATAATAAAAAATAAATATAATAAATAAATAAAATAAATAAATAATAATAAAATAATAAATAAATAAAAGTAAATAAAATAATAAATAAATAAAAGTAAATAAAATAAATAAATATAATAAAGAATAAAATAATAAATAAATAAAATTTAAAAAAAAATCCGTCTAGGTTGCCACATTGGCGATGTTATCGCCACTCGCCAAACGAGGAAGAGAGAATTGGCGAGAATTCAAAAAGACGCCAAGAGGTGGGCTGTGCTAGGATCCACCCGCTTTGAGTTTAGCGTCCACCTATATTAAAGAAAAACGAGTATCAATATTGAACCTTTTACCACTGAATGATTGAACCCAAAATTTGAGAAAGATTTACCATTTAGTTGCTAAAACCGCATATCGAAATTTATGTATCTAGCTTAACATGATCTTGAATTGTCATATTCACTGAGACAGACAAGCATTCTTTCACGAATCTGTACTTTTAATGTAAAGATTACATACCAAAATTCAATCATCTAGTTTATTGAATTTTCAGTTAGTTGATACCTATAGGAGTAGACGTATCTTCTGACAGTCAGCTTTCTGGCAGATTTGACCCAAGATTTAATGCAAATATATAATTACATTTGCAAAATCTTATAACTGTTTTTGTGTTGTGTTTCTTATGGCGCTTGCGGTGGCCCGCTGTTACGAGGACAGCGATTTTAAGCCGGTGTTGGAGCGTCTCTTGTTTTTATAGTAGCGCCACCTAGGGCCAAGAGAACGCCTTAGCTACACACACGTCGCAACCCTTTTTACGGGGCGGACTTCATTTACGCATTTCATTCACTCATCCACAGATCGTATTTTAGACTGGAATCAGAGAACGATCACCCCTGATCGAGTATCCCCAGTGATATTACTCTCGACATGGATGACTTTGCGACCACGACAGATTTATACGCGCGTCAGCCACCAAGCCCGCAGGGAATCTTCGGCCGGCGGGGTTCGAACTCGCAACCTAAGGGACGCGAATCCAACGCTTTACCAACCAGGTTATCCCGGCTCTATATAACTGTTTTTTATTCATGTGAATAGCTGCCTTTTTGAGCAATCTTGTATCCATGCAGGTAGATGGACTGACAGACAGACGTCTTGTGAATAGCTCTCATACAAAATTTTGATAGAAGTTTAGAGTTTTTAGTTGAATTCCACTTATCAAATTTCATTTCCATCCAACCATTCCGTTCTGGAATGGTTTTGTTCACAAGCAGACAGATGAATACCACATTTCTTTTTCATTTTCTTGAATCCGTACTTTAGAGTATAGAGAAGTATAGTTGTAGAGAGAAAGTATAGTAATCGAATTCGAATTCAAAATTTTGTGGAATCTCTACGGATTAGACTTCCTCGAATTCGAAAAACACATTTTTAGGAAATCTCCGTCTGTCTGTCTGTGACGATGATAAATCAAAAACGCTCCAAGCTAGACGATTGAAGTTTGGTATACGGTTTTTACATGAAATTTTCAGATTTCTGTCAAATTTTGAGTAAATTCCGTTTCGAGAAAATCTATCTGCCGGCTGTTAGCATTTCAGTTTACAGGCTAACTACTAAATGAAGAGAGCTAGATAGATAAGATTTGGTTCACGAATTTGACATCTATAGTGTAAACATCTGTCAAATTTTGAACCAAAACCAACCACGGGTTGACGGTCTATCTGTCTGTACTTGTGGAAACACGTAAACGCGATAACTTAAAAAATGCAATGATTTTAATATATCAAATTTGGAATGAAATTTTATGATTACAAGTAAAGTTTTGTGTTTAATTTTTATTTCAATCAGTTGGGAAAAGCATGCTCAAAGTAGAAATCCGATTTTTAAATACTATTCACTGCATTCTAGGGAATAAACACCAAAAAAAACTCGCCAATGAATTAGAAAAATGCTAAATTCACGCCAAAGTTTAATATTTCATAACTATTTTACGTCAATGCCATGCAATGCGTTATCTCGGATAACATCTTTCTTAGAAAATATACGAGAAAATTTTGGAGAGATCACTTTCGTTGATTTAAGAACGTTTCCCTTTCCTCGTTATATTTTGGAATGCCCACGTGTTTTTAAATTTTGTGCGTCCAAAATACACGTGTATGGACCACACGTGCGTTGATACGAATTTAAATAAAATGGGAACACTTTTAACGACATTATCACTATGTTAATAAGGGGAGATATTTCCTCACTACTTAATAGCGTCAAACCATGATTTATTCTTTTGAATAGAAAAGAGATAACAATCTAGTTATTTGAACACTTCATAGTTAGATCGGAGATATAATTCCTTACGCACATACTAATAACACTTAGTTATGATCCATTTCATTGGGAAATTAGGTCATGTTTGGATGTAAAGTCTAGCTTAATCGAATTTAGATTAAGATAAAGAGGAAATAACTCCGTTCATTACACAGCAAAAATAAATAAAGACGAAAATATTAATAGGATTTAATTTTGGTATGAGAACAACTTTATCAACTGCACGAGTCAATTTGAATTATTGGAATGCAGATTAAATAAATATTATTTAAACGAACCCAATTTTCACTGGTATTAAGAGCGAAACATATCAGTTTATTAGAAAGTTTTTTAAAAGTAAAAATAATAATGCGATTTTATTTTATGACTTTAACAACCTTATTAACTACAGAAGCAAATTTAAAATAATGATATGCAAATTAAATATACATCATTATTAAATGAACAAAAGTTCTATTGTATTTTACAATTATTCTTCCATTTAGTCTTTATGTTTTTTCATGATGGAAAACTGGCAGAGACCACGTGGTATGGGATCAACCAATCAAATTTATTCAAAGATAATATTTTGAAATAGAAATGTACATTCAAGGTATCCTGAAAAATTAGCAACAAACTTCAAAGAAAGGTTAAGTACATAAAAGCGAGTTATTTTTACTTTCTCGATTATATAGTACACAAACAGGAACATTTTTAATCGAGAAATATCCATGTTTTTTATTGTCTTGAATCCTAAAAACAAATTTTTAGGAATATGTTTGTCGTTGGTAGAGATTTTTCACAAACGCTCTTGGTTAAACGATTGAAATTTGATGCACACATACAAAATTTGTAAATTTCCATCAAACTTTAACAAAATCCATTCCTTGGAACTTTGTCTATCTGTTTATCAAAATACAGGCAAACACGGTCATTACAAAACGTCAAGAGCTAGATGAAGGAAATTTAGTGCGTAGTTTTAGCGTTTAAAGGATAGATCCGAATCAACTGTTTTTTCAAATCCCTTAATGGCTTGATCATCTTCCAATCTGTGGCCTGGTGGTGGGGTCTCGGATCGTGAGCTGTAGGGTTTCAGTTAGAGACCCAATAAGAACCGTCGTGTAAGGGGGTCTGTTGCACGTTAAATCCGTCAAAGCCAAACGTCCTCCCGCTAGTATGGAGAGGAGGGGGGGTGCCAGCTCAGGTGTCGTCCTCGTCATCTGACCACGGTTCAAAATTATGAGGTCCGTCCCAAAATAGCCCTAGTGTTGCTTAAAACGGGATGTTAAATAACTAACCTAACCTAACTGTCTTTAAATCTGTTAATTTACATGCATGTAAACAAATAACTGAAAATAAATGAAATTTGATATGTAATCATGTTATTAAAATAGTAGTTCTGCGTCGAATTTTAGTGTTAATTAATCGAAAAGAACCGAACAAAATATGCACTCGATTTTCTTCATTTTACATCCGAACTACCAAACGCAAAACATTCATGTGTGAGTCTTTGAAAATAAAAATTTGAATCCTCATTTCTTTCATGGTCATCCCGAATATCCACATTTATTATGCTGGGGGGGGGGCAAGAATAAATATATTTTATTAGTGAATTAAAATTTCCTGAAACTACTTCCGTTAGTTTTAATAGTTGAGCAATATTCACTTTGACACTTTAACCTTTTATTTACTGAATTATGTTGCCATCAATTTTTCAACTTCATTTTTGCACTAGTAGTTAAGTTTTCTTGCAGAATAATCCCAGGGAACCCAAGAAAAATATTTTAATTAATAGCAATATCTTAATTAATTTAATTATTAAATATTTTTAATTACTAGTTTTAGCTTATATTAACTTCTATTTGGGTTACATTCTCCGTGTTCTTTAGAATACCACCAGCAAAAATTATCATATTACTAAGATATAAGCCAGATTTGAATGGTACTTTTAAGTACTGTCATTAAATAAAGGGTTAATATGATAGTGTTCATAGGCTGACATTCTATCGCATTAATTATGTAACAATATGTAAAACAGTGTTATATACTCCATAGAATAGATCGTTGAAGTTATAGCTGCCAAATTTCGTAAGTAATTTCTTTTGAGGCAGCAGAAATTTTCTACAAGAGTTTTTCCGGATCTTTTTATCTACTTTTAACGTAAAATTAATCAAAAATTGTAAATTCTTTCTTTCATTAAGTTCGGGATATGATATTGCTTTAATTTTTTTTTTTTTTTCCATTTTAAAAGTTTTTTTTTTTTTTTAAAGAAATTGGAGCAGATAAGCTTACCCAAAAGCTTACCAGTAGATAAGCCCAGAAGATAAAAACTAAAAGCCGAGGAAAACAAAATGAATTGAAAAAGCCAAACTTTGAGAGCACACATCACGAAAGCCACCCACCCACAAGTCAAATAAATGTCTCTTTCAATGACTGAAGCAGTCTGAAATTTGTATGATATTTTGTTTATCGATTGCTGCCATTCGACAATCAGTAATAAGCTCGATTTCTGTTCCACGTACGTTAGCGTTTTATATATAGAGATAGTTTTTCAGTGATATCCATTTTATTTCATTTCAATTTTTTTCCTTATTTTAATAAATTTTTAAAAATAATTTTAAGCCTATTTTAAAACAATACTTTTTTTTGTTTATATCACGAATTGAGGTGATATGAAACACATTTCTGTGTGCGTGTGCGTGCATTTGATCACTGTCACTTAACTTACCCCTTGATATAAGAATTCATTTAACTTCTAATTAGATGACACATACTAGCTGGGACATTTATTATTTTTCAATTCCTATAATAATATAAGAAGTTTTGTGATATTGAAGAGTTTCTGAGAGATTTTTGCATTTTCAATTACTTTAGTTTTAAATTACTAAAGAATTAAAATTAAAAATTCAGTCATTCGATGCGCGTGTCAGACACGTCATTGTATGCGAAAAGGTTAAGAATAAATCTTAAAAATGAAAGAAAAACAAACGGACCAATCATAAAACATTATAATTCTACAAGCACGCTTGTATTTCTATTTTTCTTCTTCTTTTTTATTCAATTAAAGTTTTCCGTGAACACATTTTTAAAAATTTTGTTTTATATTTAAAATTTTATATGACACTGTTGTCAGATTTGTAAATTTACCGAAGTTACTGGTTTCCGAAAAGAGAATTATTTAAACGTTTCTTTTTATAACAATTTTCTAGGTGAAATTCACTGGCGTCATTTGCATTTATTACATTTTTTTAATCGCATCCATCTCTTTTAATATTTAAATCGAGGTTAAAAACGAAATTCCGCAATTTCAAATAACCAGTTAAATTTTCACTAGCAAATGAAATGTTAAACCGGTTATAACTAGTGATTATAATTTCGATTCAACTTGAATTCGTTATAATAACAAATGTAAAATAATGATGAGTAAATAGAATGATTTCTTAGTACAGTCAAGTGGTTTGGTGTGATTTGATGATAAAATTGTAAGGCATCGAAAATTCTATTTCTAAGAACTCACTTGATTGCTGCATGTTTCGTAAGTTCCACTGTATTTCCGACTTGTATAAATAATAATAAAATAGATTTTAAAATGCAGTAATGGGATATATTTCGTATTATTTCAATTTGCATATAGTGAGAAAAAGCAAGTTTCCTTGAAAGATGTTGCCACAAACATTTGGAATAAATATCTGAGATTTCTGAATAATTTGTGTCGTAAAAAAGAATTTGCACAACTATGGAATTGACTGACAAGTTTGTAAACATGTTTGTAGATTTTACGGTATAAAATTAAATTTTAAAACAAACGAAAATCAAGAAACAAATCATGAAAGAAAAATACTCACCATAAAAATTATGCTGTTTCTTTTTGTGAATAAACGGTTAAATTATAACAATTCTAGCTGCTTTAATTAAAATCTGAAAAGCTAATAAAATTTCAGTAACACCAAATCGAATGTCTGGCTAGAAAAAATGAAAATAATATTCCAGTTATAAGTATCAATGGTTTTTCAAAAGCCGTTGATATCATGAAACAGATGTACTTTATTTATTTTATTTCAGATGATATAACTGACATTGCAAAAACTACTTTTGTTTGAAATATTGCAATTCTTTTATCGTCTGAAACGTATTTTAAATAAAATGAAAAAAAAATCCTTTATACCAGACGATTTTTTTAAAATTGCCAATAGCTAATTTTCTTCATAAGTTATTAATATTTGTTGCATAAAATCTTCTAAATTTGTTCACAAATACTAAATTATAAGAAAATTTTAATGAATGTTTTGAGATAATGAACGAAGCGTTTAATATTTCATTTATAAGAAAATATGATACTTGTTAAATGTAACGGCGACCAAAAAGCGCCAAAAAAAAAAAAATGTTGCCAATTTGGCGATTTTAATCGTCAAACTATATAGCATGTGATTCACACGTTCAAAATTTTTCATAATAAATAGTAATGCAATGGAGTATATGTTTAAATTTTGGTAAAATCTTTTCTTGGCGCTTTTCGATTGCCGTTAAAACCGAATTGTACTGAAAACATAAAAATAAACCAAATCAATAATTGTTCCTAATATAGTCTTGTAAAAAACTACAAATAAAAAAAATTATTTCTCACTTTTCTTGCAATTTTTTTTTTTTTTTATAATATAGATGAAACAAAAATTAAAATCATCAGAATGTCAAAGTATTTATTCAAAATTTAGAAATTCTTCTATTGTTGGCAAAGGTTTTAATTTATAATAAGGACATATTCGTTTCATTCTAGATGCTTAATTTGGATTAATAAAAATAAAATAATAATAAAAAAATTGTAACTGTAGGCACTAGATTTTTATTTCATTTCTGTAGGATCTTCATAAATTTATTACAGAAACAAAAGTTCACATTCCTATTTTAGTTTTTTATGAAAAATAAAAACATTTAATTAAAATTAAATATTAATATATGACATTTTTTTTTTTACTCAAATCGTCTACTCTTTTTGTCTACAGTTATTTCAGTTTTTCTATCCTAATTATCTTTTGCGTATTGTACGAATCAATTTTTTTTCACATTCCTATTTTAGCTTTTTATGAAAAATAAAAACATTCAATTGAAGTTTAATATTGATACATGATACATTTTTTTACCCAAATCGTCTGTTTCTTTTGTCTACAGTTATTTCAGTTTTTCTATCCTAATTATCGTTTGCGTATTGTACGAATCAATTTTTTTTATTGTTCTTATGAAAATGAATTGACTTCGTTATTTCAGGTGAAAAAAGAAATCGATAGTTTTATACGACTTGTATAGAATTCACAAATTTTTGGAAAGACCATGAGAACAAGAATAGATATTTGCATTTGCATTTATTTCCCTGTTTCCGTTCAATCATTCTGAATCATTCAGAACAAAACAATTCCATTTTTCTTATTTTTCTAGTAGCTGTCAGGAAGTAATTTTTTCGTAAGATTCCGCTGACAGCTTCTGTCATCTTTTTGAGATACAACAATGCTACTACTTTTAACATTTCCTCAAACTTTGCTGAAATCTTTTTGATTTTCATTCGTCCATTGCTTTTCATTGTTTGCTTGATCCAGCAACTATCTTGTACTTGCCATTTTTCATTCTCTTTGTTATGCTTTGGGCTAAGCTTTCGTTTTTGCATCACTTCTAGAGAATTTTTCTTTTTTTTTTTTTCTGCTCATATATGCCTGATTGAAGATATGATTAATGACCTTTTAGGAATAATATAAGATTTTTTCTGGGTGAATTCACAAGGGAAAAAAGAGGGAAAATATTAAATGTCATCAAATTTTTGATCTTAAGGGAAGATAATATTGTAATATTTCGAATTGCCATTAGGTCTTTTCAGAAATTAAACTGCCTTAAATTTGTGTCTAAGCACTAAATAAATATTTTTACTTTGGCATATAAACATTGTTTTCATCCCAAATAAAAAAATGTGAAAAGAAGAAAGGAATGGCCATTCCAGTGCAAACTTTCTTGGAAGCAAGACTACTAATTCTGTTTTTCCCAAATGGAATGAATGCCGTGTCTTCTAAGGTGAGTTTTGTGGTGCACACTTATATGATCCTTCTAAATTTACATTAAAAATTGAACAGTTCGCTTTTGGAAGCTTTTTCGATGTTTGTCTGACCGAGACGCAAATCTGGACTTCTTTCTCCTAAATTCAGGAAAACAATCTACTTGTTAAATATTATTACTGTCTCAGACGCTCAGAATTCATTTCGCTAATAACAGATGCCACGTCTCCTTTCTATCATAACAGTGGGTTTACATTCGGTCAGTTATAAGACGGCCAGTAAGACAACGCACGCGCATAAAGGGACTGATTTATGTTTGCCACAATGTCATAAGATAGATTCAAACATTCCATTCTTGGCTATAAATTGTCGTTTTGGCGTCCCTGAATTTTTCTTTTTCACTGAGTATCGTATTAAAATGATGGATATTTACATAAATAAGTATTGTAAAAAAAAAAAAAAGTCAGCATACGTAAATTTGAAAAACTATAGAAAAGAAATCGCATCAGAAAAAACAAAGAGCAAAAAAAAAAAAAAAAAAAAGGTCGGAATTAATCTATAATAAGTGATAAATTTTTTCACGCCAAAAAAAAATAATAATAAAACCCCACCAAATTCTACAAACTCATGCGCAATAAGGAAAAAAAATACAATGCGGCGACATTTTTTCATTTGCTGTCCCGTCGGGACAAGTACTTGAGCATTTTTCAGCCTTCCTACGCATGCGCTGCTTACTGGCCGTCTTATAACTGGTCGAGAGTAAACTCAACTGAAGTGTTGTGATTGACATTTCATCAATATAGAGAATTATTTGTGATGGGCTCGGGTGGACGATATGGTGTTTTCTATCTTAGAACGTGAGGGATAGAAAAGCCTCATGAAGGATATCTCCCTCCTCCTCCCTCCCAAGACCAATTCGAGCCGAAAGAATTGGTCTGTCACCACCTCTACTTTTTCTGACAAACGGTATGAAAAAAGTTTTAAATTCAGGCATTCGGCTTTGGATTCTATGGGTGAGGGAAAAGGGAGGGACTAAAAATCTGAGAAGTGAATGCCGTTGGGGCTGCTAGGACTGGATTATTAAATAAGCAAAGCAGGAACTACAGATAGGTTTAGTTTTTAGTTATATTAACGTCCCGTTTGAAGCAACACTAGGGCTATTTTGGGACGGACCTCGTCATTTTGAACCACGGTCTGATGACGAGGACGACACCTGAGCTGGCACCCCCTCTCCACACCACACCACACCAACGGGAGGACGACGGTTCTTCGGTGGAATCGGGTCTCGAACCTGAAATCTTTCGGTTCCGAAGCCGATACCTTACCACCAGGCCACCGCGGCCCTGAACTACAGATAGGATCCCGATGCTTCGAACTGTAAAAAATAATATGATGTTTTATAATTTAAAAGAAATGACCTATCCTATTATTATATCCTATAAAGATTATGTTAAGAAGTTACATCATTTTTTTTTTTTTTTTTTACTATCCTGCTTTAAATTGCTTTTAAATTTCCATATCATACTTTTATCATACTTTTTATACGCTATTGAATCAAACTCTTTTGAAAGCGATCTGTCGCAATTTAATGTTTTTCTGTTTCAATTCGCCAAAATTCGCTTCTTGAATTGCTTATATAGAAATTAAGTTTTGAAAAAAAAAAATGCCTGATTTTAGAAAGATGGGAAAAGTGGCGAGAAGGACCAAGACTCTTATTCCCTAAGGACCCCTAGAGGGTTTATTTCGACATTATTTGTAGATGCCGAGGTCGGATATACAGGAGAGAAAGTGAGGCATTAAAGCCTGAATTTGTAAGAACAACATTTCTCAACAGGGTTGAGACTGGATTGGAAATTCCTGAGATAACAGATAAAAATAGACTTTTGTGTCAAGGATAACACCAAATGGTTATCAACACCTAGCTCATATTATTGCTAGATAAAATCATTTTTGGAACTACTTTATAACTATATGCATGATCTAGAATAAAGAGTAATATAAAACGAACTTCCTAAAAATCCCGTTCTTTGCTAAATTGAAGAAAAGGACCTAGTTATTTTGTTAAAAAACAATGAATCATTAACTTACGGACTGGGCAACATGGTCGATCGAATGGAATTAGAACCATTACCAATACGTAAATTACTAATATTACACTTTCATTTTATAGTTGTTTCATGTTATATGAATTAATTTCTATCGCTGGAGAGGTTTTCAGATATGCCAATTTTCTTGTTACATCTCACATCAAGACCGAATCAAATCAAATTGAATTAAATCTTTTATATCAAACCAGAGGGAAGGGTCTCTCTAAAAAGTTCTCGCATATTCTATAATAAACTTCTCATGCTAGAGAACGCCTTAAATGGCATTGGCATGCAATGTTTACAAAATATTTTTTTTGCGTGAATTTAGCATCTTTTCTGAATCTATATTGTCCTTGGCGAGTTTTTTGGCGGTTAATCCCTGGCATGCGTTAATAACATCCAATTATTCGAATTTTCTTATTCGAATGAAATTAAAATTTGCCACAAAATTGCACTTGTAGTCGCAAAATCTCTTACCAAAATTTGACATATTAAATTCACTGCTTTTCTGAATGATCGCGTTTACATTTTTTTTGAAATTACAGACCGACAGACAGTCAACCCATTATTGTATTTTGACAGATGTCTACATCATAAATGTTAATTATGTGCACCAAATTTTATCTATCTGGCTCTCCCCGTTTTGTAATTATCTGTTAAATTATATTGAAACAGCCGGACAGATGGACTTCCTCTGCACCCATTTCACTAAACATTTTGATAGAAATCTGCAAATTTGGTGTTAAGATCATATACTGTATTTCAACCATCTGACTCAAAGCGTTTTTGAGTTATCTTAACCACAGACAGACGGACGGACGGACATATTCAAAAATATGATTTTCGAACTCAGGGTAGTCTAAAACGTAAAAATTCATCACAATCTCGAGCTTGAATTTTTTTGACGATTTTTCGACTTTCTCTATACTACGTATACAGAAAAAGTAAAAAAGGGGTCTTTTCCTATCATTAAGCATATCTCATGAGACCTTGTTGTATAATGGCGTCTAAGGCGCATCCTTTTTTGTGGCTGACCTCTTTGAAAATCGGAATGAGGATATCTCTTCTGACCACTTTTTATTAGGATATCCCGTTCACCTAAAGGATAAAACCGAAAGATACTGCTTCTTCCTGCCAGCCTGCGACAACCCACTTGAGACACCCACGGCAGTTATTGGTGATCGAAGTTCAACGACTTATTGATTTTATCAACATTTCATAATAAGTTTAAGGTGAAAAATTAAAAGAGGAACATCCCATGCGTTTTTTTTAAAAAAGAAAATGCTATAAGTCGTCTAGAAAAGCCGTTTTAGCGGATAAATAATTAGTTATTTTTAGTCGCAGAACTTGATTGAAAAAAATGAAACGGATGTTATAAGTATAGAGGATTTCAAAATGATATAATTTTCACCCAAATCACAAATATTTCGCCGAATGATGGTATGGATATTGGAATCGAAGACTAGTCCGATTATAATGCCTTGCCATTTTCATAACGCTGGATTTTATGTGATGATTCTCATTAAATAGAACCATGGTTAAATAACGAAGACGATGCCTGAGCTCTTAACTTCTTTCTAAGAATTATGATCACATCTGTAGAGGAAATCTGAATTTCGAAATCAGATTTAATTTAAATTCCCATACACATTGGTTTTCGTATCTTGGCCACGGCAAGATTGAAAAAACATTGATCCGAGAAGACTCGATAATTTAAATTATTAGCCTTTATATACAAATTTGATACACATGAAATCAGCTATCAGTGTTAAACGCATTCTTAGCGTGTGGTGTGGAAGTTTGGAAAGCAAGATGCTTCCTCAGGTAAGGCTTTTGTCATTTATATTTGCAAGCCTTTTACATTCTACTTTAAAATGACACAAAACAAATCCATCGAAATTAAGCAGAACTAATTCACCGAATAACAATTGCGATAATTTGGCAGAAAGGGCATGGAAGCTGGAGCGGATGTTGTTGTTTCTAAAAGCACTTGTCATAGACAAACCCACTGACTTTAGAAGTCAGTGATTTTAAGCTAAGGGTGCATCTATTGTTTTTCAGTAGCGTCATCTAGGGCCAAGAGTATGACTTAGCTACACACAAGTCACAACCCTTTTTACGGGGCAGACTTCATTCATGCACTGCATTCACTCATCCACAGATTGTAATTTAGATTTGAATCAGAGAACGATCACTCCTGAATACTCCCAGTGGTATTACTCTCGACATGGAGGACTTTGTGACCACGACAGATTTATATGTGTGCCAGCCACCACACACACGAAGAGTCTTTGGTCAGCGGGGTTCGAATTCGCAAAAAAAATCCAACGCCCTCCCAACCAGTCTATCCCGGTCCTTAGAGCAGATGTTCAAGAATTGACACTATCAAATATATGTTGCATATATAAGTTTAATATACATGAAAGAAGTTAGAAATAAAGTTCATCCCAATTCATTCATAACTATTAAGATAGATTACATCTTTTATAAGACGGAGAGGAGAGAAAGTTTCTATTATTATATATAAATTTTGCCATTTTTTTAAAATTCCTAAATTTTTTTTTCTCAATAATTATTTCTCCGCTCTTATGAAAAGCGAACTTTTCATTGGAAACAGAAGAGACAACATCCTTTCACAATTTGCCATTTAATCAATATAAACAGTGAAAAAAAAGAATGTGAAGCAATTATTCCATTCTCCTTTAAAAACGCAACGGACTGATTCACTGAGAAAACTTCGAACTTATTTGGTTTTAAAAAACACCTGTGGGAAACCCTTTCATGAACTTAATACATCTCAGAATACTGTACAATAGTGTATTCCACAAGGTATGCAGTGTCTGATATTTACAGATTCTGCTAGAACTGCTAGATTTAGATAGAACACATGAAGACGAATATTTTTATGTGGAGGTAACATGTGGGGTCTCCGAATATAGCGTCATAGTCTAAAATCGGTGTCTATATGCGTGAAACTTGTGCTATAAAAACTTCAAAAAAAAAAAAAGAGAGAGAGAGAGAGAAAACTACAAGTGAAAATATATGTGTATTGAGAACTTTCAATACAACAGATTTTCGAAATGTCGGCCGTTCCAACAAATGACATGGCGAAGTCAGAAATCGAAGTTCGCAACTGTTTTCTGCAAAACATCTATTCCAATTTCCTTGACCCTCGGTTTCAAGTGCTGCTCTCAAGTCGTCCAACGTTGAGGGCTGTGTGAGATACACTCTGTCCTTCAGACGTCCCCATAAAAAAAGTCGCACGGGTTAATATCCGGGGAGTAAGGTGGTCTCTCTATACCATTACCTGTAATGAAATCCAACCCGATCAGTCTATGGTGAAAGTGCTCCGAATTGCCGTATTTTTTTTCACCACGGCCGCTGGTCATAGCAATTCATGATAAGTCAGCACCATGAAAACACGATGTTCAATCGAATGTTTGTTTATTTCGGAACTACAACGAATACGTACAGAACACAATACTTTCTTAGTGAGAACGCCCGTCTCATTCTTATCAAACCTGTTATCTAGTCATATGTGCCGCTGCGGGAATTTGCATATTCACTTGTAGACGCGCTTTTCTTCTCATTGGTTGCCACAGATTTGCATAGTCACCTAGGGAAGCTTCCTCGGGAATGTTGCATCGTAATTTGGAGTACAAATTTTCGGATTCGTAATTAACGTCCTTCGTGTAATTAGACCATGATGCTCTATATTCGGGGCCCTCACGCTATACATCAAAATACTCGTCTTGACATGTTCTATCCGAATCTGAAAATTTCAGACGCTGCATACTTTGTGGGACACCTTGTAAGTGCTCAGGGACAATCAATTTATTAAATATCGATTAAAGATTATTTTTACTTTCTCGTATACGTAATATAAGAAAGATCTGTAATCGTCAAAAAAATTCGAACTCGTGATTTTGACCCATCTCCACGTTTTAAACCTCCTTCAGTTCGAAAAACGCCTTTTTGGGAAATGTCCGTCTGTCTGTATGTGTTAAAGTTACCTCAAAAACTCTTTGAGCTAGACGGATGAAATTTGGTATACGGCCTTTATACCACATTTGTAGATTTCTATCAAATTTTGAGCAAAATCTGTTCAGCAGAAGTCTGTCTGTCCCGCTGTTCGAATAAAATTTAACATGATAATTACAAAATGAATAGAGCTAGATTGTAGTGATGTGGTAGTATATAGACTGGGTTGTTGATCCATTCTTCACGCCCTTATTATGTAATTATGGCTCGAAATGACGAAGTCCACCCCCAAATTCAAGCGCACTTTTAAGATAAAATGTTATTCTAAACAGTTCAATCCACCGTGTATATGTAATAAATTATTTGAATCAAAGCTTTTGACATTAAAACTGCTCTGTCTTTCCTTCCCTTCTCTTGCTACTCATTTCTAATGAGCCTTGCAACAATCTTTAAAATACTAAAACAGCAATTTCTTATATTTTGATTGTTTTGATAAGAAATTTCCTGTTTCGAAATTTTGGTCTATCATTTGACCCTCTCCTACAAATTTAAGTTCACCGGTGGTGCTATTTGTTTTCAGATACGAAACCTCCTGTGCTTGCGCCAGTCGGCTTTGTTTTCATTAAAACGGGGATAAGAGGATAAATGCAGGAAAATGCTTTTTTGTTTTGTTTTTTTGTTAGTAATCTAGATAAAGAACCATTGCAAAGTTTGGAATTAAAAAATAAAACATGATTTTGGAAAAGGAAATCAAACACCAAAACTTTATATAAATATCTAAAAGAAAAATAAAGAAATTCGGAAAAACATTTATTTTACTCAGACGCCTGTTTCTGAAACGAACGGTCCTTACAGCTTCAAACTCGACATATTATCATAGTGATCATAGGTTGGAGCCATTGACTCATGTCGAAAATATTAAATAAAATACCTTAATATATTTATAAAATTGTTATTCAAATGACGTATCAAGTCTACAATGAAGTATTATTAAAATTCGTCGCTTTAAAAATCAGAGGGAGTGTTCCCCTCAAAATTTGCTCTCAAATTCTAAAATAAACTTACCATGCCAGAGAACCTCTTGCTTGACTTTAGCGTACAATAGTTAGGAAAATATTGACTTTTGGCGTAAATTTAGCATTTTTACTGAATCTGTTGTGTTTTTGGCGATTGATTCCTGGCATAAAATTAATATTGTCCGAAAATCGAATTTGTACTTTAGACACGCTTTTCTCAACCGATCGAAACAAAGATTTTACAAAAAACTGCACTCGTAGTCACAAAATCTCATGCCAAATTTGATATATTTAAGCTTTTCTGTTTTTGAATGACCGCGTTTACATGTTTCTGAAAGAACAGACCTACAGACAATCAACCAGTTGTCGAATTTGGCTCAAAATTTGATAGGTGGCTGTAGTATAAATGTTAAATTTGTGTACGGAATCTTATCTATCTAGCTCTATTCGTCTTGTGGTTATCGTGTTAACTTATACTAGAGCAACCGGACAGACAAACTTCCTTTGAACAGATTTTATTCAAAATTAAATAGAATTCCGCAAATTTGGTGTAAAGATCATATACCAAATTTCAACCGTCTAGCTCAAATTATTTTTGAGTTATTTTAGTCGCAGGCAGACAGACGGACATTTTCCAAAAATGTGCTTTTCGAAATCAGGGAAGCATACAATAGTATAGATTCAGTATAATTTCTAATTCGAATTTTGTGCCGATTACATTACTTCCTCTATGAGTAATGGACTATAAGTAATTATATTCGAACAGACGAATTTCCTTTTCAGATATTTTATTCAAAATTTGTTAGAAATCTGCGAAATTAGTGTAAAGACCGTGTACCAAATTTCAACCGCCTAGCTAAAAGCGTTTTTGAATTACCTTTGTCTCAGTCAGACAGATGGACATTTTCCAAAAATGTGTTTTTCGAGCTCAAAGAAGTCTGAAACTTGTAGATTCGTCAAAATGTTGATGCCTAAGTTTTTGATGATCACTACACTTTCTATATACTAAGTATATGCGAAAACAAAAACTGTCAATGCCAACAATATTATTGAAACAAAAACAGATCGATATATCACATATATTTATTATTTTTTTGCAGTTTCAAACTTCAATAACATTTTGCAATATGTGTTTTTCGAAACTCAGAAGGGTCTAAAACGTGGAAATTCATCAAAATCTTGAGTTCGATTTTTTTTTTTTTTTTTTTTTTTTTTGACGATTACGATGTTTGCTCTCTACTACCAACACCTTAAAATTAAAACTGTCTTATACTGTTACAATTCCATATTATTGACAGAAGACAGGTCAATATTCTACATGTATTTATTATTTGTATTGCAGTTTCAAATTTCAACAGCAAACGATTATCTTATTTCAAAGTTAAAAAAAAAAAGCATCAAGAGCTTTAAATGGAATTTTATTCATCCAGTTGTGGCTATTACAATGACCTCGAAGTCCATAGCTAAAAATCCCTAATCCGCTCTGCTTTCTTCGTTTAAAAGAATTAAAAATTTCCACATACTTCTTTCCTGTTTTTAAGCTGAATAATTAGGTTTCAAAAACTGCCTTTTAATAGCTTATTTGTGGAGGTCATCTTCACCACAGCTTGAAAATATGAAGTGCAATGCGAACACGAAAATCCTGTAAGCTGTCCGTAAACAAAACAGCTTTCTTTTCCCCACTATTAAGAGCATTGACATTCGAGTTCATCTTACAGGGACGTCAGACGTTTTGTCTCCAAAAAACCCAAAACTTGTGACCTTAATGTGCAATTCTTCATTCCTAGCACGTTTGGAACTCTGGGAGAAATGCACCTTCTTTCAAAAAAAAAACTAAAGAAAAAGGGCTATTCTTTTTTTTCTTTCAGCGAGGTTGTAAAAGATAATATACAAGACCTTGAAGCCAGCAGAAAAATATGACTCTTTATTTCCGAAAATTTATTCATTCATTTATTTATTTTATTTGAAGCTCTCAGTGTTTTTAGAAAGAGTTAAGAGACAAAAATATTCAGATCACTGCTGATTCCTGGTCTGACCAGGTGCGAGTCAAATGAGAAATTAAAAAACAAACAAAAATTCGTAAGAGAATCCTTGCTTATTATTAGTATTCTGCGCTTGAATTTGGAGCGTAATGACGGGTTGAGTTGTTTCAAGACGACATGCGAATAGAATTGTGACTCACGATTTCAATTAATGTTTTGTTCATTGAAAGATCGTCGGCATTTAAGATGTCTGAAAAACTTTTGTAGTAGAGTTAAAAATCTGACGTGGCATTGTTTTTTTTTCCATGGTGAATGTATTGATATCCATTCCAGCAGCAATTCTTTTTCCTTGAAAAAAATTACAGGCAACTAATGTAATTTAATTTTCAACATCAAAAATACCTTAATGGCTATAAATAAAACTACTTGAATCTTCATTTTTACTACTAATAAAAAAGAATGTATATGTTGACTTTCTACAAAATAGACTAGTTGACTACTGTCAAATTTGGCACATATATACTTTGGAGGATGGAAATGTGAGATTCGAAACAATTTCTATGAAATTTTAATCAAAAATCAAGCAGGAATTTTTGATGGGGGGGGGGGGGTCACAAAACTATCCGGAAATATTTCTGCACAAAACTGATTTTTACACCATTTTAAAAGTGTAAAAATTGGCTTTTCTATATTAGTCTAATTATCGTACACGTTTTTTCTGAATTTTGATATTTTTTTCTAAAATTGTTTTTCATGTAATTTTTAACTATATGTTTAATTGCTGGAATGAAAATGAAACCGTTTCTAATGTTTTATCAATTTTTTTCTTTTCTTTCAATTGCTAAAAGTTAAAGAAAGATGCTGTTTATTTATCTGTAAAAAAAGCAAGAATAAGAAAAGTTAGTTATAATATTGATAAAGACGATTTTCAATTAAAAGACATTCGGACAGCAATATTTAATTTCTGCAATAAACAGAACAATTGGTGGTATAATAAAATAACAAAATAATTATTGGTATAGTAAAATAACAAAATAATTGTTGATATAATAAATTTCTAGCACAATTTGATACTTAAAAAAAGTTTTAGAAGGAAATATAAACATCAAACTATCGATAAGAGTTTTAATAGAAATTAAGACAACCAGTATTCCTGGCGAACCAGCAGGTCACCATAGATGGCTAATTTGAAAAAAATATATATATATATTAATTTTAATAACCGTTTTTAACATAATACGCTGTTTGTCAAATGTGGCCAGTTGTCGTAAACTTTATTATCTGGTCACCAAAGGCAGTTAGTGTAAAACAACATGGCATCATTAAAAAATATTCCCTTAAGAAAAATGAATAAATAACTCTTATTTAGAACAAAATGGTACTTAAAAAAAAGAGAAAATTCCCACATTTCTTAAACAATTTCAAATAGAATAAATAAGGCCGAACTATTTAGGACACTGAGAAAATTAAGCATAGCTGAAAATGACTAGAAATTTCTTCCAAACAATGCAAGGGGGAAAACTTTTCTGAAGGTTAAAGGTTAATTGCACTTGAAATCCTAGCGCAAGTTTTTCAAAAAATAATTCCGAAAAGAATGAAAAATACGATCGAAATTATTTCGAAATGCAGATCCATTATCATTAATTTAATGATGGTCTTCGATCATCGTGGTTTCTGCACGATTCTCAAACAACATTTATCACGAAAAGGAACTAGAAGAAGACAATTTTGGAATTGTTATTCTGATGATTGAACGGAACATTTTCCCGGATGCTTTAAAAATTGTCAGTAATAAATGCAAACTGTTTTTGATAATGCTCTTTTTATTTACATTTTGATAATTGCGAAATAATTTTTCTCTTCATAAATTTTAGGACAGCATTAATGAAAATAAGAAATTTATATAGCAATATAATGATCTATCAACAGATATAAAGTAGAAAATATACGTGTGTGTCAATTCACTACATGAACCTCTCTTATAGCAGTAACAGAATTGTAACAATCTGAAATTTACCCATGGCATTCAGGTATATGCATTTTAAGATCGATTGGACTATTTATAACTTTAAAAATTTAATTAATTCCTAACATTTAATTAAACATCTAAAATTAAGATAACTTTTACCATTTTATGCTAATAACTGGTAATACATATTTATTGAGAAAAAATTATTTTTATATGATTTTAAAGAGAAATAAATTATCTTTTACATGATGCTAATTTCTTTTTCATAAATTTTTTTCACTAATTAAAAAAATTATAATTATTTTTAAGCATATTTTCTAACAATTAAATTTAAAAAAATATTATTTCAACCAATAGGAAAACTATTTGTTAATAGGAAACAATTTCGTTAACTATGCATTTATCCACTGCTAATCGGATAAAACTATAGTATGAAAATATGCTTTAAAAAAGACTTTACTATCGAAATATTTATACTTTACTATACCAAATATTTATATTTACTTACTTTACTTACTCGAAAATTTATACTAACTATATCGAATTATTTATATTTTACGAAATATTTATTTATACTTTACTATCGAAATTTTATTACACTTCATACGAAATTTATTTATACTTTACAAAATATTTATTTATACTTTACTATAGAAATTTTATTATACTTTATACAAAATTTATTTATACTTTACAAAATATTTATTTATACTTTACTACCGAAATTTTATTATGATTTATACGAAATTTATTTATACTTTACGAAATATTTATTTATACTTTACTATTGAAATTTTTCTATACTTTATACGAAATTTATTTATACTTTACTCTCGAAATTTTACTATACTTTATACGAAATCTATTTATACTTTATGAAATATTTATTTATACTTTACAGAATATTTATTTATACTTTACTATCGAAATTCTCTCCCTCCCTCCCCAAAAATGTGTGGCAATTTAAGTGGTATTATAAAAATACAATTTTTAAAATTTTAGAAAAGTATAAAAATAAACTTTGTGCAATAATATTTTCGTAAGTTATCGCGGAAAAATGTCAAATTCTCGCTTTCATTTTTGATTAAAATTCTAAACAAAATTTTTAAAAAAATGTCCCGATATGGATAATCAAATATGGAAAATGTTTTTATCAAGTATATATCTGCCAAATACGATAGCTATTGATCAAAAGAAGTAGTCTATAGAGCATCATTAGACAGGACATAATCTCTTCATTTAAAGGTATAGACATTTTTTTATAAGTTTATAACTTTTCTGTATAATTTTATATAATTTATGCAAAAATAAATTTTACTATAAAGATACATTTTTTTTAACGAATATCCCCTAATCCGGTGGACCTTAAGTCTGATTTCAGCCAAGTTGCTGAGAAATTACTGTCTAACGCCCCTGACGCCACTTACTCTCACTGTTCCACTGCTTTTTTGTAAAGTAGTTGCAACTCTAAAGAAACGTTCTTGAACAACATGATTTTCTATAGCGTTAAGCGAGTATATACATAATTATCAGTCGTACGAGATTTTCCTGTTTTACTTAAAAGTTTGACGGTCATTTAAATAAAAGTTTAATTAAGTTAAGTAACAATAACAAAAATAAAAAATACGAACCGGCACTTCATTCAATTAATGTAATTCTAGTGATTAGTATTATTTTTAATGACCATTTGACAGCAATTTTGGCCTAATGTGTCCTTGACCACAATTAGTATCTATATTTTATGTTTTAAGATAACTTTTATCTGAATAAGTATCATTGGCTTAATATGTCTTTTTAACCTTTTCCGGGCTTGTGTTGTCTTTGGCATCACCGGAATATGCTTTTATATGCATTCTTGCTTTTGATTTGGGTTGGAGAAAATTTGATGGGGGTAGATAATTTTATGAACTAGGAAAAAAAAATTTAAAAAATGTTAATTTATTTATCTTGTTGAAATTAGTTAATCTGCCATTATAGAATAATTTTAAACATGACATAATCCTAAATTGTTTTGCTCAAATTTTAATTTCTTTTACTAACAAACAATAATTTGGAGTCGGAAAGGCTTGATAATATCTTAGATAGTACCTTCTTAACCTTAGTATTCAATTTATTGCCTCATTTGGAAAATGACTGAATAATAAAAATAAAAAAAAATAGGACAAAAGTTAAAGTCGTTTCATTTCAAATAAAAAAATACATAAATATATAAAAAGTCATTTAGGCTTAACATCTTTAGGGGAAATATTTACAGCAAAATCTCATTCCTTCAGATGAATCTTTCAGTAATAAGTTGAATTCGGTAATGTAACAGTCACATGCTAAAAACTCATGCTGTTTTCTGATGTGCTATGATGTAATTCGTTGAGTAAAAGATTCCAAAAATAACTTGACAGAGCATATATGATCAAGGTTACGTGATGATGAATTGAGTCAATTCTGCATCGTTTCGAAACCCAGTTAGCCACACAAAATAATAAATAATAATAATATATATGTAATGGTATCTCTTAATCTAATTTAAATCCTGATTAATTTCCTACTTTTTATTTAAATTTAACTAATATTAATTTTATTCTAAAATGTTCGCTTATTTCCTGATTCAATTCCTCTTTTTTATTTAATTGTTTCTACAAAGACAAACACAAAGATTAGAGACAAAAAAATTGACAAAATTCATGAAATAATTGCACGACTATTAAATAAGTATCATTTAAAAAAAGACATTTTTTTAAATTTTAAAAAAGCGAAAAAAAAACATTTTTTGTGCAATAATATTTTCAGAAGTTATTGCGAAAAAAACCCTCCAAAATTCAAAATATTTAGAATTCTGCAAGAGTTAAAAAAATTTGTGCAATGATATTTTTAGAAAATATTGGAAAAAAACTCAAAAATTCAGAATTTTTAGAATTCTGAAAGAGTGAAAAAAATTTTTTTTGTGAAATTATATTTTAAGAAGTTATTGCGAAAAAACTTCAGAATTCAGATAATTTTTAAGTAAATGTTTTCAAGGATTTTTTTTAAGTTAATATAATAAGGTAATTCCGAAAAGGAAAAAAAAGCATATCTTCAATATCTTAACATCATGTAAATAAAACCATTAAAAAGAATAACCCATTGAGCTGTTTTCATAATTGAACGTTGAAACAATTGTCAAGAATTGTCCATGATGCCAAATTACATCGTTAAAGTACTTTGCGAAAGAAAGTTCTTTCCTTCCAACAACATTTTCAAATTTCGTGTCTTAGTAATTAAATGAGAAAATTAGTCTTCAGTTATAATCATCATTTTCGCATTAGTACATGAATTGAAGAATTGTATTATTTTTAAATGTAAAAGCCTTGGATGATCTTGGAACTATTTCTAAATTTTGAATAAAGTTAATAATGAAAGTTAAAGTACTTACAGTAATGGCAGACGATAATTATTAAGTAATCAAGTTTTATCATAAAGAAAAACAGACGTCATTTTCTTTCAACTACAATAAGATACGAAATGGATACCAAGATTAAATGGACTCTTAATGTGTATCACATGATCATGAATTGTCTGAAGCGAAGAGATATTCAATAACACTCTTAAATGAATTGTGTTTTCTTTTAAAAAATGTCACAGTTAATTACAATCGAATCTATACATTTTTTTAATTAAAAAAAAAACAAAATGTTATGAGTGTGTATAAGCATATTATTTTCAATATCATATTTAGTACATATTTTAAAACAAAAAATGATCTGCTTTTGATATTATTTTAGTATAAAACAACTTTTATTCATCAAAAATCTGCGATAAAAAATATTTCACAATACGATTTTTTTTTTTTCTTTCAAGCGTAGCAAAGATGGAAATACCACATAAACTGGAATTAATTTTTTTTACAAATTTTTGTAGATTAAAGTAGTGCGTATATCATGATAGTTTATGTTAATTATTACTATAGTTAATTTTTGTTTATTTAAATTTATGATTGTTTATATGATAATCTGTAATATATTAAGAAAAGTAATTATTTTGCATATATCGATTATAGTATAAATCACTGCTGATCCTTAATTAAAAGTTAATTTAAATACACTTGAAATTATTGAAAAAACTTTGGTAAAATACAGCAGATTACCAATTATTCTGATGTTTTAAGAGGGCAAGGGGGTGAGAAATCCTCAAACAAAGTCTTGATTGTAAGTATGAAAAATAGAAACAACTAACTTATAGATATATACAAGGAGTGATACTTTAATACCATACAAATTGATATATCAAGATTGCACAAAATTAAAATCCTTTCATATATAACATGTTTGATTTTTTTTTTTTTTTTTTTTTTTTTTTGCTAAACTAAAAATGACTTTTGCATAAACTACTATACAAAATTCTTGAATTACCTAAAATGTGAATTTTAGGTCATTCAAGAATTACCTAAATTGAATTACCTGAAATAAAAATAAAAATTTTTTATTTAAAATTAAAATATTAATTGGATCAGACAATTTTTTTTTAAAACCCCATTTTAATTTTTCCCACAAAGTATTAATATTTTTTTTTCATCAGTACTGCACATTTTATTCATAAATGCTGAAATATATGAAAGGTTTGAAAGAAAATATCGAGAAACTTAATTAAATAGTTAATTTTTTATTAATAAAAATATGAAAATAAGTCAAATCAATAATTTCTTCTATGCAAATTGCTAATCGTCTGCTTTAAATTTTTACAAAACGATTAATAAAAATACTAATAACAGCTTTTCATATGTATTCTCGTGTTTCAACAATAAAAATTTATATTTTTTTTCACGAATATTTACGTTTTTTGCTTTAATTAAAATTTGAGTGATGAACTTTTCTTTTTGATATCGTTTTGTTGAGTCGCAACTCCACATTTCTCACAACTCGTATACTCTTTTCAAATACAAAAATTTATTATTTCGTAGAAATAATGCTGTTAAAGATGACAGGAGAATCAAGTTGTAGTAATTCTTTAATCCAATTAAATAAACTTTAGAATTCTTTTAAAACCTATACAAAATGTTGCTAAAATATTTTTTAAATAAAATAGAAATATCAAAAAATTAAGGAAGTGTAATTTAAAGTTTACTGTTGCAAATTAACGAAGCATCTATAAATTTCTCTATTTTAAAATTGTCTGTGACTGACTGTTCAAATATTTTATTTATTAAAAGTTACTATCATGTTTATAAAAAAAAGAATATATGTTCTCATTTCAAAAGATAACGCATGCCAGGAATATTTAATGTAACTCCAAAACATCCTACAAATAACCTTGATTTGTAGCTGTTTTCATAATCTATAGCATTCTGTACACAATTCACGAGTAAGCCACTGACATTGTAAATGTTAAAACCTTACAAAGGCACGAGTGTAGTTAAAGAATAAGGTCAGGATGAGTAGAATCTAAGCCTCAAGAGATAAAAGTTCGACAAGAAAAAGATAATGTTGAACATACGCCGAATTCTAGTTGAATGTCAATGAAAACAATGCGGAATTAACTTCTTGTAATCTAAAAACAATAAAAAGAAAAGAAAAAGAAAACATTTAAATGTTACATTATGTATGAAAATGATTCAACAAATAGTATATTTAATCTGATTCAATGATATTAATTCTGTCTGGAAAAAGGTTCGCTTATACAAAAAAATCGTTTCGTACAGTTTTGAGAGATAAGTTCATTTCAATTAAAAATAGTTTGCTACAGAAATTTTCATAAAAAACGTTGGTTAACGATATCTTTATTTATTTAAGAAAACTCCTGATTCGTTTAAATTTTTTATAAAATCATCATCACTTTAATTAAATTATTAATTGTATTTACCAAATATGACCAGTACATTTATCAAAATTATCACAGTTTGGCCTAAAAATTAAAGACCTAAAAAACTATAATCAAATTTAATTTTGATTATAATTTCATTAAAAAATTATTAATTTGATAAATAAAGCGAACGTTGTGTATTCAGTTGCAACATAAAATTAAATCAATTTTTTAAAGCTAATCTTGATATGAAAATGAATTACAACTACAGAGGCTTTCAGATTTCTTGAGTTGAAAGTGTATCTTTATAATTAATCAAAAAAGACCACAGCGTTTCATTTTTAGACTATATTCCGAAAAAAAAAAATACTTCAATTATTTTACAATGTAGCGTATTCCTTTTTTTGTGATTACTGGTCATAGTCAAATTTTTTTAACGTTATTTTGAGATTTTTTTTTTCCTTGTATCTAACTAGTTCTGAATTTTAGACAGATTATTCACATAGTCCACGCTTTATCTAAAACCCCAAAATTTCTTCAGTTAACCTTCTGAAGGGTCTATCAAACCAATAGCACAGTTACCATATTTTATTAGACTAGTTTCAAATATTTGCAGGCTTGCTGACTAAATAACAAAATTTAATATTTTGTACGAAATTTGCCCTTTAAATAACTGTATTATTTTATTATTTTTATTCAGTTTTAATTTAATCAAATTTTAAGATAAATATTGCATGAACTAAAATTTAAAGGTACAGTAAAACAGGAAATTCAAAAAATATCAGTTAAAAGACAACTTTGAAGTAAGAAAATCTAAACATACATTATTTCAGAAGGATTTAAAATCGTCTGCCTATTTAATTTAGGAGAATTTTTAATGATTTTTTTTTTCGTGAAATTTGTTTTGAGGTATTTTTAAAATCTTTTGCTCCGATAAATTCTAATTTTAAAATAATCATCTAATCGAGTGTGTACAAAAAATGCTTTAGTTTTAGATATTGCGCGAAATTATTTAAGGAATTTCTCTTTTCTCCTTCATTTTGAGATATAGTGCTTTTTATAAATAAAATCAAACCTCAAAACTAATGTAAGGTACAAGAAAAAAATTTATATTTTCACAAATTTTCATAATTTAAAAATAATTTTCTTGGATGCATATGTCTTTCAAAATATCCTAATGTCTTAACTTATCCATGAGCCCGATTCGCCTACATTTTTATTTCAAATTCATTCATTCTATTTCAAATAAATAGTAATATCATAAAACAGACCATTTAAAATTAGATAACGATGTGCTATATCATACTTTGTATCGGATGGTGCTCTGCAATAGATATCGTCACGGTTAAAGACACATTTACAAGAAACAAAATTACCATAAAATTAAATGTCCATTGAAGGAAATTAAATTTCCAAAATTGAGCAAGAACGATGAAAGCAAAATAAGAATTTCATCTGTTTCAACTGCCAAGTTTTGTAAAAGAATGTTTCAATTTAAGATCGAAACATAGTTAAAGAAACTTTGTCTCTTTGATCTTCACGTTATTTGAAAATAATAACATCACGCAGCTCTGATCATTAGGAATAATCCATTATGCTGTTTTTCGTGATTGAGCTTCAAAATGATTATCAAGCAATTACCATGTTCCCAAATTACATGGCATCATTAGAAGTATTTTGTAAAATAATAATAATAATTTACTTCAAACATTATTTTCGAATTTCGTGTATTATCAATTAATAGCGAGAAATATTCTGTGAAACATATTTTTCTTATTACAATATGAATCTTCAAATAATTACATTTTCACAAAACGGGGGAAAAAGGACAAAAACTATGTTTGATTATAGCTCCATTTTTTTAAAAATCTTTTCTCGAATTTTACTTTTTAATACAAAACCAAAATATAGCAGAATTTCTCATTTCTAGAAGTAACAGAATCTCTCTTATCATACAACAACGGCACATCGCCGATGACAGAGGATCAAATATACATTTAGAGAACTTCAGATAATAAATATTTAAGATTAGATTTTGTGATACAATGTGCAGGAGTTGCAGCACCCTAAGTCTGTTAGTTATGTTTTTCAATCTTTTGGTCGAAATTAAAGACATAATATCGAAAATATAGCAGATTATCTATATATTTAAAATTAAAAAAAAAATCCCCAGGCACAACCACCGGTACGATTTTTACAACTTTTATTTCATATAAAAATTTATGTTCTAGTTATATGGTCAATTTTCTGTTACACCATCACAGCCTTTTTCCAGAGAAATCTCAAAAAACGCTATTTCATTACACATTTTTTTTATATACGGGAAAAACCATGACGGAATTCTCCATTCTCGAACAGCTGGTCATCGTAGACGGCCATATTAAAATATATACACATCACATACATAAGATTAAAATACATATAAAGCCGGTTACAAAATGTAATAAAGTTCCACAAATTTGGTAGCTGAAACACGAATCGAACTTTATTGATTTTGCTTTTAGTGTTTTTTACATACAAGTATACAAAGAGAAAGTAACCGTAACCATAAAAAAAATTAGATTGTGTATATCTATGATAATATATTGCATTTTTGTGCAAACTGTTATAAATAGCGATGAATTGATAAGGGAATTTGAAAAATGCGGCTATCTGAAGATCAACCTGATAGGTGAATTCACGATAATCTTATCTGTTGCCACGTACCTGAAAAATGTTGTTTCGTATCCCTTTCAGTAGTGAAAGTGTGATGATTCATGGCAGTAATACAAAGATAATAAAAAAATCAGAGCATTCCACGTTGATTACAAGAATGATGTGTATAAGTGTTGTAAAAGTTGACGACGTGGGCGAAATAGTATTACATGCTTATACCTTTTTGAAGAAAATAAGCAAAGGATGTTTCTTTTTTGCAAATATGAAATCGCACATTTCTATAGTTCCTATAAATTGCATACTGTCTGTGATTTTTTAAAAAATTAATGCGATTTTTTAAATTATGGATTCTTTTTTTACTACTTTGTATAAATCCATTATCATTTTTTTATACTAAGCTAAGGGGAAAAAAAGAACAGAAACTAGGAAATAACTGAAAGCAATAGCGGATACAGTTAATACAACAAACGTAATAGAGATTTTAATTTAATCACATACTATTTTAAGCATTCGTTACGGCACTCCACCTCAACACCGTGCACGAAGCACATCGTTGGCACTATTTTAAGCAGTGGGGAAAATCGTATATCTTTTTTTTTTTTTTTTTTTGAAAAATAGATTAATGTTACGAAAGATCCGAGCAGCGCACAAAGTCACTCACTCCATTGTAATTTTAAATTTAAAAAAAAAAAAAAATTCAGTCATAATAATTTTCTTTATTCTTTAATAGTTTGAGAATATTGACTTACTTTTAAAACTCTGAAATTTTAAAAATTAAATTTCAAATAATCTACTATTATCGAAATTTGTTTTAATTTTCAATTGCTTAGTTTCAAGTTGGGCCTGGGTATTTTAATCCTGTAAAATTACAATGACTTTATATTGTTATTTTTGCCATTTGAATTTTTGTACTATAAATAGTGTAGAAGTATTATTTGTATTTAGAATAGTTTTATTAAATTCAAAATCTTCACCTTTACATTTAGAATATTACACCGCAAAGTCATCCCAGCTAATTCGCTACACAATAAATAAATTTAAAAAAAAAACGCGTGTGTATATGTGAAAATGACAAATCTATGTGCTCTACTATTTTGGAAAATGCAAACGTAATAAAGTGCAAACAGACAAAAACCCTGAAAAATAAACGAACTCAGATCTGTTTACTTACACAGTAAAAGACAACCCGGATTCGGTTCCAAAAATAGTTAAGATAAAACGACCTTATAGTGAAACATGCTTTGGAATTAGCATTAAAATTGCATCATATGGGATTTTAAAAATAATCAAGTTACGAGGAATATTATAAAGATACAATCCCCAGCACAATTTTTTTTTTTTTTTTTTTTTTTGTACAGTATTTAGAAATCGAACTAAAAACATAATATAATCAATTCGAAGAACTATTTCGTTCCGTTTACCGAAATAAGTAATTTTAAAAGACAGTTATAAGACAAAAAATGTTAGCTGCAAGATATTAATACTTGTTTTCTATCTGTGATATCAAAAATTATTGGGAAATAATATAATTAAAAATCATTTTTCATTTATTCTGTGAAGGTTTTTTTGGATTACTGAAAATAATTTCGTACTGTATGTTTACTGCAAGCACGAACGACTTTAAAATAATATTCATTCTTAAATTTCATGTTTATATTTAACAACTTATTTATGAAGTTAATTATTAAATTTTCCTATTGTGAAAGTATCAAATTTAAGAGAAAAGTTAATTTCGATTGGGACTATTTGCAAATAATTTATAGGATTTTTTTTTTTTTAATACTAGAGTTTCATGTTTAATGTATGTCATTTTTAAATGATTAATGTATTTTGAAAGTTTGAAAAAGAAATGCACATTCTATGAAATTCTTTATCTTCTTTGCAGTGTGGTTTTATTCTGACAATCTCTATAGGATATACCATTTAACTTAGAGGTGCCATAACCGGTAGAGATAGAATTTGAAGAGTCAAAATGCATACATTAGATTTTTTTTTTTGAAATTTTATTTAAAAATTAGGCTAAATTCTGGTGATATTGAGAGATAACTAAAAATATTATTATACAAAATTTATTTTTAAATTATTTTCAAAATTGTCTTTTAAACTATACAAATTTAGTAGTTGTATATTTTTTTATTCCTAAATTTTGATAAATATACATATATATATTTTGCATAGTTTTCAATAACAAATTCACACTTTTATTCAAACCATTTTTATTGCTTCATCTAAAAATTATGAAGGTGATTGCCTTCCATTATTTTATGTCAGGATTTCACAAATTAACTGTTTAAAGGAGGAATCAGTTAATGAAACTGCACTGCAAAAAACAATGTGATATTAAAAATAGATGATCAAACATCAGGTATTTAATTTGAATCCATTATGAAGATTCATTTAAACATAAACAGAACCGGTGCAAGGCTATTAAAGGAACATGGTTTCATGGCTAACATAATTTGATGCTTAAAAATACTTTGTTGGAGGTGTTAAAAGATATAATTGAAATTAAATGTAATCAATATTCCTAGCTTTTATATTATTATTATTAAAAATATTAATTATGAATGGAACTGATAGCATGTTGAAATGTCAATAATTGAATAAAATAATGCAACTGCAGTAAAAAATTTTATTTTTTATATTTGAATTTGGCAACACAAACTAAAAACACTCTACATCATTTGCACAATAAATAACAATCAGCAAAAGGCCTCTACAAATAAAACACTCATATAATTTACTTAGTTCAATATTTATGTGAAAAAAATATATAAGTTAGTAGGACAAACTAAGTAAATATAACAACTAGTAATAGTTTTAATTTAAGATTAAAATCATCTTCATTTGGGTATTTTGTGCATTAATAAGTTAACACTTAAAAAAAAAGAAGAAAGTAAAATATCTAGTAAACCTACAAAGGCTACAGCCCAAAATTTGAAGTCAATAAAATTTTTCTGAATTTATACAAATTCAATAAAACTGCAGTGAATTCAAAAAATACTAATTTCAAATATAGGATAAAAATCTAAGTTATTGCAATCAAAGACATGTCTCGGTGATATTATGATAAAAATTATTATCTGTATCAAAACAAATAGACCATATTAAAAGACCATAATCAGATCATAGTAGATTATATTATTATATAGTAATTTAATAGATCAATACAAATAATCCTATTAAATAACTTTAATATGATCTATTTGTATTTAAAAATTATTACTGTAATTGAACAAGATTTTATTTTAAACATCAGGTGTTGATACTTTGTTTAATGAAATACATACAAAATTAGAATTGTTTAATTTCATTAATCTTTTATATAACTTTTGCATGAAATTCAATTGTTCATAACTTTAAAAGTGCCTCAATTTGCTTTGTCATAAGTTTATTATTTTTACAATTTATGGTATCTCAAAAAACAATGTTATATTACTTTAAATAATAAAACCAAAATTGAACCATTCTATTAGAGTTATGGATGACAATGAATTTAATAATATTGTTATTATAAATGATATAAATTATATCTTTTTTAATTAGAAATTTAAAATTTTATTGATTTAAATAATTTACCAGAGTATATGAAGTACAAATATTTGATTTAAGATAAAATATAATGAAAAAATTGAAATTACAACTTTCCAGTTAATCAAAAAGGAAATTCTAACAGAAGACTATAAAAGAATTCTAGTATGATGTCTACATCAAAGTTAATTGAATTTTTATAAAAATATTATGAAAGATTTTTTTTACAAACTCTTTCATTAAATCATTCAGATGTATTATACAAATGGAAATCAATAATACACCAGTGCAATAATACCACACATGTAGTCTAGCTTACATATAACAAAAATTATTTGTTAGAACAGCAATAATACACAAAGATATGCCAATGTCATCAAAATAATAACTAAATTTTAATTTTTATGTGGAGATGAGAAATGTTAGGACTTTTCCAATATGTTTGCTAAAACTGTGAGAATACAAAGTAAGATTATGTATATCAAGAAATTTTTATTGTGGATATTGGTAACATTTCCATTTGAATTTCAGCTAAATACTTGATAAAAAAAAATGAATCCAAAATCATTTATTAGAATGTGTTGAATAACCACATTTGAATTATTTATCATAAACTTTTGTTCCATTTTTAAATAACTTTCTTTTTAAAGTTAAAAAGTTTTTTTTTAATGATGAGAAAAAATAATTGCTGCAATTTACCAATCAGCTAAAAGGTCTAAATGGGAAGAATAGAATTAATAATTACTAGCTTTGTAATCATAAGCTGTAGGCTCATATTTTTGCCAACTCTGTGGTTTCTAGAGATGTCAAAAAATTATTAAAAACTATTTTGCATGATTATGCAATAGGATTTTATATTCTTGGATATAAAAAATTCATAGTACAACTTGCTCAATCTGGTGAGCAAGTAGCAAGACAAAATTTAGTAAGCAAGCAACATTAATTGTAAAACAATGGTGCCAACAAGTAAATGATTCTCATGATCCAGAGAAAGAATAGCATCTTGTGAATGACTTATTGGTGATAGGCAAGTTTCATTAAAAGAGAAAAAGCTGTTCAAAATTTCACACAGCAAAAAGAATATTAACCAATTATTTCATAGAAACTTCACATTAGTAGGTATAATATTAAAAAAAAAGAATGAACAGCTTTTTTTAGCATGGTAATATTACCAAATTCCAAATGTATTGTGGTTAAAGAACAGATATATACAGCTGTTAACAGTGAGTGAAAAATGAGTGCCAATAGCATTCAATAGTTTTTAAAAATTAATTTTAAACAAATGTATGCTTTAAAAAATTATTTTTCATCATTGATAATTTTTTAATAAAATTTGATTATTGGTGAAAAAAAGAAAAGGTTGCTTTATAAATACTGTATTTTATCATAATAAATTTCTAAAATATAATTTATTTGAAAAATGCTCTCAAACTTCTATTTTCTCCCTTTGTATGGAAATATTTCAATTATATTCAATACTAAAAATAATTTAAATAAATTCCTTGCAATTAATAGTCAATACTATAAGTTAACTAAAAATATATAATTACAAATGTGCACAAGAAATAGCTTATATTTCTGAATTATTCATGTATGATATTTTGTTCCATTTATAATAACTCACTCAGCAAATGACAAATTATCAATCATACAATGAAGGTTTTTCGAAATGTTGTGAGAATTCTTTCTCATAATGAATAAGATAAAAATACAGCTGTAGAAAGATCATTCCGGCAGTTCAATGTCAGTTATTATTGAAATGCCAGAATGATTATTTTGCATATTTCCGAATTATTCAACTGAGTATTGCAATATGAATACTTTTTTAAATTTGGTTAATAACAGACAGATTTTTTATTGAGTTAAAATTTATAGAAACTGATTATATTTTTTTAAATTTAAATATTTGTCAAAAATATATAAAAAAAACATTTATGATTAGATTAGGATTATGATGCAAAATGTAACTAAAAATATTAGATAATAGAAAGTAATAAAGAGGTAGTTTTATAGACAAAATGACTTAATTCATACACAATTTGATGAAGTTAAAAAAAAAAATACCCACAGAATTCATATGCTGTACATTTTCTCTCAAATAAATATATTCAGTTCAGTATACAGCTGATATATCAACACAGAATATATCAATATTATTTCTTTTCAACATCAGTGTCACTCATCTACAAGTGGGAAATCTATAAAAATAAATTCACATCAAGAAGTAACAACATGAAATGATTCCACAGTATATTTTAGCTGGGTATTTACATAAAATAATAAATAATTGTTCTTTGATATCACTTCAATTGATTGTATTGTATATGAAGCTCATATTTGATTAGTAGTAATGAATTAAAGTAATTGTAACTTTGAATGTTAAAACAAAAGAAATTTAAAGCAGTTAATCTTTACATATATGACTGAATAATGCCAAAAAGGACTTCATTAGAAGACAAATACACAAATAAGTCTATAAATAAAAAATGAGCTCAGAAATCACACAGTCAAATTAAATTAAAAACTAAATTATTGCCTATATATATCTATACAACTCAGATCCAATAATATACATACAACCTAAGAGAAAACGAAAACATAATTTTACCTTCCTTTCTTTTTCGCTAATTTTGCTAACCTTTTGCGCTTCAAAATCATTTCATACAGAGCTTCTAGCCCTTCGTCAAGTCCTTCACCAATTATAGCACAAGCTGGTTGCACATGCCATAAAACATTGGGCCCTAATTCATGTAGTCCTAAAATCTTTTCAACTTCCGCTGGTTCTTTTGCATTCGGTAAATCCTGTTTGTTTGCTAAGACTAGAATGGGAACTCCTGAATTTTCAGGACATCGTACCGTTTTCAAAAGTTCCATACGCGCTTCGTCCATACGTTCTTGGTCAACACTGTCCAAAACAAACACTATGCCGTCAGTACATCTCGTATACGACCTCCATAAAGGCCTTAATTTATCTTGTCCGCCAACATCCCAAACTAAAAAACTAGTTCCTTTGGCTTTACCCGTAGTTCCTTTAATTTTTTCGCAATTAAATCCTATTGTCGGTACAGTGTTCATGTACTGGTCGAATTTCAGCCTGTACAAGGCTGTAGTTTTGCCAGCAGAGTCCAACCCGATCATGACTACGTGTAATGGTTGGTTTGGAGGTAGGCTATCAAGGATGGATCCACCTTTTACCATCCCAGCACCCATATCCTAAAAGAAGCAACACTCAAATATCACCAAATGATACCAACTGATGCATGGAACATTTCAGTTTGGTAACTGAACACATCTCACCCTGAAACGCGCCAGAGTCGATTGATAAATACTTTGTGAAAAAAGATAACAGTAATGTATCGTTATCGCATGCACGAAGATGTTGAGATATTTACACTTCAGAGGAAAATAAACATTCGCAAAGAATTCCACGAATGATCCGTAAACAAATCCACAGAAGATAGAAAGTCTGTAAACACAAGGTAGCACGCTCTCCAGGATCTAAACTCGTTCCCTCCGAGGTCTGCGGCAAGTGAGGTCAATCAATAAGTAGAAGATTGCCCACGTTGTAAGTGATAAGGATGGTTCTTATCTAACCAGTGGCGAAATCTGATGAATTATTGTGCATTAAATCCGATTGGTTGATCTCTTAATTTCTCGATTCAGATAGACAACAAATGCTTACACACCAGCAATCTGATATAAGTGTATAATTAGGCAACTTCAGCCCAGTGATTAATATATGCATGAAAATGTCCAGAGTTGACAGTTCGGGTCTGTAGCCTCCGATTGCGTAAGTTGTGGGTAAGTAAAGTGATGCCTCCTACCTCTGAAGACCAGTTTGAGATGGGAGCCCGCGGCGTTCGAGTCCAGGTAGAAAAACCACACCGTCACACCCTTTTTTTCTATAGTATTATTCACAATCTGCTAGAAGAATGGTAGTCCAAAATCAATTAACAGGCATATCCAATGGCTGTTTTGCCTATACGCATTGCAATGATCAACTTGAAGAAGTTACTAGCGAATGACAGTCGGCTTCCATTCCTCGTTTCTTACTACCGATCAACCTTTTCGTTCGAAACGCTCTGTCGGTGTTTTCTTTTGACACAAGCGAGCGGGATCACAGCGTGCGTGCATGGGTTGCCTTGTTTACAATGAATGACGCCAAGGTTGGCGAAGAAACTAGTCGCCAAATTAGACCGCCAGCGATTGCAGATCAAGTTATTGTTTGAATTTTTTTTTTATTTATCACAGAAAATATTGAGAAAAAATACAATATATCAATATTTTTAAGAAATAATAACAAGTAAAATAATAAGGAACCTAGCTGTTTTACAAATTGTTAAATGCCAGTAAAGTTTTTATTTTTTTTAACACTAGTAAAAAAATTTTGAAGCAATTTAATTTTGTGAAGTGATAATTTTTTTTTGAAAAAAAGCCTGAAAATCAAATCAAATAAGTTTATTTTTAGAAAACATTAAATAAACCTGGAAAAAGAAAAAAGATTATTGTTTATATAATAGAAAACCTATTTCTTTTATGTTTTACCTCCATTTTATTTTGATTTCACCTAGCAAATAAATCTAAGTATTTCTTTATAAGACCTTAAAGTTGAAGTAATTAAAAATTTGATACAAAAGCTTGCGATAAAATTTTTATTCAGTTAAATTATCAGTAAAACCAGCTAGTCATCAACTCCTAGTCCTCCTTTGAACAAACACAACAATGGAAAATATTCTTACCTCTTTGCAATCATCAAGTGGCCTTTCCTCCTCAAACTACCTTAGCTGCTCATGCAACGACTTTAAAACTATTTTTTTTTTTTTAAGTTAACGACAATGAAATTCATCACAACCACCCATCAAAATTCATCACAACCACCCATCAAATTGCTATCTAATCAAAATTTACATACAGCTTTTACTCCCAAACTTCATTGCTTAATGAATTATTTTCATGGTACTTTCTTCAGGTTGAGGAAGAGTACATTGGCTCCAGTATTTAAAGAAATATTTCAATGAAAACAATATATATTTCAAAGATAAAAGGAAAATTTCACATTTTAGTTTTTTTTTTTTTTTTTTTTTTTTTTTTTTTTTTTTTAAGGTAGATTCCTGTAAGAAGACTATCTATTTCAATGGTTTTCGTGAAAAGATTTCGGGAAAATTTCTTCAGCTCTTTACCGATCATGGTCCTTAGAATCCCAAAACCACTATTCGTTCAAAAGTTTATATATATATATATGGAAATGTGGGGGGGGGGAGGCGGAAATTTTCATTTCTCTATTGTATTGTTTCTATCTCCTTAATATTGGAGATAGAAAAATAAACCCAAGCAGCCAAATTAGCGGCTCATTAAGACGAACAACTTTTGCATTTAAAATTTTTCGATAACTTCATTATCTTAAAAGTTAGGGGCAGAAAAGTGATTTTCAAACCCTAATTTTGACTATTTCTAACATCAACAGTTTATGTTGCCAGATTGTAACTTAGATGTAAAGGAATCTATCTACCTTTACCTTAAAGCTTGCCGCGGGGATTTTTTTTAAAAATTTCATTTGGAAGTTTGCCATTTTTCCAAGAAGTCATGTTTTGATGTAATGTCATAGCAAAAGTAATCTGATTGTGAAATGTGATTTTACTTCACCCCTTTAATTCATAAATGCACCGATATACATGGCGAACCTAATAGTGGTGTTTGATGCACCAAGCCTCCACTGGTTATAATGCCACTGTTTTAAAGAAGGTTGACATGTGGAATTAAAACCTCAAAACAGAAACTTTTTTTTAAGGTTTTATTCTTTTTCTTCCAGCAGCAGCGAGGAATGCGACGGGCTATTGAAGAATATCAGTCGAAGGCTGCAATGGAAGCCACCCTTCAAACGATTCCTGGAAAAAGGTCGAAGGTTTGACGACAAATCTTTACCTCCCCGGGTGGTCTACAAGGGTCACTTGAAATGGGAGCAGGGGATTGGCAGGTGGTCAAGGCTTCTGATAGAGGATTCTGTGCAACTATTTTTCATTGAAGAAAAAGAAAAACAGAACTCAAGAAACTCTCGATTTTCCCCCTTTCAAGTTTGTAAATGTATTTTAAATGTTTCAGAAATCCATTGACTACACAGAAAATGAAATCTGTAGAAAGTGACTAAAAATATGAAAACTAAACAGCAAACAAATATTTTACAGAGTAACAGAAGTTTTCAATTGATTCTTGTTATCAAACATTCTAGAAGAACATCGTATAAAACATTTATTCTTTTCTTATATTAAAATCAACATTTAACATTAATTATAAAATGTTAAAATAGAATAAACATTTTATTTAATAGCAATATTGATCATTTTAGCTCGAAAGTATTCTTATAATTTCTTTTTTAAAAAAGCAGACGATTTTCTTCTTTATTTATTCGTATGTTAAAAAGATTCAATACTAAAAGAAAGCTCAGCTTTATTTTAAAAACAATAATTCAATGGTAAATAATTTCAATTCTGCATTTTCACTTACCATTTTCTTGACTTTATGAAGGGAAAAATAATGCATAATTTAATAGCCTGCTTTTTTTTTTTTTTTTTTTTTTTTTTGAAAACAACATTTTTGACAATTTTTTTCTTCTCATAACCCTTCCCAGGTTCAAAAAAATTAATGAAACTAGTATTCTTGTCAGTTAATTTTTTTCCTTGTTACGTTAAACATTTTGACCCTTTCATTATCTCAAAAATTAAAAAGCAAATTAATCAGCGTATATTTCTTTTTATTTAATTAAAAAAAATAGTCTTGTTATGATTTATTTACTAATAAAACATAATCGATCTAAATTTATAAACAAGATATTAAAAGAAAAAAAGATAAAATTTACTATGCAAAATGACGTGTTTATGCATTTATAACTAGAAAAAAATACTAACAGGTAGTTAGAAAATAAAGTTGATAAAATAAGAAAAGAATTTAAAAAACAGGTGAATTCATTAGAAAATTCTAAAAAATAACGAAATTATATCGCTACATCAAAAATATAAGAAAATTGATTTGTGTAATTTTTCTCATCACCAGGAGATTAAAAAATAATTTTTGAAATGCATAAAAAACAGCAATTAAAAAATATGAAATTTTGAATCAACTTGTGATATTCTTGTTCCATTTTTGAAAAAAATGAAAATTAATTTTAAAAAATGAAACTTAAAATATTATATACGATTTATGACATCCAATTCAGATTGAAATCAAAACTTCGAATCTTGGCGCTAAATCCCCAAATATAGCAACCCAACCAATCTACCTCTCACCTACCAACGAAGTGGAATAGTCCGAACTGCTTCAGATCTCGGGTTGCGCCGGCAATTACCGTACGAAGTTTTAGCTGCAGGGCGCGTGAATTGTTCTGTTTTCGTTTTTTTATTTTATTTATTATTATTCTTTTTCGCGTTCTTTTGAATCTCCCCATCCCTTAGAGCTCAAGCAATCTAATTACTTCCAAATTCCGTTATATTTAGCCGTTACGGTTATGTTTTTCGAAAAGCCTTGCTAAACAAAAGCTCGAAGACTCATCTTTTTCTGTTTTTGATGAACTTGACTGATAACGTTGAAAGGAGGCAACTTTTGTCCAGCTGATGACTAGCAAAATAACTTTTTTCTCCCCATCCTTGCAGCTTTTTGTTTATTTTATTTTATTTCTTCACCTTTGGAATTTCTCGTTGAAAGAGAATAAGTTATAGGGTTTCTATGCAATTAATTTCGTCAATCAAGATAAGAGGTGTTTCTTGACGTTAAAGTACAAATAAATGTCTACGGATAAGATAACTTTATTTTTGAAGAATGTGTTGTTCAACAAAGATAAGGTTTAAGTTTAAAATTGTGAGTATTTTTAAATAAACATTGGACATTTTCACTTTTTCCAAAAGTTTTACGGTTAAAAATTATTGAAGCTTTTTACTTAATTAATTAATTAAATTTTAATTGTTGCTTTGTGAACAGTTTTTTTTTATTTATTAGATGTATTCGAGGAAATGATGACTGAAATAAGTTGAATTAATATATAAATATTTGTAGATGCGAGTTTTATTTTACAAAGCATTTGATTGAATTTCAAAAATTAATTTAATTTTATAACAGTGATAAAAAAAAACAGAATAGCAGTAGGTAGAAATGAATAATAATATAAGTATACAAGAGGGCTTGAATAAATAAACTAATTTTGTAGCGGTTACATAACTCTACTACCTTCTCTTTTGATACAACAGATGGCGTTACCTTATTAACATTGAAGTATATTTCCCATGATCTTTCTTGGAGGTCATTATTTATTAGATTGTATTCTAAGTGAGTGTCGTGTATTTTTTTGTTCGTGTTTGTTTTGTCTTGTGAAATGTGGAATTTAGGAACTAATTAAATAACAGTTCCTGAAACTCGTCTATTATTTTCATCATAATGAAAATTATAAAGAGTTTTGTCCCTCTACAATTTTTTTTTATTTTGAATCAAAAAATATTTGGAAATAATTTTCCGAAAATAATATATAGACCTTCTTCATAATTGAGTCAAACTGATCAGTTGGTTATTTTAAAATCCAGGAGTAAATTTTACGATTATAATATGGAAGAAACATTACAACTAGGGATTGCAATACCGGGATACCGAATACCGGTATTTTGAGCCATTTGTACAATTTTGTAATACCGGTATTCACAAGTTTAAATACCGGTTTTTCGGTATTTAACAGAAATTTTTAAAATTGTCTCCACTATATGTTCAGGTTCCGGGAACATAGCAATATAGTATACGTTTTTGTTTTTATGTCTCCCTAACGGGCGAAATTAATTAGCTAATTAATGGCTTAATTAATTGTTTAAATCTAAATTGGCGAAACATGGATTATACCTGAAAGAAAATGTTGTATCCATAACGACTGATGGAGCAACAATCATGAAAAAAGTTGGAAAGTTGATTTGTGCAAATCAGCAGTTGTGCTATGCACATGGAATACATTTAGTAGTAATAGATGTATTATACAAAAAATATAAAGAACAGAAGAATCTAAATACTGTGAATATAGAAACTTCGGATTCCAACTTTGAAAAGAGTAAGAGTGAGAGTGATATTGACAATGAAGATAATGACAATGTAATTGTTGAATAAGATATTGCTAATGAGGATGAAATATTAACCTATCAAAAAATGCTTCCTATAATTTATAAAGTTCGAAAAATTGTTAAAATATTTAAACGTTCCCCTATAAAAAGGATATATTACTAAAATATATACTAACTGAAAATAAAACAGAATATATGTTAATATTAGATTCTAAAACATGTTGGAACAGTCTACCCCTAATGATGGAACGATTTTTGAAACTGAGAAATCCAATCCAAAAAGCAATAATCGACTTAAACCTGCAAATTAATTTTTCAGATAGTGAATTCGACTTAATATGCAGAACTATATCAGCTCTACTTCCAATAAAACTGACTATAGAGGCATTATGTTGGAGAGATTCTAATTTATTAACAGCTAATGCAACAATAAATTTCATGTTGAGTCACTGAAAGAACAGCACACATCACTATCTGAAGAATTATATATTACATTGAAAAATCGCACAGAAGAAAAGCATACCGAAATAGAAAATGTCTGACGGTATTTACATAATTATAATGATTTTAAAAATGAAAATGAAAAGAAGAAAAGAAAATAACCAATTCAAATCTGATTAAGTTAGAATAAAGTTTCTTATAATTTTTTCCCCACAAACCTATCCACATTCAGAATTCGGTTCAATTATCGAAGATTTTGATGTCACTACTGTCGATAGTGAAAAGGAATTGGCTCTTGAGCAAAAATTAGAATTAGCGATAAATAAAAAAAAATTCAACGAACCAAAATATAATACAGAAATCAGCTATATCCAAAATCATCCGACGAGAAATCGATTTATTTGAAGATGAGACATTTAGAGGTAAATACTTGGAAAAAGTATATCGCGCATTGCTAACAGTACCACCAACTAGCATAGATGCCGAAAGAGCGTCTTCGACGGCTGGTCATTTTTGCACAAAATTACGTTCCAGGCTTAGTGACAGTACAATAGATGTATTATTTTTTTAAGATAACATTTCAAAAATTTGTAATAGTACCACAAACTGAATAGTGATATTTACACTTTTTTTGTGATTTAAATAAATAAGATGTTTCTTTACTTTTTTGTGATTATATACTGTTATAATTTATAAGTTACAAATTATTTTTGTGATATTTACTCTCTCTAACAAAACTGGCCAATAAAAAAAGAAGCAACTGTGTTTTCTTTCTTTTTCCAACATTTCTAATACCGGTATTAAAACCGGTATCCCGGTATTGAAATTTTGGTCCGGTATTGCAATCCCTAATTACAACAGAAGTATCAAATTCGTGGCTCTGCGAATAATAATTATAATCAATATAAATAATAATATAAACATTATATTATGATATTAATTATTTAATATTTTAATTATTATAATATTCATTATTTATATTTATTACAAAAATTATAATAAATATAAATAATTTATAACAAATTTATTAATATCATGTAATAATTTTATTATAACATTTTTTTTAATACAAGATTTTTTATTACGTTTAAAAAAATTGTTATATTACAAAATTTCTTATATTTGCTGGATCGCGAGTTGATACCCTTATTATTTCGTAACTTAATTTTTCAAACTCTTAATTATTATTAATCAACTAGAATTTGCTCAACAAAAGCTTAAAAAAAAAAGCCTTAAAAATGAATTTGAAACATAGTTTGAAGATTTTGAATCCTTAAAACAAAAGTTTTCTTTCATTTCCTCGATATTCCCCATACATGTATAAACAGTACCTAAGCATATGCAAATGGTGGAAATCGATATCTAATGATAATTTGAAGAAATATATAATTAAATTTGAAGAAAAATCCAATAAAATGAATTTTAAAATATGAACGCTTGAATTTTACAAATATTTGCTCAACATATTTGGAAATACACGGAAAATCGATATATGAAATTATTTTCATATTTGAAAGACTTATCGGAGTGAGTAACTATTTTCACTTATAAATGGAAATCAATCTCCCATCGGATGCACTATGATTGACGTACAGCCTCGATAAGTATCGAATGTAATCAGAATTCAATATTATCATCATAAGTTTTATCAGAGCAGATAAGATATCCTTCAAAGTTAGAAAGATGGTAGTAGAGGGCAGAGATGCCAAACGCCAAGAAGATAAAAATGATCTTTATGTTGTTTTGCAGTCTCTACTTTCTTATATACAAAGAGAAAATATTGTAATCGTTTGTAGCGTATTGATATGAGCGGGGATAGAACGTGGGACCTTGTGGTTCACAGCCCAGTAACATGACCACAATACAAAAGCAATTGCCGTGCAGCGTAGCTGTTAACTGGCTTATAAGCTGTCATCACACGTTAAAGAATTTAAACATTTTGATGAATCGCCCTGAAAAAGAAATGCAGAGTTAGTTTGACTGTCTGAATATTCGAATACAAATTAACTCGATAATTATAATGCAAAAAGAGCTACACAAATAAATTTTGCTACGCAGATCTATCACCTAATGTTTAAAATTTTTTTGCCACATTTTAAACTAAATCTGTCGAAGGATTGACCGCCTGTCAGTCTATATTTCCTCATGCATGTGAACCATAGAGTGAGATACTGATAGAGGAAGTGCAACCCTATTTTGGTGTAGGACAAGATAAAATCACGTGACCTTGGGACATAATTTATGTTCGCTGTAACCGCATTCTCCATTCCTTATATTTCAATGGCAGATTTTTTCTCGCTTTTAACTGTTGGATTTTAAAGTTTATTTACTCCATGATTAACTATTGCTGTGCAATTGGATGCAAAGGAAAAGCTTCTAAGAATAGTCCTGTATCATCTCACAGGTATGAACAATAAACATATTCTGTTTATATCCATTTTAAGTCAATTTAAAATTTCGCAACCTCGATCACTCAGTGATTTTGGTGTTATAACTGAATAATATTTCATAGTTTGGTTTAGTTATTGTATTAAATTTATTTAACTTGTTATTTAGCTTCATTTAAACTGATGTAACTGCATTATATTTTGCTACTTGCTTTATTTTAATCTCGAATGTGTTGTAAGTGCTTGGCCGCAAGCTTGGAGTGATTTTTTCTTGCCAATACAAGTGTTTACATAAACATTATTGACCGATTAATAATTGTGTATTTATATTAGTGCAAATAAAGTTCCTTATTATTTCCAATATATTGTTTCTTTTTTTACCATAAATATTCGAATCATATTATACCTTAAAAGATATTAAATCATCATTGTGAATGAAATAGTGAAATTAAAACGTTTTATTGAAAATGTTATATAGTAAAATTTTTTATTGTGCTAGCAGTTATTGCAAGTTTTTATAAATTTTAATTAAGATCTAAAAAGAAACCAGAGGATATTCTAAAGATAAGAAACTATTAAAGAAAGAAATGCTATCTTTACAGATAAAAATTTTGTCTAAATGTTAACATTTATTAATAACTTGCGATATGCACATACCCTAAAATCACCGTTTTCGTAAAAATTTCGAATTTCCTTATTATTTCGTATTAAATCAACTTATTTAAGATTCCAAAAATGATTTAATTTTGTTTCTGCGGTAGTTAGAAGCAAAGTTACCGGCAAAATTATAAACCAGAAGCGAAATATTTAAAACTGATACTAACAAGGGGAAAGCACGAGGTTTAAAACTAAGTTCGGGACGAGATTTTGTATAATGGAAATAGAATGTTTATCCATGATCCCCTTAGAATGTTTATCCATGAAAATATTTAGACTCAATAGCAAACCTTAAAACTTTATATCAGCTCTATGATGTGAACGCAATGTCTTAAATAAGTTTGGTATGTGATCTTGTGATTGCAATCGTAGCATTTTGCTTTCAATCAGTTAAAAAGAAGACATCTAAAATATATATAATGTTTTCTTTGCTATATTACAAAATACAAAACGCTCATATGTGGAACTTAATATTGGGAAAAATTATTCTTACAGATTCATTTTGTATTTAAATAAATAAATAAAAAAAATACATATTCAGTTTCCTGATATTGTGATTTCCATAAGGAGAAGTTTTATTTCGGAATACATTTAGAATGTTCCCAGGAGACAACTCTAGTATGTTACTTTTTACCGCTTAACTTTTTGAAATTTCGATAATATATAACATAGTATCAGGAATGAATTTCACTAAAGTTATCGATATTAAGAAAAGAATTATTACTTTGGGGGCAAAATCATACATTTTACTTATTTGAAAAAATACTGAATTATTCTCGTATCTGAAGAACGAATAAAAACTTGATAATATCAAATCATTTTGATAATTATCCGCATTTTTTATTTTTCCTTTTTACTTCCTGATTAAATATTTTATATAACAGATCACGAATTCACATAAATTTTTATTAAAAAATATTGGAAAGAAAATTTCTGGGCAATTTAAATACCATCACGTTGGCACGATAACCGCTAGTTTGGCGTCGTATCACCGGCGGGTATATCGCCAAATCGTATTCTTTTCATGCCTAACTGAACAAGAATACGAAAGTAAAATGCAAGATGGAACGGAGAGGACAAAACACTCTCTATTAGAAGGATTTCCTGGTAAATAATGAGGCATTTCAGTTTTTTCTTGAAATATGCTACATATTCGGATAAGCGTGAAGACTTTCAGTTTTCTGTTCGCCCGTTTAGAAGAAAAAGATTGGAATTATAATGTCAGAACAGTTGAGTTTGCGAAGTCTTTGGAATAATGATTCAAATGCATTGTTGATTCTAGTTCCTTGGCGGCATTTTCCGCCCTTTAATTTTGAAAGTAAAAGTTTGAAGTGTTTTGAAAAATCATTGCTGGAAAAAATGGGCGTAGTTCATTTCTGAAAATTTGAACTTTCTTCAATGGTCAGAAACGATTGGGTTATATTAGTGTAATTTTAAATATATATGCATATATACTTAATACAACTTGTGATGCCGGTTATTTTCGTCATTTGCTGAGTTTATTATTCTTGATACATTTCAGTTTAAAATAATTGGCAATATTACTGCATTCTTCGTAAAAATAATACCGGTTTGCAGCTGAAAAGTGCTTTTATCAATTTTATGTTCATAAAATAAAGCTTTTTTACCATAAAAAAGCATGGAAAAATGTCAAATAAGAAAACCCCTTCTTTTAAAAATCCATATTATATATATCTATATATATATAATTTCGTGCAATGATATTATGGCCAGAAAACATTTTATTCTTAAACAGTTAAATGAACGAATTTCGCAGAAAAAGAAGGAAAGAAAAAAACAATTTCCTTAATTTATTTTTTAAAAGTTATTATTTTACCATAAATGGAGACATTAAAAAAAATTGTATTTTCAATAATTGAGCATGCAATTTCTAACTATTTGTCATCTTGCGCGGGATCGTAATGTCACGTCCTTTTTCACTTTTCCATATATGTAGTATAGATTAAGTATAGTAATCGTCAAAAAATTCAAACGTGAGATTTTGATTCAAAGTGACTCAAACGTGAGATCTCCACGTTTCAGATCTCCCCAAAATCGAAAAACACAGTTTTGGAAAATGTCCGTCCGTCAGTCTGTGACAAAAATAACTCAAAAACGCTTTCATCTAAACGGTTGGAATTTGGTATACGATCTTTACACGAGACAATTTTGTGTAAAATCTGTTCGGAGGAATTCCGTCTGTCCGGTTGTTCGAATATAAGTTAACACGATAACTACAAAACGAAGAGACCTAGATAGGTAAGATTCGGTACAGAGATTTAATATTTACTGTGTAGATACCTGTGAAAGTTTGAGATAAAATATACAAAGGGTTGACTGTCTATCGGTCTGTACCTTCAGAAACATGTTAAAGTGGCAATTCAAAAATGTAATAAATATTTCAAATTAGGTATAGGATTTTGTGACTAAAATCTCTGTTTTGTATCAAATCTTTGTTTCGATCAATTGAGGAAAGCGTGTCTAAAGTACAAAGTCGACTTTCGGGTACTATTAATCACATGATAGAAATTAATCGCCAAAAAAAGAAAAAAACACGCCAATGATGGCACGATAGATTCAATAAAATTTCTAAATTCATACCAATAGACTAATATTTCGTAACTATTGTACGCCAATGGCATGCAAGGTGTTCTTTGGCATGACAAGCTTATTAGAGAATATGCGAGAATTTGTGGATCGACTGGTTGACTTCTCGAAGGTGCGGAATAGGATACAAAATTAAGCAGCGATGACACAGTTAAAGCTCATTATGTGATCTTGAATTGCCCTCTTCTGATCGATCTTCTTTTACATTAAAAGATATAAATAATAACTATGAAAAATAATGATTCCGAAATCAAGTTCAAACATTTGGCTTGATGCCATAAGACAAGTTTGACTCCCCATGTTCTCTAGCTGCACGTCGGCTTTCGCTTTGTTTATATCACATATTCTATTTCTTCACGAAATACGCAATTCATATAACAATTAAAATGTTCATTTCATGTTCATTTGTAGACATGTATTGACCATAACGCACTTCCATTCTATCTTCACGGCACCCCTTAACACAAATGCAATTTATGTGTCCAGTACAACTGCATTGTTAGCCACTGATTTTAAACTGAAACATACGAATTCGACAAACCAAAAATAAATGAAAATGTACCCATCAGAAATTTTTTTGTAGATATATAATTGGTGCATTGGTTTTAATCATATAAATTTAATCGAGCAATTCTTATATATGTATATATATATATATATTTTCTTTGTGTATCTCAGAAACGGCCATAATGATTTGGATCAAATTTTATATTTAGATAAGGTTTTGCTTTTTAAATTTATCTATATAAATGTCTTTCCTCACACACACACACACACACACACACACACACACACACGCACGCACGCACGCACGCACGCACGCACACACACACAATTTTCTTTATAACTACCTATTAGTATAAGTATATACGAAGTGTGGGAAGTTGAGTATAACGGTCTGAACAATATGGGTTCACATGTGTGTTGCGGTCGTCTGTTCGAGTAGCGCTGTTTGCTTTCGTTTTTGACTTATGTATTTATATTTAATATTTTTGCTTTTCAGATTTATCTGTATAGATGAATTTCCTGAAAAAAAAAAATTGCGATTTTGCACACACATAAAAATTAACCATTAGAACCCTTTTTCTATTTGCTCTCATGCTGACAGTGCCATCTCGGATCCGATTTCAGCATGGCAAAACTAAGTGCAAGTTCAAAAATATAATTAGTGATAGAAAAACTGTAAAATGAATACCGCAATACAGCAGATTGTTTTGAATAACAATTTAAACTATGTACATTCATGATTTTTTATTAGTAGAATGACCAATTTATATATGAGTAAGATTGAAAGATATTCGTATGCAATAAGTATATCTGATTCGTATCTAAACATTTCCACCAAGGAACAAAAAAAAAAAAAAGATTTTTTTTAAAAAAGGCTGATAAAAAAAATAGCCGATGTGAGAAGCTTGGTTTTCCAGATATTTAAACACTTTAATAATGGTAGTTACCCGGGGAAATGGTTCTTGTTTAATTGCATACACATTTGAATGTATGAAAATAGCAATTAAAAATCGTTTGGAACACTGGCTTGTATGGAAAATAATATTTAATTTTGTTTGCTATTGTTGTTATAACTTTAATTGTATTTTCTAGATATCAGTACCAGTAGTTTTGACAGTATTTGTGTTGATTTGTTAAGTTGCAGCTGCAATTTTAGACCTCTTCCGACTTTTTTTATTCTCGAAATCATTATTCGGCTCTAATCTTTCATAATATTGTTTTATGTTACGTTTTATTTAAATTGCTTTTAATTACATAGCAATGATAACATGCATACAGAAGATGTATTTATTATCGTCTGCATATGATTGAAAGAATATAAATCCAGTAGCAAAAGTACTAAAAAGTAAAATGTATTTAAAAATATTTTTATAAATTTATTAAAATTAGAGAAAATATTCTCAAGAAATAAAGTTAGTTTAATACGACAAGTATTTCTTGTATTGGATTTTAAATTGATGTAAAAAAAGTTTTTGTGCAATAATGCTCCGAATTTATTGAGAGAAAAGGCGAAATTTTGATTTTAATTTTTAAAAAACTGACTAAAATTTTGAAAAAAAATCTTTAATAAGTACATACTAGCTACGAAGTAAATACCGAAGTAATTAGAAATTAGCTATGTTTTAAAAATAATTTTCTAATTTCTTGAACTCTGGTTTCACTGTAATTTTGATTATGTAAATACGATTTATCTTCAGACTATTAAAACTTTAAAAAATAATTTGAAGCTGAAGATATAGGATCGGATATTCCAGACAGACTAAAGGAAGGTGTGGGCGGTTATTGGAGTCGACATTCCGAGAGGTTTCTTTTCAAGACACAGACGATAATCCTGTCGACTTTTTTAAAATAATAAAAACAATCGTTTAATTCTTTAACTCTTTTTTTCCTTCAAAACGTCAAAGAAATAATCCAGTTTTTAGTTTTTGTCAAGATGTCTTTGTCCAAGCTATGGTGAGTACCAAATAGAAAGGCAGTAATCAAGAAACAGAGAGCATGAGAAAATATTCTAAGCTTGTATATTTTTTATAAAGAAATTTGCTGATTCAGGATTTGGATTCCATGGAAAAATAAATAGATTGAGCGACAGAAAAGTTAACGTGACGCTAGTGTTGGAGTGCTAGAAGATTATTATTAAAACAGAGCTAATTTTAAATTATTTCACACATATATATGCACGCAAGCACGCACGCACACATTATTTCTGGTTATTATTTATAAAGCTACCCTTTTAGTTTCTTTAAAAATATTTTTTTCAAAGAAAATTAGTAGTGGTTCAAACTTCCCACTTAGCTAATCAACTTTATGAAAACATTCCTCAAATTAATTCCACCCCAGAGTAATTAGTTTGATAAATAATTACTCCCAAGTCCTTCACAACATTTTGGTGGACAGTTATATTTCCATTCGAGCCATTTGAATTGCCCATTACACGTCACATCCCTGGCGCTAACTTTAATATTAAAATTTATAGGACCTAATAAATAAGTAGAACCTAATGGCTCATCTCCCTTCCCAGATGTATGTGTTAATGATCTTAGTTTTGGAAATGCAATGGGATTTATGACAGTGAATGCAGAATTACCATGGAAACGGATCTAGCTCATTACGGAGTGAAGGGTACTAATTATATTTTAGAGCTGAAAAGAGATTGCCTTGTTATAGGTTATAAAAATGTTTATGACTTTTGTACCGAGTAATATCAGAGTATATATTTTTGTTTCAGCAAGATAATGACTGCTATACCTCCCATTGAGCACGGAAAATGCATTTTGTTTCTTTTTTATTTGATATAAAAAAATAAATTAAGACGACTTGAATGCTTCTTCGGACTTGATTTTTTCATAATCGTAATTTTGAGAGGAAAGTACTTGTTTGATTAGTTATAATTAAGTGATCAAGTGCAGTGCTGTGATCTTGCTTGGCTGATTGCTTTCAAAGTGACAAGAACGTTTTTAAGTGCTTCATTAGCACTCAAACGATATGTTTACTTGCATATTTCACATTCATTATTTGGACGCACCAACCTTCCATTGCGATTATTTTTTGGGCCTGTGATTTGTACAAAAATGACTTATGACCAATAACAATAAGTCGTTCATATTATAGTATGTTGATCAGGTGAAGGAATTGTAACCTTGTCTCAAAGTTCAAAAATGAATTAAAAAAATACAATAAAATAATTAATAACAAAGAATTTGGGAAAGGGGGGGGGTCATGTCACTGACCCTCCCGAAGGCACACGGATAAAGAAAACTGAATGACAATATAGGTGGGAACTATTGTTGAGTCCTAAGAGCCCTCACCGGCCACGTTATAACCCTCCCCGAAAGAAATACGTCCCATCATCGATGGGAGGAGCCAGACCCCTACCTATTTATGTACCCTCCAGGGTAACGAAATCCAAATACCATGCCGGTAGCATCTCATCCTCTTTTTGAGGTTCCTCCCGGGATGGGGGATAAAAGAGACGCAAAAATAAATAAACAATTTTTTAAAAATTTATTTTGTCTTTACTTTTACTAGTATTTCCACACGCTGATTCATCTACAATGGTTGTATTAATGAAAGCCTATTCTATGCTAGTATTCAAATATTGAAGCAAATGTACAAGCCATCGAGGAAACAATTGTACGCTTCCCTAGAAAATCAATCCGAAAAACTGCACGCACATATCAAGTAAGCAAAAGGCGACGCATAAAATAATGCGTGTGTGCTTAGCCTTGTTCCCGTACAAAATTCAAACACAGCAACCGGCTTCATACCGCATCCATAGAGAAATGGAGCATGTTTGGGAATGAGTTGCTGGATATGATTGATGTGGGTGATATTGATGTGAACTTTCTATATGGGTTTCAGATTTAGCTCATTTCCACCTGGATGGATTCGCCCATAAGAACCCTTATGTGCGTGTTCCAAAGTCACTATATTCTCAAAAAGTGACTGTATGCGCAGCTGTTTCCAATGTGCAATTAGACCCTTGTATCTACGTGATACAATGACTTCAAAACGATATATTAAAATTTTGCATCATTTTGGGGCTACTGAAAATGATGGTTCGATCACTTTAGTTGAACCATCCGCGACATCCTGATTTATGCAAGATGACGTGAGACCCCACCGTACGGCTGACGTTTTCAGTTTTTTAGAGGAATATTTTGATAACCGTGTAGCTGCTTTAAATTTATCATCTTCCACTGGCTACCGTATTCACCAGACTCAAATCCTTGCAATTTCTTCCTTTGGGGTTTACTTGAAGGATGCAGTGTACCAAACAAATCCCCTAACACTTAAGGAACTTGAAGAATGGCAACTTTCTAGAAAATGTCTACCAATTTCGTCCTCCCATTACGATATGTGATTGCATCTGATGGTGGACATTTCGAAAATATTGTATTGTAAATTTCATTTATTAAAATATTTCTAAAAATTGTGAAGTGATTTTCAGTTGTTTCCTTATTTACATATTCACAGTCTGCAGCGCCTTATATCGACAGCTTTTTGAACTAAAACCAAAAAAATGTGGAGAAAAAATTTATAACCTATCACATGAATTTGCTGCAAGGATTGTTTTTTAAACGTGATAATTCTCTTGTGATGCATTTTTAAAAATCATCAGTCTATTTCAGGACACTCTGTACATGCATGGTAGTAATGTTCACCCTTGGTGAGTTTTTCTGAAATTTTAATCAAATAATTTTATTCAAAAATAATTTCTAATTAATAAAAAAATCATTTAATTTATTATCATGAAACTGCAAGTAAAATTTTTCTTATACAGTGCATTCCCGAGTATCCGGCCTAATGTAGTGGAACAAAACAAAACCGGATAACAAAAAAGCTGGATAGATCGGAGTTCTTTGAACTCATTTCTTTGTCCACTAATACCAGAAGACAAAGTTTTTGCACCAAATGTATTAAATAATATGTATTTTCAAACTTTTTATTGAATACTAAGCCCTCCCTTTATCTCAAGCCACGTAGAATGTGAACGCGGCCAGTGAATCATAGAAACAGTTGCCAGTAAAGTGTCGATTTAAAATAGAAGACTCCAGATAGTTTATATTTTATACACTGCATTGCACGTTTCAAGAGTTTATTAGAGAAAAAGTAAATCGAAGGATATAAACTGTTAGCATTTTAACATAAATTCTATAATGCTTAACTTGTTGTTGTTGTTTCTAATGGCACTTGCCATGGACAAGCCCGCTGTCGAAGACAGCCGAATTTAAGCCTCAAGGGGAACGCCTCTTGTTTTAATAGTAGCGCCATCTAGGGCCAAGAGTATGACTTAGCTACACACACGTCACAACCCTTTTTACGGGGTGGACTTCATTCACGCATTTCATTCACAGATCGTAATTTAGACCTGAATCAGAGAACGATCACCCCTGATCCAGTACCCCCCAGTGGTATTACTCTCGACATGGAGGACTTTGTGACCACGACAGATTTAACGCGCGTCAGCCACCAAGCACGCGGGGAATCTTCGGCCGGCGGGGTTCGAACTCGCAACCTAAGGGACGCGAATCCGACGCTCTACCAACCAGGCTAGGAAACATAAACAAAATATTAAAACAAATTACAAGCCTAGTCCTTAAGAAAATTGACTCAAACTGATTTAACTTTTTATGGTAAATGGTTACACAGATATGAAAAGGATAAGAGTTAAAGCTTACAGTTTTTAGTTTTTGAAAAAGTGCTTAATAGATGACTTATGCAATAACTTGCCTTTCTCATTTAATTACGACGAAAGAAAACTAGGATAGTCACGAATCGGATACTTGGGAATGTACTGTACTTTTATAATATTTACTACAAAATTTTACGAAATTCTTATTCGAAGCTTGGATTTCGATAGCTCAGTAACTATTTGCAGATTTTTCACTTTTATTTGCTTCTATCAAAAGATTGAGAAATACATGATAGAATAAATAACCATTTCCGTGATTTAGTGACATGATTACAATTGAAACCATTCTTCTCTTGACGTTTTCGATGTATTTCGCTATCGCACTTCAGAAGCTATCTATGAAGCACCGCGACTTCATTCACTGACAACAGCAAAACAAACACAGCATTTTCCTCTGATGAGGATTCCCAGGTGTGTTTTGTTTGCGATTTTGCTTTTGTTTGGATGGAATCTCGCAGCCATTCCGTTACATAAGAAACTTTAAAGGTCACCTCGAAATTCATGGTACGACAAAATAAAAGAATAAAATAAATAAAAACAATATACTTAAATAAATAAAATACTTATTTAAGTATAAGTATACTTAAGTAAATAAGAATTTCCTTCTATTGTATTATTTATTTGTATTTCAAAAGCTGATTTAAAATATTATTACGAATTAAATGTTTTTAATATTTATAATTTTAATTTTTTTGAAAATTGAGAAATTTTAAGAAATTTTTAAATTGAAGAGAATAATTTTCTCCAAACTTTCTCGCATACTCTAATAAAGTCATTATCTTCTTATAAAATTTAGGTTCTTCAACGAGGCCTTGAATGTTTCGAGTGCTCAAATTTTTAGAGACCCAGGAACGCTTTATAACTAACTATAAGGGGTGTTCAAATGAAAATGTACGAAACGTCGTAACAACGAAACCGTTAACATATTTACTTATGCTGCTATGGGAGAACGTAGCAAGTCATCTAGGGATGTGATTGAAGCCTCCGGCATAGATCGGAGCATGCGCGGGCGTCCGCATGCGCAGGAAAGAGCAGAGGCTCTTATAAAGAGCGTCGTCCAATTGACGCTACTTTTTGAATTCCTCTAGTACAGAAGAACCATTAACTCCCATGTGTACTGTGAGACATTCCGAAGACAACGCAGGTCCATCAAGAACAAAAAGGCGGGTCTACTCACGGAGGGTATGGTTCTGCTCCATGATAACGCGCGTCCACACGTCTCCAGAGCCATACAGGCAAAACTGGCCAAGTTCAAGTGGGATCAGCTCGACCATTCAACCTACAGCCCGGACATGTCGCCCTGCGATTTTCATGTGTTTGGTCTCCTGAAAAAACATCTGAAGCTGTGTTCCAATGACCAGTGAATCTGCAGACGAAGCACGCGTCCCCCCCCCCCCTTGATCCTTTCTTACGGTTTCCTGTGACTCTTTGATGCCTGTCTAGTTTACCAACAAATTGTCGGTAAATTGGACAAACATCAAATCGCAGGAATGGCGCTTGAAAGGGAAGCGCTTCAACTCGGACATCGAACTCGAGGACGCTGTGAAGGACTGGGTCTCGTCACGGCCACAGGAATTCTGGAAACAAGGAATCCTTCGGCTCGTTAATCAATGGGATTGTTGTGCTCAGGCCTATGGTGTATAGTTTGAATAAAGTCTTCATTTATGCCCACAGTGTCGTTTTGTATCTTTTCATTTGAACACCCCTTGTACATAATATAGTGAAATAGTAAATTACTCAATTTACTACTTCATTTTATACATGCATTTTGAACGAGTAAGATCGCGTACCAAATTTCATTTATCTAAGTCGTTGCAAGTTTCAGTTATTGCGTTTTACATACATAAGAATGTATAGAGCAACTAATTCTCTAACGGATTTCATTCTGAATTTGAAATAAATATATATTTTATGGTGTTAAATTCAGGCATCAGTTTATTTGCTTTTACGTATTGAAGTTATCGTGGTCCCTTTATTCGGACAACCAACCATAAAAAAATTGATCACTCTTGTCCTTCACGTTTTGAAGTTATCGTATTCTGCTGTATTCGGACAGCCCCCCAGAAAATTTTTATCAATCTAGCTCTTTGTATTTTGAAGTTATCGTGTTCGTTTGTATTAGCAGAGCCAACCAGAAAAAATGTATCCATCTCACCCTTTGCGTTTTGAAGTTGTCGTGCTCCCTTGTTTTCAGACAACCAGCTAGAAAAATTTCCTGTGAATGACTTTGTTTCAAAATTTGATAGAAATGTATAAATTTGGTATAAAGATCACAAATCAAATTTCATTGGTCTAGTTCAAAACATTTCATATCATTCCCAGATATTTTTTAAAATAATGTGCACAATTTCCAATGATATTTAATTGATGATGGCCGGTGAATTTACCCTATTGTCCTCGAATATTGTTAGCATTACTAAAACAAATACATTTTAGGAGCGCCTCTTCAGTCCCCCCCCCAAAAAAAATCACTTGTCCGTCATTGGCAAGACCCCTTTGCCACAACCCCCGATAGACAAGGCCTCTGCGGGTTTCCGTGACGTCACAACGAGACGGCACACTCCATTCCCTTAACGTCAAGTCTCTGCGCGCCAGAGAGTGAAGAGAAATTACTTTTCACTTGTTAATATCATTTCATATACTTCCATATCATGCAATTCAACACACATATATTGTAGAATTCATTAATAATTAAAATGCAGCCGCTTTCCACATCACCCTGGAGGTACGGTGCTTGGTATGCATTACCTTTTTTGCATTAAGTGCAGGGCAGGTTTCCCAGTAGGTGTATCTCCCTTAGATTTAAAACTATTATCTTCATTCACTACATCATTAAAAATTATATCTGTTGCAAAATATTTTTGATTAGAAAATTTCAAAATTTCTTCTTTATATATAGTACATAAATTTTTAAATTATAATATAAAAAATACATTTGCAATGCTTTTGTTGATTAATTTCAAAACAATTCCATACAATAATGGTTTTATGAATATTTGCCGTGGCGTCAACTCCAAGAAAGCCATAAAAACAATATTTCATGAAACAGTATTCTATTCAAAAAAATATTCAATAAATCTTTGAAACATTAGAAGAGCTTTCTTATTTAACTATATATTTTATCATTGCTTTGTTAGGAATATCTTTACTAAATTTATCAAATTTTCTTTCCTTTCCGGTTTTAGAAGAGCTTTTCAAACTATCATGTAATTATTCAATAATGCATTGACTGCAGACCAGATTGCCAATCTATAAACATTTTCCGGTTTATGTCCTGAAATGCCTTTGCCATAATCATGTACTTCTTCATTCACTACATCATTAAAAATTATATCTGTTGCGAAATATTTTTGATTAGAAAATTTCAAAATTTCTTATTCACATAAGGTACAGAAGTTCTGAATTATAATCAGAGCCAGCCTTAAATATAAAGGAGATTGGGTGCAAGAAACCATTTGAAGCCGCAATTTGTTTTTAAAGTAAAAAAAAAAAAAATTACAAACATTATATATAATGCTATTGCGTGTATATTTGTTAAATGAATTTGTTTTTGCTTTTAATTACTTCAGAAAAATCACCATTTTTTTTTTCGATGATTTGTATAGCAAATGCTTGTAAGCTTCTTCATGCCTTGACCAACTACACTTCTTCCTTACTTTTAATTTGCTGAATTTAATTTGAAATTTTTTATATTAGTGATTAAATTGACACATTTTTAAATCTACCTTCTCTCTGTACAATAACAGTATCAATTGCTGTGATATTTTTAATACCCAAATTCTTTAACTTCATCTTCTTTTATTTCGGAATATGATCTTTTTCTTTTTCAAATTCGTGTTTTAAGAAAATTTTCTGAATTATTCAAATTGCCTTCTATCACTTTTGGTTCGTCTAAAAATGTGTTGAATTTTGTACTTAAATTTTGAACTTCAGTTTTAATTTTACTGATCAATTTAAAAGCCAAATAAAAAACAATTGTTTTTAGTTGAAATAGTTCATTGGTAGTGTTAATTTTGGGCAATATTGAAAACTATACTATTAAGTATAAAATAAATGGCATTTCTTTTATTGATTCCAATATTTTTACTTCGCATACCACTGTACTATCTCTATTTACCTCAATAAATTCTTCTAGGACATTACAAATTTTTTCAAACTGTGTATACAATGCTTTAACTGAATCCATTCTGGCTTCCCAAAGGGTATAAAAAAGCATATAAAAGTTGTAATATCCAAAAAAAAAAAAAAAAAAAAATTACAATATATACTGCTGGAAATGGTATCACAAATTAATAAATTTAAAAAGTATGATGTGCAAGACATATAAATTGCATGTGGATTTAGAGCAACTATTCTAAATTGCAAAACTTTGTACTTCCCTTTCGTGTTGCTATCTTTGCCTTACGCCTATCCTCTACAATTAATAATATTTAAATCCAGCTCACTTAATCTTTTCAACAGAGGTTTCGCTAGTCCTTCTCCAGTCACAATGATTACTTTAATAACCCCTATAAACGACGCATTTATATTTAATCTTTTCTCTTTTTCTCTTCAATATTTTCACACCTAATAATGACTGAAGTGCGTTTGTTCTTAATGGGGAAAATCAAGATTATATTCCATTTGGTTACTGCTGTACTTGGATGATTTTGAATAGACTTTAATTTTGCTAAGGATTTCATTTCATAATGCATTAATATTTTGTTCATTTGATCGCAGTGCTAAATGATGCCCAATTCTTATTTTCGAATTTTTAATTCTGTTTATATGATTTATTAGCACAGTTTGTATTTACTGAATTATTCGATTAAACATACAAAAATTTCCATTATTAGGAGTTTCTATTATTTTCATGGTTTCCACGAAATGAATGGTTATTACATGATAATTATATGGAATTGCTCCAATCACTAGTCTCGGATATTTAAGAGGGGCACTTAATAATTTTCCCGACTTCGAATCAAATAGACTAGTTTCTCTTTCAATATCATTTTTTTAAATGTAATTCACAGACCTACTGTAAAGGAAATTATTCGTAAATATTGACTTCCTTTAATGTTTAATTTAAATACAGTAACAAATATACAACATAAAACAATATATAATTATTATTGTTTACTCTCATGCTTTTATCGTTATGTTATATAATAAAATTTACCTATATAAACGTAATTATAGATATAATAGTAAATAAAGCATGTAAACATAATTACGGCAAATATTATAATTATTATTGACAATAATTACAGACATTATTACCTGTATTACAGCATTTTATAAAATAATTCTTTTCATAATGCACTTGATTAAAATCACGAATAATGGATATTACTGAGCTGTTAAATTTCTAATGTGAGAATAAATGATTTTTCATTTAGAAACATTAAGCATTAGTTTAAAATAATTAAATAAGCTTACCCTACTATGCTGCGTCGGATAAAATCCTTCACAATGTATGGCACTTAACCATTTCTTTTTAAGCTCTTCGTTTTTAGGAAAGGCAAAAACACTTACTCTTGGGCCATTCCTGTAATTTCCATTACAGTTTGGAACACAACAGATCAAAGGCATTTCTATTCCTTATTTTTAGTAATCCAAATGATTTTTCTTGCAAATAAGAAATGGCGCTTCCTGACTACTCAAACACAGGAGGGCCACTGGCTAAAACATGGCGTGGGAGGAAAAGAGTTCGTTTCTTATCAGTAAACTTGAAGAGGGTGAAATTCCTCCCTCGGTCCCCCAATTCGCACCCACTCGTGTAACCTCTCGGAGCGACGTCATTACTTTCTGTGACGTAAGTTTTCCGGCCTTGTCTAACGGGGGTCGTGCCTTTGCTCAATATTAAGAGAGATTCCATTACATGATTTAAAAGAAACCAAGCGCAACCTCCATGCATAATTTATTAACACCTTTGCTTGTCAGTTTATGCACCATTTCGTCAATAGTAGGTGACAAAAACATGCCTAACATAGAAAGGGCATATTTGGTGCGCGTAAACGCCAAGATGCCTTGGGTATCTCGCATTCCGAGGAGGGTCGTCCTCCCTAAAATGAGGTTGCATACGCGTTTTCGGGATCGGAAACGGGTTCCTTTTCTATTTGCGTGGTCTACTTTCTTTTGTGGACTTGGGGAGGGAAGGATTGTTGGCCGGAATGCCGATTGCGACCTTTTGTGTTCCCTTATCTGCTGCTGCCTGGTGGAGACATTTTCTTCCTTCCTTCCGCCGAACCCGTCAGCCTTGGCATTGACTCCCTCGGCATTCGGTGTAGACAACTTTAGTGTCTTGAGTCGGATTCGTCCAGCAAGTAAATAATGGCGGCATTGCTTGAGATGCTGTCAATCATTTTGAATGTTTAGTGTATCTTAAATTATAGATTACTATAATTTGTTCAGATTTCTTATAAATAAACTACACAGAATCGCTATGCTGTGAGCGGGTCAGAAATAGGTCGATTAAAATATTTTATTTTCTTAGTTGTCAAATAAATAAGACTGGTAAAAAAATGATATGAATGAATTATTTGAAAAATATGAATTCTTAATGAAATATAATATTTCTAGAGTCAATATGTTCATTTAATGGTACTTTTCCGTTAGCCCGGGGAGAGAGAAAAATCGCCAAATAATGTAGAATTACGCCAAATTTTTTACGCCAAATTCGCTTTTGGTTCACAATTCGTTAGCCGGGCGCAAGCGAAAAATCGCCAAATAATGTAGAATTCCGCCAAAATTTTTTACGCCAAATTTGCGTTTGGTTCACAATTGGCGACATTTGTGCCCGGCTAACGGAAAAGTACCCATTTAATTATTAGAATATTAATAAAATATAACGTTTGCTTCAAAAATATTGTTTACAAACGTGGATGCTGGGAAGTCTAATAAGAAATTACAGTCGTGTTAAAATATGAAATTAAACTCACCAGCTTATCCAAAAAGGGGGTTTAGTAATGTGCAATGATTAGAGCCACGAAATACTTAAATCCACCACTAGATATGATTTTAAATACTGTCTCGTACACGCTAATTATAGGATCCTGAAACCACTGACAGAAAGAAGTTTTTCAGCATTTCTACAGTACAGGACCAAATTAATCCGTACAGGAGCCTTTCAGAATTGCTGATCACTCAACAACTCCCAAACGTTGTCACGTCCCAAAAACCAAAAATATATTACATAATTAAAGAAAAAGAAAGAAAAATCTCTTCTTAAGTCAGTTTTATGTGCCAAATTTTGAAAAACGGGAAAAATAAATTTTTTTAACTGTCCATCATATTTAAGAATACTGGTTTCAGTATTTCACGTATAAAGTCAAATTTAAAAGTAGTTTTAAACATGATAATCAAAAAAAAAAAAAAAAAAAATTGCAAAATGATTTTTTGAACAAAATTTAAACACAATTTATTTCTAGAATCGGTCATTTGTTTAATTAATTAAACAGTATACTTTTTTAGAATCGTAAAGTAATATCATTATAGAATTTGTAACCGCAAAGTGGCTACTTCGGAAGACGCACGGAAAAATCTGAATGTCTGGACAGCAGCAACAGCAACGCTGGCGGGAACTGTCAAGCTGCCTAAATGTTCTCATCGTACCCACGCATATTATAAATCCTTTATTGTTTTGCTTTAAAAAAAATTTATTTAGCTGCCTTTGACGACCAGTTGGTTTGCTGGGAATATTGTTTGTGTTATTTCCAATTAAATCTCTCTTGCGTAACTTAATGTTCATGTTTCCCCGAAGAAAATATATTTAGCATCAAATTGCGACGTATATCAGAGCTGTATTTTTAAAAATAGTTTTATACATTATGCATCACCCACAGGAGGGCACTTCGGAGATGAGGATGGGACGCTTCCCGAATGGCGGTTGGTTCTCTCTGGGTGGATACACAAATGGTGGGGGTTGGTTAACTCCTATCGATGACGGGGCATGCTTCTCACGTGGCCGGTGATGGTTCTTAGGTATCAATCTTAGTTCCCTCCAGTTTTGCTGTCACTACGGTTCGGTCAGTGGAGGGTCAGTGGGTGTCTTAGTGGAGGGTCAGAGTATGGTTGTAGTTCAAAATATGAGGCCAATATAGACACATTCCTATTTGTTAAAGGCGGAGATAAAGTTATAATGATATGACATTTTACATTCCGGGAATGTGACATCTTACAGATTCATTTAAGAACCCATGGAATGCCTATTTGTGGGTTATTGGTTATTTTTGTAATGAATGTCAATTTATACATGAAAAGCGATAATCCGATGCCCGTATGACATACGAGCTTGAGAATTAAGGAGTTGTTTTTTTTCTTTTTTACAAAAACCCATTCTTATTTTCCAGCATCTTTGTATAGAACCGTGGGTGTATAGATTGCCAAGCTATCCTGTTCACTCGAATTGCACCTCATGTCTCGGAGAACACGCGCCGACATTGTTGTATGTTGCTACAAAGCGCACACCCGCAGCGCCATTTTCCATCTATTTTTTTTCTATTTCAGACTTTTCGAGTTTCTATTTCAAATATTTTTCTTTTCGGACTAGTAAAATGGCCACCAGGGTCCTGTGAGTAGAAGAAGTTTATTTCGACAACCGTATATATTGTTTGTTTTAAAATTTTTAATTAATTAAAATCATTCATTCCTGTTAATGTGTTCTCATTATTTTGTTGTTTGTATTTTTTTCCTTGTACTTTTGCCAATGAATGACGAAAGTACAAGAGTGAATATATTGCATATATTTTAAAATAAATTTTTATTATTTCTTACTATACTGCTGGGAACATAAAATTGTGTATATTATAAATATGGATGTTTTGCACTTTAAAATCTGCAAAATGTTAAAGTAAAACACGGACTTATTTTTTTCAAATAATGATCTTTTATTCAGCTCACTGATAAATGATTACATTTATGTGAAAGCGTGGGTCGAAGTCAAAAGAGTTGGAAGAAAAGAAGAGCTCTAACAGAATTATTGATTGTAAGCAGACACTCACAAGTTTGTCTGGCGATTGTAAATTACCTTTCATTTTATTATTAAGAATTATTTTTTCTTCAATTAGAATGGATGGTGGGGAGGTTGAACAGTTGTGAACGTGATAATGGAGAGTCTATTAAGTATAAAAATAGAAACAATAACTTCGTCAATTCGGAGATAATTGCGAAATGAATTAAATTCAGACGGAATAAACGTCATCACTTCTATTACAATAAGTGTTTGGATTTCATTTAATTGCGCTGCAAAGAGAATCAAGTGTTTTCTTCTATTATGAATTTTACTTAACATCTGAGGTAAATCAACATCTTTTGAGGGCCGCAGTGGCCTGGTGGTAAGGTCTCGGCTTCGGAACTGGAGGGTTTCAGGTTCGTGACCCGATTCCACCGTAGAACCGTCGTGTAAAGGGGTCTGTTGCACGTTAAATCCGTCATGACCAAACTTCCTCCCGCTGGTGTGGTGTGGTGTGGTGTGAAGAGAGGGGTGCCAGCTCAGGTGTCGTCCTCGTCATCTGACGGCGGTTCAAAATTACGAGGTCCGTCCCAAAATAGCGCTAGTATTGCTTCAAACGGGACGTTAATATAACCAAACCAACATTTTTTGTTGAAAGGACCAAAAGTCAATTACAGTCAGTTTTGCTAGTTGCATTGTTTGATGTATTTTCACAAACAAGCAGGAGGGGTCTTAGTTATATTAACTTCTCGTTTTAAATCAACACTAGTGTATTTTGGGGCGGACGTCGGGATTCTGAACCGTTTCCAGATGATAAGGACGACACCTGAGCTGGCGTCCCCCTTCCCAAACTTCCACATCACACCAGCGGGGGACATTTGGCCCCGATGGATTTGGAGTGCATCAGATCCGCTTACACGACGGTTCTTCGGTGGAATCGGGTCTCGAGCCTGAAACTCTCAAGTTCGGAAGCCGAGACCTTACCACCAGGCTACCACGGCTCTTACTCTCAACTAAAGGTATTATAGTAGAGAACGCCTTGTAGGGCATTGGCGTACAATGGTACGAAATATTAACCTTTGGCGTGAATTTAGCATTTTTGTTGAATCTGACCGTGTCACTCTTGGCGAGTAAACTGACGATTAAGCCCTGGCATACAGTAAATAACAGCCAAAAATCGAATCTGTATTTTAGATGCGTTTTTCTCAATCGATTGAAACAAAAATAGGTTAAAAAGCTACACTTGTAGTGACAAAATCCCACACTAAATGTAATATATTTAACACATAGCGTTTCTGAGCTATCGCGTTTATATATTTCTGAAAGTACAAACCGACAGATGATCATCCCTCATTGGATTTAGCTCAAAATTTGACAGATGTCTACGCTATAGATTGTAAATGTATGTGTTGAATTTCATCCTTCTAGCTTTTTTCGTTTTGTACTTATCACGCTAACTTGGATTCGAACAGACTTCCTCCTTCCAAAATTTGACAGAAATCTGCAAATTTAGTGTAAAGCCAGTACACCAAATTCCATCCGTCTAGCTTAAAGTGATCTTTGTCAAAGAAGACAGACGTACATTTTCCAAAAATGTGTTTCTTAAGCTCAGGGAGGGCGGTGTAAAGTCTCGATGCAATAAAAGGTAGCGTTATGATCAAATTCTTTATTTACAGCTTTATTTACATAAAATTACAGTTCATTATCTAGGTTAAATGATTCTTATTCGACACAACAAGGAAAGTTCCTCGAATACTTTCGGAGAAACCTCCCTAGGAAACAGCTAGCCGACTCTTTAGCGTTTTCGTAAACACAGGCGTAGCTCCAGGGATCCACCGAATCTTTTCGGGCGAATTTTCGTCGGACACACCGCTCTCAGACTCCTTCTGCACGATTCTCCTCTCTCTTCCAATCTCCTCGCACTTTTATTCTGTCCCCACCCTCATTCACATCGGACCATTTTCCCGGTTATCCAATAGTAGTTCAGCAACAACTTCACTGGTCTACCGTCGACCGTGGGAATCCGTTGGGAAGCCACCCTCCACAATGTAAAGAATGCAGGTTTACATCTGTTTCAAATACAATGCAGGTGGGGTCCCTTATCTGGACTCGCACTAATTGCCCAGATGTCCTTACTTTAAAGGGGTTGACCACCTGGCACTTCTGGAAGCACTTACACTGCGGTAGGGCGTCGCCATTGCTGATACTGCTGTCTGGATGCTAATTATGGAGCGTGGGAAAAGAAACGTCACCATGGTCAAGCAGGGAAGAAGCTGAATCATTACAGCGGAAACTTGGAGATTTGTCAAAATATCGAGCTCGAATTTTTGGATTACTATACTTTCTCTATTTCTGGATACCCGTTTATCTCACCACCTGAAAAATACAAGGAAAAAGGCAATTAATTAATATACATGTACTTAACACTAGGGGAATGGTGAGTGATGAGATGTAATGTGAGGATGATAGGGGGACTTAGAATTATCTTACATTGAACCTATAATTTAAACCATCTTACCCCTGTTGCGAACTTCATCTGTCCATTTCAACTGAAAGACAATAGTTTATTAACATCAACAGGTATTGATAAAAACTTAACTAAATCTAAATGAAATAAAATAAATCTTATTCTAGCATATTAACTTAACCTAGATTAGTTGCAATTAGTTGCGATCTTGCGGCGAGAGTGCTTCCTGCCACCATAGCCTGCCGTGATCAGACATTCATTTTTATCTTGTATTTTATATTATATTGAGTGGTTTTATACAGTCTTTAAGTATTTTATTCTTTAATATAATCTTTAAATATCCGTTTGCGTCTTTCCCGTGATCTAGGCGTTCTGGGTTCGAGTCCTTGTTCGGGCATGATTGTTCTCTTCCTTGTGTTCTCTCTGTGAGGTGCGTGAATAACCCCCCCCCCCGTGTAAAAATGGGTTGTGCAAGCGAGTGTGTGTGTGCTATCTTTATTTGAGCTAGAAGTCAGACTTCTGCCCTCGGGTGCTCAGGGGTCTTTACCCTCAGAAGCTACTGCGCAAAAATTTGACTTAAAAATACAGTCCCACGACAATAAAAAAATAACCGTATTGTAAACGGTCGAGCTCTGTAACAACATGAACAGCTCCTTGTACCTATATGTATGTAATTAACTACTGCCCTTATTTGCAAGGCAATATTTATAAAGTTTCTTTTTGGATTCAATAAAGCTGTTTAAGGGACTGGTCTGATCCGCGGGCCCTCCCTCTGCTTGGGTGGTTCTGCTCACCGTCTCCCCATGTACGGCCTTATATCCAACTCGGGTAGGCCAGGGAGACGTGGGTGTTTACTATATTTTCTCTATACTACGTATACGAGAAAGTAACAAACATAGATATAGGCAGAAATTTATTCATTATAGTAAATTTTATATTATTTATTTATTCATTGGATTCGAGTCTGAAATGTAGAGATTTATGAAAATACTCTACACTTCTTCGTAAGTAAGAATTTAGAGAATTAAACTAAAATATATAACTTTTGTAATATAATGCACGTAAATCATTTTTCTTTTTGCAAATTTCTACATTTTCTTGACTAAGACAGAGAACAACTGTTTCATAATTCATACCTACTTTGATTTGATTATATTTACTAGCAATATGTCTTCTACCATAAAGAAAACAGAATCATTTGAACTTTACATAATACGAATGAAAGTAATAACAAGAGAGGGGAGTTTCTATAATTCAGATATGATGTATAATCAGATTTCTTTCTTTATACTCTAATAAGAAAAGCAGCACGATATATTTTACTCGAAACGAATGAGAGATATTCGAATTATACGAGACAGCGAAAGTCATTTGCTACCATTTGGAGATACGGGAGAGAATAATTTTGGCAGACGACATTTTTATCTTTTGCGTTTCCCAGAATAGCCTCTTCGACTGTCATGTATATTATGATGGTCGCTCATCTTTGCATTATACACATTTATCAAGACTGATTGTTGCCATTGTACTTCTCTTGCAATAAATAGTATGAGTAAGAAAAAATCATATGGTTGCGATGGGAAAAAATATTACATTTGGAACAAATTAGTTGGTAAGAATTGTTCGAGATGGCAAGGAATAGGTTAAATAACATGATTTAATGTAAATAGAGAAAAATTATTGCTTTTGTTATCTTTATTTCTCTTTGAAACAGTTATTTAATTGAGAACCAACTTTGAAACTCGTACTTTTACTTTCTTGTAATATAAGAAGAATAGAGAGATACAGTATACAATAATCTTTTATTTAAAAAAAAAAAAAAAAAAAAAAAAAAAACGACTTCGAAGTTTTTATAAATGTTAACGTTTTATACTTCCCTGGATTTTTTTAAATTTTTGTTTTGCATTTTGTTTGATTTTCTGTTCTGCTTAGGAAATCAAAAACAACAAACATCATAGATGAAATTTATCAAACCATTCTATCACTAACAGAGATCCATATATACAGTGGCTCAAAAAATTGAGAGTACACCTTACTTTTACTTCATAAATCTGACTTTCAATATAAATAACATATTACTGGGAAGTGTAAACATGTTTTTATTTTTACACATAACAAGTGGTTTAATTTAGAGTAAATATAAAGAAAAATCAAGAAAATTATTCCAAATTGAAAAGTTTCAGAAGCATTTTAAATAAACATACGCAGAATTTTGCCTCAAAAAATTGAGAATACACCAATGACATTCTTGGAATATCTCGTATAGAAAGAATGTGTCACTGTTAAGTTGCATATCTTTTGGCTTTTATAATGGCCTCTAAACGTCGTGGTACCGATTCGACCCATTTTTGGTGGTATCTGAAGATATTTTACCCCATTCTTCTTGCATCACTTGTTTTAAATGGGTTTTGTTTCTAATTTTGTGTTTTTGGACCACTGCTTCGAGTGTGGCCCACAGATATTTAATGGTATAGATGTTGTGGTAGTGTGGTGGTGTGTGTAACTGCTATTTACAATGAAAAAGACACCAAATTTGGACGTTACATGCATTCTGTTTGGGGCCGTTGTCCAACTGGAAAATGAAATTTCCATCTAAACTCATATTTTTAGCACTTTCCTTTAGATTGCTGCGAAGTATATCCAAGTAAACAATATCGTTTATAATGCCATATTGTAAAAATTAAATTTCCTACCCCGGATGAAGCCATGCAACTTCAAATCATAACGGAGTCACCATCATATTTAACTGTAGGTGGTAAATTTTTTAGATCTAAAGCAGTATTAGGCTTTCTCCATACAGTACGATGGCTGTCACTACCAAAAATGTTGAGTTTTCTTTCATTACTAAATATAGCTTTTTTCCAAAGGTTATTGGACTTCAATAGATGAGTTTTTGCAAACTTCAGATGCTTTTTCTGAATTTGCAAGCTGATGAACGGTTTCTCTCTAACAATGCTACTTTTATATCCAGCTTGTCTAATGGCATTTCGCACAGTTTCAACACTTACATTTCTGCCTATGATTTTAAAAGTTTCTGCAACAAATTGGATGAACCATAGGGTCGCAGCAATCTAAAGGAAAGTGTAAAAATTTGGGTTTAAATGGAAATTCCATTTCCCAGCAGGACAACGTCTCCAAACAGAATGCACGTAACGTCAAAATATGGTGCCTTTTTCATTATAAACAGCAGTTACACACACCACCACATTACCCCAACATCAATACCATTGGATATCTGTGGGCCACACTCGAAGCAGTGGTCCAAAAACACAAAATTAGAAACAAAACCCATTTATAACAAGTGGTGCAAGAAGAATGGGGTAAATTATCATCAGATACCATTAAAAATGGGTCGAATCAGTACCATGACGTTTAGAGGCCATTATAAGATCCAAAAGACGTGCAACTTAACAGTGACACTTTGTTTCTATGCGTGATATTGCAAGAATTTCATTGGTGTATTCTCAATTTTTTGAGGCAAAATTCTGCGTATGTTTATTTAAAATGCTTCTGAAACTTTTCAGTTTAGAAGTTTTTCGTTGATTTTTCTTTATTTTTATTCTAAATTAAACCATTTGTTATGTGTAAAAATAAAAACATGTTTGCACTTCCCAGTAATGTGTTATTTATATTGAAAGTTAGATTTATCAAGTAAAAGTAAGGTGTACTCTCAATTTTTTGAGAAACTGTATATGTATTTTACCGAAAATAATATTTTCGGCAAAATACATTCGTGGGTTGACTGCTCGTGTATTCAGTGGGAGATTAAGACGTTTTGCTGCAAAGACCATGCAGCGCATTATGTATAACTAGCGAATAAATTTGTGCATGAATAAATAAATATTGATATGCTGTTTTAACATCCGCACTATAGGTATACATCAAATTCTGAAACGAACGTAAAGCGATTCAAAACGGAAATTCTCTTCTATTTTCTATATTACGAAGTTAATCGCATGATGCGACATATTTTCTGAGCACATAAGAAAGTGAACGGAAGAATATATTTATGAGCTATTTAAGTCAAGCAATTTAGTTTTTCTATAACCAAAATTAGGGTTGCGTTAAAAAAATTTTCAAATAAAAATAGGGTTCAGGATTTTTAAAAATCTCTTTCTGTTTTTTAGGATAGGCCTTACCACATGTTTAAATAAGCACGTGTTTGCTTTCATATATCGTAACTGCCAAAAATATAGCCTATATTTCCTAATCTATTCTTAACAGGTGATTTATTACTTAATTATAACCGTCCAAAAATACAACCCACCTGTTATTTTTATTTATTTTTCGAAAGCTAAAGCTAGACCGGCCGATTACTCATATTTGGAATCGAGTCCAGTTTTGCCCCCAAGTTATTCATCAGAATATGTTATAGCAGACGATAAGTACCTCCAAAAGATTCGCCCACTCGTGGAGCGGTTTGTGAGTCACAAAAATAATCGTCTGCGGTTTAAAAAAAGCAGTTTTTCTGAAGACGATGATCTCGTTCGAAACATAGCATATATTAAACCGTTCACTGCGACCGCCACACCCATTTTGTGGCCCAGATAAAGGAAAGTAGATTATTGTAACTATTCTTCTATAACTGGGAGCTTTCCAGATATAGATTAAACTCGATTACCACCCGTTATGCTGGAAAGAATCAACGTAGCAACTTTCTGTTCTATTCTGAAGCTATCGTGTGTGTAATCTAAGATGGGATCAAAAAAAGTTTCCGTTTAAAAAGAAACATTAAATTTCATTCGATGTTTTTCTTTTTATCAAATAATTTTTTTTCGAGCTGGCAAATTTCAAAGTTCAATGAACCCAATATAAACAGTTTTCGAAAAAAATTGTATTGGTGCACTAAAAAAATGATTTATTTAAAAATAATTACATTGCTTTTTATCTTTTATTTATAAATGCAATTCAATACAATAATTTAAAAATGAAATTGTATTATGCACTTCCTAAAATATCCCCCAACCCTTAAATTCATTATTAGGCATATTCTTATCGAGAGAACAAAAAAGTTCAAAATTTCAACTTTTCTTCGATTTTTTTTTCTTATCTGAATTTTTTTTCAAAGATAATCTTCCAACAGATCGTAATTTAATGAACTTAATATAAACAATTTTTAAAATATGATTTTATTAATACATAATTTTTTTTTGTTAATTTTGCTAATTTTTGCTTTTAAATTATAATTCGTTTTTTTTAAATATCATACATTTCTAACAAACCATTTTTTTAAAGTTCTCTATCAAATATATTCTGATTGAAAATACAAAAATCTGCAAAATTTTAATTAAAACTTTCATTTGATTTTTTTTTTTTTTTTTACATTTTTGGATTTTTTTAATAAAGAATTTTATCCTAACAATTCAAGGTTAAATAAAATATAAAAATTTTTTTAAAGCGTTATTATTTTTTAGTGCTTAATTTCCTAAAAAAATGTTTGTATTAATAGCTATGAATAAAATTGTTTCCTTTTCAGTTATGAAATAAAATTGTTTCTCTTTTCTATTTTTTTTTCAATTTATATCTTTAAATTTTAATTTATTATTATAAAGTTTACACCTTAACTTCTTTTTTTTATTTTCAAATTGATTATTAGGTGTACTTTCATCGTAAATACAGAAATGTAGAAAATTTCGAAATTGCTCACAGGGAAGTGAGTGAAGAATATTTAATAAAAATTCACCTTTACGAGCATGAAACAAATGAAGTTAAATAAAAGATTATAAAATCGGGAATAAATAGAACTTCTTCCCGATCTCTTCAATTCTCCTTTAACATACTTACAAAACATCGTCTATAATTCAAAATTATTTTGGTTATCTCGAAATCAATACTACAAATTATTAGTATTATTTCTGAATTGCTTTTATTAATTAAATGCCGCCGTATCTTGTATCTTTGGTGATTTTGAATGAATAATTTCTTCAACACTTGAGGACTTTGCTTCTGTATAATGCAATCAATAAAAAAATAAATAAATAAATACAAATATTTTCACCTTTTAAGAAGACTTTTGAGCCAATATTGTTTTCATTAAAATTACTTGCTTTTCTATTGAAATCGCTCAAAGATTTAATTAAAGTTTTACAATTAGAATTTTTTTACACATGTACTAAAATAATTTACAATCTATTATGTCTTATTTTTTTTACTGAACTTGTTTAATTTAAAGACTTGGCAACTGCATCGTGCGTTGAAAAAAAAAAAAAAATTGTTAGAAATTTTAAATAATTTTGAACTTGTTAGTTGTATATAGCAATACTTTTGAAATTGTCTATAGCATTGTTATAAACAAAGAGCTGCTTAGTATTTATTGTAAATATTAAAAATTTTCCTTTCTATTTATGTTAACTAATTTAATAAACACTTTATTCAGAACCATTAAATATTGTAAAAAATCGTTAATGACATTTTCTTGGAAAAAATTGCCTTCCCGCCTTCATTTTTAAATCTATTTCTTCTTAACCCAATTTTTTTAAACTTAAAAATAAAACTTAGATGAAATTTTTATTTGATCCTTCATTTCAGCGTCAAGTTGATGTACCAAAATTGTCTATCTAGTTCGTTCAGTATTTAAAATACAGTATTCACTTAAAACCCAGCCAGCAGTGTAGTTCTCCATGCATTTCATCTGAAATATGGCATAGATCCACAATTTTGCATAAAGATAGATAAGACATATTTGTATGCCAGATTAATTTGTCCTTTACTGAGTATCCAAAATTATACGGTGAACGGTCAAAATAAATTTTGCTGCTCTTTACGCATTTTATTCGGAATATGGCATGAATCTACGATTTCGCGTAAAGATATATCAGATGTTAACTGTGTGATATCAAAATAGATTTGCATCAGGTGTGCATCTAATTACCCCCTCACGAGACCTGCATCTAATTAGGCCGGCATCAGATTTGCATCTAATAACACCCGCCTCTAAATACATCTGCATCTAATTAGGCCTGCCTCAGACCTGCATCTAAATAGAACTGCATCAGATCTGCATCTAACAACGCCCTCTTCTAAATGGATCTGCATCTAATTAGATCTGAATCAGAACTGCATCTAATTAGGCCAGTACCTAATCAGATCTGAATCAGGTATACATTTAATTAGATCCGCATCTAAATAGAACGGCATCTAATTAGATCTGAATCATGTCTGTATCTGATTAGGTCCGAATCAGACCTGCACCTAATTATAAGTCCTTACTTAGCTCTAATTAGATCTGCACCTAATTAGGCCTGCATCTAGTCTGCATCTAATTAGGCCGCCTTCAGATCTACATTTAATTAGATCAATATCGAAATCTGCAACAGGTCTGCATCTAATTAGGCGAGCATCAGATCTGCATCTAATTAGGCGAGCATCAGATCTGCATCTAATTAAGTGCCCATCAGGTATGCATCTAAATGGAACTGCATATAATTAGATCCGCATCTAAATAGAACTGCATCTGATTAGACTGAATCAGGTCTACATCTGATTAGGCCCGAACCACACCTGCATCTTATTAAATCTGCATCTAATTAGAACTACATGTAACTAGATCTATTTAGATCTGCATCTAATTAGAACTAGATGTATCTAGATCTATTTAGATTTGCAGCTAATTAGACCTGCATCTAAGTAGAACTGCATGTAACGATCTAATTACTTTTGCATCTTATTAGGCCCGCATGAGTTCTGCATTTATTTAGATCCGCATACAAATAGAACTGCATCTAATTTGGCCTACATTTAATTAAGCCGCCATCAGATCTAAATCTAAATAGATCCATACCTAAATCTGCATCAGGTGTGCATCTAATTAGACCCTCATGAGACATGCATCTAATTAGACCGGCATCCGATCTTAATCTAATAACGCCCGCCTCTAAATAGATCTGCATCTAATTATGCCAACATCAGACCTGCATCTAAATAGAACTGCATCTAATGAGGCCCGTACCTAATCAGATCTGAATAAGGTCTGCAATTAATTAGATACGCATCTAAATAGAACTGCATCTAATTAGATCTGAATCAGGTCTGCATCTGATTAGGCCCGAATCAGACCTGTACCTAATTAGAACTGCATGTAATTAGCTCTAATTAGATCTGCATCTAATTGGCCTGCATCTAGTCTGCATCATATTATGCCTGCATCGAATCTGCATCTAATTAGGCCTCCATCAGATCTACATCTAATTAGATCCATATCGAAATCTGCATCAGGTCCGCATCTAATTAGGCCAACATCAGATTTGCATTTAGTTAAGAGAGCATCAGGTATGCATCTAAATAGAACTTCATCCAATTAGGACTGCATCTAAATAGAAATGCAGTGAATTAGGACGACATCTAAATAGATCTGAATCAGGTCTCCATCTAATTAGATCCACATCTAAATAGAACTGCATCTGATTAGATCATAATCAGATCTGCATCTCATTAGGCCCGAATCAGACCAGCATCTTATTAAATCTGCAACTAATTAGAACTACATGTAACTAGATCTATTGAGATCTGCAGCTAATTAGGCCTGTATAAGACCTGCATCTAAGTAGAACTGCATGTAACTTCATCTAATTTGGCATGCATCTAATTAGGCCGCCATCAGATCTAAATCTAATTAGATCCCTATCTAAATGTGAATAAGCTCTACATTTAATTATATCGAATCAGGTCTGCATCTAATTTGGCCAGCATCAGACATGCATCTAATTAAGTGCGCATCAGATCAGCATCTACATGGAACTGCATCTAATTAGGTCCGCATCTAAATAGATCTGAATCTAATTATATCTGAATCAGCTCTGCATTTCATTTGTCCGCATCAGAGCTGCATCTAATTGCATCTGCATATTTTTAGACCTGAAAGTAAATAGATATATTTAAATCTGCATCAAATAAGATCCTCCTCTAAATAGAACTGCATCTAATTAGGCTTTCTTCAGTTCTGCATTTGATTAGATCCATATCTAAATAGATCTATATCAGGTGTGCATTATTTAGAATTGCATCTAATTAGGACCGCATCTAATTAGATCTGAATCAGGTCTATATCTAATTAGGCCTACATCTGATAAGAACGCATGTAAATAGATCAAATTTGATCTGCAATCTAATTAGGCTCCAGTGATATCTGCCTTAATTAGATCTGCATATAAATAGAACTACATCTAATTACGTCTGCATGAAGTCTTCATCTAAATAGAACTGCATCAACTCTGCATCTAATTCGGTCTGCATGAAGTCTGCATCTAAATGAACCTGCATCTAATCTGCATTTAATTAGATCTGAATCTAAATAGATATTCAAACAGGCCTGCATCTAATTAGATCCATGTCGAAATAGATCTGCAGTAGGTCTGCATCTAATTAGGCCTAATTAGATGCATCAGACATGCCTCTAATTAGATCTGCATCTAATTTGCTCCACACTGGATCTGTATCTAACTAGATCCTCATCTAAATACAATTGCATCTAATTAGGCCTGTAGCAAGTCAGCATCTTATTAGGCCTGTAACAAATCTTCATCTTATTAGGCCTGCATGATGTCTGCAACTAATCATATCCATATAAAAATAGATGTGCATCAGGTGTGCATCTAATTTGGCACTTATGAGACCTGCACCTATTTAGGCCGGCATCAGATCTACATCTTATAACGCCCGTCTCTAAATAGATCTGCATCTAATTTGAATTCAAACAGGTCTGTATCTAATTAGGTCAGCATCAAACCTGTATCTAAGTAGGCACGTACCTAATCAGATCTGAATCATAACTGCATTTAATTAGATCCATATCTAAATAGAACTGCATCTAAGTAGATCTGAATCAGGTCTGCATCTGATTAGGCCCGAATCAGACCTGCATCTAATTAGATCTGCATCAAATTTGAACTGTATGTATCTACATCTAATTATATCTGCATCTGATTTGCTCCGCATGGGATCTGCATCTAATTAGATTCGCATCTAAATAGAACTTCGTCTAATTAGGCCTGTATCAAGTCTGCATCTCATTAGGCTTGCATCTGATCTGCATCTAATTAGATCCATATGAGCGGTTTATTTTAAAAGTGAAGCAAGTCCATTTTTGAAAAAAAATTTAGATAATGCTAGTTATATATAAAACTAGCTATGGTCTTTTTGCGCATAAACAATTTAAAGTTAAAAAAAAATCAGATTCTAGTATTTTGGAGATGGAAGTTTTAGCTCTTAACAGTATTGAAAACCTGTTTATTTTGAAAGTGGTGCAATTCCACCTTCGATTGAAATTATTTTTGACCGAATATATTAGGGCAAAATTTAGCCCCGGTTGCTGCATGGTGAAGGAAATGTGGCCGCTTGATATCATGTCTGAAATCTAGGGTGTTCCTATCTATCTCTCTTTGATAATGAAAATCGGTGATTGTGTTTTTCGATAATAATATGTTTACTTCCAACACCGATTGTTCATTCCAGTGACAATAAAATAAATAGCATTGACCACAAATTTTGGTTGTCTAAACATTCAATTTTATGGAACGATCGTGATTTTGGGTGGTAGAACTGGCAATCCGGAAAACAAGTCCCTTTTATATTCCCCAGGATTATTAGATATTAATACGAAATTGTCGAAAGCATAATAAATATTTAATACATGAAAAGAAACGCGGATATTTATTTTCAACCCTACCTCTGGAGAAAGCGGTTTTAAAAAGAAATAAAAATACCGATGGAGAAACCGTGAATTGTTTAACTATATGCTGGATTAACTATATGCAAGGGATGAACCATACAAAATGTTCTACAAAACTTCGATAGGACGAGATGCTGAATTTAAATTTATCGATTTGCCATCACAGGGAGGAAGACCAAAAATTATTTTTTATGTATGATAAAAAGGAGATCTATTACATCTGAAAAACGCAAGAACATGACGGATTTATTACGATATATTTAACTCCTGTTTATCATGATTATTTTGAAAGTTGAATCTTGAATAAAATTCAATTCAATTATACCTACGTATAAACTGAAATTGTAAAATTTCATTGAAATTCTTAATAAAACTGAAATGTTTTTTGTTATGTTATATTTTTTACAAGAATATTCTTTGTGTTTTTTTTTCACTTTTTATCAAATGTTTAAATAATTATAAACTTTTGAATAGTATTTTGTTTTTATTATTAAAAAAAGACTAATGGAACTGAAATACTTCCCGAACAAACTTAAATGAACGTTTACAATATTTCATTAACTCTGAGACTGAGGCAAGTCCATTTAGTTATAATAAAACTCTTATTTTTTAAGTCAGCATTGTAAACACTATTGGATTATAAACTTACAATACCTGGTACCACAAAATACAAAAAATATATCTATTAATATTTACCAATATTTTTAAATTTATTGAAATGCAAACCTTTAAATATCTCGCAATGACAAAAAAAAAAAAAAAAAAAAAAAAATGTACTTGCCCCATTTCCATGCAAGGAGCTAGATAGATAAAAGTTGGTACTCAGATTTAACATTCGAAATGTAGAATTTTATCAAATTTTGATTATAATCGTGAAGGGTGGTCGTCTGTCGATCTGTACTTTCACAAGCATGTAAAGATTATACCTCTAAAACGCAATGACTTAAATATGTTAAACTTGCATGTAAATATGTTAAATATTAAATACGCAAGCACTTAAATATGTTAAATATGCAAGCACATTCCGAAAATCCGAATGGTTTTAAAAGACGCCATAATTAGTTGGTACCTTTCTCCTAAACGGCACTTGGCCCATTTCCATAAAGGTCGCTATATTTAAAATACTTCGTTTGGATGAAATATTAGTCCTTTTCTGCCGTTAGGGAAAAAGAAAGTATCAATCATTAAAACTCTCCGACAGGAAAATCTAATGAAACCGGGAGAAACAAGCACCTCTATAAATACATGCGCCACTTAAACGATAATATAAATTAGCCCTTTCTAGTTAATTCAAAGCAATATTCTTTTGTTAGAGCAAAAACAAATTAAACATTCTAGACATTAAAAAAAATGCGTAATGACAAATGCCAGTACTGTAGTTGAAAATGAATAAGCAATGCTTGCATCGCTTGTCAAACCTAAATATTTTTATCGATTTTAATTAAATTGTTATCTAGCATTTTTAAGCGACATTAAGAAGATATTTTAGAAATCTTTTCAGAGAGAACAATCTAGTTACAAAATTATAGAAACTTCCTTAGTAAAATGCCTAATCACAAATCAAACGCTAAAATGTCTTAATAATATGATAATCTGTTTCTTAACACAATCTAAATTATATAAGAGGATCGGATATTTTTTAAATAATAAAGCAGCATATTATTTCAGGATTATAAAATAATATCATTTAAAACTTGCTAATAGTAATTAATTAGGAATGCTACTAGAAAAATGTCCCAGAATTAATTTAAAAAAGTTTTCAAAATACCGCAACACCATTTCGAAAAATCATGCGATCCTAAAGTTGTGAATATATAGGACATTGAATACATTCCGGCCCTGGAGGTATAGAACTACGCGTCAAATTCCGGAAACTAGTGAGTCTTCTTGTTTGCAATATTAGTGTATTGTCCGTTTCAATATCCCGAGACTGCCACTTTTCAACGATTTTACTTCGTGAAGGGGTTAGACGCGGAATGAAGAGTGCATTTCCGGATTTCTTCGTCATTTTTTGCCTTGATTTCTACCGCATTCTAGAATGTATCGATGCACTCTACTGCATTCGATACTTTCTGGCTCAATCCCCCCCCCCTCGAGTATGTGAGTGTCTTGTCTTTTCTGATCCTAAAATTTTATTTAAAAATTGCGTATTGATCATTTATCTGGCTAGTTCCATTGATACTGTATATTTTCTACAGTTCTATTTTTTAAAAATTTATTTGCATTTATTATTAAAAGCTTTGAATTTTAGAATTACAAAGCATAATTTTATAAGCTAGTTTGAAATGTTATTAATTTTTTTTTTCTTCAGCAGAGCATTCTGTGGACTATCATAAAAAATATTAAGTAATTCATCAACAATCTTAAGAACATACATTTTTATCTACTCATAACATATTTGATTATATATATGTATATATTGTTTGACTATTTAAATTTTATTTCAGTAAATTTTAATAATCTATTTTTATTATGCTATTGGGTCGCTCTATTTTATCCATTCAGCAACAGAATATCTACAGAACTTAAAAGTTTTATCAATACTTTTGCCTAGTGAATATTTTCTTTAATTTATGACCACTGAATAAATAAATATTTCAAAACAATTCATTATTACATAAATAATGAACTTCAAAGTTTTTAATGAATTTAATTTTTATTCATCTGCATATAAAGCATACTTACACATTTATCAAGTAAACGCAAGGTGTACTCTCAATTTTTTGAGCCACTGTATATATAATCATTCTTCGTATCCTAAAGAATTGTTCTTTGAATGGAAAAAAATGAGTTTATTTTGCCTCCTAATGCTATTCATTTTAATATATAATTGACTTTCGACTTCGCTCTGGCTGTCGGTACTTTTTTTAACTTTATATATGTACAGATTTCGTCAGTATTGTTTAAGTAACAAAAAATGTGGCATTCAATAATTTAAAACAGGCAGATAACTAGCGGAATCCCATAATCGAAAGAATCCACTTATGCATATTTTTTTATACTTCGATTTCTTTTCCATTACGAATCTGATTTAAATAAATGTTAAGACAATTTTACTCCTACTAAAATGATGTGTTGAAAACTATTGATATTAACAATTTTTCATACTGTTATATCTACAACAATTATTATTGAAGTTTGTTATTCTAAAATTTGATATATCCATAGTTTTTAGTGCAATTTTTCCAACTATTTCAAATTCTTTTCGACTATATTATAATCAGGGTAGTAATTAAATGATTTTTTTTCAATATGTAGTTTAAATTAAAGCTTTGCATGGTATGATATCCAAACAAATAAAGTAGTTCGAAACGAAAGGTTATAAATGTAATCATTATTTTATTTTCATTGTTTAAAAATTTGAAAATTGATGATAATTGGACATTGCTTGATAATCTCGAACTCTTCTTTCAATTTTTGCTAAGTGTTTCTTGACGTCGATTTGAGCTTCAGCCGGTTAACAAAAATGAGACATTTCAAAAAGAACATTGTTGTCTCTTGTTTTCCGCAGTCCTTTAAACTTTTCGGACCTTTCGTTAATGCAACGCCATGCTACCACAGTTTCAAGGCTAAAGCCATATTGACATCCATTATATACAGCTGATGGCTTTCCTTTTTATATTTCGAAAACTCCAGTACTTCCGATTTAAAATCGGATCATAGTAATGGAGATAAAAAAAAAATCAAACACACCAAGCACCTAATCTAAAATAAACTTTCAAAAATGTTCCCAGCGTTTTTAAAGAAAATCACATTTACTATGATAAAAAAGGCGAATATTTCAAGAAAAAGAACTGTCAATCAGCAATCAATCTCTTTTCAATATGAGAAATGGGCATTCTCCGTAGCTCCTCCAGATAAACGCCAAGTTTTCCTGCAAAAGGTAATTAAATCCCATTAAACCTACAATGTTAGCGCACAAAATACTATTTAATGAGTTAGAGCAAATGCGACTAAGCGCAAGTTCCACAATCCCGATTTTCCTGTTACCTTTTCATCTCTTACCCCATATGTCCTGCTGCGAGTATAATGAAAAACAGAAACACACACAAAAAATATTAGATTTATATATGCTTTGTCCGAAAATTAAATAGCTAACTTAATACAATAATTTTACAAAATCCGATACTCCATATTTTGAATATCACTTATTGCATAACATTACATTACAGCAAAAGTTTCCATTAAATAACTTATCAAATTACTCATCAATGAACCAGCTACATCCATTGGCAGGAAACAGAGTAAGCTGGATTTTAATACAGAATAATTGAAACAAAATTATTATTTAAATGAAATTGATTGGAATACAGTATAGGACAAAAGGTGTTTCGACTTTGATATCATTATTGTACTTACTGAAAAGCCGAAATTTAGTAAATAACTGATCATTTGTAGTGAAAATTGTTCCTTTCGACCATGCACATCATAGCTCAATCGGCTTAATGAAGCACCTCATAGCTGAACGGAAGGTTGCGGGTTCGAACACAAGCGAGGCAAATTGCCAAAAAAAAAAAAAAAAAAAACCGATTTTTAATTTCGATTTGCTTTATGTCAAAGTTATGTTAATTATGCAGATCTATGTAAATTTAAATTCCCAATTTTCTGAGAGCCTTCAAAGTCTGGAATGTTCTTTAAATGTATATAAGTAGTTTCTCGATCAGTTAGATTAGTAATAAAATCTTGAGTGCGTTCATTTCCATTGACTTTACTACATTTACCTCATCTATGCGACAGTTTGGTGGAGGCGCCGGGTACAACAACGACAGCGGAAGAGTTACGCCAAAGCCGACGTATTCAAGGACTCGATCTTGAATTTGGTCTCCTACCGGATTCGACTAGACAATTAAGGAGAATGGCCGAAGGAGGGGAAGCCGATCAGAAGTTCGCAGCTGGGGCTAGTTCTCCTCCGAGTAATATCGCACCAGTTCTAGTTTTGACCTACCAGCTCCCCAGAAGCCCTTGTATATTCTCTGGAGACAACCAGGAAGACGCTAACAGTGGCTCAAGGATTTTGATAGAATAGCGAACTATAATCACTGGGATGACCAAATGTGCCTAACGAAAGTCATCTTTTACCTCGCCGGAACAGCTCGACAATGGTTCGGTAACAATGAAGACACTTCCACTGACAACTGTTTTTCGGAATTCACTGAAAAACACATTTTGTCGTGCAGCTGATATAGTTGCATTCTGAAATAAGTACTTTCTTCCACATTTCTGACCTATCCTTCGCTATTTAAAACTAAGCATATCTCTGCAAATTTTCTAGATAGAAATGTAAAATTTTTTACGTATAAGTGAAAATAAAAAGAAAAATTATACCAATTCACTTTCAAAATTATGATAGATATATAAAAATTTAATTTTTGCAATTTTCAAACAATTGCCTATCTTGTTTAAGGAAATTTTGTAATTGGAAGTATGTTTAGATGCAATATTTAAAAAACAAAACAAAATCTTGTGCCTAAGTGCAACCACCTAATGCTTTTCAGAGAAAAAAAATAAGATTTCAGAAACCCTACTGTGATATTAGTTTTATCTTACGGCCTAATATTTAAATATTTACTATTGTAATTTTAAATTTTGATTACGATAAAGGTCCTATCTATATGAATCTGTAGTTTTTGCAAGAAATTCAAGGGGAAAAAAGAAAAAGAACGAATAAAATATAAACTAATATATTTTCTAGCTTTCTTTTGTGCATAGATTTAAGACAAATTGAAAATTAGGAATAAATCGTTGGCAGCACTTTTAAGAAAATAGGCAGAAATTTGCTACTACATTACCTGCGAATAAAATTTTAGCTCATGATACTGTATCTGATAAGTAAACGTTTTAATATAGTATGTATGGATGTTGCATTTACATGCCGATTGCTGGTAGATTGGATTATGTATAGTTAAATCTGATAGTAAATAAGCTAGAAGATGAGGTAATATATTTGAGATTTGAAGGCACTTCAGTCATTATCAACATTTTCTTATTGAAAAGTATGTTTTTTTCCCTTGAGAATTAACCAGCAGTTACTTTTAAAATTACTAATATGATTCCTATCTTATTTATTTTAGCCAAAACGCTTATTATTTTTTGATGCAACTTATTTGAACAATTTCAACGTAAAAAATACATTAACTCATTTCATGCGTCAGCTTGTGGAATATATATATATATACTTGCATGTATACATGCATATTGAAAGAATTAAACATTATTGATATACATTTAAATTTGAATTAAAGCGGTTTATATATATATATATATATATATATATATATATATATATATATATATATATATATAATATATAACATTATTTTATGTGAAGCAGAATGCAGTTTGAAGACAGTGAAGATACATTTAATTTCGTGACGTCGTTTTATTTCATTTTGAAGAAGTAGGCATATGTACAAGCGATGAGCACACAGAGTGACACACAAAAGGAATGAGGAAAAAGCTCTTGGACATTTTATCCCTGGTCTTATATAACCTATGATTTTGATAGGGAAAGTATTTCTTCATAGTGCTAATATATTAATAAGATTCTGATAGGGATTTCTGACGCATGTCAATCACATGTAAGGGAAACACAGGGATCTTTTGAGAAAGAATGTGCTTACTGGACATTTTTTGCCCCTTCACGCCGAGCGTGTGAAAGTATCGGCGTTTAGCCGATTCAGCAGTTTTATAAAGTTTATCTTGAATTAATTAAGTAGAGAAAGTGGAATTGGATCACGAAATAAGAGAATTTTTTTAGAATGAAGTTACTATGAGACAAATTAAGATAAAATCTTGGAAATTAATTAAATTGAAATTAAAATTTAAAATATCATTATATATATATAGATAGATATAGATTCCATTTTATTAAATGCAGTTAAACGGGAAGAGTTATAAAGATTAAATCCTGTATTACTGTATTAAATTTGTATTACGCATATCAAAATTATAATTTTTATAAATGTCTTCTGTGTGGGAAAATTATAAACGTGTTCTTTTATAATATATTTCTAAAGCCCACATTCTATTTATTATTTTCAACACTCGTCTGAAACGCGGTAAGGGTCATCAGCAATTTTCTCATGGGAGCGTCGTTTCGTTATCAAGGTCATGGAGTATCATTCTCACTCTGACAGTGATTGATTACCATTTGGCGTACATTGTAAAATCGCCAAATCTTGCATGCAAAGATAAAAGTTATAATGTGGTAACCTTTTTAAAGCTTGAGCGCAAATGCCACTACTTAATGAGTTTACGCAAATGCGACTGAGCGCAAGTGACACACAACCGGAAAATCTCGGGCCTGAGGGGTTATGGAGCCAATTTTTCTTCCCAGATCATCTTGGGCAGCCCTCTCTTATGATGGGAGAAAAGTTACACCAGAGAGATTACTTACACCGGAGGGGGGGGGGAGATTAAAAATCAACTAAAAATTTTATTGATATGTGAGATGATTTAGAAAATATAGCTCGAAAATGCAACAAGCGAGATGCATGAGTTTTTACATATGATCCAATTATCAACAATGTTAAAGATTTTGAAAAAAAAAAAAAAAATACTCCATCAAACTATATCCTTAACATTAATTCAATTTTTGATATACTTTGGTAACGATAACTGAGTAAAGGACGAATTAAGATCAGATATTAAAATATCTGAAATATTCTTACACCAAATTTCAGATCCATGCCATATTCTGGATGAAAAGCGTAGAGGACTAGACTTTTAGGCTTGACTGTATGTGAACGCAAAAATTAAATTCGAATCTGGTTGGGTTGATAAAATATGGCACGACTTCTTGACACCGAAATTAAGGATCAAATAAATTTATTCAAACGAGGCACTATTTGGAATAGAACAGCTGAAAAATGAAACAAGTTAGATGGATGAAATTTAACGTATGATCTGATCTAATTATCAGTAATATGAATAATTTAGAAAAAATCCATTGTAAAAATTTACATTATCCTAATTTATGGCATTTTCAGTTGTATTAACTCACTAAAGGACAAACTAAGATAAATATATATATATATACTAAACTAAGTATATATATATATATATATATATATATATATATATATATATATATATATATATATATACTTACACCTATTTGTAGTTGCATGCCATATTCCAGATGAATTGTGTAGAGAGTCTGACTGTCGGCTTAATTGTATGTGAACACTATAATTTAAGAACTAAATGTGCTAGATGGGTAAAATGTGGCACGTCTTCTTGACACCGACATATGAGGTCAAATAAAAATTTATTCAAACGAGGCACGATTTGGAATAGAACAGCTGAAAAATGAAACAAGTTAGATGGATGAAATTTAACGTATGATCTGATCTAATTATCAGTAATATGAATAATTTAGAAAAAATCCATTGTAAAAATTTACATTATCCTAATTTATGGCATTTTCAGTTGTATTAACTCACTAAAGGACAAACTAAGATAAATATATATATATATACTAAACTAAGTATATATATATATATATATATATATATATTCTTACACCTATTTGTAGTTGCATGCCATATTCCAGATGAATTGTGTAGAGAGTCTGACTGTCGGCTTAATTATATGTGAACACTATAATTTAAGAACCGAATGTGCTAGATAGGTAAAATGTGGCACGTCTTCTTAACACCGACATATGAGATCAAATAAAAATTTGATTGAAACGGGGCACGATTTAGAATATATTAACTCGAGAATGGAATTAACTGGTTATGGTTGAATGAAATTTAACATATAATCTAATTATCACTGATGTGGAGAATTTTGAAAAAAAATCCATCCACACCTTTTTGTATATTTATCGAACATTTGTGGATACTATATATGGGTAAAATTAATCTGGCGTATTATATATATCTACGGGAAATTGTAGATCTATGTCATATTTCAAATGAAAAGCGTAGAGATCTGCGCTGTCGGCTTGGTTGTAAGTAAACACTATACATTAAAAATTGAACATGAAAGGTCGATATTTAGTGATGATTATTATTTCGCACAATAAGCATCAAACAACAATTTTCCTAGCTGCAAAACACTCCAAGGTTAAATCGTATTTCTATCACATCTTCGTGTTCAATAAGCGTATTTTAATATCGTCATTTCATGCTGTTTGCCCCATTTATAAAGGAAAAAAATAACAGTAATTTTTATATGAAAATTTAACAGCCATTACTCTCCGATGATTTATCGATTCTTTGGCAAAACAATTGCCCGCCAAGGTCAGACTGAGTTTTCTGCTGTCTTACAAGTATTATTTTTATTTGACTCATTCGATTTTGATCTTTTTTATACTGTAATCGATATCAAGACAATGATTTCAATAGTCTGTTAATGTTCGTGAAATCATAAAGGAAATAATCTTTTCCATTAATGCTACTTTTTCAGTTCATCGTTTGTAGTCGGTGCCTGACTTGCTGATCCTGCTTTGTCACGAAATTCTGACCAGTTTGACATTTTGTTCCAGCTCCATTTGTTGAAGTGTACCGTTTCATAAAACTCTTCGACATTTTTCGCTTTTTTTCAATATTTGATTATAAAACATAAAGTAAAAATTATTTTATTCGATGTTTCTATTTAACGTGTTTAGAAATTTTCTTTCAGAAGGTCAGGTCAAGCGGTGGGAAGAAATATTAATTAACTAAATAAATTGAACAATAGCCGGCGTCCAGGCCAAGTAGTAGTGTGTCTCCCCCGTGATCTGAGCGCCGAGGATTCGAGTCCTGGTTCGGGCATGGTTGTTCTTTACCCTATGTTCTATCTATGAGGTGTGTGAAAGAACCCCCCCCCCCTATAATAAGGAGTTATGCAAGCGACTGCGTGGAGCGCTTTCCTACGACCTGTCCGCCTGCAAACGAGGCACGCGTCTCCTCTTGACGCTGTCTTGTGGTTTTCATGGGTCCTTTGATGCCTGTCCAGTTTACCGACAATTTGTCGGTAGGTCGCTTAGAAACTTGGTCCTACCGGAAGCACTTGATCCAATTGGCTGAAGCTCAGCCCTATTCTTTTTTTATTATTAAATGGTGCTGAACGTGAAAATAAATAGGTGAATTCTAAAACGTGAAAATAAATAGGTTTTATTTTGTGCTACCATTTAGCTTTTAAATATATCCCGTATCCCATTTCTAAAACAATCACTGTTCATTCGGATTATTTGGACTGGGGAAATAAGTAACCATAAAATGCGAAAGATATGACTAAAATTCTAGGCTATTTCGGACATCATTTTTTTTTTTGTTTCGTTTTGTTTGACCGAATGTGTAGAAATGTTCTGTTAATGATAATCCGAAATCAAAAACTGAAACAAATTTCTTAATTAAATCTTATAACTTTAAGTGAGCAATTCTTGTATGTATATAAATTTATTTCATGTATCTCGGAAACGGCTCTAACAATTGGGGATCAAATTTTATATTTAGATAAGGTGTCGCTTTTTAAGTTTATCTATATCGCCTTTTCAGAAAAAAAGCGATTTTACACACAAAAAAAATCATTTTTTATAAATAATTATTAGAGCTTTTTTCGATCTGATCTTACATTGACAATGTCACTTAGCGCCATCTCGTAAAATTTTGTGGTACTTGCATTGTTACTATAGGATGATAACCTTCTGGTACCACAAAATTTTGTAATATGGCGACATATGACATAATCCGAATATGAATCCGTTTGTTTCACATCCAGAAGCAACAATGCAATCATTGTGTTAATCAATTTGAATAACAAGTTAAACTTACTGCATCCAAGAATATTTCAGTCAAATGAACAGTTCGTATGTAGGTAAGATTGAAAAATATTCATATGTAGTCAGCATGTGATTTGTATCTAAATATTTTCTTCGAAGAAGCATCTGCTGAGCGAAGCTCATATAATATGGCGAACTGCTTCTCAAACAATGCAAGAAAACAATAATAACAGTCAATACATATAATACATATACAAACACACACACACATATATACTGTAACATTCCCCGTTTCCCAGTACTGATAAGATATTTACAGTCAGCTGTGTCATCGCTGTTACTTACTAAACTCCTCAAGATGGCCAGATGGTGGATCTTTTCACCTGGGTGGTCTCGCCCCTGTTCATTAGCGACTACAGTGAAAGGACACATGTGGGAATTCCTCGTCCAAGAGATATTGAGAGTACCTTCAAAGAGAAAGGGGTGTCCAAACATCTGGATGCTAAATATTTCTCATTATGAAAGGACTGTGATAACTCCGTGTTCCCGAACAGTCAGTTATGAAAAGTGCATCATTAAAAAGACCTTCCCACGACCCACTGGCGCCGCTGAGGAAGCATATTACTTGACCGAAAGAGAACTCAAATGACCAATGTAAATTAAGAGGCGGAGATTGTCGCCGAAATAAAGTGAGGGGATTTTTGTTTTTTAGGGAGAGAAGAAACGAATTGCAGGCAGACTGTTGGACTACGCCCACGAGTCCGGAGTCCGGAGAACTACCCCTGGAGTGGTCTTGTTGACTAACAGCCTGTGAGTTGCCTGTGGTGTTGTTTCTCCGTATTGATGGAGAACTGAGTTTCAAGAAAACTTTCGACTTCGACTGTTTTGTCTCCTAGTACAGGTGTAAATAACTATTTATTTAACCAAGATTAGAACAAGTTTTTCTTTTGTATATATAGGGCTGTAAAATAAAGAATTGTCTGGAAATTCTGCTTCGTTATTAGATCAGTCTAGATCAAGACATTACAACACACACACACACACACACACACATATATATATATGTTTTACATCAACTTAGCTTATCTGAAAGGTGTGGATCTGACATGACTCTAATTTTTTCACGAGGAAAGACAGATATTCTCTGAATGGATGTCGATCAAAATTTGATAAGAATTATACAAATTTGGTCTTAAGTCCATATACCAAATTTCATCCGTCCAGTTCTAAGTTTTTTTCTTCAGTTGTCAAAAATGAGCTTTTTCTGATTCAAGGAGGGCTAGAATGTGACGTTTCGTTAAAATCTTTCTGCAAGAAAGTAAAAAGGAAATATTTTTTTCGGAATATCTGCAATTACAGTTAGGGCAATAATAAAACATTTATAAACTGTCTAATTCTTCATATCTCATATAGTCAGAATTTTTTTATTACGCGGAACACATCTCCATGTTGCACGGGAGACCACTGGAATTCATATTACCTTTACAATTTTGATACAGTCACGGGCTTAAATACAAAATAAATACATATTTCAATTCATTATTTGCCAAATTTTTCTCTAATTTTTTGGGATTTAACATTAAGCGGTGCGCGGCTGCTTTTCTCAAAACTTTAGTGACTGAATCGGTAAAACATTAATTATATTTCTAACCTGAACGGTTCAGAGCAATTCATTCAAAACTCAACTCTAGCAGTTGTAAGACTCTAACGTAAGTAATTTATTTTAAATAGTTGGAACCTGGCCGTGACCCTGATAAACTCTGAATAATATGTGCGGTTCGCCGCAGCCAAAATATTGCGCCCTTTGAATCACAATTAGAGATGCATAATCCACGATTTTTTGAATAACAAATAATTTTGCTATTGTTATTTTTAAATATTTGTTCCCAATAACTGTTATTTCAATCATATTATTAATTTAAAATTATTATTTAATATTAAATATAAAATTTATTAATTGTAATTAATACTTAATTTACTAATTTAAGTAACGTGTGATTGAATTAATTTATCTATATCAGCTTACTTCTTAAATTTGATTTTTTTCAAAATTATTTATTTAATTTCTGTATTGGAGTAAACCATTTTCTGAAAAATTTGAATTAAATATAAATGTCATTTCTTTAAATGTTTACTTTAGTTCTAAATTCCACCAATAGATGGCGCCAGCAGTAAATGGAATATAAACAAAGTGAAATCACAAGCAATTAAGAACGACTTGTATGGAACAGTGCATCAACACATACGAATACCAGACCGCTTACTCTCATGAAGTGGAGCGGCCACTTCACACTTTCCAGTGAAATCACCGCTCCGATAAATTTCAGTGATATGCAATTCAGTGATACGATAATTCCAATAACCGGTCCGTTCACTTTTCAATCCGTTCACAGATTTCTCCTTTTCTGTTATGTTCGAGAGCTTCCATTGGACAGATCGTATCGATTGTTACTTTCAAGTGAAGTCACCGCTCCGGTCAATTGCAGTGATATCGTATCGATTGATACTTTCTATCGTGATCCAAAACCTGTAATCGAAATATTACCAGTAAGATCGTATGAAGGATTTGAATCACACCCCTCTTTGAAAAGTATTGATCACTTGTATTTGTGACTTTTTGATATTGGTTACGTAATAACCGCTCGTAAAATATTCGTCATCCCTAATCACAATATCTTGTTAGATGATTATTCATTAACGAAAAAGAAAAATACCAGCGCTTGCAGTAAATATTTTCGATTTCATTTCACTCGCATTGATTGGCATCGATTATAATAATTTTATTTTGCTTGATATATGTGCCGTTTACTGTTTTTCTTTTGTCAATTTCAAAATAATGTTGATTAATATAAACATATGAAACGATTTGTTTCTAAATTTTATTGTGTTCAAAATAAATGGTAATAATTCTGGCATATAACTTTCACACAAGTGCAAGCAATAAGTTGGCAAAATTTTATTGCAATCGGATGAATGGTACAGCAGAGAGAGCCTAAAATACAAACAAATAAAAATTCATTTTTATATATTATTGGGTTGGCAACTAAGTAATTGCGGATTTCACTCACAGATGGCTTCAGTTGAATTTTTAGGTTTGCAGATGTAGTACAAATGTAAAACACATTTTGTTATTTGATAGTTGGCAATTCAGCTGTCAATCAGTAAAAAAAGTCTTTTGATCGGTTGCGTAGTTTTCGTTTGGCGTTCGTTGAAAAATGGAAAATCAAAACGAACATTTTCGTCAGATTTTGCTTTTTTTTATTTCCGCAAAGGGAAAAACGCATCGCAAGCTCATAAAAAGTTATGTGCTGTTTATGGTGACGAAGCCTTAAAAGAACGGCAGCGTCAAAATTGGTTTGCCAAATTTCATTCTGGTGATTTTTCACTCAAAGATGAAAAACGCTCTGGTCTTCCAGTTGAAGTTGATGACGACCTAATAAAAGCTATAATCGATTCGGATCGACTCAGTATAACACGGGAGATTGCAGAGAAGCTTCATGTATCACATACATGCATTGAAAATCACTTAAAACAACTTGGCTATGTTCAAAAACTCGATACATGGGTTCCTCACGAACGGAAAGAAACGCATTTAACGCAACGCATTAACAGCTGCGATTTGCTAAAGTTATGAACGTGGGATTATGATGCTGCCTGAAAGATGGCAAAAGGTCATTGGTGAAAATGGGCAATACATTACAGAATAAAGTTATTTAGTTCCATGAAAAAATTGTCTTTGATTTTCTAAAAAAAACCCGCAATTACTTAGTTGCCAACCCAATAGTTTACACCCTGACCAATTAATGTTCATTTCGAAATGTCAGATAGAATCATATTCAAAATTATTTTACTGAACATAAAAACGTTCTACTCCGATTTCATCTTTCTATCAACTTTAGTTATTTTCATCGATTCATACCAGCTTTTACTCTCATGGCATTCCAATCGAAATTTTCTTCTTATAAGGTCCATCAACTCCTTGCCTACACATTTCATTTGTCCTATGCTTTTTTTCCCCCTTTTCCCCCGCTGTCACACCCTGCTCTTATTTACCAAAGAACTCAAACTAGTGAGTGAGAGGGAGAGGACAATGATGAAAATAATCTTGTGAGTCACGTGGGGGGATTCATCCATGTGAAAAAAACCCACACATTTTCTTCCACTTTCCCAAGTCCATTGACTGCTGGCGTGGGAGCCAAATTGGATTCCGTTTGTTTATTTGTTGGAGAATCATTCGAACGTTTTGTTATATCGAATATAAAGAAAAAGGATGACAGTCTGCCCATAAATCATTCCTTTAATGACATGCACGCACTTTCGCTTGACGGCATCTGTCTTTTCGGATATCGTGATGCTAAAACATCCCCCTTTCCTTCTTCCTAGTATCTATTGTCTTCGTGAAATCGTTTTGTTTACGAATTCGTAACAGTTACTTGAGCTTATTGACTGAAAAAAGGTTAGTTATAGGGTTTATTAAGCTAATGCTAATATAATCAATTTGTATCGGTCGGCATATCCGAAAAGTTATTAGATATGATGTGAGGGTCATCTGAGGGGAGGGGACGAACTGGTCTCCGCTAAAGGCGTAGGAAAAGTTTTGGAGAAAGGCAGAACTGATCATAAAAAATGGCATTTAAGAGTTAGACTAGTATAATCTATAGCACAAAATAAATAAATAAATGGTCTTCCAAGTCTGATAAAAAAAAAATACGGAAATTGTTAGCTGATGTTCCTGGTGTTATCTACTTATTACACTTTATTCAGTTGGCTTGAAATTACCAGAGAAAAGTATAAAATTTGATTAATCTGTGTTAAAAAAATTACAGGGTGTTGATTTTGCAAGAGGAGGTATAAAAGGGACGAAAAGCTAACAAAATTAGCACATAATGTGCGTACATGGAAGGCACAAATTTAGGAGTTCTTTCAGAGTCGTAGTAATCACTATGGTACACCCCTACTTCAACTGCATTGATTGCTGATGGGATCAATGCTGTTTCTGATCAATCGGATCAGAAACGGATATATATACATATATCCGTTTCTGATCCGATTTCTTTTTGATCAGAATCAGCCCGAACAAATGCAAATTTCAATTATGGAGCTTAGAAATAAATTTCATATCACAAAATAATAATTTATTATATTTTTAATACTTATTACATTGCATAGATTCATCCAGTAAAGACTTCTAGAATGCATGATAATAATAAGTAATTATTTTTATAAAGTTAATATTTAATCAGATAAATAAATTGTTAATAAATAAACAAATTGCTCTATAAACTTATAACAAAAAATGTTTTATGTGAATTTTTAGAATAAGGTTGCAATATTCGAATTTTGTTTTATTTTCTTGCAAGTTTATTAAACAAAATTTATCAATAACATTTGCATTTTTTCACCTCATTTGGACCTGACTGGAAAAATGAGTAAGAAAGTAAATTGTTCTAGAGTATAGCCAGACTTTAAATATTTTATTCTTAGTTTCATTCGTTCTGCAAACGCGATAATGACTGGCAAGAACAGCATAATTTCCAGAACAGCAGCAAAATTTAGATGCAATTCAAGCAAATTATTTTTGAATGAAAATTGCATTATTTGCATTATTCTGATTCTGGAAGTGAAAAATTCGATATCCTTAAACTTTTCAAAGTCGCTTTTAAGTCTTTATAACAATAGATAAAAATATCTTCTGTCATTTTATTAAAAAACATATTTACTCTCTTGCTCGTAAAAAAATAAAGAAAAAAATATAATCATCTTTAAAAGACTATATAAATTATAGTTTTTTTTTTTTATGGCAGGGGTTTCTGTTATCGACCATGAAAAGATAGTCATCGTCGAAAACTTTCCCGGTAAAGATACAAGAATCGTATCTCATTCACTATGTGACGTCATAGAAACCTCGAGTCATTAGCTGACATTTCTGACAAAGTTATTATTGCTTGGAATTAGTTCTTTTATATAAATGCCAGTATTCGAATCACTACTAAACTTTGAAAGGTATGTACTTGAAACTGCCCATCTTCAAACCTACCTGATGCTTTGCAAATCAATCATTTAATGCCATCATTAATGCCATCGATTAGTCGATATCTTACAAACAAGTATTACAACAGAAATGCATATACGCATAATTCGAAGGAAAAAAAATCTGGCTAATGCTAAAGTTTGGCTTAAAAGTCTGAATACGTATAGAAATAGAAATACAAGAAGAAAAAAAAATGATTTTTTCCTCTTCAGTTATCTTTACTGAAACGTGATTGTCGAAAAATAAAAATATAGCAAACGATTTCAAACACAAGAATCATATTCTGTTCCGTCTTCTCAAACCACGAATAGAGCCGACGAATCGATATTTTTCTTTCTAAATATAGTTTCCTGGTCAAACCTCAAACAAAACTCAAATAAGATATGAAATTGTGTTTTGATAGAGTTGCAGCTGTGACGTCCAACAACCGTAAGTAGTTACAGCTGCGCTCATATTAAGAGTAAATATATGTTTAAACGAAATTGATTAATACAGCAGACGGTTCTTTTTATTTTGTTTCGAGTGGCCTATGCTCCCATCCTTTGGTACTGATCAATATCATTTCTTTTTAAATTGAATGCACTTGAAATGGGATATCATTTTTATCGGCTTTTTAAAAACGATGGTCGATTGATTTAGATGTGACAGTTAAGTAAGTTTTGACGTAGGAGACATCTGTAATACATTTATTCATAATTTTTAATAAAACGGAAAAAAGTATCCGATAAAATGAAATATGAAAGATAATTTAGGAATATGAAGAAAGTAGTATTTTAGTATTTGGTAATGGTAGAAGTATTTTGGTTTCTTTTTTTTTTTTTTTCTTTTTTTTTTTCTTTCAGAACACAGTTTTAAGAACTTAAGAAGCGTCTCTACTTTAACAAATCTTCATATCATTACCACTAAACGTAATTAAAAAATGTATATTTAAACTAAAATAATTTAGAAGTTCTAAAAACCTTTATAATATAAAATGAAATAACTCAACTAAGTATTGAAACGAATTTTGTAACGAAAAAGAAGTTTTATGTTTTTATGTAAATGGCAACAGTGTGAAAAGAATTGGATGTCGAGTTTAGTGTGGTTGTGGTTTTATTTTAACTAACCTGCTTTATTATAATTTGGACAAAATGTCTTGTCTAAACTAAAATTTAGTTTAAATATATATATTTTTAATTACGTCTCGTGGTAATGATATGAATATTTGTTAAAGTCGCGACAAACAGCAAATATGAGTTTGTTCAAATAATGATAAAACTTTTAAAAAAAGAATAGAAGAAAAGCATATAGATGTTTTTTATATGTTCCATCTAACAATTTTCTATTACCACATTTATAATTCCCTCACAGTTAATAAAAAATAAAATTTTCAATGAAATCATTAAAAATTATCAAAACTATTTAAATATTGTAGGTAGAAAAAAAAATCGATTTACTAAATTTTAAGTAAATTATGTCAAGGAATAAAACTTTATTCTATTCGATTTATTTCAAGTTTTATGACCACCCACCCTATATATATATGTATGTATATCATATAAAACACAGACATTATCTAGCCAATTGGCCAAATGCCATTCCACTTCACAACATTATGGTTGCGAGAAACTTCAAAACAATTCATATCGTTTTCTCGATATTTTGACCGGAATAGCAGCGCCATCTTTGGGCACAATTATTAACTATATTCATCACATATTTTGTTCATTGACACCGAATTATAGGCGTTCTGACCGAATTTATAAGAACTTTTAAATCCAAATGTTTCGATTGCTTAGACAAGGATAGAATCTGGATATATCTTACCAGTGACGGATATGCAGTTCTGTAAGCCACTTGGCTGATGGGCCGTGCAGGCGGTTACAAATATTTTCATTTCTCTCACTCTTTTTTTTTTTTTAAATATTGTTATAAATTTAATTACCATATAAATTTGTCAGAAAAATAGTATATGATTTATAGAATTGAATATTCTATAGAATTGAACTATATAAATTATAGAATTGAAAAGTGTTTGAATATGTAAGTAAAGAGTGATGAATTGTACAAAATAAAGAAAATGCTATCAGTACTTAGTCAAGTATCATTAGTAAAAATTCCTATCTGTTTCATTACGGTTATTTATTGTGATATTTATGAATACCAAATATCTGGTAAAATAATATTGAGAGAAATTGTGAGAACTCAATTATGAGTCGTAATAAAATAAATAAAGTCGTGCATTTTTACGAAGTTACTGAAATAAAAATTAGAACTCAAATCACTAATCAACTTGTCTATTAAGATAAAAATTTGAACCTAAGTAGATGAAAAAAAGTAAAATATGCACAGTCAAAGGTTTCAAAATCTCTAAATACTTCATTGCATCCAACAGACGAATAATTACTAAAAATATTGTCACTTACTGAGAGAGTTATATTATTCATTGAAAAGTTTGTTAATTTCGAGTTTTCCGGTATTATTTTTCTATAATATATATATATATATATATATATATATATATATATATATATGCGTTTATCTGTAAGGTCTCAGTACAATAAATATTAGAATTAGATACCAAATTGACTTTGATGTGAAGATGAACGTTTTCGAGAGATTTTTTTTCCAAAGCTTTCATTAAACTTTTAATTAATTAATCATTTGAAACAAAAAGAAACTGAATCATATCTTGAAATTTCCTGTTGTTTTTCTCTACATTAAATAAAGGTAAACAAATCGAAATCATCTCACCGACTTCGGGTATGCAGATAACTGTAGTCTTCTCCCACCCCCTCCAAATTGTAAGCTTTGGATCTCGACCCCCAAGCGGGATAATGTAAGATGGCGTAGCAAAAACACTAGCAGGGATACCCTCTGTCATAGTTCTGAAATTTCTGTGCGTATTAAAAATAAATATTTATCTTCTTGTTTAGTTTCCATACGTATTTATTCACGTGGAAGCATGTTGTCTACGCGGAAGCACTTTTCGTTGATGTGTAGTTGCCAGATACTTTTGTGCCTCAAAAAAAAGAGAAAAAAATGTTCAAGAATCCTGTTCTTAGGCAATAAGATGATCACCATTTTCAAAAATTTTCCTTTCAAGTAGGAACAATACAATAATACTCAAAAACACAATATAATGTTAAGGAATCATGGGCAAATAAATAAATAAATTAATTAATTAAGGTCATGTTCATATCAAATAACAACAAGTAGGAATGGTCTCCTCGAAACTTTCTTGCATACTCCCTAATAAAGGTGATATTTCCCCTTTCTCCATACAAAATTGTGGACATTAGGTAAGCCAAGAATATGAAATAGTGCTCAGATTTTTCTTTTTTGATATAGTGTGTTTTGTTATGTAATAAAGAAAACTGGTACTTGTGTATTAACTGCACGCAATGGGTGGTCCGTATTTCGAAAAATCAATCTCTGATGACTCATTGCAGACATACGGTTAATACGCAAATATCAGAAAACTGAATATGTATTTTAGATGCCTTTTTACTGACCGACAGACAACAAACATTGACAAGTGCAGACACAAGGTCATGTACCAAATGTCCAAATGTTAAATGTACCATTTAAGTCATTGCATTTTTGAGTAGTGACGTTTACAGTGCATGCAAAAATATGGATGGCCAACTCCTTGACGGATTTGGTTCAAACTTTGACAAGGATTTACATTTTAAGAAACATTACAAACCTGTGATTGAAATGTTTATCTATATGGCTTTTCTTCTTCTTTTGTTGTTGTTATTGAGTTCAGTTGCACTTGAACAACAAGACAAATAGACTTACCTCCTCTCAACGGTTTTCATTCAAAATTTGATAGAATCCATATACCAAATTTCATCCATCTAGCTCAAAGCCTTTTTGAGCTATCGTGTTCACAAACAGATAGACCTAATTCTAATCAGCAGAAGTGGTCTCTCCAGAACATTCTCGCATGCGCTGTAATAAAAGAGGTGTCCAAGAGAACTCTTGGCATGGCATTGGCGTACAATAGCTACAAAATATTAATCTGTGGCGTGAATGTAGCATTTTTACTGAATTTGTGAAGTTATCCTTGGCGATTATTTTATTTGCTTATTTATTTATTTTGGCTATTAATTACTGGCATGTAATTAATAATATCCGAAAATCGAATTTCTGTTTTAGACAAATATTTTCGATTGAAACAAAAATTTTACACAGAGCTATACTTGTAGCCAAAAAATCCCATATCATATTTTTAAGTCAATGCGTTTTCAGAGTTATCGCGTTTGCACGTTTCTGAAAGTACAGACCGACAGACAATCAACCTATTGTTATATATGGCTCAACATTTTATAAATGTTTAGAAATGTATATCTAGAGATGCTAAACTATGTACTACATTTCATTTATTTAAATCTCTTTTGTATTGTAGTTATCGTCAACTTTTATTCGAATAGCCGGACAGCCAGACTTTCTCATAAACGGATTTTGCACAAAAGTTAGAAATCTACACATTTGATCTGAGGATCGTATACCAAATTTCATCCGTCTAGCTCAAAGCGTTAATGAGTTTATCTTTGTCACAGATGAACATTTTTCAAAGTTGTGTTTTACGAACTCAGGGAGATGTAAAACATGGAGATTCGTCGAAATCTCGAGTTGGAATTTTTTGATGCTCACTCTACTTTCTCTATAGTATATATTCGAGAAAGTAAAAATGTATCTTCTGGACTCTAGAAGGTCTGACAAGCGTAGATTCATCGACACCTTGAATTCGAATTTTTAATCGATTACAATTATCCCTATTCTTCGAATACAAGAAAATAAAAATGAATCAAGGGAATCTCTTCGGCTTTCTGATATGCTTATCCATTACAGCACTTTTTATTCGGCTCGCTTTATAAAAGTCTGCATTCCCTGAATGCATCATGAGGGTAGAGGCTGGTAAAAAGAAAAAAAAAAAAGAATCAAGATCACAGCAAGTCCATATGAGCGAAACTCCCCCATCCGTCCACCCAAGCTCTGCACCAATAGACATAACATTCATTATCTCAATACAAACATGGTTTAAAAAAAATATTTTACTTTTTGTTTTGAAGTTTCTCGTCCGACTTAAAAACTCTGGGCTATTTTCTAAAGAGGATTATAAAAGGAAGAATGCGAACCGAGTTTTCCACGACATTGAAATAAAAATTAAACTTTTTCCTAAGGGAATAAGTGATTTGAAAATCTCAAATACATTTATTGGAGTTTACTAAATTCTTTTAAATATATAATGTTTTGTGTTCCGTGCTTTAAAAATCAATATATGGATTCTGGAGGAATTTTTTCAAGAAATTAAAAACTGAAATTTATCAACAGATCTACAATTTTTTAAAAAACGATATACCATATTGCCTTTTTCTAAGCTATTCCATTTTTAATTTATCGTGATTTCAACTATTTAAAAAGACATACACATATAAATATTATTTTAACACACATATAAACAATACTATTCTAAAACATATAAATAATAAATAAACTGGGTGATAACACATATATAATAAACTGACAGACGAAAAATGAATCGTTTGCTAGATCTGGTGCAAAATTTAATGCTATCTAAATTTATGACGATAAAATTATTTGCCAAAATTCATCTACATCTCTTACTGCTTTGAGTCATCGTATCCACATGCAAATGGACTGACAGACTTTCTTGCAAAGGATTTTGTCCAAAATATCACAAAAATCTACAAATTTGGCGGTATAACAAAATGTCAAATTCCATGCGTATTTTGAATTATTGCATTCACAGACAGACAGACGGGTATAAATTTTTTGACGATTGCAATCTTTGCTTTTTGTGAAACTTTGCGTTAAAAAAAGTGAAAAAGAAACGTTCATAAACACCAATGACTGAGTTTAAAAGCAATTCCTTTTAGAAATTAAATAGCAAAAAAAATAATATATCTATGGCAAGAAGTTTGCAGATCAAAGTAAGAATTATACTTATTTGATGCATTGATGTAAATCTTATAATTAAACTAGAGTTGTAGTAAGTTATAACGTATTTTCATTTTAATGAATATGAATTTTTTTATTATCATTGCGGCTTCATTTTCATATTATATTACTTTTATCGTCTGGTGAATTTTTGATAAAAGCAGAATATTCTGCTTTTTAATATACTAAAAGAGAATCATTTTTTAAAATTTATTATTTTTTATTTCATAATTTTTTTACCTTTAATACACCTCATTACTCATTATTGTCAATATCATACAATGCTATAATGATTTTTTTTCACAAATTCACTAGTAATAATTCAAAATAAAATTTTATTCAAATTAATCGATTAATGATTATCAAGTTCTGAAATTTTTTAAAATAGTGTATTATAATCAGAAGCAAACAATTATACAAAGTCTCAAAAATATGGCCTACAAGGAAATGTCTGAAACATCAATTCCAAACTTCTATTTTTACGAATCCGTAATTCACTACGCATTAAAAATCAAGCTCGTAAAAAAGAAGCACCATTTTCTATTTTCCAGAAGTCTGGTTGTCTCTTAGTCCATCTCGTGTGATGTGTGTTCAAGCTGAAAAATTGCAATAACTGAATTCAGTGTCAATGCCGACGATCGTAAAATCAAGTCGATTAGGGACAGAGATGAAATCGCAACTGTGATTCAGCTGTCGTGTTACGTGAGGTGTATTTATTTATACAACAACAACAATCAATGAAGGTCGTCTTCAAGGTTGAGGAAATGGGAAAACATTTCTACTGCAGTTTTGAAAATTTTATGAATCCGCATTGGATTTTAAAGAGAAATGTAAGGATCGATTTCTGCTGAGGTCAAATCTGCTGAGAAGACCGAATATGAAAAGTAATGAGCATGTTGCAAGTGAAAATATATACATAGAATGACCTAAATGCAGGTTATCGACTTTAATTAGTTCTAAAATCTAATTTTTAAAATTGTTGAAGATAGATATAGTATACTTCTAATTACAAAAATACTTTAAATGTCATAAAACTATTTTACATTATCTAATAAATAAATGCATTATTAAAAAAAATCATGAAATTAAAAAAAATTTATATGACCCTCTGATTTAATATTTAGGAAACTTTCTGGACATACTACCATTTAATAAGCTATTTATAATTTTTAAAAAATTATACTTTGAGAACTAAAATCTGACCGAGTCATAAAGCTTTGAATGTTTTAAAAGATTTTGAACTATTTCGCAAGCTGTCTCAAAAGAAATAAGCTAACCAATGAATGGCTTTTCTTCAAAGTAGACGTTAATTGACTTACAATATTGAAATTTATAGCTTCATAATGCAGCTAATTTTGGCATATATAGGCATTTGACATCTAGACAGATTTCATCCCAAATTTGATATAGATCTCCAAATTTGATGTACGGACCACCTACCAAATTTCATCCATCTAGTTCAACACATTTTTGAATTATCGTGTTCATTAACAGAGATTCTTTTTTTTAAGGTCGAAGACTCATCAAAATCTCGAGCTCGAATTTTTTGCCTACTTCAATATTTTCTTTCTATATATCTCATGCACAAGAAAGTAAAAACGGGTTCATTTAACTGTACATTTAACTTCAAAATTGGTGCAGAGGGCAAAAACGTCAAAAATCCAAAATGCCCCGCTTAATCCAATACCTTTTATAACCACTTTTTTCATATACATATAATGTCCCTTTTTATAATAATATATGTGTAACTACATTTGTCCCGTGACTTTAAAGTCACGTGGATGGTCTTCGTTACAATCTCCAGTATTTAATCGTCTTCACCTCTTCTACAACAAAAACTGCTTAAATGACAATCTCTATCTTCTTACGTGCCGTTTGTAGAATTTAATACGCTCATTTGAAATTCAGGTCGCAGCTGAAAGGTGAAAGAATTCACACAGTTTTATTCAGCGCTTCCGCATTTAAATTTCGCCGGATAAATATTTTGAGTGGGTGAAAAATAACTAGAAAAGATGACGCTCTGTGTTATTTAAACATTTTTTGTTTGTTTGTTTGTTTGAAATGAACTACAGGAATATTTACACCTTAGAATTCTCCACGACGAAGTTATTATGGAACGATTTTATGTTACTGATTGAAAGGTTCGAATATGCATTTAGCTCTCTTTGACTGGTATCAACAACGACACACATGCCGGCTCGTCGCTCTTCTAATTTACGCACCACACCAACAAGCGATTGCATGAATATTAATTGAAAAAAAATGCAAAGAGGATTCGGAGTCTGGAGTACATAAGCCTGATAATGCTTCAGACGTGATTTGTCCATTTTCATTTTAAAATATACTCTTAATAATAACAATAAAGTACGCACACAAAAATGCATCTCATATAATCACAATGTCTTTTAGTATAAGTCCAGTAATTAAAACAATGAAGAGTGTGATTGTAAACTATGATTAAAGATTTATTAAAAGCAGAGAAATATGTTAGATGAAAATTAAAGAGGTTGCATTACAGAACTTCTAAGACATTTTTAAATTTGAAAATGATGTAAAAATGTTTTTGTGGAATAACATTCCCCGAAATAAAAGAAAAAAATGCAATAGAATTGATTAATTCTAAATTTAAAATATAAATAAATATTTAAGTACTATTTTTTTAATGTATAACTGTTATCAATAAAGTAATTGCTTGCAAAATAAAGAGTTCTAATTCCAAAGACTTGTTTGGTAGAAAATGTTGAAAGATTTTTTTTTATTATGTAATTTGCAGATAGGATATATATATTACCAAATATTATCTAAAAACAAAGTCTTATCCAGGCTATAAGTATTATCATATTAAAATTATTTTCTCAGCTTTAATGATTAAATGATTTGCTCCGTCTTTTAGCAGAAAATAATTTTTATTAAAGATTTTTTACATTATTACTTTAAAAACTTTTTATGAAAAATTCTTCACAACTTCAGTTTTATTTTTTTCAATTTCATCAATATATAGACGATACCTAGTATTTATTATACAATATTTTTGATTGAACTGACTGAGCAGCTGCAATTTTAAGCACTGAATTGGCAGTGTGCCATGACGCTGATTGAAAGTCCAACTTTTAAACAAACAGACTTTTTTTGTTTATTTTATAAAATGGATGAATATTTTTAAACTCACTTTGGATAGTTTATGTTCACGTCTTTTCTTTTGTTACAGTAACAATCAACTTCTTAGAAAAATTTTAATCAAAATTCAGTGGATATTTTTGTTCGAAAAAGACAGATCCATAACTTACTTACTAATATTAAAATGCCCATTGATTTCAAATCAGAAATCTATTGCTATTAATATTCCTGAGATGTTTCTATCATGTTTTTTAAATAGCTTCAAAATCAAATTGTAGGCTATGACCTCTAAAGACTTCGTGGAAATTAATAGGCACATTTCAACTCACATAAACAGCTCTAGGGTTAAAAGAACATTAGCGATTTAAACCTACGGTTAAACCATTTGATCATCTAATTTTTAACTTTGTTGCCACTTTTTTCTATCTTAATGATATACGAAAACGTACAATAATCAAGTAGCATGCACAAACTCAATTAAAATTAATAATTGCCAATAAAAAAAATCGGTTTACACAAAACAAAACTCAAACGGCTTTTAGATTGAAGTTGGAGCACTTTTTGCGTGGGCCCCTGAGCCCGGAAACGACCGGAATGGACTCTGATACCTTGATCACGTGACAACAAAATTTACCTTAAGGCAGCATGTGTTCGACAGGTCAATGTTATTTGAAAAGTTTCAGCAGTAAAAAAAATTATAATAATAATAAAATAAAATAAATGTATGCACACTTAAACGGAAACACAAGGCCGGAGTACAGCCAGAACTTGCAAAAGGCCAACGCCTATTTCAAGCGCACGATTCGCTTTAGATAATAAATTCTTTAAAAAAGGATCGGGTTTACAACGGGATACAATCTAAGATATATCTTAAGTCGACCAGAAGACTTATCGAATATTGCGATCAAACATGGAAGCCAAAGAATTGAGATATTTGATGATAGCGGCTTTTTGATTAGAAGTCGGACAGAAAAAAATTGAGCTGACAGAACGAGTAGTTTGCATTTTGATAGGTGACGAAATCACGTTTTATTTCGGTTTGTTATTATAATTTTTTTTTTTGGCAGCGTCATGATTATACAGCTCATTTTAACATATTCGCTCGACTATATTATTAGGCTTAACGAATGAGAACTTCCCGTCTGCTCGGCTTCCTGAGATTTTAATTATTCACGCTGTACTGATTTTAAAATGTATTTTTAGATTCTTTATTTTATAAGCAAAATTCTGAATTCAAAAGTCAATGAATTGTAGTTTTAGCTTTTTTTTTATTAATAATATTTAAAAAAATGGCTACACTCACAGTTGTGTTCGATTATATTATATATAATGTAAGTGTTCGTTTTTATTCAAAGTGGAATTCCAAGTTTATGATTATTATTAATGGCAACAATTCACGCATAAATGTTGAGTTCACTTCGTCAAATTAAATATGTCAGCAACTGCTGATTGTTATTTGAACTTTGAAAAAGTTTTTATTTATTTTATATTATTTTTGTGATAGTTAACACATTTTTTTTCTTATATATTAGTACTTAAAACATTTATTAGCTTATACAATACCATTTTTTATTCACATCATAAACATTTATATTCATTAGCGCCACTAGAAGAAGTCTAAACTCAGTTATATTGAATTTTTTAGGATTTATAATATTTTTATTACTTTTAAATAAATTATCCATTAGAATATTTTTTTTATAACGTGACCAATAAATATGTACAAGATATCCACTCTAATCTTGACTCAATATCTAATTTCTTATCCGCTAATGGTATGCATATACTTTCAGATGGAAAAATACTCTTAATTGTGTTAAAAAAATTTTTTTGTATTATTTGAGAATAAGTATATTTCTGGGGAAAAAAAAAAAAACGCACACAAGGAAATTTAAACTTTTATATAATTCTTCTCCAATTCTTTTAGTTATATTCAACTAAATATTCTTAAAACGATTACATTTAAACAAAGGAGAATTGTTTCATTTTTCTGTGATCAAAACTGACGAAATTATGAAGCTCTGAATATCCCTATTTTCGATGATTTTAGATCATTTCAGTGACTACCTCAAGGAAGATCATTCAGACATTCGTGTCAAGTGAGATTGCTCAGCTGTACATTTATTAAATGAAAAACCATAGAAAAAACAATTCTGTAAAATATAATTTATTTTCATTTAGCGTCTTGGGGCTATTCCAACAGTTATGTAATGAACCATGATTATTTAACACCCTATATATTGATAATAAATGAATTTTAAGTCATAGAAGTGATTTTGAACAAAATTTTATTATTAAAATTTTTCTAAACTAATTATTTAAATAAAATTCTTCATTACAAAACTTGATTTTTAAAAACTTACTTAAATCACATTACTTTACTTAAAATTTATATTGTTTGCAACTTCTTTCCCTCCTGCTGCGATAAAATTTTCAAACAATTAAAAAAAAAACTTCAACTTCATGGAAATAACCTATTATTATTACACATTCTTTTTTAAAATTTAACCTCTTCAATGAGCAATTGTAAAAGACTACATCTATGATTATAATTTCAAAATTCTTAAATCTAGGTGTTAAAAAGAACGAATGCGTTTGACTTTCATACATTTGTACAATATTAATTTCGTAGTATAAAGAAGAAATCGTCTGCATTTTGTGTCTATTTTGTATGAACATATGTATCAAAAATTCGGCACAGATCCTCACTTTTGATGTCACGATCGCATCCCTAATTTCTACTACTAATAGTGCATTTCTGAATTACTACGTTCATATGCTTACAAAAAAAAGAAATCGATTGACAGTCAACTTTTTCGGGAATTCGGTAAAATATTTGACATTTATCTTTAGTTTTGGTGATAAAACCTGGCGAACTCATATTTTTAGTTCATTACTTTTTAGAGTTCACATGTTTACATGATCAAGAGTGATCAGACAACTTACTTTGATGGTTTTCATTTCAAATTTAATGGGAATTTTAAATTTTGGTATATAAAGCCAAATTTTAACCGTTTATTATATTCTATTTTTCAATCATGACATTCATAAGCAGACATAATTCCGGAAATGAACTTTGAGGGCAAAGAAAGATCTAATATCTGGAAATTCATTAAATTCTCAAAGTCAAATTTTTTTTCCTTTCTTTTTTTTATAACTACAATATTTACTCTTTTATACATTTCGCATATCAGAAAGCAAGATAAAAAATATCAATATTATAAATAAAATATAACATCATAAATAAATAAGAAATAAATCTATACTTATAATAAAGTTCAATGCGTGTGTGTTTACGCTCTACAAGTCAGACCGTTCGACCTACAGATACCAAATTTCGCACATACATACCTTGGAGGTCGGGAATGGGCACCTGGGGTCCCTTTTTTGAATTTTTAATTAGAATTTTACTTATTAATTAAAAACTAACTTTCCCGCCAAATAATCTTTTCATTTCTCCACCGCCAAATGAGTAAGACTAGTTTTTTTCCCACTCTAAAGAGGTTAGGCTTAACAAATTTTCACCCAATTATTTCAAACGATATTGTTTATTTTCTTAATGTTTCATGCATTTAAAATTAAACATTGTTAATTAATCAATCTTTGAGATTCATTCTGAAGTACTTTTGAATTAAAATAAAACAGAATAAAGGGAATTAAAAATTTCTAATCTGCATAGCGTTACCCCAACTAGCCTAGAAAATTCACGCATTTGCGTTACCATAATTGACGTTGAAAATTCAGGCATGCGCATTGTGTTCTGATTGTTGACACCTATTTTCAACGGATACGGACTTGGTTTTGAAGGTTTAACATGTTTTCGACCGATTATTTCAAATGATTCTGTTTATTTTCTTAGTGTTTGATGCATTTAAAATTAAACATTGTTAATTAATCGATCTATTCATGATGAATCTGAGAAAATTTTGTTAAAAACTTCTTGAGATATTATACAAATTATGAAAGATATTCTTTAGTGCCCATAAGGTTTAAATACTCAGAGATTCTGTTTTCAGTATTCATATTAAAAAAAAAAAAAAAAAAAAAATGCTTCGTTTTAGTAAAAAAAATGTTCTGATATCAATTGAATTTTAATCATTTCCACTTTAACTTAAATTCTACGGTAATTAACAGAAAATTAGAGAGATTTATATTATGTTACGGCTGAAGGCCTTTTTAATATTATGAGTAAATTATATGACTACCAAAATTTGAAGCTTTAAAATATTTTGATAAAGTAGCTTTAAAATAGGAGTTACATAAAATATTTAATTATTAAAATTTTAACGAGTATTAAGATTGGCGAACCGGCTGGTCGCCAAAGGCGGCTAGTATATAATAGAAATAATATAAATAAATAATAAAAAAATATAAATAAATAATAAAAAATAAATAATGGAAATATCAATAATAAATGACCAACCATAACTGCAACTGTTGGCAAATTTTTATTTCTCACCTATTTTGATATCAATAAAAAAAAAAAGAGAGAGAGAGGTGGGGAGGGGAGAAGAACAGCTTTCGATTATTCACCAGCTGATGAAAAAAGTAAAAAAGGTGTTAAAAATGCAGCCTATTTTTGTTCTCACTTTGCGACACGTCATAGCAGATGGTGAGTCAAACGTCTGCTCTTTTTATTCTTTTATTCTATCAGAATTTTTTTCTTTTTCTTTTACTTTTGTGGAGGAGTTGAAGCCCTCTCTTGAAGTATTATTAAAAGAGGGATAGGGGAGCTCTATACCAAACGATTCCAAACGTGCTTCCGTTCCTACTAAGAGAAATGATTGTTCTTTTGTTAGATCGGAAGCAGCGTCTTTCACTGAAAGAATACAGGGGAAGGACTAAAAGGATGGAGGAAGGAATTTGATATTCTTTGAAATGGTCGAAGATATTATTAATATTTTTATATTACATTCAGATGCGCTAAGTATATAAAGGAGTATGTATTGTAGTCATAATCCAGTGAGAGTGGTCTTCCCGAAACTTTCTCGCATACACTCAAATAAAGGTGTTATTCCAAAGAAAGCCATGAATGGAACTGGAATATAAATGTTAACCTTTGGCGTGAATTTAGCATTTTTACTGAATCTACAGTGTGATCCTTGGCGAGTTTTTTGGCAATTTAATCCCTCTCATGCGGTTAATAGTATCGGAAAATCAGATTTGTGATTTAGAGGTGTTCTTCCTGATCGATTGTAATAAAAATGTGTCATATAACAATATCTGTTACAAAATCTCATATGAAATTTAATATATATAAGACATTGCGGTTTTGAATTATAGTGTTTACAAGTTTTTGAAAGTACAAACTAATAGAGAGTCATCCTCTTGTTGGATTTGGCTCAAAATTTGATAGATGCTTATACTAATATTGTTGCGAATCTGTGATGCGGCTTCCCAGCATAGTTGGTTCCATAGGAGGTCCCAGAGCTTGGCTACAAATTTGGCGACTTTGGCGCCAAAATAGATTATACCCGAAACATCGGGAATTTTCCCGATCTGTCCAGTAGGAACGGAGATTCACCTCGAACGTTCCAGATTGGTTGAGAGGCTTCTAGCCCCGCCTCCTGAGACCTATAAAAGGAGCAGCCCGCAGATGCCGGGCAGTCGCGAACCAGCGCAGTAGAAGAGTAGTCGGAAGCGAAAGAGTAGTAGTCATCGTGAATTGAGTCGTGGACCAGTGGAGTCGAAGAGTAGTCGGAACCGACGATAAAGGACTGGCCTTCCAGAGATAAGAGGAGCAGCGACGGAGTGAAGCTAGTGCTGAACTAAGCTGTGTGCTACTGTCTGTAGTAGAGTTTTGTATGCTGCTGTGTATGTTGTTGTATGCTGCACGTCTCGGCTGAAGATAATCGTCTTCTGTGCTGTATATAGTTGTCGTCTTTGTGCTGTCTTGTGTGTCTTCGTGTAAATAAACGTCGTTGTTTTATTTTCTACTGCCGCCTGCTGATTGAGCGTTCTCCACACCATATCACTTCCACTATCCAAACGAACCCCTGAAATTTCGTAACAATATGTTAAATACGTGTACTGAATTTTATCCATCTAGCTCTCTTCATTTTGTAATTGTCATGTTAACTTATATTGGAACAACCGTACAGGCAGAACATATTTTGCTCAAAATTTGATAGAAATCCACAAATTTAGTATAAAAAACCATATACCAAATTTCATCTATTCAGTTGTAAGAGTTTTTAAGTTATCTGTGACAGACAGACAGATGGACATTTTCCAAAAATCGGTTTTTTTTCCCCCCGAACTTAGGGAGGTTTAAAACGTAGAGATTCGTCAAAATCTTTGTTGATTATAAACTTTCTCTATATCGCCGAAAAGAATAAAACTATGCCGTAAGTGACATTGCTAGTTGCTAAACCACCTAAACCTGTTTGCTACTTATTCTATTCTTCTGAACCAAGAAAAGGTACACAATTTATACTTCCAACTTCATAACTCCTTGAAACTTAATTAGTAAAATTTCATCAATCCTAGCTTTAAAAAAAAAAAAAAAAAAAAAAACTATTTACCTTCAATACAAAATGAATTTTTTTTACTTTTAATATAGCGCTAATGGAGCCGATGCAAATGCATAAATCAAAGTAGATCTTTCTGAAGGGGTTTGTTCTATGTGTTGAACCGGAAGGCGTTAAAGTGAAGAAGTTGATTAATTATTTTCTGCTGGTCCTTCTGATTACCTATGGGGTTCTGTTGTATCTGTTATTGGGTGGGGTTGTTTCATGGTAACTTGCAATGGCGTCCGCATGACTTCAGCTACGACGAAATAAGATTCTGCATACATCCGTCTTCGAATTCAATTGACATCCCGTAACGGCAGTAAGAGGGCAATTGCTGTCTATAAATTCTGAATTAATCAAAGTCTAATTGTTGGATATGAGTCCAAATTTGAAAGTCTACAATTCTAAAATTGTTATTTTAAAACGTTTTACAATTCTAATAATAAAACCAGGTGCCATATATCTAATTAGCTGTGTTTACGAGAAACCCTACTCGCATGCTCAAGTATATACTAATACGCAATTTTCACGCAGATAGGTTTTGTATTTTTAACGTAAAGATCACTTACCAAATTTCATCTAACTAGTTGAGTTACCTTCACAGATAGACAGACATTCACACTTTCTTTTAAAGAATGTTTTATTTGAACCAGAGAGATCGGGAGGGAGATTTTCCAAAATCTCATGGTAGATTTGCACTGCTTTATGTGTGCATCTAAAACATGGCTTTATATAGCAAGTATCCGGATAACGGAGAAGACAAGGGGGGGGGGAATGAATAATGTTTTTTTTGTTGTTGTTTTTGTTTTTGTTTAAATTAAAAGTTTTTGATCTGAGAAGAAGATTTTAATTAAGGGGTTTTTAAATATTTAATAAAAAACTTTAAAACGAGTCTTCAAAAATAATTAGATCTAAGGTGAATTAAAATAACATAAAAGGTAAATTTTATGAAATATTTTAATTTTTAAAAAGATTGTGTTAAAACTTTTGTGATTATATAGAAATAATCTGCTATATAGAGTAACATATCTGGTAAAAATGTGAGATCGATATCTGCATTATTTTTCGAAGAATTCAATTTTTTTTTTTTTTTTTTTTTTAAAGTTACCATGTTAACGACCTTATTAATACTTTTCTATCGATTCGAATACGAGGGCAGGGAAAAAAAAAAAAAAAAAAAAAGACGAAGAAAATCCTATTTTAAAATCGATTTTCTATAATTTTAAGTAGTTCTTAAACAATCTTTAATAAAAAGAAAAAAAAATCTGTCTAAAAAAACGCGGATAGCCAACAAAAATTAAAACAATAAAAAAAATACAGTAATATATTTAGTTCGTGCTTAAATGCAATTCGACATGCGAAGGTAAAAGGCTTGGGCATTTTCTGTTTTTCGGCCAATCTTTATATCAATCACTTCATTTAAATATTTTAAACATTATTCGTTCATGTCAATTTAAAATGATTGCTCTATCTGACCACCATTTTATAAATTATAAAGCTAAGAGCCTTCCAAATCGATATCGATTAGTTCTTGAATCTTCATGAAATACTGGAAGCAATCAAACCAGTCAGTTTTTATAGTGCGGTTAACGGTTTAACACCCTTTGGCGACACTGAAAGAGATGCGCTCACCTGCCTTCAAGCCCTTGACTACACACAACAATCAAATAAATATTGCGGAAACGTAACCATGGCGACGAATATAAAAGGAACCGTATGGTTGTCGTAACCTTGGCATGTGCTACTGACGGAGCTTGGGTTTGAGCGCCGAACAAAACGAGGAAAAATGGGGTCAGACAGTTTAGCGCGGTCCGAGGACAAAGGAGAAAGTGATTTCCTGAGCTGAATTTTTATTTAGAATTCCCGAGATTTACTGTTTTATTTGCATTTTTACAGTTTTCGGTAGATCCCTTTAGCGGTTGACCCCTTTTTAAAAATAAGTGTCGAGGTCTTCGCAGGTCACTAGGTCTCTATCCTTGTTGTCTTTATTTCTCCCTCTTCTTTTTTTTATATGGTCTATTCTAAGCATCTTCAGATTCAGTGTTTCTTGCACCTTTTTTTTGTTCATGGCCCCTTTCGGTTGCACATATTTTTCGCACCCTCCTCTCTAAGTAGTACAAATATAAAATAAAAATAGGGACAGCAATATAGAGCAAATAAAAATAAAAATAATATATTTAACATAATAATTTATAATAATATATTTTATAACTTAATATTGTTTAGGAATTTATAATTTAAGTTTAAAAAACTTGTTGTTTTATATAAAGATGATTTTCTACGGCATTTTTCCTTTTAAATATATAAAATTGTCGCTACCTAAAGTGGTATAAAATTTGAAAATAACTAGAAAAGTGAGATAAACAAATTTAGCTCCCACTATTAAATAAGAATAATCGCTACTTTAATTATTTTTTGGTAATTTTAAATAAAAAGTTTTATGTAAAAATAATTAAATAAATTAATTTTCCTTAAAAAATTTGAATTATAATTAGGAGGGATAAATATATAATTTATATAACTAAAATCAAATTAAAATGAAACTTATTTAATATTACTTGGTAAATTTATAGGAACGATTTTAATTGCAGACTATTTTTCTTCATTATCTTCACTAGCAAATATACACACAAGTAACGCAATTAATTTTTCGTTCACAAGTAACGCAAAATTAAAATATAACTAAAATAATGAGATAAACAAATTTGCTCCCACAATCAAATTAGAATAATCGCTAATTTAATTTTTTTTTGGTAATTTTGGATAAAATGTTTTATGTGAAGATTATTTTATTCAGTATTTTCATTCTTAAATATATAAATTATTTGTCAGTTCAAGGTTGTACAAAATTTGAATCATAATTAGACAGACAAATATGTAATTTTTGTAACTGAAATCAAATTAGAATAAAAACAAATTTAATATTTTTTGGTAAATTTATGGGAAAATTTTTATATGCAGTCGATATTTCTTCATTATTTTCACCAACAAATATAAATTTTTCGTTCACAAGTAATGCAAAATTCAAATATAACTAGAAAAGTGAGATAAACATATTTGCTCCCATTATCAAATAAGAATTATGGCTAATTTAATTTCTTTTTGGTAATTCTAGCTGAAAAGTTTTATGTGAAGATGATTTTCTTCATTATTTTCACTCTTAAATATATAAATTTTTTTTCGGTTCAAGGTTGGACAAAATTTGAATCATAATTAATATAATTTATATACCTGAATTCAAATTAGAATAAAAACTAATTTAATATTACTTTCTAAATTTATAGGAAAGATTTTGCATGCAGATGATTTTTTTTTCATTATTTTCACCAACAAATTTACAATTTTTCGCTTCCAAGGTAAAGCAAAATTAAAATAAGTGTGCATTTGTATTATACACAAAATGCCATGCAGGGAATTAAAAAAATAAACATTTTTTTTAGATTTTTCTGAATAATTAATTTTATTTACCGATCATGAATACAGTACTGTTCCGCTTTTACATTTGTCGTTGGTCGGTGAGATAGTGTCACAAACAGGAGGAAATTGTAAATCTTAGATAACTTCCTATACAGGTTAAAAAAAAAAAAAAAATGTCGTTTGAAATTTGAAGACATTAAAAAGAATTATTTGTAAAGACAAGAAAATGTTAAAGACGGTAAGTTAAATATGGATAATATTGTACTTTTTAAAATATTTTTCTAAATTTGAGATTATAGCAATTGCTTGAATAATAAGATAACCACTCGAATGATTAAAAAAAAAAAAAAAAATCTAAAATAGGAATTTCAAAGCTTTATAAGTTCGTCAGTTTTGATCCAAAAGAATGGTAGATAATATTTTATATAAAATACTATTGTGCTAATAGTATTATACTGAAATTTGTATTGCCTAATAAAACAAAGAAACTGCATAAAAAGTTAAATTTCATAATTTTTTCAACTGTATTAAGTGAACAGAATCAAATGTAAATCTTTGCGCTATTATTATTATTTTTCATTTTAGATTTCCGTTAGAAACATTTCCAATTCATGTACATGAGCATGTATTTTTATAATTTTTATCCTCTTAACTGATTTTCAAAATAGTTTATTTTTAAAATGATTTTTGTATTTTTGTTCGCAGCATATAGATGGCAGCACATTATACGTTCTTTATTCACACCAAGGATTTGGGAAATTAAGATTTCAATAATACCACACTGCACCAAACCAGCGTTTTCAGTTGGACGAACAGGGAGCAACACAAGTAAATCAAATTATCACCTGTCTATGTCGATGATCGATAGTAACATAAATAAAGACTACGTATTTTGACATATATTTTGAATACATATACATAATTATATTTTGTTATATATATTTAAAATTATATTTTGTAATTGTGTTAAATAATTAATACATCATATTCATATATATTTGTTAGTATTTTTGCTATAAATTTCTGAAATTTTTTTTATATTTTGTGAAAGAAGCATTGATGTTGCTTGTATAATGTGTTTTTTAATGAGCTTCCACTAATATAACTCTTTCAGTTATCCAATATTTCTCTGGTTTGATATCTTTTGGTTTACCGAGAGCCCAATGTAATGGGGGGGGGGGGAGGGGACTGATTTTTGACTTTGTTCTTTCTTTGTGCAATAGCAAAGGGTTGCTTGGTTTCGGTATCGGAGGATCCTTATCTCGAGAACCAGTCCCACTCTTGTTAGTATTGTTCAAGAGGCAGAGATAAATCTTTGGCTAGTAACGTAGATTTCATAATTACTTTATATAACTTCATATTTGTAAAGATGGAATTTTTATAATAGATTTTTCACTCACTTCTTGATGTATTAGATACAATTGTGTATCCCGGATGATAATACAATACGTTATTATCATTTGGAGCACATATAGCTTCCATATGAGAAACGGTGTCTGTTAATGAATTAAGGAAGAATCGATTACAAGATTCAGTGTTAATGAAAACAATGATTTATGAAATAAATGCAAGATTAAAAAAAGTAAATGTTAAAATAAAAACTAATTTTAAAAAACCGCGCTTATATTTATGTACATTAATAAAGAAAGTAATTTTTTAATCAAAATTTTGAAGGTTAAAAAAAAAAAAAGAATACATAACGTGAGATGCTAAATTCCAAGAAGGTAGACTACGATGAATGGTAATATAACCAAAATTAATGCTATGAGTAAGAATATTCTAAGGTATGAAAAAAAATATACCTTAGAATATTTTTATGCAATAATATTTATATGCAATAAATAAATGAAAAATGCATAATGATTATGATTCAGATTGTTTACTGATAGTATTTATATAATTGCTCGATTTTTTTTGTTATATTAATTTCACCTCCAAATTTTTGTTAAAAATGTTATTCTCAAATATATTAATATAAGCGCCTTTTTGTACAAAAAGAATTTAAAAATTGTTTTATGGTAAATTGCTGGATTATGTGATCTAATATGGATTGAGGACTATTCGGAAACTCGAATGTTCTTAAATCCTGACATGCAAGAGGAAAACGAGCATACATCCAAGAAGAAGCAAAATTAGAAAAAAGAAGAAGGAAAAATGGCTTCATTTTCATATTAACGACGAGTACAGTTATATTTATTTGTTTCGTGAGAATCATTAATTTTTATAGCTTCTAGACTGCTTTTTAAGAGACCATTGTCGTTAAGTTTGAACAGTGGTCAGTTAATATTTGTGTTCGTTTTGCAGTGTGTCATTTCAGACCACAACAGAATGCACTCCTTTGAATCCTGAACAAATTTATCGTTGCCCTAGGATTTTAAAAATGTTGCGTCATGGGAAGAATCGCAAAAATATACATCACACGCTTATGGTTTGAGGTATTCTTTGAGAAACTATAGTAACGGCTAAAATTGTGGAAACCATTTGGGGGAAAAAACGCATTTTTGAGATAAGATTGATGTTGCCATGATTATCTTATCTCATTAAAATAAAATTAAATATTATTTTTAAGATAATTTAACTAAGAATTTTATTTCGATTAAATTAAAATCTGGGTTATTATTCCTAGGCCATTCCAATAATGAAATACTGGGGAAAAAAAAAATTGTTTTTAGTTCTTAGTAATTCTATAAAATAAAACAAATAAAGAGAAACTCCTTTTAATATATAAAGTAATAATAATTGATATCAGGAAAGGGTAAGAACTTTTAAAATAATAAATACGAAAAAATAGAAAAATTTTCATAAACAAACCATATAAAGGGCTTTGAATACAACAATTGTATAGTGAAATATAAGATTGACATCTAAAGTCCTGAACATTTTTAAAGAAGCGAAAAATTCTTTATTGCTCTTTAAATTAGTAAATGCTTAAAAGCTGAATTCTGTTTTAGCATGGCACCATACAAAATAGTTCAAAATGCTCTAAAAGGAAGATTGTTTGAGCTAGAAATACCAAAATAAAAAGTTTTTAGAAAAGACACCTACAAATCACAAAAATATTTAATAACTTTTGTGAAACAGGCCGAATATTTGAATCTAATGATTAAAATGACACATTGTCGTGTGCCGAAATAGCTCAGTTGGGAGAGCGTTAGACTGAAGATCTAAAGGTCCCTGGTTCGATCCCGGGTTTCGGCATAGTGCGTTTCTTTTTTCCACTCTTCATTTTTTTGCTAAGGTGTGTAGTAACAATTTATTTTATTTTTAAAACTGTAATTCCGTACTTTTGTTTTAAATTAAAAACACTTTTATTAAAGGACGTCTTTTAAATTTTATAAGAATTATTTGTTAAGTCTTCTAATTTTTAATTCATAGTTTCTTTCATATTGCAGAGACTCACTTACATGTACATAGTTAATAAAAATGCAAAAAAAGTTAAGGGAATATTAAATAATGAAAAATTTTCAACTGTAACAAGCAAACATATATACTTTTCTCGAAATTAAATTATTTGAAAGAGGATAAAGTGAAAGAGGACTAAATTTTATTACAGAGGTACTTGGTTAATTCGAAATAAATAGAAACACAAAGAGAATGCGATTTTTTCAAAAATTCTTATTAAGAAAAACTGATTTTAAAAGTAATTACAACAAAAGAAAACAATGATTTTTAAATTTCAAAGAGAGTTTTTGAAAATATTTAAACGTTTTAAAGAACAGTAAAAAATGACTAAACTACCAATAAGTACTTTTTATAAATAAAGAAAATGATGATACATTTACTCTTAATTCATTAAGAAACAATTGCATTAGATGAATTTAAGAAATGATATGCAGCACTTGGAAGCCAACAAATGTACTGTATACTTCAAAATAAACAGTACAATTCATATCTAGCGTAAAATTTTAAAAATTGAAAAATTCTGCATGTTTTTTTTTTTTATTGAATATATTACATCAAAAGTGCAATATATTTCAATAGTCAATTAAATGAAAAAATAAATTTCACTTTTTATCATCGGAGAACATAAATGTCAGATGTATTTAACTAATAAAAGCAATTCTGATATAAAGGCAGTAATTTATAATTTTAAGTTTTGATTATTAAAACATAAATTCGAATTACAGGCTGGCTACCTCTTCATATGTATGATTAAGAAACTTAACGGACGTGGGAAAAATTCGATTATAAACGAATTCGAATTTAAAATTTGCGAATTCATTCAAAATTGGCTACAATAAATTTATTCCCTTTCCTTAGTGTATTTGAATTCAATATTAAAGATCTGAACAAATTTGTTGCCTTTGAAACAATTATCTTAATTAAATTTTTTATCCTTAAATTTAAATTAACAGTACGCGTATTTTGGTATTCAAAAAAGAATATAAGATCTATTAATCTATGATAAATTATATCGGATATTTTTTTAATCTATAATAAACTGTTACTTGAATCTCAGAAATAAATTCAAAGCAATATGGTCTTTCAGTAGAGCAAACTACTTGGGGAAACTTATTCGGCAAATGAAAGTATTATTTCTTTACGTAACATTTTCATCTGATTAGTTTATTCCGGATTATCTAGTTTCATTCACATAATTAACGGGAGATTAATTTTTTGATTGGACTCAAATTTCTGGTTATTTGTTTCAAATGTTCTAACTTATAAAATTTTTTACCTGGTACTTGTGCTGCCATCTATCTTTATTTGACGTAAATTAAAATGCAGAAATTTGTTGATGCTCGGGTGCTTTTATCTATATTCAAATATTGATACTGTTTTTCATTAAAAAAAAAAAAAAAAAATTGATGTCAAGCGCAAAACATTATTTTGACTATTCTGGGCATGCACATAAACCACTTCAAATTCTGTATTAATTCTTTAAAATATGAAAGTAAAATATAAAAAAAAATGTGCTAAGAAATGATATAAGTGTACGAAAGCCTACCTCTAATAAATATGAATGCATAAGAAATAACAAAACAGAAAAAATATAGTTGTTGTTAAAACTCCTTTTGTATATTTGTTTCAAGACATTAATTATAATTGTTAAACTAATTACAATCATGCTAAATTTTAAGAACAATGCAACTTTATTTTCTTATGTTTTGTTTCTTTTTCTATTAATTAAAAAGAGAATATTTTTTTGTTTAGCGTATGTATAGAGACATTTTAATAGCAGATATTTTGTTTAGAGTACTTTTTATAAAGCAGATGGCTAGCTTTAAATGTACGAAATTTGGCACAAAGATACATTTTAGGGTGAAAATGTTCAACTCTGAACTATGCTTTTAAAAATTTAATTAATTAAAAATTGGGTGAAACGGAAACATTTTTCCATAATAATATCCGAAAATATAGTATCAGGAAACAAACGGATTTTTATACCACCTAAAAATTTTAAATTATCTTTTCTCTGATACCAATTTACTTGTACCGATTTTTATCTAAATTTAATAAATTAATAAAAAACATTTTAAAGTTTATTTTGCGATTAAATTTAAAATTCATTGTCTTCAAATTGTTTTCATTAATATGAAATCATGTGTTTGTTGTATCATGTGTTTTTTTTTTTCAATTATAAATAATCAAAACATTAAAATTTGGACTTTTACTAGTTTATTCTTAAAACCTAAATTTTTAATAAAACTTTTAATTTGTTTTATTTTTTGTTATTATAGACAAGACTTAACTTCAAAAAGAAACAAAAAGAAGAAATTTTTATAGTTGCACATTTCTAAACACTATTCATTTCTATATTATAATTAGATGTACAAAAAATTTATCATCGCTTTTTAAGTTGTAGTTCTCTTTGCATATTGATAAACACTAAATTTCTTAATGTATTAAATAAAAATTCCTTAAAATATTTTTTTAATTATGAAGCATATTTAATATTACAGGAAAAAAACTCAATATTAAAATAGTTCATTTATCATCCTGTTCCGTTTTATGAACACGTTTCGATTCCGCAAGTAAGTTAGTTTATACTTAATCATTTTCTTTTTCTGATAAAATTTTAAATTTTAGGTGCGATAGCATTAGAAAAAGATCATAAAAGAACATTTTGTACTGAACTAAACAGCTGTAAGGCTTCTGAAATACATCGAATTTATATAGCTATAAAAATTTGAAATTTAAAAATATTTTGCAGGGAAAATCAATTGAACTAAGCGACAAATAAAAGATTTTACTGAAATAGTTCTCTCTTTGTAATTTTGGTTAAGTAGCCGGTCGACAGGGCTACCAAGAGGTGAAATAAAATTTCATTGAAAAAATTATTTTAATACATCAAAATAAATTGTTAAAGAACGGTTTTTATTCATCAGCGCTTACATATAAAATGACACCACTATCTGCAGTTTATGAGAAGGTAAGTAAGTGTAAGATGTATACAAAACATTTAAAGAAATGAATTACTGATGAAAATTCTTTTTAAAATAATGAACTATTGTTTTGCGGTTTATTTGATATAAGAAAAACAAATTTCACAGTTGTTATTCATTTATTTTATTATGTTTTTTTAATATTGTAACAACAACGTACATAATTTTTTGTAATGCACAGCACGCCACATTCACATATAAAATTAATTCAACTTGTTTTTTAATATCGTCATCTATGACGAATCAGCAAGTGAGGATGACGAATTAGGTCACGTGACCACTCATAACGCATTGATCGAAGCAAGCATCCTTTCATTGCTTGGTTGGGCAACTCGTTGCGATTGCGGAAGCAGATCCACTTGCAAAAGCTGAGCAGATGTTCCAACTGCAAAAGAAAAAAATGTTTATTATTCACTTTTGATTCACTTGACTTGTTTCATGGTTTTTAATATGTAATTCTGTAATCGATTTATCATTCATTTTCTAATATGTCAGAGTTTTAAGGGTTTGTGCCTTTACCTTTTCTGCAATAGCAATACATTATTTTAATATTTTTAAAATTTTAACTGTTAACCGATGACTTAAATATATTTTAATCGATTCGAATGACTCCACCTGGTAAATAAATTACAATAAAGTGCCCCCCCCTTTTTTTTTAAGATTTCATTCTATTTATAATAAAGAACAATACATTATAGACTTAAAAGCAAATAATGTTTAAAAAAATAAATTTTTATTTTTTTATACAGCTGAAATTTATAATACGGAGAAATAGAAGAAGAAAGAAGGCATTAGTGTACTCCTTAAAATAATATTGAATGAATTAATACAGTTTAGCTACAGTAGATTTTTTTCCATAGTAAAAGTCTAGGCTTAAAATAAATGTTTAATTTCATGGAATTCTTTCTATAATTTTAAGATGCGTAAAGATTATATATGGTTTCACATAGTCCCCCTCCCCATATTCAAGCAGCTTGAGCAATAACTTACAATGGATGAATACAATAATAACAAAAAACACGATACTGCATTTATATTAATTATTTTTATGAGCAAACAAAGATTTTTCCAATAGCTTCAATAAAATGCAGTGTTTTTCTTTTCTTTTATTTAGTATACACAGAAAAGCAAAGGAAAGCACTACACTTGAGTAATACTGATAGAACTTAAAAATTTAAATTTACTTTAAAGTGAAATGATAAGCATTTTTTCAGAATATTTAATAATAAAAAGTTAAAGATGATTCAATCTTATATTTCAAAATATCGCAGCATGAAAATAGTTTCATTCATCTACCTTTTATTCATTAATTATGTATTTACTTTTAATATACAGTAGCAATAATGAGCACACACACACACACGCACACGTACACATGCGCGCACGCATTTTATATTATTGCAATATAATTACAGAAAAGAATTATATAAAAATTTAATAATTTTAAAGATGATTTAATGAATCTAATTTTCCAAGAGTCCTTTAAATATTTAGAGGACACTCCACATTTTCTAACTAGGCTACTGAATTATTGTTTGAAAATTATTTTCCGACTTTTTTTGTTGTTGGAATGAAGCATTTTGAACTATATATTGTTAAATGCAATTATCTTTTGCAAAATGCTTCATATCTCTCTCGTAATATATTATTAAAAAAGGCAGAAATAATTTAAACTTAATAATTAAATTTTTTTATATTATAATGAGGGTTCAAATTATATTAATTAATTAAACATGCTTGAATGACAAGTATTAAATATTTTCTGTAATTATTTTTTCAAGAACTGTGGTTTTTTTAAAATTTTTATGATACATATTCTTTATTATAACTTTATAAACATGTAATTGATTTGAAAACTAGAAGGCATCCTCGGAATTCCATAAAAAATTTCTAATTTTAAGCGTTTTTTAAAAAGTAAGTAAAGTAAATAATTGGTATATTGAAATATTGCAAGTGTAATCTTTACATTTTTGCTAATTAAAAAAAATTGTTAAGGTTCTTTTTTTTTTTAATTTGTAAGATTAGTGGAATTTAAAGATCTTTATTCAGAATTAACAAGAATAATTTTTAAAAATCTTATTCCATTTTTGAAAAAAATAATATGCTCTGTTATTTTAATAAAGGAATGATTATTCTTTATATATACTATTTCTATTAACTTCGCGGTGCTGTAAGTTTCTAGTATTTTCATGATGAATGATTCATTATTAAAAACAGTTTTAAAAAATGCAGCTAAACAACAGTTTAGAAAATTACAATGAGTCTATCTTTCTTTTTTATTTATTTTTTTTTATTTTGAAATTGTGTATAAAAAGCAATTTTCCCCCAACGAAGTATTTTTCATACTGAAGAAGGTCACCAGATGGCAGCAAAAAATACTATGACGAACTTGTTTTTTTTGCTTCATTCTTGATGTTACCTAGCCTCCCTACAACCGAGGCCCATTAGCTCAGTTGGTTAGAGCGTCGTGCTAATAACGCGAAGGTCGTGGGTTCGATCCCCCCATGGGCCAAAATGTTTTTGTCTGACGAAATTTGTTGGTTCTAAACTCTAAAACCTTCAGAATGCAACTTAAATAGGCATTTGGCGTCATTAACGCCTGTAGAACAAATTAAATTATACATTTTTTTTCCACCAAGAACACTTTTTTTTACAGATCAAATTCAAATTACTCAATAGAATTTTTTTATCCTCAAAAATACTATAAAGCAAAAGATAAGTTTCGTGGTAATTGCTAAATTTCTAATTAATAAAAAATATTTTTTTTGTAAAAAGCATTAAAATGTGTTATGGATTTCCATTTTTGTCCACCAGTTCTTTGTCCACCATAGTAATAATACTAATTAAGTCATGGCAATCGACTTTAATAATATACAACCTATTACAACAACAAAAAATGTTTTAAATTATATTTACATAAAAAAAAAAAAACAGCGAGTAATTTTATTAGTTTGTTATGTCTTACACAGCAAAATCATTTTGAGAATGAAATTGGCGAAATAGGTTCAGTTGTTAAGGTTGTTGGGAGGGGACTGTCAAAGCTTTATTTCGCAATATTTATAAAAACTGGAGAACGTTAGGAAGCAGCCGATCATTGATTATGTAACTAGAAGTCGTAAGCTTTCATATGAAATAAAAATTTTCGAATTCAATTCTGTGGATATGGCTAAGGAATTCTGTCATTCCCCCCCCCTCAAAAGTCAAGTTCTAAGTTTCTAAGATTTTAGAATTCCAGAAAAAGTTTCAGAAATTTTAGAATTTTTAAAAATTAATTCTAAATTGATTTTGAGTGATAATTAACATTAGTATAGTTTATAGGTTTTTATTCAAATACAGAACATTTCCTTTTCAATTCGGGATTTAAAAAACTAGTTTAATTCGATTAAATAAAGAAATTTAATCTTGCAAATGATATTCAGTGTTTTCAAAACGATTGCAAACAAAGGGATTTTTAATAAATTTGCTTGGTTTTTGCTTGATAAAAAAATTTAATTTTGTGTTTAGAGCGTTCTTTTTATTTTTTTTATTTTTACCCCTTTTCTTTCTTTCTTTAAATCTTAAAGTTTTCTTTTTTTTCCTTTCTTTTTTTTTAATAAAAATAAAGAAGTTTTCAAACTGACGGTGTTTGTGGAATTAAGAATTTAGTGTAAAATTAAACAATTTAATTCTTTATATTTTCTTTTTATATGCATATCTTTTTCATTTAAAATTGTGAGTAAATGTTTTTTACTTACGAATGACACTGCAGATCAAAAACACCAAAAACAGAAGAACTTGAATGTATTCCATCGTTCTAGATTGTTGAGGTGCTCACTTATTATCTAAAAATGAACAAATGAAAGTGAAAAAATTATATATAATTAAATAATAAAGGAAATTGAAAATTTGAATAAAAGGGAAGATATTTGGATTATTAGCCATTCAAAAGGAGTTTATAGGGCTACGAGAAAACGACTTTTACAATTCCGCGTTGCAAACGATATTTAAAAAACAAAGAGTAAAAAGCTTTTTAAATTGATGAGTCATCACTGGTATTAACAAAGGCTATTTTTTTCTTACTTTACGTATAAAAAAGCTTATAAATCTTTTCCGAATTACTTCTTTAGTTTTCTTACCTAAAATCTCTCTCTATATATAATGGTGTACATGTATACAGTGTGTCTCAAATAACCGCGGCTTTTATTCCTGAAATATTGATCATAGACATATACTGTAAATTACAAAGTTGCGTAAAAAAAGGTGTCAAATGTTATGAAATCGATTAAAATTTTCAGGGGATTAAACTTCAAAACAAACAAAATTTAAATTTTTATTCGGACCCCGTACAAAAAAATTCCGAATGAGTAAATTGTGCACCATTCTCTAATGAGGTCATGTACAAAATTTCAGCAATTTATCACAAAAAGTCTCAAAGATATGAAACTGAATAAATGCTGACTTAAACCACTTTTCGATGCCTGGATATGAGTTGGCAAAGATTAATATTCATGTCGGATGTTCGTGTTATAGGGGTTTTATACAAATTAACAAAGAAAGTAATGATTGAATAAATAAATAAATAATAATTTTGCTATTTATTGGTTCAAAAGTATTAAAAATGTGTAGAAATAATAACTTAAAGGAAAGATTACTTAAAAGAAAGATTACATAAGATTTTTTACAAGTTCACTAACTGTGCTATTTTTAAGTTATATTCTGTAATTCATGATATAATATTTTAAAGTATTTTTCAGGAATCATAGATTCTAAAATTTGTATTTATAAAGCAAATTTTATTTCCTTATGATGCATTCCTGAGTCGCGTCATCTGCACTGAAGCTGTAAACATTTGCATTTTTATTTGTGATTGACCCTTCATAAACTTTGTTTTAATATATCTTTGAGAGTTTTTATGATAAATTTCTGAAATTTTGTACATGGCCTTATTAGAGGATGCGACACATTTTACTCATTTGGGAATTTTAAAAAATTTAAATTTTGTATTTTTTAAAGTTTAATCTCCTGAAAATGTTAATCGATTTCATAACATTTTGCACCTCTTTTTACGCAACTTTTTAATTTACAGTATATGTCTGTGATCAATATTTAAGGAATAAAAGCCGCGGTCAAGGTTTTTGGGACACCCTGTATAACGATGAATATGTATACTCATACACAATTATGTTATAACAACTTTTAATAAGTAGCGCATTTTAGAATAAATCAGTCATTGGTTAACTGCAACTTTTAATAAGTGTAGTAACAACTTTTAATAAGTAGCAAATTTTGGAATAAATCAGTCAAGGGTTAATGCCTATTGGCTTATCTATTTGTACGCTAATCCCGACGTCCTGGCATAGGGGTAGCGCATCTTCCTCATGATTGGGGCGTCCCGGGTTCGAATGCCAGTTCAGGCATGGCTGTTCTTCATCTGTGAGGTGGGTGAATGTGCCCCCCTGAAAAAAGGGGTTGTGCTAGCGAATGTGTAAGTTTCATCTTCATATGAGCTAGAAGTCAGAATTCTGCCCTCGGGTGCTCAAGGGTCTTTACCCTCAGAAGCTACTGCCTCCCTTTCCGTGGTAAAGCGGACACGACATTATCATCATTTGTATGCGAAAAATACAACGAGTAAGATAAATGAAATTTTGTAAAGAATTCATATTGTTTTTTAATTTAAATTCTGCTCCGTTTATATAGGTATTCAATGCCACTTTCATCACAATTTCAGTTTCTACTATGCTCTTTTATAATGTCATCAGATAAGAAGGAACAATGTTTTTCTACCTATGCAGCCTGCTTTAATAGTTTAATCATCTTGAAAGTTAATATTCCAGGCGAACAATTTTGTAGTCAAAGGGATTAAGTTTCGAATAAATCTGGAATCACTGTTGTACATTTTAAATTCTTTTAAACGAAAAGCAAAGTTTCAAATTCATGATTTCTTTTTTCTTCATTATCTTACATCAGTTTAAAATATCAGAAACGCGTGATGATCAGTCAATATTTTAAGGAACATCGGCGTAAGAAGAAATACAGTTGCAGTTACATTAGGAACAACCTTGAAAACTTTGTTGTGAAAACGATATACTGCAAACAAAATTGAAAATTCACCTTAAAACAGCCGAGTCACTAAGAATAATGCTTTGCATTCGAGCATCCTTTACATGTCTGAAAGTTCGTTTTGAGTTGCTATAATGTAATGCTAACATCCCTTTCAAAATTTCCCATTCATCGGTCAAAGAATCATTTTTTTTGGAAGCACAAAGGTATGAAATTATTCCATATTTGACAGTTTGTGATACATCTTAATCGTTTGTATTTCTATCGCGCAGATTTCGCAGTTAAAAAGTGTATCTCACATCGTTAGTTGAAATCGTTTGCTAAATTAAAACAGTTTTTATTTATTCACTCTTTTAGAAATATTTACAAAATTGAAATATTAAAGCTATATTTTATTTCATAAAGAGCATTATTAACTAAATTGGCATAAAGTAGGCAAATAAATAATGTGATGTATACTTTTCATCTTTAGTTTAATTTAGTTAATGTGCCATTTCTTTAAGCATGCGTCTACCAGAAAAAACAAAGTAATGTGTGTATATACATACAAAAAAAGACCATCCATGATCTTGAATCAAAATATTCAATATATCCATTATCATTTTGCAATATTTTAATTGTAATGGTTTGCGCAGGCGTACGAGATTCACATTCTTAATAATGTCCAATTGTTTTATTTTAAACTTTTTTTACTCATTTTTTTTCCTTGCATTTTGTTTTATTATTTCATCCATATCAAAAATAAAATGGATGATAGATTTAAATTTAGATATATTTTATTGTGTCATTATGTGATGTAATTAATGAGATCGTTTTTTAACGAAAGTGTAGTTTTGTTTCTATACAAGTCTGTTAAAAAATTAAAATAGAAGTCGTTAATTATGATCCCAATATTTAGAAAGTTTTATTTGTCTGAAAAAAAAAAACATCGAGATTTTCTCAATCTCCGAATTATGCTTTATGATAACGCTTAAAAATAAAAAATAAAAATATTTTAATTGCTTATGCTTTAAAATACAATACTTATGCTTTAAAATAAAAAAGAAGATAAAATTAAAAATTGTTGTACCAGTGGAGTGTGTTACCAACCATTCATAATTATCATCCATAAAAATCCTTTCGAATGCACTTGATTATTCTGGATTTTCCTATTATTTTCGATTTTATAATTTTTATGTTTTTCGATGATAACATAGGAAGCAATTAAATGAAAATAACCACTTTTATGACATTTTAAAGTCAAAATTTTTCAATTCGATTGTAATAATTTTAATACACTGCTATTTTCCCCCTGATTATCGTATTTTTTTAATCATAACTTTTGTAATAGGTATAAAATCAATCTTTACTTTATATTAAAAAACAGGCCACACGTTACAACCTCAATAATTAAAAACTAATACTTTCATGGTAAAAAAAAAAAGTGCACATTTTTGAAACAGATCTTTCTTCATTGTGAAATTAAGTTTAAAATCTAACTCAGATTAGTGATTCTGGTTTGTAGACATATGCCAATTAGGTGAATTAACTAATTTGGTAAACTAATTAGGTTACAGTTAAATTTACCAATTTAACACTTTTTTTTTCAGGTTATATTCAGTTTGAAATTGTAAAAACATTGAACCAAATGCATTTATTGAATTTAAGTGAGAAAAAATTTCCCTCATAACTTTGAGGACAGAGAAAGATACGACGAATAAAATAACTTTTGCCAAATTTTATAGATCTAAAATGGAAAAAAATCAACAGAATTTCGAAACTGATTTTTTAAAAACAGATTACACTGCTTTAGTTATATATGTTTCACATACATGGATGAAAAAAATTCCTAAAAGAAAAATGAACTCAAAAATAATTTATGATATTGCATGATTGCAGATATTTAAGATATTAATAAAAATGCTCAAAACTTTTCCACTCACAATTCTTCTACAGATCTAAAAGGGAATACGTATATCATTTTTTGCGTAATGTTTTTATGCGGCGGAAAATAAAATAGGCCGATAAAAAGCAGTTAATTAATGGAGTATACAAAGAAATTAAATTAAATTTATTTATTAAACGAAATTTATTACAAAATTTGGAACTAACATGGTTTCATAGCTACAGTGGCTCAAACAATTGAGAGTACACCTTACTTTTACTTGATAAATCCGACTTTCATTATAAATAACACATTACCGAGAAGTGCAAACATGTTTTTATTTTTACCCATAAAAAATGGTTTAATTTAGAGTAAAAATAAAGAAAAATCAACGAAAAACTTCTAAATTGAAAAATTTCAGAAGCCTTTTAAATAAACATACTCAGATTTTTGCCTCAAAAAATTCAGAGTACACCAATGAAGTTTTTGCAATATCACGCATAGAAATAAAGTGTCACTATTAAATTGCATGTCTTTTGGCTCTTATAATGGCCTCTAAACGTCATGGTACCGATTCAAACAATTTTTGGCGGTATCTGAAAATATTTTATACCATTTTATATCTAATTTTGTATTTATGAACCACCTTTTCGAGTATGGCCCACGAATATTCAATGGCATTGATGTTGGGGTAATGTGGTGGTGTGTGTAACTGCTGTTTACAATGAAAAAAACATTACATTTTGATTTTAAGTGCATTCTGTTTGGGGTCATTGTCCTGCTGGAAAATGGAATATCCATCTATACCCAAATTTTTAACATTTTCCTTTAGATTGCTGCGACTGTATGGTTCTTCCAACTTGCTGCAGAAACTTCTCAAATCCTAGGCAAAAGTGTAAGTGCTGAAATTGTGCGAAATGCCATTAGAGAAGCTAGATATAAAAGTCGCATTGTTAGAGTGAAACCGTTCATCAGCTTGCAAATTCAAATAAAGCATTTAAAGCTTTCAGAAATTCATCAATTGAAGACCAATAGCTTTTGAAAGGAAGTTATATTTAGTAATGGAAAAAAAAAAAAAAACTCAACATTTCTGGCAGTGACAGCCATCGTACTGTATAGAGAAAACCCAATACTGCTTTGGATCCAAAAAATTTACGTCCTACTGGTAAACACGGTAGTGACTAAGTCACGATTTCAGATTGCATGGCTTCATCCGGGGTAGGAAATTTAACTTTTATAGATGGCATTATAAACCATATGGTTTACTTAGATATATTTTGCAGCAATCTAAAGGAAAGTGCTAAAAATTTCGGTTTAGATGGAAATTTCATTTTCCAGTACGACAATGACCCCAAACAGAATGCTCGTAACGTCAAACTGTGGTGTCTTTTTTATAGTAAACAGCAGTTACATACACTACCACAGTACCTCGACATGAATGCTATAAAATATTCATGGGCCATATTCGAAAAAGTGGTTTAAAAACACTAAATTAAAAACAAATCCTATTTGAAATAAGTGTTGCAAGAAGAATGGGATAAAATATCTTCAGATACCGCTAAAAATTGATCGGATCGGTACCATGACGTTTAGAGGCCATTATAGAAGCCAAAAGACATGCAGCTTAATAGTGACACTTTATTTCTATACAAGATATTGCAAAAATTTCATTGGTATACTCTCAATTTTTTGAGGCAAAAATCTGAGTATGTTTATTTAAAAGGCTTCTGAAATTTTTCAGTTTAGAAGTTTTTCGTTGATTTTTCTTTATTTTCACCCTAAATTAAACCATTTGTTATGGGTAAAAATAAAAACATGTTTTCTCTTCTCGGTAATGTGTTATTTATATTGAAAGTTGAATTTATCAAATAAAAGTAAGGTGTATTCTCAATTTTTTGAGCCACTGTATATTTAATTCGACAAATAAAAAAAAGGCGCAAACGATTATTTAATTTAAAAATAGAAACTGTTATAAAACTATTGGTCCAAACGATTAATTAAAAAGGAAAAATGGGAGAAAAATCAGTAAATATTTTTACAAGATATTTTAAAAATAGAAGTCATAATTTAAAAAGAGAGACAGAGAGAAAATTCGAATATTCTCTCTTTCTCGAGCAACAAATTTTTCTTTTTGGGTTTTATAAATTTCAGAATTTCTTTTGTTTCATTTGTAATTAATTCTTTCTGATTAAACTTCATCAAACTTGATTTAATCTGTGGAGAGAGAATATGTAAGATTGGAATTTGTTTTGGTAAATATCATGCAGCAACTTTGAAAAGAGAAGAGAGAGAAATCTTCATTTGAAAAAAAAATTACGGTGCTTCTAAAAAGAATGATCTAAAAACCGTGAAATAAAGAATATAGAATAAAATCTATCCATTTTATTTTGTGGAAGCTAGTATTTTATTTACTCCTGGTTTTTTTATTTATGTTATTTCATCATTTCAGCTATGACGATAAAAAAAATCACTCAGTATTTTATTTTTGACTAAAATGGATCGTCTCTTTGGATGTCGTTTCACCTTAATCACGGTTGGTTACATCTTCGGTCTTTTACTATTCTTCTATCAGATCAATTTATCTTTTGTCTCAAATCGACCATTTATTTGCTATGTCTTAGTCATTCAACAGAAACGTCAGTTGTTTCCTGGTAACATAGAAATTCCATTAAACATTTTGTGTGTGTTTTTGTGTTTGTGCGTCTACTGTAAATTCTTAAAGATTCACTACGAATGAATCAAACCACTTTAAGAAATATTAATCTATTATTTTAACTTTGATGATAGATTTCGCCATTTTACTGTTTCATTTAATGCACCTTATGAGGCCCCTCTTTTAATCAGGACTAGATTATCAGATAGGCAAAGCAGATAACTGCCTGGGGTGTCCGTTTGTCAAAATTATTTTCGGTGTGGTGGTTTCAAGGTAATATAATTGCATGCTTCCATTCGATTTACAAAGAAGATTTATTCAAATTAAAATCAAGAAACGTTTAAAGTTTAAAATCAGTTAAGGTTTTTTTTTTTCTTCCTCATAAATGAAAGAGGATTATCTTAAGAACATTATTCTTATGATTTCTTTTTTCATGTTTTCAAATTCGTATCAGATCAGTGTGATCCAGTTTTTTTTCTTCACTTGGCTGATTGACTTAATGGCTTTAGCAAATTTTGCTTCGAACTAATTAGATTATTTAAAAAATAATATAATTTTTTTAAAAAAATGCATTACAATTTTATGTTTTTATTTATTTATTGTTTGCTCGGGATACCGAATCCAGCTGTTTAGATGAAGACTTTAATCTAATACCCTTTTAAATTTCGATTAGTTATGATATTTGTCACTTAAAAACTGCTTATACAGAGGTTAAAAAAAATCAGTAAATTTTTATCTGGTCTTTAAGCTGAAAGGGAGATTGAAACTGGCATTATCTTAGGTCTTTACAAGGTTTAATCTGGCTCAGCTTTTAATGATTAGTTAATTTAGTTTCACATTTTACTCCATGTTTGACTTAATTAATACTAGTCGCCTTTGGCGACCAGCCGGTTCGCCAATCTTAATGCTTGTTAAAATTTTAACAATTAAATGTTTTATGGAACTCCTACTTTAATAACTTCTTCACTAATATATTTTAAAGCTTCAAAATTTAATAGTCATATAATTCATTCATAATATTATAAAGGTCTTTAGCCAAAACGTAATATGTATCTCTAATTTTCTACTCTCCCGTAGAATTTATGCTTTAAATTAAAGTGGAAATGATTAATCTGCAATTAATAAATGAACATTTTTTGCTGAACATATATGAACATTTTCGGCTGAAATAATCAGCCGAAAAATCTTAAACCTAGCCTCATTACTGTTGGGGCAAAAAATTGAACCCTTACTCATTTGGCGTTGGGGAAAATGAAGATTTTTTTGGCGGGAAAGTTAGTTTTTAATTAATAATTAAAATTCTAATTAAAAATTCAAAAAAGGGACCCGAGGTGCACATTCCCGACCTCCAAGGTATACATGTACCAAATTTGGTAGCTGTAGGTCGAACGGTCTGGCCTGTAGAGTGCCAACACACACACACACATACACACACACACACACACACACACACACACACACACACACACACACACACACACACACACACACACACACACACACATAATGATCTTTATTATAATTATAGAAGATACAGATGTTAATGATTTATTTAAGTTAAATTTTTATTTTAATAACTTTTTAAAAATAAATAGCTTTTTATTTATTTTTTAATATACGGAGCGTATTTTTTAAGGAAGTACTGTTTTGAAATTCAGCCGCCTGCAGCCGCTGTTTCACGCATGCGCTTTTATTAGCTACTACTGTTAACTTGCCACAGAAGCCATTATAGAAGAACTAGACAGGATTTACATTTGTTTTTCAGTTTTTAAAATATCTTAGAGGATTGAAAATCCTGCCGACTGTGAAATACGCTCTTTCTTCCGTTTGTTGAGTGCGAAAGGTCTGAAAGCGGATGAAATTGATCAGCAGATTAGTGAAGTATATGAAATTATCATTAAGAGCGAAGGAATAGAAAAAAAATGAGTTAAAGCATTTATAGGTGGCTACACGTATGTGCCTGCTGAGGAACGAAACTGGCCATGTTGTATCATAACTGAAAACGGAAAAAGAAACGAGAAATGATGAAGAAAGCTGATGGAAAAGTTAAAACGGACAGACGCATTACGATTTTATCTTTATTTAATGAATTCCTTTCATTTTCATCGAATGAATTTCCAGCAATTAAAAAAGTATTGTGGTGATCAGGGCCCAAATGGTCGTGCTGCAGTGATTATCAAATCAGGGGTAGATTTCTATAACAATCGGTGGCGTATTTATGTGTTTTGGCAGTCCTAGGCAGTAAGCATTGTGAAGGCCCTCATTTAATAAAATGATCAATTTAGTTCCGCATTTAAATAAATTTAGTTCCGCCATTTTTCAAAATTAATCAGCAATTAATGATTTGTGTTATTTAATGTTTAATATATATTTTTTGTTAATCTTTTTTTTTGTTTCATTGACTTAGAGAAAATGAATGTTTTACTTTCTAATATGCAAAGTATAAAGAAATTATAGCAAGCGCCAAAAAATTCGAATTCGATATTTTGATAATTCGGAGGAAAAAAAAAAACATTATTTGGAAAATGTTTGTTTGTCTGTCTGTCTGTGACACTGATAATTCAAAAACGCTTTAAATACCATAATTCAAAAACATCATGAATTAAATATATTAAATTTGGCATGGTATTTTGTAACTACAAGTCTAGTTTCTTGTCAAATTTTGGTTTCATTTGGCCGAGAAAAATCCTCTAAATCACAAATTATATTTTCGGATGTTAGTAACCGCTTGCTAGGATTAATCTCCAAATAACATGCCAAAACCGACACGATAGATTCAATATAATTGCCAAATTCACGCCAAAGATTAATATTTACTAACTATTGTGCGCCAGTGCCTTGCAAGGCGTTCTCTTGTATAGCACCTTTATCACAGTGCATGCGAGAATGTTGTGGAGAGACCACTCCCACTGGTTTTATTATGACTCAAGATTGTACTTCACCCATTTTTCACAAATTGTCATTGAAGTAGAATTCGTTGTTTATAAATACTGTAATAATTAAGTAAGCGTAATGAAGCTGATTGGGATCTGATCAGTATAAAATATTCTTCAGGCATATTTTTCTTATAAGGGAAGTTATAAAATTTTGAGTTCTATCTCTAATGCATAGAAATAATACTATAAGAAACATGGAAGTTTCGATGATATACGCTTTCATTTAACTTAAAAAAACATGGAAGTTTCGATGATATACGCTTTAATTTAACTTAAGAAACATGGAAGTTTCGATGATATACGCTTTAATTTAACTTCCATACCTATAACAAACTTTTCTTAAAACAAAATCGTGCTGTTTTTTCACGTTTTTGAAGTCTAAAAAGAAAGTGGCGAAACAATATGCCTTATTCGACCATTATACTCTTTGCTCGCTAGCTAGGCAGTTATTAAAAAAAAATGTGCGATCTACATTTCATTCACATTTTTAATATGCTAGAAGGTTGACATTTTTTATGCCTGTGTAATCTCGATAGCATTTACTATTTTAGCATTTTGAAAGCTAAATTTTCATTTAATCACCATTTAAACTGAATTTTTGATTCTGTACATCGGCTCAATCCGATATGCAGAAATAATAGATCTCGAGATATAAACAGTAGAAAATAATTAAAATAAAAAATCTTACTCCTTAGAACACTAATAAAAATTTGTAATTAAATTATTTTTTGCAGTAAGAGAAAATGTTTTTATAGTGTCATTTTGCCCATATCACTTAATGAAGTTTTTTAATTATTCCGATTCTTAATTTACGTAGCCGCAGAAAACCAACTGCTAAATTTGTGGGACAAAAATCATAGAATTTAGTTATGAAATCATGATGTAATGCATCCCGCGTATTAATCGTAAAATTTTGCAATTTATTATTTAATTAAACATTTTGAAAGTTTAATGCTTAAAAGAAAAATTATCGTCTGATTTAAAGCCTTTCGTTTAAATGAGAATAATATTTACCGAACAATTTCAGAATATTCAAAGAATAATTTTAGGGAATATTTTGTTTACAAACTTTTTTATCTAAAAGGAAGTCATTACTTAAGTTCCTCAAATTGCAATTTGACCGTAATTATTCAGCAATTCCATGAATTTTATATCGCAGCTCCCGTTTCCTCCATGTTATCATAATAGTAGTTCCGAAGGAGTGACCAAATCGTTTCCTTTATTTATTTACATTAGAAAGAAAACAAAACAGACGGAACTGTGATGCAAGACATTGCACTACTGACCTAGTAAGTCCATCTTTATCTGTAAAGGTCTATTTTTAAACTATTATTAAATTATTACTATATTTAAATTATAAATTAAATTATTACTATATTTAAATTATAAATTAAATTATTACTATATTTAAATTATTTTAAATTATTTAAATTATTATTTTAAATTAAAGGTCTATTTAAATTATTATTTTAAATTAAAGGTCTATTTAAATAATTATTTAATTATTTTATTATTAATTAATTATATTTTAAGAATACTCATACTAAAAAAGGTGTGCGTTAAAGAATTCGGAGAAAAATTAAAAACTTGATATATTTATAACATGTAAAAAATGAAAAGGGTAAATAATTCTCTTGTATTAATATAATGTTGTAAAGTCGAATATAATGTTATATTCAAATATAAATAATTCAATAGCCAAATTTTCATGAGCTCAATTTTTAGGCGTCCTGCATCCCCCCTTCCCCCCAAAAAAACCCTCTTTATTTATTTAATTTTTAGAAATTCGGTCTGCCTGTACATAAAGAGATAACTCAAAAGTAAAAACTCGGCTAGTCTAATGATGACAAAGTGAGTTTGAAGTAAAAATAAAAGATTTATGGCAAATTTTGGATGAAATATTCAAAGAGCACTTTATTCTTCAGTCCCTGTGTAACTCAAAACGATAACAACCAGCTAGATTTATGAAATTTGGTATAGTTAAAAATATAGATGGGCATTTAATTTTGTAATAATTTAAAAGCGCACTAAGCTAGATGGATGAATATTAGAATGTCATCTTCACATGCAATGCCACCACAATGAGGTAGATACATGAAATTTTGATGATAACTCAAATAACTTGAAATTGTCGGTCCATAAACAAAATTTGGAGGCAATAACTCAAAAAGAAAAATTTTTCCTCCAAAAGCATGTTTTTTTGTCACTTACAACTAAGCTAAATAAAAAAACACATCATATTGTAAACCAGCTGCTTTTGGTGATTAGATGATTCGACGGAATTAATGATAACCAAAAATTCCGATGACTTTTTTTTTGTGCTACTTGGTCTGAGTGATTTTCTCAACAAACTGTTTTTTAACTTCAACTTTTGAAAGACATATAAGTCATGCTATTTTAGAAACCTTTTTATTATCTGTCGTATTGTCATTATCTTCTTGTATGTGGTTCTCTAATTTTCTATCACTATCTTTATATGTCCAGTAATATCACAAGAAAGAGCAACAGCATTAAAAAAAATCTTCACCTTTACTCGCTTCTGAAGTAAAAACGTAATTAAAAGTTTAAAAAAATCGAAAACTCTATTTAAATTATATCATACGCTTAAAAACTCACTCAACATGGAAAATAAGCCGAATTTTCATATTTTAATTATTAACAATGGGGGAAAAAATGTGAATATGAAATATTAGTAGCAACAATGAAAACATTTTGAATTTCACTTCAGCAATGAATTAAATTATATTGTTGTAAAATATGCTTAAAATATTTTTTAAAAATTTAATTAACAAAATTTAAAGTTTAAATAACAATCAAGACAAAAATTTATGTGACAAAAATTAGTATCTATAAAAAAATAATTTTTGGAGTTTTAAAATGATGCGGTTATATTTTAGGAAGTTATTACCGATAAACACCAACATTTCGTTTAATTTTTAAATAATTACAATTTTAATTAAATATTAAAAATTTGTTTCGAGATGCACAATGCCTACCATCACTATTATATTTGCGTGAAATTTGGTAGCTTTAGATCAAACAGTGTAGCTTGTAGAGCGCCAACACACACATATACAGAAACATAGACATACATTCTTTTTTATTATTAGACGAAACGGTATGCGTAAACAGACCCACTGAACTTTTTTTTAAATAAAAGTAAAAAAGAACTTTAATAAAAAAGATTGCAAATTTTTTTGTGTAGTTTCTTTATATTCAAAACAATATGAGAAAACTAAATAATGTTCCGAAAATTCAAAAAAAAAAAAAAAAAAAAAAAAAAGGGGGGGGGCATTTTACAAAATAGATGGAGAAAAAAAATCATTGTCAACTGTATTTCAATATTTGTTGAAAAATAAGATGCCATTGCATACGCAACAATATATCATCGCTGGTATGTTTCACAAGTTTTGCAAAAGATAATATATCTCGTTCTGCACTAAAAGGGTAAAAGTTATAAAATTTGTGTCAGTTGTCTGAATGAGAAAACTGGTTTTATTTTCTTTAGTCATCAATTTTTTAAAGCATAATTAAAGAAAAGGATATTTTGATTCTCAAATTCACGTCAGTACAAAATGAATGAACTCAAGTACGAAATTTTATGCCATGTATTATTTTTTAACTTAACACCTACACATTCAGTATTTTTGTAACCTAAATTTTTGTCCTTTTTGAACCAGATTTTGGTATCTTTAATATCTTTTTGTTTATTTATTTATTTTTACTTTTTCGTATGTGATGTTTACAAGGAGAAAGTATTATAATCGTCAAAAAATAGGAATTCGAAATTTCGATGAATCTCCACGTTTCAGATTTCCTTGACATACAAAACACACACATATTTTTGGGATTATTCTCTCTATTACCCTCAGGCCTGTCTATTTGCTTGCGAATATAAGTCCACTTCGAGTCGAACTAATCAAATTTGGTGTGTTGTCTTTACTTCAAATTTGTAGATTTCTAGAATTCAAAATTGTAGATTTCCGTCTCTCTGACTGTCCGATTTCAAGTTAATATGATATGTACAAAACTTAAAGGGATAAAATTTGGTACAGAGATTTTACACTTAAATTAGAAATTCGTATCAAATACAATCAAATTTACATTATTCTATATTTTGAACCAAATCCATTAAGGAGTTGTGGAGTTGACCATATGTCGGTCTGTGCTTTCGCACTCCTGTTATAAATTAACTCAAAAATGCACTGAAAAATTAAATTTGGTGCACAGTTTTTGAAATTAAATTATGGACCCTCATCAAATTTTACACCAAATCAGTAGGCAAGATTTATATTGTTGAAACATGAATTATCTATTAACTATAGTACTGTTCAGATGTTTTAAAGAAAATTTCCTATTTTATTTTTATAATGAAATCTTTTCCAATTTCTGAATTTAAAAATATATATATATACTTTGAAATGACTGGTATTCATTTAAAACACTTCTTCCCCCCCATCCCCTTTCATTTACAATTTCTGCTAAGAATAAAAAAATTAAAGAAAATTCATATTTTTTATTCGAAATTTCTAATCATAACTCCCATCTAATTTATTCGATTTTCAACTTGAAATATAAGAGAAAAAGAAATCGAATCCATGATTACTCACGGTAAAGCTAGTTACCCCCCCCCTCTACTAAAAAAATCGAATTTAGTCACAAAGAGGATTTTTTGACGTCATTCCCCCCCTGGAAAAATGGATTGAGTTTTCCTAGGGGAATACCACCCCCTGATAGGTGAGTATAAGCTTCATTCGTTCACTAGGGTATGATGTATCAAATATATATCCACAGTCTTTCAACAAAAGTCGACGGAGCAACTTTGTTTAAAAAATTTTCTCACCAAAAAAAGGTAATATTTTGCTTTTTCTACAATTTGTTAATTCTGGAAAACGGAGCATGCATATGCTTTATTTCGCTTAGTCATTTTGCATTACCTAGAATTTTCAATATGCATTTAAAATATTGTGAACAGTGACACGGAGATATATATTGCTTGTTTAATCTATTGACTGTGACAGATCATACTGACAGCATAGCGAAATCTATGGTATCACTATGCGCAGTTAAATAGTTCTGAATATGATAATTTTTTGTTTAAAAGTAATTCCAATATATCAACTCAGTACTCCAAGCTACACAATTCAAAATATATTAATATTGGATTTAAAAATTAATTGATATAATGGAAGGGATATAAATTCTCTCCGTTATATAGTTTGAAATTCATTTCTACTGATTTTAAAAATAGTTGCTATAATGGAAAAGTACGTCGTTGCAGAAAATTAAATACTTTTTAATACAATTTAAATGTAATTAGCGATTTTAATCATTGATTAAAAATAGTTTTAAATAGTTTTTAATAAATGATTTAAAATGGTTTTCAATAGTTAATAATTATTGATTAAAATAGTTTTGAATCGTTATATTATTAGTTTTTAATCGTTGATATAAATGTAATTAACAAATTAATGATTCGAAATATTAAAAGAATGAGTTGTTTGGCCTATTTTATGCAGTTTGAAGCAGAATATTATGGAATTAAAAATCAATTAATTTATTAAAATGCATTGCGATCTAAAAGTCGAAATTCTATGCAAAATTCAGATTCGTAGAAGCACGTAATATGTCATGTGATCGTTCTTCAAATTAGGTTGCCATCAATTTGAGAGAAATCTACGAGATACAGAGAGGTTTTCAAATATTTTAAGATTCTAGAAAATTTGATTTAGCTGAATTAACTAATAGTAAACCTCTCTACAGTTTTGTTATAAATATAGAGTAACAACAGCCTAATCCAGCAGCTAATTTCTAAACCAATTAAGTTAGGTATATGCTTCCATTGGAAATAGAATTAGAATGTTTATTGACTCAAATAACAGAAAAGGAATTTTATGTTATTTGTTTCAATAAATGCACTGATGAAAAAAATTACAAAATTCAAAATTTCTTAGCCTTATAAACTTATAAAGAGATATTAATTTAACATTTATATAATTTTAATGTAATTAGCGTTTAATGTAATTCTAACATTTTTAACAAAAGAAAAAAAGCTCTTTCTTTTGTGACTAAAACTGACTGAGTTCTAAAGATTTATATTTTATTATTCCGATCAATGCTTCCTCGAGCAATAATCGTCTGCTAATTGGAAAACTTTTCGCTAAACAGCCATTGAAGTGGTGTAAAATCGTTTATAAAAGTGACATTCAATATTTCATTCAAAGATCAGCTTTAATTATCGAAGAGTAGACAACTTTTTCGTTCAAAATTCTAGAACTTTCAAATTATTTTATTAAACGTTATTGATAGGACTAACGGATTTATAAAAATTTAAAACTTATACATTTTCCTCCAGAGCATTTATTGACTCTAAAAAGCAGCATTATTTTATTGTTTAAAGCATTTTTCCAACTGAAACCATATGCTTACCTTTAACAGTTTCGAAATTAAATATTAGGCTAGGACTAGAATTGTCAACTTTATATTGCACTATTGTTATTTGGTTGATGTGCTTGTAGTTTTTGAATTAAAAATTTTTTTTGAATGGCAACAGCTGAAATTATTTTTTTTTACTTAAAAGTATCTGATGTATTTTGCATGAGCAATACTTTGCATAATTACTGAGAGAAACCATTGTATTTTAAAACATGTGATATATATGTCTTTATTTTTAATAAAAAGATGATTATACTCGATGACTGAAAAATATATTCTTGAAAAATGACAATATGCGGCGTCATATAAGTGTTGCGTTTTATGTCTCATTTATTTGAAAATTGAACAAAACGCGAGGAGTTGCGTAAAGTAACAGAAATGCATCAATTGTGCACACTTTTTAACGGCAAATTCCAAGGAAAGTTGAATTACTTTTCTGAACAAAAAGTGGTGAGAATGCTGCAGTAAAACAAAAGGCATCAATTTATTTATGAGTATTTACAGTAATCATCACTTCCACTAGCTTTCTTTTCATCTTCCAATCATACTTGAAAGCCAAAATTATAAAACGACTTTATGACTCAGGTTTTCATTAACTGCATTAGTAAAATTGAATTGGTGACAACGAAGATATTGCCCGGAAAAGTCATAAGGTGCAAAAACTGAAAAATATGAAGTTTGTAAAAGGGAATTAGTTGAATTCATAAATACTAATCAATTGCGAGAAGACGCAAATTGCAGAAATCGCCGTACCATAATTCAAATAATTTCTGTCAAATTGTTTTACGCAACCACTACAAAACACTGAAACATTATTCTTTATTCACAGTATGGGCATTTGTAGAAATGCAGGATACGCAATGCAACAAAATTTTTAAAAAAATCACTCATTATTATTTAAATTTTTGTTATTTGATTTTCTACTTTCATTAAATATTTTATCCGTTCAATAAATTTTGATTAACAATTATGTTAATTTTTTTTTTAGTATTTCAAATGCATTTATAACAGGAATTGCATCACGGAAAAAATAAATAAATTAATGCATGATCTTTGCTTTATTACATTCACATTGCCATTTTGAAAAATTAAGTATTCGTATCGCATTAAAAATTAATTTTTTAGATGATAATTTGAAATTAAATACTGAATGTTGCCAGGTATTTCATAAATCGTAAAAATAACTGAAAAAAGTTTGCAAACGATTTCTAGTACTTTATATTCTTTTTGATTACAGTAGTAAAATTATTCTTCTAGTAAAACTGAAAGCAAAAAAATAAATAAAATAAAATAAAATAAATAAATAAATAAAATAAAATAAAATAAAATAAATAAATAAATAAAATAAAATAAAATAAAATAAATAAATAAAATAAAATAAATAAATAAATAAAATAAATAAATAAATAAGTAAAATAAAATTAAAAAAAATTTTAATAAAATTTTGGTTGAACGTATTTTGAGGTATGCTCTCAAAAATCATATGAAAAACAATAGTTAAGCTCTAACAGTTATGGTCACAGTGATAAAATTTTAAAATTTTCAAATGGCCACACTAACTTTTTTTTTTTTATTGGAACGTGTTCTCCATAGCAACAAACAATGTTGTAACGGTATCTGTAGCACGAAAATAACCAGCGCTAGACAGACTAAGAAGAAAAGAGAAAACAACTGTTGATGTGTCTAACAGAGACGTGAAGTTCAATAGATTCCATTTGGTATGGAACTTTCTTTGGTTCTAGGCACCATCTACCGCAAATAAAGTGTCATCGTGGTTAAAGAAGGTTAAGTACAAAATTTGTGAGACACAATAAAATATTTTTTCTATTGTTTCTCTGTTGTAATCGGTTATTTTTCTCCTTTCTTCTTAGTATAATTCTTCTTAGTATTCTTCTTAGTCTCCTTTCTTCTTTTTCTCCTTTCTTCTCTAGCGCTGATGATTTTCATACTACAGATACCGTTCTACCCATCTTCATTGTTTGTTGCTATGGAAAACAAATTCCAATAAAAAAGAGCTGTTGTGGCCATTTTCAAATTTTGAAATTTTATCACTGTAATCGTAATTATTAGAGCTTAACTATTATTTTTCATAAGATTCTTGAGCGCATACCTCAAAATATTTTGAATCAAAATTTTATTCCATTTTTGTGAACGGTATGAAAGTTATGGTCTTATATATTGGGATAGATTTTTTTTTATATAATCACCCTGTACTACTTTAAATTCGGAAATAAATTCATTTTCAAATCAATTAGATTCGTTCATAGAATATCTTTGAAAGGAGTAAAATCCCACACTTTTATGTTAATGTTAAGATTCCTCCCCCCCCCCCCCGATATCTTAAAAAAAAACTTTACATCTAACATTCCTACTAAATAAAAGGTAAAAATCTAATATTAATAAATTTTGCTTTAAAAACTGAACATAGTTTTTAGTTCATTATAATTGAAAATATAAAAATATATACACTCTTAAAGGTAAGCAATCATAAATATTTTTTTTAAAAATCTACTTATAAAACAATATTTTAAATTTACATATTTGCAACACTAAATCTACATTTTGAGGAATGAATGAAAAAGCTATTATACTTGCATCTACACTTTCATTTAGTAGAAAAATTTTCTTGCAGTGCTTTCAAAACCGTGTTATAAAATGTTATGTAATGGGGTGATTTTTATGTTCGTATTGCTGCTAAAATTTATGATATTTTCCCTCACGTTTCTAACATTGTTTCGCAAGTGTTATATCATTTCATTGTTTTCTGACTTCACACTTTTTATTTCAGGTTTAAAAATGAAGGGGTATCATCAAATTATCACAGTGTTCATCATATTTTTGATTTCTCTGAATTTTTTCATCAGTGGTGAGTAAGCATTGATTAGATTATTTATTTTTCCAAGGAATCGGCATTTCCGTTATTTTTGGAAACTGAAAATGATTCTTCATCTCTATTCAGTGACGGATTTAGGCCTTTTGGAGCCCTAGACAACGCACATCTCGATGCCTCTCTTTTAATAAGATGGGCAATTTATTTCACATTTCAATTCCATCAATACATTTATTATTTATGAGTAATTTGTATTAATTTTTTTGAAAATTTACATTGTTATTTATTTATTACTAGCCGCCTTTGGCGACCAGCCGGTTCGCCCATCTTAATGCTAGTTAAAAATGTTAATAATTAAATATTTTATGTAATTCTTACTTTAATAGCTTCTTCATCAAAATATTTTAAAACTTCAAATTTTGATAGTCATATAATTCACTGATAATATTATAAAGGTCTTCAGTCATATGTATCTCTCTAGTTTCTTTGTTAGCTCCCGTAGAATTTGAATTTGGTAGCTGTAGGTCAAACGCCAACACACACACACACACATACACACACACACACACACACACACACATTCAGCTTTATATAAGTATAGATGTCTCATTCGTCCATTGATTATTTATCCACACAAAGCGTGACATGATATTATGTCTCATCCCACAATGTAGGCAAACATGGCTTCGCAAAATCCATGTTTCACGCAATAATATTTAAATATGTGCTTGATGTTCAGTAATAATTAAGTGAGTAAAAAGAAACAAATATGAGCTTAACAAAGCTTCAATATTATCCTCTTATTTTATAAATCATAGAATTCGCTTTTAAAAATATTAGGAAACTTGACTGATCACATTTTTTTTGTTTAAATTGCTAGCAGCCCCTTCTCCGCTCAGCAGCCCTAGACAGCTGCTTAGTCAGAAAACCAGCACCGTCTCTAATAATAATAAGTACGAATATATGTATGTGCACGTCTTTTGGATTATTATAAGAGCAATCGTTTAACATATAGTAATGAAATTTGGCTTCAAAATACTTTGGAGTGTGAGAAGGTATTCATAAAAGTTTAATTAGAATATTTTTATTGATTGATTAACTAATGTAGCCCCATCCGTGTTTTTGCTATATTGTTTTTGATCGTTACAAGAAATGAAAATTCTGTAGATTTTTCATCTTCTCTTCCTTATAATGGATTTTTATTTTTTGATTTCCTTTAGTTCATTATTTTTGGAAGCTATAAGAAAACCTTTTAAGTAAATAAGAGAAGCTGTATAGTAATGCTCATTATTCGACCATATACCAAAGTTCATTTATCAAGCTTTTTGTATTTTATTTTTAAAAACGGACAACCAACAGGTGATAGACAATAAATATCGTTTGCCAAAATTAGGCAGATATTTATAATTTTGATATAAATATAATATATTAAAATTTGCCAGTGTAGCTTGTTGTTGATTTTAATTATCTTATTCACATATGCACGAACAGACAGATTGATAGACGGTCAACGATCATGGTCATTAGATCTACAATCCTTGTAATAAAAATATGAGCCAAATTTTATTTATCTAAATAATTGCAGCTTTGAGTTAATATATTTACATACATACTCCCGAAAGAGCAGATAAATAGTTTTTCCTAAACGGATTTCACTCAAAATTTGATAGAAATCTTTAATTTTCAGTCAAGACTGGATAATAAATGTCATCTGTTTAGCTAGCTGATCGCATTTTTCAGTTATCAAGTTCATATATTAAAAAAATCCAAAATTAATTTTTCTTAGATCCAAGGAAGTCGAAATCTGGAAATTCATCAAGAAATTTAGAAATTGATTTTTTTCTAATAATTATAGAATTTTTTTTCATATATCCGAAAATATAAATGGCAAGGAAAGAGACTTATGTCAATGGAAATAAAATTTTCATTCAAATATATTTAGAGAAATATTTTGTTTTACCGAGATTAAATAAGTTGGAAAAACTAAACATGCTTTTCTGTGTGAAATTTATTCCGATCTTCCTTTTTATTGATACAATTCTTTTTTATTCACAGGAACAGCTGCTGAAAACTCGAAACGTTCAGTGAGACAAAAAAGAAATGTCCTCTGCCATCTTGGATTGACTGGTTTCATTTCAGGAGTATAAAAAAAAATGTTTTTCATTCTTTTTCTTTATTTCTTTTTTTAAAAATAATTTTTAAAGATTGTAAAAATTCGAATATGGCTTCCTCGATTGTTTTAGGAATGTTAATTTTTTTTTTCGAGAATCCTACTCATTGGCGATATTTTGCCAAGATTATTAATTTGAAAATGAAAAGATAAGTTTAAAAACTTCGGCCATGATGGTATTATTATCATGAAATATGGCCATAAAATCCTTCAAGTGAATTTTCTGAAGCAGAACAAATATTGCTTCTTACTTGATATAATTCTAGCTGCAAATACGAAAAAAAAAAAAAAAAAAATCAGCATTAATATTTATTTACTAATTTAATTAAAACTATTTTTGTCTAATTAGATTAATGGAATATTTATTCTTATTACAAATATTTGCAAGACCTTATGCATTTCTAATAATCATTTCTTTCGAATTTATATAAAATCATACTTTTAGTTTTTATTGAATTGATATTGCTTTGGCACTTTCCCAATTTTTTCATTATTTCACATATTTATTGTAGAATATATCTGATATATGCCTGATTGAATATCTCTGAAAATATGCAGTGCAGTCACTTTACTAAAAGCTAAACGCCTTTGGTGACCAGTTGGTTCATCGTAATATAAATTATGTTTAATTTCACTCAAATCTCTTATGTATTAATTAATACTCATGATTTTCTAGAAAAAGTGTTTTTTTAAAAATAAATTGCTTTAGTCACTGAAGCCGTGTTTGTTACCTATTCTCTTTATTATTTACCGTGTAGACGTCGTATTGCTTTAAAAAGGAGATGTAAACATAAAAAAAAAACTTTTTTATATAAATCTTTCTAATGGAAAAAAACCCAGATGACGTCACATTTGCATGCAAACAGCGTAAATTACAGTTGGATTACCCTTTTGAAATCCAACATCTAATAATTACAATTTTTTCTAATGCGGTAACTTGTTTTCCGTTTATGAGCAGTTGAATCCAAAATTAAAATAATACGGCGCACTTTTCTTCCATATTATATGAGGGAGCCTAGCAGCATATTAAGTGGATAAAAGCATGGCAACTATAAAGACACCCTCAACCTGCCTTGGTACTTGGAAGTGAATTAAATGACCAACCCGTTACGATACATAACATCGCTCACTACATGATAGGTCCATCACGAGTAGCATTTGCGCTATTACATAGAGGCACGGCCTATCATCGGTGATGGGCCCGGAGAACAAAAAAGCCATTTTTGTATCTACCAGGAAAAGAATACCAAATGCCATTTCAGAAACTTCTCCCTTTCATATCTCAGTTGCCCCCCCCCCGATGGTACATGAAAGATGGCAATAAGAAAGATTAAAGAACAGATAGCATAATCTTACAGAACACCGGTTACTTATTTAATATCTTAGAGGCCTTTCTTAAGAAATTCCATAAAAAAAATCCGAAGAAGTAGCATATTAAAATGAAAATTTATACAGCATTGACAAAGAAATTAAAAAAAAAATATGCATAATCCTCTTTTGAAGCTTTCAACAACCGAAGAAAGTAAGTGAAATATTTTATGAAACAATAAAAAAGTTATTTCAATTCCATAGCAACGATGAAAATTATAGTTACAAAAATTAAAATTTTTTTTTTGAAAACTAATCAAAATTTAGAAAAAAAAAAGTAGTTTCCAATTGAAATAAAAACTTTTAAATAAATAAGGTTCCAATAAAAAAAAAATCTCAAAAAAAAAAAAAATTTCCCTCCGAGATGCACATTTCTACCCTCCGAAGTATTTTTTGAAACTAAATTTTCTATTTCCAGCAACAGCGCTCTGCTGTATAGAGAGCCGCCACACTGACCCTATTGCCAAAACGTTGGCCTAAGATTAAATTTTGACTTGTGACCGAAAATTAAAATATAAATTCAGCAAAACAAGTCTTCTAGTAAATATAAGAATATATATATATAAAAAAAAAACATACACACACACACACACACATGCACAAAAACAGATTAGGAGCGTGGTACATTTTAAAGACGAAATTTCGAACATAAAAAGAAATATAAAATCATATTAATATCTGAAGTACAATCAAGGTTGAGAAAAGCCTTTCATCTTGGCGTATTCAGAAGAATTTCCCGTTAAGATAAGTATTTGATTCTATTGTTCCTGGGTGTTTTTTTCTTCCTAATTGTTGAATAAGAATAGAAATATTCCTTTAATACCATTTCTGTGAACGAATATCGTTAGTTAAGAATAGAAATCAAAATTGGTTAGATTCGTATGAGTTAAAGTAAGTATTGGGATTTCAGGAAGAAATGCAGAATGCAGTTCATGTTAAATGTTCCGGATTAGCCGGTACGGTTCCGATTTTCACATGTTTCTTCAACTGAAAAATCCTGATAGATATCCTGCATTTAAATAAAATATCATAGCTCATGTTTTGCAGTTTTCTGACATTTAAAGAAATTAACATTTTTAAAAAAATTAGTTCTTGAAGATTTCTTCTGATATTTTAAAATTTTATTCCAGCCTAGGATTCATGTCATTTACTTCTAAACTTCCCCTAAATAATGTCGCAATTTCACGTCTGAGTAGAAGAACCTTCCGTTCTAATCTTTACAAATTCCGGTAATTTTAATTAAACTCTCTCTATGATATAATACCGCTAACAGGTTTGCAATAGCCATATCACATTGCCTACTTTAACCGGAGCTCAGTTTTATAGTTTCTTGTCATTTCCAGCAGAAATTTGTCAAAGTGCACTGTATGTCGTCATGGGATGATTTATGGAAATAATTGTTGTTTTACATTGATATAATAGTTATTAGTTATTTCAAATTTTTCAGTGCAAAGAAGTATTCTAAAAGGAAAATTTTCATTATTTTTGAGGAGAAATTCTTTAAATAAAATCAATAGAAATTTTTTTAATAAGTACAATTACTTTAGTAAAGATTCAATTCAAGACACTCATTTAAAGTAAAAATGACATAAAATAATGTAATGCCTTTTATACAATGATAGATTGCTTTGTGGTCAAAATGATGTTTTGAAATTTTTGAGTTGTTAGTCCAGGGCTACTGTTAGAAGAACTACGACTTATTTTGTGATTGTTTACTTGAATATATGAAAGTTTGAGTGTCAAACTCCGGATAGGTGAAGAAGAAAAGATTGAATTAAAAAAATATTTTAATTGTTAGGGACCATACATATTTAGGAAAAAATGAAAATTAGAGAAAAGGATTAAAATGCAAAAATAGCCTTCTACAATAGAAAAATCAACCAAATCAATAGAAAATCAATCAAAATCATCAAGAATCAATTCATCGAAGTGAATCCTCATGTGTCATCACCAATTCTCCTTCTGGCAAAAAACCTGAGGAAAAAGAAAGTTTTGTGACGCCATATTTTTTTTCAGATGTTGCCATCTGGGGGAACTAAATTCCTATCGCACATATCTATGGCATTAGTTATCACCAAATATTTCGCAAAATTTCATAGATGCGTATGAAATAGATGTATTTCATATAGTATTTGGCAGAATGCAATGGCAAATTCAAGCCATTTCGATGATTCCAGAAAGAAGCATTAAACTTCTTTGAGAGAGCATTTAATAAAACTTCTGCACTGTATTTGTAGACCTTTCTGTTTTATGTGTACTGTAAAAATAAACTGTTAAAAATCAGCCAGAATTGATACTTATAGACCTAACTCTTTTCAGATATTCTTCGAAGTACTGAAAGGCATGAATAAGTATGATCCATTACCCATTGGCTCTTTAATAGATGGAAAATTACAAAATGGCTTATTCGAAGGCTTATCTTCCTTGAAAAATAACTCCAATATAAATGTCGACTGCGAAGGTGAATTGATAGTGTTGAGCACAGTTCTAGATGTCAGTGGAGCTTACATCAATTATCAGTGGTCACAAAAGATTTTTCCAGTAACTTTAAGTGGTTCAGTCTGGACTAAAGTTAAAACCATTCAATTTGCTTTGGAGTTGACTTTGGATATGACATACGGAATCAAGATGGATGTCTCAAACTTAAAGCTGACCAAATTAGATGGTTTACAATTCGGATTCAGTGGACTGGGACCCCTCAATCCTTTGATAAAGATCTTTGGCAATGTGGTACTACATCTTTGGGAGCGTAAAATCACAAAGACGATCGAAAAACTCATAAGAGATACTGTGGAATCAGAACTCAGCAAATTTGAATTCTCATTTAATTAAAAAAAAATATGCTATTGTTGTACAAAGTGCATCAAACTGTATTTTTCTGCCGTGATTTGAGGCAACATTTAGTCCACAATTAAAATTAGTATTTGAAATTTATCATTAGCTGAATCCTGATAAAATAAAAATTTCAATGAAAATAACTTCAAATTATAACTGTGACAAGATTATTAGTTTAGAGATCTGAATGTTTTATGTATTCCTGAATCTCAATCTAATGGAACAAGTTGGAAGACCAGACTTGCTGATTATTTCCCTTCTTGCACGATGAAAATAGTTTTTTTCCTCCATATAAAATAGTTTTTTTCCCTCCATAACCATAATTAAATATAACTCATTGTTGTAATGTATGTATGCATGTTCTAAGTCAACAATTAACTGAACTTTTGCATCTAAATGACTAACAGAATTCACCTAAAGTTTAAAAACTTATTATTTATGAGTAAAAAAATAATACTATCAAGTTTATAACGTTCAGAAGTCAATAAAATATTTAGTTAATTATAAATTAAACGAAATTTTGCCATTTTCCCATAATAACTACGGAACAAATTATACTATAAGAAATATTTTTATACTATCTTAAAATTCAAAATTTTGCCTTTTCAATTATACCAATTTTATTTCAGTATTTTCTTGTTCGATTTTGTTAATTTTTTCAATATGGAATAAAAAATTGCAGACGATTTTGAAATAAAAAAATTATAAATAATCCATTGTTAGATTATTTTTTATTATTATTGAAGAACAAGATTATAATTGAAGAAATGTTCTCTAATACATTAACAGTATTCTAAAAGAGATCCAAAAGAACATTTTAAAGATGATTAATAATTTACAACAGAATCAACTATTTATTTGGTTTATTTTCTGTTCATTTTATTAATGGAAACGATTTTATTAAATATCTCAAAAGTTCATTAAGAACAATATTTGCAAACAAAATTTCAAATAGTTATATAATTAATATTAAGAAATGCCAGAAATCTGATATTGGAGATTTTAAAAATTCGGAAGTTAAATTGAATTAATTGAGTTAAAAATCTCTTAAGGTCATCAAACAATTTTGTGTGTTATAATATTTTGTGTAAAAACAATTTTTACATTTAAAACTTTTGACATGAAAGTATTGTTAATCCGAGGAATTCTGGTATATCAGCTATTATTTTAAAATACTTTTAATATAAAAATTTAGTGGATTTTAAAGAATTGAACAAACTTTAAAAAATGTTTTGTTGTATATTTAGAATACAACTTAAGAGTGAGAAGTTTCGAATCGTTTTGAATGAAAATAATTCTTTCTTCTAAGAGTTGTTCGATTTTTTTTCTCGCAGAAAGTAACTTATTTAAAGATTATATGGGCAGAGAATAAAGCATTTAACACTTGTTTTTTCGAAATAGTTGCATCAGAAAAAATTGGAGTTAAAATCGGTTTTTCAAACGAATTATCATCATTATCGGTTATATATCCATTTATTATAACAATACCATCAATTGAATCCAAATATAAAATATTTTTTAAAACATTATAGGTAGATTCAGGTACTTTGTAAGTAGGAGGTATATAAAATATTTTGAAATTTCCCTATACAATGCATCTTGTAACTGAAACGATTGAAATTGAAGTCGAAGTTGCCGTATCTTGAAATAATGAAACACAAATAATTTTATTAATGCCTTATCTTTTGGTATTTTGTTTTGGCTACTAGATTTTTCAAAAAATATTTCTTAGTACACTTATTAAACCAAACTTTGTGAAATGTTTTCATTGTTATTCTTTTCTGTCATTAATATATTTTATGATTTGTTATTAAAAATATTATGTTATAATTAGCAGAAGGTGCCTTTCATATGGATTTAAACTAAACTGATATTAACTATTGACTGGCATTAAGTTTTGAAAACATTAAAAAATTTGTAAAGTTATAATGAAAGTAGAAAGGCTTTGCACATAAAAAAAAAGATTAAAAAATTTTATATAAAATTTGGGAAGTCTAAAAAATTTAAAAGTAAGAGAAATATCGATTACACTACTTCCAGAAATACAAATCAAACATTAATTCATTCACTGCCAAAGAAATATTAAGACGCTTAATTTTACAGTAATTTTCTACCATATCTCGTAAAGAGCAGTGAATGGGTTAAAGAATAAATACATGCCCATGAGGAAGTTTAAGGTGTATGTACATACTTAAAACTTCGAAAATCGTTCAAAATATTGAATATTTTTTTATTGCTTAATAATGTTCTCTGATCCTTTAGCTTTCAAACGATACCAAGATGTTGTCAATATTCGAAATATGTCTCGAGTTATAATTATTTTTCTTGAGGTGCTTTCATTAAAAACTCTAGTTACGATTTTTTTTAAAACTCATTTTATGAAGAATGATATTTTTCCACTATGTTGCTTCATTCAAACAATTATAACTCAACAAGAAATTAACCAAATACAGTTATTTATATATCAAAATAATTTGCATGAAAAAGCGGATATTTTGTACCTAAAAAAGTTATATTTATAGAAATAAATTTTTAATTGCTATTTAAAAGTTAAAATTGTAGAAAAAATCTCGCTTTTTCTATTCATTGTTGATGAAAAAAAAATGTTTAAAAAAAACTATATATTTTTATAACTTGATTGAGGCAGACAACATGAAGACAAATAGTAGGCATAATTTCTAACTAGAATTGTGTGTGTGTCTGTACAAATTAGAATTTAAGATATCATGTTTCAAAAATATGCTAATTAGCTCATTAAATATTATTTAATTAATTAATAATTAGTGTAATATGGTTTTTTTCTCACTGAAATGAGTTTAAACATATATTAATGACCTACTGTAAAAAAACAGGATTTTTAAAGTTAAAATTTAAAAAAAAATCTTCTAGTAGGTCTTCTAGTAAAAATCTTCGTAGTACATACACCTTAAAATAAAATGTTTTATATTCCACGATTCCACGTTTTAAAGTAAGCTTGTATCTTGGTACGCATTTAGATAAATATGTGAATGTGTTAGTGGAGTAAAAATAATCTATACTTATAATAAAGCTCAATGTGTGTGTGTGTGTGTGTGTGTTGGCGCTCTACAGGCCAGGTCATTTGACATACAGCTATCAAATTTGGTACATGTATACCTTAGAGGTCGGGAATGTGCACCTGGGGTCCCTTTTTTTGAAATTTTAATTAGAATTTTAATTATTAGTTAAAAACTAACTTTCCCGCCAAAAAAAATCTTCCATTTTTCCCACCGCCAACTTTTCCGCCAAAAAAATCTTCCATTTTCTCCACCGCCAAATGAGTAAGGCTTCAGTTTTTTTTTCTCCCAACAGTCATGAGGCTAGGATTAACATTTTTCGGCGGATTATTTTAAGCGATTCTGTTTATTTTCTTAATGTTTTATGCATTTAAAATTAAACAATGTTAATTAATCCATGTTTCAGATTCATTCTGAAGTACTTTTGAATTAAAATACTCACAGAATAAAGGAAATTAAAAATGTATAATCTTCATAGCGTTACCCCAACTGGCGTAGAAAAATTCACGCATTTGCGCTAACGTAACCTGCGAAGAAAATTCACGCATGCGCATTGTTTTCTGATTGTTGACATGACAACCAACGGATGATTTAAATTATTTTTAGGTTAGTTGCATGCTTTTGTAAGTAAATTGCATTTATGTCAGTTATATATTTTTTGTATATGCTTATAGTTTTAAGTACATCGTTTTTTAAGTAGTTTTTTTTAACCTGTTTTCAATGATTTAAATTATTTTTAGGTTAATTGCATGCTTTTGTAATTAAATTGTATTTATGTTAGTTATATATTTTTTTTGTATATGCTTATAGTTTTAAGTACATCGTTTTTTAAGTAGTTTTTTTTAAACCTGTTTTCGAGCGATTATTTTATTCGATTCATTTTATTTTCTTAGTGTTTGATGCATTTAAAATGAAACATTGTTAATTAATCGATCTGTTCATGATGAATCTGAGAAATTTTTGTTGAAAAATTCTTGAGATATTACATAAATTAAGAAAGATATTCTTTAGTGCCCATAAAGTTTAAACGCTCAGCGACTCTATTATCAGTAATCATATTATTAAAAAAAATGCTTTGTTTCAGTAAAAAATATTATTCTATTAATTGCAGATTAATCATTTACAATTTAAAGCATAATTTCTACGAGGGGTAACAGAAACTTAGAGAGATACGTACCACGCTTTGACTGAAGGCCTTTGTAATATTATGAGTGAATTATATGACTATCAAAATTTGAAGTTTTAAAATATTTTGCTGAAGAATCTATTAAAGTTGGAATTGCTTAAAATATTTAATGGTACGACTGGAGTATTCCGGTTCAACCTATTTAATTATTAAAATTTAAACGAACATTAAGATTGGCGAACCGGTTGATCGCCAAAGGCGGCTAGTTTTTTAATATTTATTACCAATTATTTTGCAAAAAATATTCCTAACAATGTCTGCTGATTTTTTGAAAGAAATTCTTGTTTGAAATCAGTTTTTCTATCACATTAGTATATCATGTTTATATTTTCCATCACAAGTACACATGTCCAAATATCAATTTCTGTGTACATTTCTGTGTTCTGTTAAAATTACAGTTTTTCTACTTTTTGTGTTTGCTTAAATAACAGTTTATTCAACACCTAGCAATAATGTTAATATTCTGGATTCTTTTCATATATTCCAGAACATTAAACTCTGTTCTTATTGGTATAAAAAATCATAATTATGTTCTGAATTTTTTCAGATATTCTACGATTCATTAAACAGTGTTCACAAATATGATCCAATGTTCATTGGTTCCTTACTGAATGGGAAGCTGACAAATGTTGAATTTCAAGGCTTGTCCACTTTGATCAACGATTCAAATATCGATGTCTACTGCCAGAACGAAATGGTGGTCCTTGACACTCTTCTGAGCTTGACAGATGTCTCCGTCAGTTGCGAGTGGTCACAAAAAGTGCTGCTGACCTTCACTGGCACGATCACGGCTACAGTGGAAGACATCCAGTTCCAAGTGGATGCCAATTTGAATATGGAAAGTGGAATCGTGTTTGACATAAATGTCGTGTTGACAAAACTCGATGGAATAAAACTTGGTTTTAGTGGTCTAGGACCACTGAATCCTGTGATTAAAATGATTGGGAACTTGATACTAGATGTATTTAATCGTGAAGTTTCAAAGAAAATTGGGAAAGTTTTGAAAACTACTTTGGAATCAGAATTGGGAAAATACAACACGTCTTTTTGAGTACAAAAGGCATAATAAGCCTGTCTCTGATGAGTTAGTGGATGTGACGTAAGAATTGCACGATATCGGACGAGTGCATTGTGATAAGTTAGGGAGGAGGTATGAATCAGAGTTTGCCAAATATAATTCCGTTTTGTTTCCGTAAATCTTGGGATTGATCATATGTTAATAATGGAGAGCAAGTGAAAAAAACTGCTTCAAGTTCGACACAATAGCATTTATTACAACCCTAGTATTTGTTAACGATTCGATCTCCTTTTTATAATATTTTCTCTCTCTCAGCAAATATCCACTTCAATCTGAGATTGACTGTCACCCATCAATTCGTCAGAGTCATGCTATATTTGTACATACTGTAAGAATTAACTGATGTTATATTGATACGATTTCAAATTTTAATGTTAAATTAATAGTTATAGATAATGTGTGAAAAATTTACATTAAAAATGTTTCTATTTATGAATATTGTTTTTATAAGAGCTATAAGTAAATACAATTATTGATTTAGGAATCTAGTTTAGGTTCATTTTTGAAAACTTCACATAGACGGGTGTAATTTATCATTCAAAAAACAAACCCAACCCAATGTGTTGCAAACTGATCGTTTAAAAACAATAATAAATTTTGCAAAAGTGCAGCATTAAAATTTATTTCTAATATGTTTCAGGGAAATGGTTGAACCCCAAAGCATTTATTTGAGAGTTGACTTATAGTTTCATAACAACATTCCTCGGACATTTGCTGCTAATTAAAATAAAGGAATTGGATAAAAACAGTTTTTAAAAGCTTACTTTTAATAGTTTGGTGGAAAAATGAAAACTATTTTAATTATTTTTTTAATTTATTAGTATAAATTAAAACTAAAACTAAACTATTAAGTAAACTATTAATGAATTTTTAATTCATTAGTATAAATATCGCAAAATCGCCCCCCCCCCCAAATTTGCTACTATTTGGAACTGATCATATGAAATCAAAACTCAATTGTATTAATCGGTTAACTGAAAAGTTTAAATGAAAATAATCCTAAAATATTGACAATAATCTTGAAAATATTAAAAATAATCTTGAAAATATCAAAATAGGATATTGTCGTCTAAAATGCACAAACATACCAAACTTCAGAATTCTAGCATAACATTAAATGAGTAAAAAATCAATTAAGAAATTCCATCTTTACAAACAAGAAAAAAATTAAGTATAATAAAAATTTATATAAATAACAATATGCGCATAAAATGTATTAGAATTGCCTTTCATAGGACTTGTTTTTTCATGTGGAATATTTATAGTTCATTATAGATGAGCAATGTGTAAGCTATGCTCATATTTCAAATTCAAGTTCTTCTTTTGCTATTATTTTCGCTATTTAAGTATGAATTTTTCAAAATTAAAGATAATAAAAAGAAACGTGTCAAACATTGAAATTCTAACTAAAAAGTCTTTCAAATAGAAAAATGAGTGAAGAACTTATTACAAAATTCCATCATTTTTACAAGTGTTAAACTAGTGAAGTTGTATAAAAAATACGTAAAAATGAAACAAAAACAATATCTGTGTTGAAATTTCCTAAAGAACGAATGGATTCGTTTGTTATTTATATTTTCTTCAAAAGTTTTCCATACAGTTTATTTTAGTCACTTATTTTTAAAATATACACATTAAAACTAAATAAATAAATTCATACATATTTTCTACAAATTACTAAAATAAAAAAAATAACCTAAATAAATCATTAATATATTGATTATGTTTCTTGAATTGTGATTATTGAAATTTGTTGAAATGAATTGATCACTTATGGAAAGAGGTGCCTCATTGTGTGGACTGCCTAAAACTGAAAAAGGCATGAATACGCCACTGAATAGAATATACATTTTGTGGGAAAAAAGAACTCCAAAAAATATGCAAGCGCCACGTCATCTATAAGATTTTTGGATGAAAATATTTCCCTAACATGTAAGAATAATTAAGGAGACTTAACGGGTAAATATTTTCAAACAACTTAGACATTTTAATTTTCCAACATTTTTTATAGTTTACCAAAAACCTAATAAATTGGTGATATATCTTTTTTTTACTTAAAAAAATAAGCCTTTCAATGTAATCTTCATTTGCTATTTTTTTTTCTTTTGAAACAACTGATCCTATTCACACGCTTCCAAAAACACATTCACCATTTTTCCCTTCAAAATTTGCCTTTTTGACTTTCATTGTTTTGATCTTTTCTCTCATCAATCATTCATTGAATGATGGACATTGAGTAACCGGAACTGAACAGGTGGAAACTCTTAAAATACACCAATGTCAAGAAGTATCACCTGCTTTCTTTATCGCACTGATGTTGATTGTTAAATTTGATAACACAATTTTGATTATGGTGCTATTTGATCGCTTCAAAAATTTTCCCACTTATTATCAGAGTATGAAATACAGATTTAAATTGAAAAATTCTTTCTTTTTCTTGGCGACACTCGAGTAGACAGATCTTGGTTCTTTGCATTTCAAGGTAAAAGCAGCACGACTTCTTTTGCATATATTTTATAAAGTTCTAAAATTTTATGTTTTATGTTCCCAACCTGAGGTATTTTCCTTTTTTTAAAAAAACTGTAAACTCCGAGTAAGATTTAATTAAAAAATTGGAAGATTTTCTATCTTTATGCAAAACGGTTTTTTAATTCAAAGTTTTAAAGGCAGCTAGAGATAATTTTCAATGCAAATAGAAACAAAAATTTCAATTTTTTTTTGTTTCATTAAAAACATTTTTGAGAGTGAGTTCGAAATTTGAAATAGATTTCTTTTCAAAGACTTTAAAAAAAAATTAGATTTATATATATAGATATATATTATGTCCACAGTCTTTTTCTTAAAGAAAACCTCCATTCTACTTAAAACATTTCGAGTTTCAGAGCTTATAAAAATGAAATTGAATAATTTTCAATACAATTTAAAAGCCATATATTTTTATTTTTTTTAAACTAATGATTCTTTATTTTAATTCTCATTTTAAAGTTAAAAATATAGAGTTGTTTTATTTAACATCTACCACAATTAAAAGTCTAAAAAGAAAAAAAAAACTTAACAAGTTTTACTAATATTATTTTATATAAATTGCTCATCAGTTTACAAATTAATTTTCTAAAGCTCATAAAGCACACAAATATATATGTGTGTGTGTTTTATAAAAATATTTGTACTAGTTATTATTATTTATTGATTTTGATCTTAACACTGGAATTTAGTTTTTTTAAATGTGGAATTGCATTTTAAATATTACTTAGTTTGAAAGAGATGTGAAAAATGAAATATCAGGTATCCCCCTACTGATGACTTCAGATATATTATAAGAAAAAGTGTTTATGATAGCATTAATTTTATATTTTTTTTGCATGAAAGTCTTAATTGTAATTTTATTTTGCAAATTCACTTTAAATAATGAATATATTATTTAAAAATATTAAAATATTAAAAAAATTAAACTGAGAAATATTCTTAATGAATTTCGAAATCAATGAAATAATATTAAAAATAATATTGAATACTAGAAAACATAATATATTTTGAACATGATAATTATTTATGATAGATAGATAAGATAATATTTCAAAATTAAAATCGATGACAAATCGTTTCATACATAAGACATAGTTATCGATATTTAAAGAATGAATAGGAATAAGCTTGAAACAAATAAAAAATGATTCGAAAAATCTTACTTGTTCGAAATGAATATTTCGTCTGGAATTGGCTGTCTTTTCGTGTAATATTCAATATTATACAACTGTTCGAAACATTTATATATAATAGAAGAAGAGGTAAAAAGACCATTAATTATTTTTAAGAGACATGAGTTTATGGTGTTCCGCGTTGCGATATAGCTGTCAGAGACGAACATCTGTTCTTGAAATCCAGATGCAAATGTCAATTTGCTAATTATTGTTATTGATTTGTTTGGATATTACACAATGCTTTAAAAAATAGTCAATATTTGATTTTTTTTCCTTATTTGTATCATATGTATGCAAATCATTCCATTAATGCTAAATATTTGTTACATTTCTCTGAATATGTAATGAGGCAAGTCATTGCATCATTGTATCATATTTGTTGCTTATTATTATGCATTTTTTGTTCATTAATGAATTTCAGAATAGCGCATCTGTACAGAAAAATGCTGTCAATGCATTTGACACACTTTTTTGCATACTAATAAATTCCTTAAATAGCGCATATATAATGAATCGGATAAAAAACTTTATAAAAATTATTTTTAGAACAATAAAAAATAAAATGTATCATTGGAGAGAAAATAATTTTGTTTATTTCAAGATTGTTGTTTCAAAATTTCTATTTTGAAACATTTTTGAAGAAAGAATGATATATTTCTGATTTTCACTCTTTTTCTTTATTTACATCGTTTGCTGTTTACCATTTGTTTAAAAAAAATTGCAGCTGCATTACATTTAAAAGAAATCCACTTTAGTAAATATGAGCCGTTTATTTTGAAAGTGGTGTAAGTCCATCTTAGATTGAAATTATTTTTGACCGAATATATTACGGCAAAATTTAGCTCCGGTTGCTGCATGGTGAAGCAAATGCGGCCGTTTGAAATCATGTCTGAAATCTAGGGTGTTTTAAATTATTTATCTTTGACAATAAAAATCGGTGGTTGTACAGTAGTTCATAAATAATAAAAATATATATCTTAATTTTGTGTTTCAACAATAACAATATTATTATCCATAATATTATATTCGATAATCTTAATTAGATGCACCTGATTCAGATATAATTAGATGCAGACCTGATTCAGATCTAATTAGATGCAGACCTGATTCAGATCTAATTAGATGCAGATCTATTTAAAGAGGGGTCTAATTACATGCAGATCTGATGCAGGCCTAATTAGAAGCAGATCTGATGCAGGCCTAATTAGAAGCAGATCTGATGCAGGCGCTAATTAGATGCAGACTTGATGCAAGTCGAATTAGATGCAGTTCTATTTAGATACTGATCTGATGTGGGCCTTATTAGATGCAAATTTCAACATATATAGTTATTTACAGCTCTAAGTAGATGCAGTTCTGATGTGGGCCTAATAAAAAGCAGACCTGATTCAGTTATAATTAGATGCGGATCTCATGCGCGCTGAATTAGATACAAGACTGATGATGGCCTAATCAGATGCTGACCTGATATCGATCTAATTAGATGCAAACCTGATTCAGATTAAGATGTGGATCTAATTAGATGATAGATCTGATGCGGGCGTAATGAGATGCAGACTTGATGCAGGCCTAATTAAATTTATGTCTGATTCGGGCCTAATTAGATGCAGGCCTGATTAAGATCTAATTAGATGCAGGCGTGATGCAGATCTGTTGAATATCTATTTAGATGTGTATCTAATTAAATGCATATCTAATGCAGGCCTAATTAGATACATACTTGATGCAGGCCTAATTAGATACATACTTGATGCAGGCCTAATTAGATGAATACTTGATGAAGACCGAATTAGATGCAGTTCTATTTAGATGCGCATCTAATTAGATGCAGATCTGATGTGGGCTGTATTAGATGGGCATTTGAAAATATATAATTATTTACAGCTCAAAATAGATGCAGATGTAATTAGATGCAGTTCTGATGCGGGCCTAATTAGATGCAGACCTGATTCAGATATAATTAAATGCAGTTCTATTTAGATGCAGGCCTAATAAGATGCAGTTCTATTTAGATGCAGGCCTAATAAGATGCAGTTCTATTTAGATGCAGGCCTAATAAGATGCAGTTCCATATAGATGCGGGCCTAATAAGATGCAGTTCCATATAGATGCGGGCCTAATAAGATGCAGTTCCATATAGATGCGGGCCTAATAAGATGCAGTTCCATATAGATGCAGTTAAATATAGATGCGGGCCTAATAAGATGCAGTTCCATATAGATGCGGGCCTAATAAGATGCAGTTCCCTATAGATGCGGGCCTAATAAGATGCAATTCTATTTAGATGCGGATCTCATGCGTACTTAATGAGATGCATCTTATTCAGATCTAATTAGATGCAGACCTGATTCAGATCTAATTAGATGCAGACCTGATTCAGATCTAATTAGATGCATCTTATTCGGATCTAATTAGATGCAGACCTGATTCAGATCTAATTAGATGCATCTTATTCGGATCTAATTAGATGCAGACCTGATTCAGATCTAATTAGATGCAGACCTGATTCAGATCTAATTAGATGCAGACCTGATTCAGATCTAATTAGATACAGACCTGATTCAGATCTGTTGAATATCTATTTAGATGTGTATATAATTAAATGCATATCTAATGCAGGCCTAATTAGATACATACTTGATGCAAGCCTAATTAGATACATACTTGATGCAGGCCTAATTAGATGCATACTTGATGAAGGCCGAATTAGATGCAGTTCTATTTAGATGCGCATCTAATTAGATGCAGATCTGATGTGGGCTGTATTAGATGGGCATTTGAAAATATATAATTATTTACAGCTCAAAATAGATGCAGATGTAATTAGATGCAGTTCTGATGCGGGCCTAATTAGATGCAGACCTGATTCAGATATAATTAAATGCAGTTCTATTTAGATGCGGGCCTAATAAGATGCAGTTCCATATAGATGCGGGCCTAATAAGATGCAGTTCCCTATAGATGCGGGCCTAATAAGATGCAGTTCCCTATAGATGCGGGCCTAATAAGATGCAGTTCCCTATAGATGCGGGCCTAATAAGATGCAGTTCCCTATAGATGCGGGCCTAATAAGATGCAGTTCCCTATAGATGCGGGCCTAATAAGATGCAGTTCCCTATAGATGCGGGCCTAATAAGATGCAGTTCCCTATAGATGCGGGCCTAATAAGATGCAGTTCCCTATAGATGCGGGCCTAATAAGATGCAGTTCCCTATAGATGCGGGCCTAATAAGATGCAGTTCCCTATAGATGCGGGCCTAATAAGATGCAGTTCCCTATAGATGCGGGCCTAATAAGATGCAGTTCCCTATAGATGCGGGCCTAATAAGATGCAGTTCCCTATAGATGCGGGCCTAATAAGATGCAGTTCCCTATAGATGCGGGCCTAATAAGATGCAATTCTATTTAGATGCGGATCTCATGCGTACTTAATAAGATGCATCTTATTCAGATCTAATTAGATGCAGACCTGATTCAGATCTAATTAGATGCAGACCTGATTCAGATCTAATTAGATGCAGACCTGATTCAGATCTAATTAGATGCATCTTATTCAGATCTAATTAGATGCAGACCTGATTCAGATCTGCTGAATATCTATTTAGATGTGTATCTAATTAAATGCATATCTAATGCAGGCCTAATTAGATACATACTTGATGCAGGCCTAATTAGATACATACTTGATGCAGGCCTAATTAGATGCATACTTGATGAAGGCCGAATTAGATGCAGTTCTATTTAGATGCGCATCTGATTAGATGCAGATCTGATGTGGGCTGTATTAGATGGGCATTTGAAAATATATAATTATTTACAGCTCAAAATAGATGCAGATGTAATTAGATGCAGTTCTGATGCGGGCCTAATTAGATGCAGACCTGATTCAGATATAATTAAATGCAGTTCTATTCAGATGCTGGCCTAATAAGATGCAGTTCCATATAGATGCGGATCTCATGCGTACTTAATAAGATGCCTCTTATTCAGATCTAATTAGATGCAGACCTGATTCAGATCTAATTAGATTCAGATTCATGCAGGCCTAATTAGATTCAGATTCATGCAGGCCTAATTAGATTCAGATTCATGCAGGCCTAATTAGATACAGCTCTATTCACAAGCGGATCTCATTAGATGCATATTTGATGCGAGCCTAATTAGTTGCAGATCTAATTTGATCTATTTACATGCAGTTCTAATCAGATGAAGGTGTGATATGACCCTAATTAGATGCAGATTTAAATATATCTAGTTACTTGCAGGTCTAAAAAGATGCAGATGTAATTAGATGCCCGTCTGATGCAGCTGAGTTAGATGCAGACCTTATTGAGATATAATTAGATGCAAATCTACTGAGATGCAGGCCTAACTGGGTGCAGTTCTATTTTGATGCATATCTTATGCTGTATTATTATCGAAACACAAAATTAAGATATGCTTTTTATTATTTATGAAATACTGTAAAATCACCGATTTTCATTATCAAAGAGAGATAGATAGAAACACCCTAGATTTCAGACATGATATCAAGCGGCCACATTTACTTCACCATACAGCAACCGGAGCTAAATTTTGCCGTAATATATTCGGTCAAAAATAATTTCGATCTAAGATGGACTTGCACCACTTTCAAAATAAACAGATTTTCAATACTGTTAAGAGCTAAAACTTCCATCTCCAAAATACTAGAATCTGAATCTTTTTTTACTTGAAATTGTTTATGCATAAAAAAGATCATAACAAGTTTTATCTGTATTACCATTATCATCATTTTTTTCAAAAATGAACCTGCCCCACTTTTAAAATAAACGGCTCAATTTCATTTTAAAGATTCGGAGTAGAATAAAAGTTAATTAATATGTTAGAAGTAGCCAAAATTTTTTAAAATTTAGTATTTAAAGAACAATGATATTCATTGCCATTTGCATAAAAGTGAAGTTTCAAGATTTGGTATGATTTTTTAGCAGAAATTAACAATTCGAATATACATTATAATTGAAAGTTTATTTTACAGACTTTAAGTACATTGGTTTTTGTGTTAAATGAAATTTTTACTTTGGATTACATAATAAAATTATATAATTTTTGGACAAAAATTTAACTTACTTGTTTGAAATTATATAAATATCCATTCTAATGGACAACTGTTAATTTCTAAACTTCTATATTTGAACACATACTTCCAGCTTTTATATTTTTAATGCTGCAAAAAATAATTTTTTACATTATTTGATCAATAAATGTGTAGTGAAAAATTATAAATTGTAACTTTTTATTTAAATTCTTTGTCATATGATTCATATTCAGTAAAATATTCTCGGTAAATAAAAATCTTACCTAAAACAAGCACCAACATCTGCTGATCTAAACAAACACCACCAAAACTGATCTAATTTTGAAGCATGGAATATCATTATTTTAGATAATTTGAGCCCATTTGAATGGTCACCTGGTACAATTCGTTGCAATATATTTGTGTTCGTTGTAATAATAGGTAGCTAAATGTATCATTTGAAAAATATATAAAATGAAATTAGTTAATGTTCATGACATAAATGCAACACAGGTCAAGCCAACTTAATTTTGAGATATCTTATACATTCTTTTTGTCTGAAGGACAAAGGATGGATGAATTTTAAAAAGATTTCTTAATCGAAAATATTATAGCATTATAAAGTTTTAGGCTTGATCCGTTCTGTTTTCATTTTATTTTTAAATATGTTTTTTAATTATATAGTAGCAAAAATGCAGTTATAAAAATCGTGTTTAATAGCGTCGCAACTTACGACAGCATGAATCCTGTAATAAAACAGGAAAAAGCAATGTTGTCAGAATTGTGAAAAATCATATGAAAATCTATTAAAATCTATAATACATCTATTAATCTAGTAAATGTGTACAGAATTGGTAACAACCATAAAAACATTTTTTTTAATTTTAAATTACTGTAAAAGTGTAGTTTTTATTCAATAATATGCTCCTAAATTATTGAGGAAATACGCTAAAATTTAGATTTATTTTTCATTAAAGATCGAATTAAATTTTGGAAGCTCCTTTTTTTGTAATCTCTTGTTATCCAAAAAGCAACTTCGTACCAATTTTCATAAATCTAGGTTTAATAGTCTGTGCTATGAAATAAGAATGATCATTTCATTATAAATGCCGCGTAGTATCACTTTAAAAAATAAGACGTCACGATATATCACAACGTACAGTTACATGTTAAATAACGTGGCGATCCCGATTGCCGTGTGACTTGAATTGATAAGCAGTATCTAAGAAAACTTTTTTAAAATGAAACGTTGGAATGAAATTTTTTGAAGTAACGTTGGAATAAGTTAAATTAAATGACACAATAAGGGAAATAAATAAACAACTTTAATTTAATTTAATTTAAAAGTAAATTAATTGAATTAAGTAATTAAAATTAATTTAAAATAAATTAAATTCAAGTGAATTAATAAGGTAAATAAATGATAATTAATTTTTTAAAATAAACTAAATTAAATGTAAGTAAATTAATAAAGTAAATAAATGATTAGTTAATTAAATTTTAAAAAATAAACTAAATTAAATTTAAGTAAATTAATGAAGTAAATAAATGATTAGTTAATTAAATTTTTAAAAATAAACTAAATTAAATTTTAAGTAAATTAAAAAAGTAAATAATTGACTAGTTAATTAAATTTTTTTAAGTAAAGTAAGTTTATTTAAGTATATTAATAAAGTAAACAAATGATTAGTTAATTAAATTTTTTAAAGTAAATTACATTAAATTTACTTTAAATTAAAATAATTTTATTTTGAAAAAACATGAATAACTAATTTGTTGAAAACATTTTTCATCATTTTCAGCTTTAATCTAAAAATATGATGGGGAAAGGATTTATTGCAATTTTTGCCATACTTCTGATTGGTTTGAGTTCTTTCACGGGCGGTAAGTAATCTTTCACTTTGCACGTATTATATCCCCTGAATTTAGTATTATTATGAATAAACAATTTTACCCACACAAATTTCTTATAAAAATTATAAAACTTTGAAAAAGACTTATTGATTATTGTTTATGTTCTTTTATTCCGTACTATCCGTCTTTGGTGGCCATCTGGTTAGGCAAGGACGTTTGGCGACCATCTTATATACCTATACTGGTTGCATTTACTTTCAGTTTAATTCTTATGTTTAATATGATGGCCATGATTTCCTCAAGAAACTCCTTTTAAATATCGAATGTAATGGACATCAAAGCCATCTTATTTTAAAAGCCTTGTATCTGGTCTATTTAAGAACATATGAATCATCCTAATGGAGTCATATCCTACACTCATGTCCAAAATTAAGGTCACAAACATAAAATCTGCGAAAAATGAAAAACGATTCACTGTGTTGCCACGAAATTTGGCACAGAAGTACATTACAATGGAAGTAAGAATATAGACACATAACAACAGGGAAAAGATTTTAATTGGAAATTAAGAAACAGGATATTTCAAAAAGTGTTACATTATGAATCAGAGAAAAAGCATTTATCTCGGGAAACGCCTGTCTAATATGGAATGTGACCACCGTGCACTACTATACTGACTTCACAACGTGCTTTCATACTGTTTATGAGGGTGTCAATAAATGCTTGGAGCAACAAAGCCCATTCTTCCAAAAACATGGCTTTTAACTCTTGGAGGGTATTAGGAGGGGGGGGGGTTATGCTGTGCAATGGCTCTTCCGAGACCATTCCAAACATTCTCAATAGGATTGTGATCCGGAGTCCTCGAGGGCCAGTCCATACGTTGAATATTCTCTTCCTCAAGAAAATCCTAAACGATCTGGGCTCTATGTGGAAGCGCGTTTTCATCCATAAACATGAAGTCTGGGCCAAAAGCACCCCGGAACAACCTCACATAGGCTTCAAGGATCTCATCCCTATAGTGATGTGCATCGACAGTACCCGCATCGAAGACGTGTAGTGATGTACGACTGCCCAACATTATGCCACCCGGGATAAAGATTACTCTGTCACCAAATCTGTCGATTTCTTTTACGTAGGAGGGATGATAGAGAGCTCCTCGCTCTCTCCAGATGAAGATTCAACGAGTTTCACTCTGTGTGGTAAATCTCGATTCATCACTGAAAAGAACACGCCCCCATTCTTGCTGTGCCCAAGACTGATATGTTAGGTACCACAACAGCCGGGCTTTTCTGTTGGATGCAGTCAAAGGGACACACTCAACTGGTCGCCGGGCATAAAGAGCTCTCTCTGCTAGACGTCTGTATACTTTTTGTCTGGAAATTCTTATTCCAGATGCAGCAGTAAGGTCACGAACAAGTTAAGGAGCCGTTGTCAGCCTATACCGTCGGGCGCTTAGTGCCAAATAGCGATCCTGTGCAGGCGTCTTTGCTCTGTGACGGCCTTGGCTGGCCTTCCTGGTTACAGTACCACTTGTTTGGAATTGATTCCACAACCTGGACACCACTTTCGGTGCCACTTGTAACCATCAAGCCACCTCCGCTTGAGACTGCCCAGCCTCAAGCCTGCCTACGGCTCTCCATCTCAAGGAATCGTCTAAACGATTATGAGATCTCATTCCCACTTGAAACAGGTTAAATGTTTTGTTTCAGTGCAATATTCACAAAATTGCAGGAAAAAATCCCAGATGTCTAAACGGTTTAATTTCAGTAGTTCCCCAAAAACTAATGCTAAACAACATTTTTTCGCACAAAAAAGGTTAATATCGTGTTAGCGGTCCTTCACAATATATTAAATATAATTTGTTTAAATTTTATTGATAGCCATTTAGAATTCCTTTGAAAAACATTTTTGTGACCTTAATTTTGGACATGAGTGTATGATATCGTAGTACTATTGAAAACTGTAGCTGTTTGGTTCATCTATCTTTTATTTTCACGTTATTGTAAATTCACTTCTTTTGCATCCTGTGAACCCCTTTGATAACAGAATTCTTTCCTTCCTCTCCTTAACAGAATTCTTCGCTCCCCCCCCCAACAGAATTCTTCTTCCCTTAGTTTTCAATTATGGAAAAAAAAAATTCGATTAAACATTTCAGGAAACAATGAAAAGGTTTTGAATTTCATTGCAATAATAAAAATTTTCGTTGAAATTTAAAAAAAAAAACAACCCTTTAAATTGCTGTCGAAAATTAGAAGAAAGTACTCGACAATTAAAATGGTATTGTTAAAAAGAAGTTATTTTTTAATTTAAAAATGGTTTAAAAATTGTTCTTGTGCAGTAATATTTTCGGGAGTTATCAAAGTACTCCCGAAAGTACTTAAATTAAGCGAATTAAGAGCAGAAAAGCACTTAATTCGCTTAATTTTTAGTTTATTAAAATTTTAAGAAAACTACCTACTTTCAGCCACATTTTTACTATATTATCTGGCATTCAGAATATCTAACAATAATATGAAGACATCCTAAAATATTTTATGATTATAGGGTAGGATTTTCAACAAGTTTTAAGTCAATTACAGTACTGGTTATGACAATTCTTTAAAAGAGAATTATTATATGATAAAATTGATTTTTGTGTTTACCAAACTTACTAAATTCCATTAACAAATATATTAAAATAACAAGTTGAAAAAAATATTTAAAATCTATTTTTCTAATAAATAAAATGGGAAATATTTCTTTTTATAGAAGATATAGAAGCCAAAAGAAAAACATATATGATGAAAATAAAAATGAGAGGAAACTAAGTCAAAGTTCATATATCAATGGAAAGAAATCGCCAGGCCTTCATTTTTGATAAAACATTATTTTCTACATGTTAATACTAATAAAAATTTATTTTAACAAAAACTTTTTACTTATATTATTTTTGTTTTCTGATCTTTAATACATTCTATAATGCCCTATCATGCAAATTATGGATTCTTAAAACTAATTTTCTTCCAGATTTATTACCAAGAAATAATAACCTGTATCGCATCAAAATGTAATTAATATTAATTAATTAACTGATAATTAAATTTTGAAAACATAAAATTAATCGGGAACACCAATATTCAGAAAATTTCAAAACGCCATCACATTAAAAATGAGTGAAAAATTGGTTATAAAATTTTCCTTTTTGGTAACATAAAATCAATTAAATAAAATTTTGCAATAAAAGGGAAACATTAAACAATTTTATAACTTAAATTCCTTCAGTCTAGTACTTGTTCTGATTTCTTTTTCTTTTTCAGGAACTACTGAAAATAAGGAAATTAATGAAAGAGAGAGAAGAAATTTAGTTTGTTGGCTTGGACTTACTCATCTGGTCCCGCCGGTAAGAGCAATTCTTTTTACACTATCATCTGTCTATCTATTACTTGTATAAAGCTCAATGTGTGTGTGTGTGTGTGTGTGTGTTGGCGCTCTACAGGCCAGACCGTTTGACCTACAGCTACCAAATTTGGTACATGTATACCTTGGAGCTCGGGAATGTGTACCTGGGGTCCCTTTTTTGAATTTTTAATTAGAATTTTAATTATTAATTAAAAACTAACTTTCCCGCCAAAAAAATCTTCATTTTCTCCACCGCTAAATGAGTAAGGCTTCAGGGTTTTTTTCCCCCACACTAATAAGGTTAGGCTTAAGATTTTTCGGCCGATTATTTCAAACGATTCTGTTTATTTTCTTAAAGTTTGATGCATTTAAAACTAAACATTGTTAATGAATCGATCTTTTAGATTCATTCTGAAGTGCTTTTGAATTAAAATAAAACAGAATAAAGGAAATAAAAAATTTCTAATCTGCATATCGTTACCCCAATTGGCGTAGAAAAATTCACGCATTTGCGTTACCGTAATTGGTGATGAAAATTCATGCATGCGCATTGTGTTCTGATTGTTGACAAATATTATCAACGGATGCGGACTTGATTTAAATTACTTTTAGGTTTGTTGTATGCTTTTGTAATTAAATTGTATTTATGTTAGTTATATATTTTTTTTGTATATGCTTATAGTTTTATATCGCTTTTTAAGCAGTTTTTTAACCTGTTTTCAACCGATTATTTTAAACGATTCTGTTTATTTTCTTAGTGTTTGATGCATTTAAAATTAAACATTGTTAATGAATCGATCTGCTCATGATGAATCTGAGAAAATTTTGTTGACAAATACTTGAGATATTACATAAATTAAGAAAGATATTCTTTAGTGCCCATAAAGTTTAAACGCTCAGTGACTGTTTTCAGTAATCATATTATAAAAAAATGCTTTGTTTCAGTAAAAAATATTATTATATAAATTGCAGATTAATCGTTTCCACTTTACGTTAAGGCATAAATTCTACGGGAGCTAACAGAAATTTAGAGAGATACATATTACGTTATGGCTGAAGGTCTTTATAATATGAGTGAATTATATGATTATCAAAATTTGAAGTTTTAAAATATTTTGAAGAAGCTATTAAAGTAGGAATTGCATAAAATATTTAATTATTAAAATTTTAACGAACATTAAGATTGGTGAACCGGCTGGTCGCCAACGGCGGCTAGTGCTCAATAAAGATAGTTTTGAAAGAACAAATTCTTTCTAATCAATAATTTTCAATATTTGCTACTTCACTCATGGCTTAGAAATTCAGAAATGAAAAGAACAATCCTTAAATATAAATTTTACTAGAAGAATTTATTAAAAGAATGACTTGCATACGAAAGATATACGCTTTAGAATTTTACATAAACGCATATCGCCACTCATAATGTAAATTTTCGTATATTAAAATTTTATTTGATTGAAATGTATTAATTGTTACCTATACACATCGCCAATGACGCCAAGTTGCCAATGGTAAAAAATAAGAGATGGTTGCTAAGATTAAAGATCTTGCAAACAGATCAAGCATAATCTATGAAGACGGAACAATAAAAATAAGTTAAATAAATATAAATTCTTTATTCAAACTGAATTTTTTCTTAACTTTAAATGGCTAATCTTTAAGGAGCTTCATTGTGTTATTTAGTTTAGATGTTACCCTGGTATTTGATATTGATAATTTGGAATCCGTTGGCGATGTGAAGAGGTACTAAATAGTAGATTTCAAGTGAATTGAATGTATGATTCTTTGGATTGTAAGCGACGTTTTGTGTCATAATTCTTAAGGTTAAGGTTATTTTTTTTTTTTTTCATTTCTAGCAGAAGTTTCAAAAGGAGTTAACCTGCCTCTCTTCAACCATGAAATCGCTTATATAGTAATTATAAGACATTCCTCCATGGAATGTGTCCAAAACAGAAATCGGCAACCCGCGAACCCCCATATGGCTTTTGTAATTAATAATACACATGTAACAGAACTTTTATAAGACTTTTGACAATATTTGAAGAGATATATTTTTTCGAAATTTACTCTTCTGATTATGAATTTTATTTAATATCAACTAAGTAATCAACTAAGCAATGTTAATGCAGAGTTTTTTTTTGTGTGTGTGTGAGTGTGTGTGTGGAAATGTCATTGCTGTTTAACATACGTTTTTCCCAAACATTTGTCAATGAAAATTTTAACTAAGGAAGTTTTATTAGTTAATAGATTTAGTTCTTAACTTTCGTAATGTGTATATTTTAATTTTGTCATTTATACCAGTTGAATATAAAGCAAAATAGTTAAAATCTACGGATAGCGTTTGACGAAAAAAAATTCTTTGCAAAGTTATTTAAAATCACATTTTTTTCTTTAACGATTGGTTAGTTAGAATTACAAATATTGTGATAGTAATTACAAATAATTGGATTTAGCGTATTCTAACATAAAATAATCAAACAAAGCAAAAACAAACTAGTTATAGAGTAAATTTTTTAACACATTTAAGAACAGCCAAAATAAACTAAGAAATAAATATTAAACATTTATTTTTAGGCAAAATATAACGAATTTTATCATAATATAACTAAGCAAACCAAAGTAACTAGTTTCAAAGAAACAAGTAATACATAAAAAGAAAATTTTAAGTCAATTCCTACTAAGGTCAACAAAAAAAATTATTTTAGTTACTTTTTATTAAATAATTACAATTAATATAAATATGTATATGTAATGATATTTTAACTCTAATTTCAATTAATTTTTTTAACTCTAATTTCAATCTAATTTTCAAGATTTTATCTTAATTTAGCCCATAGTAACTTCATTCTAAAATATTCTCTTATTTCGTGATCCAATTCCACTGTCTTTACTTAATTAATTCAAGAGAAGTTTTTGTTAAATTGCTGAATCAGCTAAAACTAACTTTCCCACACTCCGCGTGAAGAGGCAAAATGCCGCTGATGAGGCAAATTCTTTTTTTAAAATCTCCCTGTTTTTCCCCTACCTTTTCCGCGCTTGTAACGAAAATCCCTATCGAAATCTCGTAATATATTAGCACTATGAAGAAATGTTTTCCCTATCAAAATCATAGGTTATATAAGACCAGGGATAAAATGTCCAAGAGCTTTTTCCTCATTCCCTTTCTATGTCGTTCTGTGTGCTCATTGCTTGTACATATGGCTGCTTCTTCAAAATGAAATAAAACGACGTCACGAAATTAAAAGTCTCTGTCTGTGAACACGATAACTTAAGTCAGATTATTCACTAACTATATAAGGAGAAAATTTATTATAAAATCTTTACGCAATGCTAAATCTCCAATTATATGGAAAAATTTATTATAAAATCTTTAAGTTAGACAATTTTGTAGATTTCTGTTCAATCTAGGATGAAATACATTCTAAAGAATTCTGTATCATCGACTGTCTTAATATAAGTTAACATAGTAACTGCAAATCGGAAAAAACTAGATGAAATCGATAAAAAATTGTTATACATATTTAACATCTAAAGCATAAATCTGAATCAAATTAGGGAGTAAATATGCCAAGGAGAGTAAATATGTCAAGGGGAGTAAATATGTCAAGGGTGATTGTAAGCTATCCCTTGTCAAGGGTAGCTTACAATCACCACATATATGCAAATGCGATAACTAAAAAATGCAATGACTTAAATATTTGAAGCACAGTATACCTAAGTATACCGTACCATATATATATCGTAAGTATACCTATGTGATTTTGTGACAACAATTGCAGCTCTATAACTTTGAATTGCAAACCAAAAAATGCAATTGAAAACCAAATTGCGCATTCGTTGTTCTGGTGTCTGTATAATAAGAATATTCTAGCGATTAATCATCAAAGATCACACTCTAATTGGCTGTTTCTTAACTATTGTTCGTCAGTGGCATAAGAATAATAATATATAAGTACATTTATTAGAAAATAAGCGAGAAAGTTTTGATAGAACCTGTCCAAGGGTTATATTTCCCTGAATGCTAATTCACATTTAAATTTGTCCCCATTCTATTTTACAGTGTCTTCATGAAATAAATAACTGAGCAATAGTTTTCCATCTATAATACTAATTATGCGAATTTTCTTTAGGTATTCCAAATGGCTGTTAAGCACGTTCGCAAATACGATCCATTACCAATCGGCTCTCTTGTGCTTGGAGAATTGAAAAATGGCACATTTAGCGGATTGAGGACTTTGCGCAACGACTCCGATGTCAATGTCTACTGTGATGGTGGCAAGGTGATACTGAATACCACCCTCAACGTGAACAATGCTTCCATCGATTACAAATGGAAGCAAGGCTTGTTGATCCTCGACCTGTTTGGATCCGTCTGGACCAAAGTCCAAAACATCAGATTCCGTTTCGAGGTCACCTTGAACATGGATAAAGGAATCAAGTTGGGGCTCACCAATACTAAAGTAATGAAAGTGGAAGGCTTGAGGTTTGGTTTCAAGGGATTGGGCGTGCTTAATCCTGTGGTGGATCTTCTCGGAGATTTGGTGCTGGACCTATGGAAGAATCAAGTTGCCAACTATATGGAGCAACTTATGATAAAATCTTTGGAAAGAGAGCTTCTCCACTTGAACATATTGTATTGATCAAAAGAAAGATGAGTTATGTACAAAATGTATTAAATTGCTTTTAAAATTGAGTTTTGTAAGTTTTCTTTATCCAAATGATTGGAAGTATTATTTCTGAATTAACAAGCCATAGCTGCTAGTTGTATTTATAGGTTTATAGTTCATTTAGACAGTCGCTGTGAGCAATAAAATAAATTATCTCATATTAATTGCATCTGAATTACCTGGGCCGATTATCTGTTTTGACAGTTCTTCAATTTTCTCATTTAAAACTGAGTAATGTAAACTATAGTTGATAAAACACCGTATCACCATAAACGTTCATAAAACACCGTAAACATCACCGTAAATTTGGGGTTATAGAAATAACTCCATGAAATAAAATAATTGTCATTTTCTCATCGATATCACGCGAAATATTACATAGAATATAATTTTTCAGCTGTATAAATCTAAATTAAATTAGAATATAGCTATTACGTTTAGTAAGTCGAATTATATTCAAGATTATTTAGCAAAACGCAGTGATACATCGGTATTGCCAATCTCAGCTGTTATTATCGGTAAGTACAAAAAAAAAAAAAAGTGACTAATGCCCAGCATAGCAATCCAAAATGATAAATACTGCTTTATGCCAATAATCTGTTGATGCATTAGATTCGATATTTTGGCTCACGGTATGACAAAATGAATTCAATTTTAAATATCCAATTAATTATTTACAGCCAAGCATTCACTAAATTTAAACACAATAACGGTAAATATAACGAATAACGATAAATTCTATATTTAGGATCTATTAAAATATATATTTAGGATAAATAATGAAGGGTTCAAGAGTTTAGGTCTGATTTGACCCAGTTTATTCGGAGTTTCATGGCATAGGAACCTCCTTGGTGATTATATTGCACCAAATAAGTAATTATTAGTTTCTAAGATTATCTAAATTAAGATTAAAAAAATCTCTTCTAAGAGTAAAATGTCTTGAAGACTTTCGTTAAAAAAGCAAAATTCGTCAAAGAATCATTGGCAGATCGATATTTCAATCTGGAATACCATGATAAAATTTCAAAATATAGCAAATTAAGTAAAAATAATTATTTAAATAAAAATATTTTAAAATATATCATGTTTTTGAAACGGACTAAAAAGTATGAAATGACTTCTCCGAGTAAGTCCGTACTGAGCTTAGGATTGGGACTAAGAGAAATTATTTTATACTTTTGAGCCCGATTAAAAATGTAGCACATTAATTTTTTTTATTTGAATCATTATTTTCTGCTTTATAGTCTTGTGTAGGCGAAATTATGCAATGGATTTTAAACTAACTTCTTCTTTAACTAGAGGTAAACAAACAGAAAGCGAGATTATGAACAAGTGTTAAAATCGTTCAGATTTTTAAGAGCTTAGAACATGAAATTGTTGTTGTTGTTTCTAATGGTACTTGTCATAGACAAGTCCACTGACTTTAAGATGTCATTTGTGGTTTTAAGCCAAGGGTACGTCTCTTGTTTTTTCAGTAGCGCCATCTAGGGCCAAGAGTACAACTTAGCTACAAACACGTCACAAACCTTTTTACGGGACGGACTTCATTCATGCATTTCATTCACTCGTCCACAGATCGTAATTTAGACCTGAATCAAAGAACGATCACTCCTGATCCAGTACCCCTTTTGCTTTAAGCAATGCAATATATTTTAAGAGTACAAGATGTCCTACTAAAATATTACGATGTTTTCGTATATTTTAAATGGCATTCAGAATATGAAACAATGTTTAGGAGATATTATGCAATATGTTATGCTTATGGATTATAACAACGTACTATACCTTTCTACCACAAAAGATTTTGCACAATGACGTGAAAATATAAAGACTTTAATTACCAGATCATCAGCGAATGTAGATTAAAATATTTTTCATAACATTCTTACAACACCATGATTACACTATTACACTATTGATTGATCACCATCATGTTCTCCTGTCAATATTTTATTTATAATATTAGAATGAAAGCACAAGTCAATATTCGTTTTTTCATCAAAAGAAGTTTAGAGCTTTTAATCTCTTCACGTCATGCATGTACAATCAATTTCCAACACATTTCGAAGCAAAACTTGTTTTTATTCAGTAGGAAACTGTAAGTGTTGTGAGGTGCATGGTACATAAATAAGAGCATTTTTAGTCTGAAGTCCTTTTTCGAAGACGTTTTCGTATTTCTTTATTAAATAGATATAATAAAGAATGAGATTAGTATGAAAATGGTACAGAATATTGTTAAAGAAACAACATCTAAAGCTGAAGTAAATTTTTTCAGTGAACAACAATCTGAAGTTGAAATGGCGGAACCATATGTAATTTTCAAAATTGCTTATGCTTTCGGAATACCAAAAGCACAAAACAACAAGCAAAGGAAACTATGGAAGGCATTAGGTTTCACACTCATAACTTTTAGTTACATTTTCTTTTTATACAGCATACTTTTTAACGTGCGTTTGTTGTTTATTAGGTGCAATGATTTTCGGTGCACTAAATTTGCACTATCTTATATTACCCGCAGTCTGGCAATTGCTGTAACACTTCACGTTACATATTCAAGACGATTTCTAATTGGACATTTATTGAAGGAAATCAGAAATGGGGAACGAAAGAATGAATTTAAATCAACCAATAATCGTAGTACCAATTTCATTGCAAAATCTTTAGTACTTTTTTTCTTAGTTGCTCTTAATGCAATTATTACTATTTTGTGCACGGATGTTACATTTGTAGAGATTTCTTTTAAAGATTTCATGCTTCGATATGATATTCATGCGAAATTATCGACTAAAATAATATATAATGCTATTTGTATTTCCATTAAAGAAATAGTGAAGGATGCCACACCTTCATTTCTATCATTATTTTACATTCAAGTGTGTTTGATTTTAATTAATTTGATAAATAATACTAAAGAACAGTTGAATTCTTTGATTGATAATACCAACAACAGGTTTCAGATTGTAAAAAATTTCATTGGCCAATACAGTATTCTACACAGATTGACTTTGCTAACAGAATCAGTATTATCTGTCCAAATATTTTGGCTCATGACCACTCAATTCATAATTCTTTACACATCGCTGTCGCAAATACTGGGATATTTTGGCAACGAAAGTTTATTGTTTTACTATGTTTCTTTGATTTTCAGTTTAATGCACAGCATATCGTTCTTTGCTATCATTTTCTTTGCTTCTCGAGTACAGAAAGCAGATGATAAATTAAGAGATGATGTGAATGAAATGGTGTTCTGCCTTGGACAAAGAGACGAAACTAAAAAGAGCAGTAAAACACTCGAAAAATTCATGAAATCTAAGAAGCAGTTGGTTCTGTCAGCCTGGTATGTTTTTAAATTCAAAACGAGTCTTATTTTTACTTCTGCTGGTGTTCTGACAACTTACAGCTTACTTATGTTGCAATTGGATAAGTCTGACGAAGTTGTCAATCCCTGATTAGATCGCGAGGTCTGTTCATTAAGGGCTCGAATTGGATAAAAAAGAAGTCAACTTTTCGTAATTTACGATACATTATTCTTTCATTTATCAGTATATTCCCCATTTGTAGCAATACAGTTATTTCATCTCTATATCCATTAATCACTGTGTTCTTCGAAGCCCTCAGAACTTAGGTTCTTCAGCTGCCTCGCCGTTTCACAATTTGGATAAGTATCACGAAGCTGTCAATTCCTGATTAGATAAGCGAGGTATGTTCATTAAATGTTCCATATTGTCTCAGTTCATCCCTTTTTGCATTTCATGTGTAAAAAGATATCACAGGTGACTAAATTTAGAAAGTTGGAAAGGTAAAGTTAAACAATTAAAGATAAAGATTAAGAGATAAAGTTCTACAATTATCAAATCATGACTATATATTAATGGATAATATTATATTAAGATTTTGGAACGATTTTCACACCTAATTATTTTACCCTTATTGCTTTATGAGAATCGTTAGAATAAAGTATTTTAAATATATATATAATCATTTGGAATATGAACAAACTAACAGAAAGCACTTAGATATTTTCTTCATCTCATGAGAAGTTTTATATAATTAATAATATTGTGAAGCAAATTTTTCTAACATGCCATGAATTGAGCCCATTGTATAGATACAATGAACTGCCTTTTAGAAGTAGAAAGAAATGTTCTGACACACAAACATATACAGAATATTCTTTGAAAAAATGTTCGTCTATATATTCATTTCACATATTTGAAAATTTAAAGTACGAGTTACTCTGTGAATAAATGGAATTATTTTACTTCTCTGTGGGCGTAACATAGTTGTCAATGTTGCGTAATGAACACTCTGTGTATACATAAAACATTGCTGGCTTCTACATCAAGAAGGAAAAACCGAAACAAATTTTTTTCACAATTTTGGGCCTTTTTTTTTCCATCCCATTTTATTGATATTTTACCGAAAAGTAATAAATTGAAAAATTACGTACCGAAAACGTTTGATTAGAAGGAAGTCCATCTTGATCACAAAGGTTAAATGCAAAAGGAATGTTTTTTCGGTACCCACGCTTTTACTCATTGAATGCACGAGGAGACCTTGGGATGACCTTCATCACGTTCATGATTTAAATCAGAACATTGCAGCTGGAAATAAAAAAGAATTTTTATACAAACATAGAAATACAAAATGAAGTAGAAGATCGCTCCATTTATAATACGGAACATTCCAATTTTAAACATAGGAGAGAACCATTCTGTAAGTAATATTTTTAACTTAAAACCTTTTTGTATAAAATGTTAAAGCATACAAAATCTTTTTTCAAAACGTTATTTTTGAAATAAAAGACAATTAAAAAAAAATTGCGATAGAGTTTTAAATTCTTAACGTTAATCAACATAGGAGAACGTATAAATTCCTTTCTTGCAAAATTGTTTGCAATAAATTTTTTAAAGAATTTATAATACTTGAAGGACAAATTTCACATAAAGGAAATTGGTATTCTTTGAAAAGGTAAAATTTTAATTTTAAGATTGTGAAAAAAAAATTTCGGAATGATTTCCTCAGAAATTTCTATAGAAAAAAAAGCAAAATATTAATTAATATCTCATAGCCTGTTTCATCTGTTTCATTTTTTCACTTCGGTTTGAGCGATTGGCCTTTTGCTTGCTTTTGAACATCGCTATATTCCTAGTTTTAAACCAAGAAAAAGATGTGAAAAAGATATGTTGTTAAATAAAACAGAAGTTTTGAAAAATGGTGGTAGGATAGCTCATAGTCGATTTTAATGCGTTTAATTTTATTTAATGATGATAAAAAGAAATATTTGCAGAAATGAAATTAGCATCATTGAAATGGTAAAATTTTTAATTTTATGATCCTATAAAAATATTTCTCCTGAAATAATTTCACCAGAAGTTATTATGGTTAGAAAAGTGAAATTTTAATTCATTTATAAATAATTGAATAGTAAATTAATTTTTAAATTTTGAAAAATGGATAGTATTCTTTCTTTTGCCTTAAATAATATGCATGCAAAATTTGGTTGAATTTGACATGTTTGTGTCGGAGAAGACGTAGACCATACACAAATATATACATACACAGACACAATGACTTTTATTTATAGTAAAACAAAACTATCTAATGTGCTAATTTTCAAATTTATTTAAACCAGATTTCAAACTCATATAAAAGAATTATTGAATAAAATTAATAAGTATAGCGTTTTAAACATAAGATTTATACTGTTGTCATTTAACTGATTGAATGTAAGCTTAAAATTCCAAAAAAGATTTTTGTTTTTATAGTACAATGTTTTATTGAATTCGTTATTGAAGCTATGGAAATGAATGAAGTTTAATATGAATCTCAAATTTAATAACGTTTGCTTATATTTTTGCAATTTTTTCAGTGTTAGCTACAAATTTTTAGTGTTACCACTTGTGACTATTATTATAACTATCATTTGTCTTCTTTATACCTTTAAAGATGTTCGAGGGAAAAACCTATTGGTTATCTTATTCATTTCCATAATCTGACATATTTTGCTTTAAGTTTCATCGAAAGGGATTAGAACAAAATTTGCATAATGAAACAGTTCATCTTCTTATTGATCAATTGGGTTCAACATTTTACACTAATCAAAATTAGGATATAATTATAGCTCGCTAAAATTTATGCATCTAGTTTGTGTTTTTGATTATTACTTTCGCAAATGCACGGTAAAACATACGAATTGGTAAAAAAATCAATTAAATGATAAATATAACAAGAGATTACACGATTCAAAATTTGACATACCTATTATCGATCGTGATAATAAAATCTGATGCCAAATTTCATCTGTCTAGTTTAATGCATTGTTTATTTAATGTTGTCATATAACCATAGAAGCAAAGACAGGCATATTTCTCGTAGATAGCTTATGGCAAAATTTGATAGAGGCCTAAAATGTTGATTTAAATTCCACGTACCATGTTTGAAACTTATACTATGTTTTTAAATTATAACATTCACAGACTGACAGATATAATTTTAAAGATATTCAACTTGACCAAATGAATCCTTTTTTTTAATCATTAGAATAAACTTAAATGATAAAACACACTTGTTTTAACTAATATCGATTAATTTAACTATGGTTTTAAAGAAAAGTTAATAAATTTTAAAAAAATAGACAATTTAAAATATTTAATCAAATTTCTGTTTTTCTTTTCTCTAAATAAAATTTTTAAAATTAGTAACACTTCATTTATCTAAATATATCGTGCCAATCTTGGCGAGTTTTTGGTGATTAATCCCTGTAAACGTAAACGAGAAAATAAAAAAATAAATCATTTCTGTAATTACCTTAATTTTTTCATCTCACTATAAATATCATATTTCGTATAATTCCTTTCAGGCTGAAAGATGGCGGAAAAAGAATTTTCTCGAGTTGGCATTTCATTCTTTTTGCTTTTGATTACCTCTCATTTTTTTACTGATGGTGAGTAATAAAAGAATACTTGTATTAAAATGTAAGTGAAATGAAATGATGTTTAATTTCGAATTGGCAATTCAAACAAAAGCAATATTCAATGTTTAAAAATTAATATTCAAACCGTTCATTAGAATCTTTTATAATTGCGGAATGAAACAGACAACATATTATGTAGGAAATATTTACAGAAAAATTATTAATAAATAAAATTAACAAATATATGTTACAACGTGCTCGTCACAGTTCTAAAGTTTTATTAGAAGTATATAATTTTTTACTTCATAACAAGCATTTGTTTAATTAGCATTCCCTTTTGAACTTAGACAAGGATATGTTAATATGAGCATCAGAATTTCGAATCATAGTTCAGTTGAAGAGGATGACACCATGACTGGCCACGTACCCTCCATTGTAAGAAAACTTTGCTTTTAGCAGATTTCGTATAGCATGTAACAAGTCGGTGTACATTGTAAATCTTTAATGAAATAAAATATGAATTAACGATCGTCAGATACCGTCTACTATTATGACACAGTTGTCTTTATTAAAACAATGGTTTCATAGTGTAATCCAATAGCATCTAAATTTTATTGCACTATGGCTGAAAGTTTTGAAGTAAAACAACATCTGTCTTCTGTTTAGTTTGGGAATCCGAAACTTATCGTCTGCAATTTGAATAAACATATCTTTATTCTATCTGGCAATATTTTCACCTCATTTCGCGGTATTTGCTCTATGTATGATGCTTTCAGTCTTAACTATTAAAATTAGAAGAGTACAGATGCCAACTCAATACTATTTTTGGATTATAGCAATATACCTATAATTGCAACTCATGGTTTGTCTCATCTAATGTTGCAGTTCTCTCTCTTGATAAGCTTCGTAAATGGAAAATAAAAAAATAAATAATTAAAATGATAACTATATTAAGAAATAAGGTGTTTTTTTTTAAAAATCATTAACGTTTCATAATTGATTCTTTTTTTTTTCTCTCTCTCTCATTCTTAGGAGCAGATGAAAATGAAATAGAAACTGTTAAAAGCGAAAACAACGCCATCTGTCGACTTAGACTGACAGGCTTAGTTGCAAAAGTATGAACAATCGGTTCTTTATTTTTAACCCATTCTTTTACAACATAATATGTGACTATGAAATATGCGATTTATAAATCGCCTTTGGCGATCAACTTGTTTGCCCAGAATATTGTCTTTCCTGGTTGTTAAATATGGAATATATTTATTTAAAATTTCACTTTACTTATTTCAAAGTTAATATAAGATTGAAATATATAAATTTAATGAAATCTAGCAATAATTGCACTTAAAAATTAAAAAGTGTCTATATTATGCTTAAAATGTATAAATCCGTTATTTTAGAGAATTCCATGTTTTTTTTAATGAAATAACGTATCATATTTTATGAAAAATGCATTTCATACTTAAATAATAATCTATATACTAAAGTAAAAAGCGAATGTAAAAATTTTAACTCAGGAGTTGCTGTTCCAGAGAATTAATTTTTAATTTTAACATTAGCAAAAGCATATGAATGGAAGGTTTGATGGGCATTAAAATAAGCTTAAATTTTATTATCTTTATTCAAACAATATTACAGATTCTGCATCAGAATGAATTTTGAAAAAGTATTAGAGTTAAAGAAAATGCAAAGAAATTAAATCGTTATTATTAGAAAAATAATTTTTTGAGCTCTAAGAAAGAGTAAAAATAATTTCTGTGACATAATATTTTGGAAGATATAACTGAAAAAAAAAATGCTTATTTTTTTAACCCACAAATGTATAAGGAACTGGACATTCTTTTTTTTTATTGTTGTATCAGAACTTAACAAAAAAATTTCTTGATAATAATCGATTAATTTTCTTTTTTCAGAGATTCTATGCATCATTAGACGAAATACATCAGTACGATCCAATACCAGTCGATTCTCTGCTATGTGGGAATTTGCATAATGGCGTATTCCACGGTTTATCTACTTTGAAGAACGGTTCAGATATCAATGTCTACTGCGATGGCGAGAAAGTGATACTCACTTGTCTCCTGATCATGGACGATGTTTCCATTAAATATGAATGGGAACGGAAACTTTTCTTCACCTTTTCCGGTTCCGTCTGGACTAAATTCAAAGCCATACAGTTTCACCTAAAGGTAACGTTGAATACTACCAATGGGGTCAAAATGGATGCCTTGAATATTCAACAGACCAAACTGGAAGGTGCCAAATTTGGATTTAGTGGAATGGGGCCGTTGAATCCTTTTATTAAGATACTAGGCAACATGGTGTTACGTCTGTGGAAACGTAGAATCACAGATAAGGTGGAGGAATTGCTACAATCTTCTTTGGAATCGGAATTGAAGAAATTAGAGGCAACATGGTGATCAAAGGAAAAATTATCATTGTAATTATGATGTATCAAAACTCATCAGTTTCGCTATAGCGAAAATGTCCAAAATGGGCAAAGACATCAATTATAAGAATCATTATGGGTGCAGCAATTTGAATTCAAATATTTCCAAATCCCCCAAAAGGCAAAAGAAATCTATTAGGAACTAAAGAAAATTCTTCTGAAGTAGTTCAACGTTAACTTATACAGATTTTACAGTTCTCTTCAGTTTCTGTTTCAGATACCACATGTTACTACTCATGGAAGGCTGGTTTGGAGCAACCCGTGAACATGGTGTTACTATTCCAAAAGATTCATTAAAAATTCCTAATATTCCAAAATTTATCATAGTATATAACTCATCAGTTTTACTTTGGCGGAGATGTGCTGAACAGGTAGAGACAAAAACTATAAGAATCATTGTGGACGATGTATTTCGAATTTAGACATTGCCAAGTCTCAAAAAGACAGAAGATATCTTCTTCTTGGGTACAGCCGACCACCTCGCCACCACTGAACGAAGCAGAGCGACATTATTTGTTATGAGCGACTGCTATCTTTAGCATAGTCCATCCATAACACTGACCTATACATCAAACTGATATCCTCTTCGAGACAGCTGGCCCCCAGACATAAAATGGTCAATTACTGACCTTCCTTCTCATCGTCGCATTCACCTATTTTCCTCTTAAACAAGAAGCAGACCCTCACTTAAAAAAAATCTCCTCGAAATTTATAGACAAAAGAGATCCATTGGGACCTCAAGAAAATTCTTCTGAAGTGGTTCGGTGTTAACTTATACAGATGTTACACTTCTTTTCAATTTCGAACAAATACGTTTCTGTATCAGATATCACGTTATTCGTGGTAGTTGGATTGGGGCAATATGGCGTTAGTATTCCAAAAGATCTTGTTGAATGCATAAAATGTTGCTAAGGAAAGGCAGCTGGCTGAGAGAAAAAAAAATATTTAAAATATTCCTTAGAATATGCTTATATTAAAGCATATTATAAGTGATGTAAGAAGAATATTAATGAAATGTTCAAATAACGTATCTTCTGGATTGGCATCCTACTCCAAATCAGATTCCTAGTATTGTCTGACCTTTTATTCACATTTGAACTCATATATTATTGTGGAAATGTTTCAAAAAATATTTTAGTCTTTCATCAGTCGATATGAAACCAAAATGGAACCTGCCTATAGTTTTATGAAGCAGGATGTTCCACGATTGGAATGAAACAATATTTAATTTGGTTAATTTACAAAATGCATTAGGTGTAGTTGATGGCGTGTTATAAAAGTACTTAAAATAAATTTAATTATTTTAGTACTTTTTGTGTTCTTTCTTTAATTTTGAATCTGATAACTTTTAACCATTCTCCAAAATTTCAATATAAAAATAAAACTTTTTAAAAACATCAATAAATCTCAGTTTCAATTAATCAGTAAATATTAAGATGGGATTACACTCAGCCTATCATAAAATTCCAGTAAGTCACGCATGCGCTGAGAGAGTGGACAATAGTAAGTTCTTGTCTCGAGGGACAAGTACTTGCTACTGTACAATTTCTGAAGATGCATGATCTTACTGGATGGTTTGCAGCTGGCTAAATGTAAACTCACCTCTCGTACTAATAATAGTAAAATGAAATTAAAAGATGTTGTTGTTCTCATGTTGTCGAATCTCATGGCGCTATAAATTACGGTAAAAGCATATTTTCGATGAGAAGCTGATTAAAGAATTTTACAGATGTATATGATAAATTCAATTTTCTTTTGTAATGTAAATTTTTTATTAAACCAGAAAAGCTATCAAAATTGAATTTAAACTAATATCAGAATTTTTTTTCTCCCATAATAAGCATCAATCTTCCAAAAGCAAATCTTTCATCTTATAGTAGTTTATGATAATTATCATCCAAATTTTAGATTCTACCAATAAAAAAAAAGGCTAAAACCAAATATTCCTTTTTTATTTTTATATTTAATTTCGCATTTTCCAAATAGTAAATCTAATAGCAGAATTTTGTAATCCATTATTTTTACTCAATTCCTGTCGTGATATTATTTAGACATTTTATACACTTGCATTTTCTTGATTACGAAGAAAGGTTTTAATCTTTTTAATTATTAGTTTATAGATTAATCTTAGATAAATTTTTATTTCATATAAGTGATGCCATCTGAGAATCAATTTGGGGAAAAAAATCACTTCAAGATTCCATAGTACATATGATAATCCGTTATAAATTGAAAATTAAAAACTAAGAGATAATTAAAATGAAAATAACTTCTACTTCTAATTTCCTTGATAGAAAGTACTTTTAAAAGCAATTTATGTAAAATTTATTATCAATAAATATTGGATTTGAATTTTTCCGTCAATTAGCCATTTGGCACGTAATTCTATACGATTAAAGAATTGAATTTTTTAATTTATTTTCTATGTTGGACATTATATAGAATAAAAATAGAAATAATAAACCGGCCACAATTAGTGAAATAAAAATATTTCGGATTGAGAGGGCTGTTTGTATTTTAATTTTAATATGTTAAAGACACTGTTTCTATGACGTAGATATATTATATATGAAGCTATTAATATGACATATATATATTAAAGACAATTAATCTTATTAATTAATAAGATAAAGACGCTATATGTATCTTAATTTTAATATGTGACTTAAATTAAATCGTCTGTTAAATATGCTACATCAGACATTTATCAAAACAAATTTTCATATAACTATTTCTACCAAAAGGTTTTGATTTTGTGTTAAAATATTTTTCGTAAATTTTTATCGTTGCAATGTACAGGGAGAAGAGGTTAATTCCTCTCCATGGTCATTTCCGTAAATAACTGCTTTTGAAAATAAAAAGCGTGGGAAATGGTCTTGGATAAACTACCTACATAGTAGAAGTGATGTGTGTCAGAGTAAACTTTCTCACCTTTTAATATTGTGTTTTTATTATAGTATTCTTGAATATGAGAGAGATATTTTGTTTAAAAATTCGGTCCTTCAGTTTTTTTTAGATAACACTCTTTTTTTTAAGCGACAAAAACTTCCATCTGCGAATATTGTCAAATCCTGTCTTTTTCAATACAGTAGATTATTTTCTGAGCTAGTTTAATTCTAATACTTGTTGAGTTAATAAATTCTTTGTGAGATAATTCCACGCAAAATGACAAATGGCGCGCGGTATTATTCCATGAGTTTTCTTGTATTTATCAAAATATATATGTGTTACTACCCTGTAACAACGTAAGTACGCGATGTAAACCTGTGCCAAAAATTACATGTTTTGTTTATTTTATATATGCCTCGAAATTATATTATTAATATGGGCTCAACTAAAAGTAGCTATTGAAGCTATTTACAGGGAGGCCAAAACATCAGGAAAAGAGGAAAGCTTGGAATCTCTGAATCCTTTTTATAAGAGGCACATTTCGGCAGTTTAATTTAATCATTTTAGCAAGAAATTATGTTTCTGAACTTCATAAGACAAGAATTCGCTTTGATGCTCTCCAAGCTATTTTGTTGGTATTCCAAATTTGGTGCACTATTTTGCTAACCTCATATAATAAAAACTGAATTCAATAAAACGGGTACAAATTAATCGAAAAGAGAAAGAATCTAAAATATCGACGAAACTAAGTAAAACGATGCAAAAGTATTGGGACAAACAGAGAAGAAACAATTTTGCACCTAAGTATCCTAAGAAAGTGCAAATAATGCTACAGCGGTTTGTGGTTTCATTGTTGCAGTAATATAAAATTTTAAAATTGCATAGATGGTAATGAGTTTAGTTATTCAATTTCCTCAAGTCGAACTCATATTGTTACGAATGTGAAAGCTTTGTTATCGTAAAATTTCAATTATTTTAATAATTGGTTCTTTATGTTAATATAATTTGAGAAATTTTCAATCAAAGGAAATAATATTTATATTTATAGAATACATAAGAAACAGATTTTTTTACTCTTAATTCACAAAATTTCAGCTCAAAGTCATAAGCGCGGAACTCCCTGCCTTATAGGGTAATACTGTGTTCAAGCACTTTTTAAAAAATTGATTATTTTTTTTAAAAAATAAACTGGTTGGACAAAAAAATAATTACTCTCACTTTGCACTTAATGGTTGCATCTAATGAATTTTGAAAACTGGTCATCAAAAAATGATTATTAGATTTACAATTACAAAATTCTCTTAGGTTCAGAATTCCTCTATTTTTCCCTATTTCTTTTCAATTTTGTCATATTTTGATTTCTAAACCCTTATCATACTTTGAAAAATAAACAATAATTGATCTGAATACAAACAAAGTTGAAACTAGATAGTCTTCCTATAAGGAATCTACCTAAAAATGCCTTCAAAACGTGCCAAATGAGAATTTGTACTTTGTTTACGAAGCTTTCATTGTTTAACTGATGAAAAATAATCGTTTGGTAAATGAAATTACTATTTGCATTAAAATTGCATTACTATTTGGTACCATTTGCGAAGAAAAAATCCTGTTTATTTAAAAATACTGAAAACAAAATTTTCAAATTCAAAGCTCGATATTCCATAAATAATATAATAATTCGAAGATAATGAGATCACAATTTTTGTAATTATTTGTATTGCGACTCGAATTACGAGAAACTGGGTCTAAAATTTAGAAGAGAGAGATAATATATAATTTTTAAAATGGAGTAAAGAATTTTTTTAATGTTTTACAATTTTAATAAATATTATACAATAAGTAAAGAAATGATAAGCTCTTTTAATAAATAAAATAACAGAAATATAATTACAATCTTTAAATAATTTTAAGAATGACGGAATTAAGACCTTAAAAAATTTCTCATGTAGATTCCTTTAGAAATTTCTCATTTTAGTATCTTTTACAATCATTTCAAAAAAATAAGCAATTTTTACGATTTTTGAGTCTGATTTCGAACTAATAAAAATAAATTCGTATTGTAGATGATATATTAATATTATGATAATAGAACATTCAAGACATTAGAGGGAAAAAAAGATTAAAAATATTCGAGTAACTAATTAAATATTAGGAAAACTCTACTTTTTCGATTCGCCTGTTAAATTAAAAAATATATATATGCGTGATAAAAGGAAAGAAATCAGCTTAACAACTACGATTAGAGAATTGTTTCTATTTTTATAATTTTAAAACAGAATAAAAGTGGGAGTTTTCTGCAATTTTACTACCATTAAATTTGGATTAATTTTGCTCAAAATGATACCAGTAAACTGATGAAATGCTTTTTATGCAAACATGACGTAACAAATGCAATGGATTTCCGCTCCCATGCAAAAACAAAATATGATATACACTGTATTTTTATATTCAGTATATTATATATATATGATTGATTTTTTTTCCTCTTGCATTATTTTACATATTCATTTCTTAATTTATATTTAATTTAATAAACGACATATATTTTGAGCCTTAAAAATATTATCAACAACTTTCCAATATTTCTATTTATTTTGCTTCAAATTGCAAATACAGTAGTAGTGCATAAGATATAAATATTTGAATTATTCCTCTTATTTACAAAACTATGTAGGAGATATATTAACAAAAAGAAGAATGCAGTCAAACATATAAACATATAATATCATTACAGATAATAAAAAGACAGTAAAAGCAAAAATTCGCTTATTTATGCAGTAAAAAAAATCTACTTCGTTGCACAAATTTGGTGGTATAATTGTTTTGGCAGATCATATTCGAAAAACTGCGATACTAAATTTTTCAAAATTTATGTTTTTTCGGAGTTTGTTGAGCAAACGATTGTAGTTGGTTCAATTTTACATTTTAATTATTTACATATAACATAAAAACATATAATCGAAAATCGATTTTTCCTTTAAATGAAGACACTTGTAAAGTTACATATCATATAAGAATTTAAAATAATGATTTGGGTTTAAACATACTACTGAATTCAAAATTAAATTTATCTAAAAAAAACACTAAATCAACTTTTCAAAAGCAACATAAAAACTAATCAATCCTTATGAAATGGAAATAATATAATACTTATACCCAAATAAATATTTTAACTATTATATAAGAAATTAAAAGGAAGTAATCTGCTAAAGATCTACAAATGTTAAATCTTGCCTACAAATTAATTGGTGCAATAATTGAAAGAAATGTATTTACATTTTAAATAGTAATTAAGTAAATTCACATAGCAAGATAAATTTCTGGAAATTATTTCTAAATCACTTATTTTGGTTTGAAAACTGCACCAGCAACATTCCATAAGATGTCAGAACACTAGTCATAGTTAAAATTAGACTTCTTTTCAAAGTAAACATTTGCCAAGCTGTCAATGATGCAGAAGAATTGCTAACATTTTGCAATAAAAGTGACAACTTCTCAAAATCATGAGTCGATTCGATGCTTAAACATTTGATTTCTCTGGCCACGTTATTCATTTCTTGAGTAACAGACGATCCAATTAAAGTTAGAGAAAAGAAAATCGCAGTGTTTTTTACTGTAAGCAAGGATTCCATCAATACCGATGCCGGATGTGTCAGCATACCACCATTGGCAATAATTTGTGTTACGACGCATAACTGATTAGTTACCAAACAACCGTACAGAAAGAAAGTACAGGCTGATAATAGATCTTCAACTTCTGACAGGACATCTAACATTCTGTTGTACAAAAAAATGTAAGAATCAAAATTCGTGTTCTTCTGTAATCGGTCTGTTCTTATTCGTTCTTTGAATTTCGAAATGGTTTTCTTGAAAGCAAGATAGATGCTGCATATAAAAATACAAGTGGCTATTGGAGTTAAATGATGGTACATGACGGTTGAAGTTACGAAAAGAGACGAGAAAATTTGAAAGAATGCGCATTCTTTTTTAGTCGTGTTCATATCAAAAATGAAATCTTTGGAATATCCGTCCATTACTCCAGCAACTCTTAGGTGTTCAAAGGAAAACAAGGCCATGGCAAACACAGCTAATAAACAACAGAAAACTAGTACTAGTAACTTTTTTCTCATTGGCTGATAACTCTCAGTAGTAACGGAGAAGTAAAATTTTTCGATAGCACGAACAGTTGGATAGACTTTATATCTTTTCAGATGCAAAATGAAATGTATAATAGCGATTATCATATTCATTAGGCTTAACGTGAAATTTGTTTGTAGCTGACGCATCAGTGGAATAACAACCAACGAGCCAATGATAAAAACGTACAACCAAAAAGCATGGATTATGTTCTGGATGGTTCTGCTCATAAACCGAAAATAGCAGGAGTCTTTTGAGTTTTTGTCCTTCGGGAATATTCCAAGTAATAAAATCAAACGAATACTTGGGCACAAATCCTGAAGAATGATATCCTCTGGAATAACATGTTCTCCCAGATTGCTTTTGATTTTTCCAAACTTTCTGAAACTGTCTTTGCTGGATGTTTTGGAAACTATTGAAATTGGCTCCATTGCTTTCAAAATTTTATTCATGGGTTTATAATCACGAATAGGAGTTCCTCTAAAAATGTGATAAAGTTAGAAGAAATCTGAAGATGATAAATTTCTAAAATCGGAATTAAGGAACTAGATATTTAGATTTCAAATTTGCCCTGAAATTTGAAGAACAAGTCTGCTTTCAATGCCAGAACTGCATAGTTTAGATAGATCTTTCAGTTTTAAAAGAAGATGTGACAAAAAATAATTTCTTTGAAGTACATGTAAAATATCCATAATGACAGGACGGAAATTAGATTTTAAGAAGAATATCTCAAGAGTCAGTCCGTAATGTCAGTTTGAGCTTTAGTTGAAACGTATTAATTAAACACGCCCATAAAGTCAACAGATTCGAATGATGTAACCCAAAAAGTTAGGAAAAATTAGAAGTTATTGATTTTCTCACTTATTTGTTTTGTATTTTAATATAGTTATACAGAAAATTAAAATTATGTTGTTCATTAGTTTCTTGATTATAAGGAAAAATATAGTGATCAAGGATTATTAAAAATTCAATTACTGCTTTTTATTCCGAAAAGAAATTTTTGGTCCTATATCAAACGCTAAATAAGAAAAGAAAATATTAATTTAAACTTTAAAAACTAAAATAATTAAGAATAGTTTTTTAAACCTTTCTAAGGCTACAAAAAAATCTGCTTACAGCCATATTAATTAACTTTTAAATATTCATGGTATTTTATCACAACTGATTAGAAGTGATATCTCTTAAGTTCAGGAATGCCACCAAATGTTAGTATGCAATATGGCTACATAATGAGGTTTTAACAATAAAATAAATAATCAATAAATTAGGGATGCCACCATGCTATATAAAACTCAAATTTTAACCGAAAGGAGGTTCAATATTTACTGCACTCTAGGGAGCAACTAGAAAAAATATCTATATAACAGAGAAACTCAGACTAGAGAACTGTGTTCGTTATTGAGGGAAACATTAATTTTTGTTTTCTTATAATTTTTGACTTATACATTAATAATGGAACATGCATATCCTTTTTACATTGTAGTGGTAATTAGCGTAATCAATCAATTCATCTACATTTACGTACGGTGCGTTATTAGTTATTTTCAGTTGCTGTGAATTGGGATCATCCGCAATATTTTTCTATAGGGGTAATAACACTATAAAATCTGGGGCATAAACAGATAGAGAAATTGTAAGTTATGGAAACTCAAATTACTTAATAGATTTTCTTCGAATTTTTTGAATTAAATATCATGAGGCAAAAGGAAAGTTTTAATGACGATTGATATGGATATTTCTAATTCATTGCATTTATTTATTTTCTAGTTGTCACCACCAATTTTTAATTAAACTTTTCTTTATTCTTAAAAACTTATTTATAACTTAGCAAAATCGGCTTCAGGAGTGTACGAAAATCGTTTGATCTAGTCAAATTATTTTAAGAAGCCATGAGATTTTAAAAAATCTTTTGGTGAAAATGATATTCTCATTTTAATCAAAAACAAAGGTGCAGACGATGGCTTTCGTATTTCATTCTAAGCTTATTTTAAATACATTTAGGAAATTAATATTAGACTTACTATAAATATTTTTAAAAGTACTTCTGGGCAAAACATTTTTATAGGGGAAAAAAAAAAAAACCCCTGAAAAAAATATTTAGTAAAGCTTTGAAAAGTGGAAAAAAAAAACAACCCAATTTAACACTGGATGTGAAGAAAAAAGTTTGTGATGATAATTGATTTCTTTCTTGCTTCAACAGAGAGTTAAAAAATCGGTATTTACTTAAATAAAAAAGTGTATTTTATATTTAGTATTGTCGATCATATTAAACACAGATATGAATATTTTAAATTCATTTGTATTTATTTGCTTTTGCGTTACCACTATCAGTTTTTTAATTAAACTTTGTTTTATTCACAAAAACTATTAATAACTTAGTGAGCAAAATTGTTTTCAGCAGAATAAAAAAAAATCGTTTGATCCAGTAAGATTATTTTGAGAAGCTATGAGATTAAAAAAAATCTTTTGCTGGAACTAATATTCTCATTTTAATCAAAAACAAAGTTGCAGACGATGGTTTTTATATTTCATACAAGGCTGATTTTAAATATATTTTTTATTTGTTCGCATACATCGTTTGTGCCATATAGCCAAAAAAGTTTATTTCATTCCGGTAACTGTCATCTTTATTATGTTTATAGTTGTCCATGCTAGAATTAGATATGAACAAGCAACGCAGTTGATAACTGTAAATCTAATATTAATTAAAAGTTAAAAATTTGGAAAAAATTACATTGATATTAATAAATTAAAAAACTACAAAACAATAATTTTTTATGAACAATTGAAAATATTAGGGATTGATAAAACCAATATGTTTTAAATTGATATAATTTCAATGTGAAAAATTCCTGATTGGAGAAGCTAGGAAAAGAGAATATAAACGTAGATATACAGATCTTGTTTTCAAAAAAATATTTTTATACTCATAATATCAATTAGGGATTATTAGCAAATAATTATGCTATATTGTTAATAAAAAATTAATGAAAAATCTTAGAAAATCAAAAGAAAATATTTCAGAATTTTTAGAACCATGGTATAATTGATGTCATGGTCATCTGGGCGTTTGCAAAATGAAATTATAAATAGTCGGAACCTATTAAAAATTGGTAACACCACCTGTTTTTGTAACGGATGTGGGCATTTGTCGCAACAAGGGGAAGAAAAATGAGGTTTTAACAACCCTGTGTTTGCATTTTTTTTTACTGAGCTAGTTTTACAATTTCTCTTTATGGATCTTCGCTGTTTGTTTCGGAAGTTTTGATTTTTCAATATCCGTCGGTATTAAGTCTTTTTTTTTTATCAAGAATTCCTATTTCCGATTGAATGACATAAAATCGACTGATTTCTGATAATTTTGCTTTCTTCCTGATTTTGTCACAAGAAAGATATTTCCGATTCCACATTTGTATAAAAGCAACATTCATCGCTTTTACAGACAGGTTACAGATCGGATTTGCCTTTCAACCGAAGTAAGTATTTGAAAATTTATATATTCTTAATATTTAAATGTAGAAAAGATAGAATAAAAATATATACATGATGTCTTAGCATTTATGATATGAAGGGGTTTCCTTAAAGTGTTTTTAGAAAATTCTAATTTATTATTTGTAAAATTATATTATTATTAGTTGAATTCAAAAATCACTTCTGTCTTAAAATAAATCACGAAAAAGACGATTCGTTAGAAAATGTACCATTCTTATTAAATGTGCTTATAATAAATAATACGATGTTGATATCTTTTTTTTCTTTGTTTTAAGATTATAGAATGAAATTAAAACTTTTTTTCTTGCTTTTCTGCTTTTGTATTTCAGATATGTTGCTTGTGTAAAAACTATAAAATATTTCCACAACTATAAAAATGTACATTATAGAAAACCTGTTTTTTTACTTTGTTATATTACAGCTAATGCTACTTTTGTTTACAAGGAGCTTTATGGTTTTATTTAATATTTTCCTAGAAATATATGCTTTTTATTTTTTAGGTCGTTAAATAAGAAAAATAAGACAAAAATCAAATGTCTTAAGGAATAAGTCGTACTAAAAAAAACAAAAAAAAAAACTAGTACTTGTACTTGATGCCTTTTGAAATAATATTTGGAAACGTTTTCCAGTAAAATGGCTTTCAAAGAACAAATTTTAAGAATAAAAAATTTTAAATGTTATTTAAAATATAATTTTCAATAAATAAATAAATAAATGAAAATAAAAAAAAATCCTAAATTCATTAACTGAAAAAATAAACATATTTTTAATAAAAAGTACTTATCTTATAAATATTTCTATAGCTTAGGAGCTCTTAAACAACTTCCATTGCAGTAAAAAAAAATTCATAACAAAATAAAAACTCATTGGGATTCCTTTTTTTTTTCTGCGACCTCAATATTATAATTATGTAGAGAAATGTAACATAATAAGAAGTGAAAAGTTGTAAAACTGTACTTTATACAATTGTTTTATAAATTTTAATAAAATGAATGAATTAAAATAGCTCTAAAAATTTTACATATTTTTATTCAAAATAATATCGTTTATCCTTATAAAGACGGAATTTTTTTAATCGGTTTTAAACTCACTTTGTAATGTACCTACAGTTTTGAACAGTGTTTTAATTCTATTCTAAAGAAATTAAGCCACAATGAATTTCTAAGATAATTCTTGAACATCCAATAAAAATGAAAAATGTTTTATAAATGTAGTTGCAATTCTAACTAATCCAAGAAAGGTTTTATTGGTACTTGACGCTTTTACAATTTTATTTTATCGTACTAGTTTTTGTTGAAAATATTATATTTTAATTCTTTTTTTAAAAAAAGACATTTTTCCAATTGTTTTTCGTTTCTATTATTGATTGCTGATGCTAATTTTCTGACAAAAGCATGCATTTAGAAGGCCTGGCATAGTTGAAGACCCGTTTTTACCATTTTGGTGACAGGTGTTTATTTAGGGTTACAACAATTTGTCATTTTTTCTTCAACATTCTAACTTTGAAAAGAAATATTAAACTTTTTCACTCATTTAATTACTAAAATTAACGTCTAAATAGGCTACTATCCTGTTAACAGTATCTCAGCTATGATTGTCACGAGATTAACTAACGAATGAACGAATGTCGTAATAGAAAAATATTATGCTCATTGGCAAAGGGCTTAAAAATATTGAAAATTTATTATTTACTGTACACTTTAGATGTAAATATAATGACAGAAGTTTTTCCCTTCTTCTTTATCCATAATGTTCACTAAAGCTCTAACAAAAACTAACCATTAAAATCGGATTGAAAGAAATATAATCCCCTATTTAGAAAAAAATGCAATACCAAATACAAAATAAAATAATGCTGAAAGAAAATATTAGCAATAACCTTCAAATCGGGCCGTGAAAAGAGAACATTATGAAGCAGCATAAATATTACTCATTCCTGCTTAGGCTTATTCGCACAATCATAAAATCAATCTCTTTAATCATAAAAAAATTCTGGCTTAGTTGCTTGTTGCCGTAACTTGCCATTCAATAATAACGTTGATAAAAGAAGATCGTATAATTTAAAACTCCGCCTAGCAGTATAGATAACAAGTATTTAGTTATATATATAAATAATTGTAAGTGTATTATTAAATATGACAATGATTAATTGATTTTTAAATTGTGAACAAATATATATTACCGAAAACTGGATTTCTTCTATCTGTTTGTGTAATTTTAAACAATGTTTTGCTAAGCAAACCAATCAGAATGTTTCTTTTTAATTTCTCATATATTAAAACAATCTAACATCTTCTTTTCTGTTCTCCTTCTGTCCTAATCTGAATCCGTTGAAACTAACCTATAGTAAAAATAAGATGGTGTAGGGAGGAAAACGGTAAACAATGACCGTCAGTGACGCATCAAATTTCCACGTGTAGTGATGTAGAATGAAAAGCTTTGTTCTTTGCAATATAGCGAAGAAAACTGAATCTGTATTTCAGATATCTCCCCATCCCTTCTTCCTGCGATTGGATCTGAAATTTAATAAATCTACAATTTTGATCACTAACCACATAACATATCTTAAGTGTCTAAGTTAGTGCATTTTTGTGTTATCGCGTCTGCATACACGCGAATACTGAAGATTGTAACATTCCCCGTTTCCCAATACTGATAAGACATTTACAGCCAGCTGTGTCGTCACTGTTAAGTACTAAACTCCTCGAGATAGCCAGATGGTGGATCTTTTCACCTGGGTGGTCTCGCATCTGTTCATTAGCGACTACAGTGAAAGACCACATGTGGAATTCCTCGTCCAAGAGGTATTAATAGTACCTTCAAAGAGAAAGGGGTGTCCAAACATCTGGATACTAGATGTTTCTCTTTGTGAAAGGACCTTCCCACGACCCACTGGCGCCGCTGAGAGAGCATATTGCTGAATCCCGATTGGCCGAAAGAGAGCTCAAATGACCAATGTAAATTAAGAGGCGGAGATTGTCGCTGAAATAAAGCGAGGAGATTTTTTTTTAGGAGGAGAGAAGAAACGAATTGCAGGAGACGGTTGGACTACTTCCACGAGTTCGGAGTCTGAGAAACTACCCCTGGAGTGGCCGTGTTGACGTGATAGAGAACTTAGTTTCAAGAAAAACCTTCGACTTTGAATGTTGTATCTCCTATTACAGGTGTAAATAACTATTTATTAAACCAAGATTAGAATAAGTTGTTCTTTGTATATATAGGGCTGTAAAATAAAGAATTGTCTGGAAATGCTGATTTGTTATTTGATCAGTCTAGATCAGGACATTGCAAGATCAATAAATGGTCATCCCATTAACAATTTGGTCCAAAATTTAAATCATATCTAGAATTATGAGGATAAATCTTTATGCCGAATATCATACAAATGGCAATTTGGGTTTTTGAGTTACCATGTTAATATGCATATGCACAGACAGACTTCCTATCGATGAATTTCGTCCAAATTGCAACAGAATATAAATTCGATACATACTAAATTTCCTTGCTTTTGCTCAATGCATTTTTGAGTTATTATTTTAACAGACAGATGCACATAATACCAAAAATGCACCTTTTCGGAGTCAGACAGGTCTAAAACTTGGTAATTAGTTAAAATTTCCCAATCAATTTTCTTTTTTTCTTTTCTTTTTGCAATTACAATATTTTCATTTTGCATACGAGAAAATAATAATAATAATAAACAATTATTTATTACTTTTCAAATAAGATGTATTCATTATTGGCTATGAATTTGAATACATAAGTAATTGTCATTGTTTCATGCTCATCATAGGTACTATCAGAACTGTAGCTAAAAAGAATCAGCATGTCTCCCAAGAGAAATGTTCTGCTCTTGGTAGCTCTTGTAGCTATCTTTGGATGTGCCAAAACTGCTTCCCCTCATCACCCTCATTCCAGGGTCCGCAGTAATTCATTCAAAAATGACGCTCTGGAAAGAGAGTTCGAACTCATCGAATCGGGAGACGACGCAATTGAAGGTAAGAAAAACTTTTCGAAATTTATGCTTAAATTTTTGATTGCCCTTAAGCGGAGTCTAAGACGCTTTCTTAAAATAAGAATAACAACAAAGGGCTTCCATCTCTTATTTCAATCACTGGAAAATAAAATATGCGATTTTGTCTGTTTTATTTAATTTCCTTAATTATTTAATCTTTATCAAATTTCTTTCATTTTAAATATGATGGATTTTTTAAAATTATTTTTGGAGGGGATATAAAAGTCTATAAAAATTACATAGGTGAGTAATTTTAATGTCAATGCACTATTTTTATGCATTTAGAACTTAATTTTTAAGGATCAGTTAATTAAAATTTTGATTCTATTTGAGTGGCGCCATCTATTAATGGATTTGGAAAGTTTTACATGATAAGTATAATAATGAATCCCCAAATATATTAACGGTAAAAAAGTAGAAAATAATCAAAATAAAAAATTCCGTAAAAGCATGCTTTTATTAATCCCCAAGATTATTATTAGAATTTCTAAGAGTGGGATTTAGTAGTGTAAAATCTACTGACACTGCCTATGAACCATGGAAAAATTCAATTCAATTTTATTAATCGTCAAGCAATTAAGCGCCATATTTTATCGGTATAATACATAGAAAAACTGCTAGTACAATTCCTTAACAACGGAAAAATTCATTCCTTAATGTTGTTGCAAGCGGTGTATCAAAAGTAAAGGGTGATACAAGCATCTGATTTGTGTAGGATAAATCATTAACGGTAAAACGCCAGAGAAACGATTGGAGGCGATAAATTATTTGATAGCCAGAAAGGCCAGAAGTGCTTATTCTCGATATTTTTGCTCTGTATTCCTCAGAGGTTGGATGGCAATTAGAAATTAATATACTTAAAGTCACAAAGCGCTTGTCCAACATTTGTCGCTAATGGTCTGCCCGGCGTAAATTTTATGTATGCACCGGTTCTAAATGGTGCTTGGGCATAACATTTTTCTTTTCCTTCTTTTTTCTTTGTGTCTCACCCACTCCGAACCATCTATAATATGAAAGTAAATATATACACAGTAGAACTCAGCCGATCGACTTGGGGGGGGGTCAGTTCTTCACAAGTAAGAACGAGCAAAGAGATTTGACTTTGTTGTACTTCAAGCAACGACAGTGGCCCAGATGATAAGATCTCGGCTACAGGACCAGAGCATTCCACTTTCGAGACTCGATAAGAACCACTGTGTAAGTCATCTGATACACGCTAAATCTATAGAAGCCAAACACCCTCTCTTTAGTATGTTGCAAAAGTTTGGAAAAGGAAACCCCTCAAGTGTCGTCCTTGATATCTGATCATCTCTCAAAACATAGAGCTCCATTCCCAAATAATCCTAGTGCTGCTTTAAAATGGGACTTTAATATAATTAAATTAAACTAATACAGAATGAAGTTTACAAAATATCAACAGCTGAGCTTTTGTAATCATTTCTAAATTATAAGTAAATTTCGTTTAAAGAAATAATCTTTTCTTCACCGCTTTTACAAGTATTCGTGTAACCGGATTGGGTTTAGCTCCTCTTAACCCTCATAATTGGTGTTTGGATTCGCCTAAGAAAGAAAGATGTATTCGGTACCTTTATACAGCTTGTCCCATTCTTTTTACGTAGCCAAGCATACCTCTCGTTTGTTTATCCAGGTTAACATACCTAACGTTTGTTTGTTAATATACCCCTTCCATAAATTAGGACAGACTTCGAGAATTTCGATCTCGAAACCGAAGAACCGCGAACTCAAAACGCAGCAAAAAATCCTTCGTATAAGTGGATATAATGAATGTAATTTTGGAAGAATCATTACCAGATCAGATGTGACCTTTTTCATCTGATTACGTTTCACAATTTCGATACTGCTAGCACAGAAGAGGATGGCCTTTGAATGGCACCCATCTGACTCTTCGCGTCTTACAATTATCTTGTGCACAAGCACGATTCTTTTTTTATATATACATTTTTTTTTGGACTAGAAAAGATCCGAAAGTAATGAATAGTAAAGTCGAATACTTGACAGTTGTTATACAAAAAATCAATACCTAATATCTAGGTATTATTTATTCTGTTTTAATTTTTAAAAATAAGAAGTTTATTCTTTACTTTCTTTAAATTTAAACTGGGCTCCATAACAAATCTCGTTTCGTATCAGAAAGCAATTTATTTTTACATTAAATCACAAGTAATCATAAATACACTCATGATGAAAAATACTAATGAAGTCACATAAAGTAGAGTTTGCATTCAGCCAGGTACAATCCCTCCAGTAAACCATATATGCGTAGAAACTGTACAGTAGTAAGTACTTGTCCCGTCAAAACAATCACCTGCTCTTGAGTTGTTCTTGCATATCTCCAAGAATAGCACAGCTATAGCAAGTCTATGAAATTGTGCACCTTGGCGGTCCAATACTAACAATGGATTGTCAATAAGATCATGCCTAGAGTCCCAGACAAAAATGAACACGATCAGGCTTGCTATTATTTTCTCATTTAACGCATACGCCATCTTCCATCTGCATATATCTGATTTTACTGGAATCTTATATCTGATTGAGTGGAAATCCACCTTAAGAATTCTTAACTAACTTCTGAAGTTATAATTAAATTTCAAACTATTTTTTTAAAAATCTTCATTAGTAAATAATAATACATCAATTATTATTTATTAGATATAAAAATACGTTTTTTCTGTATGAATTCTTCTCTATCTAACTAACGTTTTTTACAGAACCTGCACCTGAAATCAATAACGAGAAGGCCACTGGTTGTCAAGCTGCATCTAAAAAGAACACAGACGAATACATAGATAAGGTTCTAGAAGAAACCAGACCGAAAATTCCAGAACCTGCGTTCCTACCAGAAAGAATGGGCAGATTCAAACTCTTCAACGGCACGCTTGAAAACCTTTCAAATCTGAAACGAGTCGGACCTGCTTTGGTACGATGCACAGAATCTTCTGTCAGCTTCTTGGTCCCTGTTGGTCTGAACAACTTGACTGGACGTTACTTCTGGGAAATGGATACTACCGGTCTTCCCATCTTCAGAGGGTTTATCGACATGTTCATCGGAAAGGTAGAGGCCGATGTTCTTTATACAAGACAAAGAATCCCAGATGAATCTGGCACCAAGAAGGCCATTATTGAAAAATTTCAGATCAACAAGTTGGAAGGAATCAAAGTTGACTTCGATGGTCTAGGTCCTATAAATAGGATTGCTTCACGACTCACCAATCTCGCTGCAAGATTCTTCAACAGGGGTTTGTCACGTGCATTGGAAGGACCGGTTAGGAATGCAATCAACAAGGAGTTGAAGAATATCAAGAAGTACGAAAAGTATTATTTTTGATATGATTAGTTTGATATTGATTATGTCACAGATGATTGTTATTAAAATATGAAATCTTGTTTAAGAATCATTAAAATATTGTTGTTAATTTTTGAGTTGTTTCATGATTTCAAGTCTATTGCATATACATGAAAAAATGATCTTTAGTAATATTTTTTAGGAATTCCTCCAAGTTGCCATTCCTTTTATTCATTAGGAATTCAAAGTCAGGAAATTAGTCAATTCGAAGCGAAAGAAATCACAAAAATACGATTTGCAAAAAAAATCGAATTAAAAAAAATCTAAGTCCAAAATTAGTAAAAAATTTCAGTTTTTTTAAACTAAAAATAACAGTAAGAATTTATTTTTAATATTTAATGAATATATCTATACTTATATGAAGCTCAATCTGTGTGTGTGTTGGCGTTCTACAGGCCAGACCGTTTGATCTACAGGTACCAAATTTGGTACATGTATACCTTGGAGGTTGGGAATGTGCACCTGCGGCCCCTTTTTTTAAATTTTTAATTAGAATTTTAATTATTAATTCAAAACTAACTTTAACGCCAAATTTTTTTTTTCATTTTCCCCACCGCCAAATAAGTAGGGCTTCAGATTTTTTTCCCACGCTAATCAGGCTAGGTTTAAGATTTTTCGGCCGATTATTTCAAACGATTCTGTTTATTTTCTTAATGTTTGATGCATTTAAAATTAAACATTGTTAATGAATCGATCTTTCAGATTCATTCTGAAGTACTTTTGAATTCAAATAAAACAGAATAAAGGAAATTAAAAATTTCTAATCTGCATAGCGTTACCCCAACTGGCGTAGAAAAATTCACGCATTTGCGTTACCATAACTGACGTTGAAAATTCACGTATGCGCATTGTGTTCTGATTGTTGACAATATTATCAACGGAGGACTCTTGATTTAAATTATTTTTAGGCTATTTGCATGCTTTTGTAATTAAATTGTATTTATGTTAGTTATATATTTTTTTGTATATGCTTATAGTTTTAAGTACATCGTTTTTTAAACCTGATTTCGACCGATTATTTTAAACGATTCATTTTATTTTCTTAGTGTTTGATGCACTTAAAATTAAACATTGTTAATTAATCGATCTGCTCATGATGAATCTGAGAAATTTTGTTGACAAATTCTTGAGATATTACATAAATGAAGAAAGATATTCTTTAGTGCCCATAAGTTTTAAATGCTCAGTGACTCTGTTTTCAGTAATCATATTATTAAAAAAAATGCTTTGTTTTAGTAAATAATATTATATTAATTGCAGATTACTCATTTCCACTTTAATTTAAAGCATAAACTCTACGGGAGCTAGCAGAAAATTAGAGTGATATATTACGTTATGGCTGAAGGCTTTTATAATATTATGGGTGAATTATATGACTATCAAAATTTGAAATTTTAAAATATTTTGAAGCTATTAAAGTAGAAATTACATAAAATATTTAATTAAAATTTTGACGAAGCATTAAGATTGGCGAACCGGCTGGTCGCCAAAGGTGGCTATAATTAATAAATAAAAAGTAAAAAACGTAAAGGGCCAGATTAAAAAAATGTAATTACTCATGAACAATTTGAATTAAAAATACTCGAATACGAGAGGAATTTCAATGTAAGCTCTTCATCAGTATAATTGTTGAGGTATAAAAAGTTACCTTTCACTATAAAACAAATGTACAAACATAGCATGGTTCAGTAAAGTTGAAATGCCACTTATTATGGAGATAAATATACGAGAATAATTTTAAGCTGTTTCTTCGCTAACTTATTTGAAGCAAATAAATCGGCAAGTGCAAGATCAATTTTACACTATCGCAATTATAAATACGATAACTCAAAATAAAATTATTTAAATATATGAAATTCTGAATATGATTTTGTAGCTATAATTGTAGTTTTGTCTCGTGTACGAAGTATACAAAGAGGAAGTTTTGTAGTCGTCAAAAAAAAAAATTTGAACTCGAGATTTTGATCAATACACGCTGAGACGATATTTCTGATATATGTTTGCCTGTGAGGATAACACAAAAACGCTTTGATCTTGACGGATGAAATTCATATATCATCCGCACACCAAATTTGTAGATTCAGCTTATCGTCGAAAAATCATTCTATCAAATTTGATATGATTTTATGACTATACTTGTGTTCTGTGTCAAATTGATTTTAATTGGTTGAATAAAAGATGTCCAAAACACACATTCGATGTTCAGGTGCCTGTGTATTGATCGCATCTTAGCGATTAATCACCAAACATCGTACTCTAATACTCTTATTAATAGAGTGCGATCTACTCATTACTTTTTTCCCCCACTGGCATGTGGCATAAATGGTAGCAAATTCAAATCTTGGGTTAATTTTAGGACACCCTGCACAAATTAAAATACTTTCATTCGGTGCGATAGGATGTAATTCAGCAAAACTGGTTGATATGGTTAAATTAATACCATTAATATGGTAGGTAAATAGCTGAACGCCAAAACTGGTTAGATAGGGCTTTCACTAAAAGTGATTAGAGAGTTGTGTAGAACATTAATCCATCTTGTAGAATATATAAATAGACACACATGTAAATAAAGAAAAGGCTTCTTTTATTAAAATATATTTCTTTAATGAGGAATATTTTCAACATTACAAAGGCTTTCACTATAACCCGGAAAATATTCAAAAAGGACACTTGAATGGTGAATATCTCTACTTTGTGACAAAACTAGCCTTGAATCATTGATTGAATGTAGAGAAATGGAAAAACAAATTAATCCTTTGCATAAAAATGAAAACCAATGCAGCATTATATGATATTTCACATTTTTAAAATTATTATTTCTAAACCTCACCATCATTTAATGATGAGAATGAGTATATACTTTGAGATGGAATGTGGAAGCACTATTTAAACGTTTTGATATAATAAATGGACGGCTTAAAATGCAGCTGCCATTATAATATATGATGGTACTCCAGTTTCTTGCAAATTCACTGAGTCTTGCACACATTTACAGAAAGGACAAGACAAAACAATATTGATAAAATATTTCAATATATATCACACACAATTTTTTTTCTCTCAAAATCACAACATAAAATCTGACAGAATACAACATTTTGATTTTTTTTTTGCAAGAGATTATGAGCAAATATTAACAAAATAAATGTGAAATGAAAATTAAATGCACATTTAAATAGGTTGCTTTTACATATTTGTCAAATTAATTGAGAGGGAATTCTTTTTCTTTGATTTATGATCCAACATTCACAAAAAAAAACTGAATTTTTATTTTTAAATTATTATCAATAAAGTGATTAACTAAATGCACTGAATAGTTAATGAATTTACTTTCAGTATAATAGGTGCATTAGAGTGGAAAGTTGAATCTAATATCACATAAAAATGCATAATTTAATTTTAAATAGTTTAACAGTTATTTGAATAATTTTATCTTTACAATTATATTTTTACTATCAAAATTTAATAATAAATATTTAAGAATCAAATTTTTAATTAATGCCCTGTTTATTTTATAGAGATTTCCACAACTCCTATTAAAAAATAAAATTTCTCGAAATTACAATAATACTGATTTACGAATCTACTTTACAAAATAAAAAAAAAAAAGGATTTTAGTTGTAAAAGTCAAAGCACATAAAAAAAAAAAATGACTGCAAGTACGAGACAAAATTTAAAATCTGAATCAGGTCATTGAATTCCGATTTTAGATACATCCTTAAAACCTAATGGCACTTTAAAAAAATCCATTATCTAATAAAACAGACTAAAGAGAAAATTATTAAAAAAACAACAACACCTAATTAAATTATCACAGAAAATTGACATGCACAAAGAAGGCAGAGGGGCAAAAAGCTTAATTTTTAAAGCCTTTGTCAAGAGAACATAAAAGAAAAATTTGCAATAATTGTTTTTCCCTCAATTTTCAAATGCATACTTTCTTGATTCTAAAAACATTAATTTTTATTATCATCACCAAACTAAAAACACCTTAAAATATTTAATACTACAACCTTTATCATGTAATAGATGACACATAAAACGCCCATCAAAACACTCAACAATAATGAACTGCATTTATATAGTCGATGCTTATACGATCTACTATGAAAGACTTCCATCATATTCACCGACCCAGATCTACTGGGAATAAGCTACAAATGAATCCTCACTTCATATGAGCATTTTTACTGTAAGAAGATGGATATAATCTGATATATCATTATGATTTCTGCAGCAAAATTTGCATTGTATAAAGAAAAAGCACACTGTCATTTACGAGATTCTTGTTTCTTAAAACTATTAATATAAATGCTATATGAGTATTATACCCTCTTAGTGTTAGTAGTGTAAACAAATAGCTCCATATTACATACTACAAATGTACAACTTTATAATGTGATTAAAAAAAATTAAAGTGGAATGTGTAAACTTAAAACAAAACGAAAATTTTAAAAACATTCAAGGCAAAAATTCAGACATAATTAATTAAAACACACAATTAAAATTTTAAAATTCATTTTAACATCCACTTTAAGGGATTCTTATTAGCTAAATTCAAGGAAAAGCTACAACACTAAGCTTCAACACTTATAAAATGATTTTGATTTTCTTTTGTATCAGTCATACATATTTTGTATCAGTCATACATTAAAAAAAAATCCCTTTTCTCTAAAAAAATTTGAATATTATTTAAGACAGCAATTTTAAGTAAAATGTTATGTCACAACCAAAAAAGTATATATTAAAAATCCTACTTTTTTCATTTTTTACATATAAATGCATACAGCAGATATCTCCTTTAAAAAATCCTAAAGAAGTAAACACATATGTACAGCTAAATGATGTCCAAACTTTGAAGATTTAGAATGTAAAATATTCCAATCTCGGAAGTTTTGAAATAATTCCTAAAAAATCAGGAAAACAATGATAAAAAGTCATATCCACAGCTAGCAGCTGTATATTCCTAAAACACAAATTGTGGTAGTTGACTGTACACTTCCCTTTCATATAAAGCTGTATATTGTACTTTACATTATCCACACATCCGTGCATCATAGGAAATTGGAATGGATTATGTCGCTATTTACAAGCCACTGGTCAAAAAAAATACTCTGGAACATTTAGCATATTCGTTGCTTTTCAACTCACTATTTTTTAAAACATATTCAAATGGTCCACATGTCAACACTCAGATTTGTCTTCTACAACTAGTTGTGCAGTATCCTTATCTGTATCTACTGTCATAGGATCCAAAGCAGTTTTTCTTAGTTGCAAAACAGCTGGAGATGATTTGGTCTTTTCAGCTGCTTTGGCCTCAGACGGCACTTCGTACAGTTGTGAATTTTTATCATTCTGTGTCGTGCCTATTACGTCATACATGGGATTACTGAAATCGGTGGGCTTGTCGAAGTCACCAAGATTGAAATGTGTATCAAGAGGTTCCTGCAGAATAAAAATGTGAAAATTAAAGAAAAAATTTTTTAAACACTTCATTTTACTGCTGATTATTAAATAAAATTACCATTATATTAGACAAAAGTTACAGACTATAAAATATGATTATGTTCCAAAAACTTTAGCAATTCTTCATTACATGTAACTTGGATTTAAATTTGAGCTTTTAGGTTTACCTTATTTAGATACAAAAAGTGGATTTAATTGGCTACAGAAAGGAATAGCTTCTTGTGCTCAAGTGTTTTGATAAATTTTTTAAAATGACTAAGTGGGAAAAAATGGTGAATCAAATTGAAAATTTTCTATTTGGTTAAAGATATTCATGAGAAAGATATATTAGAAAACTGTGATGCAAACAAACTATAAAAAGGATTATTTTGTTGTCAAATTAGGAGGTGAAATTAAAGATGCATATTAGGAAAAGCTCTTATTAATACTGAATGCTTCCCAAGATTAACTACTAGTAGAATATATCCAACTTATGCAATAACAGACAAGGAATCCTAAGCAAAATAATCCAATCGTAATGGCTGGTGCAAATATTTTTAACATAGATTTTTCTTTAAATTTTAACCAAATACTACCATATAATTTTTTTTAAATACAACTTTAAAAAGATCCACCTTCCTAATTTAAAAGATGAATACTCTTAAAATGGAATTTTCATCAAGTAAAAATTGATCATATGACTGGTTTTTTTGCATAAAGAACCTAGACACAAGGAATATTCAAGTTGAAAATAGAACATACATAATTCCAATTTAAATAAGAATGAACGCATTATATGAAACAAACAAAAAAACTTTGAATTAAAAATTAAAAACTTTGAATTTTAAATATGTACTATTTAAAACTTTTATAACATATTATAGTAGTACGTAGTATAGTATAGTATTTAATGATACAACTTAACAATACAATAGTTATGACACAAATTAGAGATGACCAAAAGTGATGCAACTGAATTCTGCCTTACCTCTGTCATAGTTTCAGCAGGTCCATTTCTACCCATAAAAGTGGGAGAGAACTCTACATTTGTTCCACTTCTAAATGACACACTCTGATTGCTGCCACCAAAACCACCAGGTTTTCTATTATACATAAATCATATCTTTTAGTTCAGTTCATCTTTTAATTTCAATAAAATAATTATGACTGTCAGAAAAATTATTTTAGGAAATGAATTCTGAAATAATGTTACGTAATTTTTTTAAATTAAAAATTTGCACTGTCTGTTAAATATTCCTTTTGACATTGATAAATAGTTTTTTTAACATTGATAAAAGTTTACAATTTTTCAAAATACTATTAATTAGTTGCAGTTAAAAAAAATGTCTTGCAATGAAGCGTCTTAAATTATATATAAAACTTCAGATGTTTCAATCATAAATAAAAAGTTCTCCTTAAAACTAACAAAAAATATTAACCAAAAAATAATTTAAAATGACATGGATATAAATAGATAGAAAAAAAAATCAACTAAAAGATACTTACAAATGGCGTTTCTTAAATAAGTAAAAGACGAACACACCAACAAGGAGTACAAGTAATATTACGAAAATGGGGATGACAATTGCAGCAACACCTATAAAAGTTTTAAATAACACATTTATAGCGATTTCATTTAATTGAGAGAAAAAAAGAAATTGGGATAAAGAGCTTAATTTGCTTAGTTACAATCTAAAATATAATTTAATTTTAATTCAAATTCTCAAATGTTTTATGCACTAAGTTACAATATTATACAGTATTTCGGTTTGTTAAAGTTACAATATTATACAGTAGAATCGACAATTAAATTACAACAGAGGCTTTTTTGAAATACATGAAAGAGGAATGCTTCATAAAATAAATTATGTACATTTATAAAACAATATTATCCCTTCACCCTGAACGTTTTCATCTATATAAGTTCCTTTTCAATGATTTATATTATTATTCCTCGGCCCCTCTGACTCTCTTAAAAAGTATAAAAATAGGACAATTCTGTATTAATTTTTAAAAACAAATGCTCCTAGATCCTAATGTTTTATGATTTTAACACATTTTTTCATATCTGTATTATCAAATGTTGTTACTTCAATTCACATGAATTAAATGCTTTCTATACATTAAAAGAAATTTTAAGTAATCTTCAAGATATATGCATAAATTTAATACATACTTCCACCTTGTACATGAGAATGAGCTTCGTTAGTAGGAGAATACTCTTCACAATGTATGCCACTGAAATTCTCAGCACAGAGACAGTTTACTTTATTGTTTTCATCTGCATGACAATGTCCTCCATTTTTACAAGGACAGCGATAAGGCTGAGGTTTGGGTGTTTCAAATCCTGAAAACAGAAAGAAAAAATTCTTAAATCTGCATATAATGCTTATTAATAAATGGCAACAAACCTAAAATAAATGAATATTCATCAGCATCCATGTATAGACCCCCCCCCCCCAAAAAAAAATGGTAACAATCAACTAATGGATGCATTAAACAACATTTGTCTATGAAAACTATTCAAACTTCATTGCACAACAAATTCTTAAATATTAACAATATCTCTCAAACAGGTAAAAATGTAAAATCTTTAAAATTTTTGTGAAACAATTTAACATTTCCTCATAAAATGATATATATATTTTACAAAATAAAAGTAATTTTTTCTTATTTAAGAAAATTTTAACTCTTAAGTTCTAAATTAAATGAGTTAAAGATTTCTATCCAAATGAATTTTAATGAAATCTTAATTCTAGGTGTGTGTGTGTGCTTATCCCTTTTTGTCTAAAACATGGAAGAATTTCATATTATATATATATATATATATATATATATATACACAAAAAAATGTTTTCATGATCTTAATACTTTGATAAGATCCCACCAAGAGTCCTTATTGAAGTTTATGAAATTTTGTTGTACTGGAATCAAATATATATGATACAAGCAAGGAATACTTCAAAATATACATTTATAGTGAGTGTGTTGCAACTTTCTACTGAACAGCCCGGTTTTTAAATACAATATTTTTAATCTGCACAAACACAACTACACTACAAAATTTACAAAAAAAGCCCCACAAAGACAAGTTAAAGTAAACAGTATGGTGGAGGGATTCCCCCGTTTCCAACCAAAAGCATTCGCTGTTAGCGCAAGGGTTGCGCATAAAAAAAACCCGACCTCAGGATGCAGGTCCCCCATTCAACTGCTTGTCTGTAAACGCCACAAGGGGCTTCTGTAAAATGCCACAAGGGGGAGCTTTCTGCTCAAGGGGAAAAAAAAGGTGCTACACATTTAATTTAAGGAAAAAAAAAATTTAAGAAATTTAAAAGTTTTATCAGCAAAGCTTGAAATATTGTTTAGATACTGTATTAGTCAAGCAATTATTAGCTGGTACTTAATATAAAACAATGCAACTCAATCTTATTTTCAAACTAAATGATTCTTAAAGTAGTAAGTAATTTAAAAACACTTATTATTCTAATTAAAATTCAATTTCTTGCAATGTTTTTTTCACAAATCTAAACAAAGATTTCATTTTTTTTTTCTTTTTCATGTAATGTAATCATTATATTAAATATTATTCTTGTTTGAAATATTGAAAAATTTTCCAGCTGAAATGAATGCATCAACATTTAATATTGATTCCTATTGTCCACTAGAATCGAGCTCAACCATATAAAACTTGTAAATATTTACAGCCATATAATTATATATACTAACAAACAACGTTGCAATTTAGAATCTTACCAGCATTGCATGACACAACTCCAAGGACAGACATAGGAGAACCATCAGGACAGGCACATCGATATCCACCAGGAATGAGCAAGCAAAGATGAGAGCAGGCATCCTCGGGACAACGGTTTTTAACTGCAGATTAAAACATTGCAAATTAAAACAGAATTCTTCCCATATTTTATAAAATAATATTTTAATGGATTCTTTGAAGTATCTAAGGATAATTAAGCAGCATTTTTTATATGAAATTGGAAACTTATGTTAGAATTAAAGTGTAAAAGCACTATCTTGCCTTTGCATCTCCCCTACAATTTATGCCCGAGACATTCGTAATCCTTGAATTTTCTCTGTAAGCAGTAACAGAAATTTAGAAAATTTAGTCTAATCTCTCAATTTAATCTTTTATTTTGAAACTATATGGAAGTTAATGCTGGGATGGAACTCATAATTTTAAACCTTGATCAAACAACGAGATCAGTATCCGAGCTGGCATACTGCAAGAAATTGATCTATATAACATACCCCTCCCAATATTCACATCTAATTAATGGGAGGACAAAAATTTAATGAACATCAGATCTGTGTGAATAGGAAATCATTCATGGAATAGGGGTTGAAGCCCCTAAGATCCTGAAGCTCAAATTATACCCCAAATCATAGTGAACTAACCCATAATCATAGTATAACAATACAATACAGGTTAAAAAAAAAAAGAACGAAAAGATTAATTAATTTTATATAAAGAGATAACATAAACAAAAAATAGCATAATAAAAATTCCCTTGTTTTTTCATTCTACATTTAAATTAAGATTTAACGGCATTATTTGAAAATTTTAAAATGCTCGCCTTTCACGTATTTTAACAATATTTTACAGATTCAACAGAGCAAAATTTATAAAACTGCTTTTCTTTGAAAAGCTTCTGCAATATTTATTATAAAGAAATAATTTAAGAGTTCAAGTATTTTACATAAAATTTAAAAAGGTTAAAATATAATTTACCAGATGTATTATATCGAAGTGGATGGTATATTTTGACAGCTGTTGGCACTTCAATGCCACGTCTAACTCTGACTTTGACTCCTCGACCAAATTTGTCATTTTTCCAGATTTCACCAGAATCTCTAGTTAGCCAGTATACATGGTCTTCAAAAAGATCTAATGATATTGGATGGTTAAGACCTAAAATAAAAAGATTTTTTCAGTTAAAATTATAATATTTATTTTAAGGAAAAAAAAAATTATATTAGCATTAATTGCTTATAAATCATAACCACATTATCAACATTGTGAATATTATCAAATCTAGATATAATTTACATCTACATTAGCACAGTGCTGCTGTGATATCAAGATAAATTCTTTACAGAAACGAAATTGTAACTAAGGCAAAATAGGAATATTGCAGAAGAGAAACACAAAATTTTTTCATATAACAAAGGGAAATATTGAAATAATTTTAATTTATCAACTCTTGCTTACTAAAATTGGTACACAATACATTTATAGATTAAAAATTACTTCAGAATGTTTTTTATATATAAATACCAGAAATTTTATAAATAAAACTTATCAAATTTTAAAGCACAAGTTATTTTCTCGATCACATTTATAAAACTGTTTACTTCTATTGTTACATAAAATTACCTGAAAGAATTTTTACATAAAATTACCTGAAAGAACTGTTACTCTGTCTGCTCCATCCATTTTAACAGTTTCAATGGTATCCAGTTTAGTGTCGCACCAATATAATCGATGGCCTCCAGCATAATCTATTGTGATGCCAGTAGGATACCCAAGACGATCACTGACTAATATTTTACGCTTACTACCTTCCATCCATGAGCCTTCTATTTTGGGAGCAATACCTGCATCTGTCCAATACATGAAGCTAAAGAAAGATAAAATTAATAGAATTACTACCGAGTTGCCAATAAAAAAATACTTATCAATACATTTATTCATTAAATAAAATTGCAGATGCCAAATGAAAATATTCAAAATCAATTGAAAACTGATATTCTGTGTGTTGAAAAAGAAGAATGCATTGGTATACTCAGCAAGGATAGAAGATTTGATATTAACAGAGATGTCTTAAAGTTATGAGTAAAAATATTTTGTTTTTAAAAACTCAAATATTAGTTAAGTTGTGAATGGAAATATTTTAATTCAATAGATTTTCTCTCTCTCTCTCTCTCTCTCATCAAATATAAGAATGGTAAAGCAAAATAAACTAGAAATGCTACTTTCGGAAAGAATGCACGACATCTCAAAGTTTGACTTAGTGGATTTACACTAACACAATACAGTTTCATTATAATTAAATTGTCAGCTTTCTAAAATCTAATTAAAAAGTGCACATAAAAATTGTAGATCATAAAGTTTACATACCCATATTCTGGATCTAAAGCTAAAGATGTGGGTTGTTCTAGACCATAGGTGACAATTGCATGTCGGTAGCGGCCATCTAGTTCACTGACAAATATTCGACCTTTGGGTCTTGTACTTGAAAGATCAGTATCCATCCAATATAAATGACTGAAAACAGAATTAGTAAAACATATATTAATCATGGATTTTATAAATTGTTATTTATATTTTAAAAGTACAACTACAGACATTTTAATTATATGTGTATATAAAACATGCCAATATAGTTAATTTTTCCAAAATTCTTAAAAATTTAAATGAGATAATTTTAGTTTTCAAACCATACTTTTCAAAATTTCAGTTTATTATGAATATTTTTAATAAATGATTGCAACTACAATGCATTTTTATTTTTTTTCTAGGCCAGAAAAATAGAATGCTGGTTTAGTTCAATGTTCAACAAATAAAAAAAAGAAATGTATATTGTCAATAATATCTTTCAAATTTTCCAAAAAAATTTAATTGAAAGCAGGAAAATATGTAAAAAAGAAAATAGATTATCTGGTTTAACTGGGATTGTCTAAGACAATCTAAAGTTCATTGAATAGAAATTTAACTTTGGTCATAACTTCTTTCCTACCTGGTTTCTCAACACTGTTTGAAATTATAAAAATATATTTACACTTATTAACTATGAAATTATAAGAGGATTAGAGAATACTGATTTCTAAATCTTTTTTTGTATTTTTCCACTGATTCTTTAAAAGTACTTACAAAAAAATAAAGAAAGCTTTGTTATGAAATTTTGACAAATTTACAGTAATATTTTTTCTAGCAAATGCATGAAACTTATACACAAGACTGTTGAAGAATGGAACTATTTCCTTAAATAACTTCTTAAGTTATACAAAATCACCCGATAATGATTTTTTTACAAACTTGTAAAAATCGGCACCAATGGCAACTTTTCCTAAAAAGTTCATTAATTCAATTAAAAACCAAATGCACAGTTTAATTTTCTAGCACAATTAACAAAGACCTAAGTTGAGATATGCCTATATAATAGTTCATGACACAATTTAGAAGAGGTTTACTTAATAAATAATTCTGATAATGTACTTACCCACTAACCCAATCAACAGCCAAAGCAGATGGCTTAGTCAACCCTTTAAGATCCAGATTTTGTGGATAACCAGTCAGTTCATCTGGATACATAATATCAGGAATGAAGGATCGTTTTATTGTTTTTTCAGAAGTATCTGTCCAATACAATATACCTGCAAGAACATCATTCAATTAAATAATCATATTTTTAAATGATCCATGAATCTGATTATTCTATTACAATATATACTACAAACAAACAATTTTTTAGTGTAACAATATTTGAATTGAAGCATTACCTTTATTTACATCATAATCAATTGACTGAATCCTGCTTTCGCCTGTTATGAAATCAAACTGATGATCCATTGTAAACTGGAATGCTTTTACTTCAGAACTAGATGCATACATAAGTATTGGTGGAGCACCTAGAAATGAAAATATCAAGGAAAGTTTATAAAAAATCCCAAATATTTTATATAGACAAAATATTTTTTCCAACTTTCTACAATAATTTAATGAAACTTAAGATGACAGACAAAAAGTAATATGCATGGGAGAAAACTTGCGCTCTAATTAAATATTGAAAATTATTTTTAAAAAATTCATAACAAAATTGACACAACAGTGATCAAAACTAATTTTTTATTTATTCATATATGGCAAAAAGAATATATAGATACTAAGAATAAGAATAAGATAGATTTAAGAATAAGATAATTTCAAATTAAAGTTATCTGTAAGCTATATCTAAATCTGGATGCAACACATTTTTTACATTCTACACTAATTCCCACATAGAAAAAAAATATTTTTCAGATATTTTTAATATAGTAATTTAAAAAAAAAAAGTTTGCTAGCAAAAATAAAATGCACGATTATGTTAAATGAAAATGTAATAAATTAAAATATAGCAAGTTTTTTCCATTTATAACCCATTAATTAAAAAAGTAATCACACTTTACAACCCATTCTATATGCAGATAACTAAAAATAATATTTTAATTTAATTTAATACACTTTACACTTATTTACTATACATAAATTATATAATTTGCATTGAAAGAAAAAAAAAAATGCAAAAATTAAATTTTTAAAATTTACTAATAAATTTTCTGTGTTTGTTTAGCAACAAATTTTCTGAATAGGTCCAAAACTAATCTGCTCTTTAAAAATGGAAAAAAAAAGCAGATTATTTAGAAATTTGTCATCGTAGATATTACAAACTATGAAAATTCTACCTACCATTTGCAGCACAATGTCCTCCGTAATACTCGTATCCATAATTACATGAACATTGGTAAGAGCCTTCTGTATTTATGCAAATTTGAGAGCAGTTGTGACCAAATTTGGCACATTCATCAACATCTGAAAACAAAAAAATTATTATACCTCTTCAACACCAGTTAAAAAATATTTGTACAATATCAGAAATTTTCACAAAAACATAAAAATTTTATAAGGGTTATTTTATAAAATACAACTGCTTAATTACGCAGGTTTCAACTTTAAAACAACATTGCATTAATATAATTATTTTTCATGTCAGAAATTTCATGATTCATTTACTGATTACAGAACAAGGATTTAAAGTGCAATTTTAACAGATGATGTATAGAAAATGAAAAAAATGTTGGGGAATACTACAATTCTGTAATTAAAAAAATGCAATGCTTGTAAATATTTATAAGACTACTTCTAGATAAAATCGGTACCAAAATTCATTTAAAACAGCATTGCTTAATATATTACACTGCTTGAGACTATGTTGCTAGCCATAATTTAAATTTCAAGCTTCAGATAGTTTTTAAAATTGTCTTCACCTTCACAAAAGTAAATAAAGTAATAAGTTTAAGACAATGTATCATGAAAAGGTATACAAATTTAGTTTCTTATGATTAAATAACAACAATATGCTTAGTTTTAATGATTTAAATTAGAAGAATATTAAGAAGTTTTACATTAAATATTTGGATAAATCGTTATCAATCTGAAGTGAGAAATATCTTCGTGAAAACTGATTGAAGGTTAATTCATGAACTTACCAACACATATTTTCGCATCTTCATGGCTAACTTTATAACCTTTAGGACATACACAGATGTAACCTCCACCAGTCAAAGATGTGCAATTATGTTGACAACCTCCTCGTCTAACATTATCACATGTGCCAAGATCTAAAAAGAATTTTAAAAGTTAAAACTATGAAGCAGCAACTAATTACAATGAAAACTGTAATGATGTTCCTCTTCATATTCATGAGCTAAAGAACTAAAAGAGGAGCAGCAATACTCAAGTTTTTAACACTTGCAGGTTCAAGCAATCAAAAATGAAAATGCAAATTTCAATTTTGATGCTAGTGGACAGCAAAACTATTTTCATGTGGTTTATGTCTTTCAATTTGTGTTTTGCAACAAATGGACCATTTTTAGTTATTCTGCATCAAACACATGGTTCAACATAAATCAGATTTATAATTATTATTTTAATGCAATTTGAATAATTAACACAGCCTATAAATCAGTACATGCATAAGATATTTACAGATTATTTGTTTTATAAATTTTATTGAAATTTTTTTACTATTATATAACATTGCTTGGTCAAATCAATGTTCCATTTCCCTTATTTTTATGAAAAATAATGTTTAATATTACTTATATACACAAAACAATTCAGCATCTACATGTTATTGTTAAATATAAATGATTAATTTTACAGTACTTTCATTATGAATATATCCATTCATTTTACTTACGGCAACCACGTTCATCAGAAAGATCACCACAATCATCTTCTAAATTGCATACTTCAGTCAATGGAATACATTTTTCAGTAAGGCACTTGAATTCATCAGATGAGCAAGTTACTGGAGGTTGCTCACACATAGTATGGTTGTTTTCATCTGAACCATCACCACAATCATCCCTACCATTACATATATCCCAAATCATAATGCAACGATGGTTCGCACACTGGAATTTATGGCTAACATCACAAGCAATACCACCTAAAAAAGTTTACAAATTTATCATATATTACATGAATTATATGTAATGAATTATTAAAAATGAATAAAATGTTTGAGTTCAAAACAGTCAACAATCCTTTTCCATGTAAAAACAATGAAAAGACAAGATAACAAGTAACAGTAAAAACTTTTAAGTGTAGATTCAACAACAGACAAAAACCTGTTTTGAAAAATGCATCTTTTTTTATGAATGTAAAACATGTTTAAAAACTTACCACACATATCTGGTTTTTCATCAGATCCATCACCACAATCGTCATCTCCATCGCACAGGAAATCTCGACGTATACAAACCTGTCAAACAATTGTTGCATTTTAAAAATTTATGCAAGATTACAATTTTTCTTAGTTAGAATGTTATATGAAATTTTGCTTACTGTGTTATTACACTGGAACATATTTTCTTGACAATATCTTCCATCTGGGAATCTTGGAGGACATCCAATTTCATCTGATACATCACTACAGTCCTTATTGCCATCACATTTTAGACGACTAGCAATACAGTGGCCACTATTGCACTTAAATTGCTCAGACTATAAAATAAAAATTTATAAGAATCATTCTAGATGCAAAGTAGATTATCTACAGATATTAACAGTGTTATAATTTTAAATTCCAAACAATTAAAGAATCTTTAATTTTATAGAACTGATGAGCATCATGAACATTCAAAATAGTAATATAGAAAAAAAAAAATAATGTAATTTTGAAAAGGAATGCACAATTTCCTTTTCAAAAGAGGAAAAGTATCAAAAGAGGGGGAAAAAATCTTTAAATCTTTACCGATTCTTAACTTTAGCCCTAAAAATGAAGCCTGTATTTCATAAATTGAACAATAACATTTTAACAACCTAATAACTAAATAATTTAAAGCAAAATTATTGAAAAGCAATTCAATTATTGATTAAAACATTAATTTTTTTATATTTATAAAAATTGTTCTTAAAAATTATGGTCATACAGCTATAATAACTAAAAATCTTCACTCAATTATCAAAATCTTTTAAAAAAACTATAAAATAACGTCAAACATGAATAAATCATGTCTAACTCAAATGATCACTTTTTCAATAATAAATTCAACTTACTGCACATTCATAAGTTAAGCAACCTTCCTCATCAGATCCGTCATCACAATCGTCATCATGATCACAACGCCAACGCATGGGGATGCATTTTTTATTTTTACACTGGAATTCACTTTCAGTACACTCACGATATAATTCAGCTACAAAGAAATTTAGTCAATATTTAAAAATAATTAAAAATCAAATATTAAAATAAGAAAATAAATTAGTTCTAGAGAAAAAAAACAACAACAAGAAGTTATCACATACTCTACAAAATATATTCATAAGCACTTTTCTAAAATGGGCACTAATAGCATTACTTCTAATCAGAAGCACAAATAGTCTTGCTGCTAAATTTTGAGCAAGATTAGAATATCTTATCCAAGAAACATGAGAAAATAAAGTTATATTTAGTGTATATTCCCTCTAAAAAAAATTCTCATCTTAATATAGTTAAATAACAGACATTGTGGCTATATATGTATGTTCTACATCTCTTAAACATACAATGGTGGGGAAAAAAATAACCCCAACACCAAGAAAAAATTATAGTACAGTAATGAAATTTGGACAATGCATTCGTCTAGTTAACCTGTTTAATTGATTAAATTTTCAAGATCACAGGTTAATATAAGCTCAAGAAAATGCATTTCAAATGTGAAATGATGTTACATTAATAGCCAGTGTAACGTTCAGAATTTTGAACGCAAGCCTGCAAACGCGCAAGCATTGTGTCATACAGGTGCCAAATGCCACTTTAAGGTATGGAGTTCCATGCTTGTTGTACTTGTTCTGTCAATACTGGGACGATCAGTGCTGGCTGTGGATGATGCTGGAGTTGTCATTCAATGATATCCCATATGTGTTCAATTGGAAACATTCAACCATTAAGAATTACTAAAAATGAAAACACTAGCTAACAAAGCAAATACTTACTACAGATGCTTGGATCTTCATCTGAATTATCCCCACAATCATCCTCAAAGTCGCATCGCCACCGCAGAGGTATGCATCTTTTGTTCTTGCATTCAAAGTCACCTGCTTGATGACACTTAGGACAGTAGACAGGATCCGTTTCATCAGAATTATCTCGACAGTCATCCTTTCCATCACAGAACAGCCAACTAGGAATACAACGATAATTGCCGACTGTTGGGCACTTTCGCCATCCTGTTGTACAGTTCCTGTTTCCTAAAGAGAAAATACAAAATTGAATAACAAAAAAAAAAAAAAAAAAAATATCAAGTATGGTTTTTCTTATTTCAGAAAAATAAAAGCTTTCATGTTACATTTTTAAACATAAAGTTGAGAACTTGAACGAATCTTCTTTTCAGTGTTAAGTACTAGCACATACCTCAAGATAACTGATTATCAATTGGGTTGTTAAATCTACATTAGTTAATATTCTTTTCATACAGTGTTAATATTTTGATTTTTGAAGTAATTAAACTGCCTACAGTCTTAGAAAGGGTTAAATAACTTTTATTTTGACACTTGTCTAAACTATATTTAAAAAGGGTATCCTTAACAGAGAAACGATTTTAATATCTGTATTATAAACCAGCAATCATTTTAAAAATATTTCTTTTTATACTTACATTTTTTCAATAAGCATGAATTAAAAATTTCTTTCAAAAACATGAAAAGATTATTCATCATTGAAACTCAGAGTTGCATAATATAATTAAACTACAGTAGGAAAAAATCAACTTACTGCATCTATGAGATGGTTCATCAGAATTATCGCCACAATCGTCATCAAAATCACAATACCACAGTTTCGGTATACATTTGCCATTGTTACACTTGAATTGTGTCTCAGGATCGCATTCTTTTTTATCTAAAGGGGAAAAAATTTAATTGAAGATTTATTATTTTACTTTTTGATACAATATCATTCACTACACTAGTGCTACATTCAGTAAATAATGCTAAGTATTAGTGATATCAAACTCATGCCATTATTGACTACCTACATCCTAAAAGAGTTAATGCAAGACATTGAGAAATATGAATTAGAAGAATGTTTTGGGGCTGTATTTTCTGATCAATATTATTTAAAATATTGTAAACCAAAGAACATTTGGACAGCAGATTGTTCTTGTGCTGAATGCTAGAAATAGTCATCCAGGCAAAGCATAAATATGAGACAGTTATTTCTGGGAATCCTGAAGACATGTAACCTAGACCTACATTTTAGAGCAAACTTAAGATTTTGATTCCAGGTCTGCTACTTAAGTGCCCCCAACTTGCACAGATCAGAAAATTTAGCAATCTTTCATGAGTTGTTGAATAAGTAGGATTAGAATATAACTAATGTTGTATTGTTACTGTCTATATTCAACAACATTATAAAATCTATGCAAAACAGGTAAGAAAGAATTAATAGTAATCGATTTCTGTTTCTTAAAATTTTTTAGAGTAAGAGTTTCCACTCAACTTTTTTTGTGCATTTCTATTAAAAAATAATAATGGCTGAAAATTTAGCACTAAATGAAACTTAGATTAAATGAAAGGAAGTAATAACTTACGACATAGAGCTGGATCTTCATCAGAACCATCAGGGCAGTCTTCATCTCCATCACAATGCCATGCTTCAGACACGCAGCGACCAGTACTTTTACATTTGAAGGCATGTTCTCCACAATCATGAACTAAAAGACAAAATTAGTATTAAGGTTTTATTTTTTATAGAAAATCAAAAAATTAGAATAGGTGTGTTAAACATCTAAATATATCTATAACATAATAATAAGTTTAATGTATATTAACTAATAATTTAATGCTATACTATGTATAAGTTTATGTTTTCATTGAGAATTTCATAAAAATATTTTTAGAAGCAAAAATATTCAGCAGATGAAAATTTTTTAAACTATTACTACTAATAACATTTTTTAAAACAAAGAAAATTTTATAAATAAATAACATTAAGATAATAAATAAAACTTATATTTGAAATAAAAAAATAAAAATTAAAATTTATTGCACATTCAATATTTTTAAATAGTATGAAATATTTACCACAAAACTCTTCATCAGATTTGTCACTACAGTCAGCAGTGCCATCGCAGATACGGATTCGAGAAATGCAGCTTTGGTTGTTACGGCATTGAAATTGTCCTGGTTTGCAAACAAAAGGTGCTGCAAAAGAAATCCAAGTGTTATTAAAATGGTGTGCTTTGAATACAAACATAATTACAATTTTTTTAACTGCAGTCTGGGAAGTTTTAAATGTTTAAATAGGTTGTTTCCCCCTCATACAAGAAGAGGTTCTATTAGACAAGAAAGAAAAATTCATAATTTTCATCTTTACTGTGTCATTAACAATTATAATTTTGCATTAACTAACATTTCTCATTCCTGAAATGCCACATAACATTTAATTAGCAAACAAATAATAAATCTTGCACATTTTATTTTAGTACTTGGTGTTTTCAATAATATCTTTCTCCACACCACCATTATTATCACTAATAAGCCTATATATAATAGGAACTAATATTCAAAAGAATTATAGTAATGGATTGTATTTATATTCCAAAATGAAGTGATAATAATTTAGGTATAAAAATTTTAGAATGTAAAATTTGGGAGTTAATATTTTTTTTAAAAATCCCTTATAAAATGAAATAAAGATGCAATGACTTTGTATTACAAAAGTTTTAACTGACAAAACAATTATATACTGTGAACTACTACATGCTATATTATTCTTATAGTTGGCACCATTATCCAAACATTTGTTTAGTCAGGATGCAAGCTTCTATATTTTGAAGTTGCAAGATTCTACTATTGGCTGTCACACCAATTTCAAATTCACATTTAACAGGTTATTTTTAAGACGTTACATTCAATCCAGATTTTGCACCCTAATACCAAATATCAACAAGGTGAAAACTTATATTGCTAGCAAGCAAAATAAAACATTACTTTTCTTATTATGTATATTGTATTTTACTTTTCAAGCATATGAACTGAATATTTATGAGTCAGCGAGAATAAAAAAAGTAAGAAATCTGAACTCAACTTCAGTTTAATAAAATGCATCCCTTATAAAATGTTAAAAATAGACAACTTACGACAGCCAGCTTCATCAGATCCATCCCTACAATCTTTGTTGCCATCACAGCGATAATAAATAGGAATGCACCTTGAGTCTCTGCCCTCACACCTATGTTGACCAGCTGTACAATTAGGAAGGCAAGTAGCTGGATTGGATGAATCTTCCAAGTAGAATTTCTGTATTGATACAAAGTTATCTGGGCAAGCACAAGTGTACGACTGACCTCCTGGAGCAATAAGGCAGAGATTTGAACATCCACCATTATTTCGTCCACAAGGATTAGTATCTACAAAAATGAGAAATTTATGTCAATAATAATATTTGTTGGAACAAATTAAATCTAAGTATTTAAACAATTCATTTAATATTTTATGATTTCATTAAGTAATTTGTTACTTATATTCTTCTAACATATCATTTCGAGATAGTAGAAAGATTAACTCATGTCTCATTATAATTAAAATTGAACATCCCTAAACAATATACTTTCTCTAAAAATTAACACATACATAATTATCAATGGAAATTTAATATCAGAAATTTTATTTTAAATTTGATTGTTTAGATTATAGTTAAAAAAATCTAAAAAGAAATATCCTCTTAAAATGAAGATTATTTTCTCCATTATCAAGTTAATGTAATAAGTACTAAAAATTTTCCATGTATAACCTCTATAACAGCAGTGAAAATTTATTGCTTTTGTGATATGTCTGTATCAGTCCATAATTAATGGGGAAGGGGAAGAGATTCAGATATAATATTTGCATCATTAAAAAAAATTTTAAAAACTGAATCATGGGATATTAACAGTTTCAATATAAAATAAGGTTGATTTCAGAAGAACTATGCAGATAATTAACTGCTTTAAATATCCAAGCAAGACATCACCCCAAAAAATAAACAATCGTATAATGTCATAATAAGCAAAAATGATGATTATAATGTAATAATAACATTAACTGTTATTATGCTATATGCCAAATAAAGTATGTCCAATTTTTTTTTTTAAATATTCGACTCGTATATTTATACAGAAATATTCACAGCATTTTTTTTTTTAATTGCATCAAGCTTCTTACGTTCAAAAAATTCTTATTTCTGAATATAATATTGTTCTTAAAACATGGACTCCTGCAGTTAGTATTGAATATTTGGATCACATTAACCAAATATAAGTCAACATAAGTATCATAGTAAATGTTTATTGAACACCAGGGCATCTTCATGAAAATAATTTAAAAATTCTATTTTATTCACAGAACTTACAAGGCAGTTGGCGCAATGGATGATAGATGTGAATATCATAAGGCCTATGAGATGTATTTCGGAGAACTTGCAAATCTTCACCAGTAAATTTGTCAGCTCTATAAACGCCTTTCATGTTCCAATCAGTCCAGTAAATATAGTTATCAAATACAGAGATGGCAAATACATGTGGTACAGAGTTGCCTGCCAACACTTGATGTCGATTCTTTCCATCAAAGTCTGCAAATCTGGAAGTATTAAGAAATGATTAAAATGAAAATAAACTATATAAACTGGGACAAATTTATAAAAGATGTATTCTTAAAATTTCATTAAAAGCTCAGGGTTTTACTTACACATCAGTTACAAACAATTTTAAAAATTATTAACTAAATATTTTAAATGAATAGTAAATATTTTATACAAACTTTAATATAAAATATATTTAGGTTATAATCTTTTTTTAAAAAAATTAATTTTGCTCGTCTATCCTTCATCTTTTTAAACAGTTACAATTAAGTTTCCTACCACAGGATTTCACATTAACAGTATTTAGTACCAGAATATGTAATAAAATGAGAAAAAATGTAGTTTTAAATTTGTCATTACAAGAAATTTCAAAATTATAACAGATAATTATACATACTCAATATAGTCCAAATGTGCATCAGCCCAGAATATTTTATTGCTGAAATAATCGATGGTCAGTGCATTAGGCCATACTAGTTTATTTTCATACAGTACAATACGTGAAAAATTGGTGCCATCCATTCCCATACGAGCAATATATGCATGATGACCCCAATCAGTAAAATAAAGATACCTATGCGAAGAAAAATGAGTTAAAAATAAAGAAAATGCAGATATAAAATTATAGGAATACAAAGCAAGATAATAAGAAACAAATTATTAAAAAGAAACATTAAGCAAAAAATGCATTTATAAAGTAGCATAATATGGTCCATTATCTATAATTTCATAATATTTATAGAAAATCAGAAAAATCCTTCTCTAAAAGATTGTGGATGAGCTTTGTTTTTAAACATGAATATGTGAGACAAATTAAATGTTTGTGATATTACACTGTATTTGTGTATTTCAAATATCTTTTAGATAAAGAATAGTTTGTTAAGGAATTCCCCCCTCCCCTCCAAATACTATTAAAGAAAAGGCACAATATAAATTGCATCACAGGGATGTATTTTTTTAATAGGATTATGTTGAGAATACCAAGGTTGAAAATACAGATTAATCACTTAAAACAAATTTAAATAGACAATTCTATAACATTTCTATAGTATTAACAGTATTCAGAATCTGTGAAATATCACGGGAAAATTGTAAAGTAATTTTATGATAATTGGGAAAGACCATTCAATTTTTTTAAAATCTATCAGATTTAATTTTATTTGTTGTTCATGAAAATGTTATTAAGAGCTATTCATTCTATATTACAAAGAATATGGCAAATAATTAAGCATCAGTTTGATGAGCTTTATGCAGCTAGCTAATATAACTGGATATATCAGCTATATTAGATAAGAGCCAAAAATACAAATCCACTCTTCATCTTGCACTAATTCATAGAATGTCTTTTCATTTATTTTCTTAATAAAATCATGAAATTGTAGATATTCATAAATATGCAACATAGACATATGACATACATTTTATATATATCCACAATATCAGAAATCATTTACATCTCAGAATGCATAGATTAAATAGTCATTTCTTGCACACATAATTCAGTTTCCTACAGCATTATTTGACAGCACACAGAAAAAAAAATCCTTAGTCTTACCCAATACCAGGATGAACTGCAATTGCTCTAGGATCAGATATTCCATGCGTTAGTAAAGTTTTTCTGCTCGTGCCATCCAATTCAGCAACATCAAGTTGTTTAGATGTTCGATCAAGCCAGTAGATTTTCCTATAGGTATATTAATAACAAATGTAAAACTAAATTTATATTAAATAACACATATTGGTTGGAACTACAATTACTTTTAGCCATTACAAATTAAATGCATTTAAATTAACAAAACCTAAAACCCATTGCTGCTGTGATTCAAAAACTTCATACTAATATTATTTGATTATAAATATATTAATAGTTGTAATGTAAATCAATAGAGCATGTTTAATTATATATTTTCTTTGCATAATTTTAATTTCATTTGTTACAAATTTGTATATACTAGAAATTGAAAATTAATATTGTAAGTCGCCATTTCAAACTGAGATCCAAATTCAAATAAAAAAAAACTTAAAATTTGAAAATAAAATGATAGAGAAAATTCTAGATAAACACCAAAAGTTTTAAGTAAATTGCCAGACATGGGACAAAACATGTCCATAATTAGTGGCATTATTTCGCAAAATCAAAGAAAGAAGCAGTAAATCTGAAGAAAGATAAATGTATATAAAGAAATAGTTATCACCCAGAATGATTTCCTTTTTAAGCAAGCATTCGAGCCAGTAAAATTTTCATATTCAATAAACAAATTTTTAAATACACTATTTAGAAACATTTAAATACTATATATAATATAACAAATCAAAATAAAAGCAAATTACCTTCCAATCCAATCAACAGCTAATCCTTCTAGACCTTGAGTATCATGTTTTATAAGCGTTTCTTCTCCAGTACCATTAATAAAAATACGACTTATTGTCTTGTTTCCAACGTCGCAGAAATAAAGCCTACTTTCTAAATAATCAAAATCCAAAGCAACTACATTTCTTAAATCCATCTTTATTAGACTATACTGACTGCCATCAATACTCATGTTGCGAAGGTAATATCTATTTGTGAAGATAACCCATGGTTCAGTATCTGAAAGAGAAAGTCAATGCTATCAAAATGTCAAGAATATAGGAAAAATATTTTTATTGTATTTTATATATTGCATAAATCTATATTTACAATAATTATGCTAATGTTATTTATATTACCTGTGCAACTTCGTTCCTTCATCTATAAAATTCTTTGTAGAAATTTAACAATACTAATTTGTGTTAGCAAAAATCACACACACACACAAACTAACAACGATTTTATGTAATATTTTAAATTTAAAATACAACTTAATGAAATATTAACTACTTATAAAAACTCTGTCTTGTTTAGTTGCAAAACTGAACAAATTATTTGCAGTGAATGAATACTCTTAAAGAAATATAAATTAAATCTAGACTATCATGTTTGGTTTCAGTTATAATTAGACATCACAAATAATTTGTATTTTAGAAAAATATAGCTTGTACACACTTCATTTTCAAAAATTCAATAAACTCATCTAATTTATAATATTCACAATTAAACAATATTAAGGCTTTTGGAAGTGTAGTCTGTCAGATCAAATCTGCTAGATGTTTATAAACAACTCTAAATCTTTTATACACAAACTTTATTGACTTTCTTCTACAAATTGGCAAATTGCTAAACACTTAAACCAAAGAAACTTGATGGCCTATTTGATTTTGGTCTGAGAATTAAGAACAAAATTATTTTAATAAAATCGGTACTTGTTTTTAAGACATTGTAATAAATTGTCATAAACTCGGGAATGCAACCATCTTGTGCCTAATGGAACTTCGTGACCTTAATTCAATAAAAAAAGAATCGCCAAGTAAACAATTATCATAATGTAAATCAGAAAATTTACCAGAAACTCAGATTTATACAAATAAATAAGCAGAAATTAAAACTAATGGATTAAATTTAATTTAATATAATTTTAGAAATGTATGAAGTCTCAAATCAATTAAATATTATTTCTTAAAATAGTAGCATTTTTTAAAATTTTAATTCATTTTTTTATTTGCTGCTTATGATATTTCATATGTCAGTAAAAACAAATATAAAAGATATGGGTTTCAAAACAAGTTCAGAATCCTTTCCTTAATTTAGGATAAAAGGAAGGATTTTTGCATGAATTCGATATAAAAATTTATAAAACCATCAATTCAATAACATTTTACATTTAGATATGGCATACTTATCGCAAAACACTATTAAAAATTATGGAATAAAACTCACTATCTTTCCTCTTGCAGGTACGTCCATCAGTTTCTCTTTCATAATATGTATCATTACATTTACAATAGTAAGAGCCAGGTGTATTGAAACAATATTGTGAGCATACTTCAGGCTTCACAACACATTCATTGATATCTTTACATGCTTTTCCATCCTTGGCCAATTCATATCCTTCACTGCATTCACAATAGAAGCCAGTAAGAGTGTTGACACACTTGTGTTCACATTGATTTGTTTCAACTTTGGCACATTCATCAATGTGGCAATGAGCTGGCTCATCAGAACCATCCTCACAATCAATTTGCTTGTTGCAGACTCGCTCATAGGGAATACATTGACCACCTTTGCATCTGAACTGAGCACCAGAACATGTTGGAGTTTCTGAAGCACAGTCTTTGGCCAGTTCGTCACTCCCATCACCACAGTCATCTTCGCCATCACAGTGATACATCTTACGAATACATTTTGCATTGCGGCAAGTAAATTCTTCATCAGTACAGGCTCGGAAAGCTGCAAAGGTAAAAATAACATACAATAATTCAGTTAAAGATAACTAAAAACAAAAAGAAAATTTTAAAACTAGTTTTTAACTCTTTTTAGTTAGTTAGCTGTATAATAGTATTTTAAACCATTTTTTTTTTACTTCTAAATTTAAATTTTACACAATCAAAATTAAAGCCCTGGGATTCCAGATAAGAAAACAGTAATATATATAACATTCTAAATAAAAATAAGAGCTATGTTACCGGTTAAATGTACAATTTTAGAAACCAACAAACAATATGAATATAAAATTCCATTAATCTGCTATTCAATATAAATATTTTTAAGTTATCAAAAGTGATATAGCAGAAAATTAATGCTCCATTAGACAGAAATAATGTCAAAAAATCATAATAAGTCTAAGAATATTTGAATATTGCAGAGTTGATACTTATATTCATTTATCACCTAATAGATTGATAATGATTGTAATTGTTGATTCATAATTGTTGTAAATGATTGTTTTAAAATAGGTTAGAATTGCAAATATATTAATTTAAATTATTAAACTCATTATTTAGAAGAATTTCCATTGTTTCATGTAAGAATATCATATTAGGAAAAATTAAAATTTGTGACTACACATTACTTTTTTCAGAATTTGCCAATTTCAAAATTCCTTATTATGTCAATCATTCCTTCCTGTTCTCTGACTAGCACATTAAAATTCACATTAATATTTGCATATATATACAGAATTCCATAGTATGTTACATAATATTCCATTAAAGATGGCACTATATATACTAAAGATATTCCCTATAAGCATACAGAAAATAGAAAACTTACTGTGTGCTGCTAATGGGAAAGTCCACTTTTGCAATTTTAATATAAAAATGCATTTTATGTCTGCTTGAACAGTTAAAAATCTCATTAACTCAGAAATGAGAGGTAAATTTCTAGCTTTGAATTCTTTCAAATTCCTACTCAATAATTAATGAGTATGTTAATAGATCCCTTTTAGAAAAAATTTGTAGACAATGATCAACTACTTACTGCAATTTTTTGGTTCATCAGATCCATCTCCACAGTCATTATCATGATCACAAACCCATTCTTTATTGATGCACCTTCTATTATCACACTGAAATTGATTGTTTTCACATGGCTCAGGAGGAGGACAGTTATGAATTGTACTATTTTCATCAGCACCATCAACACAATCGGGATCTCCATCACAAACCCAGCGTTTTGGTATACAAGAGGCTCGACCCCACTGTTTATTTTGTGGGCATGTGAATTCTTTTTCAGGATCACATTCTCTGGTTTCTGCAAAACAAAATAAAAATAGGTTAGTAAGTTGTAAGATAAAAGATAAACTATCATTCAAGATTTTATTACAAAATTACACTGCTATCTAAAAATTAAAACTAAAATTTGTTTTTCTTTAAATACACAACAATATACATCCAAGAAATGGAGTTCCAATTTGAAATGAATAATATTGCAAAGCTAACAAAATTATCTGAGAGATCAAACAAAAGTCTTATATTTCTCTAATAATAAAATTCTTTTATCTAATCTTTTTAAATTCGATCAGCAGTATCTATTCAAATTACATAATTTAAGTATCACTGTAATGATAATAGTGCAAATCAGTTTTAACTTACTCAGTTGCAAAATTCAAACATTTTTCCAGTATCGTATTTCTTGAAAATCTTAATAAATTTTTTATTTATTTCTTAATCTTTTCAACTACATTTTGTAATAACGTCGTAATAAAGAAATCCGAATGAAACTGTCACGAATAAAGTTGCACTCGTGACAGTTTCTCGTGACATTTTTACTCTGCAAAAACTGTTTTGCAATGTATCATACGTAGTGATGCTCATGAATAATGTTGGATATATGATTGGTAAAAGATTTCTTGCAATAAAATTGTTTTAAAATATTATAAAAACTAGAGACTCAATTTTTCACAGTCTTATATGGTCAATTCAACCCAAATGGGACGCATGTGTCCCATTTAAAAAGACTCTGGGACGCATAAAACCCACCTCAGAAAGTGAGCTTACAGTTAATTTGTTTTTATTTTAGCAGAATATAGCTATTTACACTTTATTTAGACATTAGAGCTCAAAATTTTCTTAATTTTAGAAAAGAAAAAAACTGATATTGAAAAGTTAAACAAGTTTTAAATGTAGGAATATGAATGCATATTAATTTTAAGATGTTAAAACTACAGCTATTTTTATTTACAATTCTGTTATTATTAAATATTAAAAATTATTATTAAAATTAAATATTATTATTACACAAAAACATGCCATGTTTCTGAGAGTAACACTTCATATAAATATTACTTTCTTCCTTATCTAAATGCAATAAAAATGCATATTAAAAAAACTTGATCTTTTTTATAAATTTTTAAAAAATTATTTAACTTTTGCAAAATTACTAACCACATTGGTGACGAGTATCCTCATCAGAATTATCCAAACAGTCATTATCTCCATCGCAAATATAAATTCTAGGAACACAATTTCCATTGTCACAAGTGAATAAGTCACCATAACAAGTTTTCTTTTCACTCTTACAATATTCTTCAGGTTCATCAGCACCATCACCACAATCGTCATCGCCATCACAATACCAAGTAGCTGGGATGCATCTGTGACTTGAGCACCTAAGACAAAAATGCATTAGTTAAAAATCTATTATTAAACTGTAAATAATAAAACAACTAAGTTTTTAAAAAAAGTTATAAAAAATGAATTATTGAAATAATTTATTAATTTCAAACTTGTAACTATCATTATTATTGTAACTAACCGAGAATTTCATAAATCCAATTTCTTTTTCATAAATCTTAATCCAAAAATCTCCCAAACACTGATTAATTTTGGTAAAACCCAAACAACGAAATGTCGGTAAGGGATGTCTGTTCATCTTCCCCCCAGTGACATTGTGAAAAGATCTTCCAACCATATTGTATAGTAAGCACATTGATGTGTCCATCAATAAATTATGAAAAAATTCCATTTTTTTTTCACTCTTAAATTGAAGAAACTCCCCAGGATCAAACAATAATAGATCCATGGTTGGGTGGAGCATTCCAAAGTTTATTTTTTTTTTTAACTAAGTTTAATACTGAATTTTTAAAATTTAGTATACATGGTTTCAGCACACACAGCCTTGGCCAAGGCATCAGTATTAGCTCATTGCAATTCAGTCTGATGTGGAATGGGACCCATTCAAAGTAAATGGAGTGTCATATATTCTCAGCAAAGATCTAAAGTATCCAAGCTAGTCTTATCCCCAGATTTGCCCAATTGGAAAAGTGCAATATAAAGGTATGATCGTTTCTTAAAATCCAGTCCAAAGCAGCGTTTAACACAGTGCAGGCTCTTATAAATTGAAATAATCTCAGAATACATAGCAGTGGTCAATGTTAAAATCCAGTCCAACAGCAGTGGTCAATGTTAAAATCCAGTCCAACAGCAGTGTTTAACAAGTGCAAACTCTTATATGGTTGCACATCATGTCAAATATTCATTGAAATTAAATACATTTTAATGTTTTGTTTTCCAAAATAGTTTCAAAGAACAGTTCATTAAACAATAGTTTACCTCATAATATATGAAACTAATAAAAAATTTCATTGAAAAAAAGCTAACTAATTAAAATCATAAATCATTAAATAAATCATAAATCATTAAATCATAATCAATGAGAAAGTGTAAAAATAAAGGTCTTCACGCATAAAATTAAGAACACTTGCGGCTAATGCTCTTAAAGGTTTCACTAACAGTTAATAAATTACTTTTTAGATTCAATATTTAAAAGAAAATAAAAAGATATTTAATTACAATTTAAATTTTTCTTAATATTCTTATTAAATTACCTGAAACTGTTGGGTGGGCAAGTTCTTTGAGCACATAAAGCTGGATTTTCATCAGAATTATCTCCACAATCATTATCTCCATCACACAGCCAGTAAGGTTCAACACAAATATTAGTTAAATTGCATTTGATATGATTTCCAGGGCATGTTCTGTTTTTCTGACAATGCTCTAAGCTTTCATCAGATGTTTTGTTGTCCTTGCAATCATTGATCCCATTACACAGCTGACTCTTAGGGATACAACGGAAGTTGGCACAAGTGAACTCTCCATCAGCACATGAAGGATATTCTAAAAGATATATTACAACTCTTATGATAATAAGAAATCATTAAAAAAAAGATTCTTAAAAGATATTTAACAAATGCTAATTGTTAGATTTACTTTGAAATCTGTATAAAGTAGTATTTGATATCTGCATACCTGTATTTAGGCAAGATTTAATATGCAAGTACAAACATAATATTGAACCATTTGGTTAGAAAAAAATATATATTAATTAAATTTAAAATATCAAATGAAAAGACAAAGAATTTAGTTTATGAAACATTAATATTTATTAGCAATGCAAGATTTATTTTTTATGTAACCATGATTGAACCAGCAAACTCCAAAAGAGAATAAGAACCAAATAAATAAAATAATATATTTTTTTTTAAATCGACATTTGCCTCCCCCCTTCATACAGCAAATGCATATAATCATATAAAATGCTCTTTGATAGTAGTAAAAATTGCATAGAAATCATTAATGTAAAAAACATTATAAAACTAAAATAAGATGATTTTTTATAAGCATTTCTGAAGAAAAAAAAAATTTTTTTTGGAGGGGGGGGGGGATTTATTACCTTTTTCAAACTACTGATTTAATATATAAATATTCATAATTTTTGCAAACAAAAAATTTATTACAAATAATAAGCATTGATAAACTAAGCAAGTTAAAAAAATATATAAAAAAATAGAAAAATAAAGGTTCAGCATATTTTTTTTACCTCATTACAAATCCAATATGCATATTTATAATTAAAATTTTTTATACGAGCTCTAAACAGATTTTAATATGTATTTTGAATTACAATATAGAAAAATTTCAAAAACACTATAATAAAAAAAATTAAAAACGCTAACCACAATCCATTTCATCAGTTCCATCTCCACAGTCATTTTCATGATCACACCTCCAAGTCTTAAAAATGCATCGACCTACACCACACCGGAATAAATCAGGACTACAGGTATGAAGAGCTGAAATGCAAAAGCAACAATCAAAACTATTTTCGGGGTTAAATCCACTAGATAGAGAATTTCAGAATGGTTTCAAAATCTTAACAGATATTCAACTTTATCATAAATTGAAATATTTGCTCTGATACATTTATTAATGAATTATAAAATTAAAATATATACTGTTAAGAGCAACTTACCACAAAATTTAGAATCTTCATCAGTATTGTCACCACAATCATCATCACCATCACAAGCCCACAAGCGAGGAATGCATTTTCCATTTCCACAAGTAAACTTACTGTCACTACATGTTACATTTTCAGCTGAAAATAAATTTTTATGTTATAAAAAATGATAAAACTAAAAATATTTTTTATAAATCTTTTCTTCTTAAACTAGAAAAAAATGTAATCGTTTAATAAAGTCCTTTGTGATTAAAACACATGTTTAAATTCACAACATTTTACTAGCTAAGTTCAAAAAATTTTTTAACTATAATTTGAGTAAAAATTTAAAACCTTAAAAAACAAAAGAATTGAAATAAATCCTGTATGCATCAGTATCTAGCAAAACATAACATAGAAACTGCATGTTAATTATTACATGCAATTCCACAAACAATGTGGTATTTAAGAGAAGTATTGTATCAATTAATTACACTGCATTATTCAAATGGGTGACAGCGATTGATATAAATACAATTAACCAATTAATTAGTTATTACTTCGTTAATACAAATTAACTAAGCTTTGGTTCATTATTTTTTAATTCACATATGATTAAATATTATATACAAATAGGCATTTATAAAAATATCATTCTAATCTTTTAAAAAACAAAGATACAGCAAAAAATCTTTTATAGTGCAAATATACAAGTTTTTTTATGCTGTCAATAGTAGAATACACAAAGATACAACTGAATGCAAGTTGCAGTAATTTTTTTACCTGCACACATTCGACCTTCATTGACAACTTTAAATCCCTTTTGACATAAACATTCAACAGTACCATTTGGTGCTTGATGGCAAGAATGAGCACAACCTCCATTATTGGTTTTGCAAGGATCATTAGTACCTACAATAAAAAATAAAAAATTACATAAAATATTATCTTTAAATTTGGGGAAAAAATCCAATAACAAATTTACGTTTGTGACTAAAAAATATATTAATTTGGATCAAATGCATTATACTTTCATACATTAATTTTTTTAGATAAATTTAAAGCATGTTAATAACTTAAAGAAGCAAAATATTTCAAAATTAATAAACCTGATTACGTTACTAAAAACTAGCCTACTTGGCATACTATTAATTATAATTATTTTGTGCCTCCATTGTTTTTACAAATGCTAATAGAAAAATAATACATTTTAACACATTAAAAAGAATTGCAGAAGGAGATCAAGATATATAATAACTCTTGTATAGCACACAAATACAGTTGAATGAAAAACAAACAAATCAAAATACTTAAAAATTCTCTCTTCTCTTCTTGAAGCATTTAAATAATTAAAGAATATTAAATAAAAATAAAATGAAAAATCACAAAAACTTACATGCTTGTCGATCAGGTGCAAATATATGTATATCTCGAGGGGATTCTTCCAACCTTTTTACCATATCAATCATACCAGCTCCGGTATGCTTTTCAGCTCGATACACACCTCCTACAGAAAAATTTTATATGAATATAAATCGGTGTAGATATATTAACATTCTAAAAAGGAAAAAAGCAATTGAATATAATAGTTACAAAATATCTTCTTTTCATTTTTAAAAAATCACATTTATTCCTAAGAATTAAATTCAGCAAAATTTCAAAAGTTGCTTTGTTCCATTTATATAAATTATTTCAGCTATAATAATTTAAGCTTAAATTTTTTCTAGATTCAAGGCTACTTACTTAATTGCAAATCTGTCCAGTAAATATATTTTCCAAACACCGTTATAGCAAATGGATAAATTGTTGCAGAAACCAACACTTCTCTATTTGACCCATCCAAATCTGATCTTTCAATCTTTTCTCTGAAATCATACAAATATTTTTGAAAAATCCGTTTCTTAGAATCGCCATTAGAATGCAAGAAGTATTCCATACATTAACAAGCATTTACCTTAAAGCATCTGTCCAGTACAACTTTCTGTCATCATAGTCAATAGCTAAACCGCTAGGTTGAGTAAGATTGGTGTCATGTATAGCTATTTTGTTGTTTCCACCCATTGTAGCCTTGAAGATTTTGCCAGCATTTCCAAATCGTCCCCAATCAGTGTAATACATATATCTAAAAAGAACAAATAATTGAAATGAAAAGAATTTACAAAAATTCAACAGAAAAATATGCAAAAAAATTTAAAAAAAAAAAAAATTAAAAAATGCATGCACGTGAAGCACAAGTTAAGCACTTTTTTTGTCAAATTAATAAGAAATTGCAAATGTATTAAATCGATAAATTAATAAAAGGTATCGGAAATCTTAAAAAAGTTTGTGAAAAATGCTCAATTCTTCTCCTTAAGTTCATAAATAAAATAATTATAAACTTAATTTTTTGAAGATACTGTAGAACGGGTTAACATATATACATCCTATTTTCTTCTATAATACATTAGGAAAATGATTTTTTTTCAATTGAAGAATTAAGCTGATTAGTTATGACATATCAAAAATATTAATTTTAAAAGTTTTCATGCAAAAAAGTATTGTCATCTATAATAAAATATTAACAATTACAATAGAAAATGAAGTCAAATGCAGGAATATTAGAACATAAAATCATACAAAATTGAAACTTTAAATGAAATTATACTCAGAAATGTCATTATATATTTACATATAACATCCTCTCTTCCACTTATTAAGTATTCTATTAAAATCACACATTTTTTTATATATTTTATACCCAAGCAATAAATAACACTACTTTGAAATTACTATGACATAATATGAATAATAACTTTAAAAAACATACCCTTCACAGGGATCAAGTACTAAAGCTCTGGGTCTCTCCACACGAGTAATCATTACAATGTATGAGCCATCCATATTCATGGCATATATACTACGATTACCAGAATCTGTCCAATAAATTTTCTGCCTTGTCCAATCATATGCTATACCTTCAGGATTTATCCCCTTGTTTAGAATGACATTCACTTTATTCATGTCATCAAGATTAGCCCATGATATGCTGCCATCAGGACGTATTTCTAGAAAAACATAAATTGATTAAAATCTTGTTCAATTATACAAATCCTAAAGAAAAAATATGCAATTCTCATGTTAAAATAAAAAATATGAAATTAAATGTAAATTTCAAAAAATCAAATTGGTGAAAATTTAGAATGGTGTATATATATATATATAGAAAATATTTTTAAGCCCTGTAAGGGGGGAAAAAGGTAAACAATTACTCATTGTTTAGTGAATTATTTTGTGATAAATATAAATAATAAACAAAAGATAAATAAGTTCCAGCGACTACTTTTCATGTTAATTATTTTACAATAATCAATATCAAATAATTTAAACATACATTTAAAATAATGCCACTTACGAGTAAAGAAAATTCTTTTATCCTTATAGTCAAAATCAAGTCCAACAACATTTGATAAATTAGTCTTGGGTGGGAACGGAATGCTTGTTACTTTTGGATCCAGATGCAAACTCCTTATTTCTTTTCTTGTAGTAAAAACAATGTATTCCTTCAAATCTAAAAATAAAAATCTTAGTGAGATCATAAATTAAAACAATACTTTGAAAATAGAAAATAAATCACATGACAATTTATTAGACACCCATATCACAGCAGATATTTTCTAAATTTTATAATTTCGGACATCAATTTAAAAAAGAGCAGATTATACAAATATAAATGAATAGATAACAGTTTATTCACCTCCACATTTTCTTTCATCAGGTTGTAGAACACCCGAAGAACAAGCACACTTGAAAGTCTTGTTAGTATAAGTATCAGGCATTGCAAAACATAATTGCTCACATTTTGCAGATGAATGAGAGGCACATGGTGAATCTGGAGCTGTTCAAGTACGAAATTTTCAATATTACTAACAATTTTACAATATAAATGGATTTATAATTGTTTTTCATAAAATGAAGTAAGTAAAAGATTCTTCATATTAATATTTTTAACTGCTTACCAGATGGCTGATTCTTGCTATCAAAGATAACAATGTCTCGCAAAGTATCCATGTCAGCTCTAATGGATTCTACTTTTGAATCGTTTCCTGGATTTTTGTCACCTCTGTAAATAGAGCGAAGATTTCGATCCACCCAATAAACTTTGGAGCCATAAATAGCAACACCCATTGGATTAGGATAATTTCTATAGACATATTGTCTCATATGTCCATCATAGGTTACACGCTGAAAAAAATTTTTAATTAGAAAAATACTTTTGAAGAAATTTTTTTTTATAAACATAACACGTTGATTATTTACTCAATAGTATTCTGTATCAGAAAAAAATTTAAATTTTCAGTTTAAAAAATAGAAAATTACTAATTAAGAGATAAATGTACCCAACATAATTTAAACAGCCATATAATAAATAATTTCTTTAATCAATAACAGCTTAGGCTATTTGATAGGGAAAGTCATTCATGCAATCAATGTCTAGTTAATTGGTTTCAAATATGATTTCTTAAAAGAAATTACTACATTTATGAGTGATGCAATTTCAAACATCAGTACTCTGATGCAAGTGATGAAATTTGTTTAGTCTCCTGGTTCCCTTTCTAAGGTATTAAGATATGTAGGAATGGGTGACATTCATTTTTGATATTTACTTGAAGCTTTGTGCTTAGTATCAAATTCAGTTGCCATAAAGTATAATCTGTTTATGATCACTTGAATAAGATGGGTCTACAATAGAAAAATGATTTGCAAGATAATACTGAGTATTTTTTCCATTCATTATATGCCAGTCTGAAGTTCATTATTAATATCATCTTTCTAAAGTTAAAACTAAGGTAAGCATTAATTATACCCACCACCCCATATACATACTTAAGTTGAATATAGACAATCTGAATTCATAATTATATGATTTTATGTGTAGTTAAAGCTTAGACAGATCCCTAACAGTACAAAATGCTAACAGTATCATATAGCATTCAGAATATTAAACTAAATCATACAGATTTTACATAATACATATATTCAGCAATAAAGTATTTACTAGATATACATGAATAAAATATATACAAGAAGTGGCAAGTTTAAAATGACCCTTTAAATTTTTTTTTATTTTATAAATTTATACAATATTTATAACCTGCCATAAAATATAAGTCGTATCTACAAACTATTAAACTGCAATTAATTAATAGTTAAGAAATGTAAAAATTACCTGTATAGCATCTTCTTTAGAATCTACCCAATAAACATCATGCGTTTCAATATCAATAGTTAGATCTCTTGGACTACTGATTTGAGTCACCACAATAGGCACACGATTAGTTCCATCTAAGAAAGCTTTTTCAATTTTGGGATACTGTCCATAATCAATCCAATACAGATATCTTTTAATTGGATTAACAGCAACCTCTCTGGGAGAGTCCCTAGTGGTTTTCAAAAGAACCATTCGCTTGGAGCCATCAAGCCATGAAACCTCAATGAATGTCTCGTGAGGAAACACATTAGTGAAGTATAGATTTCCTGATAATAGAAATAACATTATTAAAATAAATCTAAACATTAATTTTGTAAAATCAATTTCTGATAAACTATTCATAACATAATATAAACTCAAAATTCTAATTTTAATATGTATTTTGTTGCAATTAACTAATGAAAAAAATTAAAACAAAGACAAAAATATTTGTAGTAGTTAGATTTAATTTAGCACCAATTTATCATAAAGTTGCATATCTTACAAACCACAGTTTGAAATAATTGCTTTTAAGCTATAAAATGTTTGCTTAAAATGCTATATTTATCCAACAAAAATCTAAAATTTTTTTTTTCAGGAAACACTAAAAAAATATTCAATATAGATGTATGCTTCAAAAATTTGAAAAAAAAAATGGATTCTATTGTTATTATATGCATTTCATTTTGATTTTTATAAATAAAAGTTTTGACTTTAATTGTATATACACTTAACACTATCAGATTAAACATAAAGTAATTATTAATGGATGATATCAATGGATTCAGTTCCTTGTTAATTACTTACCAGCAATCCAATCCACAGCTAGTCCTCTAATACCATTGCTTCCAATTCCATCAGAAATGATATGTTCAAGACCAGTTCCATCGGGTTTAACACGATATATTCCATTTTTCTCTCCTTGGTTGAATTCAACCCAGTAAATATGATTTTCAGCATAATGTATATCCAAATGAAGAATGTTATGACCTAGATATAAGAAATATAATCATTAATGAAATAAAATCAAGTAATTAAAATAAGTGATTCAATTTACATGTCAAATAAAAAAAAATTGCAAACTATTTGCGATATGGTAAATATTAATATTTTTATTAGATATATTGTGTTATCACTTTTTTTAAACATATTATAGGAATGCTAGGTTGCAATTTTACAGAAACTGTAGTTACAACATTACCAATTACAAAAACCTAGAATTGCAGAAGATTCAAATGATACAGTCAGTTTCACAACTTATGATCACATTTTTAGCAAATCCCACTAAATTTAAACAAATAATTATACTCTACAGAAGAATTTGTCCACCATATTTATTATTTACATCTGATCCTATTTTCATATTATAAATCTATATCTTCAGTTATCTTCACTAATAGAAGCTTGTATAATTTTTTTTTTTTTTACACATGCAGGTTTACATTGTGTTTTTCTCAAAAAGGAAATAAAAAATTAATTACCTTGTTTTGTAAAAACACATACTTCATAATTATTACAGATTACATAGTAAACAGTCTAAAGATTTACAAAATAAAAGGAAAATGACAAATCAAATGATAACTAAAACAGTTTTTTAAAAAAAGATTTTGAATAAAATATTAACAAAATAGATTTTACAAGTAATTTAAAATGATAAATGCAATTACCTGGACCAGAAATAGGACTCATAGCTTCACTGTGATCTTCTAAACTGAATCCTCTGGCTTTTTCTAATTCAGAAACAATAGCAAACGACTGATATGCTTTGCAACCCGTTTCTCCATCAGACTGGTATCCAGTGCCACACATACATCGACGTTTATTATTGGCAAGTGGAATGCATAACTGCTGGCAACCTCCATTATTTTTATTGCACTGATGATTCTCAGGAGCTAAATTATACGAGAAAGTAACATATTAAAAAGATTATATAATTCTTCAGAATACAATGCATAAACCTAACATATATATAAGTTCAAGAACTTTATAGCAGTTTTTTCACACAGAATTGGAGAAATTATTATAGAAATATTACAAATGAAAATTTTGATTTTTTAGAATATAGTAATGATCAATAAAGTATTTAAAACCTATTTCAAAGTAAGTGTTTATTTAAATATAAATAAGAAATTATATGATTAATCGAGTATGTTCTTCTATTTAACGCAGAAATTTTTTTTATTAAAGCAAAAATAATTTTTTTTTTGTTCTTTATACAGAAAACAAAATACAAATAATTTCCATAAACATTAGTTTAAAATTTAATCTGTTAACAAAAGATTATGTCATTATAGCATATATATATACTTACATGGTTTTTTGCTGTAAACTTTCATATTTATTAGACCCAATGCATTGCTTTCAAGAGTAACAGGATTATTACCATCTGGTAAGTCAACGCGCTGAACAACTTCAAATATAGGATCTAAGTAATAGAGTTTGTTGTTGTACACAGTAAGACCCAAAGGTTTTGAAATACCACTTGATACAACAGTTTTCTTGTCCTTTCCTTCGGTTGATATACTGTAAATCTTGAAATAATAATAAAATAATAAGGTATAGAAAAAAAATTGAAGCAAGAAATGTAGCAAAACATTTAAACATCAATAATAAGCTTACAATATAAAGTGCATAAAAATAAATTTCTGCAATTTTTTTGAAAAAAAATTTACAATCCATTGTCGCACAAACAAATTATTTTTTGTATGAATTATATCACTTCTATACATATTTTTAAAGAAAGGATAAGAATACCGAACGCAAAAATGATGAAGATAAATGTAAATTCTGGATAACATTTTGAGACTAAATATTATTTGAGTGTAAAAAACAGTGCTTAAATTATGAATTGCAATTATTCTAAAAATATATTTAATCAACTTACCACAGCATCTGATCTTTGACTCCAATATAAGCGTTTATTAAACAAGTCTATAGTGAGAGATTCCACATAGTTTATACCATCTTTTAAAAGAATGTGGGAATTATTTCCATCCATCTGTACAGCACCAAGCTTAGCGTTAACTCCAAATCCTCCTTCATCAAGCCAATAAAGCATGCTAAAAGTATGATTCAAGTTAATAACAAAGCAAAATATGTGCATTATAATCATTTCACAGTTTATTTTGATCTTAGTTTATTTACATGAACAATGATACCTTGATGAAAAAATATTTTAACAAATTAATACAAATTATAATGTATTACTAATTCCATAATATTAGAAAGAAATGCACCTTGTAGAATCGAAGTAGATTAGATTGTTCTGAAAGAAAATTTTCAGATACAACGATTGAAGAATCATATTTGTTATATTCAACTACACACACAAAATCCATCACTCAATTTTAAAATGCATAAAAGAAATGTGTAGATAGAAGATTTAAATTCAACAGAAGAGCTTGTCTTTATAATTGTATTCAAATTGCTTTTCATAAGGCAAATTAATAATTTTTTAAAAATAGAAACATACCCTCCTTCCGGGTCTAAAGTCATTGCTTTTGGTCTTGCAACTCCATACTCAGTTCCATCATTGCTCAAAATTACTCTTCTGAAGTCTTGTTCACCATCTACCTAAAAGAGAATTTATTATTAACATGATGTTAAATAAAAAGGTCATAAAATTCCTCAGCTCACCTCAATCATTGTTACGAAAAAATGATTCGACAAATTCTGCAACAGCTTAAATAAAGTTTTAAAAGATAAATTTGTTATTTTTTAAATATCTTAAAAATAAAATAAAATTTTTAAATATCTTTAAAATACAAATTAATTCTATTAAATACAACTTTGTAATGAATATTTCTGTGCAACTATTTCAGTTTCTGAATATATTGTTGGATTTTTCTAGAATAATCAATACCATTGGTTGAAAAATTTAATGTAAATTCAATAGTAAATAAAAAGAATATTCAGAAAACCCAAAGGATTATATATTAAGCATATGTAATAAAGATGGTCCACACTGTTTTATAACATTAAAAAAAAATCAAATAAAATGTAAAATCAGCTTTCTGTTTTTCTGAAAACAAAGACTGTTAAAGATCAAATTACAGTTCAGTTACATTTAAGATTAATCTTTAATAGTGATAATTCACCTCTGACTTTTATATTGTATATAAAAATCTAATGTCGGATAAAGGTTAAGATGTCAAATATATGAGTTCATTTTGGTAAGTTATTATTATACAAGTTAAGAAACATAGGTTAACAAGTTAAGAAATGTATCACTTACTTTGACTACTTCAAAATTTGAAGCTTTCCTGTTTCCAACAAAAAGATTTCTACCAATCCAGTCAAAAGCCAAAATATAAGGAGCCCCAACAAAAGCTTCTGGTAAAAACTTGGTTTGATTTCCACCAGATAATGACACTTTGTATATTGTTCCCTAAAAGAATTTTAAAATAGTATATACATTGTTAATAATAAAATACATGAAAAGGCTTCAAAGAAAAAACTAAAGGTAACACAAAAGTCATGGACAGAGTTTCCTAAAACAAAATTCAGGACTACAAAATTATATCCAGGAAATTTTTTTGGATATAGTTCAGAAACCATGTAAATTTGAATAAATATATTAGAATTCATTTTTATTCTAAATAAGTAATCATTGCCTCTCTCAGTATTTTCTCTATAATGCTAAAAGGAAACAACATCCGATTATTACTCATTGCCAAATGATATAAGCAATGAAGAGTAACAAAATAAGTTAATGAAATTTCTTATTTTACAAAGAATAGAGATTTTACTTTGAATAATATATAAAGGTTATTTTCTTACTACAAAAGATAATTTCTATTTAAAAAGGTTTTCTGAACTATTTTCTATTTCAATATTTTGCAAGTTTTTGTTTCAATATTTTATTGGTGATGAATGAATATTCAATATATTCCCCACCAACAATATCTACCAAATCGACTGTTATAACTCTTAAGTCCTTTTTTTCCTTACAAAAAGTATATAGCTATCCAATTTTATCTGTATTGATGAACATTTTGTAATTGCTGAATATCCTACAGAGCACAATAAATTGCAAAGTGTTTAAAAAATGCAATTTGATAAAGTTAATTTTTTTTAAACTTTTAAGAAATCACATCATTTGAGACAATTTCAAATAAGACTACTGTTAAATAAAATTGCACAGATAAAGAGTTTCAATCATTAAAGAGATACAGATCTATAAAACAATGCCATAAGACTTAAAAAAAAGCACCATTGAAATCCCAAATCATCTCATGCCAAAGAAATTACATCATTCCCTAAGCAAAGAAAAAATTTAGTACAGCATATGCATGACTGATAAAGAAAGGATTAACAATCAAGTAAAAAAAGTAAATTTTAGAAGAATTGTTTAGACTTACATTTTCCTTATCATCCTCTTCTAGCTGTATGTAATAAATTATCCCTTCCTTCTTATCATAATCAAAATCATAACCATTTTCTATACCAATAACAGGAGTAAAGAAGCCAGAAGTTTTATCATTGGGATTTAAGCCCATGGCAACCAACTGAGAAGACCGCATCACCATTAAGTAAGGATTGTCCACTAGAAGGGGGGAAAAATGTCATAAAAAATTTTTAAAAAAGGTATATATATTAAGATTTCTTACGATTTTGCTTTTAATATGCATAGTAAATAGAATACCAACAAACTATCAGATATTCATGCAGATATTTAGTTTTTTTTCCTGAAGTTTTTGACCTTCAAACACATTTTATATTATTTAAGTTATAAAATATTTAAATTTAAAATTCACAAATGTGAAAATAAACTGTATATTTATGTGTAGTAAATAATCAGAAATAAAAAATATTACTGGAATTCTTAAGCAATTATTAATAAAAGCCTTCAACATGGCAAAGAAAGTAATCATATTTAACACTACAATTTAATAAAATAAATGCTTCTTAACAAATGAGAAGTTTACATTGTTCAATATGCAAGTAAGAGGTTTTTTAGAGGCAACTCATTTGTTTGCAAAAGACCATTTGAAATTGATATTCTTTGTGCATGTGTTAATAAATGTTTTATATTCTATTGCTGTGCAATACACAAAACAGCAGAACTTTTGGGGACAAGATGGAATCAAAGTATAAAATAATGCAATAATAAAATACATAAAAAGGTACATGATATTACAAATATGTACATATCAGGAGGAACTACAAATAAAGTAAAAAGAGTTAAAAATTTAGCACATATGTATCAATTTTATAATACAGTTTTGATCCCACAATTGTTTATTCTTTCTTTCATACGCAATACACATATAAAGAGAAAAGCATAACTATTTGCAGTAAAAAAACTATTTAAAAAAGTCAGCAGATCATAGTTTTCTGTTTAGAATTAAATTCCACAGTAAAAAAATCTTTCATTAATAGCACTTTAAGCCAAAATTAAATATTAATAACTAGAACAAATTATAATAAGTCCATAATACACAAGGTATTTCAATGTTTTAATTTAAGTCAAGGTTAAAATTTACTATAGCAATTGAATTCACATGATAGTCCTTAACCTTTTCAAGCCTAATACGGCATGCTTGCACTAATACATTATGGAATTGCTTGAAATCTATCTCAAAAGGGTTAAAATTACATTAGATGTGCATGCGCAATGCAAGTTACAGGTTTATTCTTATTTCCTCCCTCCCCCTGCCCAGATTTACTTGGCAATTTTTAGATTACATTAATCTCCTTTATACCATCCATATCGGAGATATATTGCAAAAAAATCTTAGTAATATGTATATCTATAGCTTAGTGATAAAACCTAAATGAAATAAAAATAAACAAACACTTATTGCAACTTAAAAGAAACTGAACAAGAAATGAATAAAATAACACAGATGGAACAAAATGTGAATAAGTGAAGTAAGGGCTACAGAAATAAAAATAACTTAAAATATGAATATAATTACTACAAACCTGGAACACAATTGCCTTCAGCTGTTTTAGTGTCTCTTGCAAATCCAGGTGGACATTTACAAGTATAACCAGAAGAATGTGACGGTGATAGTAGACACAAATGGCTGCATGTGGCATTTGCACAAGGATTAACAGCTTAAAAAAAAACACACACATTTCCCATTAAAACTACTAAATTGCCAAAAAAAAAGTTTCTAATAACAAAGTAAACAATGTTCTTGATTTTATAAATGCATTATCTCAAAAATACTAAGATTTTAAAAATGCTTTGGCTTTCATTTCAGAAGTTACCACTTATAACTGATTATTTAATTTCTCTAGCTAATGAGTAATATACAAAGAAATTCATTAGGATCTTCTAAGGAAATATGCCTGCTGAAATGTATAATATTTATAAAAAAACTAATAATTAAAAAATTATTAATTCCCTGAACATATAATTTCCCTCACATTTTAATATTTATTAATTCATTAAAAAAAATCAAAATATGTGATACGAGACATGCACAAATTATGATTTTAAAATGTTGGAAGTTAAAGCATAGTACCATCTTCCAGAATGAAACAAGAAAACTGGAAGATTGTCTAAAAACGTGCAACTATTTAAAATGATAATGTTAATTTGTTATATATAATTTCCCTAAACATTTCAATAGTACATAAATACTTACAGGGAGGTTGGAGCACAGGATGACTAACATGAATACCAAGAGGTTGGCTGACTAGATGAGACACTACAGTTTGATTAACTCCCTTATACTTATGGCAAGACAAAACTCTGTTTAACTGTCGATCTGTCCAATATAGAGTATCTTCAAAAATAGTAAGCGAATGAGGATGTAGGAGATACTGTAAGAAATTAGAAAAATTTGTATTATTAGCCAAGTTTAAATGAAAATCAACATTCAAGAAATTACATACATAAAAATAAAATAGAGGAAGCTTACATGATTTTTAGCCAAAACTTGGTGGCGACCAGAACCATCATAGTTACAGAAATCTATATAATCCAATTTACTATCAGCAAAGTAAACACGCTTATTAGGAATATCTATCGTGAGTCCATTAGGCCAAAATATTTTTGTCTGAACTATGACACGCCTTAGGGTGCCATCCATACCACAGCTTTCAATTCTTGGATTCTCACCCCAATCAGTCCAAAACATAATACGAGCTCTATAAAAAATGAATAGATAGCATAATTATGCAGTTTACAAATTAGAATATTATAATACAAAAAAAATCATTTTATTTCTGTGTAATCTGTATAATATTAAATAAGATAAAAATCTAATAATTTCAATTTTTATTTTCATAACATGGAACTCAGAAATTCAGATTTTTATCCCAATACCATTTCGTATTTAACAATATTAATGTTACTTGCACCCAGTTTTACTTAACTCGGACTTATTTTGGCCCCAACAGCTTCAAATTATCCAAGTTCCATTGTACAATGTGAATATAATCTTTAAAATCTATTTAAAATTATCAAAACAACAAATATTTAATGGAGTACTTTGCAGAAGTCATCCCTGAAATGCAAAATAAAAAAATGACCGTAGAAGAGAAAAAATATGTAGATAATTTGTACGGTAAAAAAAATATATATTAAAAGAACATTTGAAAGATATTTATAGATTCCATACAAATCATATGTTTTAAATTTTTCTATCTGAATAATTCAGTTTTTTTTTAACACTAAAATTAACTACAAAATGTAATTTTACTTACCCTTCACTGGGATCAATGGAGAGACCTCTTGGTTGGCTGATATTATCATTCAGTAAAACCATATGATGCTCTCCATTTAATGTTGAAACATCAACAGTTTTCAGTCTAGAATCTACCCAATACAAATTTTTACCAACCCAGTCAACAGCAAGGCCTTCAACTAAATCCAGACCACTTCCAACTATCTTTAATTTGAAAATAGAAATAAACACTTTAGAATTCAGACAACATTATCAAACATTTAAAGAAAAGACAACATATTAAAAATTATAAATAATAAAATTGAAATATTCGTTAGCTTTAAATAATATTAACATACATAGCTTTTAAATTTAATTTCTGAGAAAAAAAAATTTCAGAGGCCTATGTTTTGATAGTGTTTTTCAGCAGAATCTTAAACGAATCACTTTGGATGATTTTATTCTGCTAAGGGAAGAAATGCAATGAGTAAGAAGAGTGCTTTTCCAGAACTCTTTATTAAGTGCATTTTTCTTTCAGCCACTGTTATTTTTGAAGCCAACTTTTATTTTATTTTTGAATTATTAATTCCTTTTGTTTTTACACAAAATTGATGTAATATTCATGTATAATATATATTCTTTTCTGAAATAATGCACATCTCAATTCCTTTTGTCTCACCCATGTTCTAGTGAAATTAAAACAGACTGGTGAATGAGCAAAAGTATGACAAATTTCTATATTTGAACACTGCCATTAATTACAGATAATATAAAACGTAATCAAATTAAAGTCATGAAAATGGTATAATTATTATCTTTGTACTATTCAACGAAACAATTAAATTTATTAAGAATACTCGATACTGGACAATTAAAAAGATTTTTCCATGGAAAATTTCTTCTTTAATGGAAAGATTTTCTGAATTGAATAATATTTTATTTATAAAGCATGATAGTAAACCATTTCATCAATCATGTATGCATCTGATGCATACATAAATATTCTCTATTAAAAATCTCCATACACATATGCTATGCAAATCATAGCTTACTAGATATTCATAAATTAATATACTTGCAAAATGTTTAAAGTTATGATAACATTCAAAGCAAAGCTTACAATTTCAGGTTCTCCACCTTTCTTCAGTCGGAATATTTTCTTTAAGACCATATCTGACCAATAAATTGTGCCAGTTGACATTTCAGAAGCAGTAGCTACAACATTTTCAACTCTAACTGGGACTCGTTCTAATGTTGTTGTGTTCAAATTGGCAACTAATATGGACCGTCGATTGGAAATAACCAAATAAGCACTTGTCCAATCTATTAAAAAAACATTAATTTTTTACAATAAAAAAAATAGAATAAAAGAAAGTACCATCTATTATTTTTTAACTTTTTATACTGAAGTCTTATTAAATCAGTCTTGTATTCAAAGGTTAAAAAATTAATCTCTTGTTTATAAATCCTAAAATGAATAACTTACTTAATGCTTTGCAGGTATGCCGATCAGAAGTTAGTATGTATCCATCTGCACATTGACATTTGAATGAACCTTTGGTATTAATGCACTGCTGACTACAAGATCCAGGAGTAGCACACTCATCAAAATCTGCAATATGCGGAAAACAAAATATATGAATACTAAAATGTGCAGAATTTCAAAGAAACTGTAAGTAAATATTCAAGTTCTTAACATCCAACAATAATTAGAAATATTTATTAAATTATAGAAAAGTAACTTCTACAAATTTTATAAACACTTAATTACATCTTATTCATGAATCTTTTGATACTTTAGATTCAAGAGTAAGATGCAATTAAGAAAGTACAATTGAATTACAATAAAAGTGTTAATAAAAATATTTCAATACATATTTTAATTTAAATTTCAAGTCATGTTGAAACAATTACAAAAAAAATGTATCGCAAGCAAGCAATTATGTGTATAAAAAGTTACCAATATCTAGTTTTCATTAAAAATTTTGTTTCAAAGCTTTGACAGAACGGCACTGAATGAAAAAAAAAATTGGGAAGCTAAAAAAATTAAATTAAGATAAAAAGTTGAAGAAATTTAGAAACAAATATAGTAAAAACAACAAACTTACCAATACATGTTTTAGTATCATTCAATACTTTCCCTTGTGGACAAAGACAAATGGGTCCTGATGGTGTCTCTGAACAATTATGTGTGCAGCCCATATTTTTGGTAGAGCAAGTTTCTAGAGCTGTTAATAGTAATAAGTAAATTTTAAAATTGAAGAATGCATTTTACATAACCAATTCAATCTTCTGATTTCATATTTTTCTTAAAAACTAGGATAAATAATATATGCTAAAAATTATTAAAAATATTACTAGATTAAGACATTTGATTTGGTTAGAATAGTTAAATTTGCCTAGTAAGTTAATTAAAGGAAACAAGAACTGATGAATAGCTTACTGCAGCCAGGTCCTTCATCGGTGCTTTCAGGACAGTCTGATTTTTCATCACATACTTTGGTCAAAGGTATACAACGCCCTGTAACTCCTGGACATGGCCATTCCCCACTCGGACATCCTTCAACAGCAGGACCTATGGAAGAGAATATTGATCATTTTAAATGCAGTTTATGATTTCAATATAAATTCAGATGTTATTACAATTAAATTAAATCATTTTGTAAAATGAGGAAAATGCACCTTGAAAATATCTAGAAAACAGTTAATGTGATAAGATAAAAACGAAAAAAAAAAATATTTTAAGGTCATAATTAAAGGAAAGTATGATAAACATAATAAAAATTTAAACCATCAGGCTAATTAAAAAATTTAATTATAGTCATGAATTATTATATTAAAATCTTTGATGAATCAGATAAAATCTAAAAAAGTTTTAACTTCACAATGTGAATAGGTTTCAAAGATTGACTTCTCGATATAAAAATATATTGAAATAATATTCTTACCACAGGCATGTCGATGATCTTCATCAGAACCATCTCCACAATCATCAGCTCCGTCACATATCCAGGATTTAAACACACAGCGAGTATTATTGCACTTAAAGTGATTAGGAGGACATTCTATTTCACCTGAGAAATATTACAATTAAATTATTTAATAATATACAAACTTATTAACTAAATACTATACACCATTATAAATTGATAGGAAATTTTTTTGAACATGTGTTTAAGATGCATTAAACACATTATTTAGTACAAAAAAAATGCACATTTTTAAAAGAAAAAAGGATTTGCAACAGGAAAAAATATTAGAAATATATAGTTTAAACATTCTTATAGGTAATGATATCAGAATTAGCTTGCAACAAAATGTATGCATTATTTTCACTTCAAAGAAAAGTAATTTAGACCATCAAAAAATTTCGTTTCCTAAATTTTTTAGCATTACCGCTAATAAAAATAACTTGTATCTGTAAAATTCAGTAAAGTTTCAATGAGTAAAGATTTAAAAAAAATCATGTTATAACTACAGATTTGTGTCTTAAAAAATAAGATTTGTAAAAAAGATAAAAAAAACTTAGTACTATTTGTCATGTTTGACAAGATGTAAAGTTAGAAGAGAAGTGCATTATTATAAAATGAAAGAAATATTCAACAAATGTATAATAATATCCATCTTTTGAAGGAAAAATCAGCTTTATATACAATTTATATATTCAAGAAACTTTTTAAAATTTCAAAACTGATAATGTATTAAATTTACCACACGAGCTTGGTTCATCACTTCCGTCTTCACAATCAGCATTTCCATCACAATACCAAGACTTAGGTATACAAATACGAGATGTTCTACACTGAAATGTTTTCTCATGATCACACTGGTCTGGAGCCCTAGAGGCTAGAATAAAAATTAAATTGCAATATACATTCAGAAAAAAAACCATATTTAATAACAATTATTCAATAATAAAATTAAAGTTCTTTTAATCCAAAATAATATGCCTCACGAAATGAAGTACTGTGCAATATATAATAATTAATATTTTAAAGGTTCTTCCATATTTTTATACACAATATTTATTCATGACAAAAATAATATCCAGTCTACATTTGTTTTAAGAAAAACCATTTACATTATTTACTATAAACTAAAGAATAAAGTACAATGGCATGACTTAAAAATATTTAAATATCATACAACACTTTGTAAAATTAATAAATTAAAATAAGAAAATTAACAAGGTATAATTAACCTTTCATTTGCCAAAAGACAAATATATAAAAAGATCAATTTCAAAAATTAAATTCCATTTATTAATAAACCATAATAAAAAAAATGCTCAACATCATTATAAATTATTTAAAGATTTTTTATTGTATGTTGTAACTTATTTGAGTATTCCTTTCATAAAAATGTTGGGTCATTTGAAAATTTAGGAATGTAACAAGAACTAAACAAAAAAATTACATACGACAATTAACTTCATCCGATCCATCTTGACAGTCTGATACTCCATCACAATGGTAACTCTCGTGTATACATTGTTTTAGATTGGCACATTGGAATTGGGAGCTAGTACATGATATTGGAGGACAACTTTGTTCATCAGCTTGATCAAAACAATCGTTATCACCATCACATACCCAGCTTTGTGGTATGCAATGGCCCGATCCAGGACAGGTGAATTGGTAGTAAGCACATGTTTTCTCAGCTGAAAAAGAAAAAGATGATTTATAATAGAGAAAAAAAATGAAGCCTTAATAAATATCACTCGCATCAGGAATAGAATCTATGTACAAATCCAAAGTGTCATCTCATATTATGTTTATTTTTATGATTAGACACTAAAAATCAAGGAATGTTTTTTAAACTTTCCTTTATTTTAAAATCCAGACTAATTTTTTAATTACAGCTAAATCAGCCATTTCGAACAAGACTGTGTAACTCGATTAAAAATTTAGCTTAATGAATAAAATTTCAATTGTGTAAGCAATAGAGTTTTTAAAATTTATCAATTCAATTTCGTAAATAATACTTATGATAAGATTAATAAATTATAAAAATGGGATGTATGAATTTATAAGCAATCATATAACACATAAGTAATATAAATATTCATATAAAGATTGAATATAGCTTTATATAATAAATTAAAATGAATTGAGCTTTATATAGTAAATTTAATAAATGGCTTAGAAACATTTTATTTAAAAGAAAATTTTATTTTCAGAAGTACTCTACTTCTTATTAGTCCATTTTATTAAAGAAATATATATATAATGTTATAGAATTAGTTACAAGAAATGGTATAGAATTAATTTCCAAATTTACTATCAGAAGTAAAGTGTCTAACTTGATTAAAATTTATCAATTATACTACAAGTTACAAAAATTCTAAAATTTTACATTATTACCATGAACATGCAATCCTATCTTTATGAATAAACAAGTCATTAATAATTATGTATAAATAATGAATGTAATGTATGTATTATATATTATTATTATGTATAAAAAGATATACTAACTACAAAAGTCTCCTTCATCTGAACCATCACCACAATCATTTTCAGAATCACACTTCCATGATTTGGGTATACACCTTCCATTTTCACATGGAAATTCTGTTGCTTCACATGTAACATTCACTACATAAAAAAAGGCCGGTATCTTATAACTGTTATTATTACAAAAATATTTTGATCAAACTATCAGTATAGGAAGCAATATAAAAAATTTCAGAAGATATGGTTGAAAAAAATCCATATTTTCAAATGAAATATAACTTACCACATCCCATTTCATCTGAATAATCACCACAGTCATTATCAGAATCGCATCTAAATGATTGAGGTATGCATCTGCCTCCAGCACATGCAAATTCACGGGGTCCACAGGTACTTTCTGTAGGAAATAAAATCAATGTCCTATCTCTACTTATAAGAAATATATATTCCCATTTAAGTCATTCATATAAGACAAATATCTAATGCAAACATTAAAAAAAAACAATAAAATTATACTAAGTGGAGCTCCACAACTTTTAAATTAAATATCAAGCAATTATAATAACATATTAAGTATATAAAGTAAATATAACAAATTTTATGTATATTTTCAAAAGATGCCTTACTTGAGCAATTTTGCATTTCATCAGAATTATCCAAGCAATCATCATCTCCATCACAAACCCATGTTTTAGGAATGCAACGCTGATTGTCACAAGTGAAATCCCAGGAATTTGGACATGCTTGAACAGGTGGTTCAGCATCAGGGTCCGGTTGACATGTTCGATGGTCTTCAGCTAATCTTTCCCCATATGGACAGCCACATGAAGCTTTCAGTCCAGGACCATTACTGTTATTAGTTGGTATTGGAAAGCAGAATTTCTGGCAGTTGCCATTATTGTTGTAACATGGATGGCGATCTACAAATATAGGGAATAAATGTTTGACTAAAAACGATCTATTCAAACGTAGAAACACAATAACAAGAAATGTGAAAAATTGAACATACGATCAATGGCTTGGTTTTCTCGACTAAAAACTTTAATGCCATATAAACGGCTGCCTTCTTCAACACTGGCAACTATTTCTTCTCCAACACCAGTTTCTTTGTCCATTCTCAAAATAGCATCAAGCCTCCAATCAGTTACATATAAGAAGTCTTTCAAAGAAAAAGGAAATTAGTTTGCATACATAACATAAATGACAAGTATGCATATTTTTAAAAACAAAATAAATCTATGGTTTATAAAAAATTTCTAAGTGTAGACTATATGCACTTTTAATATTTCAAGACATTAAATTTTTCAAAAATTCGACATAATTTTAAATATTGAGGACAGATAAAAAAGATAGCAGAATCACTTTATGCAAATTGTAAATAAATATTTATTAGTGTAAGTTTCACATGATTAACTAATTTAAAGCAATTTTTAAAAAAGAAATTGTTTGTAGTAATAATTTATGTAAAATATTACAGCCAGGTGTATAATAGTGATTCATGAATTTTTCAAGCAAGTTGCATTTACAACAGAAAAATATTTAATTATGAACTAAATCACATAAAAATCTTGCCAATAAAAAAAATGAACTTAAAAAAAACTAAAAAATTTTCAAAACTGATGTACATTATAATTTATAATGAGGTTGTCATTAAAAATATACCGCATTCTTGAAAAATGCAGACCACTTAACATTTGAAACAAAATAAATTAAAAACTCACTATGGTGAATGACTAGAGAGAAAGGATGTTTAATTCTTGGTGATGTTATAGTTTGTACATCATTTCCGTCCAGATCTGCATGCTGAATGTGATCCAACAGAGCATCACACCAGTACAGGCGATCTTTTTGATAATCTATAGCCAAGCCATTTGGCCAACCAAGAAGAACACCTCTGAAAACCATCAAATGAGAACCATCTAAATGAGCTCTGCTGATATTAGCTGGACGGTCCCATTCTGAATAGAAGACGTATCTGAAATTGAAAACCTTCGTAAATAATAATTTAATAAATGTGAATTAGTTGAATAAAAAAAAAAAAACTTTTAAAAGAATTTTCTGAATATTTAAATTTCAAGACAGTTTTTGAAAAGTAATACTTCTAATGTATATATATATGTCTGGTACAATATGGCCAAGTACAACTCTTGCAAAAGAAGAAAAAAAAAAAAAAATCAAACAAAAAACATATGTAAAATTACTCATGAGAGCAGAAAGCTTAATACTAAAAATAATCAATATTCTGATAATTAAAGAAAAATGGTAAAAAATGAATTAAAAGTATCAGAAAAATTACTAACAGCAAAACTGAGAACAAATGTGATACATTGAATGTTAAGAATAGAGCAATTTTCTAGTCCAAGAACATAATTTGAATTAATCATATTTCAAACATTATTTATAACTTTAAATACAAATTTTTGTTATAATAATTCATTGTCAGCATTCTGGACAAGATCAATTAGGTATTGTATGTGAAAAATTTAGATGTAGAAAAATACAAAATTTGCAGGTGTAATTCATTTCATTCAATGGTTTTTTTATGCACATTTGAACATAATTCTTATATTTTAGAATATTAATATTCTATAAATTCATCAATTTCAAATAATATTTTACATTAATTAAATAAATTTAATACATTATTATAACAAATTTAATACATCATTATTATCTCACCCTTTGTTTGGATGAACAACAATAGCTCGAGGTCTCTTAAGATTCCTTAACAGTGTCCTGCGATATTGGAAATTCAATGTGCTTATCACATTCAGAGTTCCCTTTCGGCTGTCAATATAATACAAATTGTTTGATACCCAGTCTAAAGCCAAACCTTCTACTCCTTCATTCTGTGAAGCTAAAACATTTGTTTGTCCTAAAAAATAAAATTATTAATAGAAACTAACATTTAAATAATATACTAACTATAAAATGCTTCTAGAAAAAATTTGTTCAGTGTCTTAAAAATTTCTTATTCTCAGTTCTTTAGTCTAAAAAATGTTGCTACACAATAAATTTTTACAGAAAAAAATTTTACAACAGAAAATCTGTAATATTTATAACTATAATAAAATTATCAAATATGAAATCTGTGAACAAGCATTGTCAAATATCCAAGAAGTGTTTCTTTTAGCACATATATAAATAAAGTTATATTTGTAATATTAAATGTATAATTTTAATCTAAAATATGTCAACTATGTGAAGATTTAAATTTTCACCGTCATAAAATCAGCAATTTTTTGAAATATGCAAGCTCACCTGTTCCATCAACATTTATACGATAAATGACATCCAAGATGACATCAGAATAGTATATGAACCCTTGCTGTGCATCAAAATCAAGACCCACAAATCTGGCACTTTTACTAACAATAGGAATCATTGCATCAGGAAATCCATTAGCTACAGGATGCAGTACCACTCCACGTACAAACTTCTGCTGAGCATACAACAGAAATTCTTCAACCTCTGAAATATTTATAAGAAATTAGATAATTTTAATAATACATTTTGGGAACAACTTTCTGAAAATTATATGAGAAATTATACTAATACTGGAATCATTTGAACAATTTTCATTAAAGAAAAATACTAATTCTAAATTAATTTTTTAATTACTATCAGAAGATTGCAAATTACAGTATGTAATAAAAATGAAATCAGGATTAAAAAACAATATGACAAGGCATTCACATACAAGAGTCAAAATATTCAATGTAAAATAATATATAATAACAATATATACAAATGCTTGATTTAAGAAGTATATTATTTAACTAAAAATATAAATTTTAAAGATAAAAGAATGAGAAAAAGAAACAGAAATCGTTTAAAATTATATACAACATTTATAATTTAAATACTGATCAATAAAATATTCTGAAACAGTTTTTTAACAAAAAAGACTAAATACTTTTATATAAAGCATACAAATAATTTAGAACACGATTAAGAATTGAACATATAATAGTGCTAATAGGTCAGTAAGTTAGAAGAAATATAAATTACATACTTCTACAAGTTTTTTCATTTTGTGATATTTCATAGCCAATGCTACAGACGCAACGGTAACCAAGATTAAAACTATCAGCAGAACGTGTCAGAAGGCACATGTGTTCACATCCACCATTGCTAAAATAACATGGGTTCACAACTGAAAATATAAAAAAAAATATGTAATTTTAAGAAATTAAGATTACATTTTACATTAAATTTACAATTCATGCTATTAAAATGGAGACAAATTAAAACTAATATTGCAATAGTTAATAATTTGTTTGCACAGTAAAGATTATATATTATATATATATATATACACAGTATGTTCATTTTATTCAATCTATCATATTTCCGACATTTACCACAAGTATATGGGGAAAAGCAATAAGTAACATTATGCAAATTAATTTTTAAAAATAAAAAATTGCAGTATTTATTATAAACGTTACAGATAAACTCTTCATTATGTAATATTAAGTAAAAATAAACAAATTTCCTCATAAGATTTTTTTAAAAATTCTTCTAAAATAAGAATATATTACATACTTGTATTATAAAGCAAAAGCAACATTAATAAAAAAATACTACAGCCATTTTTTAATATATAAATTTAGACTTGATTGTATTATGATTATACACTGTAATCCCCATTAGTACAAAATACTTAACAATATTGTTACATCTTACAGCATGATATTGTACAGCATTCAGAATACCAAATAACATTGTACAGATACAGCACAATATCTTATACCAACATGTTGTCATCAAAATAATTAACATCTAACAGCAATGCATTATTTACCAACAGGTTGACGTAGATAATGGTATGCCTTGATTGCTTTGGGTTCTTTCAGCAATGATCGGTCTCTATAAATCGTCTCAACAGTCTGAGAATTATTATACAGATCTGTTTTCAAGACGCCTTGTCGAGTACTATCAGTCCAATAAATAAAATTTTCAAACATTGTTAGTTTGCTTGGAGATGGAACACGAGTGCTTCCCCGGATGATTGAAGTTCTAAAAATAAATTTGAAATTAAGTAAGCAAATAATAACAATATATACTATAAAATATTTAAGTTCCTTTAATACATTTAATGTTTCGGAAACTAATAATATTTACCTTCCACTGCCATCATAATTACATGCAACTATTTGATCAAGTTGAGAATCGCACCAAAACAATCTCTTTGCCACATAATCAAGTGTTAATCCAGATGCTTTATAGATGAAATTGCTCACTATTGTCACTCTAATTGTACCATCCATATTAGCGCGATCTATATTGTCAGTGTCACTAAAAAACATTAATCTGGAAAAGAAAATGCACATCAAAATGCATAAAATCAGAACACTGCTTATGACAACATTAATGCCAGTAATATGCAAATTATATAAAATAAAGAGCAAACAGAAAGGTTCGAAAAATTAAAACAATTCAATGCCATTATTCAATAGGTTGTCTTCTCTTAGGTTTATCTTTAATCTTCTCTTAGGTTTATCTTAGGCCTATCTTAATAAAAAAAAAAAATGAGAGCTGAGCCTCAACAGAATATAGCATTATGTTAAGATTTTTTACTCTTAATTACATGATATTTCAAAGTTATTGGAAAAAAATGTAAAAATATTGGTTAATTTGTATTTTAATTTTGGGAAAAAAAAACTTTAATAGCATGAACAATCCATGAAGTAATTATATGCCAAATACAGTAGCTTTAGATTTAATAACGTATCCAGTACAATGTTTTGAACAATTTTCTCAATATGCAAGTCATAATTTACAGATATATATTCACAGTTTAGCATATTATCATGATAAAATTTTAAAAAGCATAAAACATTAGCAAATATTTAGAACAAAACTGAAATAATTTTTTTACGCAAACTTGAAGAAATTGAAATGTTCATACCCTAAGTGTGGGTCCAAAGCAATATCTAATGGAGATGACAAATTTCGGCTAATAAGTATAGTGTGTCGACTTCCATCCAATTCCATTACATCAATTTTTTGTCCAATTGCATCAACAACATAAAGTTTGTTTCCAATCCAATCGATTGCAAATGCTGTTGGACTCCAAGGAAAAGAAACATTAAAATCAGGAATATGTTCAGCGTCTCTCCAATTATCAAGTTTAATGGAATAAATCTACAAAGAAAAGAGAGCAGATAGTTTTAAAATAATCAAAAAGTTATTAAATTTAACAAAACTCATGTAAACCAAACTGATACATGATAAGTTATCAGTATAAATTTTCAGTATTTTATGAAAAATAAAAATCAGTATTTATAAAAATCAGTATTTTATGAATGAAAAATGGGTTTCTTTTATACAAATCTAAAGAATAATTTTCAAGATCTGAATACAGTTTATCATACCATATAGAAATCATAAGAAATGCATCGGGATTTTGAAATTTGGCCTTTAAAATACAAAAGAATCATTTCAGTCTTTTTACTCTAATTTTTTTAATCAATTTTTCAGATCATGCTTTAAAATTCTGTATGAGAGTCTAGAAAAAATTTTCTTTTAATCAGCAAAAGGGTATCTTTTTAGCATAACATCAAGAAAAAAAATTTCAGTACTTGATTTTAAAGACTACCAAAAAGCACCGAGAATCTTGCAAAATTTAAAAAATATACTCAAATGCATATATATAGATCAAATCATATGCGAATCGCATGCTAATTAATTTGACGAATTAAACTGCCAATTTAGCGACATTTTTTCTTGGCACTTTTTGGTCAATGTTACAACTGACAAGTACCAAAATTCTTTAAATTAATCTCATTTTGCAAAATAATTTTCAACCATTTACTAATTCATATGTTTGTATAACTGTTGATTTTAAATCTAAAATTAGGATTAGTTTGATGTAAGCTATTATATGTTCGAGTATGAAAATGCCTTTTAAGGTTAAACTGCACATCCAACCTGATGGTAGAATAACAATATAGGTAAGTTTTCTTAGAGGAAGTTGTTCATCACTTCTAATCAGTTATCATGATTGTAATGCATGATGACAAAGAACCTTTTAAATTCCTAACTTTATTTCTATGGGTACTTTTAATTAAGTTTGAATTTAGTTAAGTTTAAGTTTAGTTTAGTTAAGTTTCCTGAGTTTTTTGGGTTTCAATAGACCAATTACTTTTTTTAAAAAAAAAGTTTAAACAGAAGTAAAAGAAATTCATACTTTTCGAGTCACAGTATCTGACCAGAATAATAAATTCTTTTGGTAATGAAAATCCAGTCCACTAGCAGCAGTAGTATTTGTCACTAATTCCAACAATGAACCTTCAGAATTTACTTTGTAAATGGCACTATGGTGAGTAAAAAGGAGTCTCATTGCAGAGCCTATAAAAGCAAATCTATGTATGAGTTGACATAAAATCATCAGTGTTTTAGGAGATAAACAACATTACTCTTATCAATATAAAGAATACTAAATGACAAAGTATATAATTTGTTGAAATAAATTTCTTACTGTTTCGAGCCCTGCAATGTCTTGGTGGTACAAGAGTATAATCAGCAACACAGGAACAAATGTAACTTCCCACAGTATTAAAACAAACTTGTTCACAGTAACCCCATTCGAGACATTCATTTAAATCTGAAAATGACATGGATGTTACTTATATCATAAAATCAAATGAAGAAATAACATAAAACAATATCTACAGTAACAAATTTTTTTAAAAAATTAAAAATATAATTTCCCCAATTGCATAAAACATTGAGACATAAAAATATATTTACATTTTTTTTTTACTGTGAGTAATGTAATTATAGAAAGAACACAAAAATATTACTAGCAAATTTGAACTTTTAATGTCAGTTATTAAAAATGAAAGAATGAACTCAAAACAATACATACCTACACATTTTTGAGAATTAGTTGGATCTACTTTCATACCAGGTCCACAATAGCATTCACCTCCTTCTAATGATGCACGACATGCATACTCGCATCGCAAAGACGCACACAATTGTGATGCTATTCAAAAATATATATAATTTTATCCATAAATTTCCCAAAGTAAATAAAAGCTAGCATGAAAATGAAACCATTTAAAAAAATTATTGATGCTTATAAAAGTCATTCTTAAAGTAAATCTTCACCCGGATGTTAGCAATAACAACTAGCTAATCACATTTTATATTCAAACGTTATTGGCACCTTTGAGAATTTAAATAATGTGTATTTTATACATGTTTCTATAGTTTCAATAAAGAATTTCAGTGAGTTATTGATAATTAAGAGGTTAAATTTTATTCAATATATAAAGATAGATAAGTGGAACAGTTACAATATAATAAATTATAACTAAAGCAATAGAAAATTCTAGGAATTTATGTCCTTTGGCCATATTTGTAAATGCAAAGAAAAGAATTCAACATAAAAAGACAATAAATTATTATAACACAATTAATACAACAATATGTTGATTTCATCAAGTTCCTTCAGATACACATTTTAACCTCCTCTAAGTTAATGACTTTTGATGGAATTAACCAGTAATAATATTTAACCTCATTGGTACTCTCGTTTCTAGCTTCTTCCAATAATTCACAACAATCTTACTTTAACAAAGACTTTATCTTATATATAAGTAGGGTGTCCAATAAATAATATGAAAGTCAACTTAATGATTCACTATTATATATATAACTTGGCAACATTTTTGGCAATCAAATTTGACACCAAATATTTGTTTGGGAAATACTTCGTCTTGAGTTTTGATTTTTAAAACATAGGGAAATTTCCAGAAAATGCAACTCCTTCACCCTCTCAGAAGTGAAAGGCAATAAACAGTAAAATAATAAAAAGCATCATGAGTGTTAAAAAAATATACAATGTCACCTTCAATTTAAAATCCCAAAAGAGAATTAGGAATTCACTAAGATTAAATGCAGCTTACAATTTATAATGAGTAAGTTATTAACTTACAACATGCATGTTTTTCATCAGCACCATCATCACAATCACGCACACCATCGCACAGCTTTTTCTTATCAATACATTTTTTCTCAGCTGGACACAAAAATCTTGAATCGGGACACGATATCAAAGCTAAAATTAAAAACAAGACAATTATATTTTGATTTATTATGCAAATAAGGTAAAATTAAAAGTACAAAAAAGTTAATCTTAGTAGCTTACTGCAATTGACTTCATCAGAATGGTCTGTACAATCAGCATGTCCATCACATCGCCACCTCATAGGAATACAGATAGCATTTGTGCAACGGAATTGCCCAGAGTTACAAGGAGGAAATTCTGCAGAAAAATATCATCAGATAAAATATGAGTATAATTTTAAAGTCCCTCAAAAGAGAGAAACAGAAATATTTCCTATTTATCTTTTCATTATTCAATATATTTTCTTTCTACATTTATTTTTAACACTGAAACACTAGTTGCAATAAATTGCTTTTTTTACACTATGAAGATGAAAGTCAAGGGCTCTTATAAAATTTGTGAAGCATTTCCATCTGTAATAGCAATATATATCAAAATCAATTATATTTTGGTAAAAATATAACTTCAAAATTATCTTTATTAACTTTACTTTTATGACATTACTAATTTTTATTAACTTATGACATTACTAATGTACTTGATAAGAATCCTCTAATGGCAATCTAAGTTTTCCAGGCCCATTCTTTTAAACCTAATATATAAAATTCTCATGTCACGGTGTTTGTGTTCTTACCGAAACGGCTCGACCGATTTTTATGAATTTTTTTATGTGTATTTGGTAGGTATGAGAATAGGTCGTAAAGCATATTTCATAACGCTAGGTAATTAGGGTGTCCCTATCCAGAATTTTTTTCTATTTTTTTGGCAAAAATTCTTTGTATTTTTATTTGGCATCAAAAAATACCTATAACCCCAAATTTTCCTCCTCCTACCCCACTCATCCATTTTTTAATCGCGATTGTAGTATTTTTGTATGAACTATATCCAAATAATTAACCCGTCGACATGCGCATCCAAAAGCTATAAGATCCATCTGCTAACACATTCTCGGACCAATTGTTAGATATCGGCGATGGAAAAGTTGCTGTCTATAAAAATACTGGATGCATAAAATTGCCCACTCATTTCTGCACAATCGTTGATTCGCAAAATGCTCTCATTGACCGCATATTTCAAGATGTATGCACACAATACATGCGTGGCTGGCAGAAAGAGTAATTTTGGCAGCAAAAAATGTGGACATCGACGATTTAAACTTCAAAAAACAGCAGTCGCTGCCAGGTGACTTGGTATACTTTGAACTCACTGGATATGCCAGGCATGTCACTACACCTTCTACGACTGAAAGTTAGATCTCCAATTATTTTATTTCGGAATTTGAAACCACCACGGTTGTGCAATGGCACGCGATTGGTCATTAAAAAATTGTTGAAAACCGTTATTGAAGCCACCATTTTGAATGGCAAATTCCGAGCCGAAAATGTTTTGCTGCCACGAATTCCAATGATTCTCATAGATGTGCCAGCTGAATTCAAACGCGTTCAATTTCCTATTAGATTGGCATTCGCAATGACAATCAATAAGTCGCAAGGCCAAACGATGTCTGTTTGTGGTTTAGATTTGGGAACACAATGTTTTTCACACGGATTTCCATCGCGGCATGTTCTCGCGTGGGCAAGCCATCGAGCTTATTTGCGTTGGCTAAAGACGGACTGACAAAGAATATCGTACACTCAATTGCTCTTCGAAACGAATATTCATTTTCCTTATTTCATTTTTATACTTTAGGATAAAAAAATATATTACTTTTTTCACTTTTAAGAGATCAAACAATGTATATGTTCGTTACGTTAATGAAATACATTGTATTGAGAAAATAAATGGTTGGTGTTTTTTTGTTTTTATCGGCGATCCTCGTCTACAGCGCTCCATTCCCCTTTCTGTCATGGATCCCATCCCCACACACTTACAATGCATTTGTTATTTTTTAACTAACAACCAAAATATTCACTAGAAATAATTTATATGGCAGAACAACGTTTGCCGGGTCAGATAGTAATTTATAATTTACATATGTCATCTTTACAACCTCAAATCAATAAAGTAATTTTAACATTCCAGCATTCATATTTCTTTGACTTAAGCATATATAGTATTAACATTTGCATGAGTTTTGCATTGGTACATTCATCATGCATCTTAGCGTGTTCATTCCTCTAATTGATATGTTCCAAGCTACTTAAATTAGTTTTAGGATGATTTCTCTACCAGCTACAAAATAAATTTTAAAAACTGTACACAAAAAAATGCCTTTTTATAATAAGGATCAGACAAAATTTATTGTTACTTACCACATTCAGCTTCATCAGAATTATCACCACAATCATTCCAATGGTCACATTTCTTACTCTCATCAATACACTTCGCACCATTCGCACACCGAAATTCATTTAGTCTACATTTTGTGGTATCTGAAAAGGAGAGAAAAATATTCAAATGATTCAACTAAACATTTGATTCATATACCAATCAAGTAAGAATCGTGAAGCAATGGCATTTCATACACTTAAAATTAGTCAAATCAATTAATTAAATTAAGAGAAAATAACTATGTCCTTAAATATAAACTTCTACAAGTATAGGAAATGATATTAGCCTTAAAAATAGACTTGTTACTTTTTGTACATTTTTAGAAAACAAATTAAAAAAAAAACTAATACAAGCTTAAAATAATAGCATAGGCTTTTTTTTAACTACAAAATTAAATATGATTCCATGATTAATTAGCAAATAACACAATTTACTATTCCTCAAGTAGATTGCACGATTTCTTTATCTTAAATAAACCATCACAGTCAATATGAGTAAAAACAGAAATCTGAGAGTAGTGCAGATTTATATACTTACTGCTTTTACATAATTCATCAGATTCATCACTTTCGTCCCTGCAATCATAGTAATGATCACATCTCTTTTCAATAGGAATACACAGTCCACTACCACATTTGTGATCGGTTGGCAGACAGTTTCTGTAATCTGAAAAGAAAAATTAATTTCCAATGATAGATAATACATTACAAATAGTAATAATTACAGATAATACATTAATTATATTATTAATTAGTAATTTTATTAGTTTTTGCTTAAAATGCAGTAGTCAAATTTTACTTACTGCATGTTTCGCCTTCATCGGTGCCGTCCACGCAATCTACGACCCTGTCACACCTCCAATACCTTGGTATACAATAGGATTGATTAAAAACATAATGGCCACATGAAAATTGATTAGGATTGCACTGAGGAGGCGCTGAAATAGATAATCATATCAAAATTATATACAATATTTTAATAAGAAATACTAGATAATAATAATGAACTGTATCCCTATTTTCTACAAATTTACCTTTTCCTACCTTTTAAACGACCCATTTCGCATACAATTACGTATCCGACTTAATTAAATATAAATTCCTTGATTTCATGTATAAGTAAAAGCTGCTAGTAAAAATCAATGATATGCATAATGTTCTTGTACGGACTGAAATATTAAATGTTCTAAATGAAATATGACTTAATTAAGATAAAAATTTGTAGAGCTTAAAGAACGCATTCATTAAAGTTTTTTTTTTACACAGAAATTGAAGACAACTTTCTGCATATTTAGATTTAATGACTCGTAATAAACATTAAAATCTGAACAGAACTGATAATTCTAAAAAACGTCGCCTTGCATCTAAAAAAGCTATTAGCAAATAAAAGACAATTTTCTTCAAAACTTATGTTAACCCTTGGTACCACCGTAATGGTGGCGTTTTCGTACTGTTGTAGAAGTCGGTATATCCTAAAATCTGGGGTCAAAATTCAAAACAGATAGGGGAACCCATTTTGGGGAATTTCACTGTTTTTTTTTTTTTTTTTTTTCAATTTTAAGATATATTGAAACCAAAACTGCAACGCTACCATTGCACGTAAAGGGTTAATCTAATTCATTACAAACAGGGAACCTATTAGCACAAAATGCCCACAACATTATTACGATATCATTAGTCGGCATTTAAAACATCGCGGAGATATTATACTATATATCTTGTACTGATAGGGGAGTGAATTTTAAAAACGGTACGGGGGGAGAGAGAAGTGAACATAAAAACACTGCTATTTTTTATTTTTTCCCCACTAAATGCGAAAAGACAAAGAACAGATAAGACTTTAGAATATGGTACTGCATCCTTGCCAAATTGGCAAATCTTCCGCTCTTTTTAACACCTGTTAATATAGCGAGTCATCTGATTTTTTTAAAAATTTTGCAAACATTTGGCGACGGTAGCGACTAAGTGGATATTTCCATAGCTCCATACAACATAAGAATGTTTTAAATAATATTTTACCTTTATACGTAAAGAAAGGATCTAGCAATTCACAGGAATTGTCATAATTATATATTAATCATTTTTATTTAGGCTTGCGTATGGAAATCGCATATCAATTATTTAAGCGCAACAGCATTAAAATAATAACGTACTAATTCACAAGCATATAAAACTGAAAAAAAAAAATAACTTACAACATGATTGGTGTTCATCTTCCCCTTCTTCACAGTCTCTTTGATAATCACACACCCACCGCCTAGGAATACACCTGCCATTTAAACACCGAAAATTTTCCGGAGAGCATGTGGTTTCTGAAAAAAAGAAAAGCAACATCAGTTAAACATATTCAGAGTATTAAATACTGCCATATACAATACATCTTTATTTTTAATAATTATTAATCATTTTTATTTTCTCGTAATATAGAAAATGTATAATGATCATCAAAAAAAAATCCAACTCAAGATTTTGACGAATCTTCACATTTTAGGCATCACTCAATTCGAAAAACATAAGGTTTTTACACCAAATTTACGCAAAATTTGACAGAAATCTGGAAAATCTCTTCAGAGGAAGTCCAGCTATTCGAATATAAGTTAACACAATAACTACAAACTGAAGAGAGCTAGATAGATGAGATTCTGTACACAGATTTAATATCTGTATTGTAGACATACCAAATTTTGAGCTAAATCCAACCAAGGGTTCATCACCTGTCGGTCAGAAATTTCGAAACATGTAAAGTCAGTAACTCAAAAACGCGTTTTAAATATATCAAATTTTATCAGGAATTTTGCGACTACATGTGCAGTTTTGCGTCAAATTTTTGTTTCAATCGATTGAGAAAAACGAGTCTAAAGCACAAATTCGATTTTCGTATACTATTAACGGCATGCCAGGGATTCATTGCCAAACAACTCGCCAAAGATGACATGATACATGATCAGTAAAAATGCTAAACCCAAGATAAGTTAATATTTCGTAACTATTGTACGCCAATGCCATGCAAGGTGTTCTCTGGCTTGACAAGTTTATTAGAGAGTTTAAAAAAATCATACCCGCTGTTTTTTTTATTTAAATTTTTAACAATGTTTTATTCTTGATAATTCCTTATAAATAAAAATATTAAAATAAAAATAAAATGATTTGAAATGTAACGGATAAATAACAGCAAACTATTAAATACTTAAAATTAATAAAATATTTAACTGTACGCTTTTTTTTTTCGCAATTTAAGACATATACAACTTACAACCACGGAGGGAAAAATTGATTTCAAAATAAATCGGAATTTAGGCTATATTCTTGCTAACAGTATATACATATAGAGAGAATTTATGTCTTTTCACATTATATACAATAATTATATGCGTGTACATTGAATTTTGGTATTTAAAGTACAATTTTTATAACCTCAAATGAAAATGTTGAAAAAACAAATCTGTCGTACAATCAGTTTGAATTACGACCTCTCCGTTGCAAAGGAATTAGATACGAACTGGAAGGGGAAGACAGTAATCTACAGGGTGTTTATAAAGTCCCGGACCCATTTTGATGTTTGATAACTCATAAAATAATAAAGATATAAACACACTTATGGCATTTATTGATGGAATAACTCATATTTTCCTTTTCAGGTTTGAATATTTTTACTTTTGTAAATATCGTCTGCGCGTGTGGTTAATTTCAGATAATTTCATTTTCCAGTCTAAATATCTGTACTTTTCTAAATATTATCTGCTTATTAATTGCATTTTTCTCTCTTTTGTTTTTGGCAACTATTGCAATGTTATGTTTACTTTTGATGTGTTTGTTCTATCTAGTACTTTTGTATGTGATGTTTTATTCGAGAGGATATTAAGGAGAATGCATACACCACAAGAGAAAGCACAGATTTTATGGTGGTTCATAGAAATGAAATCGATAGTGCAAGCACAGAGAAATTTCAGAAGAATTTACCAAAAATATCCTCCATCCAAAAACAGCATCTTGCGGTGGAAAAAGAATTTTCTAGAAATTGGAAGTATCGAAGATAAGAAACGTTCCAGACGTCCTTGCACAAGTGATTTTGATGTTGAGCGTGTCAGAGAGACATTTTTACACAATCCTAGAATATCTGTGAGATCAGCGGCAACAGAATTGGATATACCAATTTCGACGGTGTACAAGGTTATTAAGAAAAAATTAAGACTACAGGCATACAAAGTTCAAATTGTTCAAGTTTTGGAACCGAACGATAGGCCTAAGAGGATGGCCTTTGCAACAGATATGCTAAGGAGGATAGAAGATGCTGCTGATTTTCTGAAGAGCATAATGTTCTCCGATGAAGCATCCTTTCATGTTTCTGGCATTGTTAATCGCCATAAAGTGCGCAAATGGCTCTGTGGATGCCGACATGCTTGTCGCTACCTGGCGTGAAATTGACTATCGACTTGATATTCTCCGTGCGACGAAGGGGGCACACGTGGAAGTTCATTGACAAGGGTCATGAAACTTTTTGAGTCTATTTAACCATTTATGTTATTAATTGAAATCTATCTTTATTACTTTATGAGTTATTAAACATCAAAATGGGTCCGGGACTTTATAAACACCCTGTATATTATTTGAAAATAAATATGGATTGCTCTAAACGGGAAAATAGCATATAATTCGAAATAGAAATTTCTAATATGTTGAAAGCAAAGAAAGATTATAAAATTCGACTTCATTTTCGCCATGCAATAGCACCTGCTTACTTGCTATTAAAGCATCTGCTTTGTTCTTCACCGGGCCAAATTGATCGAAATAATCTAACAGAATTTCACACAATCCGCCAGATGCTTTTGAGGAGTAATTAGGCGACAAACAAATTCACCCAATCGAGTCAAATGCTTTGAACCATGCACCATTATGCAAATGATTTACGATGTATTTTATTTAAAATGTGACGCGATCATCTGTTTAATTTAATCATATCATACCACTCCAGATCTTTCAGAAAAGCCGATTCTCCTAATAATCATAGCACGGTTGGCTTATGGTGATGCGATTAACAGAGCTTTGACGCCGCATCGGATTTTCTTCAACGGGCTTCCGAATTCTTCGGCATTTGTGTTCGTAATCATTCGTACGGCTTCGTTTCGATTCGTAATCTAAAATATTTCAATCAAAGATTTCACGAATTGTCGCATATTCATTCGGCAAGGTGAAATTTGAATATCATTTTGATAAGTCTTTCATTGAAAAGTAGATAATTAGAAATGAGAATAAGTTCATAAATATGATATAACATTAGGTTTTATTCTAAAGTAGAATCACATTAAAAAAAAAAAATCCGAAAATAAATCATAGCACGTCTAGTTTCACTTTTTTTTCTCCTTGCTTTGCTTTTGCTTATACGAAGCACATAAAGTATTGTAATTGCCAAGAATTAGGCCTTGAAATTTTGTTGAAATTCAATGTTTCAGACCTCATCGGGTTCGAAAAACAATTTTAAAATTATATCAGTCAGTCTAAAGCTCTGTTCCGACGATCCGTTTCTTTAAAGATATGGTCGTAAATCTGCCATCTGACCCATTGTAGGACCACCCCCCACCTGTGGACGTCGATTGGGAGCTTCCCTCAAATTTTGGGTAAAATGAGCAAACATCAAACAAACCTGTAAAACCCTAAGACAGAGGAAAGAAGGCAAAATGTGCCTGTCTCAAGACGCGCACAGGCCGTCGGAACGGAGCTTGAAAGACTCAAAGATGTTCTCAGACAGATGAAATTTGGCATGTGACCATAAACTCAAAGATGTAGATTTCAATCAAATGTTGAGTAAAATTCATTCACAAGAAGTTTGTCCAAGTGAAACTGAACAAGATAACTCCAAAACACAAAAAACTAGATAAATAAAATTTGGTGTACAATTTCAGCATCTAAAGGGCAGATCTGTATCAAAATTTTGAATCAAATCCGCTAAGAGTTGCCAACTCATTAACACAAAGATTTACATAAATGAAATTTGATATATGACCTTGGCTGCTAAAATAGCACTTTATGTCAAGTTTTGGTTTTAATCAACCGAAAAAGAAGCGCCTTAAATGCATATTCGATTTTCTTTATTATACTATGAAGCACAAAACTCTCATGCACGGGACTTAACAATAAATATCTACTTATTTGTGACATTCGCACCTGGATCAAAGTTCACAATTTTACGTAGGGGCAGAAGGAGAGGATAACACCTTTATTTGGGAGTAAGTGAAAAAGTTTCGAAAAGAACACTTGTGTTTATTGAATAAGTGAAATTTTTAATTATTAAGCTGATAAATAAGTGTAAATGAATATGACAAAAGGGGTGAATTTTCGCACTTTTTACTAAGCCAATGTGATAGTCCTTTCTGGTCTAGTAACACAACATGCCACGTTCTGTAAATAGCTTTATAGAATATCGAAAATAGTCGAGCAAACATTTTAAACTTTCCCTGTAAACTAATTATTGGGTCTAATTTAACACGCACTAGCAACTTCGATGTCAAAGCCAACTGTGAATTATGCAATTCATTGCGTTTTTATTTTCACATACACAAACGCATTTGTAGACGATGAATTTCTTGCAAAATATGATAGAAATCAACAGTTTGGGTTCAAAGATCATATGTAAATTTCACTTTTTATATGATTTCGAATTTCAGAATTTTTCATTTTTGAACTAGGCATTTGGAGACAGACAATTCCAAAATTGCGTTTTTCAGACTGAAGGAGGCCTAAAATTTAAAAAAATTATAAATAAGGTTGATTGATCCAGCAGGAACAAACAACGTCCTGATATATTTCAATTTCCTTCAGTCTAATTCACCAAAATATTGTCTCCCGAGATCTCTGTTCTCATGAGACACCCTTCATTGTGCCATTGGTAGACTTAAAATACAAAGGTGTACTTCCAAAGTAGATTTATGAAACAAATCTATATTTCGACTCATAACATACAAACGTTAAATAACGATGCTAAGAAATCTAAAAATATTACATCCGTCATTGAGTCTTTTACTATAACATCATTTTTGTTAGTTTTTACATTGCATAATATTAGGCAGAATCGCATGTTCGACATGTCCTTATCGTAAACTTAACATGTCTAGCAAAACAACATGTTTGTGTATAAGTCGTAAGGTAAATTTTGAATTTTACGGCATAAGGCACAATGGAGGGCAGGCTGCACCAAACTTTAACATGCTGAGTAATAAAATGAGTATTTCAAAACTCTGTTATAACTGAAAAAAAAATGTAATTTTGTAGTTTGAGAAGATTATAATTAAAACGTGCAGACATTATAAATGTTTTAAGAGTTTCGGAATAACAATAAGAAGTTTAGAAGAGAACAAGAAGAATGGAAGAAAGATTTCTAAAGAAATCATTTCGTAGGCAATCGACTTCGCTTTGAAACAAACAAGGAAACAACGAAGGTAATAAATTATAAAAAGAAAGAAGCTATTTCCATAGCATTTCATTTCAACTGTTCGGTAAAAACAAAGATCAAAAAAGATTTTAGGTGTATACTTTGAAAACAATGTAAGAAGATGCGTCTAGTTAATGATGTTTGTTCTATCTACACGAATGAAATAAATTAAATCTGCTATCGCAAATTTCAAGTTATAATACAGAAAATTAATCACGCGGCATCAATCCGACAGAAAAACATCTTTCCACATGACTCGTATTTCGCAATCACCAACATTTACAAAAGCGATGGTTTTTGACCATCTCAAAATCAATTTAAATCTAATTTTTTTTTCTCAAGGCCAGAATTTTTTTTCGTAAAATTTCAGTTTATATCAGTTTTTAACAATCACGTCACTATCAGATTACGCATGCGTCTATATGTAGAAAACGATGACTCTTTCCCCCTCAATATCGTTCAAATTCTTGAACTTTTTTAGCCAGTTAGAAAAATTGATAATTAAAAAAACAAATTAATATAAAACTTTCGATACTTCTCCTCGTGGTTTCGCGTACATTCCCATTTTCTTCTCTTTGCTTCATCGCCCAATAACTTCTTACGACCCTGCCCTTTATCGGCCAGAATCGAGTACATGGTGGACATTCATGCCAAGTTGTAGCTTTTTGTTGGCAGTAAATCGCCAAATGTGACAACCTTCTTTATCATTTTCTAATAACCCTAAAAGCGAAAAATTGATGCTTCAAAAGTGATAAACCGCCAATTTTTTGCTTTTGAGGCTTCAAAATTCTCAAACCAAAACATCATGCTCTTATATGATAAAATCAGATGTAAAAGGCGATTATTAAAAAGAAATTGCCGATATAAGAATCTCTGATGGCCATACGGTCTAAGAAATGGGATGAAATTTTCGATCCCACTGTAAAAAGATGACAAACACTAGATCATCTTGTTACAGTCACAATTACAAAACTTTAAAAATCACAAATGGCAACAATATTTTTAAAAATTGAAACTAAATCAAAAAGAGAATCATAGCAAGATATTAAGATTACAGGTGACGGCATATGGATTAAAAGGAGGCATTACATGCAAAACAAATTTTTACTAGGTTTCACGAATTTTCCACGCACGCTCCTTCACACACACTGTCGTATCCCTTTCATGTTAAAACCAGTCAGGCGTTTTATTTTAAAAATAAAGTGCATACATGAATATAACACTTGTACACAGGTGAAATTTTTTTAAAACAAACTACCTTGCTTTCCCATTGCTTCGCCGTGATTATTTGTTGTTTTGCCATCCCCCCCCCTCAATCTCTACATAGCACCTTCATTTTCTAGACTATAGGTGCTTATCGCCAATTCCATTTATGGTTTTTCACTTATATTCAAAAACAAGAAAAGGGAATTACAGCCATTGAAAGCATTCGAAAATGTGACAACGGAGAGGTATACTATTGTTTAATTCTTCAGTGCATAATCTTTAAATAACAGCATCCGGAAATTGATTTTCCCTTTCTTAGATCAGTATTATCGGCAATGCTTTGAATGAAAATGAGTTAATGCACATAATTATCATTGCTGATTCTAAAGCAAGAAAAATGTATTAAATTCATAAATTCTAAAAGTCAACATTTCTTAAATAAAAAAGCCAATTACGTACTATACATAACACACCCTCCGACACACAGATAAAACGAAATGAGCAGACCTCTGCGATAGCATTGGTGAGAACTGAGATTGAGTCTTAAGGGGTATCACCGGCCCTCCCGTCATCGTAAAAGGGTAACCAACTCGCAACATTTCTATATTCTAGTCATAAGTATTCGATTCCTCATTTGAAGAACTAATTTGTTACAGAATACATTCTAAATCATTTTTCATTATAAAGCTTTGCTTAAAAATACATTCAGTTAGCGAATAAGAAACAACCACAATTATCATTATAATACAAAAACTGAACTCTTTGTTTAACTATAGGATGATATCTTGCATTTTTTTCTAATTTGACTTCTGGTTCTCAGTCAGTTTATTATTCTGAAATGAATAAACTTAAGCTTAGTATTTATCTAATTACCCAACAGAAAAGCGTCAATTCGCTCCCACCCCAAAATGAAGGGGAATATGTAACAAATAATCTAAACAAAACTAATTTTATAGCTAGTTATATAATTATTTATATAGCTATGCTATTTATATAGTCAATTATTTGTGAGGCAGACACTAAAAAAAAGTCATTCAGAACAAATACAAAACAAAATTTTAGGTCGTCAAATAAGATCCCCTCCTTTAAAAATTACAGGGGACTTAAGAGTAATAATGACCACATAGCAAGTGCGACATCCACCATGTGAAAGACAACCCCTTTAACGTTTTACAGGCAAATATACAAAATGAATCTTAATTTGAATTGCATGTCGAAAGTATGAATTTTCATCATCAGCAAGCTAGCATGAGTATTTTTAAAATTCCATTTCGAATCATTTTTAAAATTAACAACAGTCGAATCAATCTACATCTTACAGAAAATAAGCAACAAGATTTGAAAAAAAATTGTGTTAATCCAATATACATGAATAGTTCAGACACGTAATGCTTGTCTTTTTTTTTTTAATTAAATGAACAGGGTGATTACAAATAATTACCTCAACTTTAAAAGATTATGCTAACAAAACAAAACAAAACTAGGCAGAGTAGTCTCCACGAAACTTTCAAATATACTCCTTAATAAAGAAATTTCCCCCCCTCCCTTGCATAAAATTATGGACTTCGGATGAAGCACTGAACGCAACAAACGCTCAGATTTTTATTTTCAGAGTTCCGCATACTTTCAGTGCTCAGTATAGAAGAAAATCGAGAGTGTATTATGAATGCCCGCTTCCCCCATTCCCCCCCCGATCATTTGAAACTATAATCAGGTACAAAACTACAAATTTTGGAGTAGGATCGCATACCAATTTTCAGTTATCTAAATTGCTGCACTTTTAAAGTAATTTCAAATAGAACATACACACACCTATAACAAGATTTTGTTGTCAAAATGTAGTTAATGTGAAACATAATTCGTTGTTTTGATTTATTTTCGAAATAATGCAAAGAATTCAAAAATTTTATTTTTTGATAATTTACTAAATTTTAAAAATCTTATCACATATCAATAAAAAGTTTTTTTAATGATTTTTTACACCAATAGCAAACCAGAAGCAATAGGAATGAAATTTTAATTTTAAGCAAATTGATATAATTTTAGTTTGGTGATCTGAACATAATTTAAAAGAAAGCGAAATCGATATTTTAAAATAAAACGGGCATTAAAGGTTAGGAAATAGCTCACTTTTTACCCTTAGTCAGCACACCCCATAAATCATAAAGGCAAAGAATTCTTAAACTTATTAATTTCTGACAATTAATTGGCAAATCATAATAAATTGTTAGTTTTAGAGGTAGCGGATTGGTAGTTAACAAAAACAAACTTCGAAATTTCGTACTTTACCGTCAAATTTATAAGATATCAAATCATTCCAAGACCCTATAATTCAATGCAAAAAATGCATACAATCTATAAACAACTGAGGTATTCCTTGGATTTCTTAAATAACTCTTTAAGACAGCACATTCCCGAAACAGAAGATATCCAAATAAATTTCTAAAGAAAGCAGAGCAGTTAAAGGGTTAATAAAGAGTATGATATATATAATATTTTAAAATCCAATTTAAATCCTAATTAATTTCCCAATTTTTATCTTAATTCAGCGAATACTAACTTCACTCTAAAATGGTCTCTTGTTTCCTAGTCCAATTTTTTATTTAATTACTTTTGACACGTTCTTTGGGAAACCGTAAATTCAGCAGATTTTCACGCTCTGAGTAACGGTTTAAAAAAAAAAAATGTCTGCGCAACATTCTTTTAAAAAGATACCTAAATTTCCCTTTCCTAAACTGACACGTGTCAAAAAAAAAAAAAAAAAAAAAATCCCATCAGAATCTCATTCTAAAAACCACCGATGGGAAAATTTTGATCTTTTTTGTTTTTTGCTCTTGTGTCGCGATGTAGACTGACCACTTATTCTTTATATATAATATGCCTTCCGGTATAGAATAAATCGAAGTTCAAAATTTTCAAAAGAATTTTATATTTCCCCTGAACGTCACAAAATCTTATATTAAGAAGAATAAATATTTCAATTTCATACGATCAAACAAATTTAGTACAAATACACATAAAAAAAACCTTATATTATATATCTCACGGAATCCATATCTCACTTAACATCTTTCATCGAGAAGAGAATTTTACCTGGATCTTATCAATCAACTCTTGTAGTACACAAAAGGTAAGAACCCTCATACATGTCATGGAAGCTATTACTATCGTGTGGGTGAAAAAAATGCGTCGATTAACTTAATAACAAGTAAAGTGACCTTGACATCTCGGAACATTAACGGAACCACCTGTTCGGAACTGAAGACTCATTTAATCTATTATAAAATCAGTGTTTACGGCCGCTCCTTTTGAATTTGACCTAATAAACGCTTTCATAAAGGACAAAGAAAAAAAAAACATTAGATAAAATTTCAATGCTCTAAAAATTTTTTATAGTTATTTTTGACTGCATTATTCAACACTGCCCCCAAGTTTCATTACATCTAGGATTAAATAATTCGGAGAAAGAAAAGAATAGAATTGTATATAATTGTATGCCATGACCAATCTTGTTTTCTCCACACAGAATGATTTATTTTCAAAATAATTCTTTTGCTCTATGTTATTTTCATTTGATATTCCAATTGTTCAGTGAACTTAGTGGTAAGACACGCATGTTTACTTCAGGTATATTCAACTACAATTTTTTTCCTTCCCATGTGTATTATAGAGAAAAAATTGTAAGTGAACTTGTAATTTTGACGAATCTCCAGTTTTTAGACCTTCGAGTTCGAAAAACACATTTTTGGCATTATGTCTGTTTGGAGCTAATTGGGTGAAATTTCTCGCACCCAAATATTTGTCAGTGAGCGTCGTGAAAATTAAAATATAGAAATTAAATCATAAATTTTAACAACTAATTTAAAGGAAAAAATTCTCCATTCAAAATATCTTGTTACCATTACATTATTATAAACTGAGAAACTCCCAACAGAAACATTTTCAAAGTCAAAGAGAGCGTGCGCGAAAAAAAAAATAATAATTAGAAACTAATCAAACATTAAAATTTCTGGAAAAATATATAGAAAATGCAATAAACCCAGATTAAAAGCGTCTCTTCCGATAAAAATGGAAACAAATTTTAACAACTCTCATTTTTTAAACTCATTTTTTTTTCTAGAAATATTGATTAAATAAATATTGATTTTCCAAGTCATTTATTTATTTATCTTTTCATCGCTGAATTTCTTAGTCCTTACAAGATAACATTAAAAACAAGCATTTCTCATCAAGACTAAGATGATAATGAATAAAACGATTTTATTCTATCATTGCGTGCAACAAAATCATTTACACGGTGGATTTTTCGCGGAAAAGGTTATCGAACCTATAATCAATCGATTCCGAAACTGGGAATATCATTAAGTTAATGCATTTCCAGGAGCTTTAAAAAGTAGTTCTTAAAAGTCATGCAGATTTGGGCAGTCCCAGACACTACGCATTATAAGTTCCCTCTTTTGATTGCTAATATTTTAATATGAGTTAACTCATTTTTAATTCAATTTTTGTTCACCTCTGATTTTAAGCTTAATTTCCATTAGCAGCTTTGTGAAAATGCGCAGATTTTTATTTAATATATCAGAGGAAAAGGTAGCTAAAGAAATAAAATCCTACCTATAATTATTATCAACGATTTTTCAACAAATAAAAATAAATTAATTATGTCAGACTAGTTTAAATCACTAGAATGTCGAGAAAATACTTAATATGACTAGGCGAAACAAAAGAAGTTTAGAATTTGTAATTTTTATTCAGAAGTATGTTAATTGATAATATAATTTTTGTATAACTTAGATTATTTACTCAACTGGAAACACACGCCTTGCTTTAAATGTTTCGAAATTAGCTGTTTTTCGGCCAAATTTTAGAATGCTTAAGAACATTCTTTAAACTGTATGCCTGAACATTCTCTAAATGGAAAAAGTAATAATGATTTATTTTTAATACAGTACAAGAGGAGGAACTGGACTTCCTCTTCCAATACTTCTGAAAAACATTAAGAGATCTCGCCATCCCATTCATGCCTACGTTTTTGTAATAACTTTGCCACACCGTCTTGAATGTGAATCGATTTTGCTGAAAAAATATTAATGTTAATAATATTCTGCCTTTATCTTTTCCGAAACATAAGTTATGATAAGTATTCTAAGAAAAATATTCAGTTAATAAAGCACAGCCACTTGTTAAGTACTTCAGTGCCATGTTAACGCCCTGTTCAGTCCGGAGGTTAAGAACCTTAAGTTCAGGAACTCCGTTACACATCCCTAAAATCGACAAATCCGTACAAAATCGAAAGAGAAATGGTAAAAATGTTAAATGGTTGCTGTGAGAACTGATGTACGAAAGTAAATGGCGTTGGAGCGAACATTTTTATTATTATTATTATTATTATTATTATTATTATTATTATACGAGTATATTTAAGTTCCACTGCTCTTGAGATATCAATACCCGTTCCCCTTTCAGGTACTCTTCATCATTTGATTAGGAATGACAGTAAGAAAAGCGATTTAAATGCTTAAAGAATAATAAATCTATAAATCATCAAAAAATAAATAAAATGCATTTTTAAAACTCTCTAAATAAATCGATAAAATGACTGTCGCTCGTCTTCGGGTGTATCCATACATATGCGATTGCACCATGGAGAATTCGATATTAAATTCTCGTAATTAAGTCAAGACCTGAACACAATAATTCAACTAATAACGATAACAATTACATTTAAAAATATAACACTGAAAAACTTTAGGAACATAATTTGCTTCGAATTGAAAAGTTAAAGTATATAAAGTAAAATTTCATACATTTTGAAAATGACGAAGAATTTATAAAAAGACTAACAAACTATACGATTTATTGAATACACTGTTCATATGTGCGCATTTTCTATAGCATCTTTCTAATAATTCAATTTCTTTTTTTAGCGTTTTACAATTTCGGTTACCAGCAATCAAAAAAATATATTAGAGCATCATATTTAAAAACTTTTATCGAAACTGAACAATTAAAACAAAAGTTACAGCACAGGCAAAATTGACATGCGAGCAAAATATGCATTTTAGTTGAAATCATGGTCTTGATTTGTTCAAAACATCGCTGTTTGCTTTATTCCATCGGAAATTGCTTTAAATGCTTTTAAAAATTACCCTTGAATGACCTATAAAGCAAATTTAAACATCCCCCCCCCCTCCCAAATAAGAATTTCCAAAATGCGCACTACAAATGATTTTTGCTATCTAAATATGATAGAGTAATGAATCGCAAACGACAGTTTTCTTACATCTGTTAATAATCTAAGTTTGTCACCAGAGCAACTGAACATCTTGTATATGCAGTATTAACTATTTCTGAAGAACAACTGTTTCACCAAAAATACTAATTTTGCCTTTAATTTCAACTAAACTTCTTACGCATAACTTATTAAAAAAATACAAGCATCAAACTGTTATAGAAACTTAAATCGTACTATTTTAGCAGCCTAACAGTTGGTCTATTTAATGTGTAAATAAGCATCTTCAGTAGACAAGTCAAATTATGTCATATTCACATGCTAACATAATTGCATGTCATCAAACATGCAACTTCATTTTCTTATTTCCCGTATAAAATGTGCGTTCCTTTCTAATATTAAAATGACACGACGCATGTTATTAGATTATAAGAGCAATACTACCGGCATTTAGGTGAATTGAAAGATGCTAATAAGGAAACTAAAAAACAGTGAGCTAAATATTTTAGCATAAAGGATGTATTGCTTAATATCTTATACGGCTTCGCTAATCGATTCTATACACACGAATGTACAGGAAAAGAGATTTACGAAATGAAAACCAAATAACAGTGATACATTCGAAATCTAATAATTTTAAACGAGCAATTCTTGTATATATCTATGTTTATTTCGTGTATCTTGGAAATACTCCAACTATTTAGATCAAATTTTATATTTATATAAGGTTTTGCTTTAAGTTCATCCATATAGGTTTCTTTCCTGAAAAAACGCGATTTTACATACATACACACACACACACACACAAAAAAAAAAAAAAATAATAATTAATTAACTAACTAATTTCTGACATGTGGCTATATACGTTCTGTATCAGAAATGGAGTAGTGATTAGGACTTCGAACTCCCATGCATTTTTCTCATTTTCGATTCCGCGTTATCAATTCAGTTAGATTTCGCAAGTAACTTTAAACTAGCTATAAGATAGCATTTTATTTACAATTTTAGGGGGAAAAAAACGCTGAGGGAAACTTGGTCTCCCAGGTACTAAAATAAACATTGATCATGGTATTTCAAAGAACATTTTTTAAAAAAAGAATTTTTAGGCAGAATAAGCAGCAGGAGTGGAAGAAAAACGCATGATTAAATACTTATAGAAACAATGAAAAAGGTTCAAGTTCGGTTTAGTTATATTGATGTTCCGTTTTAAAGCAACTCAAGGGCTATTTTGGGACGGACCTTATACTTTTGAACCGCGATCAGATGACGAAGACGACACCTGAGCTGGCACCCCCTCTGCAAACTTCCACGCCACACAGCGGGAAGACGTTTGGCCCCGACGGATTTAACGTGCAACAGACCCGCTTACACGACGGTTCTTCGGCGGAATCGGGTCTCGAACTTGAAACGGAAAAGGTTCAAATTTCATTACGACAGTGAAAAGTATTGCAGTAATAAGATAGATGTATTTCTTTTAAATTGTCAAATTTTAGAAGGAAGCACAATTATTAAATTGGTATTATTACAATATAATTTGAAGTTTAATATGAAGAAAACGTCATCTTTATGTGGTAATCGTTCCGAAATTTATTAACGGAGAACGCCACATTTTTCGACATAATTAAGTTTATTATACTAGCGCAACATTGAATTCATTCATTCATTCATTGTAACTAGATTAGAAAAATTCCATCTCTCTCGAATATTTACGTTTATGGAATTAAAACACCAAATTTCCACCAACATGCCCCAACGAAGGGAGTAAAAAAAGTTAAAAATGCTATTAATAGCGCAGAATGAGAGCAAAAGTAATTATTCAAAAAGCGATGTCAAGCAAGTTATTTACGTACGTAATTTATTTTTCTAACCCTAACAGACCACACTCCTTTAACAGCCCAAGTTTAGAACTGCATAACCCGACCTTTGCTGAACTTTTCCCGCCAAGGTTATTTCACCTTGAGAGTTGGCAACATGGGCGACGGAAACATTGTTGGCGTACTCGTTTCATGTATCAACGCGTGATTGATGGCAAAGGATTTCGCATATTAAGGCTGTTTTTGAAACGTTGTGGAGAGATGGAGAAGGTCAAAAGATGATGACTTGGGATCAGCAGAAAGGGAAAAAGACGTTTAAAGCGCGGAGGTAATGTCCATGTCTCCGTTCATTTAAATTGAGGCCACAGTTTTTCCACACAAGATTAAACCGCGTCCTTCCTTCAGCAGAAAAAGAAGAGAAAATTCCTTCAAAATCTTCATCACTGGTTCAAAGTTACGAAATAGACTCTTAAGGACTCATAATGTGATTAATAATTGGCATATTGTACTTTGATTGTTCCCTAAGTTTTAAATGAAACTGGAATACGCTTCTTTTAATAGAATGTGAAAAGTTATTTTGTGGGAAATAAATATAAACTGAATAAAGACACAATATTTTTACAATTATTAGAGTATCTGTCGAAAATTTAAATTTTCAAACATTTAATAATTCGGCATCTGAAAAATATATCCATCCGAACTTTATAATTTCTCTAGGTATAAAATTTGTTTTCTAAAATTATTCCACATTTGACATTTTAAGTCAAAATTCACTAAAAGAAATATTACATAATTTCGAAAGAAAATTACAGTGTTTATATTATATATAAACAAATGATTGAATGGCATAATATTTCGACTTTTATAAAAGCTTTTATATATCTCAGAACAGAACACACTATATATATTTAATAGAAAAGCATAACTTTACATAACATTTCAAACATGCATTAAATGTAACTCCATTTTAACTATAAAACATATCTTACATGAATGCACAAAATATTAGTCCTAAACAACATGCTCACATCGGACCAATAGCATTTCAATATTTACAAGAAATGTTAGAGGATAACAAACAGAAAAATATACTTCCTTTCTTAAAGGTAATTAATTGATTAATACATTAATTGATTAATATATAAATCTGACGCTTATATATACTTTTTACTGTACGATTCGTGATCAATCAATGGTCAAATCTGGCAACTCTGTTACAAAAACCTATAGCCCACAGATCACTGAATAATGCGAAAACTAAAGAAACACAAAAATATCACAAAAAAAAAAAAAAGGATGTGGTCTCCCTCAAATTTTCTTGCATAAGCCTAACAAAGAAGTTGTCCTAGAGAAGGCCTTGCATGACACATTGACGTACGAAATATTAATGGAGATCTTAATTTTGACAGTTAAGAAATATTTTTCTCCGTGAATTTAGCATTTTTACAAAATCTATCGCTTTATTTTTAGTGATTAATCCCTGGCATGTAGTTAAAAGAGTAAGAAAATCAAATTAGTGTTTTATATGCATATTTTTTTCTATCGATTGAAATAAAAATTGACACAAAACTGCATCTGCAATCAAAGTCTCATAGCTAATTTGATATATTTAAATCATTGCGTTTTTGAATGATCACGTTTAGATGTTTCTGGAAGTATAGACCGCCAAACAGTCAACCTTTGTTGGTTTTGACTTATAATTTCCCAGATGTCAACACTAAAAATGCTAAATCTGTCTATCTAGCTCTCTTCGTTTTGCAATTTATTAAATTATATTCCAACAGCTGAAAGGACGGACTTCTGAGCGTAATTTACTCAAAATTTGCAAGAAACCTACACATTTGGTGTAAAGAACTATGGAATTTTATCAGTCAAGCTCAATGCATTTTATCTAGTTATCTAGACGTCAGGTAGGCTGACATTTTCTAAAAATGTACAATAAAATATCTATACAATGAAAGATATGAACATTTTCATTGAAATAAATATTACAATGAAAGAAATGAAATTTATTTTCAAACAAAAGGGAAAAAAATTGAAACAAAAACCGATAGTTCGAGGAATTCACATTTTTCAATTTCTAATGTTCCAGCATCATTCAAGTCTTTGAAGGTCTCAGAACAATGTAAAACAAAATACAACAGAGGACATTTTTTGAAAACAAAATACTGCATTCGCCACATTTTAAAAGCACAAAAGATATTTAAGGTCAAAGACAGCATGCATACATCCACAAAATTTAAAAGGAAAATAAAACTGCAAAACAGATATTACTTTCATAAGATTTGTATATAGCATTTGTCATAAAAAGTAATCAGTTAAAAGTCAGAGAGATAAGAATTGTAAGTTTTACGCGAAATATAAAAAAATGGTTTATTAAATTAACGAATGTACATTAATTTAATGAATCAACAGATCAAGGATCTTTGGGCAAATTTTACAATGAATGCATGCTTTTAAAAAGAAACAAGGAAACAGCAATGATTAAAAAAACGTCAACGGAATAATGAAACGAATAAAAAGGGTGCAAATAAGATTCTTAGAATAAAATATTTTGATTAGGAGTATGATATTATTTAAAAGAAATCTAAATCAACACTTGATTACCATCGATAATACGAAAAGAAATACCGATTAATTAACAACTCAAAAGACCCGCGCCTTCGTGCTGTCAGTGTTAAAAAAAAAAATTCAAAAGATTTATAACAATCTGATAACGAATAGATGCGACAGATAAATACACTGACGAAAGCTCGCAAGAAAGAATATCAAGAAGATTCACGCGAAATGTTCCCTCTCTCTAACCGATTTCTAGTCCAAAATTAATTCGAATATCAAAATTCGAAAAAGAAAAAATTTCTTTTAGAAATGTATGGGAAAATGCATTACTTATCGATCTTATTTATTAAGACTACCGATTAATATATCGGTACGTTGTAATGGACACCAAGTACAAATGGCAAAATATTGTTGAAAAGAGTCACCAGCTGCTTTGCAAAATATCTTTTGTTATAGAGGACAAAGGGCAATGTTTATTATTTTCTTGCCTACGAATATATTTTCTAGTCTAGACTGTATAAATGGATATCAGGCTTAAAAACTTTTTCGCTCTTTCAATCTTATTTGCGTTGTGATCATAGTCTGGTAAAGAGGATAGGTAGCTTTCCCATGAAATATAGGTAAATGTAATATTTTTTTTTCCGTTTCAATAAAATGGCCAAACTTTCTGAACTTCAATCCAGGATGCTCCAGACCATAAATGAGCACACTAACGCTCGCTAGGAATATGCGCAAGGGGCACTTTTGATACAGTACAAAATCCAAAACATATGCAAAATATGAAACAATGAAACAGTTGCTTTGTAATGCGTCACCTTTAGTAATCCTGCTTTTTTCATTTTCTTGTATACGAAATATAAGGAAAATATATTGCAATCGTAATAGAAAAAAAAAAAAAAAAAATCGAATTCGAGGTTTTGAGGAATCCATGTTTCCGATCTCCCCGAATTCGTAAAACACACTTTTAGCATGATGTCTGTCTCTAACTATTTTGTCAAAAATGCTTCGAGCTAAACTGGTGAAATTTGGTGTATAGATTTTTGATAAACTTTTTAAATTTCTATGAAGTTTGAAAGAAATCCATTCAGAAGAAATTTGGCTGTTCGAGAAAAGCAAATTCTGTAACTATAAAACAAAGAACTAGGTACATAAAACTTAGTACACAGGTTTAGCATCAAAACTGTTATCAAAAACTTATTACTGTTTTACCACATCTGTTGACCTGATAATTTACCGTTATGTACTTTTGCATGCATATGAAGCAATAACTAATAAATGGAATAGACATAAATTACCACCAGCATTATGAGGATCTGTAAATAAATTAGCTAATTTAGTTTCCCATTTCGGAAAATTTTTAACTGAATACACACATTTTAGGTTAATTTATTTTTCTGAAATTGCTTGCGTTTTTTAAACTTGTTTTTAAGATAATTTATTGCGCAATATCCATGTTCATGCACAATTATATCTAATTTAACAATTCATGTTTATAAAAGATAACTAAATTAAAGTCAGAAAACTGACAACTATTTTTGAAGAAATGTTCATATCGTCCTTATATTTTATATTTCAAACTTATTTATTTGGCAGCTAGGATATATATATATATATTTTCAAATTAACTACTTGCTTAACAGACATAGGCAGCTGTCTAGTCAGATATCCACCGCTGAGAATACTGAATATGAAATTTAGTCATTTCTCACATGTATAAAATAAACGTTTTTTACTTGAAGTATGAACTTATTTTCGCTTTTTCGAAACTCATATTTGCTTTAAATTTTAAGTCATAGCTAAAATATTAACTATTATTCCAACTGAGATGTTATAAACAATGATACAGAAAAGAAAGACGGGGGGGGGGAGAGGATACAGCAAAACACTCCTGCTCTATGTATATTTCAGTTTTACGTAGTAATATAGCAACAAAAGACAGGAAGTTTCGCCTCTCGAATTACTTGTATATTCAAACAATCGAATTTCTTGTATATTTAGACAATAAGATAGGTCATGTGTTTAACTTCGCTGAATAGTATAAGAGAATTTTGCATTTACTTCAGATAGTAAAACCTAGTGGATCAAAATCTAACAATTATCTTGTGTTTTGGAGTTATATAAAAAGCACATCGACAGATGTAGTAAAGAAAATTTGATACATTTTTAAATCCTTGCAATTAAACTATTTGCCAATTTCATTTGTACAGCTTGTTGTTGAACTGAGTAATCGGGTTTACAAATACAGGCGTCACTTAAAAAAAAAAGTGTCTTTTCCCTGAATTTAGGAAGTCAAAACGAAAATTCAAGAACTCGAAACCGAATTTTTTTTGACGATTATATTTTTTATATGCTTCGTATTTTTATATGGTTTTTTTTTTTTTTTTTTTGTACACAAGTTCATACAAAAAATTTTTGAGATAGTGAAAAATGAATTTTTTTAAACTCGCAATTCAGAAATTTTTTAAATCAATTGAAAAATCTTGAACAGCAGAAAAACAGAACCAAGATTTAAGAAAAAAAATGAATTTGTTATTTTAATTCCTTAAACACAAAAGCGAATCACAACAATGGCAGACAGCATGACCTCTGAAAGAGAATGGAAACATTTTTTCCCGAGATAAATACACAGTAATTTAGCTCAAGGGAATGGCAGCATTTCACACACTTGTCTCCGGTAAAGGGTGAAAAATAAATGGCGAAAAGGAACAAAAACAAAAAAACTTGCAAAATCGCAGCCTTTTCAGAGCCCAGAAACAACAGTAAAGACCTGTCAGCAAATAGAAAAATGACGTGAAACATTTACTGTAGAAGTCGGTACTAATTCTACCATTAACTATTCCACAGTGAAAAGCTAGGCCTCTTGTAGCTTTTGCAATCAATCAACAAGTTCACCATTCTTTCGTAGACAACAAAGGGCATTTACGCACTTTCTAATGTTAAACAACTCGCTGATTTCTTGATAATTGCCAACACCAATTCCGTACACTGCTGCTATTTATTCAATCGCACAAAAACGCGCTTTCTAACTTTCGCTGGAGCACTTGATTGCTTTCATTTTCGACTTCCCAAGGAACAATTATTTAATGGAGCACAATTGTACTTTTGGGTTCACCGGAAATAAACAATTCGGTCAAATTTCTACTATTGCTTATGTTAATATTATAACATAGAATATCTATGCATTCGGCAAAGAATTTATATTTAACTAGCGGAAGTGGTCTACTCGAAACTTTCTCGCATCCCTCTTCTTTTCGCATAAAACTGTGAACTTTGGAAAAGCTGTGAAGTCAGAAGGATTAACATTTTTATTTTCTTAATCCGATATATGAAAATTATGTGCTTTATTGCAAGTTAAATATAACTGAATACGCTCACTGAACACCCATTTTTTGACAGACTCAAAAACAAAATTTGGCATAGAATTAAATTTAGTGACGAAATCGCCTACCAAATTTCATTTATGTAGGTAGAGTTTTTTAATAACCACGTTTGTATGTATACGAAAGTACAGACGGACAAATGGGCACCTCCCTTGTCGGATTTCGTTCAAATTGTAGCAGATATCGACATTTCAGGCGCTAAACCTAAACAATTCTTACCTATCTAGCTCTTTATGTTTTATAATTAAGTTGCTTACTTGTATTAGGACAGCTAGCCATACTTTCTGATAGTATATATTTTTTTCAAAATTTGATAGGAATCAAATTTGGTGCAAATACCAAATACCACATGAGAACTTTCATTTATCTACCTCAAAGCGTTTGAATTAGCGTGTTCACAGACAGAGCGACAGATAGAATTCGAATAATGCCTTTTTGGGATTGAGGGAGGTCTAAAATTTAGAGATACGTCAAAATCTCGAGTTTGAATTCGTTGAAGATTATGCTATTTTCGCTGTGTATACGAAAAAGTAAAAATGAAATGATTTTATGAGTATTTTAAGTCGATCTACGATTATTCAAACAAAACTCACTAGCGGCCATTTCAGATATAAGGATGAGAAAAAACGGTCCGATGGAATTTGTTCCTTTCGCTATTATTATTGTGGGTTCGAGTTACCTCCACACCAATTATGGGACATACTTAACACACCTGGGATGCCATGACCTGTGCGGTCATTAGGACTCAACCTTAATTCTTACCTCTGTGCTATCTATCATCACGATAGTCAAAATGCTTTGACATGACCAGGGTAACTACGATCTGCTTATCATTCAAAAAGCATAACAAATATTCAATTAAATGTATATTTAATGCAGAATAGACGGAATTGGCTTTAGAGCCATAATTAATTAACCAAATTAAAAACTCAATATCTGAGCCCTAAGAATACGAGTGGGCAGTAATCGATTAACTCACGAATATGGAAAGCAAGGAATACATACAAAAATGAAGAAAATCATTTTGCTCTTAGAATTGAGAAATAAAAATTCTACACAACATTCATGTCATGTATTCCACAATGATTAAGGTTTATTTTTTTTATTACAAGAAATTTTAACGAAAAATCTTTAATAGATTGCAGTTCGTGGAATATATCCCTTATTGAAACACTCAAAATAGTAAAAACATTAGTGTCCTAAATAAAATACTAAAGATTTATCTTATTTTCAAGTAATCTTGATAGTCCATTACTGTGATCAGTCCATTAGTACAGTTCACTGGTGAATTACCATTGAGAAAGCCATTAATTTTTCACCAGAATGTCTTACAAGATAAAGCACTTAACCCAAGCCTAATATAAATAAATCTTTCCGGCTAAGTATGGGTACACGTTTAGCATCTTCTAAGCAACTGGGCTGAATTCAACTGAATGTATTACTTAAGTTAAGAGCATTCTTCCTCAAGTGCAGAATTTAATTAAATATTCAATTAATTAAAAATTAACCAGAAATGTCGTTTTCCGTAATAAATTCTGAACTTAAATTACTTTGTTTGCGGACATGTTGTGATTCTATTGAATACTATTATTAAATACATGCTTATGTCTTAGCATTACACCAAAAATATCCTGTAAAACTATTTTTATATAATTTTCAAATTTTAAAATGGCATATATATATAAATTGATACAAAGTTAATTGTCGTGGAATTTTCTAAATCTAGGCATTTTTTTTAAAAAAATTTCTTTTGCATAGTTTTCAAAAATATATTTCATTGTTGCAATGAAATTCAAACCGTTTTCACTGTTATCAAATATTTAATCGCGTATTATTTCTTCGTTCATGAAAGCTAAGGAAGAAATATTCTGCTTATTATATGTGTAATTTACATCAGAAATCAAAGTTAAACTGCGCTACACCAAAATTCAAAATTTGAAATAAATTATCCAAATACTCTAGGGTTTAATGCTATAAGACGATGTCATAGGATTCGACTTCATTATACAATAATCTGAACAGGTGTAAAGCTATCAAAATAACAAGGCTTAAATAAATAAAATAGGTGTAAGGCTATCAAAATAACAAGGCTTAAATAAAAAAAGGTGTTAGGCTATCAAAATAACAAGGCTTAAATAAAAAAAAGGTGTTAGGCTATCAAAATAACAAGGCTTAAATAAAAAAAAGGTGTTAGACTATCAAAATAGCAAGGCTTGAATAAATAAAACAGGTGTAAGGCTATTAAAATAAGGCTTTAATGCTGTCACAACAGGATGCTTTAAAAAGGTTTATTCAGGATATCGTGACTACCAAATAAAGCGTAAGTGATTTGTCTGAAATTAAATACCACCAATATTCCAGAAGAACAAACTTTTGCAAAAATTTTAATATGATACGAAGTGAAAGAGAAAACTAGAAAATACAAGACAGAGTAGAAGACAAGCCGTCACCGATTAATTAATAACGCTGAATATTTATGATACATAAAGGCAATATACAAAGAGAAATTCATGCTAAACAGAAAAAAACTGAAGAAGCAAAGATAGTAAAATACTCAAATAAGACTTAAGTTTTATTATTAATTATTTCTAAAAATTCGTGTCTATTTATGCATAGAAAAGTCGATTTCTCGATTACGATAGTACCATGCTTCTAAGTATCTGGATTACCACAAAAATAAACTTCAGAACAATTCTTAAGTTGTAGAAATCCATCCGAAAATAAATAATTCGATTAAATTACAGCAGCATCTACTAGGTTCATCGTAGAACAAAAGCCATGAGAATAAACTTGCGAAAAAAATTTTTAATTGGAAGTAAAGAATTAAATGTCTTTCAAATAATACGTGGCACTTTGCCAAGCAGTAATTTATCACCAACAAACAGGTTCCTAAGAATTTAAATTGATTTTTGCAGATATGGACAGATAATTTGGGTTTGAATAATTCCAGGTAATTACGTTTCTCCAAGATACGCTCGAATACAAGCAATATCTCTCGTATGAGCAAAATTTTCCTTTAAAATTCAAAACTATCTCTTGTTGCATTTCAAGAAAATAAAAACACATTATTTTATAAATTAATAAAGGTATCTAAAATAACCATTTACTATTAGAAATGAATTAAGTTTTAAAATCCCGTTCCCAACATTTTTGTATGATTTTGCAAGGCAAAAGGGTTATAGGAAATGAGTTATTTTTTCGGTTCTTTATTTAGAGTGTTTTCCTTTCATATGCTTATGCCTTATGTTGATATTCATTTTCTTTTTCAATAAGTAATATTCCGCTATTATTCAAAAATTGTGTAATGATTCTATTCTTTGTTCAGTAAAAAATAAGCATCTCCTCCTAATTTCACTCCTATTATGATGAAATAAAAATCGATTACGCATGCGCAAAACTGTGATAAATCTCATTATCTGAAACAGCAGAACTGGACACGAAGTACCAGATAATAAGCATAAATTCGAGAGATTCTATTTGCAAAGAAAAATTTCCAAAAAATGACGTTTCTTTTATCTAAACAAAGTTAGACCTTTCAGACATTCCATTAAAGAAAGCAGGATAACTGGTACTATCTTTGACAATAACAAATATTCAAATGTTCTTGCAAAAAGTGGCATTTTTGAACGATTAGGTGAATGAAATCTGGTTTTTATATGCGAAAATATAAAAAGTATAATCATTTGACTAATTCAATAAACGGTTATAAACTTATTTCCACAAATTCGATAACAATTATCATACCTTAAAAGACAAATTCAAAAATAACATTTACGAACAAAATAACCATTCACTGACCAAACAAAGAATGATTGTAATTTGCACTTGGAGCTAATTTTGAATTTTGTATAGCACAGCTAGTCAAATCAACAGCGTTGTTATTCATCAGCAAATGTAAACCAGTGATATTTAGAGATTCGAGTGAAAATGATTTTAATCTGCTCTAAACAAAAATCTAGATTAATACTGGTTACAAAATCAAGTCAGATAATTTATTTAATATTAAACTATTAATCTCAGCTTCGTCAATAGTTTTATTTCACATTCAGAATTTTCACTATTTTGCAAGCCATAAAATGATATTAAAGAAAATAATAAACAGGCAATCGAACATTATTATGTTTTCATACATTTTTTTTTACAGATGTAAATGGATTTGAATGCAAATGGATTTTCAGTCTGAATGTAAATACATATCCAAGTTCATTGAATATTCAACTATTTTGAAATCCTTCATGATTGAGAATAGATTGTTATATTTTTATTTATTTTATTGTATATTTATTGAACCTTTCATGATAATTGGTAAATTTATAATTTAGTTTCCATTTTGAAATCTAACCAATTCATAATAATTATGCGGATAAAATGCTACAGGTTTATAGTAAGCTGCAGTTGATTCGTGGTTGTTTGGATTTGTCATTATTATTCACTCCACAAGAAATATAGGCGCAATTTTAATAAGAAAATCTTAAAACGCTTTTAAGAGCTATTATCCTTTGAAATAAGATAATGGATTCTCAATTTTTAGAGCGTTAAACAGTACCCTTCGAAAAACGAGTAAAAAAGAAATGGCCAATTTAGGAAAAATTGCAAGGCTGCACTTGAGTCTACTATACCTTGTTTGTCCCGATAAGGATGGTGATGTTTTTCAAAAAAATCCATCCCAACATTCTCCCTATATATTATTAAAAGTGTATTAGGCATCTACATCAGAAAGAGTGTCAAAATGAGAAAAATATAAAATTGCAGGGAAAAAACTATGTTCAGATATATTGTATAAACATAAATTACAAAAATAATGTATTTAACTAATAAAAAAATGGAAAATGGACCTAAAAATTATATATTTATATGAACTAAAAATAATTTAATAGGCTCAGATAAATTTTGATAAACAGAAAACTCATACTATTTCAAAAGCCTTACATCATTTTGTTCATTGAATTATTCATTTTACTAAATTCTGTCTATATATTTATTCAATTATACTGCAAGAGAAAAATAGTGTCTAAAACTGGACACTTTAAAAAAAATTTCAAAATTGCTTGATTCTTAAAAGTTAAATTTTACTTGTAGGTACAACAAAATTTCAAAACTCTTATTAACAGCAAGCTTTGTACTGAAACTTACTCAATATAAAGAATAATTCGAACCTCAAAAAAATGGAGGGGGGGAGAGGTAAGGCTAAGATAAAGTATTAGTAGCAAAATGAAAACGATTATTGAATTTCACTTCAAAAATGAAATATAGTGTTGCAACATGTTTCAATTTTTTTGAAACAATCCAAAACTGAACATTGTATGAAAGAAAAGGCTATCCAAAAATGACTTTTTTTCCTGTAATATTTTCGGAAATTATCGCGGAAAATCGCCAGCAACTCACTTAATTTTTAATTAAAATTTTAATAAAATTTCAAAAATAATCGATGTGAGATGCACATTTCTGTCCTCCAAAGTATATTATGTGCCAAATATAGTAGCTCTAGGTCAAACGGTCGATCTGTAGAGCGCCAATAGACACAAACATTCATCTTCATTAAATAGATTGTTTTGTCAGCAGAAATGCACAACTCCATAAAATTTCAAAACTTAGCACATCATTAAGAAACGAATTAAAAATCGATTACTAAACACCATCTTTACAAACATAAAAGAAATCAAAAACATGCAAAAGTTGACAGGTTCAAATAAATATAACAGAATTCCAATTGGTCTTGACGTTAAACATACTCTACATAAAATACTAAAGTAGGCATAAGTGTGACGGTTATTCAATCGTAGCACATGGCTAGTTAAACACCAAAATTGTTACAACGTCGGGAGAAAAACATACTTATAGAGATAAGCCACGTGGCCTCCGCCTGTCACAAGTAACCTACAAAAAATACGCCCAAACAAATCCTTATAAGTCATTTTCCTGCAAAAATACCAGACAAATTCGATAAGTACGCCACATATTATAACATTATACCCGAGATAGAAAGAAAAAAAAAGGGTTAAGAAACTGTAGCCGCGAGACAAGTTGAAATAGTTGATGCATAACAGCATCAAAATTACTTGGATGAGATGAGCACATCAATATGCTGCAGGCGCTGATTTGTCTCTCTGATGTCTGGTTAGCTGTGTGAAGACGAGCGTATCCAGTTCTACTACTGGTCCTTTTTTTCTTTCTTTACATGACCAATATTGCTGCATGCTTCCAGTATAACTTTTTTTTTTCTTCTTATTTGGTGACTATCAGGTCGTGGTAGTTCAATTAAAATAAAAAAAGAAGGCTAATTTAGGAGTTAAATAAAAATATTAAACTGATTCGAGACTGAGTAAACGAAGCGTTCGAGAAGAGGAAAAACTACTTCCCAATTTTAAACCTTTTTTTTTATATAGATAATCGAGTCGTGGAACAGAAAATTACGGAAGCGATACGTGTAATTTCTTTGCATAAGAAAAGTAATCAAATCTTAAATAGCGTATTTTCTATGTCGTTTATTTTAATCTCACAACGCGCAGTGATGCATATTTATATGGTTCACGTTTCTGCCCTGTATGTAAAGTGGTGATCAGGTTTTCTGAACTTCAACACGAAACATTTAAATTTTGAGGAAGAGGGGAAAGGGGAGGACAGTGGCGTAACCAGTCAGTATGGGGTACTGGCAATGTTCAGGGAAAAGTGGTGTAATGAAGGTATGTTATTAGGGACATGAAATGTTTTCGCCTCCCATGATATTTGCCTTATGATATACACATACTAATGCTTGATCCCCATGGCACTCCTCAAGACTGATATCTGAGACATCTATGGCCTCTTTACGTTATTGGTCATTGGTACGTTATTACTTTAGAAAATTTCACTCATCAAGAATTAAAAAAGTATTTCCTTTTTTTAAATACTTAATCTTTATAGAAGTAATGGTGACTCGTTTAGTGACTAAGGAACAAGGAGGAAACCGATGTCAGAGACAAACGATTATGGATATTGTCATTTTTTATAGTCATATGATCAGACAGCGAAAAAAAAAATACAATCGCTCCCTAGAGGCATTTATTCTAATCAAATCACTGAAGAGACAAGAAGACTTATTCAGCTTGCTACGCCACTGCTGTGGTCATTTCAAATTTTTTTTTTTTTTTAACTTGGAAATAAGTCAACATTGATTGCCATCGTATACCAATAGCTTTTTCTCTAAACATTTATTGTAAGCGTGCCGGTAGAGGAATGTAATTTAATTCCGTGCTATTCAGCATGGCATTCATTTTATTAGTTAATTAGCTGATATAGCCGGTACTACTCGAAATAATCCTTTTGTCATAACACTCCACTATCCTCGGGTTTTGGTCACTGATAAATGGTATACGAGATCTTTCTTTCAGTTCTTTTAGAAACACCGTTATAAATAAAAAAAAATTTCTAAAAGAAAAAAAAATTAAAGTAGCGACAGTAGTTCAGATATTGTTGATGTATTTCAAAACCATCAGCGTTATATTTTAAAAGAATAAAAATAGAAGAAACCATTGCACAGAAAGGAATTAGGCATCACTGAAACAGTGAAATTGAGTTATAAGATATTAAAATATTTCTCGTAAAATAAATTGCTCCAAAGTTGAAGTAGAAAAACGGCAACATTTCGGTAAATTTCTAATTTAATATGCATTTAACATTCATCCTTTCAAAAACTGATGGTATTCTTTTTCTTGTTCTAAAGAATGAGTGTGCAAAATTTGGCACAATAGTTCAGGAGGAAATGTGGAACACAAAACCACAATGATTTTTATTTGTATTCAGATTTAGTTTTTTAGTCATGGAGAATAAAGCAGGAGCAGGGGCGATGTGGAGGTGGCTATGCAATTATAACACCCCGAGTAGAAGCCCTTAAAATGTAAGCGCTTGATATTTTTCCAGTTCTGACATCCTATTGTTAAACCACTAAGTGGATGGGTGGAGAAGGCCATGTTGCCATAGTAGGTTGAAAATCGATATGTAGATCAATTTACTACTGACTACCATGATAGCATAAATCGACATCAATAGTTTTAATATTTTTCAAAACAGCAGTCATTGAAAACGACAGTGTAAAAATCAATGCTAAATGAAATCAACAATAGTAAAAAAGGTACAGTAGTACAGTACTATTAGAGGATGCCACGTGTCATGATTATCTGAAAATGCTCCAAAATTTTAACGCCTATAATGTTAAATATACAGAAAATAATTATTAAATGATTAAAATTTTTAGCAGGTTGTTAATTTAAGAAGCTATTCCTTTACGAACAATAGATTACACCATGAACCTACATATTCAGAAACATTCCTAATACACATGTCGTGTAGTATTGCCTTATCAATTGCATCTTAATCTTTTCTAGGGTTTTAAGACATGTGTACGCTTAATTTTACCTCTAAATTCCAATTATTTTAGATGAAAAGAAATTTAAATCTGTCTTACAGAATCCATAGGAATACATTAAATTTTTTCTGCCTCACTGAATTCTTAACGATACACGATAAAAATCATAGTAAAGAAAAATTTGCATCGAATTCTCATAAGAAGAATTGTTCCTGTAGAGGTTAATGCATTGGCACAATCAAAACAATCTCTAGTCTAGACTGTATAAATGGATATCAGGTTACTAAGCGCAAACTTCCTCGCTCGTTCAACTTTATTTGCCTTATGATCATAGTCTGGACATAAGGATAGGCAGCTTTCCCAAGAAATTTAGATAAATGTAATATTTTGTTCCGTTTCAATAAAATGATCAGACTTCCTGAACTTCAATACAGAATTCTCTAGACGATAAATGAGCAAACTGGAATGCTGGCTAGGAGAATATACAAGTGGTACCCCTTTGATACAGGCCAAAATTCAAAAAGTATGGGGCCGCGGTGGCCTGGTGGTAAGGTCTCAGGTTCGTGACCCGATTCCACCGAAGAACCGTCGTGTAAGGGGGTCTGTTGCACGTTAAATCCGTCATGCTAAACGTCCTCCCGCTGGTGTGAAGAAGAGGGTGCCAGCTCAGGTGTCGTCCTCATCATCTGACCGCGGTCCAAAATTACGAGGTCCGTCCCAAAATAGCCCTAGTGTTGTTTTACAACGGAACGTTAATATAACTAAACTAAACCCAAAAAGTATGAAAATAAAATGTGAAGCAATGAAACAGTCCAGCAACTTTAGATTTTTTTTTTTTTTTTTTTTTTTTTTTACTTTCTCGTATAGAGAAAGTGATTGTATTCATCAAAAAAATTCAAACTTATTTTAACGTATCTCCACATTTTAGACTTCCCTGACTTCGAAAATGTCCGTCTGTCCATCTGTGACAAAGATAACTTAAAACTAAGATAACTTTGAGCTAAATGGATGGAATTTAGAATACGATGTTTACATCAAATTTGTAAACTTCTATCAAATTTTGATGGAACTCCATTCAGAGGAAGTCTGTCTCGTCCGGCTGCCCGAACATAAGTGAACTTAACTACAAAACAAAGAGCTAATTGGATAAACGATACATGAATTTACCATTTATAATATAGATATCTTTCAGTTCTGACCCAAACCCATTGAGGGGTTAACCATCTGGTGATCTGTACTTTCAAGGAGCATGTAAACGCGATAACTCAAAAACACAGACTTAAATATATCAAATTTGGTATGGGATTTTGTGACTGCAATTGTCATTCTGTATCAAATTTTGATTTCAATCAGTAGTGAAAAACGCGTCTAAAAGAGAAATCGCTTATTATTAACCGCATGCCCGGGATTAACTGCCAAATACACTCGACAGATTCGGTAAAAATGCTATATTCAATTCAAAGGTTAATATTCCGAAAATATTTCTACGCCAATTTCATCTCTGATATAACACTTATTAGACTATTATACGAAAAAATTTGGGTGGTGACCACGCCAATTGGTTTTTAAAAAAAAATAGAAACCAAGCCTTTGCAAAAGGATGTCACTGGCCTTGCCTCAATGTAAACAATCTGCTATTGCTCAGATTTTGAACTATATTTTTTTTATTTTATCACATATTTTCATTGTATTCATTCATTCATTGTTTTGTATATTTTCAAATATTTTGTGCAATAACTATATGTTTTGTTATTTAAATTTACTTCTTTTAATGAGCCTCCGCTAACAAGATACTTTTGTAAATCTATCAGTCTTTTAGTTAAATGACTGGATTTTAAAGTCTCTTGTTATTGTTTTTGTAATTTTTTTCTTTTTCCTTCAGGCTAATTATTGTAATTGCATGTGTAATCAAGAAATCTAAACTAGGAATTACTTTATCAATGTATGTTACATTTGATTTATATCATACTCATTTATCTAGAGAATGACGAATTGAATGGTTCAGGAAATTAGTAATTTTGGATATTTTTGAAAAAATTATATGATATATGGTGTTTTTAAAGTTAAAGCAGCTTTTCTAATTCGTCAAAATTTGGGTAAATGGATCGTAATATGTTGCTATGAATTATTGATAAACTCAAGACATTATAAATAATTCATAGTAGCAAATAAAGACCCAGTAATTCGATTTCATTAGGATGATCATTTTGTTCATACAAAAAAAGATTCAGAATTTTTCGAAAACTAACTTATTGAAAAATCGAACAATGCTAATCTTCTTACTTTCTCGTATACGAGGTATAAAAAGAGAATTTAACAAAATTCCGCGTTTCCAATTTTTTTGGGAGTGAAAAAAACTTTTCGGAATTATATCTCTTCTGTCAGCCGTTCCGTTTAAAAAATGTTTTGAACTATTCTCTTGAAATCTGGTAAGCGATCTTTAATCAAATTTATGTATTTGTCAAATTTTGAACGAAATAAGTTCAATACATTATATGTTCAGATATAGGTAAACATAACTACAAAACACTAAGAGCTAGATGAATAAAATTCGGTACACTGATTTAGCATCTGAAGTACTTACCTTTATCAAATCGTCACGTCTGTCTCTCGGTATATACTTTCGCAGGCATTTAAATTCGATAACATAAGAAAACGCAGACAAATTTGTCAGCAGGTGTTGTAACTCAAATTGTAGTTCTGCACCAACTTTTGATTACATTTGTTCGGAAAAAGCGCCCAAAATGGCCAGTCAAGTATCTATGTTACACTACACTATGCAGCACAAAACTCTTAGGTTCAGAATTGAAAATAAATATCCGAGTACTACGGGCGTTCACGATTTAAGCACAAATTAATGAAGGTGGGTTACACCTTTATAAGGCAGTATGCGATAAAGTTTCGGAGAGACCATTCCTTCAGGTTTTAAAATGAATTATCTATTAATAAACATAAAACAGGTCACTCCAGAATATTTAAATAAAGGCGCCTCAAATTCAAAATGTTTCAAGGAGAAACAAAGCCCCATTTTATTACAAACATTTAATCACTTTACATGTTTATCAAGAGTTACAAAAGGATAATTTATTTTTACTTAATATTGTTAAAAAAGTAACACCGTGTGTTACACTACAAAAAGTCGGCAACGAGTTAAAAGAAAGAACATGCCTCACGTACCTACATTAACGAACTTTTACTAATAGTTGGATATAATATTTATACTTTGAGTACGTATGTTTGATTTTTGTGGATATAATAAATTTAGATGATTAAAAGAGAACTATCTTGTTATAACATTTGCTTGAAAATGGATATTTTAAATAATTTTAAATGAAATTTGCTTTTTTTTTCGAACGTGAATTATTGATTTTTAAGCAAAATTCAGAAACTTAATTTAAATTCGGGACAATCCGGCTTAGTATTGTTCAGCTTAGTTTCGATCATTTTCGAATCGTGTCGAATAATAAATTTAAGAAAATTCTGTCAAATTGTTTCAAGACAAGTTGTGCGTAAAAAACAATTCCTCACAAATTGAACAGAAGTGATAATGGATATTGTCAGATTGGAGAACAAAGAAATGATCACATTCAAATAAATCTACAAAAGGATTTGAAATTCTTCTGATGTTTGGAGGAAAAGGACGATTTTGTTATTTTAAGACGGTATTCCTTTAAACAAACTAGAACACAAATAAGATATCATTATGTTCGTTAATGGACAATGGAGTTGACCTTGAACTTTCAAATTCAGAAACAACATCCCTCATAGAGATGCTTTCCCATTGTTTATTCTTACAAGCACAATCCATTTTTTTAACGTTTTTGTAATCTTCTGTTTCATACAAAATAGAGTAGCAAATTTTTATTTAAAAAAATGTTAAGTAATAAGTATATAAAATAACAAAAAAGTTCTGATTTTAACAACAAAGTTAATTTATCAACTTATGTGTAAAACATAATAGTCACAGATAAGATCTTGCATGTCCAAAATATTCTTTAAGCCTCAGTAACGAGTTAAAAGTCAACTGAATGAGAAGCAAACTGCAAAGCCTCGTCATATCAGAGATGGGGTGGAAAAGTGTGTTCACTGGCTTAAAATAAAGGAGGAAGTGAAGGGTCGAGGTGATATATATCCTCCAAATACAATCTGGGGATGACAATCGAAGACAAAACGGAAGAATAATTTATTTCATAACGCAAAATATGACGAGGGGTTGAAAAATTACTTTATACGGATGTTTATTGTCTTAGTTACCTCAGTTACTAATCAATAAGCATTGCCCCATGTCACTCATGTACGAAAGATAAGAATATCTTCTTCACTACCAAATTCTGAAGTTACACAAGCTGGAGCCAGCATTCCAATTTCAAAGGAACCTATGTGTCGAAAAAGTAGAAAGAAATAACGAAAAAGATGGGCTATGATATGTATCTGTCAATTTAACACATATATATTTACTGACTATATTCTACAGGAAGTTTGGACAATGGCAGCCAATACAGATACCGGTATACTAATTTCAATAAAGTATAATGGCGTGCATACTATTTTTATTTATCGATACAAAGTTGAATGATTTCCGAATATCATTATCTCAGGCCAGGCAGCCTTTTGAACCTGAACACAGCCACAAAAGTGGGCGAAAACGTGAGAACTTCACCGATCTCAATTCATTTTTTATCTTTAGTCAGATTGCTAAAAGCAAATTAGTTTAAGAAAAATGATTTAAAATAGTTAATAAAAATTCATAATCCAAAGGAAAAAAACTTCAAATATACATCACTGTGACCTCCTACGTCCTTATCCTCCGGATCTAAAATACTACATTCAAAATACAAAGTGACTTTTTCAAATACGTCGCGATTTTTAATACTAACATAGACTAAAGATTGCATGAAACTAATTTATTTTGATTCAACCTTTAACGCTCCTTTGAAAAATTCAAATATTAATTAGATGCTTATGTTTTATTTGGGCGCATTCGTCTGTTAAATTCTTTAAACCTTATTCTTCTTATCTTCCTGAGCTCGAACAGCACATTTTTTGGAAAATGTCAGTCTGTGACAAATATAACTCAAAACATTACATGGTTGAAATTTGGTATACGGTCTTTACACAAATTTGTAAATTGCGATCAAATTTTGAGAAAAATCTATTCTGCGGAATTCCGCCTGTCCAAAGATAAATTAGCACGATAAATACAAAGCGAGGAGAGCTAGATAAATAAGATTCAGTACACACATTTAACATCTATATTGTAGAACCTATCAAAGTTTGAGCCAAGGCCAAATACTGGTTAGACTGTCTGTAACCATAATTATATAAAACTATACTTTCAGAGACATGTAAACGCTATAATTCAAAAACGCAGTGACTTAAATATATCAAATCTGATATGGGATTTTGTGACTACGAGTGCAGTTTGTGTCAAATCTTTCAGTCGATTGAGAAAAACGCATGTAAAGCACAAATTCGATTTTCAGATACTATTAACCGTGTGCAAAGGAGAATTCGCCAAATAACTTGCCAAGAATAACATGACAAATTCAGTAAAAATGCTAAATTCACGCCAAATTTAATATTTCGCAACTATTGTAGGCCAATGCCATGTAAGGCGTTCTCTGACAAGACAAACTTATTAGAGAGAATGCGGGATAGTTTTGGAAAGATCACACCCACTGGTTAAAATTCAAATATAGACGTTTATGGAGATGGCAGTTACTAATTTTTATTGTTATTCAAAGTAATTGTGTTGCCTTTTGACGCGGAGACTTGTCAAAATCAGGAATTCGAAATTTTTGATTATTAATACGTTTTCTATATTACGTATACGAGAAAATAAAAAATAAAAAATTATGTATTTTAAGCCGGCAGTATGCATGCAACTCAAAATCCTCACAGCGGCGCCAGTAGATTGTTTAATATTCAAATCCTATTAATTTAATGCTTTTCATTATCACAATGCTGGGAGTGTCAAATTTCATTAAAAGTAAGATCCAGATTTTCCATTAAAGATCATGAATGAAAAAAAATTTAAAAACCCCTGGTCAGAGATAAATAAATTGCCATATCTCAGCGTCAGACTAGACTCCCGCTTTAGCTTTATAGAAATAACATCGAAATATCAATTTGCCAACGCCAAACATGTATAACTCGATTCATTCACAGCCTTACTCGACAATAATTTAACTATGAAACTACCACCACCAAAATAGCTTTAAAAGCTACCAAACATCCGACATACAATAACCCTTTTAATCCCAACCCGCTGCTTCAGTTACATACAAACCCTCAACAAATTAATCACCCACTTAATGATGAATGAAAAGCGCTAAGCGTAGAATTATCGAAGATTGGAATCTCGCACAAATTCGAATGAACCCACCGAACACTGTTACTCAGCACGGCAGTAATTGATGAGGAAACACGAAGCGAAACTCTAAAAGTGGAATGAATCCACATCCGAGGACTCGAACAGTTTCAAGGATAACAATCCTTTAACATCCACGCCGCCTCTGGCGGGCGAGATTAATTTTGGTGTTACTGGAAGGATAAATGGGGTTGCTAAGCAACGATTTGTCGGGAAGCTGTCAGAAAATATAGGACGCATAATTATCCTGATGCGTGGATAAGAATGCGAGAAAGCAGTTTTCGGTATTTTGTCAACCGGAGGGAAAGATATCGAGGATTTGCCGGCACTGGAAATATTCAGGTTAGGAAACTTGGGTTTTCTAGAAACAAGGGGATAAGAATGAATTTGCATTTTTTGAAGTAGATCGACCGATATAATGTTGAACACGAATAGATTGTGGGAAAATGTAGATGGAATTGTTAGGAAAATCAGGGATTATATTTATGTTATCTAATGGCTGAGGAGAACACGGGATTTCAGAGTTGGAATTGAGTTTACCATTTCGAAAAGCTTTCATATGATCTAGTTAACCCTTTGTATGATGATGGAAATTTTCGTCATAACATTTAGTGAACAAAAAAATGTACTCAAAACGGGTGTACTTTAAATCTGTTCTTCCTGACAACTATTTTCAGGACTATTCAGTAATAAAATTTGGTTTGGTTTGGTTTAGTTATATTAACGTCCCGTTTGAAGCAACACTAAGGCTATTTTGGGACGGACCTCATCATTTTGAACCGCGGTGAGATGACGAGGACGACACCTGAGCTGGCACCCCCTCTCTACACCACATCACACCAGCGGGAGGACGTTTGGTCATGACGGATTTAACGTGCAACAGATTCCGTTACATGACGGTTCTTCGGTGGAATCGGGTCACGAACCTGAAACCCTCCAGTTCCGAAGCCGAGACCTTACCACCAGGCCACCGCGGCCCATTGAGTAATAAGGAACGTAGCTGTAAAAAATTAAATGACACAATTATTACAGCGGGTTGAACTTGTCATTCCGCGGTTTATTGTGGTTGAAAGAAACGTGCGATTTTTTTTTTTTTTTTTTTTGTCTAATGAAAACGATAATGAGTGCAGAAATTTAGAGAATGACACAGAAGATTTTGTACTAAGATTAACATGTAAATTTGCATGATGATGGATAATTCCATCATCATGCAAAAAAACATGCATCATAAAACAAACATTTTTCCTTTAATCTAAAGCATGAATTATAATCACCCCCTGATTTATTTCACAATAAAAAGAAAAAATCATGCAAAGAAGAGTTAATTGTAATGTCAAATATCAACAACGTCACAATATAGTTTTATAAAACTATATTGTGACGCTGTTGATATTTGACATTACAAACAATTCACTTAAATCATACGAAATTAATATAAAACGTATTTAAAATTTCACTTAGGTATTTGAGAAAACTGAAAATATTAATTTCATTGTTACAAATGTCAATAAACAATGAAAAATGTATTAAAAGGAAGGAAATTGTACAAAAATGGGATTGATGTCATTAAAAAAAGCAATTTTTTGAGTTTCAAGATATGGTTAAAAATACTGAAAAACTTAATGAAAATATGTTAATTAAAAATCAATTTTTGAGATGTGAAAGGTTGAGAATGACTTCCTTTTATTTTAAAGTGCGCATGCGCCAAATTTTATCAAGATCGAACAAAAACTGTAGATTTGTATTAAAGACAAATATTTATTTTCATACAAAGAGATGATTTAATAGATGGTATATTTATATATATAATGAGCTTATGTTGTAATTAAATCGTCAACAAATCGAATGGTTTTTACTTTCCGCACAAAAAAGTAAGTATTTATAATTGTCAAATTTTTGACCTCAAGATCTTAATGACCCTGCATATTTTAGACATCCCAAAATTCGGAAAGTTGGGGAGGGGGGTTGAAATTATGTCTAAGAATAAAATAATTTAAAGTGGAATGAACTAGCGAACTAGATAAATGAAATTTAATAAAGAGCATTTATATTAAAATCTTAGATCAAAATCCAGTTTTGGAGCGAATTCGTGAAAAGGAAGTTGTAGTCGAAATAGTAGACCTGCTGGATATTTTGGATGAAATCAGATTTGTATGTTCATATAAATGCGAATACAGCCCAAAAAAGTTAAAGGTGAATTATATTTACAGCCAAAATTGAAATCTGGATCAAATGTTGAACTCAAATGGTAAACGGAAAAGATTTACTATTTCAAAATGCATAATCGGATGCCCTTTCCCTCTGCGACTAAGCCAAATCTAAAAAACATGCCCTACTGCGGAAGTATACGAAAAAGTCGTGGCAAGCATTCCCCGCTGATTTACTTCAGAAATATATATATATATCGTGATAAATTTAACCATTTGTATACTAGTCGCCTTTGACATAAGTAGGTTCGCTGTGTCGCTATTAGTCAAATTTAATTTCCGCTAAATCATTAAGATATACCTTCATGATTGATTTCGTCAAATTATCACACCTTAAAGCCATGTTATTTTTTCTTGCATATGTTCTGTATAATATGAACACGTTACCTTTCTAATGGAGACTAGTCCCATGACATCATAGCGCTATTTATAACGTAAATAAGAGGTTTATTTATTTTCTAAAATTTCGGGATATTTAACAATTTTTTTTTTATTTAATTTGCAAACTATACATACACTAGATTTTTATACATAAAATAATTGACGAAGCATTGTTATCATGTGAGAAATGATTTACGGCCGTTAAGGGTTGAACAAAGGGCTTCTTTAGCTTCCAAAAGTGGGAGAAAATCATGCGATGCGATTTAAAGGCAACACGAAAAAATGATCCAATAATAAAGATGAAATTGTGTGCATGTTGGCGTCCTACAGGACAGGTCGCTTCACTAGAGCTTATAAGCTTGGTATAAATATGCTTTGAAGGGTGAGAATTTGTACCACCAAATGAATTTTTTTGAAATCTTAATTAAAATTTACGCTATATTTTGACACTTCTGTGATAAGTTTCAAAAATATTCCCGCATAAAAATTATCTTTTTCAAAATCAATATATTTTCAATGGTGTCAACTTAGTTAAATATAAACAAAAGAATTACACAGCAACTTTTAAACATTTTTAAGTATATTTCACAACAATATCGTTATTTCTGTAAATGAAAACCCAAATCATTTGAATTATTTCAAATATGTGATCGCGTACTTTCTTTCCTCTAACAGTTGAAAGTTAAAGAGACATTCAATTTCATATCTATGCGGTTTGGTTTGGTTTAGTTATATTAACGTCCCGTTTGAAGCAACACTAAGGCTATTTTGGGACGGACCTCATCATTTTGAACCGCGGTCAGATGACGAGGACGACACCTGAGCTGGCACCCCCCTCTCCACACCACACCAGCGGGAGAACGTTTGGTCAGGACGGATTTAACGTGCAACAGACCCCCTTACACGACGGTTCTTCGGTGGAATCGGGTCTCGAACTTGAAACCCTCCGGTTCCGAAGCCGAGACCTTACCACCAGGCCACCGCGGCCTCTCATATCTATGCGGCTTACAGGGCAAATAAAAAGAAGTTACAATAGCAGTAAACTTAGATGAATCGGACATTTACGCTTTTAATACTGCTATGATGCTATGGAATTGATTTCGATTAGAAACGTTCAAGTACACAGTAAACAGATCATATGCAAGACAAAATAACATGGCTTTATTGGCTGGCAATTTAACGACATAATGGAAAGCAATCTCTGAGTGATTACGAGACTGAAGAGATGATTTTTGTGCTGTCGAAGCTCCGTTTAAGCAAACTAAATGAAAACTCCAGTGAACCAACACCCGCCAACGTCAATTAACCACTATTTCTGGTGAACCAGTTCGTAATATGTTAATAAAAAATAAAATTAACATTCTCAGATGAAATATCACTGCGATGTTAAAAAAATAAATTAAAAACTGAAATTTTCCAATGAACTGCATCTAAAATGTGTGAAATATATAAGAAATCGTATCTAAAAAAAGACGTCTCCGAAAGAAATAAAATATAATGTGATTGAGCCTAATCTCAATCGATTTAAAGAAAAGCTACGAAATGAATGAATTTTTATTCTTTTTTATAAAATTCTTAAAAACATGACACCCCCTCATTCCTTAGAGTCCTGGAAACAATGGAAACCTCGTCAACCTTGAAATTCCTTCCGGTAATTACGTTTTCCCAACAAACGAATTTTTTAAATCATGTAAGATTCGATTGAAAGAATTCCGAAGAATCCTCCTAATTAAATAAAATTAGGTAAATCTCAGGCCGTACAGAATTTAAGAGCAAGGTATTGCACTATTTATTTTATCAAGTCGTTATTAATTGATTTCATAATTTATACGTGATGTAATTTTTTTCCACAAATGTAAATGAAAAATTCGTTATATTTAATCTTCTCATTGCTAATTAAAAACAAACAGACAAAAAGAATGATTATCACACTCCAATATATATTTGTTTTGAATATTTTCGTGAGATAACAATAACATGAATTGAACAGACAATAATTATGCTTATTGTAGACGGAAAAAAAAAATTGTTGAGCAAATAATTTAAGTACTTTTTTCCCCGATTACGTACAACTACGAAATGAAGCAACATTTGGAGACATCATTACGAGCTAAAATAAATAAATAAATAAAAAAGATAAATCATTGCCACAATTTAAAAACAAAACCTTCAGTCACAAAGGTATGTCGCATCTTAAAAAGTTTTTAATCGCGCTATCATTTAAAATTCATGAAATAATTACTGCTCACTAAAACTATACATCTCTTCTACATTTTTCTTGAAGATATGTTCTCGGTTTTCAAATTAAAATTCCTTCAAAAATGTGAGCTTGAAAGAGAAGAAACTTTCCAAAGCGAATTTAGTAACTTTGTTTACTGTGAGTGCCCTAAACAGCTGCCTACTAGGAAATCTGCCAGTTGTTTACAATGATGATTTAGTGTAAATGGTGCCCGAGAAAAAATTTATTACATGTCGCCCCAGTTATTAACATCCGGCAATAAAATAAAAGTGAAAATATTATCTTAATGGCATCGAGAATTCATATATTGTATATCCTTTTCTCTAATCTACTTTATTGTTGCTATATTATAAAGTTAAACACGAAAAAATTAGGATATCTTACACGACAGCAATTCAATGGCACTTTCAGAAGAGTTACACGAAAATAAAGGGGGGAAAAATGCAAAATGCGAAGGCATTTATCGACACCTGATTGCTTTTGCTCGAATTATTTGAACATCACTATCAAACAACCAGTAATTTTGCGTAACAAACCAATGAATCAGAAACTGATTTAGCACACATAAAAAATAAAACGATATGAAGGTATTCATCAACATATGACTGCTCTTGCGCGAGTTAACCGTGCAGCATTGTCAAGTTCAGAAACACGACGACGAGTAAGTAACAAACTGATGAATCAGAAACTGAGTATGAAGATGCGGAAGTAAAGTGATTATTAGAGGATGAAAAATCCGAGGTAGAAAACGAAAGGTACATTCGAGCGTCAGTCGTCTGAGTAATGAGTTTTTTTTTTTTTTTTTTGCAATGCATGACATATTGGACAGGCAAAATGCATCGCAGATGGGCATTATGGTTTTACAACGGTCAGAAAAAACACTTATGGATGATGCTTTAAAACTAGCTGCACTCACGTAAACAAGCGTGCCAAAAAGCAAAACAATAAACAACCATAAAATACGTAACTGCTCTTAAAAACGTCGGGCAGAGGCATTACAGTTAACAAAACTTTAACGCTTGAATTAACGAGGATGTTCTTTTGATACTTACATTAATATGGTGCCTTTAGTTCTTGGAGTGAAAGAAGGCCAAAATTCATTTTGGTCTTTGATCAATTGGGTTCAAAATTTGATAAAAAGTTGCTATTTAGGTACAAAAACTACAAACTAAATCCGAGTACAGTAAACTGGCAATGCACAAATTGGGTCCCTTATATAGTCCAGCGTTATCAGAAAGGATTATTAAATTAAGACATGTGGTAATTCACAGTCTTAGGATGATGCGGATAATAGGGTTTTAGAATATTTTGCAGAATTTATATGTAACAGTCTCATTTTCTATATAGTTCTGGTTTGACAAATTAGATCCAAAATTTGATGCCTTTCTCCAATTCCAAAATTAAAATCATATCCCTCGCTATCTAGCTTATGACACTTTAAAGTAATCGTATTTACACAGAAACGGGCGAATAGACAAATTTCCCGTAGAGCCATTTTATTCAGAACTTGACAGAAATATCTCATTTTGGTATCAAGACAACGTATTTAATTCCATTCATAAAATCTGTTGCGTTTCGAGCTACTATGTTCATTATATATATATATATATATATATATTAAACATTGGACTCAGACTTCTTAAAACACGGAGATTGACCGAAATTTTAAAGTTGAATTTTTGAACATTACAATATTTGGTACAAGAGAAAAAAAAAAAAAACATAAGTATATAGCTTTTAAAAACAATTAATATTCAAAACATAACTACAGTAAAAATCTCTAAAATCTTAGCTTCAGAATAATTCTGCAAACAGATACAAATCACAACGTTCAAGAATTAAAAACAAGGTTTTCTAAATAAAATTCAGATAAATTTTTCTAGAATTAATTTGTGCAAGAATAACAAGCGCATTGTCCATTAAATTCGTAATTATGGAAAAATATTCGGACTTTTACAAAATGTAAACTTTATAGCTCAAGAGAGAAGTAAATTTTTGAAATTTAATTTAAAAATAATTATGTTGCAAAAAATTGAAAATTAAAGAAATAAATTTATCACATATTTGGAAGTAGCTACAGACAGAATACGAATGTTGGTTAACTTAAAATTCCTTTAGTTTCAAAACAAACAAAGTCAACACAAACTGCTGCTGATTCAAGTCTTTCATACTTAAAATCATCCATTCAAGCAGAATGGGATCTTGGACTAAAATATGCATTATTCAAAATTTCTCATATGAAATACGTGTATTCATTCAAAAGCAGAGCACATCATTTTTTAATAATGTACATGTGTATACATTACAACTATCTAAAACAGAAGACATCAATTTGGTATTCATGGATGCTCTCTCATTAGATTCTAAGAAATTGTGAGGGTTTAGAGGATGATTAGGTAGATTTGTCGAAAGTTTTAATACAATTCACTTCACATTTGCATCTGGTCATTTTAAAAGAACAGAACAATAATGACAATTTCATTGAAAAAGAGATGAAAATAGTATACGACTTATGTTGCATTATCTATTAAAAGAAAGCAGCAAAATTTAATATTCTTTCAATTAGTCTTATGTTTCATAAAATTTCCTATTTGAGAATTCTGAGTATATTGATTGAGCTATCAAGTCAATTTCAAAATCGCAAAATCACATTTTAATTGTATTAGTTTATTTTTATGTAAAAAAATATGTAAATTTCTATGAATTTCAGACTAATATTTTCTGTACAATTAAAAACCAAACCAATAGATTACCAACATGCAACTAAATCTCTCTCTTCAGAATAAGGATTAATTTAAAAGGTCACTTAAATTAAAATAAATCTTTATAAATCTAAAATTCAAATTAAAATCATGGAAGCGACACGACTTCTTAACAAGGCCGTCAAGGATATACTTCCGATTATATTTTTTATTCCAGAAATAAGCCAGCTGTTCGTTTTCCTATTAAATTTGTGGTTAAAAATACCACAATACTTATTTTTTAAAAAAAATAACTTTGTTAATCAATTGCCAACGGAAAAAATACAATACAAACATTTATTTTTGAATGATTTAAAAATAAAACCGAAAAGATGATAAAGTTTCAATTGTATTCTGATGTGTTTAATTTTCGACGCAACCCACAAGAAATTCAAATACTCTGCACCACGTTTCCTCTGAGATGGAACCAGCTGTCAATGAACTAAACAGGTAATTCGTGTTGCCAGCCACGAAATAAAATAAAAATAAGCAAAAAATTCGAGGGGAAATTAAGAACCTTCGTTCCATGATTACGCTTGCATTTTGATCACGACTGACGAAACGTTATCGAATCCTTTCATTTTAACACAGAAATGAACTTGATGTTGTTAAGCTGTCAATTTTTACAAGGCGGATTGGTTAGCCGAGGCGTAAACTAAAATAGTAGAATCATTCATTGCATTTTAGTTTGCAAACTTATTTTGCACAAATTGGAAAGTATGTTCTTGAATATATATTTATCAATTCAAACAAAATCTTTGGCACAGTACAAACAACTTTAAAAAAAATTTAATGTTTATTTCAACAGAAAACTTCCTTTATTAACAACGCTGCTATCCAATATTTCTGTAAGATATTTTTACAACTGCTATTAATTTACTGGATTTCAATTTATTTTGCTGAATCGTAGCAAGTGCTTTTTTTAATAAAACATTCAATTTAAAGATTGAAAAAAGTGACTCAAACTGTCCGGTTAAAAATCAAACAGTATAAATTTTTGAAATTTTAATCTACTACCATTTTCAAATAATTGTTAAATCATTTTTCACTGACATGCAACATTTCCATCAACTCATTATATTTGCATTTGAAACTCATAAAGGACTTTATTTTATTATATTAGATTGTATATTTATGTTAAAAAAAATTCGAATTTTTTTGCATTTCTATGTTTACATTTGCATGACACTGTTAAAACTAAAATTCAAGAACAATGTAAATAAAAAAAAAATTTAATGCTTAGTAATCAAACGAAATCGTGCAAGTTGAAAAATTTGTGAAGCAGGAATAACGTTGTCTTAAACTTTATTATATCACCTCACTTTTCAACTTCCATGAACGATATTGATCTGTAAATATATATTAAAAGCAATCTCTATGGCAAACTACATTAAAAATATTGACATAGCAAACATTTACAAGTTTATAGCCAGATTGATCGAGTACTTTACGACTAACTTTTCTGTTGTATTAGAAAAATATTTGCAATACGAAAAAAAATGATGTAAAACTGTCAGCAGGTGTTTATGGACTAATGGATTTTTCTCCGCGATATTTGCTTAGTTTAAACAACCTTTTAACTTGAATAATTTGAGATTCATATTTTGTTTACTATGCAGTGTAATAGCTAAAATAAATGGCGCCAGGGCGGAATATTGTTTTCTTGAAGGCTCTCAAAATTTATCAATAAAAAAAGAAACGAATACAATTTTTTGCCCTCGCGTTGTCAAGACATTGGCCCAGAACATACCATAGATTAATAATATTCCTTTTTTAGGCAAAGGCTGACAACCATTGTGGAAAGTAAAATTGATTTTTAGTATTAATATGGAACTAAAATTATGCATTATGAAAAACTTACTATTTCATTGAATACGATTGTGAAGTTAATGGATTTGCATTAAAGAAATTCTAGGGAACATGTAGAAGAAAAATGTAATATTTAGTTTTAATAAGTGGATTGGGTTCAAGGCAAGTTTTCTACTTCTATTAAAAACAAATTAAACAATTTTCGAGCATTTTACGCTATAACGTATTTAAGAAAAATGATACAAAATGGTTGATCATTTAATTCAAATAATTTTCAGCAATCGAATGTATATTATTGCAATACATTGCAATAGTTTATATAGTTATTCTCGTATTATAATTCAGATACTTATTACTTTTAGGAGTAAATAAATATTTGCCAATTTTATTTATGACTACTTATAACGGAAAACACGTTGGTAGTTAATTTGGTCAATTCAATATCTTAATTCATTTGAAAAAAAAAATATTTAGATATGAAATTGGGTAAAAATGTTATGATAATTCAACTTAAATTATCGTCTGCTTACTTTTGAAATTGATCTATTGTATATATTTCTATCCATATTATGAAAGAAAAACGTAAAGTATGGACACGAAAGCATACTTTAAGACGGAAGGAATTTTAAACATCTCTTCAAGTCTTAAATAGTAAAACGTAAATTTATCTTCTGCCGCGGTCAAATACAGAGAGGGTATAAAAAAACTGGTTTTTTCACTACGCAACTTCCAACCTACACGGTTTTTTTTTTTTTTTTTTTATGAGGTGCGTCTGTCTCGAACTTATTCTTTAAAAAAAGCCACAATTCTGAATTCTAATTGTAAAAATAATAACCAAGTGGAAATGTCAACACAAAATATGATGCCCATGCATACACACGCCCTCATCTGAAAGCAGCATGTATGCATGTCTTTGATGTATATTTTATTATTATTTTTTATTATAAAGCAGAAAAGAAAACCCAGTTTAAATATAGATATGCCGAAAGAGGTCACGGCCTTACGAAACGTCCCACTACACTGAGAACAAAGATTTCAGAATGAAAAAAAGATCATTTCCATATTTCCCGAACGTAGATAAGATGGCGAAATATTTCCAAAAAGTAAAGGTGTCAATCTGTCTTCCGCTTTTAAGAGTATGGCAAGATCTGCAAGGCAATAAAATATACTTCTTGACAGATGGGACAGAAAGTAAATAGGTACCTCTTCATGAATTTCATTCACAAAATGTGTTACTGAAATTTGTAAGCTAAATAGAATCATGCATTCACATCAAGTGCGTTGTACGTAAATGCGTAGGTAAGCAGTTCGTGGAATTTCATAATTTTAGCTGCTTACTAGTCGAGGTATTGTCTCAGGACTTTGATGTAGCATTCACGTGGACGAATCAGTAAATATCCTCCCCCCTTTACTTCCTTACATATTTGTTAAAGCATCAGTTTACTTTTAATTAATATGTTGCTCGTTCCACCGAGGCTCGGATTAAGTTTAAGAATCTAGATTCAACGCAAATTTTTACGGTTCCCTTCCAAAATCAGAAATGGCATGTTGGTTTTAACAGAACATTTAATTGCAAGTAACATTTAACTACTGGTTTCAATATTTTCTTATATAACAAATTTTGATTTAGAAGTAATTTAAAAAGGGAGGTGGGATTACAGAACTCTGTACATTTTAGTATTCAGAATGCGTTAAACTTGACCGGTGCCGTCGCGAGTCAAATAACTGCAATATTCTGAAAGCATATTTGAAAATCTAATAATAATTTCTATTTTAATTTGAATACATTTGAATGTAGGACCCTTTAAAAACATAAAATTCGATAGGGTTGCACTTTGCCTATTTGATAATCCACTCCTGACTGAAGTGTCCATAAATTAAAAGGATTAATTTAAACCAATATTTCGTTAGCTTTAATTCCCCTTTTTAGACATAAAAATACTTTATCAATATTAAGCATCTAATTTTCGCCGCGCTGCAAAAAATCAGAAAATACGTTGAAGCATCAATAATAAATTAGAATACAATTCAAACTAATTATTCAATATTTTTTTAATGAAAATGTTTAGTCAAAGTAGCTATTATTCCTGATAATTTTATTACAATTATTAAATTTCAAAAGCGGCAGTATAGAAACTTCTTCGACACCAATACCATCTATAAAATTCTCTGACCTTCAAGAACGCGCGATTTACAGAATAAGGCATAAAGAAAAAAGCGGTCGATTTTCAACATATTTTCAGAGCTTTAAATTTAATATCAATTAAATAAAAAATACTTTAATAAATCAATTTTTTTTTCAGTGATAGAAGAAGAAAAAAATTACAAAATACAATTTAATTTCTTTTTTTTTCAATTTAAATTATTGAGAAAATTTTATTTACAATTTAGAATGACATTAATTTTCATTCTAATAGTATTAAACTAAGCACATGATCAGCAATTAACATACTGCACTAACATTTTTTTTTTTTAACATACAGCTGTCTTTAGAATTAAAAAAAAATGTAATACATTTCCTAAATGTATTAATGGTTATTAAATAGACATACATTTTATAAATTGTGTTTCACAAGAAATTTATGAATAAAAACTATGCTTCTAACAAATTCATTACATATGCCTTTTTCTTTTCTTTTCTTTTTTTTCTTTTTGCAGCATGGCAATAATAGGTCATAATTTTTTCTGTTCAAAAAGTTGATACCTTTAAAAAACTTCAGCCTGTTTTTTATAAATTAATATTATTAGCAATTAACATAAAATTAAGCATTAACATAAATCTAACTAAAAAATCCAATTAAAAAAAATCAAAAAATCCAATCAATCTAGGTTTTAACTAAAGGCTGTATTTCACTACACAATTAGTTGCTTATATTTTATTTTAGACAAGTTTATTTTTACACAGAAGAAAAAAAAAAATGGAATAAGCAATTTATAAAGATTAATACGAGGATATCCAATTCTAAATCCAAAGACAAAAAAATATCCCCTTAAATGTAATGCAATTTAACAATATTATAAACTTTTTCATTTTTAAAAGATTAAGAAATTGTTACATACCAAAATCAGATTATAAAATACATTGGTAAACCAATTTTTTTTAATCTGTGAAAATGAATTTAGATAATTTAAGCAAAATTAACTTTTCCAATTTTAATTAAACATTCATTCAATAAATTTTTTCAATAATTTTTTTTTCAATTAACAGAATATAATGAAATCAATAAACATATATTTATTAAATCACTAGGATTAATATCAAATATATTGAGAATATTTTACTCGAATAACTCAAGCAAACATTTGCCTTTTCGAAATATAGGATCTGCGTTAAAAAAAAATTTTATAACAAAAATACAAGAAAAAAACGGACCAATTTACAATTAATCTCTTAACAATAAAAAAAAAACACAGATTCAAAACCTCTCAGAAACATTAATTTCTCTATGAATTCCCCTTAATTATTGTCAGAATAATTCATACATTATTTTTTGTAAATTAATGTACAAAATAAAACTAAATTTAAAATATTTTTCTGGAGTAAATTTACTTTCATAATTCAAACATCATATATATAAATGCAATTATTTTAAATATTATGAAGTTAACACTGAAGTAAATTGATAGACTATGGATGTGTAAAATGTAATAACATGTATCGCAAGAAAAATATTTACGCACTATAATAATTTCTAATTAGACACTAAAGGTATTTATTATTTTATTGCCAAAACAAATATATTCCTTTTCTGACTTTTAACATGCATATTCAGCAAATGTCATCTGAAAAAATTATAATTGGTACTTCAATTTTAATATAAAATATAACAAATAATTTGGAACCAAATAAGTTTCTACTATCTCAAAATCCTTAGTTTAAAACATTTTAATATTTTGTGAAATAACTAGCAATGAACTGCATATATGTAACAATTTCTACTTATTTTTGTTACTTTACAGGTTTTCTTCACATGTATGAAAATTATTAGGTATGTAAGAATTCCTAAAAACTTCAGTACTTTAAAGTTTTAATGTACGTGCATGCTTGCTAGTATATACAATATGCATTTTATAGACTTTAAGAAATTTCATCCAGCATTTATTTAAGAATTTTTATTTTTGCTCATTTTGAGAAAATGGAAGCATTAATTCATATTAACTGAAATACTGTTTATATTATATCACTTTTAAAACTGATTGTAACAAGGAAGAAAAAATGTTTCATGCATATTTTAATGCTGTTTCTATAGAAAGAAAAATATATAATTTTCACACATTTAAGTCCTATTCAATTTTAGTTGTTAGTTATGAAAATTTTATTTAAATGCTAATAATGCATTTTCGAATTGAAAAATAAAAATGCCTTTTAAAAATTCTGACTTGCAAATTACAGCTATTTCTACTTTAAGTTTCACAAAATTACATACAATTTCCTGAGAAAATTGCTAAATTTTCTAAAACTTAAATAAGTATAAAATATATCATTACTATCCTTCCAAAAATTTCCTCAATTCGAATAAATGTACTAAGAATAAGAATTAAATATTAAGAATATACTTATAGAAGATAATCAAAAATAAAAAATTCTGTATAATTTATTTTTTGAAACACACACCCAATTTTCAATATTTTAAAAGAAAAAAAAATGTTGCGAAATTGTCTTTTTTTCTAGCCGCTGTTACAAAATCATACGATAAAAAAAAAAAAAATCAAAATTTTGATACATAGCAGTTATGAGAAAAATTTAATTTATGAACATTTAACTCTCCTCTAATTAATTATACAATTTCAACTTTTTAAAATATGTGCAAAGATATGCTCGGATAAAAAGAGCAAAACTATTTTTTTTTATCCGAGAAGAAACGAAAAAATTCCAAACAAACTTAGATAATACAAAAATCAAACGTCGTAGTATTGCTTTTGTTCATTCCAGAGCACAGGTATAAGAAGCACGCTTTTAAAATAAAACTGAATTTAAAATTGCATTAAGCGCGCCAGAAATTTCTTGGAACGAGTACGCCGAAAATACAACTTAAAACACAGCTATCCACGCGAATGTCATTGAACTTTACGAATAAAATACAACATAAATGAAAACGACTATATCCACAGTTGAATTTTGGATTAACTGGTGAAGTTGGTTAAATTCCATCCATGAAATTCAACGCGATACACCTCGAAACACACATTCGAGAAATGATAATCCATAATTACTTAAAACCTAAACAAACCAATTTCTGACAGTTGTCAATACCAGGAAGAATCAATTGTCGGCATCTCGTACAATACACGGCGAATATTCTTGTACACGTCTACAGCACTTAAGATATATAAATTTTTCGTTTTTCCAGACACACGATTTCATCCTTATATGCACCAGTGATCACGACTTACCTTGTGAATAAGAATTAAGCACAGTACTCCAAAGGTACACTAAAATTAAACACAGTTTGAGATTCCACTGACGGGAAAATATCGTATCCATAACTGAAAGTTTCGTTTTGGAACAGCAGTTTTCGTTTCTTTTTTTAAAACATTCAACTATACAAAATTTACGTTCACGTATGCAAGAGGGTTCCACTCCACAACCACATCACTAGCTTTCGTGACGAACCACTCTAACTGCTGAATGCTTTGATCCACAGGTTCGAGAGCATTTCTGTAAACGCGGGGCTACTAGCTACCTGCTAGGACTGCCATGTTTATCATCTCTTCGTTAGTCGCCAAATGAGATTTTTGAATTATTTTCTCCCTTGGCGAGAAAGAGGCACTTTTCTGCTCGCAATAAGTGGATATTTTCGTTGGACACGAATGCAGTTGAGTTTGTTCTTCGTTCCCGGAATTTCTTTCGAGATTACTTTCGCTAGAAAAAGGTTTTGGATTAGACAATAACGGAAGCATTTCGGAATTATTTGTTGGCTCATTTGAACTTTTCCGGATCCGTGTTAAAATTGTCTCAGAGGAAACTCTTTTCCTTGATAATCTATTGCAAAATAACTAAATGAAAATTGCTTTTCGAAATTTGCATAATAATGGCAGACGTTTTTCTAATGAATATTTCATTTTTTTATACTCTGAAATGTTTCGTTTTTCTTTGAATTAAAATTATTCTATAGAAAACAAATTTTAATTTGTTGGATAAAAATTCAGAACAGCGGGTTCAAACTACAGCCGGCATAAAATAAACAAATGTAATTAAACGGCAATAAAACCCACTTTTATTTAAAAAAATGTCTCTGAAGAGAATAATTAGTTAATAAATTAATGGATATTTTTCATTCATTTGAGACATAAATTCATATTCATTATTTTAATCTGAAAATATGTATTTATATTAATGTGGCACAAGAGCAAGATTTGGCCATACTGCATCAATCTAGTTGAAAAGTATGCTTTATAAAAAATGTAAAATGATAATACGTATGCGCTATGAAAAATGTAAAATACTAGAACTGTGCTCCTTTGGAGAACAATTCTAACATTTCACATTTTTTTTAAAAAATTAACATTTTTTTAGCTTGGATGCATCTAATTATTTGTATATTTAAGCAGAGTTTAAATTTTGATTTTAAAAAATGGCCAGACCTATTATGAATTCAAATCAATCAAAATAAGTAAATAACAAGGCTAATTAAACGTAGCCAAGATCACAAATCTGACATTTTTCTTCTCTAGATTGTAGTTGGCTTTAAAATGTAAAATAAGCATTCCACATTCTTTTATTTTTCTCCCTAACAGCGCCCTCTATTGGTGTAATGATGTATAAATCAAGCTGACAAACAGAGATAAAATGTTAGTGGGTTTGTTTCAGTTTATAAAACTGAATATGACTATAGATGGCAGTTAAAAAAGAACAAAAATACTTAGGTGCCCTTGTTGCTCTCCAGAATTTTGCTGAATATATTTGCACCTCATCCACTCGTCTCTATACTACTAAATAAAAATATGTGCAAAATTTGAAAAAGAAAAATCTTTTCAGTTCAAAAAATCTTAAAGAAGTAAATGTATGTATCACAAAATTTAATCACTGTTAAATCTTACATCCTGACTATGGAAACATAACAACAATTCCGCCTTTATATACAGGATTACAGTTCTTTAGGAAATTTTAAGTATAAAAGATTAATAAATAGCTTAAGAAAGACTTGACTATTACATATTTTCTTTCAATACAGAAATAATAGTTCAGAATATAATTAAAATGACTACATTTTATTCTTAATGCCTTACAAACCAAATTTTAAATTTTAATGCATTATTTTTTTTTTTTTAGCGTAAGTGGTGTAAAATTATATCAATAAAAGCAAAAAATTATTTTCTAAATTAATTTTGATTTTTTTTCTCCGGTGTTTGAAGTAAACCGAGGAAAATAATGTAATCGTCGAAAAATTCGATCTCGAAATTTTGAAAAATCTCTACCTTTCAATACTCTGAAAAATATATTTTTGGAATTAGGTTTGCCTGCATGTGACCACGATAAATCAAAAATACGTCGAGTTTGATGGATGAAATTTGGTAAGTAATCTTTACAACTAATATAAAAAATTTTATCAAAATTTGAACAAAATCTCGCCATAGGAAGATTATATGTCAGTCGAGTGTAAGCGAACATAATAAATTCAAAGCACAAATAACTTGTTGGATAAAAATTGGTACAGAATTTTAGCAAGGTTTAGACCAACATCAAATTTTGAATGAAATCTATTAAGGTATTGGCCATCTGTCTGTCTGCACATTCTTATACATGTAAGCGTGATAATTGAAAAACGCAACTACTTAGTTATATAAAATTCGATTAGTAATCTTGATATTAAAATTATAATCCAGTGTCGAATTTTGGTTTCTGTTGACTGATAAAAAAAGACCAAAATGTATACTCGATATTCATTACTATGTAACGAAACACAAAAAGCGCATGTGTAAGATTGACAGTAAAACTCTGAGCACTCATGGGAGCCGTAGGGTTTCAGGTTCGAGACGCCATTCCAACGAAGAACCGACGTGTAAGGGGATCTGTTGCACGATAAATCCGTCAGGACCAAAGGTCCTCTCGCTGGTGTGGCGTGGTGTGGAGAGGGGGTGCCAGCTCAGGTGTTGTCCTCGTTATCTGACCGAGGTTCAAAATTACGAGGTACGTCCCAAAATAGTCCTAGTGTTGCTTTAAACGGGACGTTAATATAGCTAACTAATTGAGCCCTCTTTGTGTTCATGACCTTTTCCTTGTCCAAGCTTTGAGCAGAGAGGAAGGCGGATAACACTTTTATTATGAAATATGCAAGAAAAGACCACTTCCGCAAGTTTTTAAATAAGATTCATGAATTTAAAGTAGGTTTGTAGTTTAAATGAAATTTCTTTATTTTTAAAAAACAATTCCTGCTTTCAGCCAAAAATATTGTCGATTAATAAATATTAATTTCTTGTTTAAAATCCTCTTATTAGGCCAAAAATATTAAAGAAATAATGGGAATATTCATCACTGTGCACCTTAGCACTAGATTAACCTTACTGAATGCTTTACTTATTATTCGACATTAAAACGGGAAAAAAGTACTAATCTTTGACGGTCAATTATTTCATTTAATAAAAAATTCCGACACCATAATAGCATCTGTTCAATCTTAAATTTCTACTTCTTCAATATAACTGATTTTGTTTAACCTCACATTACACCTTAAAGAAACGACTGCGCATTTTAGTATTTGAATCTGTAGCATAGTAGATCCAATTTTGAGGCAGATCTAGAAATATGGTGTAAATACCGCACACTAAATTTTATTTAATTAACTGCATAAGGGATCGTGGTGGCCTGGCGGTAATGTCTTGACTGGAATAGGAGGGTGCCAGGCTCGAGACTCGATTTCACCGAAGAACAGTTGTGTAAACAAGTCTGGTGCAATCTAAATTCGTTGGGGTCAAACGTTTCCCTGCTGGGATGGTGCGTTCAGGGGATTGCAGTTGAGAAGTCGTCCTTGTCGCCTGACCACGGTTTAAAATTACGAGTTCAATCCCAATATAGCTTTAACGTTCCTTTAAAATGGACATTAATATAACTGAATTAACTGCTTGAGCTGTTAAACTATCCTTTCCATACATATCCGGCACAAACAAGTAGCCTTCCTGTCAACCGATTTGATCCGAAATTTCATCATCAAAAACTACGATCATCAATTTGGTACAGTATTTTGATGATTACAGTATTTTCGTATGTATGCTTCATTTACGAAAAAGTAAAAATGAAAATAAATATATTATTTACCTCAAGACAAAGTTAGCTAAAAATAATCCGGTTATTTTATTCTATTCTCTTCATTAAGGTAAATAAAGATGGAAAATAAGATTATCTGCAAAATTAACAATTAAACTGAAATAAAGCTTTATAAATCGATTTAAAACAAAGTCATTACTTTCATTTGTATAACATTTTAACTAGTGTAGCCGGTTTTTAATAGTATATGACCTTATATAAACGCACGGATTTCAGATTGCTTAGATTTATAATCATGTTATTGTTGACTATTTTTTAATGAATAGTATTGCAACTATTTATCTGAATATATCAAATCATAAGTCAATAAAATTGAGATAATACTCAATAAGTGGCCTTGCGTTTGATAAAATCATTTTTAAAATAAACCGGTTCAAATTCATTCAATAGAATTTTTTAATCATAAAGAAACAGGAAAAATGTAACTTAAGAAACAAATATGCAATACAATACTGACTATATGGCTGAATTAGAGTAGCAATGGTGTAAGTCACTTCTAAAATTAAAATTGTAACGAGTACACAAATTTAACTCCAACTCCTATGTTAAAGTTCGATTAAAGAAATCACTAAAATGATTAACTTTGAGAACATTTTTGTTCCAGAATGATACAGTAACTTTTTGCGTCACTGGAAAATATGACCTATACCGCTGTAACTTTTGTCCGTCTGAAGCTGAATATTTCATGCAGCATTTTATTAATTTATTAGATCCTTTGATATTTTTTTATGTCTCCTAATTAGATGGCATTTTTTTGGAACTCTAATTTTGTATCAATGCACTAAAATATTAAAGAAGAATACCTGTTTTGGCTTGTAGATGCCTTTTTGTAGAGCATTTAAATAATTTTGTACCAATTGTTTTATAATTCAAAACTTATTTACTTATTGATTCCATATGTAAAGTTTGAAGCAGCAAATTCATTGACAGTGGGAGTTTTTGTTATATACTTTAAAAAAGTAAACCGAATAAAGAACGATATAAGGTCTTTTTATTATATCAAAATTATGGATTTGTAAAAACTTTTAGGTGAAATCCGTCTGCGGAAAGGATCTCTGTTTGCCCGTATGCTTATGAATACAAAAAACGGAAATCATAAGACAAGATAAATGCCATTTAGTATTTGATTCTGACATCAAACTTGAGCGAGTATACCAAACTGCGGGGGCTAATCGGTCAGTGAAAAATAATCAAAATGTATACGATTGGTTATTATTACAAAATACCGTTATATTACAAAACTACAAATAAAACTTGCCGGATTGTGCTAATATGTGAGAAAGTTCAAGGTCAGGAAACTGCCTCTGTTTTCTTTTCCCTTTTTTCTTTCTTTCTTATTTCCTTTATATATATATATATATATATATATATATATATATATATATATATATATATATATATATATATATATATATATATATATATATATATATATATATATTTCTAGATTTTAGGGCGTCGAAAAGATAACTTTAGAATTAATTTCTATTTATTTTTCTACTGGAAGGCATGGTTAAGACATTGGATGACCGATGGACACAAAAGAAAAAGCGTTTTCCCTCCAGCGCATTTACTGAGATTCTTATAGGTTATTCGACAAGGTCGATTCAGGAAAGGGAATCTTAAGTATCTTTGGAAGAAATATCGTGAGCATCAGGGAATTTTATTCCTGCTCTTGTACCGAGAGAATTGTATAGCTGTCAACTTCTTGAAGAACGTGTAAAAATTAAAATTTAAAAAAAATGTGGAATTTGGATCAGGAAATAAGAGAAAATTTTAGAATAAAATAATATGGACTGATTTCAAATAGCGAAAAAGCAATAAACCTTACATTAGTCTACATCGCGACACAAGAGCAAAAATAATTTTTTCCCTTCATTTTACTAAGAGATTTTGATAGGGATTTCTTTGACACCTTGTCTTAAGAAAGGAAATGTTAGGTATCTTTGTAAGAATGTTGCAAGCATTAGGGATTTTTATCTCTAATGTATAATATAAAATCCCCATATTTTTACTCCAAATTACATAAATATGCCTGAGATCCACGCAAAATGTTTCATACATAGATGAAGTGAAAGGATAGGGGCTCAGAGTATTTTGACCAGTATAGATCATATATATAGATCGATTAGGGGAAAGTTCGATCGCGATTAGGGAAAAATTTTTAAAATTCCGGTTGATTGGTCGCATTTTCCAAACAGGTCATTGTACACAAATTTTTGTATCCCTGTTCAGTGATTTTTAGTGGTTACAGAAAAACATAGAATCCAATTTCTGAAAATGAAATTTAGACGTTTTATTTCCAATATCGAATCGGTAAAATTTCCTAAATTGAATCAGTTTGAAAAAAGCTGATTCTGCGAACTCCTTGTCCTATCATCTCTCTTTTTATGAGTCGGTCAGCGAAATAAAATAAGATTGAAAATTTCTCTCCGGTTGCATTTTATAATTTTTCTCAGCGTTTTCTAAAGCAGGTTTTTTTTTTAAACCTTTTGTCATCGTTATTTTTTCTAATTGAAAAAAAGAATAGCAACCTCATCTTCTTTCGAAACTTTGTTCGTTTGTTTAGTGAGCATATAAATAAGACAAAATTAGTTAGTGAAACATTACTAGATGATAAATAAAAAATAGATCGACTGAATGTATTTATTGTTGCTGTTGTTTCTTATGGCACTTGCCATGGATAAGCCCGCTGTTCTGTTACGAAGACAGCGATTTAAGCCGGTGGAGGAGCGTCTCTTGTTTTTGTAGTAGCGCCAACTAGGGCCAAGAATACGACTTTGCTACTCACGCATCACCCATTCGCTTGCACAACCCCTTTTTACTGGAGGGCACATTCACAGATAGAACAACGAAAGAACAACCGTGCCCAAACCGGGACTCGAACCCAGGACGCCTAGATCACGGGGAAGATGCACTACCCCAATACCAGGACGCCGGCATGTATTTATTTATGAATATCTTTAAAAATACTTTAAAACAAGATTTTTTATCTACTTTTGATAGCCTGATAATCCACCCACTTAAGGAATTCATTATTATTATTTTTTTTTTATCATGAGTAAAATTTTATCCATATATTCATGTGTAAAGTGCGTGAGTAAGTTAAAATATTTTGAAGAATGAAGTTTTAAAATTTTAACATGAATATTGCGATTTATATGCAACGCTATAAAAGCGTCATCCACTGAAACATTTGGAATGTTCTGAGAAGACATTCGAGGTACCCATGCATTCGAGGTTAGCAGGCCCAATATTAAAGACTTCGACACAAGTAGATATGAGCGTTTTGGTATCTAAAAACTGCGTCAGCAAAGGTTGATTTCAGATTAGGCAGGTTAAACGGCTATCAAAGCATCTTAGGGGAGGTCAATTAAATAATGCTATCAGCCTAGTGACCATATACATAAATTTGTAAAAAATAATGATACATAAAAACAATACTAACTCTTTGTCATGTATAATTGATCGGTTTTCAGTCTGCTTCATTACTTTTATAATTAATTATTGCAGTATTTATAAACACCAAACGTCTATTTATATAATATTATGTAAAAATATGAATACTGTGCAGTAAATTTATTCTCCCTTGGAGTATATTTACATTTAACTGGTACGTTCTTTGCTTTTATATCATAGTCATGTTTCCTAGCTATATAGTTTGATAACTGTCTTCTAATGGTTTGGTTTGACTTGGTTTTGCTTGGATTTGAATTTTGAAATAATTTATGTATACAATTCTGTTTGTTATTGTCTGATTTTAATATCATTGCTTTGTGTGTATTAACTCTTATCTTCAAAAATCTCAATTTCTTGGGTTATACGAGAGGTCAATTAAAGGAAGACAGATCCCTCACGGAAAAAATCCCTGATTTGAATCCCTGCTTGAGGATGAGCCTTGATAAAGTCTTCAAGCCAAATTCGTCATTCTTTTTTTTTCTTTTGCAATTTAAATTTAATATTTATTTCTAATCTGGTTAAAATATGATATATGATTTTGGTACAATTTTTTTTATCTTTCAAGTTTTGTATTGTGCTACTCACTTAGAAGTATTATAGACACTCTCGACTCCCCATTACGAAGCCAAACACACGCAGTCTGTTTCATAATGACACTGGGTAGGATTAAGCTCTGTAATTGCCTTTAAGTAATATATGTCTCCATCCCACCCCTTTCCCTTCTCAATTTTCAAAATTATATATTATTTATTGACTTTTGTTTCGTATTTATGTCAAGAGCTAAGAAGCGTTTTATATTATGATAAACTGAAATAACAAAATAAACTTAAATAACAAAGGTTGCCATTAATTTAATTGAATTCATTAACTAATTTTGGAATTTAAAAATAATTTTAAATAAAAAACAGAATAAATTATAAACTTTTTTTAAACATGATCTAGATATTTTAAGGCCAGAGACATTCAGCAGGTTGCCAGTGAGCTAATTGCGAAAATTTGGATACACTGGCCTGTAAGCGAATTTGAAAGAGAAGAAAAAATCTCAAGAATATTGTTTTGGAATTTAAATGGTTCTTGATTTTAATTTGAATAAGTTGACATGACATAAATTGCATTCGAATACAAATTTAGATTATCTTTTTTAGCCCCCCTCCCCCCAAAAAGAGAACATTTTGGAGGTATAGAGCTTTTTCCATAAAATTGCGGAGTCTCTAAATAATTGCTTATTCGATAATTCGGCTATGAAGTGTCAATCAGTGGTGTAGCACCGAGAGACAAGGGATATTAGTGCACTGGGTTCCAGTCATAAGAGGCTTAATGGAGTTAAAACATTAGTGCGTTTTTATCATCTTTGTTACTGAAATATTATAGAAGGACGTCATTTAAAAAAAAAAAAAAAGGGACAAAAAAATAGCATCATTTTCAAGGGGCAAAAAATTTATTTTATGCTCCTTATGCAAGTTGCCTTTATTATACCACTTGTATTACTAAAGGAAGGAACACTAATTTATTTTATATATATGTTACCGTTAAAGTATATAATGCAGTTATTTCATAGAATACCTAGTTATTCCATGAAATAACTGATCGTGTCCGTTAAAGTGTGTAATATGTTATTAATTTGACACTTTAACTAGTTATTCTGTTAAATAACTAGGTATTCTATAAAATAACTAATGAGAGACAGTTAAAGTGTAAAATAAACAATTTATCTAAAATGAAATTAAACTAATGACAGACAATTAAAATGAAAAAGAAGCAATTTATCTAATTTATGCAGCGTATAAATGGTATTTATGGAAACGTACCATAAAATCATTTGTTAAAACAAGGATTACTAAAATAACACTTGGAATTACAAAGAACATTATTTCTAAAACAAAAACATTTTTTGTTGACACACTGGGTTTTACACGAACATTTTTTTAAATCCCTGACCAGTACCTACACTTTGAGCTGTAGCAACCGACCGGAGCGATATTTCTACATCCGGTACTTCTTCGATTTTAATTAATTTTTGTTCGCAGACATTGAACTGGGATCGGGAATATAATTGTTTTATGAGGCCGTTTCTTGTGCCCAATTGGAAAAATCCTTCTTCGGTTATTTTTATGATGATAGCTAAAATAGATTTGGCATCACCTTTTCCTCTGTCAACTTCAGGCACTGGTATACGGACGGTAAACCCCACAGAGGCTTCAGAATGAGATTTATCAGACATTCATTTCATCTTTTTCGCTTGAATTTCTAAACATTTTTTAGACTTTTCTCTTTCTCTTTGAACATTAAGTTCATTAAAACACAATTTGCAGATTTTCTGCTCAACTTCATCTTCTGAAACATAATCTTCCGAACATGATATATGGACAGGCTCCATACATTTGAAGCAATGATATATGATATAGATTATTTTACACTTTAACGGTAGCATATATATATATATATATGCGGCATATATATATATATATATATATATATATATATATATATATATATATATATATATATATATATATATATATGCCGCATAGCTGTAAATAAATTTATACCCTTGTCAGAAAGTTCTTCCATTTCGCCGTTACGCCCTGTTCACGACTCTTCCATTGATACCACGGGGCAGTTCCACTAATTATTCTTGTCCTCTATTGAAAGCGAAGTTGAGGCATCGTCAGCTTAATGGGCATTGCGTATTTCACTGCCTTTTCAGGCTGCTGGGCAGGAATGTGACACACCTGCATTCATCCATTTCTTTCCCTCTTTTGTGGACGACCTGACACAAGTTCTCGTGGGACACGACTTATCCACGGGAGGGCTCGCAAGTGAGAAATGACTTTTGTCCAGAAGTTGTCCGAAAAGGGGGGAAGAGAGGGTTGGCCACCTGGGATGAGGAAAAACGAGAGTTGTTGGAGAAAAAACGAGAATTCTACTACTTAGATAATTGGCCTAAAACCTTGAAAAGTATGTGGAGTTACTCCCAAAATGATTCCGAACGATTCTTTGGCACTAGAATGCCCTCAGTATCGTCCACAGTATTGAGACAGTATTTTTTTTTACTGAATTTTATTTTAAAATTTGTATAGCGATTCTACAATTATGCGCGAATCCTCTTTAGGAATTGGCTTAGTCAAGACAATTGGCCACGAAAATCGAGCAAGAAACTAGAAAAAAAGCAATTATTGAAACCAAAATTTAAAAAAAAAAAAAAAAAACTGATGCATTCTTTTAATATGCAACATGGTAAATAATTAATCAAATGTGATATGATTTCTTTAAAATAAGTCTTTATACATAAGTGACGCTAAAAAAATTAATTGATTTAATGTACTTTGATCGGAATCTCTTTTTTGAAACAATGCATAGACTCCTCCATCTGTCATCCCATCCATATTTTAACCTGTTAACTGGGTATGACAGAACATTTCAACGCAAAACGAACTGAATAAGAGTTATTTACCAGTTAACAGGTTAATGAAATCAAGGACTATTGACGCATGCGCAAACGCATTGGGGATTTCCGATCTGAGAATAGGCATTAAGCAGCTTAATATTTTAGGGTAGCTATAATTCCTAAGATTGTTATGAGGCAGACTTTCCCATCCTCCCTGAAAGAAGTAACTTCTTTTCGTTAGGCCATGAATAAAGTGGTTACTTTTTGAAACATTAGATTATGTGAGCATCATTTGTTATTGTTCGTGATATTCACACATTCTTTTAAATAAAGAGCATTCGAGATGATGGATTTTCTTTCAGTTGAAATTTTTTTCATATTTATTTTAGATATGTAACCCTACGTTGCTAACCTTTCAAGAATTTAAAATTGCCTTTGTACGTGAAAGTATTTCACAATACGTGGGAAAGCTTTACAGTCACTTGAGAATTTTGGAAACGAGCCACATTATATTTATGATTTTTTTTTACTTTACAGCGTGAGGTTAAATTCCCCAATTGATGCTACTAAAAATAACAGTGTTTTATTCTAAGTGTCCAGTATTCTTTAAATTCTTCAACTTTTATTGAATTATGCTACTTATTTCTTATTTTAAACATCCGTGTGTTGCATTTATAATTTCGGAAGAGATGAATACTTGATACGGACTCAATTTTTCTTATATAACTTAGGACAGTAATGTCTGTGAGCATTATTTTGTGATTTTTAAACTATTTCTTCTTGTTCTTTATACTAAATAAAAAAAAAATATTTGAACAAAATAATAAATAAATATTCCTCTTTATACTTTATACAAAATATTAAATATTTTGTATTTATTTATTTTACATATTTGGATTGGGTTTTTTTTTCATTGTAAAAAATTCGGGCGTTTTTAAATATTTATTCACGAATTTAATTGTAATCATATTTCTTCAGCTTGAGTCTTATGTGGGGTGTCAATCTAATCGTGGACTAATAGCTAACTTTTAAACTATTAAAAGTAGGCATTTCAAAATGCAGTTGATACTTAATATACCAATGGAAGTGGTTTCCACGAAACTTTCTTGCAGCTCTAATGAAGATCCCCCTTTATCTAAATAAAAGTATGTACCTTGGATAAGGCCTCTTCGAATGGTACTGATGAAAGATAGTTACGAAATATGAATCCATGGAATGAATCCCGCGTTTTTACAAAATCTGTGGAAAAAATATGTATTTTGGTCTTCTTTTTTGTTGGTTGAATGGCGCTAAAATGTTCGCAAAACAACAGTTGTAGTCGTACCATACCGAATGTCATTGATTTAAATCATTATGTTTATGACTTATTACTTTTTGCTTTTACATGCCTGCTAAGATACTGGCCGAAAGAAGTCAACTGTTTAATAGATTTGGTTCAAAGTTTGATAAGTATCTATACTTTAGATGAAACCTGTGTGCTAAATTTTATTTATTTATCTCTTTGCATCTTGAAGTTATTGAGTTCACTTCAAACAGCAAAAAAGATAGACCAATTAATATATATTGCGTTCAAAATACGACGGTAATCTACAAATTTGGTTATAATTCTATATACGAAATTTCAACCATTTAGTTCAAAGCGATTTGAATAATCATGTTCACGGATTGACAGACAGATATAATACCAAAATTGCGTTTTTTGGTCTGAACGTGGAGATTCGTCATAATCTCGAAATTTGAATTTTTTGTCTATTAATATACCATTTCTTTCAGAGTACTTGGTCAGGTGTCGTCCTCGTTATCTGACCGCTATTCAAAATTACGAGTTTCGTCCCAAAATAGCCTTAGTGCTGCTTTAAAAAGAGACGTTAATATAACTAAGCTAAATTTGAGTACTTGGTATATGAGGAAGTAAAAATTTATGTCTAAGATAAATTGCTGTCAGCAATTTGACTGAGTGTATTAACTTTCTGACGAAGATTTTAGCAAGAATCTCAGATTTAAAGTCGTTCACATCGCTGCTCGATACACTACTTAATGAAAGCATGCTTCTACTCAAATTTAAGAACCAGTTTTTAAATATTTTTTGCCTCGAGTTAACCTGAAATAAGCTCTTACTCTTATCAGTGAGTAATATCCGGTATTTCTGCAAGTATTATTCTAGATTTGGCGTCAGAATTAGCATAATATTATTACACTGAACAAGCTAGTTTGAATTTTGGCGTACAACTTCAGTCATTTCCTCTTCAAAATCATGATAACGGGTAGCAATAAAGTTACAATCGTAACAATATCAATTTGATCTATTGCCCATTTGGCATAACTATAACCATGGGCGAGCAGTTGTTTGTCCAATTCTATTTACAGGATAGATTAAACAACGGATTTAACTCTCACCAAGTCCACTTATGCAATGGTTCATCAATTGAATCAGATTTCGAACCTGAAACTCTCTGGATCCGAAACCTTACCATCAGACAATCGCGACTTTATCAGGTTATTAAAGAAATGATATAAGCTATTGAAATCAACTGTTGATAATCCGGTTTCTTTTATACTGTCTCTAAATGGCCAAATAATTATAATAATAATTGAACATAAACTGGAAATGATGACGAGAAGAAGGAAGAGGATGAAGATAAAGAAAACACGCGGGAAAAAAACGGATGGAGGATTCCAGACTTTAAAAAAAAAAATTGAGACTCAGAATCCACACACACACACACACACGCACACGCACACACACACGCACGCACACACACACACACACACACACACACACACACACACACACACACACACATATATATATATTGAAAAAAATCTTACAGGCAGGCAAATAATCTTTCATGTGGCAACACGTATAGTAATTTTTAAAGGTTGTTTTATTTTAACATAGAAATATATGTATCTTAATTTTAAATAAACAGTATAATTTTCGGTCAGTAGTCACCGCTTGTAGAGATCACAAATATAACGATCAATCGTTACTACTGATCTAAATAATGACAAACGAAACTTCCATATCTTTATACATAGAAAATCCGCCGATTCTTGTGATTAATTATTCGTTGTAGTGATCAAATTCGATGAATTATATTTTCGGTATGAAGATTTCATTAGGATCAATCAAGAGGATGATCCTGATTCATTAAAACTTACAGACTTAATCGGCGAAGAATAATGAAACCTGGAATAAATTCAGAGATAACTAAAACATTATAGATGGAACAATTTGTCATGCACTGACGGAATAATGGCATACAGCATGAAGACAATGACAATGAAGAACAACTAAAAGTAAAACTATCATCAGCCCACGAAATTTTATAAGCCCTTCAAACTTTAAGAATATCAGCCTGATACCGTGCTAAATCTTTTGCTGAGCAGTAGTCTTATGAAATATGCCCAAAGAATGCTTGATAACTCAATAGTAAGAAACTTTTAACAATTAAATATATATGAATATTTTTCAATCATGTACATTGTAATGAGTTTTTTGCATCTTATTAAAACAAATAAATAATAATACAAATGATGACATGGTTTTTTTGCTGTTTTTTTTATATATATTTAGAGGATTATATTATTTTTAAAGCATATTGGAAGTGCTGGTCATTCGGATGCAATAGTCGCTTTGATTTGGACTTAAAAGTGATCACTACCAGCGGCCTTCATTCTACTCTTAATTTAATTGTGGCCTCCAGATAGATAAGCATGTTCATATTTTGCAATTTCTTCAAATGGCAGCACTAAACTGGAAAGCTCTAGAAGCATAAACTCGATTATCCAGAAAAAAACCTCTAATATCTCATCCTCTAGGTTCTGTTGTTGCTATTTAAAAGAAATTAATTTTTCAAGGAATTATCATTCTGAGAAAGCAAGGTTTCAGTAGCGACAATCTGTCATTTAAAAGAAGAAATTAAGGAATTATCATTCTAAGCATGCAAAATACTAGTAGAGACTATCTATCATTTAAAAGAAATTAATCTCTTAAGGAATTATCATTCTAAGTAAGCAAGGTACTAGTAGCGACTATCTGCCATTTAGAAGAAATTTCTTAAAGACATTATCATTCTAAGCACATAAGATACTAATAGCGACTATCTGTCATTTCAAAGAAATTATTTTTTAAAGAAATTAACATGCTAAGCAAGCAAGGTATTAGTAGCGACAATCTATCATTTAAAAAAAAATAAGGAATTATCATTCTAAGCAAGCAAGGTACTAGTAGAGACTATTTGTCATTGAAAAGAAATTAATTTTTTAAGGAATTATCATTTTAAGCAAGCAAAAAAGAGTAGTAGCGACTTTTATCACTTAAAGGAAATTAATTTTTTAAGGAATTATCATTTTAAGCAAGCAAGGTACTAGTAACGACTGTCTGTCATTCCTTAAAATAAAATTAATTTTTTAAGGAATTATCAGGCATCGATAGCGACTAGCTGTCCTTTAAAAGAAAAGGAAAAGTCTAGAGTTGCTTAAGACTCTATTTGAAAGAGAGATCATTGGATTTCCCTCTTATCTCCACTACATGTATTCATGCCATTTATTCGATTAAAAATTTCAGCTGTCTTCACGGTATATTTCTCGACCTTGATGCCCGAACAAGTGGTCAATCAATCACTCCCCTCCTGAGAAAGGGAATACTTCGCTGATTTGTAATAAAGACACTCAAGGTGGCTTCCTGCTCAGTTTTAAATGGGATGCCCTAAAAAAATCACTCGAGTTTTTCAGGGTCTTTGTCAACATCCTTTGAGTAGAATTAGTTGAGGTTTATCGAAAAGGATTTTAAAAGAACTAGAAAGAATTACACAATGCTGTTGTTATTGATAGCTGAAATGCGTACTACAGAAAATGTTTTTTTCCCCCCTGATTAGAAAAGAAAAAAAAATATATATATATATTTAGAAAAAAATTTTCAAATATAATATTATCAAAATTTTACCATTTAATTGCCGCGTTCTTTATTTTTTTTATTCCAACAAATAACTCAACTAATGTAGGAACAAAGATATTCCATTCAATTGTCATCAAAATGACGTCAACGAATGAAAACGCTCAATGTGTTCATTGGTTCAAGAAATTCAAACTGTCTGTTACTATTCAGTGTGAATTTTTGGGCTAAACAGAGAATTTGTAATATTTGTTGAAGACATTGGTGCACTCAAAATTGGGATCACAGATACTTTTTCTGGTATGACAATCGAAATGCATTATGGTTCTTCGCGAAAGTCGAAATACCGCTTTGCCATTCTTGAAGTACCAAAAGTGCTCTTATTGAAATTTACTGACATAAGTGGTTTTATTAAAAACTTTGGAAATGCCTTTGCAATATATCGGAACAAGCGTATGCTATAATATAATAACTTTTCACAATATTTTTTTATAGTTGAAGATTTTACAATCTTCCTGTATATATATAAAAAAGTGAAACATTTGCAAAGAAATAATCAAAACAAAACAAAAGCTTTGCCCACCAGATATTACACTAATTAGAATTAGGTAGGATTAGTTTAACCTGACGAAATACGGATTAACTTAACCAAATAATACAATCTCGTTTATATGGGGCCCATGCCATCTGTTAAAATATATATAAAATCTCTCTCTCTCTCTCCATATATATATATGTGTGCGCGTGTGTGTGTGTGTGTGTATGTGTAAAACATATATTTTAAAGCAGTTTGTAGCCGAAGAGAGAAAATACTTCGAATTTTTAAATTTCACTTTATTCCACCCCGGGAGGTATAACTTATGTACAAGCAAGAAGAGACAAGGTACATCTGCATCACAAGACAAGAGCAAAAAGCACCAACTAAATATTTATCCCCTTAATTATATACTATGAGATTCTAATATGGATTTCTTTACACGTGTCGATTTAGGTAAGGGAATTATAGGGATCTTTTAAAAGAATTTGTTTAGATAGACAAATATTTTATCCCTTCACTCGGAGTGTGGAAACATGTCGATTTCAGCAATTTTACAGAGCTCTGTTGCCTTAATCAAGTAAAAAAGGAAGTGGAATGGGATCAGGAAATAAGAGAATATTTTAGAATGAGGTTAGCATGGACTAATTTAAGATAAACATTAGGAAATTAAATTAGGATTTAATTTTGATTCAGAAATATCATTATATATATATATATCAAAATTACATAATTTAAATATCAAGATCATTGTTTTTTAACCACTTTCTATGCTTCAAAGCGTTTCTTTAGAATAGGTACCGCGCTTGCTATACTCCCCCCTAAAACTCTTTTTAAAACAGCTATTATTTTTTAAGGAACACCTTTCTTTTCCTTTTAAAATACTCATCATAAAAATAAAGCATATGCTTACTCGAAACCGGCAGCAGCGAAGCTACATCAGAATTTTATGTCGCTGCTTTTATTATTGCTGTTACGGGGAAAGGACATACTTCAATTTTATGGAACTCTGTCTCAAAGAGAAAGCATAGCTGTAGAAGACTCCCTCATTGACTTTCGCGCTCTCATTTGCATATATCATTATCCTGAATGAAACTCGTCTCATAAAAAATGGGGACAAGGGTAAGAAAAAATAATTTGCCTCTAGGAAAAATCCCCATCTTTCTCTCAGCTACTTTTTTTCATTGCTTGCCTTGACTTTGAATTAATGAAATGGATTTTTCTTGATTTCAATGCAGTAACTCGTGGGTCTTAAAAAATATTTAAATTGACTAATCAGTCTTGAGATTCATTAGAAGTTTTTTTGTGTGTATGAGAATTCGGTGAATTGAGATCGATTTATAATAATAAGGAAGGCAGAAAATAGATAAGCCATTTTGTTGGGGATTTAATAATGATCAATGGCAAGGGGGGGGGGATGATAATCTCGTCATTTGAGCTTGAATAATTTAAAATCATTCATTGCAATTTGTAATAAGAGAATATTATTGAAGAAAAATTTTATTGATTAACTTCTTTAATAATTACATTTTTTAATGATTAAGCGATCTTAGAAATTGTGTTTATGAAGTAAATTATCCGAACGTTAAACGCATCATTTGAGCTGCATATTTTTTTATTAATTACCATAGTATATAGCAGTGGAATATTATTGTTAAAAATTTTAAAAAAATGTATGTATTTTAAAATGATTAGCCCTTTTTTAGAAACGATGGACATGGAATATATTATTTAGTTTAATTGTATTAAATTCATCCTTGTTTAGAACAGCACGAGTGTTCTTTTTGGACTTCTCGTCTTTTTGCACTGTGAGCAGAATGATGACGTATTCATCTGAGCTGGCAATACTTTTCAAAATTTCCATGTCATATCAGCGGAAGTACATTTAATCTCGATGTCAGATTTAATACCTGCTATACTTATAAAAAAAATGGATATTTGATGGAATCCAGTCTCAAACTTGGGACCCCCCAGTCTGATACTAACTCTATCCCTCTCTCAAGCAAATTATAATGTCATTGGCATGAAGTATATAATGATATGATCATTAGGATCTATTAATTACTTTACAGGATCGTTTTTATCGTCCGATATCATGACATTTAAATATAACGTAGTCATAAAGACTTTTAATTTATACCATCGATGATATATCTTTCAAAAATTATGACATCTAGACTCACCTCTGGGCAGTTTCGATTTCAAAGCTTGAAGAACGCAGATTCACTAACCGATTACCCAAACATCCGTTTTGCACACTTGCCGAATGACGGTTAAATCTATCTGGATCCTGTGTGTATGTTGGTGTGCAGATACTGACAAGGTTCAGAAGCATGAGAACTGTCTTAATGTATGTCTGGTGACGATTAAATTTATCAGAATCAGTCGAGGAAATTTGGTGTGCAAATACTGACTCAATTTGTGGTCTTTGCCATCTCACCAAGATTCAGAAGTATGAGATTTGTCTTAATATAGGCCTGGTGACGGTTAAATCTATCACAATCATGTGTGGAAATTTACTAAGCAGATACTGACTCAGTTTTAGTCTTTCTTATTTCACCAAGGTTCAAAAGTATGTAATCTATCTTAATGTAGGTTTCGTGTAATTTCAGAGAGGAAAATTAAACTGACTCAACTCAACAAAATATGTTATCTTTGTCTGGAAGAAAGCCTACAGGCTTTTACTAAAATCTTGGGACAAACATTAAAAGTAAGTCAGAAGTGCAAAAACAAGTCATTTTTGCAATCACCAATAGATTTGATTAATGATACACATCCATAATATAACGAGCGAGAGATCATTCTCGCTAGTTATATCCACGCTATGATTCGCTATCAAAAGGCTACTTGAAGTGGCTGTCCTGTGTGTTTGCACATAAAGGACAGCCACTTCAGCTACCTATTCATTATTATAAGATTTTCACATTTATTTACTATCAAATACTTTTACTTGGTTGATTTCCTATTCATCATTATAAGATTTTCACAATTTTTGTTGCCGTTAAATAACCTGGGTTCCCATATATAACTGGAAAGTTATTAGGTTTTAGATGCAGTTAAATCAAACCTATTTGATTTCTTGCATATCATTACAAGATTTTCATATTTTGATGTTTGACTTTATATTCAAGTATTAATTGTTCTACTTTGCTATTGCAATTGCTGCTACCCGCCATTGTTTAGCGGAGCATAAAACACACACAAAGGACCGTCACTTCAGACACCTATTCATCTTTGTAAGATTTTCACAATTTATTTGCTATTAAATACCTTTATATGGTTTGGTTTCCTATTCATAAATATAAGAATTTCACAATTTATTTGCCGTTAAATAACCTTTATTTGATAGGGTTCCTATATATAACTGGAAAGTTATTAGGTTTTAGAGGCAGTTAAATCAAACCTGTTTGATTCCTTGCACATCATTACAAGATGTTCATATTTTGATGACTGGCTTTGTGTTCAAGTATTAGTTGCTCTATTTTTAATTCATCATTGTTTAGTGGAGAATAAAAAAAGGGATGTTACATCATAAGCTTACATCTATTGGCTCTAGTGTGGAAAACTGAGTGCACTAGCAAAAGATTTATTTAGTTAATATTTAAATTTTATGGCAACTGCAGAGTAAAAGGACGGACTGAAGCTGTGCGTGTTGTCATTATATTAAATCGATTAACTATAGCAACTCTTTCCTTATTTTGCAGCATTTTTAATAAATTACAAAACTAAATTAACTTGGAGTGCTTGGAATATATCTCGTGTCCATGAATCGACCCCATCGAGAATAAGGTGAGGGTGAAATCTATTTTTCTGCGACTCTCAATCAGCATTTAAATTATCTTAACAGCTCAAGAACCCCACCACGTGTTTACTTTCGGGACCAATCCTAACGCTAAGCTGGTGGTCATTCTACCTTTATCACGAGGTATTAGCACGTTCACCTTCGATAGAAATAGCCTTTATCCATCACCATTAAAAAGAAACGAGGTAATTGATGGGAGGTATAGAAAGGAACGTGTTTCCAGTGAGGGCAGCTTTCAGGGTATGCCTTGAAGTAGCAAAGCGGATTATTGTCGTTACTTAGAAAACCACATGACTTTTTTTAAGCCTTATGGTTGTATGCTATCTTCATCTTAGTATCGTAATGTCAATTAATGGGCGTCCAATTTTTAAGGCGTAGTAACCATTTAATGACTCCATTCAGGACGTATCTTTTTCATGCTCACTATTGATGAATTAAAGTAAAACTGGAGAAAGTATTCTTCGACAGTCATCATGGCTTTGAAAAGAACAAGCGATGATGGTTAGTGGGTCTTTAACAGTTTCGTTACATAAGTTGATGGCACTTTTCTGTTGGAGTTAGGAGCCATCAAATGCAGGTGGCGATAAAATGATAGTTCATAAGTCTCTAAATGTTGTCATTTGAAAGGAATAAAATGCCATTTGATGTTGGTATTATAAAAATAATATCGATTAAAGGAAGATATGAGTGTATATCGAATGAATCGATAAAAAAAATCAGTTAGATGTTACCTTTTCATTGTAATGTGAGGGTTATAAGCCACATTTTGTTGTTGTTGTTTATCATAGTCTGGGATTTTCGCATCGAAGAGTTTTTTTTAAACAAGTTTTAAAAATTCCCTGCGAAATAGTAATGTCAACTTTTTAAAATTCGATATCAATAAATCATAAAGCCGTAAGAAGAAAATAAGCTCTTACTTTTTATAAATGAGCAAATAGTCATTTTACGAAAGTACAATTAGTTTTCATTATGATGGCTATAAATGGATTATCACAAAAAAGATGACCACTTTAAAATAACGGCTCTAACTATTATTATTTAACTGCTTTAACTACTATATCTTGATAAAATTTAATTTTGAATATCGAATGTTATTTTGATGGAAAAAACCCATCATAATTAGCCAATATAATCTATAACATGTTGTTACTGCAGTGATATTATACTGATTGATTAATAAAATCAGAAGAATGTACTTTTATTTTACATATTTTTCTATTTCTGAATTTTTTCAAAGAATTCTGTCAGGAAAATTTGAGTCGAGATCGAATAAATATTTTTTTTTTTTTTTTGAATATATCGGTTTACATGATTGTGAGTTGATAATAAGCAGAATTGATGTAGCTTCACTTATGAGCTTAGTATCATTATTCAAAGTATCTTTCGAATTTCGGAAGATTACAATTCGATGGAAGTCTTTTTTCCTATTCGTCAGCTTGTATTTAAACACGAGTACTCAAAAGTATATTGGGAAAGAAAGATGAAGTTTGTATGAACATCCCCCCCCCCCCGCTCTAGAAGTTTAGATTTGTGTCATATCTTAGACAAAATCCATCAAATGGTTGACTATTTTTCAACAGATGACTAAAAAATATAGCAAACTGGATAGATGGAATTTTAATTTCAGTCTTCACACGAAATTCTTAAATAAATTAATTCCATCATAATTAATCCATCAACAAAGATTGCCTGTTTGTTTGTCTACCTTGTTAACCTGAGTATGATGACCCATAACCAAAACGTGCTGATTGATTGAACGATTTTTTATACTAAAATCGCATATTGTAATGATTTTGTATTGTCACTTCTTTGAGCAATTACTTTACTAGTATTGATATTAGAGTATTCTAGAATCTTTGTGATACCTCCCTTAAGACTTGAGTTCTAATGCTTGCTTTAGAATGCTTGATGCCCTGTTACAGAAGCTATAAAAATCTGAATCGAGTCAATTGAGTTGAGCCCAAACGAGTTGTCGCATTGATTCTCTCTCTAGAATACTGATCACCAACGAGTTTTCTCTATGTACTTCGTGCTGTTGCCATTGTTTAATAACAATTTGATGCTGTTTATGTACTATTGATTTCTGCAAGTGTTGTTTTGTATACACATCATCTGTGTTTTCTTGCTTGTGTTGTATGTTTTCGCATGGGATAAAGCTCAGAAATCCATTAATGAACTCTTGCTGAACTTTTCCCCGTACCCCCACAGGATTTCGATTTTCCGCAACAATATTGACACCAAATTTTTGACTCATTTTTCAAAGCGAAGCGATATAAAATATTTATTGAATTCGTTTCAGTATGCGACTAACCTATCCCAAAATTTATTATATTAAAATTTATTGTCGTAGTGCTCGCGGAAGTCAATCACTGATTTCATTTATGAAGAGAAAGAAGTTGTCAAAATCACATTAGTGCAGATGTTCTCAGTATTTTTAAGACAATTGCCTCATTTACGGGGGAAAAAAACTGGTACCCGCGTCTTTTCCGTGACAATTAAAAATACCCGATATTAAAATATTATTGCATATTATCTGTAAGTTTTTTATCTGTCCATTTAAATATCAGTAAAATCACGATGTACAAATAAAAATGATCATCAAATGTAGTAAGAAACTGTTTATTAAAATTTGAAAAATAAACACATAATCAATCAAAAATAAAGTTAATAAGTTGATTGATGCTGAGGATTTTCAACAGTTTCTTAATCTCAGGTTGCGATTTCGTTATCAACCGCAAATTATTGCATTCAGAATTGCGTAGTCTGTTCCCTTGGTTGACTTTTGAACTTAATCATCTTTCAGTCAAACGTGAAGGAGGAAAAGCAGTTAAAAATTTCTGAATTTGGCCCTTAGTCTAAGACAGAGAGTTGGTATTGATTTTTGAAACCACAACTCTTGGCATCCATTTCTGAATTTTACTTTTATTTCTTCATTGATGGTGTGTTCTATCAGCCAACTGCTTTTCTAAATTTGATGGATTCTGCTATTCTGTATTTGTAAAATCCATCTCTGTATATTCATGTAACAGTAGTTGACACGCAAGTCTACTAGTTCAAGCATTTTATTATATTAATTTTCTAAACATGGATGTACGCCACGGTTGCCCTTGACTTCTTAACGCCCCTCATTTACCTTCAGATCCTCCACAGCCCCCCCCCCCCCAGAAAGCTGTTGCGACCACTGGAGGGGGAAGGGGAGTGTACCACGTTCGTTGGGAACCTTTATACCAGTGGCTAACGTGTAAGACAGAGTATAATTTCAAAAAAGAAAATAGTTTTTTTGGGGGCCGTATTCTCGATTTGGAGCCATTGACAGTCATATTGTGTACTTACCTTCTGAATTGCCCCAAAATTTAATGCGAGTGCGCAATTTTAACTTCTCTTCTTTTGTAGCATTCAACCTATTTTCATTTCTATCCACCATTAAGTCTATCAACGGAAAATAATTTTCTCAATGACTCTCTTGCAACAATTCCAAATGAATAGTCCTCAACCATTTTAACCTAACCGACTGAAAATTCTTGTCAAAGCATTGAACCACAATTTAAAAAAAGGAAAAAAAAGTGGGCACTCAACTTAAAGATAGACAAATTGGCCAAATTGAAATTTGTCATTCGAATACAAAGCATTCCAAACTTATTTTTGTGTGGTCCCTCTTTCTTTTTTTTAAAAAATGAGTATAATCGAAATAATTGCAGCTCTTTGTCGGTTCCCTCTTGCCTTTTTTATCGTCAGTGGTCATTGTTTGGTGAGACGTATTTTTCAGGCGGCGGGCAGGTCATTGACAAAATGCTCGCTCCGATGGGTGGCTCTTGCCCACAAAATGAACGCGAGGGATGAATGGAAGAGGAACATCCGTTAACCGCAACGGAATGTTTCAGGAAGAGGACAAATCTCTGGAAAACACGATCGGCCGGCCTCACAGTGTTCGCGACAACAATGGGCCGTGATTGAACTTCGTTCGCAAAAAAGGGTTCTTCGTGGAAGCAGTGGCAGTTCGTCAATTCTGAAATGAACAGTGCTCCAAAAGATATTTAATAAAGGCCTTTTTACCTTTTATTTCGTTAGAATTGTTGCATTCAATCAATAGAATCTCATCCATTAGAACTACAGACCTGTAGTTAGCTCTGAACCTGATATTATTTAAAAAATTGATCTTTGCTTTTTAATTTTGCTTTGTAACCTTTTCACATGAAGAAGTCGAAGATCAATTAAAATGAATAAATAAAAACGAGGATAGAAGACAAAAAAAAATGAATTAGCACGTAGAAGAAGCATGGGATAGAGCTACACATCAAATCACTTTAAAAGGTGACTACGTTCTACATGATTATATTCAGGAAGAATTTAAAAAAAAAAAATATTATAAATCCTTAAATTTTTAAATTTTTGCGTCAAAATTCAAAAAAAAAAAAAAAAAAAACACCGATGAAACAATATATATATATATATATATATATATATATATAAATTTTTGGGATGAAGGATGGTTAGAAATAGATATGAAGTAAAAACTTCCATCATATCTCATTATAGATAGTTTAGAAATTGATCAAAATCTGTTCAAAATATTGTAGCTAACAAAAAAATATATCATCTAGTTTCTGCACAAAATTTAAGCAGCATTTCAATCCGATCTTTATCAAGTGGTGTTCTTCTGATAAATAATATGAAACTTTCAATTTTTTTTTTTTTTTTTTTTTTTTTTTTGCATTTTGAAGTTTAAAAATAATTATAAAATATTTCTAATTGAACTCTTTCTTGTTCTTTAATTCAAAAACTGCAAAAAAATATTGAAAATTTTTGAAATCAAAATTGAACTAAAAGTGCTTTAAATTTTAATTTATGAGGTTTTTCGTAATATTTTACCGAAATTTAGACTTTGGGAGGATAACATTTCACGATGTTAAATTGCACTGAATCGCAAATTCTGCAAATATAAAAATCAATGTACCTTCTTCAAAAAATGAAGTTAAGAACAAAATTCAAGCGATTTTATTAAGAAAACTGTTTAGAAATTATAAATATTAAATAAAAAATAGGCCTGAACACCACGATCCCATTGATTAACGAACCGAAGGATTCCTTGTTCCCAGAATTCCTGTGACCGTGACGATACCCAGTCCTTGAGTTCGCCATTCGAGTTGAAGCGCTTTTCTTTCAGATGTTTTTTTCAGAATCATTAACTCCGATGAGTACTGTGAGACACTCCGAAGACTTCGCAGGTCCATCAAGCACAAAAGACCCGGGCTACTCACGGAGGGTGTGGTTCTGCTCCATGATAACGTGCGTTCACACATCTCCACGGTCACACACGGGAACTGACCAAGTTTAAGTGGGAGCAACTCGGCTATCCGCCCAACATCCCGGACATGTCACCCTGCTATTTTCATGTGTTTGGTCCCCTGAAAAAACATCTGAAAGGGAAGCGCTTCAACCCGGAGGGCGAACTCAATGCTGTGAAGGACTGGGTCTCGTCACGGCCACAGGAATTCTGGGAACAAGGAATCCTGCGGCTCGTTAATCAATGGGATCGTTGTGCTGAGGCTTATGGTGTATACTTTTAATAAAGTCTTCATTTATACCCACAGTGTTGTTTCGTATCTTTTCATTTGAACACCCCTTGTATATAATATGAGATCGGGTGCTGTATAATACTTGCCAGCAACCCTTTTAATCTTATTAAGTAACCAGAAAAAATTTCTACTTCTTTTCAGCGTTATTTGAAATTAAAAAATAAAAACTGACTACTACTTTTTTTTTGTCGCATATGAAGTATAAATAAAAGAAATTATTTTTAATAGCCAAGAATTCGAGATCGAAACCTCCTTATTTCAATCATTCTGTATCTGGTCATTACATCAATTTTTGGAAGAAATCCATTCACAAGTACCCTGTCTGTCTGGCTGTCCGAGAATAAGTGAACACAGTAACTTTAAAACGTAAAGAATTAGTTGAATAAAAATTAGATACACTGATTTATCATCTGAAGTGTAGATTTATCTCAAATTTTGAATTGAAGCCGACAAGGTTTCACCATCTATCGGCCTGTATTATTGAATGCATATACGTGCGAATCTCAAAAACATAACAACGAAGATAAATGGAATTCGGTATGTAATATTATTATTAAAATTATAATTTTGTGTCAAATTTCTTTTTCTTTCGATTGGAAAAAAAAAGAAACCCGAAACGCATTCTTGGTTTTCTTCAGATACTTAGAGGCACAAAATCCTTAAATAAGGACTCTGAAAATAAAAATCTGAGCATTTGTGACTTGCCTGACTTTGACCAAGGTCTACAACTTCGTGGATGAAAATTACGCCTCTATTAGGAAGAATTCTAGAAAATTTCAAGAGGCCACTCCAGCTGGTCCAGTTTTATAAGAAGCATAATAAGCGTCTACGATTATTAAATTACCATAAAAATTAAAACAAAACTATTATATCATAAACCTTCAGAATTTACTTACTTGCCAAAAATCTAAATTTAGTCGAAAAACTGTTAAAAAAATATGATGCATATTTAAATATGCCCGGAATAAATAATTCGAAATTATTTTATTTATAGAATAACAAAAAAAAAAAAAAAAAAAAAAAAAAAAAATCTGAATTTTATTTATTATTACAGTACATTATCTTCATTTCAAATTAATTTGTAAAAAAGTATATAAAGCTTTTACATAGCAAAGTATTGTACATAATAGCAGATTCTCAGTCTAAAATAAAAAAAAATTATAGACTCTTTGAAGTTAATAATTAAAAAATAATATACTTCTGACAGGGAGAATTTAAATAAATATACCCATCCAAAGATTCCTCTTAGCATAATGTACTTCATGTATACCACAGCTATTTTATTTTGGAATCCATTGCACATCTTATCGGTTGGAAAAAGGATATACTTCTGACAGTAGGCATTATGGATCTTTTACAACATTTGATCCAAGATTGGAGGCAGATTTAGAATTTTTTTTGTAACTAACAACTATTCGCTCACCTCACCAATTCAGTAATGTCAGAAAACTTTCTGCTTTGTTAACTATGCATGCAAAACGACGAAGTCCACTGGCAAAATCGGTCTAGTTATTGAAGCTGGTCAAGATTTTATTTTGCGGTATTGTTGGAAAAGGGAGGACAGAAGGGACGGGCTGTTATTAATGACTTATCTAAATGTCAGAGCTTTGAAATGAAATTAAAAATCGCTGAAATCGATGTTATGAATGGAACTGGGGAGCTCTATGGTGGATTTTTTTTTTTTACATAGAGGATATAAAACGAGAAATATTTTTGAGATTGCTCTCGAAAAATGAAAAAGAGAGGGTGTGAGGCAGGTAATCCCCATTGACATATCTAAGGATCATGCCCTTTCAATTAAAAAAAAAATTGACGAAATCAGACCCATGTTCTTGAAATGGGGGGCTGATTCTTTGAGTCTTCTTAATTATTATAAACATATAGATGATCGTATATTGATTTTCACAACATCTTCATACTGAATGAAAGTATAAGATAGAAGATATTAAATTTGTTTAGCTCTTTATTTTTTGATAGTTAGATGATGTAATCACAAGGAGGCTAGGTTTTTTTTTTTTCAATTAATAATGTTGAAAGCAAGGAAATTCACCAAAATACGGAGATTTCTTTTTTGATACTTTTAATATTTCTCTTTAACCTTGTTTCGTATATAAGAAAATTAAAGAGAGATAGAGAGAAAAGAACGCGTAAGTCTGAACGACATCAATCCTTGTCATTCGTTGCTTTTTTGTTTTTGTTTTAGCCTGACAATATAATTATATATTGATTCATTTATTCATGCTGTTATAAAACATGATTCATTTGACCAGATGTTCAATTTCTTAAATATAAATTCTTTCTTAAAATTACAACTGAAGTTTTTCCACTGTTTTTATGAATCCGCTTCACTATTCATTAAATTTTGTTTAACATCAGTAATTGTAGACCATGCCTTCACCATCATCCTGAAAGTAATTAATAAACTTTTAATTAGAATAATTAAATTTTGATTATACTATTGGAATCGTTCTCACCAGTTCGAATATTTTGCCTCAATGATAGAATCATATTTTTTGCTTCATGTTAACAATTTATTTGAGTACATAGAAAGAGGCCGCAGCCATTTGTAATGCCGGTCTTCAAAGCTTTAATTATATAGTCGAGTGGACATAAATTACTTTAGAAATTCAAATAAGAAACTTTATCGTAGAACATTGCAGTCTGATCATGATATATCTCTTATTTAGTGACAGGATTCTTTTCCTTCCTTAGTTATATATGTACACAGAATGACAAGTGTTTTTCGTTTAGCTTCGTCACATGGAGGAATAAAGGATGGAGTAATTGGATTTTTGGATTTTTTCCTCTTTCATCGATTTCTTATAAACTCTGATTTAACAATTTTTGTGTCAAAATTGCATTCTAAATTTTATTTTCCTAATAGTTTGTTTGTATTACTTTCTTTTATAAAAGTATACAAGAAAAAGGCATTGTAATCGTCAAAAAAAAAAAAAAAAAAAAATAGAAATATGGAAATTTAGACAAATCTCCATGTTCCAGAACACCCTGAGTTAGAAAAACAAATTATTGGAATTATGTCTGTCTGTCCGTTTGTCTGTGAATATTATAACTTAAAATGATTATTGAAATATGGTGTTCGATCTCTCTTCTTAATTTGTAGATTTCTATCAAATATATATATGTAATGATATTTTAACTCTAATTTCAATTTAATTAATTTTCAAGATTTTATCTTAATTTAGCCCATAGTAACTTCATTCTAAAAATATTCTCTTATTTCGTGATCCAATTCCACTGTCTCTACTTAATTAATTCAAGAGAAGCTTTGTTAAATTGTTGAATCAGCTAAAACTAACTTTCCCACACTACGCATGAAGAGATAAAATACCGCTGATCAGGCAAATTCTTTTTTAAAATCTCCCTGTGTTTCCCCTACCTTCTCCGCGTATGTAACGAAAATCCCTATCGAAATCTCGTAATATAGTAGTACTATGAAGAAATATTTTCCCTATCAAAATCATAGGTTATATAAGACCAGGGATAAAATGTCCCAGAGCTCTTCCCACATTCTTTTCTGTGTGCTCGTCGCTTGTACATACGCTTGCTTCTTCAAAATGAAATAAAACGACGTCACAGAATTAAAAGTATCTTCATTGTCTTCAAACTGCATCATGCTTCACAACAAATAATATTACATATATATATATATATATATATATATATATATATATATATATATATATATATGAGCCGTTTATTTTGAAAGTGGGGCAAGTCCATTTTTGGAAAAAATGGAGATAATGATGGTTATAGATAAAACTTGTTACGATCTTTTTATGCTTAAACAATTTAAAGTAAAAAAAAAATAATCAGATTCTAGTATTATGAAGATGGAAGTTTTAGCTCTTAACAGTATTGAAAATCTGTTTATTTTGAAAGTGGTGCAAGTCCATCATAGATTGAAATTATTTTTGACCGAATATATTACGGCAAAATTTAGCTCCGGTTGCTGTATGGTAAAGCAAATGTGGCCGTTTGATATCATGTCTGAAATCTATCGTTTCTATCTATCTCTCTTTGATAATGAAAATCAGTGGTTGTACAGTAGTTCATAAATATTAAAAAATATATATCTTAATTTTGTGTTTCGATAATAATATGTTTACTTCCAACACCGAATGTTCAGTCCAGTGAAAATGAAATAAATATAATTGATCACAAATTTGTGTTATCAGGACATTCAATTTTACCGAACGATCGTGATTTTGGAGTGGTAGAACTGGCAGTCAGGAAACCAGTTCTTTGTATATTCCCCAGGATTATTATAAAGTAATACGAAATTGTCGAACATATAATAAATGTTTAATACATGAAATGAAACGCGGATATTTATTTTCAACCCAACCTCTGGAAAAAGCGGTTTTAAAAAGAAATAAAAATACCGATGGAAAAACCGTGAATTGTTTAACTATATGCTGGATCAGATTTACAAGGGACAAAATTACATTATACAAAATATTCTACAAAACTTTGATAGAACGAGATACTGAATTTAAAATTATGGATTTGCCACCACAACGAGGCAGACCAAGTCATTTCAGAAATATAAAATTATCTTTTATGTATGAAAAAAGGGAGATCTATTACATCTGAAAAATGCAAGAACATGATGGATGTATTACCATATATACCTCCTGTTCATCATGAACATTTCAAAATGTTAAATCCTGATTAAAATTCAATTTAATTATACCTACGTATAAACTGAAAATGTAGAATTTCATTAAAATTCTTAATAAAACTGAATTGTTTTTTGTTATGTAATATTTTCTACAAGAATATTCTTTATTTTGTTTCGCTTTTTATCAAATGAATAAATAATTATAAATTTTTGAATAGTATTTTTGTTTTTATTATCAAAAAAAAGCAAACTGATGTAACTGAAATATTTTCAATTAAATGAACGTTTATAATAATTCATTAATTTTGAAAGTGAGGCAAATCTATTTAGTTATAATAAAACTCTTATTTTTTTAGTCAGCACTGTAAACACTATTGGATTATAAACTTACATTATCTGGTACCACAAAATACAAAAAAATATATCAATTAATACTTACCAATATTTTTAAATTTATTGAAAAGCAAACCTTTAAATATCTCGCAATAACAAAAAATGGACTTGCCCCATTTTCAAAATAAACAAATTCAATTCAAATATATATATATATATTACCTATTCGTAAGAATGTGAAACAAAAAAAATCAAAAAATAAAGGTCGCATGGATAAAAAGAATTTGCAAGGTATCAAGCCGCTGTCTCCTGGGCGACAATAAAATTAAAAAAAAAAAGATTCAGAGTATTTATTTCTTAAAAACGTAAGGAATTTTACTTCCCTTTTTTTAATTTCCTCACATTTTTAGTGGTAATTTTGTGTAAATAATAACTTTTTAAGATATTAAAAAGTATTATAAACCGTATCCTGTAAAGTCAATGATAATGATTGCTATTTTCCTGTTATTTTTACCAACATGTTTTTATCCACTTAGGATGAACTACAGGATGTAAAATTCGCCACACGTCGAGGCAAAGTGGTTAAAGGATAAAAAAAATATGTTTATCAACTTCAAATGACGTAGCATTAAGGAAAAAACGGTAATATAACGCACTAACTATATTTTTTTGGTGAAAAAGTCACTACTACCGTCATTCTTAACCAACAAAGCAGTAATGCACAACCGCATCATCTAAAAAAATAGTTTTCCTGTAGCCCTTCTATCATGTGAGACACAATTATCATCGCATCCATTGTATGACAATCCGATAGATAAATCCCATGCTGTTCTTCCACCTTAATGACCGTCTGCGTCATGTCCATTGAGACGTTATGATTTGAGCCCTCTCCTTTTTATTCTTCATATCGCATAAAAGTATTAAGAAATATTCTCTGCTTTTCCCTCTATAGGGTGGAAAGAACCAGTCTGCCTCTACTTTTCTTACAACAAACATCTCTATCTGTTGCCACGATCACTCACATTTCCTGTAAAGTAAATTTTAAAACGATTCTTTTCTTTTCTCTCTTTTGAGAAGTAACTGAATTGAATTCCGGTTTCTGTTGAGAGAAACCTCCCAATCTGCTTATTTCATAAAAACTGAATTGGAAACGGCGTGGGCTGCGAAACGAGTTGGGAACATTCGAATTGGAGATGTGTTTGGCTATTTTTTTTTTCTCTGTTGGCGAGAAAGAGTCGTGAACTAATGAAAGTGTTGATTCAGGTTTAAAGCCAAACCTATTGTGAATTTAAAAGATTTCGTCGGTTATTCAATATGAATTTTTTACTATTATCAAAAAAATCTCGACGTATTGTATCTTTCTAAATCTGAAAAAGCCACATTTAGAAAGATTTATGTATGGTTGAATAAGAAATTCTATCAAGAGGGGTAAAATTCAGCTGTATGCTAATCATTTCCTATGCGATTTTGGGGATTTTATTGAGTGTGCTACTAGTTGTCGAAGTCAGATTTTAATTTAAAGCAAACCAATATATTAAATGAGAATTGAGATTCAGTGGTGACAATTTGCGAATTTTTGCGACAGTTGCGAATATTTTGCTATCTTGTATATAAAGATATTGTCAAAAAATCGCGATATATTCTATCTTTCTAAGTTTGAAAAGCAATTCTTAGAAATATTTGTCTATTGTAGTGGTCTATCAAGAAGGGTAGAATTCAGCTTTAAGCTAATTATTTATATATTTGAGGTATTGGGGGTTTTATGGACTGTGCTACTAGTTGTTGAGATCAGATATTGTTTTATAGCAAACCAATATATTAAATGAGTATTAGGATGCAATGGCGACACAATGACTGATGATTTCTAGTGAACTAATAACAGGCGCTTTTTGTTCCCAATCCCAGCCATCATAAATATCTTGCCTAATAGCTTAAAGCATACCTTGTCTGTCTATCTAGCGCCTGTCTATCTCGCGTATAACTTATATCGCGTATATATTATACGCGATGCAAGTTAGATGCAGAACTAAGTATGCAATCTGTATATTGAATGTAGATATATACTAAATTTTGAATAAAATCCATCCAAACAAATCTATCTGTCTGCCCATCTGCGTGCATGTGGACACGATAATGAAAAAAAAAAAAAAAAAAAGGATGTTCGGCATGTGGCTTTTATTACTAAAATTATTAATTTATAACAAATTTTGTCCTTTAACCCTTTCTAGGGCCATGGGAAGTATGCTTCACACCAAATTTATCAATCTTTGTATGAAATTATTATGTAGCTTGGTATAAGTTCTGACAAATTTTTTTAGAAAGACAAAAACTTAGATGCTTCAGTTCTTTATCTTAGACAAAATCATGTGTCTTGATTTGTTACTTAATTATTAATTAACCAAATTAATTAATGAATCAAATTAAATTTATCTAATAAGCTAAATGAATCCTTTTTCTTATTCTAATTTCAAGCCTAAAAATATTTTAACATATGAATAGAAAAAAATGGCCCTTTAAAGGGTTAATTCTATATGGATGTATTGATAGTTTATTAATATATGTGTGGTTGTGTCCGTGCTAAATCAGAAACTTAATGAGTTAGATAAATGAAGTTTGGTATCTAGTCTTGTCATCAAAATTATAGATCTACGAGAAATTTTTTATCCGATGGGCCAGAAGAGATCCAAAATGTATATTTAATCATTTATGCTGTATTACGAAAACAAACAAAAGTGCCTGGTATTGTGTAAGTACACTTCTTCTTGCGTACAGCCGACCACCTCGCCACCACTGAACGTAGCAGTATCGACAGAACGTGTGTCGATACTGCTCGACAGGATCGAGAAGGAAAATGAATTTACAACATACATTACTTTGGAACAGATCTTAAATTTCAACCATGATTAGTTGACGAAGGTAAAACCTAAGGCAGCAATCATCCGCTCTTCAAAACCTTATTTTCCAGGAAAATATTTAGAATTTTCAATGGTTCTCATATAAAGAAAATTTTTAAATTTAAATAATAAAATTTCTTGTATGACATATTATAGCACGACAATGTTTCAGAATGAATTCGACTGTAATTATTTTATTTTTGAAATTTACCCTTAAATATATTGCAAGTTATAGCGTAAACAGAAAATAATTTAATTTAATATCATCACAATGCACGTTAGTATAAATGCAATGAATAAAACAATAAAAAGATTGTTGTAAAATATTTTATAATTTAAAAAAAAATTATTAGGTGTAAAATCTATGGGATAAAACTGATCACAGAAATGCAAATTAATTCTTGAATTTTAAAGTGTAGTAAAAATTGTTTTTTTTTCTGTGATATGCCCCGAAGTTATTCAGTAGAAATTTGAGAAGTTTCAATTTTATAAATCTAATAAAAATAAATTTGAAAAAATTTCTGTTTTAACTCTTACTACTTGATAAATGTAATTGCTTTAGATCCAACATGATCTGTTCTATATACCATTTTTTTTAAAATTTTTTATCATGCAAGTCAGAAGAAGATGCAGATAATCTGCCGGCAGATTGCCATATTAAACCAGCGGAAGTGGTGTTGTTGAAAATTTCTCATATACTTTTTAATGAATGAACTTATGCATTATTAAATGTATACCATTGACGAAACGAATAGTCAATTAGAATGTGAACTATGTTGATTTGTTTTGGGAGGCTATGAGTAACTTCCATTAATATTTTTATGTATTAAAAAAAAACGAAAATGCATTTTGAACGCTTTTTTTCCCTAATGATTGAAGCCAAAATGTGACACCGAACTACGAAATAACGAACCAAATTTCATATGCTTAAGTCATTGCTTTTTAGTTATCAGCATATTGCTATAATGCTCAATATTATTATTTAGTCATTGCTTTATTGAATTATCGCGCTTTCAAGTCTGTGAAATTGCAGACCGACAGACAGTTAATTCCTTGCCAGATTCGATTTCAAATTTGACAGATATCTATATTTTAGACATTAAACATATGTACCAAATTTTAGTCATCTAGCTCTCTTCGTTTTATAGTTACCATTTTACTGGCGCTCAGAGAAGAGGATGGAACAAATTTCACCCATCTAGCTAAAATCATTTTTGAGCTATCGTGTTCATAGGAATATGGGCAAATAAACGCACATAGTTCCAATTTTTTTAATTTTTATTTTATTATTGTTTTTTCCGATTCAGAGAATTGTGAAACATCGAGTGGTAGAGTTAACTTTCTTTTTGTATATTTCATATATGAGAAAAAAAAAATAGAGCTATACAATGTTTAGAAGCCGTTGCCAAGCGTTGCTTACTGCTTTACAGTGAAATGTAAGCCATGTTGCCAAATGTGCTTTGCTTCTTTACAATGAAATGTAAGCCATGTTGCCAAATGTGCCTTACTTCTTTACAATGAAATGTAAGCCATGTTGCCAAATGTGCCTTACTTCTTTACAATGAAATGTAAGCCATGTTGCCAAATGTGCCTTACTAATTTACAATGGAATGCAAGCCATGTTGCCAAATGTGCCTTTAAAACGAAATGTAAGACATTTTGCCAAATATGCCTTACTTCTTTACAATGGAATGTAAGCCATGTTGCCAAATGTGCCTTACTTCTTTACAATGAAATGTAAGCCATGTTGTCAAATGTGCTTTACTTCTTGAGAATGAAATGTAAGTTAAGCTGCCAAATTTCAGAAACCCTTGAAAAAAATTTCAAAAAATTTTCTGCCAACGGTTTATGAATTCAATCTCTATAAAATCTTTCTAAAGTAGGCCTAATAAAACCTGATATGGAAAGTTGCATTTTAATCTTTAAAAAGATTACGAAGAATGGTCTACTTCAAAAACAAATCCAAAATATCCTAAACATATTAAACAATCGAAGTAGGTTTATCATCTTCCTAAGTATCCTTTCAGATAAAGCAAAAAAGGATTATGACCCTATAATTACATATCTAACTAGAGTATAAATCTCCCGAACCTAAATATTCCGAGCACTAAATCAAATCTTAATAACTCTTCACTCTACCGTTTCCCCTCTCTACAATTATATTCGCAGATACATCCAAACAGACGTCTCATGCAATGGTAATGAGGTTCGGGAAAAATTCACTTGCAAAACAGGAAGGACTAGTGTTGGTATGACAATCGCTCGTGGTCCATTCGGTGGATCAGACTTTAATGCCGGTGACGCACTAGAATAAATAAACCGTGCCAATTTTTTCCCATCTGGACCATTTTAAATAAATGAATCACACTCGTTGTAGTAAATGGCATGGATGAGTCTGCCGTTTCCTGGTTGGAACCATAACACAATGGAAAACAGTGGAATGGGGAAAGTTTAGAAGCATAGTGCTGGGCTATTGTCTATTGGTGAAAAGATGAGGTGTGTTCACATGAAGTTTCATTTCAGCTTTTCCAGAGTAAATAACCTGTTGATTGTTTCGGTATTTTTTTACGATATTGAAATGTCGTATTAAAGCGTGATTTTTGGAATGCTTCCTACAATAATAATTATTATGTGTCAAAAAAGGAAGCATTAACATGGCCTCAGAATATGAATACTCAAGGTTTATTTTTATTTATATTTTTATTATTATTATCTTAAAATTGAGATATTATTACAAGTTTAAAATTGCATTTCAGATTTGATAAACTTTTACTAAAGAGATGCCGCTCTCAGAATCAGAATTCTTCAAATCTGTGTCTATGTTTTAGTTTTAAAAAAAACATTTATTTTTACATGAAGTAGATATAATAAACACAAATATTAAAAAGTATCGAGATCAAGAATAAAGACGGAGTCAGATAAGAATTCTGAAAGAACGCAAAAAGTTTTGATTAAAAGTCATCAGCATCGCTTACTATTTTTTATAATGATTAACTGAATGTTTTTTTATAAACTGCAAATTAATCAACATCTAAAGGGAAAAATTCTATTTTTCTAGATGTTTTCCCTTGTACAAGTATCTGGGGTGCTTATGACCCCATTTCTAAACCACTCTACAAGATGCCATTTCTATTTGCCAAAACTATTTCTATTTACCATTCAAAAAATACCATAATCTCCAGTAGTTCATAATATTAATGTAAAAAAAACCCATAGATACATTAGTAGTACAATCATATTAAAGGGCATTCTGGACAAAATATATTTTTCTCCCTTTCTTTCTTTATTTCTTCTTCCTTTTTTTTTTTTTTTTTTTTTTTTTACATTTTCAGCTGTGATCAATAGTTTAACAAAACTATATGTCACCACGAGATTCCAACATATTTTTGTGCCCTCCTTTAGCATTAGAATTTTAAAAAAAATGATTCAAATTCATTAATTTTGACACACACACCAATAATCCTCCGGAGGACGGAATGTGTGTATCCTGCCTGTGCGTCATCCCTATTTCTTTGAAATGCATATAAATACATATTTTAAAAATAAAATTATAATTTATTAAAAATTATTTTATATTTCAATTAATTGACATATTTACAGTATTTATTATTAGTGTTGTTAAACTGATATAATTAGTTTAAGAGCAGAAACATATTATGACAATATGTAACCCCTCCTTCTTACTGCAGCACCCCCTAGTAATGAGAGAGAGAAACTATCAGTTTCAAATAAAACTTAAGTAACTTGTATCATCAATGTATGATCATTCACTTCAACGTAGAAATTAAAAAAAATAATAATAACAATAATTTATTAATAAGATATTCATCTTTTATACGATCCTCTCTAGGTTTGTGATCAAGTTTTAGAAAATGGAATATCATAATTTTCTTTATTAAAAACTGAAATTTAAATGCTATAATGATATTTTTTATGATAATGGCATTTCATTTACTTCCTCAAATATTAAATTGGAACCTGAAAAATGAATATAAACAGATCAGGAAGAGAAATCAGGATGAGAAATATTCCTGAATGTTAAAAATTTTGATAGTCTACCTAGATATTCGAAAAATTATTTCTCAATTCTTTACCAACAGAATCTTGAGTGGTATTTCCTGATTCCCTCAGACAAAAAAAATGTCTTCTTCACATCAGTTCATATGTGAAAAAGAACATATGAACTGTAAAAAGAATATGAACTTTTTTATATATTACATAATTTTTTAATCATATGTGAAAAAGAACATATGATTAAAAAATTTTGTAACATATGAAATATATAATTGATTTAGTACAAAATCTATGATAAAGAAGTTTGCATTTTAACATTCCCCATATTCGATGTATATAAAAATTGAAATCCCAGATATATTGAAAATGAAATAGTTTTTGTTATACTCATCGATGAATTTAATTAAAATAAAATAATTTTTAATTCTGGTACATTGATAAACGCAAAAAAAAAAAAAAACTTATTTGTATCTTGAAAGCTGTAAAAAGTTTTCACTTGAAATCGTTTGCAAGTAATATCGTAATAACTAAATTATTTAAAAGAAATTAGAAATAATCAAATTGCCACTGATGGACATTTTTCGTCTGAATTATTGGCTTTAATGGATTTTATGAAATACATTTATTTAAAATTTAACCTTATCATTTAATAAAATTGAAAAATATTAATTTAATGGTTTTAATCTACCACAAATTATTGCCCATGCAAGAAAAGAAAAGAAAAAAAAAAAAAACTCATATAGTTCGAAATAAAGAAGAAGCTAAAATCTTACTTTAGGGTTAATGTCTAAGAGAAGCAGGGTTTTTTTATATAAATTTAAACGCGAAAGCACTCAATGGAATGGTGCTTTGGTTTGACAGAAAAAAAAATTATTCGAATTTCATCAAGACAATAAACTTGTTATAGATTCAGCATCAAATTAAATTTTAAAAAGTATTAAAATTATTAATTATTTTAATAATTTTTATTAAAACATTGAAAAATTGAAAAAAAAACATTAAAGTTGGAGAAAAAATATACGAAAATGAAAATGTATCATTACAAAGCAAATTTTCGAATTTTTAGGATTTTGTATATATAATTTTTGTAAGATAATATTTTTAGAAATTATTGCTAAAAAACAAAAATTGCATAATTTTAATTCATTCATATTTTAACTAATTGTTGGACTTTCGGAAGCTTACAGTTATCTCTCTTTGTGTAGAAGAACACGTAAGCTTAATTTTATCAATTTCTTGAAAAAAATTCATTTAAATTACTTTGTAAAAAAATTGTTAATTTATTTAAAAACAGTGCAGCAAGTATTCATTTTTATATTCTTTCTCTCTCTTGAAAAAAATTCATTTAAATTACTTTGTAAAAAAACTGTTAATTTATTTAGAACACGACAGCAAGTATTCATTTTTATATTCTCCTTCTCTCCCTCTCTCTCTCTCGCACGCACACACACACACATATATGTATGTTGCTTTTAGTTAATTTGCTCAAGATATCACGATTCTTGTGAGTTCGTTTGTGTAATAGAATAGATCTCAAACTAATTGGATGATATCTGATATAATTAAAAATTAGACTAAGACAAAATTGTGAAAAATATAAATTCGCGCAGCGGTTGATGAAATCCCTTTCCGGGTACCGGCTATAGCAATCATTTTATTGAAAATAACTTTCCTAAAGTTTGTATTTCTCTTCCAGGTATTGCTTTAAGCTGAAGAAGAAAAACGGCAATTTCGTAATGGAAAATCCATATGTACGAGGATGAGACTACATGGAATGCTTCCCAAGTTTATCAAGAGTAAAGGTGTTTGTTGTTTCAGAAGCTCTGACGGACAAAACTGAACAAACTTATAAATATATTTATCAATCAATATGCATACTGTTCAGCATATACACAGAATAATTCTTGAGATTAGTTTTGAATTGATTTTTTTTTTTCACTCTTGCCATACAACTGCAAATTTATTTCTTCAGCTTTCCAATTTTAGTGGTTGAATTTGTTATATTTTCTTCCCCAGAGTAGTGGCGGATTAGCTAGAGTAGCTAGCAGGGGGAGGGGGGGGAGGGGTGCAGGCAGATCGATTAAAAAAATTTATTTCATAAGTTACCACATGAATAACTTGGTATGAAATATAATATAGATCTATCAGTTAGAATCTAAATTTGTATATGACATTTTACTGGCATAGAACTTTACGTTTCGTAGTTAGAAGGCTCAGTTGTATTTGGTCAGATGGACCAAGTTTCTTAATCGATTTCGCTCAAAATTTGACAGAAATCTACAAATTTGGTGTTAAGACCATGTACCAAATTTCATTATTCTAGTTTTAAGGGGTTTTGTGATCTATACAAGGTTCGACAACCTTGTATAGATCACATACTAAATTTCATCCGTACAGCTTCATGCTTTTTTTGAGTTCTTATGTTCACAGACAGATATAATTCCAAAAGTGTGCTCTATAGACTTGGAGGCATCTGAAGCGTTAAGATCATCAACATCTCAAGTTCGAATGTTTTAATGATTACACTACTTTCTATTCGTACACAAGAAAGTAAAAAAAAAAAATGAAAAGGAGTTATTTATCCATGAAAACACAATGAGTTCTATGTTCTTTTAATCTAAATTTTAAAAAAAGCGTGTTTCAACTACTACTACAAAAGGTGTTTACGCATTTTTAGATCGTTTTTAAGAAAATTATTGTAAAAGAAAATTATTTTTTGAGAGAATTCTAAAGAAAGCAAATAAAAATTTTTGATAATAGCTTATTATTTAAAATGAAAAATATTTTTTTTTTCAAAAGTTCGTATATAAACAAATTGTGGATTAAAGGATATGTTTCTACACTTCTTTCCGAGAAGAAATAGTCCTATTCCATAGATTAAAAACGTTATAAAATGTGAGCTTTAAAATTTCTAAATGCAAAACTAGCAACATTATTAATTGGGAAAGGAAAAGTCATCAACCATCACTTCTACATAAAAAGAAGACTCCCGACCTATACCTGAAAAGGTATATATTGTTTCAAATATTTGTAAATTGAAATAAAAACAAAAAAAGAATCTGTTATTGTTGTCGTTACTCATGGCACTTTACAAACCCGCTCACTAACTGTCAGCGATTTAAGCCGAGTGTTATAGTAGCTTCTGAAAGCAAAGTCCCTAAGCACCCAAGAGCAGACATCTGACTTCGAGCTCATATGAAGATGATGCACATATTCGCTTGCACAACCCCTTTTTACAAGGGGGGGGGCTCTTTCACACACCTCACAGATAGATCACAGGGTAGAGAGCAGTCAGGAACCGAACCCAAGACGCCCAGATCACGGGGAAGACGCGCTATTCCTAGGAAAGTCGCCGGCTAATCTGCCGAAGAAGACGTCAATTGCAAAGTCTTTAAATATATCTGTAGCAACGATAAATTAAATAATAAATTAAGATTTGTAACACAAAAAAAAACTTTAAAACATTATATTCGTTAGCTTTTTCTACAGCATATGTCTAAACGCAATACAGTTTGTAGAATCCTGTATAAAAACTATTATTAGAAATATATATAAAAGTACATTGTGGTTCGTGATGAAGCATAGGTTTACCTAAATGACTGTAACAAAAATAAGTTTAATTACTATGGAAAATGAAAAGAGAAAAATGTACAAACCTGATTCCGTCAATACAAATAAAATTTTAATTAAGAGTTTATGATAATTATAAGTTTCTGCTAATTGAAAATAAGATGAAAGTGAAAAAAATTAAAATAATCTGAACTTACTATTAAGAGAGAGTTTTACATTCGATATTCATTGAAGTAATTCATTTCTTTTTCCCACTAATTTTCAAAGAGTGAAACTTAAACAAAACTACAAATCATAAGAAATTACAGTAGCATTCTCTGAAAGAATGAGGAAAATACAGATATAGCATATATACCTTCACAATACATTCCTGCAAAGTCCCCTGATATTTCACCTATCGATTATTGCGCTTTTGATTTGTTGGGAAAAAAGAAAGACTAGTTTTTTTCGAAAAAAAAAGAAAAGGGAAAGAGCTCAAATCTACCACGATTGATGGACCCTGGAAAGTAGTAGAAGAGAAATGGAAATCAATACTTCTGGTATTAAATTCTACATGCTGAGATTTTGACCAGTGTTATGTTTTGCTAAATGTCATATATTAATTGTATATACACTACTTATTATTATTATTAATAGTATTTTAAATTATCTTTTATCTATGTTATCTTATTTTTTATTTACTTATTTTTTCTTTCTTTTTTTTGTTTTGTTTATTTTATACTTTTTTTGTTATAATCTTATATCTTGTTTTATGTTTGTTATTTTGCGTTTTTCTTTTTTAATATGTATGCTTTATCCTTTCAACATTTTTTTACGATTAAATTCTTTCAAAATTCCATTAGATTTGTAGATTTTGCAGTTTCTAAATTTTTATTTATTACATGAAAATTTTGTATTATATTTTCTTGATATTATTTGAAGTTATAAGATGTGATGAATATGAAAGTCTCTGACATACATATATGATTCGTTCTGTCTATGCTGGATTTCACTGGATTGTTTGCAATCTACACACACATATCCGTTCTGGATTGGGGGGAGGAGGGGTATTTGCCTTGGATACCCTTGGAAATGTTACAAAAAGCCCTTCTATTATTGAAATGCCAATACTGATTTATAGCTCAGAATAAAAGCTTTCGGATTGAAAAATTAAACAATATATATAGTTTTGTATTTTAAATATCAATCGAACGGCTTAGAAATCGTTCTGAAAATATGTAAACAATCTTTGTATATCAGAATAAATAATCATGTCGATAGGTAAGAAATCCAATCCACTGATACCTTAATCATTGCTTTTGGATTAGTATAATTTGAAAAAAATGAATGTTGGCAACCCAAATAGTTAATAGAATAACCAGGAATTTGACAAAAGTATGGACTTAGTTTTTTTAAAAGCTCTACTTTAAGTAAAGAATCTGTTTCAAATTTAGTCATCTCATTAAATTCCTTTTACAGGAAAAGAATGAAAAGTGATCTTTCCATCAGCAGTCTTCTATAGGTTAATAAAGCATTTCAAAATCTGATAACATTAAATTACCGATATTTATTTCAAGAAATAACAATATTATATGATAAGAACCAATGAATTTTAATTAATGCAGGCCAGAATAACGCGAAATGGGAGCTTTTTAAAATTCTTCCTGGTGAATGTGAACCAGAAATATCGAAGAATGCTCTTATCAGAGCTTATGTAAAATATTTTCGCAGGAAAATTTCTTCTGTTATGTAAGGAAATCGATTCATTATTTGATATTTTTATTTATTGATGTTCGAGATGGATTGAACTGCGCTTTATCAAGAATTGATGGAAGGTAAAAAATAAAAAAATATAGATTATTTTGAAGCGCGTATTTAATGATATATTTGAAAGATAAGATTTCTAGATAGTAGCAAATTGCTGTTGAAAATTTTAATGTAAAGTGAAGAAAGAGTTTCCTTTATAATAAATAGTGTTTAAATAAAATTAAAATTAAACGATATGAAAGTAAGTTTATTTGTATATATTACATAGCTCACTCGAGAAGATGTCTTTTTTTTTTTTTCATTTCTTTTTTCGCCTTTTTTTTTTCTCTTTTTCTTTTTTTTTCTTTTTTTTTCCTTTCTTTTTATTCCTTTCTTTTTTTTTTTTTTTGAATCAAATAAGAAAATAGGGTGCTAAGAAATATGTACTTAAGATTTTAGAATAAAAATTCTAATTTTGTGAATATTTCATAATTGTTCTCGATATTAAATTCTTTTATAAAAAATATTAATCACGTGTGAAAAAAGAAAAGCCTTGAAATTATAAGATAAAAAAATGAAGATAAAAAAATTTCCTCTATTAAAAAAAATTATAAAAAACAGTATATAGTAATTTTCTGTATTGAAAAGAGAAATAGGGTTGTTTTTTTTTCGGAATTTTTTGTTAATATCATAAATATAAGAAACTAAAAACCCTTAATGCTTCGAAAACTTTTTATTTTATGTAAGATAAAAAAATAAAAGGAAAAAAACAGGTTTCTGAAAGCCCACTTTTATTAATGCATTAAAAATTCGATTTTTTAAAATTAATCACTCTTTATTTTTTAAATCTTTAATTCCTAATTATAAATATCATGGAATCAAGAAATATTTCTTTTTTCTCAAATTTACACTAAGTGCTACCACTTGCATAAAATTCAAATTCTGTTTAATTAATTGGAAAACTGATAATTAAATTATGACAATATTAAAATAGTTATCATCAGCCAGACGCAACTTAATAGCTCTTGGATATTAAAAAATAATTAGAATATCTATTTAAACAATTTCATCTCTTCAAGCATGAAGCAAGTCGAATTAAATGTGTATTAGAAATTTTATTTTGTTAGAAAAATAACCAGTATTAAACTTACACGAGGGCTATTTTAGTATGAGTCTCGCCATTTTAATCCAGGGTAGGATGACCATGACATCTGAGCTGATAACCCCCTCTTCCCCCAAATTTCCATGTCACGTCAGCAATTTCAATCTTGGCAAATTTTACATGTACCAGCTTCGTCAAAATAGTGGATGTCATTGGACAACTGATCTCGAATGTGTGACTGTGCGACAGGTCGTCTTAACCTCAAGATGGGATTACAGTAAGTTAGTAATGCCATCGCCAATAATATCATGTATATACAAAAATATGAAAAGGCAAAACAGCATTGTGTAGATGTCCCGACCTGCATAATGAGCTTCTGCTCATGCATGATCTTGATACTATTCCAGCACATCTTACTGGCGGTAACAACTGGCTTAATATAACCCATCCAGGGCCGGTTTAAACCCTCTAAGAGGCCTTAGGAAATTGAAGTCCTGGAGCTTCCTTTTCCCTCTCTTCAACATCCAAAGCCAGATATGTTTTTATTGATGCTAATTTAATTTCAATTTAACCAATTTTTCCTTATAAACTTTGACAAACTAAAACCACAAAACGTTAGTTTTTGGATCATTTTCAAAAGATTTTATTTCAGTACATCGCGAATAAAAATGTTACCATTTTGTACAAAACTTAAAATGATTTTATATCAAATACTTTTTTAAAAATGACGAAATTTTTATCAATCTAAACTTGATTTAATTATAAGATCGGATATTTTAAAAAAAATTATTGAGCAACATATTCTTGATAGAATTACAAAGCAAGATAATATAAAATGTATTTAAAATAAATAATTAGGAATTATGTTAAAATAGTTTTCTAAAATTTGAGCTATACCTGTTTTTAATTTGAATAAGCTTGAGTGCATGATCTTTGTAAATTCATTTATAAATACAACATTAAATAACTCGAGAAAATATCGCAAAATGTATGCAAGTTTTCGTGCCTCTAGGCAGTTATCGACTTTGTCCTATTTAATAAACTGGCTCTGAACCTAACCTTAAAAGAGGCAAAAGATTCCGAAGCCAATTGTTTTTTAAAGTTAGTTTTAGTCGCTGTTTATTAAGTTTTTTTTTTAGTAAAAACTACTTATTTGCAGATACAAAAGAAATAAAAGTAACATTTTACTTAAAACCGGGACATGGAATCAGAAGGCAGGAGTAGAGAATATGCAGATAATTCGGAATATTCTATCATTTTAAATCAAAACCTTCATAAACTTTACCCTCTCTCGACCCTTTACAGACAGAAAAAAGAAAGAAAGATTCCAAATCTGAATAGTTAATAAAATCAGCGAGATTGTTCTCCCCTCGACTTCCTTTTAAGCTTGCATAATTTTGCGCATTTTCTATTTTAAGGCTAAGCAGCATCGTGAAGAAAATCGTATAAGAATTTTGTTATCTCTTCTATCTGGTTTATTGCCTCCAAATTTAATATAGATGCGCGTTTCGATGTCAAGATGATATTGAAATTCATGCACGTAGCCTGTCGTATGGTCGAGTAATCGCGTTTACTTGCACAGAACGGACAAATTAGCTGAGAGACCGTCGGCAGTTTAGAGGATTTGGTTCAAGATGTGTGCCAGATCTGCAGATCTAGAGATGCAACTATATATCAAATACCAAATATCGTGCATTAGATTTATTGCGTTTTCAAAGGATCGTGTTTACGTTGTAAAGTCTCGATCCAATAACAGGTAGCGTTATGATCAAATTCTTTATTTACAGCTTTATTACATAAAAACAACTCTTTCTCATCTAGGTTAAATGAATGATGCTATTTATAGCACGAAATTTAAGCAAGAATAGTTCCTCGAACAAATTTGGAGAAAACGCCTTCACAAGAACAACTAACAGGCGGTTGGCGTCTCAGGCTACTGCAGGGTTAGCTCTAGGAATCCACCGAACTTCCTTCGGGTTGAATTTTTCTCAGAAGTCCACTTCATCCCAAGCTCCTCTCTCCCTCTTCTTCCGAAAAATCTCACCTTTTATCTTTCTCTCAGACTCCACCTTTCCTGTCCACTCCCTGTTACCCAATCACCGTTCAGAACAACCTGAATCGTCTCTGGTTGCCCGTGGGAAATGTCCATTGATGATCCACCCTCCACAATGGGAAAAATGAAGGACATCTGGACATCTGGAGTGTTTGACACTCTCGTCTTTCGAAGACACGATTTATTTCCCTGGGAAACGCACGTGTGGTTCCTTATCTGGATTAGCACTAATTGGTCAGACGACCGTACTTAAAAGGAGGGTCTTCCATTTGGCAATCTGGAGGCACTTAACACTGTGGAAGTTTCGTTGATGAAGAATGGCCCGGAATGTAAATTATCGAGTGTGGGAAAAAGGAATGTCACAGTGGTCACCCAGGAAGAATCTGAATCATTACAACGTGTTCACGAACGGGCAAACAGATAGACTCCCTTGTAGATGGAAATGGCTCAAAATTCGATGAAAATCTACTGTGTTTTTGTGTAGAGATAATACGTCAATTTTTATTCAGTTAGCTTGGTGTATTTTTGAGTTATTTTGTTCATTGACATGTTTCCAAGAATGAATTCTTTAGAATGAATCATTCCAAGAATGAATCATTATTATTATTACTTGCCTCTGCCTTATTTTTCAAGAGTCAACTTAATAATCATTTACATTGCAATAGTTAAATACCATGTTATCTTTTACATATATTTTTATTCTATTGCTGCACAAGACTTTTTAAATGCTTTTATTATTTTTTTAAATATGTGGTTTTGTGCATCAAACGTGTTTATGTCTCCTTGGCTCACCACACATACTATAAAATAAGCTGAAGGAAGAAAAGGGTTCATTTACGGGACATATTTACAAGAAGAAAGTTAACAACATCGAATTCCGTCTATCAATGTTCTTTCTGCGAAAAAATGCGTTGCCAAAGTCGGCGCTCTGTTTAGGTGTTAATATTTATTCCTTTGAAAGGCTGGCATATCTGAATTCGCCAACCTTTTAAAGGTGGCGGGGTTGTCCACACTAATAATGGTCTAAAAATTAATTTCTAAATCTTTAGACATAGCATATGTTTCCAATTGAAAAAAAAATTCGCCAACCTTTCAAAGGTGGCGAGGTGTCCACTCTAAAAGTTAATTTCTAAATCATTAGACGTAGATATATACTCCCAATTGGAAAAAATTCGCCAGTCTTTCAAAGGTGGCAGGGTGTTCACTCTAATAGTAGTCTAACAGTTAATCTCTAAATCATTAGATATAGACATATGCTTCCAATTGAAAAAAAATTCACCAACCTTTCAAAGGTGGCTGAGTGTCCACTCTAATAGCAGTCTAAGAGTTAATCTCTAAATCCTTAGACGTAGACATATGCAATTGTAAAAAATTCGCCAGCGTTTCAAAGGTGGAAAGGTTTCCACTCCGATAGTGGTCTAGAATTTAATTTCTAAATCATTAGATGTAGACATATACTCCCAATTGGAAAAAATTCACCAGTCTTTGAAAAATAGCAGGTCTAACAGTTAATCTCTAAATAATTAGACATAGAGAAATGATTCCAATTGGAGAAAGCACTCTAAATGATATACACATTTAATTGTTGTGTTGGAGTCAATAAATACATAGATGAAAAAATTACGAACTCTACATTTTTATTCAATCTATAGATCTTAACATTGCGTTTTTATATTTATAAAATTAATTAATATTTGTTAATAATGACCTCACTTAAACGGAATTAAATAGATATCCGTCACATTTTAATTAAACAATGTAACCCGAGATTAATATTTAAAAATTATTGCAAATCAGTTACAAAATTTTCAAAAATGTGAAATAAGCAAAGCTTGTATCAGTTTTCCTAAGCCACTGATTAAGAAACCCTGTTCCAGCTCTGCCGTGGAAATCCTGTCGTAACGTCTTCAATGATTGTCCACTGAACTTGCAGAAAGCAATCCTCGCAGAGGCAGCTCTCATTGAGGAAATGAGGCGAACATTATGTCACTAATGCCTCTCTTTGTCTGAAGTATTATTATTTTTAAAGAGAAGATGCTCGCCACTTCCCATTTACGGTCCATTAGGACCTTAATCCTCTCGACAAGAGATTTAAATCTGTTGCGAGCTGAGGACATAGGACATCATTGCGCTCATTCGATGGTGCCTCAAATCATTAACTTGGAGAGGCATGCAGTTTTGAAAGATCCTTAATCGAGAAGATGAGGATAATAAGCCATTTGATAGTCACTGTCCTCGTCTATTATCGGAAATAGATAATCAGCTAATAGGTGAATTCACGCAAGGCTAAGAAAGTTTTATAACTGTTACAATTGCCTTTTTCTTTTATGCACCACTTTAATTGGCATTTTCTTGAAGCTTATGTAAATTTTTGGTTAGGATGATAAGATAACGGAATAATTTGAAGTGTGAATATGTAGGTTAAAAATAATAAAACTATTATATATGTCATTCTTTTAATTTGATGATATTTTTAAGGGCGGTGTATTATTTATGAATTGCTCGATTCAAATTCTTCACACACATACATTGCAATGATCATTTGGATTTAGATCTACAAAATTTGATTCGTTGTTATTGCTTGAATATTTTATGGCCACTACTAGTCAAAATTTTATTCAGATTTTTAATTATTAAAAATTTATTTATGATTTTAATATCTTAATAATTTTAAAGTATATTATCGTTCAAAAAATATTTTTATACCATCTTAAAATTTAAAAAATCGCCTTTAATTTTATTTCTGGGTATTTTTTCAATAATTATTACAATATTTTAAAAGTTATTGTAAATTCAATTTGTGACAATAATTTTTGTTGTTGCAATGAAATTCAAACTAATTTTATCGTTTCATCAAACTTTTCATTCCCTTGTTTCCACTATCAGTTTAATTAACACGATAATAATTTTAGGCTGGCATTCTTTCTGCAATTGTGCCATGTAAATATCCTTATACGCAATATTATTATACGCATTATACGCAATATCAATCCCTTGTTGTACTAAACTTAAGATTGGATAAGTGTCTACAGTATAGATGCTAAATCTGTGTACCGAATTTTATCTATCTAGCTCTCTCCATTTTGAAAATATTGTGTTAACTTATATTCGAAAAGTCAGATAGACCGGCATCCTCTGAATAGATTTTGCTCAAAACGTGTTTGAAATCTACAATTTATTTTTAAAGCATGTACCGAATTTCATCCGTCAAGTATAAAGCGTTTTTGAATTTCATTGTCACAGACAGACAAACACTTTCCAAAATTCGAACAGCCGGACAGAAAGAATTCCTCTGAATGGGTTTGCTCAAAATTTGGTAGAATTCAACAAATTTGGTGTAAAGACTTACACCAAATTTTATCAGTCTAACTCAAATCATTTTTTAGTTATCTTTGTCACAGACAGACAGACAAAGATATTTCCCAAAAATGATTTTTTCGAACTCAGGAAATCTAAAACATGGAGACTCATCAAAATCTCGAATTCGAATTTTATGGCGATTGCAATATTTTCTCTGTACTTTGCATACAAGAAAGTAAATATGTTTTCTTTGTATTCAGGGAGATCTAAAACATGGAGATTCATTCATAATCTCGAGGTCGAATTTGAGTGCTATATTTTCTCTTTATACACATCGTATACGTGAAAGTAAAAATATTAAATTTCGATAAATATAGAACTATTCTTCCGGAGCTTCATACTACAGATATAATAATAGTCTGCTCAAAATTTTATTTCTAATAAAAATATAGAATGAAAAGCACTTTCATTCAGACAATAAATCAACCGCCAAAAAATCCCAGTTGTGTGTACATTCTTTTACGCGCAGAAAACTCGAGAACAGAATTGTGGCGTTTCATCATCGTAAAAATTTAACGCCTCACTCTACACATAGCTTTCGAGCTTGAACAAAACTTTCCCGAACTTTCAACTCGATTGATAGGAAAGAATAAATGCGGAAAATAAAGACAGCAAATAAAAGTTGCACGACTTTTTGTGCCGTGTTTGAACAAGAACCCCCTGATACCAATGCTTGGAATTTTCTTCTGCAGCAGCTGGCAGCATGCCTCCGTTGTTTGAAGAAAGGTTGCCACATGGATGTCATGAAATCTGCCGTTGAAAAATATCTGTGGAACATGTCAGACAAAGCGTTAAAATATCGTTTGGTAGTAAATTCCTTTATGGGTACATTCGTCTTAGCAGTAAAACGTTCGAATTTTTCAAATATATTTGTAAAAGTACATGCTGTTTCTCTTATTCATACGAATAGGCACGACGACCCTTGAAGTAATACGAGTTTGTTGAATGTTTTTATAGGTAGTGCATTGCCCTAGCAATGAATTTAGTTTTAAAAAAATCTCATCTTAAATCCTGAAAATATTGCGAATGCATTTTAGCAATATGAAGCTCATTTTACTATAACTTCAAAGTGTAAAATGTATATATATATATATATATATATATATATATATATATATATATATATATATATATATATATACATACATATTTTATAATGTTATCTTATACTGTTATATATAGAGATACAAAAGTTTCAAAAATTGTTTGTAATTGGCTGAAACAAAAATTTTTTTCTTTCATATATACGAAGTGCACAAAGAAAATGTATTGTCATCATCAAAAAAAAACATACAAACACTAAGTTTTAGAGTTCGGAAAATACGGTTTTGGAATTTTATCAGTCTGTTCGTCTATAAATATGAAAACTCAGAAATGCTTTCAGCTAGATGCATGAAATTTGACATGTAGACTCTAAACTAAATTTGTAGATATCTTTCAAATTTTGAACGAAATCCATCCTGAGGAAACAAGGCTATTCAAATATAATTTAAGACGTTAAGTACAAAATGAAGAGAACTAAATGGCTAAATTTTGATACATAGGTTTAACATCTAAAGTGCATATATGTATCAAATTTGTACCAAATCCATCAAAGAATTAAGTCTCTGTTGGTCTGCAATTTCACAGCTATATAAACGCGATAGCTCAAAAACACAAAGACTTAAATATACGAAATTTGGTGTGCGATTTTGTAAATAAAGTTTTTGTTCTGTGTCAGACTTTGGTTTCAATCGGCCGGTAGAAAAGGGATCCAAAATCCACATTCAGTTTTCTGGTACTTGCGTTTTAACTGCATTGCAGCGATCAACTCCCCCAAAAAATCTCCTAAAATAACATTTTAATAGGCTCTTTCTTAAGTATTGCTCGGCAATGAAGTTATAGAAACACAATTATCATAGGGTATGCGAAAAGATTTCGGAGAGGCCACTTCCACTGTTTTGTTTGCGGCCATTTCTAACTCTGTAGTTCAATGCATTGAGTTAAAAAAAAAATGGAATTTGGAATGTGCTCATAACATCAAATTTGGAGGTCTCTACCAAATTTTCGGCGAAAGTCGTTGAAGGAAAGTTTTTCTATCTGTTTGCCAATATCCATTGCGAATGCAATAATTCCAAAATGCAAAGATAGATAAATAAAATTTAATTCAAAATTTCATTTTCTGCATATCTGTAGTAAAATTTGGATGCTATCAATCGAAAAGAAGACACTCAGTATTCTTATTTGATTTTCTTCGTTAAAATACCAAATGCCAAATGTTATATGTTGAATCACAATACCTAAAAATCGGATCGAGGAAAGGAAAATTCATTTTTATGATCTTCCTGTGACCTGCAGTCTGCTATCCCCCCCCCCAGTCCGACCTACTCCATACGCTCAGGGGATACCTATTTATGTGATGAAACCCGAAAAGAAAGTGCTGCAATGACATATGAAAGTCGAGGGGACAATGTTCTCTCAGGTTTACCATTGATACTATGAAAAATTATAACTTCAGCGAGAAGTATGCTCAAAATATTCTCACATATTCAAGCTCATTCCAAAAGCTACAAAATTTGTTTATTAAATTAAAAGCAAATGTTGTAACTTTATTAATAAGTTTGAATTTATTAAAACATTTTATGCATATTTTACTTTAACCATTAACCTCAGAAAACGATTTGCAATTTTAAACTATTTTTCAAATAGTAAAATAAAAAAAATAATGTACAATAAAAAATAATAATTTTTAATAAGTCTAATTTTAGAATGAAATTATATCTTCTATGTTTAGCCATATTGGAAAATTACGATACCAAAATGTACCAAAACTCTGCAAATATTTTTGTATTATAGAAAAAATAACTGTGGATTTTTGAACTGCTATTTGTTATGAATAATTCAAAAATTCTGTTGAATTTTCTTTAAATAACGGAATTGCCACTATCAGATTCAAAAAGTTATTCATGATGTTCGTTTTTTTTTTTTTCTTCAAAAATACACACTGATTTTTAATAAATGATTTGATTCCGTTTTCCAAAAGTCATACAAAAACAGTCCTAATTCAGCAAGCAACAAAAATATTAATATTAAAAGTAAACGTGGGTAATAACATGGAAAAAATAACAAAAAGAAAGAACAATAACAAGAATATTGTTATTGCTCTTCCTTTTATATAATGCTGTGTCTAATACAAAGACCAAGGTATGCGGTCAAATCTTTTACAATTCTTTCTTGTGGTTTCTGTGGTTGTCAACAAGTGGTACCTCAAATCAGAGACAGCGAAATGGCTTACTACATTACAAAGTGATGAACTTTGGGAGAAGTAATACTTCCCACGCCTGTGAAAAGATGACGGCGTTCTCTTGTTCTCGAAGACTCCCATAAAAACAAAAGAATTTCAGTCCAATCACGCGCCCTGGTACGAAAAAAGAACGTGCTTCCTTATGTCGTTTAGAATTTCAATGACAGTTAACAGTGATAGTAACCGGATAGAATAAGATAGATGCTTCGAATTAAATGAAGCTGGATAAAGAAAACAGATTCATTAACTGCACATGGCCCCTTATAAACGAGATTGTATTATTTGATTAGATTAATCTGTATTTCGTCAACGGTCTTGTAGATTAAAATGATCAATCATAATGCTAATTAGTGTGGTGGGCAAAGTTCTTTATTTATTTATTTTTTTGGGGGGGGGTATTCCTTTATACAGGGTGGGCGCAGGGTTGTACAGCTTTTTATACAAGGTGGTCACAATCTTTCTCTGATTACAAACAAATATTATAAAATAACTATTATATAACTATATAATAGTTATATATTTTATATTTTGTAAAGGCGTTTATAAGGTTATTAAATTTATATGATATATTATGATGAATATGAACAACCCGATATGAACACCTTTGGTAGCTCGAAGAATGTCAAGAGGTGGTATTCAGAATATCGGCAAATATTGTGCAGCATTTCGGTTGTCACATTAGATGTAGCATTTTGTGATTCTAACTTTGTCTTCAACTGACACTCTCAAATATATCTTCAACTGATATACTGGCATTACGAAATACTGGGTCCTTTGTGCAACAGTAATAGCCGATTTGAATTCATAGAATCAAAGAACACATTGAACTTTTTCCGTCGTTTGATAACAATCGAATGTAAAATCACCAATTTCTACATTAATTGAGATATATGCTGGATTAAAATAAATTTAAGAACATTACTATTCTATAATAAAAATTTCAATGGTTCTTTTGAAAAAAATATTTTGTCATTAGAGAAATGCTGTTTGACTACCCTGTATTTTATTTTTCATTAATATAACCATTCAATTTGCATGACCAAAGGTTTAGTAATTTAATAATTTGCTTGATTTTTTCTCTTCTATAAAGAAGAAAAGCTGCTTCAGAATTTTTCGTAATGTTATTAATAGGTTATAACATTTCTGAGGTTTCATATTAAAAAATTATGAGTTATTTCTGAATATCCAAATATCTTCTTTCAATTGGTATAAATCATATTAAACACTATAAGAGATAGCTAATGTGTTAAATAATTCATAATTCATTATAATTCTGCAGTATAATTTCATGTTCTTGTTTTCCTTCTTAAACTGGATTATGATTTGTTTCAGCAGAGTATGTGGTCGTATCCCTGGAGAAGTAGGTAGAGATACTATTATATCTTATCCATAGCCTGCAATGAGGCATCACATTTAATAAGATATTTGTGCGCATCATTAATTAGTGGTATTTGCGCATTGTAACATTTGTGCATATTATTTATTAGTGATATTTGCGCATTGTGACATTTGTGCACATCATTATTTAGTGGCATTTGTACACATTATTAATTAGCGGCGTTTGCGCATATGATATAGGTTTACTCGAGCTTAATTTTTTTTATAAAATAGTTTGTCCACCAATTACAGGAGCAAAAGAAAATTCATATCTAATGTCAGAAACCATTGATTGTTGAGCATTTTTTTCCCTGGGGTATTTTTACCTTCAAAGCCTTATTTCTAGACTGTAGATTCGTTTCTGTATGTTAATTTTTTTTTTTTATCTCCATTACTATTTCTGATTTTAAATATGAGTAATAAAAGGCTTCGTCTCATATACTAGAGGAATCGTAATATGTGGTAAATGTTTTTTTCCATCATAAAATAAATTTATGCTGGAAATGAAATAAATTTTATTTATTGAATGTATTTTCTTTTCTTAAATCAATTATATTACAAAACTTCATTAGTAAACTACGCAGGCCTGCACAGATTCTATGAAGAATTAGTTGCACATTTTTTAAAGAATTTTTGGCATTTTATTTGGGAGTAATCTTAATCATCCTTACAATTATGCGTTTATTGAACTTTGTGTACTATTTTAAACCATATCGACACTTTCTAAGCTATTTTACTATTCCCAACCATAATTCTTCATTAAGCGCACGTCTTCAAGTGACAGACATTTCCAGAAATCGACAAATGTTTCCAAAAACAATTCCAGAGGTCAGGCAACTGGTTACGTGGGCAATTTTTTAAAAAAAGATTCTGAAGACTGACACCTCTCACTCATCGGAATTCATCGAACAAGTCGACAATAACCCTGTACTCCATCATCCTTGACCAACGTCAGAAGAAGGGGAAGAAAAAAACCCCGAAGTGTCACACTTCACAGCTTATTCAGTCTGCAATCCCAAAGAGGAACAAACAGTTTTTTAACGCTTCATTTGTGAAATTCAGGATACGGTTCAACCATGCTAATGGGACTATCTTCTAAATATGTTTCATTTTTGTAAGACAAAAGATGAATTCAGATAAAAGTGAGACATTTTATAGGTGCAGCAAATTAATTAATTTTCTGTATTTAGTGTTAATATGACATTCTTCTAAGTATGTGCCGTAAGAAGAATGTGTCGTGTAAATAGAAGATAGATTCAGTTACAAATAGTACATTTTAATTGTGCCAGATGCAGCAAAAGTTAATCAATGTGCTATCTTTGACATTAATGTTTCTTTCTAATGAATGTGAATAGATTGTTGGTATAAGACAGAAGATAGAAGATTCAGCTAAAATTGACACGTTTTCATTGTAAATTACATCAATTATTAGATGTAGCAAATTATTTAATGCGCTGTTTTTTTATGTTAAAGTGACAGTTTTCCACGTATATCCGTTGTTATAAAATAGAAAGTGGATTCGACTATAAATAGTACATTTTAACTATATCAGATGTAGTAAATATAATCAATGTGCATTCTTTGACGCTAATGCTACTTGCTTCACATTTTAATGGATAGTATTCTAACATTGAAGGTGGATTCAGTTACAAATGAAACATTTTGGCTGTAAATATCAACTTATTCACTTTTTTATGTTATTGCTATTATGCCGATTACTTTAAATAAGGATTTGAATTGAATTTTATGTTGTTGTTTATGAAATGCAAATCCGACTGAAGAGAATACAGGCAGAGGTTCTAAGTAAATTATAATCAATGAGACAAATAACTAATTACGAAAAAAAATAATCAACTTTCTGAAAGAACATGACAATATGTTAAATGAAGCCAATGAGAGTGATCTTTCTTTGACTTTTTCGTGCACTTTTATAAGCATGCACTGTATCCGCTGAGGAATTAACTATAGAGTATAGAGAAAGAATCGAATATGCATTCTCTTTTATAGAGCTGAGTGAGTCGAAAATTCAACACAGTCCCATAATTTTAATGTAAAGATCATATACTAAAATTCTGCCGTCTAGACCATTGCGATTTTGAGCTATAGCGTTCACAAAAAATAGAAAGAACAGACAGACTGACAGACAGTCAGCCTATCGACTGACTGTCTGTCAATAGGGATTTGGATTTGGTCCAAAATTAAACTAAAATGTACAATTTTAGTTTTAAAATCGCAAGTTTAATTTTTTTAGATTGTAGAGCTTTTTTAGTCGTCATTTCTATAGACAAACATAATTCAAAAAATAATTTTTGTCAAATTCTGGGATGTGAATAAAGAGGAAATTTATCAAAATTTGGAGATGGAATTTTTGGCAGTCATAATGCGTCCGCTTTGTATACTTCTAATCATAGAAAATAAGAAATATTGTTTCCATATTAGAAATTTAAAAAAATCTAATTAACTTTCAATTCCATAATAAATTTAAAAGTTAATTCAATTGCTTATATCAATTAATTTGAATTGCTTATTTTATTTTATAAAAAACAGACACGAAACGACCTCAATTCTACGGATTTATTTGGTTTCTTGAAGGTTGCTAATGACTTCCGTGGTCTTTTTTTATCAAATGAATTCATTATGTATTTTATTCACAATTTAACTTGTGCATTTATCAAAAGCTTTACAATAATTATCATGGATAGATGATTAATAATTAAGCATGCAAAGCATTAGACAGAAATATGGGCTTGGAAATTTTCTATTCTTTTGTTGTTATTTCTGTTTCATATTCTATTAAAGATGAATATTATAAGATCAGAGAACGTCTGTCAAAAAGAGAGAAATTATATGCTTTTACAAGTCAAAATGAATTTCAAAAGTTAATAAATAAAGGAAAATGCCAGATAAAAGGATATTAAAACTCTACAGATATTTAGAATTTATCAAATAAAGAAACAGAGAAAATGAATTACAATTCAACTTTTATTCGTTATTGTTGTTTCTTTTGGCACTTCTCATGGACAAACCCGTTGTTACGAAGACAGCGATTTAAGCCAGCGGGGGAGCGTCCCTTGTTTTTATAGTAGCGCCAACTAGGACCAAGAGTACGACTTTGCAACTCACGCACCACTCATTCGATTGCACAACCCCTTTTTACAAGAGGGCACATTCACACATAGAACAACCATGCCCAAACCGGGACTCAAACCCAGGAAGCCCATATCACGGGAAAGAGGCTCTACCCCTATGCCAGGACGCCGGCAACAACGAATCAATAAATTCAAAATGATTCGAGTTCGAAAATTTGTTTTAAAAATAATTCATATGAGATTCGGAATTATTTTTTAAATTTAGTTCTGAGAAACATTTAACTAAATAAACAGCAACATTAAATTGTAGAAGTTCATGATTTTATTCTGACTATTTATAAATATTTCAGCCTCTTATTAGAATTGCAGAATAAGAATTAAAAATCCAAATCCCTTGTGGGCTTAGTTCTCTGCTCGCTAGCGCGAAATTCTTAGAAGAGTGCAGAAATTGCTGCGCAAATCCAAGTTGCTGGAATAGGAACATTGCGTGCCAGCACAGATATTGGTTCAGTTTAAGTGATTATGATGTCTTAACTCAAATCGGAACTGATTGAAATTTTTGGATTTGGGAAAGTTCGTGATTTTTGTTAGCATTTAGAAGAATTTAATCAACATCCTCTCCAACATCAACACTCTGACCATTCATATGTTCGATAAATATAATAAACTGGTAATTGTGTATTATTAACATGATTATATAATATGGAAATCCACATACAAGCATGTTTTGTTCACCATCTTGGAACAATCCAGCGTTTCTGAGTGCCTTTCAGAACTTTCTTGAATTAATTTATTTGCCTATTGAATTAATCTTCTTTTGCAGTCTCGACAATACTTTACAACACTGCTGAGATTCATATTTAAATAATAAAAGGAAACCATCGAAATAAGGCTGAAACCAAGACTATGTGGGTTTGAAGTTTCGAAAAAGAAATCGGGCGACGAAGCCTGTAGGTGTTGCCACATCTTACAGTAAATGATACATTTTTGGAAGCCACATAGGAGAATTATTAATATAGATAACATCTCAACTCAATAGATGCCTTTTAAACAAGGGTGCCAAATTCGAATTCTACCAAGATCGAAATAAACAAGTTTATGTGGGTAGACAAAAAAAAAAATCCATTTTTATACATAAGTATATTTTTAAAACAAAATGAAAAACAATACAGATAACGATAAACTTAATATTTTCTGTATGAAACTTGGCATCCGTCTTTTCTATGCTACCATTTTAATTACTTTGAGGATTTCTTGTTTGCAGTGATTACTTTTAAAACTGATCCAAAGTGATTGGAGGTTAGAAGATGTGATAAAGGGCTCATTTCCTTTTCACAAGCAAAAATAATTGCTTGCATTGATAAGTACTTCCAAACATGAAAATAACATTATACTCTCTTGATTAACAAATGAAAATAAATAAAGAATGCTCAGATTATCAAAGTCACAATCCGAATATATATTTTAAAGATCTTAAAGAGAAATAAAACTAATTAAAATTCTATCAACCACTATGTGGGCAGTGTATATTCCATTGCGCTAGGCATGAAATGTTACTTTTTATTTGAATGGAACAAATTCATATTCATCTAACACACATTAAAAATCCTCAGCAATTTGATTTTGGAATTCATTAAATAACAGAAAGAGAAACAAGTACATGACGCAACTAAAGTAGTTTTAGACTCTTTGTAATGAGAAGTCAGATCCATTAGATGTATATTTTAAATACTTTTCTTTAATTTGTCTTCTTTCATGTTGTATAGATGGAATTCTGTTATCAAATTTTCTCTAATATCCTGATGTGCTCGAATTTTAAAATTTTGTGAATGTGTGTTTCCGATGAAAATAAAGTTTATTCATATTTTTATAATGTAATGATTAATTAACTTATTATTTTAATTTGCTTACATTTAAACAACCAAATTTTAAATATTTAATAAAAGCATGACTCATACCAATTTATGGAATAATTGAGTAAAATTAGTTTCAAGATTTCATAATACTTATAATAATGAATTATAAATCAAAAACTAAAAAGCGGAAAATAATTCAAATTAAAAATTTAATTTTTCAATGTACTGTCAAAAGTATATTTTTAAAACCTTTTATTAAATTTATTAATTATTCTCAATGTTGTACGTCAGTAAATTAATTTGCATTTTAACATCAAAATTATATTTCATCTTTTAGCAGGATGAATGTGGATTAAATGCAGGATGAAATGTGAAATAATTTATATTTTTGTGCTACAACTAATTTTCAGCGTGTATTAAAAAAAAACATTTTTTAAAGAAAATTAGTTGACAAAAAATGTGAAAGTACGTTGTTCTTTATTATAATACTTTATTTCCATTCCTAGAAACAAAAGCATGTTTAATCACTGTCACCCTATTTCTCTCGAGTTTTTACATCTTTTGTATTTTCTTAAAAATATGTTCGTAATTACTTCTTTGTTTTCTGAGAAAAATGTTTAACACAAGATTAGTTGCTGAAAGCTGCTTTTAAGTTTTAAAAAAATATACTTTTTTTCTTATTGGACGTAAAAAGAAAAGCAGCGTATAATTTTTGTCATTCAGGTAAGTTTTAGAATTCTTTTTAATTGCTTTCGTTGGAAAGAATTGAAAACAATGAAGTACAAAACCGCTTTTAACGCGCTAATTTTATGAGAGCCTGCAGCTATAACATTTCAGACAAAGGCTTTTAAGTTTTACAACAGATTTTGCTTTTTCCACTTCTCACTTTCTCTTTTCAACTTTTTTCTTCGAAAAGTGTAAATACAAAAGATTTTATTCGGAAAAGTTTTTACCTTTTTTTCTGATTTGGTTATTTGATCTGTGGTCTGTTTAATAATGTAACGGACAAATTTGATCAAATTATGCAAACATCTAGTTAAATATTAACAAAAATTAAGAAAATAAATTTCAAAACTCTAGTCTGAAATATTATATCCTAATAATATTAATCCCTCCTCCTAATAATAATCCCTCTGTATCATTTCCATTTGGCTTGATTGCATCAGTCTATGAGGATCTTTGCACTGCGCAATTTGCAGAGATATTGTCAACCTTTAAACCATTATCATACTAATTTAACCGAAAATGAAATTAATGCCCAAATAAATCAATTAATTTTTATCATGATTTTAGCATTTTCAAATATACGAATGAGCATTTCGAAGAAAAAACAAAATTGTTTTGAATTTCACTACGACAATAAAAAGCATTGTTACAAATTATGTTTAATATAAAGTTTGAAAGCAATATTAAAACTAAATAAACAAAAAAAAACTGATTAGAAATAAAATTAGTTCCATTGAAAATTGGTTGATATTATTAAGTTTTCGAATTTTAAAGTGGTATAAAAATGACTTTTGTTCTGTAATGTTCTTGACCGTTATTGTTGCAAAATGTCAAAATTTTACTTAATATTTTATTAATTAAATACTAATTAGAATTTCCAAATAAAAATATCCACATATTTCCACTCTTCAATGATAACTCTAGGACAATGGTATACACTGAAGAAATTTAGTAGGCAAATATAAACGCTTTCACCTCTGCTATTCGTAGGCATAAAGATTCAGTTTGTCAGATATTAGTAGCCGTTGCATCGCGTGCGTATCAATTTATACCTTGCAGTTTACATAGAGAATACCAGCTAAAAAACATATATTTTGGAGTTAACAACAATGTTAACAACTCTTTTCCTGAAATAAAGGATGCTTCCCAACGAAACTAGCAGGAGTTAGCACTTTCTGGCATATTCTTTGATAAAAATGTAACACCCTCCCCCACTCTAGCGTAAATTTGTGGACCTAGGGTAAAGTCGCAAATGCTTTGCAATGGCATTGGCAAACAATAGTTAAAACATTGATTTTTGGCTCAAATTTAGCATTTTTACTTAATCTATTATGACACCCGGGGGGCACCTCGAAATGAGGATGAGATGCTTCCGGTATGGTGGTTGGATCTCACCACCCTGGAGGGTACACAAAAAGGTGGGGGATTTGGCTCATCCCATCAATGACGGGACGTACTTCCTACGGGAAGGGTTGTACCTTGGCCGGTGATGACCCTTAGGACTCAACTACAGTTCCCGCCAGTGTTGCTGTTGCGAGGGTCCGGTCATTCAGTATTTTGTCCATGTGCCTTCGGGCGGGTCAGAGAGTCAGTGATATGACTTACTGAATATATTATGTGGTCGTAGGCGATTAATTCCTGAAATTTAGCACTAAGTACAAGAAAATGTAATTTATTTTTTAAACTTGTTGTTTTGAACTGATTTAAACATAATTTGACACAAATCTACAATTAAATTCACAAAATCATACACCAAATTTCATATATATAAGTCAGTGCGATGGTGGTGTTATCGTGTTCTTTGAAAGTACAGATCAAAAGAAAGTCAACCCCTTGACGGATTTGGCCCCAAATTTAATAAATATCTACAATTTAAATTCTAAATTTGTTTTCCAAATTTTATTCATCTAACTTTTCTCGTTTTGATGTTATAGTATTAACTTATATTCGGACAGCGAGACACACAGACTCCCTCTGAATACCAAATTTCATTATTCAAACTCAAAATGTTTTTGAGTTATCTTTATCACAGGTAAACCAACAAACAGACAGCCAGACACACAGAGAAAGTTTAAAATCAGGAAAGTTTCAGAGAAGTTTAAAATGTAGAAATTCGTTAAAATCTAGAGCTTGAATTATAATACTTCTTCGAAAATTCGTATACGAAAAAGTAAAAAGAGAAGGAAAATTCTTCGAAATTAATCAGTTAAGAGACAAGAAAAATAGAGAGAAGTATTAATGCCTTTTTTTTACATTAACTCGCAATTTTCAAAGAGCTGAAAAGTTTGTGATAAAAGAAAACTTTCCAGTTTCAGAATTACTTTTATGCTTTTTTACTTTTTCAACTATCTAATTAGACTGCAACTTTTTTGAGAAAATGCCTCCGTATTCATCCTAATCAGAAGCCATTAAACTTTTGACGACTTTCTTGCATCGAATTATAACATCTCTGAATAAGGTGATTTTAGTTTTTAAGTTTAAAAATACACGACAATTCTTATATATATATATATGTAACATTATTTGTTGTGAAGCAGGATGCAGTTGTGACCAGCAGTGAAGAGACCTTTTAACATTTTAAAATTCTTTTTAATATCCATCGGGAAAGCATAATTATTTACAAGCAGAGACGCGGACAAGACGTCAGCCGCAGCGCAGACAAAAGCCGAAGTGGGGAAGAAGGGCCGAAATAAATTATCCCTCGCCTTATATAACCTTAGATTTTGATAGGGAAAATAATTCTTCACAGTGCCAATATATTAATAAGATTCTGATAGGGATTTCTGACGCATGTCGATCACATGTAAGGGAAACACAGGGATCTTTTAAGAAAGAATGTGCTTATTGGACATTTTTACCCCTTCACGCCGAGCGTGTGAAAATATCTCGGTGTTTAGCTGACTAAGCAATTTTATGAAGCTTCTCTTGAATTAATTAAGTAGAAAAGTGGAATTGGATCACGAAATAAGAGAATATTTTTAGAATGAAGTTACTATGGGCTAAATTAAGATAAATTCTTGGAAATTAATTATATTGAAATTGAGAGTTTAAAATATCATTACATATATATATATATATATCGAATTTATTTTTATGAATTATATCAATAAGTAAATACTCATTTTCTGGCGATTTTTTACAAAAAGGAGATGAACTAGTAAGCCTAGTTTTTAAATTTTACTAAAAAGATTTTATTCTACTTGCATGTTTAGATTTTACTAAAAATTCCTTCTGTTAAAAATATTTTTTTCTTCTAAATACATTTTAAAATGTGCATTTTTATTTAAAATGCACATTTTATTGTGATCACGGATAAAAATATTCCATTTATTTGAAAATGTTTTTAATTTTTATTCAATTAACAAGCTTCATTTCAACATTTTAATCAATTTTTTTATATTTTTGTGATATACTTTTAACAACATGCATATAATTTTAGATAAAATGCTAAAATCTCCTTATGTTAAAAGCGATTTGTTTATCAATTTTTTTAAAAAAAAATTTTCTGAAAATTGCATACATTTATTACTTATTATTTTATATTCATTCATTTTTCAAAATGAAATCTCATAAAAGAAAAAAACAATTATATGAAATGCAAAGTCTTTTTTTAAAAGTGAATTCTTGAATTGATTTCAAGACTTGACAGTCATAGTGGAAGTTATATAATTAACTGCTCGCTATCTTATCCTATGTAACAAAGTGATAATGCAACCAACAAATGTAGAAACTGTAGTAAACTTCAAGGTTAAATTCATTTTATAACAATTTAATTTTGAAATCTTAGAATTAAGAATAATAAAGTAATAATTTTTTCGATAAAAAATTTTAAAAACTTGTTCTGGATATTTATTTTGATTAATATGTCAGAAATAAAACTGAGCGCTTATGAAACACTAGGTTACGAGGTTTTGTTATATATATAAAATATTCTTTCTTGTTGAATCTATAATTAAAATTGAAATTAATAAAAGAAATCGGCAAATATTTGAATATACAGATATCACATAAAATCATATCATTTTTTAGAATGAGTTTATTGACAAGTATCTGATGTTATTCATTCCTAAAACTAACTAAATTAAGAATGAATCACATTTAAAAAATAACTTCGTAATTCGTATTGAGTGTTATAAAAAAAAGTACTAGAATTTTAATTCTTCAAAAGTATTAGAGCATATTATTCAGTTTTTATCTGCATTTTATGTATTAGAGCATATTCTAGATATCGAGTTTCGCTTCGATGATTAAAGAAAAACATGAGTTTCGCTGATAAAAATAGCTATTTCCTGAATTACCAATGAAATGAAAAATAACAAAAAAGTTTATTTGAAATTATTTTATTTCAAATAAACTAATACGCACTAAATTAATGATTTTTTTAAATATGCAATCATTTTTTTTATTTATATGCACAGTAATATAAATACCAAACGATTTTTTAAAGAATTCTTGAAACACAAATGAATATCTAAAAAAAAAAGTTGGAATGTAAAAGAAAGCAACTGATCGTTTGTCCCATCTGTATCATCTTGAAAGTTTTAATCCAAATAACAAAATGCTCTTATTTTTTTTTATTCTTCATTTTGAAATAGAACTGTTTATTCACTGACCTATTGAATTAAATGGAGCATTGCGAGCTGAATTCGAGATAATGAGTATTCTCTTTGAAAAAATAGAAGAGATTAAGATAAGAAAAAGAAGGGAAATTCGTTTGATTTGAATTTCGAATACTTATGGGATGACTTTTTGATTTTTTTTTCTAATACTCGATTAAGAGAACGATGAGAACAATGCGGAAAAGGATTGAAATAATGATTTCAAAACAGTATTTAAAAGCTTGCTTTTCTTATTTTGAATTTTATTTCGATGAAAATTGCGAGTCCATTTCCCTTTCCTTTTATCTTCTTTGGAATCGATAAAATAAATTGTTAGCAGTTGTATTAATCAACGAATTATATGAAAAATACACACAAAAAAGGCATTACAATTATTTCTGTTTCTTAGTTTATAAAATAAAAAAAATCGATTATCTAAGCAGTAAATATTCTGAATTTTTCTTCTGCTGCTTTTCTTTGTAATGAATTTTCATTTTAAGGTTATGAAGATATTACTTCAAAAAGCTATAATGAAACTTACGTTAAAATATTAAATAAGTGTTTATTATGAAGCTATATTACTGACAATTTTTTCAACTAGAAACTATTCCTTATTCCTTTCATATTAATAAGCATAAGCAAAACTAAATAGTTCTAGCATTATTTTTGTATTTAATATTAATTTTAATATTATTTTTGTATTTAATATTATATAATTTTATATTAATTTTAATATCATTTTGTATCAATTTTAATATTAATTTAATAATGCATTGAATGTGTGTGCATGTATGTGTGTGTGTGTGTGTGTGTGTGTGTGTGTGTGTGTGTGTGTGTGTGTGTGTGTGTGTGTGTGTGTGTGTGTGTGTGTGTCTTACGTTTGTCAAGTGATTGTGAATTTATACTACTTAAATTTCTTTTTCTGTTTTATTCTTTAATTCTTATCTGAAATTTCAAGGTCCAAGAAATTCCTCTGATTCATATGACCTATATTTTACGACCTAGCAATGATATCTATTTGATCTCAAAGCTATCTGAAGTATTAATTTGTGAAGGAAAAACACAAAAATTTCTTTAAAAATTATTTGAGATTTTTTTGCAGATTTTCAGTTTTGCAACATTTACTCTTTTCATTCGATGTAGAGGTCACATAAATTAACTCCATTTGAATTTAATCTGAAGAACTGCAAACAGAACTTTTATAATTTTTGAAAATATGAATCAGAATTCTTTTTTTATTGTCTATAAATGTATTTACTTTTTTTCTTACTCACTATTGGCATCGAAATTCATAAAAAGAAATTTATAGGAATCAATATAGAAGGACATAGAATGATAGCAAGATTTTTTTCTTATACTTAAATTTAATAAATATTATATAAGAATATTATATTGCTATATAATACTCTTTTTTTAATTACATTATTGTTTGTTTGTTTTTTAAATATTTTTTATAAAATGCCATGAAACTGATATATAGAAAGAGATGGATAGGAGCTAACACAATATGATTTATAAATGACCGCAAAAAAATTATAACTGCAATTATACCTGTAATAAAGGGCAGCAACTTTTTTTCATAAATTAACCTATCAACTGCCACGACTCCCATTTGGCGATTTTGGAATTTTCCGTCCGGCGCCAAAAATACATTTGGTCAGTCTGAAAGATTAGTTTCATTTTATATGTATCAGTCAATTTTATGTGCGGCAGAAAATATGTATTCTGTGCTTCGTTTCTTACAAAAAAACGAACAAATTTTAAATTCGTTTATAAGCTGAAAAGAACAGAATTGTCATATTTAAAGTATTACTTTTATGGTTTTATGTTTATATTATAATTAAATACTGCACATAAATATGTAATTTAGAGTTTACAGTAATTTATTGTTCTTTATTGAAATGATTTTATTTATCATCTTATAACGATACCCTTTTTCAAAAATATCAAATATTTTTAAAACAAGACATAATTTAAATATAATTACACTGTTGCACAACTGTTTGTGTACATACTATGTATACCTTATCTGGGTAAAAATAAATTTTAAAAAATTTGCAGTAAATGGATTAATGAATTGCAACTTTTTATTTTGTATCGGCTCTATCTTTGTCTGCATTAGAGTGAGAAATCAATAACTGTATTTTTTAATTCATAACTAATGGTTGTTAGAACTTAAGAATGAATAAATTAACTTAATTAATGATGATGCCTTTAATGTTATTTTTTCCGAAATAACAGATGAAACATATTTTACTTTCCTGAAATCAAATGATGCATTAAAAGCAAAGAAACAAAGTAAAATCTTTTCCACGGCATGTAAACCATTTTTTTATGTCCTGTGTTCTAAAAATATTAATTCCTCGAACTGTATTGAAACTTTTTATATTAAATTGCAATAATAAATTTTAAGTGAAATTGACTCAGCGTGTTTAAAATAGAAAAAAAATTTATTAGAAGTTTTTATCAAACATATGGTTGAAATCCTTAAGTAAACAAGAAGTTCCTCATTCAAAGAAATATTCTCTTTTTAATATTTAGCCTTTATGTAAAGTTTATATTTTTATTTTCGAGTTAAAAATTGCCACTTTATCATGTAATAATTTTGCCAAAGAATTTCTTCATGGTCAGGTTAAAGATTCCGGGAAATTTCAATAAAGTTTACAAAACGCATATTAAGAAGCCGTTATCAATCAGAACTTAATCCTCTGGAATTATTTTAAAGCAAAGAGGTTTCAAGGGTAAATTTTGCGCTTCAATTGTTATTGCTTATTGCTGGTTAAAAAATCATTCTAAAATATCGCTAACGCAGCAATAATGATTTTAAACTTTTCCCCCTGTTTTGATCCCATTATCAGCATGTATTTCTGAATACTTTTACCAAAAGAATGAAAATCTTCATATTACTACATGCACTAAAGTGGGCTTGTTGTGTCTATAAGCACCTTAATAAGGCTTAGGTTCATTTTTTCTGAGAAATTTTTGCTTTATTAAGCATTTTATTTAATGAGCTTACAGTATCCATTATTTTGTTTTTATTTAAAGGTTTCTTATCGCAGAGTGGTAACTTTATGAGCCTCACTTTTTTTATCCTCCCTCTCCTCTCTCTCTCTCTCTCTCTTTTTTTTTTATTTCGGTCTTTACAATTTCTTAATTAGGAATTTCTTTTTTATCTCACTACGCAAAAAATTCTTAGAAACTTTATTTTCCGAAATTCGCTACTGATACAGCGATTATTTTTTTTTCTTGGTAATATATCAATTAAGCGTAAGTTCTTTCAAAATTTAAAACACTACACCTCCTTAAGTATTTTTTATTTATAAAGAATCCAATGAGAGTGTTCTTTTTAGATTTTTCTTCTAACTTATAATAAATATCATGTTTTGTGTTAAATGTGAAATGAAATTAATCGGATATATATTTAGGATATCTTCACACTGCTTTATCATGTCCAAAATTTGATGCAGAACTTCAAATTTTGAGTGAAATCGACATGCTACATTTCATTTATGTAGCTTAAAGAATTTTTTTAATTTATTATCTGACAATAAATAGTGTTTAATGTGTTAAATGTGAAACAAAATAAATCGGGTATTTATTTAGGATACATTCTCACTGCTTTATCACATCTAAAATTTGGTACAGAATTACAATTTTCGAGTAAAGTGACATGCCAAATTTCATTTATGTAGTTCAATGAATTTTTGATTTATTACCTTCTCATACCATGAGAATAGGCAGACAATAAGTTAACTGACTAATGGATTCGATAGACAAATTTGCGAAATCGAAAAATTATTAGTTATACTCGAGATTTAAAAAATTGTGTTCTACTTATAAGAAATGCAAATAACTATATAAAGAAGTTTTCCTATAAAAATAACCTGATTAAATATTGCAAAAAACTTATAATACATTTTTTTAAACTTGCTACTACAATTCTTGTGGTATTTTTTTCTCTTATCTTTAATTTCCAAGAATTGTATGAAATTAATCACCAAGTTTCTATTATTTTTTATTTTGATGACTTGAAACGAAAACATATTTTTTAAACATCAGATATGATACGTTTTATCCCTACTACTCAAATATTCAATATATAAATACTGATTTTTGAGAATTAAAAATTTGTATAGTTATATAAATTATCAATAAATTAATGCAATAAGATTATCACTTCATTATTTGTTATCCATCTTTTTACAAATAGAAACTATTGTTTATGAATAGAAAATTGTTTACTTAATGAATGATAAAAAATAAAATAAAGTCGAAATGTAAACAACAATTCATCAAATTGCAAGTATTATTGATTAAAATATAGTATAACAATCACAGTCAAGAGATTAGGAATTTTTCCTGGAATTTTAAATAAAATTCAGTAATGATTGAATTACAGTTTGTCCAATATTATAGATATTACGTTTGTATGAAATATCATAATATATGAAATCCTTTTATTATCTGGAATGTTTTTAAGTAAAATTAGAATATCAATTGAACCACTCAATTTTTAAAAACCATCAACAGATAATTTTTTAACATTTGTTATATTAATGCTGCAAATTTTGTTTACAAATGTTGAAGCATAAGAAAAAACATTTTGTGGCAATTAATTAAACAATTAATTTTTTTCACTATTAAAAAAAATTGGAGAAAAACCCAAATAAGTATTTCCTAATACAAATTGTTAATAGTTTACTTTTCAATACTTTTCCTCAAAATCCTCTAGTCTTCTAGCAGTATTTCCTCTACTTCCTTCTAGTAGCAATTCCTATACTTAAACAATAAAATATACTTAATATTCTTTTAAAACCCCTATTTTTCTTACTTCCTTTGAATTTAAACGATATACTTGTGCTTGATTTTAGGTGTCATTTAATACCAGCAAAAAAGAATAACGATAATGAATAAATTAGAACGGTAATGTAATTCAAAGTATGTTGCTTGTTAAAAAAAAATAATAACATTTGGAGTATAATTGCACAGAGATGCAATTGATATCATTGAAAAAGAAAAATTTTGTATTTTAATATGATGTAAAAATATTTTTTCAAGAATAATTACTTCGGAAACTATTGTGGAAAAGAAGCTAAATTTTAGTTAATTCTTGATTAATTGAATATTTAATTAATATTTATGCTTTGAAAAATTGAGACATTTTTTCATTTTATTTTAAATAATATATGTATAAAATTTGATTTATCGGCTGTTTCTGAGGAGATGTGGTGCATACGACATATGTTACAGTGAAAACCCGAAATCAGTCAAAACCCGAATTAACCAGGGAAAACGAATTCTCACTAACAGCGCTAGGGATAACCGTTTTATTCCTGTTTTCACTGATTATTTAGACAAAATTATTTATATCTATACAAAATTATTATATTAAATTATTCTTAGTAAAACAGTATTTGAGGGAAAAACCTATCTTTGAAGAAAAAAATGCTTTATTTGGATATTGTTTATAGCAGTACTATTATTAAAAATTATTTATTTCAACAAGGCAAACTACTGTTGCAAAGAGAACCCTTTTTCATACCGAAACATCTGTTTGAAGAACAGTGTTTTTTGCAAGAACAGTGGACGAACCCTTGTCCTGTTCCTATAACTCCATTTTTCATTTTCCTCCTGTTCTTAGAGAAATTTCCTGATTCGGTACTTGTCAAGAAAATTTCTGGTGATATATCGAATTCAGATCTACAAATCAGTGAATATTTTAAACTTTTGTATCAAACTTACACCCTGAAAGATGTAATCTACTGTATAAATACTTATAAAATTTAAAGTTAATATAAATTGAATAAATTATATTTAGTGAATAATTAATGAACTAATAAAGTTTAAATATTATTTCTTACCTCGAATACAGTTTTGTTCAGAATTCCATCTTTCAGAAGTCCATCTTTATTTTTTTCAAGCACGACACCGATGAGATTTCGTAGATCAGCTTTTGCTCTATCTACATCTGGAATGGGAACAACAACATTTTCTCCAATATCAACATCAGGATGTGTTGCATCGGAGATCGGCTAGCTTTATTAAATTGTCTTTGGTTTCCTCTCTAATTATAAAAACTGTTGGTCAATTTATTAGCAAGTATATGCTCCCTTGATTGCACTTGTTCAGTTTCTTGTTCTTCTGCATTTATATCCTCGAAAAATTTTCTGAAGTTCATCCTCGTCTTCGATAGTTTTTATAATATCTGATGACAAGGTTGAGGTTGTCATTCCAACTCTTGGTTCAATCCAAACGTAGCTTTGTACGGTGATTGTTTAATTCCTGAATGTAGAGCTCTGTTTTTCATGAATTGGACAAAACGAAGGCCATAGGACCACTTTGTAGTTTTATTATCCTTCATCCATGAAGCCAACATATTTTCTACGTCTTGGTTGGCCCTCTCAACCGAACACTGCTACTGGCTGTGACGAGGTTTCCCATGAACAATCTTCAATTCTGGCCAATACGTACGTAACTGCGCTATAACAGAATTTACAAATTCTCTTCCATTATCAGATTGCAGTATACAAGGTTGAAGACCCCAGATATCAAAAAGATATCAAGTACTTTCAACGCAACTTCTTCCACTCTTTTGCTCTGAAGTGATCATAGTAACACAAATTTTGTTTAATGGTCCTGGTAAACCATAATAAATCTAAATTCATTATCTGCCTGATATTGCATGTCAATAAAATCCACTTGGCAGCGATTATTCGTTTTGTGAGTAAATGATAGGTTTAGAAACCAAACCTTTCTTTTTCATATTTTTTTCTGTTGACATGTTTCACACATTGATAAAAAAAATATTGCATCTTTTCTGTGGTTATGTTAGCATATTTTCTTGAAATTTCAATTTTAAGTCTGTCTCTATCACCATGTCCTATGGCCACATGTTCACTTTCGATAAAATCAAAAATTTCTTCAACTAGTAAATAATATTTTATGATATCATTTGAGGAAATCAGCTTTTTTACTCCATTGATTTCAAGAATAGCAAACCTTTTTAATCTCAGGTATTGAACAGAAGTCTTGTTAATGGCAGATTTTGCTTCTTCAACCTCAGTTAAAAGAGTGTTGTATTCATCAAGTGTAATAACATTTAAATTATTCTGTTTCTTTTCTGTAACAATTATAATTGTTCAAGAAATCTATGTTCCACTTTTTAGCGCAAAAAACATTTACATTTTCTTCATTCATCGCAAATGAATTAACCAACACAAACACGTTCCAACAAGAATAAAACAGTTAGAACGCGTTTTCCCTAGTTAATTCACGTTTTGATTGATTTCAAGTTTTTACTGTAACACATACATTTATCACAATGACTTTTATTTATATTAACATAAGGCTTTTCTTTCACTAAAAATGATCTAAGTGAAGGTTAATTTTGCTAAATTATCAAAAACGTAAGCAGCATTGGCGTACACAATAACATAATATATACGAAAATGTACAATATAAAAATGTACAATTAAAATGAAAATTCGAAAATTTTTTTAATGACATAAGAAAATAAGTATTTATATTTGGAAAGATATTGATTTTTTTATACTTCCACACAAATAAATTCTTACTTAAAATGAATAAAAATCTACTTGTAATCTGAAACAAATATTCCTCTTATTATTGATTTAAATGTACTAATTGAGATATTCAGCTATAAAAAAACCCTACTAAATACAAGAAAATATATGTGAATTTCATGCTTTTTTCAAAAAACAAACATTTTCTTTCAGTTTATTATTCTCATTTATCTCTTAATTTTTATTTATTTTAATAAGTTATGGATTCAGTTCACTTCAAATTATTATATGAAAAGAAGAAGCTGGTAAATGTAGGAAATCATTGCATCATAAAAAAAAGTTTTATTTCTTCTTCTATGACAACGTGCAATTTCAAAATATCGTAAAATATTTTCTCATGTTTTTCAAACAATAAAAACGTTGAGTAATGTTTAAATTAAAAAGATAAAAAGAATCATTCTTTATGGAAACGATTTGCAATGTAAAATTAATTTTAAAGAAGTGCGAAAATGAATTATAAAAATCCGTTGGGGGAAAAAACTGCTGATTTTCATCATTTAGATGCTGCAATGTTTAACACTAAAAAATCGTCTGAAATTTCTTAGTTTAAAAAATAAAGTTTTTGCCAAACGATTTTTTTCCTTCATGTTTTCCTTCGAAACTAATACTTATTTTATTTTAAGTAGAATTTTTGAATACGTAGCGAATCAAAATACGAATGGTTTCTTCACAAGAATATCAAACTTCAGGCTATCCTTTCGTAATGCTTTTTCTCGGTACTATCAGAAGACAGAAGTATAATATTTATAGAAAGGTATGTAAAACTAAATGTATTTTTGGACTGTTATATTAAACGTATACCATGTTTATCGTCATGAATATGATTAATTTTTGGATCTGTTTGGTTAAATGACTCACTACAACGCATGCTTCCGTATTAACAGCTTTCGAGAAAATGGCAATAATTTCAAAGTATACAGTTTATCTGTTACTCTTATATTTTTATGATCTAAGCATTATGTTATTCAGAGTTAATGAAAATTATCAACATTTATCATAGAAACCAATATTACGATGAAACATTTTGTATTACCTAATAAAAAAAAACAGATGAAACGAAATGAAACGTTGATTTGATGATATAATTCTCCAGCTGAATAACTTTTAAGAAGATTAAAAGTCTGTAATATATTTCAATAATTTATGCTTTTATTAACTCAAATAAAATATCTATATTGACTTTATTTTTAAATTCCCTTCTCCAATTAAATTCCGCTATGCCAAGATTAAATATTTTAAATTTATCGTGAATAAAATAAGAATTATTCTAAAAATAAGAATACTCTTTTATATATTATTTTAACCTGAGTCTGTTGCCAGTGAAATTGCTCGCAACGATTGTTCTTTAAGAATTCCAAATTAACTAAATGTACCAGCTTCGAATAGAGAAAAAAAAAGATTTTACAATAACCAATTTTGAGAGATTTTAAGCAAATAGAAATAAAAATCGTTTTCTATAAATAAAGAAATATCTTCAGTGCAAATAGAATAATATCAATAAATGCATTTATTATTTTCCTTTTTAGTTTTCCATTAGAGCTCGTGATACATTTATTATTATCAAAGTCAAAATCGACTCCAATATTAAAATTATTGGTTTCCAATTTATCATTTTATATAGACGCTAGAAGCATAGTAATTATTTACACTGTGCATTATTCTAGAATTCTAAATTGACTAAATGTAACGACTTTATACCGAAAGAGCAAATCTAATTTGCATCTAAACTACGAAATAACTGCAAGCCTAGGAAAATAGCTTTTAGGTAGCTCTCTGAATTTGCATATAAATGGAATGGCTTGAAACTTTGGAAAATTCATTTTCTTCAAATGCAATGGGTGATGGCACGTATGAAAGCTATTAATATTGATGAGAGCAGTGCTTCAGAAAATTTCAGTTTTCTTAATATGCATATGTCAATAAAGATGCCGCTTCTTTTGTGGAACATTGAGCTATTTCATGTTTCGATGTGAATTTAAATAAATATTGGATATAAATCAAAAGATTATATAATGTTTTATGGAGCTTGAATAATATGGAGTAACTTGCTAAAGTAAATGGAATATAAATAAGTTGTAATAACTCGTTATTGAAATAGAAAATGCTCATTTAAATAAAGCATTTAGTTGATTTAGTTATTGCAAAGCATTCAGTGCAATACTGTAAAATATTGAAAGTTATTGTTCAATATTGTAAAACATTGAAAGAAATTAACTTCATAATGTATAATAAATGAACGAGACCGATTGCTTTGGAAAAGAAATAAGTACAGGCATAATTTTATACAGCAGATATGAATTTATATGGATTTTATGTCAATTAATTCAATTTTGTACTTTTACTTCTCTCAAATAAAACATAAAACAACTTAGAAATATCAGATGAAAATCTGCAGAACGTATGTGTGTACGTGTGCTCACGAGGGCACTAGAAAATGGTTATACAAGGATATATTTAAGAAATTTCACAATCTTTTTGCATATTATTTACTATAAAAATATTAATAAATCGATTTATTAAATTTCAAATTTTAAGTTCATACACGATCTCAAATAATATATTCTTCTTAAAAAATGAATAACACATTGTTTATAGACTTCTAAAAGGGGAATTACAATCTTTTGGAATATTATCTGCTTTTATTATCATACACATTCAAATTTTATACTAGGAAAATTGTTAGCAGCAAGACTAACAAAATATATTTTTAATTATAGCTTTGAATGAGGATTCTGCAACCTTTAGAAAATATTCTGTTTTATTTAGAGTAGCAAATGTTAAGTTTCTCTGAATTTCAAAATTTTAAATTTGTATAGAAGACGTTATGTGCCATTTTCTATTTTCTTCTTTCAAATGACTGGTTTTAAATATAAAATTATAACTACAAACAGGAATCTTTTAAATATCAGTAGCCTTTCCTAAGTGGAGTGAAGAAAATCTAACAATGTATTCTAAGCTAAAATACTTTTGGATTAAGATCAGGTAAATCCAAAGTCTATCGGCCCTCTAGGAAAGGCTAAAGTAATAACTAAGAAAATCATCTTTCGTCAAAAACCGAAAAGAAAGTCTCCAAAAAATTAAATGTAATTTCTTCTTAGTAATCTTAATAACTCTAATAAGTGCTACATCATGGCGTAAAATAATTTTTAGATAAAGATACATCTATAATGTAGCATTATGGATGTATCCACACAATTAAGCATTTAATTACAAATTTAGCTGAAATATGCACATAATGGCGTGTCCAATTTATCATCTGTACGTCATTGAACTGACTATTAGAATAAACATTCTTATTCTTACTAATCCCCTACCAAGAGCAATCTTCTTTTTCTTACAGATTCTTTCCCCAAGAACATTCTTATTGTTATTGATCTCTTTAACAAAAACATTTTTTTTATATGTATTCTTAATGATTAGGGGGCCTCGCTCCCTGCTCGCTTTAACTCTCTAACCCCGTTGTTGTTAGTACTGTACCTGATATTTGTCAATTCCAGTTAGCAAATTTTTAAACTTCTCTAGCCATTCGTTCAATGTTGGAAGCTTAAACTTTCCAGGATGATCAACCGATCTCAAAGCCCCACAATGAAAACATTCTTTAATCATATCTCCAGTATCTAAATATTGATATAATTTTTCATGTTTTGCTGCCAACGTAACAGTTTCACGATCAGCCTTTCTTTTCAAATTGGCAGAGTTTTGCTCGATCTTTTTTTTTTTCATTTGACGTTGCTGGACGCGCTATTACTCTTTAAAAAGCAATAAAGCAATGCAGGATTAACTCGTGTATTGTTAGGCATTCAGAAGATTGCTATCTGAGACGTGAAAAATTTCCTTTACCCGAAAAATGTAAACAAATCGGAATGCCATTCATTAGTGTTGCCACAAACGGTTTGTCTAAAATTAAAATTAACAAATGATATATTTTTAAACTCATTTGCTGTTAATTTGGTGTTAATGAAAGCTTTACCCTCCCTTTTTTGTCATCATTTCATCATTTAAATGCAATATAAATACTTACTATGACATAATAATGATTTTCATTAAATATTTCAAACAATACTGGCAAAACAGACCTCAAATATCATGGGTCAGGTGACTCGCTATCTGCCAATCACAAAGCGAATAAAACACAATGTTTACATAAATTCCTTTTTTATATATTCTTACTGATTAAATGTTTCCCCTATTTTGAAATACTAAAATTCCTTGACTGCTGAAATTATGTGGATTAAAAAAAAATACTTAATACGTAACTGAAAAAAATATTGTGCTGATGTTCCTTACTCTATTGGAAACATATCTACTCGAGAAACACCAGCAACGATCATGACCCATCTTCGAGAGCATGCACTCAGGCAAATCCAGGCGATTATGTTTATCAGCCATGACCCAGAATGGGGGCGGACAGCGGGGTGGGACGGAAGATGTCAAAGATGCCGTCCACTTTACTCGTCACGTCATATCGTCATCACTGAAGACGTGCATGAATAGGATCATAAAAATTCATTGATAGCGGATTCTAATTATTCTTGTGTTTAAGTGATAAAACGAAATTACTATGTTGGAAGACAAAGGTTTGGCAGAAAGAGAACTGGAGCACGTCACGCAGCAAATAAAATAATTACATTCCCATGAATGAATCCATTTTTTCCCCCTTCTAAATGAATGTTTTAATGTTTGTATTCTTTGGCACCTTCTGTCATTGGACCTTAACCTTGATTCTGGAATGATGTAAGGGATGTAAACAAAACATGCCCGCATTTTTTGGATGACAGTGCCTTAGGATACAAATTAAATACAAGGAAAAAGCTATTAAGAAAGATAGCAGGATCAAACAATTTGTCGTAAATTTTCATTTATTGCAGGTATCCGTTAGAGAAATTATTTTTGATAAACGCAATGGCATTAAATGTGTTGTTAAAGCTAGAATAAGAAAACAAGTCGTTTTAATGGGTATATATTTCTTTTTTTCTTTTATGAAATCTACTGAAAGTATGTAGATTGAAATTTAAAATAATTTTTGGTGAAGTAGAATTAATGCCAATTTATTAACTAATTTCAGCATTAGTTTTGATGTCATATATAAACCATGTAATAGATACAATAATGTATAAATAATCTATAATGCAAAATAATTATATATATATATATATATATATATATATATATATATATATATATATATACATATATATATATATATATATATATATATATATATATATATATATATATATATATATATATATATATATATATATATATATATATATATATATATATATATATATATATATATTCAATAAATAAATCTATAGAGGTGCAGATTTTTTAAAAAGGTTTACAGTTGTTTAAATCCAACAATTTTGTATTTAAAATCTTCAAATATTCTTATCATTGACGAAAGAATACTTTTAAACTGTAAAAAAAAAGCGATGCTTCGGTGTTTTATCGTTAGAAAGAATTTCAGATAAATGCAAACCTTGGCTAATGTTGAAATATAGCTCGAAAGCAATGCTTATCCTGGAATTGTGTCCAGAATGAGAAAGTAGTAATAATTAAATGTGTTCGCGGAATTTTTGTGACTTCAGAACGGAAAATTTCTTACTTTCTTGTTCATTTGACTTTTTTACTGGTGTTCGCAATGTATTTCAATTCAAAAGACTTTTCTCAGTGAAAGTTACCGTAACTAGATTTTAAAAGTCTTGTGAAAGAGTTTCTTGCTATTTATAAATTAAATTAGAATTTTTTTTATTGAAGTAGAAGTTCTTTTAAATTAAAGTAGAGAAGTCTTCATATAATATTATAATATTTTTTTTATAATATCTTTATATTTAAGATTTTATTTTAAAGGTAGAATAAAATAAATTTACCATATATAGATAATGTATATGTATTTCTATTCCGATTGACTGAGTATTTGCTTTAGAATATAGAGATCAAAGAACCAAAAAATGCATTCAGTCCCCAAAATCCAATATACCAACAACTTTATGTAAATATTACTAAATTAGTTATTGCAAAAGATAATGAGCATTGCCTGAATCGATTTGAAAAATATATTTGTAGAAAAACTGACTCGTGATATGGAATATACTTGAGGGAAAATATAAAATTAATTTATCTTTAGAAATGAAAAAAATAATTGGAATTTACGAAATTGTAAAATAGTAAGCAATTTTGTTTTTAAATATTATGTAAAGTAGCTGCTATAATCATGGTTGTATCTGCCTTCTTTCTTTTGTATGCGTATAAGAAAAAACGAAATGCGTACAATTTTTACGATGTAAAGTTTTTGCATTCTAATATACAACCACTTAGGATATTTTAAAACACTCAATCTTAATTAGAATAATAAATAATTGCTATCTAAATTAGAAATCCCGTTCTAGAATGTGACAACATATACTGGGGCCTTTCTAGGTTGATGCTGACAATTTTAAATTTTAAAGAGATTAAGAGATTAAATTTTAAAGAGATTAACAATTTTAAGGGAATATAAATTAAAAGATAATATTTTAGACTTAGATTATACTTTTTATATTTAATAATTGATGAAATACAACATTTAGATATCTCAATTGCTAGTAAAAACAAAATTTCAATTAATTCAATACAAATAATTACAAAATTCAGATACGCTCAAGTAAATATTTTTCATAAAATAAGATGAAATGTGCATTCATCGGAATGCCAATACACTTGAAAATATCTTTGTTGTGTTTATTTTATTTATTTATTTATTTTCGAAATATTTTTACTTTTGTGCAGGTTTTGTAAACTTCACTCATATCCTTACTTCTTTAGAAGACGGATAATCTTTAATGCTTAGTGAAATATTTATAATATAGTATTTGAATTTTGAGCCTTAATGATATGAGAGAATGGTAAATAAAAGAAATGTCGATTCTACTTACCATAAAAGTTTAAAAGAGAGACCAAAAATCTTCAGTTTGATCAGAGCTAGGAGAAAGTATCCGCTGAAACATTTTTAAAAAATACGACTAAGAAGACGGGATAATAAAATTGCCTAATAATGCAATCAAAACTGAGAACTGAGAACTAATCAAGAAAAATAAAAACGTATTTATTGACCACAAAACTAAAGAATATCCATGAAAAAAGATATATGAGATGTGAAAATGTGCTTTAAAGAGAAGCTAAAAATTTAAAAGTGCTAAAATATGAAGAAGAAAAATTAAGCCAAACATTAAAAGAAATTGCAACAATTTTAAACCACTAGTTAAAAATAAACATTTGCATGTGCCTATTGAAAGATACTACGAAATAAAAGTAAAAGTGAAAATATCCGGAGGTAAAAAAGCCGGGAAAAAAAACAATGGAGAAAGGGCACGAGTGACTGAAGTAATTAAACAGTAAAATGGACTTAATATTTCGATGGAAAAATTGTTATAAACTGTCTTTAAATTAAATTTCAAAATTTGATTAAAACTATAGAAATAATTGTTCAGAAATAAATTATGTCACTAAAATTCTAATTTTTCGAACTAAAGGATGGTATAAAATAATTTTTGTAATCTGAAATGTTCTGAAGTAATGGCGTGGAAACATACATTCATTCTACCCTTTCCCCCATTTCACTCCCTTTGCAAGGGGACTTTTTAAGTGTAGTGCAGTTTAATCCTTCTCAATGAAGAATTCTGCTAAATTTCATTGGATTTCGTCAAGAGGTTTGGAATTGTATTTCAAAACAAATTAAAGAACATTCAATTTTATACGTATAGATAAAAAATAATTTTATTACTTACAATTAATTAGCATAATTAACTAATGCCCTTCAAATTGACAAATTTTGGTGAAAATAGGCATATATTCATTTTGTGAAGATTGTTTCAGAACTAAGAATTTCAAAGTGTAAATATGACAAAAATTCAAATTAAAAATTGAAGTTAACTATCCTCACAAAATAATCAACATTCTAATTAATAACAAGTTAAAACAAAAATTCATAAGATATCCTGTTTCAGATGTTATTTCATCTAAGTGGCTCAGATCTTTAACAAAAATTCGTACTCTCTTATTTGCTTTCTCCTTCCTTTTCTGCCAGCTTCTTTGTTTTAGTTTTTAAAAGAATTAGTGCATGAAATAAATTTCTAACAAAGTTTCATATATTCAGATTTCAATCTATTCACTATTAGATTGCGTTTAAAATAGTAAACCCGAAAATTTATTTTAGTTGTAGAAGCTATTCCAATTGGTAATGCAGTGGCACCGAAACGGATTCATGTAATCGATAATAATTATAGTTGGCAGATATTATTTTTGAATCCATTGAGTACCTTGCAGGAGGAAAGAAGTCATGGCATCATATATCAATGCTAAATGACTTGACGTTAAATGTCAGATGACATTTAGTGCTATTCCTATCATGTGACTTTGATTCACTTAAATTATATGGGTATGTGTGCTTGTGTGTGTGTGTGGGGGGGGGGGTATTCAAACCTTTCACTACAAAAAGGGGGACGGGGAATTGGGATAATCAATATTATATTTATTCTTTCTAAAACAAACATTTCCGAATAATAAAAATTACGATATGATATGATCTATTATAATTATATGTCTTTAACCAAAAATAACTATTATTTTATATGTGAAATTCGAAAGTTTTCCAGAAATCTTGCGCTCTAATTCAATTCAGAAATGTATTCTAAAAATGATAAATAAAACAATGACCTAAATAATGCTAGTTATATGGCTGTCTTCCAGTCATGGGAAAAATTTTGAAACACTAAAATAGTAATATTTAGTTTTTTTTTTTTTTCTCTAGCTCTTTTAAGGAATATATTTTTTTAGAAAACTTAAGGTAAAACAGCTTTTTTCAAAACTATTTTTAAACTCAGTTACATTCTTTGTCACAATTCTATTTAGTTAATCATGCGTTTAGCGGAAAATTAGATTTCTACTATCATAACTATTCAGCGAAAAAATCTTGATATTTCTTAAACTTATTTTAAAATGTATTTTTAAAAATTTCTTTCTTAACTAAAATCGTCAACAGTTCACTTAAGATTATTAATAATTAAAATAAAAGAATAAAAAGTATGAATAAAAATATACATTATTAAAAGCGTTTCTCATGCTTATTAAAATCTAACATAATTCACGTAAAGATTAATTTTAAAGTAAATAAGGCTTTCTCAAAAAAAGGAAAGAAAACTCTAAATATAGTAATTTATCTCCAATCTGGCATTCTTTATTCCGACTCCTGCTCCGACACATTTGGTGGTATATGTTATTTGGTGATGAGCCATTCTTTTTTTTCTGTTAAAACTTGAAATTTTCTCCCTTTCAATACATTATTTGTGTGTTTAACGTGCTCCTTCTCAACAGCTTAACATATATATTTTTTTATCTCCTTAACATATTATTAGCTCTGTTGCCATATGCAGAAAATGTAATATTGTGTAATTTATTGATGTCTATATGTTTCTCTATAATCCGCACACTCTTCACAAAATTGTACAGTTGCATGGTTCAGTGATGTCTATATGAATATAGCCCGAACACTGTCTAGAAAAATGTTGTGTTGTATAATTCAGTGATGTCTATCTGCTTCTCTATAATCCGGACACTCTCCATAAAAAGTGTATCATTGTGCAATTCAATGATGTCTATATGATTCTCTATAGCCCGAATACTCTCTATAAAAATGTATCGTTATATAATTCAGTGATGTCTGTATGATTTTCTATAGTCTGATAACTCTATAATTTGACGATGTCCGGTCTCATATGTGCCGTATTAGCGAAGGACAAAAATGAAAATTCAACCCACTGACTATGAAACCAGCAGATCTCGGTCTAGGCCACGGCTGCCCTAAGGAAAGGGGGGGGGGAATCTGGATTGGAAAAGTCATTAGAATTTAATAAATATCTATTTTAAAACGAATATCTTTTTTTTTTACTTGTCTTTAATGAAAACTTCATTTCCTTATACATTCTCCAATTTTCCGATTGTGAAGAAACTTCTGGGGGAGAATGACTCTAAGAAATTTTATTTTGTCTTGTTTGTTTTTCTCACCTGAAAAAAAACCCCCAGATCTCTCAACTTTATGCAAGGGAAATTTGTCAGTAAACCATTAATTCTCAAGTTTGGGCACTTGGCGTATCAATCAATACATGATAAAAGAGAAACATTTGAACTTTCTAATCACCGATGGCTAAATAAGAAAAGAAATTTTGTATTGATACTAAAATAAGTTGTCACTTTGAAAAGTAGAAAAATAGATAAGATAAATTATTTTTGATCAAATCAGAGTAGTTTTATGTTTATTTCTTTTCCAGTCTTTTAGTTCATTTTTGTGGAAAGATAGGTACTCTAAAAAAAAGTATTCAGAGACTAGTACTCAAATGCATATATTCGCATTTAAGTACCAGTGTTAGTACACCTTCTCTCAACCAGAATACAAAAAGAAACTTTGTAAAAACTGAAAAATTATCTAAAGATCATTTTAAATCTGACTACAAAATAAACTTTGATTAAGTTTCAGATGTGAATTATTAACGGTTTTGGCTAATTTTAAAACTGAAAAATCTTTTAGCTCTGATTGTTTCAAGATAATCACACTTGGATAAGCCAATTTCCATCTTATTATGGCTGAAAAATGTTTGACAGCTGATGAGATAGAACGACTCTTGATTTAAAGACGCAAATTTATTGGTTGAAGAAGATAGTTGTTGTTTTTGTTGTGATTCATTGGTTGAAGATTCAGCGTCTAAATCCAAAAGGTCCCTTTTCTCGTTTATCACGAAATAATGATATTTTTGTCGGTTAGAAATTCGGTTTGATGTCTACGATTTTACTGCATGCGTGACAAGCAAGAGTTTTAGTTCTTTTCCTCTTTTTCCCCATATACGTATGCGATAAATCCTTTTTCAAGTATTGCTTTTCAATGTTTGATGAAGTTCACTTTGAGATATCGTTTCTTTTCAACAATCTAAGTGCAAACTTCTGGTGAGACACTCCCAACGATAACCACTTTTCGAGAATTCATTGTTTCAGTAAATTAGATGCAGTTAGGCATCCCATATGTTTACAGGGATACATGTGTACATACTTTTACCAAGCCTTGCAGTATTATTCCTCGGGCGCAGGGATATACACGCCCATTTATTTTGTCTACATTATTACTTTTTCGTATACGAAGTACTCGAAAGATAAAGTAAGATTTTGATACATCTCCACGTTTTATACTTTTTCAAGCTCGAAAGAGCCTTTTACAGGTACAGGTTTTGATAAGATGATTCAAAAATGGTAGGGATCACACGAATTAAATCTGGTGTGTGATTTTTGCAAAAAAATAGTAGATTTGAATGAAATTTTGTCTGATATATGTGTCCCAATACAACAACAAATCCTGCAATCGCATAGTTACAGAAATGACCCGATATCCGAGCTATAATTAATCCTATAGATCTCTCCATTACATGTAAAGCTATAACAAGAAGCCAAATATGCAGAGACTCGACAATAATCTCCACGAGAATCTTGCACATGATACACGAAAAGATGTTGAAAAATGAAACGAGATATACTGTTCATCCATCATAATTTCCTTACGGAGACTAGAAAAAAAGAGGATAGAGGCTGAATCTATGAGATACTGGACCTCTCTCTGGAAGTTTGGAGTTCATGCTGCTTTCGGTGTCATGGGAAAAAAATCCGTCAGACTAACTATCCACAAAGATGCGAAATTACAATATAAAACTCTTAGGTTTCAATGATGATGATGATGTCGTGTCCGCGTTATCACGGAAAGGGAATGCAGTAACTTCTGACGGTAAAGACCCCTGAGCACCCGAGGGCAGAAGTCTGACTTCTAGCTCAAGAAACTCACACACATTCGCTTGCACAACCCCTTTTTACAGGGGGGCACATTAACACACCTCACAGATAGAATACAGATGAAGAACATCCATGCTCGAACCAGGATTCGAACCCGGGACGCCCAGATCACGAGGAATATGAGCTACCCCTATGCCAGGACGCCGGCCATAGGTTTCAATAACCCATAGAATAAGCTGTCAACCTTCCACTACAACACGTAACAGTACTAGTCCATAACCAAGAATATGTGTAGACGGCATCTAATAATAAAAGTGAGTCTTCTGCAAATGGTCTTTGTTACCATAGCCTTCATAAACATATCCAACTTTCCTGTTTTATAATCCATATTGGTTATGCGAGAAATGAAGAAATTACAGTTTGGTGAATGAAGATACAGAATCAAACAGGGAACAACACTCGCTGAGATCCCTCCTAAAATTACCTTCAAATATAAAATGTTGTAAAATGGCAAACGGATTAAGAAGACGGTGAGATTCCCATTCAGAAGTCTGCCAAAAATATCACTTCAGCCAAGTAGTTTGAAAAGGGAAGATACCCTTTTTTTCACATTCCATGGAACATTCCCACATATTTTCGACGTTTTAATCTGGACTCGACCGCATACTGTTCATGTGGAAATTAATGCTATTTCACTCTGCTACATAACAGAATGTAACCTGACTTTCTCTTATCAAGTGACCAAATCAATTTGTCAACTTCTGCCAATTTGGTTTCAAAGTGTTCTGCGTCAAGTATCCATTTGAAACTTCAAAAAACAATTATCGATTCAGGATTAAAGACCACTCTTTTCAGTAACAAAATTCCTGTCTCGCTGTAAGCCCACTATTTTTTCTACCAAACATGGTCAAGAATACAGAAGTTTCATTCTGTAATCTGGTAATAGCTTTTTGTGTGGCATCGCTTCCATGTCTTTTTAATATTAATTTTCTTTAGTAGTCTAATGGAATGGACTCAGCTTGTGGACGTTTTTTTAAAGCAATGAATGTCAAGCATTGTATTGACAGATTGATGGACAGAACAAATGATAAATGAAAAGCATCTATCGATCTATCTTTTACTTCCTGTTCATTACACTGTTTAAATAATTGAAAAGTAATTGAGTGGGAATGAAAGGATGCTATGTCTATTTATCCACCGCACAAGTATAAGTATGGTATTTTAAAAATCTAACAAGTTAAATGGATGAAATATGGCGCATATTTTTAGCACCAAAATTGAAGATTCATATCAAATTTTAGACGACATCAAAAGGTTGAATATCTTCCGCAACTTCATTCATGGGTATATGAACATGAGATTTCAATAACTCAACAAGCGAGTTAAATATTTGATCTTCGCATTAAAATAGTAATTTCTATTTCTTTTTCAATCCAATGGATCACTGGTAAGAAATCTAAAATGCATACCCGTTTCGCTACGCATGACTCTGGAGATGAAGCTCGGCATATTTGGAATTATAGAGAATGCGTGGTCCGAGCTACTCTGCTGGATAATTAATATAATTGGAATATGGCCAATATTTCATGGCAGAGATTGGAAATAACATCAATATAATTCCAAATCCTTGACTTACTTTGCATTTAAAAACTGTTATTTTACATTTTTATAAGTAAAGTCTGGATTATTTTGAAATTAAATTTTTAATTCCAAAATTCAGTTGAAAGACGACAGAACTGGGCAGAAACTACTATAACAGGTGGAGACTAGTCAAGCTGGTGTTAAAAGTCAGAACCTTAAATTCTAGGAGGTTAAGAACAACTTCTTTAAGCAGACGAGAAATTTCTTTTCGATCGTACACGAACCAGCTGCAATTATGGAAGATTCCAAGCCCAAATTGCACAACTGAGTTGTCTGACAAACAATTGCTTGTTCAATCAAGTCGGAGCCCAATCAGAAAGGAAAGACCGACCGGTACGTAACTCGTCCGTCCACTCAATGACCCTTCCCGATCCTCCCACGCGAGCACTGTCGACACGTTCTGAGAGGACAAGCCAAATCGAGAGGAAGTAATTGACCAAAAGAGCTCTCTCCTCGCTTCACTTGGCGTGAGCCTTGACCTACATGGTGGACAACAACACACGGACCGTTGTTTTAATATGCAGCGATTGTCAGACGAACAATGCTCGGTGTACAATCACACGCTAAGAATGTGTGTTTGTTAAATAAGCTGCATTTGTCTATGTCTTATTTTTATTTCTTCCTTTTCGGTCTTTTCTCTGGGACAAACTGGACCGAAGCTGTTCTGCTTCTGTCAAAAGAAGTAAAAAAAGAGTGGAGTTGTCTCGAGATGGGATTTGATTTAGGTAAATAAGGATGTGTCGGTTAATCTTCGTTCTCAATTCCAGATCCGACCTTAAGTGAAAAAGAAAGAAATTGGTGATGACGTTATTCGACTAAAAGAAGGTGTGTTAAACGCAAAAAGAGAGAGAGAGAGAGTTTTAAATTTGGAATTCTTAACCTCCAATTCCAGAGCCAAGATAGATTAATGCACGTCAATTTTAAGTTTAGAAAATATTAACTGATTATGCTTACTCTGATACTTTTCGACATTAATATACAAATAAGGGGTGTGGCAGTCTAGTTAAGTAGTAATTTTATAACCATACATGATAATAACTTAGCGTTAAATAAAAAATTTTAGGAAATTCTAACTTTTTACGAAACACAGTGCCTTGATAATGTGTTATGCTTGACTCGTTTATCTTTATTTTGTTTTTAAAATGTGCTCTACAGTGATAAAGTGTGCAAAAAATATATTTATTATCGTCACAGCGTATATTGAGTATAAATCCAATAACTAAAGCAATGAAAAATATCATCATCAAATATATTTAAAAATACTTTTTTTAAATCTTATTGAAATGAAAGCAAAAATACTAATAGAATTAGAAAATTTTTTTTGTAAATATTATAGTATTCTAAATTTTTTTTTCTATGATATACTCCTAAGTTGTTGAAGAAAAATTAAATTTTGATTAATATTTAATTAAAAATCTAACAAAAATTTGAGGGAACCTTTTGTTTATGAGTACTTGCTAACTATGAGCTAACCAAGTGTCAAATTTATTTTCTCGAAGTCCAATTGCCTGCCAGGAAAACGTTTTAAATTATTTTCTTATCAAATATGCCTCATTACGCATGCTAGAAAATACAGATAATATTCCAGCTTATGAATAAAATAAATGCATTTGCCTTTTATTAATTGCGTGCTATTGGCGAACAATAGTTACAAAAGAGCCTAATAGCCAATTTTTCGCGGTTAATCGGTGAGATGCGGTTAATACACAAACACCAGTAGACAGATTGTGTATATTAGATGTCTATTTATGCGCCCAATAAAAACCAAAATTTAACACAGAACTACAACTGTAGTCGAAAAACCATGTATTAATTTCATATATTTAAGATATTGCACTTTTTATCCATCACGTTTACGCGCTTGTGAAAGAACAGATCGACAGCCAGTCAACCTCTTCCTAGATTTGGTTCCAAATTTGATAGTTATATACAATTTAGATGTTAAATATCAAATACTATGTACCAAATTTTATTCATCTAGCTCTCTTCGTTTTGTAGTTATCGTGTTAATTTATATTTGGAGAACCGTACAGAGTTTCGCTGAATGGATTTCGTTCAAAATTTTATAAAAATTTACAAATTTGTTGTAAAGACCATACACCAAATTTCATCCGTTTGACGATAACAATATTTTTTCTTTGAATATTTCGCTACGAAAAAAGGAAAATGGATATCGTGCTTTATCTTTTTAACACTTTACTTTTCTTATGAGTGTGTGTTTTCAGTTGTACTGGAACAGACAAGCAAACAATTTATGGGTGGATTTCTTCCAAAAACTGATGAAGCTGCATATTTGGTGATCTTCATCTGAATATGCATTCAAAAGATGTATTTTGAGGGCTCATGTTTCATATGCGAAGACACTATAAATAAATTATCGTTGCTTTTCTTGATTACACAATAATTTATTCGATAATGAAGATTATGTCCTGGGTGAAATGACTTGAAAACACATGTTATCTTTTATGGGGTTTATTGGTAACATCAAAAACAAAAGGCACATGAATACGCCTTAGTGTAGTAGGCCTAGCGAACTACACATAAAAATTTATCGGGAGAAAGAGAGCCGAGATCACACTCCCCCTAGTACAGGAGTCAAGTTTGCTTCGCCGGATAAAAGGGACTTTAAATATATGAATTTATCAACAGACACATCAAAATATCGAAGTTGATTTTTTTTTTCTTTTACATTTTTAGTATTTTCTCTATGCATGCTTTGCATAAAGAAAAGGAAAAAATCTGGATGTTTTATTCAAAAGCGAGGTAAATTTAGTATATTTTTCAGGCTCGCTTGAAAAATCGCTAATAACAACAACCTAGTCCAATCAGAGCATTGGATTATTTATGTCAGCTAAATTGCAATATTAAAAAAAAATAATAATATGAATGGTAAATGCTTTAATTTTCACTTTCCTTCCCTTTTTCCAATTGCGTAAGTTCTTTTCCCTTTCTTTAATTGCGAATATCAGCGACAACTTTAAAAATGTATATTTATTTTATTTTATGACAGTTAAAAAAATTCTTTCAGCAGATGTACTATGGTAGTGGTTGCTTTATTATTTAAGCAAATAATTAATGACAAAAAAACTGCCTTTGTGCGCTATACAAAAAAGAATTCCTCTGTTTTGAAATGTTTCTAATCAGACATATTTGTTTTGTAAATATAAGTGTTGAAAATGACACATAAATTGTTTGTTATCTTCTATATAGGATGATGCATTCTTCTGTGAAGAATGTTTTAGAATTGCATTAATAATACATTTCTCCTTTCACAGAATAATTTTCCTACTTCCAAACTAGTAAATTTCTTTTAGTTTCAAGTGGCAGATGAGGTTCTTCCTCATATACTATTCATCAGTTCCATTGTTCTCAACAAGTTAGGTCACATGTCAGTTATTTTTCTTGTTTGTCTGCCTTCAGTGCAATTTTACACCTCACTTTACCTTAGGAATTCCCTTCTTTTCTTTTGCGAATATTTTGAGTGAAAGTATTTATTAGATGGCTAGAATTTTGTTTCGAAACGCCCGTTTGCTTGAAGGACGTGCAAATTGATTAAAAATAAGTAAAAAGAAAAAAGAAAAAGAAAAGTGTGGTCATTAAAACGTAATCAATTAAAACCAAAGTTCATTTTTTAATTAACTATATATAAAAATTCTGTTTTACTTTAAATGTAATGTAATGAATTCATGACAAATTATGAAGCAACGTTATGTGCTCACAATAACGTGCACAATATATATATATAGGGAAATCTCACTTCAAGTGCACCTCGCATAACTAGCAAAACAAAATGCAAAACAGTGACTCGCTTAACGAGCGATGTTTCGTAGAACAAGTGACGGGAGGTAATGTGACACCACATGCAAAATTGGTCTACATCAGTTTGGCTTTAGACAAATGCATCAAGGGCTTCTATTTGAAGAGAACGATTACATCGACATGGAAGAAGCTGAATAGAGTCGTCGAAAGCGACTCCATGGGGTTTGAGCAAGTACTTGTAAACTTAATCCAGGAAACTGTGTCTCTGACAAAGATTATAAGACTAGAGATAGATAGCAAAGACGTCGATGAACTGGTAGAAAAACATAACGAAAGTTCTAGATGAGATTTGGTCAGGAGAGAAAAAAACAGTAACTGCAATAGACAAACAACATTCCAGTGAAATGAGAGAAATATTGAAAGAATGGAAAATTATTGTAAGTTGAAAAGCGCCATCCTAATAAGGTAACAATATCCAAGCACGCTACAAATTCATCCCAAAAAATAAATAATTGTCAAATTTGGTAACTCTAGATCCAAAGATCTTCCTTGTACAAAATTTTGAATGATTTTCGGATCAACACGCATGTCAGAATTTATAGATAATATCCAGTATATCTTATTAATAATATTATCTTATCAATTACATATTCAAAAAATATTTGATGAAGCTGAAAGTGATGAGTTGAAAATACTGCATTATAAGCTGATGTCCATGAAAAATTTTTATTACATTGCAACCCTATCGAACGACTAAATGCCTTGATTCGAGGCCCACAGCGTTATGTTTGGCTTATCCACCAGCCCTGTATACGAGAATAAATCGCCTTTACGATTGAATTTATTGATATAAGTTAGATTTCATTATATCGCCCGTTTAAGCACCTTTAATATACAGTATTTAGAATTGGTAAGATTTTAAAAATATTGAACTTTTAGACGAAATTTTGACTTCATATGACTTTAGTATAACTTTCGGAACAGTTAACAATGCTGCATCAAAACAATATGTCAGTATATCAAGTAAAATTATGAAAATTTTTTCACTTAAAAAAATGTATTAGAACAAAAACATTTTGTCAGAAACTTCTTTGAATACATGTTTCACACTGAAAATTCAAATTTTCTATTTAACGCATTTATAGAATCAAATGCAGACAATTGAGTATATCCATACATATATTTGAAATTGGAATAGACCATAATGTACAACGAGCATTTCAGTGATTGCGAGGGTTTTTCAACCTTTAGAATTACTCCTGTAGTAATTGAAGGACTAAAAAATGACCTTGAAGTTAAGCCACCAGTGAGGTTTGAACTCACGACCCCTGGTTTACGAGACCAGTGCTCTAACCACTGAGCTATGGTGGCGACGACATGCCGTAGTCATTATGAAATGGCATGCTGTAATAATGTTGACATATTTACATGGTTAGATCGTTCTGTTCAATGGTGTAGAAAATACAAAAAAACTATAGGGATGTATAATTTCTTTTTTCGTGGCTCAACTGGAAAATGCACCCAATAGTTCTACAAATAATTTTAAATGTTAAGTTTTTATTTATTTATTTTGTTATATCAGTGGCAGAGTTAGGTATTTTTCAGTTCTAAATAATGCACATTATGATGCTCCACTTTTAATATTTACCACCATTATCTTGCCTATTCAACATAAGTTTGTTGCTAGCATAGGCTCTTATGCCAATAAAACCCAATCAACTAGCCATCCTCTTTTAATAGCTTTGGTCAGGAACTATATGATCAATTTAATTTCACAGTCAGCAAAAGTTTTAACTTAATAGCATATTAATAACTTGTTTTAGGTTAATTTTGTTAATAATATCATTTTATGCAGAGTGCCTGCTCCCTATTCACTGTAATGAAAAGGCAGCTGACTAATTAGTAAATCGCCATTGCGTTGTGTATAGCCTCTCTAATACTCGAGATGAATAATATGAATCATTATTAGTTAATTATTTCTTTTTATTCTATTTGAAAATAAGGAAGCATAGTAAGTCTATGCAGAATATTTCAGAATTATTCAGACTACGTTAAATTAAGATAGACGCAGCCAGATAAATACAATTCCTCATACACTGCATGGTCATAATTTTAGCAGTGAAATGCTAGAGGTGACAATCGTGTTTCCTGGAAAAATAGTATAAAATCTTCGAATGATAGAAAATAAAAGAGAGTGAGAGAGAATTTAGTAATAGAATTTTAAGGAAAAAAATAAGATTACTGTAATAGGATGGCCGAAAGCATCTACGGAATTTCTCACAAATAACTTAATCAGCATACATTGAGATATCACCAAGATATTTCGTGTGATAGTAGCAGCTAGAGAATCGATAGCGAAAAAAAATCTTGATCAGATTCGAAAGGATTGTTGTTGTGGAAGAGGGTCTTTATGTGACTTCTCTGGCAAAATTCCAGGTAGAAGACATTAGATGACCGTAATGATTACTCGTAGAGATCACTGAGATTTGAGGAAAAAATCTTCTAATGCTCCGCTATATGAATAAATATAATTCATTATCTTATGATTTTTTTGTTTATCTAAATGTTCACTATCACCCCCTTTTTGTTCCTCATACTTCGAAACACTTTGTGTATGGAATATGTTTATACGAACGCTCTATATAAAGTCTATGCAATCAGTTTCCCTATATTTAATTACAGTTGTCACAGGAACATGAAGAAACTTTTTCATGTTTTCTCACATTTATTCAATTCTACCAAACGCATTTTCATTTCTTTTGTTTCATGGTTGTGGAAATGGAATTTTATCATAGCAATGCCCTAAAGTTCTGAAAATTTTATATAATTGTGCATTTCTTAAGAGTAATATAATATTCTAATATTTTCACAACTGTTAAAGTTTTATGAATAGGTTTTAACAGTCATTTTTTTTCAAAAATATTATCTTATTTTTTTATTAGATTACTTAATTTTTCTACATTAGATTATTTTTTTAATATTATCTTCTTTTTCTCTGCATTAGATTATCTTCTTTTTAATGCATCAGGAAAAACTTATTTTTTTTTAAATATTTTTCTTATTCCTTCTGTTACAAATGAGAAAAGAATGCTTTACTTTCATCCGATGCAAAATGCACCTATTAATCTCAACAAAAAAATGATGTCGATTTTTCATTATATAATTATAGGTCGAACTCTGAACAAACAGAACGTTAAACTATGTTATATCCATACATAATGTTAACGCTATTCACTATGAATCAATAAAAAGCATTTTTAAAATATCCTAATGAAGAGGTGGCACATCAATCTTGAAGCAGAGAACAGCATTCGCAAAAAGATGATTCATTTTTGCAGCGAGTTGACATGTCTTGGGCTAGACTGTTTGCACAGCTGGTCGCTTGTTAACCTAATTATGCAGTGAAAACCTCTTGCATTACGTGGAAGTTTTGCTTTTTGAAGCTTTTGTTTCGCAACTATTTAAGTTTTTTTTTTTATTGTTTTTTAGTTCCGTTTTAGAGCATGCTTTGTTGAGTTATATAATATTTCGCGGAAAGAAAATAAGTGGGCAGGAACAAGCAAAATAAGTGGATGGATCAACAAAAATGTGACAAAAATTTATAAATAACTATCTATTCTGATATTTCGTATTCTTGTTGCATTTAGTTACAGCTGTGTCAAAATTCGATAACAGTACATTGAAAACTGTTACTGTTACTGTTTTCTAAAATAATAAAATTATAATGAGGCTTTTTAAAACCTCTTAATTAAAATTACTATAACTGAACAGATTTTTTTTCATTCCAATTTCAGTATTTTATAAATAAGTAAAATTTATAGAAACAGTGAACAGTGAAAAGAAAGTTTAGTGAAGATTGCAAAACAATTAATAAAATATTAATTTTTTATAAATTAAAAATTATTTTTTACAGAAAAAGGATAATTTTATCATTAGTATTGTCACTGCTACTAACAGAATATATCATACATATATATATTATATGTATTTGATATTAAATTGCTACACCCTGTGTTTAATTATAATTTATTTCAATCTTTTAAAATTATTTATAAATTTGGGAACATTTTTTGGTAAAATCTATGATTTTCAATGAAACCACGAAGAATTGTTGGAGGGCAACTATTCTAATTTTAAATGAAGCAAAGCTGTGAACTCTGAGAAAGTTAAGTGCATTATAAAATGTATATACAAAGGGTGCTCAAATGAAAAGGTACGAAACGACACAGTAGGTATAAAAGAAGACTTTATTCAAAGTATACACCATAGGCCTGAGCACAACGATCAGATTGATTAACGAACCGGAGGATTCCCTGTTTCCAGAATTTCTGTGGTCGTGACGAGATCCAGTCCTTCACAGAATTCTTACGTTTGAGTTCATAACGATTCTGTTTATTTTCTTAATGTTTGATGCATTTAAAAATAAACATTGTTAATTAATTGATCTTTCAGATTCATTCTGAAGTACTTTTGAATAAAAATAAAACAGAATAAAGAAAATTAAAAATTTCTAATCTGCATAGCGTTACCCCAACTGGCGTAGAAAAATTCGCACATTTGCGTTACCATAACTGGCGTTGAAAATTCGCGCATGCGCATTGTGTTCTGATTGTTGATAACTATTTCCAACGGATGCGGACTTGATTTAAATTATTTTTAGATTAGTTGTATGCTTTTGTAATTAAATTGCATTTATGTTAGTTATATATATTTTTTTAATATTTTTTTTGTATAGTTATAAGTACATCGTTTTTTAAGTAGTTTTTTTTTACTTGTTTTTGATCGATTATTTTAAACGATTCTGTTTATTTTCTTAGTGTTTGATGCATTTAAAATTAAACATTGTTAATTAATCGATCTGCTCATGATGAATCTGAGAAATTTTGTTGACAAATTCTTGAGATATTACATAAATTAAGAAAGATATTCTTTAGTGCCCATAAGGCTTAAACGCTCAATGACTCTATTTTCAGTAATCATATTATAAAAAATACTTCGTTTCAGTAAAATATATTATTATATTAATTGCAGATTAATCATTTCCACTTTAATTTAAAGCATAAATTCTACGAGAGGTAACAGAGAATTAGAGAATTACATATTACGTTACGACTGAAGGCCTTTATAATATTATGAATGAATTATATGACTATCAAAATTTGAAGTTTTAAAATATTTTGATGAAGACGCTATTAAAGTAAGAATTACATAAAATATTTAATCATTAAAATTCTAACTAGCATTAAGATTGGCGAACCGGCTAATCGCCAAAGGCGGCTAGTGTTGCAATAAAAACTCGTATATAAGTTTTATTTAAGACTGCAGTCCTTGTCTCCCTCATATCCTCAGCCTCATCTTTTTCTTTTGACATCGTTAAGAGGAAAAGGGATTCTTTTTCATCTGGCCAAATCTGCACTTTTTCCTTCAATAATCCATCACACTTTCATTTTATATCATAGACCTAAATTTCGTATTCAATTATCCGGCTAATTGGTCATTGTATAATAAGGATTTTACAGTTATTCTTTTCTGGGTAGACAGCAAATAATAAGCCGTGAATCTCATTGGACTTTTAATACGGCACTCCACCCCAACACCGTGCACGAAGCACATCGTTGGCTTAATCTCATTGGACTATTGAGGTGATTAGCTCGGATCTCTCTTTTTCTTGAGAGTCCTCCAAACTAAATGTTTCGACGACTCTCAAAAATCAGCGGATCTAAAAGAATTTTAAATGGTCTATGAAATCCTTAAAATGCTTTAAACTGCCTACTGACTGAATGATTGATTAACATAGTTATGAACTCCAAATTTGGCTTCAACAAATCATACTGTTTTGAAATCGTGTTTTTAGAATTATCAAATATAACATTTACTTTTGAAAAAGAAAACTAAGAAATGGTACAAAAACATAAGAAAACAAAACTGGAGAATAGAGTAAAATCAATTGTATTTATTGTAAAATTGTTGCTGTAAAATTTTTGTTACAATTGAAAAGTTATTAATTTAGAGAAATTTGGTTTGTCTCGTGATTTAATCATATGTATCTAACTTATAAATGCCAATGCAACTCGCTTATTTTTTGTGTTTGAACAATTATTATAATATTTTATAAACTAAGAATTATTCTAACTCCATAAGTTGTTATTTCTTGCTTATTTTGTTAATAAATAAAGATGCATTTAGATATTTAGCATAATTACTAAAATACATAATTAATTCAATCCATGCCTACTTCATTTGCGTCTTTCTGATTTAATTTTTTAGTCCAGCATTGTGCATTTTTCAAGAAAATGAAAAAACGTCAAAACATAACGTTAAGAAACGAGCAATTGCATTTGTCAATGAGATTGCGGCATCATTAAATTAATCTCATTGGAAAATTTGCAACATCATATATTTGCTCTTATTCTTTAGATTACAAATTTATACATTATTTTGAATATGAACTTGTTACTCAAATTGAAAACCAAGGTAAAATACTTCCAAAGCCTTAAAGAAACATTTATGTTTCGGATCCATTCAAAACATCTTTTAAAATTAGTAACATTTTTTTATCTGTGTTATTTCTGTATCCACCATTTTCCCAAAAGAACGTAATTAATTACTGTTTACTGTTTTTTATACATTTTTAATTTTTTATTTTGCAATAAAATCAATCTACAACGTCACGGAAATCTCATAAAACCGTATTTAATACTTTAAATAAGAATACAAATGATTAACATTATTCCATTTAGGAAAATTATTGTTCAGAAAATAATAGTTTAGAATTATTCAATCACGATGTTAGAATCATTTTGCTCAGTATTACTCAAAGCGAACGCAATCAAACAACCATCAGAACATGAATAAACAAAGATATACTTCTAATTTAATTCCGAAAAGGCCAGACGATTTAAAAACGTTCTTTGAAGTAATTCTTATCGATGCCACTATCTTCCACTAAAAATAATCAAAACTTTGTTGTAGAAATTTCGGTTTTGCGAATGAGTAACGCCTGACAAATTAGGCCTTGACTGACCGCACGAATCTTATGAGAAAGAAGCTTCTTTTCATTTTTCATTTGTTTCTTTTATTTTTTGGAACAAACCTATGACCTAAAACGTTGCTTCATGGTATGCATCTTTTCAGCTAGAAAAGGGTTAATCGTGAAAGAGGGAGATTTTTCTTTTTCTCTTCGAACGTTCGAATGTGTCGGATAATTCAAAGCTGTTCGTCACTCAATGAACTACTTAAAAGAATATTTTTCTCAAGCGTGGTGAATCTTTTAGAGATACCGATAATTTAAATCTTTCAAATAATACTTTTCGTAGTCAATTTCAGTATTTTTATTTGTTGTTCAATGACTGAAACGCTTATCTGTAACAATGTCTTCTAATCCATTTGATTTATGTTATACAGAAGATGTTTCGCTTCAAGAAACAATAAGTAAAACAGTTATCAATTTTGAATTGAATTTTCAACATAATTTTGAAATCAAATAAAAATTAAAATAGACAATTTCGATTTGGAGAGTGTCAAAATTTGCCTAATTAGCATTTTTTTAAAAATTATACAAAAGACTCTCTGTAATCCAGGAAATTTCAAACTGTATTTAAGAGTAAAACTTATATTTATTGCACAAAATTATACTATAGTAGCACTCCAATTATTTTGAATTTATTGGAACAGTCCTGATCTGGATGATTGAATATTCAGTTAATTGTATAATTGCTGAAACAAAAAAAAAAGAATTTTTTACGGAAATGAGAGCAAAACGTTCATAACATATTAATTTAATGAATACGAAAACAATGTTATTCATGTTCTTATACACTCCATATTAAAATACCAGTGTTTGAGCATATCAGTCAATGCCAGTTGTTTTGCAGTTTTTAAGTGGTAAGATTTTATTCGTGGGTATTTTGAAGTACTCTTAATGCTCTTTACTATAGTGCTTTACGTAGTGCTCTTTACTATTATATGAAATATATTTCTAATTTATATGCAATTCTCATTTGACACTCATATATTAATCATATGTAATATCACACCATATGCAATTCATCTTAATAATTGGAATTCGGATAATTTGAATTTTACTGTAAAATATTGCAAAATTTTATTTAAATTATTATCGGCAGCCTATTGTTTATTTCAGTCAAAAGGCACTGACATCGACATGTAGTATAACATTCCTCTTTAATAAGTGCCATTTTCTCTTCCGAAAATCTCGAAATATAAGAGGGAATGGATTAATGAAGTATCGGATGATTGACTGTCTAAAGTAAATTATTGCACATTATAAAAGAATAATGTTTGAAGAATACATATTTAATAATTTGGCAGAGAACATAAATTCTCTTAAATATCCTATTAGAAGATTTTGAGAAAAAAACTTTCCCGTCTTTAAAATATGTTTGCTTAGAATTAAAGTATCCCTGTTTAATACTTCGTGGTCATAAGAACATCTGATCTCGATGATATACACTTCAGAGATAAAAAAGTAATCCCATAATGAAGAGAATATTTTAACACTTTTTAATTAGTTTTAATATTTTGATTTTTAACTTTTTAAACCTTTATTTATAATACATTATTACAATTACCATGGAATAACGAAAACAATTTGCTTTCTTAAATTCACTACCAAGTGGCTTCATTCGTAAGGCATCAAAAAAAATTAATCTATTAATTTCCCAAGTGATAATTAATTAACGAAATATCAAAATATTGCAATGTCATCGAATTCATGCAAGGGTCCAAAATTTGAAAACTCTTTCATATCAAGAAATGAGAGTAAATTTGATTACCAAAGTCAATATTTACAGACATGGAAATAGTCAATAAAAATATGTAAAAAGAAGGGAAAACTTCTTTTTTTTACCTTAGTGCTCTTTACTATTATATGAAATATACTTCTACTTTATATGTAATTCTCATTTGACACTCATGTATTAATCATATGTAATATAACATCATATGTAATTCATTATTCATTATGTCATGTCATGACATCATCATGTAATATCAGCATTCGGACATCATATGTAATATGACGTCCGAACTTAAAGTTTCTAGGCTTTTGAGCCTTATAAATGCAGCAAAAAAATAGCTTAATGACATAAAACTGCGATACTGCATAATTTTCAGACTAATATTATGTATTTAGATTTTACATAATATTATTCCCCCGGGGGGGCACCTCGAAATGAGGATGAGATGCTTCCGGCATGGTGGTTGGATCTCGCCACCCTGGAGGGTACACTAATAGGTGGGGGATCTGGCTCCTCCCATCGATGACTCCTCCCATGAATTACTTTATTAAACGATAACATTTAAATGAAGTTACAATTAGGGAGCTGCCTACCAACCTATCATACTTTGCAAATTTTGGAAAAAAAATTACGTTTTTTTTTTCCTTTAAAGCCCTGAAATGCTTATTACCTACTCAGAGCCTTCTTGTGAGCAGTAGAAGTTTCTTTGTCACTTTTTAAATAGAAATGGATATTTAAATTCTAACTGAGCAAAACTGGATTCTATTTTATCAAAACCATATCGTATAAAAATAAAAACTATACCTCCCAGCCAGACATAATTTTCGATTATAAATCACATTTGAATTTCAAGACAATTAATTTGTTAGAATACGATTTTTTTTTCTGAGAGTCACAGTGACAAGGACAAAGGAATATACATGTTTGGAACATAGACAGAAGGTAGGAGCGCGCTCACCTCCCCTAAAAGCAAAATATTAGTGCGTTTATTTTTCTTTTTGTAACCAAACGTCTCCACTACACCACATTTTAAAAATCTCTTTTAAATAACATGAACAAAAATTTCTAAAAAATTAACCCATAACATAGACACAATAAAAATGGAAGAAGATATATTTTTCAACAAACTTCTGAGTATGTAAATCAATAATTATTTTGATTACAGATTAAAAATCACTGTATCAATTGAAATATTAAGGCAAAAGTTACAAGAAATCATTTCACATCGCCAAACCAGACATTTCGATCCTTATATGAGAAGAAATCCTAAAAACCAGCTTCTCAAAAAGGAACAAAAATCGGAGAGCAAATCTTTTTCAGCCAATTCTGATTACGTAAATCAGTAATTTTCTTGTTGTTCGCCAAGTATTCTTCGAAGCAATTTACCACGCTCCGTGGAGTGATACCACAGCCAAATGTGGCAGCCGCCTCGCCAAATTGGCGAGTCCTTGCGTACCTGTCGCGGACTGGCACGGAGCACTTACCTATAGCAACTTCACAGGTGCACCTCTGCCCCTTGTAACATGTTTTGGAATTCCTCGTTTCTACGATTATGCACGAGGAGGCTGAGTTTTTGTTTCCCCCTCTTTCTTTTTTTATATTTTTTTTTCTTCGAATCATTTCCCTACATAGCAAACAAATGAAAGAGACAGAGAGGCTTCTAGAGAATTTTGCAATACAGGAAGAAGCGACAGAGCGTACTGGGACTTATTTAACTCGATTATGTACATGAATTAAATACAAAAAAAAATTTATTTTTTAGGGCTAGTTGTACTTTTGTGGTGACCATGCGGCCTTGTTCCTTCATTCTTTTTTTCTCAAGAGACGTCATCTTTTTATGTTGATGTTTTTATTTCTTCGTTCTCTGGTTCTTTAGTTGCCTGAAGACATAATTTCGAGATTTTAATGGCAGTGAAAATAATAATGGGTTATAGAAATTTTTTTAACAACAAAATGGTTTTTAATTTAAAAAGCAATTAATTTCGTTTGTGAGCTGTATTATTGTGAACATATATTGGTTCCGACACCAAATTAATCTTAATAATTAGAACTCCGCCACTTTAAACAACTTTAATCTGCATTTTATTTCAAAGATAATCTTTATTCCAGCTCTTACAAGAATGCGCAATATATATTTTTAGAACAACAACAAAAACTGAAACTTTTTTTAAGTTGCCACTTCAAAATTACTAAATAAAAAAGGAAAATTAATTGCTATTTAAAAAAATTAAATGCTATTAAAAATGCTAATTAAATGCTATGAAAATTAATTGCTATTTTAAAGTTCTGCATAAGTTTAAGCCTCAACACATACTACTCAAAGACGATTTTTTTTCACACATTGTTTGTTGGGCAGTCATCCGATTTATTGTAAATTTTTGAATCAATTTGATTTATCTGTTCTAGAGACAACAGAAAATGAATAAAAAGGTAATTATACAAATCCTTATCGTAAAATATTATAAACTGTCAAAGTGGCATGTAATTATCTGTTTGGTAAAAGGAGCTCTATATAATAAAGATTTTCAAAATTTGAATTAAAGTTTTAAGTAATTAAAAATTTGTCAAAATTTTAAAGCTTCCCTCAGTAAATTTCCCCAAATGAAATTCAAACAAAATTCTGCTTTCCCTTATATAACAATGTGCAATATAATGGTAAGACAGAGAATAATCTATGTAAATACATTGAAAGCTTTCGTACGATTACACAAAAATAGTAATTATATATTTTAGCTTATGAGAAAATATTCTGGTTCGCTGTGAAGAATGCAATGACTAATGCATGCAGACCAAGACAAGACAGAATCAAGAATTAAAGCCAAATTTAGCTTCAAATATTATCATGTCTTGATGTTCCGAATTAGAGATTCAGGTCAATTTTTTTTTCGTATAAGATATCCTATCCTATAAGTATAGAATTTTTTTCCACGTTTTATTATTTTTTAGATGTTATATTTCTAGATTTTATCAGCTACAAAAATCTTTTTTAATTAAAAAATTCGAAAAATACAATGCGTGAACATAAGTAATCACAGACATCTAATTAATAAAAATTCAAATCATTACTTTTGAAATTAAAGTTAAAAGAATCTAATTCCTGTAAAATCACCGATGATTGAGAATTTTGATAACGCAATAATACTGGATCGCTTTAAAGAGACTAGAATTATAGCAAGAGCTTAAATTTATTTTTTTAAAGTAAAAAAATCAGTGTTAATTTATTCAATAATATACACATATATTTAAGGACTTAGTTTTTTTAAAAATTAAAATCAATGCAAAGAAAAATCTTTTAAATACATGGATGCGAATATATTCACATTTGGCGTGAGTGTGTGAACTCTCCGAAATGTTGACAGTCCTGAAAAAAGAAGGATCAAGAAACCGATCTCTGATCAAAGAAAAGATCAGAAACCATCTCTGTAGAGGTCACAGCAAATGAATTCATCTTTCCTGTTTTACTGGAATTTTTCTAATTTCAGTTTGTCGATAATTCGAATTTTTTTCCTCTTCTGTACAAATTCTCTTCTAACTGAAGGTTGAAATTTCATGGATAATTCTAAATTATTTTGGTTAGTTTCACTAAATTAGCACTAAAAATTGCTTTTATATCCGAATTGCCATCTTTAGTTAAAGCTCTTGTTCTGAATAAAAAATAGTGAATAATTTTTTAATCCTGATTCTGCATTCATTCTATATCTTTATATCAACAAAAAAAAAGCAATAGAAATTTATCATTTTAAAAAAATTTAGAACACGTTAGGAATGAATTATGCTATTTATTTTGAAATTTCATCGCACATTTATTATATCAAAATGCTATGTATCTTTTATTCTATGAAATTATTACAACAGATTTGAATTATTGTAATCATTATTATTTTATTTTTCAAAATAATTACTATGCAATTGTTAATTAAGCATTATTTATTAGAACTATTAAAATAAATCTCAACATTCATATGCAGTTAACAATAAATTACAAATAATTACACACAAAATATTTTTTTGCGTTGATCAAATAGCCATTTTTTAATGGCAATTTCCATATATGAAATAAATGTCGTCCTATTTTGTTCGCAATATTTTAAAAATATTTTGATGTAAAATTTACAACAATGCTTTCATTCAATGTCCAATGCCATTCAAACCATTATAATTGTTTCTACAAATATTTAATCACATGTTTTTCTTCCATTGTTGGAAGGTAAAACTTGTTTATTCTTTTTACGCACTTAGCGACAATGTTACAATGAATTTTTATTTCCTTATTTTATCTTTTGTGTTCATGAATTCAAACTTGACTACTTACTTTAAGCGGTCGATGGAAAATAAAACTAAACTGTTGCCAACGGCTACTATCATATACCTTGTTATAAATACATATTTAATTTGCCACTCACAAATATTTATCTAACTTTGTATCAGTCTTTCTGTTAACTTATAAACTTAAGGCGAAAACACTTTCACTGGATTTTAAAAATCGTTTGGCATACTCTATAATTTTTTCTACAAACAATTAATAATCTCATTTTAGAATATTAGTGATACCAAAGCTGTAACAACTTATTTTTTAGTTAAAAATAGAGATGCAAATGTGAGCTTTATAATATTTTCTGAATAAGAATTTTTTACATTAAAAATGCTATAAATAATTTTGAAGTGTTATTAAATATGTGGTGGTTTCCGTCGAGTCTTAATGTTAAATATATTTTTAATTTCTCTCATAAGGCTTTTAATTTCTTTTGACAGGTTGATTTGATATTTAATAACTTTAATCTTTGCTATAAATATTTATTTTATAAATACTTCAAATTTTATTTCCAAATATTGAAGTATGAACAAGGTCTTGCTGTTTTTTTGTAACAGTTAATTAAATAGTTAATTTTTCATTGAGAAAAAATCATGAAAATAATTTCTCCCAGAACAATTTTGGATATATCAGCTATAAATATGGTAAAACATTCAGATGGGATATAATGTTTAACTATTTATAAAAAAAACATTAAAAAGTTAAGTAATTTAAATCATACATTTTATTATAAATTTCTCTAATTTTCCTTTAGGTTAATACATCCAAATTCGTGATATAAAGGTGAACTTATGCTATGTATACTAAGAATTTAGAAGGAAAATTCCTTAGAATCTAATTTCTATGAAGTTAATTTCTATAAAAGTTATATTGAAAAATAAAAAACGATGTTATTTAAATCAAATTCTTTACACTTTTTCAATCCAAGAGAAAAAGATTGGGAATCATTTTTTCTGACTAATGGAAAAATTATTTAACTTTTATTTATTTATTAAAATTAATTTCTTTATGATTTTAAATTAATTATAAGTATAATAATTAATATTATTAAATATAAGTAAAATTGAGACAAGTTCGAATACTTTTTAATAAAATAACTTCCGAAAAATAATAATAACTTCCCTACAAATTCGAATTATAGTCAGGGACAAATAAATCGAATTTGGTATTATTCTAACAAATCTGGGGTGTTTTATTTCCTTAGTTAGACTACCATATATTTAATCTTGATAAAATACAGAAAAATCAACCGCTATCTTTAAATGTTTGAATCATGGTTTTTGGCAAAATTTAAAAGGCTCTCTTTCATGCTTTACTAACTATTCTCTTGCCAAATTTACGTGCCACCATGCATCAGGTTTCTGAAATTTCAACATCAAATTTATTTATATCATTTAAATTATTTTCATATTCACCTAAATATTTGAATTTCTCCCGTTATCGTAATGGCATTTCTATGAAACTGCTAAATTAGTATTTAAAATTGTTTTCTATTTTTTAAATTAATATTCTATTTCTGAAAAATTACCATAATCAGCGAACTACATTCTATTCGTGGACAGTTTCTCAATCGGTGTGAAATCAATCTTGGAAAAAAGCCTTTCTTGAAATTAATTGTACAAATCATTTTGCTGTGGCGAAATATGCTTTCACCAGAAATTCTAGCCCATTTTTTTAAAACTGACTTTCAAATTTCATTCTTGAAATCAACAGAAAGTCGCCTACTCACTTAGTGCAGCATAAAAACAGTCATATTATTTTCTGAAAAACATTGAAAGCTGTAGCTCAATTTAAATTGAATTTTTAATAGAAAAGATGTAAGAAACATTATATTATGAATGATTCTCAATTCTAATTAATCCTACACTAATTTGTGAATTAATTAATTTGTGAATGACTTTTTCTGTCATTGTTTTTTTATATTCTTATATATAAAGCATATAAAAGAGAAAATATTGTGCATGACATACACATTGTATTGTATTGTACATGATGGAAAAAATAGCGTACGACAATCTACAAGAATGAGACTAATCAAATATGTCAAGTAATTATTTTTTGAATATTAAGTTCTCAATAGGAAAGAGTTTTGAGAAATGTTTGTGTGTTTTTTAAAAATAATTATTTCTTAAATTTCAGCATTTTCTCATATTAATTTTATAGCATACATTAGCAAAAATACCATTTTGACAAAATTTTAAAATTCAAATCATTAGCTTCACAATTTTTGTATATGTATTATTTTTCTCTAATAAATGTATGGTTTTTTTTTATTTTACACAAAACATTTTTTTATAAGCTTTGTAACAAAGTTTGCATTAAAGCGCTTTGAAGTGATCTTAAGTACTTATTCTTTTTGTGTATTTTGCATATGAATAAGAGTAAATTTTTTAGTTTTATCATGACACCAATTTTTCGAATTGGTTCTCTTTCTAGACTGAGGTCTACTTTAACCGCAATTCCTATTATTATATGCGACACTTCTTTTAAAAGTTTGTTATTGACAGCATTATGAATATAACATCAATTGGTACCTGGCAAAGAGTGTTTTAATTTTCTTCTTTCACACCTCAAAACCAATTGCTATGATTCATTCTTAAATTCCCTGAATTAAAACCTTTTACTACTAGTCACAGTCGTCGCACACATGCACATATAACCCAATTTTTAAATCAAACAGAAAAAGTTACAAACCACAGACAACAATTAAAACCTTGAACCAACCCGCACCAAAAAATTAATTAATCTTTTCCTCAATTACAAATCAGAATCAAAGAATCAGAAGATCTCAAAATTATAATTGGAACCAGAATTTCGACTCGATTCCACTCCCATTTTTTCCCATACCGAAACTGTAACCTCATGACCATTTTTATTATTATTATTATTATCCTGCCAGGTGGAATTAATGAATGAAAATAAACATTAAAAAATAAAAACATAACAAAAACGGTGCTCTTCATTTGCAACAACTCGAAGTTAGTTATGTAACCCTCCCTCAACCACAGCGTGAGAGGATCCCTAGGAAAGGACACTGGAACAGTTCAAGACTTCTGACACACTTTGTATCCGGTTTTTGCTTTTTGGGCCTGGGAGAGAGAGCGCACAAAGAGGGTCGGTGTTCCCAAGATTGCTGCCTGCTTCTTTCTGCCTTTGGGATCAAAAACCTGAAGCATCCATCCACTTGCACTTCAGAACTTATTAGGGGCGAAATTATCAGAGCCCAGTTTGCTTGAGGACAAGTTGGAGAGGAATGATTCAGCTGAATATGTATATATTTAGCGAATGTAATTACTTTTCGGATGTACTTCTTCGTATTTCTGGACTGGATTTGTTCTGTAGTTCTTGGTTCGTTTTAGTTAGCGTGTTCTTATGCTTATGGAATTAGCCGGGACAATACCTCTTACAGATTATTCGTCTCAGATTTGTTCTGATTTTATTTGAAATATCTCGAATTTCTTCTTAAAATATTGCTTTTCGGGCATTCGTCATTATATTTCTGGATTAGATTTGTACTGGAATTCTTTGATCGATTATAGTTGATGAGTTCTGATGATTATAGAGTTAACCGGAACAATTCCTCGCTCAGATTATTAGATTTGTTTCCATTTTGTATAAAATATCACGAGTTGTTACTATTTTCTTTACCTAGAAATGTTCCTTATTAAAATTCGATGTGAATGTTAAATTTAATTTACTTTAAAATATTAAATTCTAAAGAGCATTGCCTCTCACTTTTTACTTTGAAATTTAACTTATTAATGTGTAAAATATGCTAAACTTATTTCAATAAATAAATCAATTCATTATTTAATGCCACTGAAAATTATGAAATCCGGCTTATATTATCAACTAGCCGCCTTTGGCGACCAGCCGGTTCGCCAATCTTAATGTTCGTTTAAATTTTAATAATTAAATAGGTTGAACCGGGGTTTAACCCCCTTCTTCGCCAAGTTGCGATAACGCGCCAAAGCTGGCAATCTTTATTATGCACTATAATTGAACATCTGCTCCTTTGCTTTTGAACATTTCGCAAGGCCGTTGTTGGCGATTTTTAAAAATTGCGCAAAGCAGGGGGTTAACACCGGTCGTACCATTAAATATTTTACGCAATTCCAACTTTAATAGATTCTTCAGCAAAATATTTTAAAACTTCAAATTTTGATAGTCATATAATTCACTCATAATATTATAAAGGCCTTCAGTCATAGCGTGATATGTATCTCTCTAATTTCTGTTACCCCTCGTAGAAATTATGCTTTAAATTAAAGTGTAAATGATTAATCTGCAATTAATATAATAATATTTTTTACTGAAACAAAGCATTTTTTAAAATAATATGATTACTGATAATAGAGTCACTGGGCTTTTAAACTTTATGGTCACTAAAGAATATCTTTCTTAATTTATGTAATATCTCAAGAATTTGTCAACAAAAATTTCTCGGATTCATCATGAACAGATTCATTAACAATGTTTCATTTTAAATGCATCAAACACTAAGAAAATAAAACGAATCGTTTAAAATAATCGGTCTAAAACAGGTTTAAAAAAACTACTTAAAAAACGATTTACTTAAAACTATAAGCATATACAAAAAAATATATAACTAACATAAATACAATTTAATTACAAAAGCATGCAACTAACCTAAAAATAATTTAAATCATTGAAAACCGGTTAAAAAAAACTACTTAAAAAACGATGTACTTAAAACTATAAGCATATACAAAAAATATATAACTAACATAAATACAATTTACTTACAAAAGCATGCAACTAACCTAAAAATAATTTAAATCATCAGTTGATAGTGGTTGTCATGACAACAATCAGAACAATGCGCATGCGTGAATTTTCTTCGCCAGTTAGGTAACGAAAATGCGTGAATTTTTCTACGCCAGTTAGGGTAACGCTATGCAGATTATACATTTTTAATTTCTTTTATTCTGTATTATTTTAATTCAAAAGTACTTCAGAATGAATCTGAAAGATTGATTAATTAACAATGTTTAATTTTAAATGCATAAAACATTAAGAAAATAAACAGAATCGTTTGAAATAATCCGCCGGAAAATGTTAACCCTAGCCTCATTACTGTTGGGAGAAAAAAAAACTGAAGTCTTACTCATTTGGCGGTGGGGAAAATGGAAGATTATTTTGGCGAAAAAGTTGGCGGTGGGGAAAATGGAAGATTTTTTTGGCGGGAAAGTTAGTTTTTAATTAATAATTAAAATTCTAATTAAAATTTCAAAAAAAGGGACCCCAGGTGCACATTCCCGACCTCTAAGGTATACATGTACCAAATTTGATAGCTGTATGTCAAATGACCTGGCCTGTAGAGCGCCAACACATACACACACACACACACACATTGAGCTTTATTATAAGTATAGATAAAAAAGTAGTTAGATGCCCTAGTTTAATTGGATCGCTCCCAATATAAGACTTACTGCACCTACAGACATCCCACCAATGTCATTTCCTACATCTTAAATTTCTCGATTCAATGTTTAAAAAAAATTAGATTACTTGAGTTCATTTGCAAACAAAAACGGGTACCATATTTTAAATATTTTATATAAACTTATTATTTAAAATGATCCAACTCTCGAATCTGGTTATTAAAAAGTATAAACAAAAAAGATAGATTTTCTTTAAAATTTTAAAATTTTGAATGTTTTTTTTCGAAAGATAATATTCCTGAAAAACATTTAGACACTACAATGTGAATATTATATTTATCTATTTCAGTAATATTGTTGTTTTGTCCAAAAGGGTTGTAAATTTCTAAGTTATTAAAATTCTAAATTTTTTCTGATACATTTTGAGTTTTCTATAAATAATGCCATTTAAATATAAACCGTTTATAAACTTTGATTTGTATCATTTATTTGTTATTTTAAATTTAATTTAACAATTTAAAAACTCTTATGATTTTAAAAATTTAACATAATTATAACATTTATTCTCATTTTTGTTCACATTGCCGTGAGTACTGTACAATTCAAATTTATAAGTCACAATATCACGCATCCAAGCTTTTCTAAAATTATTATGGGCATTAAAGAAATTATTATTCATATAATGTTTTTATTTTGTTTTGATTTTCCTTTAAAAATTTGCGTTGGATGCTGCTATATTGCATAAATTAGAATATCATACTTCTATAACATTTGCATACAATAATCAAAATTTTATTTTTGTGGACCGTCAAAACTGTTCATGAAACTGTTAAAATGTTTTTATTTAATTTATTGTTGAGAAAATAAGAAACTTGAGAAAGAAAGAGAAATTTCCAGATAAGTAAGTGGCTTCTTACTTATCTTGCTTTACTTAGTAATGGTATTGTCATCTTGGCCACATCGATGACGGACCATACTTTCGAGAGATGTTACTTTAACTTTTTTCTTTTGTAAATCTCAAAGCCTTCTAAGTAGTACAATCAAACTACTATATACTGCTATTTTTGAATTTAATTTACCATTTTTGTATTGATTTGGGACTTCCTGGAATAATTAATGTTATTTTCAAAGACATAGAAATTTTTGCAACCTTTCATTGCTATGCATCCCTAAAATTTCCTCTTGGAAATAACAATAATTATCATCATTACTTTATTATAGTGATGATGATAGCTGAACTCGTGATTTTTCAAATGGATAAGTGAACTAATGCCAGTTGACCATACTTGGCCAGTGTCATATCGATTTTATTTCTCATACTGTTTCCTGTCTCTATTTCTTTAAGTTGTTCTGAAAAATACATAATTAAAATTTTGTAGTAAAGTATCCACAATTTTTTAGAATCTTAATCAGCAGTTGTCATCATAAAGTTTCTTTTTGCGAGCTGTTCAAATATCTTCAAGAATTTAATTTTCTTTCAGTATAATATGCGTTGAATAAATACTCAAGAACTGTCTAACAAAGTGCTTAAGTATGAAATATAGATAAGCAGTTTTCAACACCAGAGTAGTCCTACTACTTTACAGCTTGAAATACAGTGGCGCATTTTTGACTAGGCAATCTAAGCAGACTCTTAGAGCTGCTGGCTTGAAGGGCCACTTGCAGTTTGATTTAAAAAAATACTATTAGGTTAATTATCAAATAAATTCATAACAATTAAAAATTCTTAAATTATAAATTATTAAAACCACAATATGTGTTTACATTTAGCTGTTAAAATCATTGGTAAATAAATAAAAGTTAATTAATAAATAATTTATAATATATTGGAAGATTTGTTATTCATTTAACTGATGGTGTCATATTTCGCTTGATATTTGCTGTAGAATTTCAATTGTGAATATCATATTTGTTTATTAGTTTATTAGTTCCTCATAATCAATCATAACAACGTTACGGATTACTCCACTTCACTACTAAGTCCGTAAATTCACCGGGTTCGTTTGTAGAGGGTATATCGTGTAAAAGTAATCAGCAGGCCTTAGTAGAAAATAACAGCGACGTTTATTTAACATGAAGACATTAATAAAAGACGACAAATATGTACAGTCGAGACGAACAGTAGCACACTACAACAGACTGCGTAGTGATTTCTTTTTAGGCCTAACTTTAGAAGTATTATTAAGCTGGGATACGCATTTATGATTTAAATGTTGAAAATAAAAAGAAATATGATAAATAATTTGATTAAAATTAGCTTAATATATTATAAATTTAAAGCATTAAAATAATTTAGATGCATTCTAACAATGCTAACAACCACGAATGAGACTAAGAAAAACAGAAAACGAAGTTAAGCAAATATACAAAGAACTAATTAAAATAAAATTAAAAGAATCTAATACTTTTAAAACACTTATATTATCAAAAATATATGAAGCAAAATCCAAACAATTGTTTCAACCAGTATACGAATCATTCTTATCATTCAAGACAGCCCTTATAAAGTGCGCAGTAAATTCAAAATTTGAAGTGGAACGAGTCACATTAATTGTTTATTATGTTGGTGAGTTAAAATTACAGTAACGTAATTCTTATTTTCTTTGTTTTCTCAGGAATTAATTTATCGCAAAAAGTATTACATCACTATGTTGCAAAAATGTTGCAATATTATCATATTTAGTATTTCTTGGATTAAAATTTAAATTACGAATTATGCACTGGTTAAAATTTAAAATTTTACTTTTCCTTAATTGTAACTTTAATTCGTTCATGCGAACTTGAATATATCCCATAAAGATTCTTTTGAGGGAATTATAATAAGTTAAATTTGATTTTAAAAAAGTTTTGTATTTTTAATCAATTTATATACAAATCTATTATTTTATTTTGATAATATATTTTTTTAAAAAATAATTATTCTTTTTGTGATAAAATTTTAGGCTCTCTTTTATATATTTTATTAAATTATTTTGAAAATAAATGGCTCTTCTACTTATCTATTTGATTATTTGAGTTGTATGCGTATGTGTATATAGCTCAGAGGTGGAAACTAAAAAGAGGTTCCTTTTTCGATATTTTTACTCTAAATTTCAACAATATAAAATGAAATATAGATACTAAATTTTTTAAAAAATCACTTTGATTTTGAAATCAGGCGTGACCATTGCACAGATATTTCTTTTTTTCTTTCTTTCATAACCAACCGATTTCAGTCGGCATTGCCAAAAAAATTTCAGATATTACCTTTATTATTTATTATATTTTTCCCGAAAAATACGAACACCATATACATTACATGCCCTGTGAATTACAGTGCTATTCCAAGCACATTAAATATGTTGAATTTACGATTATTCCTTACTTAGGCTGCAAGTTAGACGTAGAAAAACGAAAGCACGATACGAAAACGTCAAAGGAATTCTTTATTAAGATCCATAAATTCCTATTGTTAAGAGTAGATGCTTTGTTTTCTAGGAATGCACTATCTGAGAAGTGCCGCTGATGAAATTCAAGAACAATCGTAGCAAAAATTTCATGACGAAGTGGAAGTTCTTTAAATTTATTTTTAGATATATTTAAAATTTTCATTCTTTCGAAACATAATGGATATTTCCTTCCATTCTAGTTTCTGTTATTGCGAAGTTAGAGAAGTGTGCCTGGAAAATAAACATTTATAAACATTTAAATAATAGGTACTGAAAATGGCAATATGCGTAAAACTAAATATCGAAATAATAAGAAAATATAAAGAATAATAAGAAAGTATTACATCATTTTATAAATTAAAATTAGTTTTAGGTTAATTTTTAATATTTTCGCGAATATTTTATAACTTTTAAAAGAGCAATTCCTTTATATGTATATATATATATATATATACATATAAAGGAATACAATACACGATATATATATATATATATATATATATATATATCGTGTATCTCGTAAACGACAAATGGATTAACTTTTATATTTATATAAGGCTTCGCTTTTTAAGTTTATATATATGTCTTTCCTGAAGCAATACGATTTTACACACACACACAAACCATTTTTTTAATAACTTACTATTAGAGCCTTTCTCTCTGCTCTTATGCTGACAATGTCATATAGTGCCATCTCGTAAATTTTTATGGTGCTTGCATTGTTGCCATAGGACTATTGGTACTTCAAACTTTTGTGAGATGGCGCTATATGATATTATTCGAATACAAATACATTCGGCTCACATCCGATAACAACAATGTAATCATTGTATCAACCAATTTGAAAAAACGTTCAACAAAGTGCATTCATGATATTTTTTTATTTAAGTGACAAGTTCATATGTAGGTAAAATTGAAAAATGCTCATATGTAATTAATATGTGATTCGTATCTAAATATTTTATCCGAAAAAGTTCGTTTTTTTACCAAAAAAAAATTGCCAGGCTAAAAAAAATTTATTATATAATAAAGCCCCTAAAAACGATAAGATTTCTTTGTGTATGGCGTTATTCATATAAAATAAGCAGTGAAAAATAAAATTATTTTGGGTTATAATCTTAATTTAAGCAAAATAAAGTCCACGTTTGAAAAATAATATCTATTACATCGCAGTACTAATATTTTTAATGTATGTTCACTGCACTTATAATTATTGTCACAAAGATCATTAGTTATAAAAATATGAAAATCATGTGACGGAAAAAGTAGTTAATTCTTTTGTTGTTATTGCTTTTCCCACCATGTGGAGCATATATATTTTTTTCATATAAATAATTTTAAGTTCTATTTGAATCTTGTCATTTCAAAAACATTCTTTAACATCTGTAATAATTTCACGAGCAGACGGTTTCTGTCTTTTAAAAACGTCTAGCTTTCATTAAAACAGCAATCAGGCAAATCGAAATCATGTGAACCAGTGACTGCCATTTTCACCAATAAGATATAATGCAACAATATCTCTTATTAATAAGACAGAAAACGATATGAACTCTGCGAGGCATGTGATTTTTCTATTGTATCAATAACTGGCCCTGTGTTGACTAGGTTTAAGTAGATTTACTAGACAATCACTGAAGATTTAAAAACAATGTAAATTTCCTATCATCGTGAATAAAAATAATTATAAATAAAATGCATTCAAATTAAATGTAGCATTTTTCTCAATCATATGTAAAGAATAAACTAGCCCTCTCATTCGGGTGTGCTGAATGCAGTTATATTTATATGTACTAAAAATAAAGGAGATAGTATCTTTGTAGAATAAGCTGTTCGATACAGAGAAGAGGTTCCGGAGCCATTTTTATAAACTGAATGTCTGTTGGTCCACTTCTTCCAAGAGCTAGACGAAGTGGTTCTAAAAAATGTTTCAGGGACAAAGCACATTATTTTCGAAAGAGGTTTTATGGGTCAAAAAGACCACCTGAAATAGCTAAGTCTTTATACCTGCAAAAATCATAAAAATATTGATTTAATGATTTTGGGGAAAAAATTTTTCACGAAGTAGTCAAAAATAATGTTTCTTAACGAGAAGCAAGCGCTTCTCATATGGCTTCCTGAATTGTTTAGATCTAGATCAGCTAGCTGCATTCTTTTAACAGCACAAATGAAACTGTTCATACCACAAATTTCAATTCAACACATACATACACATATATATACATTAATCATGATTTATACATAGGGAGAAAGTTGAAATGCATTCGGTCGTACCAGAACATAAAAGTAAAATGTTTGAAATTTTTCCCTTAGGGTTTTTACGAAGAGATTCTAATAAAACATCTCGGATTTGGAAAGGGAATCTTAGGTACCTTTGGAAGTTATGCTATAGGTATTAAAGATTTTTATCTCTTCGCTCGAAGTGTCAGAAACTAAAACATCAGCAATTTTTTAGAGAGCATTTCAGAAATAATTAAATAAAAAAATGGGAATTGGATCAGGAAATAATGGAATATATATATATATATATATATATATATATATATATATATATATATATTCAATAAGAGGATGATCAATTTCAGGATTTCATGGATGAGTATGAGATCCACTTCAGCGCTTCGACATAAAAAAAACTCAGTACATAGTGATAATCCCTTAATTAATAAGAAAGAAACGTGTCATGCACATTCTTACTAGTTTACCTTTTTTTGGTAGGCTGTGTATTAAAGTTATTATGCATTAATTTGACCAATGTAAACCACCCCTGATTCACGAATAAAAAAAACAAAAGTTTTATTTGAAGCATGCGTGATTCATAAATCATCAAAGCGTCATACGGCCCATACAAACACATTATCTTGTTTAGAGGCAATTAATGTGTTTTTAGTTCTGCATAAGAGCCTTAAGAGAAATTAAGTACAACCAATATTCTCGGTTAAATATCTGGTCGCGAAAGCCTATAATTTTAATTGGAGTTGACAGGACAAAAAAATGTTTCTCAAAATAAAACTTTATCCATTCAAATAAAACTTGCAGTATTTATTACCTTATTAAATTGTGCCACTATTCCTTTTTTGAAAAAAAAAAAAGGCTATGGCGCAATTTATGAGAAAATGTTTTGAGCTGAAGTTCTTTTTTGGTGAATCATTCTTTAGTGAACAAAATATATATATATATTTTTAAAGTCATTCCCAAGGCGATAGGGAAAGAAAAATCTCTAAAGAAAACTATTTCTAAAAAGTCCCAAAAGTTTTTCTCCAGTGTGTAAAGTTTTGTTTCTTCAAAAAAGTAAAGAAAACTTTTTTTTTTCATTTCTGTTCAAAGTAAAAGTTTCGATAAGACTTTTTAGACGAACATTATTTTATTCTTCCTTAAATCTTGGTAAGTTTAAAACGTAGAATTGGTAAATTTAATTTCAAAATATTGTTTTGTCTTGAAGTAAAACAAAATATTTGGACATTTATTAAAAATGAATACAATAAAAGAATATATATATAGATATGAATGATGTTGAGGGGCAGTTGAATTAAATTCCATAATTTTTATTTTCTAGTTTTTAGTTACTGTCAAAAGTGAGTAACATTACAAAATTCAGCAATATAATGGAGTTAAAAATAAATATTTGTTTCATAAAAGTTTGTATTTAACGCCTCTAATAATGATATTTCTTTTCATTTCCAAAACAAACGCTATTTAAACATTTCGCTTGTCTAAATTTACAATTATTCATATGAAATATGAAAAAAAAAAAAACACCAGCGGACTGTCCTCCTCTCGACCTTAATATATGTATGAATGAAGTATCATGTATTCATGTATGAAGATAAAACAATATCCCACATTTTATCTGTTTAGCACTTAGCGTTTACAAATTACGGTATTAACATACAAATAGATAGACATACTCACCTGAACGTATCCATACTTTCATCCGTAATTTCGTTTTAACGAATCCGTTTTACCCGCAGCTCAAAATACACAAAAGCATAAGACTTTATATTATAGACAGACAACACATTGACGGATTTAGTCGGAAGTTTAATATGTTCCTACTATCTTGATGATAAAAGGATATCCTACATTTTATCTATTTAGCATTTAGCGTTCATAAATTATGGTATTAACATACAAATGGACGGACAGACTTACTTAAACAAATTTCGTTCATAAGGAAATAGGATGAAACGGATTTTGTTCTTGATTTTGTGTTTACAAATTCAGTGTTCGGGCCTCCAAAGTGACTATCGAGGACACTCGGTCCCCATGACCTAAGAGGAACTCTCAGGGCCACAAAGAATTTTTTTTTTTTTGTTTCCTTTGATTTACATTTTTAAAAATGAATAGTTGTACAGTATGAGATTATTTATCATCTCTCACGAAATTTTCGGGTGGCCCTGTAATACATGTGATGTTGTTGCAACAGTATATGGCAAAAGGGTACTCGTAAAGCTTCCAACAATCTTTATTTAAAGTCAATCTGTCTGACTCTGGTGACTCGTTCTGAGGATAACTAGCAACCTGTGACGAAATTTTCTTCAACTCTTGGGAATCATCATGTTGCATTTTTGGGGGGAGAGGGGAGGTTTTGATAACCATATAGTAGGAAAAGATGGTGGTATGTCTGAAGGCAAGTTATCGTTTACTGAGGTCTTGTAATCGAGTACTTAAACATGATAAATTGTCAAACTTTTCTAATTATGTTGTTGCGCACCGTAACTATTGCAAAAGTTATATGGTCGGCCTACTAAAGACATCCAATATGAAATGAGCATATTTAAATGAATACGTTTTTTATTAAATATATTTAGTGTTTGTTTTAAACCTTTTTATTTTATATAATCTTTGAATAATATTACAAGGCTCTCCAAAGATTTTCTGCACCAGTGTCCCTTTACGATGATGCCTGGTCCTGATGATCATATATTAAATTGCATCCTTCCAGTTCAAAGCGTTTTTGAACTATCTCGTTTACAGACAGACAGACATAATGCCAAAAATGTGTTTATTGGAGCAAGAAAGTTTAAAATGTGAGGATCCAACAAAATTTTGAGGTCGAATTTTTGTTGGATATAATGCTTTCTCTTAAAAGTAAAAATGGCTCTTACATTAACTACATGATCGTTTTTACATGATATAACATAATACGTTTCACGTTTTGATACACTTACAACCTTTTAGTTCGCCTATTAAACCATAATTTGGAAACATCAAACTTAATAACGACCAGAATGATTCTCTTCAAAAATTAAAAAGGATTCTAATTTCTGCATAGGACTTTGACAATTCATGCCCTTCATTTTTATTTTATATATTTAGGTAGAACTTCAATTATACAGATTAGTTCGAAGTAGAGTCAATCTCGATAATTTGTTAATTGAATTTTTTTATGTGGAATAATTAATTTAACGACTATAAAAATATTATGGTTTAGATTTTATATACTCACAAATTATTTCAAAATATCATTACTTGATCATTTTTGTTAAAATCAGCTGTTTCGCAGTTCTTTATTCGATTTTACTTGGGAAAAATTTGCTAGGGAATTTTTCTTTTATTATTCTTTCTGAAAAATGATCCGGATAATTAACAACGAGATAACTGAAGTTCGAATATTTGACGTTATATTATATTTCCTTTTATTTTTCGTTGGAATTTGCAATAATTGGTTGTTATTTTTGTGCCAACTGTTTCAAAAGCTTCATCTATCACATTTATTCCATGTTAAAAGCATAAGGTAAAAAGAACAGTTACCTTCCCCTTGAAAGCTAATTTTATCTGAGTATTCAGAATGTCTCATAACGTCATAGTTGCACGTGGGTGAAAAACGCATAAAAAAATTGCCAAAAATAAACATAAAAACATGAAAAAAAAACCATTCGAAAAATAATAAATGTATGCATTTATGGACATATTTTTGGAAGCGTGTAGTTCGAAATTATTATAATGATACGCTTAATACCAAATTCTGAGGTAGCATTCTTTCAGAATTTATGAAACAAATGAAAGTCAAGTTTCAGAGTAAATGATAATTTTATTTGATAAAAACAAAAATATAAATCAGAAAGACCATTTTTTTCTTAAAAATCAAGGTTTCTTTAAGTACAGGCTACATTCCTAAGTATGATTATGTAATAAAACTGAAACTGCAGAAAAAAAAATTTTTTTAGTGCTTTTTCATTTTTTTAATGTTAGTAATAAAAAAAATTAGCTTGGGTTTGAATATTTCTCTAAAATAAATTAAATAATAATTGTTAATCGAGTATTTTATTTAAAACCCGTAGTACAACCCGTAGAGAAACAGGTGAATTGTATATTCAATTTAATAAAGAAAAAAAAATATCTCCGTGGGTGTTTTTTTTTTTGCGAACATTTGCTGACGATTGCATTACATGGCTGATTTTGTATGAAATTGCTAAAAGAATTTTAATTCATTTTTAAAAAATGGCTTCAGTTTAAATTTCGGTTTTATTTTGTTGCATAAAAACATTTGAAGTATGCAGATTTAGTTAGGATAAAATTACATGCTTTGGATTTATTTTAAGTCTGACTATTAATATAATTAAGTATTAATAAACTTTAACCACTTTATTTTGATACAATACATAACAGAGTTTTGAATGATTTTATAGCATAAATATTAGCATTATTTTTATATTCATCGAATAATTCCATTGCCATCTCCGTCAAAAGCTAAATCACAATAATTCTATTCTTACTCATTTCCCATTCAAAGGACCCACCACTAACGCTGCGACTGTTTGCAATATACATGACGCCCATTAGAACAGATAAAACATAACCTTGCTCGTCACCCATCCCCCACTGCACAGCTCACCGAAAACAATCGTTTGGGAAAAACTGAAAGCCGACCCCAACAAGGGGTATTTTCTCACTTCGTTTAACGCCTGAAATATTCCGAATATTCCATTGAAAAGAAAGGGAAGTGTGTGCTGAGCACACTGCGCGTTCCCAGGAGCAGCTGGTCCTAATGAGCGACCTTGAACCGCATAGTCTGCGTTTTGTTTCAAACCGGTAGAACTCCTTGCATGTTTACGACGAGCTTTATTATATCGATATCTTCTTTTTTTACTTAATTTTTTTTATTTTATTGGTTTATTTTTATCCTCCAATATGTATTGCCAGAGGATGGTGCAAAAGGATGCTGGAAATTCACGTCACACCTTTGTTTTATGGACCGGGTTTTACTCTTTTTAGCAATTTGCCTGTGATAGACGTTTGTTTTAGAGGTCAGATTTTGTTTTGCAGCAAAATCAATTCATTTATTAGATGAGAATTAGGATTCACTGGCGACATAAAGACTGGTGTGTTGTTCCCTTGAGGTAATTACATATCCTCCCGTCCTCCTCCCCTTTTCATATATAAATCCTCCCTTTTGGTTTAAAGCAGGATTAGTATAATATGGTCTAATTATAGATTCTATTCGGCCCGTCAGAGTTTTTAAAATAATTGTTTAGCAATTTCAGTGCTATTAGAAATAGGGTGAAATTAAAATGCAAATCTTAAGCCCCTTTCTGCCTGATACATTTTTATTGATTTTAATTTAATCTTTATTTAAATAATTTTAAGCAGAAAATTTTGATATACTGAAATAGAAGTTTATGAAAAATTATCAATTATTATTTATCAAAAATGATTAACTGCAGATCACTTTGTAAAAATTGATTTCAATATGTCATTTATAAAAAAAAATGCATAATGTAAATTAAAAAAAAAATTCTATACAAAAGAGCTAAAAGCAAATAAATAACAAATTTTTTTAATGTAATTAAAAAAATATTTAACAATGTGATCGTAAATTTAACAATATGATCATAAATTTAACAACATGATCGTCTTTTTAAAAATTATAAAGCACCACATTTTTTTAGTATTATAAGATGACATAATATAATCTTACACATGGTAATTAATAAGATATGTTACTAGAATAATGCTCCAAAATTAATTGAAAGAATACTTAATTTTAATTTGAATAAATCCGATTCCACAACCTTTATAACGAAATGAAAGTGCAAAATTAAGTAACTTTCAAACTGCTGTTCAAAAATTGAAAAGATATGAAGAAAGCCGCATTTTTTTTTTTTTTTTTTTTGCCTATATAATGAATGATTCAACCCTGATTATAAAATTTTATAGCAAAATATCCCTTTTAGAAATGAAGTTGCAACCTTCATCGCATTAGTATTAAAAAAAAAAAAATTATGATATTTTTTGCGCCTTTATTTTTTTTTTATAATAAATCATATTAGCTCTCCATGGGTTTTTTTTTTTTTTTTTTTTTTTTGAAATCCGCTCCTAAAAACATTTACTCAACTCTAGTTTCATCGTTTATCTATAATTCTACATAATTCAAAATTTGTGTGTATAATTTTAACTATGCATCTTTTGCGAAAAATAAGTATCTAGTTAATGTTAGAGCTCGACAAAATCTCAGCACATTCGAAAAACTAGTGTTTTTTTTAAATACAAAATTTATTTGCTAATGTCGTCTCAAAGTGCTATGTCGTTCACAACTGGAAACTTTAACAATAAAGAAATGCAATTCATTTGTTAAAAAAATGTGATTAATTTTTTTAAAAATTATTACACCAAAACTTCTTTAACACTTTTATATACTTCAATATTTGTGAGTAAAATTTTGGACTATGTATGTTTTGCGAAAAATAAGTATTTATTTAATGTTAGGGCTCGACAAAATCCCAGCAAGTGAGTAAAACAAATGTTTTTAATACAAAATTTATTTTATATAAAATATTATTTTGTTATGTCGTCTCAAAGTATTATGTCGTTCACAGCTGAAGATTCTAACAATATAGAACTGCAAATCATTTGTTGGAAAATGTGATTAATTTTTTTAAAAAGTTACTATGAATTCTAAAAGGAAAACTACATTTCTACGAAGTAGCTGCTCACAGTAGATTTTGACAATATAATTTAACTTTGATAAATAATGCAAATTTTCATTGTAAAATCATCCGCAATTTATATAAGCAAGATTACGTTTCTGCGAAGAAATAATCTGTGCTTGCTTGTGTTACAGCAGACCTTCAAAAAACAGGCAGGTTTATTTCTTGATTTCTTTTGTATCACGTCTCCCGATGGAGTGCGGCTCTCATTCATTCAGTGACGTCATTCCGAAGATCACCAACCATAATTGATCATTTAGTTTTTTTACGAAAGAAAAAGACGCTTCCTTTTCAGCAATGATATTTGCCTTGACATGACGCTGCGGGGAAAACCCAGAACGAGATGGCACTGCGGGGAAACCGAAAAAAAGTAAAGGGGAAAAGAAGTTAACAATTGCTACTTTTCTTCCAGGAAGTGGGGACTTTAGAAATGAATGAAAATGAAATGAATAATACATTTCAAATGAAATTTTAAGAAATTTAAATTTTATAGTTTTTATTTTCTTTTATTTAATTTGCTTCGTATTTGTAAAGATAAAATTTTGTAATCGATTTTCCTCTCATTTCCTCATGTGCCACAGTTTTGAAATTTTGGAGGTTTATATAATCTCGATGATAATATATTATTTCACTATTTCTAGAATATAATTATCAGTTAATTAATTGATTTAATCAAGTTATGATTCCGCATTTCATTGAGATACAGAAATATTAGATTTTAAGATTCCACTATGTTTATAATCATAAAAATAAAAATTGTATAAAAATAAAAATAATTCTATTATGTGATGCAATAATAAAAGCAAATATTTTTAATATTTATTTTTATAAAATTTATTATTTTCCAAGGACGTTTTAAATAGGTCAGTAAAAAGAATTTTGTATAAGAGAATTAAGAAATAAATTATTTTTACTTAAGTGGGATTTCCATATTGAATATGATTACGATGAATACAGCTTGAAAATTCAACTTAAAAAAAATATTCCAGTTTAAAAGTATGAATCAGATCCGATATCTTAAAAGTAAAAATATACTTCATAAAAAAAATTCCTTTTATGACATCCGATTAGCGCTTTCAAAATCATTTAAATTTTCTATATTCACAAAACACAAACATATACACAAAAAGATTATCATAGTTGATTTAATTTCTAATTATTAATTATGGAATGAGATTTTTTTTATTAGGAGATATGAACAATGCTCATTTCTCGCTCCCATAATTGTCATTGAAATGCATGGCGCCTTCACACAACAGAATTCGTGTAGTTCTTATTTGTACAATTAACATATTATAAAGTAATCGTATAAATGCATTCTAGTTAGGATATAAAATATTTTTCAGAAAGCAGTTTTAAATACATGAATCATTTTTCTGCTTTTATTATATACTAACTACGAAAGATAGTTTAATGTAACATTTAAAAATTAATATCAGTTTTGATTTTTACATTTAAGAATTAATTTAGGTATTGGTTCACATTTAAGAATTAATATCGGAGTGAATTGTATCGGTGTAAATTTGAATGTAACTTTGAATTTACTCAGGTTTTTTTTTTTTTTTTTTTTTTTTGCAATATAATAGTTCTGTTATGAATTGACTGATATCATTTAACATCTGTAATACTGTTGTATAATTGCCGTTGGAGACCATCTGATTTGCTGAGAATTCTTGTTATATTTAATATCTATTGAATCCCATTCATAAGTAGACATTCTTCAACAAAATAATTTTAAAAACCAAATTGTAATAGACATCTAAGCTGTGCTATATACGTATTCAGCTTATTATTACACTATCCTCCTTTGGCGACCAGTTGATTTGCACAGATTTTGATCATATTCGTCACATATCGTTTAGAAAAAATTTCATGTTTTTGACTACTTCAAATTATCAAATATTAATTTTAATTGTCATGCATCTTTTGTTCATTGTGTTTATGGGCCTTTCTGATGGTGACCAGTCCCGTGACATCATAGAACTATTAAAAACATAAATGTACCTTTCATTTATCATAGTTTCATAGTACTGTAATTTCACTTTTTTTATTTGTCTTATCGGTGTTTATACAGATTAAAACGAAATTCTTTTTTGGCATCCGAAAGAAATTGCATGATTAAATATTTGATTAAAAACGACGATTCGAATATTATTGCAAAAAAAATGTTGTTGAAATTTATACAAAAGTTATTTTTAAAAAAATGAGAGAAATAATTGTATAATAGAAATAATTATATAATTTTTGAAATTACTTAAAAGTCAAGTTTCAGAGTTATGTTTTCCGGAATATGGCTGGGTCAAATAATGTCAAAATCATGTTTAATTTTTAATTTATTAAAATTCTAATATCTCAAAAAAATTTGCACCGAGATGCCCATTCCCGCCCTACAAAGTATATATGTATCAATTTTGATAAATTTCAAAAAATGGCCTGTCCTTATAGCGTCAACTTATATACAGAGAAGCACATACACTTTCTTCCATATTATTTATGAAGATAGTGATTAATGCTTTATTTTTTATAATTTACATTCCTATATTTGGATTTCCCAAATTTTTGTCTTCAAAACAGGGTCACGAAAAAATTTTGTGTTTGAAAATGAATTGCAAGAGGAAAAGAGTTGAGGAGCGAAATTAAAGAAACCCTCAATCCCAAATAAATAAGCACTGCTTCAGAATAAATAAATTTATATACTCGCTGCATAGCCTTCTGTTATCAAATATTTCAAATTTGTCCATCCGATATGATTATTCTCCAATTTCACCAATATAAAAATAGATCACTGAATGAATTAAGCCTACACAAGCAAAATTTATAGCCAATCTGAGCAATATCAAAAATGCCCCAAAACATAAACCTGCTTTTCCCCATAATTACTTTAGAGCCGAAAGCAAGAAAAATGTTGGAATGTCGCCATTTCGCCCTCTCATGATAACCAAAAACAAATTTCTTTTTCTTCGATATCTTTCGAAATAGAAAAGAAAGAGCTATCTACTTTATTCTATAGAATTTCCCGCCGGAATGACATTTACGTTATCTAACAATAGACGATTGCTACAATGAGGGTATTAGAAAAAAAGAATTTTGGAATGTTCTTTAAGTAGTAATCACTTTCCTATTCCTTTGGGTAATGCAGGAAAAAAATGGTTGCGAATTGAAAGAATTATTTTCGGAGATAAGATAAACTTGCAGCTAGCTGCAATATGTTTAGTTGTTGACTTCACTTTCTGAGGACTTGTTTAGAATTTATTTGTTTATTTATTATCCTTTGTTGTTTCATCACAGAGAGATTAGAGAGTAAATTCTGTTGCAAGATTAAAATTTCCCTTGATAGTTTAGATTCTTGGCTTGGCATTTACTAATAAATAAAGGGGGAAAAACAATAAAAAATTGAAATCTGCTGTTACAAATTTCAAATTATTATGCGAGAACAATATTTTTTTTTTCAAGTCACGTAGTTTATCCGACAGAAAAAAAATCATTTTCTCACATGACTCATATTTCGCAATCATCAATATTTAGAAAAGCGATGGTTTTTAACCATCTCAAAATCAATCGAATTCAATTTTTTTTTTCTTTTTCTTGCGGAATTTTTTCTTGAAGAATTTTTAAACTATGCAATTAGTAGAACAACAGATCATTTTGAAACATTTTGGTGTTCTAATATTTATTTCTAATATCTAATATTCATTTTTTATATCTAATATATATTTACATCTAATATTTATTTTTGCTCAGTCGAGCGAAAATTTATGAAATATTCTTATTGGTCTTTTATAGTCTTGTTATTTTGCGGTTTACTATTATGTACAAGAACAACACTGCAAAATGAATAATTTTTTTAATTAATTTTGAATTTTCTTTTCAAGATTAAAAAATGCATTGAATTAAATTACTATTACTTAAAAAACAATTTTTTAAAGTTTCTAAATTCAAATACAAATGGGTTTTGTGCGATAGAACAGACAAAAATTATTTTTTAAAGCATTAAAATTTCGATTTATTTTTAATAAATTAAAATTGTTGTCTCAATTTTTAAAGGAAGTCTTTTCTAGTGAGCACCTACTACCTAAGAAGTAACTTAGTGTCAAAGTTGGTAGCTCGAAGGAAGTTGCTTCTTGTTGTTAGTTGGTAGCTTCGAGTTTAGAGTCTCCGTTTGTGAAAAACGATTTTCATACCAGGCAATTTATAGAGAGTATGTCAGTCTAAAATATAATCATGTTAAAAAAAAAATATTTGTTATGGATAAAAACCAACAAATTTCTAACTTCATTAAAAAATTTATTGAATTTTGTTATTTTTAATCAATTGTATACTAACATATGTATTTAAAATTTTCAATAAGAGATAATCACAAAGAAATTATTTTTCACTGGCAGATTTAATACAAAATTTGTTACAAGTGTGTAATTTGTGTGCAAGGGTCACAAATTTCACCCATTTGACTTACTCCTTTTCTGAATTATCAAGTTTATACGTGCATAATGACAAGAAATTTTCATCAACATCTCCAGAGGAAAAGGAGAGAAATCTCTAACAACTAATTCAACCGCGCCAAGTAATTCCTTGCTAAGGCTCACATCGATCTATAATTTTTTTTAATATTGCTGGTTAAGAATTCAACCTAAATCACATTGCTCATTTCTTCAATTCATGCCTTATAACCATGGTGTGTCATAATTATTGATGGGTTGTATACAGAAATGAATGAATATAATTTAAAATAGTAGTTAACAAACAGATTTTGATTTGTCTATAAAATAGCAGATTTGTTAATTTAATTATTTCATACTTTTAACGATAATATCTATCGTTTCTAAAACTAAATACCAGATGGCGTCACGGGAGCGGAATGAAAATTTAATTTAATTAATGATTAAATGATAATTAACTTTTAGAAATATAAATATAGTGTTATTTTTATGGAGAATACACGGAAATAAAAACGTTCAAAGCCTTAGCGCAACAAGGTGCGAGTGAAAAATCAATTATAATTATTGCAAACATGAAATAAGGAAAGTTTAATCATGATGTTGAAAAACAACTCTACTTACAAAAAAAAATCTATAGATTTTAAAAAAATAACTATCTTCATCAAATATAGAAACAGCATTTTGTCCTCGTACCATCACATTTTATTATAAATTCAATAAGGAAATAAATACACTTCTTAATTTACACAAGTGTAAGGAATACAGGTTTTAGATAAAACTGTTTTTCTTAACCCATGATAGAATGTGACCACGTACAGTAAGTTACTTTATTTCTTTCTCATCGAATCAATATGAATCACGATTTACAGATAGAGAACTTTACTACGTTTTTATAAGCAAATATTATTTAAAAGTAAATCATTTCGAACAAGCTGAAAGAGATTCTTTTTTTTATCTTTGAAATATCACGAAATATATGCGGAAAATAAACTATTATGTCATATTTCTAATTATTATGAATCACGATCGTGTATTCAAAACCAATTTTCCATTTTGAGATAGAGATTTAGTTCTACAATTCCATGATATGATCGTGCAAAGTATTTCATTTATTTTCCTGAATCTGCTTTAATCCAAAATAAGATTCCTTCATATCTGAGAGGAAAATTAATTAGTAACAAAAACTTTCCTTTTGGGACCAAGCATTTTAATTTCATAATTTTGTGGGACTGGATATTTTAATTTTATAAAAATTCTAGGTGCAAATATCAATAAAATTTTATTTCAATGAGTGTTTAAGGTAAATAATAAATAAAAAGCAAAAATATAAATTTGACGTAATCGAAGAATTAAATGTCTTAACTTCCAGGTATGTTAAAGATGTTCAAAACAATATTGCATTTTTTTTTATTTATTTCTTTTTCACTGAACGGTTACTCATTTACCTGTTGAATGATCATTATTAAATATACACAATGATTGAGTAATTTTTAGTTATACTTTTAACTTTTAATATTAATGTCGTTATGTATCAAAATTGTAAATTCATATGTTTGACAATTATTTTTACTGCATTTTATTTTAATATCATCTGTTTATTAAAAATCACAACAATTAATTTTAATTACAAATATATAAGCTACCAATATTGATAATAGTAAGTTTTTATTAAAACAGGAGTTCAACTTCTAAATCTTAAAAAAATAATAATAATGCTTTTTTATTCCTGTAATAGAAAGCAAAATGTCTCCAGCAAGAATAATTTTCCCTAATATTTTTACAAAAAAATAAACAAATAAATAAATAAAATAAAAATAAAAAAAGACCCAGTATTATTCGACGCATATATAAATTTTTCCATTTATTTCAATTTCTCACAATTTAACGTTCTTACAAATTGGTTAGAAATGGAATTTTAATTTTATAAAAGAAAAATTTTTCATCCGCAGATAATATATTGCATAACAAAATGTTTTCAATATTATTGTGATAAGTGCAAAGTATTTAAATTCACAATAACATATTTATAAATTTATGCTCCATTAGATTCATTCAATCTATAAATAAATCAGCATTATTTCTGAAATAAATAGCTGAATTTCTCTCAGTTCTTATAGTTACTGTTGATTTGAAAAATGTAACAGCTTTTCAAGTGAAATTTAAAAGCAACAACAGCGATTATGTAAAATTGAATAATAAAAATATTTACTCTTCGTATCTGTATTATATATATATATATATATATATATATATATATATATATATATATATATATATATATATATATATATATATATATATATATATATATATATATATATATATATATATATATATATATATATATATATATATATATATATATATATATATACATATATATATACAAAAGTATTAGAATCAAGTTAATAGGAAAAACAAAAATAAAAAAAAATTAAACCAAAAAAATTATTAAAAAAATATAAAAAAAGAATCCGGCCTGAAGACTTTTAGCTATCTGAAAAGGACCTATTTTCTTTTTAAAATAATATTATTTCAACCGTGTTCTTTGCTATAAACAAACAATTTTGCTTCATTACATTTTACATACTTCCAATTATAATTTACATATCTTTAGAACAACAGTGAGCCAGATGTTACCTTTTTTAAAACAACTCTGCTTCAATTACATGTTATATTCTTCTAGAACAACATTGTTTTAATTGTATTTTACGTTCTTCTAGAACAAATTTTGAATTACATTTTATCCATTTTAGAACAACATAGTTTCAATTATTTTTCGACTGTTTTAAAACACAATTGTTTTATTTTCATTCTGCATTCTTTTATAAAGAACATTCTTTTAAATCGCTTTCAATCCTGAGAATTATATCCTTGATAAACAAATAAAACCTTGAATAACGATCTCTGTAATGAGACATGGAGCGTTATAATTTATTTTAAACAATAAACTCAAATCATTCAAATTACATTTTAGACAATTTAACAACGTCATATTTATTATTACCATGCAATTCTACGGAAGAATTACATTGCTCGATTGAAAAAAGGTGTCCATTTATCTGATAGGATATACGAGGTTTTCAATAACCAGATTGCGTCCGACAATTTGAAGGAAGTAGAACAACCACATTAAGTCACACCATTAAAAAAAAAACCTTCGCCCGTAGGTTTTGATTGAAAAATGATAGGTGTTCTCCGATTTGACCTTGAAATAGATTGCCTGACTATTTTGCTGACCAGTAAAGGTACAGCGATTTGCGGATTGCTTAACACTTTACAGAAGCTTTGCAGTGCTGAAAGGATCCTGATAGTATCAAATTTCGTGAATATTATCTGGCCATATAATCTATTATGAGCTGAGTTATACATAACCTAGATGTTAAGAAAACAGGTCCTGCATAAGTACGCTGTTTGTTTTATAATGTATTCGGTTTTATGAGTTTTAATCCGAAAATCACCTTCTTTGCAGTTGTAAAAGGCAAACATTGCGGTTATTACCTGTAAGTCGACTCTTTTTATGATCATTCCGAAAATAAGATGTAAAGGAGACAAGTCCTACCCTAAACTGAAGATCAACAGTAAGATAAATATTCATAGAATGTTTTTTTGGAACATACAACGGACGTATTGGGTAATAAAATAGCACTATTAAAGTAAAGTGAATTATTAAAATGCGCAAAAGAATAGGAAATATATATATATTTTTAAAAGTAATATAAAGAAGAAAGATATCAACTATATACATAAATATAAAAATTGGAATTAAAAATACACTAGTGAAACGAATACGCTAATGCTTCATTTGTGCAATTATACTATCAATGCATTATCAGTACTTTTAATACTATCACTCACATCGACAATTTACAGTTTCTAACATTGATAGTTTAGAGCTTAAAATTGAAATAAGAGATTAAAATTACGAAAAGAATTGGGAAATTAGTAATTTAACTTTGGAGTAACTTTATCAATTTGAAATATCTGATAGAATTCCTTTATAAATAATATTTTTTTCTATGAAATATTAGCTGCATAATATTGGCTCCTATTTAAAAACCAGAGAAAAAAAAATAAACTTAGCCCGTATGATAAAATCAAACAAAATAGGAAAATTTTCAAAAGTAAAAAAAAAAAAAAAAAAAAAAAACTGAAAGTATTATATGTAAAAAAAAATCTAAATGTATAAAAGAAATATGATAATACAATATCATAGAAAAATTTACTAAAAATCTTGTCTTCTTCAAATAATTTCGCCTTTTTAAATCTTTTTAAATGATACAAATAATTTTCATTTTAATGGTTATCACGTTAAGCCACAGATCGATAATATCGAATGAAGCAATCAGAAAGTGCTATGCAAAGCTCCTAAGTTATTACTTGTAGGAAAGAGATAATTAATTGTATGTGTTGCCAATTGAATGTGCTATAGAAACGAGTTTAATAATAGTACTTATGTTGCTAATTGTGGAAAAGAGACAATTAATTGTATTGTCAAAAATGTATTATAAATGCGTTATTAAATGTGAATGTTACAGTGGTTAACTAGGGTGGAAAAGGCAATGCATGTGTCTGAATATAGTTGCTAGGGTGCGGAAAATTAAGGAATCAATTCGTTGCATTTAAAAGGAAATCTTCTAATAAATTCTTATATAAAATCTTTTCTATTGTTTTCTCAGTCATTATAAGATCACTGACATGCTTTTCAACTTTCGATTTATTTAGCTGATAATAGTTAAAGCATTTTACATAGGCAGAAGTATAGCATTTAATCTGCTGCAGTATAAGCCAACCAAAAGCTTTTGTGCCAATAAACTCAAACAAATAAAAAATCATCAAACCATACAAATAAAATAATCTAAAGAAATTTCAAAAATAACCTTTATTTTATTTAATCACATTATTTTTAAAAGAAGTTTATCCCATTAGTTTAATATTAAATTTCATTTCAAATTTCTAAGATTAAGTCTTGGGGGGGGGAGCTTTTTCCAGTGTAATTATTTTGCAGTCAGCACCTATGATAGTATTTATCACAAAATCGAATTTGAAAATGAAAATTCGAGGAAAATGAACTGTATTATGATCGATTTTTCATTTCTAAAATTTGTTTGTGAAGAAGCTATTACAAGCCTCTTTTTACCTGAAATATAATTTAATATAGTTACGGTACGTTCCAAATTAATCAAGATTAAATTAGATTTAAATTAAAGTGGTCATAAAAGGGTTTAATTGGTAATTATACCAAATATGTAAATAAAGAATAAATTCAGATTAGTATCATTTTAAGAAGTTAAAGGACAATATAATTTCGAGTCAAAAAGTTAAAAAAATTCGAAGAAAAATGATTCCAATGTTTAAAAATTCACAAAAAAAAGATGCTCAGTCAATACGAAAATTAAATTGCTTCATCGTATTTGACGTATCTAAGTAAGCATGAATGAACTCCATTGTGTTGTCGTTAACAATCTTCTCAGATTTTATAATATCAAAATAAGCGAGATATTGTTTTCTAGAGGAAACTTCAAATGTCAAAATATTTTGAGTGGAATTTGAACTGAAACTATTGAATTGCAAAATTTATAAAATGAACAAATATTTCTTTTTTCCCTGTTATGATCCTTTGATAAACCTCTCTTTCTTTTCAAAATAAAATAGTTATTCATTAATGCATTGTTAACATTCTTTAGATACTTAGCGAGTTACGGTATGGTTGAAGAACATGAACTAGAGATTGAAAAATATGGATTTTTTCCCTTGGCTGTGCTATTAACTTGAATTATTCAAAAATTGATAGACAAATAATCACACCAGCAACGAATGATTCGTAGTGTCGGTTTTTCAGCTTGAGGCTTCTCTGATTGTGTGTAAGCACAACACATTCATGGGTTAATTTCCCCATAAAAGACCCATGAATGAATGGGAATGTAAATTGCTTACACAGCCAAAGGATAAAGCTTACATTCCCAATTGAAGCCCAGGAAAACTACTTGAATCTGGTATCACCTCCTATGAGGTAATAAGACTTAGAGTCAGGTATTCATGAGTCACATTGAATGAACAGAAGATGCTAGACTTCATTTTGTTATGAGCCTTTGGCATTGGCCTTGTTACAAATACTACGCCAAGTAGTTTTAAGTTATTATTATACGTCATTGAAAAAGAAAATAAACGACGATTTCAACCATATGACATATTATTTATGTTAGTCATTTCCTTCAAAAGTCATCAAGTTGCAGAATTAATTGAAATTTATAAACGTTTATGTATTGTTGCAGATGTCAGTTTATTGTGAATGGTGAGGTAATACATATGCATAATGAATACAATGGTGGACAAAAAACTGTATCAGCTGCGAACAAATGGAAAAGTATGTGAATAATGTTTTATACAATGATGATATTATTGTGGTGCCAGATTGACATTCTGAATGGAGAGCTTTCCTGCTCACCAGCGCCACGGGCAAACTCGACCAGAATTTGTGAACTGGATGCCAAACTCGACAAGACGAAGAGCAGACGGCTCTTAAAAAGGACTTCACTTTAAAGACGATGATGAACTGTATTTTTTTTCTTTAACCGTTTTACTTTACTTTTATTTCATATCCTAAATCCAAATCTGTAAAATCTTTTACGTCAATTAAATATCTACCATTCAATAATCGCAATTATTGTCACCGGCCATCCTGCATATTATTATGATAAAATACAGTTGTAGGATGAATCCCAAACAAACTTTATTTGGATTAACAAATTTTTTACTCTGAATTATTTAGAAAAATGAAAAAAAAGATAAAAAAATGCAATATTTAAGTAAACGTGGAACAAAGCAATAGATACACAAAATTTGTCGTTAATGTAAATTCTACATAATTGCAGTCATACTAAATATATTTAGATGTGTATGGTATACACATGAGGATCACTTCATATTTAGTAGACCCTCCATGAGCTGCAATGACAATCTTGCGGTAGTCTTGGCATAGAAAATATCAATTTTTGAATGTAATTCTTCCTAATTTCATGGAACTAAACCCTACTAATGCTTATAATTTTATCTTGATGGCAAACTTCTTAGCAATAATTTTCACATCCATTTTATGCCACCAATTTTCAATGGGATTCAGGTCAGGATTATTCCCTGGCCAGTTCAAAACTTTAATGTCAAATTTTTTTTCAGATATGCTTGCACCTAAATGGAGGAAATTGGGGAGAAGGGGGGATTACTTTTCCAATATCAGTAATGTTGTGAAGTTGAAAACTTCTAAATTAAGCAATACAATCATTCATGAGTAAGTTGGATTGCATTTACGGATTTCACTCTATGACAGGGTACAGAGTCCTGCTGAAAAATGCAATTTCCAGCACCTTTCAAATAATCCCGAATAACTAGATTTAAACACTCCGCCAAAAACTTGTAATAAATGGATGCATTCACAGTTCCAGTAATACATTTCAGGCATCTAACCCCTTTGTTTGATATGCATTTTCAGATCATTTGCCGGGTTGGAAATTTTACAATAGGCAATGCGCAATCTGGATGATAAGTTCCATTTTTACGTCTCCAAACATACCGCTTATTGTCTGATTTATGCAGGTTGAATTTAGATTCGTCGGGAAATATTACTAGGACCACTGAGCCTTCTTCCAAGAGAAATGGTGTTTTGCCCACAAAAATCGCTTTTGTGTCTTTTTTCTATGTATGTGTGTCTATTATTAGTATGTCAAATTTCGTTCGCAGCTTTTTTCTGTAACCCAGAATGCAGTCCCATAAGCTCTTCGGTAATTTTGGTTATGTTCTCCCGCCGCATCATCAATGTCGCTGCTATCCATCCACCTTTAGCCCCATTATCTGGTTCAGAGACAAAAACTCGTCGTTTAAATCTCTAGAGGCACTTGCTCAAGTCCTTCGGACTCGCATTCAACAGCGCTACCTGGCCAAAACTACCATGTTGATATAAGGGATCTTTTCAAACAAGCCCTCAATACAGATTGAAAGATGCCAATTCAGCATATGAAGTCACGGTGTTTCTTCGCTAGTCGTTCTACGAAATATCGCTCGTTAAAAGAGTTACTTTTTTTACATTTTATTTTGCGCGAGGTATTCGTTAATCGAGGTTTGGATGTACTGTACAAGGAATCTCAAAAGTTCTGAATTAAAAATAATTTGAAACTTTAAGATCAGTAGTAAATAAACAAAATATTTGTACAATAGAATATTGTATGGTCATAAATTTAAGGGTTGACAGAGTTCTTTACCAGTGAATTAAATAAAAGGACCCCTAGATAAAGTAAACAGCGTAGGCTTAGCAGAATATCAATTCATAGTTGCAGGAATAACATCACATGTCGTACTCAACATTTGTGATACAAGCAGAATGCTGCATCAAAAACAAACTTTTGGAATACTTTAAGAAAGTATTGGAAGAGTTTTCCCATCTTAAGTAATAAGCAGTAATATTATTCATACGACTGCCTTGTTTTGATTGTAATTGCTATTCCACTGTTTATTTGATGACCCTTTTAGTTTTTTGTTAATTTTCTGACATATAGCCTCTTAAGTTTGCAACTCCATTTTCAGTTATAAAACTAACCTATCTCTGCATGCTTGGCTTTCCTTTTAAATTCGTAAATGTCTTATTGGGACAACTTAAATTAATTAATGGAATGTACCTTTCAGAACTTGGAAGCCGCCAAATAATCACAATAAAACTAAGAGATAACTTGGTTATCTCTTAGTTAATCCCACAGCATTCTTCAAAAAAGCAACATCTGTTTTGTTGGCATTCCACATTTGCAGACTGGCTAACGGACTTGTTCGGTAGGAGTGCAATTCTTTGTCTCACTTCAGTATTCCCACATTAAAATATAAAATCCCACGATATTGAATCGAACACTTCCGGTCCGAAAACAAATATTTGTAAAGATGGGGATTTTTTTTCCAGACGATGCATTTCAAGGTTGAAGGCTGGGAACTTCACACGTCTGGGAACGCCATTGTGAGAAATTTAATTATAGAACTTTTCGTATTGGCACTTTATCGGTAGGGAGAAGGGGGTGGGGGTCAAACGTCAGACAGCTTTAAAATGTTCCCAGTCCATTAAAATAAAAGAAAAAAAATCTGAGTAACTCTTTAGCAAAACTGAAATGATCCGATACCCCAATTTCTCTTCCTTTGTGTTTTCCGGCTAAAAGAAAATGGCCAGTTTTATCCAGGTTTTGGATACAATGGAACATTTGTGCTTTTCACTTAATACAAATACTTCATATTAACTCAAGGTTAATAGACTTGGAAATAAAAATTTAAATCCATTTGATAGAATTCTCTATCCAATGTTTGACTTTACCGAGAATGTAACCATTGAATCTTAACACTAAAACTACCGATGTTAAATATATGCCTAGTTTCACCACAGCCGTCAAATTGATGGGTTTTTGATCATCATGGTTTTAATTGTAACTTTTGGCTTAGTTTATGTTAATAGAAGAATATAATTTAACAAAAACAACATTTAATATAATAATTCATTAATTATTAATTTAAAAAATTAAGAAAAACAGTTTGTATTTATATTTATAGGATATCCAGTTAGAACTTTTAGTTCTAAACTGAATCATAATCGGAATAAAATAGATCCCATTATAACGGCTGCCGAACATTTTGGATCAATCAATATAATTTCGAATGAAAAATGCAATTCAAATTTTTTCCAGGAAATGTCTGAAAGAGATGTATAAATGAATCTAAATACGTATTGATGTCTATAATTGCAGAGATAATCCATAAAATATTTTAAACTTTGAAATTGTTAAAACCGTCATTGACGGGTCTTGGTATCAATAAGTAAAGGTCATAAAGATAATGTAAGTTAAAATGACCGAGTGTAAATTAAATAGGAACATGTATTAGTTCTTATATTTCATTAAAAGTAGTCATAAAATTCTATAACAATACATAAATTATATCAAAATTTTTGAACTTTAAATTTGAAAATCGTCAAAATGTCGGTCTTGATGGTTCTAGTGTTAAGCACTCTTGACACTAATACAGCAGAGGCAAAATTTGATTTTGATCTAGTGTTAAAACCATATGTTAAGTGTTCCGTGCATTTGTTCGTGTTCTCTTGTATGCGAAAAAGAAAAAAAAATTTAAAAAAAATTCTAATGAATAAAAATTAGATTTAAAAAAGTACAGCAAAAGAAAAAGAAAAATAATTAATGAAATATTAAAAATTACTAATAAATGCAGTGATATTTGTTTTATCAATACATCGTGCTTTGTATTGATGTCGACTTTACAATTAAGAGAATCACATATTCCTATTGGACTTCTTTTCGTTGGCCAATCGGTTCGAATATGAAATGCAGTTTCTCAACTTTTATGCCAAATCCAGGTCTCAAATTTCATTAATATTTAACTTGTTGTGTTTATGAGATATTGTGTTCACACAAATATATGTAGAAAATGTATAAAGATTAGATCAAATAAAGTTCAATAAATACACAGAAAGAGGTAAAGTTATTTTATTTTTTAATATGATATGGTTTAAAGCTATAAACAGGTTTATAAACCGACCGCTCTAGCAAACTATGACAATATGATGCAAAAATCAGATCTTCGGATTTAGAGCTACAAAATTTGGCAGGTAAATACTCCTTATGTAGTAGATGCTCACTAAGAAAGATGTTTCAACAGTTTTGTTACATTTTTAATTAATTAAAAATTAATCTAAATTTTAAATGTCTTCTTCAATAACTTCAAAACATATTATTGCACAAAACCATCTTATGCTATTTTAAAATTTGAAATATAAACATTTTATTTATACTTGTTTTATTTTCTTGCAATTTATTTCACTGATTTTAATAAACTTCTAAAAATATTCAATAATTCCACTGAAAGAGGTAAAGCTATTTTACTTTTTGATATGATAATAGTTATAGGCATAAATAGGTTTATAGGCTGGCACACCGCACTAGTAAACTGTTTATGGTGTGATGCAAAAATCAGGCCGTTGGATTTAAAGCTACCAAATTTGGCACATAATTATTCCTTATGTAGTAAATGCTCATTAAGAAAGGTGTTTCAACCTTTCTATCACGTTTTTAATTAATTAAAAATTAATCTAAATTTTAAAATCTTCTTCAATAACTTCAAAACATATTATTGCACAAAACCATCTTATGCTATTTTAAAATTTGAAATATAAACATTTTATTTATACTTGTTTTATTTTCTTGCAATTTATTTCACTGATTTTAATAAACTTCTAAAAATATTCAATAATTCCACTGAAAGAGGTAAAGCTATTTTACTTTTTGATATGATAATAGTTATAGGCATAAATAGGTTTATAGGCTGGCACACCGCACTAGTAAACTGTTTATGGTGTGATGCAAAAATCAGGCCGTTGGATTTAAAGCTACCAAATTTGGCACATAATTATTCCTTATGTAGTAAATGCTCATTAAGAAAGGTGTTTCAACCTTTCTATCACGTTTTTAATTAATTAAAAATTAATCTAAATTTTAAAATCTTCTTCAATAACTTCAAAACATATTATTGCACAAAACCATCTTATGCTATTTTAAAATTTGAAATATAAACATTTTATTTATACTTGTTTTATTTTCTTGCAATTTATTTCACTGATTTTAATAAACTTCTAAAAATATTCAATAATTCCACTGAAAGAGGTAAAGCTATTTTACTTTTTGATATGATAATAGTTATAGGCATAAATAGGTTTATAGGCTGGCACACCGCACTAGTAAACTGTTTATGGTGTGATGCAAAAATCAGGCCGTTGGATTTAAAGCTACCAAATTTGGCACATAATTATTCCTTATGTAGTAAATGCTCATTAAGAAAGGTGTTTCAACCTTTCTATCACGTTTTTAATTAATTAAAAATTAATCTAAATTTTAAAATCTTCTTCAATAACTTCAAAACATATTATTGCACAAAACCATCTTATGCTATTTTAAAATTTGAAATATAAACATTTTATTTATACTTGTTTTATTTTCTTGCAATTTATTTCACTGATTTTAATAAACTTCTAAAAATATTCAATAATTCCACTGAAAGAGGTAAAGCTATTTTACTTTTTGATATGATAATAGTTATAGGCATAAATAGGTTTATAGGCTGGCACACCGCACTAGTAAACTGTTTATGGTGTGATGCAAAAATCAGGCCGTTGGATTTAAAGCTACCAAATTTGGCACATAATTATTCCTTATGTAGTAAATGCTCATTAAGAAAGGTGTTTCAACCTTTCTATCACGTTTTTAATTAATTAAAAATTAATCTAAATTTTAAAATCTTCTTCAATAACTTCAGAATGTATAATTGCACAAAATCATATTACACTAATCCAAAATTTGAAGTATAAACATTTTATTGATAATCATTTTATTTTCTTACAATTTATTTCCCTTATAATTTTAACTCATTACAACCCATTTCATTTTCTTACAATTTATTTCCCTTATAATTTTAACTCATTACAACCCATTTCATTTTCTTACAATTTATCTAAATTTTGAAGATCTTCGTCAACAACTTCAGAGCATATTATTGCTGAAACCATCTTAACCCTTTAAAGGGCCATTTTTTTCTACTCATATTATGTTAAAATATTTTTAGTCTTGAAATTAGAATAAGAAAATGGATTCATTTAGCTTAATAGATAAATTTAATTTGATTAATTAATTAATTTGGTTAACTAATAATTAAGTATCAAATAAAGACACATCATTTTGTGTAAAATAAAGAACTAAAGCATCTAAGTTTCTGTCCTTCTAAAAAAAATTTTCATAACTTATGCCAGCCTACATAATTTCATACAAAGATTGATAAATTTGGTGGGAAGCATACTTCCCACGGCCCTAGAAAGGGTTAAGCTATTTTAAAACTTGAAATATAAACATTTTATTGATACTCATTTTATTTTTTTACAGTTTATTTCTCTAATTTTAATAAGCTTTTAAAAATACTTTTTATAATAATAATGAGAAGAATAAGAAAAATTTTCTTTTTTATAGTTACTGGATTTTTATATCTGTACATTGTGCCGATGTTAAATATGTTAGCTGTCTGCACTAAACTGTCTATTAACTCTCTGCACTAAGCTGTTTATTAACTGTCTGCTGTTAAATATATAAATTGTAACTACTCTTATGTAATTAAGAGTAAATTTTTAAAAATGAAATAGAAGTAGACAAATTAAACCAAAACAATATCATATAATCATGTTTCGGACCAGAGGTCCGGACCTCCTTTAAACCTTCCATGATTACCTTATAATTGTGCGTTAGTTACATTCAGCTCATTTCCCTATAATAATTTTCCTCGCCAGTAATCAGATAATGATTTCCTGAATATATTCGTCCCCAAGTACTTTGGTCACGACCAAGTGCACAAGAATCGACTGGAAGATGATTGGAAAGTTTTCTTCATTTTCTAATGAAAGGGAAGAAGAAGAAGAACCCGATTAAGTTGTCGGTGCAGGTTGAAAGTGAAAACAACCCTCTCAGGACCCTCTAAGAGAAAAGAAAAATATAAGAAAAAACTTAGTCGTTTAGTGCATTGGAATGAGACTTGGCGTGTGACGTCACATCAATGGGCAGAAGGTTACCCGAGGTCAACCAACTCAGGTGGTTGCAGAGGAACAGAGGCCATTGGCCACCTAATGGCACCTGCCAAAACAAGGACCACATTTGGCGAATAAGCGCCAAGGGAAATTAAAAAAATAAGACAGTGAAAAAATAGCAACGAAGAAACTGAAGTGTGTGCATTGGGGATGCTTTATGTGGGAGTAATGCACCTTGGAACTTTTTTCTTACTTTTTTCTTCCTCCCTTTCTTTTTCTTTGTTTTTGTTTTTGTTCTTATTCTTTTTTTTTTTTAATGAACGGAAGTTACACCTACGAATTTGGAAATGGGTGTTCCAATTTCCGCATGTTTTTCTTCCACGATCGTTATGTCACCTTTACTTTTTTATCGCTTAATTGAAGAAACTGGATAATGAATTTTTTATCTTGTGAATTAAGAAAAAATGTGTGGGGGAAAAGTCAATTTAGATATGAATAAATAATCCCACGTTGAAATCTATGATTTTAAATTTTCTTTTGTTATATTACTCCTCATAGCAATGGTTTAAAGAAAATATTTATCTGTTTTTATAGTTATTCTTATTTTTTTAATGTTCATTTTTTAACCACTTCAATTGATAATTTACATTAATAAAATATAGTTGAAAAAGAAATGTATATTAAAATAATTTATGCAGGAAAAATGAACCCACTAAAAGAGAATTCCCTCAGTTAAAAATTATATAGAGAAAAAATAACATTTATTTATGGAAGCAATCTTGCTTAAATTTTCTGCGCTTTATTATTTTTTAAAGCTACGCCGATTTTAGTCAAATTTTATACGAAAATGCATGTCTATTCCATAGACTTTGTTACCATGGATTTTTAAAGTGGTTTCATTTCTTTTTTTACGGTTATCTCTAAGTTTGGTACGTATGACTTTAAAAAAAAACCGATGAACCGAATTCGGGGTAGCCGAGATTCTGGTAATACAAAATGACTTTGAAATTACAAATTCAGAAAACATGTAATAATGAATTTTATCAGAATAATCGCGATCAATTCCTTGAAATCGTATAACTGCATTTTCGAATAAGTTATTCATATGTTATAAACTATTACTTATATATATTATTATTATTGATGTACATTCTATTAATTTACAATATAATTTTAATTTTAGTAATTTAATATTATTTTTAGTGCAATTTAAATTTTAATAATTTTATGACTTTGTTTTATGCTCAAAGCTTTTCAGTGTTATTAGGTTCAAAGCAGTAATATAGTTTAGCCGGAAAAAAATCGTACCTTGGCTCTTTCGTTAATTCAATTAATCGGGGGGGGGGGGGTATATCGTACTAAATAGGAACTTAAAGCAAAAGATAAATAAAATAAAAAAAAAGTTACACAGTCGAATTTTTTTTAAACAAAATAAGAATATGAACTTTTTTATATATATCTAAACGATGAAATTACATATTTTTCAGTTTTTTTTATATCTCTTTTTTCTTTTTTTTTTTCTGTAGGATGTGTAATTTTCTTTTTGCTCAATCTTTAAAAGAGAAAAGTATATTTTGGGTAGATAAAGCTCCTATTCTCGAAATAAACGAACCAATATGATTAAAATGATGCAGTTATAATACAAATATCATAAATATATTAATAAACATTTCAAGTCTATTAATATATGACGATAAACATAAAAATTTACTCACAATGTCTAATCACTTTATTAGTTATCTGAACCGACAGTTCTAGAAAGAAAAACAAAACACACAATAAACAGCAATGATGACCTTGAATCTTGGGTATTTTGCGTCCCTAGGCAATGCACATTATGAAGCAGCTCTTTTAATCAGATGGCCAATTTAGTTTTATATTTCAACACGTTTTAAGCATGAAACCTGAAACTGATTCATTTAGGTTAATGATTTTTATTTTATTAACTTTGTAAATAATATTTGTTTTTATTTATCTACTATGACTTCAGATTATCCGGGATTCATGTGGGTATATAATATTATTGAAACTGATAGCCGATTTTGTAAATGTATTTTAAATTTAATGAATGTAATGAATCAATAGAAACCTGACATTATTATTCTTGATAAATTGTTAATAATATCTTAATATTTTACCATTCAAAAGATTTGCATTTTTTAACAAATTTATTTATTTGGCTATAGATTTGTTAAAAAAGTTATATAAAGTTTTTTTTTTAATCCACTTTCTTGTGACACCACCTCAGCTTAGCCTAGTCTGTTTAGTTGGAAATCCGCCACTGTGTCTGAATTACTGAGTAATTACTGAGTCATTATTCTGTTAGAAAGAAATATACGTGTAACAATATTTTAAAATCTAATTTAAATCTTAATTAATTTCCACATTTTTATATTATTGTAGCCCATTCTAAAAATTGTCGGTTATTTCCTGATCCAATTCCCACTTCTTTATTTAATTCTACATGTGCTCTATGAAACTGCTGACTTAACTTTTTTTTCACGCTCCAAGTGAAGGGATAAAAATCCTTAATGCTTACAACATTCTTTCAAAGATACCTAAGATTCCCTTTCTTAAGTCTACAAGTGTCAAAGAAATCTCTATCAGAATCTCATAGTAAAATAACTGAAGGGAAACATTTTACTCTCTTTTACTCTTGTGTCGGGATATAGACTGACTCATCTTTTATCAACGTTTTTTCTTATATGAAAATTATGCCTGTCGGGATTAAATAAAGTGAAGTTAAAATTTCGAAAGTTTCTTCTTTTCGGCTATGCATCGAAATGATACATATATAATCAATCTTTCAATCTATAATTTCTAGGTTAGTATATTTCTATAAGTTGTTTGATTAGATTTGCTCCCACCTTTTAAAGCAACGCGAAGTCAACTTTGAAATGAACCTCGTACTTTTGGGCCTTAGTCAAACAGCAAGGACTATACCTCATCCGTCATTCGCTTCTCTTAACTGGTTCGTTTCCGTGTTGTGAAACTTACCGAAACACGCTCTACTATTTCAGACAAGGTTGTCAATCTCAAAGAATACAGGTTTTCCTTTCATAAAGAAAAACAGTTTGTTTATGTAGTTCGAAGGAAATTATAGAAACATATAGAGTTATTATAGTTATTTCGAATATGTTGTATAACCAGAAGAAGTGATCTCCCAAAAATTTTGCGCATGTTCTCTAATAAAGGTGTTCATCACCTTGCATAAAATTTGGATTTTAGTTGCCATCTGGCATGACATTATCAAACAATAGTTACGATATAATGCGGATTGTTGGCATGAATTTGGCATTTTAATTAAATCTGACTTGGCGATATTTGGCAATTAAATTCAGTTCTAACCTCCGTTAATACACATGCATCCGAAAATCGAATATGTATTTTAAACACTTGTTGAATTCAAAATTTGATATGAATCTAAATTTTATCTGCCTAATTCTTTACGTTTTGTAATTATAGTGTTCATTTGTACAGGCTCGGATAGTCGGATAGACAGACTTTTAACACCATATATTAAATGTCACCGATCTTTTGGAACTAATTGAGTTTATGGACTGACAGAGATAATTCCGAAAATAACTTTTTAGGGTGATGAAAAACTTTGTCGAAACCTCGAGTTAGAATTCTTTACATTTTCTGTACAAGAAAGTAAAGAAGAACAAGGTAACGTTTTCCCCTTACTCTTGGCATCTCTTTTCTGCTATCATTTTCGTATTTCGAAGGATATCTTGTCGCAGTGATTGACTTCAAAAATGATCCGGGTTAAATATTAGTAATTCAAGATTTCACAAAAGGCTTATAAATGAAAATAATTTCTCGTTCTGATAATCACTTTCAAACACGTAAATAATTTCCTATCTCACATTCATAATGTTTCAAAACGTGTCAGGCGAACGTTGGTGAAATTCAAGCACTCCAACTTCAGTGAATTTTGCTTTCAAATCTGAACAGCATCGAATTTACATACATGTGTTTAACCTATATCTCGGAAGAAAATTAAGAAATCCAAAGACTTAAAATATTTCAAATTTTTATTGAATTCAATTCCAAGACTTGATAATTTTTTTGCATATTAACTATTTGAATTGTTGGTTAAATCAGCAATCGATTCCGCCTCAGTATTTTAAGATAGATTTCTTGAAGAGTTTTTCTAGGGCAATCAAATCTTTGAGCTGTAATTAGATATTCCTTTGATGAAATCGCTTTCGGAAATAGGTCTTTTATTAATAATTATGTGTAATTTGGAATTACGAAATAAAATTACGAAATTTTTATTAAAAGTTATGTTACCTATTTTTATGTATGCAGGGCGCGAATTTGCAATTCATAGTAACAAGTTACATTTGTTTGGAGAGGTAATGGAATTTCAGAAATAATCATGGAGGTAAAATATTTTTTTTTTCTTTTAATGAGACTATTTTGAAAATAATGAAGTGTAATTCTTAAGTTAACAAAAATAAATTTGTTGATGAATAAGGTGGTAATAAATTGCTTAAAAAATATTGATAATTTTTAAAACGGTCGAAGCATTTTTGAAAATTTTCACGGTATCTATAGTAAATTTCTGAAAGGAAAAATGTTTCACTTACAGAAAAAAATCTACCATTTATTGTCTATGGAAAAAATATTTTCACATGCAAGATGTTGACAAAGCTTGGCCTTTAGCTATAATAAATGAAATCAAAAGAATGTCAGTTTTTTTTTTTCATGTTTATGTTTATACTCAACTTACTTGACATGTTAAGCTGAAATAAGATAAATGAGATGTCCAAAGGTATAAGACATAAATGAATGAAAAAAATAAAACTGATTAATTAATCTCATGTTGTTCCGTAAATAATTCATTGTGAGCATTTCAAAGATTGCGAAAACACGTCTTTTTATTATTATTATTATTTTCTCGTTTACAAAGCATACAAAGAAAAGAAACTGTGATCATAAAAAAAAGATTTCGACCTCGAGATTTTGATAAATTTCTGCGATTTAGACCTCCGCTGAGATCGAAAAAAAAAAAAAATTCTGGAATTTTGTCATGTGTTTTTGAAAACAATAAAACACAATGAAGTAGAACGGTGAAATTTCTTATGTGATTTTTTTCCCAATCTATGATATATTAGTCGGATTTTGTACAAGAACCATTTGCAGGAATTCTCTGTGTCTCCTTATCCTTGAGAATCTGAGTGCATTAATTTATAAATAAATTTGGGCGATGAAAGTTGACAGAATTTTATCCCAAAAATTTTAACTTGTATCGTATCTTTAAGTGTAGCTTTATAAAAAAAATCAATTTACAGGAAATCTCTTTGCCTTTTTTTCATATATTATTTGCCAATTTGATGGGAGTGTCATGGAGTGCTTGAACTTAAGGTTCTTAACCACCGGAGATAACAGATGAGTAGAATAATGGCATAGTAATACGATTCCTTAATAAGTGGTTGTGCAAGAAAGATTGAAGATTTACTTAAAATACTATAATTTATAATAACACATGATGAAAGAAAAATGAAAGTAGCAATAAAGGAATGAATTCCGGCAAAATCAGTCCAGTGTCAAGTTGGTGGCAAAGTTAAGGTGAAGGGGTTCGAAGAGGTCGCTTAGTATGATTTGGAAGTTTTAGTTTGAGTTATATTATAGGGCCATTTTGGGACGGACCTCGTAATTTTAAACCCCGGTCAGATGACGAGGACAACACCTGAGCACCCCTTCTCTGAACTTCCACACCATACCAGTGGGTAGCATTCTTTGAAAGCACTGGGTCGTACTTTGTATATAAGAATCCAAGTACGTTTACTCATTAATGGATTAAAGGAATAAAATGACTGCTTATAATTTTGTCAATAAAATTGTAATTTCTGGGGAAATCTCTTTCATGTGTTGTTCCGACATCCACATTCAATTCTCTTCTATACAAGATCTAACACCATACTGTGAAACAATTAAAAAAATTGAGAGAAAGATAATTCCTACAGGATGTTTTCGCAATCATTATATCTTAAGCTATTTGAAAAAAAAAATCTCTTTTATTTATGGTCTTGTTTAAATGCATATAATATGCAATTTTCAGCCCAATTTATGGAGATTTCTGCTTCTTTAAAGAATGCTATTAGATTCGAAACAAATAATTACAGTTCTTTATTCATAAAAGGAGATTTTTGCTCTTTGTTTTCTTTATTTTGCAATTTTCTCTAATTTGCAACTTAGGATAGTAACAACAAACTATTGAATTTTTTTATGACTAGTCAATCCATACTACTGGAACGTTTCTTTTTTTTCTAACTCCCTTTTCTCTATCTACTATCTAAGAACTAAATAAAAACAAACTTCATTTATTGCTTTGATTTGTTTTCATTTCTCATTCTTTATGCATAGTATTATTAGAATAATTGTGTTTTGGAGCTTATAAGCATCCAATAAAAAAAGGAAATCATAGGAATTCATGCCTGGGTTCTCCTGACAAATGTTCCATTATCGACTAGCTCTTTTTTTTTTTCTGCTTTCCTATTCGGCACGTTGCACCGTGCTCTCGCCATGGGTTGGAAATTTTTAAGTAAGAGATTTAATTGAAATTAAACAAGCTAGCATTCACGGCAAACAACTGATTTCTAAATGCGACTGTTATATCGTAAAGTATCTTGATGGTTTTAAGATTTTAGTGTTTTATCCGCAATGAAAAACTGCAGGAAATATTAGGTAGATTTCTAGAAGAAGATTACATATTGCAATGGGTCTTATGACAAAACTTAAGGAATATTTTTTCCCGTTTTTTTACCGATCTTGGTCCCTAGAACCCAAAACTACCCTTCGTTCCAAAGTTTATCTTGTGAACAAGATAATTAAAATAAGTTTAGATTTTAACCGGTTTGGAATATGGTGTTAGAAATATTAAAATCTTGGACGAGTTCGTAAATGGGCCATCTAGCTCAAAAGGGTGGAAATGGTGGGGAGTTGAAATATTCATTTCTCTATAATTTTCTTAATATTGAAGATAGAAAAATGAATCCAATTAGCCAAATTAGCGCCTTATTAAAGAAAAAAAAACTTTTGTATTTAAAGTTTTTCGATAAATGCAATATCTTAGAGTTTAGGAGCTGAAAAATGATTTTCACGCCTTAATTTTGACTATTTCTAACACCAACAATTTATGTTGCCAGATAATAACTTAGACATAAAGGAATCTATCTTTACCTTCCAGCTTGACAAGAGAATTTTTTTTAAATTCTTATTCTTAATTTTTTCCAGTCCTAATGCAAACATGGGAAACATATTATTTTATTGCTGAGATCCTGATTGCATAGAGAAAACTATTGGCCGCAAAACGAGAACATTTGGCCCTAATAAAATTTCTTCAACAGTCAACAATTTGAAATCATGTGCAAAGGTAGGAGAAGAGATAACGAGGAAGAGCAATGGAGAAGAGCATTTGACCATCTCTTCTTTTTCTCCTTTTTCTGAATGCTGACAGAAACAACGTCACATCTGACACAACTAAGAGTAGATATTGAACAGAGTTGGCAGAAAGACTTTGCTTTGGGTATGATCTATCTAAATACCCTAACACATTGATTTCTTTGAATATTATTTATCCTAGCCATATATCCTAATGCTTTGGCTTCTTTGGATCTCATTCACCCTAGTCATATATCCTAATGCTTTGGCTTCTTTAGATCACATTTACCCTAGTCATATATCCTAATGCTTTGGCTTCTTTGGATATTATTTACCCTAGCCATATATCCTAATACTTTGGCTTCTTTGGATATTATTTAAGCTAGTCATATATCCTAATACTTTGGCTTCTTTGGATATTATTTAAGCTAGTCATATAGCCTAATGCTTTGGCTTGTTTGGATCTCATTTATCCTAGTCATATATCCTAATGCTTTGGCTTCTTTGGATATTATTTACCCTAGTCATATATCCTAATACTTCGACTTCTTTGGATATTATTTACCCTAGTCATATATCCTAATACTTCGACTTCTTTGGATATTATTTGCCCTAGTCATATATCCTAATACTTTGGCTTCTTTGGATATTATTTACCCTAGTCATATATCCTAATACTTTGGCTTCTTTGGATATTATTTACCCTAGTCATATATCCTAATACTTTGGCTTCTTTGGATATTATTTATCCTAGTCATATATCCTAATGCTTTGGCTTCTTTGGATCTCATTTACCCTAGCCATATATCCTAATGCTTTGACTTCTTTGGATCTCATTTACCCTAGTCATATATCCTAATGCTTTGGCTTCTTCGGATATTATTTACCCTAGTTATATATCCTAATACTTTGGCTTCTTTGGATATTATTTACCCTAGTCATATAGCCTAATATTTTGGCTTCTTTGGATATTATTTATCCTAGCCATATATTCGAATATTATCTAATTCTTATATCTAAAGAAAACTCGGGACTTTACTTTAGGACCTAGGATTATTTCACTTCCACTGGTTTATTCTATCAAATTTTTGTCTCTGGGTTAATTTAATCAGATCGAATATTTTAATTAAATCAAGTTATTGCACGTTATTGCTGAAGACATGATATTTACCTAAGTGATACAGAAGATATTAATATACATTTCCAATCAAGAATATATCCTCCACTTAATACTAAGCTTTCATTGCTAATCTAATTCTAAGGGTTACACATCCGCAATAAAGGGTTGACATTTTGTAATATCCGCTCCTCACAAGCCATTGCTAGTAAACAGATGGAGCCTTCAAGAAAGAAAGAAATAAACACCCCAAGTAAGCGATAAACGATTCAGGTGACATCTTCCCTAAATCTCCCCCAATTTCCAAACGAAGATTTAAACACCGAGATCGAATGCTGCAGAAGACAGACACCCTTCTATCTATATCTGTGATGGGACAGAGGAGGAGAGGACACACACTCTGGAAAACAATGAAACAGATCCAGGCTAATGTCGAGGGCAACGTTTATCGTTCCTTCTATCCATTATTCTATCCCGGGTTATTTATGACTGCTGGGACTGCTTGCTGATCGATTGGGTTGGTCTTGTCTAGCATTGTTGTCGCTTTTAGGGTGACTTGGAAAGGAGCATGCCCAGGTAGGAGGGAGCTTCCGTTCTGAGAGTCGGAATCTTCCCATTTTCTTTTTGTTCCTGTCGATGACACGCAACAGAATGAATGGAATAGAACCGAAATTTATTTCTATGGATCTCGTTTTATGTCATTTGATGCTCATTTCGTGAGATTTATGTATTCTCTGCCAGAAAAGAATGAGACATCTTTCAAAATTATTAATCCCCCCCCCCGCATCTAAATCATTCATTTGAGCAGAGTTGTAATAAAAGTGGGGGTAAGGAGAATCGATGTCATTTTTCTTGGGGGAGGGGAGAGATGGCAACAAAGTCAAAAGATTTCTATGCCTGAATCAGCAGATATGAGAGAAAGTGGAAGGGAGAGGAGTGAGTATTTTTCTTTATTATTGTGTTAAAGGGAATTTAATTATTAAAAGCACCAAAGCTCAGTTTTAAAGATAGGGCCTCAACATAATGATTCCTTTTCTAATTGTATATTCTGTATTTTGACACTCGAAGCATCCACTATCTTATGTCAGTCTCCAGGTACCAATGAATTTCACTAGCCTCTTGTCCAACACTTCTTTAACTATTACTTTTCAGATTAAGAGTCTCTGTTTTGAAGTTATAAAAAATCCTAATACCATCATATCTACGACTTTGTGTTCAAAGGAGATACATGTAGTTTCATATCCAATATTCTCGAAATGTCCGTATTTTGAAATCACACAAATTTTTATCAAATAATTTGATCGGATTCGTTTGATGTATTAAAAGCGTATTAAATTTAAAACAAGAAATAATTGGAATAATCGTTTCCCTCCAAAGAAATGTTGATGACAATAATATTTCATATTTATAAATGTAATAATATGTCTAAATCTAATTTAAATCCTAATTAATTTTCTAAATTTATTTTAAATTAGTCCATGTTAACTTCATTCTAATATATTCCCTTATTTCTTGATCCAATTCCCACTTTTTATTTAATTATTTCTTACACGCGCTTAATAAAATTGCTAACTCCATCGCTTTCAAGCCAGGAAGAAGAGACAAAAATCCTTAACATCTGCACAACTTTTTAAATAGATACCTAAGATACCTATTCTCAAGTTTACGCGTGGCAAAGGAATCCCTATCAGAATCCCATAGTAATATCACTGAAGGGAAAATTTTCGGGTGGCTTTGCTCTTGCATCGCTATGTAAACAGATATCTTTTTTATCATCGCTTCTCTCTTGCACAAATTATGACTTCCGTGTTGAAATAACTCAAAGTTAAAATTTAAAAAGTTTCTTCTTTTTGATCACGCTTCTGCAAAATTATGTTTACATATATATATCGCTGAGAGATTCAGTTACTCTCGGAACTCATACACTTCGGTTACATCTAACCAGATGTGAATACCTAGTTCAGATCGATTGATCTTTATTCAGTTTTAAACGACTAGGAAATCTTTTCTTCACGCTTAAGGTGGGGGACCTTACATTGCCTTTCTTACTATAAAGAATTAATTTTTTCAAGAAGTTGTCAATTTATTGGTTATAAGGAATAATAAGCTTTCATTGTCAATGTTTATCAAATTTTTCATTAATTATTAATAATAAGTTTAATCTATTATCTTAATCCGCCACTGATCTGATTATTGGTTTGGTCTAATACTGCTTTATGGGATAATTGCATTTCAGCACTTAGGATTAATCAAAAACTATGCTCGTATAAAGTATAGGCCATTTTATAATAATGGAAAATTAAATTAAAATTAGAATAAAACGTGACAAAAATCACAACTTTTTTTAAGTAGTAAATTTTTAGCAGTACGTGTTACTAAATGGTTTGATTTTTTCAGCTGTATAAAAGTTAAAATAAAAATGCATTACATTGAAACAGATTTAAAACATACAATCGAAATGTTGGAATAAATATTTTAATCACTTTTTAAAAAAAAACGTTTTTAGTGTCTTTTTTATTTATTTCTAATAATTTTATTTTATATGCATATTTGCACTTGGATTGTGATTTTATTTTCAAGTAAAAAAAAAATCATGAATGTAAAATAATGTGCAGTTAGAAGAATATTTAGCCTATAATCAAGAATAATTAGATTCTTCTGTTCATGAACAATTTTTAAATTCTTTAAAGGTAATAATATATTTTGAAGGTAATAAATGGTTAATAATTACAGGCTATTCCACAACTTTTTAATGATTAGCTTGAAGCGAAGATTAATATTCGAAAATCAAAATTTTAATTCAAAATGAGGAACATGAAATATCGTAAGCTAACTACTTAAGTAGAAGAATACATTTCAGGTTTGATTGTCTTTTTATTAGAAAAAAGTTATCTATAAAAAGTAGACTATCACATCTCGAATTTAATGTGTCTCGCCTAATATGCCATAATTTACGCCATACGATAAAAGCCAACATAAATTTCTTTTAATACGAATGGCAACACTTTATACGACTAGAACTCAATATAAACACGGATATTATGTTGTCAGAATCCAGAATAGTCCTGCAAAATCCTTATTGTTCAGCAACAGACGACATTAATTTGTGTTCTGCGAAACAATGCGATTTCGCAAAAAAATATGCTCCAAACATGCCTTTTATGTGATCATGCGGCTTGAAAAGTTGCATCACGTGATAAACGTGGAAAAGAAGCAAAGCATTAAATGCATTATAGCTGTTTAAGTGGGTATTTGTGAAGCAGAATATAAAAACAAAAAATAGCGACATTAATCAAAACATCTATCTATTTTTATATGTGTGAATTAGTCACAATAAGATTCAAGAAGCGTGCAGTAATGAGGACGGATTAGTTTAGTTTAGTTACTTATTAACGTCCCATTTGAAGCAACACTAGGGCTATTTTGGGACGGACCTCGTCATTTTGAACCGCGGTCAGATGACGAGGACGACATCTGATCTGGCACCCCCCTCTCCACACCAGTGGGAGGACGTTTGGTCAAGACGGATTTAACGTGCAACAGACCCCCTTACACGACGGTTCTTCGGCGGAATCGGGTCTCGAACCTGAGACCCTCCAGTTCCAAAGCCGAGACCTTACCACCAGGCCACCGCGGCCAATAATGAGGACTGAACGAAAAAATTATTTTGTGTAGGATTTATATTGGAATGTGAAAACGTTTACTAATCTGATCCCATTGGTTTAATTTCAATATATTTTCAAAAAGTTTCGGTAAATGCATTCAATTTTTTTCCTTGGATAGTTTACATTTCCTAGATCATAGAGGAACGTATCATTATCACTTCACTAAATCATTAGCTCTAGTACTTAAAATAGTAGGTCTATGAGATGTCTAATTCATGTTCACAAGGTGAAATACGCAAAATACCTCTGCACATTTATTGAAAATTTGTATGGTAATTGCCATAAATGGACCGAAGTATGTAATAACTATAATTATTACAAATTCGAATTGGACACCCTCTCTTACCCGCCGTTTGTAATATATGTTTGGCGCGTCTTTCTTAATGTAGGCCATATATTTAATGCAATTTATAACTGCAATTTATGTTACAAACAATGTAGAGTGCCACTGATTTATTTGGGTCTCTGATTCAGCAACTAAAATAACGGTAATTTGCTATTTCAATCAGTGAGATGCGCGTTTGTTCCTGACAAAAATGTGTTAGTTTAGCAGACGCAAATAGCAAAAGATGTCGGAGTAATACACACAAAATTGAGACATTTCAAAGCGAAAAAAGGAAACTACTCAGCTATATAAACAATAATACACAAAAAAAAATGGTTAATAAAATCGAAATAACTGCTTATAACAGTGAAATAATCACCTGTAATTATTGATTAAAGCTAGCGGTAAACAGAACGTCACCACATTCTTGCCAATTTAAAATGAGCAGTTATCTTTAATCGTAGCCATTTAAAATGAGAAAATTTCCCACAAGATTGGCAATCTAATATTAAAACCAGTTGCCTTCTCGAAACTCTCTCGCATACTCTTTAATAAATGTGTTATCGCAGAAAATTCCTTCATGACTTTGGCGAGCGGATATAATTTGTTGACAAACATCAAATGGTGCATTTTTCTAAAATGTGATTAATGCATTATAATTGTTCGTTATACGACAAATCCATTGGAATCATTTCAATGTTGCAAAGAACTATAAGCATTTAGGTACAAATCACAGCGGCGAATTCAAAAATCCATAGAATCCTTAATTATGTAACCGATTCCATGGAGCCATTTTATCCTTACATGAGCAAGACAAATGTATTTTGACAATATTATTTTTGAATCCAATGTGCATTTTACAGAAGAAGAAAAAATTGTAGTTGACTAAATTCTGCAATTTATTTGTGAGTTTAACATGACGTGAATCAACACGATTGTTTGTTAGAGACAAAAAGAAAAGCGAAGAGTAATTTTGTAAATTATTTTATCGTCTGCAATATTTTTAAGTAATATAATAAAAGTAAACTTCTTATTCATATATTTCAGTGAACTTCATCCTATTCTTTTGTCTAGCGTACATTATAATCTTCTTCCTCCCATATACTCATTTTGTCAGGAAATGACAGTAAATAATCGGCGCATAGAGCTGAGAGATGGAAGCGATACCACTCAATTGACAGCTCATTCATTCCTATCACGCATGAAAACTGCTGACATTAAATACATTTCTGGAGCTGCGTTTCCATTCAAAATGACAGCACACAAAAAATATCTTTTGAGTAATCTTCGTTTGTTTCAAATCATCTGCCTGATGAATATATATATATATATATATATGTACTAGTTTCTATATCCTAATAGTCTCTACTATTGTTTGCATTCGAAAAGTTTTGGGAAATAAAACCTCTAACTCTTTATTGTATCAAATCCTGGACTAATACTGGCTTCTCGTAAGATTATGCCAGTACAACACACCTCTTCAGCAAAAGAAAAATCTGTTTCAATACGATTAAATAATTCGGCACTGCCCAATATCATTTTATGCTTTTAATAAATCATTTTTTTAATTTTAAATTGCTTTGATAAATGTATATTTTTTATAAGAGAAATCATTCCCTTTTTTCCTATACTTTTACGTATTTGTGTTCTTTTTGATTGGTAGATATTCTAAGTTTCGTGGAAACAATTCATGTCAGACCCATTCTTATGTACTCATCTCCCTACAAAAGGTTGCCATTTAAGATTAATTACTGCAGTGTACAAGTAATACAAGCACACCCCTCTGTATCAGGAACTCGGTGATTCATTCTGACTTGAGAACAGCAAACGTAAAAGACAACATCATTAAACTGAAACGAAATCTTTTTTACAAGTGTTTTAGACAATTCAAATCCAACATTCGTTCACAACAGTCTTAATACAGTTTTTTCAGTGCAGCTGCAAAGCTATCCCTTTCTCAAATTCGCATAAACTCAATTCACAATTCCAGTGGACTTCGTTCTAGGACCATTAAATTTTGATGAAATCAATATCACTCATAATAACAATGTTCCTCATATAATTTTCTGTGGGGTGATATCCCCCCCCCCTTATTCATCTTACTTTCCAAATCTGATTTTCTGATTATCTATTTATTGTTGTTAAAGCTGAAGCTGCAAATGAAACTGAACAAAACTATATGCTTTGGTATTCGCAAACACAAACCAACCTTTGAGTAAAAGTAATTGTATACGTTTTTATAACGTTCATTTACTTGAGTTATTTCATGTTTGTGTTGATGAAATTTTATAATCGATTCTTCACTTAATTCCTAACGTACCAGAATTTTGAAATTCTGTAGGTTTATGCATTCTCGACAAAAATCCATTGTTTTAGTATATGCAGAAAACAGTTAAGTTAATCGAGCACTTTTAATTAAAATTTGAGTTCAAATGAGTGGCGCCATCTGATGATGATTTTGAAAAAAAAATGATTTTATGATTCCATAATATTTACATTAATGAATTATAAATTAGCGTTTAAATAGAAAAATATTTCAAACGAAAAGAGACTCCACTTAGTAGATTCATAAAAGTGCATTCTTAAAGTCTTGTCTTTTATAAACTTTATTAACTTTCAGACTTAACTCTATTTTTGAAATTAGATCCTTATTTTATATAACACAGATTTATAAAAAGATATCAAAAGTCAGTTTTTATAAAAGGTGTTATTTACATATTTTGGTAGTTTAGTTTAGTTATATTAACGTCCCGTTCGAAGCAACACTAGGGCTATTTTGGGACGGACCTCGTAACTTTGAACCACGGTCAGATGACGAGGACGACACCTGCGCTGGCACCCCCCTCTCCACACCACACCAGCGGGAGGACGTTTAGTCAGGACGGATTTAACGTGCAACAGACCCCCTTACACGACGGTTCTTCGGTGGAATCGGGTCTCGAACCTGAAACCCTCCGGTTCCGAAGCCGAGACCTTACCACCAGGCCACCGCGGCCCTGCATTGTTTTGGTAAAAAAATTAATTTGTTCTTTCATTATGTAAATGACATAAATAAGATATTTGTTCCATCTTTTTTTTACCTGCCAGGTTTAATTACATATAGCAATTTTGTGTATGATACGTTTTCCAAACTAAAAAAAATCAACTTTATAAGGAAAAAAAAAGTTTCAATTAAAAATTAAATAGTCAATTAATTTTCCTATATTGTTTTTACTAATTTGATCAATTACATTTCTATAAGAACTCCCCAATAATATGCCTGTTAAAACAGGAAATACAATCTGCTGACGCCAACACGTAAGCTGAAACGACAAAATTCCCAACCCCCTCATTTTAACCACACTGATAAATTGTATCCTTCGCGTCAAAATTAATGAATCATTTACGACACTTATTCATTAAATTTGTTTTTTCCTCGCGCCAGCTGGTACGAAACCTTTCCCATTTCAGACATTCAAGCCACGTGCTCCTTTTTTGCCGCTAAAGAACGGAAGTTAAAACAAAGGAAACAGCACATTTTGTGCGCCAGACAAAACGCCGGCCGTAGAACTAACCGACTCGCAATACCCGACGGCCGTATTGATTGATCTACAGATTGACTGACAGTGGATTTGTTTTGAATCGGTATATTGGTCTTTATCCACCCTCCTCCCGCCCTCCCACTTTTTTGCTCTGTTGTCTGCATAATTCTAGTTCTTTTCTACATACTCATGCGTAAGAATCAGTGAACTCTTTGACGTCTCAATGGTTTTCGTAGGATCTTCTTGTTCGGCTTCACTTTTTGCAATATAACATGCAAAATGGTGCGTGAAAAGAGTATTTTGTTTCTGCTATTGAATGCTTTATTTATTTATGGTATTAATAATCTTTTGTGATGGGGTGACTGGTTTGTTAGAAACTGAATAATAGTGAAGTATAGATCCGAACTCAAAATCCATGCAGTTTCAATCCAATCATACAAAGGGAGGATGGTCAGTATCTTCAAACTAGATCAGCGATTGGACATGCTTATTTCACGGAAAATTAATTCTACTATAAATGTTCACGTTTCTCATACTAATGCATCTACATTTGCAAGCAGGGTGATCCCTCCTCGGCGCATTTAGTGCTTAGCCAAATGAGGTGTACCCAATTAACCCAAGCCATTGTACAATAAATTCACAATGCTCTCCGATATTCTGAATGTTGGATAATATCGTGAAGATATCATCATACCATTATTGGGAATTTCGTACTCTTTGGGGATTGAATTGCATACTTCCACCCATTCAGTTTATTTGGGCACGAAAACTAATACAGATCTGTAATTTTGAAAACACATACCAAATTTCATTAATCTGTTATTGCACTTTATAGCTATCGTATCCACATACGCATAAATGGACAGAAACGGATTCGATCTAAAATTAGACCCGCATCTCAATTTTAAAGAAAAACCTCATATTAAAATCTATGCATATAGCTAGCGTGCTGTATTTTTGAATTGGTGCTTTTGCAAACATAATAATAAATAGACATTGAAACTAGTAAGTTGTCCAAAATCTGATACAGATTTAAAATTCCGTTGGTAAAATCTTTTATTAAATGTAAATCATGTAATTAGTTGTCTTTTTGGACTATCGTGCTTGCATGCGCACAACTGACAAATAATATCGTAGATTTGTTACACATTTTGGATAGTTTCCGTCCAAAGTTTGACACAGATCTGAATCATTGATGTCAAAATCATTTGTCAAATTTCATCCGTCTCTTTCATTCCGTTTTTTAATTATAATGTTTGCAGATAAATAGACACACAGGTCGAAACTTAGAGTTTCTAAAGTGATGGCAATATGCTAAAAGATAACAAAATATTAGTGATTATATACAAATTTTTGCACGAAATCACTGAATAAATGTAGTTGGTTGATATGAACCAGCAGCAGTGGTCTCACCAAAACTTTCTCGTATATTCTTGTGGTGAATAGCATATAAGCCAGTTAACAACTACGCTGCACGGGCTTTTGCTTTTGCATAATGGTTATGCTAGTGGATTGCGAACCACAAGATCCCAGGTTCGATCCTCATTAATACCAAACCCCTAAATTGGTGACCTCGGACGATGAACCTTCGACCTTCGTACACCTGTTGTGGCGCCATCTACCCGCAACCCAAGTCGTCAGACTCCCTTGACGCAGCAACCGAACGTCGTCAGACTCACTTGACGCAGCAATAGCATCAGCAACCACACACGCTCGCCATAACGCCTGGCTCTACTCAACTGGGTGTAGGCCCATTAGACAACAGCTAATATTACATTACCACTCAACAGTCATATCGTTCGTCTCACCACCGACTCACTGGAGGGAGAGTCTGCGGTAAATAGCATATAAGCCAGTTAACAACTACGCTGCACGGGCAATTGCTTTTGCATGATGGTTATGTTACTGGACTGGTCCCAGATTCTATCCTCACTCATCACAATCCCCTAAACTCTCTAGTGCCAGAGAGTCCTTTACATTGACATTTGGCATGAACTTAGAAAGTTTACTGAATATATTTTATCACTTTGGCGAATTATTTGGCGATTAACCCCTAGCATGCGGTTAAAAGTATCCGAAAATCGAATTTCTGTTTCAGGCACATTTTTCTGAACTAATTGAAATAAAAATTTTATACAAAACAACACTTGAGTCACAAAACCACTTACCAAATTTAATATATTTAAGTCACTGCGTTTTTGAATTATCGTGTTTACATGTGTCAGAAAGTACAGATAGACAGACAGTCAACCTCTTTTACGATTTGGCTCAAAATTTGAGAAGCGTCTACATTGTAGATGTTAAATCTGTGAACCGAATTTCATCTACCAAGCTCTCTTCGTTTTGTTGTTATATGTTAACTTATATTCGAACAGCCGGACAGACGGACTTGCTCTGAATGGAGTTTGCTCAAATTTTGATAGAAATCTGCAAATTTGGTGTAAGAACCGTCCAAATTAGCAATTTTACTTGTCTTTCCCAAAAGGTTTTTGAATTATCCTTGTCACAAACAGACGGATATTTTCAAAAAATGTATTTTTTTAACTCAGAAGGGTCTAAAACGTGGAGATTCGTCAAAATATCGAGTTCGAAGTTTTTGACGATTACTATACTTTCTCTATACTACCTAAGTAAGAAAGAAAAAAAAGCGAAAATATGCCTTTGAAACAGTTGCATAAAGCGCTAATGTTGTTCCAGAGCAAAAATTACATATTCAACCACTTCTTTTTCCTAAGAAAAAATTGCAGAATATAGTTTCGCGCCATTAGCATAATCTACATTTACAGACTTATTTCAAATATTGCCAGATTTGAAAAACTATTTTTAAAATTTTTATTACTGACTCGTTTGATTTAATAGTTTGCCGTTTGAGGACAATAAACTTTTAATCACGGGGATTACCAGTCGCGTTTTTTGGAACGACCTGTTAAAACACTTCAGAAGAAAGTTGATTCATCCAGTTGAGGCAAACAGTCGATGTTGCTAAATAGGAAATCGCATGGCTAAAATAGGAGCAGCTTCCGTCACGGTTATTGAGTAACATTTTTTAACCGGTTGACCTGTGTGTTAAATCTCTTCCATTTTTAGGAGGAAACTATTATGACATGAATAAGTTTTCAACATGGGACAAAATTCGGTACTTTTGTTGCAAATATATACAGAAAAAAATTCAAAGAACGTTCGAACTTCTAACATTGTATCCTCATGTTTTCGGCTGCCTTTATTTTACATTTAAAATTTGCTCTTGATTCTCTCATTACTTTTCTCTCTAATATGTGTGTGTGTAAACGTAGAAAGGCAAATCAATAAAAAATATAGTTGTAAAATATGCTTAAAATTATTTTTTTTCATTTATTGAAATTAAAGCAAAAATTTATAGGAAAAAAAATTAATATCATTGAACGGCTTATACAGTTTAATTTTAAAAAATTGTAAAAATAATTATTATGCTATGATATTCTTTGAAGTTATTGATGAAAAAATTTAAAATTTCAGTTTTTAATTAAAAATATATTTAAAATTTGAAAAATCCTTTCTTAAAGATCTTCTATTGGTAAAGATAAAATTGTCACTCTACATGTAACGATTCATCTCAAATAGCGCAATGAATAATTTTTAATAATACATACATACATATAATACGTGAGGTGCTAGCCCAATAATAAGCGTTATTATGTTAAAAGAGAAAATTTATGGGTAATAAAAGAAATAGGTTGATAAATTTAAATTCAAAATTTCTAATTATATTTCAAGTCATTTTAAACAATTTCTGTAACCATGTGGAAATTATACAATAAAAAAAAAATGTTATTGATAGAATAAAGTAAAACGATTTGTAGTCAAATAAACAAACGACTGCCTTTTTACTTTCCCGTATACGAAGTATACAAAAAAGGCATTGTAATAGTCAAAAAATTAGAACTGCAGAATTTGACGAACATTTTCAGATTTACCACATTTTAGAGTTCCTTGAGAACAAGAAATACATTTTTAAAAATTAAATTAGTCTGTCTCAGAACCCGTTAACTCAAAACCGCTGTGAGATAGACGGATAGAATTCTGATATGCGATCTTTGAATCTAATTTGAAGATTTCCATCTAATTCTGAAGTATATCCTTTCAGAGGTAGGCTGTTTATCAGACTGTCCGGATAAAAGTTAACAAAATAACCACAAAATAGCTATATGAGAGCTAGATAGATAAAATTCTAAATATTAATAAAATATCTAAAGTACAGATACCTTTTAAATTTAGAACCAAATCTGATAAAGGGTTGACCGTTTGTCTGTCTGTACTTGCACAAGCATGTACACGTGAAAACTCAAAAATACAACGGTTTAAATGCAAGAAATTTGGTATAGGATTTTGTGACTATAGTTGTAGCTGGCTGCAAAAATTTTAATTCAATCAGTCGGAGGAAAATCCCCCCCCCCTCCAAAAAAAAATCCGTTTTAAATATTTTGGTTCTTGCGTAAGAAAGCATTCCAGCGAATCACCAAAGATCACACACTCCAGTTGACTTTTTTTGTAAATTTTTCAGGTCATTGACATGTGGTTGATAATACAGAAGTTCTGTCTTTAATGAGTATACGATAAAGTTTCGGAGAGATCGCTGCTGCTGGTTTTTCATTTTATCGTCAATGGCAGTTATCGTTATTTTACTAAAAAAATTTATAAATTGATTATTAGTTAGTTATTTTTTGTTGGCCTGCAGATGATCGAATATCTAGTACGGGTTCTGATAAACGCCAAATTACTGTAGCCCTGGGAGCTAGAATTTTTTAAGACAGCCCTAAACTTGGGCTATTCAGAAAATGCAAGGCGATAATGTTCGTGAAACGATAACGAAAGAATTTTTGCAGGGGCATTTTCAGGGAGAAAAGAAATAATTTATAACAAAGAAATTTTACATATGTGTAACTGCAGATTCTGCATACCTGATAGCACAGAGCTATCAAATATTTTACTATCAAAGATAATTTCTCTGAATTTAGGTGAGAGTCTTGCCGATATGACTTTATCTTTTCGCTTTTTCCAGGCTCCTTGGTTGTCCTCAAAACGATTGTGGTTTTATCTTCTGAAAGACTTTTGATTCGTCAATCTTTTTTTTTTTTTGCAAGCTATCCACTGAAAGTTTATTTGAAGAAAGAAATTATTAAGTGGCAACAATTTATACTTAGAATTTGATCGCGTAGAATTTAATCATGCAGTTATCATAAAGAATTATCCTCATCAATCTTCAAAACTTTATTTATGGAAGCATCATTCGATTTAAAACTTTTCATCATTAATATATGCATTCAAAATAAAAATCGTCATCATTAAATTATGAAAGAGTCATTCCAATTAAATATAATATATTCAAACATTTCACTTTAAAGACATATTTTCTAATAATTAAATTTATTGTGCCGTATCATTTGTCTTGTTATCAGATATGTAACAGATTCCAAAATCGGATTGGTCCGTCTTATTCGACATATATTGTTTGAATTTATATTTCTCAATTGGCAATTAAACGAATCCAGAACTTAATTATACAGTTATTTTAAGGATCAGCATTATCTCACTTAATGCACGTATTTTAATTAAAGATCTTCTTCATTTATTTATGTAAAAATAATTCAAATTAAATGAAACTTTCTTATAGTTATTAGTAAAGATCTTCTTCTTTTATTTATGCAAGCATAATTCAAATTAAAATGTAACTTTGAAACATTTATTAGCAAATATCTTCTTATATTTATGTAAATGTAATTCAAATTAAATGTAACTTTCAAACATTTATTAGTAAAGATCTTCTTTTATTTATGTAAACGTAATTCAAATTAAATGTAATATTCAAGCATTTATTTCTCTTTAAAGGCATATTTTCGAATTGTTAAATTTATTGCGTGAAATTGCTTTTCTCTTTGCACGAAATACGATGGATTTCAAAATCAAATTGGCTTATCTCATGCTACATTTATGCAAACATAGATTGTCCTTTCGGCTCACGAACGTTAAAATTTAATAGCATAGCTGTCTTAAAATATTATTATCATCACCGATCCTCATCATTAGTTTATTCATCCTTCCTTTTATATTATGTATGTTATTCCTTATGAATTATATTCCTTGTGTATTATGTATGTTATCTTCATCATTAATTAATTCATGTTTATTATCATTCAATTTAAAGATTTTCATCTTTCAGTATGAATTCGAATGAAAAAAAAAACGTTCATCATCAATTTATGTTAACATCAGTCAAATTAAATGGCATTCAATCATTTCATTTTAATCTTATATTTCCGAATAACTGAATTTATTTTGCCGCGATGTTATCCCTTCTGTAAGATATGCCAAAATCAAACAATTTGCTTCATTCGGCGCTCATTAAGTAAACATGAATTGATTCCATCGTAAGCTTTCTTTTTGCATCTGGCTACACGAATGTGATTTAAAATATTTTAGAAGTTGTTAACTTTAGCGAGAGTTTCTTTTTCTTCTCTGCTTTTTCTTTCGTTTTTATTATATATCTAAAAAAAATTTATTGCAATCCATTATCATATTATACTTATTTTTCAGTTAAACGTCTTTTATATAACAAGACAACACACATATTCTTGTGTTTCATTCTACATCTGTTTCTTTTACGATGAAACAGCTAATTTGTCACACATTTCTGTAGGAATAAAAAGTCGGTTATTTTTTAAGAGATCTCGAAAAAAAAAAATAAAGTGATTTAATATTACTCAAGTGTTGCTTATAACTTGAGTTTACATTATGCAGCTGACGACTAAGACAGATGGCAACTGAGCACGCAAGCGCAGTTTTTTTAATGAAAATTGACATCTGTCCAAATTTCTAAACGCTCAAAAGAATACGAAATGAGGAACGAGAAAATGAACTGAATTCTTTATTTCTGTTCTTTGTAGAGAAAACAATTGTTCTGTGTCTTCGGTCTTTTATGTAACGATCATCTGAAGCTTACGTGAAATGAATTAATATTTTTAAAACTTCATTCATCTGCAAATAATGGGGATTTAAAGTTCAAATATGAAAGGTCAGAATGATGTAATGTAAGCACATTTAAGGAATTCCAGTCGCTTTTCATAATTTTATGTGTTAGAGTATTTGACATACCTGAGATTGTACGGAATAAAGAAATTTTCTAATCCGCTTCTAACATTTTAAATTTAATAAAATAGATTTTCGCTGCAGTGTCTTTTATTGATTTTTATTCATATTTCTGTGTCTTCTGACCCTTCGGCAAGCAGCTAATCTTCCTTCATTTGTTTGTCTCAGTACTTTGAACCGCCTGGTACGAATTCAGCAACAGTTTTTCCCTCCTAACAATATTTCTTTCATATCATGGTTTTAAATGATATGAAATGGAATCTTCTTTGTAATGTGATTGTCTTAACGGAAAAACACCGCATAGTGATCCTTATTTTCACACTATGTTCTTTACCTATAGTAGAACCGAGACTTAGTAGCTTTGGTAGACCATATGCACTAATCAGAATCATTTATGAGTTTTGAAAATTAAATGAATGCAGTATAGTAATAAAGCTAACATCATTGGATACGCATTAAAACGAAGAGTGGAAAGAAGCAAAATTTTGTGACGTTTGTCTAATTATTAGTGGGCACATTGATGTCTTGTAGAAGCATTAATCACAATTCTTTTTTTTTTCTGCGAATTTTGCAGAATGGAATTTCTGAAATGGATTCCATATAAAAATTAGTTTGTTGTTTTTTACGCGAATTAGTCTGATGTTTTTAGAGGCATGAACAGATTTTATTTTGGGACATTTATATCACCCAGTTTAATAAATAACACTCTGCAACCTTACTTCTTTCAGTTTTCTGTCAGTTTTTTAGCAATTAGATTCTTCGAATACACTTTATCAAAACATTATTATGAAAACAATTTTGGCAATTTTTAAATAAAATGAATTTATAATGCAAATATTTTTGTCATTTTTTTTTATTTCTAAAATGTTGGCACCTTTTGGTTTGGCACTGTTTTATAATATTAAAAGAAATCAAATTTTGGTTTTAATTTCAAAAAATTATATGATGCTTTCTATAAATAAATTTTGTAATATAATCATGTTTAAAGGATCTTATATTAAAAGTATAATTCGTCATGGCATAAATAAATGCTATACATATGCTATATATATATATATATATATATATATATATATATATATATATATATATATGCAGGGTGTTGCCGAATTCGACCGACAAATTCAGAGGGGTGATAGTATGCATCAAGAGGATTAAGAATCACCAACACGGAGTCCCAAACGACGTTAGTAGGGGAAAATCGCAAAAATTTAGGAGTCGGAGTTTTTAGTCGGAGAACTGTTGAAAACTGTAAAAAAATTAAGAAAAAATAAAAAATGGGGTTTCAACTATGAATCTTTTTAAGTGAAAGCGCATTCTTGAAAGTTTTTTTTCGTGTTGGTAACATGCGGATTTGATGATCTAGAGGGTCGTAAATTATTGAAAGAGAAAAAGTTGTTTAGAACCCATATTTTCAAAAATATTAAATCTTTCTTTATCTTTCGAATTTGACAACGCTCTCTACGAACATCGATACTGAGGTTGCAGCGATGTTTTCTGGTTCCCATTTTAGTTTTTAGTTTTTTTCTTTAATATCTTTAAAATTCCCCAATTCCCACACTACACGCTTATATCAAATTATTGAATATAAAATTAATTACATTTTTAAGCTTTTTTCCCCCTTCAAGTTTTAATATTTTTGCAAATACGTATTCTAAACAACTTTTTCGTTTTCAGCAATTTACGACCACCTAGATCATCAAGTCCTCATGTTACCAACATAAAAATAAACTTAAGAATGTGCTTTATATATATATATAGAGAGAGAGAGAGGGAGGGATAGTGAGAGGCCGAGAGCTAAATGATGTTTGTTTTTTATGTAATGTGTATGTGGTATGTATGTAGTTAGCACTAAATATAGTATATTTTCTTAGGATTTAGATGCTTACAAATTTAATTTAGTTATATTTTTAATTAGAAAAAATTACAATTTTTATAGATAGAGGTCAATAAATAATATTTTTTTACGTATTTTCTTCTTCGAATTCTTACTCCATTTTTTAAAAATTTTAACATATGATAATATGATTCCGAAGCCTTGTGATTTGATAATACAATTAATTAATGAACAAATAAGCATTAGTCAATTTATATAAGATTTTAATTTTTATCTCACGAACTCACAAATAACAATGTTGCAAATACTAAATTATTTATTTTATTAATGGCTGTACGTTGAAGTTTAAATCTTCGCTTAAACGCTGCATTCTTAATATTTTTTCCAGATTCGTCGTTTACGAAAAAAAAGGAACAATCTTAAAATGAGAAAAAGAAAAAAAGTAATAATTTCTCTTCAAGTCTTTTCACTTTCAATCATGGACTCTCTCTCTTTTTCGAGCTTTTACTTTCGCATTTGCTATTTTTTGCACGTATCTCGAAAAGCAAATCATAGGTTACTGGTGGATAACCCCTGGAGCATTCCGAGTTCATCTACAAAAAGCACAAAATGTCTACAGAAAACAGCCTGACGGCCTAAAACCAGTTTCACTTTTCTTCCATTACTATCCAGATAGAGAAAAAAAAATAATAATCATTGTCAAATTCTAACGAGTCCGGCGGCACGAATCATCACTGGTAAAAAAAAAAAGAAGAAATAAAGCAAGCAAGCACCTCAACTCACAACAACAGACCATTGGACTCGTTTTGCTTCAATGTCGCCTCGCCAGGAATTTCATGGAGAAAGTCTCTAACAAGCTGGCCAGCAGCCTGTGCTGAGGCTCACTGCGAGGTCGTGACAGCAATTTCTGTTTGAATAAATTTTAAGGAAGGAAGTTAAAAGAACCGGTTCTTTGGGTTGTACACCCACCTTACTATTGTTCTGGTTTTCCATCTCATGCCCATTTCGCATTTCCTTACACATCATTAGAACCCGGGAGTGTTATTAGCAAAATACTTATACAAGTTATTATTTGTGATTTAATGGGAATAATATATTAAAATTTTACTTTAAAATAATGATTTAAGAGTGGGACGGTATGGGCGTGTGTCCCAGAATGTTATTGTTCATTGCCTGCACATTTATTTTCTGTCGTTTTTCCTATGAAATTGAGCAATGGCTAAAACATTTTTTTATTTCTGTATCGGGCGTTTTAACCAATCAGATAATTAATTAAAAAGATATATTCAAATATGCAGGGCAGGATTGTTCTCTATAGGGACCCTTGGGCAATGCTAATTTGGAAAATCCTCCAATCCATCACTTATGTCCCCAATAGAATATTTTTTATTGACTTTATAAACAACTTTTAAGGAGCAAATATTAAGATAAACTGAAATAACAAAACATTTAATAATTTTGTGGGATATGCTCAAGATAGTAGGCTTCAGTGTCTCACATATAAAAAATCGAAATTAAAAAAAAAACGGGGGAAAAATAATATAATCTAAATATTTTAACATAAAGCTCGCTTGGTCTGTTGACTCATAAGTTAGTTAGTCATCTTTAATAAAAATAATAATATTAATAATAATTAATTATCAATTTTCGATCAAATTTAAAAGCATGAAAAAAATACAAAGAAGTCTTTGCGAAAATTTAGAACATTTCCCTGACCCCGATATTGTTACTTATTTGATAATCCGTCTCTGCTAGAATACTAGCTACATTTATTGACAGGTTAGCAATAAACACAGAAGTTTATATTAAAAGCATTATATTTTCAATAGCTAGGCCCTCTTCAAAACTTAATGCCAGAAATTTGTACTTTTGGACAAAAAGGTGAGAGTATTTTCTTTGGCAATTTAATTTAACTTAATTTTTTCCAATATTTCGAGGAATAAATTAAAGAATATTTTTTTTTCTCATAAACAAGATGTGACGTCAATGCTGACCTTGGTTTTCCTCATTCATTAATTTTTTTATTCTGTTTTTCGTTTTTTACCCAATAATTTTAAAGAATAAAGTTGTCATTTAAAAAACAGATGAGTAAAATATGTTTTGGTAGGCAAAAAATGTGTTTCTTAAGAATACTGAAAGATTATTTATTATTTTAAATTCTTAATAACTGGAGAATGTGGTATTTAGTTTAGTTATATTAACGTCCCGTTTGAAGTAACACTAGGGCTATTTTGGGACGGACCTCGTAATTATGAACCACGGTCAGATGACGAGGACGACACCTGAGCTGGCACCCCCCTCTCCACACCACACCACACCAGCGGGACTACGTTTGGTCAGGACGGATTTAACGTGCAACTGACCCCCTTACACGACGGTTCTTCGGTGGAATAGGGTCTCAAACCTGAAACCCTCCGGTTCCGAAGCCGAGACCTTACCACCAGGCCACCGCGGCCCTCTGAAGAATGTGGAATAGAGCATTATTGAAGTAAGATTCATCCTACTGAGCATCTATTTTTATGATTATACCACTACTTATCAATTTAAAGATTCAGTTCAGTTATATTAACGCCCCGTTTTAAAGTAACACTACGGGTATTTAGGGACGGACCTTATAACTTTGAACCGGTTAGATGACGAGGACGACACCTGAGCTGTCACCAGCTCTCCAAACTTTATCCCCACATCAACAGGGAAGGCGTTTGGCTCGAAGGATTTAACTTGCACCAGACCAGCTTACAAGACGGTTCTTTGGCCGAAATCAGGTCTCGAACATGAAACCCTTTGTTTGCAAGCCGAAATCTTATTACCAAGCCTCCGCGGCCCTGTCATTCTTAAAGAGTAGGAGAAGAATAAAGAAACCAAGCACTTAAGTTTTCATAATCTTTCATAATCATCATGTTATGAGACTCAACTCCAATAGGATGGTTCATATTCATAATACATAGAACCTGTGTAACTCTGCGGAAATGATGAGATTTTAAAGTCTTTCACAATCTGATGCTTAAATATTTTATTTAGGGAATCATTATATCAAAATATGTTTAAGAGATGTAACTGAAATTAAGAAAAGCCAATATTTCCATGTACCAAACAGTCGCCAAAGGTGGCTGCTAAGAAATATTGCAAATATTTTTTAATATCTTAGAAGCTGACCAAGATGATATATCACTAGTCTTTGCACTCCGTGATATGCTACATTTTTTTTTTTGTCTAAAAATGTCTGTATAGTCTAAATAGACGGAATTCATGTATAATGTCTGGTTATCATGTTAAGTGATTCAACTCCAATAGAATGGTTCATATTCATAATACACAGAACATTTATAAGGATACTAAAATGATGAGATTTAAAAATTTTCACAATTTTATGCATAAAAAATATTTTATTTAGAAAATAATTGACATCAAAATATGTTTAAGGTGATGTAATTGAAATTAAGAACAACCAATATTTCTGTGTACCAAATAGCCGCCAAAGGTGGCTGCTAAGAAATATTGCAAAAAAATTCTAGAATCTTAGAATATTTTCAAGATGATATATCACTAGTCTTTGGTCTCAGCGATATGCTTAATTTTTTTTTAAATCTAAAAATGTCTATATCGTCCAGACAGAATTTGTTTATAATATCTGGTTATGTTATGAGATTCAATTCCAATAGGATAGTTCATATTCATAATATACAGAACATGTGTAACGCGGCTAAAATGACGAGATTTTTAATCTTTCACAATGCAATGCGTAAAAGTATTGTATTGAGAAAACCATTTATATAAAATTTTGTTAGATGTAACTAAAACATCCAATATTTCTGTATACCAATCGGTCACCAGAATAAGAAATATTGCAAAAAATTTCTAGAATCTTAGAGGTTTACTCGGATGATATGTCATCTGTCTTTGTACTCAGTGATGTGCTACATTTCTTTGTCTAGAAATTCCAACATCATCCAAATAGACAGAATTCATTTATAATAAATGAAATATCTGGTTATAAAAGATCATCGTTTGATCGTTTAAGTGATTCCATTGGATGTGCTTTCTTTCATTCCCTAACATATAACTTGCCGCATTCACAATTTTATTAATGACAACCTTCAAAAATCTTTTGGGAAGGGAAAAAAAAAAAAACCTGCCTTCTCTTACGGAAGACAAAGACACAAGTTGACACAATCTACAAATAGAACACGATTTGGGCGGCTCCGACAACCGCTAAAAGCCTCAAAAGCCACCGCTTGCTGCTGAATGAAGCGTCTGGATTTCTGTGCCTCAGTAATTACGGTGTTACCACCCGTTTCATAAGCGACGTCCAACCCGTCCCTGATTCGTGATGGGTAGATGGTTTTTGTTGTTTTAAAGTGCAGCCCGCATCTCGACTGAAAAATGGGGCAAGGATTACCTAAATCTCAATTCAATTATTTACCAGAATGGAGAAGAGCACAGCTTTTGTTGCTAGTGACGCATCCCGTTTGAGAAAAGGGGAGCTCTTTTGTTGATGGCGTCGTGCAAGAATAGGAATAAAACGAGATATTGATCTAAGTTGTTGAGATATTGTTCCTGTTCATACATGTATAAAGTTGATGTTCCCAAGGAATTATTTCTATTTTTTTTTTCTTTAAATTAGGGTTTTTATTTAATTTCCCTTTTTTTTCCCCCTGAGTTTGTAAATGTTATGCTTGTGGAAATGAAATTTCTTAATGAATTTTTCATCTATTTTTTTGGGTGCCAGAATTGTGATTTTGTACAGTGTTGTGTTTCAGATGAATATATCATTTTAATATTTTCGGATCCTAATTGCCGATTAATTAGTCAATTTAAATTAAATTTTGATAATATATGAAAGATACCAGGTATTAAATTTGAGAAAAATCGATAACAAAATTTCATAATAATTATTATATGTTTAAAATGATTAGAAAAATCAAAGAACTAATTCCACAGATCAACCATTGGAATCAATTTCTACAATTTTTATTTCATCTGAAACTTTATGAACTTTAAATATGTTTGTATGCGCTCCCCCCCCCATATCTCATTTTCGAGAAAAGTCTTTATACACTGCTTCATTATATTTCTGTATTTAAAAAATCTTGACAGCATCCCAGCCATCGCCACTGTACCACTTTCGCCAGTTTTCATTCCTTATGAAAGCTTATACTCGCTTTATAAATTATCAATGGCACTCTATCCCCTGCCATGTTTCCTTTTCAAGAGATGTCGCAAATTGATAGAGCTTCCAGCCTTAACTACTGAATGATCTCGCCAATTTTATTCGGTATTTAATTTTCCCACTTTACAAGTAGAGCTAACTAATAAACATAGACAACAAACTCTATGTTTATTATTACGTATTAAGTAAGTATAAGTATAAAGTAATATTGCTTATGTACTGGTAAACTGTTCCTTATCATATTTTTTGACATTACTAATGAAAATTATTAATATGGTGGATGATCAGCTGGTTGCCGAAAGAAGCTAGAAATAATGAGTTATGAAATATACTAAAGATTGAAAAGTAGGAAATGAAACAAAATAAAGACATTTTCTAAAAAAAAAAAAAAAAAAAAAAGCTTTTATTAATGCGCTAATTAAAAAAATGTAAAAGATCTTTTTAAGTCAGAAATAGGAAGGTAGAGATCAGAGATAGGATTAAATCAGCAATAGGAAGATAACAAAATCAAATGAAAGAAAACCCTAAACTTGTTCAAATAGTTAAATTTCTCCAAAACAGATTTTAAAATTTGACGCAAATTTATAACTTGATCCAGCGACCAAAAAATGAATTTTATTTTTTTATCCAATTTCCTTTTTGAGTTAATGGTCACAAACAGATATGCAGACAAAACTCCTGAAATGATTTTTCTAAATGCACAGACGATCTAAAAAATAAGAGATTTATTAAAATTTCGAAATGTTGATTACAATATTTGAAATTAATATGCCTCCTACACAAGAAAATAAACAAGAGAAAACAGATAATAAGGAATGTTTCGAAATCAGTTGACCAACATAGAATAAATTTTACGTATTAGTAATAAGACTATGCACTTAACGATTTATTAACGTTGACACAAACGTACATTGGCCATTGGAAATCTGCTTTCACTTGTTTGATTTATAACTCATTTGATCTAAAATTTGATAGGTTGCTGTCTCAACTGCCTATATGTCATCTGACCTCAACCAGATTGGCCTCTTTTGTTTCAAAGCGAAATAGTAACTGAACAAAGCTTATCGATCAATGAAATTCTCCTGATTTGCATTTTTAAAAACAAACAAATAAATAAAAACCATAAGGAAGCGGATATGCAGATCAGTTTCCTGAATAAATAATTTAAAGATAATATTCATTACCTGACAACGGCCAATATTCCTAAAATCGATGTCGTTGAACTAACAACTGCAACTTCCGATAAAATAGGATTTTACCGGAAAAAAAACAGACTTCCAGTTACAAAAGATATTTCAAAATGAAGAACAATACTATTTTCAAAGAATCGACCAAAATAAAATGATCAAGCAATACCATAATCTGTTTGTTTAATAGATGATGAATTTCCTCAGGCGATAAGGATATTATAATTAATTCACTTAATGAATCGAACGCGGAGCTCAGTAAATATCCTGTTGACGTAGTAGCCTTGAAATATCGAGTTTATGTCAAGTTAATAGTTAGATAAATCAAGAAAATTTTTTAAAATCTTTCGTTATTTAGATTACGATTTCGATTTTCAGATACAATTTGGGCTTTTTTAATCATTGCTAACGAAGTAATGAGGTATAATTCTTAATTATGCAAAAATTTAATAAAAGTAGTGCGTAATTACATAACATGGATTCGTTAGAATTTAAAATAGCTTATACACACAAAATTTCTTTATAATTTCTTTATGAGGTTCTTAAATTTTCAAAAACCTTCATAGATCTTTATAGGATTCATATATCTATTTATATAAAATAACTGGAAAAATCAAACTCCCCCCTTTCACAACCACTGGATCTATTTCGCCAATGCTTACATCATTTGAAAGAGCATGGTATTATGTCATCAATGGTAACTGTTTTCCACCTACAAACAAATTTTTGGCATAAATCCCCTTATGTACAACAACGCTGTTATGTTGTTCATTTTTTTATGGGGAGTTCAGAACAGATAACATAAACAGAGTTCCCGAAGTTCGACATTAGTCCGATTTCGTTAATTTTTAATTCATTTGAAGATTTATGACTCCCATATACATTATGTGATCAAAGGTATTCAGTTTTACATATTTTTCCGAATATCTCCACACAAAAAAATAATAAAAGGGCCGGACGAAAAATCTTTGAACTTCGACCATGTTAAATAACGTAAAATGTCATTATCCATTACTGTGCCTGTTGCACTGTACACCCACCGGACGTATTTTTGCGTAATAATATTTCTTTTGCAAGTTATGTGATGATTTGATAAATAGAGCATTTATGTCTTTCTAAACAATGCCCGTAGAATGCACCTTTTATCCCGATGCTATGAATTCTCACTTGGAATAAAGAGCAACCATCAAGTTTTATTGCAAGAATGATATGTAACAGAAACTTACAATGATCAGAAATACTTACTGCAAGAATGCTGTAAATTGTGATTTTATGTTTGAATACTTTATCTCCGTTCTGGTGATTATGATGTAAGAATTGCGACAAGTCTATTTTGTAAGTTAGGAAATGGATGTGAATTACAATTTACAAGATCTGAGTGCATTTTGCCTCTTTATAATAATAAATTATTCGAAAATAATACACCGCATTACCAATAATGAGAAATAAAAGGGGCGAGAGCTAGAGAAAATATACCGAATCCAGAAATTCAAAAATTCATATTCATTATAACTGTTTTATTTCTCAAAGATCTGCACTATGTTTCATACCGTTTCGAATTTGTATTATTGCTTCCATGCTCATTAAATCTCTTAGTAAATCTCTTAGTTAGTTTTACATAGAGCTCTAATGGTTGCTGAATGGATACGATCTACGACCTCGGCCAACTTTTGGTGACTTTGTAGAGAAAATGAAGAGTCCCGAATATTCAAGAAACAGGACGATAGCTTCCTTATGACTCGAGTTCTAGATTTTATTCTAGAATTGCCCATGGCCTCTCACAGAGGCTATAAAACTCGAGGAACTGAGTCAAAAGTGAGCCAGTCATTTGGAGAGATAGTAGGTAATTGAATTGAGCTCAAGAGAGTAGCTGAGAGAAATTTCCCCAACAAGTTCTCTTTGAGTACTTTGTATTGTTTCGGTTGTTGAACAGTGATATGTTGGTTGTGTGTTATTGATTACTGAAAGTAATCAAATAAATCAGAAGAAAGTAATCAGTTTTGTGTACACTTCTTTTGTGTTTTGTTAATCATGTTTCTTATTTAGGTGTAGAATACAGCGTAGTTATCCGTTACTGGGGGCCTTCTTCTTGTGTACAATCGACCACTCCGCCAGCTCTGAACTAAGTAGTATCCGTTACCGAGCCTGTTGGACTTCTTTCTCACTGTACACCTACCGGATGTATTTTGGATTTTTTGTAACAATAACTTTCCCTCTCAAAACAAATGCACACAACTTTCTGCAACTAGTAAAAGACAGGCTGTCCAAGTGATTTAAGTTAAGATGATTGCGTTGATCCAAAATATAGGCCTATGACAATCCATCATTCGGAGAAAACTGTAAAAAATGCTTGTGAGCTAATGCTGCCTTACGGTCTCATGATAGAAAGCATGCTACTTTTACTATTATGCCAAGTCATATCCTTTTTCCAAGAGGCATCTGTTGTTCTTGATAAATTTGGGAGGGGGAATATGAATGGAAAAGGAAATTAAAAAGCGATTCATTTATTTTATTTTTATTTATTTATTGAAATTTATGAGTAAAAACGAGAGACTTGTTTAAAATTATTTGAGATAAATTTAGACGGTTGGATTGTTTTTACAGCGAACGAGCTCTAAAAGTTTCGACGATAAAAATGTTATTGAACAAGCATGTCACATCATCGCTTTTATTGTTTTGATGGATTACTACTAGTGGATGGAGAAGAGAGATCATTTAGATTTCATTAAAGATCATGCATTAAAAAAGTATTAAGTACTGAATCGTGGAAGGCGGAGCTAAATTCAGACACTTATAAATATATTCAAATGCAAGATTCTGTCCTTTGGTTCAATATGACAGAAAATACATATCATTTGTATAATGATTCGTCATATCGTTCGAAAGGTTTGAGAAAAAGATAAGATTCACCCGTGGTTTTACCTCTTTGACTGAAAAACAACAAAAAAATTCCTCTAGGCAAGCTGAAAGGCAAAAATAGATTCGCTTGTATCTAAGTTACTATCTGGTAACATAAATTGTTGAAGTTAGAAACAGTCAAAATCAAGGTTTGAATATCACTTTTCAGTCTCTAACTTCTAACATATTAGTTATTGAAAAACTTTAAAGTTGTTCGTCTTAATGAGACGCTAATTTGACTAACTGCATTTATATTTTTCAATATTTGGAAAGTTATGGCGAAGAAAATTTCTAATACCCACCATTTCCACCTCCTTTAGGCTAGAAGGGCCATTTAATTCTAAGCCAGTTGAAATCGAATATATATATATATATATATATATATATATATATATATAACTTTCGAATGAAGGTTGATTTGTAGGTTCTAGGAACTATGATCGGTGAAGAACTGAAGAAGTTTTCCCTAAGTCTTTTCATGATAACCATTACAAGGAACAATCTTCCTCTAGGAATCTACCTAAAAAATACTCGGACATTCTAGGGGAGCGAAGTATTGACTAAGGTATTACCCACCCGTCTTATTTCCCACATATGCTTCTCTCCAACATTGTTTTTTTCCAAATACTATATTCCTTACTGAAAGATCAGCAAGGAATTTCCTTAAGCAGCACAAATTAAGTGCACTTTAGGGAATGCCTTAAAGCTAGTTTTGGAAACCTCGAGAAATGACTAAACCTGCTCATCAAACATAAGAAGACGATTACTTGTTATATTTCTGAGCATGGTTTATTGCAGCAACAACTTTCCAGGTATTAGCATCCTTCCTGGAACCTTATTGTTGAACCTTGCATGCTATAAACTGAACTACAAAAAATTCCTCATTTATAGTAACTTTCCATCACTCTACAGATTTTTATGAGTTTTCGTTTGATGCATCAATATGTTTCCAAAGTTCGAAAAAATGCATAATATAGCTTACATTGTTCATCCAGTGAAGCCCCTATCAACATAGGCGTGGTTAAGGCCGTATGGTAAATGGTGCGGCCTCGATAAATATTCATTATCGTTTGCTTGCATCACTTGGTCATACCTGTGTGTGTATGAATATTCATGTAAATCAATGCATAAGTAATTCTTCGTCCTATGAAGCACCCGAACTATTTTCAGATTAACAGGTGTTTCCTGTGTTTGCAATTTTCGCAGCTAAAAATAAACATCAATGAGAACAATCTTTGTTGTATTAGTTTTTTTTTCTGTAGTTAAATTTTGTAAAATTTTTCAATATTATAGCCTAAATTTTAATTTTATAATGTTAAAAAATTTATTGATAAAAAAGATCTGTTGCCAAATATATTTAATTATTTAATTCATTTATTAGTGGAGATTTCATTTAGAGACAAAAATAATCTTATAATTAATCATAAAACTGTAATAAAAGAATAGTCATAGCGTTGAGTTAGATCTGTAAGATGTTCGACAAATCAATATCCATTGATTTTTTTTAATATCCATGTATTTTTAATATCCAATATATTTCATATTCTGTTTTTTTTTAATAGCAAATGAATATAAATAAATTTTTAAGTTTTTTAAAAACTTTTAGTAAAATTTACATACCATTTCTAAAGCAATGTTTTTTATATACTTATAAATTTATTTTTAATTTAAATCTGATTTTTTAAACTTCTATTTTCATATGTGGCATTTTATAACTTGCTAACTGGAATTTTAAAAAAATTCTTGTTTTATTTCGCCCCAAATTCTTCTATTAGTGGTTTTTATCTCGTATTTTTTTATGTGTTATTCTTTGTTTCGATTATATTGCATACTTAATTTTTGCTAAAATTAGCTTTGAATTTCCTTTTTTGCTGTTGTTTATGTCTTATTATGCAATTATTTTACTATATTTTCAATAAACTCTCTTTTTTAATTTAATTTGCATCTAATCGTCTTCATATAGGAGCATTAATTTAGTCATTTCCACCAAATGTGTTGAACAATAAGCACAAGGTATTTTATTTGGTTAGCTGTCCGATCGAAAATATCTGATTGTTTTAGCTCGGACTCGAATCAAATTTTAATTTTGCGATGTCTTACGTATTCGGCGTAGGACTAGTGACTTTTAATTATATATCTAGAAGTTGGCTAAACTTTCATATGAAATGAAAACTGGTGTAATTCGTATAGAGGTTTTCATTGTTGGGGAGAGGCTTTGTCAAAGTTTTTCTGCATACAGAATGTGTAGTGAAGTAGTGTTTTTGAGATTTCTCTCGAAAATAGAGGGCGCTAGTTTAGGTGAGGCAGCCAATGATGACATACCCATTGGGTAGGAGCTTCCATATTAAATAATAACTGATGTAATTGTCCCATTAGCTGAGATTTGGTTTTTTAATTTTTGATTTTTTTCATTTTTTTTAAAAAAATTCATAGATATTAACAGTTACTAACATAATTATAATATGTTAGGAAATAATAACAGTTTAAATGAAGCAAGTCTTATTTTCATCCTGTTAAGCTTGAAAATTTGGTGTCATATTCGAAAATTTTTGTTCGTGTTGTTGTTTCTTATGGCACTTACCATGGACAAGCCTGCTGTTACGAAGACAGCGATTTTAAACCGGTGGGAGCGCGTCTATTGTTTTGATAATTGCGCCATTTAGGGCCAAGAGAGCGACTTAGCTACACACTCGTCACAACCCTTTTTACGGGATGGACTTCATTCACGCATTTCATTCACTCATCCGCAGATCGTAATTTAGACCTGAATCAGAGAACGACCACCACTGATCCAGTACCCCCAGTCACAACCCTTTTTACGGGATGGACTTCATTCACGCATTTCATTCACTCATCCGCAGATCGTAATTTAGACCTGAATCAGAGAACGACCACCACTGATCCAGTACCGCCAGTCACAACCCTTTTTACGGGATGGACTTCATTCACGCATTTCATTCACTCATCCGCAGATCGTAATTTAGACCTGAATCAGAGAACGACCACCACTGATCCAGTACCCCCAGTCACAACCCTTTTTACGGGATGGACTTCATTCACGCATTTCATTCACTCATCCGCAGATCGTAATTTAGACCTGAATCAGAGAACGACCACCACTGATCCAGTACCCCCAGTGGTATTACTCTCGACAGGGAGGACTTTGTGACCACGATAGATTTATACGCGCGTTAGCCACCAAGCATGCGGGGAATCTTCGGCCGCAACCTAAGGGGTGCGAATCCAACGCTCTACCAACCAGGCAGACCCGGCCTATCATTCTATGTCCAGTTTTTGTTCATTCTATGTCCAGTTGTGTTCTATCTCCAATTGCTCATTTCAATTTCAGTTTCCATAGGGGAATAGTTTCCTTCATATGAATCTACTTCATATGGAGAAAAAGCTACCAAAATTTTAGCTAGTTTCCTTAAATGCTGATTGAATTAATAAAAGCTGAGCAAAGGCTACTTTGAAAAATCCTTCTTAATTTTTACCCTGCGCGGTGGCCTTTTCTGTTTTGCATACTCAGCTCAAAATCTTATCGAACAGTTGTAGTGCGCTACAACATCTGAGTGTCTGGTACTCTTCAAATGATGAAACCAACTTAACAGACTAAGGAAGATCTCTCAGAACTACGACGTCCACCTCCAATGGATCCCATCACACGTAAACGTCAGTAGTAGTGAGATCGCTGATATATTGGCCAAAGAGGATAGTGAGAATAAAAGGGCCACTGGCTCTTCGCTTACTTATCAAGAACTATACTCAAAAGATCTAAACACAATTTAATATGGCGTATTCCACCTGCGCACCAATAGTACACATGAACTATTGGTGCGCAAGCGTATTCCCTGACACTGCTGGAAATCAAATGCGACCATGGCTCCCAGACTGCTCTGGTAAACTAAAAAAACCCAACTTAAGTGTAGAAAAATCCATCTTACTTGAAAAAAATGCTGTGAACCAGTTTCACCGGATCACATTGGGTTGCATCGGACTTTCTAAGGTAGATTTAGTCCCGAGACATCCGATACCCTTATTATTATAGATTTCTTGGTAGTCAACAAATTACTGGAGATGATCTGACATATGTCAGACCTTTCGAGGATAAGCAACAATGACAAAAACAGATCAAAATCAGGTAAACACTCATAAATAAAATTTTAGGATTAGAGAATTCTAAATTAAAAAAAAATCGGCACTCATTTTGAAAGTTTAATTTTCCAACATGAAAGCTATAAGATCAAAATGATTGGATGCTTGAAGGATTAAGTAATAATGTAATGATAGAAAGGTCACACGAGTCGGTATTCCGTCTGTATAAAATATCACCCCACATCAGAGATTCACTATAGAATTAACATCCATCGTTTGGGATGTTGAATTTTTTACGGATTTCGATCCCGAACCTTACCTATCATTACCTATTATACCGATCCTTGCTGCCCTAATATCTGTTGAAGAAAATAACAAGAAACAGTTGAGCGAAATAGGAAAGATGCTAAGAAATTCCTATTTATTATCACTTATTTATTTGCATTACATGATATGGCATATACTTATAAAATTCTTTTCAAAATTGTTTCATTCTTTCTCACTTTTTTAATCAAGGCTCATAAAAGACAGTCTCTTTTTACCAAACAAAAAAATATTGATAAGAGCTGCATATAAATACCAATTAAAAGGCCCAAAACAGTCATCTTTAATTATTAATGGTATCGGAAAACGTTTTTCTCTAATGCAATCAATTATGTTGCATCTCTATTGAGTCCCTCTTGTCTATTTCCAACCCTACCTTAATGATATGCTTAAACTTTTATTTATTCGTTGACTTTTTTCCTCTTTTTCCTTTTAGACATTGAGAAATCTGCAGGGTTCCTTGAGGATGTAGAAGTTTCTGAAAATTAATCATCTGCATTAGAATCAAAGGTATTCATTTACTTATTCCATTTTGGGTGCACTTTCAACCTCTATTAATTCGATGCGCATTTGCAGGCCAGATGAGGTGAAAAGGTTGGGATGCTAAAATAAAAAAACAAGATGGCACCCGCTGACAATCCTTGAATCACAACCGAAAGTATTCGGATTGCCTGAGTTGAGATTTTATTACCTCAAATGATTTCCACCGGAAATAAGTTCTAATGCGAAAATGAAGTTTGTTGCAGTTACATAACTCTACTACCTTCTCTTTTGATACAATAGATGGCGTTACCTTATTAACGTCAAGATATATTTCCCATGATCCTTCTTGGGGGTCATTATTTAATTGTATTCTAGAGATTGTCATGTGTTTTCGTGTTCGTGTTTGTTTTGTCTTGTGAAATTTAGAACTTAGCAAATAATTAAATAACTGTTCCTGAAACGCGTCTATTATTTTCATTTGCTACTTTCATCTGCAACTTTCATCTGTCTATTATTTACTTCTGCGGAAGTTATTAAGAGTCTCATCCCTCTACAAGTTTGAATTTTTAGTAATGTAAGCCTTATGACAAAAATAAACCCGAGTTAGAACTAGCAGCCTTCGGCTACTAGTTGTTTTGCCACCATATTAATAATATTAATTTTAGCAAACATTTAATAGAATTAATTTACTCATATCAATAAACTTTAATGAACTAAAACTTTTCATAATAAATGAAACTATTATTTTTAAATCATATTTGCATACTGAACATAAAACGTTCAAGTTAGTTACTTATACTTGCAAAATAGTAAAATTAATTGGCGAAATCGGTCCAGTTGTTGAAGCTGGGGGGCTTTGTCAAATTATGTGATATCTTTCGAAATTACAGAGTGGTGAATAATAAATTATCATCTAGAGATGGGTCATAATCTTTCAAATGAAATAAAAATTGGGCTGGAAGACTTTCTCTCTCTCTCGGGAGTGGCAGATTAACATTGATGATGTATCTTGGGATTAAGAGCCTTTCATATGAAATAAAAAGTGACGGAATTGGTACAGTAATTGAAGAAGAACATCCAAAGTAGAGAACTCCCCCATCGTTTTTTTTTTTTTTTTTTTTCCATAGAGAATGTACAGTGTAGTAGTGCTTTGGAAATTGAATTCTTGTGGGGGGAGGGGGAAGCAGATGACCGTTGGTGATATATGTAATTGTCAAGAACCTTTGCATGAAACAAAAAATTAGCGAAATTGGATTAATGGTTGTATATCTGAGGGATATATCATTGGTTATTTTAGCGAAATTAAATCGGTTTTATATCTGAAGAACTGAGACACAACCGCTGGTTGTTTTAATATATAGATAATTAGTTAGATAGCTTTATTTCTCCATTTCATGATTAGATTATCAAACTGACGAAACTGCATAGAAGCCCCGAAAATTTGAGGCCACAACATAGAAGTCCTGCAATACTCGAATTTATTTAAATTTAAATAAAAAATCGTTTAAATTTCAGAAATTTTTTCTTAAGTCGTCTCGCCCTGTATTCAAATTCTCTTATAGGTTAGCTTGGCTAATTTGACTAATCCACATGTCAAAAGCTCTGCCAAACTTTGAATCAGGATATATATGTTTAAAAATGTTTAAAGATTAAAAATAATTTTAAATTTCTCAATACGAAAGGCACTGAATCCAATTCTCTCTAAAATATCAAGTTATTAAATATTTCGTTAGTTAGTAACATATGCACCACAAAAAGAATATTTTAAAGATGGTTGTTGATCGCATATAATTTTGAGAGCATTTAATAGGCAACTTCATTTTTTAAAAAATAAATTTAATTTAGTTGTCTTTTTATTTTCTTATATACAAAAAAATTGAAGAAAAAAAAGAAAGAAAGCGTAGAAAATTCTCGATTATTCCTGGATTATCATTGGTGTTAACTCTTCCCACAATAAAAATTGTAGATCGTGAGGAAGACTTTCAGATTCCCGAACCTGAGCATTTTGTACTTCGTAGTATATGTTAAAAAAAGTGAGTATACATTCGGAGGCATTTTTGTCAGGCAATATGCATCAAAATTTTGACACATATTAATTTTAACTAGAAAAATCACCTATCGAATTTCGTTTAATTGAATTTTTGAGTTTTTGTATTTACATGTAAATGAATGTAAAGAAGTACATATTATCAATCCTTTTACCAATACGGTTCATAATTTGATAGATATGTATATTTTAGATGTTAAATCTATGTTCCAAATTTTATCCATCTACATCTTCATATTTAGTAATCAAAGGGCCATGTTATTTGCGAATGGATTTCCTTCAAATAAATTCAATTTCTTTCGATGGAAATCTAAAAATTCTGTATAAAAATTAGATACCAGTTTTCATCTGTCTAGCTTAAAGCATTTTTGAGTAATCATGTTCATAAACAGAATGTTAGACATAATTCTAGAAATGAGTTTTTCTGATTCGGGGAATCCTAAAATGTACAGATTTGTCCAAGTCTGGAGAATTTTTTTTATAATAATAGTACTCTCTCTCTCTTCGAATAGTTCGTAAATGAAAAAAATAATAAAAATTAACATTTTATTATTATTATTATTATGCATACGTAACAAAATTCATTTGCAGGAAGCCTATCTGTCCGAGCACATATGAACACAGTAATTCCAAAGCATAAAATGTTCGATAAAAATTCGATACACAGATTTAACATCTAAAGTAAAATTCTATACACAGATTTAACATCTAAAGTAAAATTCGATACACAGATTTAACATCTAAAGTAAAATTCGATACACAGATTTAACATCTAAAGTAAAATTCGATACACAAAATTAACATCTAAAGTAAAATTCGATACACAGATTTAACATCTAAAGTAAAATTCGATACACATTAACATCTAAAGTAAAATTCGATACACAAAATTAACATCTAAAGTGCAGTTCCGAATCAAATTTTGAAACAAATACATCACGAAGCTCATTGTCTATCGATGTGTAGCTTTGCATGCATGTCAAAGCGATCTTTCACAAACATGGTGGCTTATATGAATAAAATACAATATGCTGTTTTGTCACTAAATTTGTTGCAAACATTTCGCTTCAATCGGTTGGATTGAAAGATGTCAAAAATGCATACTTACTTTCTTCACTATACTACAAACCAAACCAGCGAGAATGGTCCCCCAAAAATTTTACTCTCTAATAAAGTTATTATCTCAGAGAACACTTTGCATGGCATTGGTATAACATGCTTACACTTCATACAATAGTTACAAAATATGAACCTTTGGCGTTAATATTTTTACTAAATCTATCGTGTTATCCTTGGCGAAATATTTGGCGATTCATCCCTGGCATGCTGTTAATAGTATCCGAATATCGAATTTCTATTTTAAATGCATTTCTCCCAACCGATTGAAACAAACAACTGATACAAAACTACAATTGTAGTCACAAAATCTCATACTAAATTCGATATAGTTAAGTCATTGCGCTTTTGAGTTATCGCGTTTACATGTTTCTGAAAGAACAGACTAACAGACGGTTAACCCCTTGTTGGATTTCGCTCAAAATTTTAAAGGTCTCTAAACTATAGATGTTAACTCTGTGTATTGAATTTTATTTACCTAGTTTTATTCGTTATAGTTATTGTGTTTAATTATACACCAACTGCCGGACAGAAGACTTTCTCTGAGCAGATTTGTCTCAAAATCGAATAGTAATTTATAAATACGATATAAAGACCGCATGCCACATTTCATCCGTCTATCCCAAAGCGTTTTTGAGTTATCTTTGTCACAGACCGATAGATGGACATTTTCCAAAAATGTGTTTCTCGAATTCAGAAAGATCTGAAACGTGGAGATTCGCCAAAATTTCGTGTTCGGATACTACATATATGAGAAAGTAAAAAAGGACTCATGTGCTGGACTCTGAAAATAATGTGTATGAGGAAACATGGCGTTCCCGATTTTACCCGAGTAGTATGTCATTTTTGTAAATGTCGCATATGAATGTGAATTTCAATTTATGTAAATAAACATTGATCAGTAGTATTTTCGTGTTGATTTGTATCCACTTGGCGGATTATCCGCGATTTCTGCGCCAATCTATCCCAGGATAATGGTCAATTGCAATGCGATTTTCAAAAAATTTGACCTCGAAATTTCAATGAATCTGTACGTTTCAGAAATTCCTATGATAGAAACATACATTTTTGGCTACGAAGTAAAATGCAACCCCCCCCCCTCTGTAAATATACGAAAACAGAAAAGTGGAAGGGGGACACTCTCACTCATTAAATTATCGATGTTCTCTATTTAAATTAAGAGAGAAAATACTTATGCAGAAAAATATAGTACGTTAATTCATTTCCACCTTATTAGTGCAATGTATAAAATCATTTTATTAAGCGAAGAATTTAAATTGTAAATTGGCCCACTCCCTTTTTGAAGCGACCATGTTGCTCCTCCATGACATCCAAAATGAAATTTGCAAGCTTTACTTTAGGCAGTTCAAAATTTCAAAGCAAAACTAATGTGATTCAGTTTTCATTTTCTGTTTTCGTTTATATGACTGCGTACAGCTTATAATTTTAAACGAATAATTTTTGTGTATATATAAATTTATTTTTTTTGTTCCTCGAAAACGGCTCTAGCGATTTGGATCAAATTTTGTCTTTAGATAAGGTTTTGCTTTTTAAGTTTAACTATACAGGTGTCTTTCTTGAAAAAATGCGATTTTACACACACACACACACACAAAAAAAAAAAACTCTTTTTTACAATTAACTATTAAAGTCTTTTTCTATTTGCTCTCCTGCTGAAATGTCATATAGCGCTATCTCGTAAATGTTTGTGGTACTAGCATTGTAATAGGATGATAACCTACTGGCACCTCAAAATTTTGTGAGATGGCACTATTTAGCATTATCCGAATACGAATACGTTCTGCGCATATCCAATGGCAACAATGCAATTATTGTGTTAACCAATCAACTTGTCGTACAAGTAAGAATTTGGGCATCAGATCAATGTAGGATATGTTTTTCGTTGGTTAGATCAAGGAACTCATACGGTTTACTTATAAAGAGTATTGCAGTATTGCAGAGAGTATTTGCAGCCAATCTGTGCATCTTATAATGCATAGGGAACCTTTGAGAAAAACTTTTAATTTTAATTTGCGCAACCAAGAATCACCTCAAGAAAATATCGAAGAAAATCCTCCCAACCAGGATTCTAGAATTTTGCCCAACTTTAACAAGAATTGCTGGAATTTCGCCTCCCCCCCCCCCAAAAAAAAGAAACTGCCGAGAGAACCTCGGTCTTCCAGGTATTAATAACAGAAACTGACGCTTATACGAAAGATAATTTGAGTGAAAGTCTGTCTAAACTTTTACGGCAACGATTGTCGCATCTTCAATATTAATCGGAAATTCACTTAAAATTCTCTTTATCAGAAAATTGTGGAACATCGGAGCATATCATTGTGAATATCGTTGCCGTAGCAACAATTACAAACAATGCACCATTCGTGCATTGCTCGTATTGTTGCTCACATTCGTGTTTAAAACAATGTATGAAATCTACGTCCAATAATACTTAGAATTTCTTTAAAAAAATACTAAAATATAAAATGCTGAAAACAATTTTCTGCTGGTATTATTGTCGTCTTTCGCACTCACGCTTCACTTCAGAACCTGAGTAAGTTATTTTCACAAATTTCTCCAATTAAACGCTATTGATGAATCATATACGAGCCAGGCTAAAAATACGAATTTATTTTCTGGAGCTTAGAGTTGTAAATTATATCGCGAGAGCAATAAATCCTTGTTAGGTATATGCGTCTGACACATGCGTTTAAATCAATGTAATCAGTGTATGAAATCTACGTCCAATATTACTTAGAATTTCTTTAAAAACTTACAAAAAATGCTAAAAAATTATTTTCTGTTGCGATTATAGTGGTTTTTCTCACTCACACTTCACTTCAGAACATGAGTTCACAAATTTCTCCAATTAAACACTATTGATGAATCATATATGAGCCAGGATAAAAATACGAATTAATTTCCTGGAGCTTAGAGTTGTAAATTATATCACAAGAGCTATAAATCCTTGTAAGGAATACGCATTTAGCTTTTAAGGCTAAGCTGGATTCTTATCAAGAATTTGAACAAACAATTCAAGGTAAAAAGCCGCTTTTGCGAAAAGAAGATTAGAACATGCGAGTAAACACATAAGAAAGGATTAAACCGAAATTTCCAAGTAAAACTCTTTGTAAAACAGGAAGCATTGTGGTCTACGTTTTCAGATCCCAGTTTATGGATTGCTTCAAATTTGAAAAGTTATTTCTATTTTTTAAAATTATCAATAATTAGAGATAAATTTGGCAAAATAAAATCTGTCTAATATATCTAATAGTAATTCTAAAACAATGATAGATTTATTGTTAAAAATATAGTGAACTGTCTTAGTGGAATACAACTTTGAATAAAAAGAAATAAACTCATCTAAGCACTCCTTATCATTCAATTTCACTTTCTTTTATGCAAAGTACGTACAAAGAGAAAAGATTTTAAATTTCAAAATTTTGGAATTTAGATGTTTTATAAACTGCCAAAGTTTAGGCAGCGTTGAATCCAAAGAAATTAAAACTTATCTAAATACTCCATATCATTCAATTTTACTATCTTATATAAGAAGTGTATACAAAGAGAAAGTATTTTAAACTTCAAAATTTTGAAATATGGATTTTTTTATGACTTGCCAAAGTTTAGACATCCTTGAATCTAAAGAAATAAGTTAGTAATTTGGTGTTGTGTTATGACTCTCTGTAGATGGGTGCATCAGTACGATATTGAAAAATGGAACTGACCAGGTATATGAAATTTTGATTGCAATCTTTACACCAATGCCGTAGAACTGAATAAAATTGTGGCGAATTTCATAATCACAAGTTGACAACTACGACCCACCCTGATGCACACGGATAAATTTAAATGACCGGGGCCGCCGCGAAATCTGAAATAGAAAAAAAAAAGCTTTCTATGTGTATATTCAACCGTTTGTGTGAGAAAGAAATAAGTGGGTATCATGTGTGTCCCTTCAAAAAGTATTTTTGAACATAAAACAGTGGCAGATGTCAAAGGCCTGTTAAATTAATTGGTTTATATTTGTGTTGTTTCTTATGGCACTTGCCACGGACAAGCCCGCTGTTCAAAGACAGCCGATTTAAGCCTAAGGGGGAACGCCTCTTGTTTTTATTGTAGAGCCAACTTGGGCAAGAGTACGACTTGACTACTCACGCATCACTCATTCGCTTGCACAACCCCATTTTACATGAGGGTGAACTTCCTGGTGAAGCTAAGTCCCATGACATCATAATGCCATTAAAAACAAAATTATCAGAGTAATTGTTGCAAATGCCTTTTGAAGCTATGTAATTTCATTCTTTGATTCTTGATTTGATTCTTTCATAAGAGTCGTCTTTCTTAGTTTTTAACAATGGAATGAAATCGTGAGATTAAATATTTAAAGATATAATGAAAAAGGTTCGAATTTCATTGAAATATATTGTTGAAAGTCATGCAAAGAAAAAAAAGTGTTTAAAAAATCAGGATACATTTGCACAACTATTCTGTTGATATAATTGAAAAGATACTTTTTTTAAAAAAAAGTCTGTAGCAGTAAAAAATCTCTTTTTAAGAAATAATATTTTCGGGAAAATAGCGCGAAGAAACTTCAAAATTCAGCTTAAATTTTAATTAATTAACATTTATTCTAAAAATCAGTGCGAGGTGTACAAGGATATCCGTTCCAAATTTGGTAGTTCTAAGCCGAATCGTTTATCTGTTTGTAATAAAAGATAATGTTTATTTTAGTGGCAACACTAAAGAGAAAGTGCTCTCTTTAGAAAGATGGTGGCAACAGTAAGAGAATAAAAGAGAATGTGTGTTTTAGTGGCAACACTGAAAAGAATAAAAGTAAATGTGTGTTTTCGTGGCAACACAAAAGAGAATAAAAGAGAACGTGTGTTTTAGTGGCAACACTAAAGAGAATAAAAGAGAATGTGTGTTTTCGTGGCAACACTAAAAAGAATAAAAGAAAGAGAATGTGTGTTTTCGTGGCAACACTAGAAAGAATAAAAGAAAGAGAATGTGTGTTTTCGTGGCAACACTAAAGAGAATAAAAGAGAATGTGTGCTTTAGTGGCAACATTAAAAAGAATGAAAGAGAACGTGTGTTTTATTGGCAACACTAAAGAGATTAAAAGAGAATGTGTGTTTTAGTGGCAACACTAAAGAGAATAAAAGAGAATGTTTGTGGCAATTAGTGGTAACAAACACGTTTTCTTTTATTATTAATAGGATTAATTAATACTCCGAACTCAATTGCTTTGTTTTTAAAAGCATAACTTAAAATCCATGCTTCATTCTAAAATAATCATTATCACGTGATATTATAATACAATACAGTGCAACTGTACTTAAATGAACCGACAGCTTTAACATGTCAATAACCTTATCTCCAGAATTCGCTTTGTTTTCTCCCACACTACAAGAAAAACTTTCCAATTGTCACCGCCGTCTTTAACCATCTGCACACAGCACTCATTCAGATGTCTTCCAGGATTATTACTCATCCAGGGAAGAACATCCAGTTGCTAGTCAGCGAACAAACATCCACTGTTGACGAATCGTGATAGTACAACAGTAAAAACTAATCCACTGCACCAGCTGGCAAAGAAGTGGCCGCTGCAGGAATGACATTTCTTATGTGCACAGCCGTTTTCCTCGTTTCAATTCAGGTAGCTGCACGTATTGCGTGTGATTTCCGAAGTTGGAAGCGTGATCAAAGTGAAATTTCATTATGGAGTTCGTTTTCGTAACGCTTAGTAGGAAGCTGTATGGGTACGGTTACGGATAATTTTTTTTTTTTCCTATTCAAAAAAAAATTCATTGTTTGCGTTGATGTGATAGTATTTCGGACGCAAGGTTTTGTTTCTTTTTCAGATTATTCTTTGCAAAATAGTTTGGTTCGTGGAAAATTTCGATTTTGATCAATTGTTTCCGATTCTTCTGGGTGCCTTTCAAAATTTCTGTGCAAAGTTAGTTTGTGTGTGTGCATGCCTTTTATTAGATATTGTATTCCATGTAATGAAATAATGTGAAATTTGTTTTAGAACTGTTAGCTTGCGTGTTTACTCTCAAGGTTGTAGCAATATTAGATTACATGAATTTTATTTATAGGGACAAAATACATTCACTTGGTTTTATAAAAACAAATGATTGAATAATTAGTTATGTTTTTAATATTTTTACCATGTTATTGTAGAATAGTATAGAAATGTTTCTCTCGACTTTTTCGTTAACTTAAAATGGCATCTTTTTCGTTTGCACCATAAGATAGATAATAAAGCGAGTTCGCAAATTGTACAGACTAAGTCTATGGCAAAGGATATCGACGTGCTCTGATTGGTTTAAACCTTGGATCTTTTTGGCAATGTTTTGCACTCATAATGGTGTAGTTTTCCCTTATTTAGCTGAAGCCTTGTACCTTTCATTAGTTTTATGGAAGATACGAGTGAATATCAACACGATCTAATTTTTATTAATATAATTGTTTTCTCTAAATATTACTAGTAATACTACTAATACTAGTTATTATTAATAATAATAAATATTACTAATAATACCAGTAATACAAGTAACTAATGTTGTTTATGTACAGAAGTATAAAAACTACACTGTATATGAAAGTAATTACTCAACATATGATGCAGCAATTAAATAATTCTTATTTTTTTTTATGATTTTCGTGCCTTTATTAGATAATTTATGCAGTCATTGAAATTTGTTGCTGAACGTTTGTTATTTTCCCATCAAATACATATTTGGAGATGATTACTGAATGCCCAAAACGTATAAATATGTAAGCTTTAACGAAATATGTGATTTCGTAGCTAATTTTTTTAGTTATATCAAAATACTATTAAGAAAAAAAACACAAAAAAATATTTTAATAAATTGTAATTTTTATATTTCCTGAATTTAGGTTTCAGGATTTGATCTTTTCTGCTGTATATGTGTTCCAGATTAATATTACATGTAAACTGTAAAAAATAGGGGGGGGGGGGGAATAAATTCACATATTTTATTTATTTTTATAAAAATATATTTCGGTATGGCATCTTTTTTGGCAAAACATTGCCAAAAAGATGCCAAGGTTTAAACCAATCAGAGCACGTCGGTATCCTTTGCCATAGACATAGTCTGTACAATCTGCGAACTCGCGATAATAAAACCATTAATTATTTATCGAGCCAAATCAATCGCCAATACGCCAAAATATCTCACAATCAAAAGATCACCAAAACATTATTATTTTTAATATTTGTAAGTTTTTCTACCCTATATTTAGTAACATCCAGAGAATTTTCGGTGACATTCCCAGTACAACACAAATGAGTACTACACAACATAGTAATGAAATCATTTTAATTGCTACATGACAGAAAATAAAAACAAAAAAAAAAGAAAGAAAGAATATCATGAGACTTACAAATTCCAATCCATTCTAAACTTCTTTGATTTTGCCAGATACAAAAGGTAACATGATCATTTTTAATTTTCTAATTTTGCCGTGTACTGAACATGATTTTTATTGAAATGGAAAATCTGAGATTTCTAGCAGCCAAAACTGTTATCCCCTAATACCAGAGAGTCAGAATCAATAAATATCAAAAAATTTCAGAGAATGAAGAAAAATTTGACAATAACACTTCTAAAAACATTTTTTTGGAGGGAGGAGGGGGGGGGTCAAAATTTTAAGAGACGAAATTTCTTGGTGATTGAAAGTGAGCTTGTTGCAAAGGCATGTTCTTTGAATTGAATACCTCAAACAGTACACAAGAATATGTTCAATATTATTTTCTTGGTTAAGGAGAGACAATCAGGGTTATTATAAACTCAAAATTTATGCAGCAAATCTGGAGTGATGATCATCCAGCTAATTAGCTATTATTGCACCTTTTCGTTTATTTTTAATCCACGAGGTGAAAAATAGATGGAATATCGCTTAGATCTTCTTGGTACTTGGCTATTTTAATAAATTTGATGCATATTTTGGAATGAGATGTTTTTGATAATAAAAGATTAAATCTTCAACAGCAATCCACTCAAGGTATGGCACAGTTTTTGAGAGCTAATCCATCTTTCATTCCAAGAAATGTTTGAATGCCCTGGAGTCCATATCAATACGATTTTTTTTATTGATATTTGTTCTAATTAGAAATTTTTTGTCAATTCTATGAATAACCCTCGGAGATTTGAAAGATAAATTTTTCAAAATTTGAAGAACAGAGAAACTATCTGTTAACAACAGAAGATTTTTTCCAGGAATTGCGTGCTTATCAATGATAAAATAGATTGCTAAAGCTTCGATTATAAAGATGGAATGAATAGGATGAATACGATTGCTAATGGAGTATTTGAAAAACCTATAATAGAGGTGATAAATTGTGATTTAGATGCATCTGTGGCAAAAAATCTTGAAATTCTTTGTTGAGAGTTTCCTGAAAAGGAATTTTGGTTATAAAAAAGAGGTTGTGCTTTATTTTGAAAATTGAACTCGGAAAGGAAAATTTCACAAATTTCATTCCTACAGATGGAATAGGAAGGGATATAATTTGGTTAGAAGAAATGTCTATTTCTTGAATCATGCTGTTACTTCATCTTACTCACTTTCTCACGAATTTTTCCCCATAGGCAAAATGGAGCTAAATTTAGTTTTTTCGAATTCTCTTAAAAATTAAGGTTTTATAGAGGATGGCCGAACAGTGTTAATATACGTAAAATAATAAAATTTCATTTGAAATAAAAAAAAAAAAATTGAAATCGATTGTGTGGTTATGGCTGGGAAATTCGGTTGCTGGTTTTCTCCGTAGGAAAAAAAAAATTCAAAATTGAAGTGCTTTGGAGGTCAAGCGACCTTTGACGGCATATATAGGGGGTCATAAGTTTTCGTATAAAATTAGCGAAATCAGGCCAATGAATGAGGTTGCGTATTTGGTTAGTTTAGTTTAGTTATATTAACGTCCCTTATAAAGCAACACTAGAGCTATTTTGAGACGGACCTCGTAATTTTGAACCGCAGTCAGATGACGAGGACGACACCTGAGCTGGCATCCCCCTCTCCACACCACACCAGCGGGAGGACGTTTGGCATGACGGATTTAACGTGCAACAGACCCCCTTACACGACGGTTTTTCGGCGGAATCGGGTCTCGAACCTGAAACCCTACAGCTGACAAGCCGAGACCCCCTATGTATGTGGTTAATTTACTTCCCTTATTATTTTAAACATATAAATTTTACTTGAAAATTAAACACAATGTTTATTTTTAGAAATATTAACTTTCATCACATTAGTTTTGTAAGAAAATTAAATCAACAGATTTTTTAAGAGCCAGAACGTAACGCGAATTTATTTATTTTTTCATTCGATGAATGTATTGAATAGAGTCCAAGTGAATAATTCTTGTTCGAATTCTTTCCCGTTGTTTCTTTTATATCCAAGAATGTGTTTCCAGATTCCTAAGGGAGAATTCTGGAAATGGTTTTTGATACTGTCTCCGAATTCCAGGCATACTACCTGAAAAGGACTGCTTAGATAAGAAATTTGATCTTTCTTCTCCGATTCCGCACGAACGATAGGAAACTGTGAAATAAGGGGGGGGGGAGAAAACAGGGAAGGGGGAGGGGTATCGGGAAGAAATGTCGCAAGAAACAACGGTTATCGATTTAGTCTTCACCCGTGCATGAACAGAGAGAAGAAGTAGATTGTTCTATCTTGGAAAAAAGGGATGTTATCTTCTTTTCTACTACTGTGGAATTGTTTTCATGATATATGAGCTCAATGGTTACTTAAAAATATTGGTGTATTTTCAGTTGAGAGTTTTAACATTTTGCGGCCCTACTCAGTGCACATCATTGGGTTTCCTTAGAGAAATATAGTAATAATCGAAAAATTCAAACTCGGGATTTTTATGAATCTCCATCTTTTGGACTTCCTTGAATTGAAAGACACATTTTTTGGAAATGTCCATCTGTCTGGCTTTGTAGTAGAGATAACTCAAAAACACTTTGAACTAGAAGGATGAAATTTGGTAAACGGTCTTTATACGAAATTTGTAGATTTCTGTCAAATGTTGAACAAAATCCGTTCAGAGGAAGTCTGTCTGTCCAGCTGTTCGAATATACGTTAACACGATAACTACAAAACAAAGATAGTTAGATAAATCCAATTCGGTATACAGAATTAACATGTACTGTCTAGATTCCTACCGAAATTTGACCCAAATCCAACAAGGGATTGACCGTCTTTAGGTCTGAAAAAAACACCTTTTGAAATATGTAAACGCGGTAATTAAAAAAAAAAAAGGATTATTTAAATTCTTCAAATTTGGCACGGGATTTCTTCACTATAAATGTAGCTTCGTATAATTTTTTTTTAATCGGTTAGGAAAAACGCATCTAAAACAGAAATTCGATTCTCTGATACTTTTGGCCGTATGGCAGGGATTAATAGCCAAATAATTCGCCAAGGCAGATACGATAAATTCAGTAAAAAAGCTAAATTCAAGTCAATAGGTTGATATTTTGTAACTATTCTAAGATAATGCTATGCAAGGCGTTTTCGAGACAACATCTTTATAACCGAATATGTGAGGAAGTTTTAAGAAGACCATTCCCATTGGTTCATTCAATAAACTAATGATTTTTAATCCCAATGCATTTTAAATTTTATCAATGTGTTAATGATTTATTTTAGATTATTATTTTTAGAAAGTTTTGTGAAAATGTGTATGACTTAACTTATGTATTTATGACAGCGTGCCATCCACTATTATACACAATATTATTTAAGCAATCATTTGGTATTTATAAATAATGTAATAATTAAGGGAATATAATGGAATAAATGGAGTCTAATCATTTATACTTGGCAAATACTTAAAATTATATTGCTATTTTATAATTCATGGAATTTGCAATTTTTATAAATTCATTCAGTTAACAACTGGGTAAACAAGATTTTTTTTAAAATCGAATTTGCATGTAATACTTCTGAACTCTGCAGCTTTAGGCAATTGCTTATTAGGAAATAAAACACTGAGTTTAGTTTAATTTAGTTAGTATAGTTATATTAACGTTCCGTTTTAAACCAAAAATAGGGGACGGACCTCGTAATTTTGAACCTCGGTCAGATGTCGAGGACGACACCTGAGCCAGCTCACCCCCTCTCCACACTACATCACGCCACACCAGTGGGAGGACGTTTGACCCGGACGGTTCAACGTGCACCAGACCCACCAGAACGACGGTTTTTCGGTGGAATCGGGTCTAGAAGCTGAAACCCTCCGGTTCCGAAGCCGAGGCCGTACTACCAGGCCACCACGGCCAATAAAACGCTGAGAGTATTTCCATGAATTCTACGATAAAATTATATATTTAACTCGTTGACCGCGTTAAAAAATTTAATGATCCCAAAAACATCCTCTTTTTTTTTTTTCTTTTTTTTTTTTTGTTATGATTTACCAAAAATAATATAAAGAAGTCAATTATAATAATTTTTTTTATTTAATTCATACGGTGCAGGTTAGATAAGTGCGCGTCACATGAGTATCATGTGATCGTTGCCGATTTTCTTTATAAGCCTGGCAGTGTACATGCCATTAATGCACCTTGGCATTTTGAAGCATGTAAATTTATTACACATGTTTAAGTACTAATAAGTATTCCTTGTTTCTCCAATTGATTTCTAATTAGTAATAAAAGAGATTTATATAGACTCCTCCATTTGTAGGGAAATATGTATACTTTACTATAGCCAGCGGGAGTAGTCTCTCCGAAACTTTCTCGTATATTTTTTAATAAAGGAGCAACCCCCCCCCCCCTTTTCCGCATAAAATTGTGAATCTTGGTTAAGACAACAAATAAACATCTTACATGGTGTTGGCAAACAATAGTAGCGAAATATAGTTTGGAGTGAATTCAGCATTTTAACTGAATCTACCGTGTGATTTTTGCCGATTAATCCTTGCCATACGGTTAATACACAAGTACACTAAAAGCGATTGTGTACTTTTGAAATCTTTGTTTCCGTGAGATTGAAACCAAAATTTGACCCAGAACTGCTATTACATTCACAAGATCATGTACCAAATTTTAAAATAACAAATTTATCAGATTTTAATTTTCGAGAGTGGATTTTTATTTTCATTTTCTCTTCGTAATAGAGTAAAAAAAAAAAAAAAAAAAAAAAAAAAAAAATTCAAAAAAAAATTTAGTATTTGTGTATTAATTATAAGCCACTGGAAACAACAATTACCAAGTGAATCATATTTTCGCAGAATCTAATGTACTATCTTTGGTGGTTTGTTTTGTTTTTTGGTGTGTGTGATTTATTGCCGGAATACAATTAATACACAAATGTTAGAGTAACAAATATACTATATTCCGGACGTCTTTTTTCATATCGATTCAAAATGAAATTTGGCGTAGAACTACAAATGTAGTCACTTACACACTTTAATTTATTTAAGAAGTCATTATCATTTCGTATGCAGCAGAGAGCGACAACGACTGGACAGATTTAGTGGATCTACATTTTAGATACTTAAACTGTGCACCAAATTTTATCTACCCAGTTATTCACATTTTCTTGCTATCGTGTTTATTTCCATTGTATGGGCTTCATTTAACATTTGATAGATTTCTATAAATTTGGTGTCAAATACATATATCAAATTTCATCCGTCTAGCTCAAAGGGTTTTTTTTTTGTTGTTGTTATCATGTTCCCAGACAGTTAGACATAATTTCAAAAATGTATTTTTTGCATTCTGGTCGTCTGACACGTGGAGATTCATCAAAATCTTCATTTCGAATATTTTGATGATTACAGCGCTAATAAAATGTATTAATGATGATAAATAAAAAGATGTGTGAAAAAATGAAGCATCTTAGCCACTCAAACACTGGCAATACAAAATACAATATAAAAATTTTTAATATGCTCGTTCTTTCACAATTATGCATAACTCTACGTTTTAGATTATTAGTGGCCAACTGATTCATAGGAAATATTGATTGTGATTAATGCCAATTTAATTGCCAATGCTTTATTTGTTGTTTACGATTCCCAACAAAAATTTTTTGGTATTGTTCACTATTCCAAATGAAATTTTTTTAGCATAGTTCAAGATTCTCAACGAAAATTTTTTTAGCCTGGTTCAAGATTCTCAACGAAATTTTTTTAGTATGGTTCACGATTCTCAACAAAATTTTTTTTAGTTTGGTTCACGATTCTCGACGAAATATTTTCTAGTATGGTTCAAGATTCTCAACGAAATTTTTTTAGCATGATTCAAGATTCTCAACGAAATTTTTTTTAGTGTTGTTCACGATTCTCAGTGAAATTTTTTTTAGTATGGTTCAAGATTCTCAATGAAATTTTTTTAGTATAGATCACGATTCTCAACAAAAAATTTTTTTAATGTGGTTCACGATTCTTAACGAAATTTTTTTAGTATGATTCACGATTCTCAACAAAAATTTTTTAGTATGGTTCACGATTCTGGACGAAATATTTTTTAGTATGGTTCAAGATTCTCAACGAAATTTTTTTCATCATGGTTTAAGATTCTCAACAAATTTTTTTTAGTATGGTTCTCGATTCTCAACGAAATTTTTTTAATATGGTTCACGATTCTCAACGAAATTTTTTTTAGCATTGTTCACGATTCTCAACGAAATTTTTTTTTAACATTGTAGAATTCATTAACATTATGTTATTTGAATAACCTTACACCTGCTCTGTGTTACTGTGCACATGAACAATGTTTATAGAGCTGAGTTCAATGACATCCTGCTCCATTAAAAATGTTATCATTTGGGTAGTTGATTTTTTTTAATTGCATGCTCTTTTGCAATGGACTCTGATTCCGTAAGATAACTGAGCAGATATTAAACAGAATCTTTCTTTTTAGGCTTTTAATTACACAAGAAAATCCCGGAATTATATATTTGATTAAATACTAAAAACGGTTTTAATTTGATTGTAGCAATGAAATTTGTAGTTGAAAAATATGCAAATTATTATTTAAAAAACTGCCAAAATTTAGAAAAATTTAACTGGTATTATTTAAAAAATATTTCTTTAAATTTTAAAATATATATATGTAATGATATTTTAATTCTAATTTCAATTTAATTAATTCTCAAGATTTTATCTTAATTTAGCCCATAGTAACTTCATTCTAAAATATTCTCTTATTTCGTGATCCAATTCCACTGTCTCTACTTAATTAATTCCAGAGAAGCTTTGTTAAACTGCTGAATCAGCTAAAACTAACTTTCCCACAGTACGCGTAAAGAGATAAAATACCGCTGATGAGGCAAATTCTTTTTTAAAATCTCCCTGTGTTTCCCCTACCTTCTCCGCGCATGTAACGAAAATCCCTATTGAAATCTCATAATACCTTAGCACTGTAAAGAAATATTTTCCCTATCAAAATCATAGGTTATATAAGACCAGGGATAAAATGTCCAAGAGCTTTTTCCTCATTCCTTTCTGTGTCGTTCTGTGTGCTCATCGCTTGTACATATGCTTGCTTCTTCAAAATGAAATAAAACGACGTCACAAAAATTAAAAGTATCTTCACTGTCTTCAAACTGCATCATGCTTCATAACAAATAATGTTACATATATATATTGCCATTGCATTTTTGGAAATTATTGGTCGCGAACAGATGATGGATGCATAAGAGCTGAAATGAAACAGACATCATATATTGTTCTAAAAGAATAATTTCTTATCAACTTACTTTTCAACATACAAAGGTAGGACATGAGATGTAAAAAATGTTCTGTTGCATCTCAATTTTATAAACGTGACTCATGCGCATTGTAAAGTGTCCCTCCAATAATGTAAACCTTCTTTATTTCTTTCCTTTAAAAAAAGCACTCTCTTAAGTGGGCCATCATGTCTTTGAGCGTCCATTATCGCAAACGATACTTTTTCTCAGGAAGTTGAGTCCCACTGCACTTAGCATTGTGCTGCCAAAAGTGCGAAACGATTTTCTAGAACCATTTAACACTTCTCACGATGGAGGGTGTGTTACTGAACTCGACTCCTCACATAAAAAGGAACCCAAATATGTAAGAGTATAGGGGTTAATCGGAATAGATAATGTGGAAATCAGCCTTAGGGTGCAGTTTCGATATTTACTATTGTTAATTCTTTTTCTTTTAGGGTCGTGAGAACGCCGGGATGGTAATCGATCACAGAAATTAGCTGTTGTGATTGGGAATTCATGTTTGCATGTTTATCTTAAGTCAAAACAAGCTGAAACAAGGTTAGATGATGTGAAAGGATAGATTACATTTCGAATATCATCTGTTTATACATTAGAATAAATCGTTTGGAAATTTGAGTTTAATCTTTTTTTATTTATTTTAAGGTTTTCTTTCTGCATATATAATTGGTAATATTAAACAGTCAAACGAATATCCTTCTTTTTTCAACTTTTTATTTCTCACTAACTTTTAATTTATTAACCTTTCTACTTTATCGTATACATAGTATAAAGTATAGTAATCGTCAAAAAATTCGAACTCGAAATTTTGGCGAATCTCTACGTTTAGACATCCCTGGAAATGGAATTTATGAAAAATGTCCATCTGTCTGTCGGTGACAAAGACAACGGAAAACCGCTTTGGTCTAGACGGTTGAAATTTGGTATACGGTCTTCATACCAAATTTGTAGATTTTTAGCAAGTTTTGAGAAAATCCATTTAGACGACGTCTGTCTGTCCAGCTGTTCGAATATAATTTAACACGATAACTACGAAACGAAAAGGGCTAAACAGATAAAATTCGATATACGAAATTAACATCTATATAGTCTAGATATCTACCACATTTTGAACTAAATTCAACAAAGAAATGACGGCCTGTATTTTTAGAAACATGTAAACACGATAATTGAAAAACATAGTGACTTGTTTCTATCGGTTGAGAAAAACGCATCTTAAACAAAAATTCGATTTTCGGATTCGTTCGCAGCTATATTAAAAACATGACGAAAGTGTAAAAATTATAATCTTTTACAGTGAAACGAATTATTATTTAAAACTGAAAATCTCATAAAAAGCTATGCCTTATAAGATAATTCTGAGAAAATAAAAGTAATTTATTAGAACTATCTATTACCAGAAGTTAAAAACGATTCGACATTTTTAATATTCCATTACATGTCATTATACAAATCAACATATTTGCTCATTTTCTAATAATATATTCTTTTTTATATAATCTTGTTCAACCTTTTTTTTTTCAGTTTCTTTTTATTATTTTTTACGTTTTATAAACTTTTAGAACAATATTAAAGACATTTATTTTTCCTACATCGTTTAGTATTTCCAAATGATTATAATCAAAAATAAATAAAAGATTTCCTAAAAATAATTAATTTATATAAAGGTTATATTTTTAATCCTACAGTTAATAAAAATTTAAAAAAAAATTAATTACCTTTGGTAATAATAACTCTTAAGCAGATGTTTATTTCAACCATAAGAAATATTTTCCGTTGCTTATTTGTAACATATTTTATTGAATTTATTGCATTTAGTGGAAAAGAAAATCCATAAAAAAAAAAATATTTATTCTAAAATTAGGAAAGAGATCAATGGATATTTTAAGCAATCCTCTTTTTTCATAGGGAGAATATAAATTCTAATAATATATACAATATCTAGCTTTTGAAAAAAATAAAGAACATATTTTATTTATTTCCTAACACTTTCTTGTGAAAATACATTTATGATTCACATGTCTATTGCCTAAATAAAATATATTTTTACGAAAAGAATATCTTCTATCTGAATTCTAACTAACCAACGAAAGTGAATATCTTTTAAAAGCCATCTCCATGGAAACAATACAGCTTTTTCGTCAACAAAAAGTATTGCGTGTTAGTAGAATTTAACAGCAACTGGACCATTGCCACGTGCTTAAGTTCTTTAGATGTCTTTTATGCCTTCAAATCAGATGATATTGATCTGCGATTGATTTTATCTTATACAACGAAGATGCATCCAGAAAATAAACACAAGTTATGTTTCTATGTTATTAATTTCTTGTATTGTGCCTAAAACTTTTTATGCTTACTTGTTTTTGCTAATTAGTTTTAAACAAGGTTTAATTCAAGAGGAAAATTTGTTGGTTTTTATCAACCTTTTGACTGTTTCGATTATTTTTATGTCTGCTCAAGCTACTTTGCAGTCGTTGCTTGTTTCATAGAAATGACACTATTTATTCCAAGAACTTTTCGAATGTCTGAAATTGGATGAAAAAACTATGATGGATAGTCACCATTTTTCTTTTGATATTAGTTATCGGCTAAGATTTAACACTACAGAAGCCAAGAATTTTCATTTCCTATATCGTACATAACGTTTCAATCAGTTTGATTTGACAGCAGTTCTAGGAGAAGCAGAAACCGGCATTTTTGTTGAGCTTAGCCGGGTTGTTGATTAATACGTTTTCTTTCTGTATTATTGATGTTCTTTATGAAATAACTTTTTTTCCCATAATTTTACGTAAACACTAAGCAAAAATTGTTTAACGTTTGTCAAAATTATAGTATGGCCAAATTTAATTTATTATTTTATTTATTACTAGCCGCCTTTGGCGACCAGCCGGTTCGCCAATCTTAATGTTCGTTTAAATTTTAATAATTAAATAGGTTGAACCGGAGTTTAACACCTTTCTTCGCCAAGTTGCGATAACGTGCCAAAGCTGGCAATCTTTATTATGCACTATAATTGAACATTTGCTCCTTTGCTTTTGAACATTTCGCAAGGCCGTTGTCGGCGATTTTTAAAAATTGCGCCGGTTAAATTAAACTCTGGTCGTACCATTAAATATTTTACGCAATTCCAACTTTAATAGATTCTTCAGCAAAATATTTTAAAACTTCAAATTTTGATAGTCATATAATTCACTCATAATATTATAAAGGCCTTCAGTCATAACGTGATATGTATCTCTCTAATTTTCTGTTACCCCTCGTAGAATTTATGCTTTAAATTAAAGTGTAAATGATTAATCTGCAATTAATATAATAATATTTTTTATGATTATTATATATTATTATTTTTTTTTATGATTAATCTGCAATTAATATAATAATATATTATAACAAAGCATTTTTTAATAATATGATTACTGATAATAGAGTCACTGAGCGTTTAAACTTTATGGGCACTAAAGAATATCTTTCTTAATTTATGTAATATCTCAAGAATTTGTCAACAAAATGTTCTCAGATTCATCATGAACAGATCGATTAATTAACAATGTTTAATTTTAAATGCATCAAACACTAAGAAAATAAAACGAATCGTTTAAAATAATCGGTCGAAAACAGGTTTAAAAAAACTACTTAAAAACGATGTACTTAAAACTATAAGCATATACAAAAAATATATATAACTAACATAAATACAATTTAATTACAAAAGCATGCAACAACCTAAAAATAATTTAAATTATTGTAAACAGGTTAAAAAAAACTACTTAAAAAACGATGTACTTAAAACTGTACGCATTTACAAAAAATATATAACTAACATAAATAAAATTTACTTACAAAATCATGCAACTAACCTAAAAATAATTTAAATCATCCGTTGATAATGGTTGTCAACAATCAGAACACAATGCTCATGCGTTAATTTTCTTCGCCAATTACGGTAACGCAAATGCGTGAATTTTTCTACGCCAGTTGGGGTAACGCTATGCAGATTATACATTTTTAATTTGCTTTATTCTGTGTTATTTTAATTCAATAGTACTTCAGAATGAATCTGAAACATGGATTAATTAACAATGTTTAATTTTAAATACATAAAACATTAAGAAAATAAACAGAATCGTTTGAAATAATCCGCCGAAAAATGTTAACCCTAGCCTCATTACTGTTGGGAGAAAAAAGAAACTGAAGCCTTACTCATTGGGCGGTGGGGAAAATGGAAGATTTTTTTGGCGGGAAAGTTAGTTTTTAATTAATAATTAAAATTCTAATTAAAATTTCATAAAAAGGGACCCCAGGTGCACATTCCCGACCTCTAAGGTATACATGTACCAAATTTGGTAGCTGTATGTCAAATGACCTGGCCTGTAGAGTGCCAACACACACACACACACACATTGAGCTTTATTATAAGTATATAGATATAAAATTTGTATGCAAGCATTGCGTTTTATTCGCTTTGTGATTGGTAGATAGCGAATCACCTGACCCATGTCGTTTGAGGTTTGTTTTGCCAGTATTGTCTGAAATATTTAATAAAAATTATTATTGCATCATCGTAAATATTTATATAGCACTTGACAAAAAATGAAAGGTAAAGCTTTAAAGTTTTAACTAACAGCAAATGTGTTTAAAACAATATTATTTGCTAACTCTAATTTGAAACAAGGAGTTTGTAGCATACTAATGAAAAACTATCTGTTTTTTTTTTTTTTTTTTACCTTGCCCGAGTAATGGAAATTTTTTTTTATCTTGGCTAGCAGTGTCTAAATACCTAGGCAATACACATATTAACCCTGATTTGTCTTTTTAAATAGTAATGGGATGTCCAGCAATATCAGATGAAAGGAAAAAAATGAGTAGAAATACCGGACGAGAATCTGCTAATTTGAAAAGAAAAGCTAATCTTTAAGCTGCTAAGTTGGTCTTAAAACGAGAACATTGAAACAATATTTAGATACTGGAGACATTAGCAAAGTATACTCTCATAGAGAGGTTTTTAGTTTTGAATTGTATTGTAGACCGATCGGCAAGGTTGTTATCATGAAAAGATTAAATTTTAAACATTGAACGATGGCCAGTGAAATTTTAAAAATTTGCTTAATGGAACTGAGGAGCAATAGGTACAGTATTGAACATCTGGCTTGGCGAGCGAAAGTGTACAGGGGACGAAGCGCCCTAATCCATATAAAAAAAAAGCTCACGTACGTGGCACAGAAATTGTTCCTCTTATTTATTGTCGAATGGCAACAGGCAAATGTAAACAAATCATAGTATGGATGTTTCAGATTGCTTCATTGAACGATTTTACAGCTATACTTGATTCAACCCTTCGCTTAGCTAATTAAGGCAGCTTCAAAATATTATTAGGAATGTTCCAGAGAGAGTTTGCTCTGGCGGAGTTCTATTCTGTCAAGTTATAGAATATGCGAAAGAAATTAAGAGTTTCGAACAATCAAGAGCAGAAATAGGCTTAATCATGAATAATCGCTGTGACGCCGATAAAATTTGACGTTCATATTTTTCAAAATTGTTATCTCATAAAAGTATTTTTTTTTACATTATCTTAGTACTCGAATAGTTTTTTAATGATATCTATATCATTATTCCTTTATTTTTAATAATATTTTTCAATTAATTTGATACACAGTGTTTTTAAATGCAATAATGAAATTCGAACTCATCCATCAAAATATTCAGCCGCGTGCTTTTGCCAATTTTAAATTAAAAGTACAAGTCGAATTTAACGGCGACCAAAAAGCGCCAAGAAAAAATTTCGCCAATTTGGCGATTTTAATCGTCAAACTATATAGCTTGTGATTCGAATAGCTTGTGATTCGAAACGTTCAAAATTTTTCACAATAAATAATAATGCACTTGAGTATATTTTTATAATTTGGCGAAATTTTTTCTAGGCCCTTTTTGGTCGCCGTTAAAACCGAATTGTACCAAATTAAGATTTTTTTTAAAAAAATGTTTTCTTTGGAATTTGATTTCGAAGTATATTTTTTACTGCTGCTTTTATTCCGTAGTATATATACTTTTAAATTGGCCCGCGTGGTAATTTGTAGCAAACTGATTTAATTAATTTCTCGTTTTTTCAGCAGTACGAAATCATAAGGTAAAAATTTTTTAAAAATGCCTCCCGTATTAGTCGTTTAACAGCCTACAAAATTAATTTTTGCCAAATAGTTTATTGGCAAAGAGGGACAGTTAAAGTATCTAAATTTCCACTAAGCATTACACATATAAGGATTTGAGCATGAATTTCGAGTCTGCGATTTCTCGGGTCAAATTGCATAGTGTAATTACAAATACTACTGAACTAAAATGGTGTTTAGACTTTAATTTTAAAAAATATACCTTAATTGACATCATATGACGTTCGTTCCTGTTATTAGCATTATTAAAGTTTCATTCATGCAGTTTTTCTTAATTAAGTAATTTACAATTACTTAATTTACAGTTTTTCTAAAGTTATTAATTTGCTTAAGGGGTTGGTGGACTCTTTTAGGCATTTTTGCGAATTATTCACTTAAGAGTTAGAAGTCGGATATCTTTAAAAAAAAACTTTTTAAAGCGAAATATAATTTTTTTAAAATTAAAAGATGTGTATGTTTTTTTTTAAATTTTAAAATATTTTATCCAACTTAATTTTTAATTTTTTCTATTATTTTTTGTTGTTGTTATTACTCAGTATAAATTTATTTGGAACAAAACTGTGTATGATTTTATAATTCCAATTAAATGCTAATTTTTTAGAAATATTTTTATGCACTAAGCAAAAATTGTCTTTTGTCAGTTAGAACTAAAATTGACTTTTAATTATCTAAAAAAACACGAAATTTGGAAAAAATTAATTTAAAACTTGCTTTTAAAAAATGGGCGTGGTAATGGCCCTTTAAATTATGAAAATTTTGCATATCCTCAATAAAAGTATGTAGCATTTGTAAACGAAATTCAATTACAGAAATTTTTACTTTCTCACCAAATTTTTCTTGCATTTTTAGATATAAAACCGTCAACAATAATTTTTTTGAAACAATGTGATTAATAGAGGAATAATTATGATTAATTATTGTTAAAAAAAACCTCTCCATGTAAAAAGAGATCAGATAATTAATTTAAAATGGCTTAAGAAAATACAGAAAACTGTAACGAAATAAATTACGGTTTGAAGACTTTTGAATGGATAAAATGAAATAAATACGTGTTTCTTTCTTTTAAAAAAAAATTTAAGGGCACAATTAAAATTCAGATTTATTTTAGGAATAAAAATAATGATTTTTTGGAAAACGATTTCACTATGCATTCAATAGAAAAGGAAAAAACCTAAATTTCCTTAAAGAACTTATATAAACGTTTTAAAAAGTTATAGACTTATCTTAACAGTATAACATAACTTTAGCCTTAACTTAAACTTCGTTTTATCTAAGCCTATTCTAAAGGGAAATAACAGCCAAAATATTCAGTTCACCTTTCATTTAAATATGCAATTAACAGTAGTTTTAGGTACATTTACAACGGTTTAAATGTCAAGATAAATTAAACTTTAACATTATGGAAATGACCTCTGACTTTTACAGCAACGGGTATATTAAATAGGTTAATTAGCAACTCCTAATATATGCTGCAAAGCCCATATCAGTCTTCTTAACTCGTGACATTTGAAGGTGGAAACTGTGGGCACATTTGAACAGAACATATTAGAATCGGAGGAAACGCCCAGAGGACTACACCCATTTAAGACCCCTCGGAAAATAGCTGGAAAGGCATTTTGTGTAAAAGATGCCAGGATAAGTGGGAAAGAATTACAAGCTTAGGAACCCCGAGGAACAGATGGAACATTAATAGGTTTGTGAATTTAGAAAGAAAAGAAATGTACATTTCCATCAAAATAACATTTTCGGAATCCTTATAACTGCAAAATCAAGACTAAAATATAGATAGCAAGTTTTGAAATTTAATTTTGAAGTCCAATAAGCATGCAGTAGCGTAAAACGGAGGGGGAAAGGATATAGACGACATCGATGGCATCATGGAGATGAAACATCAATACATTTATGCCACTTTCTGAAGTAAATTATGATAATAAATAATATATTCTGACCTATTAGAGCGAACTATTAATTAACTTTGTCTCACGATATTGTCCAATGTTCAGAATATTGAATAATATCCAATATTGTCCAATATTTAGAATATTCATGAAGGTATCGCACAATATTTTGCTTTCATGGATTGAGTTCCTTATCTTGCCTTATCTTGAGTTATCTTGCCTTAATGGAGAGGGAGGGAATGATTTTCTACCTCGCCACTACACTAGATTCGCCACTGCGCAAATTTTGCAAAAAAAGAAAGGATGAGGTATGTAATATAGCATAAGACGACGTGCAGATAGCTATTTTAAAAAGCGCAGTTAAGTTTGTCATGTGATTCTATTATCACCAAATTATTAAAAAGGCTATGTAAGTAACTGCCTGAGGTCTCAAAATTTTAGTTATCCCCAAGTCCTCGAATTTTTATTTATTTATTTTATTTTTCGGTTTTTGAGTTATTTAATTTTGTGCTTTTATTAACTATAATTATTGTGCAATCGAACTTACTCAAATTAAAATCAGGAATTTTTTAAAATTAATCTTGGAATATTATTTTGCTAACATTCCTAGTTAATTTCAATTTTTTTATTATTATTATTTTGTTTAAAAATTTTTTTAAATTTCAGCTATGCATTTTTACTTTCCCATATACAAAGTATACAAAGTATATCCCATAGAAAAAGTAATGTAATAGTCAAAAATTCAATCTCCACGTTTCAGGACCTCTCTGAAATCAAAAACTACTCTTAAAGATTCAGAAACTACAAATTTTACCTTTTTAAAAAAGAAGCTAATTTAAGGAGCGTTAATTTCATACTTTATTTATTCTCATATATATTTAAACAAAAGGTTGGGGATCGACAAAACCTTTGCAGTAATGATTTTTCTGTCTTCTTTTTTCGGTTTCAAATTGAATCCTCGACGTATTTAGAATAAAATTTTCAAACTTAGAAGATTTTTGAATGAATTGTCTGAAACAAATAACATTGACTTTGTTCATTATATTTTTTTCAGAAAATAATTTTAAACAAAATATTGTGTGTGTCTGTACCTTTATTATATATTTTGCCTCGGATTATAATGCTTTTTTTCTCATAAAACTTTTTTTCTCAAACGATTCTTTACCATTTCCTCTTAAACACAAGGCCAGATCTAAACATTCAGAGCAAACGATAATTCTGTATACTTATTTAATGAAAATATTATACACAATTTCAAAAAAGAATTGTGCAAAATGAAATATTTCTTTCGTATCTGCGTCCTTTGATTCCAAAGATTAAGACAGCGAACAATATTTTCGGAAAAAATTCATCCGCCAAATGGGGTTACGCAAGGAAACTGCAGAAAATAAACTATTACTTTGTTTGTTTTTTTATTTCTGCTTGATTTTTTTAAACCTAGCTGGAGTGGTTTTCCCAAAACTTTCTCGCATACTCTCTAATAAACTTGTCGTGCCAGAGAACGCCTGAGCAGAAAATGACGCACAAAAGCTACGACATATTAACTTTTGGAGTGAATTTAGCATTTTTACTCAGTCTATCGTGTCATCCTTGTTTGATTATTTGGCGATTAATTCCTGGCATGCGGTTAATAGTATCCGAAAATCGAATTACATGCGTTTTTCTCAATCGATTGAAACAAAGATTTGACACAAAACTCCACTTACCAAATTTGTATATTTAAAACATTGCGTTTTTGAATTATCGTGTTTACATGTTTCTGAAACTACAAACCGACAGACAGTCAACCTATAGTTGGATTTGGATCACTATTTTCCGGGTGTCTGCACTATGGATGTTAAATCCTTGTACCGAATCTTATCAATCTGGTTCTCTTCGTTTTGTAGTTATTTTGTTAATTTATATATGAACAGCCGGACAGACAAACTTTACCTGAATAGATTTTACTCAAAATTTGATGGAAATCCACCAATTTGGTGTAAAAAAAACCGTATACCAAATTTCACCTCTCCAGATCAAAGAGTTTCTAAGTTATCTTTGTCACAAAACAGACTGACAGACATTTTCTAAAAATGTGTTTTTCGAAATCAGGGAGATCTAAAATGAGGAGATTCGTAAAATTCTCGACTTGACGGTTACTATACTTTCTCTATACTACGTATAAGAGGAAGTAAAAGATTTAAACTTATATCTTTATTTGGCTATAAATATTGTCTTTTCAACCTCCCCTTAACCAATGAAAGTAGTAGTGAAAGCTGCACCCTAAACTAGGGTCATCAGATCCACCAAAAGGTTCTTACAGCAACCACTCCTTTCCCCTCTATCACAATCATCTACAAGGTTCCACTCTCCAACGCAAAACGCTCAAATTACAGAAATAAAAGAGAATTCCGTTCTCCTGGGGATACTGCCCTCCAGGAGCCATGTCCCCTACTTAGTAGGGTAAGACTAGACTAATGGAGATAAAGAGTATGGATTCCTATGGGCAAAGGGTAATTTGAAAGAATAGGGTTGCTGTGATATCTTGTCTTTGGTGGTAAGGGATTACTTAAAGTATCAAGGGGTCAGAGATAAGCAAGGGAAGGAGAATAAGGAGACCCAAGTGCGGAATTCCTCCCATTTAAACATAAAGGATATTTTAAGGCAATTTTGGGGAGTTCCAACAGGAAAATCGTTTCTGTTGCTGTGATTACTTCCTTTCTTATTATGAAGTGTCTAACCTTAAAGAATTACAAACTTTTATTTTGTATGCGGAAAGAATAAAAGTCAAAAGTCGTCCAATTTTATTATAATCTGGAAATGTAATCGGAGTTAGAGAAACCACAAGTGGCCTTTGGGTTTTCATTGTTCTTGTTATTCAAGTCAGGTCTTTCTAAACAGCAAACCGCGTAAAACAATATTAAAGTTTTTTTTTTTTTTTATTTGCTAAGCAAGGCTTTAACGATGCTTTCGTTTTTGTTATTCGTTCGTTTTGTTGTTACAGTGGGTGCTAACTTATGTAATTAGTTTTAAGAAGATATTAGATATATTAATTTTTCTTTAATCAGTGATTCATTCGTATATCGAACATCATATAATCGTTTCTTAATATATAATCGACATCGTCTTTGCATAATTATATGCGTGTGAATGTGTCTGAATTTCAATAATTCACTCTGATAAACGTTAGAATAACATATTTCTCACAAACATGCTTTAGATGATAGGAATACGCATGTCCGAATTTTTTTTAAATTTTTAATTAAAATTTCAATTAACTTTATATTTGATGTAGAATGAGATAACAGATCCAGAGCCTAAATTACTACATGTAACTTAGGTTAAAAAATACTTAGAAATCATGTAGAAACGTAACAATTTTTTCAGTGAAGTCCTAATTTAGTAAACTTGTCATGCCAGAGAACGCCTTGCGTATGTTTTCTCATTTAAAATCTGAACAACTTAAAAAGGACAACACACAGATGAATTTTTTTTTCTAATCTCTCTGTAATTGTGTCTATTCACATGATGGCGCATTTACAGCATATACATATCAATTCATGCTATGCAACTGCTCGTTATTAAATGTAATTCATAATGCTACATCCGTTTTTACTTTCTCGTATATGTAATATGGAGAAAGTAAGTCAAATTTTATCAAGCCGGAGAACACGCGAGAAAGTTTGAGCCACCCTGTCTTGTTTCATTTGCAAGATACGTAACTGATTCAAAATATATTGTTGTGTATTACATGTATATTAATTGGCTCTGTTCCAGTTGAATCTTCTTGCAAATTCTATGATCGCCTACCAAATTATTTTTGTCTGGGATTGTATTGCATAAAATTCCATCCAACAATATCATTCATCTTTCGAAATAAAATAGTGTCATTTTCTTTAAATAACTTTACCGGAATGGCAGTAGCAATGAATCGATTCTAGATCGATTTCATCAACCGGTGTATGTTTCTGTTTATATACTTCGGAAATATCGAAAACAAGTATCGGAAGGATACATATCCTGTTTATTTCTGAATGAATTGCTTCATTCTCATTATTAGATTTCATAATCTACAAATTAAATTTCGTGACTATTTATATTTATTTCGTGTGAGAATAGTCATATGTATGAGAAAAAGAAGCGTTTTGTTTTATCTTATTGGGTGACTACGTGAGAAATGTTTAGCAACAAAATTTGAATCATACATTAATTTAAATATAAATTATTCCTTTTCCAAAAGTTGGCAATTCTTTAAAGATTTAGCAGTTTTGGAGAAGGGAGGGGCTAGGTCGGGTAAATTTTGCTGTCTTTTCAAAGTAATTTTTTATTTTCATTGAATTAATTTACGGAGTTCCTGTATTCGTTTAATTTTGAAACATTATTTTAACAACTTCCAATTAACAACCTTTCCCTATTATTAATTATCTAATTAATTAAATTTTGTGGATTTTTAAATTAGATTGATTTACAATTATTAAAAAAAAATATGTTACCTTATAATTTAAGAAAATATTCGATTTCAAAATCAAATAGTTTTTAATTTGTCTTAAAAGCTTTTTTTAACATTTTTTATGTAATTACTTTTAAATTTTCCTTTTCCATTTTTTTTAATACTGGACGTACTAATCCTAACTCTCTTCTAAAAGATCTAGAATTTGATATATTGCTATTTATGTTTTCAAAACCTGCTTCTACATAGAAGAAGAAAAAGAATAAACAGAGACTTACATTATCACAGCCCCTCTAGAAGGCTTAATTCAGCCCTGGATTTGACATTAAAGCATGTTTTTAGAGACACTGGAGAAAATTTTTAAATTTAGGATAGCTTAATTTCCTTTTTTATGAACTGGACACTTAGCATGATTGAATGACAATCGAGGCGCTAAAAAGATCTTTTTTTCGCTCAACCTTCTGGTACCCGAAAAAGAGAGAAGCCAAAATTTAGGTAGATTGACTGACTAGAAAAAAACTTGAAAACTATTTTTTGATAAATTGAAAAATCTTAGCTAAGAACAGGATGGTATGGAATGGAATTCTGAGAAGGGTCTGACCCATCCTGGGATAGTCGCGCCAGTGAAGAAGAATTTCCTTTTATATAAATTGATCATATGTGCAGCTAATGTAAGCAATATTCTAATCATTAAATAACATGAATATGACACAAATGAATTAAAAATCCAATTGACATTATTTTATACCTCAAATATATATAGCACAAAGAGAGCTTTGTAGTAAGGAACTCGGTTTGTGGACCAGAGAGTACCAAATTTGAAACCCACCAGAATGTTCCAGTTATAACGAAAAATTGCAGTTTAAACAGACCTGTTCAAGGCCAAAGTATTTAAGCAGGCTCTTAAGCAACTCCTTCGGATTAAGTCTCTCCCCCCCCCCTTTTTTTGGTCTAAAACAGAAAGGAAGCTGTCAGCTCAAGTTTTAAGATTATAAAGTTTGAATTAAATCATCCTGTGTTGCTTCAAAATTGCATAGGAAGAGAGCTGTATCCTCTATTTAAAAAGTTCTAGTATAAATTGGCATTGTATATTCAAAATAAAAATAAAATTTTCCTTGTGTTCATTGGCAATATTTTTAAAAGGTGCAATAACTTCAATTTCGAATATTTTTATTTTCTTTAATTAATAAAATGTCGGATACAACGACGATATTTGTTTCAAGAATATTAGTTCGATCTCATGAAGAACCTTAAATATAATTTAAGCATTTGAATACAAGGATATCACAAAGAACATTAAATACAATTTAAGTATTTGAATACATGAATCTCATAAAGAAACTTAAATGCAATTTAAGCATTTGAAAACATAGATCTCACAAAGAACATTAAATACAATCTAAGCATTTGAATACATGGACCGCATGAAGAACATTAAATACAATTTAAACATTTGAACACATGGATTTCATAAAAAAAAAATCTTAAATACAATCTAAGCATTTGAATACATGGATATCATAAAAAACATTAAATACAATTTAAGCATTTGAACGCATGGATTTCATAAAAAATCTTAAATACAATTTAAACATTTAAATACATAGATAACATAAAGAATATTAAATGCAATTTAAGCATTTGAATACATGGACCTCATGAAGAACATTAAATATAATTTTAGCACTTGAATACAAGGACCTCCTAGAGAACATTAAATACAATTTAGGCATTTGAACACAAGGAACTTGAAACATCCTGCACAAATTTCAAAAAGATTTATTCCAGACGTGACGCCAGAAATCTTTATTGGCTGGACTCTACGACTCTACCAATTTATCACGAGCACTGCTCTTTCTATTAGTCAGTCTTTAAAAACAGTGCACGTCCGCCTGAGACTTGGCTGGGAAAGTTCATGCGATGTCGTTACAGATAGACATCGCAGACAAAGATCCCTGCCCAAATTTAAGATGTTATCTTGAATCCGTAATCCATATGCCACTGAAGAATCCAGCAGCGATTGTTACCTGTCCGTCCAGAGAAAAAATTAAAACTGAAAAGTTCCATTGTGTGCGGTGGCAATATGATATCAGAGGATCTTGACCGAGAATCTATTTTGTTAAATCATTTTTAATTAAGTGGTGCAATGGAAAATGAAAAATTAATCGTTCGTCATTTTTGATAAGATGTGACTTTATGACAACCAGATACACAGAAGGAATTTTCGCATTGTTATTTTGTTTTTAAAATATGGAAATCAATGTCAATGCTTTTTACTTCCTCGTATAAGTAGTATATAGGAAGTATCATGATTGTCAAAAAACTTGAACTCGTGATTTTGACGAATCTTTTGACGAATTTTTGTTCGAATGTCCTTCTGTCTGTCTATGACAAGGATAACTCAAAAATATTGTGAGTTAGACTAATGTGACTTGGTACACGATCTTTAACCAAATTTGTTGTTTTCTATAAACTTTTGGGCAAAACTCGTTCAGAGGAAGTCTGTCTGCCCAACTGTTCTTATATAATTTAATAACTACAAGACGAAGAGAGCTAATTAGATAAAACCCGATACACAGAATATACATCTAATCTAGATACATGTCAAATTCAGAACCAAATCCGCTAAACGGTTGCCCGTCTATCCGTCTGTCCTTGTACAAGCATGCAAACGCGATAATTCGAAAATGCAACGGCTTAAATCTGGGAAATTTGGCACGCATGTGTTCGACCGAGTGCATGTGTAGGACCAGCCATCTGAGGAGTGCGATGGATGCTATGCACCGGGGCCCCACGATTGAGGGGGTCCCGCTGTTATCAAGAATTAAAATAGTGTTCTGAACAATAATAGCGTTCACACATACTGAAAGTATGCATTTGTTTCCACGTGGCTGGCTCAGTTTCGATTTACGCTGTTATTGGGCAACGATCGCAGTGATACCTATAAAAGGAGGTGGGAGTTCATTTATGAATAAGGAGATCCCCTTCGAGACATGTTAAGACAGAGCGGTGCGACTTCTGAGCGCATGCGGCTCCCAGAAGTCAAGCATGAGGCTGAGTTCAAACGGACTTGTAAATAATCAACTATCTCTTTTTTTTCTTCTACATCTAATGTAATATATTTTATGTGTGCATCTGTGCATATTTGTTTAAATTAAGTTGTTGAAACAAAAAGTAAAACGAAGATAAATTAAAGACCAACTCCTAGCAATATACACTGCATTACTTCTTCACCGGCCACGACCGGAATAAGAAGAATTAAGGAAGAAGTTTAAATGGAGTACTAGACGGATTTGGAAATGTACGAAGTTTACAGAATATATTATAATCTAGTGCAAGTGCGCAAATATTATTAATATAAGGTAATTGGATTTACAGTCACTTATCTAAATTACTAGGTAATAGCGTATAGTATAGCATATATAAATTTGATTATTCATTTTATAAACTACTTAATACTGTTAGATATAACCATGTCCATGACAATAAAATATCGCTCTGGGTGTCAGAAAAAAAAAAAAAGAAGAAAAGCTTTAAGGCAGAGAAGTCACAAATAGATCACTTTTCTTGGCTTCGAAGAAATTCTAGAAAAGAAATTGCTTCAACTTCAGAAATTACAATTCAAACTTCAATTGAGGAAGAAATTTCTACTCCAACTACACAGTCTTGAAATGAAAATGTTGAAACGGTGTAATTTGTGGAAGTACCGTGTGTTTATAAAATATGACCGAATCAGAAAATAATGACGGAAATAGCAATAACAAATGCGAGCAAGAGAGTATAAATGATCCTGGTTTATGGCCAAGTATTATAACTGATAAATTTAGAATGTTTTGTATTAAAATCGGACCTATACAACACAAAGAAGTTTTTCCTAAAACTTTTCCTAAAAAAAATCATTTTCCACTGCGTACTACTTTAAAAAAATGCCAAATGGTGAAACCCAACTTCGCAGATGGTTAATTTATTCAAAAACGCGACTCCCTGTTTTGTTTTTGTTGTATACTGTTTTCCAAAAGAAGAGATGACCGAACTACACGATTTATAGGTGGATATAATAATGGAGAAAGCTGTCAACTGTAATCCAAGATCATGAACGAATTGTCATTTTAATTCGTTTACTGCTTGGGAAAAATTACTAAAACGACTAAATTTACTTTCAACCATTGGTAAAACAAATCAAATTAAATGATTCTATTTTTCTAATCTTCCTCTTCGAGGAAATTGCGAAATAAAAGGATAGCCTAATAATGGAATTTTTTTATGTTTGATCGCATTATTAAGTAAATACGACCTTGGGCTAACGGATCATATAAACAAAATAATAAATTTGAAAAATAGAACTGTGCTTCATTTAGCACATAGTTCAAAAGAACAAATTATCCCTGCATTAGGAAAAGAAGTCCTTAACAAAATTAGGCATGACATAAAAGCAGCCATGTACTATAGTATTCAAAGGGATTGTACTCCTGATATTTCCCATAATCAACAAACTTCGATCATTATTAGGTATGTAAAATTTGAAGAGAAAAGGTTAACTATGAACGAGTCATTTATAAGGTTTATTGAAGTAATTGATGTGTCTGAAGAAGGATTAACAAAAACTGTATTGCAAAGATTTACTGAGATTGATTTAGATATTATGAATTGTAGAGGACAGGCATATGGCAACGGTAGTAACATGAAAGAGAAATGTAAAGGAGTGCAATCTAGAATACTTTCTCTAAATCTGCATGCAATTTATGTTTCTTGCTTATCATATTCATTTGTGGTGCCACTTCCAGCAGTATATATAGTAAAAAAAACTTTTTGATGTATTACAACGTTCATATTGCTTATTTTCTGCAATGGGGAGAAGATAGGACATTCTGAAAAGCATTTAAACATTTCTCTTAAACCATTAAGTGACACTCATTGGGAAGCCAAAATAGATTAGGTGAAAGCAGTATATACACAGTTTGAAGGAACTTGTAACGCCCTAGAAGAATTTATTGATGTTTAAATGATGTAAGTAACGATAATACAGCGGTATCCGAAGCTAAAAGTTTATTAGGTGCAAGGAATGTCCTTTATTTTATGTTTAATAGCATTATTTGCAATATTTTCCAAAATTAACTCTATCAATAAACTATTTCAAGCAGAAACAGTTGTTCTTGACTCGGCTTTCAATTTAGTCAAAAAATTAAAACTGAAATCCAAAATTTAAGAACAAATTTTAACACATTTTTCGACAAAGCAAAAGTGCTAACATAATTTGAACATTTTCCTGAAAAACCGGTAGAGGAATTTAGATGTTATTTTTTGTAATTGATACTATTATTGTACAAATAGAGGATGGGTTTAAAACTATACTAAATTGCATTTCTGATTTCAAATTAATCACTGATATAACAACTTTAGAAAAATATGAATTATAGTAATGTTCCAAAAACTTTGTAAAGTGTTATAACACAGATGTAGATAAAAACCTAATCCAAGAAATTTGTTTGGGGATTTGATTTTGAATGAAAGAGATGTAAATACGCACAAGGCATATTGCAATGCATACTAAATAATAATTATAATGAGTTATTTCTAAAAAAGTAGAAACTGCGTTAAAGCTTTTCTTTACGTTGCCAATTACTACAGAAAGTGCTGAGCGCTCTTTCAGCAAATTAAAATTAATAAAGAATTATCATCGGTCAAGCACGTGTTCAGAACGCTTAAACTCACTTGCTGTATTAAGCATCGAAAAAGAAATTGCAAAAAATTGTAATTTTTCTGAAGTAATTGATTTATTAGCAAAATAATAATAATAATTACGCATTAAATAAATATGCATTAATAATATATGTTTAGATTTGTATTTTATTTTTTTTTCAAAAAATTAGGGCCCCAAATGACTTTTTGCACCCATGCCTCTTTGAAGAGAAGGTCGGTTCTGACCACAAGGCATTTAACCTACGTTGTCATAACCGGCTATAAATATATGGCGACGAATTATGTTATGAATTTGTAAATTTTTATCACTATAATTTTTCAAATTCAAGTCATTATATGATTCCTCCATCAGATTTATGGTTGTCAACGCTATTGTTTTTTTTTTTGTTTGTTTTTTTTTTTTTTGTATGTGTGAGTTTTACAACAATTCTTTGTCAAATACATATTTCATCTTTTATTTTTTAGGACAAAAAAATATATAATTCTTAAGTTTATCTAAAAAGAAAAGAAAAAAAAACATTGTAGTTGTTGCTACCATAAATACACGTTCTGCATGTTCTTAATTTTATTCTTGTCATGAAATTTTGGGGCATTAAAACACAAAATCAAAAATTAGGTGTGTAGTTTTGTCAAACTAAATAAAAAGTTCATTGTTTGTTTCATACTTGAGTAGCCTCTTAGCCGATGCAATTCGAAAGAACTACACCGTTGCCCAGGGAACACCACGTGGAGGTGGGCTACTTTCGTTCCCCGCCCACCCACCCTCCATCGCTGCATCCGAAGACAGTTCTGATCTGAAAACTGCATCGGGCAGCCGACGACAGTTTTGATGTTAAACTGTGTCCTTCTGCGACTGGTATCTCACTGGAATATCCAAGGCTAAGCAGAACTGGTAGATCGCAAAGGATTCTACAACTGGCACTCCGACAGGAGCCATCCGTGCAGGCAAACCCAGAGCAGAACACAGCTTGTAGACCGTATAGGATTCTACAACAGGGATATCAGACTTCTGGATTGCAGATGGAGCCAGTTTCGCTGGAAGTTCTAAAGCCTGGCAAATCCTAAATACCGTGTAGGAGCGAACCACTGGGACTGATTCTACTCTAGTCGCAGGTGGATCAGATGGTGTATCAACATCTTGATCCAAATCGGGATCGAAAAACAGATCTCCGATTGAGGGTAAGTGAGGGAACATGTAATATTTCAACAGTTCCCAGATCGTCCATAGGACGATCCATCCAACGATGGCCGTAGCCTCATTGAAATGTTCACAAAACGCACCAAGCATAGCTCAGCAAAAAAAGTCACACAACGATCAGTTGCAAAAAGAAAAATGATTCTTAACAGAGCAGCAGAAGATGGATTGATTGTTTCATATATTATATTGTTTGTATTTTGTTTAACCTTAAACAGTCATATTTCTGCTAACAACAATAATAAGAGTGATTGTTAAAACCTTTCGCATCCAATAACAACTGAAATATAACCAATGATTATTACAAATTTAACAATGGAATAAATCTAATAATCAAGCATAGAATACTAGAGGGGGGCAAAGAGGGGAGTTAATATTTAATTAAATTATGTGGGTTTAAATTTATATATTTTTTCGAATATTAACTGGATTTTTCATGAGGGATTTAAAACGAATGCTATCCATCAAGATTGAAATTGATTAAAATTTGTAAAAAATGTGTTGAGTAAAAGTTGAGAACAAATTTCTTTTTAACTTAATATGTTAAGAAATACGTTTCTGCCCTGTGCTGTATTTGAGGTAAATTGCCATCTCATATTAGTGTGGTAATTAGTTAAACAAAGGAAGTGAAAGAAAAAGAGAAGAAACGTGCAAAAATATACTGAAAGATAAAATTCACGCGATACTAATGCTGAATAAAAATCAATTCATGAAGCACCGATTTTCAAAATCCCTTAGATGAGCGTTTAGTGTTTCGTAGAATAATGAAGAAAAACTAATATACATTTTGGACGCTCATTTATCAACTAAATGAAACTCAAACTTCCATACCAAACTATTTTAACGATAGGATCAATTATCAGATTAAGTCGATGTTAATACGTTTACATGCTTGTGAACGAGCAGATCGACAGACGGTCAATCCAAATTTGAAATACTTTAGATGTGAAATCCTGGTAGGGATAGCGCGTCTTCCCCGTGATCTGGGCGTCCCAGGTTCGAGTCCTGGTTCGGGAAAGGTTGTTCTTCTCCCTGTGTTCTATCTATGAGGTGTGTGAAAGAGCCCCCCTGTAAAAAGGGGTTGTGCAAGTGAGTATGTGAGTGTCATCTTCATATGAGCTGGAAGTCAAACTTCTGCTATCGGGTGCTCAGGAATCTTGGCCTCAGAAGCTACTTGACCCCTCTTTCCTTTGTAACGCAGACACGACATCATCAGGTGTTAAATCTGTACATCAAATATTACTCGTTTGGCGTTCTTCGTTTTGTTGCCATCGTGTTAAATTGCTTTCGGACCACCAAATTGACAAATTTCCTCTGAATGCATTTCATTCAAAAGTTGATATAAATTTTTAAAATCTTAAGTAGAGATTATATACAAAATTTCACCCATCAAGCTGAAAACGCTTTTGAATAATTGTGTTCATTTGATTTATTTAAAAAAAAATAAGTTTCTCGGATTCTGGGAGATCTAAAACGTGTGCTGATTCGTCAAAATATGGAGTTCGAACATTTTTTTAAACTAAGTGCTAACTATAAAACTATACTTAAACTATTATGTATAAACTAAAAACTATATTTTTTAGCTATTATAAATCCAGGCACACAGTCAACCCATTCTAATTTGATTGACTGTTGACGAGTTTTCAGAAAGTTGGCATGATTTTGTCATGTTTTGCAAGTAACTGGACATTAATCTTAAGTCTCACCGAACCTTTAGTACTGTGTCTTACTATAAAAGGTATCCAGAAACTGAATTGAAGCTTCCAGTGGCACAAATAATTTCTCAGAATCTGGAAAGTGAAATGCAATCATTCATTTTGTTAAAATTTAATAATATGGAATGTATTAAATATAATTAGTATTTTGTAGCTTTTTTCATTTTCTGTAAAATTCATCTTTAATTAGGAATTTATTTTATACATGAAAAAACTTAATATTTTGAAAAATGATGATATAAATAATTTGCATACCTTCTTCCTACACTTATCGTTTATGCTTTATACATGATTTCAGTCTTAAACCCTTAGAAACTACAAAGACGCCAGAAAAATTGAGATTTATTCTAAGTGAGAGATTAAAGGCTATTGAAGGTGTTTGCGTAGCTGTCGTCAGGCTTTGTCACAAGACACAAAATATGAATTAGAGAAATGTTCCAAAAACTTTGTAAAGTTTTATAACGCAGATGTAGATGAAAACCTAATCCAATAAATGTATTTGTTACGGGATTTGATTTTGAATGAAAGAAATGTAAATACGCACAAGGCATATTGCAATGCATACTAAATAATAATTATAATGTGTTGTTTCTAAATGTAGTAATTGTGTTAAAACTTTTCTCTACGTTGCCAGTTACTACAGCAAGTGCTGAGTGCTCTTTCAACAAATTAAAGTTAATAAAGAATTACCTACCGTCAAGCATGTGTTCAGAAAGCTTAATTGCACTTGCTGCATTATAATGTTATAATAAAATTATAATAAAAACTCACAGTTGAAATTCAACACATGGATTTTTTACAATAATTATAGACTTTTAATTTAAATTTAAATTTAATTTAATTTAAATCTAATCGTTCTAAAGGAATAAATCCAAAATGCAGATTCGATTCTTTTCACTATACTGCGAAGTTAAATACAAAATACTTCGTATTCTGTTAGTATAAGAAAATATAAATCAAAAAGAGAAAATTCCCAACAGATTTTCTTTGCCATGAAATCAAATGATGAAATGAATACACATGAAATCAAATCCAAATGCGAACAACAAATTCGAAAATAGGATAATTAAACTACAAATGCTTCACATAAGTACATTTTCTATTATCCTCTAAAAAAAAGGCAGATGTGATTGAAAACTATGACTAATTCGCGCTTACGCTTATAAACTATTCTTGAATAAAAGAAATAACGGTAAGGAAAAACAGCTGTCACAACTGAGACCCAAGTTATTGCAACTCATTTATGACAGCTGGAATCAAGCAAAAGTGATTGCATCTACTGCTTAAGAACTTGCATTCCTTCTCAGCTGAGGATTATAACTCAGCAGTTTAACTTGATTTGTTGCCAGAAGATTCTGCGAAAGAGCGACATAATTTTCGGTAGCAGCCGCTCACAAGATCAATTTCCATAACTTTACATTTAACCGATTGGCAACACACCTGTGTACAACTTGATGGCAGTCATCTTTAAAATTTCCCGATTTTCGTGTTAAGGATGGTTTTTCACTTGAGTGCGTGTCCTTAGTTTTAAGATTAAATAAACATTAGATGCGATTATTCGTTACCTTGAAATTCGTGAAAGAAAATAAAAATAAAAAATGACTAGTGATTTAAAAAAAAAATAGGCTTAGTAAAAAAGAAAATGAAAGGAAAAAAATTCTAAATAAATATTCTGAGTAGTGATAAATAAGTGCTCATAAAAGATCAATTTAACGGAGATTAGAATTTTTAATCCGTAGCATGATAATATTTAAAGCTTATATTGTCTATTTCTATTTTACTTATTTTTTAATATTTATTCTTAAATTATATAGAAGCGGTAAAGCGCATATAAATATCTTATTTAATATCGTCGTCAACGTAAATGAATCTATTAACTAAGACAATGAAAAATATTGTGGCAAAATATGCTTCGAAACATTTTTAAAAATTTATTAAAGCTAGTTTCAAAAAATTATATTTAAAATTGAGATCACTAAAAAGTTTTTTCCCCTTTTTTAAATTCTAGAATGATATGAAATTCTTTATATATGTGTATGTGTGTTTTGCAAGGTTATTATTGATTCTTCTCAGTTATTGAGAAAAATAACTTCATTTTTAATGGAATTAATATATTCATTTTTAATGGAAAATATAATTAAAATTTTAAAAAATCCTTTCTTGGAAAGTATTTACAACATGAAAATCAATTTTGGTAGCTTTTCAATATCAAATTTGGTAGCTTTAGATCCAGCGATCTGCTCTATGGAGAGTTTAAAAAAATTTCTTACATATATGTTGTATTACACATGTCGTATCATCAGATTTACTGATAATATGCCTGATGATTTACTGATAATTACTGATATTTTATTAATAATAATATACAATTATTGTTAATAAAATAAGTAACATTTAATTTATTTTTATAAATTAATTTCCTCATTTTTCAATGAAAAAATACTTTTATTTTTTGAAAGCATTCGTTTAATAAATGTTAAAAGAACATCTTTCAATAATTTTTCTTATGCATCATCTATAAACTATTGTCAACAGATGTACCTATGCCATATTTATAAACAAAAGCATTTAATTATTACTGTAGATTGTAAGGAAATAATAAATTTTAAACATATACATTATAAAGAATTATTATTTAATAGGAATCCATTGAATGGAATATAACAAAAAAACTCTTAAATGAATAATTAATATTCCAATTTGGCATAAATAATTAATTAATTACATTTTAATTTATTTGATAATTATTTTAATGGTTCAATGTAAACACACTTTGTAGTTCTAATATTTTATTATTCATAGAAATTTTTCAAATTCATTTATTTATTTTATTATATTTATTTATAATTTTTTTACTCAAACATTTCTAATCCTTTCAACACATCGATAGCAGGCAGTACCTAGTCAGAAATTCTTCAATCATGTTTAGTGAACATGCCATTATTTTATTACATTTATTTATAAAAAAATTTTTTTTTAATCAATCCTTTCGCATCCCTTCAGCACAGCGGCCTCAGGCAGTTGATTGCCCTGAAATTCCCTGATAGCTATTGAACATGGCATAATTCCCCACTGATATCTTGTGAACATGCCATTATTTTATTATATTTATTTATAAAGAAGAATTTAATCAACAATTTCGACTCCCTTCAGTAGCTAATGAATATGATATAACTATTTCTAAAGACCTTAACGAAACGGAAGAACTTTCGTTTCAAGTACTGGGTTTCATTATTCAGAATATTCAATGGCGTTTAAACTTAGTTTCATTTCAAATCTGTCTACTAATAAAGAAAACATTAAAATCGTATTCAGAATCATTAAAATAGACACAATGATATACCTTATAATTGTCTATGTAATGTCAATATGAATTGACACGATGTCCCGTGTGGAAAAAAGAAGGTAATAAACAAAACAAAAAAAAGGAACATTTCCCTTCGAGTTGAAATATCGACCTTCTCTCCCATAATAAATCAGTACGGATAAAAGAGTTTCTAGTTCTCTATTGGTTGCGCCACTTTCGTCCGCTACCTGACAAAGAAAACCACAATTTACCTGATTCGTCTTCCTTTCTCAAAAGATTTCCAAGTTCCTGAAAATGCTTAGAAGAAAAGGAGAAGATTCAATTCCTGAGATCTTTTTCTAAATAAACTAAGGAACATGGACATGATTTCGATAATTTGTTTAAGGACATGTACAATGCAAACTCACACATATTGAAGAACTTTCTGATTAAACAAGGTTTGACGTTTGGAAACAATGAAACCAAGAGATGGAAAAAGAAAAAAAAGAGCATCAATAATACTAATAATAATAATCGAAAAAATATTATTGAATTTAATACAATGGAACGCAGATACTTAATATAAATTTAAAATTTCATCATCAAGAGCAAGCAAATGCATATTAATAAAACAAAAAATATTCTAATTTTGATTATTTTTAATTTCGGATTTTGTTGAAAAATTATGATTGATCGAAATTTATGCTCCAAAATAATAAAAAAATATAACCGTGAAAGTGATCTGCCCCAAATTTTTTTTGCATATTTTCTTATAAAGGTATTATCCCAAAGAAAGCCTTGCATAATATTGGCGTGCAATAATTATGAAATATTAACTGTTGGCGTGAATTCAGCATTTTTACTGAATCTGTTATGGGATTCTTGGCAAGTTTTTTGACGATGAATCCCTGACACGAGAAAATTGAATTTGTGTTTTAGACGAGTTTTTCTCCTGGCGACTGAAAAATTTTTTTTACACAAAGCTACAAAATTTCATACATTTAAGTCACTGAATTTTTGCGTTTACATGTTATTGAAACTATAGACCGACAGACTTTCAACTCGTCTTCTGATTTGTCTCAAAATTTGACAGATGTTAAATCCGTGTACCGAATTTTATTCATTTAATTCATTTCGGTTTGCATTTATCATGTTAACTTATATTCGGATAATTGGACAGATCGCCTTCCTCTGAAGGTATTTTGCTCAAACATAAAAATTCGTCAAAATCTGGAGTTCGATTTTTTTTTTTTTTTGACGTTTACAATACTTTTACTATATTTCGTATATGAGAAAGAAAAAAATTTGAGCTGGTTATTTTAAAAGAAAATCATTTTTATAATGGAATTATTTCACCTGACATCAAATTCACATGATGAGTGTAGCTGATCATGTCATATTGCATTCAATTATACGTTGCCCAATTCCTTTTTTTGCTGCAAGATGAGCGATGAATTTTAAACTTAAAGTAGCATGGCGCATTTGTATTTATTATTTCATAGTCAGGAATCGATTCTCATTTCAATTTTAATGATTTTCTTTAACAGTAACTGTTTACTAATGCTAGTATGTCCTCGTTTCTGAAAGTCAGGCAAACAATATTTCATCTAGCAGAAGCATTCGAAATAACAGTCATTGAATTTTCTTTAAATAACTTTTTCAGAAGCAATCACTAGTTAAAGGTTTCAAAATCGATTTCGATATCCATTATTTCCATAACGCTAACATATGTCCACATCTTCTTCGGAAGTATCGAAATAGTCTTTAGGAAGGAAATATATCCGATATTATTTTTGAATGGTTTGCAGCATCTTTCGATGTAAGCGTGTTGCAAAAAAAAAAAAAAAAAAAAAAAAATCGCGAAAGAATAGTTTTTGGTGTAATTTTCAAAATTATTTGCTGCTGTTTTGTGTTAATTTAATTCGTGTAACTTTGTTTTTCAAGTCGAATTTAAGACAATTAACTTTGCCACGAGCAAAGAGCCAAAAATAAAGAATCTGCAATGGCTCTACAAATCTCGCTACAAAAAAGTCACTGATGATGATATCGCGCCCGCGTTACCACGGAAAGGGGGTGCAGTAGCGTCTGAGGGTAAAGACCCTTGAGCAGCCGAGGACAGAAGCATGACTTCTAGCTCATATGAAGATGAAACTCACACATTCGCTTGCACAACCCCTTTTAACAAGGAGGCACATTCACACACCTCACAGATAGAACACAGAAAAGCAACCATGCCCGAACCGGGATTCGAACCCGGGGCGTCCAGATGACGGGGAAGATGCTCTACTCCTATGCTAGGACGCCGTCTACAAAAAAGTCATTAAAAAAGTTTTAAAATCAGATCTGATTCTATACTGACCATCAAAAAGTGCATTAATTATAAAAAGAGAGTCAACCTATCTATCCTTGGTCAAAATCTATACAGTCGTCTCAGGCAATAAATTTACTGCTTCATATTCTAGGATATAGAGAATTTCTTTTTCAGCGCCTTACTCTTATTTAAAATATAAAATTAATGAATTCAAACTAAGCAACTGGCAAAATGATTTTTAGGTTCTGAAACAGGAGCTTGAGTAAAGACCTATACCCTCGTCTTTAATTGTTGGTAACAAATCTCTCTCTCTCTCTGTATTATATATATATATAAATTTTTCTAGATTTAATAAATAAATAGTTGCGTAGTAAACGTTTCTGCCTTTTACTATATTGAGTAGTTCTTATGAATGAGATTGCATAGAATGTTCTATACCAATTTATTTTTAGAGTTCATATTTCATCCGACAGGAAAAATATATCGTGTCATCACAGAAAGAAAGAAAAAAAAACAGATTTAAGTGTGATATGACATCTGCTGTTACATTGTCATGTCATTATGACATCAAGTTCATTGACTCCATTGTAAACTTCGATATACGCTTTTCAACTTTCAGCAAACTTTTTTTTTCCCTTTATCGATTAATATTTGAATCAAAACTTGCGATAGTAAATTGACAATGAATTTTGAATTTGTAACGAATCAATACTAGAATTACATTTCTTTAATTTATAAGCATTTACTTTTTTTTTAATTGAACCATTTATATTTATATTAACAATGCATGCTCCTTTATATTGGTTCCAATAACAATTTTTTTTAACTCTTAGATATTTTCTCAAATTATTATCTGCTCGTCCAATGCGAATTTCTCGTACCATAAAATGCCACATTCCATTCCATTCTATTCTATTCCAAAATGGAGGGTCTCGCACGTTGAAAATTCCTGACTTTCTAGAACACTTCTTTTGTGTTTACGAATTTACAACCTAGATATGCAACTATAGGTTGGAAGACCATTTCCATGTTGTATTTATTTTATCCAGAAAAGAGCTTTAGAGGCTGAACAGTTCCTTTGAACGAGTTTTCGGAAAGATGGGGATCTTTTATGAAGAGAAACTGAAATAGATGAATGGCGGCTTTCTTTATCAGATGATAGTGGTAAAGGCAAAAAGAGAGAAATAAACCATTCATAAACCATTGACACTCTTTTGACGATTTTCTTACTCTTTTGTATACCAAATACGCAAAGAGCAAATATTGTCATAATCAAAAAATTTAAACTCGAGATTTTGACAAATCTCCATTCTTCAAATCCTACTGAGTCCTGAAAAACATATTTTTGGAATGATACGTGTCTGCTTGTGAACACGATAACTCAGAAATACTTTGAGCTAGACGGATGAAATTTGGACAGATTTATAGATTTCTGTCGAATTTTTTGTGAAATATAATCAGAGGAAGTCTGTCTATCCGGCTCTCTGAGTATAAGAGAACACGATTATTACAAACACACAAAAACCTAGATGAACAAAATTTGATATGCAGATGTAGCATCTAAGATGTAGATTCTAACAATTTTTTTCCAAATCTGTCAAAAGTTGACCGTCTGTTGGTTGATACTTACGCATGCATGAAAAGGCAGTAACTCGAAAACGCAGTTACTCGAATAAATGAAATTTATTCGAGTAACTGCATAAGTAAATGTATTCATTGAGATCTTGTGACTACAACTGTAATTCCATGTTAAATTCTGGTTTCAGTTGGGCGGAAAAGACAAAATACACATTCGATTTTCGGGTACTTATGTATTAACTGCATCCTTGGAACTAAACGCCAAAGATCGCACTATAGATTCAGTAAAAATATTAAATTTATGCTGACGATCACGCTTCCATTGTTCTTCAATGCAAATAAAATATTCATAATCTAACCCAACATCCGCAATATTATGTGCGGTAGGGTGGGATATAATATTCAGATTAGAAAGAGCACTAAAAACTTTTGGGGAACCATTCTTACTGGTTTTCATGTGGAATGCAATAATTAAAAATTGGCCACCTGTAGTCAATGCAGTGCAAGGAAACAGGCAACTAAGCAATCACTCTATTCATCCAAATTATTTTATCCTAATTATATTTTGCCTTAATTAATCATTAATTAATTACTATTTATAATTATTATTATTATATATTTATTATTTATTTATGTATTTTATATATTATTATTACTATTTTTTTTAATTAACAATAATTCCCTTACAGATAAACAGTTATCAAGCAGTAAAACATTTAGGTTTAGACTATTTTTTCTTTAAACAAGGTTAAATTAAATCAACTATAAAGTTTCGGAAATTAAGGACCATCGAGACCAGGTGCTCCGCCAAAATAATCATCACTTCGTCGTCAATGCAAGAAAAGAGATACGCGATATGTCATTGCCTCCAGTTAAATAGTCTTGAGAACAATAATAATATATTTATTATTAATTTAAATAATTGGAAAAAAAAGATTTTAAAACTTTTTTTCCTTAATAATCTGAATTATTTTTACTTTTACGCATTTTTATTTTACTTGATACGTTTCTTAGTGGTTGAAATTTCGTAATAAATGTTTCACTCACTTTTTCATGTTTTGTATAAAGTTGAAATAGAAAAATAAACAAACGGATTTTCAGTTTTATGTATATAGATTAACGTGTTTAGATATAATTACACAGCAATTACAATTTATATATGCATGATTTATATGATCATGAATTCAGGATACATGATCCTACTATAGCTACCATTATTTTGAAGAGTACATTTTAATAAATTATAGCGCATTTGATTTCATTATTTCAAACTAATTGAAATACATGAGATGAAGAATATTTATATAAATGCAAATTTAATTTTTATTAAATCTTTATGAATGATTTTTATACCGATATTTTCAAGTAAGCAAATTTGATGTTCATATTCGGTGAAAGATTTCGTTTTCGCGCAAATTCACGGAAAAACAAATAAACTTTTGAAGAAAAATTTTGAATTAATTTTTTTTTAAAATCAAAGATTATTTTTACATTTTATTTATTACAGAAAATAACAAGCACAATGAAAGAAAAAGGAAATCGTTGAATTAAATAAAAACACATTCTTAAAAAAACACTTACAGTTTTATGTTACAAAAATTATTTTTATATTCACAATTTTCTACTTCAATCTTTAGTTTATTTTTCATAATTATAAATATTATATAAATCTTGAAATCAGTTCTTTTCAAAAACTTATTTCTGTGTGGCACCAATCGAATGAAACTAAAATTCAATTATATAAATCAATTAAGTAATAATATAGTTCTGAAGATATTTAAATAATGTATTGTCATCGAGAGCAAACAAGTATACAAAAACTCAAGCCTCAAGCAAATCAAGAAGTAAATGAAAAATCGATTATAATATTTTATTGTTTCAAAATGAATCAGTTTAAATAAAAATTTTCAATCGATCTAAACAAAATATCATGAAGATTGCATGCAAGTATATAAAATTAAACACTTAATGAGTTATACTTAAGACTTTAATATCTATAATTATTAATAGATATTACGAGTTTAAATAAAAATTTTCAATCGATCTAAACAAAATATCATGAAGATTGCATGCAAGTATATAAAATTAAACACTTAATGAGTTATAGTTAAGACTTTAATATCTATAATTATTAATAGATATTACGAGTTTAAATAAAAAATTTCAATCGATCTAAACAAAATATCATGAAGATTGCATGCAAGTATATAAAATTAAACACTTAATGAGTTATAGTTAAGACTTTAATATCTATAATTATTAATAGATATTACGAGTTTAAATAAAAATTTTCAATCGATCTAAACAAAATATCATGAAGATTGCATGCAAGTATATAAAATTAAACACTTAATGAGTTATACTTAAGACTTTAATATCTATAATTATTAATAGATATTACGAGTTTAAATAAAAAATTTCAATCGATCTAAACAAAATATCATGAAGATTGCATGCAAGTATATAAAATTAAACACTTAATGAGTTATAGTTAAGACTTTAATATCTATAATTATTAATAGATATTACGAGTTTAAATAAAAATTTTTAATCGATCTAAACAAAATATCATGAAGATTGCATGCAAGTATATAAAATTAAACACTTAATGAGTTATAGTTAAGACTTTAATATCTATAATTATTAATAGATATTACGAGTTTAAATAAAAATTTTCAATCGATCTAAACAAAATATCATGAAGATTGCATGCAAGTATATAAAATTAAACACTTAATGAGTTATAGTTAAGACTTTAATATCTATAATTATTAATAGATATTACGAGTTTAAATAAAAAATTTCAATCGATCTAAACAAAATATCATGAAGATTGCATGCAAGTATATAAAATTAAACAAATAAGATTAAAACAAAAAATAATTAAACAAAAAATATTAATAAATAAAAAATTTATAAATATTTTTAAATTAAATAAATCAATCAGTGCATGAAATACGACAGAAGATATTACCGTCTATGAAACAGCAGACATGTTATGTGAGATTTTGTGGTAGACAAAATTTTTCTATCTAAAAGGCCTTCTGTGCTTACAGGCAGGGCATAAATATAGATGGACTTAATAATATTAAATTATTTGTATCTCTCTTTGTTGGGAAATGGAAGTTTTGAGTTCTCAACATGGTCAACATCAGAGATTCAAAATTACTAGGTTTGTCTCCAACAGTTCCCAAACAAAGCAGATTGTTTATATAAGGATTTTAACTATTAAAACAAATTGAATGTTATTTTCAAGAGTATTAATAATGTTTAAAAGTATACGGATTCATGTATTCAAACCTTTACAGAAGGCTCTAACAAGAGGGGGCATAGCGACATGCCATGCCCCCTCTCTTCTCTCTCCATTCGCTGATCAGTTGCCGAATGAGTAAATAGGGTTTGTATTTGCCCTCCCCCCCCCCTCCTTTTTTTGCCTTTATATTTCATTGAAACTTAAAGTTTTTCACTAACAAGATGTGTTATACTATACCATAAAACGTTTTTTTATTTATTTATTTGTCTTTGCATTTTATTGAAATTTAATTTTTTTTCAATAAACGGATTTAGTACAACATAGACGTCCGTCAAAGCGAATAATTAAAAATTCTATTTATCAGTTTTTAACTAAGCTTAATTTAATAAATGTTATTCACAGAAAAAAAAGGGCCATTTTTATTTTTTTACACCTTATGTAGACTGTATGGTGACTCAAACACAATGTAACAATTTCTTTTGAATTCCACGCATGCATACAGACCGTAAATGAAAAACAAATCCGTTTTGAGCGTTCAATGAGATATCTTTTATTTACTACGAGAAACAAACAAAAACATTATGACCTTTTGACATAAAATAATGACGATCCGTCAGACTTTTGCTCTTATTTTTGTGGAATGTCGCAAAATTTTCCACAATTATAGTTTTTATTTCGTTTATTATTTTCACTTTTCCCGGAAACCAGCTTTGTGACGTTTACTGTTCACATGATGACCGCCAGAGGGCCTTAAAATAAAAAGACGTCGTGCTTGGCCGCGCCAGGTACGCGGCTCATCTTTGTCAGATTTACCAAGATTGGCGCTTTATCGCACTTTAAGAAGTTTGGCTGTTTTGGCGAGATTTTGCCATTTTCTGGTTGCTCGGCGTTGGCGCTTAATCCTTTGATCTCTCTGCACAGATAAACTGATGGAAGAGTCGAGATATCAGATTTCTTCTAATAAATCTTGTGCGGAAAGACATGTTTCCGAACATAAATAAGGTTTATATTCTCTTATAAAAAAAAAACCGTATTTTGAATTTTTTTAAGAAAATGTTTGAATGCTGGTATAAATATTTATTTATTTATATTTGTTGAAAGTTTCTTTGTTTCTGAAAATTTTTAGAAAATTCGGTAGATATAATATTATTTTATAATGAATTTTTACAATAATCCTGTTCCCAAATAAGTTATTTTATTACTTGGATAAAATCAAAAATCGTTAATTTGGCAAAATACGATTTGAAGAAAAATGAAATCCATTGAATTTAAGAATTTTTATATGAATGCATGTGTTTCTTTCGTCAACACTTACTTTTTTTTATTTTCCTTGCTGAAAAGAATAATCATACTAAAAAAAATCAATATATGTCACTATTAATAGATTAATTCCTCATTTTCGCTTTAAAAATATTTTTTTAAAAATAATGTTAGATTTCGGATTTCGATGTGTAAAGTCTTGGTTCTACGTCAAAATACCCTTAAGTTTTATTTTTAAGACGCTTTTTATTGTGTTGTCATTTTATTATTCTCCATATAAGTATGCAACGAAAGCGTTCGGAAAATGATATAATTTTAAATAAATCTCCAAAACTTAAAATTAAAAAAAAAATTGATTCTATAATGAAAAAAATACGTTAATATTTCACAATTAATATTTCATAATTATGATAAATATTTTAAATATCTTATTTCTGAATTGATTGCATGGTTAGGAAATGATAACTTTTCAATGTAAAATTGTAGACGATATCAAATAACCCAACCAAATATTGATAACTGTCAGGATGTTAAAAGGCATAACGGAAGCCTGAGACATTAGAGTATCAATATAAACTCAATATATTGAGAACTGTAAAAAATAACATAGCTCGTAAATTATCAAGTATTCAGAGTTGCTGCAGGGTAGCATTTATTGTCTTTTATTCTTTACATAAATGTAACTTTCCAAGATTCATTTTTAAAAATAATACATCTTTCAAATATCAAAATTATTAATTTTTTTTGTTTCAAAAGATGATTTAAAATTAATATACGAGAATCTTTCCCGCCAATTCCACCAATAATGATACAAGAATTATTACAGTTCATTTTTTCATTATAATGATTTTATTTAAGTAATCAAACAATTCTTTTCCATTTAAAAAATACGCGTGAAAATATAAAATTTGTAACTAATTTTAAACTATTTCATCAGTCTTTAGGAGAAAGACATTCGTGGTCTATTAACACACTGTTTGGGGACACTTAAGTGAACTTATATGCTGTTTTGTAATGTTTAACATATTTTAAAGCAATGCTTATTTGTTACTTTAACGAGACAAAATGTTTATAAATATTTATCGGCGGTTACATAATTTACACCTTTTAGTCTTCAACGATTTATAAAACAAAATAATTAAAATTAAACAATCTTTCCTTTCGATAAATTTAATAAACTGAAGTTATTTAAGAGATAATTTTATTAAATACTATTCGGTAAATAAAAGAAAACATTTAAAAGAAATAAATAGAAGACGGTTTGAAATCTATAGGAGTTGTTGCATTGTATTCTACATTGAGGTGTTTGCTTTTATAAATATTCTTTTATAACTTTTTCGCCTTTTCACAATATACAAAATATTATGATAATAGTATTTTAGTTGAATGCCGAAAGTATCAAAAAATAATTAAAATTGCGCTTACTCGTAGTAGAAATACAACATTATTGTAGAATGCAACACTATTATGGAATTTGTATTATACATTTCCATACATTTTTAAAAACAAAATAACTTCTCTTCTTCACTAATTATCGTTTGCTTTTCATCCGAGTTTAATTCTTTATTCTCAATAACCATTTAAAAATTAAATAAAGTTTTCTTCGTAATTATCGTTTGCTGATTATTGCCCATTTTTTTTTCCTTCACTCGTTTGTATTTAAAATTAAATGATATTATTTAACTGTCTTTTCTTTGTTTTTGCAATTTAAAAAAAAAAAAATTCTCTCTTTTGCACTGTAATTTTTTTTAAAATTATCTTCTGTACTTTTAACCGAATTTTTTTATTGATTTTTAATTCGTATTCTGTTTCCAACCTTGTAACAAATTTCAATCGATTCTTTATTTTACTTGATTAATCATCGTCGACGAGTCACTAGCTTTGCATCATTAACTGTGCATGTGTAAGCGTCTTCCTTTCTTCGTTGATGCCTTTTACGTCTAACCTAGAAACTCTTGGAGCGATGTCACCCTCGAATTCAAGCCCGATCAGAGAAGGTCATGTTCGCTAACTTCATCGGACGAATGTTGTTATGTTTGTTCCTTTATATTAAAATGTAGCTGATGCGTCGTTTTGCCAAACCGGTAGAAAAAGTAGCCCGGCTGGTTTTTTTGTTGATTTTCCTATTTATTGCCTACGATCATTAATCATTATTATCTTTTGAATTCATGATTCCAAACAAAAGGTTTATACCGCTTACAGTGTTCGAACAACAAGTGAGAAAGATTTGTATGAGTTAATTTTCACGTTGGGCATTTTATGAAGACAAGTATTTTTTTCAATTGGAGATTTCTGCTTTGAAGAATATTTTTACTATCTTTCCAGTTTCGCAGTTATGAAGTATTTTCGGTATAATTATGGCAGCGACTAAAAATGTAGATAGATTCCAATATGTGGCTAGAGTTTTCACAACAAATTGCGAAAATTTGGTACACAAAAATTAATTTTGCGTGATTTTATTCAAAGCAACATCATGCTTTCATTTAAACTTTTTACAGACAGATTTTTTTTTAAATTTAAAATATCAAAATTATCACTTATATATATGTCGTAATTTTCTGTTGAAATTATTTTTAATATACCTATTAAAATGAATTATAAAAATTCTTTTTTAACATTTTCATTATATTTATGTTTCGCTCGACAATACGCATTATGTTAATGTTTGGTTGTTAATGTTTGACCAATAAATATCAAATAACTATTTCAAAATAAACGTTGTTTCATTGTTGACATTCTATTATTTAAGGATTTTAATACATAGATCAAATAATTAAACATTTTAAATGCAAGAAATAAAAAAACGGCGGCAGGGGTTCTTCAAAACTTTCTCGCATAATCTCTATTAAAGATGTTCTCCCATGGCACTGGTGTACAATAGTTACAACATATTAACCTTTGGCTCGAATTTAGTATTTTAACTAAATGTATCGTATGATCCTCGACTAGAGTTTTAGCAATTGATCCCTGGCATGCGGTCAAAAGTATCCAAAAATCGAATTTGTGTTTCAAACACGTTCTGCTCAATTGATTGCAACAACAATTTGACATAAAACTACACTTAAAAAGTCACAAAATCACGTACTAATTTGGTATATTTAAGTCATTGAGTTTCTGAGTTATCGCTTTTACATGTTTCTGAAATTACAGACCGAAAGCCGGTCACCCCTCCCCCTTGTTGGATTTCACTCAAAATTTAGTAGGTGGCTATATTAAATATGTCAAATTTGCGTACTGATTTTTTTCTATCCAGCTATCTTTGTTTTATAGTTATCGTGTTAACTGTACAGCCGGACAGATAGACTTCATTTGAACGGATTTTGCTCAAAATTTGATAGAAATCTACAAATTTGGTTTAAGCATATATACCAATATCCTTCTAACTCAAAATGTTTTTGTGTAATTTTTGTCATAGATAGACAGACCGACCGGCGGACATTTTCCAAAAATGTGTTTTTTGACGATTACTATATTTTCTCTATATTTCGTACACGAGAAAATAAAAGAATGTTTTCATTTCGTTTTATCTTCACAACTAAACACTCCGTTCCTATTCTCCCCCCCTCCCCGAACAATTCCATTCTGGTTAAAGCGTTCCATCACTGCTTTAGTTTACTACTTAACCACTGTACAACAAGATTAATTCGTTCCATGAACCGAGCTCAAGAAAGAATGTATCGTTCGTCGACAGAAGCCGTCATTTCGTGTTGTTATTTATAACTTTAAAGTCGTTATATTTCATTTGTGTTATCAGAATGTGATATTGTTGGAAAAATTGACTGATTTAGAATTTTCAGTTATTATATTTCTCTCTCTAGCCAATTTCTGGAGCCTTATTATTACTATCAATGGATTTCATCCAACAGCAGACACACATTTCGAGCCTCGTGAACCACCTGTTCCTTTCCAGTCTTGTGACTTGCGACGAGTAAATCTTTTTTCCGCTTGCAACTGACTTTTCAGGAAATTTTAACAAAGGACTTCTCATTCAGTCGGATCTCATTTCCGTGAACTTATTGTGACGATGACCCAAACACTGAATAATGCAGATTTATGGATGCTGTTTATCTGAATTGGAAAATTTGTTATCTGGAATAATACTCATTTTTCGCCGTTTTTTCATTCTTTTTTTCTTCTTTTTGCTCGATTGAGAATTATTTTTGACAATTATCGCCTAAAAATCCTTCTTGATTTGTATGACCAATTCAATATAAATTGTATTCAGCGAAAGCAAAAATAAAAAAAAAAGTATTATTTCAAGAAGTCATGTAGTGGCAATATATATAACAAAGACCAAAGATTTTTTTTTTTTTTTTCTGAAAAGAATGCATGTGATTGTGCAAATGGCAAACAAGCAAAATAGATTAAGATGATTAATTCCCTATGAATAAAAAATTTCAATTGTTATATATTACTGTTCATAACTCTGGCTGTCTATAGAGCTTTCTTCTTTCAATTTCTTCTGCATCTGTAACCCTCAACTTATCACTTCATTACGCCATTGATTATTAATGCCACTGAATTAAAATTGAATTGTAATTAAAATAGCTTACTGAACACTTTGTTATTTATCCATTTAATTCATATACTTCAGAATTATATGAATTTAGAATATTTAAACATATAAAATGATATTTCAGGAAATGTCCTAATAGATTATAAAATTCTTTAAATTTCAAAAGCAAAAAAAAAAAAAAATGTATATTTTTGATTTGGATATTTAAAATAGAAATAATAGAAATTAAAATAGAAACATTATATAGAACAAATATCGTATCAAATATTGAATTATTTTTACTTAAGATTACATTTATGCTAATTCTTTTATAAGAAACATTACATTTTATCTGATAATACATTTTATTTTATAAATACTAAATTTTGTTCACATGCAACATTAAAAGACTTTAAGTTAAAAACTTTTATTTATTATCTGCTTTACTCATTCTTACAAGTAACTGGTTCTATTTATTTTACAAGTATTTAAGAATAAAAACTTTATCTTTAATAAGTAACAATAAAAAAATTATTTATTGTATAATTTATTATCTGCTTTCCTTATTCTTACAAGTAACTGGTTCTATTTATTTTACAAGTATTTAAGAATAAAAACTTTATCTTTAATAAGGAATAATAAAATTTTTATTTATTCTATCATTTATTATCTACTTTACTCATTTTTACAAGTCACTGGTTCTATTTATTTTACAAACTAAAGAATAAAAACTTTATCTTTAATAAAACTTCACAAGTATTTAAGAATAAAAAGACACCAATAAAGTTTTAGTTCAGGGATAACAATGGTAACGATGTTATGCTTTTGTTCGTTGATTTAAGCATTTCATTTTAGAACTTTTCAATCTTTTAACGCTTAAGTAATATTATATGCTTGAAAATGTCAATAATTATCTTTTTAAAACTTGTTCTTTTATTTAATTTAAAAAAAAAAAAAAAAGCTAATAAAGCAAGCTTAGAAACGAAAGGGGGAAAAAATATTTTAGTGATTGCGGTGCCATGCATATTTAACTTACAAAAAGTATTATCCTTTTCGTAGCGCAATTTATTTAGATAATATAAATTTTCATTTATATTTATGCCGTCCATCAATTAGGCCTATTATTAAGCCCCGGCAGATCCTCGACTAGGCAGATAGGCAGTTATCTTGTATCGTTGAGCTGATAGGAGCCGCAGACAGATCGGTTAATATAATATTATTAACCTAGATGCCAAATAAAAATGTAAGAAATACAAATAACTTTATACAATGGAATTATACAATACTAAAATAATGTTCATTCTTTTTTGACAAATAAAATAGATCAAGTTTCTTTCGATTTCATTACGTGCACTACTTTTACTATATTATAAATATTAAAATTCGTTTAACTTCATTATGTATAAATTACAAACCATATAACTAATAAGCCATGATAACTAAAGTCATAAGCCGTGGTAACAAAATAAGTCAAGTCACTCATTATCACAAAGTGACCTAAAGTTTACTAAAAAATCCTTGTCTTATTGATTAAGTTAAAAAATGTGAAACTAAATTGATTAGTTTAATAAAAGAAGAACCTTACAATGACTAGCATCACAAAATGACTTAATCTGCCATTTACTAAATGAGAAGAATAGACACATAATTGTTCATTCGTGATAAAAGCATGGATCTATTGAAGACGTTAATATGAGAATAGTTTCCATTTTTCAAGGAGCACCTTTACTTCTTTCCCACAAAATTCCGTACGGATACTCAGTATTTGGGTTTACCTATGCATTCCATTTCTTTTAAAATCATTGAATAAATAATTATCAATATATGGTTAAATTTATTATTAACATCAGTTAAAAAATCGCGCACTTAATTTTTTTAAAGTTAAATCGTGTTTTAGCTTAATATCTAAAAGAATCATTTTGATGAAAGTAATTTTAATGAAATAAAGTTAGGTTTTCGGAATTGTTCGATTTGTCCATATGAAAAATAGCTCCATCAAAACTACTACTAATAGCATAAACTCATTTCTTTAGTATCATTTTATTTCTACTGCGTTTAAGATTCTGGTTTAACATTTGCAGACGTCGGCTCGGTGGTCTAGGGGTATGATTCTCGCTTAGGGTGCGAGAGGTCCCGGGTTCAAATCCCGGCCGAGCCCAGTGTGTGTTTTTTTCTTTCTGCATATTCTTAAGAATAATTAATTTTTTCAGAGGAAGAGATATTCTATATGTCACCCATAACTTTTTAATATTTCAAATAAGACATATCTTCACTAAATGAATTTTCAGCTAAACATATATTCAATACATATTTATTACATCTAAAATAATTCTTCAATGGTTTCTAATTCTTTGAAGGAGCGTTTCTTTAGAGTATCATCTAAAAAAAAAAGAATATCTCAACAATATTTATAAATCTAAATGTTCTTCAGGTAATGAATGAAATGTTTTTATAAAAAAAATCATTATAAATAGCTGCGATAATAATTTCAATCGACACAATTTATTATGCAAACTACTATGTACAACATTTGACAAGAATAATAAGATTATGTGCTTTATTTAATACGATTAAAATATTTTTAAAAATCCTTTTAAATAATTTAAGTAATATATACTTAAAAGTGAAATATTCACTTACCTCAGAAATATAAATAGCATTCAAAAATAATAATAATTAGTATTCGGTTTAATGCTTATAATTTACTAGCAGAAAGAATCAATAATTAACAAAAATCAATAATTATAAAAAATAAATAATAACTATGTATAAAAATGAGAAAGAAAAAATTAGAATCCCAACAAGTACTTAAAAAATTATTTAATGACAGAACAGAAATTATTTTAAGAAGAAAAAAAAAAAATCATACACTATGAATAATCGTCTGCGTCAACTATAGAGTTGCCATAGTAATATTATAAACAGATTATGAATCATCAAACAAAAAGCACATAGCTTACCGACCTAAATCTTAAGGAAACAACAGAAATATGTTTTATAAGCAACTCATATCGATTACTTTCACCTTCAAAACTTGTTGAGAGAAAAACAGCTCTGAAAAGATAAGTAGATTTTATGACTAATATTTTCTTAGTTTATTTTTATGACTCATATCGATAGGGCAGTGCACGCGATTTGTTTAGCTGATCTGCCTGAATCAACAACTTATAAGAAGAACATCTGATCAAAGATAGGATTTGTATTATTCAAAATAAAGTGTTTAGAGAAAGTTTCTAAAATAAAATTTATTACTGTCTGTTAACTTCAAGCATGGCATCAGATTTAAGTACCGCTGTCAACTCCTCTTTCTAATAATTTTTTCAGGTTTATGGTAAAACGTATGTCTTTTGCAATTATAGTTTCGATTCAAATATTACGATCCCCCCTGAAAAAAATATTACTAAAAAGGCAAAGGAATTTAATGTCTTAACATGGTATTTTTTTTATTTTTTTTTTCCCATTTGAGCATTAATTATTTTTCACGTAAAAATATGACCACGATTTATAGAACAAATAAAAACAATAAATTATGCAATTATTACCACCCCTCCCAATCTGCATTAAATGCATTTTTATTATAAAAGAGCACACATTGAGAACATATTTTGACAATAAGAAAACCACAGGCACAAAATTTTTCTGAGACTATCTCATATTCTTAATGTCGTAAATTTGCCATCTACTTGGTAAGTACACCAAATAAAGGTGACCCCTCCTCCCTCCGATACTCGAGGTACAAGGCTCTAGTGCCTAAGCGAAGTGAAAAAAAAAATTATTGAAAATAATTATTATTAGCAATGTGAAAAACAACATAAAATATAATGAGAAATTTGCCCATAGTTAAAAAATGAAGTATAAGTTACCTAAAGATTTAATTATGAATCAATTTTAAATAAGTGCAATGAGATTTTAAAAATAATCATAATCAACAAGATGCATATTATTTCATTGAAGAAAATTAGCTATAAATTATTTTCATTCGAGCATACAAGGATAACAAATTTTAACTGAGCAATTTTTTTAAAAAAAAGAGCAATAAAATTTTTTTTCTCATCGAAAATTCAATTTATGAGCACATGGCAATAATTCTTATGTATTTTTTTATAAAATAAGAGAGGAGGAAAGACAATTTTGTCTGTAAATTTTAAATTGTCGTATAGATGGCGGCACAGTGCAATTAAGATTTATTTCGGAAAATTTGTGCAATTTTTAATTAGGAAGGGAAAAATTCCAGTTAGAGCTCTCACCATAATGCGAAGCTTGAAAATACATAAGTTCGACTTTTTAAAACAATTTCAGTCCTTAATATATAAGGAAAAAAACCCAACTATGTTCAAATATTCCAGTTTCATTCATTTCACATGATTTTCTGTTAATATGAATTTTTTAACTTCCAAATTCTTTTATAGATGGCGACACAGTAGAGCTCAAACACTGAAATTGGCATCTTCTCTCGATTACCATCAGTTAGGAAATTGATAACGAGTTCCATAATAATAATTCTTAAAAAAAAAGAAATTTTTTTTATGCGATAATAAATAGCGAGCATTTCTTTTTCAGAATGGATGGTTTTGATTTCATTAACTTTTTATTTAGATATATTATTAAGATAATTTAATATACGAAGTAAAAAAATGAATTAAATACTGTGATCATCTTTTCCTTAGTAAGGTATAAAAATAATTCTCTAATTTCTAGAATAAAATTATGTTAAACATGAATCAGCGTATATTTAACAGTAGCATTATTCACTAGAAATATTCGGTAAAGTAAAAACCATTTCTACATTTTAAGTAAAAAACAAACTTTATTTATTTAAAACATGAAGCGAAAGAATTAAAATGAAAGCACGATGCTGAGAATGTCTTTTTCTCTACAATGTATCCAAATACTGCTTTAATTTCCAGAATAAAACAACTATGCAGCTTTATTCAGTGCAGATTTAGAATTATTCATTCATCTATACAAGTTTCATTTTCTAATCCTGATGGTTCGATTACTAAAAACTATCAAGAGAATGAAACTAGCAAAAATGTAAAAGACTGGGATAAATCAAATGCGTAGAAAAGCTCAAACGTGGTTATTATTATTATGATTTACAAGAATAGCATATAGTAGAATTCGAATTCTCGTAAATTCATTTTCCCATAATTCCTTAAAACAATAAATCATGATAATGGTTGTTTTTCATCATTATTTTAAATAATTCAGGAAAATTTGGCTTTGTTATGATCACTGGCTTTTGAATAAAGATAAGATTTTATTTCTTATTCATTTTTTTTTCGAATGCTTTTGGATCAAAATAAAGCAAACATTTTAAAAGCACAGGTATTTTCCAACAGGATTTTGAATCGTTTATTAAGTTTTTTAAAAAATTTTTAATTTCTGGCCATTTTTTGATGTTTGAAGTTGAAAACTGTTTACAAAATGGCATAACTTCTTCATCTACATCTTTAAATTAATTTATAAAATTTCAGGTTTTTTTTTTCACCATTACTATTTTTACTGTTAGAAAGCGTGATGATATTTTTAACCTTGTGGCTTATAAAATAAATTAGCATAGTTTAGATGAGATAAATTTCCTTAAAGATATCTCCTAACCTTGTGACTTCAAGGGCTTTTGGGCATAATTTCAAAACATTTTATTCGACACAACAAGCAGCCTGAATTCAGAACGAGACTTTATTTAAATCGAATCAAATTCAAAAAAAGACTTAACACGTTTAACATCCGCTGGGACAGCTGTTACGTCGTTGACACAAGTCTTTTTGATATATATACGTGCGATTGTTGTTGTACGTGACGGCTATCGAGATTCACATTCGCTACGCTGATAAAGTAAAGGGCTCCAATTTTTTTCAGTTACGAGTCATATGCAATTGAAAAATATCCACCGCTTTTATGTCAGCTCAAGAGTACATGTGCATTGAAAAATAAAACATGTCATTAAAGCAGTCACTAACAAATAAAACATGTGGCTAAAGTAGTCTCCGGGAAAATTACATAAGTCTCTTAAGCAACACCAAAACATTAAACAAAATACTAATGCAGCCTTTGAGAAAATTAAATAGGCTAATAAGACAGATACCATAAAAAATATAATGTTCTAATGCAGCTACCAAGAAAATAAATCAGGCCTTTAAAATAGCCACCAGGAGTATAAAATAGGGCATTAATGTAGCCACCAAGAAAATAAAACAAACCTCTATAGCAGCATCAGGAAAATAAAATTGGCCACTAAAGCAGTCACTAATAAATAAATTATGCATTTAAAGCTGTCAGCTGAAAAATAAAATAAGACACGAAAGTAATCGCCAAAAATAAATGAATAAATAAAACCAAATACTAATCACCCGTTGGAAAAATAAAATGTACTAATTAGGCAAACAACATCAAATCAATGTATTAATGCAATCAACAAGAAAATAAAGCAACGTACTAATGCAACCACCAAGAAAATAAAGCAAACCTCTATGGCAACCACAGGAAAATAAAATAGGCCTCTAAAGCAGTCACTAATAAATTAAATAGTCACCAGGAAAATAAAACCAGGTAAATAAAATAAGTCACAAAAGCAATAAAAAAAAATGCTTTAACAGTCATGGAGAAGATAAAACAGCTAATAAAGCAGCCAACAAGAAAATAAAGCATTCCATTAGCCTGAAATGCCGAATAACGTTATAACGATAACCCTACAATATTATCCAGCATTCAGAATATCGAAGAGCAACGTGGAGATATCAGAAAATATCTAGTACTAATAAGGAAGTATTAATGCAATCACCTAGAAAATAAAGCAATATACTAATGCAACCTCTAAGAAAATAAAATGAACCTCTAAAGCGACCACCAAGCAAATGAAATAAGCCACAAAATCGGTCAATGGGAAAATAAAATTGGAAGCACATATTAATAAAACCCTGAAGCACATATTAATAAAGAAAGGAAATTTAATAAATGCAATTAGATGGGCACTTTAAGTTACATATACCTATATAAATCAATATGCCTTCCTCACTGGATCCTTGTTTAGATTAGATGAAACTCTAAGCTATTTGAGATTTGGGGCCCTTTATAAATCTATTTAACTAAGACATTTAGTATATTTGTTACTTGCTCACTCAATAATATTTTTCAGGTCTCTTTCCCCAAACCCTGCCCCCCTCAAAAAATATAAGATCTCTAAGCTGCGTTTATGCAACTGTATATAAATCAGGCAATGTTTCGTGTAGTATAAAGATGCAAGAGAACTGTGATGTCACAACGCAGCGTGCGATTGTTTTCAGACATATATTAGATGACCCAAGATTACGCTTGTCTTGTGACTGCGATGCCACATAAATGCAATTCATTATTCATGGTTCCTAAAACTGTATACTGCAAGCTTTGGGGCAACACCGATAGTCATCTCTCTCATAGTCCATCCCATCATTTTAAAATTCATCACAAGTTTTCCAACAGGCCTTAGTGCAACTTCGTATTTTTCAGCAAATCGAACAAATCCAATTAGCAGCAGCTATCTGATATCACTGAATATTTTCTTATTTTCATGAAATGGAAATATCTGTCATTTCGATTTTATTCGTAAATTTCATATAAAGATTCCAATTATATGTTCAAAAATGACTTCAGCTATGTGTTTGTAATACTATAAGAAATTCTAGTTAATATTAATAAAAATAAATCTTTAATGAGAATTGTTTTTATTAATTTATCTTTACGATTTTGGGAATTGTAGAGAATATCTAAATCTGTATGATTCTGATTCTGATTAAATCTCTTAGATCCGATGACATAATTCAGTAGCAAATTTTATACTATGTAATATTTTTTTTCATTTTCAAGTTGATAACTTCTTAATTGTATTCTAAATTTTAGTTTCGAGAAGAATGTTGCTCGAAATTAATTGAAAAAATAAATTACGATAAAAGTGCTCGAATTCTCTCCAGCGATATACGTTAATAAATCAAATAATCTAAAGTGTTTATAATTAATCAGCATGCATATTTTGAAACTGCATTCTCTGTAAATCTAACAACTTTTTACTTTCAGCTTCAGTAATTGAGTATGAACTTTTCAAAAAAGAGAATTGTAAAAACAATTAAGACAATTTTCAAAAAAGAGAATTGTTGAAATTGTTTTATTATTTATTGGCGCTTTACCTATATATATATATATATATATATATATATATATATATGTAATATTATTTGCGGTGAAGCATGATTCAGTTTGAAGGCAATGAAGATACTTTTAATTTCGTGACGTCGTTTTATTTCTTTTTGAAGAAGCAAGCATATGTACAAGCGACGAGCACACAGAACGACACAGAAAGGAATGAGGGAAGAGCTCTCGGACATTTTATCCCTGGTCTTACATAACCTATGAATTTGATAGGGAAAACATTTCTTCACAGTGCTAATGTATTATGAGATTTCGATAGGGATTTTCATTACAGGCGCCGAGAAGGTAGGGGAAACAAAGGGAGATTTTAAAAAAGAATTTGCTTGATCAGCGGTATGTTATCTCTTCACGCGTAGTGTGGGAAAGTTAGATTTTAGCTGATTCAACAATTTAACAAAGCTTCTCTTGAATTAATTAAGTAGAGACTGTGGAATTGGATCACGAAATAAGAGAATATTTTAGAATGAAGTTACTATGGGCTAAATTAAGATGAAGTTATTATGAAAATTAATTAAATTGAAATTAGAGTTAAAATATCATTACACACACACACACACATATATATATATATATATATATATACGAGGGACAAAGTCAGACACCTCACAGAAAAAATCCCCTGTTTGATTCCCTGCCTGAGATCTTCAGACCGGATTTTTAATTTCTTCCTTTTTGGTTCTATATTTATTCTTTTCGCTACTATTGACTTGGTTTTTTACTGATTTGGTTATATATATATATTGCAACAAGAATTCCATTGTGCCTCTTGTTTTCCATTGCTGATAATCAAAATGTGAAGATTCAGCTTATTTTTACTTTCTCATATATGAAGTATAGAGAATGAATTGCAATCTTCAAAAAAATTCGATCTCCAGAGTTTGACTAATCACCACATTTTACATCTCCCTACTTTCGAAAAAAACATTTTCGGTATTATGTCTGTCTGTGACACTGTGACACTGCCTGTCTGTGATCTTAATTACTACCTATTTCTATCAAATTTTGAGCGAATTCATCTAGTTGTCCGGTTGTCCAAATATAAATTAACACGTCAATTACAATACAAGGAGAGCTAGATGGATAAAATTTGTTACACAGATTTAATATCTAAAGTGTAGATACATATCGTGTTTAGAACAGGTTCTCAATATGATAAGGGTTGTTATATGGGTTTATAAGGTTAAATATGTTAGAGTTGACTTTTAGTCAGTCTGTATTTTCACAAACTAATAAACGCGATATCTCAAAAATTCAATGACTTAAATCTATGAAATTTCGAATGTGATTTTGAGACTACAATTGTAGTTCTGTGTCAATTTTTTATTCCAAATTTCGGAAACAACGCATCTAAAAAACGAATTAGATTTCAGGATACCTATTGCTGAGTGCAAAGGTTTATTGCCAAAAAAATCGTCAAGAATCACACGATAGATTCAATAAAAATCCTGAATTCATGCAAAAGATCAATATTTCATATTGTTACAAACCTGTAATGTTGCTTCCTAGAAAGGTTAGTTCAATCACTGGAAAGACTGTTTTACGATCAGCTTTGTTGAATGCCGATCGGATGCCACGTCAGTGATTCAGAGCTTGGCGACTTTGGTGACAAAATAGATTTGCTGGAAACTTCGAGAATTTTAACGATTCATCCAATAGGAACTGAGATACGCCTGTTTGGTCTCGAACCTTCTCGGCCCGCCACCCGGGAACTATAAAAAGCCAGCACTCTCAAGCTGAAAAGAATTGGAGTTGGAGTCGAAGACGAGTTGTCGAGAGGATAACGAAGCAACGGCGGAATAGTCCAGCGTTGTATGGAGCTCAAGCGATTGCTGAGCTGAGCTCTGTGCCGAGTTGTTGTGTTTGTTGCGGAAGAAGCATCGAGTCCTGTGAGAAGTAGCCAGTCGTGTAGTAGTGTGTCGGCAGCTGGATACAGCTAAAGCGAGGAGATAGGGACATTCCAGCCGTTTGGAGAGACCGTAGAGTGAAGCTACGAAGATTTCCTCTCCTGCTGAATTCTGTCTGGCCACTTTGTGTGATGTGGCTGTTATTGTTGCTGTAGTGTGCTGCTGTATGTGGCCTGTGCTCGTCTCTGCTGTATATTTGCTGTCCTTGTACATATTTGTCGCCTTAGTGTTAATGTCCTCGAGTTCAATAAACGCCGTCGTGGTTTTCTACTGAGGCCTGCTGATTGTTTTCACACCATACACCCACTACAAACGAACCTGATGATTTTACGGACTTAGCAGTGGAATTGCAAGTGAAAGTTCCGTAACAATATCTATTGCTCGCTAATGCCACCATTTCACGGTGTTCTTCAAAGTCCACAATTTTATGCAGGGGGGATATAGAGAGTATGCCAGAAAATTATGGGAAGGCCACTTCCTTTGATTTCATATTGAGTAGGTTACAGTATAAAGTATGCTTTTATTAAAACTCTGGAAATTATATCATGGAACTGAAATTACCATTCATTCCGATTACGAGAATATATTCTGTATCAATAATAATCATCAGTAGTTATCTTTATCTTAAGAAACTAAAAAAACATTATCAAAAATCTGTTCAGTTCAAATAAAAATATCGTGATTTCTCCAACATAATTTCATACTAGCTCTAGACACTACAATTACGTATCATGTTTTCAAGTTCATGAGATTTCTTCTATAAAAAAAAAAGTCGGAGACAGATGAAAAAAAAAAATGTCGCAAGGACACTTAATATGTCAGTAGCCTTCCGACATTTTATTACCCTTGTAATCCGTTCCACTTTTTCCACTCGGAAAAGGATTCTCCATTCATCAGTTTTCTTCGACGCAAAGACTCACTCCATTCTCATTTAAAGAGCCGTGACAGCTGTTCACGCGGCCATAAATTATTCATATTTTAAAAAGATGATTTTTAATGCGAATATTAACAATTATTATGAGTATTCCGAGCGAGAAAGGGGGGGGAGGGATTTCCCATCTGCCGTCCACAATTCAAAATCAACAAAATCAACAACTCTGTTGTTGAGTAGAATGATAGAAATAATTATAATTGATAATGTTGATGATAATGCATGATAATGTTTTAAGCTTGGTCCTTCTATTTTAATTATAGTTTGAAGTTTTTTAATAATGTAGCAAACATGTCTTACATATGAAGCATGTATTTAATATCGCCACATCGCGCGTTTTTTTATATACATTAATTAAAGCAACTCTTTAAAATATTTATAAAAACTTTAATAAAGTCACAGAAAAAATTTACGGGAACAAAACTAATACAACTGCGAAGCTATTTTTTTTTAATTCTGTAAAAATATACTTTGTGCTATTGTGTGCTTCGAAATTATTGAGTGAAAACGTTAACTTTTCCACTTATTTTTTACTTCTTCGTATACGTAGTATAGAGAACCCCCCGGGGGGACACCTCGAAATGAGGATGAGATACTTCCGGTATGGTGGTTGCATCTCGCCATCCTGGTGGATACATAAATAGATGGGGGATCAGGCTCCTCCCCCCAATAATGGGGCGTACTTCCTTCGGGAAGGGTTGTACCGTGGCCGGTACTTAGGACTCATTCATAGTTCCCTCCAATGTTGCTGTTGCAGCGGTCGGGTTATTCAGTATTACTTATCCGTGTGTCTTCGGGAAAGTCGGAGAGTCAATGATATGACTTACGTAGTATCGAGAAAATTTAATAATCGTCAAAAAATTCGAACTCGTGATTTTGACAAATCTCTACGGTTTAGACTTTCCTGAGTTCAAAAATCAAATTTTTGGAAAATGTCCGCCAGTCTGTCTGTGACAAAGATAACCCATAAACTCTTTGATCTATATAGATGAAACTTGGTATATGATCTTTACATCAAATTTGGGGATTTCTTTCAGATTTTGTGCAAAATCCGTTCAGAGAAAGTCTATCTGTTCACGAATATAGTCACCACGGTAATTACAAAACGAATTGAACTAGCTAGATGTAATTTAGAACACAGATTTAACATCTGTAGTTTATACATCTATCTAAATTTGAACCAAATTCAGCATGAGATTGACTGTCTGTCGGTCTATACTTTTAGAAACATATAAATGCGATAACTGGCAAACGGAATTATTTAAATACATCAAATTTGGTATGGGAGTTTGTGACGACAAGCATAGTTTTGAATCAATTTTTTTTTTCAATCGATCGAGAACAAAACTTATCTAAAACACAAATTCGATTTTTGGATCCTTTTAACCGCCTATCATGCTTTAATCGCCAAATATTTCGCCAAGGATCTCATCATAGAATTAGTAAAAATGCTGAATTCAAGTCAGATGTTAATATTTCTTAGCTATTATACGCCAGTGCTTTGCAAGGCGTTCTCGCTACAACACTTTTATTGCGAGAAAGTTTTTGGGAAGACCGCTTCAGTTGGTTTCATTGAAAATCTGAATTTTCGACTTAAAAAAATAACTTCATGAAAAATTTGGCATCTCTATATTCTGCTCTGTGGAGCATTTTGCTTGATATCCATGCATGTGCAGATAATATACCAGCATTTAAAAATTATCACGTAAAATTTCTTACTCCATTTTCAGAATATCGTCATATTATTTCTACCAACAGGAAAGACGACTAAGCTTATCATCGAAAAAGTTTAGTATAACCAGTGAGAGTGGTCTTTCCAAAACTTTCTCGCATACTCTTTAATAAACTTGTTATGCCAGAAAGCGTCTTGCATAGCGCTGACGTACAATAGTTACGAAAGGTTAACTATTGGCGTACATTTAGCATTTTTTTTACTGAATCTATCGTGTCATCCTTAGCGATGTTTTTTTTATTGCGATTAATTTTTTGCATGTGGTTAATATTAATCCAAAAACCGAATGTGTGCTTTAGATATGTTTTTCCATTCCGTTTGGAACGAAGATTTGACACAAAACTCCACTTATCCCAAAATATCATACCAAATTTGATATATTTAAGCCACTGCGTTTTTGAACTATCGCGTTTACATGTTTCTGAAAATACAGATCGAGAGACTGTCAAGTCCTTGTTGGTTTCAGCTCAAAATTTCACTGGTAGCTGTACTATAGATATTAAATCGGTGTACCGAATTTCATTTATCTAGCTCTCTTCGTTTGGATCATATTAACTTATATTCGAACAGCCGGACAGATGAACTTCCTCTGGACAGATTTTGGCTCAAAGTTTGATAGAAATTTGCAAATTTGGTGTAAAGACTGTATTCCAAATTTCATCTATTTAGCTCAAAGCCTTTTTTTCACAGACAGACGAACATTTCCAAAAATGCTTTTTTCGAACTCAGGAGGGGGGCTGAAACGTCGAGATTCGTCACAATCTCGAGTTGAATTTTGTAACACGAATTTTTTGTCGATTTCTATACTCTCACTAAACTATTTGTACGAGGAAGTAAAAATAGAATTCTTACGAATAGGTAAACATACATAAGTATCCCAAAGGATTTTGTGATGACAATTATCTAAAAGTAAAAAATTCTTTAAAAACGAACGAAAATTATAGAAAGTTAATAAAATTAAAGTGGCCAGATTGAATGAATTTCACTCTGAAACACTGATCAGGCGGATGGATAGAGAATACGTAAATAAATAATCATAATCAAATTAAAATTTTACTAAAAGTGATAACATAAACAATAATTTAAAAAAATTAAAAACAACGTAGAAATGAAAGTATATTTTAATATTGGTCTTATTATTTTTTTCAGATTTTATAAAAAGAAACTTTCAGCATGATGAGATCAATCTACATTCAACATATGTTAGGGCCATCCTAATGTATTATTTGGAATACAGACTGACTACATAAGAAGCTGACTTTAAGAAATATTAAATTTAATTAATTTTTTAATGTGAACTATGATTAAACCATGTCGAACTTGAACATTCTTGCGGGAAAAAAAATCGATTTTTAAAAACTTTAATAAACAGAAAAACATACTGGAAAATTTTTCATCATTTTCTTACTAAAAATAATTATTTATAATTCCTTTTTAGAGGTAAAAAACCCTAAATAAATAAAATTTCCTGGAAAAATAATAAATTTCTCTAATAAAATAAAGCGAATTAAGCAACAAAATTTACTTTTAAAAAATGCATAAGCAACTAAGTTTGTGAAAAAAAATTTCACTCAGTTTCTTAGAAATTTTTTTTTTCATGACGAACTTAAATCTACAAACAAATTTTCAATAACATCTTTTTTGCTATATTTTTTTTGGTCTGCTCTCTGTGTCATGTTTCTATTCAAATGATAAGACACACTTTATACACTCAAAGATATTCGTTTAGATATCTATAATAAACTCAGAACCAAAATGCATTTAAAGTAAAAATCTCGCTTCAAGTTTGGGAAAAGGATTCGTAGAAGAGCTAAGAATAATATGTAACTTACGGATAAATGTTTATTGTTTTTTCGTAAACGATTGCTGGTCTTCCAGGAATTGTTTTTCGAGTAAGAAATAAGTGAAACTTTTTCCCCCTTATTTAAATTCTAATCTTCTTATAAATAAAAATAACAGTCCTTCTTTGTTTACATAATTTTTTTATTGTAGACATAATTAAGTGCACATAATTGTTTTAATTCCAAAATTTTTGCTTCACGGATAGCAATTTTATTCGATAGACATTATCTGCTTTCCTACAGAAAATTTAAGAATCCTATCGAGCAAGGGGTCTCACGAAAACTTTCTAGTATACTCTTTAATAAATATACTTGCGTATTATTAAAAACAATCCATTGGCGAGGCATAATTATGAAAGAGCCTTTCAGCTTTCCATCTTTGGCGATTAATCCTGGAAATCGATTATTACACCAATGGAAATGGTCTGCCTGAAATTTTTTTGCATACTCTCCAATGAAAGTCTTTTTTCCTTCCCCACAGCATAAAATTGTGAACTTTGGGTAAAATCGCAAATGCCTTACTTGGCATTGGCGTACATTAGTTACGAAATTTAGATCGTAAGCGTGAATCTAGCATTTTTGCTGAATCTGTGATCGTTAACTTTTTTTTGGCGACTAATCCCTTGAGTACAGTTACCATACACCAATACACAGTTAACTACCGTACAAAAAAAATAAAATACATTTTGGATGCTTTCTTTTACGACATATTGAAACTAAATTCTGTCATGGAATTACAGTCACTATATCAGATAACGAATTTCATTGATTTAAGTCATTGTGTTTATATGCATGAGAAAGTACAGAGCAACAGACGGCCGACCTTTTGAACGATTTGATTCGAAATTTGATAAAAATATTTTTTTTTAAATGCCTGATATGTGCATCACATTTTATCTGTTTGGATCTTTACATTTTGTCATTATCGAGTTCACTTGTACTTGAACAACCAACCAGACACATTTCCTCTGAATGGATTTCGTTCAAAAATTGATAAATTTAGTCTAAAGCCCAAATGCATCTCTGCACTTTTATCCCTGAAACTCAAAACGTTTCTGAGTTCACAGACAGTTATACTAAAAATGTGTTTTCGAACTCAAGGAACTAAAACGTTGAGATTCGTAAAAATTTCGAGTTCGGATACTTTAACGAGTATAGTATAGTTTCTCCATATTACACATACGAGAAAGAGAAAAGTAGAAAGATATACAGAAATCGTCTATTTACTCCTCCTAAACATCCTTTCTCCAGTCTAAACATATTGATAAGGAAGAAACAGAACAAAACAGGGCGTTTCACAGAAATGAGAGGCACTTTGAAATCGGAACAAGAAATCGAGAAGTATTATCTCAGCTGAAGGTCAAATTGTACGTAAAGCAAAAATGGTCAATTAGAACTCAATTTTTCATCTAGTTTTTCAAAAATCGAATTCTGTCTTCTATTTTTTTTTTTTTTTTTTTGCTTTCTTGTATACGTAGTATAGAATAAGCATAGTAATCGTCAAAAAATTCGAACCCGTGATATCGATGAATCTCCAAGTTTTAGACCCCTCTGAATCCGAAAAACATATTTTTGGAAAATGTCCGTCTGTCTTTGACAAAGATAACTCAAAAACGCTTTGAGCTAGACAGTTGAAATTTGGTATACGGGCTTTATTCAAAATTGGCTGAGTACGACCAAATTTTGTGTAAAATCTGTTCCTACTGAAATCCGTCTGTCCGGCTGTTCGAAAATAGGTTAACGCGATAATTACAAAACAAAGAGAGCTAGATAGATAAAATTCCGCATTTAAATTTAAGATCTATATCTTGGACAACTATCAAATTTTGAGCCAAATCCAATTACGAGTTGGTTATCTGTCGGTCTGTTCTCTCAGTAACATGTAAATTCAATAATTCAAATATATCAAATTTGGTATAGAATTTTGTGATTACAAGTGCAGTTTTTAGTCGAATTTTTGTTTCAATTGATTGAGAAAAATTTGTTCAAAATACAAATTTGATTTTCAGATACTATTAAAGTATGTCGGTGTTTAATAACCTAATAACTCGGTAAAGATAAAGATTCAGTAAAAATGCTAAATTTACGCCAAAAGTTAGTATTTTGTAACTATTGTACGCCAGTGCTATTTAAGACGTATAAGACAAGAATATTAGAGAATATGCGTGAAAGTTTTTGGGAGTAGACTTCCGCTGGTTAATATCAGTTATTTATTTATAAGTAAAATTGAAGATTTTGCTGGTCATATAATTTAAACTCGGTTTAAATCGGTAGTGTTTATCAGTCTGGCACTTCTGGTCACCTTATTAAAACTGACATGGCGAGATGGCTTCCAAATACCAAAGGTTGAAAACCCTTAGAACAGAAAAAAAAAAAGTAATCGAAACGTCTTTTCAGCACTCTATAATTAGACATTTCTCACCGCTGTTGGTTTGGCGCATGAACCTTGTTGGTGCCTCTATGTGCAGAATGGGGGAGTGTTGAAAAATTTTCTGCGTAATACAGCAGTCTGTGTGGATGTGGTTGCTGACGGATCCTCTGAAAGCCAGGGGTTCCCTACACGTGGGTGAATGGGGAACAGATGTCATGAGAAGGATCTCCATGAGGTGAAATATCCGGTTCCGGAACATAAGGCCTGTAACTGTAAAAAAAGTCATAAAATGAAGTTTTTGTCTTTTGACTGCTAGTTTTTCGTCGTTGTACATGAAGAAGAAAGAAAACACAGTGAACTTTCACGTGTGAAGCAATTGCAGCGGAGAAGCGAAAATTTTCTCCGTTCGTTACCCTTGTAGGATAGAAGCTTTTTCTTGGTCATTTCCACACATTTCTTGAATATTTTACCACGAATATTTTACCATTACATTTTCTTGAATATTTTACCACGATTCAGAACTTGGGAAATTAGAAATAAAGAAGCATTAATTATTGAGAGTTATAAGCAAAAAAAAAAAAAAAAGTTTAAAACAACACCTTGGAAAACTTTATTAAGAAATCCGCCTTTTGTTCCCAGTTTGTTAAGAAAACACTTTCAAAACCAAGCGACTGAATAATTTTATGGATGAATTTGAATTTCAATATAACATTGTTATTTGATGCGACTACTGAAAGGTATGGATTTAATGAATCAATCTACTACATGAATCAATGAATGAAGTGAAAATCCTATTTCGGAGGTAATGTCTAAAGAAAGTAGTTTTTTAATCTTAATTTTAACATTGGTAAAAGCACGCGAGTGAGTATTTTGATAGATGAGTTTAAATCTCATCATAACATTGTTCCAAGATTAAAACGAAATTATTTTTAGAAAATATTAAAAATTATGAAAAAATTATGCGGAAATGAAATTGACACCAATAAAAAGTAAAAATTTTGAATTTTAAGATATTGCAAAAACAGTTAATAGTTTTAGAAAGTATGAATATCAGTTTTCATAAGCAAGTAATAGCAATTATCCATCTGCCGACGGTTAAGCCTATTTTCGCATTCGGTGAAACTTGATGCTTGCTTCCGATATCATTCTAACTTATTTTACATATTCTTTCCTCCGACCAAATGGAGTTTTTAGTGACGCGCCAAGCCCACACCCGAGAAATTCTTTAATAATTTGAAGTACCGTTAATTAATTAAGTGAAGTGTTGAATAAAGTGCTGCTATAAAAACATTCAGTGAAAAAGTCTGAAATGTTTGTACGACTCTTTGTTTACATTTGACTGTTGCCATTCGACAATAAGTAATAAGAGAGATTTCTGTGTCACGTACGTTAATGTCGTATATATATATATATAGATATTATACATGAAAAGAATTCATTAAGAATTAGTTTTACATAGATATATATAATCGAATATCAGTTTTCTTTTTTTATTTGAAACTTATACAATCACATACTCTTTGACAAAAGCAAACTAAATTTAAAATATATGTTCCTTAGGACTAGAAAGGTTAATGGCTCTATCAAAAATTTTCTACGCTTCACTAAAGAGAGTGAAATGAGGATAACATGAATTTACACTTTTCCGTAAAATCAACAAAAACATTTTTATGGTAATTAATTTTTATATAATTTTCCATTCACTTCTGAACATATCATTTTGACCAAAAATTATTTTTATACTATTTTAAACTTTAAAGAGTAGGTTTTTCAGTGACATAATTTCATTTCTATATTAACATCTAACTGTTACAGTTATTCATTCCCGTACGGCTATTTCTCCGATTTGAATTAAATTTTCAAAATTAAGTAAAATTAGAACTCCAAGCATGCTTTATATTCACGTGCCAAACTGTAAGAACCGAAAATGTCATTTAATCGAATTATTAATCTATTCGGATATTAATTAATTGTTAATCTAATGAGGGCTGAGGCTCCTAAAACATTCTACAGCCTGAAATATAAGAATTCGAAAGCTTTACGACTTAAAATCTATACAGTATATAAAACATTAACGTGGCACAGAAATCGCTTTTGTTACTTATTATGGAATGGCAATAGTCAAATGTAAACATAACCATATGCAAACGTTTCAACTGCGCTTAATTCAACACTTAGTAAATTTAATTAAATTATAATATGAATGCTTCTTCTTCTTGCGTACAGCCGACCACCCCGCCACCACTGAACGTAGCAGTATCGACAGGATTTGTTGTGGCCGACTGCTCATAATATGAATGCTGCTCGCTGTGTCAAACATTTCATTCAATCAAACGATGCAAAATAAATCAAAGGGGCGTTAAACAGGAATTTAAATCCAGGGTGAAAATAGGCTTAACCGCCATTAGATGGCTATTCGCTATGACTTACCTATGGAAACAGAAGACCATATCTTCCCAAACTATTAATCTCACGAAAGAAGTTTTTGCATTACCTTAAAACTGAAAATATTATCTCTTTAATGATATCGATTTCATTTCGGAACAGTTTTTTTTTATTTTTTTATTTTTTACTTTATAAAAAATTTTCAAGTTTAATTTACAATTTTACGGTGCTTTTATTGTTATGAAGTTTAAAGCCATTCGTTAAAATACTCGATCATGTTCTTCTACCAATGTTAAAATAAAAAGATTAAAAAATTCTTGATTGGACATTAATTCCGAAGTAGAATTTTCACTTCCGCTTTTATTTCGTAGTTCATTTATTGCAGATTGATTCAAATAAAATACATATTTTTAACTCGTATCAAATAAACTAAAAATTAAAAAAATATACATTCCGTATTAATCGTTTAATAGCATAAAAAGTCAATATTCTAGGGGAGCAAGACGATCGTCAAAGGCGGTTAGTTATATGTATTTTGCTTTTTCTTCTATATACATAAAACAAGTAAACTCAGGCATAGCTGCGGATACAGCAGATAATTGAAGAAATAAAACAAAACAGGTGATGTAAAAGATTAAGCGACTTTAAAGTTTAAAAAGTGGTAATGTATAGAATATATTTTACCATAGATTTATGTACAAACCTATCTCTTGAAAAGTAAGAAAAGGCATTCGAAGCTGACTTTTACGTAAAATGTTTTAAAGCATCATTTTTATTGAAGGACGGCAATCCAACACGTTTTAGGCAATAATGACTATGTTTAGAAGCAATTTATGATTCCTTATACATCCACCTGGGTTTTGGGGTTTTCTTTAATGCTGGAAGATAAAATCGCGATTCATTTTTGTTCAAGTTTGATAAATAGTAGAGGGTAAAAATAAAAACTTTTATTTTATCTCGTGATGCTGTGTTATCAGATAATTTCATGCACGCCAACATTAGTTAACTATCAAGGTTCTGCTAGCACAAGGGGGTTGAACACGTTTTCGAAATATCTGATGCACTAGGCATGTTTTTTAATAATCGTTATATAAGAATAATTTTTAAGAATTTTATCTATGCTGCCACGAAAGGGTAAAATCATGCATAACTTTAATTGCGTCATAACATATATAGAAAAAAAGATTAAAAGTAATTGCTTACGCAGCTTTACAGATTTAAAGACCAATTCCAAATTGTATTTGAATTGCCAAGTACAAAATAAACATTTAATGAATTAATCGCAGACGATTTTTGTATTAGTTTCATTTTAAATAATGTTCAAAATTGCCATAATTCTAATATAAAAGTATTCTTTTATAGTAGGATATTGAATTTTTATGGAACTTTTTTTTAAATTCCTGTTTAATGACATATCCAGAATGAATCATAAATCTTAGTGACGATTTCGATTGTAAAATGTTTCTACGCAAACAAATTCTACAATCTTTTCATCTTCGAATCAATACTTTATATTTCTTTCCTATTTTCCGAAAGAATCATTGACAAAAAAACAAGTCCAGATTAAGTTCTCAGGAGGCTGTTAGACAATGCAAGCCGAGGGGATACTCTTTTTCCTCTCTAGCTTCCGAAGCTATGTAAATTTTTATTGATCTTAATTTTAATCTCTGTACGAGGAGTTTTGAATAATAAATTTCGATAAACTGAAATAACAAAATTTTTAATTTCTTTTTGTTGTCAAGAAAATAGTTTTCAGTATTTCACAATTAAAAAAAATCAAATATAAAAGTAATTTTAAAGAAAATAGTAAAAAGAAATAAAAAAAATTTTAAATAGTAAAAAAAGAAACTTTTATAAAAACATCTTAATAACATTTTTAACAGCTTTTAAATTATAAAGTTACATATCTTGTTAGCATTTTAAAACAACGTAACCTAAAACTTCCAAATCATAATTAATCGGGAACATTGTTACAATAATATTTCAAAATGTAGACGATTTTAATTATAACGCGTGTAGATTATTATTTTTTTTTTCGGAAATACAGCAAAAAACTCTGGTGATATCAGGGCCCCACAAAGCTGCGGGGCTCCTAGGAAGGTGTCTATTTTACCTATTTAGTAATGGGTCTTTGCAAATGAGACACAATTTCAATATAACAAATCAGAATTTTGATTTGAACAAAAACTATTTGAAAAAATTGGAACTTTTTTTCTCTAAAATATGTCTGTGGAATCTCATTTATTCAAGCACTAGTTTTTGATACAATGTAAAATTTATTCAAGCATTAGTTTTTGATACAATGTAAAATGGTGGTGTGGTGTGGAGGGGGGGGGGGTGCCAGCTCAGGTGTCGTCCTCGTCATCTGACCGCGGCTTAAAATTACGAGGTCCGTCCCAAAATAACCCTAGTGTTGCTTTACAACGGGACGTTAATATAACTAAACTAAATTAGACTAAACAATGTAAAATGGACAGAGTTGGTTTTTTTTTTTTTTTTTTTAGTAAAAAGGATCATTTTTTTTTCCATTTTTATTGCGTTAAGTTTTAAGTGAACTATGTTGAATTTGTCCACTCCTTTCAATAAATTTTGAAAATTAAAGCATTTTCTCTAGTCACAATGCTACTCACTATGCAAAATTTAACTGCATGTTGTGCTGTGCTCTATTTTGCGAACGTATAATAGATTTTAAAAGTAAATTGACATAGTGCATTTTACGCTCATTTTACTGTTATCTTGTGAACCCGCATTAACTCTATTGTTATCGATATACGTTGCGTATGTACAGACCTTCTGCGTTACTTAATTGCATTCACAAAAACTTTCACTTCACATATAAGTGAGAATATAATTGCTTATATATCCTGACATCTAACTTCTCGTTGTCTTAAACTTCGCGAAACGGTTTTTACCATAGCAAGATACACTATGACTGCCGAAATTAAATTGCTGCTTTACATTTGACTTGTAACAAGCGCCACAGAAGCGATTCCATTTGGATCATTATTAACACTCTATATTGCTTATATCTATCTGTTTTTATTTTCTCGTAAGCAAACTATACAAAGAGAAAGTGGTACACTCGTCGAAACATTCGAACGCGAAATTTTAAAGAATCTCCTTGTTTTATATCTCCCTTTCCCTGGTGATTTTTGTGATTGTATTTATTCTTCTGTGAATATCATTTATATAAGTAATTCGCTAACGTCCTTGATACAGAAATCGGTCTTATTGCCGAATGGCAACTGTTTAATGTAAACATACCATTAAACAAAATTTGCAAACAATTGCTTTGAAGCTTTTAGAGCTGCACTTTACTCAGCACTTCGCTTAGCTAATTAATGAAGCTGCAAAATATTATTTGAAATTCTCGAAAAAGGATCGCCATGTTAAAGAAACCAACCTTCAGTTAAAGGAAAGAAATGTAAACGAAATAAGGATACTGATATGAATTAGAAAACTTAAACCAGCTCGAAATTAGGCTTAGCCGTCGTCAGACAGGTAAAAGTATAAAATCCGTTATTTCCTATCTGGGGGCACGGCAGTGTCCCCGCCAAGTCGAGCAAAAACAAGCGGCACGGCCGTACTATCCTTTTCTCGAAGCAGTTCAGGCGATTTTCGACCCCCCTATAACTTCGTTGTGGATAAAACTAGAAGCCTGAATATTCAGTAACCAAGCAGGCATTATATAAACACGGTATATTTCAAATTTCATTAAATTTGAACCAGTAGTTTAAGAATTATAACTAGTCAAAGTTTGTGCATTTTGTCACTGACTGACTGACTGACCGATCATCAAAACTCTAAGGCACTTCTAGCAGACATAGAAGCTTCAAATTTAGAATACAATTGGAATTTAGTGTATAAATCAAGGGAAAACTAAAATATGCGTGTAATAATGGACGGATCGATAAATTTTTCGAAGTTTCGAGCATTATCCATTTTGTCGGCAAATTCATCGCCAAATGGTAACTAAACAAACTATACAAAAAGAAAGTCGCCAAGTTTGTCACCAAGCTCAGGTATCACTGGCTCGGCATCCGGCAGCATCCAATACAGATTACTGTAAAACGGTCTTTCGTATGATGACACTATTCTCGCTGGGAAAAATTAATTAAATCTCAAAATTACAGGTTTGTAACAATATCTAATTTGAAATAATTCAATTTGAAGCTGTGGAAGCTGCAAACACATTGGGTGACTTTCAGAGAATCAATCTGGTAGAAGAAGAGCAAATTGATCTTCAAAGTATGATCGCAAAACTTAATGCCAATTAAAAAAGAGTCTTCGATATGATCACAAATAAAATGGACACAACTGATAATAATGCTGACGTTTTACGCTGTTTTGTGAGTGGAACTGGTGGCACAGGAAAGAGCTTTTAAATAAAAACTCTGAAAATTTGGGTTAAGACGTATTTAAACAAAAAAAGGGGCAGTTAGTGCTCCAACAGGAATAGCTGACTATACATAGAATAGATTGACAATACATAGACTATTGCAGCTGCCTGTAGAACACAAGCAAACACCGAAGTACAAACCACTTTCTGATGAAGTGCTCCAAGTTCTGAGATCAGATTTGAAAGAAGTAGTGTTATATATCATAGACGAAGTGTCATTGAGAAAAACTGTAGCTGAAGCTCAAGAAGTAGTACCGGAAAAGAAAAAGAGGAAGACTACAAAAATAAGAAAAGGAAAATCTACAAAAAGAAATGAGATGTCATCAAAAACATAACTTGTAAAAAAAACCAAGTCTCGCAACTCAGTTCTTCTATCGTAAAAAGTTGTGAGATCCATGTAATACCAAGTCGGTCAATTCATTCAGTCCCTACTTAAGGGTCCTTCTGTCTTAAGTTATTACGTAATTAGCTAACCTAACAACATCTTATGGTGACCATATCAATATTAAAAATCTTTTATGGTTTAAATAAATAGATTGACTTGGCAATCGCACTAAACAATCTAATTTAATATAATATGTTAATGTAATCTAATTTAATGTAAAGATACATTGTGTTTTCATGCGATGGTCAAGTCAATCTATTTATTTAAACCATAAAAGATTTTTAATATTGATATGGTCACTATAAGATGTTGTTAGGTTAGCTGATTACGTAATAACTTAAGACAGAAGGACCCTTAAGTAGGGACTGAATGAATTGACCGACTTGGTATTACATGGATCTCACAACTTTTTACGATAGAAGAACTGAGTTGCGAGACTTGGTTTTTTTACAAGTTATGTTTTTGATGGTATAATATTTTATGAAATAACTAAAAATTCTAAAAAAATATCGAGAATTTTATAAAATACACTTTAATAGTAACATACATACATATTAATTTCCTCAAGCAGTAATTTATTGTAGATGGATTCCGTTTGAAAAACACGTTTGGCATTTAATAAGGCCAAACATGTTTTTATAACGGTTACATTTTAAATAATGTATTCCATATTAATATTAAACAGTCAGTATTCAGGGTGAATAATATGTTTACCATAGGTGGCTAATTTCTTCAAAATGAGAAGTTTAAAGGGAAAAAAATGCTAATATGTTGAAGCATATAAGAGTATATAGAGAAGAGAACACTCTTTATAGTAAGAGCGGAATGGAAGTTCTTCAGACTCAAAACCCGATTCCACTAAAGATGCGTCATTAATACGGGCCTGTTGGCCTTAAATCTGATATTGTGGACAAAACATCCTGTCGTTGGTATGGTTCCTATTCAAAATGCGAGGTCCGACCCTAACTCTAGTGTTGCTTTCAAACAGAAAGTAAAATAACTAAATAAAATCAATACTAAGGGCAATATTTTATTTTATATTTTTAAAAAATGACCTTTATTTATTTTAGTTTCAATCTAGTGTTTTCATTTTTTTTGTTGCAATTTTTGATTAGTTATTTCTACACCGATGAAGTTTGAACACACCCTACAAATCGAAAATCACTATTGTATGAAATTTGTCTTTTTACGTCAAACTGATTTTTAATCTCAGAAATACGCTTTTAGTTGAAGAGCGTTTGCTATATTTACTAACATTTTACTCATTTAAGTTTTCAGAAAACAATGGGAAGCAACCCACTTTTTCCGGTTATTGACGTCAATTGATTTCTGAAGCACTGAGAATAATCTGTAAGGTGTCGAACAAAACATAGAACTTCTTCACGTTTATCATTGTGGCAGATAGCAGTTAAGTTTGAAGTGTTTCTGACGTTGGACATCAGATCATTACAGTCAATAAACAGAATGAAGGTATCTTAAGATAGATAAGGAAGTGCTAAAATGCTATAAAAATAGCTCAGTGATCTAACAATTGAAAAATTGCAAACGGTTTTGCAATAAAGCGCCGTTTACGTAGTTCTCTTTTCTTGTAGAGATATTTCATATTTTATTTACATACTAGTTGGCACCCAGAGAGTTGTTGCCACAGAAAGAATAAAATTTTTTGAAATATCGTTTGAAATTTGAAATAACTATCTTGTTTAATTAGGAATGATAGAAAGAATGATATTTATTTTTTTGTCGACGATGAATACATTCATTGAAATTGAATGATATATAAAAGAAAAGTATAAATAATATTTATTTTATTTTTTTTTAACTTTAGATATAATATTTGTACTATGCCAATAGCCTTCGTGCAAGTGCAAGCAATAAGTTGGAGAAATTTTATTGCAATCGGATGGACGGTACAGCAGCGCATAAAATACGAATAAACAAACATTCATTTTTATATATTAGATATGCATATAACAATTTTTTCAATCAATTCATATTTTATTGGCAACAATAGCGTGCATGAAACATTTTTTCTTTTGGTTAGCATATTAGAATGCATTAAAATTTACTTTCATAACTCTACTCATTAAAATCGAAGCTAGAAATTCAAAATTGGAACTCTCTTGAATGTAAACAAGATACGAAAAAGATAAACATACGATATTCATGCAAAAAAAAAAAAAAAGCTACATGTTCGTTAAAGTTTTGAGATTTTAAATTAGGTTCCCACAGATCTTTAAAAAAAATTGAAATTCTGGCTAGTGTCATTTCGCATCCCATTAGAGCTGTAATTAAGAATATGAGAAACTTTGTCCCAACAAAAATATCTACTTAATAAGATTACATTAGTTAGGGGTTTTGGTACACACGCGAGATCTTGCCATGCTGCGCTCTACTTAATAAAAAAATTAAATTAAAGGGAAAAACTCTGTTTTCTGTTTAGCATTTCATATTTTTGCTAATCGATTCTTTTTCAAATAGGATTTTGCGAGTTAGGTTTCATGATCTAAGCAACTTCTACGTTAAAAGTTTAAGTTTAGTAACGTTAAAAGTTTAGCATTTTCAAATTAGTATTCTCTGTATGATTATTCTGCGAACTGATATACAGGGTGATTCAAATTAAAGTGTCCTTATTTGGGATGCTCTAGGGAGAGAACCAGTGGACGCAACGCCTTCATATTTGGATAATATATCTATATATTACTTTAAAACGATCGCAGCTCCACATTTCATTTAGCGGCGTTTTTTTAACTACATTTTTTTATTGCACCCATCAATTTCCAATGGATTGAGATGTATATCCTTCAAATATGAAGGCGTTGCGTCGACTGGTTATCTCACTAGGGCATCCCAAGCAGGGACACTTTAATTTGAAACACCCTGTACATGTATATAATCATTATAAAATCGATGGCTGTCTAGTTATAAGCTCTAATCTAATTTATACTTATAATGTATTTGAAATTGTAATTTAGTAAATTTGCGTTTCAAAATCAAAGTTAATGTAATAAATTTGTAGACGTTCTTGAAGCAATAGCGCTCTGAATTAGTTCATCAGGAAAAAATTGTCTTGTAAGATGACCATAATTTTTATTAGGATTCTCGAGCACTTCCCCAGTCGCTTTTTTTAAGGTTTCAATTTACATGATAATTTTGAAAAATGTTAACATAAACCCCTCACCCACCCCCAAAAAATACAGTGTTCCTTTTATTATTATTATTATTATTATTTACTATAGACTTTGGCAATTCATTATAGACAATTTAATTTTCAAATCAAAATTTACCTAGTTGCAATTCACGATCATTTTGGGACAGTTTGACAAGATGCTATGCATATCGACCATGAAAGCTAATTCCGATACTCAACTTTTTATGACTTTGAAATTGAGGGTAGCTTCAATGCACTTTATAAGAATGGAATGCACTTAATAAGAAATCGCTTTCTCCGCATTTTGAAGAGGCTCACGAGGCTCATTAGGCCCTAATGACCGTACTAAAGCATTGAAAGTTACAGTAGTTTAACTTCGAAAATCTTAGACGGAAAAATAAAAAAGGATTTACAGGAGGAGGACAAAAGTTTTCACCAGATTATAAAATGTTAGAATGAAATGGCCACTAACTATTATAATGAAGTATTTTTACTTTTTTTGTGTACAAAGTATTAAAAGCAAAGTATTGTGATCATCATAAAATTCGAACGTGATTAATCTTCACGTTTTAGAAGTACCTGAGCCTAAAAAACAATTTTTCGAAATTATGTCTGTCGTCTATGTAAAGATAACAAAAACACTGTTTGACGAGATAAAATTTGGCATGTGGTCTCTGTATCAAATTCGTAGATTTCTATCATTTTGAGCAAACACGTTCATTTTCTAAAACACGTCCTAAAATGTAGATAATTATCAAATTTGAAACAAAATTTTCAAGGAATTGGCCGTCAATCGTTTTTTACTTTCACAGACGTGATAACTTAATAACTGGTTGACCTAAATATATGAAAAATTTGGCATGTGATTTTTTGACTACCATTAAATAGTTCTTTGCCAAATTTTGATTTTAATCTATTGCAAAAAAAGGCGTTTAAAACACACTTTCGATTTTGTAGTACCTATATAAGCAATTACTAGAAAAAAAAATCCCCAAGGATCGCAGCTCTGATCGATTATTTCATAATTATTGTTCGCCAGTGGCATATGCTTATTAATTCATAGATACATTTATTAGAAAGTGTGCTATTAAGCTTAAGGGAGACCACTGCCACTAGTTATAGCCTAATCTTTAGGTTGTTTTAATCGCCTAATAGCAAAATGTGTTCAAAAGAGTATACAGTATATCAATCCACTTTTGCGGAATTGCCGTTTCTGCCATTCACTCTAAATTTGCTAGAAAAGCACGGTTTCGATATCCACATGTATTCTGCCATGTATGCGGATCACTACCCAACATACCCAATAAGAGACAAATTTCGTTTCGCCGGTGTGGTGAAGAGATTACGACTCAGATATCGTCCTCGGCACTTGATCACGGTTAAAAATAGCAAGATCCTTCTCAAAAATGTTCTCTAATAGCTTTAAAATAGGGTATTAATCGACCTAAACTAACAAATTAAACTTAACCAAAGCTTTATATTGCAGTATTCATCTCAATAATAAGGAAAAACACGTAATCTATTTAATTAATTATAATTCATCACAAAAATACCTTTGATGTATATGTCAGAGATATTATTTCATATGATAATGAATTTAATAGCTACAAAGTCTTCCAAGATTAAAAACAACAACATATGGTAATGAACATTACCCAATGAATGAAATTGATTTATAATTGCACTCAATACAAAACTTCTTCCTTTGTAAATTGCTGTTATTCTGTAATATAAATACAACTTCAAATTTCGATATCATTAATTAACTAAATTATATAAGAAAGGAATTATAAAACGTATTTTTTATTTATTCACTAAATTATTGTTTGAAATGACGTAATTACGTTTTATTAAAGGACTTGCCAAAGCTCCTAATCAATCTTTTCTCATAACCTCACAACAGCAACTATGAACTCTAATAGTTCATTAAATTAATAAATAATTTAAACATAGAAGAATAAAATAGTTATTGAAATAATACATCATTAATAACAATAATTAAATACATATTTTAATGAAAAAAAATTCACTTTAACTAAAATAGATTGGTATTGAATACTTTCATTAATTTTTAACTCCTTATTTTTTTTTAGCATTTATCAGCGACCATTGAGTTCATTGTAGAAGCTAAAACTCTATCTTTTCTTAATTTGTTGGAGATGGAACTTCTGTTGTCCTACGCCCAGAAAGTGCACACCCATTTTCTGTTTTTTCTGTCTTGTCCACACCTGCGTGCATCTATGCCAAGTAAAGTAACTTTCTATGATTGAGACTTGACAGACGATATTCAGGGTTAATAGAAATTCCTTACAGGCCTTGGACCAGGGGTGGTAGTAAACATTTTCCTTGGGAGGAGTCTACAACATTTGCTATTTTTAACGCTGCATTTTAGAAGATAGCATTCGAATACCTGACATACACATCTTGAAAGTAATTAAAATATAATTAGGCTGACAGAAATGCTTCACAGACTTAATTAAGTTTTTAATTAAAATGTCGTAATTTATTTATTAGAACGAAAATTAGATACTTTATAATCTAATCACCATTTAATTACTGGTTGCTCGTATCTTTGATAGGTCAAACAATTAATAAGATACTTCCAATGCATGAAGGGTAAAGGTAGGATTTCAAAAGTAGTGTTTCGAACTGTACAGCTCTTCAGAGCAGTATAAAGAAAATAACTAGTTTTCATTAAGATCACCAGATCTTAGTCATACACAACAGGGAAGACTGCGATGGCCTGGTGGTAAGGTCTTGGTTTTGGAACAAATGGGCGTCAGGTTCGAGACCCGATTCCATCGAAGAATTCTCTTGTAAGTAGATCTGGTGCACGCTAAATCCATCGGGCTGCTGGTGTGGCATGGACGTTTGGAGAGTGGGATGCCAACTCAAGTGCCGTCTCCGTCATCTGACAGCGACTCAAAATTACGAGGCCCGTCCTAAAAATTAGCCCTAGTGCTGATTTAAAAGGGACGTTAACACAATTAAACTAAAAGAACGTAAAACGCCTGAGACGAACTTCTCAGCTTTAACAACTTTTTTCTTTTATCTAATTAGCGGGAGTGGTCTTCAGGAACTTTTTTGCAAACTTTTCAATAAAGATACCCCTCCCTCCGCAGAAAATTCTGTAGGACTGGCGAAAAATAGTTACAAAATTTTTTATTTTTGGCGATGAATCTAGCATTTTCATTGAAAATATTGTGTGAATATGAATTTTGGGCGCTTTATTTCCCACAGATTCAAACCAAAATTTGACAGGAAACTACAGCTGTAGTCACAAGGCCTTAAACCGAATTTCATGTATTTAAATCATTCCGTTTATAATACTTGTTATTGCGTTAAAATACATGCCGAAATACAGACCGACAGCCTTTTGACAATTGCTCAAAATACATACACATATTTCATCTAAATGAATTTCATTCAAAATTTGATAGAAATCTACGAATTTGGAACTTAAAGTTTTGCTAGATGGAAATCCATGTCAAAATCAAGAAAAGCTTGCAAAGCAACACTTCGATTACATGCAATGAGTAAGACACAGAAGGAAAAAAAATGCGTTCATCATAAACTTAAGGAAGAAAAATAAAACCAAAGAGTTGACATCTGTATGAATTTGCTTTCTCGGTAAAAAAAGAAATAACTTTTTGCTCAAAATCATTACCGGTGATGAAAAGTGAATTTTGAACTGCATTTCCAAACGCAGAAAAGCATGGGTTGGCCCAAGTTAGCCATCAGCATCAATTGCAAAAAAGAATATTCCTATCAAGAAATTATTACATATCAAAAATTGTTCTGGTGGGATTAGAAAGAAATCATTAGCTGCGAGCTTTCAGCTTCAGGAACCTAGTCAAACTGTTACAATTGATATTACCAGGGCCATCTGATTAAATGAAGTAATGTACTGGAGGAAAATAAGCTATCTACGAGCCAAGAAAGACGGCAAGTCCTATTATTATATGACAATTATCGTCCACTATACCAAAACTAACCCAGAGCTTCCACTCATCGTCTCCTTAGACTGCGAAGTCATCTAGCATACGACGTATTCTCCAGACTTGTCCTCTTCTTATTACTACTTATTCAGATCTATGTTGTCATATTTGAAAGACCGGCGATTCACGGAAGTTGATGATGAGCGAAAGTGACTTGATACTATTTTACATCGAAACTATCAGGATCTACTATGAAAACATTCATCATGTACTAGATAAGTAACAAAAGATACATAGTAATGGCAGAAATATTTCAATCATTAATCGTAATAAATATCTGTAACAAATATCTTTCGAAAAAGTTAACAAAAAAAAAAAAGCCGATTTTCACATTGCACACCTAATAAATCATGAAACTCGATTATATCACTTGTATGTTCAGTGACTCTCTGCGTTCATACACTTGATTTGGCGTTAAAGTCTCTGTAAGTTATAATTTTCTCATAGGAATAATTTTGTCAAAGTGTTTTCAGATTATTCAAATTTTTCTGTAGATTTCCGAACAGAGGATAATGGTTAGAAATTACGAGATGTGAATAGTCTTCAGTTTGAAGACGAAGAATCACCAATCTAATTCAAATTTTAATCGATAAAATGCTGATGTTATTATTTAAGTAACAAACCCAGCAAGGGCTTCATTTGCAAGAAAATATTAAATTAACAAAAAATTCACTGAATAAATATGGTTTACTAATTGGCGTTATGTGATATTATCATGTATCAAGTTTCAAATGTTAATGCTAACAATTTGCTAGACGAGTATGTCGAAAGTTTCAGCTTGCGATTTTAAAAATAATTTTGTTTTATTATTGACCCTAATCAATTTCGCTTCTCTGAAGCACATATAATATTTTTTTCGTTTATTTTATAATTTCTAACTCATGATAAATGATTTGTATAAATGACTTTTATGTTTTGAACCTATCACTATGTCTTCCACATTTTCGATTTGCTGTTTTGTAACTTTTATTAAAATATTCCAGGCATATATCTCCCTGTTATTCTTTACAATGCTTTTTAGCATAGTCAAAATTTGAGTACTGTATTATTAAAAATACAGTTATTGAATTATTGTATTCACAAATTTAATACTCGTAGTGGAGTTTCGTATAAATTTTCAATCATTTTTCCTTTTTCGTATACGAAATATACAGAGGGAAAATATGGCACGTACTCCATTCTAATCATGAAAAAATGGGAATTTGGGATTTCGACCAATCATTATGCTTCAGATCTCTTTGAGTCCGAAAAGCACATGAATTGGAAATATATTAAAGAACACCATAACTCGAAAAACGCTTTCATTTAGATGAGGGACATTTGGTGCATAAACATTACACCACATTTGTAAATTTCTGTTAAATTTTTAACTAAATCCATTCAAAGGAAATCTGACCGTCCGTCTGTCCAAGTGTAGGTGAGCGCTATAAATGGAAAGCATAACGTTATATATCAGCTGTATGTATAAAATTTGAGACACGAGTTTAACATCTACAATGTAGTTCTTTGTCAAATTAGGGACCAAATCCTTCAAAGGGTTGAACACCTGTCGGTTTGTACTTGCCCTCAAATGGTTAGTTAAAATTTGTTTATAAAAACATTAAGCATTTTTTTGGGTGTTTTTCAGCTATATCTTCAGAAAATATTATCTCTTAAACAAAGTTTTATACATTACTTTAAAAATAAAAAATAATTATCTTTTTGGTGATACCAATTTTATTTTTGTGAAATTTTTCTCTAATTTTAATAATTTTTAAAAAATTTAAATTGGTACAAAATCTGTAACGTTGTTTTTATTGTATGATGAAGTTCAAGCGAATTTTATTGCTCCAAAAAAACTATTCAATAGTATGTTTTGCCTGTGTTGAAATTTAGACACACACGCACACACAAAAAAAGTTTTGAACATTAACTTATAAGTATTATTCTAACTTATTAACTTGTTAACTGAACATTAACTTATAAGTATAATAATACTTATAAGTTAATGTTCAAAACTTTTTTTTTTTTGTGTGTGTGTGTGTCTAAATTTCAACACAGGCAAAACATACTATTGAATAGTTTTTTTGGAGCAATAAAATTAGCTTGAACTTCATCATACAATAAAAACAACGTTACAGATTGTGTATCAATTTATATATATATATATATATATATATATATATATATATATATATAATTTGTTCGTGAATTTTTAATAAAGTCCTTCTTTATTAATATAATCAAGAATGCAAATGTTCCAGGCGGACATGCTGATTGCCAAAGGCAAGCAGTATTTTATAATGCTAATTTCAATCTAGTGAGGAAAAATTCATCCTCGTCATTTACTCTTTTAAAACTCTGATTCTCATATATCACAGTCATAAAATCAGCAATAAACGCCCTCTACAAAATTCTTTTTCAGATTTTTGTCGCAAATATCGTTGTCGTTTTCGCTGCAACAAGAATGACCTAAATCCGAGCACTTCAGAAAAGTTATAGATCTTGGGCTTTAATAACAAGGTTGGGCCTTCTACATCCTGCATTTTTCGGTTTATGCGTTATTTTATGGTGGAAAAGTATCCAACTATTTTAAAGCGGATCACGAAGAAATAACTGACCCGACTATTTCCAATTTAACGTTATACTATTAAATGTATTATTATGCTGCACGAAGATTATACTATTTCGGGTTGAAAATCAGGCAAATCTAAAAAATATATGTAGCTGATGTTACATCACAAAACTTTATTTTCTCCTGTTTAAAAATTAATTTACAAAAACACTTTTCTTTTTAAACATTATCATTCGAAAAACTCTTTCATTTTTCAACCTAATTGTTCTAAGAACATTTCATTCTAAAAATATTTATTTTATAATGCTGCCACTCTCAGTCTATATAAAGTTGTCAAAACAAAGAATTTATGATTTGTAGAGGTCAACAATGCATGCGCAGGAAACGAACATTTGTAACAATTTCAAGTAAGCAGCGAATTAAATACCTTTTCTAATAGTTGCTAGGGAGAAAATGAAGATTCACAATTTTTCTTTATTCAGATATCACACAGTTAATAAAGGGTGTCTCAAAAGTAAAGCAAGATTTGAATTTGCCACCATTCGTGCTGTAAAGTTTTGCCAACCCTATTAAAAAACCATTTGACAGCTGATAGTTTATAGAGTTAGTAAAAATGGAGCGTTACCCGATAGAATAACGCGCTAACCCAAGATTTGAATTGAATAAAAAACACATTTTTTTCCATTAAATTGTCATATTTTTATTGAATAGTAATGCACACACACGATAGGATTAAGTATGGAATAACACAAAGGGAAAGTGGCCTCCAAGTCTTTGCTAGCACATACGCAATCTTTTGTCTAAATTTTCCATGACCCTTTTTCATAAATGTGGCTCTAATTTCGTTGATCCAGCGTGGAATTTCCTCCTTTAATTCCACGCGTGCTTAGGGGCTTGTTGGCATAGCTCTTTGACTTCATATAACCCCAAAAAAAGAAATCCAAAGGTGTTAAATCACACGATCGAGGGGGCCGATTCTCGGAATTTCGAACTGTGGCCGACAGCCTTTTATTATTTTTGAAATATTGTTCAACAGCGGAAACACGTTGCTCTATCGTGTAACACCCCATTTTCACTAATCCTAAACTATCAACTGTTAAAGGATTTTTAATAGGTTTGCGAACGCTTTACTGCACGAATATTAGCAAATTCAAATCTTACGATAATTTTGGCATACCCTTTAGAACACAAATTCGTTACGGTTTCAATGTTATTTCTTAACTGTAATCAATTAATCTCTAGGATATTTTTGTCGCTAAGGCATTTTTGTACTCATTTAATAATTTTTTCTATAAATCACTAATTTGTATTATATTATCCGGTTTGTTCAAAAGGGCTTTTAAATGTTTAATTCAGAATTTTACCACAAACTTGTAGAAATTCTTTTATTAAGGCCGTGGAAAGGATTTTATTTATCTAATTGAAATGAAACTCTCCGAAGAACTTTTTGATTGACAGATAACTGAACCGGATGTAACTAATACTTGATTTCCAGAGCAATACTTGTGATTAAAGGAAACTTACAAATATATCTGTTGAAGATACTTATCAGTATTTAAAGCATTTTTCCTCAATTATTCTGGCTTAAAGATATTTTTTAAAATGCGTGATTGCATTGCTTTTAATTTTGAATTTTTGAAAAATATTTGTAAAAAATTATTGAGATAATAATTGATTTTTTTTGGTGATTTTAGATCCTACTCAAGGAATAAAATTATCTTTAGTCGGACAAATACACTGCGTAATTTTATACCAAGATCTGCACAAATGATCAAACATGTCTTTTTGTAATGTCTAAGCCTTTAACTTTCCGTTAATCCCAGCTATTGATGAAAAGTAAGATTATTATACGGTCTTGTTTCCAAGGTCGAGAATCTTTCGCCAACCATCCTTGCCAAACGACCACCATTAAAAAAAAAATAAAAAGGAAAACACACGAAATTTTGACTGGACTGCCACATTTTGAAGATTTTTGCTTGAAAAAAAAACTACACTGTATTGTAGTGAATTACTAGACATTGCAATTAATACAGGATTTGAAAAAAAAATTATAAGAAAAAAATAGGGAAAAAGCATGAATAAGAGAACAGAAAAATTGTGGAAATGTGTGCAACACTGAACTATGACACGAAATGGAGTAAAATTTTATTTAAAGTTTCAACTAAAAAATTTTTCACAAACATTTCCAATTTCATTTTGACAATGGAACATGTAATATCTTGAAAATAGTAGAGGATGCAGAGTTCTAGCTAGCAAAAGGTTTAAAAATTATTTTATTTCTTTACTTTTACTTGTGAAGTATATGCAGAAAGAGAAAATAATGTAACCGTAAAAAAAAAAAAAAAAAAAAAAAAAAATTGTGACTTGGAGGAATCTCCATATTTTAAAATTGTCTGAGTTTGAAAAGAATATTTATACATATATAAATTTAAATTACATCACTCGGAGTGAGTGAAGTCGTGTTATGTTATGTTTGCTTGCTTATACCATAACTCAAAGTACAACAAGCTAGAAGGGCGAGTTTTTGTGTAGGGTCTGTATAACCGAAACTGTAGACTTTTACCAACACATGGACGAAATGTGTTTGAGGGAAATATGTCTGTGTCAGTATTCTAAGAAGATAACAAAAAAATACACTGAATTAGGTTAATAAAATTTGCTATGCAGTTTTACCGACAGAATCGTATATGCGTATCAGTTTTTGAAATAACTCTATATACGGTTTGACTGTCCACACGTCTGTCTGTTCGTAGGCATGCAAAGTTGGGAGGGGGGGGGAGAAGAAAAAATAAGAAAAAAAAAAAAAAAAAAGAAAAAAAAAAGATTGATTAGTGAAATATGGTAAGAATCATGGCACTGAAAGCGTAATCCTGAAACAAATTTTGGATCCAATTAATTTTTGGAAAAAGATGCTAATTTGATTATATTCTAACTGAAAAATTTAATATTAAACACGCTATAAATTGTCAAAAAGTAATCATTTACGGAAGGGGTGAGACAAAATTTGCTGCTTATCTTAAAACTAGAAAAATTATATATTCCTAGTACCTTTCCTTGAATTATTTCACTATCAGTCTCCCATCAAATAAGATCCATTAAAAATAATCGCAATTCTAAGAATTTTTTTCATGGTAACGAAGATTTATTAGGTTTTGATTTTTCTTTTCTCTGTTTATTGAGAGAAACTGAAATACATAATTTAGGTGAGTTCTTTTGCTTGCTTGTTTCTGGAAATTGCTGATTATTTTGAAGCTTCCTATCATCAATTTCGATCAGCTTAAATGTCTTCGGTAACATTAAACCTTTTAATTAAAAATAGTAAGATATCAAAAGACATGTTTGATTTTAAATATTTTTTCTTGTCTTTCATTTTATTTCTAATCAATGAGTTGCATATCATTCGGAAGAGAATTTTACGGAATTGTACAATTTTTATGAAGGAAAAGAGTATATATATATATATATATAGAACATAGTAACTTCATGGATATTAAATGCTCATTAAAAAACAAATATTTTTCAATAATTGTGATTAGATGTTTAATTTTTAAAAAATTAAACATTTAATCAACATTTTAACGTTTCTTCTCAAATTTGAAACACAACAAAAATCATTTTATTTTTACATCACTTTAAAATTTAAAAAATAATAATAATAAAAAGAAGATTTTAAGAGAAGCCAATTGTTGAACAATTTTTTTTCCACGAAGAAATTCGAAAAATTGTTTAGTATATTTTGCAACAATATACTTCATTGTTTTGATTATTGGATTTATACTCACACATTTATTAAATACATTTTTGTGTGAGGGTTATGGATTCTAGATGGACAAATCAAGCCTAAAATATTATTATGCAACTACAGTTAGGGTGGGTGATTCGTATTTTCTTTAAATTTTTTTATTAAGTAATGTAAAGGTGTGAGACATATGTCAAATCCATAATTGCGTCTTCCCTTAATATTAGCTTGTCGGAAAAGAACCCCTTGTCCTTTTCAAATCAGAACAATTCGAAAATAATTTTTAGCGTGAACCTGGACATAACTGTAAAGATTATGAGTCATTATTGTTGCTTTATCCAATTTACTTAATCCAATTGACTTTCTTTATTTAAAGGAATAAAGGGATAAAACTTCATTTAATCAAGAAAAAAAGGGACACTCACATTCATTCAAGCTTTAACAGGGTGACTCCTTTAATGTTCATAGTTAAAGTGTCGAAAATAAATTAATTAATCAAATTCTGCTATAACAAAATGGTTTGTAGTGAGTTGAAATTCAAACGTTATTTTTTTTCTCTGAGAAAAACCCGCGAGAATGTTTTCCCCTCTCGTATATTTTCAGAAACACATTTTATGTTTAACTTCGTAGCATGGCGAAAAGAATCAAGTGGGTTATTTCGAATCTCGTCCGAATGATAGACTGGAATTTTGTTATGCATCTGTTGTCTTTAAGTTCACAAGTCATACAAAATTTCATTTATCTAACTCGCTACGTTTTTATTACTTTCTTGTATACATAGTATAGAAAAAGTGTAATAATCTTCAAAAAAATTCAAATTTGAGATTTTGACGAATCTTAACGTTTTAGATTTCCCTGGATTAGGAAAACACATTTTTTTGGAAAATGTCCTTCTATCTGTCTGTGACAAAGATAACTCAAAAACGTTTTGAGCTAGACTGTTGAAATTTAGTATACGATTTTTACACCAAATTTTCAAATTCATATCAAATTTTAAGTGAAATATTTTCAGATGAAGTCCGTCTGTCTGGCTGTTCGAATATAAGTTAACACGATAATTGCAAAATGAAGGGAGCTAGAAAAATAAAATTCGATACACAGATTTAACATCTATTGTTTAAACACCTATCAAATTTTGAGTCAAATGCAACTACGGATTGACTGTCTGTCGGTCTGTACTTTTAGAAAATGTAAACGTGATAAATCAATAACTCTGTGACTTAAATATATCAAATTGAAAAATAATACAAGTGCAGTTTTGTGTCAAATTTTTGTTCTAATCGTTTGAGAAAAACGTGTCTAAAACACAAATTCGATTTTTGATTATTATTAACCGCATGCCAGGTCCAAAAATTCGCCAAGGATGACATGATAGATTCAATAAAAGTGCTAAATTCAGGCCAAAAGTTAATATTTCGCAACTATTGTACGCCAATGCTATGTATGGCATCCTCTGACATGACCAGTTTATTGGAGTGTATGCGAGAAAGTTTCGGGAGACCACTCCAGCTGATTTTCTTATTTACATTGCATGAATGCAAATAGTCCTACATTTTACATTAATCTGAATTAGTGATGTAAAGACCAGAAATTCATCTTCCTGGGTTTTGAATTCGCGGTTTTTCATATCCACATCGTCCAAGTTACTACAGTTCTGTTAAAAAATCAACGTATCACATTCAAACTATTTAGTTCCTTTGCATGTTTTAAAGTTATCACATATTTATGCTCAGAGTTCTTATAGACAGTCAAAAATTTGATAGAATTATACAGTTTTCGTTCAAAAAAACTTTCATTCGTCTTGCTTATTCAATTTTTGGGTTACATAAAAGATATACATAATTTTTTTTTAAAGAATTTTTGGAACTGTTAATAGTACTTTCGCTTTCTATACTTCTTATGCAAGGAAGAGGAAAAAAAAAAAAAAAAAAAAAAAAGAGAGAAAAGAATTTGAATAACATGTTGCAAAAGGTGGGTGCCCTGAATCTACCCTTTTTAAAATGGAATTTCCAGATACAAACTAATTTCCTATCTAATGGACCACACATTGCGATATACCTGATCTGGTTATCTAGAAGTCAGCTCTCCCATGGTGAAACTAACTTATGTGGTTTCAAGTGTCCCAGGAGATAGATAACTTTTCGCTCCTATCTTGTTACTTACTTTCTCCGTGTGAGATGGTTACCTTGTTTTCTAATGGAAAACGACAGCAGGATCGGATTATAAAATTGATAAAACAGACAGCGCCTAATGGTCCATAACTTTGGGGGTCACAAGGAGTAGAAATATTTTTAAGGTTTATTCAAGATTATCTAATTATATGCTTGCATTTGATTCATTAGCGTCATTTGTACGTATTCAAATCAACATCAATTGCTGTTTAAATTTCAGAACATTATTTTCAGGATTTATTTTCAACTTCTCTTGCAGATGAACGTGTTTCATTTTCTTTTCAATTAGCTGAATAACTTATATGTTACAACTCGTGGAGTTGCCAAGGTGTCGAAATATTTTTAAAATTTATTCAAGTAATTCAGTTATATGTTTACATGTGATTCACAAAGGCCATTTGCACGTATTGAAATACATAGCAGTTGCCGTTTAAATGTCAGAACATTATTTTCAGGATTTATTTTCAATTTCTCTTGCAGATGAAAGTTTTTCATTTTCTTTTCAATTAGCTGAATAACTTATATGTTACAACTTGTGGAGTTGCCAAGGTGTCGAAATATTTTTAAAATTTATTCAAGTAATTCAGTTATATGTTTACATGCGGTTCACAAAGGCCATTTGCACGTATTGAAATACATAGCAGTTGCCGTTTAAATTTCAGAACATTATTTTCAGGATTTATTTTCAATTTCTCTTGCAGATGAACGTGTTTCATTTTCTTTTCAATTAGCTGAATAACTTATATGGTACAACTAGTGGAGTTGCCAAGGTGTCGAAATATTTTTAAAATTTATTCAAGTAATTAAGTTATATGTTTACATGTGGTTCACAAAGGCCATTTGCACGTATTGAAATACATAGCAGTTGCCGTTTAAATTTCAGAACATTATTTTCAGGATTTATTTTCAATTTCTCTTGCAGATGAACGTGTTTCATTTTCTTTTCAATTAGCTGAATAACTTATATGGTACAACTCGTGGAGTTGCCAAGGTGTCGAAATATTTTTAAAATTTTTTCAAGTAATTAAGTTATATGTTTACATGTGGTTCACAAAGGCCATTTGCACGTATTGAAATACATAGCAGTTGCCGTTTAAATTTCAGAACATTATTTTCTGGGTTTATTTTCGATTTCTTTTGAAGAAGAGCGTGTTTAATTTTTTCCTTTCAATTAGCTGATTAAATTATATGCTACAACTGTAATAAACTTTTTTAAATATTTAGAATGCATTAAAAAGCTTTGTAGTTATCGATTGCCATTTTGTTTAAATTTTCTGTCATTTTGAAATGCAAAGTATATTGTATGCAATAGTCTCAAATATGATCCGTAGATAAATGTTTCGTTATTTAATTCTTCTTAGCATTTATTACTCAAAAACTATCTGTATAAATATTAAATTAAAATCAATAAAAAAGTATCAAATTTCTAAGGGGAAAGAAGGCCTCAAAATTGAAATCGTCCGAGGATTCCGAAAGAGCTCAATTTGCACCTGGACAACAAAATCAGTAAATCTATGATCAATCAAAATAGATCTAATTTTATATTGACATGAAAGGAGGTACTCTTTGATTGTCTTTAAAACTTCGTCTTAAGTTTCAAGATTTCATGTAACTATAATTTTAAGGTGAACTCTACAATCAGTTTTAAAATTCCACCATCACTCATGCCTCATGAATAGAACAATTAAATTAAAGAGTTCAAAAGTTGAAAACAATGTAAAAATCGTTCTTTAGAGAAGAATATAGCTATAAAAATTGTAATTTTGAAATATATGGGTATAATGAAAAATCACTATAACACTACAGCGCTTTCAAAGGTTGATTAAATTCAAGTCATATTTTAATTATCATTATGCTAAAAAAGATGGCATTTTAAATAGGTAGTTATCGCATATTTAAAAAAAAAATCTGATATCAAATAAATATGGTCACAGAAATAAAAAGAAAACTTTCTCCATTAATGTGGAATGATCATTAAAAAAAATCGTAATGCAAACTTAGCTTATTGGATTGTAATTCAAATTTTTTGAATTTTCTATTACAATTTTGTTAAAATATTGTTTATGATTTGAATTTATTTTTATAAATTCAAAATCAAAGCGACATGAAAAAGAACTCGCCGGATGTCATTTGCACTATATATTTTGAATTTTTATAGAGTAAATGACAAATTCAATTTCTCCACACTGTTCAGTTATTGTATTTATTTATATATTTATAAAATTATTATTTTTAAAATAACACATATCTATATCTATACTTATAATAAAGCTCAATGTGTGTGTGTTGGCGCTCTACAGGCCAGACCGTTTGACATACAGCTTCCAAATTTGGTACATGTATACCTTGGAGGTTGGGAATGTGCACCTGGGGTTTCTTTTTTCGAATTTTTAATTATAATTTTAATTATTAATTAAAAACTAACTTTCCCGCCAAAACAATCTTCCATTTTCCCTACCGCCAACTTTTCCGCCAAAAAAATCTTCCATTATCCTCAGCGCCAAACGAGAAAGGCTCCAGTTTTTTTTCTCCCAACAGTAATGAGGCTAGGGTTAAAATTTTTCGGCGGATTATTTCAATCGGTTCTGTTTATTTTCTTAATGTTTGATGCATTTAAAATTAAACATTGTTAATGAATCAATCTTTCAGATTCATTCTGAAGTACTTTTGAATTAAAATAAAACAGAATAAAGGAAATTAAAAATTTCTAATCCGCATAGCGTTACCCCAACTGGCGTAGAAAAAATCACGTATTTGCGTTACGTAACCGGCGAAGAAAATTCACGCATGCGCATTCTGTTCTGATTGCTGCCATGACAACCGTTATCAATGCATGGTTTAAATTATTTTTGGGTTAGTTGCATGCTTTTGTAAGTAAATTGTATTTATGTTAGTTATATATTTTTTGTATATGCTTATAGTTTTAAGTACATCGTTTTTTAAGTAGTTTTTTTAAAACCTGTTTTCAACCGTTTATTTTAAACGATTCGTTTTATTTTCTTAGTGTTTGATGCATTTAAATTTAAACATTGTTAATGAATCGATCTGCTCATAATGAATCTAAGAAAATTTTGTTGACCAACTCTTGAGATATTACATAAATTTAAAAAGATATTCTTTAGTGCCCATAAAGTTTAAACGCTGAGTGACTCTATTTTCAGTAATCAGATTATAAAAAAATGCTTTGTTTCAGTAAAAAATATTATTATATTAATTGAAGATAAATTCTTTCCACTTTAATTTAAAGCATAAATTCTACGGGTGCTAACAGAAAATGAGAGAGATACATATTACGTTATGACTGAAGGCCTTTATAATATTATGAATGAATTATATGATAATCAAAATTTTAAGTTTTAAAATATTTTGATGAAGAAGCTATTAAAGTAGAAATTGCATAAAATATTTAATTATTAAAATTTTAACGAACATTAAGATTGGCGAACCGGCTGGTCGCCAAAGGCGGCTAGTTTTTAAATAAAATAACTTTACTTATTAAAATTGTTTACAATTACTTTATTTACTATCTATTATTTAACAAATCTTAAATATTAAAAATGAATTTTTACTGACAGTGTCGTCTTTACTTGCTGTCCTCAATTTTTAAAACTGATTATTACATTCAAAAACGATAATCTGATATAAAAATTCGAATTTTTATAGAAAGTTTTAAATTTGTCGATTTTTACTATTATATACAATATTACTACAATTATTTGTCAAGTATCATCCCACTTCACTTATTAAAATTACTTACAATTATTTTATTTATCTATTATTTAATAAATATTAAAAATGAATTTTTACTGCTATTGCCGTTTCTACTTGCTGTACTCATTTTTAAAATTGAGTATTGCTAGCAAAAAAGCTGATATAAAAATCCGAATTTTTATTATAAGATTTAAATATGTTCATTTTTACTGCTATATGCAATATTATTACATTTATTTACAAAGTACCATTGCACCCTGCTGCCCATCCTGTCTAGAAAAAGAAAGGAAAGAGCAAAGTAAAAATAAAACCACCCCTCTCCTCCATTCAGAGGGGTAGACTGTCTGCGGCATATCCACAAAGGGGTGGCGCGGCGCGCAACAGGTAGGTGGACCAATGACAGCCCGGAATCCCCATGACGTCCGTAGCGTCATTTCCGTTGGAAGGTGGTTTCACTTATCGCCCGTTTCCCTCTCTCTCTGCTCCATTCAAAAACACAGTGAACAGAGCTTGCCTTCATTGCGATTCTGCCACTAGAAAACCAGTTTTGAAAGAGAAAGCATAAAACGATGAGGCTACTCTTGTTCTCGCTCTCCGTCTTTTGTTTGCTGGCGGTCATTTCGGCCAAAAAGGTGAGTCACAATTCTGCAAGAATGTCGCTTCGAAATATGCATCAGCAAACTCTTGTAGTATGACTATAATTGATTCTGAATGCATGATTTTGCAGTGCAATTTTGTTATAATTTGCTGTGCATTCGTATATGAAAGCTTAAACATCAGATAATTATAGAGAAATATGAAACATTTTTTTTTCTTTTTATACAGCTTCTTGGGATTTTAAAAAATATATATATTTTTCTTAAAATTTATGTTTGTTTTTTTTCCAATAATGGCATATAAATGTATAGATTTCAATGCTCATAATTTTTTGGAATGTGTTTTCTATTAAATAAGCAGATTTTAATCATTGTGGTGGCTCAACTTATAAAGTTGGAAATGTTTATGCAACAAAAGTCATAAGTAATAACATTCCAATTTCTATTTAAAAAGCCGTTTTGGAATAAATAATTTAAAAAAAAAAATTCTATAAACATTAATAAACAAAACTTTTAAAGGATGGAAAGAAATTTCGATGAATTTCAATTTTTTTTAATTAAAAAAATTATTTGTAGTGGTGTCTTTCCTGAAGCAAAACAGAAATGCTAAAATAAACTTGTAGGCACCATCTTTTGATACATTTATTTAAAGATTATATTATTTTTAAAAAATATAACAAGAACATTTCAAAATGTTAACGGAAAATTCAGTTTTTATTGAAATTATTGAAACAGGCTTGTATTCATTAAACACCAATGCACCTAAATTAAGTGTGAGGGGAAAAAATAACAACTTCTGTTTATAAAAATATTTGTCTCTAGACTTCACTATTTTGAAAAACTATACAGTTTTCAAAATTCATTAGGAAGAACGTTAGAGTAAAAAATTTGTTCTATAAAAACATTCTTTAATTTAATTAGAAATATACTTTTTTATAGCTATAAAATATTAATAAAGAAATGGGGACAATTTTTTTTTTCAATTTCGATTCTATGTAAAATATATGTTTTGAAAACATGAAATAAAAATTTATGATTAAGATCTTTATATCTATTATTTAAATTGGCAGCCGATATTATTGAAAGTTAAAGTATGTTTCCGCTGTTGGTTTTGATAGAAAAAACAGCACATTATCATATATTTGTTTTCCAGATTTAGGAACGAAACTGGTAAAAATAAAATTTAAAGGATTTTCGGATTTCTAGTTCAAAACATCGTAGTGTCATAATGTTGCAAGTTTACCGTTATTTTATTTTTTAATTATATTGTCGCGATAATGCGCTCACAATAAATGGATTTGAGATCTTTGTAATTTATGTGAATATAAATTCGGCAACTAAAACAAAAATAATGCAGTAAAACTGAATAATGAAGAATATTGTAGTAAAATATTTTTAAATATACAAAAAAATTTTAAAAATACAAAAAATTTTTAAATATAAAATTTTTTTATTAAAATTAGAAAAAGCTACATGAAAATGAAATTGGTATTACCGAGAAATTTACTTTTGTAATTTTAATATGGTATAAAGATAATTTTTGTGCAATAATATATTTCGAAATTATATTAAAATGCAATACGTTTCTATTTCGATTAAAATTTAATTCAAAATCCAATTAAAGTTTTCAAAATCATTTTTAGTGAGCACCTTTTACCCAAGATGTAATTATCTACCAAATTTAGAAGCTTTAGGTTTAAGGATCTGTCTTGTAAAATATTTTGAACAGTTTTCACATGTATTTTACAATTAACTTGTCAGCCTATAATTACTACCATGTTAAGCACTGATTTGGCGTTGAAAATTAGTGATGATTCGGTTTCGTTACTTCAAAGAATCTCCACAATAATTTTGAAATACAGCTTAATATTCTCTTACATTTTAAGATTTTTTATTACCAACTATGAACTACTGGAAACAGAATTTTTTATATAAATACCAGTATCTTGGAACTTTTTATTAATGAACAAAATTGGAAAAAAAAAAAGTTATGATACTATTTACAAAATTTTACTTCAGCATCAGTTATTGAATTGTCGTCTTTCTCTTATAAAATATAATGCATAGTAACAATATGCACAAACATGATTTATAAATTTTGTTAGCAATTTCTCTACTCAAAAACTGAATTAAAAGAAACTCTAGAATTGAATATCGTGTAGTACGTGTTGCAACCAGCAGTATTTTGTTGGCTCCCAAAATTCATATTTCTTCTAGAAACAGATGGTTCCTCTCTCAAATGTCTTGTTTGTCTTTGCTTCAAGCTTGTCAATTATCCCCCCCCCCTTTACCACCGGATGTTAACTTTCCACTTCAAGAACTGTGTTTTTGCTCTTGTTTAAATTCAACTTTCTTGTCAATCACAGCAGATAACTGAGTGGGATGCTCCTCAGCATTATATGTAGTAAGATTTTTACCCTATCTCCCCTATTTTTCTTTCTCCGTTTCTGTTTTTAGATTGCTTTCTATGATAAGCAAGTTTTTCGCCTTTCGTTATCTGAGGAATTGAGCTTTTAAGGTGTTTCTAGTCTAAACATAGGTTATCTAAGGTATTCTAAGTTCATCCGGAGGTAGGCATGGAATTTTTTCAGAGATGAGATGATCATAGACTTTAGAATATGTCGAATTTTTTTTTTAAACCTTTTCAGGAATATTGACATGTATCAGTATATTTTATAATTAAGGTTTAAAAAAAAAAGAAATTGAAATTTGTTAGATAATTACTTCCTGTCGAATCACTCAATAATTAAAATAAGAAACTCATTTTGTTGCAACACTGATAATATGTTGCCACCACCTGATATGTAAATATTTTAGCGTTGATTTCGTTGTATTTATTTTATTTATTTATTTTTGTAATCATTACCTTAGAAATAGTGAGATTTTTTAAAAAATTGTTTGTTTTGCCGAACGCAAATTTAAGCTACATAATTTTTTTTAAATGCAGCCTTATAGTTATTAAAAGATATAGGTATTTTCTGCATTTTGAAATAGCATTTTTATCAGTTATTGCTCATCAAACAAAGAATGGCGGAACAAGATTACATTAGTTTTCTATAACTGCAAAAGTTTAATAGACAAAATTGGTATAGCATTGTATGTGCACTATTGTTAGATGTGCTTAATAATTTAAGGAATCTCATGTATTAAGTTAATGGAAATCTAACGAACATAAAAAGAATGATACTTAAAAAGAAAACTATCAAAAATTTTAAGAGCAAATTTTAATGTTATCGATTTTGTCCAATGTTACACATAAATATATATACAAAAGAATAGAAATTATACGAGAAATAAATTGCAAACGATTTGTTTACAAATTGAATTGTGGTGAATTATAAATATATCTTCGAATTCTGTTATCACTTTATTTTTAATAAATTTAAACAATTTTCTTATTTGAAAACTCACTCACATTGCTATGATTTTTGCAAAATTTATTTCGTTGAGCATAAAAAAAAAATTCTTAAATCTTTGTATTTCATGAGATTTAGAAACTTCAAAACTTTCATTTTTCATTGATAATTCCCTACCATGAAGGTTGAATACGCAGTCCTATTTTCATAACAATGGAACGTTAAGTGTTTTGAGATCGCTAGTTGACCTTTGCTTTCGACTATTCTTGAAATCTATTGAAGATACGATAAAGATTGTGACAGAACTCGCTACATTCCTTTTCGAACAAAGGTCGTATTGATTTATCGCAGAAATTTCCCTTTTTCTGATTCTTACAATCAAAAACAATTTGTTTTTCGACAAATTGTCAATTGAAATAACTCATCCACTATGGGGTTTAGAAATAAAAATTGCAAATTGAGCTGAAAACGTTCCTTATTTTAGCGATATTTTGAAGTGAAGATTGAGAATTAGGTAATTCCGGACTGTGATGTTTTCTAATTAATTATTGATAATATTCCACTATTTCATTCATACTTATTGTTTACCGAGTATGAATAAATGTTTTATATTATTTTTAAAAAGCAATTGATAAGTTATCAAACTGGTTATGTAATTGTATGAATGCCTTGAATGTGGATTATATTAATACCTTGAATGTAGATTAGATATTAAGGAAGTGTTTTTAAATTTCTTGTAAGGCTTTCTAATTACTCACTTTAAACACGTTGAGAAATTTAAAAAAAAATGCTGTTAAGAAATAGCTAAGCAAAGAATTCTAATTTGGCTATGAGTCAGACTAAAAACATCTGGTTGATGGAATGTATTTGTTTGACGTCAGAAAGACTCATTTAAAACTCTCGAAGAGACTGTTTAAAATTCGCATCGTCTTGTTGATTTTCTTTCGATCTTAGAAGTGGAAGAATGTATTCCATAACTTGCTTTGCCGTATGTGCATAATTTCATCAGTAGCTTAAATGGCATAATGCGTAGATAAACGGTCGTGACTTGGAGAGTTTTTCTATCTTCTGTTTACACAGCTTTCAGTTGCTGCATATAAAAATACAGGTGCGTATTTAATTGAAGAGTGAGCGTTAGGATCTAATCTAAGCATCCAAACACTAATTTTTAAACGAATCAGTGTTTAGATGCTTGGATGATGACGAGTTAGGATCTTAGAAGCGAAATTATATTAGAAAGAAATAGTTAGTGGATATAATGTTGCTTTCAGTAATGTAATTACACACTATTTTTTTGGAACAATTTTTGGAATCAGCAATTGTATCTCGAGATCTATAACACATAGCGAAAATATTTATGAATTAAGTGTATAACCTATCTCTTGACAAACATAGGCGTATGTGCCGTTCAACATATAACTGTCATTTAACATTAACTTAAAATATAAATTCCAAAATTAATCTAGCCTGTCACTTTCCCCATGAGTATAAATTGACATTGTTATAATAATGTAGAACGTCACCTATTTCACCTCATTCTTAAACTAACTTTGATTAGAACCTATTTCAGAAAAACTGGCACGCGCTAAAATTTGAAAATAAATAAGAAAATTAACATTAATTTACGGTAAATAAGAAGAATTTAATTTAAGGATTAGCTCAGTAAGTCTTAATAGATATTTGTAACGTTTTAGCTGAATTTTCCATTCTGTTTTTACTTCTCTTCGCCATAAACAGGCGAAAGCTTAATAAATAGGCTGTAAATATTTACCGCCCCAACTAGAAGTCACACCAACAATCCATGAAACACTCATTGTTATATGATATGTATTTTAAAATTATATTAAAAAGTTAAAAATTGAACTAATTCCATTACTGGACAGTTTAGAATGCAAATTACTAATTTTACGTTATTATTATTATTTCATTGCTATTTTTTGACTACTAAAACAATGTAAAAACCGCTACTGGAATTTAATCGTTTTAACTTTTACTTAACAACCACATTCATACAAATTGTGATTTTTCACATATTCCAATTAAAATCTGTAATATTTTATTAACTGCGCTATACTAAAATGATGATATAGTATAAGAATAAAATTATTTTTAAAAAAATAAAGTAAAGGGGGAAAAATCGTAAACTATCGAAATCGTTTTATAAGGAAGCGTAGCATTTATTATTATATGAAATATAAAGAAAAAAAAATGTATTTTATATTAATTATAGACAAAACCGTTTATTATTTGAATAAAATATTACCAAAATCGATAGTAATAAAGAGAAATGCGTCAATATGATTAAGTTTGGGTATGCACCAGTAATTAATTGCTCAATACATACGTCAATAATTAACCGCAAGCGGTAGAATTGACGTATATCTATGAACTTCTGATTATTTTTGCTTTTGACAACGTCAGATGCTGTTTCTAACAATAAATTATGAGTCTATTTTTACACGGCGCATTACATTTCCTATTGATATTGACGATTTAGTAGTACCAGGAATGAAAACATTGCGCAACTAGATTGTGTGCGCTGTACTTCTTTTTTCTAATGGAAATGTGAGACCATTCATTTTTCAATCAGTTGTTCCTATTGATTGCATTGTCGGTTAGTTCCGCTCTATTTATTTCCTGTGCACACACGAGTCGGTAGCCTCTGAAAAGTTTGTCTCATTCAACAAAACTCGGTATGGTTTATGTCATTTCCGTACAAAGGAGAACTGAAAATTACTCGGAAAAGCAAGCTACGTGTTTCTGATAATTTCCTTGGAAAAAAAGTTAGTGTTTCAGAGAAACAAAAATTTCTTTTCTTTGTCATGCAAGTGACATTAAAAATGTCACTGAACCATGTGAGTGGGTTTAGAAGAATAATTTTTACGCCGGACGTTCGTTTTCAGAATCACTGAAACAAATAAATTGTTTTTGAGTTTTAAGAAGAAAATTTCTTAAGGTAAAAAAAAAAAAAAAATGTTAAAAAATACAGATAAAAAATATTTATTAAATTATTTTTCCTTCCAAATAAAAATAAAAATATTTACTGAATGTTTTCGTGCGTGTTTAAAATTAAATTTACATATCCAGTATTATTTTGACTTCCGAAAAATTGTCGCTTGCAACTTAAGAATAAGAATAAATTTCATTTTAAAATAATTTGGAGGTTTTTTAAACAAAAATGTTAAAACAAAAAGATAGATAAAAAAATATTTATTAAATTATTTTTCCTTGCAAATAAACAAAAATATTTACTGAATATTTTTGTGCGTATTTAGAATTAAATTTATACTGCCAGTGTTATTCTGACTTCGGAAAAATTATCGTTTGCAACTTACGAACAAGATTTAATTTCGTTTAAAGATCATTTGCTTTTGTCATTCAATAAAATACTGAAGTTTAGTTGAAAAAAATTCTGATGAAAATGTATTTATTTTGACTTTGAAACGAATTGTCAACTTCATAGTAATTTAGTATTCCCGATAGTGCCGTAGAGTATGAAATAAATGTACTTTTATAAATGGTTATAACTAGAACAACAATTGTGCAACAATTAGTTAATGTTCCTTACGTCCTCAAGATTAGACGTCTATTTCCGTTTCCGTATTTTCTCCTCCTCCCCCATCCTAGTTTTCGAAATTAGCCACCACGAAAGTGTTTTAAAAGACGTTGATTATTTGACGTAATTATTCGCCTAACTGCTTTGTTGACAGACTGCTCTATATTTAGATGGAAAAATATGTTTAAAATTACAGAGCAATAAAAAATACTAAAAAATTTTGTGGTTTAAATTATTTGTAATTGCTTTTAAGAGCAATGACTTCATGGGATATAGTTGAAAATTGACAGATTGTGTAATCATATGTTAGAGAATTCTAATGTCATTCATTCGTTAAAGAAGTATAATTATTCGGTACCCCCTAAAACTGCAATATCAAATTTATCTAAAATCTCGGTCAATGCAGTATCAAAGTTTCGGAATTATACTGCTATTTTCTCTATTCAGTAAGTAGTATAGATATTTCTGTTTAGCCGATGTAATAAAAGAAACTGGATTTAAGTCTGAGCTTTTGGAAGACAAAAATTCCATGATTTAACGAATGTATTTAAATCTTTGTTTTATACTATAATATTTTTACAAAAGATTAAGACTATTTTAAAATCAAATAACTGCTTTTAAGTTCAGAGGCTAAAATTAGACTGAATTTATAATGAAATCCTTTATATGGAAAAAATATGAGGAGAGAATTCACTTGATTATTTAAAGGTTTCAGTTAATTTTGTTATGTTAATAATCTGAATTGAAGGAGATTAAGGAATTGAATTTATGTTAATAATCTGAACACGAGGTTACTTTGGAGTGAATCGTGTTATTTGAAACCGTTGCACGATCAAAAAACGATACCTGCTCATATTTCTAAGCAACGCTAACAAGTGAGCTTTTGATCCTTGATGTCAGAATTATTGAGACCAAATCTACACATTCCATGGATTTTTAGGAATTCGGGCTTCGAATCTAGAACCGTCTTATCCAGAAACTGAGACTGTCACCGGGTTACAAATGTATCCATTGGCCTGACTGACTCTAAACACTGTAGCAACCAAAATAATAATAAATAATGTTTCGAAATACATGATTTACTTTTTTTTTTATCAGCCCTCCTCTTATGAATCATAAATTTGGCTATAAATTACTAATCATAAATTTGGCTATAAACTGTACTGAAGATTACAATTCATTTAGCACTCGTTTGCTGTTTTACGACTTGTAAAAATGTAAATTTCCCTTTCATCGGCGTCTTTATTACAAGACTCGCTATAATTTCTAAGAGCAACCACTCATTAAAATGCGTTGATGTAATGAGTCTACATTTAAAATAAGGGTTATAAAATGAGATGCTTATATTATCCACGAGTTTTATTGCTTATACTTTTAGGGTCTTTATCATATATATGTTAACGTAATCAACTCATTAATATTAATACTAAAAGCGACATTCGCTGTCTTAATAATAGCTACTTTTTCTAACATCGACCTTTAATTCACTGACTTCGTATAATGTTATTTTTTCCCTACATGCAATTCTTTTGTAAGCCTGCTTTCCCATACAACTTTGCAAATATATCTGAAGATCCATATGCTCTCTCCGATGTCGTAATTCTGTATTTATATTCCAATGTACATCACAATGTACTCTAGGCCGTTCATGAATTCTTGCAAAAAAGAGAGAGAATATTTTTGGTTTGGAATAGAGAACTGCAATTCATTCTATATGCCATCAGAATAAGATGAAAAGTAATTTACTACTGCAAAGACATTGATGAATGTTCTTTTAAAAAAAAAAATCTAGAGTTCCTGGGCAGATTCATATACCTCAAGAAGTACTGTCAGCATTCAAAGCCTATTACTGCCCGTATTACTTCAGTAAAGTAAACAAAAGCTTATTATCAATTGCTAACCAACTTACTTATATGAAGCATTATATAAATGAGGAAATAATAGATATGCTGGGCTACTGAATTGGCTTCCACGTTTTTTGGAACATCATCGTTAGGGGGCATATGAAGAAATAACTAGATGCCTCTAATTCTCAATCTTTTATACCATTATAATAAGGAAAGTAGCATTATTTCGATTTTATGACATTATAGTGAACGTTGATACTAGCGCAATTGGTATTCATCTTGCTATTCATGTGTATCATAACACCCTTTGTTTTATACAACAAAAACAACATATATAACTTTCATTTTTAAAACCAGCGGGAATGGTTTCCACAAAACTTTCTCGTATACTCTAATAAATGTGTCGTGCCAGAGAACGACACTTACATTGCTTTGGCGTACAATAGTTATGAAATATTAATCTTTGGCGTGAATATAGCATTTTCACTGAATTTATCGTGTCATCTTTGGCGAGTTATTTGGAGATTAATCCCTGGCATGTCGTTAATAGTATCGGAAACTCGAATTTGTGTTTTAGACGCATTTTTTCTCAACCTGTTGAAACAAAATTGGACACAAAATTACACTCATAATCACAAAATTCCGTACGAAATTTGATATATTTAAGTCATGGTGTTTTTGAATTATCACGTTTATACGTTCCTGAAAGTACAGACCGACAGACTCATCAACTCATAGTAGGATTTGGCTCAGAATTTGAAAACACTACATATGTCAATTTATATTATATATATTTAGCCCTCTTTATTTATATATATATATTATTTATATATCTAGCCCTCTTCGTTTTGTTAACTTATATTCGAAAAGCCGGACTTCCTCCGAACAGATTTCACTCAAAATTTGATAGAAATCTATAAATTTGATGAAAAGACCGTATACCAAATTTCAATCGTCTAACTCAAAACGTTTTTGAGTTATCTTTGTTACAGACAGGCAGGCTGGCATTTTCCAAAAATGTATTTTTCGAGCTCATAGTCTAAAACATGAAATCTCGCAAAATCTCGATTTTGAATTTTTTGGTGATTACTATATTTTTTCTATACTACGATACGAGAAGGTAAAAATGCTGTAAAACTTTAATTTAAACCAAAACTTTTTAACTGTTAGACGCGGAATAACAAGGAGTAGTGATGTTCTACTTCCTCGTATATGATTTGTATGTTATGATTTGTATTTAACATTGTCTTAGAGGCAAGAATCTCAAGCTTGCATTTGTAAATCCATTGATCAACCGAACTCAAAATTTGATACAAATCTATATTTTAATGTTGAAATTACATACAAAATTTCATTTAACTAGTTAAATTTCTCAGTTTTAGCGTTCTCAATTACGCGAATAGACCGCTTATTAAATTGTCAACTGGTTGATGGATTTGATCCAGCATTTAATTCATATCTGCAACTCTGGTGTTAAAGCCGTATGACGAATGTCATTTATCATTTGACATTTTTTTTTTCAGTTGTCGTGTTCACAAGCACCCAGATGGTTAGGCAGTCTTCATGCAACTTGACAGTCAGTCACTTTTCATTTCATCCAAAATTTGATATAATTCTAGAGCTTTGGAGGATCACATACCAAATTTCGTTTTCTTATCGCCGTCTTTGACTATCAAGTTCACTGACATGCATATTTCCAGATTTTTTGGGGGACGTAGAGATGACTCAATGTTCATATTCTCGAAGGCGAATTGATTGACTATTTAAGTACTTCTCTCTTGTGTATTTAATATAAGATAAAGTAAAAAGTATGTTCAAAAAAATTATAAAAATTAAAAAAAAATTATTAGACAAACCAATAAAAATGCATATTATTTAAAACAAAATATCCGATTTAAAATTAAGCATTAAGTAATATTAGATATTTTTTTAAATCCTAACATTATAGAAATGATGTCATATTAAGCATACACGAATGAAAGAAGTTTTAACACAAATTTTTACATAAAATTGTGTATCCTAATTACTAAAAGTTAGAAACATGCTTCTATGAATCTTAAAAAATTACATAGTTTCAAAATCATGACATTTACTTGATAACAACAGATGTAAACTTATTTTTCCAAGGTCACATTTTATTACTTTTGTCGGTTCATAATTGGCCTACCAAACACGGCAAAAAAAAAAAAAGTGTGAGAGAGCTTTCTCATTGTCGGCATTTGTTAGTCAGTGCTTACCACTGGGTATCACGCGATGGTTTTTTTATCTCTCGATCACAACCACTTTCCGCTTTACCTAATTAACCCCAACACAACCAAATACTAATTAGCCAAATACTCTCTGACCTCATTATACGAAAGAGAAAACCTTGGTGCACGAAATTCAAGCAACTTAAATCGCTTTTCGTGATGCTAATTGATGCGGCCTTAAATATTTCGTGCTATTAAATTGTGGCCTCAGAAACATTTAAACTTTCTGCACCGAACACTTAGCTCTTGCTCTTTAAATTAACTACCGTCTCATGTTGTGAATTTTTGTTTTGGTGGGATTTTTTGTTGTCTTTTGTTCTTCGTGTTGCCGATCGATTTATTATTTCATTAGTGGTAGTTTGTAATCTTTGGGAACTCGTGGTGGTTTTTTAATCCACCTGCTGTTGAGTAATTAGTTTGTTGGAGGTGAGATATGAACTGCGATTGGTGATGATTAATTACAGGGCAGATGGGTTTATTAGTTATCGGAAGCTTTTTTGTAATTGATGAAAGAAACGTGGTTAACAAATGTGGTGACATTAGTAACTATCTTAGTTATTGTGATATTTTGGAAATGCTTACAGAATTTTATGGAGTTTATTATATTCTAACGGAAAAAATGTGATTTATAGCATGGTTTAAACTAGTAACTATTTTGAAATTAGTAATAACTTTTTAAGTAAATGCAAGAGTGTTTAGATTTTAAAGAGTTAGAATTATTTTACATTGACAAGGAAAATTATTTAGAAGCTAACTTTTTGGAATATTAAAGCTAATTGAATATTCTTTAAAGCGATTTACTTCTTGATAAATAACAAACCGGTACATAGTGTATTTAATTCAAATTTGGCATGCTTTTTTTTCTGTCGAGTTAGTAAAATTAAGTAATGCGCGTACTATAACTTGGAATGTCTCGTTAGTTAGCTTAAATATTTTGAACATAAATAGAGGGCGCTCTAGAGTTTGGATTTCAATCAAGGTGATATAATTTTGGAGTCAGATTGGGAGAAAATAATGGATAAAATTCAGTAAATAAATAGAATTGAAAAATATTGAGAAACAATAAAAAAATAGGAAGATATGAGGAAACTAAATAATACTAGTACGTTTAAAAATTCCGAATTTTAAAAAAAATATTTTCCAAACGTAACTAAATTAGGCCATTTCCTGTTGAACATGCGAAGAGTATCAGTTTACCTGTTAATCAGAATAGTTTTCATTATTTCAAATAAATACAGCTCATGGTTGCTGATATTCAAAATTTTCTTTCGCGGGAAAGACCAAATACTGGATGTTCTGTCACGTTAAGGAAATGCCTTTACTGATGTTCGCATTCGGCACTTCCATAAACAGCCTATTCTTCTTATCTCGAACATGTTCATTTTCCCTCGGATGAATATTTGCTTCGTTCCGAGGAGGTGCAGAGAAAACGATTCTTTCGGAAAGTGCAAGAGCAGAACTGTTATATGCTTTTACATCACTGTATTAACAATGATAAAAATGTGCAACTGCGCAAGAAAGTTATTTCGAAGAGAACAGCACATAAATAGGTTTCTGTTTATATCCATTCCCCCTTAATTATATTTCTGAATTCTTTGAACATAATACTTCCTTCTTTCAATTTTAAAAAAATAAATTTTTATACATTTTTTTTCTATGTAGAGTAAAAATAAGACAAAATAATTTATCCAGAATGAATATTTTTTTAAAAAATTGTCTAATTAACTTTTTTGTGATGAATTACTGATAAATAGAAACAAACACAAAACAAGCACTTCACTCAAATGCATGGCAAGTCTGGAACAGATTTTTTAAAAATCCTGGTTATCTGTTCACTTTAAATGTGCAATTACAACTGAAAGATGAGCCGTTCACGATTTCTACTAATATTTTTCGTTTGGATTAGGATCTGTACAGTTTTATCTTACTTTTATTCTTAAGAAAATGAATATCTGTTTTATTTCGACGGATCAATTTATACACTTCATAATAATGCTTCATGTATTATTTAATTAGATGAGAATTTGTGATGGATTAGTCACGGGAAATTATCTCATGCTAGATTTTTCACTCGTCTGCTATCAAGCTGTTAATTTGTTGGAATGAGATACGAACCACGATTGTAGATGATTAATTATACAATAAATGAATTCATTAGTTATCTGATAAATAACATATTATTATAAGGGATGAAACGGTTTTATTTCTAAAGAATTAAACGTGATTCACAAACATGGTGCAAACTAGCAACTTATGTTTGTTTGTTTGTTTCTTATGGCACTTGCCACTGACAAGCCCGCTGTTACGAAGACAGCGATTTAAGCCTGAGGGGGAACGTCAACTAGGGCCAAGAGTACGACTTTGCCACTCACGCATCATTCATTCGCTTGCACAACCCCTTTTTACAGGAGGGCACATTCACACATCTCACAGATAGAACAACAGAAGAACAACCATGCCCAAACCGGGACTCGAACCAGGGACGCCCAGATCACGGGGAAGACGCGCTACCCCTATGCCAGGACGCCGGCACTAGCAACTTATAAATATTATAAATGTGACTTCAAGAGTTATGAAGTTTGGTTCATTATGCCCCGTATATTACTTTTTCACTCCATCGTAAACTGAAAAAATAATGAAATCCCGAAAAAATTAAACCTCGAGATTTTGATGAACTTCCATGCTTTAGATCTCCCCAAGTCCAAAAATACATTTTTTGAAATTATATTTGTCTATCTGTGACTCGATGCATAGACTTCTTCCTTTCTTTTTTTATTTCATATAAGAAGGTAAACGGAGAAGCCGACAGACGGACGAGAAGTGTCTTCCGGTGCTTCTTCCTCATGTCTGCAATTCTTTTTACATAATCATAACAGTCACTGGCACAAGACATAAAGCGGTTCTATGTAATGTTAATTATTTGAGAACGTGATAATTTTAAAACATGCCAAACGAATCAGATTTAGCATGCGTCTGCAGTCAAAATTGGCGAATTTTGTCAAATTCTTAGTGCCAGTTTTCAGATGAAAGTCGACCCTCTTACATTTAAATTTGATAACGCAGACGCTTTTTGGCACATGGTTTTATCACTAGAATGATAAATTTGAATCGAATTTTAGGCCATATCTGTCAAAGAGTTTCTGTCTGTCGGTATTTTTATTATGTGTATGTGATCGTGATTATTCAAAAAATGCAACAAACTAAATAAATGAAATCTGGTACGAGATCTTGACTCTAAAGTTATAGATTTGTTTCAAACTTCTTGCGATCATTGGAAGAGGTCTCAAACTGTATATTCTATTCTGTTCATTATATAACGTCGTTAAACGCAAAACACTCGATGATGTGTATGTAAGCGAAAAAAATCGAGAGGAAAAAACTACCTTCCGTTTATTAATATTTGTTCCCTATTATGTTACACTTTTTTAATATTTTGTTTTTATTTGCTATTCTTCCCTTGAAAAACGAATTCTAATTCGCTCAAAAAATTCACCCGAGAAGAGTGAGCATTCTTTTCAAAGTCACAATTCTTCCTTTTTTTTTGTGTGATATATATATATATAAAAGGCAAAATTGAAATACTTTCGGATAATAAATTATACTTTAAAATAAACTACGATTCCCAAGCTTATTGTCCTGGATAAAATCCAAATATTTGAGAACAATATAAATGGAAATTCACGGTTACTGACCGTGCTATCATTATTTCAGACTTCATATCTTAAAACCTTGGATATTACTAGCTGACTTGTCTTTAAAATTGAGAGAAAATTACTATGTAAGAAAGCGTTGCAACCATTAATTTTGAGCTGGTGATAGATCGTAAAGTAGCCCACTTTTCACTTCGAGACCTGGGAAGGATCCATTTGTCATTCTTTAACGACGTACCAAGTAGCGGGTTTTATACTTTTCCTCGGTCTTAACTGCTGTTCAAATTGAAGAAAAGTGCGAAGCGATACTTTTCTAAGAAATTTCAAGGTCGGATGAGCGAAATAGTAGATATTTTAGTGAAAAAGGCTGAATTTGTGTCAATTTCTTTTGTTTCATTCGCATATTCAGAAGAAGAGTGGTATCTTAGAGGTTTCCCTCAGTCACTGACAACTAGTTGATAGTGCAACGGAAATTATGGGATAAATCATTACTTAAAGTCCAGTAACTCTGAAAACGATTCTTTTTTTCATTCAAAATCCCGTTTCAGTAATAATTAGTCATTAGACCGTCTATAAATGGCAATTTGCCCCCAATCTGGAGTATTTATTAAGAACATAATTAAAATGTCGATATTTGTAGATCAATTACAAAGAAAGTATTGGGCAAAACGTAACGCCATTTCGTACGTTCATGTTATTTAAATGATAAATTCCATGATAAATGCATAAAGAAAAAAGTTAACATCTTGTTATCATGGCAAAGGTGGTGGCGCTGCCGGCTGAATTTGTTAAGTAAAATAAGCCTAGCAATTAAATAATTTTTTTTCTGTGATTGATTAAAATTTAATGGATATCTTAAAGCAGGAAAAAATTTTGGGTAATTGCATTTTATTTTTAACATTTAATTGAATTTTTACTCATTTTCGTTAGCATTATTTGCTGACATTATAATTCAGAGCCTACTTCTTATTTTGCATCTTTTATTACGTTATTTTTGTTTACAAAATTTGTTTAACATGTTTTCTTTCATTATAGTTCAATATTCTAAAAAAAGTATTAACGATTGTAGAACATATATTTCAATCGAACTTTTGAAATGCAGTTTCTTGTGTTTCGTAGATCGATTAAATTATCCTCATTTAAAGATCACAGAAGCCGTTTTAAATTACCCAACAAAGAAAAATTATTGGGATTAAAATCAGACGAACAAAATTTATGTAATTCACATTCATACAACTTTTATTGCAAAAAGATGAATTGTAGCGGCGGGGAGGATGCAATTTTGAAAAAATAGTTTATCTTAACACATAATAAATAATAAACTATTGGTCCATAAAATATGAATCAATCATATGAAGCATTTTTTCCCTATTTTCCTTACTTTTCTTACTTCTTTATGTCCATGCTCATCCTGCAATAATATTTTTGCTTCTGTTAGCGGAACTGTGATTCTCCCCTGCTATATTAATCGATTCCCCATTTTCAAAATAATAAATATATAAAATGTGTTTCCTTTGGGGCGATACTTACAAATCGTGTTATTTATTAGCATAGATGAAAAAATAAAGGATTCCAATTTTAAAAAACACACAACTTCAAATATGTTTATTGGTAAAATTTTAGTGAAATTGTATAGTATTTGCTGGTACATATATGCTGATGCAGTTTTAGCGACCCCGAAATTAATATATGGAACTTCTCTTGGAATTAAGACCATAGATAAAGAAATTGAAAATAAACTTTGTTAAAAAAAAGATGAATAAAAATAATTATTCAAGTTGAATATATTTTATTTCATTTCTTAGATCCATTCTGGTTCTTAATTCTAAAATTTATCAATCAAAACTAGTCTTAAGAACACGTTTTTCCCCCGGATCCATGCAAATACCTAACATTATATTACAGAAAGAAATTATTTAAAAAAAATCAATTCAAAGCTTTGATTTCTTTTTGAATAGAACATTTGGAATTAGTAGCGCCGTTTTATTATTTTATTTTCCATCTCTTCTATAATGTTTTTCCAAAGAAAAAAAAAAGCCTCGAAACTGTCCTCTTTGTTTAAAGGAAGGCGAGGTCCTTTTTATACGTCTAAAATTATTGGCTTTTCGTTCTAAAAAAGAATGAATGGGGTAGGCTTATCTTTCGCTGATTTAGATGACCGATCTTCAAGACATATCTTTCGTCCTGTCCTCACTAGCTGATGATAAATTCTGGCCACCAGGAAGGGAAACGGATAAAAATGGCGTGGCTTCTCCTTAAAAATGGGAGCGTTATATTTCAAACTTGAAAAATGGGATTCATGATTTGTGGAATGTGCCATCTGGCCCAGCTGTCTGTTCGGAAAATTTCTGATTTATTTTTGGAAAAGATTGCTAGAAATGCCCAATGTTTATTTAGTATAAATGATATCAATGGAATTGTTGAATCTTTATTTTTCAAACGATTTCTGTGATCTGCAGAAAAGTTGCTTGTTTCTCGAACATTTTGTGATTGTTTAAAATCTAAAAATGGATGCACATCTGATTTTTTTTCGTTCATTTATAGTTTAGTTCTAATTATGTCTGTTGTTTGCAATCACAAATATGTTTGACTTTCTTTATAAGATAAAGATTTCAATGATAAGGGTCTTGATATAAGTGGTATTCGAATCAGAAGGATAAAAAAAAATTGAGTATGCTATACAGGAATAACTCAATGTAAAAGAGATGGATTACGAGTACAAAATTAAAAAATAAATTAAATCTTCGCAAAAAAAAAATGAGTTTTCCGCCGTTGTCGAATTCATATATTATCTGGCATTTTGTACATATAGCTTCGAATGTCATCTGATTTTAAGAATCTAGAAGGTTTTGAAGCACTTCAAAAGAATCCCATATTTCGACAAGGTTGTAAAATTAAAAATTCTAGCATTTTTCACATCTTTGTCATCCACATTCATTTATTTCTTTTCTATATCCTTGAAGGACAACAATTTGTGAAATATTATACATAATATAACACATATAAATATTTAATTATTTTTATATAAGTACTTCACATAACTTATCTTCATTATTTACATGCTATTATTAGAACAATTTTATGGACTTATCTGTTAAAAAACTTAATCAGTTTCACTTCAAAATTTTAAAAAAAATATATTTGAAAGAACGATTTTATTATCGTATTAGTATTCAGCTTACTTCTTGTATAAATGAACAGTTCACATACAAATTATTGAACCTAATGAGTTGAACTCTGAAAGATAATATGACTTAAGCTCATTAATTTTTGAAAGGAAACAAAATCCATGAATATAAATTTTTGATAATAATTGTTTTAAATGAGACCAAACTAATTAATTCCTCGAAAAATCGATCTTACGTATTCACGGAACGAATTTTGTTTGGTATTAAACGGAATATTATAGTTTAGTCTACCATTACCATTATGATAAATGCTGTGCTAATGGTTTAACATATAATCAGATCATAAAGAACCTTCATTAACATCTTTTTTTTGTGTGTGCGTCTCGCTTCCATTATAGCCACGGTCGCCGTTTCAAAGCAGGCAGTGTGTGAAATTTAAATGGGAATGAAATTTAACTCTCGTAGCTTTGATTAACGAGAGAGACAATTATCTCCTGGATTTCTAAGGACAATTTCATTTCGCTCGCGGAAGCTGGGAAAAAAAGCACACTCAAGTGTTCTTATCAGGCCCTGACTCCTATTCTGATGGTAAGGTCGTCTTTGGGTGGCTGGTGAATCAGAAGTATTTTGAGAAGCATTGCTTCCTTACTTGCATTTTTAGATATGAAATAAAGGGAGTTCCTTAATTTTTTTTCCTGTTCTTGAAACAATGTTACGCATCATAGCTTTTAAAACACTTAACGGTGCTTACGTCAAAAGAGATTCTTCGCGTTTTCTGGGAGAAAGTTAGCTACAAGAAAAACGCATTTTAATTGTGTTCCAGTATGTGGGAACGTTTTCGCTATTTATTCGTATATTTATATTAATTATTCATATATTATATTGCAGTTTTATAGCACTGCAAACGATTTTTTTAATTCATTTATATTAAGTAATAAATTCACTATTGCAAACAATTTTTATTTTTAGATTTATATTTAATGGATTAAATTCGCTACTACAAATTAGGGTGGGTTTTTATAAATGTTAATCGCAGCATCATAAGTTAGTATAATTTTGTGAAACGATTTTCGAATGAGATTATTAGAGATTTGAAAAACTACCTGTTTGAACGACGAAGTCTGATGAAATACGAGAATATAAAACATTTTACTTCTCTAATATTAATCTGCGTATGTTGACATGATTATAGTTTTTTTTTTTTTTTTGGAAATTGGAATATTTTGAAACCTAAATTTTTATGATTAACTGAATTAGCAATAATTTGAATTCTTAGTGAAATATTATGCTGATAATATTTTTATATTGTTGATGATGATGTTGTGACAAAGCAATAATTATCTGTCATTTCTACGAAAAAAAAAACATTTTTAAAATATAGAAATTTTAATTTACTATTTAATATTTGTTTTTGCATAATAAACAAATTTTAACTATCCAAACGTTGTAATATTCAAAAGATAATATAATGCAAAAGATATCTAATGCATAACACCAGGTGCATATTGATAATACATTTTATTTTAAATTCTTTGGCCTGAAAGAAAAATTGTAGCTAAGATTTCAAGATAGACAGCTAAGACTTTTTTCAGTTACATGTCGAAATATTTTCCCTCATATAAGTAGTATGTATCAACACATTTTGACAGCAATAACCGTAACTGAAAATTTCCAACAATGTAGCAAGCTTTTTATGAAGTATTACTTGACGATCATTCATTGTTGTTATTTTGTAGTTGCATTCCATTTAAACCTCATGCACACTTGTTAGTTGTACATTTTATCTGACTGTAAACTTTTTTTCCGTTATAGAATAAAAATTCAGGGCAGTGTTTGCAACCGAAAAGCTTAGTGCTTTGTCATTGAATTTTTTTCCCACATAAAGCGAAATATTCCGATGACCCAGAAAAAGAATGCAGTTGACCCCCATTACCTTTTTTATCTCTTTTCCAGATCTTTTTGTTGCATTCCAAGAACCTAGATCAGAAGTTTTATAAAAAAGGGAGAACAACACGCATTCCCTCGTAAACTTGGGGATTATATATATGAATCATTCTGGATGTTATTGTCGATTGACGCGTCTCTTTTTATTAGCAAAGAGCAATGGCAGATTTCCTATTTGACAGCTGCCTAGACCCTGGGATGAGGGGAGCTTTAGATAGGTCGGCTAAAACATGTAATTAGTCTGGTTGCTATATAAATTTTTTTGTAAAAAATGAAAATTCTATGAATTTATAAAATATTTGGATAATATTACATCTTTTCGAGTATAATTTATTAGACCCTCTATCTATTTCATTAGTTTCACTTTGTTATTACAGTATTTATAAAACCGAGCGTCTAGTGGAAGCGACCCCAATCATGAGTCATAATAAATAAATACACAAATGCATGTACATTTTCACAGTTATTTAAATAAATCATTAATTTAAAATAAATTAATTTAATCAATTAGTTAAATACGTAAATCTGCCTCTGGTAATGAGATTTTATAGGACTTATGATCTGAAATCAATTGAAATAGAACGGTTTATTTAAGCATTTTTTACACTGGTTGCGATAAACAACTTTTCAGTTTAATTTAATATAATAGAAATTTCGAAGAAAGAATGGAATAAAGGAAACTATATCATAATGCAGCCTTCGACACATTGTTGAGGTTGTGCTTCTGTTCGAAATAACTTCATTGCCATCATTTGATAAATTGATTTGGTTGATTTTTAAAGATAATTTTTGTTTAATTGCAATTCATTGTATTCTCATGTGCATTTTCTTTTGAACCGTACCTATACTTACTTCTACGTGTGTTTTGAACTTCACTTGGGGGGGGGGGGGTATTGAGCATGCATTATTGATTTTTCCTGAAAACCTACTGTATCAGAAATCAGAACTGATACATGCCATTTTGATAACATATCCAATTTCTTTTATTTAATTAATTGCGTTTCTATATAATATTCACATTACATAAACAGAGAACCTAAATTTTGAATGAATTTTGAACGAAATTTAACACAGGCCTATAATTTTCATAAAAATCAGATACTGAAATTCATCTCTCTATATTGAATTGTTGCTTTTTCATACACTCAAATCGATAGACAGGCAGGCATTCAACCTATTGGTAGATTTGATCTAAGATGGGACTAAAACCTAAAATTTTAATGACAAAACAATATGCCAAATTTCATCAAATTTTCTTTTGAACTCTACTCGAACAGATAAACTGATCACAGATCTGATCCAAAATTTGATACAAATTTAAAACTTATCACGAAAAGATACAAGTTATCTTATTGACAGACAGGCGTTGTTCTAAAAATCTTTTTTTCTCCCCCCCCCCCCTCCTTTTATCTCAGAGATATATAAAATGTGGAAATTCATCCAATTTTAAAATAGACTTTTTTAGACGATTGCAGTGCTTGTAAACGAGTTACTTTAAATATTTTTCTTTTAAAGTATTGAAAGTAGGTACGAATGGAATACACATAGCTATTAAATGCATAGTATAAGAGCTGAAAATGACTATATTACCCATATTCATGGTAAAATGTAAAACAAATTCTTTAATATAAATTTTTAAAGAAATCATAAAAACCTCAATCTTGATTAGAAATGAAATGTAAAATGAATAATTTTGAGTTGTTCAAACTGAATCAAATTTGCTAGCTATTATTTTTACTAAGGCATCATAACTCTCACGAAGAATGGAAGAGCTAAAGAATCCCGATTTGTTACAGATGTGGAAAAAGAAACCAGAAACGGGGCAGTTCATCATCGGCAAAATACTTTTATTTCATTTGACAGAAAAAAAGATTAAAGTAGAAAACTATGTAATCTTTATTCTTTATTATAACTCCATAGAGTTGTGGGAATTGAATTCTTTTATATGGAGGAGGAATATCTCTTTTCTTTCAATAAAAATTCTACGTCATAATTCCACGAAAAGTAGCCTTTTGTGAGATGCTGTCAAAAATAAACTAGGAAACATTAAAAATTTGCTTAATTTTTAAATAACTTTTATTTTAATTATTCATTAAAATAACAGTTAATTAAAATTTAATCATAATAATTTATTTTATTCACTATGATATTTAATTTAATTTAATTTGTTTTATTTAAAAATATTTTCAAAAATTATTAAAATAAAAGGAAAAGATCGAAAATAAATTTAAATAAGATTGGTTAATTTATTTTAAACTTATCATTATTCATTTTGTTTTAAACTATGTACAAAATAAAAAGTTATTTTAAAGCTGTGTATATAAAGCTATGCATTTTATGCAGTAAAGTAAATCGAAGTAGTTCCATTTGTAAGCATTATTTTATTAAAAATTGATTTATTTAAATGATTTTGGCATTATATTAATGTTTAGAATTTAATTTTTAATAAAATAACAGGACTCAAAAGGAATGAATGGCTGAATGCTGATTTACACTTTTTGCACAATTGTTTTCTTGGAAAATTTTAATGAAATATTACAAAACTATTTATCTTTCCCAATTATTTTTGCTTAATATTATTAAAGGATCTTGGCAGAAGATTTATGATTGTCTATGAAACATCAAAATTCATTTTATTATATTTGACCCCCCTAAAAAGCTGCCCTAACTCGAAGTTAAGCAACCCTATCGTTGTTCACGTTGTCACTTTCTGGAAGCTCCCAAACAAAATATTTATTTGATAAGTATATGAAATAAAAGATATTAAGCAGCACTTAATTATTACAATAAAGTTTTGATTGTTAGTTCCCTAGTTGAACTATAATTCCCGCTTCTGATTATTTCATATTCATAAATAGCTTTCTGATTTGATACAGTTGACCTGATCAGAAATTACGATATTGAACGAACGGGAGACCATACTTCAAATCTGCTTAGATCTAATGCTCTGGTTTGATGTGTGAAAACCATCATTAATTGAAATTTTCAAAACCATAATAATAACTGAGAAACTTTTAGAAATTTTGCATAAAGGTAATTTCTTATTTCTGATTGAATTGTGCAAAATTGGAAATGGCTGTTAAAAATATGGAAATGGTCCCCTACAGAAACGGTGGCGAGGCTTCATTTTTTTCCCCTAATAGACACACAGCTGATAGTGATGTCATGCCGAAATCCGGGATGTATGCCCGAATCATGACCATTGTTCTTCATCTGGATACTCCGTATTTTGGCCTTCATGGGGTTTTTTTTCGCGACCCCCCCCCCTTTCCCTTCTACCGAACCACAAACTGAACATTAGATTCACTTTTGTAGGAACAATAGAAAACCATTTTCTGACAACGTGTACAAAAAAAAAAAAAAAAAAAAACCGGAATCTTTTTGTTTTGTGTATTATTTGGTTACTACTCCATGACTCGTAAAACATCAAAACATGATAGCTTATCATAATAATAAATATAAAAAAAAGATAAATTCAGAACACAGAAACACATATGCTTTTTTTTTTTGTCATTTGTGTTTACGAGAGACCATATTAAAAGATGCTTTAAATTAGTGGCTATTATTTATTTATTTTTTTCATTTATGATTCCAATAAAAGTCGTGAAATCCTGTTTGTAAGATCTCAATTTCAAGATCACGGTTACAAATACGATTCCATCAAATATTGCAGTATGTGCGTGAGCCTTCTATACGTTAAATCTTGCATTAATTTCCAGCTACTGGTGTGATATGAAAATTTGGAGAAATGCTATTTGCTCGTATATCATTCTTGTTATCTGATCACGGTTCAAAATCAGTTCGTATAGCTTCAAAACTGGACTTTTATTTAAATAAATTATATGAAGTCGGTTGAAAAAAATTCACTGCTGTAATATTACAAAATAAATAAATGTAAAATTTATTTATTTCTGCCATTTATATAAAATAAATAAATGACAGATTTATTTTGCAATGATGGAGCCGGGCGGGCAAATTTATTATCTTTTAGATTGTTCAGAAAACAAAATATTTTTAAAATTCAGATTACTCCAAACTATTTACAACTAAATGGAAAATCTTAGGATATGAATTTTTTTCTGAAAGATTGTTTAATGAGTCGTTGATTTTGGCAATTTTCCCAATAGTTGTAATATAAAAGAAGAAAAAAAAGTGTTTAAAATTCGAATTGTATTTTGAAGTTGGGGTAATATGTAGAATGTGATAACAAAACATCATCTTGCAGCACTATGTCTAGCTTGCAATTCTTTGGCTTATTTTTAATGTATTTTACGTTTCAAAATACTTTCCATTTAGTTAATTATTATTATTTTGGCTTTGAAGCGTTTATTATTATTATTTTTTTATTTTTGTAAAACCTGTTTTTAAAAAACACTATTTAAAATCAAACATTAATCATTAAAAGGAGGGAAAAAAAACAGCAGATGGATTTGTTTTATTTATTTTGTTAGCATAAACCATTAGACCTTTATTTTCATTTGCTGCTATTGAGCCGCATTCATCTGCTTGACTAAAGCGAAATATTTTTTACCATGATTTGTTTGTTTTAACTGAAAACGAAAACAGATGTATATTGCGCTTAGTTTCCCTGTTGAAATATTCCATTTCCTTTTTCTGGGAAACGAATCATCTGCGATCTACCGCTGAAATTCCTCTCTTCGTACTACCTCCTCGGTTTTCGGTCATCCGTTTTTACTGAGAAATTCGATTCTACCCACGCATGGGGGAGGGATTTTCTAGTGGGAAAACCGCTAATTAGAGTTTAATCTTAGATCTTTTCCGCCGTATCTGGGAATTTATCTTTGTATCCAAGCGCGCATCCATTGGATTTTTGTTTTCTAAGAAAAACATACGATCAACAAACAACATCCTAATTTCTATGAGGGTCGTCGTTTTTTTGTTTTTTGGGATGTTAACGGTTTTAGTTAGATCTATTTGTCAATACAATTAAAAAAAAAAAAGTATCTTTGCACACTTTATTTCACATGCTATTATGTTTGTAAAATGAAATCTATGATTCACTTGAGCATTCATTTCCTGTTGAAGTTTAGTTCCAAAATTTTGTACAATGGTATGTTCGTAATAGCAGTTCGGCGTTTGAATATTCTCCAGGATTTAATTAATCGATCAGTAATAATTTAATTGATTAATTTTAATTATGATCCCTCAAAAGCACTCTTCTGAGAGTGAATTAAAAAAAAAAAAGAAAGAAAGATTGATTGTAGGATTCGATTATACTTATTATAAGAAACTAGGGAAATATATTTGAGATGAAAAAAAAAAAAAAAAAATACTAAAAATAAAAAATATATATTATTTTGTTTATAAACTTTTAATGGTGAACATATGATTCTGATCGGAGAATGGAATAGATATTGAATAAGTGAAGTTTATTCGTGAAATTATTCACTACTAAAAATGTTTCTTACGGCATGGCTATAGATAATTGAATAATTCGCCTGGCCGCTTGGTTCTATTAATACAGCACTTTAGCCAATATCTTACTAGAATCAGAGGCGGATTTCCAGCTAGGCAGATGTTAGGACAGCAGAAAAGATTAATATAAAAACCTTATTTTTCTAATTGCCAAAAAAAATATGTTTGTCAAAAATACAAATTTTATAAATGATAATATTAACACTTTATCAAGTGTAATTGGCCGTATTTCTCATATGTTTTATTATATTCACACAATTCTTAGAATATCTATTTCAATAACATTGTATGCAAATTTGGATGCCGGGCAATCACAATAAATAAATAAATAAAAACAAACATGTATTATTTACTAAGTTAATAAAATAAAAATATATGTATTACAATAAAAGAAATCATTAGTTTATAATAAAAATGTGTTGAACTGTGAAATAAATGTCTTTTTAAAAGAGAGGCCTCATAATATGCACTGTCTAGAATCGCAAATTCCGCCTCTAATCGGAAAGGTGAAATACAGTAATAGTCTATGTGATTGTATTGGTTGTATTTTATTAAATCTCTTTCGATTGTCAACCTTTTTCATATTGATTTCACATCACTTCCAATTCAGCTAAAATTATATACTGTTTTTCGCACATCTTAAACATGTGAATTTTTCATTCTGTATTATTTTGGCGCAGCTATTATTATGCTAATGTTTGTATATTTTTCTTGCGGTTTCATTAAGTAGGTTTAATGAGTTGATAACGATAGATTTTTGCTATAGTTTTCTTATAGTAAGCTTATTTTAAATATTAACAATTAAATTATAATCAATGTTAATTTATGGTAATAGTGCTGTTATGTTTACTAGTATTCTTAAGTATCTTCTTCACTTTTCAGCAAATTCAAGAAAATATCGACCCCATTGAAGCTGAAACAAAGGCGCATAGTTCAAAGAAATATTCCAAAGAATATCAGAAGACTCATCATCATGGAGGGCATAAACACAAAAAGCACCAAGTTCTTGATGAAGTGAGTAACTTTCCAACAATATCTTCGCTTAACTAATTATTGGTAGTTTGAGTTAACAGTTGAGAAAGGCTTTATATGGTGTATAATTCACCTCATTTAAATAGACCTGAAAATGATCCTAATGTTGTTAAAGGTTATGTAAATATAATTATTTTATTTTATACAATAAGGCTTAAATTATAATTATGATAATAATTATGATAAAATCTTAAATTATATTTATAATTATACAGCCACTTGTAACTTTTCTACACACTATCAACGTCAGTTGCTTTGACTGTATTTATTTTTAATTCAAAATAATCGACAAATATAGTCTTAAAATTCGCTTTCATTTTCTAGAATTCAAAAAAAGTCAGCCTGCTTTTAACCAAGATTTTTTTTAAAAAATTATTATTTTATTATAGAAGGTAAATGTGAAATTATTGAAATATTTTTCTTGTTTAGATTTGTTTTATGCACATGTATATGCTATCAAAAGGCCTAATGTCGTTTTCTAAACAACCTGCATGCAATTTAAACAAAGTTCGAAGCTTTAATATAAAAGTAAGACTTTTGAAGTGTGATTAAGAACAAATGATGTTAACCGATGAGAAAAAGGCCTTTTTTATATTAAAATTATCAGATAATAAAAATGCTCGTCAACTGTTTTAGCAGTGAAGATATTTTGATAGCTAGATCTTTTAAGTTTGATTAATTAAGCTATAAACTTAATCTTAAGAAAGCAATATTAAGACATTATTTAAAAATCAAGGCACATTAGAACACATTTAAAATTTGAGAGGAATCTTTCTCTATGAATGGGAGCTAATATTTCGGATTGCTTCGAATTTCAAAAATTCGAATTCGGAATTTTAAAAACCTGCAATAATTTTTGAAGCTTTTTTAGTTATGTCAAATTTGTGAATGTTTCTAGCCAACATTCGATTAATTTCGATAAGCAAATTTTTATGTTCGTCTGGTTTATCAAAATATTTTACAATTAATTTTCTATTGTGATCGTCATGAAATAATGGGAGTTCTCTACAGTCCCTCAGTTTTTCTTTTGGTCATATTTGTTGATATATGTAATTCTAACTGCTCTTGAACTTAACAAGGACCAATTAAAAGCTTCCGAGATAAGAGAAAAATGTTTAGTACTTTGTCTCATAAAAGAGGAAGAGGTGTCACATAAATCAGCAATGAATGCTTGTGAGTAATTCTACACGAAATGGCACTCAATGCTTGTTAATTCATAGAATTAAGAATTACAAAGTATTACTCAAGATGTTTTTGCTATCTGCTTGTGACTAAAGCAAACTTATTTTTTGCTCGCTATGTTTTCTAATTAATCAATTTATTTCATTCTTTATTTTATTTATTAACTTGCAATGTCTTAAGACTTTTTTTTTTTAAATGCAGGATGAATAAAATCAGTGTACCTTTATCCAGATACCAAAAAGAACAAAATTAGTTGTTATAAAAACGTCAAATCTCTATTCGAAAGACGTTGTTTAGATTTTGAGGGCTTAAAATCAAATATAAAATGGGAGGCCTACCCCTTTTAATAAAAGAATGAATAAATAAATAAATAAAATCTTTTATTTTTTGTGTAAAAAACAAGAATATTTATAGCATTTATTTTTACTTAAATAGTAATACTTAACTTATAATTCATAAATATATATCAAATTATTACATTAGCTTTCAGCCAATTCATCGATTATCTCATTCCAACGGATAAACATATATTTTTCTAACTGAAATCTGTTGTTATAAGAACGTAGCAATTATTTTTTAAATAGACAATTACATTTTTTTAAAATTATTATGATTACTTTTTCACTGCCAAAATTTTGTATTAGGAATACAGGAAAGAAATCTGGCAAGACTTATTAGAGTTTCTGAAATACTATAAGATAGCTCAGTACAAGACTCCAGGCATATGTCCAATTGGCCGACCTTAATTACTGTTTAGTAGTAATGTGCATTTTTAAAGAAGGAGAAATAAATGACGCAAAAAAAAAAGTTCCACAAATGAATGATAGAGAAGGCAAATGAATCATCTTTGGTACATACGTATTTCAATCAGAATTCAAATAAAATCATGATACATAACTGATTTAAAACTATAAAGGGGTAGAATTCAATAGATACTAACATATGTCACAATCAGATATCAACTTGATTAACGTACATTAAGTACAAAAAAGTTTTTAAAAAATGTACTTTTTTAAGCAACAGTTAATAAGAAAATGATATTAATAATATGTAAAATTTATTATATAGTTTCATTAAATAAATATTCTTTGTAATATATTATTAATTAATATAATATCCATTGGGAATCACGAGAAAAGATTCTGAGATCAGAGCTCTTTATTAAAAAAAAGAAAAGAGGGGAAAAAAAAAAAAAAAAAGACGGACCTAAAAAAAAGAAAAAAAAAAAGACGGACCTAAAAAAAAATACTGTAAAACTGATTCAGTAATATTTCATAGAATTTTTCAATAGCTTTAGGGGACAGGTGTTGCCTCGAAACGGCACATCAGTCATAGGTTTGTTGCATGAAAAATTCGTGCAGTGTTTCGGTGATTTCAATAACCTATTGACAGATCCAGCTGTATGTTGATGGACGACCACTGGTTTATTGATACTGACTATTGATCAATAACTAAAGACTGAGCTGTGTGTGGATTTTAGTTTTGTGGTTTGATACGATCCTCAAGCTTAATAAGTATCCGCTAATGGTCTAAGTTAATTTTAGTTTGACATTATTCAAGAATATTTCTGTAAAGGGCTTTGCACACCTTATTTAAAGTTTAATGAACAGGACAAAGAAGTTGAAAATGAGGATTTCATGAAATTGGAACTTTAATGATTTTTCCAAGTCCAATCCTGAATTTTTATTTTCTAAATCTATAAATAAAAATAGATTTCAAAAATCCTTTTACTCAGATTTAAATTTGATTGGTCTGTCGTAATCTGATATTTTTTGGTTTTTTTTAAACAAACTTATTGTATTATTACTGCAATAGTAATCTTACATTATCTTACTTTAATTTCAGTGTCATTTCATTAACGCTTCTCCGCTTTTTTGGCTAAAATCAAATTATAATGCCTTTTGACGCTTTCGGCATACTTGCAGTACTGTAGCTAAATATTATTTTTGAGCTACTAAACAACAAATCAATCTTTCCTAACCAATTACCAAGGTAATTTTTTTTTTAGCCAATGATTGTAAATCCCATTCTTATATTGAAATATAGATGAAAGGCCAGGCTGTTGATTTTTATTATGGATTTTGTTTTGTATCAAAATGGTTTCGGAATTTATCGATTAATCTCAACCACTAATTTATGTTTCGATTAAAAAAAAAAGAAAGAAAAGCTTGCTTATGCGGTCAGTTTAAATTTCAAATTGCATATCTTTGTAGCTGAATTCCATTCAAATTTATTTTACAAAAGTGGCAAATAACTATCGACTGAAAAATTGTTACTTTGAATTTTAAATATCAGTGGTATTCCCCTCCCCCCTTCATTTCTATGTTACTCTTTGGTGATAAAATATGTTTTAACTACTAGATAATGCATTGGATTCCTCGTTGCTTTAAAGTTGCAATGGTGTAAGCCTATTTACAACAGACTAGCTTATACATCCAGGTGCAGTTGGATATACAAATCTATTTTAAGGAATTGCCATGGATCGTTTATGTTTTTTTACTTGCAGATGGTTTTACGGCACGACTATTGTTTCTTTTCTTGCAAATACCAGTTTTTAAGAATACCCTCTTTTCCTACAATAATCTTTTTGTTTTTTTAAGTGTAGATTATTCAAGCATAGTATCAACTGTAACTTCTTAGGAAGGGCATAGTTACTGTACCTTTAAAAATTATTTTTTACAACGAATGAAGAGATAAAAGTTTTTACTATTAACTTATTAACCTTAATTTAGGATGCGAGATTTTTTTTTCTTTGCAAAAAGGTTTTTATTCTGAGGTAAAATGTTGATAATTATTGATTCGATTATCTAAATTTAAAAATAGCTCATGGAAATGTATTATATTCTTTATAATAAATTAATTTGACAGTTTTTGAAAAAAAAAAAAAAAAAACTATATCTTCTTTTGCGAATGAAAAAAAATTTAATGCACTGTTGTGCTGAGAAATTATTTAGTTCCAAGTGTCATTTAGATATTCAATCTGAATCCGGTAGAAATATAAAGCAAGTTTTAGAAATTACAATTATTTTGAGCTTTTTTTATTAATTCGATTATTATTTAATTTTTTATACTATTTTTAGTATATACCTGTTTAAAAACTGCATACTATTTGTACAGTGCGTCATACGACATACATGATAAAACTTGCGCAAAATACCCATTAAGACCGATAATTGGATCTAGACCTATCAACTTTGTCAAGTAATTAGTTCTTGGGTTGTAAGTGCTGACTCAGAAAAAGTTTTTCATAATTTTTATTCCGTGTCTAATTTAAAATTATTCGAAATTTTAATATTTATCCTCTGTAACTTTGGAGTATATTATCATACGAAATAATTTTTACACTTTATTACTTTAAAATTACAGAAATATATTTCTTCTTCTTTTGCTGATATCAATTTAATTTTTCTCTAATTTTAATAAAATTGTCAAAGTCAAAATTATGATTCCCCAAAAGATAGACATGTGGAAATCCCCCCTTCCCCAAATAAAAGAAAAGAAATGAAACAATGCTCGAAGGAAAATCATTCCAAAAGTAAGAAAGAATTAAATAGTCAATGTACAGGAAAAAATTGTCAAAACTACAGCCAAACTGCCTCTCATATTCTTTTCAAAATGTTCACTAGAGAATAATTTTAAAATTAATATTAACATAAACTAATCAATCCTAAAATATCATGGCGAATTCGAGTCTTATTTAATTTTCCACTTTTTTAATTAATTTTTATTTTATTTTATTTAATTTTCACTTTCTGCTTACAGATATTGAAGAATTTGAAAAAAGTCTCTGATTTGCATGACAATATTAGGGGCCGATATCCTCCTAAACACTACTAACTACTACTAAAATCCTACTAACCAGACTCCTACTGGAGCCGAAATCCTACTAAATACTACTAAACAATCAATACAATTCTATACTATCAATACAAATCTACTCAATACATTTACTTCCATTCTTGAAATATTCTTATGCTGCGTTTGTTATAAAATCTATAAAAAATATATTTCTTTTTATATACAGCCTAAAAAAGTCGATCCTGAACCCAAACCGGCCCATGCCGATATTCCTGAGCCCGAGATCCAGTTACAGTCTGACATTGAGACGAGTAAAAAGGCCATAGAAGAACAAAAACAGAAAGCCGAGGTGGAAGATCTTCACTTGCAAGATTTAACTTATGAAGAAAACCTGAAGAAAGACAAGAAAAAGAAGAAAGGCCATCATCATGCTGGTTAGTATCTTGCAAAATCAATTCTTCCGCCATGTTTTAAAGAAAATAGCCATTGAAATAATGAATGTATTTCGTATTACTCGTACATTTTTTTTTTACTTTTTTAAAAAGCGTTTCGGTAAAATTAAAATAAGTAAGGTCATTTCTAGGAGAAACCAAACATGTTTTCTGAACAAATAAGTAATTGTATACTACTTATCTGTTCAGTAAGAATATTACGAAATTTCGTCTCCATCTTGTTCAGTGAATGGAATGTTTGCATTCACGCTAGAAAAGGAAATTCATTCAGGCATAATGCCATTGCTAATTCATTAATGTCAAAGTTGCTAGATAATGCGCACACATGCTTCCCCCCCCCCCTTTTTTAAATCTTTCTCATTAATAATTGTCTATGAAATAATAATACCTTTTTGTAATATGATTATAGTAGATTTGTCTTGAAATGAATTTTTTAGGTAGTTCGCTATTGTTATGCTTCCTCCATTTTTTGTTGCTGCTCAATTCCCTTCCTTATAAAAGTAAAATAGATTGTCACTTCATTGAAGCATTTTATCGTGATATTAGAATCACGTGATCTAAGTTATTTGTTTGAAAAGATCCTTCAAGCTTATCAAACGATCTTGAAATATGATACCTATTCGAGTTGTTATGTTTGATAGTGGGTTACTTATACAATGGCTCCATAAGTGTTTGTGCATTTCTAAAATGTGAAGAAAAGCTATAGTTTAGAAATAAATTCAAATATAAAATCTTATATGTTTTTTTTTTTTTTTTTTTTTCAAATCATATCACTATGTGCTTCTGAAAAAAAAATCCAATTTTAATTTGCTTTATTGTATTTTATTTTTAAATAAAAATGAAAAGGCAAAGGCAGAAATAAAATGCGTCACAAAAATGATATTACATTGAAAAATTTTCAGTTACATTTATAACTAAAATTATCGTTTGTTACTACTTTTTTTTTTTTTTTTTTTTGCATTTTAGAGATATTTTAAAAATCGTTTGGCTTTAATCTTTGTATACTTACTTCTCTATGTTCTGTTTATTTTTTTTAAATGGCTTATTACCATAAGAAAACAATAAATAGCATTCGAAAAGTGATTGATTTCCAGCATATTTTTGGTAAATTTAGCATACAGCTATACTAGTAAATTGATTCCAATATATGATAAAAGTTTTAATAAAAGAAAATCTAATCAAAAATGTGGTAAGAAAAGATCGTCCAGCAAAAAATAAGAGATTTATTGTTAGAAAAAATTTCGAAAAATCCACATTTGAATGCTGCAAAGATTTCTATTGAATTTCTCATAATGTTCCCTGCTTCAATTTCACCTGAAACTGTCGGCAAGTATTTAAATCAACCAAATTGTACAAAGGCTCATCTCGGATTTTTTTTTTTTTTTTTTTTTTTTAATTCGTATAAAGCCGAGGCTTTCCTTTCTTGATATTAGTGATAAATAAGTCTGAAACGTATTGGAATTATGTCTTACTTGGAAATGAAAGCAATTTTATATTTTTGATTTTGATGGGTGTATACTTGTGTGAAGAAGGGAGGGGGGAACGTAATACAAAAATTTAAGACAGCAAGCATGAGGGTGGAGGTGTCCTTGTTTGAAAATAAAAGTTAGCATCGAGATTAAGTAATTTAGTTATGTAATAAATTATTTTACATAATTGATATTATTAATGGAATAGTGAATCTTATTCTGTATTTAAACATAAAATAATCATGCTTTTTGTTTAAATACATTTTTATTTTTGTAAACTTAAAATTATGAGCATAAAATTTGGGATTCATCAGGAGAGGATCCTGAACACACTTCTCTTAACGTTGATGTTTGTATAATTTATACAAAATCTGAATCACTTCAGTCGCCGTATTTAAACCAATTTACCACCTCCATGAGAAGAACTCGAATTCTCGTTCAATAGAATCTCGTTGGAGAGAACAAAGATTTAAAAACACGTAGTAAAGGGAATTAAAGTATCTTAGGAAACAATGATGTAGCTCAGAAACTGTTGCCCTCTTAGAAAGTTTTCAAGAAAACTTGAATCACATTGTATTTGCCTGGAGAACCAATTTTACCAACCTGCGTGACCACAGTCAATAGTTTATTGCTAAAGCATATATCGGCATACCAGTTTTTGAACAATGCTATTTAAGAGCTAATAACTTTCTGACTTCTATATTTCTCTGTAATTTTTTAATACACTAGGCTACTCACTGCTGGGGTAGAGATAAAATGTTTTAACCTTTAAGTGCTTTTAAAAGAATATTTTGAAATACAGTTACTTTATGCAGAAATGTCACATATAACTTTAATTTTACATTGTACTTTGTTTTTTAAAAACCAAAGTTGCATAAATCTGTATAAATGATGCTGGAAAATGTGATTTAAAATCTACGTTTTGATTTAAAATTCAAGTTTTTAATTAATTAAGAACATTAATTGTTCAATCAAAACTCCTTTACTAAAAACTAACCCTTCCTCAACTGAAAAATGCAGTAATTAAATAAATTTATTATTGAATTACTGACATTCAAAATTAATTGAAAGGAGACAAAAATGATAGCGATGCAAAATGTTAAAAGTCTAAAAAACGTGGAGGCTTTTCTTGCTAATACTCACGAATTCCTAGACAATCGATTTACTGTGCTTTCTTTTACTATACATTCAATTTAAGGCTAGACTAATAGTTTTATGCATATATTTTTGTATTATTCTTCATTTAAATCCTATTATCTTGCAGAAAATGTCGAGAAACAAAGGAAAGAAAAAGACCAGAAACTATTCGCTGATCAGGAGGAGAAGAATCCTGTGGAAGAAAAAGTGATTGAAGATTCGTTCGAACCTCTCAAAGAAACACGTAACGAGGCGGAAAGGAAAAACAAAGGAAAAGATAAAAAATCAAAGGAAAAGACCAAGAATAATAAAAAGAAAGCTTTCGAAAAGAACAAGGATAAGAGCAAGAAGTCCAAGGATGGAAAAAAGAAGAATAATAAAGATAAGAAGAACAAGAACAATAAGGATAAAAAGAAGTGGTAGTGACTAGTATTAGTAGACTGAGTTGTAATTGATTTTAAAAATATGCGTTCGTGTAATCCATAAGCGGAAATATTTGCCACATTTCTTGTACATTCTCCAGTTACTCTGAAAGTTTCTGTGTCTTTTTGTACTTACTCTGTGTCTTACATTTTTCAATAAACGTACGTTTTTTTATTTATTATCCTTTTGCAAAGTGTATATGAATCTTTAGAAAATAAAATTAGGTATGTTGTATTTATCTTGAATACAATTTATGAAGAAAAAACTTACCTTCTTAAAATTTAAGTCGAGAATCCATAATTTTTATCCTTTTAAATGAACCCTTGATTCAATAAACATATGTGTTATATAAAGCCAAAGCAACGCAAGATTTGTTTCTTCTTTAAAAGTAATTCATTGAATTACGTATCTGTAGAATAATTTTCAATTTTACTTTTTATAAAAGATAAAATATAGATGAGTTTAAATTTAATAGAATATTAGAGAGACGTATTCCACAAGACATATTGAATAAAAAAGCATAATTCGAAAATAAGTTTTAAGAATAATAATTTCCGTTAGAAAAAATATTGCCATTTTCGGAATTAAAAAAAAAAAAACCCAGAATATTTAAATATTTTACTTTTGCAATGAAAGCAGACGATAAGTAAAATTAAAAGAAAAATAAAAAGTTTCAGGTTATAGTTTTGATTCAAAACAAAAATGGAAGTAAACATGAAGAAAGAAAATAAACAGTGAAAAATTACACACAAAAAAATGTATTTTTTAAAAAATTATCGTCATTAAAAATAAAATCGACTTGTGGCGCCATCTAGTCAACAAATTCAGAATTATTAAGCTGCTGATTAAAAGTAAAATAATGTCTCCCCGTGTATAGATTATTCTTTATAAGTTGGTTTCGTTGATCGATTTGAAACTATACGATGGTGATTTGCGAAGAATGTAATTCGGTAATTTCGAACATGGCAAAAACAATATAATAACTTTTATATTTTTACGCATGTCAATGCGAAAACGTTTCTCCTTTAAAACCAGATCTAAAAACACTAGGATTTAACGAATACCGGATCTCTAAGTTTAATATTACCACTATGTTGGTAACATTGACCTTAAAAACGGAATGGTAACATTGACCTTAAAAACGGAAAAAATGAAAAATATTGTTAGATTCATCTTCATTAAATATATATATATATATTTAGTACTTTTAATAAAAGTCTCGTGACCGAGGAGTCAAGTGCGCGAGACTTACTCAAGGGAAACATGGGCTGCATGTAAAACATGGTTAATGCTAAATATGTCGAAGAACATCCTTCTTCTAGTATAGTATGTAAGTTTATGAGAGGATGCATTGACACGTGTCTTTTTGCCATCTTGTCAAGAATTATAATCATATTGATCTAAAAAAAAAACGTTTTTATTTCCCAAACAGTACATTAACATATATTTTTTTAAAATTTGACCTGATGTTGTGAGCATTAAATTTCAGCCATTAGTAGTTCTGAAGAAGGCTAGCTGAACTAAAAATACAATTCTAATTTTCTATAAAATAAAACTAAAGAAATTATCACAGGAGAAGGATTGCCGTGCACAAATTTATAATTTTGACCAACAATTTTTATCAAATTTTATTTATCTACGTCGTAGAGTTATTGCTTCACATACACACATATAGACCGTCAAGTATCCGTCTCTCCTTTGTAAAATTGCGTTCAAAATTTAATGGTTATCTCCCTTTCTGATATAAAAAAAGAATCATACAGCTTTTTAGATTTTAGAAGTATTATCTTTATATGGGTACAAATAGAACAGGCTTCCTTTCATCGGATTTCAGCCAAAATGTAATAGAAATCGACAAATTTGGTGTAACATACACATACCAAATTTTATTTCTATAGCCCAATTCATTTTTTAAAAATTATTGTTTTTACAAATGGACACAATTCTAAAAGTGTGTTTTTTTATTTCTGAGAGTTTAAAACATGAAAATTTATCAAAATCTCGAGATCGATTAGGCTGCTATGCTTTCTCTTCATGTGCAATAATAAATGATAAATAAATAAATGAAAATTGATTATTCTAATTTTTTAACGAAATGAACTTTTTTTACAATAACTTTTATTTTGTCAATGTACTTGGCAAAGTAAGAAATTTTAAGCAATTTTTTTTATAAAATTGTAAATATTTTTAACCCTTAAAAACCTTATTTTCCAAATTAAATTTTTAAAAAAATCAGCGTGTTCATTGCAGTATGCCAGACAAAGGGAGAAAATAATTTTAAAAATCACAATATATATTTTAGCTTGAAGTATCAAAATTGATACTCACAAAAATAGCAAGGTTTTCTTCAAGTAAAAGAAGCCCTTGTTAAAAATAGTCATACTATAGTAAAAATAAAATACTCACCCATCTCAAAAGTATTTTTTTATTTTTCGGAAAAATTAAATATGTCAACGATTTATTCCGCTAAACTTGTTCTAAAAATATGTCACTCGTTGAATACGGCGGGGAAATAAAATGTCATATTATTTGAACAATTTTGACACCTGAGGTCTATTTTTTTAAACTTTTGTTCAAAAGAACATTATGCAATGTTAATATACATACAATCAAACATTAAAAACAAACCAATTGCAAGTATGCAGTTCGATTTAAAAGCCTAGTATCAAATTTGAAACTTTGGGCATTTAAAGGTTGAAGTATTCTAAATATTCAATTATAAAGTTTGTCAGGGCTGCTGTCTTTCCATCTACTGAAAAAAAAAAAAAAAAGGGGAGGAGGATGTTAATTTGCGAACAAATTTAAAAACTCGGAAAATCCTTCATCATAATGTCCTGAAATTTCAAAGATACTTGATTTATATTTGGATATATTGGAGTATGGGGACTTTATAAATCAAATGAAAACAAGTTTATAATTTTGACAAGTAATTTTTATGAAATTTAATAAAAATTACTGGTTGGAAAATTATCTCAAGGTTCCTAGCGAATTGCCGATTCGGCACTTAACAAATATTAGGATTTAAAAAAAGTCAGTAAACCGGAATGCAACGTAGGAAAGAGCCCCGAGAAAGGAAAAAGAACACGAGCATAATTTAATTATGTAATAAATGACTAATACACTCTCCCATTAATAAAACTTTTGTTAATTATCATGGAGAAAAACTAAATAAAAGGGTGTAACTACTACTCCGACTGTGTCCTCAGTTTAAGAGGCCCTAATTGCAAGAATTTTCTTATTTAGTACGCTTCTAGAATTACCGAAAATATAAACGAATAAAAAAAGTAATGGCGCGCGACCTATTTTGTATTCTTTTTTACTTGTTCTGAAAGCGGAGATGCGCAAACGAAATTCCTGCATAAATGAATAATTTTAACATGAGAATTAACAGGAGCCTATTTAACGAGCGGTACCGTTGCCACCTGAGAAAACTTTTAGAGGAATAACTAAAATCAAACAAACTCTTTCAAAATCAGGACAAAGTTTGAGAAGACTTAATTAGCATATATTTTTATAAAACAGTTTGGTCTTAAGTTCGGTGATATTAAGATGCATTTGATCACAATGAAGCAACAATTTTAATCAGTTTCTTTTAATAAGAATTTGAAGATTGTATTATGATTAATTAAAGAACAATTTAAATTATTCATTTCTACATTCTGTAATATTAAGTATACAAAGAGAAAATGTCGAAATCGTTGAAAAATTTAACGATGAATCTTTATATTTCAGACCTTCGAGGTAAGGGATGATAGCTTAAAAAATATAATGAGCTGGGCGCATGAAATTTAATATGTGGTATCAAAATTGCAGATGTGCATCGAATTTCGTGCGAAATCTATCAAAAGAAAATTTATCCATGTGTGCATGAATATGATAATGTGAGATTTAACTCACGAAATATACATTGTTGGATCCCATTCATCAAAGAGACGGTATATTTTCCGTCGATCTGTCTATTCATGTATATTTTAACGCCATAACTCGAATTCATTTTAGATTAGAAGTCTCCTACCTCTAGTATTCATATTCCAGGGGTATGTATTAAGCTTTGAAGAAGTACTCGAGAGTAATCTTAATAATGGCGATAAACAACACTTAATTGTTCTTTTAAACATCATTTTGTTTCAGTGTAAAAATTTGAATACTATTCATTAAATAAGAAAAGACGGAATTATGATTTAGAAACTGATCATAGCTTAATAACTGATTGACAATAGATTGTCACTAGCTTCAGCCATTAATAATAATTTTAAGCCATTCGGTAGGGTTATATAGAAAAAATCTTAAATCCTCTTGAAGCTTTTTTTTTTTTAACTTTCTCTATACGAAACACAGAAAAAGTATTATAATAGTTAAAAAAAAAAAAAAATTAAAAAAATGAACATGATATTTTAACGAATCTGCATGTTTCAGATTCCCTGAGCTTGAGAAAACAGATTTTTGGAATTTGTCTGTTAATATGACAACTCAAAAATGCTTTGAGCTATACGACTGTAATTTGGTATATGGCATTTGCACCAAATTTCTAGATGTCTGTCAAATTTTGGTCGGAATCCATGCAGAGGGAGTATGTTTGCTTGACTCGATAATAATCAAACGTAAAAAGTTAGAAAGGTAAAATGCGGTACACATGTTTAAAATCTTAAATGCAGAATTTGAATGAACCAAATCAAATGATTAACTGATTTTTTCTACATTTCATCAAAGTGATGGCATGTAGCGTGCAACAACAAATTTGTAGATTTTCATCAAAATTTGGAGGAAAGCCGTCAAAACGAAGTCTATCCGCAGCTAAACACGATAGCTCTAAAATTCCAAGAGCTAAATGATGAAATCTGATTTATCCTCAAAATTGTAGGTATGTATTAAATTTCGGATCAAATATGCCAAAGGGCAGTGGAACATTCGATGGTTTATATATTCGCGCATAGGTACTTAAATAAATAAAATTTGGCATGCATTCATGTAGCCAAAATTGTAGTTTGCTATCACATTTTAGATCCAATCAGTGAAAAGGAAGAAATTCAAAATGTATGCTCAGTTTTCTTCATTTTATTACGAAGCCCAAAAAGAGCCATACTGCGCCACTACAACCGGAATTGAACGGAAAGGAGGGGGCACTAACGCTTGCAGACAACAGTAACATTTAAAAGTTTTTTTTTTTTTTTTCTAATTTTTACTTTCCCGTATGCATAGTATAGAGAAAGTATAATAATCGTCAAAAAATTCGAACTCGAGATTTTGAAAAATCTCCACGTTTTAGATTTCCCCGAGTTGGAAAAAAACATATTTTTAGAAAATGTCCGTCAATCTGTAACAAAGATAATTCAAAAACGCTTTGAACTAGACCGGTGAAAAATGGTATATGGTCTTTACATTAAATCTGCAAATTTCTATCAAATTTTGAGTAAAATCTTCAGAGGAAGTCTATCGGTTCGAACATAAGTTAACATGAAAATTACAAAATAGAGATGGATAGATGAAATTCGGAACACATTTTTAACACCTATAGTGCAGAGAACTGTCAAATTTTGAATCATCTCCAACAAGAGGTTAACAGTCTGTCGGTCTGTACTTTAAGAAACATATAAACGGGATAATTCTGAAACTGCAAACACTTAAATATATCGAATTTCGTATGGGATTGTGTGACTACAAGTGCAGTTTTGTATCAAATTTTTATTTCAATCAGTTGAGAAAAATGTCTAAAACAAAATTCGATTTTTGGATACTATTAACTGCATGGCAGGAATTAATCGCCAAGGGTGGCAGGATAGATTCGGTAAAATGCTAAATTCATGCCAAAAGTTTATATTTCGTAACTATTCTGCGTCTGTGCCATCTAAGACATTCTCTGGCATGACAAATTTATTAGAGATTATGCGAGAAAGTTTTGGGAGACCATGCTCGCAGGTTTCGTCTCTTATTATCGTCATTGATTAAACAATTATAAATGGCGCTGGTGGTGAAGCTTTTTTTTTTTATTCCTTTATCATATTTAACTTTAAGAACTGACATAATCCCACTAATGTGGCTATGGCGTCTCCTAAGATGGGCATGCATAACCCCAAGCTCTCTCGCCACTGGAGGGGAAAATAGAATAGAAAAAGGAGCGACTAATTGTGGTGCATCTTCAACATCAAAACTGCCGGAACGAAATTTTGCCAACCAGTTTTGACACTGGCGTTCTCTCAAGACATCTTCTCCATGCACATTGGATAATTTTTTTTTTTTCTTGTTTGAACAGCATTTTTACCTTTCCGATAGGAAAAAAGTAAAATATGCCCAAACTGCTGCTTTTCACTTTCCATATCTGAACGGGCACCAACCAAATACTTATGGAATCAAGCGAACTTTTTCATAAGCTAGCCTTGCCATATCAGGAAACGTAAAATATAATTAGCATAAAATATATAATGATTATGTAGCTTACATGTGAAGTTGGCTGTGAAAAAATACAATTAAATCCTTTGACAAAAAAAAAAAAAAAAAATACCTTCCTATTAGCCTAATATATAAATAGAATTTAATATCTGCTTAATCTGTTTCATTTCCAATGATTTCAGTAGTGTTGATCTGAAATCCCATAATAATTATAATAAATTTTTCTCTCTAAAAAATGATCTAAATGATTGATTCTATAATGTAAGAAATGGGAATATTTTTTTTAATGTGGTTATTATAAGTAAATAATTTTGAAAAGGGTAAAATATATATAAAAAAAATGAGAGAGAATTTTTGGAAGAATGCCTATTATATTTTTTCTTTATATACTTTTCAGATCCATAAAAACATAGAGATACCATTTTCCACACAAATTAAGTCATTTCGCTATGTACTATAACCAAGGGATTTTGATCAGTGAGCTGTAATGTGATTTCATACAGGCATTCTCCTTTTTAGTCAAGATATCATGGAACCACAATTGATTTTTCATTATCTAACTGCTTGCTATCATAGAATGTGAGATACAAATGGTATTTATTTTTAATTATACAATATCATCGAAATTTTCCCAATGATAAAATGGCAAATCAAGAAACAGAGAAAATAATACAATTTTAAAACCACTGCAGAGGCTGCTTCTATTATGAATTCCAAAATGGCTTCACCGCCATTAATGAAATGCATTGAAAATGATGTATATACATATTTAAAAATAACTAATTTAAATATGAAAAATTAATAAAAGAAAAAATCTATTTTTATGAAATTTTATAATCTAAATATAACAGAAAGACATTCATGCATTATGTTTTGAAATAGTTCTATAGTGGGAATAGGATATGCCTGGGGCATGGTATTGCAGTGTTTCCCCTTTCTTGATATTTTTATTTAAAAAAATGATGTAAATGCACTAATGCTTCGTTCTGATAGTGCCCATAAAGGTTGGGTCTGGTACATCTATACACACACTGACCTCCAGGTGCTATGCTGCTATAGTTATAACAAATATTTTTTAATTGTTGATTTTAAAAATATGCATCTAAATCAGGAAATATTTTCAAATCATCATTGTAGAATAAATTATCAGCATAATATTAGAACTTTTTTAAAAAAAATACAGTAACATATAGAATGTATCTTCATACATTGGTTGCCAATAATGTTCAAGTACATCACAATGTATAATCAACTTAATAGTTAATGATATATTAATATGTGGCGATTTTAAAAAAATGTAACAATAACTTAAAATGTTATCAGGTGAGTGAACAACAAAATTACTGCAGAAGAGAGGTTTTTATCTCTTTGTATCCACAAAGGTGTATAAAAGATAATGAAAAATAACAATATTTCTGTAAAACAACAATAAAAAAAAATTTAAGCTTCTAAAGAAATTTCATATGGAATAATTAATGAATGGCTTCACGTTCATGTGATCAATTCAATTAAGTTATTGCAATAAGCAATTCTATTCTTTTTTGTCTAAAAATGATTTTATGAAGCAATAATAGAAATATCAAGATTTTGTACATTTAATAATAATAAGTTCATCTGAATTAATTTTTTATAACAATCTTTAATATATCATGTAAATGTCTTGTCTTAAAAACTTTGTAGGTATTTGCTAAAAGCAGACAAAGAAAAATTGCTCTATTAAAGAACACCAGAAGACAAACTTTCATTTCTTTGCAATATCAATTAAAATTCTCGTCACTTAATAATAAAACTAAGCTCAATTTACTTGCAGTGATCTGGCAACACTAAATACTATATTAGTTAGAAAGATTAGTTTATACAGTGCGCTTTTTACCTAAGAAATGCTATTGTAAAATTTATACAGAAAACTGCCAAATCTCTTGCATATATAAAATGTCTCTTTCTCTGGAGTCTTAAAACAAATTTTGAATTTTTGTTCAGTTTTGATATTTGGCAAAAGGGTTCTTAAAAACAAGAGAAAAATCACAGTAAATATTTCAAAGTACAAAGTTAACTAAAAATTAAGCAAGAATTTGATGTTTTTCATTATATCTTTCAAAAAAAAATATTTCATAAAAATGAATATATGATAATGACATCAATTTTGGTCCCCCACAATTCTGTTCTAAATTTAAAGCATTTTTTAAAATTTAATTTAAAAAATACTACATGTAGCATTTTTTATTACAAGTGTAATGAAATTCAAATTAATTTCATTATTCTATCAAATAATTTAATTACATTTTTCTGCCAATGCTAAAATAGAAATTAAAGAAATTTGATTTCTTTGGATATTAACTGCAGTAGAACTGCACTCTATTTTTATTTTGTCATATACAAACTTTTTAATATGCACTGCTTTTATAAAATTACTTCAAGTTGTTAAAAAGTTAAAAGAATATAAAAAAATGAGTTCAAAGTAGATATTAAATGTTTAAAAAATTGTTTAAAGTATTTAGTACTAAAAAAAACTGAGAAATCTTCCAACTTTATTGTAGGCTAAAATAAATACACAACTAAATTTATTTTTAAAATTCTAAAATTGAGATGGACTCCAATGCAATTAGCAAATTTAACAATGCATTAGTAAATTTAATAAACAAATTAAAAGGATATTCTTTCAGAAGAATTTAATTTATTACCTAAATAATATAATCTTCTCTGAAGTTGCTGCTAGACTGCATTTGATAATAAGACATTTTTGAGACCACAAGCAAAGGATATAAGCCTCATGGAGTTTTGCTTCACTACAACAATCTTGCATCTTCATTGACTTTAAATAGAAATTTTACTGTTAACTTGAAATAAGTATTTAATTTATTGCTAATAACAAACATTCCTTGTAAATGTATTAATAAAGGAAATTCTTTTGTATTTAAGAAGTTTGATGAGATTTGAAAAGTAATTCAGCAATAACAGAAATTTTGCTTGAAAAACTTTTTTGAAATGGTATAATTTTTCTAAATTAATTCAATGAACTTTTAAAATAAATTTTTTTAAAAATAATCTAAGCAAATTGTGCTAATTATGAATTTTTAAATTCACGGTGTTTGTAATAATACATAGAATGTTTCCTGCATAATACAGAATGTTTTGGGAAAATGGAAAAAGAATTTTTGAAAATTAAATTGGTTCCTCTTCGCAAAAGAAATTAAGAGTTGATACATCATTCTTTAACTTCAAAATTTTTTAAAGGATGCATTCTGAAATATAAAGAAGCAGTGGGTGACAAGATGGAAAAACTAGGAAACTGCCAGAATCCCATGACAAGGTCACAATTTTTACAATTACATAACAACTGCTACTGTTCTACTCATCAGATATGAAATATGTATTAATAATATCAATATGATTATGCCAGAATAGAGTGCTTATATAATTAACGAAAATTATGAGTTTAGTTTTCTAACAATTCCAACATAAACTCTGTTCATACTGCTTAGTTCAGTGGTGGCAGGGTGGTTGGCTGTACACATGTCCCAACATAAACAATTATTGGAGACCTTACAATGTCTAGTAATGCTACTGAAGGCACATGGAAACAGCTTAATTCATAGTCACATTTAATCAGTTATTGTATATAATTCTATCATGGAAAATTGCACATCCATAGACTTCTTTTGCAGAAACATGCTAAACAAAAAGGACTTATGCTGGTAACTAGTCCTTATAAGGTAATTTGGTATCTCCATTTAATAATATTTGGTATTATAATGTGTTGCAACAAACGTTTATAAACCAAAATAGCATAGTAATCAAATAAGGTATTACAAATTTAAATCCTAATGATTTTGATCTACAGGAAGCAAGAGGTTTCAGCCCTCTAGTCACATAAGTATTGATGAAAGCAAATATAATTAATAATACCACAGGTTACTAAAGATTCAAATAAAACAAATATCTTTTACATTTCCCTTTAGTTAACACATATTGCCATTCAACTAAGATATATTCAAAAATTACAACAAATACATTTTTCACATTGGAAGAACTCAATTTATTTTCAAAAGGATGTAAAGGCATAAACATTATTCTATAAAATTATACTTTTCTTAATATGCAACATTTTTCCTAGTAAGTTAAAATAAATGTAATATGAACACCGTCACATAGGAAATAGTTGTGCTTTAAGAGTTTGTTTATAAAACTTGCAAAATGCATGACTAAGGATAGCCTAAAAATATCTTAAATATAAATTGCATGCATAAAAATATTTTAAAATCTCTATCAAAAGGATTCATACCATTTATATTGCTAATAATGTACAGAACACACTTAAAAATCATTCTCAGAAGTTTATTCCTTGAATAGTTATTGAGACAGTAGGAAGTTTAGGTAACTAAGTATATTTAAAGATAAACCAATTTCTTGTTAACTCAGAGACATATTAAAAAAGCACAGTTAAGCTACTTTACATAATTTATAAATACCAAAAACAGATGCATTATACATTAACAATAATTTAAAATATAATGTAGGTATGTACAAGTGTCCTAAACAGTTCGCTTTGGCTATTTATTGCAAAAAAGTTATAAAATTAAATTATTATAAGTTTTGAGGAGAAGCTAATCTCTTATGTGTATGTTCAGTAAATGGAGTAACACCTCGAATTTTTGTATAAATTGGCTCAACATAAATATCAGTATACAATTCATCAACAGGAATTTCACTGGCTGTTTTGGCAACAGTTACAGCCTCTTCCACTTCTTTTCGAACTTCTTGGTCGATTTTCTAGGGAAAAAAGTTTCATCATAAGAATATAATAACTCAAATTCAAAATTAATAAAAATAAATTAATAAATTACAATAATCTAAAACAAGTGCAGATTTATTGAGTAACAAAATTAAAGATTATGATTGCACAAATTGATCAGAGTATTCCTAAAACAGGATGAGATTTGAGTAGCAAATGAAAAATAAAACTGGATTTTCAGAAGATTTCTTTTGATATTATATTGTTTGAAATTAATGTAGAATGTTTTTAAATTGCATAAAAAAATTACACAGATTTTTTGAGTCAAAAATGCTTCAATTGAAGAAATTTTACATGTAATTTAGGAGGCAATGATATAACTATTATGAAATAAGACTGGCTAAGCGCCAGATGGGGGAAAAAAGGTAATTATATTAATTTTTTTTAGAGCTGCCTTTCATAAGTTTAACTTCAGAAGAATATGGACAAAAAAGAAAGATAAAAGAATGCAAGATCATAATACCGAGAGTTATTCCAATCAAATGGAAGATATCTTTTTGTTTTGTTTACCAAATCAAATCACAAAAACATGTTTTATGATAAGGATTCTTCAATTTTTCTACAACTGTTTAAAGATAAATAACTTTATTCACAGTTCCAATTTGATTGACTGCTTGAAAACTTTTAACATGTTATTTTATAGTTGAATTGTGGTCTATGTCAATCAAAAATGCAACAATGATTGGAAAAAAAAAGAACTTAAGAAAAGGAATTTTTAGAAGAATGTAAATTTTTAAAAAGAAGAACACACACACAAAAGGAAACATTTAATCAGGTTATAAAAGAAATATAATAATATAACAAGCAATAAAAAGTCATAAATTTATTCATATCATCAAGTTTCCAGTAATAAAATTGTTTTTGATATATCTCACCATTAGATAAAAAAATTAACTATGAAAATTAAGGGATTTTTTTTTAGGTGTATTGAGTATAAAAATTCATAAATATGCATATTAATTATTTATTACCTTCAATTCATCAGCTGTGACTAAATTGGCATTAATGATTTTTTCTCTGAAAGAAGTGATTGGATCTCGAGTTTGTCTGACTTCTTGTACTTCTTCACGGGTTCGATAACTAAAATAAATAAACAGGACATTAGTTATAACTTACATACATTATATATTACGCACTCTTCTTTCTCTTCTATTAAAATATTAACTAAACTTATTTAAACCTTAATTTAAGGCAAAGAAAGCATTTAATGAAAAATAATTATGTAAAATAAAAAAAATGAAAACTGAAAAAAATGATAATAAATCCATCCATTCATACTATTGTATATTTCAAACCAAATTTATATAAAAAAACATCAATTGAAAGGTTTATTTGTGAAATGAGAAATATTGAAAGTGCTTTTAATGAATGCAGACATTCATTTTAGAAATTTAAGTAATGATTCTTAAAATGACAATTTTTATTTTTCCAAAGAACGTTTTTTCATCTTTACAGCAGTAAAGGAGTTCAAACACAAATATTAATTACACATGTACTCCTAATGTAATTACAATTCTGTCAGTACAATAATTACACATGGACCTTTTCAGTAGCCAAGCTAGAGCATTCTACTTTTTGCAGTCCGATTTTAATCAAAACTTTTTTTTTTCTTCCTAATATCTTCATTTAAATTGTAGAGAAAATATTACCTTCAAGCCCAAAGAAATATATTTTGAAAACATACAATCTTATCAAAAAATTATGAGTATAAATATAAAGTTTCAAGCTAACTATAAACAAACAAAAATTTTCCACTGGGGCATTTGGAGAAAGACATTGAATTAAACTTCAATATTTCCAAATAAGTCACTAGCAAAATTATTGCTGTTATTTTTCATAAACAGATTCAAAATAAAATTTTATGGATTTTCTTTATCTTATTTATATGATCCATAACTTCTTGGAATCTACATATATAAAACCGAAAGTACAATAAAACTTTATTACTATCCAACATAAAAACCATTCATCATAATGAAAATAAATAAATAAATAAAATAAAAAAATAAACCATCTAGCAAATTTTTGGATAAAGATGAATAAGGAATGATGAATTAGAACTTCAGGATGAATAAGAATAATTATAAAACTAAAATTATCCTATAGATTCTAATAGGTAATTAAATTGGAATGAGGATCTATATTTCTATGTTACATTTTTATGGATGAAATTTATATAGCCTTATTTCAAAGTAGTCATCTATGACACCTAACTGGTTCACACAAGATTAATGGCTGCAAAACTTTTCAATGAAATATTTTAGATATCTCGGTCTTAATAGTTTCTACAGCAAAATATTTTTAAATTTCACATTTCAATAGATACATAATTCAAACTATTTTAGAAGCCTTATGCTGTTCTGTTCATTTTATAATGCAATTCCTTTATTTTCAATCAGCTCTCCTAAAATTCATAAAAACTGGATACACTCTGTTATTTCTAGCCTTTTAACAATGTAATCCAAATTCTAAATTAAAAAAAAAATGTAAAATTTTATTTTAAATATAAATTTAATTCTTTTAAAAATTCTTATTATATTCAGAACTATATATATATATATATATATATATATATATATATATATATATATATATATATATATATATATATATATATATATATATATATATATATATTGCTTGCTTTCCTGGTATCAGCTATGCCAATAATAATTTTTGTTAAGCACTGAAGTTGAATTTCATTATATTGCACGCTTCATTATTTTTTTATATTAATACTGATAGCAATTCAGATTGTAAAACAAAAACGAAAAAATATTTTTAATTGTGACTTTAATCACTAATTTTAGTGTTTTTCCATAATTCTTATGTTTTTGCATTATCATTCATGACATGTTTAATAGTCACTGAGAATTCTAATGTACCTTTGTATTTTTGTTGGAAAATAGGTTCAAAATATTTTTAATACTTGGTTAAATACAGAAAAAAAAATTGATATTATGAAAAAGATATCTATATATATATATTAAATTTTAATGTGATCATTTTTGTATTGTAATATTTTTAGAAATAAGCCCAGAAAGCCAAAATTTTGCTTAAATTTTTTAATTTAAAATCTAATTAAAATTTTAAAAAGGTTTCAATCTGAGGTGCACTTTTTCACATTCTAAAGTATATATATATATATATAAAATTTGGTAATTCAAGGTCAAATTATCTCATCTGTATAGCACTAACACACATACACAAAATACATCTTTATTATAAGCAGATTTCACAATTTGTATTAAAAAACCAAACAAATTTTAGAAGTAAAAAAAAAAAAAAAAAAATGTTTGCTAAAGAAAAAATAAACAACCAATAAAGAACAAACAAACCTTGTTCCAGGATCACTCATACTGTGACCATGATAACGATATGTAGCAACTTCCATAATTAAAGGACCTTTTCCAGCACGACACAGTTCAGAAGCGAATCTTGTTGCTTCTCTGACAGCTAACACATCCATTCCATCAACCTAACATGTAACAAGTTCTTAATAAAAAAATAAGTTTTTTTTTTCAATGTTTTAGGAATAATTCAGAGATTTTGAAATTCCAGATAAGTGCATGAATATACAAAGAATTCATATATCCATGCACTTATTGTGAACTGTAGAATATATACAAAGAATCTGTATATATTCTACAAAATTTATAAGGACATATCATGTTGGTGTGCATTTATTAACTATTCTGCCACTAAATAATATATATATGAAAAAATTCCAAAGAATAAGTTACTTTCAATGGTAAAGTATATGTGTAAAATATATTCAAAATGAATTATTTTCACTTATAGTCATAAAAATAATATTAAAAAAGAACTGTTTTGAGCTTGGATAACTTAATAATGCCTGTAATTTTACTTTGAAGTAATTAGGTAGCAACATAAAGCATTGCTACCACGAATTAAACATTCATAATCCATATATGTGAAAAACATGATATAGATCACATATACCCTAAAAGTATGGTTTAATTCGGTGCATAGCATTTAGAATTCTATTCTAAATAAAGTAATTCACAATCTATTAAAAAAACATATACTATTATTGTAAAATGAATTGTATGTAGTTCCTCACAAGGCAATGAAACAGTAAAATTAGTAATTTATTAAAAAAACAAACTAACTAATAAATAAATTTCAATTTTTATAATGGTGTTTATATTATCATAATTATTAGTTCTAAAGTAACTCTTTCTATTTTATATTTATAATGATTAACATGTTTAGTTTAATTACTGTACAAAAAATATAGAACTGATTAACAGTAAACATATTTCAAAAAATATAATTTCAACTAAATAGAAATTTAGGAAAACATGCAAGAAAAAATTACCCAAAGGCCAGGAATATAATCACCCCTTGTGTAATAATCTGTTGAAGCTGAAGATCTGTCAACACTTGTACCCATACCAAAGCCATTATTTTCGCAGATGAATATTACTGGTATACTCCATAGTTTAGCAATATTGAAAGCTTCAAACACTTGACCTTGATTGGCAGCTCCATCACCATAAAGAGCAAGACATATATCATCACGTCCTTGATAATGTAATGCAAAAGCTATACCAGCACCTAAAGGAACCTGCAAAAACCAATTTAAAATAAAATAATGCCACATATAATTTAAGAGTATGTAAATATCAACTGTACCACATGGTAAGCAATTCAATGCCAAATACCCTTTAAAGTGATTTAAATAAATTGCAATAACATTATAAAATAATATTCTTTAACATTTTTTATATTTGAAACATATTTTTAGACATAATCTAAACTATATTAGTAAAACATATCTAGAAGGGCAGGACCAATTTGCATTTGGAAAGTTCTTGAAAGATGGCCAATCAATGGCCATTAATTAAATGTATACTAAAATTAATTATACAACAACATCTGAAAAAGAACAAAAGTACACTACTTAGCAAATTGCTATGACACAATTTGTAGTACATAGCTGAAATCAATATAAAGAAATCTATAAATCTGGGAAGCTATTAGATTATTTAATATTTTTAAAAATGAATTTTCCTACCTTTAATTGTTTAACACAAAAATTACAAACTATTTAATTCCCATTTCTTTAAAAAATTCAATTCTGGTTAAATAATATTACTATTTACTTACTTGTGCACCAACAATACCATTTCCGCCATAAAAATTATCATGATACATATGCATAGAACCTCCTTTTCCTCTAGCACAACCTGGTTCTCTACCTAAATAAGAGAGATTTTCTCAATATCATAGAAATTTCATCAGATTTTAAATGATCCTTGCATATTATTGAACATAATAGATATTAAATTAAGAATTAATTTCTTCACTGTTATTTTAAGAAAAAACATTGTTAATATATTGGATGTTTGACACATCTTTCTTTTATGTAAGATTTTATTTTTATAGGGAAAATTATTTCATAAAAGAATTCACAAAATTCGATAAAATTAGAATATACAGCATTAAATAATCATAATGACTATGAAACTGTGTTTATAATGAATAAGATATTAAAATTACCTGTCAATTCAGCAAGGACACCTTTGACACTCACACCTCTCAGGTATGTCCATCCATGAGCTCTGTATGATGTTATCACAGCATCACTTTTACGGATAGCTGCTTCCATTCCTACAGCACAAGCTTCCTAGGAATATTATAAAGACAATATTTTATTACAATTAGAATTATTTTTAATGTACTAAAATAAAAAACTACATTACAAAATCAATAACAAAAGAATGGACTTTTTTGGAATAATTTATGATAAATATTGATTTGAGAAGCAAAATAAGTGCATGGTTAGCATAGGTATTTTTAACTTAATATCCTAATTAGCACATCTTGAAAAAAAAGGAACGAAAAAAAACCCATCTCATATGGAAATTTTAACCTTTAAATGCTAAATGTTGACCCTGAACACCATATTTAGTTTATCTACTAAAATATTATGAGAATAAGGTTGAATCTCTATTACCTGCTGTTATTAATGAACACATGCTGAAAATGTTATTAATTTTTAACATTATAACACATGAGAGCTAATGAAAGACAAAACAAAAAAATTAAATATTTCACTAATGATTGCATTTTTTTTTTATTTCTTTATATTTTTGGAATGGCATATTTTATTCTGCAATGTTAATTTAAAAGCTCTACTTGGAAAGTAAATTATTTATAACTATATTCATCATTGTTCACAATTTTTTTTTTACTAAACTTCATTCAATCTTACCAATTGGCAACAAGTTCTTTCTGAGCTTAAACAATACTTAAAATATAATCTTTAAAAGTATTTTGCCCAGAATTTATTCAAGCAATAACAGTTAAAAAAATTTTTTAAATAAAATTTAACAAAATTAGAGTTAAATATCAATAAAAAAAAGTCCTTGTTTGCAAAATAAAGGTAGATAAGAAAGTGATTTTTAATGTGAAAATTACTTTAGGTGTGTAGTTTCCTCTTTCACCATGCAAAATTTCAGCTACTTAGTACAATTAAGAATTAACAATCCCATGGTATTGGTAAACTTTCAAGCAATTTAATCTAATTCATCTCTTAGGGTAATTTTGAGTTCAACAACGATTTCATTGAACCATATGCATACTGAGCACATCTTATATGTGCTCGATCAGATTTAAGTCCTGAAAACATACTTAAAATCAGTTTTTCTATATGGATGTGCATTATTATCCATGAATATAAATTCAAAACCTATTGCACCACAGAAATAAATATAATTTTTTTTACCAAAAAGGATGGTTAGAATAGTGATACAATAACATCAGAGCAGTTACTTGAAAACTCTGAAGTAGTATCTCGACATTGTACATAATATTCATTCATACTAATATTTCACAGTTACATTAGCCAGCAACATAGTCATTCTGATGATAGCAAAACCATTTTTTGAATACATTAGTTAATGTTCTTAATTATTTTAACTGTGAAACTGTAATTTTGGCCACAATCATTTATTAATTGCAACAAATAAATTAACTAAATTTATGCCATTTTTCTAATATTGATTCCAATATATGAAGCCTATTTCTGTATAATAAGCCAATATAATTTAATCTCCATGATATGATTCAGGAGATAAGTAAATACCAATAATTCATGCAGGTTTTGAGGTTATTTGGTGAAGAATAATATTTTGATTCTTTTCAGAGCTGGTCCTATAATTAAATGACCCTGGGCAACAATTTATAGAATTCTTATCCATCTGACATCAAGGCAGTTTTCGAAAATTAGCAAAAGTAAAAGAAATGAACGATAATTTTCTTATTATAAATAATAAATTTCAATACATATTTTACTTAAATGAATTATAAAGTAACACAATGAATAATTGATATTTAAAATTACTTTTTTGAGTGGATTTTAAATAATGCTTTGTTCATTGTAAGGTATCTTAACTAACTGAAATTTAAATTTGTATGAAAATAATATTACTAAGGGGCACATAAATTTTTATCTGGTTATGTTTGTTAAAATTCTTACACCAGTCTCAATTCTCATTCACTAATAGGACACTTATTTATCGTCATGAAATTGATATTTGTACCATGACTGCTCAATTATTTCATACAGAAGTTACAATTTAAAAGCTCTCTTTTACCTTATTGTAATCAAGTATTGCAATCAACATAAAAAATTCTAACTCGGGATCTTGATGTATCACCACATTTTAGATCTCCTCGAGACTGAAAAACACGTTTTTGACATTTTGTTTGTTTGTAAGCATGATAACACAAAAATGCATTGAAGTAGATGGTTGAAATTTGTTATTCAAGGTAGAGAAATCCAACCAATCCAACCTTACATTACACCTAAATTTGTAGATAACTATCAAATTTTGAAGGAAATCCATTCACAGTTAGGCTATTCTAGTACAACTGAACTTGATAACTACGAAACACAAAGAGCTAAATAAATAAAATTTTGTATACAGGTTTAGCATTTAAAATATAGACATTTGTCAAATTATTTACTAAAGCTGTCAAAATGTTGATAATTTATTGGCATGTGTTTTTACAAGTATGGAGATATAATAAATCATAATAAATCCTAAATGCAAAGACTTAAACCAGTAAAATCTGGCATGTTATATTATGACAATTCAAAGTTTTGTATTAGGCAAAAAAAGGCATCCTGGATACATATTCTTATGATTAATTAAAGGTGAAGAAGCCAAAACTCATAAAATGCAGCACTAAACCCAAACTAGCATTGCAATGCTATGAGCATGCTTTAACTTACGAGAAGAAACCATTTGTTTATGCTGTTTATATTAAGCGATGTCAAAATGATTGGTATCAAAGATGAAAATAAATGTAGATATCATAATTATCATCAACAAACTGCCAATTCTTCACCTTTGATCAATAAGTACTAAAAAGATCAATTAAAAATATAACATGAATACATTTTTGATAACTCCAAAAGATTATAAAATTTTAGCCTTCATAAAATAACATACACTATCAGTAATAATTTTAGTAATATACTTGAAACAATCTTTTAATTACATAAAAATACTTTAAAATATAGATTTTTTTTTTTTTGATTTCAATTCTCCAAAAAAATGTATTTTCAAACTAAAAACCAATCTTTAGATTATCATAAGTCAATGTTTAGCCCTCTTTTTTTCCTTGTAATATAAGTCCTTATTTTTTAAAAAAAATTCTAAACTACACTGTAATTTTATCATTAAAAAGATAGATTTTCTTAAAAACAGAAATAAGAAATTATTCAAGTTATATATATATATATATAAAACTTAATGTAAAATATTAAAAGAAAACTTACTTGACCAGAATATAAATGACAAAATCCTCTAATTATTTTTTCTTTGTATAAGCTATTAGCTGCAGTTTCCATTCTTCTAATTACCATCATATCTCTGTAATATTTAAGAGCATCTTCTTTGTTGACACTCACATCTGATGAGGGGCCATTATCTAACAGATGTAATTTATAAGGCTAAAATATTAAATATAATTCCTTTATTAATTTATGAATTTTAAATTAAAAATGTAATATAGAAGAAGCAGAATAGGAAAAGTAAAAATAAAATGGAATGGGTGATGGAAAAAAATAAATAAAAAATAATATATAAATAAAAAAAAATATGCATAAATAAGTTTCTCAACACATTTTTTTCAAAACAGTAAATACTTCGATTTATTTTTCTTCCCTTTCCCTATGGTAAAAACAATGAAATTTCCCTATGGATCAAATCCGATTTTGAAGAGTTCTCCCCCCCCCCCCCCCGATAAAATTGATAAAGGCTGAAAAATCTATTCTAGAACTATTAACAGAAAATATTAAAACAAGCATAAGAAGTAATTTAAATTGCAGATTTCCAAATAGGCAGCTGCCCAGGGCTGCTGAATTCAGGAGTGCCACAGTCAAATTGATGTAAAAAGTTATTAACCTAATTACCAAATTACTGAATTTGTGCAATTTTACAAATTCTAAGAATTAGAAAATCTGACATAATATTAATGCTTCATCATTATTGCTCAGGTACTTATAGATTTCCTTCATTCATTTGTTCAAACACCAAGCTTGTCCTTGAGTAATATTTTACAATATCTATCTAATAATTTTTCTGAATTTTGACAATTTAAAAAATATGCTCCCCCCCTTTAATTTTTAACGTATTGCATTTTTATCCTGAGATTCAACAAACTTTCATTTTATCATCACATATTTAATTGCATGAATATTTTTACCATATTCCAAAACTAAAGAAGAAGAATTCTGTTTAATATTAATGCAGTTTATATGATAAATAAAAAAAAGTGAACTTACAATACCATTAAAAATTAGTAGATGAAACAGACAATTATATAATTAATAGCACTATGATCTCTTGAGAATGGTTAGCATTAAAAAAGTTTGTAACATAATGAACAGAACATAGGTAAGATAATTTGATGCTTAGAAATATTTGGTTGATGGAATCATGGACATGAAGTTATGTAAAAGCACTTTAATTCAACTTAAATACAATTAATATCCTCACAAGAATGGTGATTATTTAATAGAAATACCGAGTTATAATAGCAACTATACACGACATTTTGTGCATGTTTGTTCGTGAGTTTAATCTCCAATATCTCCAAGCTTCTGCCAAACATCACCATATTAAAAATTAAATATTGGAGTAATCTTAATTTAAAATTTCCTCTCTACATGTTTATTTCATGTATTGGGATTCATATAGCACGATTATGTTAGGAAAATATTAACATAAATATATAACATGAAATTTAATTTTTAACGCACATTTCTTACAAAAACAGAAAAAAGATAAAGGATAAGCAACTTTCCTTATAATTTTGACATAAAATTGAATTACACTATTAGTCTGTTAAATACTCAAAAGCAATAAAAGAAAGCCTAAGACTTTTAAACTTACAGTTAGAATTAAACATATAATACAAATGCTAAATTTTAATAATTTCATGTGATAACTAGTCAAATTTGTATTAGAACTCAAATAGGTCATAAAACCTGATAAAAGTCTTAATAATTGACAAAAGAATATGAGACTCTACCATGTTTTGAAATCTAAAATTTTCCTTAAATTTCTTTACTTTCAACAGACAACATAGAAAATCATTCCAAACAGTCTCTTCAATAACAGCTGAAATGTAGAAAACCATTCTTTCAATGTTCAAATGCAGTCATTTTGGGACAATTCAGATGATGGAGAGTTACAAGTCAATGGGTTAATTTATTCTTATGTTCATTTGTCTATATTTATTTGTGCCCATATTTGATAATTTTTTTTCTGCAATGACATTAAATGTTAACTATAATATACAGAGAAAGTTGATAAGATATTTATATTCCAATGAATTAATACATTTATATTGGATTATCTTTTAATTTAAAAAAACAGGTGGTAAAAATAACCTTCAATGTTCAATTAAACAAACAATTACTTACATTCACAAGGTTTAGCAGTCTCCAAAGCACATGGCATATTTGCTTTATTTTTAATAAGACAATTTTCATAGGCACTTCATAAAACAAAACTCTAAAGAATCATAAACCTAAATACCTTTGTTTGGAATGTAGCTTCAGCTGAATAAAGTCGACTTCCAGCACCAGTAATTTGCTTTTGAATTTTCTAAACAATTTAAAAATGTAAATAAGCATTAAGAAACACACACAAAAAAGAATGTTCTATAATACAAATTATGATTTATAAAGATACAAAATAGTTCTTTATGGTTAGCTCAATAGCAATTCTCACATAACATAAAATACTTTTGTCAGTAAAAAGCAACTATTAAAATGAATAGAAATATCCAAATATAATCATACTTCTTTAAGTAGTTAAAGAAAAATTATACATTTCAGGATATAAAATGCCGCACTTGATAAACTTGGTAAAAACATTTCAGTATTAACAAAAACATACATATAAAACTAGGTACAATTAACATATAATCTTACAAAATAATAGAAATCCAATTTAATCATGTTTGATAAATAAATACTTATTATTACTTTCAAACTGACTATCTTTATTATAAATTCTCATAACTGGCAGTATTAAAACAATGACACTTTTGAAGATATATATTTAAATATGGCATTTAGGTTAATGTGATAATAAAATATGCAATGGATAATAAAGAAGCATAATCAGTTCTGATTTTTTTCATCCTTTCTTGATAAAAATTTGAAAATTGAAGGTGTACTTGAAAAAAAAAAAAGGATGAAGATGAAGAAAAGAAGGATAAAGAAAAGAGGATAAACCAAGAAAATGTAATGAAAAGTAGCAGACCTAAACTTGCAGACTTTCTTAACATTTACTAAGCAATGCTGATCTCCCTGAACATAAGATGTTAGGATGCTTCACTGCATACTTAGAAAAATTTTTAAACTTTAGCAACAATCTTGTAAGCAAATGACATTACATTAAAAAATGTGTAACATTCACATGAGAGTAAATATGACAACTGCATTTTCTGAAATTTAAAATATTATTCATGACTTATAATAATCAAGTTGAATTTCAAATCTTCACAAGTGCTGGCTAATGACACAATTTAATGCATTTTTAGACCATTAATTTGCTCTCTGAATTATAAACTCAAGTCCCATGGCAGATTTAACAAATAGCATAACAACATGCATAATGGGACATTAATGGAATTTGACTTTGAACCTGTGATTTTCCTATTCTAAAATTAAACTGTCCAATTTCACAAAAAGTATGCAGATGCACAACATCATTCTAAGGAAATATGACTTCAACGCTTGGATATTATGATGACCATATAAGAAAAGTTCATTTATTTCAACTGATTTTTCTTCAAACATTGTTTATATCAAGCCGCTAATTTCCGTTTCATTTCTCAATAATAAAAGAAATGTACTAAAAGCGATCACCTTTATATACTGTCTACATTAAAGTTGTAAAATGCGATAATGATTAAGAGATTTATAAAAATAATCGGAAAAAACGTTAAAAAAAGCCAACATATTTTTAATTTTAAATACATTAACACATATATATATATATATATATATTAAAGAAAAAAATTAATTTTAGTAAAACTTTTCCATAATAATTATAAAATTATTTTCCGATGAAATTTTTATCTCAGCATAAATTCAACATTTGCATTTGAAGGTCATCTTATAAATAATGTAAAAATTGATATCTAATAAGCACCAAACTGATAATTACCAGCAGTTTGGAAATGAGAGATAAATTTGATTTTAAAGAGAAAGGCATATTTGAAATATGTATTAACAGAAAATAACAACAAAATTTAGCTCATTCGAAATTTTCGTTTTTAATATTGGTCTGCTAAAATAAATTCTATGTTTATTCTTCATTTCAGTTTGCCATCAGGATAACAAATAAAAAATTTCTACATTCAGTGCCTTAATTTCCCCAAGTTTTTAAAAGATTTTTATGTTTGCTTAAAGATTATTGAGAATTAATACCTTCATTAAATCCAAAATAAAATTATTGATGGACTAATTTTGATTTGTTTTTAAGTTTTAATAAAAAAAAAGTATGTTATCACTTGAGACAGACTATTTGTAAATAAGAGTTCTTGTATGTTGCAAAGCAGAAGATTTTTTTTGATGGATTCAAAAGTAATTCAAATAGATTAAAATTAGGAAAAAGTAATTTTTCTTTTTTTCATTTTGCAAAAAAGTAGAATGTTGCCAAATATACAAAATTAATATGTTCCTTATTGCAAAAACATGCCGCAAGCTTAAATGTCACGTGACACAAAGTTAAAAATGTGATTGGTTCTTTGCGTGTTTCCGTCTAAAGGCATTATGAGAGTTTGTTAAAAAGAATGGCGACCACTCGAAAGTGCGCTCAAGGATTTTAATGACAGTTCTTTGTTGAATCTCGGATTTGAAGACAGTTGATCGTTGTGTTTTATATTAATATGTCAACATCTTCCTCGAGATTGACAAGACAGAATGTTAGAAAAACCAGGAAAAAGAGTTTCAAAAGGACAGTTTTTCCACGATCTAATAATCCAGGTATGTTATTGTAGCTGTGTGCAAGGAAAAAAAAAAGCAATCTGTATGATCTTTTCTGCTAGGCTTAACGGATCAGCTGGACTTTATTTATAGATTGGTTTTGAACTACAATTTAGATTTTATATGCATCTTTGAATCCATTATTGGTCATTATGAAGGACAGGGAAAAAAGAATCCAAAACCTTGTGTCCTTCTAAGCGACTTAGCATAGACATCTCGCGTCAGGCAGCAGGTCACTTGACCTATTGTTTACATTGCAAGTTTCTGCTAAGAATTTAAATGTTTTCAAGCTTATTGTGTCATATGTTCCTTTTACCTTTTAAATGATATCAGAAAAGTATTGCGCAGTTTAGTGTTAAATATACTATTATATATTTACTTATATTTTTATTAATAACATTTTTGAACTGTTTTCGTAGAAGTATAGAACATTCGATAATGCTATTTTAAAATTTATTTTATTCAGTGTTAATGACAGTAATATGGTAGGCAAAAAATAAAAATATACGTGAGCGTTTGGTTAACCCATATTTCATCTTATTATTTGGTGGACTTATGATTTCGCAATAACTTTCATTTTGAGAAAAACATTTTTCGATTATACGTTGCCTGCAGTGGCAAACATCTCTATTTCCTCAATCTGGAATATGATTTTAATATATTTTGTTAAAAATGTTATCCCACTTAAAAATTTGCAATTACTTTTTCATACAATTTAATACTACAAATATCATGATGTAACCAAATCAAAGAGAACTGTTATAGTCTTTAGTGATGAATTCAATAAAGAAAATTTTTCAGTAATATAGAAATTTAATCGGATTTCTGAAAATTATTTTATTTATACTTTTTCTAGATGTGTGCAAAAGTATTCCAAAAATTTCCAGTCTTTGCATTAAAAGCAAGCATTACTTTCTGAGCTGGTATTTAAAATTACATCATTTCTATATGTGAACTTTTCTGGTCTTAAATGGATATGGTGAAAGTTGATATTTGATTTAACATCCACTTTGTTATAGGGTTGAAATTAAATGAAAACTAATTAATTAGCATAAGGAATAAATTTAAAACTACTCTTTTCACATGCGAATTATTGTATTTTGTCACTATTAATTAAATGTATTTTAGGAACTCGCGTGGTATTGCATAAGAATAAATAACAGAGCACAATTACATCTTTTAATAATTTATTCAATTTTTATTAACAAAACAAATTTTTAGAGATTATAAAAAATATTTAATAAGAATAATAGTATTAGAATATGCATGAAAATAATATTTATATTTGGAATTATATTTCATAAATCATGTTATTAAATATGAAAACAAATCACAGGCAGAATGAAAATATAATTTTTTTGCCATATTTTTTAATTAGAATCCTTATTGCAAATGCAGATGCAAAAAGCATGAATTGCTTAATCTTTATTTTCTGTAAAACTGGGATAATTTGAACAGTTAGTATTTTGAATTCATCAATAATTTTTGTCTGTACTTTTTTGGTTTCCTATATCAACAGTATTTTGAATTTAATTTGGTTAATTCAAACTTGAATTAAAAATTGTAAACTCTTTCTTCAAATTTTCATTAAATAAATATTATTGTTCCTTATGTTCTCATTGATCGTGATTAAATAATTTTTAAAAATTTAACAGCTTTCTGCTATTTTGTGCATTGGATCACACACACACAAAAATCACAGTAAAATTTTTTTCTTTAACCTCAGAAATTTTGAAAATGTCCAATGTGAGTTATTTTGCTTCTTTAATTTTTAAGTTGAATTTGAAAATGCTTACTTTTAAAAAAATTAAAATAACTGTTTTATGTATTTATTATAACTAATGTATATTAAGAATTAATTGTTATTACTATTTTTAATTTAAAGTTTTTCCTCTAACCATTCATATTTTTAGATGCAACTTTATTTTTTGGTGCTTATAAATTAATTTTAATTATGGTCAAAATTTAAAGTAGATACGTTTCACTGTGTCATCTTTCGAATGTATATAAAGTAAATATAAAGAGCAATCAAGAAAAAACTTTTAAATTAAAAAGTTTCAGAAGCAATTTAAATAAACACATGCAGATTTTTGCTTCAAAAAATTGAGAATGCACCAATTAAATTTTTATAATATTTCGCATCGAAAGAAAGTGTAAATATTTAGTTGCATGTCCTTTAGCTTTTATAATGTTCTCTATACATCATGGGTACCGATTTGACTAACTTTTTGAAGATATCTGAAGATATTTTACCCCATTCTTCTTGCAACACTTAATTTAAATCGGTTTTGTTTCTAATTTTGTGTTTTTGGACTGCTGTTTTGAGTATGGTCTATAGATTTTCAATGGCATTGATGTCAGGGGACTGTAGTGCAGTATGTAATTGCTGTTTATAATGAAAAAGACACAACATTTTGATATTATGTGCCATGTATTTGGGGTTGTTACCCTGCAGAGAAAGGAAATTTTCATTTAAACACAAATTTTTAGCATTTTCCTTTAGATTTTTGCAAAATGTATTTAAGTAAACCATATAGTTCAAAATGCCATCTATAAAACCTAAATTTCCAACCCTGGATGTAGCATAAACCCCGAACTATGATGGAGTCACCACCATGTTTAATTGTAGGACATAAATTTTCGGTTTTAAAGCGGTGCTGGGCTTTCTCCATACAGTGCGATGACCGTATGGAGAAAGACCAGTATAAAATATGTCAAATGCGAAAACTGCCAAAAATTAGAATTTATTTTTGTCGCTAAATATAACTTACTTCTAAAAGTTATTTGTCTTCAATTTGTGCAAATTCCTAACGCTTTTTCTGATTTTGCAAGCTGATAAATGGTTTCTTTCTAACAACTTCACTTTTATATACTGCATGTCTAATTACATTTCGCATACTTTCTGCACTTACACTTCTGCCTATGATTTGAGAAGTTTCTTCAGCAAGTTTGATTGCACTTACTTTAAGATCAATCGATTTTTTTTCAAAAATTTTCTTTTTTGCGACATTACTCAGAATACCTTTCCTTCCTCTTCCACATCACCTTCTATTTTCAATCATTCCATCATATTAAAATTATTTTCTTGACACAAGCGTGGCTTCTGGCAACAATTTCAGATATTTCACGATAAGATTTCCCATTTTAAAATCTTAATACAAATTTCCTTATATCAATTCTGGCTTCTCTTTAAGGAGCAATTTTCCAATTATTTTGTAATTTAGAAACGCTCTAAAAGCCATGATGGTATTGAATATCATGGAAATTTTGATGTAGAATGATAATTAAGAACAAGAGCTATCAAACTGAACATTTAAAACACAAAATATGAATAAATTTTTTTCTTTACATTCCATCAAAATCATCTAAAAATCTGCATATGTTTATTTAAAATGCTTCTGAAACTTTTCCTTTCAGAAAGTTTTCGTTGATTATTCTTTAAATTAAGCCATTTGTTATTTGTAAAAATAAAAACATGTTTGCAATTCTTGGTAATGTGTTATGATGGAAGCCGGATTTATCAAGTAAAAGTAAGGTGTACTCTCAATTGTTTGAGCCACTGTATATGTACATATGATGTGATGAGACTCGAACACAGGAAATAAAATATGAAAGGGAAGAAAAAAGAGCATTTTGAAGCTCGGTGAATTGAGCATAGTGTACCAGTTCTTATTCTACCCTGATCTCTTGATTCATACAGTCCTAATTGCTTTTTATAGTCACATCCAAAGAGTTTTGTTTATGTGAATCCATGTAAATCTGGTGAAAATCTCATTGCTCTAATGTCCACAGATTTTGTATTTGTACCTGAAATACCTGGCAAACAATAGTTGCTTCACTAATGCTGCCAAGTATGTGTCATTGTTGGTTTTTGAACAATTATTAGAAACATTGCACTTGTCAACTATGCAGTCAATAAACATTTTTTTTCTTTTCATTTCATATTTTCTGTGTTTTCGTCCCCTCTTTTCACTTGGGGCCATACATTCTGGCATAATCTTTTTTATAGTGTCCTACAAACTCTTAAAGTTTGATCCACGAATTCGGGATAACGCTATATATATATATATATATATATATATATATATATATATTTACCTTGTCTAAATTATGCAGTTTTTCCAAAATATTTCACTTTTTAGTGACATTTATTTTTCCTTCTAATGTTGAGTTCCATAAGTGACTTTTAGTAAATAGCATAATTGTTAGAGTAGATGGTGAATAGTTTATTTAGTAATACTTATAAATAGTTAAAAGTAAAAATTCTATTTTTATGATCTGATGGACATATAATAATTTAGCTTTGTGTTCTTCTTCTTCTCCAACTTCTGATAACTAGGTTATTTCCATTAATACAATGGTTTTTATATACAAATTTTTGAGGGGAAAATATTTTTTATCTCCTTATTTATATGATGTTTTAATAAAATTGCTTACTTTATCTTCTTATTTGTAAATATAATCCCGAATAAATTATAATTATTTGAATTTATAATCCAGAATAGGTCAGTGATCTAATGTGTGAAATTTATATGATTTAATGCATTTACCTATATAATAATTTGTTTCTTGTAGCGATTGCCAGTTCGTTGTATTTCCCAATTTATTATTATAATTCTGTACTAGAATTTATTCTTCAAACATTTAGAATGTCCACGATTGATAATAATTACCAGTAGATAACAATGTCCAATAAATAAACAATGCACTAATCCTGATTACTTTTGATTTCAACCCTTGTCTTGTGATATAATAGTAGTATGTCATGAACTTTTGAAGAAAGCCATTTTCTACCGTGTAGTTGAATAGTTTTTGCTAAGTATTTTGGAAGAAAATTTTAGAGACAAACAATAAAGAATATCCATGATGAAAAATTATGAATGTAAGTGTTCTTTCCCTCTTATAAAATCCTCTCAGTCCTGTAGAAGTATATATATATATATATTTGTACATTTTGCTTACTTTTATATTTTAGTGTTTAATCAGTTACTGATTATTTTTTAAATATATTGAGTTTCAAGTTATTATATAACAATGATCTTTAAATTAAATAAGCTCTCGAAAATATTAATAGCATAATAAAAAATTAATATGCAGTCGAATTTTAAAGATCAAGTCAGGAAACTGAAGACTGTTTTCATATCCTATTGTAATGCATGAAATTAAATATCTGTACTTATTTTTATTTAATGCAAACATAGACTTTTCATTTAAATGATTTATTGATATCGTTGGGTGTTGAATTCTAGTTCCTAAAATAGAGTGTTTTATAAAATTATTTGTAAGAAAAATCATCTAGTTTACTTGGATAAATGCTGCATTTTTAATTTTGTTGCTAAGTTCTGTCTATGTTCTCAGAATTCTATTTTAAGTCATCAAGAAGTATATGAAGTTCATTTAAGAAATAAATGTTATCATTTTCAGGAAGTTAGTAACCATTTTAAGATAAACAGTTCGTAGGAAACATTTTAATGCTCATGTAATATTTATGCGAGATATAATTCAGTAATTTGTTAAGTACTTCCAAGCTGTATTGAAAGAATTCCAGTTGGAAACTTGTGTACTTGAAGTTACATTGGCTGGAAAGAGTGAGACCATCTGGTCTTGATTGCTTTATCATGAAATTTAACAATTTTTTTTTATTATATGAACAGTTATATGGCAAAATAAGATGCTTTTCATTATATGCATAAAAAAAAATCAGTCATTATTAGAATTACTGGAGAGTTTATAGAGTAATTTTTTTTAATTATTAAAATAATTGTATATAGAGAATTTATCAAATATATGCCATAACTGATGTTCAATATGAGTATCAGTAAACCTTAGTATTTGTAAGATTATCAATCTTAAAAGTAGAATTTTTAATCTTAAATGTTGAAAAATATTTTTTAAAAATAGCTTGGATTTTTTCCCCTTTTTTTTCTACTAGAAGGTTGAGTTGTGAAGCATGAATATTATCACAATGCTTCAAAGAAATCTTATCCCAGCATTCAATGCCATGGTTTTTGTGTGTGTGTATATGAAGGGTGTCTTTCGAACATATATGGTCATATTTTTTTCCATATTTAAAAAAATAAGTGATTTGTAATTCTTTTACTTCATTTGAAGCATATAAACATTCAATGGCATATAATCTTTTGTCCTAATCTTTATCTTCTTATTTGTAAATTCAGTGGCTATTTTCTTAATATTCTATAAAAAAAAATAATAATCCCTCCAGTTAACAATTTCAACTGTATTGTTAAATAGAATAAGATCACTTTCTTTCACAATAAAATCTCTCTCTGTGTATATATATATATATAAAAGTGAAATACCTTTATTGATTACTGAAGAGCCTGTTTTATATGTGAAAATATTCAATAGGAGAATTTACAGTGGAAAAAATATTTAAGAATTAGTTAAATGTTATTGTAAAATTCTAATGAAATTCTCCAAATCAATTTGATTTTTGCTAGCTTATATTGCATAATCTAAGTGATTTATTTGCTTTCTACATTTTTTCAATGCCTAAATATTTGTATGGAGCTCCTATATGGGAGCAAGGCTCATAAATTAAGGAACCTTTACTTAAAACAATCCCTACTTATTGAAAAGATGAATGCGTGAGTATTAGTTCTCTATAGGCCAGGCTGTTTGACCTATAACTAACAAAGTCGGCACCTGGGAGACTGGGGTTGTGCACCTCAGTGAATTTTTTTTTTTTTTTTCTTGAAATTTTTATTAGTTAAAAATTAAGCTGTATTTTGCATTTTTAACATTATTTACAAAGGGTGTAAAATGGGTTTTCATCCTTTGAAATTAAAATTTTGTTTTTAGGATGATAACAATATAATAACTGTGCAAGTTTTTCCCGACTTTTGGCAATTTTTTAAAAAACTTTTGTTGGTTGCTAACAATAGATTGCATTGTTTGCTTTAAATTCAAATCATTTTTGTTGTTTCATTAAATAATAATTATTTGATATTCTTTATTATTGAAAATTGTAGAAAGATTCTGTTTAATATCTGTTATAATTTGCATGATGAATAAAAAAAGTAAAGTTACAATACCACAGAATTTAGAATATAGATGAACTGGGCATTTATGTTTTGAATAGTTCTATGATGTTATGAGACTGGCTTCCATTAGAAATGTTCATGTACCCAATAAACGGAATTTAAATAAAACAATTAAAACAGCGAGTTTTAATGTGTGACAATTTAGTATTATCGTAAAGTTACAGAAAAATTGTTTCTCTGAAACAAAATGTAATTAATTGTTCCATCAAACCAGCAAGTCACCAGAAGTAAACTAATGTTAATTAATCATAATTTATTTCCCTAAATTGTATTTTCTGTTGATTTATTTTAACTTTGAATGTAAAAAGTAGTTACATTCGAAGTAGTTATGAATTTATAATTACTTTAATAAAGTAGTTACGTATGCTAAAGACGGGGGTAATTATTGCTGGCAATATAATTCATTGAATGAAACTAAATATGATACAAATAAATATAGTGTTAAATTTAGTCACAGAATATAATCACAGCTAAATGAAATTTTACAGCACAAACAAAATACTTTTTTTAGATTTATAAATAGTTTTTTTTTTTTTTTTTTTTAGAATCAAAAACTGACTTTAAAAAAAAGTTTTTCTTTTGAGTATTTATTTGAGTCTAAAACAGTCCCTTTTAGTTAGAAATGAGAACACAGCTAATTCAAAACATTTCAAAATCCTATATGTCTATGCATAATTTTGAAATGATATGCAAAAAATATTTCAAAATTTTTGTAAGGCTTATTCCTTAAAAATATTTTATAAAATGGATTATACTGAACAATTAATAAATTATTAAACTTTTTCTTGCTTATTTTTTATTCCCTCCCTCCTCCAAATTCTTATATAATTATTACAAAAATCCTTAGAATGCTTGATAAAATATTTGTCTCTGTAATTCATTGCTATCCATGTAACTGTACACACTAAATTGGAATATAAAGAATTAATCTAAAGAGGACTTAGAATCATAGAAATAATGATATCTTGGAACCGAGAAAAGGGTAGAATGGCAATAGTTTTATGGAGGATAAATGTCATTTTGAATTAAATTGCATAAGTTTTCATTAACAGTTCATCAAATTTGCTCAAAATTTTAATTTTGCAAAGTAATTTCATTAGTCATTTAAGGTAAGCATTTTAAAATCTTTTTTTCAAGTTTTTCCTCTATAACAAGTTTGTACAATTTCTCATCAATTATTTTCTGTTTTGCAGACCTTTTGCAAGCATTTTCAATCATGTAATCCGTGATTATAATTCGTATCTAATTTTCCTATTTCATTAAATACATTTATGTAGTCACTTTGTTGAAATGTCTTTAGAATAAAGATTTAAAATTACTACGTACACGCCATCTTAAAAGAGTATAATAGAAATGTCCCAAAAAGATTGAAATGCATTTTTATTCTTCATCTATTGGAGATAAGTAGGCAATGTAAATTGTAAGGTAGTTCAAAATAAGTTACAAAATAAGACCATGTTAATAAAGAATTTTCTCAAAAGTTACACTTCTTAAAATTTTGTGGAACCTCTCTAGATAAATTTAGTAAATTAGAAAGCCTTGATTTTTTTTTTTTATGCAGCAACATCTTTACAAAAAACTGCATACTCGTATCTTTAAAACTGAGTGAGTTATACTTAATTGAAAATTGAATGTGCGAAATAGGGACCATATACCAAAATAGATTAAAATTTGTGACACATGATGAAAAGATAATATTTACATTTGAATTCTTTTGTTATATTTAATTTGCTTGTTTAAAACAGAGTCGCATCACCGCAACATACTCTTAAGTTTATATACATATTCAAACTGCCATTTTTATTTGAAAAAATAAATCCATGCTAGTAATTTATTGTAAATTTATTATTTTTCAAAACAATGTTCTAGCAAATGAACTCAGAAATTTATTTATTTTGTTTAACTGTAATTTAGCCATTTGAAATATTTGTTAAAATATTTTTTTAAAACTGCATTGTGAAATGCAGACAATTTTCTTTTATCACAAGATCTTCCTAAAATACATTTTATAAAATGTCTATCTACTTGTATGCATGGTTTTTTTTTATTATATATACCAACTGCAAGACCATTTAAAATCAAATTTTAAACCGGATGTGTCCCGCTGCTTGCATAGGCAGACCACTATCATATTTTTGATGTAAAAAATTTCACTATCAATTTTTATATGATCCTTATTTTTTGTGGAAAAAATAGCTTTTTAAGTGGTGTAAAAAATGGCATAAATCTATTTTTTTTTCCTTTGTCATAATTCATTAAATTTTAAAGATACTCTTATGCAGGGTTTATTTATTTTTTTTTTTTAATTATCCTGTTGGATGTTAAGAAAAAAATTTTCAGTTGACCAAATTTGTCTAGAGGGGCATTGCATAAAAATTTAAAAAGTGTAACTTTTTGAAAATCAAAGGCAAAAGTAAGTTGGGGTGGGGAGAAAGAGGGAAAAAAAAAAAAATCTCATTCTATACCATATTTTGAACTATTTTGTAATTTACATTGTCCACTTATCTCTAACGGGTGAAGAAATAAATGACATTTTGATCTTTTTGGGATACTCTATATAATTCAGTGCTGCAATAATAATATATTAAACATATTAGCTCGTGAAAATTATGGGATCCAATGTAAATAAGACGAACATTAAGCCTGTAAGATAAGCATTTAGAAGAATAAATTCATATTGGGGGGGGGGGCATCTGTATGCATTGATTATTGATTTTGAATTAAGAATTAGAATTGTGTGATTTCATTATAATTAAATGAGCATGTGAACGTATCAGTTTGTGTTCATTATTATTTTTAGAACTTGAAGAGAGGATATTAAATCTTTTGAATGTACATAAAGATTTTGTGCAATTTTATCCGATGTCATATTACTTTCTTTTTGACTGAGTTTTGTAGCTTTCATTGATGATATGAAATATTAGGAATAAAATGGGAAATGCCAAAATCTTTATTAAATTGAGCTGTGTGACATATTAAATTGCAATAGCATATATTCTTTTGAACTGTGAATGGATCTAGAGTTTTTGTAGTCTTATATAAAGTGGTAGTACTTGCTGATTTGTTCTATTTCAGTGTTCATACAGTTTAATGCCTGGCACAGCTTAATAAAAAATTAGGAGTTGATCCAATCATGTAAACATAATCTCTAAACAATATGGGATTTAATTTATTTGTGCTTATACTTGAATTCGGTATTGTATTGTGTTTTGTGTTTTCTTTTCTAATCTCTCTTTGATGAACAAATATATATCTCAAAAGTCATTATATTTCTTTAATTTTCTTCTATGTAATTTTCTAAAGTTAAGATCAAATTTAAGATTATTTTTGAGTAATTTTAAAGGTAATTACTTTTAATGTATTTCTTTATTGCTTATGGAAGTATTCTTTGACATATTTAAAATAAAATTTTATACTTTGTTTTAATATTGGCTTTTTAATTTTCAGTAGTTCGCGACTTAGAGCCCCATATCATATATTCTCCACCTGGTGCAAGTAGTGCCAGTGGAATCAGCTCTCCTCACCAGTCACCTTATGCCTTGAGACGTAAGCTCTCGCCACAAGAACCAAGCAGCCCAGGCTCTGGTAGCAATAGTGTTGCAAATTCTGAAAACATATGTACTCATTCCTTACTCACTCGTAAACGCCAGAGGCGTGTGTTTTCCTCCTCGCAGTCAATAGCAGATGGTAAGTAAAGAAATTGCATTTTTATGGATATTTTTTTATTATTCTATTCATATTTTGTAGATAATATAATTTTTATTACTAAAATTAAGCATTGAAAATATGTTATTCACTATAATTATCAATTTCTTTTGTTGTACAATATTTTGGTAAAATTTTGCTGAAAAGAAAAATTTATATATCAATGTATGAAATTCTTTTTAATATTTCCTTTAGTATTTTTATTAAAATCTATCGCCAAATTCGGACTTGAAAATCATGTTTAAATGAAGAAAGACAAAACTAATTTGCTTAATTTTTTTCCTTTTAATTTAGTCATTCTTAATTTATTCCTTATATTCTTCAGTTTTTAATATTCACTCTTTATTTTTGTGTTAATAATTCTATTAAATGCCCCGTTTATCTTATAAAAATTTAACTTTTTCTTACCTCATATGAAAGAGTTCAACTTTTGTATGGAACCATAAATCATTTACGTTATTTATTGTTACTTTTTAGACACAGGAGAGGCAGCCCATTATCTTTTGTATGAACTTCCTGATGAAGTTTTATTAACTATCTTCTCTTACTTACTGGAGCAAGACTTGTGCCGTGTTGCTCAAGTTTGCAAGCGCTTCCATATCATTAGTAGCGATACAGAGTTATGGTATGTATGCATTATATTTAATGCATATGATTAATGATAGGTTCTTTAAATGTTTGTTTACTGAAAAAAAATTATATTACTTGATCTGAATATCTCTTCATGTTTGGCATATTAACGGAAGTGCTTGTAAAATGTAAAATACTTTAAATTTATGGTATTATTTTGTTTTTATACACCATAATTTTGTTTTTCAAACAAAAAAAAAATTAGTTTTAATCTTGTAAAATAAATGTATTTCTGTGTATTCATTTTGTTGTATATTTTATTAAACTATGGCAGATATAAATGTATTCCAAGTGTTAAATTTGCATGAACATTTTTTATTGATGTAAGTAAGAACGAGTGACATTCATTCAAGATCTAAAAATATAGTTTTAAGATTTTTGATTAATACGAAGTGCAACTATGTTACATTTTATCCCTTATAATTTATTCATGATTGCTGTTAAAATTTTCCTTTAGTTGTTTATCAAATGAAATTTTCTCGAACATTAAATCTAATAGTAAAATTTCATGTAATATTTTGTCTAAATAATGTCCAGTTCAAATTTGTTATAATTGTATAAGATTTCTAATTAGCATATAAATTATCATCGAATAGGCTATTTTTGAAATAGTGTTACTTTATCTTCCAGAAATATTTCTCCTTTTTTTTTTTCTTCAGTTAATCAATAGATTAAGTTATATATACATATATTTTTACAAGCATAGTTTAACTGTAAGATGCACACAAAGGATGATTTTATAAATTGGATGAGTATAAATATTCTATTTTAAATTTCAAACTAGGCTGTTTTTATTCTAATTTTTTGATCTTTTTGAAATTTTAAATGAAATTCCGATATTTAAAGCTGTTTTGTTTTTAAGGTTGAATTAAATTATAATTTTAATAAGTTGAATTACGTATTTACATTTATAGGAAAACTCTTTATCAAAATGTATATGAATATGATCTTCCACTCTTCAACCCTGCTCCAGCAAAGTTTGAATTTGCACAACCTGAGGAATGTAAATATGAAAATCCTTGGAAAGAAAGCTTTAAACAATTGGTATGACATTTTTTAAAACTTTCTTCTTTTTTTTTTAATTGCATTTTTTAAAAATGGTGTGTGCAAATTATTTTATTTTCTCCTCTTAGTATCGAGGTCTACATGTTCGGCCTGGATATCAAGAACAGTATGAGAATAATCCTGAACATTATCGGGGGAGGAACATAACTGTAAGTTATATCATTTTAAATTGTTGTGATTACTGATGCATTTGCTCTGTAGTGATGCTAAAATTCTCTAATTATATAATTATTCAGAAATAGACATAGTTAGGCTGGTTTTTCCAGCATGAAATGAATTTTTCCTGTTATTTTTTTTTTGGGGGGGGGGGGTCAGTTTCACTGAAGCTGAAGTTTTCTTTTATTTTTGCGAAGCAAATGCCTAATTTTGTTTGTTTGAATTATTGTGTTGTCATTCTCTTGTTTGAAATGCCTTTTGAAGTGGAAGAGAAGGTAAAGAATGCATTTAGGTTCCCTTATCAAATTATGAAAATACAGGTGCTTTTAGGGAGATTTCTAAAATGCTTTTCAATACTGAAAAATGCTTTTTTTAAATACTTGCATTAAGATTTTTCTACGGATTTTAAATTTTAACATACATTTAATATCAAAATTAACTGTATAAAAGCAAGCTAAACTATTTGTCCAAATAATCATTAGAATTTTTAAAGAGTAATAATATTCATGCAATATTAAGATGCATAGTATACATTCATTTATTATCTCTTGCATTTAGTTCGTTTATGAGTACTCTGATTCATTTCATTCTAGCTTACTTATTAAGACATTAAATGTCGTGCTAGTTCCAACTGACCAGTGCTAAACTTTTTGTTTAAGCTTCGCTGGCCCATATGGACCAGTTGCGGACTTTTCTTTCATATTATTTCTGCACATTTATCTGTCCTTGCATAGTCTGAACATTTTATTTAGGTAACAGTTGTTTTTGTTTGGTTAGTGCTTTAAGGAAAAGAATGTAATACTTTAAAATATAAATGTAATTTATTAAAGCAAGTAAACAAAGATAAAGTATGTTTGTTTGTATGTTGAGTACAAAAAAATTGTAACTTTCACCATCTTTGGAACTAACATTTACAAATTTGTATTATAATATATTTGATGCAATATCTCCTAATTTAATGCAACTTGCCTTCTTTCTTTTACAAGTGATGTTGGGGTTTTATGTGTGTGTCAGTTTGTCCGTCCTTCTTCTGTGTAATTAGTGTTTTGTGATTTTACATATCTTTTGACCTCTTAATTTTCTTGACTTCTAATGGAACCTTCCTTCCACTGAACTATTCAGCTTCAGACGGCTATGACTATCCTCATTGGACCTGGCATCTTGTTGAAGAGGTGGTAAGGAAAGGGAAAATAGGATTGTCCAGTTTTGACCTAGCCTATTTGGCTTGCTGTTCAGCAAGTGGGCCACTCTGAGCTGCTTGGCAGCTAAATGTGGCACGAATGAAACAGCAACTAAAACAGACTAGTTGTTTAATATGCTAATAAAATATTAAGCAGCTTGTTTAATATGCTTGCTTTTGTTTTGCCTATTTCTATTATGAATTTTCATGTCTGCAGATTTGTCTATATATTTTTGTACCAAACTGCAGTGAAGAAAATATTAGTGATTTGTAATCTTATTGTTATTTGGGTAAAATGAGAAATTTTCCTCCTCAAAGCTGTAAATAAATGTCAGTGTAATTTTTGTTGCCTCTTTGTTGAATAACGTATTTTTTTTTTCTTTTAGTATTTTGACACGATTGAATCAGCATTTAACTATTCTGAAGAATTAGAAAATCCCTTAATATTTATTCATGCTGGAGCGTATAAGGGCGAGTTTCTTATAATTGATACCAATGTTGCTATAATTGGTGCAGGTAAGATGCAACTTTTTTTTACAAAAAAGTCCATTAATTTTTTAAAGTTTAATTACAGAATAATAGCAGCAATTGAATGAATATTTCAAACCTGAACTTTGATAATTATCAGCCAATTAACTGCTATATAAAAATTTAAAAAATTTAAGTTTTTCAAATTGTTTACATTTTCTGCAGTTTAAATGATATATTAGTAAAATATATAACTGTTGCTAAGTGCTGTAAGTATTGAATGAAATAGCAATAACAAATGAAATGCACTATATTATATTTTTAAGGAAGTGGAATAGGTGAAATTTATCATTTATGATAGCAAAGCTACTTATATAGCTACTTTATTGGTAATATTTCTTATTAATTTTGTTCCATTTGAAATTGTAAAAAATGTCATTATAAAAAAAAATCTGTGCTAATATTCTTATTTAAGAGGGGGATAATTATTGAATTTAAGTGTTTAACCTGTAAAAGATCAAGTATTATAAAGTACTGCTTTCAAAAATAAAATGTCTTTTTTTTTCTTCTTCCAGCTCCTGGTAATGTGGCTGAAAATGTAAGCTTAGAAAGAGACTCTGAATCAACAATTACGTTTGTTGAAGGTGCTAAGGAAGCATACTTGGGTTATATAACTCTTAAGGTAACTATGATATATTATCATACAGTTTTTGATGTTTGAGTTTCAGCTTTTGTTTTTGTATATTTTTTATCCATTATTTACTAATGAATAAGTGAATTCATGTGTTGCTGCATATTTATTCTAAGATTCAGAATTTTATTTTTAATTTATTCCATTTTGAAGTGTCTGTAATTGAAACCACAGTTATAATTATAATTTTACTTTTGTTTTGATTAATAAATTTCTTTTTTAATATTGGAAGTCGATTTCAATGCCAAGATAAATTTTATAAAATTATCTATAGAAATGTTTTATTTTGTGACTTTTGATTTCATTTATTATGAAATACTTCCAGACTTCAAGATGTTAAGAATATTAATATATATATATATATTTATATTAATGTATATATAATGCATTATGGATAATTTTTCATATTTTTTTTTATTTTACATCAGTTTGCACCAGATGTATCATCTTCTGTTCCACATCACAAGCATTACTGTTTAGAAGTGGGAGAAAACTGTACACCAACCATAGATCATTGTATTATTAGAAGTGCTTCCGTTGGTATGTGTTCTTGTTTTCTGCAAATTATTATTATTTGTTTTTGTGAATTCACTTCATTTATATTAATATTAAATAATAGATCACTTCTCTTACAGAAGACTGACCAATATATAGGGGCAAATTAAATGACACTTGAAATATTCTTATTTCTTTTAATAATGATTTTTTATCATTATCAGTATTTCATGAATTCGGCGTCTGAACTATTACTCCTTTTGATAAGTCATTTTTCTAGACAGTTTATTTATTTTAAATCCCATGAGTAAAATTCACTTGCACAGAAATCTCTCTTGACTATTATATATAATCAGTAATAATGACTCCCTCAGAATTTACATAGTTAATTATAGGTTTTACTTTATCCTTCTTCATTTCATCTTATTAAGATAGTGATTTTTGATGAGATAAGAAAAAACTTATTTTGTTTATTAGAAGAAAATAGTACTGAAACTCAAAGAGCATTATTTAATTTATAGAAACATGAAAGTTAAAAAAAAAAGGCAGGTGTATTGAGTCTTTGTATTTATATTTATATAATTTTTTATAATTTGGTCATTGTTGGATGATTATTTTGCAAGTTGAATATTTAGCAACTATCGTACATGACAACTAAAAATTTGAAAAAAAAAAAAAATGATTATAAGAAGGTTTTTAATAATATTACTAATTTTATTTAAAGTATTATTTGAGTACATTGTGAAATAGTTACTGAATTGTTTAATTTTTTTTTTGTCCCTCATTTACCTTGTTTACAAATTCTTTTTTTATTATTATTTAAATAATTTGCATTTGTTTCCTATAAAATTGCTAGAAATAATGAAATTATGGAAGTAAGCAAAGCTTGTTTCATTTCTGATTTTTTCCCCCCTTCCTTTACAGTTGGTGCTGCAGTGTGTGTGACTGGAAAATCAGCTGAACCTGTTATAAAACATTGTGATATAAGTGACTGTGAAAATGTTGGTCTGTATATTACAGACCATGCACAGGTAGGATATTTGTGATATAATATTTTACTAATTTGAAAATTACTTTCCATATATCATTACTGGCAAAGGGGCCTGTCTAGAAATTTCAAGTTCCAACCTTTTCATCTTCTCTGTTGTCCATATTTTGGTTTTGTAATAGAATGCTTTAAAATAAATTCATATGAATTGAGAAGTTGAAACTATCTTCTTAAATTCAGTTAATTTGAAAAGTTTAAAATATTTTCTTGAATTGAATTCAGTCAATTTTTTTTTTTTTACTCTAAATTTAAAAGGAGTTTTTATTTTCCCTCCCCTTCTTCCAAGTAATGCATTGAGTTTATTAATGTAATTTAGATTGACATTCAGTATGTTACAACTAAATGAAATTAAGTTATAGTTTTTTTTTCAAGTATTTTTTATTCCTTTGCTACTTACTTTTTATTTCATATTGCATGAGATATAACACTTTTACAAAGAAATTCTGTTTTCTAATGTACTGTGTATTGCTAATTTTTTCAGAATATCGGAGAATAGAGTGTAACTATTCACCATGTGCTCACATTATGCTATCTTTTGCAGTCAGTATGCAGCAATATCACTTCAGTGCAAATGGTTTAATTTAGAGAATTATTTTATTAATTTATATTAATATATTTTGTTATATATATTTGACGTTCTCTTATTATTCACAAGAATTTAATGGATATCTTTAATGATATGACATTGAACATCAATATATGTATTCTTTTGAATAATTAAAATTCACTGTTTTCTGAATATTTTTTTCAAATTTAATTCTTCAGCTCGGTATTGTCCATCTTTAAAATATCTTCCAATTATTAAGCTTTCCACCTGTCTTTTGTATAGTCTTAAATTTCGAATGATCGTGGAAGATACCAAAGTTATTTTTAATTCTTATTTTCATATTCTAATTATTTTGGCTACTTTAATCATTGTTTTTGTTAATAAAAAGTTTATTGCATTTTGGAACTTTTGTATATGAAAAAATGATTCATCACAATTTCTTTTGTTAATTTTAAGGGCATTTATGAAGAAAATGAAATAAGTAGAAATGCTTTAGCTGGAGTTTGGGTAAAAAATCATGCTAATCCTATCATGAGAAGAAATCACATTCATCATGGACGGGATGTTGGAGTGTTTACTTTTGATAGTGGCTTAGTAAGAAACAACTTGTTTTATTTTGTTATATATATGAAGTAATTTTTAAGTAAATATGTGCACTTAATTTTACTTATGGAAATGGTAAAAATTTCAAAGTAGGATGGATCTATTTGTTAGTTGAGATTAAGGATTTTTAAAAATTCAATTTTAGTTGGTTATTTTTATCTCAGACATTTTTATACTAGTAGTATTCTTTAAAGTTATATTTATTAATGCATTTCAGTTGATAAAATTATTGTTGTGTTATTGTGAGATAAAGTTGGAATTTGCATTTAAAGAGATCAATAAACTATTTGCAGTTTTTAATTGAAATTTTCTTTTTCTTTAGGGTTATTTTGAAACAAATGACATACATAATAATAGAATTGCTGGCTTTGAAGTAAAAGCTGGTGCAAATCCTACAGTTGTTCGGTGTGAAATCCACAATGGTCAGACTGGCGGGATTTACGTTCATGAAAATGGCCGAGGACAATTTATCGAGAACAAAATACACTCTAATAACTTTGCTGGTGTTTGGATTACTTCTCACAGTAACCCAACAATCAGGTTTGTTTTCCATTTTTTAAATTGTCTTTTTGTCCATTTTTTAATTTGTAACTATAATTTTTTCTTTATGATAGTTAATTTAAAACAATATCATTATGTAATTTTTTCCAATTCTTGTAACTGAAATCTTTTTGAATTTATCAGGGTTTTTTTAAAATTAATTTTTAAATATTTTATATATAAATAATAAAAATGAAGTTAATCCTTTTATGATATTTTTTAAAAAATATATTAGTAAATTTAGTGTATAAGCACTAAAATGTGCCATATATAATCAAGTCATACATAATAAATGTTTGAAAAAATCCATCTAAAATTCATTAGTTGATAAGTTTTTGTTACTATACTAATCAGAATTTTATTAAATTAATGTTAGTTTTGAGAAATAAAAATTATCTGTGAGTTTGTTCCCATGTATTTATAAAGTTTCTCATAATTACAAATTTCTAGGAGAAATGAAATTTATAATGGTCATCAAGGTGGTGTTTATATATTTGGAGAAGGAAGAGGCCTTATTGAACACAATAACATCTATGGTAATGAATTATTCAATTTCTACTATTTCTTTTATTATTTAAATTATTAACCATAATGGCTAACTGAATTACTCTTTTTCTTTCAGGAAATGCATTAGCTGGTATTCAAATTCGTACAAATAGTGACCCTATTGTTCGATATAATAAGATTCACCATGGCCAACATGGAGGCATTTATGTAGTAAGTTATACATGAAGTTTTATTTTTCTCTCTTTTAAAAGTTTTTTTAATGTGAATAATAAGTTATTTTTCAAATCAGCCGTAGCATTGGGTTAGTTGATTTTAATAGAAACAGTTTTGAATTTGCAATGATTTTGTTTTGATTTATCATTATCATTTGAATTAATTGGAATTCGTAGGTGATTCTGTGAAAGAAAAAAATATTTCATTTCAAACATTATATAAAGGTATAAAAAACTTTTTTAATTTAATCCTAATAGCAAATATATATATCTTATAAATGCTATTAAGGAAAATGACTGAAATTATCTTAATTATGAGTGCAAACTCCCCCCCCCCCCTTTCTTTTTTTAATGTTATGCCTCAATCATACATTTTGAATTATATTTCTATGAATCATATCAAAATTTTTGGGAGCAATATTAAAGGATGTGTTCTCTTTTTAGTAACTGATAGCATACTTAATTCACTATTCTAATGTATGAATTTAACCTTGAGGTAAAGAATACTATAGCAAGGTGTGAATATACCTTGCTATAGTATTCTTTTAAACATTTGACATTCTTTTATTGCCTTGCTCAAAATTGAAATTCAGTAATAATTGGGCATTTCCCTTATCATAAATTTTGTCCTCAATATTTGTTTACACCATTATTATTATTTTTTGTAAATATGTTATAATAAAATTTTCAGTTATGCATTTTGCTTTTCTAATGTTATATAATTTTTTTATCAACATATTTATATATGTATGTATTTTCTGTCATAATTGCAGCATGAAAAAGGGCAAGGCTTAATTGAAGAAAATGAAGTGTATGCAAACACATTAGCTGGTGTTTGGATAACTACAGGCAGCATACCAGTTCTTAGGCGAAACAGAATTCATAGTGGAAAACAAGTAAGTTCGAAAATAATTCTTGTGTATATTTTAATTTGCCAATGCTTATAAGTTGGCACTATCTGAAATTTGCAACATCCATGATGAATAAATAATTCAAAATTATCTGCAGGACAGACTGTTGGACTTACAATTATTGATTTGACAACTATTCTTCATATTTACTTTTTGGTTGTATTTTTATATAAAATTTTAAAAGATTTTTGAAATTTCAAATATTTTTATTTGGAAAATAAATCAATTTAAACATTTTTCTCAATAATTTTGGAAGACATTTTAGTGCACAAAAATTATATTTATCTGCTTCTACTGGGAAGAGAAAAAAAAATGCTATGATTAGCAAATGATAGTTGCAGTTTGATGGAAAAACTTTGACAAAATATGAATAATTTTCACTTTCAAATGTACAACTGTCACTCAACAATTTCATATGGTAATCATAAACAATTGAGAAACAAAAATTTGTTTCTGAGCATTATCATCAAATTAAAAGTATTTGCAAATATGTCAATTATATAGTAGAGTTGAATCTGTTTCTTGTTTCGGTTAAGAGCTGAAATGCAGAATTTTTTTGCCTGTGACCAGTAAACGAGGAATACTCAAGGAAATCCAGGAGAATAAGAAAGTCAGAAAAATTGATTCTGAAATTGATTTTTAAAAAATTCTTATTGGATTCAATAATTTGCTGGTCTTAAGTAGAATGAAACATCATTGACAATCAAATTAAATAAGTCATTTACTAGAAATTTATAAGTATAATTTTTTTTTTTTTAAATTCTTTGTATGCAATTTTTTGCATAATTTATGACATTACAATGATTTTCCGATGATATTATTCATTTGAATTAGACATTGGAAATGGCAAAACTCTGAAGCTATAGTAGTTTCCTGTTTCCTACTTGCTCTTTTGTACAATACAAAGCTAACACAGACATGTTACTATCGTTCTTGGATATTATCTCAATATTGTTTCAACTTGATTTAATAATGATTTATTACATAGATAAATAATTAAAGGCATATATCACCAAAAACAACTGTATTTATAATGCATGCAAATCCGAGCATTATCTTCTATGAATCTGTATGAGTGAATGTGCTGTTGTTTAGAAAAACATATTTCTCTTTTGAAAATGTCAGAATAGTGACAACTAGCAGAATGCTACCTGCTGCAAGGAGTTGTTTTTTAATTGAAATGAATTTATATTTTATGTATTTGTATGGGGCTTTATAAATTTTTTTACTGTAATTACATTTGCATTGTTTTAATAAATTCCATATCATTTCAGGTTGGTGTCTATTTCTATGATAATGGACATGGAAGATTAGAAGACAATGACATTTTTAATCACCTTTATTCTGGTGTCCAGATAAGGTAAGAACGTTTTTTTATCAAGCAGAATTTTTTCATGCTATTACATGTGTTAGGCTAATTTTTAGTTGGATTTTATTTATAGATTGTTTTTACTCAGAGCTTAATAAACCACATGTTTAATCCTATTTTACCTGAAAATTAAAATAAATATATGGAATAATGTGATTAATATTTTTTATATACATAAATTTGTCACATTTTTATTTCTAACTGTGTTGAATTTTTTTCAGGACTGGCAGCAACCCTATCATTTGTCGAAACAAAATCTGGGGAGGCCAGAATGGTGGTGTATTAGTTTATAATGGAGGACTAGGCATTCTTGAACAAAATGAAATTTTTGATAATGCAATGGCAGGAGTTTGGATTAAAACGGACAGTAATCCCACTCTTAGGAGGAACAAAATATACGATGGTAGAGATGGAGGAGTCTGTATTTTCAATGGAGGCAAAGGTTTGTACATTTTTTCTCTGCTGAAATCTATTGAGTAGTGCATTATTTTTGAACAAAAAGAAGTCTGGTTAGAATTATTTATAACACTAAACATCCTCCTTTTTTTCTGTCTCGTCTATAGATCTTATGATTCATAAATTTACCCTCCTCCCTTCCCACAGAAGCAGAAGGAGGTCTTGTAGCCATGGCTGCACAAATGAAACCTTGCCAGAATAATATCTTATCCCAGATGAGAGATTAAGTATAATAACATTACAAAATGAATGTACATTTCTCTTTAAAAGGAGTTTCTGTTTATATTTGCTAAAACCCAATGATTCACAGACACTTGCCCAACCCCAATCTGAACCTTTGGGAGAGAAATATTAATGTATGGGACCAATCTTTTGAAAGAGCAAGGAAAAATATGGATTATTAACACTATCTAATAGAAATGCAATTTGTTCCAAAATCCCAATGATCTCTACTGCTTCAATCTTTAGTAGTGTGAAAATTTTTGCCATTTTTTAAGTAAAATTATCTAAGTTATTAAGATCCATTTCATTTTGCTTTATTTTAGGAATTTTAGAAGAGAATGACATATTTAGAAATGCTCAAGCTGGTGTATTAATAAGTACTCAAAGTCATCCAGTATTAAAACGCAACAGAATATTTGATGGACTAGCAGCTGGAGTAGAAATCACTAATAATGCGACTGCAACTTTAGAGTTTAATCAAATATTCAACAACAGGTTTGGGGGCCTTTGCTTAGCAAGTGGTGTTAATCCTATCCTCAAAGGTATGCATTAAATTAATTTAAAGCAAGCAATGTGTTTTGAGTGAAAATCTGTATAGTCTTTATCTTACTTTGAACATTATTACTATTTTTAGGTAATAGAATATTTGAAAACCACAATGCTGTTGAGAAAGCCGTCAACAGTGGTCAATGTTTGTACAAAATTTCTAGTTATACAAGTTTTCCAATGCATGATTTTTACAGGTGAGTATTGAATTTAACTTCATAAAACAGAAATAAATAAAAAGAAATTTAATATTTCAATTATAAGTGCAGTTTTAAAAACTTAAAATGAATTGCAAAAAACTAAGTAAAATATTTTCATGATTAATTTTAATAATATGACTATTTAACAATTTTCCTTTGTTTGAATTTAATTATCTAAAGAATTATTACTTCATGATTTTTTTGTTTTAATTTTTATTAATTATGAAATATAAAATTCCATAGTTTCGATACTTTTTGCCATTACTTGAACATCCTTTAACATGTTTACAACTGATTTGCCCAAAATCATCTGAAATTTTCAAAATCATATCCTTTCATTAGACACTTGTATAAGTTAATGTTTGTTAGCTGATGATACTAATACATAGCATTCTAAGATATCATTAGCTATAAATATGTTAAAATAAAATATTTTGATGTATACTTATAGGATTATACAAACAATTGTTTGCTGTAAATATCTTGCATGATATACAGAATGCTATTTATAATGAACTTGAATATTGCTTATTTCATTGAACTTATGTATTAACTCTGTGTGTTCTAGAACTAAAATCCATAATGTCAGATCTAAATTAAAATTCAATGATGGGATTCTTATTGTTTATTTCAATATCAAATTTATTAAATCTTTATTTATTTATCATTTCAGGTGTCGGACGTGTAATACTACTGACAGAAATGCTATTTGTGTAAATTGTATAAAGACTTGCCATGCAGGTCACGATGTAGAATTTATTAGGCATGACAGGTAAGCTGATTGTTTTACTTAATGGAGTTTTAGAATATTAAACAATCAAAATACATGTTTTGTTTTGTTTTTTGTTCATGCAATACTAACTGAAATATTAGGGTTCCCTCCCCCCCCTGCTGAGGTACATATGTATATTATGTTCATTTAGGCAATATGAGTATTATTTACTGAATCTGAAATCATATTTTTATTCCAATATTATAAAAATTTTTACATTTCTAACTTTTTTTAAAAATTTTTATTTATCAATTTAATTGATACTGAATTATCAACTTGACTTCTGAAGTGATTATATTACTCGCTACATCATTATTAAGTTCTTTCAGTTAAAAATGTAAAAATAAAAAATTTCTTCCCAATTGATGGACTTATATCCACCGGTAGTAGTTTTCCCCCCCAGTTTTTATTATTATTTTATGTAATTTAATTTTAGCTTTTAGTGTGTATGATTTATGAAACTAAATATTGTAAATTTAACATTTAAATCTGAAAGAAGTCATTTTCATTTTGTTCTTAATGATACTAATGTTTAAGTACATTGAAATAAGATATTAGATAGCAGCATATAAATGGTAATCTATGTAATTATAAAGTATATGAAATTGATATTTGACAAATATGGAGAATCTTGCATAACTTATATTGTTTTGGTTAAATATACGGCAACTTTGAATAGAAATCCAGTTTATGAGTATTTATGTTTAATAAAACAAAATTTTCAATGAATTTTCCCTTTGTGATTATTTTTAAATGTAATTTAAGTAACCTTTCTTTCTTTTTTTTTTTTTTTTTTTTTTTTTTTTCAAATCTTCTCTTTCAATTTAATTTAAAATTTATGGTCTTCTTAAATGAAAAATTTTCTTCTGTGTGTGATATATGTGGTTTAAATTTATCTTGCTGAATTTTCTAAAAATGCCATTACATATTTATATTTCTGCTTATCACTGTTGTAAAAGAATAAATGGCTATCTCTTAGAGACTTCTATCATGTTTTCATTTTAACATGTATGTATTTACAGTAAACTTGCAATATAGTTTGTATTTGCTTGTAACAAAGCATGTATAATGTATTTATATATTTTGGCCACTTTGGTTTGATACTTTTGGATTTGAATTGATTTTAAAAAAGCAACTGACATTTATAAGTTAAATCAGACTCCACCCCCCCCCCCCTTCTTCCCATTTTTTAAAGAACTTTTTTATTTTATTTTGCATTGTTTTATCTGAAGTTATTGTTGCATTTCTTTCCCTATTAAGGTTTTAAAAATAAACTGTGTTAAATTGAAATTGATATAAATGTATTGTAACCTTAATGTTCTACATAGAAATTAAGGATGAATTGGAAATATATGTTTCTGGTATGCTTGAGTATTTTTTCATGTATGAAAAATACCACTCATTTTTACATTTAAATTTTTTAGAAGTTAGGCTTATGCTGGACATTGCAAATACTATGGTTTATACTTAATATCACGTAACAAGTTACAACGTTAATTTTAGAGGGAGGAAAGGGGAGGGCTGGCTTTTTCACATTTAATAATGAATGCTTCTTTATTTGGTAACCAGGTTCTTCTGTGACTGTGGAGCAGGTACTTTAAGTAATCAATGCCAACTTCAAGGTGAACCAACACAGGACACTGATACTCTTTATGACTCAGCTGCACCTATGGAATCTCACACATTGATGGTGAACTAAAAATTCCTATGAGCAGAGTGACTGCCAAAATGAGGTCGAACCTTGAATGGTTGGCCCCAGTGCTGACCAGATCACAGATTTCGGTTTCTAGTCACAATCATGGCCTTGTGCTGCTTGGAGTTGCTGAATCGAAGTGAATCCTGACTCTAGTAGCACACCTATTTTTTGCCAATATGACTGCCAAGAGAGTTAATCCCCCACAAACAGGACTCCGCGCCGCATTGACTCGATCGTCCTTTTTTTTATACATCTTTATATTGTTGCCGTTTTTGTTGTTGTAGCAGGCGATCAGTGAACTATGCAGGGATGAGTTCTAGGTGGAAATCAGGTACCAGTTTATATAATGTAGATTTCCTGTTTCTTTCTCTTTTTTTTTTTTTTTTCACTGCATTGTAAATAGTCACATATCATGAGGAAAAAAATTGTATTTAAAGCGAATCACTATAAGTACCAAATTTTCCGAGTGAAAAAAATCATATGTTTGTCTTTTTGTTTTTTCCTTTGATATTAATAAAAAATGGTATATACATTTCTATACTTATTTTTTATGAGAGAAGTTGAAGTGTTTTCTAAAGCTCATTTATTATACTTATCTGGCATGGGGAGCTTTTTAATTATATAAATAACCTCGAAAAATGATTGTAGTTTGTGTGTTGTAGTTATTGTGTAATAGTTATTTTTTAAGAGATTAATAATTATTTATTAGAGCAATATAGATGTATTTATATGTATAAAAACTGATATTTCTATCTTTATGTTATTCTCCATTTATATGTTTAAAATGAGTTAAATTATGTTCATTTTCTTCCAACTTATGAGTGCATGTTTTGAATTTTTAGTTTAATATTTAATGATACACAATGATAAACTATGATTAGGTTCTGTATGAAACTCATAAAATTTAAAACAGTTTTACTTTCTGTCAGTAATATTTTTAGATTTATTTTCAAATTTGAATCAAGAGTAGTGTTTATTTAGAAAGGAGTTTTGGTTTTTTATATGTTACTTGTGTATTTAAATTCTTTTTCTATATTGTATTAGTTAAAATAAAAAATTTTAATTTGTAAATTTTCGGTCTGTTTTTTATCCTTGTGAAGCAAGATGCAGAATTCTATACAAAATTTCTGAAGTATTATGATATTCATCACTCCAAAATTAAATTTATTATTTGCTTCAAAGTAGAGAAATAAAGGGGATATTAATCATATTCTTTTTGTGTGTTTATGATTTGAGTGTTTTTCATTTCTTTAAAAATGCTTGCTCTGAGAAATTTGGTTTGAAATTTTAAGTGTGTGATTGCAACAAAATTCTACAAATATATATATTCTATATAAAATTTTTAAGTTCAAGTGTCCAAACAGTTCTTTTTTAATATTATAATTTATACCAAAAGGCAAAGCGTAAAATTTATTTTTCTTCTAACCAATATGTATTTGTATCATGTAATTATTAATTTGTTCTGAATATTTCCTGATTCATATTCTTGTTTCAAATAATAGGAACGGCATTGTCAGCAAATTATATTCATGTATTAAATGCATTTATTAATACCATGTATACTTGTGATATTCAAAAGTTTTCATATCTGATAGTTTGTCTTCTCATCTTATTGCTAATCTTAATTTAATATTGCAGAATTCAGTATACTGAAATTTCTCACTTTGTTTTGCTAACTACAAGTTTGCAAAGCAATAAGTCTTTGAATCATTAACAAACAGTTCACAGTGGTGAATAGCTAGATATATGCAATTAGTCCTATAACACTAACAATTGTTTATTCTTTTATAAAGAATTTAGCATTTTCATAGACATTTACTGGATTTCATGAAGTATAATTGGGCTTATCAGTAATTTATGTCCCAACCCAATGTACACATCAGTATTTTTTTTTTTTTTATTATTTCTTCTCATTCCAGTTTAATTATGGTCGATCAGGCACTCTACTTCTTTTATAGAGTTCAAAATTTCTGGATATTCAACTTTTAAAATTGCAAATAATAATAATAATCAAAATGTAAAAAATATGCTATAAAATGTAAAATCTTATTATAGTTTAACTATATTTATATCTAATTTTGTAGCAATATGGGAGCTATTTTGGGATGAACCTTATAAGTTAGTTGGTTGATGCTTGAGTTAGCATCTCCTCTCCAAAATGTTTACTTTACCATTTAAAATTATATTAGACCTAGGCATATTTAGACTTTCTTACATGGTACAAATTCGCTTACTTAGTGGTGAAGTGGTTTTTCAGTAAAATTGGTTTCAAACTTGGAGCTCTCCAAACACCAAGCCAAGATGTAACCCTAGGTCATACGAGACCATTCAAAATCCATAAAGAATAAATGTGAAATAAAGAAAAAGTGCATATACAATTGTGTCAGTGCTTGAATTGCTGATTGGAAATTTATTGTTAGGAATGTTAATTGAGTGAAATTGAATTGCAGTCATAAAGTTGCAATGTTGGATTATTGAGTTTCATAAGTAAATGGAAGAAGCCTTTCAGTTACAATTCTAGTTAAAAATTGTCATTCAAAATTCTGTAACTGTTCTATACTCAGTAAAAATTATTGTATGCAATAAAATATCTTATAGCTGCCAATATAAAAATAAGATCGTAAAATTATCTAAAATTAAGGCTTAAGAGGTTTTTAAAAAAGGGGTTATCATTCTATCAACTAGGTACAGGTACATGACATATGTCTGGCTTTGTAGTTCCTGCAGTTTCAACACACAACTCCTCATTTCACATACTTTCAAGACTATGTAATGATGATTTATTTTTTAAATCTGAAATTCTATATAAAATATTAATGATTTTAAATCTGTATACTTATGGTCATTATTTATTTAATTTGTAATTGTTAGATTGAAAAAAAAAATTGAAAACCCATTTAAAAGATATTATGTTATACTAAGATTTATATCTCAGATTTACATGTATAATTTCTTACAAATGTGCATTGAAAATTGGACTGTGTCTTTATCTAATATTGTAAGATCATTTAATTTATTTTTATTGCTATGTTTTGTAAAATATGTTTAAGGATACGTGAATAGAAATTTTGGATGATATCACTTTGTTTTAATATTTAATGGCTTTATGGACCATATATATATATATATATATATATATATATATATATATATATATATATATATATATATATATATATATATATATATATATATTATGTCTGGTAATTTTTTTGTTTCATTATAATAATAATAATAAGTTGTTTTTAGTTGGTACTGAAGGAAAAACTGCTTGAATGCCGAAATGAAATTTGGAGATTGGCCTCAGTTGAACTTCTAAATCTTACACTAAATTGAAAGTTTACATTTCAGAATACTTTTTTTGATTTAAAAAAAAAGCCATTATGTCCTATAAAACTTTTGTCTAAAAAGTAAATAATGTGAAAAATAAATGAATAAAATGCTATCTTCACATATGTGCACATATGGGGGGCGAGAGCAGAAATAATCTGTGGTTTCAAAAGAATATAGCTTTAATATCTCAAGTACTGTTCTGCTGAGATGTTTGGGCCATTTTCATAAACAATTTTTGATAATGTATTTATAATTATAAATTTTTCTTAAGCTTGCAGTGTGTTAATCTGGAAACATTTGTGGCAGTAATCTTAACTAAAACCAAACCCAGAACACTTTCTTGGATAAAAGAGGGGGGGGGGGAAATGCTTACCTGAATTATGCCTTGTAATTTATCTATGAGCATATTTCATATTTGGAAAAAGAGGAATGAAATTCAGTACATGGCATTACATTGAAATTGCAAATTTCTGTCAAATTTGGGGTAAAAATCCACCAACAAAAAGTTGATCTGCCCATTCTTTTGTGTGCATGTGAATACAGTATCACAAAAAACGCGATATGAAAGCATTTTAACTGAGCTTTGTTAGAAATTTAGACAAATATCCAAATAAACACATAGACCATTTTGTGCCTACTCTATATATTTACAAGACTGCTTTTTAAATGTAATTGCAAAAATCGGTTGCCCTCCCCAGAAGTAACCCCCTCCCTTTTGAAACTGAAAGATACAGAATCAGTTTACAAGTCACAGACATAATGTAATGTAACCAAATATGTCGTTTAAAATGCACATTGTTTTTTAATTGATAGTTTATTCTCTTTTTAAGCTGTGCAATGGCTCATTTGAGCTTGAATTGACACCATTGCATTTTTATCATTGGTAATTAATCTTATGCAGCCAGCGTAAAGGGGAGACAGTTCTATTATATATTAAATAATTAATTATGCCTAAAAGAAAATAAGTGGCATTAAATATATATTGAATGGAATAATATGTCACAATAATTTTGTGTGGAAGTATTGAAAAATTTTAACTCCCAAAATAAATGATTTTTTTTTTTTTTTTGTACTTGCAGTTTCTGAAGTATAAATAGAACTAATGTATTCTGCATCTTGTGATAACAAATTTCTGATGTTGTCTTTTTCTGATGAAAAATTTATCACAAAAAGAAATTTCTTTAAAAAGAATAATAACATTTTTCTTTTTAAATAATCTTTCTTGTATTTTTTTTTTTCAAATTTTTTTTATTTATAATTCTGGAAAATTATAAAGATCTCATTGCCACTGGCAAAAAAGGCAACTAAGAAATAAAATGATATATTGCTGCTATAATGTAGAAAATAAAATTCTTCAATTTTATTCATAGCAAAATTTTAAAAAATTATAAGTTTGCTATGTTTATTAATTTTGTTCCCCATTTGCAAATGGATGGGATGCTGCAACAGTAACATATATTAATATTGCATTTCGATTAAAAATTTCATAGATTCATCAAATTACATTTTGTAAATTTTTTTGTGACAATATAGATATTTATAACAACTCAATTGACATTAATATTCTTTAAATTTTCATTATTCTAAAATATTGAAATTTAACAAAAAATATATTAGTAAATTGCATTGTGCAAATTAAAAATACATCCAAGTCCAAATTTTTATCAGTGGTGCACAACTTTATTTTCACAGTGCAGTTACTTCACAGTTTAAAATGAAGTAATAGATTTCTTGAAGAATGATACTGTCTTAGTAACCAAGGTAACATGACATTGTCTTTGTTATGTTATTGGCCAAGATTTTTCATGTAGAGAGATAGTCTCCTTTATTATGTATATCTGTTGCAAAATGACTGGGAAATAAAAAAAATAATTAATTAGATGAAATCTAAACAGTATTCTGAATCGCATTATCATCACTAATTGGGAAATGGCTTAAAAGAATTATCATTGAAAATTTTGAAATGTATGATATTAAAATAGTTTAAACCAAACTGTTGTCCATCTGTCACTAAAGTATTTGATGTGAACATGGAGATCACATGTGAATATTTGAAATTTTAGCAATTCTTAATTTACTTGCTTTTATTAAAACTTGGCCCAATTTTTCTTAATCTTTTGTATGTATAGAATGGATGTAATTCATTGAATTTTGGTATTAATTTGGTTGCTGTTGGTATCAATGAAATTGATAAAATTGCTAATTATTTTTATTTTATAGACAGCTATGCCCATAAAAATGGGATATAGTACTTGTTATTTTTATATAGTTTTATTAATTATACAATGCTCATCTGTGCTTTCAGACATTATCCAATTTGCTATAATAATTATGATTTTTAATATATATATATAGACCTTTGATGAATTTGATTGTAAAATATTAGTCTTATACTGTATTCAATTTTTTAAAAGTTTGTACATATTTTATGTGTCTTTGAATTGTAAAAGATTTGGTTTGATTTAGAGACTGTGTGAAAATTTTAGGTACCTATTCATTTGCAGAGCGCCAGGCAAGAACATGCCAAATCATAGCGATACTCACTCAGATTTTGTCAATTGGTGTGATTGGCAGTGCTATATTGAAATACTTTTGCACATTTGCACTTATTTTTGTCTGGCGCTGCAATAATGGAGAAGTACCAAATTTTTAATGCTGTGAATTCTGTCTTTCTATGATGCATCGACAACACTGTATTGTCCTGTGCCTTATTTGCTGTGTACATGGAAATATTGTGAAACATACGCTTTAAACGCAGTTTGTAGAAAGCACTTTGAAGCTCCCCATGCTAGTATAAGTAAATGCAATTGCCAGTATGTAAGTGCATTCATAACAAAAATGTGTTGTGTTGTCCTTATGGTGCCTCAACTGAAGTGCTCATGTAAAAAGTAATATGCTTTCATGCTGTATTGAAAGTTGTAAGATTCAGGTTATATTGAGACTTTGAATATTCCAAGTTTATTTGTATTAAGTCAAAGTCAGTCAAAAAATTCAATACAATAAGTATCTGCAAGTATGCACTTAAAAAATATGTGCAAATTTATTACAGTTAAAGCTTCAGTTGTGTTCTACTTTTGTGTGCACATTTTTCAACACACCAGGGATGTTTTCTACAGTATTCCAGAAAAGCTTGCACTTGTGTGCTTTTGTCCATGTTTTGGTTACTGTTTTTTTCATTATTCTAAAATATTGAGAGAAATGCAGTTTCTGAGGAATATAGCTGAACCTTCAACAATGAAATATATTGCATGCCTGCCTCTACAACTTTTATTTCTATTACCATTTTTTAAATAAAAGTCTTTATTAAAATGTTGTCTTTTTTTTGTTTAGCATATGAAATTTTAATGACAGTGACTACTCAGTTAATGAACGTAATCTATTTGTTTTTTATTATAATACTACTTAGTCTAGTTTATCATGAAAATTTCAAATAAAAGACATAAAAAAATCACCAATTCACCCATGCCATTCCTGTAATTATGAATCCAAACACATGCGGTGAAAAGCAAGTGTAGAATTTTTGGTGAGCCAGAATCACCATGAGGCACCAATGTATTGCTTAAAATGAATTCTTGGATTTAGCTCCAATATATGTCATTTAGGATTGTGGGGGATTTTCAGGCAAAACTCTTAATAAAAATTAAAATCTTATGACAGCAATTCCAATTTGTTCTCGAAATCCTCTTTCCAAAAATAAAAAGAAACAGTAATGTAAATTTATTTCTACATTTGTTTAAGTGCAATAAAAGTGATATATCTCTTGATTTTTATGGGAAGCATTACTCATTATTTTTAACCCCCCAGGGTTTTTCTTCTTTATATTATCATTATTAAAAGCTAAGGAAAGCTTTTCCAAAATTGTGCATGTAGAATATTAAATGTAGATTACTAAATGGATTGTATGCATTATTACTTTTTCTATAAAGTTTCGTTTTCTATAAAGTGCTGGTTCGTTTCTTAAATGATGAAGCTAATTTGTAATCAACAAAATTTAATTAACAGTTCCATACTATTAATGACTGAACCGCTCACCATAGAACGCCAACCACGAAACGAGACGAACAAGAATAATAAAGAACAAAAATCAGAATCTATACAGAAGAATGTTTGCCACAATTGGCGCACTATCATCTGGCATGGCGATATTAGCAACATTTTTGCTTGCTATTTAACATTTCCCCCCGCATTGAATAATTATATTATTCAATTAATCATCAAATAAAAGATATAACAAATTAAAGTTCAATCAATTTGAAAAACTTAAGTAAACAACATTTTTTTACATATTATTATTCAATACGAGTTCACAATATAATTAACATTATTTATACAAGTAATTATAAGTTTGATTAATATATACTGTCAAATTATTCAATAGGCTGCAAACATAACTTAGATATTGGCCTTTTGTATGTGCCTGTAGCAGTACGAATTATAGCTACACGTACTTTGTTGTCTTTACCTGGAATTACTTCTACAATGCAACATAAAGGCCATGCTGCCTAGGACAATATTATTTTTTGTAAGTTCCATTTGTATCTCTGTTTGAGGTGATTTAAATAATCATGCTGCCAATTTTTCCAAATTGTTTGTATAAACTTGGTTACCAATTTCCACCTACTTTATCTATTTGAAGGTATGTTAATTTCAGGTTCTGCTATTGCAGTTATAGGGCGACTAATTAAAAAGTGGCCTGGGTGAATCATTGGAGTCAGCCGATAAGGGAGTAATTGGTCTAGAGTTTAAGATGGATTCAATTTGATTACTAACAGTTAAGAATTCTTCATACGTTAATTTAGTGGTTCCTACTACTCTTATAATAGAATTTAAAGGACCCGCCTCCTAGATGCCTCCAAAAAATGGGGGGGGGGATAAACTTCCAAATTGCATCTTCAGATGAACAATAATCAATTATCTTATCCTTTGATTTTTCAACTAAGTTGTACAACTTTTTTAGCTCTAGATTAGCACGCACCATATTTGTAGCTTTATCGCTACTCAAAACACTACTTTTTTCCACGACGAGCAAAGAACCTTTTTAGACAAACTATTAGCGCTTCTGAAGTTGAATCACCAACCATCTCTAAGTGGACAGCCTTTGTGGCTAAGCAAACAAATATTGCGTATATATAAATTTATATTATATTGCAAATATAATATAAATTTTATGATAAATTCCTTTGCGTTGGTTTCTATATTTAATTAAAAATGGACCAGTAAAATCGATACATGTTTTGTTAAACACTGTACCAGGGTTAACTCAATCTGGTGGTAGATTTCCCATTATTTGGTTAGCAACTATAGGTTTTTGTTTAAAACAATTGTGGAAAATCTTTCTAGATAAGTTCCTACCTTGTAAAATCCAAAACTTTTCTCTAACAAAATTTAATAAGGCTTGGGGCCCAGCATGCAGATATTTTACATGATAGTGTTGCACAATCAAATTGGTTGACTTATGTTTTGCAGGTAAAACAATGGGAAATTTTGAATCATAATTTAAATTCGATTGTTCCAATCGACCACCTACAAGAGTAACATTTTTATCTAGAAAGGGATTTAAGAACCGTAATTTACTTTTTGGAGAATATTGACTGTCCTTTATTAAGCGAATTTACTTCGAAAAACTCGCCTTTTTGAATGAAACTAACAATTATTAATTCTTTTTTGATTTCAGCAGACGCTAATGCACCGACTACTCTATTGTTAGAATTTCTCCAATTGAAAAGAAATCTGCGAATGAAACTCAAAATTCTAATTAGCTTAAGATACTCTGAACAGTTTTCAATTAGATTAGCAATGAAATTACAAGTATCAGTTATCACTAATGAAGAAGTCTCCGGCTGCAGTTTTAATCCAGATAAATAGTCACTTGAGTTATTAGATATTAATTCCTTGTTCAAAGTTGGTTTTAGTTTATGTTGCAAAAATGACGGACCATTCCACCAGCGAACTTCCGCTTGAAGCCTTTCAGGTTCTAGACCAAGGGATACCAGGTCGGCAGGATTATCTTCTGAACGCACATGATGCCACTCAAAGTAGGGATGACGAATTTCTACGAGCGGTTATTACGTAACCAATATCATAAATACCAGTGATCAATACTTTTCAAAGAGGGGTGTGATTCAAATCCTTGATGCGATCTTACTGGTGATATTTCGATTACAGGTTTTGGATCACAATAGAAAGTAACAATCGATACAATCTGTCCAATGGAAGCTCTCGAACAAAACAGAAAAAGGGAAATCTGTGAATGGGTTGAAAAGTGAACGGACCGGTTATTCTTGGAATTATCGTATCATTGAATTGCATATCATAGAAATTTATCGGAGCGGTTACTTTACTGGAAAGTAACAATGGATACAATCTGTCTAATGGAAGCTCTCGAACAAAACAGAAAAAGAGAAATCTGTGAATGAGTTGAAATGTGAACGGATCGGTTATTCTTGGAATTATCGTATCATTGAATTGCACATCTGAAATTTATCGGAGCGGTGATTTCGGTGGAAAGTGTGAAGTCGCCGCTCCACTTTATGAGAGTGACCTTGACTTGACGATATTTGCATTTGATGATGCACTATTTTCCATACAAATCATTTGTAATTGCTTGTGACATGACTGCATGCATGTGACTTTACTGCTGGCGCCATCTATTAGTAGAATATAGAACTAAAGTAAACATTTTAAAGAAATGACATATATATTTTGTTCAAATTTTTCAGAAAATGGTTTACCCCAATGAAGAAATTAAATAAATAGTTTTGAAAAATCAAATTTAAGAAGTAAGCTGAAATAGATAAATTAATTCAATCACACGTTACTTAAATTAGTAAATTAAGTATTAATTACAATTAATAAATTTTATATTTAATATTAAGTATTAATTTTTAATTAATAATATGATTGAAATAACAGATATTTGGAATAAATATTTCAAAATAATAATAGCAAAATTATTTGTTATTCAAAAAATCTGAATTATGCATCTCTAACTGAAAGTCACCTGTCAGTTCTTGAATTTTACTTATTTTATTGGCAACGCACATTGAGTAGATGTGGTGATTGTTGTATCCAGTATAATATAATGCTCGAGTCTGACCACAAATGAATAGCTGATATAGCTAGTTTTAAGGACTTGACAACCTTTGTTACGAGTTTAGACAACAGCACAGTAGCATTCAGTTCAAGTTTTGTCTTTAAAGGAGAAACTCTGGATTTACTACAAAGAAGATTAGTAGTAATTTTTCCATTCGTTGCCATACACCTTATATATATGACGGCTCCATATGCTTTTTCACTTGCATCTGAAAATCCGTGAAGTTCTACAACTTTTAAATTTTTCATAAGAACAAATCTGTTGATGTCCAAATCATAAACCTTGTGAAGCTAGTCCAGGAACTGCGTTTATTCTTGAGATTCTTTTGTTGGAAGTGAATCATTCCAATATATATTTAAAAGCCACAGAGTTTGCATGAAAATCTTTGCTTTTGTAATTAAAGGTCCAAGCAAGCCAAGGGGATCATAAATTTTTGCAATAACTGATAAAACAGTTCTCTTTGTATACTTAGCATGATTATCTACAGTCATTCTAAAGACAAAGCAATTAACTTGAGGTTTTTACAACAGACCCAGAGCTTTTACTTCGTTTGAGGAATCGAACAAGTAGTCACTATTCACACAATTACGCCTCAAAAGTTGAGGGCTCTTAGAGCATCATCTGTGCAGCTCCATCCCACAACAAGCGAGCATTTGAGTAAGTTGGGTTTGTAATTCTTTCGTAGTATCTAATGTGACTGATCCAGACAAACAACCATCCATGTAAAAGTCTGACATGACAACAGGTGCTGCAACTGGGAATTTTTCACCTTCATCAATGACCAATTGTTTCAAGGTTCATGTTGCTAAAAATGGCGCATAACTTGCGCCATATGTCACGGTTTTCAGCTTGTAAATTTTGAAAGGATCATCCTCACTATTTTTCCATAAAATTCTTAAAAGATCTTGCTGTGATTCCTCAACTAAAATTTGCCTATACATTTTTTTAACATCCGCTGTAAATGCAAAGCGATGGGTTCGAAAACAACACAAAATTGAAAACAGTTCTTCGTGAACAATTCCACCGTTCAATAGTAGAGAGTTCAGTTGGAGTAGCTTGTAAGTCATTAAAGACAATACGCAGAGGATCTATTCTGTGGGCGATGTACACTTTGATGAGGAATGTAATATGTAATATCAGGCTCTTCACAGTCGACTACTTCTGACATGTGACCCAAGCTTTGATATTCGTCTATAAAATATTTATATAGTTCCCACATAATTGGTTCTTTTTTTAAACGTTTATATAGCAAATTTAATCTCCGAAGAGCGATGTCTTTCGATTCGCCTAACTGAGAATTGCTTTTTTCTCTCATTGGCATTTTAACCACATAATGACCGCTATCCGTTCTAGTATGAGTTTTAACGTAATGCTCTTCATATATTCTTTCTTCGTTCCCTTGAATAACCTTTTCTTCTTCGAGAGCTTAAATTTTCCAAAATTTCTCCAATGTCTTACTTAGATTTTCAGTTTTTCTTGATGGGCCACAATATATTCGATTTTCAGCTATTGTATTTTCAATTGCTCCACTAACCACATATCCAAATTCAGAATCCTGCAATATTATTTTTTGTTCCGAAAACTGTATTCTATTAGGTTTCAAAATTTCGAAAAAGACCTCCGCTCCCAATAAAGCGTCAATTTTCCCAGGGCTATTAAATGATGGATCAGTTAAATTAACATTTGGCCAATTAATATGAGAAAGACTTAATGAACATGTCTAACCCATTAATACCTGAAAGCGCAATGTTTGTTTTTTCTTTCTTTAAATCTAATAAATTTGCACAATGAGTGCTTGCATAATTAGACACTGACCCGACGTCTAAAATTGCTCTCAAACACAGTCTTTCTCCACTTTTAGATACGATATAAACATTTGATGTAGCTAACAAGACGGTTTTGCCTTTCGTTAATAAACAACCGTTATTGGAAAGCAATAATTCTTTTTCCGTCTGAAGCTGTTTATGCTTTCAATGCCACTGGGTCATGTGGCAGAAACACTTGAATCGAGAGATTTATTGATATTAGAGATTGGCGCCGGCAATGAGTCATTCGACGTTACATTTTGCTTATAGAAGGCACCAGAACTATTTAATTCTTTAGAAATATGTAACAGACTTTAATGCTTTTTTCCACATTGATTGCATAAGTACTTTGATGAACAACTACTTAAATGATGACCCGTCTTTAAGCAATTAATGCATAAATTATGTTTTATGGCTACATCATATCTTTCTTTAGCAGAGAGTTTTTTAAATATATCACAAGATTATATTGGATGCGATAAATTGCACAAAATACATTTTTTATTTTTCGCATTAGAATTCAACACAAAACTTTTGTTTCGAGTTTGAGTCGAAAGTTGTTTCGTTTTCAGTAAACTATTCCTATGAACGTTTTCCAAGATCTGATTTTTTTTTTTCCATAAAAGTTAATAAATTATCCAATTCATGTATACTTCGGTATTTCTTGAATAAACCTGAAACTGTTTTTGACTTTCACTACCTAATTTTCTCAAAACAACATTTAAAATAATGATATCAGATAAATTGCTTCTTTCAAAATTTAAATTTTTCAACGTTCTTAAATTTTTATTTATGTTATCAACAATTTTTCTTAAATGTTTCATGTAACAGTTTTTCGATTTCTAAAATTGATTGAATATGGTTATCAACAATAATTCGTTTGTTTTCATATCTTTCTTCCAATGCCTGGAATTAAGACATAAATGTATCATCTTCTGTTTCCAAAAGTTTTGCTTCATTTTTAAGCGAAGCACGAAGGTAATGTAATTTTTCAGTATCTGACAAATTATTGTTACATCCATTAACATTATTAAATTGATTTTTAAATGTTGCAAATTCTAAATAATTGCCTGAAAATGTAGGAGTTATGAAATGAGAAAATGAGTAGCGCTAAGCGTTATGGCGAGGGTGTATGGGTGAGTGGTTGCTGATGCTGTTGCTGCGTCACGTGAGTCTGACGACTGTGAGTAGATGGCGCCACAATAGCTGTACGAAGGTTGAAGGTTCATCGTCCGAGGTCACCAATGTGGCGGATTGCGACGAGCGAGCATAGAACCTGGGACTTTGTGGTTCGCAGTCCAGTAACATGACCATGATACAAAAACAATTGCTCGTGTAGCGTAGCTGTTAACTGGCTTATAAGCTTTCACCACAAATCTATTTTCAGAAAATAATTATGGATGCTAATAGCGGCATTGTTAAGAAGTGGGCCGGGAAGGCAAAGGTGTCATGGGTGCAACTGTTGGGAAACGCTGTGGAAGCGGTATCTTTTATGTTTTTAAGAACAGAAGTAGGAATTGAAAAATAAATGCTATGTCCTCCTCGAGTGGTGCTGACCACAATACCACTAGGTTATATACTAATTCACACTTGTGTACTGGTATCCTATTTATATGAGAATGAATCTAATCTTGGTTATAGTTTCACCTTTTAATCGTGTGGCATTTCTTTCAAAAAAAGCAATCGCATTTCTCTATCATTGGTATTGTAAAGACGTTAATATTTTAACCTGAGATTTAATCTGAATAAATATTAGGTATATCCATTTACAAATTTTTATTGCTCAAATTATGCTTCTATTGTAGTCTTTTTTATTATTTTCTCGTTTATTATTATATGAAGAAGAATAATATTTAAATTATCGTAACCTCTAAAAAATCTGACCTCGAAATTATGTTTTAGATCCCTGAATTTGAAAAAGAGGAGATTTGAAAAGGAAGAGGAGAGGGACGTGTTTTTTTTCTTTTTTATATATGAAAAAAAAAAAAAAAAAAAAACCTCTGCAATCCTCTAAAAAAATTCGAATTCGATATTTTGACAAATTTTTATTTTTGATACCATCTGGTTGGTCTGTACTTTCGCATATATGTAAACACGATAATTAAAAAAAATATAATAACTGAAACTTGATATGAGATCTTGTGATTGTTATTGTAATCCTATGCCAAATTTTAGTTTCAGTATGTTAGAAAAAAATAGAGGGGTGTCAAAAACACATATTCGATTTTCTGGTACTTGAATAATAACTGCATACCTGCAATTAATTATCAGAGATCTCTCTCTGATAGGCTATATTTAGTAACTATTCGATAATGGTGTGCGATTAATACACAAGTTTCGCTATTTTTTTTTTTTTTTTACTGTAAAGCGTATTATTCTCATTTGCTTAAACTCTGAAAATAAAAAAAAATCAAGCACTCATTGCTTTCTCAAAATCCGTAGTTTAATGTGGGAGAAGGAAAGAATACGTTTGTGCAAGTTAGAGGTTCGAACTCGCAACATTAGGGTTCATAGCCGAGTAACAACAAAGCCACTAGACAAAAGTGTACACTCCTTTCCGGAGGTTATTATCTGGCTTATGAAGTTACCGCCACAATACTCCCCCAACAGTGAGTCGGTGGACTTTATCGCGCCAAGCGTTAAGACGGGCGACAGCGAGCGTGTGTGAGTGGTTGCTGCCGGTAGATGGAGCCACGACAGCTGAAAGTAGGATGCGGTTGTTCGGAACCAGTGTCACCAATGTGCAAGTTGAGGTTAGAACTCGCAACGTTTAGGTTCATAGCCGAGTAACAAAGCCACTAAACAAAAGTGTACACGCCGTACCGGAGGTTGTTATCTGGCTTATGAAGTTACCGCCACACGTTTTTAGAGAGTACAAGAAAGTTTCGGGAAGACCCACTGTTTGAAATTATAACAAAGATCACCCATCAACGTTATGAGCTAATAGGATTAGTATGTGCCCTCAATACTCATCACATAGCTTTCTACCCAGTTTTGAACGAAATCCATTCCTTGATAGATCAAAAACACAATGAGTGGAAGATGATATTCAGCATATGGTCGCATCTGAAATGTTGATTAGTAGAAAATTTAAGATCAGTTATGACAAATGATCAACTGCCTTTCGATCTGTATTTTCGTGTTAATGTCAATATCAAGAAAAAGGAATGATATGTATATATGGTTTCAAAAAAGTTAGACTTCTGCCTGATAAAAAAAAATAGTTTTAAATGGTAAATAGTTCAACATTTGTACATAATGATATTAAATTATACGAAGATAAAAAAGAAAGTGCCACTATGTAAGTATATGAAAAGGCAGAGGGGAGGAATACACGCTTAATATTGACCAGGACATCCAAATATGCATAATGTTGGATAATATTTCATGCTATTTTATATTCCAAATTTTCTGGTGTATCCTGATAAAAAAAAACCTAGTAATAAAAGATTTACAAACTTGTGTAGAAAAGCATTTTCAATAAAGATGAATTGAAACAAAATATCAAAGAAATAACTTCTAAAAAGATCGAGAAAAGATACAAAAATATTATTTATTTATTTATTTAACTCATTTATTTATTTATTAAATCAAAAGAAAAAACATCATGACGGAAGTGGCATAATAAACTTTATTCTTTCTAACGTCTCTTGATCTCAAGGATGGGTATATTTTGCCATATATTTTGGATGCAATATGCCTATTAAATTTTAAGGCATGGAAAATTTCACCCAGGCGGCCCGGGTTCGATTCCCGGCATGGGAAGACGGAGGTTCCGAGGTGAAATGGTTCGCACTCTGGATTCTGAGTCCAGCGATCGCAGATCAAATCTTAGTGGTACCTCCCTTTTCATAATGATTCTTACATTTTCATGATAAAGAAAGCGTCTTTCCGGGTGCGTGAACAATTCCTTTCATAAAAATATCATTTCTTATCTAACAATTTATGAATTATCATTTTATATCTTTTCAATAAAAAAGTCAAATTACGATTTGATAAAAATAAAAAAATAATAATTCAATGGAATCAATCTACTACAAATCACTGCGCTTGAAAATTAAAAGTGTATGTACTCGAAATAAGAACGGAAATATAAATTCCACTTCTGTTTTAAAACCTATACAAAGCAATTTGTTTTACAGAAGTCTTAATATTAATTTTGGTGAAATCATGCATTTCAATGGGTTCATGGAAAATCGAATTTATATTCATTTTCATCACACAAATAAAAACATTTCTAATGGTTATATAAATTTAAATTCTTGCAAACATTAGAAAAAATAATACGGAAGTGAAATTGATATCTTTAAAAAAGTGTTTGGATTTTATGATAGTTACAAACCATTCTTACTTTCGCGTGTACGTGGTATAGAGAAATTATTGTAATCGGCAAAGAATTTCAAACTAAGGATATTGACGAATCACCACGTTTTTGACCTCCCTGAGTCTGAAAAACACATCTTTGATAAATATCCGCTATCTATCTATGACAAAGATAATTCTTCAAGGCGTTGAGCTAGACGGATGAAATTCGGCATATTATCTGTATAAAAAATATGTGGATTTCTATGAAATTTTGAGCAAAATTCTTTGAGTGGAAGTCTATCTCTCCGGCTGTTTGAATTGTATTTAACACGGTAACAAGAAGAGCTAGATGGATTAAATTGGGTTTACAGATTTATTTAACGTCTATAGTGTAGACAATTATAAAAATTTGAGCCAAATCAAACAAAGGGTTGACCGTCTGTTGGTCTGTACTTCCAGAAATATGTAAACGCTCAAAGACGCAATGACTTAAAATGACAAATTTAGTATGGTATATTGTGACTACAAGTGTAGTTTCTTGTCAAATTTTTGTTTCAATCGCCAGGGAAAAAAGTGCCTAAAACAAAATTTTTGATTTTTGGATACTATTAACTGCATGCCAGGGAGTAATTGTCAAAAAATTCGCAGAGGATTACATACCATAAAAATGCTCAATTTCCTGCCAAAAATTACTATTTTGTAACTGTTTTACATCAGTGTCATGCAAGACGCTCTGTGAGATAAGAATCTATGCGAAAAAGTTTTCGGGAGACAAACCCCATTGGTTACTCTTATTTTTATTGCTGGGAAGAAAGTATGGCTTTCGTAAAGGTATTTTTGCCTTTAATCTTATTGCACTATTGTGTTGAACAATACTTTGTATTATTTTACATTCCAACTTTTCTCGTATATCCTTATAGAAGAGATAGAAAATGGATATAGAGGATTTAGAAAATGTTGGAGGAAAGGGTTTTCAATAAAGATTAGTTGAGACAAAATATCAGAGAAACAACTTCTAAGAAGATCGAGAAAAGACACGAAAGTGTCATTTAATTGTTTATTCTGCGTAGCTCAAAAGAAAAATCATCATGTCAGAAGTGGGATTCGAACCCACGCCCACATTCGTGGACCAGAACACTCAACTCTGCAACAGAGCAAGATTACCCTTGAGTCTGGCGCCTTAGACCGCTCGGCCATCCTGACACATACGGCCGGGGCATTTAATAATGCACTTGAAGAGAATAACAAGGTCATACAGACAAAAAAAGGCCCGATTTCAAAAAAGAATGGAGTTTGTGTGGGTTTCAATAACAAACAATTGTGATTATTCCAAATGAAACTATCTGCTGGAAAACTAAAAATATATCTCTTTTATATCAAGCTTTGAATTGTTATGAATATTAAGATTTTTTAAAATTAATCTTTACTAATTTGCAAATAGAATTTCATCCGAAGTGAAAACAAACAAGAAAGAAAGTTTTATTTTTAGTCTCTTAAAATTAGCAACTAATGAACTTTATTCTTTCTAACGTCTCTTAATCTCAAAGAGGGGTATATTTTGCCATATATTTTGGATGCAATATGCCTATTAAATTTTAAGGCATGAAAAATTTTATTTTTTCTGTCTGTTAATATCATAGCAAATGTAGTACCTGAATTATGACATTAAAAAAAAACAACTTTTGTACTTTCTGATATATATCATCTATTAAAGCACGAAAAGTTTTAATAAATAAGTATAGAAAGTCACATTTATAAAATATATATATATAACGCATTGCATGTGAAAAGTGATACAAAAATTCCAAGACTCAAGGAAACGAAATTTCAAAAATTCAGACATATTACAGACAAAGCGTGCTTGGAAGTAGTTATTATGTTTAATTAATAATGGTATAGTTTGATATGCTAAGATCGCATATCTTTGCTATGTGAAAATGTTCTAAGGATCAATTTTTGAATTTCTCGATCCAAACTGTAGGATCGGTTTGAATTAAACCACAGGTTAAGTTTGGCGTATGTAAATAATTACAGATATTTTGACCTCACACAAAATGAAACCGTTTTCAAAACCAAATGGTAAATGCTTCGTTTAACCCTTTTCACGAGCATAGTCGGTGCCTCGGTAGCGCAGTAGGCAGCGCGTCAGTCTCATAATCTCTCTCAGGAGCAATCTGAAGGTCGTGAGTTCGATCCTCACCCGCGGCAGTTCCTTTTCCGCTGCAGAGTTTGAATGTAGGATTTTATTCGCTTTTCCCATTTTAATTTTCTTATTATTTCTAGCCTTTTCCCCCAACACAACAAACAGTTTCTTTTCTGTTTTATTACTCACTAATTTCAATTTGTTTTAACGTTAACCAATTTTAAATGCACGCAAATCATTCATCATTCTATAAAAACAATTGGTTTGGGAGTTTGAATTTTAAATTGGAAAAAATATTGGGTAAAGGTCTTTTATTGCTCTAATTATTTTGTATATAAGGATCCTGTTTACCTATTCCATGTTCCCTTTCTCACCTCCTTCTCCAAGTATAAGTATTTTTTTTTTCTGTTTGTATTTTTCTGGAATATATCTCGATGCAACTTAGCTGGAATCTGAATGCAATATATATATCTCTATTTTTACACACAATTCTTCAAACAAATGGAAACTAAATTTGCATTCAGGTAAAAAGAAAACAAAGAAACAAAAAATCTTATTAAAGTACACTGCCGCTATAACGTAATAGTGAAAATCTACTTAGTTGAGATGCTACAAATGATATAATACGAAATGTTAATTTTATTACTTAGAAAGAAGAATTCGAATGTTAAAATCTGTAGCTCTTTCAATTTAGCTATTAGAATATTTGACCAAACTATTATTTAAAGAAAATGCCGGATGGTGTATTATAACAAAGTATGCAAATTCAAAAATATATCCTTGAAAGTTTGCATTCTCTGTGAAATGATTTCAAGTCTCCCATGTGGTCTAGTGGTTAGGATTCCTGGCTTTCACCCAGGCGGCACGGGTTCGATTCCCGGCATGGGAAGACGGAGGTTCCGAGGTGAAATGGTTCGCACTCTGGATTCTGAGTCCAGCGATGGCAGATCAAATCTTAGTGGTACCTCCCTTTTCATAATGATTCTTACATTTTCATGATAAAGAAAGCGTCTTTCCGGGTGCGTGAACAATTCCTTTCATAAAAATATCATTTCTTATCTAACAATTTATGAATTATCATTTTATATCTTTTCAATAAAAAAGTCAAATTACGATTTGATAAAAATAAAAAATAATAATTCAATGGAATCAATCTACTACAAATCACTGCGCTTGAAAATTAAAAGTGTATGTACTCGAAATAAGAACGGAAATATAAATTCCATTTCTGTTTTAAAACCTATACAAAGGAATTTGTTTTACAGAAATCTTAATATTAATTTTGGTGAAATCATGCATTTCAATGGGTTCATGGAAAATCGAAATTATATTCAGTTTCATCACACAAATAAAAACATTTCTAATCGTTATATAAATTTAAATTCTTGCAAACATTAGAAAAAATAATACGGAAGTGAAATTGATATCTTTAAAAAAGTGTTTGGATTTTATGATAGTTACAAACCATTCTTACTTTCTCGTGTACGTGGTATAGAGAAATTATTGTAATCGGCAAAGAATTTCAAACTAAGGATATTGACGAATCACCACGTTTTTGACCTCCCTGAGTCTGAAAAACACATCTTTGATAAATATCCGCTATCTATCTATGACAAAGATAATTCTACAAGGCTTTGAGCTAGACGGATGAAATTCGGCATATTATCTGTATAAAAAATATGTGGATTTCTATGAAATTTTGAGCAAAATTCTTTGAGTCGAAGTCTATCTCTCCGGCTATTTGAATTGTATTTAACACGGTAACAAGAAGAGTTACATGGATTAAATTGGGTTTACAGATTTATTTAACGTCTATAGTGTAGACAATTATAAAAATTTGAGCCAAATCAAACAAAGGGTTGACCGTCTGTTGGTCTGTACTTCCAGAAATATGTAAACGCTCAAAGACGCAATGACTTAAAATGACAAATTTAGTATGGTATATTGTGACTACAAGTGTAGTGTCTTGTCAAATTTTTGTTTCAATCGCCAGGGAAAAAAGTGCCTAAAACAAAATTTTTGATTTTTGGATACTATTAACTGCATGCCAGGGAGTAATTGTCAAAAAATTCGCAGAGGATTACATACCATAAAAATGCTCAATTTCCTGCCAAAAATTACTATTTTGTAACTGTTTTACATCAGTGTCATGCAAGACGCTCTGTGAGATAAGAATCTATGCGAAAAAGTTTTCGGGAGACAAACCCCATTGGTTACTCTTATTTTTATTGCTGGGAAGAAAGTATGGCTTTCGTAAAGGTATTTTTGCCTTTAATCTTATTGCACTATTGTGTTGAACAATACTTTGTATTATTTTACATTCCAACTTTTCTCGTATATCCTTATAGAAGAGATAGAAAATGGATATAGAGGATTTAGAAAATGTTGGAGGAAAGGGTTTTCAATAAAGATTAGTTGAGACAAAATATCAGAGAAACAACTTCTAAGAAGATCGAGAAAAGACACGAAAGTGTCATTTAATTGTTTATTCTGCGTAGCTCAAAAGAAAAATCATCATGTCAGAAGTGGGATTCGAACCCACGCCCACATTCGTGGACCAGAACACTCAACTCTGCAACAGAGCAAGATTACCCTTGAGTCTGGCGCCTTAGACCGCTCGGCCATCCTGACACATACGGCCGGGGCATTTAATAATGCACTTGAAGAGAGGAACAAGGTCATACAGACAAAAAAAGGCCCGATTTCAAAAAAGAATGGAGTTTGTGTGGGTTTCAATAACAAACAATTGTGATTATTCCAAATGAAACTATCTGCTGGAAAACTAAAAATATATCTCTTTTATATCAAGCTTTGAATTGTTATGAATATTAAGATTTTTTAAAATTAATCTTTACTAATTTGCAAATAGATTTTCATCCGAAGTGAAAACAAACAAGAAAGAAAGTTTTATTTTTACAGTCTCTTAAAATTAGCAACTAATGAACTTTATTCTTTCTAACGTCTCTTAATCTCAAAGAGGGGTATATTTTGCCATATATTTTGGATGCAATATGCCTATTAAATTTTAAGGCATGAAAAATTTTATTTTTTCTGTCTGTTAATATCATAGCAAATGTAGTACCTGAATTATGACATTAAAAAAAAACAACTTTTGTACTTTCTGATATATATCATCTATTAAAGCACGAAAAGTTTTAATAAATAAGTATAGAAAGTCACATTTATAAAATATATATATATAACGCATTGCATGTGAAAAGTGATACAAAAATTCCAAGACTCAAGGAAACGAAATTTCAAAAATTCAGACATATTACAGACAAAGCGTGCTTGGAAGTAGTTATTATGTTTAATTAATAATGGTATAGTTTGATATGCTAAGATCGCATATCTTTGCTATGTGAAAATGTTCTAAGGATCAATTTTTGAATTTCTCGATCCAAACTGTAGGATCGGTTTGAATTAAACCACAGGTTAAGTTTGGCGTATGTAAATAATTACAGATATTTTGACCTCACACAAAATGAAACCGTTTTCAAAACCAAATGGTAAATGCTTCGTTTAACCCTTTTCACGAGCATAGTCGGTGCCTCGGTAGCGCAGTAGGCAGCGCGTCAGTCTCATAATCTCTCTCAGGAGCAATCTGAAGGTCGTGAGTTCGATCCTCACCCGCGGCAGTTCCTTTTCCGCTGCAGAGTTTGAATGTAGGATTTTATTCGCTTTTCCCATTTTAATTTTCTTATTATTTCTAGCCTTTTCCCCCAACACAACAAACAGTTTCTTTTCTGTTTTATTACTCACTAATTTCAATTTGTTTTAACGTTAACCAATTTTAAATGCACGCAAATCATTCATCATTCTATAAAAACAATTGGTTTGGGAGTTTGAATTTTAAATTGGAAAAAATATTGGGTAAAGGTCTTTTATTGCTCTAATTATTTTGTATATAAGGATCCTGTTTACCTATTCCATGTTCCCTTTCTCACCTCCTTCTCCAAGTATAAGTATTTTTTTTTTCTGTTTGTATTTTTCTGGAATATATTTCGATGCAACTTAGCTGGAATCTGAATGCAATATATATATCTCTATTTTTACACACAATTCTGCAAACAAATGGAAACTAAATTTGCATTCAGGTAAAAAGAAAACAAAGAAACAAAAAATCTTATTAAAGTACACTGCCGCTATAACGTAATAGTGAAAATCTACTTAGTTGAGATGCTACAAATGATATAATACGAAATGTTAATTTTATTACTTAGAAAGAAGAATTCGAATGTTAAAATCTGTAGCTCTTTCAATTTAGCTATTAGAATATTTGACCAAACTATTATTTAAAGAAAATGCCGGATGGTGTATTATAACAAAGTATGCAAATTCAAAAATATATCCTTGAAAGTTTGCATTCTCTGTGAAATGATTTCAAGTCTCCCATGTGGTCTAGTGGTTAGGATTCCTGGCTTTCACCCAGGCGGCACGGGTTCGATTCCCGGCATGGGAAGACGGAGGTTCCGAGGTGAAATGGTTCGCACTCTGGATTCTGAGTCCAGCGATGGCAGATCAAATCTTAGTGGTACCTCCCTTTTCATAATGATTCTTACATTTTCATGATAAAGAAAGCGTCTTTCCGGGTGCGTGAACAATTCCTTTCATAAAAATATCATTTCTTATCTAACAATTTATGAATTATCATTTTATATCTTTTCAATAAAAAAGTGAAATTACGATTTGATAAAAATAAAAAATAATAATTCAATGGAATCAATCTACTACAAATCACTGCGCTTGAAAATTAAAAGTGTATGTACTCGAAATAAGAACGGAAATATAAATTCCATTTCTGTTTTAAAACCTATACAAAGGAATTTGTTTTACAGAAATCTTAATATTAATTTTGGTGAAATCATGCATTTCAATGGGTTCATGGAAAATCGAAATTATATTCAGTTTCATCACACAAATAAAAACATTTCTAATGGTTATATAAATTTAAATTCTTGCAAACATTAGAAAAAATAATACGGAAGTGAAATTGATATCTTTAAAAAAGTGTTTGGATTTTATGATAGTTACAAACCATTCTTACTTTCTCGTGTACGTGGTATAGAGAAATTATTGTAATCGGCAAAGAATTTCAAACTAAGGATATTGACGAATCACCACGTTTTTGACCTCCCTGAGTCTGAAAAACACATCTTTGATAAATATCCGCTATCTATCTATGACAAAGATAATTCTACAAGGCTTTGAGCTAGACGGATGAAATTCGGCATATTATCTGTATAAAAAATATGTGGATTTCTATGAAATTTTGAGCAAAATTCTTTGAGTCGAAGTCTATCTCTCCGGCTGTTTGAATTGTATTTAACACGGTAACAAGAAGAGTTAGATGGATTAAATTGGGTTTACAGATTTATTTAACGTCTATAGTGTAGACAATTATAAAAATTTGAGCCAAATCAAACAAAGGGTTGACCGTCTGTTGGTCTGTACTTCCAGAAATATGTAAACGCTCAAAGACGCAATGACTTAAAATGACAAATTTAGTATGGTATATTGTGACTACAAGTGTAGTGTCTTGTCAAATTTTTGTTTCAATCGCCAGGGAAAAAAGTGCCTAAAACAAAATTTTTGATTTTTGGATACTATTAACTGCATGCCAGGGAGTAATTGTCAAAAAATTCGCAGAGAATTACATACCATAAAAATGCTCAATTTCATGCCAAAAATTACTATTTTGTAACTGTTTTACATCAGTGTCATGCAAGACGCTCTGTGAGATAAGGCAACGGCAACGTCGTGATGTTTCGGAGTTCCGCGATGTGACAAAGTGGTCACGAGCACCTCCACATCATAATTTGGAATAGATACTTTAATTTGTTAGTTTAGGGAAAAGTTAAATTTAATTGAACTAGTTTGGACTAGCGCAATAAAGCTCTAACGTCATGAAATTTGGTATTTAATTCATATTATTATTATTTTTGATACAATTAATTAATTTAAAAATAATATTTATATTATTTATGGGGTAAAATAGAACTTTAGTGGAATTACGTTGCACGTGCCTTAACTATTGGGGCTTTTTTTGGAACTAAACTTTCTGAAGGAAAAATTTCAAGGAATTTCACGCGTGTAGCTCATCGTAGCTATCTGAGGCCAAAACAAATAATTTTGATAAATTTAATCCACCAGATTGGTAACAGAGTTAATTAATTCTCAGTTTTTTAACTGAGGGGAAATTTACATAGACATTGTCTATTGCAGCTCTAGGTCTTTTCCTAGAGCTGGGTACTGCAGGATCATAAGCAGGTAGATTAAGTAACTTGTTACGAATCTGGGGCAGTTTTTCGAAGAAATTTATTGATGTTCTTCTAATAAATTCCGAAACAGGTTCAATTTTGAGATCGTCATGTAAGATCTTTCTCCTGATATACCAGGGGGCGTTAACAATCTTCATCAGGTGCCTATTTTGAAAAACTTGCAACCTCTTAATGTTTGTGGCTGATGTCGCCCCCCATATTTGGGAGCCGTACATCAGTATTGGTCTTAAAATAGCTTTGTAGAGCAGAAGCTTGAGCCTAATCGATAGCTTACTCCTAGGAGAAATTAAGCTGTTGAGTTTAACACTCGTTCTAGTAGCTTTGGTGAGGGCTGCTTTAATATGACTATTAAAGCTTAATTTTGCGTCTAAAATTAACCCTAAGTATTTGTATTCATTTACAAAGGGGACGGGTTGGCCAAAAATTTGGATAGGGGCTAGGTCAGGCATATTCACTTTTTTAGTAAACAGGAGGCACGCGCATTTACTTGGGTTGACTTTTATTTTCCAGCCGATGAGCCAGCACTGCAAAATGGTCATGTACTGTTGAATGTTTGATATGACTATGTTTGGGTCCCTATGCTGTGTAAGAATGGCGGTATCGTCTGCAAAAATTGCTAAGTGACAATTGCTAGCTCTAGGTAGATCGTTAACATAAATGTTAAAAAGAGTTGGAGAGAGTAAACTTCCTTGCGCACAACCGCTTCGGATTGGTCTGGGGGAAGAAATTACATCGTTAACTCGTACCCGAAAATTACGAGAAAGTAGGTACGAGCGTAAAATTTTGACAAATTGCGCCGAAAATCCAAGTCGCATGCACTTGAATAGAAGCCCTTCGTGCCAAATTTTGTCAAAGGCTTTGGCTACGTCCAGAAAAAGTGCACCTGTGGTTTGGGACTTCTCAAAGCCACTGTGAATCAATTCTGTAACACGAATTAGCTGGTGGTTCGTCGACAGATTTTTACGAAATCCGAATTGCTCGGAAATTAAAATATTTTTGTCGCTGAGAAATTGATTCAGGCGTTTGAGGAGCACAGATTCGTACACTTTGCTCAAGCTACTAAGTAGCGAGATGGGACGGAAATTTTGAGGTAAAGTCAAATCAGAGTTTGGTTTTGGAATAGGGACAACCACAGCTGTTTTCCAGCAATCGGGAAAATAACACAATTCCATTAATTTATTTATTAAAAAAGTTAAGTATAAAATAAATCTAAAAGGGAGGTTTTTAATCATGCGATTTGTAATTAAATCCAATCCTGGCGATTTATTCGGCTTAAGGTTATTCATGAATTCCATGATTTCCGTGGGCCGAACGGGCTGCAGGTTGTTTACGTGTTGTTGCGATAAGAAGCTCTCCAGCTGATCTGTGACGAATTGAGTCAGTGGGGGGTTCGCCAGCCACGCGTCCGCGTGGGGGGCAAACTGGTCCTGTAGGCTATCTGCCAAAGTTTCCGCCTTTTCAATGGGAGCAAGAGCGAGTTCCCCCGTCCCCCCTCTGAGGGGGGGAATCGGGGAGAATGGTTTTCTGATAAAGGAGGAGCGGCGCCAGAGGCCTTTTGTGTCTAGGTTCTCTAATTGACTAGCTCGCTGTTGCTCGAAGTGACCTACTTTTAACCCTTTGATCTCATCCTGGATTCTGCGAAGTTCCGTTCTCACTTGAGGGTCGCGAGAACGTTGCCAAATTCTTCGCAGGTAATTTCGCAGTTTAATTTTGGTTTTGATTTCGAAAGGAAGCTTTTCTGGAGGTTTATTAAATTTTGGTTTTGAGGCATCTGCGAGCGCCTCCGTTAGAGTTTTTCCTAGACTTCCAACTGCAAATTCTGCGTCATCATTGCTATGAATTTTGAAGGGAGGGAGGGGTTTTAAATTTAAGATATGCCGAAAGTTCTCCCAGTTGGTGGAGAAATGTGCTGGTGAATTTAGAGAAAAGGTTCCAGTATCAAAAGTCAAAACTACTGGAAGATGATCAGAATCTAAACAATTTAGCACTCTAATTTGAGAGTGGAAAGGAATTCGCTTTAATATTGCGAAATCTATGACGGAGTCATTTGAGCTAACTTGATTAATGTGGGTTGGAGAGTGGGGCGCCAAAACATTGACTCCGTCCTGCGTTGCAAGAAAATTAAACAACTGCATTCCATACCTAGTTGATTTATAGTTATTCCAGGCGATATGACCTGCGTTCATATCGCCCGCAATGATGACGTTTGGGCCTAAATTTAAAAGTTTTTCTAAATCCTCCAGAGGGAACATGTACGAACTCCCAGATCGTACATATGCTGACACAATTTTGAGAGGGGGGAGATTTCCTAATTTAACCTCAATAATTGTCGCGTCTATCCTCTCTAAAACGGGAGTGGGGATGACGTGATGTTCAATTATTGATTTCACATAAATACAAGTGCCTCCATGATTGCCTGGCCGATTAATATTATTTCCGGATCTATCTGTTTTATAGATCCGGTAATTAGCGATTAGGGGTGTGAACTCCGGGGGGAGTCGGGTCTCTTGTACCAAAAACACATCAAGATTTTGCTCTGAAACAAAGTCTCTTACTTCCGCGATCTTGTTACGCAAGCTATTTGCGTTCCAAGTGCAGACCTTAAGATTATGCAAGTTTATTATGTTGTTGCGATTGAATGTTAACGTTGGGGACCGTAACTAAGACTGACGTATTCTTGGAAAAGAAAATACGCCATATCAGCACCGTGGGATGCAGCACGAATTGCTGGTAATGCCTTTCTAAAGGCTTCGAGTAGAAGAGGTGGTTCACACCAATCTTCTCTCATTATTGTAGCTAGGCCAGAAAAAATGTCGGTGAACATTTTAGAATTTTTAGCATCCGCTGGGACCGACTGATTTGGAATAGAGGTTTTAGCAACTGATGGAGTTGTTTCGCTCTCCACTGGGGTCTCTAATGGAGGAAATTCTGACTCTGAATTTGTCAGAATTTGTGCGAATGACACATTTCCTTCCACTTTCCTGAAATTTTTAGGAGGTCGATGCGTCCTGGGTACATCCCATATGGATTTTTTGGAGGGGTGATTTTTAAGGAAATTAGTAGTGGTGTTATTTCTACCACTTTGTCTAGGGAAGCGGGGACATTGGCGCCAGTTCGCTGCATGCTCACCTGCACAATTTGCACACGTAAGTTTATCCTCATAGGCTAAAGTACATTCCTTAGCCCTGTGAGGTCCTGCACACTTGACACATTTAATGGGTAATTTGCATGCTTCAGAGCTGTGGAAGAAGCCCTGACACCGCCAGCATTGAGATGGCCCCTTCCTTCCTCTGTATCGCTCCACTGAAATTTTCGTGCCAAACATTTCAGTGAGAGTGTAGACCGTCTCTGACAGAGGTCCGTTTGCTACTTGAACGTAGAATAACGTCATCGGTGATTTTGTTTGAAATTTGGTCAGTTGAGTTATGCTAACAGCTGAGAAGCCTTCCTTAAGAAATTCCGATTTAATGTCCTCAATAGGAGTGCAGGATGGAAGTCCTCGAATAACTACTTTTATGGGCCTATCTTGTTTCAGCATAAAGGTTTTAAACTCAGCACCCTGAGATTCGAGGAGGTGGGATAGGCTTCGGTGCTCTTCCTCAGTTTCGACAGTTAATTTTAGAAATTTATTGCTCATTACTGAGCGTAGGGAAGGAGCCTCTAATTTTAAGATATTAAGCATAGTTCTAAAGTCTGCTCGGGGGGTAACAAAAAAGGGCGGTACTCTTTTTTGTTTTGGTTGTGCAGGTGAGGGATCGGCATCGACCTCTTCGTCTAGCGCAACCTCTTCTATTCCTTCAGGAACTTTTTTAATTTCGATTTCTTTATTTTTAACATTATTGGGTTTTAAGTTTTTAATTTTTCTGACAAGGTGGGCAGCCGGGGCTATAAACCCATCCTCGTCAGCAACACGTTTTTTACTTTCTTTAACTGGACTGCCTTTTGGCGAAGAAACACTCTTATTTTTATTTTCACTAAGATCTATTTTCCTTCTAGGTGCAGCTTTAACATTTACATTAGATTTTACACTTTGATTAGATTTGACATTAGAGTTAACATTTTTAGCTTCTACATTAGAGGCTGCGCTAGGAGCATTTTTCGTCCTAACCTTTTCACAGATAAAGTTAAGCTTTCTAACATTTTCAGGAAGTTTAAACAGGGGGATCCCTAATTTAATTAGCAATTGATTCAAACAGCCGCTTACCTGCTGAATCTCCCTCTTGACTTGAAGGTGCTGTCCTTCATCCTTTGCAGCTGCCAGCGCTTGGGCCCAGTTGCCCAGGTTTTCTTTGAGCGAGATGGCTTGCGTGATTTCGAGACTATGCTCTGCGATGAATTCGTCCGTCACTTCTATTGACGCTGGGGAAATTGGTCTTGGGACCGATTTAATTTCTTCTGTTCTTGTTACTTCTTCACTGGAGTTACCTTGGCACTGTTGTAAATCCATAGAATTTTCCTCATCGGATGATGAGCTCAGCTCCCCCTTTCCGCTCAGGTTCTGATAAGAACCAGTCCGGGGGGTCTGCGCTCCAGGCATCGTCCGCTTCGTCGGCGTAATCACCCGCAAAAGCAGCTCCTGCTCCGTCGGAGACGGAGCTCTCTCCACAAACGACCTCTCCATTTGGAGTCCAAATCGAGAATCCCTGTGAGATAAGAATCTATGCGAAAAAGTTTTCGGGAGACAAACCCCATTGGTTACTCTTATTTTTATTGCTGGGAAGAAAGTATGGCTTTCGTAAAGGTATTTTTGCCTTTAATCTTATTGCACTATTGTGTTGAACAATACTTTGCATTATTTTACATTCCAACTTTTCTCGTATATCCTTATAGAAGAGATAGAAAATGGATATAGAGGATTTAGAAAATGTTGGAGGAAAGGGTTTTCAATAAAGATTAGTTGAGACAAAATATCAGAGAAACAACTTCTAAGAAGATCGAGAAAAGACACGAAAGTGTCATTTAATTGTTTATTCTGCGTAGCTCAAAAGAAAAATCATCATGTCAGAAGTGGGTTTCGAACCCACGCCCACATTCGTGGACCAGAACACTCAACTCTGCAACAGAGCAAGATTGCCCTTGAGTCTGGCTCCTTAGACCGCTCGGCCATCCTGACACATACGGCCGGGGCATTTAATAATGCACTTGAAGAGAGGAACAAGGTCATGCAGACAAAAAAAGGCCCGATTTCAAAAAAGAATGGAGTTTGTGTGGGTTTCAATAACAAACAATTGTGATTATTCCAAATGAAACTATCTGCTAGAAAACTAAAAATATATCTCTTTTATATCAAGCTTTGAATTGTTATGAATATTAAGATTTTTTTAAATTAATCTTTACTAATTTGCAAATAGATTTTCATCCGAAGTGAAAACAAACAAGAAAGAAAGTTTTATTTTTACAGTCTCTTAAAATTAGCAACTAATGAACTTTATTCTTTCTAACGTCTCTTAATCTCAAAGAGAGGTATATTTTGCCATATATTTTGGATGCAATATGCCTATTAAATTTTAAGGCATGAAAAATTTTATTTTTTCCGTCTGTTAATATCATAGCAAATGTAGTACCTGAATTATGACATTAAAAAAAAAAAAAACTTTTGTACTTTCTGATATATATCATCTATTAAAGCACGAAAAGTTTTAATAAATAAGTATAGAAAGTCACATTTATAAAATGTATATATATAACGCATTGCATGTGAAAAGTGATAGAAAATTTCCAAGACTCAAGGAAACGAAATTTCAAAAATTCAGAGATATTACAGACAAAGCGTGCTTGGAAGTAGTTATTATGTTTAATTAATAATGGTATAGTTTGATATGCTAAGATGTGAAAATGTTCTAAGGATCAATTTTTGAATTTCTCGATCCAAACTGTAGGATCGGTTTGAATTAAACCACAGATTAAGTTTGGCGTATGTAAATAATTACAGATATTTTGACCTCACACAAAATGAAACCGTTTTCAAAACCAAATGGTAAATACTTCGTTTAACCCTTTTCACGAGCATAGTCGGTGCCTCGGTAGCGCAGTAGGCAGCGCGTCAGTCTCATAATCTGTCTCAGGAGCAATCTGAAGGTCGTGAGTTCGATCCTCACCCGGGGCAGTTCTTTTTCCGCTGCAGAGTTTGAATGTAGGATTTTATTCGCTTTTCCCATTTTAATTTTCTTATTATTTCTAGCCTTTTCCCCCAACACAACAAACAGTTTCTTTGCTGTTTTATTACTCACTAATTTCAATTTGTTTTAACGTTAACCAATTTTAAATGCACGCAAATCATTCATCATTCTATAAAAACAATTGGTTTGAATTTTAAATTGGAAAAAATATTGGGTAAAGGTCTTTTATTGCTCTAATTATTTTGTATATAAGGATCCTGTTTAGCTATTCCATGTTCCCTTTCTCACCTCCTTCTCCAACTATAAGTATTTTTTTTTTCTGTTTGTATTTTTCTGGAATATATCTCGATGCAACTTAGCTGGAATCTGAATGCAATATATATATCTCTATTTTTACACACAATTCTGCAAACAAATGGAAACTAAATTTGCATTCAGGTAAAAAGAAAACAAAGAAACAAAAAATCTTATTAAAGTACACTGCCGCTATAACGTAATAGTGAAAATCTACTTAGTTGAGATGCTACAAATGATATAATACGAAATGTTAATTTTATTACTTAGAAAGAAGAATTCGAATGTTAAAATTTGTAGCTCTTTCAATTTAGCTATTAGAATATTTGACCAAACTATTATTGAAAGAAAATGCCGGATGGTGTATTTTAACAAAGTATGCAAATTCAAAAATATATCCTTGAAAGTTTGCATTCTCTGTGAAATTACTTCAAGTCTCCCATGTGGTCTAGTGGTTAGGATTCCTGGCTTTCACCCAGGCGGCCCGGGTTCGATTCCCGGCATGGGAAGACGGAGGTTCCGAGGTGAAATGGTTCGCACTCTGGATTCTGAGTCCAGCGATCGCAGATCAAATCTTAGTGGTACCTCCCTTTTCATAATGATTCTTACATTTTCATGATAAAGAAAGCGTCTTTCCGGGTGCGTGAACAATTCCTTTCATAAAAATATCATTTCTTATCTAACAATTTATGAATTATCATTTTATATCTTTTCAATAAAAAAAGTCAAATTACGATTTGATAAAAATAAAAAATAATAATTCAATGGAATCAATCTACTACAAATCACTGCGCTTGAAAATTAAAAGTGTATGTACTCGAAATAAGAACGGAAATATAAATTCCATTTCTGTTTTAAAACCTATACAAAGCAATTTGTTTTACAGAAATCTTAATATTAATTTTGGTGAAATCATGCATTTCAATGGGTTCATGGAAAATCGAAATTATATTCAGTTTCATCACACAAATAAAAACATTTCTAATGGTTATATAAATTTAAATTCTTGCAAACATTAGAAAAAATAATACGGAAGTGAAATTGATATCTTTAAAAAAGTGTTTGGATTTTATGATAGTTACAAACCATTCTTACTTTCTCGTGTACGTGGTGTAGAGAAATTATTGTAATCGGCAAAGAATTTCAAACTAAGGATATTGACGAATCACCACGTTTTTGACCTCCCTGAGTCTGAAAAACACATCTTTGATAAATATCCGCTATCTATCTATGACAAAGATAATTCTACAAGGCTTTGAGCTAGACGGATGAAATTCGGCATATTATCTGTATAAAAAATATGTGGATTTCTATGAAATTTTGAGCAAAATTCTTTGAGTCGAAGTCTATCTCTCCGGCTGTTTGAATTGTATTTAACACGGTAACAAGAAGAGTTACATGAATTAAATTGGGTTTACAGATTTATTTAACGTCTATAGTGTAGACAATTATAAAAATTTGAGCCAAATCAAACAAAGGGTTCACCGTCTGTTGGTCTGTACTTCCAGAAATATGTAAACGCTCAAAGACGCAATGACTTAAAATGACAAATTTAGTATGGTATATTGTGACTACAAGTGTAGTGTCTTGTCAAATTTTTGTTTCAATCGCCAGGGAAAAAAGTGCCTAAAACAAAATTTTTGATTTTTGGATACTATTAACTGCATGCCAGGGAGTAATTGTCAAAAAATTCGCAGAGGATTACATACCATAAAAATGCTCAATTTCCTGCCAAAAATTACTATTTTGTAACTGTTTTACATCAGTGTCATGCAAGACGCTCTGTGAGATAAGAATCTATGCGAAAAAGTTTTCGGGAGACAAACCCCATTGGTTACTCTTATTTTTATTGCTGGGAAGAAAGTATGGCTTTCGTAAAGGTATTTTTGCCTTTAATCTTATTGCACTATTGTGTTGAACAATACTTTGTATTATTTTACATTCCAACTTTTCTCGTATATCCTTATAGAAGAGATAGAAAATGGATATAGAGGATTTAGAAAATGTTGGAGGAAAGGGTTTTCAATAAAGATTAGTTGAGACAAAATATCAGAGAAACAACTTCTAAGAAGATCGAGAAAAGACACGAAAGTGTCATTTAATTGTTTATTCTGCGTAGCTCAAAAGAAAAATCATCATGTCAGAAGTGGGATTCGAACCCACGCCCACATTCGTGGACCAGAACACTCAACTCTGCAACAGAGCAAGATTACCCTTGAGTCTGGCGCCTTAGACCGCTCGGCCATCCTGACACATACGGCCGGGGCATTTAATAATGCACTTGAAGAGAATAACAAGGTCATACAGACAAAAAAAGGCCCGATTTCAAAAAAGAATGGAGTTTGTGTGGGTTTCAATAACAAACAATTGTGATTATTCCAAATGAAACTATCTGCTAGAAAACTAAAAATATATCTCTTTTATATCAAGCTTTGAATTGTTATGAATATTAAGATTTTTTAAAATTAATCTTTACTAATTTGCAAATAGATTTTCATCCGAAGTGAAAACAAACAAGAAAGAAAGTTTTATTTTTACAGTCTCTTAAAATTAGCAACTAATGAACTTTATTCTTTCTAACGTCTCTTAATCTCAAAGAGGGGTATATTTTGCCATATATTTTGGATGCAATATGCCTATTAAATTTTAAGGCAGGAAAAATTTTATTTTTTCTGTCTGTTAATATCATAGCAAATGTAGTACCTGAATTATGACATTAAAAAAAAAAAACTTTTGTACTTTCTGATATATATCATCTATTAAAGCACGAAAAGTTTTAATAAATAAGTACAGAAAGTCACATTTATAAAATATATATATATAACGCATTGCATGTGAAAAGTGATACAAAAATTCCAAGACTCAAGGAAACGAAATTTCAAAAATTCAGAGATATTACAGACAAAGCGTGCTTGGAAGTAGTTATTATGTTTAATTAATAATGGTATAGTTTGATATGCTAAGATCGCATATCTTTACTATGTGAAAATGTTCTAAGGATCAATTTTTGAATTTCTCGATCCAAACTGTAGGATCGGTTTGAATTAAACCACAGGTTAAGTTTGGCGTATGTAAATAATTACAGATATTTTGACCTCACACAAAATGAAACCGTTTTCAAAACCAAATGGTAAATGCTTCGTTTAACCCTTTTCACGAGCATAGTCGGTGCCTCGGTAGCGCAGTAGGCAGCGCGTCAGTCTCATAATCTCTCTCAGGAGCAATCTGAAGGTCGTGAGTTCGATCCTCACCCGGGGCAGTTCTTTTTCCGCTGCAGAGTTTGAATGTAGGATTTTATTCGCTTTTCCCATTTTAATTTTCTTATTATTTCTAGCCTTTTCCCCCAACACAACAAACAGTTTCTTTTCTGTTTTATTACTCACTAATTTCAATTTGTTTTAACGTTAACCAATTTTAAATGCACGCAAATCATTCATCATTCTATAAAAACAATTGGTTTGGGAGTTTGAATTTTAAATTGGAAAAAATATTGGGTAAAGGTCTTTTATTGCTCTAATTATTTTGTATATAAGGATCCTGTTTAGCTATTCCATGTTCCCTTTCTCACCTCCTTCTCCAACTATAAGTATTTTTTTTTTCTGTTTGTATTTTTCTGGAATATATCTCGATGCAACTTAGCTGGAATCTGAATGCAATATATATATCTCTATTTTTACACACAATTCTGCAAACAAATGGAAACTAAATTTGCATTCAGGTAAAAAGAAAACAAAGAAACAAAAAATCTTATTAAAGTACACTGCCGCTATAACGTAATAGTGAAAATCTACTTAGTTGAGATGCTACAAATGATATAATACGAAATGTTAATTTTATTACTTAGAAAGAAGAATTCGAATGTTAAAACCTGTAGCTCTTTCAATTTAGCTATTAGAATATTTGACCAAACTATTATTGAAAGAAAATGCCGGATGGTGTATTTTAACAAAGTATGCAAATTCAAAAATATATCCTTGAAAGTTTGCATTCTCTGTGAAATTACTTCAAGTCTCCCATGTGGTCTAGTGGTTAGGATTCCTGGCTTTCACCCAGGCGGCCCGGGTTCGATTCCCGGCATGGGGAGACGGAGGTTCCGAGGTGAAATGGTTCGCACTCTGGATTCTGAGTACAGCGATCGCAGATCAAATCTTAGTGGTACCTCCCTTTTCATAATGATTCTTACATTTTCATGATAAAGAAAGCGTCTTTCCGGGTGCGTGAACAATTCCTTTCATAAAAATATCATTTCTTATCTAACAATTTATGAATTATCATTTTATATCTTTTCAATAAAAAAAGTCAAATTACGATTTGATAAAAATAAAAAATAATAATTCAATGGAATCAATCTACTACAAATCACTGCGCTTGAAAATTAAAAGTGTATGTACTCGAAATAAGAACGGAAATATAAATTCCATTTCTGTTTTAAAACCTATACAAAGCAATTTGTTTTACAGAAATCTTAATATTAATTTTGGTGAAATCATGCATTTCAATGGGTTCATGGAAAATCGAAATTATATTCAGTTTCATCACACAAATAAAAACATTTCTAATGGTTATATAAATTTAAATTCTTGCAAACATTAGAAAAAATAATACGGAAGTGAAATTGATATCTTTAAAAAAGTGTTTGGATTTTATGATAGTTACAAACCATTCTTACTTTCTCGTGTACGTGGTATAGAGAAATTATTGTAATCGGCAAAGAATTTCAAACTAAGGATATTGACGAATCACCACGTTTTTGACCTCCCTGAGTCTGAAAAACACATCTTTGATAAATATCCGCTATCTATCTATGACAAAGATAATTCTACAAGGCTTTGAGCTAGACGGATGAAATTCGGCATATTATCTGTATAAAAAATATGTGGATTTCTATGAAATTTTGAGCAAAATTCTTTGAGTCGAAGTCTATCTCTCCGGCTGTTTGAATTGTATTTATCACGGTAACAAGAAGAGTTACATGGATTAAATTGGGTTTACAGATTTATTTAACGTCTATAGTGCAGACAATTATAAAAATTTGAGCCAAATCAAACAAAGGGTTCACCGTCTGTTGGTCTGTACTTCCAGAAATATGTAAACGCTCAAAGACGCAATGACTTAAAATGACAAATTTAGTATGGTATATTGTGACTACAAGTGTAGTGTCTTGTCAAATTTTTGTTTCAATCGCCAGGGAAAAAAGTGCCTAAAACAAAATTTTTGATTTTTGGATACTATTAACTGCATGCCAGGGAGTAATTGTCAAAAAATTCGCAGAGGATTACATACCATAAAAATGCTCAATTTCCTGCCAAAAATTACTATTTTGTAACTGTTTTACATCAGTGTCATGCAAGACGCTCTGTGAGATAAGAATCTATGCGAAAAAGTTTTCGGGAGACAAACCCCATTGGTTACTCTTATTTTTATTGCTGGGAAGAAAGTATGGCTTTCGTAAAGGTATTTTTGCCTTTAATCTTATTGCACTATTGTGTTGAACAATACTTTGTATTATTTTACATTCCAACTTTTCTCGTATATCCTTATAGAAGAGATAGAAAATGGATATAGAGGATTTAGAAAATGTTGGAGGAAAGGGTTTTCAATAAAGATTAGTTGAGACAAAATATCAGAGAAACAACTTCTAAGAAGATCGAGAAAAGACACGAAAGTGTCATTTAATTGTTTATTCTGCGTAGCTCAAAAGAAAAATCATCATGTCAGAAGTGGGATTCGAACCCACGCCCACATTCGTGGACCAGAACACTCAACTCTGCAACAGAGCAAGATTACCCTTGAGTCTGGCGCCTTAGACCGCTCGGCCATCCTGACACATACGGCCGGGGCATTTAATAATGCACTTGAAGAGAATAACAAGGTCATACAGACAAAAAAAGGCCCGATTTCAAAAAAGAATGGAGTTTGTGTGGGTTTCAATAACAAACAATTGTGATTATTCCAAATGAAACTATCTGCTAGAAAACTAAAAATATATCTCTTTTATATCAAGCTTTGAATTGTTATGAATATTAAGATTTTTTAAAATTAATCTTTACTAATTTGCAAATAGATTTTCATCCGAAGTGAAAACAAACAAGAAAGAAAGTTTTATTTTTACAGTCTCTTAAAATTAGCAACTAATGAACTTTATTCTTTCTAACGTCTCTTAATCTCAAAGAGGGGTATATTTTGCCATATATTTTGGATGCAATATGCCTATTAAATTTTAAGGCATGAAAAATTTTATTTTTTCTGTCTGTTAATATCATAGCAAATGTAGTACCTGAATTATGACATTAAAAAAAAAAAAACTTTTGTACTTTCTGATATATATCATCTATTAAAGCACGAAAAGTTTTAATAAATAAGTATAGAAAGTCACATTTATAAAATATATATATATAACGCATTGCATGTGAAAAGTGATACAAAAATTCCAAGACTCAAGGAAACGAAATTTCAAAAATTCAGACATATTACAGACAAAGCGTGCTTGGAAGTAGTTATTATGTTTAATTAATAATGGTATAGTTTGATATGCTAAGATCGCATATCTTTACTATGTGAAAATGTTCTAAGGATCAATTTTTGAATTTCTCGATCCAAACTGTAGGATCGGTTTGAATTAAACCACAGGTTAAGTTTGGCGTATGTAAATAATTACAGATATTTTGACCTCACACAAAATGAAACCGTTTTCAAAACCAAATGGTAAATGCTTCGTTTAACCCTTTTCACGAGCATAGTCGGTGCCTCGGTAGCGCAGTAGGCAGCGCGTCAGTCTCATAATCTCTCTCAGGAGCAATCTGAAGGTCGTGAGTTCGATCCTCACCCGGGGCAGTTCTTTTTCCGCTGCAGAGTTTGAATGTAGGATTTTATTCGCTTTTCCCATTTTAATTTTCTTATTATTTCTAGCCTTTTCCCCCAACACAACAAACAGTTTCTTTTCTGTTTTATTACTCACTAATTTCAATTTGTTTTAACGTTAACCAATTTTAGATGCACGCAAATCATTCATCATTCTATAAAAACAATTGGTTTGGGAGTTTGAATTTTAAATTGGAAAAAATATTGGGTAAAGGTCTTTTATTGCTCTAATTATTTTGTATATAAGGATCCTGTTTAGCTATTCCATGTTCCCTTTCTCACCTCCTTCTCCAACTATAAGTATTTTTTTTTTCTGTTTGTATTTTTCTGGAATATATCTCGATGCAACTTAGCTGGAATCTGAATGCAATATATATATCTCTATTTTTACACACAATTCTGCAAACAAATGGAAACTAAATTTGCATTCAGGTAAAAAGAAAACAAAGAAACAAAAAATCTTATTAAAGTACACTGCCGCTATAACGTAATAGTGAAAATCTACTTAGTTGAGATGCTACAAATGATATAATACGAAATGTTAATTTTATTACTTAGAAAGAAGAATTCGAATGTTAAAACCTGTAGCTCTTTCAATTTAGCTATTAGAATATTTGACCAAACTATTATTGAAAGAAAATGCCGGATGGTGTATTTTAACAAAGTATGCAAATTCAAAAATATATCCTTGAAAGTTTGCATTCTCTGTGAAATTACTTCAAGTCTCCCATGTGGTCTAGTGGTTAGGATTCCTGGCTTTCACCCAGGCGGCCCGGGTTCGATTCCCGGCATGGGGAGACGGAGGTTCCGAGGTGAAATGGTTCGCACTCTGGATTCTGAGTACAGCGATCGCAGATCAAATCTTAGTGGTACCTCCCTTTTCATAATGATTCTTACATTTTCATGATAAAGAAAGCGTCTTTCCGGGTGCGTGAACAATTCCTTTCATAAAAATATCATTTCTTATCTAACAATTTATGAATTATCATTTTATATCTTTTCAATAAAAAAAGTCAAATTACGATTTGATAAAAATAAAAAATAATAATTCAATGGAATCAATCTACTACAAATCACTGCGCTTGAAAATTAAAAGTGTATGTACTCGAAATAAGAACGGAAATATAAATTCCATTTCTGTTTTAAAACCTATACAAAGCAATTTGTTTTACAGAAATCTTAATATTAATTTTGGTGAAATCATGCATTTCAATGGGTTCATGGAAAATCGAAATTATATTCAGTTTCATCACACAAATAAAAACATTTCTAATGGTTATATAAATTTAAATTCTTGCAAACATTAGAAAAAATAATACGGAAGTGAAATTGATATCTTTAAAAAAGTGTTTGGATTTTATGATAGTTACAAACCATTCTTACTTTCTCGTGTACGTGGTATAGAGAAATTATTGTAATCGGCAAAGAATTTCAAACTAAGGATATTGACGAATCACCACGTTTTTGACCTCCCTGAGTCTGAAAAACACATCTTTGATAAATATCCGCTATCTATCTATGACAAAGATAATTCTACAAGGCTTTGAGCTAGACGGATGAAATTCGGCATATTATCTGTATAAAAAATATGTGGATTTCTATGAAATTTTGAGCAAAATTCTTTGAGTCGAAGTCTATCTCTCCGGCTGTTTGAATTGTATTTAACACGGTAACAAGAAGAGTTAGATGGATTAAATTGGGTTTACAGATTTATTTAACGTCTATAGTGTAGACAATTATAAAAATTTGAGCCAAATCAAACAAAGGGTTCACCGTCTGTTGGTCTGTACTTCCAGAAATATGTAAACGCTCAAAGACGCAATGACTTAAAATGACAAATTTAGTATGGTATATTGTGACTACAAGTGTAGTGTCTTGTCAAATTTTTGTTTCAATCGCCAGGGAAAAAAGTGCCTAAAACAAAATTTTTGATTTTTGGATACTATTAACTGCATGCCAGGGAGTAATTGTCAAAAAATTCGCAGAGGATTACATACCATAAAAATGCTCAATTTCCTGCCAAAAATTACTATTTTGTAACTGTTTTACATCAGTGTCATGCAAGACGCTCTGTGAGATAAGAATCTATGCGAAAAAGTTTTCGGGAGACAAACCCCATTGGTTACTCTTATTTTTATTGCTGGGAAGAAAGTATGGCTTTCGTAAAGGTATTTTTGCCTTTAATCTTATTGCACTATTGTGTTGAACAATACTTTGTATTATTTTACATTCCAACTTTTCTCGTATATCCTTATAGAAGAGATAGAAAATGGATATAGAGGATTTAGAAAATGTTGGAGGAAAGGGTTTTCAATAAAGATTAGTTGAGACAAAATATCAGAGAAACAACTTCTAAGAAGATCGAGAAAAGACACGAAAGTGTCATTTAATTGTTTATTCTGCGTAGCTCAAAAGAAAAATCATCATGTCAGAAGTGGGATTCGAACCCACGCCCACATTCGTGGACCAGAACACTCAACTCTGCAACAGAGCAAGATTACCCTTGAGTCTGGCGCCTTAGACCGCTCGGCCATCCTGACACATACGGCCGGGGCATTTAATAATGCACTTGAAGAGAATAACAAGGTCATACAGACAAAAAAAGGCCCGATTTCAAAAAAGAATGGAGTTTGTGTGGGTTTCAATAACAAACAATTGTGATTATTCCAAATGAAACTATCTGCTAGAAAACTAAAAATATATCTCTTTTATATCAAGCTTTGAATTGTTATGAATATTAAGATTTTTTAAAATTAATCTTTACTAATTTGCAAATAGATTTTCATCCGAAGTGAAAACAAACAAGAAAGAAAGTTTTATTTTTACAGTCTCTTAAAATTAGCAACTAATGAACTTTATTCTTTCTAACGTCTCTTAATCTCAAAGAGGGGTATATTTTGCCATATATTTTGGATGCAATATGCCTATTAAATTTTAAGGCATGAAAAATTTTATTTTTTCTGTCTGTTAATATCATAGCAAATGTAGTACCTGAATTATGACATTAAAAAAAAAAACTTTTGTACTTTCTGATATATATCATCTATTAAAGCACGAAAAGTTTTAATAAATAAGTACAGAAAGTCACATTTATAAAATATATATATATAACGCATTGCATGTGAAAAGTGATACAAAAATTCCAAGACTCAAGGAAACGAAATTTCAAAAATTCAGACATATTACAGACAAAGCGTGCTTGGAAGTAGTTATTATGTTTAATTAATAATGGTATAGTTTGATATGCTAAGATCGCATATCTTTGCTATGTGAAAATGTTCTAAGGATCAATTTTTGAATTTCTCGATCCAAACTGTAGGATCGGTTTGAATTAAACCACAGGTTAAGTTTGGCGTATGTAAATAATTACAGATATTTTGACCTCACACAAAATGAAACCGTTTTCAAAACCAAATGGTAAATGCTTCGTTTAACCCTTTTCACGAGCATAGTCGGTGCCTCGGTAGCGCAGTAGGCAGCGCGTCAGTCTCATAATCTCTCTCAGGAGCAATCTGAAGGTCGTGAGTTCGATCCTCACCCGGGGCAGTTCTTTTTCCGCTGCAGAGTTTGAATGTAGGATTTTATTCGCTTTTCCCATTTTAATTTTCTTATTATTTCTAGCCTTTTCCCCCAACACAACAAACAGTTTCTTTTCTGTTTTATTACTCACTAATTTCAATTTGTTTTAACGTTAACCAATTTTAAATGCACGCAAATCATTCATCATTCTATAAAAACAATTGGTTTGGGAGTTTGAATTTTAAATTGGAAAAAATATTGGGTAAAGGTCTTTTATTGCTCTAATTATTTTGTATATAAGGATCCTGTTTAGCTATTCCATGTTCCCTTTCTCACCTCCTTCTCCAACTATAAGTATTTTTTTTTTCTGTTTGTATTTTTCTGGAATATATCTCGATGCAACTTAGCTGGAATCTGAATGCAATATATATATCTCTATTTTTACACACAATTCTGCAAACAAATGGAAACTAAATTTGCATTCAGGTAAAAAGAAAACAAAGAAACAAAAAATCTTATTAAAGTACACTGCCGCTATAACGTAATAGTGAAAATCTACTTAGTTGAGATGCTACAAATGATATAATACGAAATGTTAATTTTATTACTTAGAAAGAAGAATTCGAATGTTAAAACCTGTAGCTCTTTCAATTTAGCTATTAGAATATTTGACCAAACTATTATTGAAAGAAAATGCCGGATGGTGTATTTTAACAAAGTATGCAAATTCAAAAATATATCCTTGAAAGTTTGCATTCTCTGTGAAATTACTTCAAGTCTCCCATGTGGTCTAGTGGTTAGGATTCCTGGCTTTCACCCAGGCGGCCCGGGTTCGATTCCCGGCATGGGGAGACGGAGGTTCCGAGGTGAAATGGTTCGCAGTCTGGATTCTGAGTACAGCGATCGCAGATCAAATCTTAGTGGTACCTCCCTTTTCATAATGATTCTTACATTTTCATGATAAAGAAAGCGTCTTTCCGGGTGCGTGAACAATTCCTTTCATAAAAATATCATTTCTTATCTAACAATTTATGAATTATCATTTTATATCTTTTCAATAAAAAAAGTCAAATTACGATTTGATAAAAATAAAAAATAATAATTCAATGGAATCAATCTACTACAAATCACTGCGCTTGAAAATTAAAAGTGTATGTACTCGAAATAAGAACGGAAATATAAATTCCATTTCTGTTTTAAAACCTATACAAAGCAATTTGTTTTACAGAAATCTTAATATTAATTTTGGTGAAATCATGCATTTCAATGGGTTCATGGAAAATCGAAATTATATTCAGTTTCATCACACAAATAAAAACATTTCTAATGGTTATATAAATTTAAATTCTTGCAAACATTAGAAAAAATAATACGGAAGTGAAATTGATATCTTTAAAAAAGTGTTTGGATTTTATGATAGTTACAAACCATTCTTACTTTCTCGTGTACGTGGTATAGAGAAATTATTGTAATCGGCAAAGAATTTCAAACTAAGGATATTGACGAATCATCACGTTTTTGACCTCCCTGAGTCTGAAAAACACATCTTTGATAAATATCCGCTATCTATCTATGACAAAGATAATTCTACAAGGCTTTGAGCTAGACGGATGAAATTCGGCATATTATCTGTATAAAAAATATGTGGATTTCTATGAAATTTTGAGCAAAATTCTTTGAGTCGAAGTCTATCTCTCCGGCTGTTTGAATTGTATTTAACACGGTAACAAGAAGAGTTACATGGATTAAATTGGGTTTACAGATTTATTTAACGTCTATAGTGCAGACAATTATAAAAATTTGAGCCAAATCAAACAAAGGGTTCACCGTCTGTTGGTCTGTACTTCCAGAAATATGTAAACGCTCAAAGACGCAATGACTTAAAATGACAAATTTAGTATGGTATATTGTGACTACAAGTGTAGTGTCTTGTCAAATTTTTGTTTCAATCGCCAGGGAAAAAAGTGCCTAAAACAAAATTTTTGATTTTTGGATACTATTAACTGCATGCCAGGGAGTAATTGTCAAAAAATTCGCAGAGGATTACATACCATAAAAATGCTCAATTTCCTGCCAAAAATTACTATTTTGTAACTGTTTTACATCAGTGTCATGCAAGACGCTCTGTGAGATAAGAATCTATGCGAAAAAGTTTTCGGGAGACAAACCCCATTGGTTACTCTTATTTTTATTGCTGGGAAGAAAGTATGGCTTTCGTAAAGGTATTTTTGCCTTTAATCTTATTGCACTATTGTGTTGAACAATACTTTGTATTATTTTACATTCCAACTTTTCTCGTATATCCTTATAGAAGAGATAGAAAATGGATATAGAGGATTTAGAAAATGTTGGAGGAAAGGGTTTTCAATAAAGATTAGTTGAGACAAAATATCAGAGAAACAACTTCTAAGAAGATCGAGAAAAGACACGAAAGTGTCATTTAATTGTTTATTCTGCGTAGCTCAAAAGAAAAATCATCATGTCAGAAGTGGGATTCGAACCCACGCCCACATTCGTGGACCAGAACACTCAACTCTGCAACAGAGCAAGATTACCCTTGAGTCTGGCGCCTTAGACCGCTCGGCCATCCTGACACATACGGCCGGGGCATTTAATAATGCACTTGAAGAGAATAACAAGGTCATACAGACAAAAAAAGGCCCGATTTCAAAAAAGAATGGAGTTTGTGTGGGTTTCAATAACAAACAATTGTGATTATTCCAAATGAAACTATCTGCTAGAAAACTAAAAATATATCTCTTTTATATCAAGCTTTGAATTGTTATGAATATTAAGATTTTTTAAAATTAATCTTTACTAATTTGCAAATAGATTTTCATCCGAAGTGAAAACAAACAAGAAAGAAAGTTTTATTTTTACAGTCTCTTAAAATTAGCAACTAATGAACTTTATTCTTTCTAACGTCTCTTAATCTCAAAGAGGGGTATATTTTGCCATATATTTTGGATGCAATATGCCTATTAAATTTTAAGGCATGAAAAATTTTATTTTTTCTGTCTGTTAATATCATAGCAAATGTAGTACCTGAATTATGACATTAAAAAAAAAAAACTTTTGTACTTTCTGATATATATCATCTATTAAAGCACGAAAAGTTTTAATAAATAAGTACAGAAAGTCACATTTATAAAATATATATATATAACGCATTGCATGTGAAAAGTGATACAAAAATTCCAAGACTCAAGGAAACGAAATTTCAAAAATTCAGAGATATTACAGACAAAGCGTGCTTGGAAGTAGTTATTATGTTTAATTAATAATGGTATAGTTTGATATGCTAAGATCGCATATCTTTACTATGTGAAAATGTTCTAAGGATCAATTTTTGAATTTCTCGATCCAAACTGTAGGATCGGTTTGAATTAAACCACAGGTTAAGTTTGGCGTATGTAAATAATTACAGATATTTTGACCTCACACAAAATGAAACCGTTTTCAAAACCAAATGGTAAATGCTTCGTTTAACCCTTTTCACGAGCATAGTCGGTGCCTCGATAGCGCAGTAGGCAGCGCGTCAGTCTCATAATCTCTCTCAGAAGCAATCTGAAGGTCGTGAGTTCGATCCTCACCCGGGGCAGTTCTTTTTCCGCTGCAGAGTTTGAATGTAGGATTTTATTCGCTTTTCCCATTTTAATTTTCTTATTATTTCTAGCCTTTTCCCCCAACACAACAAACAGTTTCTTTTCTGGTTTATTACTCACTAATTTCAATTTGTTTTAACGTTAACCAATTTTAAATGCACGCAAATCATTCATCATTCTATAAAAACAATTGGTTTGGGAGTTTGAATTTTAAATTGGAAAAAATATTGGGTAAAGGTCTTTTATTGCTCTAATTATTTTGTATATAAGGATCCTGTTTAGCTATTCCATGTTCCCTTTCTCACCTCCTTCTCCAACTATAAGTATTTTTTTTTTCTGTTTGTATTTTTCTGGAATATATCTCGATGCAACTTAGCTGGAATCTGAATGCAATATATATATCTCTATTTTTACACACAATTCTGCAAACAAATGGAAACTAAATTTGCATTCAGGTAAAAAGAAAACAAAGAAACAAAAAATCTTATTAAAGTACACTGCCGCTATAACGTAATAGTGAAAATCTACTTAGTTGAGATGCTACAAATGATATAATACGAAATGTTAATTTTATTACTTAGAAAGAAGAATTCGAATGTTAAAACCTGTAGCTCTTTCAATTTAGCTATTAGAATATTTGACCAAACTATTATTGAAAGAAAATGCCGGATGGTGTATTTTAACAAAGTATGCAAATTCAAAAATATATCCTTGAAAGTTTGCATTCTCTGTGAAATTACTTCAAGTCTCCCATGTGGTCTAGTGGTTAGGATTCCTGGCTTTCACCCAGGCGGCCCGGGTTCGATTCCCGGCATGGGGAGACGGAGGTTCCGAGGTGAAATGGTTCGCACTCTGGATTCTGAGTACAGCGATCGCAGATCAAATCTTAGTGGTACCTCCCTTTTCATAATGATTCTTACATTTTCATGATAAAGAAAGCGTCTTTCCGGGTGCGTGAACAATTCCTTTCATAAAAATATCATTTCTTATCTAACAATTTATGAATTATCATTTTATATCTTTTCAATAAAAAAAGTCAAATTACGATTTGATAAAAATAAAAAATAATAATTCAATGGAATCAATCTACTACAAATCACTGCGCTTGAAAATTAAAAGTGTATGTACTCGAAATAAGAACGGAAATATAAATTCCATTTCTGTTTTAAAACCTATACAAAGCAATTTGTTTTACAGAAATCTTAATATTAATTTTGGTGAAATCATGCATTTCAATGGGTTCATGGAAAATCGAAATTATATTCAGTTTCATCACACAAATAAAAACATTTCTAATGGTTATATAAATTTAAATTCTTGCAAACATTAGAAAAAATAATACGGAAGTGAAATTGATATCTTTAAAAAAGTGTTTGGATTTTATGATAGTTACAAACCATTCTTACTTTCTCGTGTACGTGGTATAGAGAAATTATTGTAATCGGCAAAGAATTTCAAACTAAGGATATTGACGAATCACCACGTTTTTGACCTCCCTGAGTCTGAAAAACACATCTTTGATAAATATCCGCTATCTATCTATGACAAAGATAATTCTACAAGGCTTTGAGCTAGACGGATGAAATTCGGCATATTATCTGTATAAAAAATATGTGGATTTCTATGAAATTTTGAGCAAAATTCTTTGAGTCGAAGTCTATCTCTCCGGCTGTTTGAATTGTATTTAACACGGTAACAAGAAGAGTTAGATGGATTAAATTGGGTTTACAGATTTATTTAACGTCTATAGTGTAGACAATTATAAAAATTTGAGCCAAATCAAACAAAGGGTTCACCGTCTGTTGGTCTGTACTTCCAGAAATATGTAAACGCTCAAAGACGCAATGACTTAAAATGACAAATTTAGTATGGTATATTGTGACTACAAGTGTAGTGTCTTGTCAAATTTTTGTTTCAATCGCCAGGGAAAAAAGTGCCTAAAACAAAATTTTTGATTTTTGGATACTATTAACTGCATGCCAGGGAGTAATTGTCAAAAAATTCGCAGAGGATTACATACCATAAAAATGCTCAATTTCCTGCCAAAAATTACTATTTTGTAACTGTTTTACATCAGTGTCATGCAAGACGCTCTGTGAGATAAGAATCTATGCGAAAAAGTTTTCGGGAGACAAACCCCATTGGTTACTCTTATTTTTATTGCTGGGAAGAAAGTATGGCTTTCGTAAAGGTATTTTTGCCTTTAATCTTATTGCACTATTGTGTTGAACAATACTTTGTATTATTTTACATTCCAACTTTTCTCGTATATCCTTATAGAAGAGATAGAAAATGGATATAGAGGATTTAGAAAATGTTGGAGGAAAGGGTTTTCAATAAAGATTAGTTGAGACAAAATATCAGAGAAACAACTTCTAAGAAGATCGAGAAAAGACACGAAAGTGTCATTTAATTGTTTATTCTGCGTAGCTCAAAAGAAAAATCATCATGTCAGAAGTGGGATTCGAACCCACGCCCACATTCGTGGACCAGAACACTCAACTCTGCAACAGAGCAAGATTACCCTTGAGTCTGGCGCCTTAGACCGCTCGGCCATCCTGACACATACGGCCGGGGCATTTAATAATGCACTTGAAGAGAATAACAAGGTCATACAGACAAAAAAAGGCCCGATTTCAAAAAAGAATGGAGTTTGTGTGGGTTTCAATAACAAACAATTGTGATTATTCCAAATGAAACTATCTGCTAGAAAACTAAAAATATATCTCTTTTATATCAAGCTTTGAATTGTTATGAATATTAAGATTTTTTAAAATTAATCTTTACTAATTTGCAAATAGATTTTCATCCGAAGTGAAAACAAACAAGAAAGAAAGTTTTATTTTTACAGTCTCTTAAAATTAGCAACTAATGAACTTTATTCTTTCTAACGTCTCTTAATCTCAAAGAGGGGTATATTTTGCCATATATTTTGGATGCAATATGCCTATTAAATTTTAAGGCATGAAAAATTTTATTTTTTCTGTCTGTTAATATCATAGCAAATGTAGTACCTGAATTATGACATTAAAAAAAAAAAACTTTTGTACTTTCTGATATATATCATCTATTAAAGCACGAAAAGTTTTAATAAATAAGTACAGAAAGTCACATTTATAAAATATATATATATAACGCATTGCATGTGAAAAGTGATACAAAAATTCCAAGACTCAAGGAAACGAAATTTCAAAAATTCAGAGATATTACAGACAAAGCGTGCTTGGAAGTAGTTATTATGTTTGATTAATAATGGTATAGTTTGATATGCTAAGATCGCATATCTTTACTATGTGAAAATGTTCTAAGGATCAATTTTTGAATTTCTCGATCCAAACTGTAGGATCGGTTTGAATTAAACCACAGGTTAAGTTTGGCGTATGTAAATAATTACAGATATTTTGACCTCACACAAAATGAAACCGTTTTCAAAACCAAATGGTAAATTCTTCGTTTAACCCTTTTCACGAGCATAGTCGGTGCCTCGGTAGCGCAGTAGGCAGCGCGTCAGTCTCATAATCTCTCTCAGGAGCAATCTGAAGGTCGTGAGTTCGATCCTCACCCGGGGCAGTTCTTTTTCCGCTGCAGAGTTTGAATGTAGGATTTTATTCGCTTTTCCCATTTTAATTTTCTTATTATTTCTAGCCTTTTCCCCCAACACAACAAACAGTTTCTTTTCTGGTTTATTACTCACTAATTTCAATTTGTTTTAACGTTAACCAATTTTAAATGCACGCAAATCATTCATCATTCTATAAAAACAATTGGTTTGGGAGTTTGAATTTTAAATTGGAAAAAATATTGGGTAAAGGTCTTTTATTGCTCTAATTATTTTGTATATAAGGATCCTGTTTAGCTATTCCATGTTCCCTTTCTCACCTCCTTCTCCAACTATAAGTATTTTTTTTTTCTGTTTGTATTTTTCTGGAATATATCTCGATGCAACTTAGCTGGAATCTGAATGCAATATATATATCTCTATTTTTACACACAATTCTGCAAACAAATGGAAACTAAATTTGCATTCAGGTAAAAAGAAAACAAAGAAACAAAAAATCTTATTAAAGTACACTGCCGCTATAACGTAATAGTGAAAATCTACTTAGTTGAGATGCTACAAATGATATAATACGAAATGTTAATTTTATTACTTAGAAAGAAGAATTCGAATGTTAAAACCTGTAGCTCTTTCAATTTAGCTATTAGAATATTTGACCAAACTATTATTGAAAGAAAATGCCGGATGGTGTATTTTAACAAAGTATGCAAATTCAAAAATATATCCTTGAAAGTTTGCATTCTCTGTGAAATTACTTCAAGTCTCCCATGTGGTCTAGTGGTTAGGATTCCTGGCTTTCACCCAGGCGGCCCGGGTTCGATTCCCGGCATGGGAAGACGGAGGTTCCGAGGTGAAATGGTTCGCAGTCTGGATTCTGAGTACAGCGATCGCAGATCAAATCTTAGTGGTACCTCCCTTTTCATAATGATTCTTACATTTTCATGATAAAGAAAGCGTCTTTCCGGGTGCGTGAACAATTCCTTTCATAAAAATATCATTTCTTATCTAACAATTTATGAATTATCATTTTATATCTTTTCAATAAAAAAAGTCAAATTACGATTTGATAAAAATAAAAAATAATAATTCAATGGAATCAATCTACTACAAATCACTGCGCTTGAAAATTAAAAGTGTATGTACTCGAAATAAGAACGGAAATATAAATTCCATTTCTGTTTTAAAACCTATACAAAGCAATTTGTTTTACAGAAATCTTAATATTAATTTTGGTGAAATCATGCATTTCAATGGGTTCATGGAAAATCGAAATTATATTCAGTTTCATCACACAAATAAAAACATTTCTAATGGTTATATAAATTTAAATTCTTGCAAACATTAGAAAAAATAATACGGAAGTGAAATTGATATCTTTAAAAAAGTGTTTGGATTTTATGATAGTTACAAACCATTCTTACTTTCTCGTGTACGTGGTATAGAGAAATTATTGTAATCGGCAAAGAATTTCAAACTAAGGATATTGACGAATCACCACGTTTTTGACCTCCCTGAGTCTGAAAAACACATCTTTGATAAATATCCGCTATCTATCTATGACAAAGATAATTCTACAAGGCTTTGAGCTAGACGGATGAAATTCGGCATATTATCTGTATAAAAAATATGTGGATTTCTATGAAATTTTGAGCAAAATTCTTTGAGTCGAAGTCTATCTCTCCGGCTGTTTGAATTGTATTTATCACGGTAACAAGAAGAGTTACATGGATTAAATTGGGTTTACAGATTTATTTAACGTCTATAGTGCAGACAATTATAAAAATTTGAGCCAAATCAAACAAAGGGTTCACCGTCTGTTGGTCTGTACTTCCAGAAATATGTAAACGCTCAAAGACGCAATGACTTAAAATGACAAATTTAGTATGGTATATTGTGACTACAAGTGTAGTGTCTTGTCAAATTTTTGTTTCAATCGCCAGGGAAAAAAGTGCCTAAAACAAAATTTTTGATTTTTGGATACTATTAACTGCATGCCAGGGAGTAATTGTCAAAAAATTCGCAGAGGATTACATACCATAAAAATGCTCAATTTCCTGCCAAAAATTACTATTTTGTAACTGTTTTACATCAGTGTCATGCAAGACGCTCTGTGAGATAAGAATCTATGCGAAAAAGTTTTCGGGAGACAAACCCCATTGGTTACTCTTATTTTTATTGCTGGGAATCTTTAATCCTTTAATCCTTTGCGAATCCTTTAATCTTATTGCACTATTGTGTTGAACAATACTTTGTATTATTTTACATTCCAACTTTTCTCGTATATCCTTATAGAAGAGATAGAAAATGGATATAGAGGATTTAGAAAATGTTGGAGGAAAGGGTTTTCAATAAAGATTAGTTGAGACAAAATATCAGAGAAACAACTTCTAAGAAGATCGAGAAAAGACACGAAAGTGTCATTTAATTGTTTATTCTGCGTAGCTCAAAAGAAAAATCATCATGTCAGAAGTGGGATTCGAACCCACGCCCACATTCGTGGACCAGAACACTCAACTCTGCAACAGAGCAAGATTACCCTTGAGTCTGGCGCCTTAGACCGCTCGGCCATCCTGACACATACGGCCGGGGCATTTAATAATGCACTTGAAGAGAATAACAAGGTCATACAGACAAAAAAAGGCCCGATTTCAAAAAAGAATGGAGTTTGTGTGGGTTTCAATAACAAACAATTGTGATTATTCCAAATGAAACTATCTGCTAGAAAACTAAAAATATATCTCTTTTATATCAAGCTTTGAATTGTTATGAATATTAAGATTTTTTAAAATTAATCTTTACTAATTTGCAAATAGATTTTCATCCGAAGTGAAAACAAACAAGAAAGAAAGTTTTATTTTTACAGTCTCTTAAAATTAGCAACTAATGAACTTTATTCTTTCTAACGTCTCTTAATCTCAAAGAGGGGTATATTTTGCCATATATTTTGGATGCAATATGCCTATTAAATTTTAAGGCATGAAAAATTTTATTTTTTCTGTCTGTTAATATCATAGCAAATGTAGTACCTGAATTATGACATTAAAAAAAAAAAAACTTTTGTACTTTCTGATATATATCATCTATTAAAGCACGAAAAGTTTTAATAAATAAGTACAGAAAGTCACATTTATAAAATATATATATATAACGCATTGCATGTGAAAAGTGATACAAAAATTCCAAGACTCAAGGAAACGAAATTTCAAAAATTCAGAGATATTACAGACAAAGCGTGCTTGGAAGTAGTTATTATGTTTAATTAATAATGGTATAGTTTGATATGCTAAGATCGCATATCTTTACTATGTGAAAATGTTCTAAGGATCAATTTTTGAATTTCTCGATCCAAACTGTAGGATCGGTTTGAATTAAACCACAGGTTAAGTTTGGCGCATGTAAATAATTACAGATATTTTGACCTCACACAAAATGAAACCGTTTTCAAAACCAAATGGTAAATGCTTCGTTTAACCCTTTTCACGAGCATAGTCGGTGCCTCGGTAGCGCAGTAGGCAGCGCGTCAGTCTCATAATCTCTCTCAGGAGCAATCTGAAGGTCGTGAGTTCGATCCTCACCCGGGGCAGTTCTTTTTCCGCTGCAGAGTTTGAATGTAGGATTTTATTCGCTTTTCCCATTTTAATTTTCTTATTATTTCTAGCCTTTTCCCCCAACACAACAAACAGTTTCTTTTCTGGTTTATTACTCACTAATTTCAATTTGTTTTAACGTTAACCAATTTTAAATGCACGCAAATCATTCATCATTCTATAAAAACAATTGGTTTGGGAGTTTGAATTTTAAATTGGAAAAAATATTGGGTAAAGGTCTTTTATTGCTCTAATTATTTTGTATATAAGGATCCTGTTTAGCTATTCCATGTTCCGTTTCTCACCTCCTTCTCCAACTATAAGTATTTTTTTTTTTCTGTTTGTATTTTTCTGGAATATATCTCGATGCAACTTAGCTGGAATCTGAATGCAATATATATATCTCTATTTTTACACACAATTCTGCAAACAAATGGAAACTAAATTTGCATTCAGGTAAAAAGAAAACAAAGAAACAAAAAATCTTATTAAAGTACACTGCCGCTATAACGTAATAGTGAAAATCTACTTAGTTGAGATGCTACAAATGATATAATACGAAATGTTAATTTTATTACTTAGAAAGAAGAATTCGAATGTTAAAATCTGTAGCTCTTTCAATTTAGCTATTAGAATATTTGACCAAACTATTATTGAAAGAAAATGCCGGATGGTGTATTTTAACAAAGTATGCAAATTCAAAAATATATCCTTGAAAGTTTGCATTCTCTGTGAAATTACTTCAAGTCTCCCATGTGGTCTAGTGGTTAGGATTCCTGGCTTTCACCCAGGCGGCCCGGGTTCGATTCCCGGCATGGGAAGACGGAGGTTCCGAGGTGAAATGGTTCGCACTCTGGATTCTGAGTCCAGCGATCGCAGATCAAATCTTAGTGGTACCTCCCTTTTCATAATGATTCTTACATTTTCATGATAAAGAAAGCGTCTTTCCGGGTGCGTGAACAATTCCTTTCATAAAAATATCATTTCTTATCTAACAATTTATGAATTATCATTTTATATCTTTTCAATAAAAAAAGTCAAATTACAATTTGATAAAAATAAAAAATAATAATTCAATGGAATCAATCTACTACAAATCACTGCGCTTGAAAATTAAAAGTGTATGTACTCGAAATAAGAACGGAAATATAAATTCCATTTCTGTTTTAAAACCTATACAAAGCAATTTGTTTTACAGAAATCTTAATATTAATTTGGGTGAAATCATGCATTTCAATGGGTTCATGGAAAATCGAAATTATATTCAGTTTCATTACACAAATAAAAACATTTCTAATGGTTATATAAATTTAAATTCTTGCAAACATTAGAAAAAATAATACGGAAGTGAAATTGATATCTTTAAAAAAGTGTTTGGATTTTATGATAGTTACAAACCATTCTTACTTTCTCGTGTACGTGGTATAGAGAAATTATTGTAATCGGCAAAGAATTTCAAACTAAGGATATTGACGAATCACCACGTTTTTGACCTCCCTGAGTCTGAAAAACACATCTTTGATAAATATCCGCTATCTATCTATGACAAAGATAATTCTACAAGGCTTTGAGCTAGACGGATGAAATTCGGCATATTATCTGTATAAAAAATATGTGGATTTCTATGAAATTTTGAGCAAAATTCTTTGAGTCGAAGTCTATCTCTCCGGCTGTTTGAATTGTATTTAACACGGTAACAAGAAGAGTTACATGGATTAAATTGGGTTTACAGATTTATTTAACGTCTATAGTGTAGACAATTATAAAAATTTGAGCCAAATCAAACAAAGGGTTCACCGTCTGTTGGTCTGTACTTCCAGAAATATGTAAACGCTCAAAGACGCAATGACTTAAAATGACAAATTTAGTATGGTATATTGTGACTACAAGTGTAGTGTCTTGTCAAATTTTTGTTTCAATCGCCAGGGAAAAAAGTGCCTAAAACAAAATTTTTGATTTTTGGATACTATTAACTGCATGCCAGGGAGTAATTGTCAAAAAATTCGCAGAGGATTACATACCATAAAAATGCTCAATTTCCTGCCAAAAATTACTATTTTGTAACTGTTTTACATCAGTGTCATGCAAGACGCTCTGTGAGATAAGAATCTATGCGAAAAAGTTTTCGGGAGACAAACCCCATTGGTTACTCTTATTTTTATTGCTGGGAAGAAAGTATGGCTTTCGTAAAGGTATTTTTGCCTTTAATCTTATTGCACTATTGTGTTGAACAATACTTTGTATTATTTTACATTCCAACTTTTCTCGTATATCCTTATAGAAGAGATAGAAAATGGATATAGAGGATTTAGAAAATGTTGGAGGAAAGGGTTTTCAATAAAGATTAGTTGAGACAAAATATCAGAGAAACAACTTCTAAGAAGATCGAGAAAAGACACGAAAGTGTCATTTAATTGTTTATTCTGCGTAGCTCAAAAGAAAAATCATCATGTCAGAAGTGGGATTCGAACCCACGCCCACATTCGTGGACCAGAACACTCAACTCTGCAACAGAGCAAGATTACCCTTGAGTCTGGCGCCTTAGACCGCTCGGCCATCCTGACACATACGGCCGGGGCATTTAATAATGCACTTGAAGAGAATAACAAGGTCATACAGACAAAAAAAGGCCCGATTTCAAAAAAGAATGGAGTTTGTGTGGGTTTCAATAACAAACAATTGTGATTATTCCAAATGAAACTATCTGCTAGAAAACTAAAAATATATCTCTTTTATATCAAGCTTTGAATTGTTATGAATATTAAGATTTTTTAAAATTAATCTTTACTAATTTGCAAATAGATTTTCATCCGAAGTGAAAACAAACAAGAAAGAAAGTTTTATTTTTACAGTCTCTTAAAATTAGCAACTAATGAACTTTATTCTTTCTAACGTCTCTTAATCTCAAAGAGGGGTATATTTTGCCATATATTTTGGATGCAATATGCCTATTAAATTTTAAGGCATGAAAAATTTTATTTTTTCTGTCTGTTAATATCATAGCAAATGTAGTACCTGAATTATGACATTAAAAAAAAAAAAAACTTTTGTACTTTCTGATATATATCATCTATTAAAGCACGAAAAGTTTTAATAAATAAGTACAGAAAGTCACATTTATAAAATATATATATATAACGCATTGCATGTGAAAAGTGATAGAAAAATTCCAAGACTCAAGGAAACGAAATTTCAAAAATTCAGAGATATTACAGACAAAGCGTGCTTGGAAGTAGTTATTATGTTTAATTAATAATGGTATAGTTTGATATGCTAAGATCGCATATCTTTACTATGTGAAAATGTTCTAAGGATCAATTTTTGAATTTCTCGATCCAAACTGTAGGATCGGTTTGAATTAAACCACAGGTTAAGTTTGGCGTATGTAAATAATTACAGATATTTTGACCTCACACAAAATGAAACCGTTTTCAAAACCAAATGGTAAATGCTTCGTTTAACCCTTTTCACGAGCATAGTCGGTGCCTCGGTAGCGCAGTAGGCAGCGCGTCAGTCTCATAATCTCTCTCAGGAGCAATCTGAAGGTCGTGAGTTCGATCCTCACCCGGGGCAGTTCTTTTTCCGCTGCAGAGTTTGAATGTAGGATTTTATTCGCTTTTCCCATTTTAATTTTCTTATTATTTCTAGCCTTTTCCCCCAACACAACAAACAGTTTCTTTTCTGGTTTATTACTCACTAATTTCAATTTGTTTTAACGTTAACCAATTTTAAATGCACGCAAATCATTCATCATTCTATAAAAACAATTGGTTTGGGAGTTTGAATTTTAAATTGGAAAAAATATTGGGTAAAGGTCTTTTATTGCTCTAATTATTTTGTATATAAGGATCCTGTTTAGCTATTCCATGTTCCCTTTCTCACCTCCTTCTCCAACTATAAGTATTTTTTTTTTCTGTTTGTATTTTTCTGGAATATATCTCGATGCAACTTAGCTGGAATCTGAATGCAATATATATATCTCTATTTTTACACACAATTCTGCAAACAAATGGAAACTAAATTTGCATTCAGGTAAAAAGAAAACAAAGAAACAAAAAATCTTATTAAAGTACACTGCCGCTATAACGTAATAGTGAAAATCTACTTAGTTGAGATGCTACAAATGATATAATACGAAATGTTAATTTTATTACTTAGAAAGAAGAATTCGAATGTTAAAACCTGTAGCTCTTTCAATTTAGCTATTAGAATATTTGACCAAACTATTATTGAAAGAAAATGCCGGATGGTGTATTTTAACAAAGTATGCAAATTCAAAAATATATCCTTGAAAGTTTGCATTCTCTGTGAAATTACTTCAAGTCTCCCATGTGGTCTAGTGGTTAGGATTCCTGGCTTTCACCCAGGCGGCCCGGGTTCGATTCCCGGCATGGGAAGACGGAGGTTCCGAGGTGAAATGGTTCGCAGTCTGGATTCTGAGTACAGCGATCGCAGATCAAATCTTAGTGGTACCTCCCTTTTCATAATGATTCTTACATTTTCATGATAAAGAAAGCGTCTTTCCGGGTGCGTGAACAATTCCTTTCATAAAAATATCATTTCTTATCTAACAATTTATGAATTATCATTTTATATCTTTTCAATAAAAAAAGTCAAATTACGATTTGATAAAAATAAAAAATAATAATTCAATGGAATCAATCTACTACAAATCACTGCGCTTGAAAATTAAAAGTGTATGTACTCGAAATAAGAACGGAAATATAAATTCCATTTCTGTTTTAAAACCTATACAAAGCAATTTGTTTTACAGAAATCTTAATATTAATTTTGGTGAAATCATGCATTTCAATGGGTTCATGGAAAATCGAAATTATATTCAGTTTCATCACACAAATAAAAACATTTCTAATGGTTATATAAATTTAAATTCTTGCAAACATTAGAAAAAATAATACGGAAGTGAAATTGATATCTTTAAAAAAGTGTTTGGATTTTATGATAGTTACAAACCATTCTTACTTTCTCGTGTACGTGGTATAGAGAAATTATTGTAATCGGCAAAGAATTTCAAACTAAGGATATTGACGAATCACCACGTTTTTGACCTCCCTGAGTCTGAAAAACACATCTTTGATAAATATCCGCTATCTATCTATGACAAAGATAATTCTACAAGGCTTTGAGCTAGACGGATGAAATTCGGCATATTATCTGTATAAAAAATATGTGGATTTCTATGAAATTTTGAGCAAAATTCTTTGAGTCGAAGTCTATCTCTCCGGCTGTTTGAATTGTATTTATCACGGTAACAAGAAGAGTTACATGGATTAAATTGGGTTTACAGATTTATTTAACGTCTATAGTGCAGACAATTATAAAAATTTGAGCCAAATCAAACAAAGGGTTCACCGTCTGTTGGTCTGTACTTCCAGAAATATGTAAACGCTCAAAGACGCAATGACTTAAAATGACAAATTTAGTATGGTATATTGTGACTACAAGTGTAGTGTCTTGTCAAATTTTTGTTTCAATCGCCAGGGAAAAAAGTGCCTAAAACAAAATTTTTGATTTTTGGATACTATTAACTGCATGCCAGGGAGTAATTGTCAAAAAATTCGCAGAGGATTACATACCATAAAAATGCTCAATTTCCTGCCAAAAATTACTATTTTGTAACTGTTTTACATCAGTGTCATGCAAGACGCTCTGTGAGATAAGAATCTATGCGAAAAAGTTTTCGGGAGACAAACCCCATTGGTTACTCTTATTTTTATTGCTGGGAAGAAAGTATGGCTTTCGTAAAGGTATTTTTGCCTTTAATCTTATTGCACTATTGTGTTGAACAATACTTTGTATTATTTTACATTCCAACTTTTCTCGTATATCCTTATAGAAGAGATAGAAAATGGATATAGAGGATTTAGAAAATGTTGGAGGAAAGGGTTTTCAATAAAGATTAGTTGAGACAAAATATCAGAGAAACAACTTCTAAGAAGATCGAGAAAAGACACGAAAGTGTCATTTAATTGTTTATTCTGCGTAGCTCAAAAGAAAAATCATCATGTCAGAAGTGGGATTCGAACCCACGCCCACATTCGTGGACCAGAACACTCAACTCTGCAACAGAGCAAGATTACCCTTGAGTCTGGCGCCTTAGACCGCTCGGCCATCCTGACACATACGGCCGGGGCATTTAATAATGCACTTGAAGAGAATAACAAGGTCATACAGACAAAAAAAGGCCCGATTTCAAAAAAGAATGGAGTTTGTGTGGGTTTCAATAACAAACAATTGTGATTATTCCAAATGAAACTATCTGCTAGAAAACTAAAAATATATCTCTTTTATATCAAGCTTTGAATTGTTATGAATATTAAGATTTTTTAAAATTAATCTTTACTAATTTGCAAATAGATTTTCATCCGAAGTGAAAACAAACAAGAAAGAAAGTTTTATTTTTACAGTCTCTTAAAATTAGCAACTAATGAACTTTATTCTTTCTAACGTCTCTTAATCTCAAAGAGGGGTATATTTTGCCATATATTTTGGATGCAATATGCCTATTAAATTTTAAGGCATGAAAAATTTTATTTTTTCTGTCTGTTAATATCATAGCAAATGTAGTACCTGAATTATGACATTAAAAAAAAAAAAACTTTTGTACTTTCTGATATATATCATCTATTAAAGCACGAAAAGTTTTAATAAATAAGTACAGAAAGTCACATTTATAAAATATATATATATAACGCATTGCATGTGAAAAGTGATACAAAAATTCCAAGACTCAAGGAAACGAAATTTCAAAAATTCAGAGATATTACAGACAAAGCGTGCTTGGAAGTAGTTATTATGTTTAATTAATAATGGTATAGTTTGATATGCTAAGATCGCATATCTTTACTATGTGAAAATGTTCTAAGGATCAATTTTTGAATTTCTCGATCCAAACTGTAGGATCGGTTTGAATTAAACCACAGGTTAAGTTTGGCGTATGTAAATAATTACAGATATTTTGACCTCACACAAAATGAAACCGTTTTCAAAACCAAATGGTAAATGCTTCGTTTAACCCTTTTCACGAGCATAGTCGGTGCCTCGGTAGCGCAGTAGGCAGCGCGTCAGTCTCATAATCTCTCTCAGGAGCAATCTGAAGGTCGTGAGTTCGATCCTCACCCGGGGCAGTTCTTTTTCCGCTGCAGAGTTTGAATGTAGGATTTTATTCGCTTTTCCCATTTTAATTTTCTTATTATTTCTAGCCTTTTCCCCCAACACAACAAACAGTTTCTTTTCTGGTTTATTACTCACTAATTTCAATTTGTTTTAACGTTAACCAATTTTAAATGCACGCAAATCATTCATCATTCTATAAAAACAATTGGTTTGGGAGTTTGAATTTTAAATTGGAAAAAATATTGGGTAAAGGTCTTTTATTGCTCTAATTATTTTGTATATAAGGATCCTGTTTAGCTATTCCATGTTCCCTTTCTCACCTCCTTCTCCAACTATAAGTATTTTTTTTTTCTGTTTGTATTTTTCTGGAATATATCTCGATGCAACTTAGCTGGAATCTGAATGCAATATATATATCTCTATTTTTACACACAATTCTGCAAACAAATGGAAACTAAATTTGCATTCAGGTAAAAAGAAAACAAAGAAACAAAAAATCTTATTAAAGTACACTGCCGCTATAACGTAATAGTGAAAATCTACTTAGTTGAGATGCTACAAATGATATAATACGAAATGTTAATTTTATTACTTAGAAAGAAGAATTCGAATGTTAAAACCTGTAGCTCTTTCAATTTAGCTATTAGAATATTTGACCAAACTATTATTGAAAGAAAATGCCGGATGGTGTATTTTAACAAAGTATGCAAATTCAAAAATATATCCTTGAAAGTTTGCATTCTCTGTGAAATTACTTCAAGTCTCCCATGTGGTCTAGTGGTTAGGATTCCTGGCTTTCACCCAGGCGGCCCGGGTTCGATTCCCGGCATGGGAAGACGGAGGTTCCGAGGTGAAATGGTTCGCAGTCTGGATTCTGAGTACAGCGATCGCAGATCAAATCTTAGTGGTACCTCCCTTTTCATAATGATTCTTACATTTTCATGATAAAGAAAGCGTCTTTCCGGGTGCGTGAACAATTTCTTTCATAAAAATATCATTTCTTATCTAACAATTTATGAATTATCATTTTATATCTTTTCAATAAATAAAGTCAAATTACGATTTGATAAAAATAAAAAATAATAATTCAATGGAATCAATCTACTACAAATCACTGCGCTTGAAAATTAAAAGTGTATGTACTCGAAATAAGAACGGAAATATAAATTCCATTTCTGTTTTAAAACCTATACAAAGCAATTTGTTTTACAGAAATCTTAATATTAATTTTGGTGAAATCATGCATTTCAATGGGTTCATGGAAAATCGAAATTATATTCAGTTTCATCACACAAATAAAAACATTTCTAATGGTTATATAAATTTAAATTCTTGCAAACATTAGAAAAAATAATACGGAAGTGAAATTGATATCTTTAAAAAAGTGTTTGGATTTTATGATAGTTACAAACCATTCTTACTTTCTCGTGTACGTGGTATAGAGAAATTATTGTAATCGGCAAAGAATTTCAAACTAAGGATATTGACGAATCACCACGTTTTTGACCTCCCTGAGTCTGAAAAACACATCTTTGATAAATATCCGCTATCTATCTATGACAAAGATAATTCTACAAGGCTTTGAGCTAGACGGATGAAATTCGGCATATTATCTGTATAAAAAATATGTGGATTTCTATGAAATTTTGAGCAAAATTCTTTGAGTCGAAGTCTATCTCTCCGGCTGTTTGAATTGTATTTATCACGGTAACAAGAAGAGTTACATGGATTAAATTGGGTTTACAGATTTATTTAACGTCTATAGTGCAGACAATTATAAAAATTTGAGCCAAATCAAACAAAGGGTTCACCGTCTGTTGGTCTGTACTTCCAGAAATATGTAAACGCTCAAAGACGCAATGACTTAAAATGACAAATTTAGTATGGTATATTGTGACTACAAGTGTAGTGTCTTGTCAAATTTTTGTTTCAATCGCCAGGGAAAAAAGTGCCTAAAACAAAATTTTTGATTTTTGGATACTATTAACTGCATGCCAGGGAGTAATTGTCAAAAAATTCGCAGAGGATTACATACCATAAAAATGCTCAATTTCCTGCCAAAAATTACTATTTTGTAACTGTTTTACATCAGTGTCATGCAAGACGCTCTGTGAGATAAGAATCTATGCGAAAAAGTTTTCGGGAGACAAACCCCATTGGTTACTCTTATTTTTATTGCTGGGAATCTTTAATCCTTTAATCCTTTGCGAATCCTTTAATCTTATTGCACTATTGTGTTGAACAATACTTTGTATTATTTTACATTCCAACTTTTCTCGTATATCCTTATAGAAGAGATAGAAAATGGATATAGAGGATTTAGAAAATGTTGGAGGAAAGGGTTTTCAATAAAGATTAGTTGAGACAAAATATCAGAGAAACAACTTCTAAGAAGATCGAGAAAAGACACGAAAGTGTCATTTAATTGTTTATTCTGCGTAGCTCAAAAGAAAAATCATCATGTCAGAAGTGGGATTCGAACCCACGCCCACATTCGTGGACCAGAACACTCAACTCTGCAACAGAGCAAGATTACCCTTGAGTCTGGCGCCTTAGACCGCTCGGCCATCCTGACACATACGGCCGGGGCATTTAATAATGCACTTGAAGAGAATAACAAGGTCATACAGACAAAAAAAGGCCCGATTTCAAAAAAGAATGGAGTTTGTGTGGGTTTCAATAACAAACAATTGTGATTATTCCAAATGAAACTATCTGCTAGAAAACTAAAAATATATCTCTTTTATATCAAGCTTTGAATTGTTATGAATATTAAGATTTTTTAAAATTAATCTTTACTAATTTGCAAATAGATTTTCATCCGAAGTGAAAACAAACAAGAAAGAAAGTTTTATTTTTACAGTCTCTTAAAATTAGCAACTAATGAACTTTATTCTTTCTAACGTCTCTTAATCTCAAAGAGGGGTATATTTTGCCATATATTTTGGATGCAATATGCCTATTAAATTTTAAGGCATGAAAAATTTTATTTTTTCTGTCTGTTAATATCATAGCAAATGTAGTACCTGAATTATGACATTAAAAAAAAAAAAAACTTTTGTACTTTCTGATATATATCATCTATTAAAGCACGAAAAGTTTTAATAAATAAGTACAGAAAGTCACATTTATAAAATATATATATATAACGCATTGCATGTGAAAAGTGATACAAAAATTCCAAGACTCAAGGAAACGAAATTTCAAAAATTCAGAGATATTACAGACAAAGCGTGCTTGGAAGTAGTTATTATGTTTAATTAATAATGGTATAGTTTGATATGCTAAGATCGCATATCTTTACTATGTGAAAATGTTCTAAGGATCAATTTTTGAATTTCTCGATCCAAACTGTAGGATCGGTTTGAATTAAACCACAGGTTAAGTTTGGCGCATGTAAATAATTACAGATATTTTGACCTCACACAAAATGAAACCGTTTTCAAAACCAAATGGTAAATGCTTCGTTTAACCCTTTTCACGAGCATAGTCGGTGCCTCGGTAGCGCAGTAGGCAGCGCGTCAGTCTCATAATCTCTCTCAGGAGCAATCTGAAGGTCGTGAGTTCGATCCTCACCCGGGGCAGTTCTTTTTCCGCTGCAGAGTTTGAATGTAGGATTTTATTCGCTTTTCCCATTTTAATTTTCTTATTATTTCTAGCCTTTTCCCCCAACACAACAAACAGTTTCTTTTCTGGTTTATTACTCACTAATTTCAATTTGTTTTAACGTTAACCAATTTTAAATGCACGCAAATCATTCATCATTCTATAAAAACAATTGGTTTGGGAGTTTGAATTTTAAATTGGAAAAAATATTGGGTAAAGGTCTTTTATTGCTCTAATTATTTTGTATATAAGGATCCTGTTTAGCTATTCCATGTTCCCTTTCTCACCTCCTTCTCCAACTATAAGTATTTTTTTTTTCTGTTTGTATTTTTCTGGAATATATCTCGATGCAACTTAGCTGGAATCTGAATGCAATATATATATCTCTATTTTTACACACAATTCTGCAAACAAATGGAAACTAAATTTGCATTCAGGTAAAAAGAAAACAAAGAAACAAAAAATCTTATTAAAGTACACTGCCGCTATAACGTAATAGTGAAAATCTACTTAGTTGAGATGCTACAAATGATATAATACGAAATGTTAATTTTATTACTTAGAAAGAAGAATTCGAATGTTAAAACCTGTAGCTCTTTCAATTTAGCTATTAGAATATTTGACCAAACTATTATTGAAAGAAAATGCCGGATGGTGTATTTTAACAAAGTATGCAAATTCAAAAATATATCCTTGAAAGTTTGCATTCTCTGTGAAATTACTTCAAGTCTCCCATGTGGTCTAGTGGTTAGGATTCCTGGCTTTCACCCAGGCGGCCCGGGTTCGATTCCCGGCATGGGAAGACGGAGGTTCCGAGGTGAAATGGTTCGCAGTCTGGATTCTGAGTACAGCGATCGCAGATCAAATCTTAGTGGTACCTCCCTTTTCATAATGATTCTTACATTTTCATGATAAAGAAAGCGTCTTTCCGGGTGCGTGAACAATTCCTTTCATAAAAATATCATTTCTTATCTAACAATTTATGAATTATCATTTTATATCTTTTCAATAAAAAAAGTCAAATTACGATTTGATAAAAATAAAAAATAATAATTCAATGGAATCAATCTACTACAAATCACTGCGCTTGAAAATTAAAAGTGTATGTACTCGAAATAAGAACGGAAATATAAATTCCATTTCTGTTTTAAAACCTATACAAAGCAATTTGTTTTACAGAAATCTTAATATTAATTTTGGTGAAATCATGCATTTCAATGGGTTCATGGAAAATCGAAATTATATTCAGTTTCATCACACAAATAAAAACATTTCTAATGGTTATATAAATTTAAATTCTTGCAAACATTAGAAAAAATAATACGGAAGTGAAATTGATATCTTTAAAAAAGTGTTTGGATTTTATGATAGTTACAAACCATTCTTACTTTCTCGTGTACGTGGTATAGAGAAATTATTGTAATCGGCAAAGAATTTCAAACTAAGGATATTGACGAATCACCACGTTTTTGACCTCCCTGAGTCTGAAAAACACATCTTTGATAAATATCCGCTATCTATCTATGACAAAGATAATTCTACAAGGCTTTGAGCTAGACGGATGAAATTCGGCATATTATCTGTATAAAAAATATGTGGATTTCTATGAAATTTTGAGCAAAATTCTTTGAGTCGAAGTCTATCTCTCCGGCTGTTTGAATTGTATTTATCACGGTAACAAGAAGAGTTACATGGATTAAATTGGGTTTACAGATTTATTTAACGTCTATAGTGCAGACAATTATAAAAATTTGAGCCAAATCAAACAAAGGGTTCACCGTCTGTTGGTCTGTACTTCCAGAAATATGTAAACGCTCAAAGACGCAATGACTTAAAATGACAAATTTAGTATGGTATATTGTGACTACAAGTGTAGTGTCTTGTCAAATTTTTGTTTCAATCGCCAGGGAAAAAAGTGCCTAAAACAAAATTTTTGATTTTTGGATACTATTAACTGCATGCCAGGGAGTAATTGTCAAAAAATTCGCAGAGGATTACATACCATAAAAATGCTCAATTTCCTGCCAAAAATTACTATTTTGTAACTGTTTTACATCAGTGTCATGCAAGACGCTCTGTGAGATAAGAATCTATGCGAAAAAGTTTTCGGGAGACAAACCCCATTGGTTACTCTTATTTTTATTGCTGGGAATCTTTAATCCTTTAATCCTTTGCGAATCCTTTAATCTTATTGCACTATTGTGTTGAACAATACTTTGTATTATTTTACATTCCAACTTTTCTCGTATATCCTTATAGAAGAGATAGAAAATGGATATAGAGGATTTAGAAAATGTTGGAGGAAAGGGTTTTCAATAAAGATTAGTTGAGACAAAATATCAGAGAAACAACTTCTAAGAAGATCGAGAAAAGACACGAAAGTGTCATTTAATTGTTTATTCTGCGTAGCTCAAAAGAAAAATCATCATGTCAGAAGTGGGATTCGAACCCACGCCCACATTCGTGGACCAGAACACTCAACTCTGCAACAGAGCAAGATTACCCTTGAGTCTGGCGCCTTAGACCGCTCGGCCATCCTGACACATACGGCCGGGGCATTTAATAATGCACTTGAAGAGAATAACAAGGTCATACAGACAAAAAAAGGCCCGATTTCAAAAAAGAATGGAGTTTGTGTGGGTTTCAATAACAAACAATTGTGATTATTCCAAATGAAACTATCTGCTAGAAAACTAAAAATATATCTCTTTTATATCAAGCTTTGAATTGTTATGAATATTAAGATTTTTTAAAATTAATCTTTACTAATTTGCAAATAGATTTTCATCCGAAGTGAAAACAAACAAGAAAGAAAGTTTTATTTTTACAGTCTCTTAAAATTAGCAACTAATGAACTTTATTCTTTCTAACGTCTCTTAATCTCAAAGAGGGGTATATTTTGCCATATATTTTGGATGCAATATGCCTATTAAATTTTAAGGCATGAAAAATTTTATTTTTTCTGTCTGTTAATATCATAGCAAATGTAGTACCTGAATTATGACATTAAAAAAAAAAAAACTTTTGTACTTTCTGATATATATCATCTATTAAAGCACGAAAAGTTTTAATAAATAAGTACAGAAAGTCACATTTATAAAATATATATATATAACGCATTGCATGTGAAAAGTGATACAAAAATTCCAAGACTCAAGGAAACGAAATTTCAAAAATTCAGAGATATTACAGACAAAGCGTGCTTGGAAGTAGTTATTATGTTTAATTAATAATGGTATAGTTTGATATGCTAAGATCGCATATCTTTACTATGTGAAAATGTTCTAAGGATCAATTTTTGAATTTCTCGATCCAAACTGTAGGATCGGTTTGAATTAAACCACAGGTTAAGTTTGGCGCATGTAAATAATTACAGATATTTTGACCTCACACAAAATGAAACCGTTTTCAAAACCAAATGGTAAATGCTTCGTTTAACCCTTTTCACGAGCATAGTCGGTGCCTCGGTAGCGCAGTAGGCAGCGCGTCAGTCTCATAATCTCTCTCAGGAGCAATCTGAAGGTCGTGAGTTCGATCCTCACCCGGGGCAGTTCTTTTTCCGCTGCAGAGTTTGAATGTAGGATTTTATTCGCTTTTCCCATTTTAATTTTCTTATTATTTCTAGCCTTTTCCCCCAACACAACAAACAGTTTCTTTTCTGGTTTATTACTCACTAATTTCAATTTGTTTTAACGTTAACCAATTTTAAATGCACGCAAATCATTCATCATTCTATAAAAACAATTGGTTTGGGAGTTTGAATTTTAAATTGGAAAAAATATTGGGTAAAGGTCTTTTATTGCTCTAATTATTTTGTATATAAGGATCCTGTTTAGCTATTCCATGTTCCCTTTCTCACCTCCTTCTCCAACTATAAGTATTTTTTTTTTCTGTTTGTATTTTTCTGGAATATATCTCGATGCAACTTAGCTGGAATCTGAATGCAATATATATATCTCTATTTTTACACACAATTCTGCAAACAAATGGAAACTAAATTTGCATTCAGGTAAAAAGAAAACAAAGAAACAAAAAATCTTATTAAAGTACACTGCCGCTATAACGTAATAGTGAAAATCTACTTAGTTGAGATGCTACAAATGATATAATACGAAATGTTAATTTTATTACTTAGAAAGAAGAATTCGAATGTTAAAACCTGTAGCTCTTTCAATTTAGCTATTAGAATATTTGACCAAACTATTATTGAAAGAAAATGCCGGATGGTGTATTTTAACAAAGTATGCAAATTCAAAAATATATCCTTGAAAGTTTGCATTCTCTGTGAAATTACTTCAAGTCTCCCATGTGGTCTAGTGGTTAGGATTCCTGGCTTTCACCCAGGCGGCCCGGGTTCGATTCCCGGCATGGGAAGACGGAGGTTCCGAGGTGAAATGGTTCGCAGTCTGGATTCTGAGTACAGCGATCGCAGATCAAATCTTAGTGGTACCTCCCTTTTCATAATGATTCTTACATTTTCATGATAAAGAAAGCGTCTTTCCGGGTGCGTGAACAATTCCTTTCATAAAAATATCATTTCTTATCTAACAATTTATGAATTATCATTTTATATCTTTTCAATAAAAAAAGTCAAATTACGATTTGATAAAAATAAAAAATAATAATTCAATGGAATCAATCTACTACAAATCACTGCGCTTGAAAATTAAAAGTGTATGTACTCGAAATAAGAACGGAAATATAAATTCCATTTCTGTTTTAAAACCTATACAAAGCAATTTGTTTTACAGAAATCTTAATATTAATTTTGGTGAAATCATGCATTTCAATGGGTTCATGGAAAATCGAAATTATATTCAGTTTCATCACACAAATAAAAACATTTCTAATGGTTATATAAATTTAAATTCTTGCAAACATTAGAAAAAATAATACGGAAGTGAAATTGATATCTTTAAAAAAGTGTTTGGATTTTATGATAGTTACAAACCATTCTTACTTTCTCGTGTACGTGGTATAGAGAAATTATTGTAATCGGCAAAGAATTTCAAACTAAGGATATTGACGAATCACCACGTTTTTGACCTCCCTGAGTCTGAAAAACACATCTTTGATAAATATCCGCTATCTATCTATGACAAAGATAATTCTACAAGGCTTTGAGCTAGACGGATGAAATTCGGCATATTATCTGTATAAAAAATATGTGGATTTCTATGAAATTTTGAGCAAAATTCTTTGAGTCGAAGTCTATCTCTCCGGCTGTTTGAATTGTATTTATCACGGTAACAAGAAGAGTTACATGGATTAAATTGGGTTTACAGATTTATTTAACGTCTATAGTGCAGACAATTATAAAAATTTGAGCCAAATCAAACAAAGGGTTCACCGTCTGTTGGTCTGTACTTCTAGAAATATGTAAACGCTCAAAGACGCAATGACTTAAAATGACAAATTTAGTATGGTATATTGTGACTACAAGTGTAGTGTCTTGTCAAATTTTTGTTTCAATCGCCAGGGAAAAAAGTGCCTAAAACAAAATTTTTGATTTTTGGATACTATTAACTGCATGCCAGGGAGTAATTGTCAAAAAATTCGCAGAGGATTACATACCATAAAAATGCTCAATTTCCTGCCAAAAATTACTATTTTGTAACTGTTTTACATCAGTGTCATGCAAGACGCTCTGTGAGATAAGAATCTATGCGAAAAAGTTTTCGGGAGACAAACCCCATTGGTTACTCTTATTTTTATTGCTGGGAATCTTTAATCCTTTAATCCTTTGCGAATCCTTTAATCTTATTGCACTATTGTGTTGAACAATACTTTGTATTATTTTACATTCCAACTTTTCTCGTATATCCTTATAGAAGAGATAGAAAATGGATATAGAGGATTTAGAAAATGTTGGAGGAAAGGGTTTTCAATAAAGATTAGTTGAGACAAAATATCAGAGAAACAACTTCTAAGAAGATCGAGAAAAGACACGAAAGTGTCATTTAATTGTTTATTCTGCGTAGCTCAAAAGAAAAATCATCATGTCAGAAGTGGGATTCGAACCCACGCCCACATTCGTGGACCAGAACACTCAACTCTGCAACAGAGCAAGATTACCCTTGAGTCTGGCGCCTTAGACCGCTCGGCCATCCTGACACATATGGCCGGGGCATTTAATAATGCACTTGAAGAGAATAACAAGGTCATACAGACAAAAAAAGGCCCGATTTCAAAAAAGAATGGAGTTTGTGTGGGTTTCAATAACAAACAATTGTGATTATTCCAAATGAAACTATCTGCTAGAAAACTAAAAATATATCTCTTTTATATCAAGCTTTGAATTGTTATGAATATTAAGATTTTTTAAAATTAATCTTTACTAATTTGCAAATAGATTTTCATCCGAAGTGAAAACAAACAAGAAAGAAAGTTTTATTTTTACAGTCTCTTAAAATTAGCAACTAATGAACTTTATTCTTTCTAACGTCTCTTAATCTCAAAGAGGGGTATATTTTGCCATATATTTTGGATGCAATATGCCTATTAAATTTTAAGGCATGAAAAATTTTATTTTTTCTGTCTGTTAATATCATAGCAAATGTAGTACCTGAATTATGACATTAAAAAAAAAAAAACTTTTGTACTTTCTGATATATATCATCTATTAAAGCACGAAAAGTTTTAATAAATAAGTACAGAAAGTCACATTTATAAAATATATATATATAACGCATTGCATGTGAAAAGTGATACAAAAATTCCAAGACTCAAGGAAACGAAATTTCAAAAATTCAGAGATATTACAGACAAAGCGTGCTTGGAAGTAGTTATTATGTTTAATTAATAATGGTATAGTTTGATATGCTAAGATCGCATATCTTTACTATGTGAAAATGTTCTAAGGATCAATTTTTGAATTTCTCGATCCAAACTGTAGGATCGGTTTGAATTAAACCACAGGTTAAGTTTGGCGCATGTAAATAATTACAGATATTTTGACCTCACACAAAATGAAACCGTTTTCAAAACCAAATGGTAAATGCTTCGTTTAACCCTTTTCACGAGCATAGTCGGTGCCTCGGTAGCGCAGTAGGCAGCGCGTCAGTCTCATAATCTCTCTCAGGAGCAATCTGAAGGTCGTGAGTTCGATCCTCACCCGGGGCAGTTCTTTTTCCGCTGCAGAGTTTGAATGTAGGATTTTATTCGCTTTTCCCATTTTAATTTTCTTATTATTTCTAGCCTTTTCCCCCAACACAACAAACAGTTTCTTTTCTGGTTTATTACTCACTAATTTCAATTTGTTTTAACGTTAACCAATTTTAAATGCACGCAAATCATTCATCATTCTATAAAAACAATTGGTTTGGGAGTTTGAATTTTAAATTGGAAAAAATATTGGGTAAAGGTCTTTTATTGCTCTAATTATTTTGTATATAAGGATCCTGTTTAGCTATTCCATGTTCCCTTTCTCACCTCCTTCTCCAACTATAAGTATTTTTTTTTTCTGTTTGTATTTTTCTGGAATATATCTCGATGCAACTTAGCTGGAATCTGAATGCAATATATATATCTCTATTTTTACACACAATTCTGCAAACAAATGGAAACTAAATTTGCATTCAGGTAAAAAGAAAACAAAGAAACAAAAAATCTTATTAAAGTACACTGCCGCTATAACGTAATAGTGAAAATCTACTTAGTTGAGATGCTACAAATGATATAATACGAAATGTTAATTTTATTACTTAGAAAGAAGAATTCGAATGTTAAAACCTGTAGCTCTTTCAATTTAGCTATTAGAATATTTGACCAAACTATTATTGAAAGAAAATGCCGGATGGTGTATTTTAACAAAGTATGCAAATTCAAAAATATATCCTTGAAAGTTTGCATTCTCTGTGAAATTACTTCAAGTCTCCCATGTGGTCTAGTGGTTAGGATTCCTGGCTTTCACCCAGGCGGCCCGGGTTCGATTCCCGGCATGGGAAGACGGAGGTTCCGAGGTGAAATGGTTCGCACTCTGGATTCTGAGTCCAGCGATCGCAGATCAAATCTTAGAGGTACCTCTCTTTTCATAATGATTCTTACATTTTCATGATAAAGAAAGCGTCTTTCCGGGTGCGTGAACAATTCCTTTCATAAAAATATCATTTCTTATCTAACAATTTATGAATTATCATTTTATATCTTTTCAATAAAAAAAGTCAAATTACAATTTGATAAAAATAAAAAATAATAATTCAATGGAATCAATCTACTACAAATCACTGCGCTTGAAAATTAAAAGTGTATGTACTCGAAATAAGAACGGAAATATAAATTCCATTTCTGTTTTAAAACCTATACAAAGCAATTTGTTTTACAGAAATCTTAATATTAATTTGGGTGAAATCATGCATTTCAATGGGTTCATGGAAAATCGAAATTATATTCAGTTTCATTACACAAATAAAAACATTTCTAATGGTTATATAAATTTAAATTCTTGCAAACATTAGAAAAAATAATACGGAAGTGAAATTGATATCTTTAAAAAAGTGTTTGGATTTTATGATAGTTACAAACCATTCTTACTTTCTCGTGTACGTGGTATAGAGAAATTATTGTAATCGGCAAAGAATTTCAAACTAAGGATATTGACGAATCACCACGTTTTTGACCTCCCTGAGTCTGAAAAACACATCTTTGATAAATATCCGCTATCTATCTATGACAAAGATAATTCTACAAGGCTTTGAGCTAGACGGATGAAATTCGGCATATTATCTGTATAAAAAATATGTGGATTTCTATGAAATTTTGAGCAAAATTCTTTGAGTCGAAGTCTATCTCTCCGGCTGTTTGAATTGTATTTAACACGGTAACAAGAAGAGTTACATGGATTAAATTGGGTTTACAGATTTATTTAACGTCTATAGTGTAGACAATTATAAAAATTTGAGCCAAATCAAACAAAGGGTTCACCGTCTGTTGGTCTGTACTTCCAGAAATATGTAAACGCTCAAAGACGCAATGACTTAAAATGACAAATTTAGTATGGTATATTGTGACTACAAGTGTAGTGTCTTGTCAAATTTTTGTTTCAATCGCCAGGGAAAAAAGTGCCTAAAACAAAATTTTTGATTTTTGGATACTATTAACTGCATGCCAGGGAGTAATTGTCAAAAAATTCGCAGAGGATTACATACCATAAAAATGCTCAATTTCCTGCCAAAAATTACTATTTTGTAACTGTTTTACATCAGTGTCATGCAAGACGCTCTGTGAGATAAGAATCTATGCGAAAAAGTTTTCGGGAGACAAACCCCATTGGTTACTCTTATTTTTATTGCTGGGAAGAAAGTATGGCTTTCGTAAAGGTATTTTTGCCTTTAATCTTATTGCACTATTGTGTTGAACAATACTTTGTATTATTTTACATTCCAACTTTTCTCGTATATCCTTATAGAAGAGATAGAAAATGGATATAGAGGATTTAGAAAATGTTGGAGGAAAGGGTTTTCAATAAAGATTAGTTGAGACAAAATATCAGAGAAACAACTTCTAAGAAGATCGAGAAAAGACACGAAAGTGTCATTTAATTGTTTATTCTGCGTAGCTCAAAAGAAAAATCATCATGTCAGAAGTGGGATTCGAACCCACGCCCACATTCGTGGACCAGAACACTCAACTCTGCAACAGAGCAAGATTACCCTTGAGTCTGGCGCCTTAGACCGCTCGGCCATCCTGACACATATGGCCGGGGCATTTAATAATGCACTTGAAGAGAATAACAAGGTCATACAGACAAAAAAAGGCCCGATTTCAAAAAAGAATGGAGTTTGTGTGGGTTTCAATAACAAACAATTGTGATTATTCCAAATGAAACTATCTGCTAGAAAACTAAAAATATATCTCTTTTATATCAAGCTTTGAATTGTTATGAATATTAAGATTTTTTAAAATTAATCTTTACTAATTTGCAAATAGATTTTCATCCGAAGTGAAAACAAACAAGAAAGAAAGTTTTATTTTTACAGTCTCTTAAAATTAGCAACTAATGAACTTTATTCTTTCTAACGTCTCTTAATCTCAAAGAGGGGTATATTTTGCCATATATTTTGGATGCAATATGCCTATTAAATTTTAAGGCATGAAAAATTTTATTTTTTCTGTCTGTTAATATCATAGCAAATGTAGTACCTGAATTATGACATTAAAAAAAAAAAAACTTTTGTACTTTCTGATATATATCATCTATTAAAGCACGAAAAGTTTTAATAAATAAGTACAGAAAGTCACATTTATAAAATATATATATATAACGCATTGCATGTGAAAAGTGATACAAAAATTCCAAGACTCAAGGAAACGAAATTTCAAAAATTCAGAGATATTACAGACAAAGCGTGCTTGGAAGTAGTTATTATGTTTAATTAATAATGGTATAGTTTGATATGCTAAGATCGCATATCTTTACTATGTGAAAATGTTCTAAGGATCAATTTTTGAATTTCTCGATCCAAACTGTAGGATCGGTTTGAATTAAACCACAGGTTAAGTTTGGCGTATGTAAATAATTACAGATATTTTGACCTCACACAAAATGAAACCGTTTTCAAAACCAAATGGTAAATGCTTCGTTTAACCCTTTTCACGAGCATAGTCGGTGCCTCGGTAGCGCAGTAGGCAGCGCGTCAGTCTCATAATCTCTCTCAGGAGCAATCTGAAGGTCGTGAGTTCGATCCTCACCCGGGGCAGTTCTTTTTCCGCTGCAGAGTTTGAATGTAGGATTTTATTCGCTTTTCCCATTTTAATTTTCTTATTATTTCTAGCCTTTTCCCCCAACACAACAAACAGTTTCTTTTCTGGTTTATTACTCACTAATTTCAATTTGTTTTAACGTTAACCAATTTTAAATGCACGCAAATCATTCATCATTCTATAAAAACAATTGGTTTGGGAGTTTGAATTTTAAATTGGAAAAAATATTGGGTAAAGGTCTTTTATTGCTCTAATTATTTTGTATATAAGGATCCTGTTTAGCTATTCCATGTTCCCTTTCTCACCTCCTTCTCCAACTATAAGTATTTTTTTTTTCTGTTTGTATTTTTCTGGAATATATCTCGATGCAACTTAGCTGGAATCTGAATGCAATATATATATCTCTATTTTTACACACAATTCTGCAAACAAATGGAAACTAAATTTGCATTCAGGTAAAAAGAAAACAAAGAAACAAAAAATCTTATTAAAGTACACTGCCGCTATAACGTAATAGTGAAAATCTACTTAGTTGAGATGCTACAAATGATATAATACGAAATGTTAATTTTATTACTTAGAAAGAAGAATTCGAATGTTAAAACCTGTAGCTCTTTCAATTTAGCTATTAGAATATTTGACCAAACTATTATTGAAAGAAAATGCCGGATGGTGTATTTTAACAAAGTATGCAAATTCAAAAATATATCCTTGAAAGTTTGCATTCTCTGTGAAATTACTTCAAGTCTCCCATGTGGTCTAGTGGTTAGGATTCCTGGCTTTCACCCAGGCGGCCCGGGTTCGATTCCCGGCATGGGAAGACGGAGGTTCCGAGGTGAAATGGTTCGCAGTCTGGATTCTGAGTACAGCGATCGCAGATCAAATCTTAGTGGTACCTCCCTTTTCATAATGATTCTTACATTTTCATGATAAAGAAAGCGTCTTTCCGGGTGCGTGAACAATTCCTTTCATAAAAATATCATTTCTTATCTAACAATTTATGAATTATCATTTTATATCTTTTCAATAAAAAAAGTCAAATTACGATTTGATAAAAATAAAAAATAATAATTCAATGGAATCAATCTACTACAAATCACTGCGCTTGAAAATTAAAAGTGTATGTACTCGAAATAAGAACGGAAATATAAATTCCATTTCTGTTTTAAAACCTATACAAAGCAATTTGTTTTACAGAAATCTTAATATTAATTTTGGTGAAATCATGCATTTCAATGGGTTCATGGAAAATCGAAATTATATTCAGTTTCATCACACAAATAAAAACATTTCTAATGGTTATATAAATTTAAATTCTTGCAAACATTAGAAAAAATAATACGGAAGTGAAATTGATATCTTTAAAAAAGTGTTTGGATTTTATGATAGTTACAAACCATTCTTACTTTCTCGTGTACGTGGTATAGAGAAATTATTGTAATCGGTAAAGAATTTCAAACTAAGGATATTGACGAATCACCACGTTTTTGACCTCCCTGAGTCTGAAAAACACATCTTTGATAAATATCCGCTATCTATCTATGACAAAGATAATTCTACAAGGCTTTGAGCTAGACGGATGAAATTCGGCATATTATCTGTATAAAAAATATGTGGATTTCTATGAAATTTTGAGCAAAATTCTTTGAGTCGAAGTCTATCTCTCCGGCTGTTTGAATTGTATTTATCACGGTAACAAGAAGAGTTACATGGATTAAATTGGGTTTACAGATTTATTTAACGTCTATAGTGCAGACAATTATAAAAATTTGAGCCAAATCAAACAAAGGGTTCACCGTCTGTTGGTCTGTACTTCCAGAAATATGTAAACGCTCAAAGACGCAATGACTTAAAATGACAAATTTAGTATGGTATATTGTGACTACAAGTGTAGTGTCTTGTCAAATTTTTGTTTCAATCGCCAGGGAAAAAAGTGCCTAAAACAAAATTTTTGATTTTTGGATACTATTAACTGCATGCCAGGGAGTAATTGTCAAAAAATTCGCAGAGGATTACATACCATAAAAATGCTCAATTTCCTGCCAAAAATTACTATTTTGTAACTGTTTTACATCAGTGTCATGCAAGACGCTCTGTGAGATAAGAATCTATGCGAAAAAGTTTTCGGGAGACAAACCCCATTGGTTACTCTTATTTTTATTGCTGGGAATCTTTAATCCTTTAATCCTTTGCGAATCCTTTAATCTTATTGCACTATTGTGTTGAACAATACTTTGTATTATTTTACATTCCAACTTTTCTCGTATATCCTTATAGAAGAGATAGAAAATGGATATAGAGGATTTAGAAAATGTTGGAGGAAAGGGTTTTCAATAAAGATTAGTTGAGACAAAATATCAGAGAAACAACTTCTAAGAAGATCGAGAAAAGACACGAAAGTGTCATTTAATTGTTTATTCTGCGTAGCTCAAAAGAAAAATCATCATGTCAGAAGTGGGATTCGAACCCACGCCCACATTCGTGGACCAGAACACTCAACTCTGCAACAGAGCAAGATTACCCTTGAGTCTGGCGCCTTAGACCGCTCGGCCATCCTGACACATACGGCCGGGGCATTTAATAATGCACTTGAAGAGAATAACAAGGTCATACAGACAAAAAAAGGCCCGATTTCAAAAAAGAATGGAGTTTGTGTGGGTTTCAATAACAAACAATTGTGATTATTCCAAATGAAACTATCTGCTAGAAAACTAAAAATATATCTCTTTTATATCAAGCTTTGAATTGTTATGAATATTAAGATTTTTTAAAATTAATCTTTACTAATTTGCAAATAGATTTTCATCCGAAGTGAAAACAAACAAGAAAGAAAGTTTTATTTTTACAGTCTCTTAAAATTAGCAACTAATGAACTTTATTCTTTCTAACGTCTCTTAATCTCAAAGAGGGGTATATTTTGCCATATATTTTGGATGCAATATGCCTATTAAATTTTAAGGCATGAAAAATTTTATTTTTTCTGTCTGTTAATATCATAGCAAATGTAGTACCTGAATTATGACATTAAAAAAAAAAAAACTTTTGTACTTTCTGATATATATCATCTATTAAAGCACGAAAAGTTTTAATAAATAAGTACAGAAAGTCACATTTATAAAATATATATATATAACGCATTGCATGTGAAAAGTGATACAAAAATTCCAAGACTCAAGGAAACGAAATTTCAAAAATTCAGAGATATTACAGACAAAGCGTGCTTGGAAGTAGTTATTATGTTTAATTAATAATGGTATAGTTTGATATGCTAAGATCGCATATCTTTACTATGTGAAAATGTTCTAAGGATCAATTTTTGAATTTCTCGATCCAAACTGTAGGATCGGTTTGAATTAAACCACAGGTTAAGTTTGGCGCATGTAAATAATTACAGATATTTTGACCTCACACAAAATGAAACCGTTTTCAAAACCAAATGGTAAATGCTTCGTTTAACCCTTTTCACGAGCATAGTCGGTGCCTCGGTAGCGCAGTAGGCAGCGCGTCAGTCTCATAATCTCTCTCAGGAGCAATCTGAAGGTCGTGAGTTCGATCCTCACCCGGGGCAGTTCTTTTTCCGCTGCAGAGTTTGAATGTAGGATTTTATTCGCTTTTCCCATTTTAATTTTCTTATTATTTCTAGCCTTTTCCCCCAACACAACAAACAGTTTCTTTTCTGGTTTATTACTCACTAATTTCAATTTGTTTTAACGTTAACCAATTTTAAATGCACGCAAATCATTCATCATTCTATAAAAACAATTGGTTTGGGAGTTTGAATTTTAAATTGGAAAAAATATTGGGTAAAGGTCTTTTATTGCTCTAATTATTTTGTATATAAGGATCCTGTTTAGCTATTCCATGTTCCCTTTCTCACCTCCTTCTCCAACTATAAGTATTTTTTTTTTCTGTTTGTATTTTTCTGGAATATATCTCGATGCAACTTAGCTGGAATCTGAATGCAATATATATATCTCTATTTTTACACACAATTCTGCAAACAAATGGAAACTAAATTTGCATTCAGGTAAAAAGAAAACAAAGAAACAAAAAATCTTATTAAAGTACACTGCCGCTATAACGTAATAGTGAAAATCTACTTAGTTGAGATGCTACAAATGATATAATACGAAATGTTAATTTTATTACTTAGAAAGAAGAATTCGAATGTTAAAACCTGTAGCTCTTTCAATTTAGCTATTAGAATATTTGACCAAACTATTATTGAAAGAAAATGCCGGATGGTGTATTTTAACAAAGTATGCAAATTCAAAAATATATCCTTGAAAGTTTGCATTCTCTGTGAAATTACTTCAAGTCTCCCATGTGGTCTAGTGGTTAGGATTCCTGGCTTTCACCCAGGCGGCCCGGGTTCGATTCCCGGCATGGGAAGACGGAGGTTCCGAGGTGAAATGGTTCGCAGTCTGGATTCTGAGTACAGCGATCGCAGATCAAATCTTAGTGGTACCTCCCTTTTCATAATGATTCTTACATTTTCATGATAAAGAAAGCGTCTTTCCGGGTGCGTGAACAATTCCTTTCATAAAAATATCATTTCTTATCTAACAATTTATGAATTATCATTTTATATCTTTTCAATAAAAAAAGTCAAATTACGATTTGATAAAAATAAAAAATAATAATTCAATGGAATCAATCTACTACAAATCACTGCGCTTGAAAATTAAAAGTGTATGTACTCGAAATAAGAACGGAAATATAAATTCCATTTCTGTTTTAAAACCTATACAAAGCAATTTGTTTTACAGAAATCTTAATATTAATTTTGGTGAAATCATGCATTTCAATGGGTTCATGGAAAATCGAAATTATATTCAGTTTCATCACACAAATAAAAACATTTCTAATGGTTATATAAATTTAAATTCTTGCAAACATTAGAAAAAATAATACGGAAGTGAAATTGATATCTTTAAAAAAGTGTTTGGATTTTATGATAGTTACAAACCATTCTTACTTTCTCGTGTACGTGGTATAGAGAAATTATTGTAATCGGCAAAGAATTTCAAACTAAGGATATTGACGAATCACCACGTTTTTGACCTCCCTGAGTCTGAAAAACACATCTTTGATAAATATCCGCTATCTATCTATGACAAAGATAATTCTACAAGGCTTTGAGCTAGACGGATGAAATTCGGCATATTATCTGTATAAAAAATATGTGGATTTCTATGAAATTTTGAGCAAAATTCTTTGAGTCGAAGTCTATCTCTCCGGCTGTTTGAATTGTATTTATCACGGTAACAAGAAGAGTTACATGGATTAAATTGGGTTTACAGATTTATTTAACGTCTATAGTGCAGACAATTATAAAAATTTGAGCCAAATCAAACAAAGGGTTCACCGTCTGTTGGTCTGTACTTCCAGAAATATGTAAACGCTCAAAGACGCAATGACTTAAAATGACAAATTTAGTATGGTATATTGTGACTACAAGTGTAGTGTCTTGTCAAATTTTTGTTTCAATCGCCAGGGAAAAAAGTGCCTAAAACAAAATTTTTGATTTTTGGATACTATTAACTGCATGCCAGGGAGTAATTGTCAAAAAATTCGCAGAGGATTACATACCATAAAAATGCTCAATTTCCTGCCAAAAATTACTATTTTGTAACTGTTTTACATCAGTGTCATGCAAGACGCTCTGTGAGATAAGAATCTATGCGAAAAAGTTTTCGGGAGACAAACCCCATTGGTTACTCTTATTTTTATTGCTGGGAATCTTTAATCCTTTAATCCTTTGCGAATCCTTTAATCTTATTGCACTATTGTGTTGAACAATACTTTGTATTATTTTACATTCCAACTTTTCTCGTATATCCTTATAGAAGAGATAGAAAATGGATATAGAGGATTTAGAAAATGTTGGAGGAAAGGGTTTTCAATAAAGATTAGTTGAGACAAAATATCAGAGAAACAACTTCTAAGAAGATCGAGAAAAGACACGAAAGTGTCATTTAATTGTTTATTCTGCGTAGCTCAAAAGAAAAATCATCATGTCAGAAGTGGGATTCGAACCCACGCCCACATTCGTGGACCAGAACACTCAACTCTGCAACAGAGCAAGATTACCCTTGAGTCTGGCGCCTTAGACCGCTCGGCCATCCTGACACATACGGCCGGGGCATTTAATAATGCACTTGAAGAGAATAACAAGGTCATACAGACAAAAAAAGGCCCGATTTCAAAAAAGAATGGAGTTTGTGTGGGTTTCAATAACAAACAATTGTGATTATTCCAAATGAAACTATCTGCTAGAAAACTAAAAATATATCTCTTTTATATCAAGCTTTGAATTGTTATGAATATTAAGATTTTTTAAAATTAATCTTTACTAATTTGCAAATAGATTTTCATCCGAAGTGAAAACAAACAAGAAAGAAAGTTTTATTTTTACAGTCTCTTAAAATTAGCAACTAATGAACTTTATTCTTTCTAACGTCTCTTAATCTCAAAGAGGGGTATATTTTGCCATATATTTTGGATGCAATATGCCTATTAAATTTTAAGGCATGAAAAATTTTATTTTTTCTGTCTGTTAATATCATAGCAAATGTAGTACCTGAATTATGACATTAAAAAAAAAAAAACTTTTGTACTTTCTGATATATATCATCTATTAAAGCACGAAAAGTTTTAATAAATAAGTACAGAAAGTCACATTTATAAAATATATATATATAACGCATTGCATGTGAAAAGTGATACAAAAATTCCAAGACTCAAGGAAACGAAATTTCAAAAATTCAGAGATATTACAGACAAAGCGTGCTTGGAAGTAGTTATTATGTTTAATTAATAATGGTATAGTTTGATATGCTAAGATCGCATATCTTTACTATGTGAAAATGTTCTAAGGATCAATTTTTGAATTTCTCGATCCAAACTGTAGGATCGGTTTGAATTAAACCACAGGTTAAGTTTGGCGCATGTAAATAATTACAGATATTTTGACCTCACACAAAATGAAACCGTTTTCAAAACCAAATGGTAAATGCTTCGTTTAACCCTTTTCACGAGCATAGTCGGTGCCTCGGTAGCGCAGTAGGCAGCGCGTCAGTCTCATAATCTCTCTCAGGAGCAATCTGAAGGTCGTGAGTTCGATCCTCACCCGGGGCAGTTCTTTTTCCGCTGCAGAGTTTGAATGTAGGATTTTATTCGCTTTTCCCATTTTAATTTTCTTATTATTTCTAGCCTTTTCCCCCAACACAACAAACAGTTTCTTTTCTGGTTTATTACTCACTAATTTCAATTTGTTTTAACGTTAACCAATTTTAAATGCACGCAAATCATTCATCATTCTATAAAAACAATTGGTTTGGGAGTTTGAATTTTAAATTGGAAAAAATATTGGGTAAAGGTCTTTTATTGCTCTAATTATTTTGTATATAAGGATCCTGTTTAGCTATTCCATGTTCCCTTTCTCACCTCCTTCTCCAACTATAAGTATTTTTTTTTTCTGTTTGTATTTTTCTGGAATATATCTCGATGCAACTTAGCTGGAATCTGAATGCAATATATATATCTCTATTTTTACACACAATTCTGCAAACAAATGGAAACTAAATTTGCATTCAGGTAAAAAGAAAACAAAGAAACAAAAAATCTTATTAAAGTACACTGCCGCTATAACGTAATAGTGAAAATCTACTTAGTTGAGATGCTACAAATGATATAATACGAAATGTTAATTTTATTACTTAGAAAGAAGAATTCGAATGTTAAAACCTGTAGCTCTTTCAATTTAGCTATTAGAATATTTGACCAAACTATTATTGAAAGAAAATGCCGGATGGTGTATTTTAACAAAGTATGCAAATTCAAAAATATATCCTTGAAAGTTTGCATTCTCTGTGAAATTACTTCAAGTCTCCCATGTGGTCTAGTGGTTAGGATTCCTGGCTTTCACCCAGGCGGCCCGGGTTCGATTCCCGGCATGGGAAGACGGAGGTTCCGAGGTGAAATGGTTCGCAGTCTGGATTCTGAGTACAGCGATCGCAGATCAAATCTTAGTGGTACCTCCCTTTTCATAATGATTCTTACATTTTCATGATAAAGAAAGCGTCTTTCCGGGTGCGTGAACAATTCCTTTCATAAAAATATCATTTCTTATCTAACAATTTATGAATTATCATTTTATATCTTTTCAATAAAAAAAGTCAAATTACGATTTGATAAAAATAAAAAATAATAATTCAATGGAATCAATCTACTACAAATCACTGCGCTTGAAAATTAAAAGTGTATGTACTCGAAATAAGAACGGAAATATAAATTCCATTTCTGTTTTAAAACCTATACAAAGCAATTTGTTTTACAGAAATCTTAATATTAATTTTGGTGAAATCATGCATTTCAATGGGTTCATGGAAAATCGAAATTATATTCAGTTTCATCACACAAATAAAAACATTTCTAATGGTTATATAAATTTAAATTCTTGCAAACATTAGAAAAAATAATACGGAAGTGAAATTGATATCTTTAAAAAAGTGTTTGGATTTTATGATAGTTACAAACCATTCTTACTTTCTCGTGTACGTGGTATAGAGAAATTATTGTAATCGGCAAAGAATTTCAAACTAAGGATATTGACGAATCACCACGTTTTTGACCTCCCTGAGTCTGAAAAACACATCTTTGATAAATATCCGCTATCTATCTATGACAAAGATAATTCTACAAGGCTTTGAGCTAGACGGATGAAATTCGGCATATTATCTGTATAAAAAATATGTGGATTTCTATGAAATTTTGAGCAAAATTCTTTGAGTCGAAGTCTATCTCTCCGGCTGTTTGAATTGTATTTATCACGGTAACAAGAAGAGTTACATGGATTAAATTGGGTTTACAGATTTATTTAACGTCTATAGTGCAGACAATTATAAAAATTTGAGCCAAATCAAACAAAGGGTTCACCGTCTGTTGGTCTGTACTTCCAGAAATATGTAAACGCTCAAAGACGCAATGACTTAAAATGACAAATTTAGTATGGTATATTGTGACTACAAGTGTAGTGTCTTGTCAAATTTTTGTTTCAATCGCCAGGGAAAAAAGTGCCTAAAACAAAATTTTTGATTTTTGGATACTATTAACTGCATGCCAGGGAGTAATTGTCAAAAAATTCGCAGAGGATTACATACCATAAAAATGCTCAATTTCCTGCCAAAAATTACTATTTTGTAACTGTTTTACATCAGTGTCATGCAAGACGCTCTGTGAGATAAGAATCTATGCGAAAAAGTTTTCGGGAGACAAACCCCATTGGTTACTCTTATTTTTATTGCTGGGAATCTTTAATCCTTTAATCCTTTGCGAATCCTTTAATCTTATTGCACTATTGTGTTGAACAATACTTTGTATTATTTTACATTCCAACTTTTCTCGTATATCCTTATAGAAGAGATAGAAAATGGATATAGAGGATTTAGAAAATGTTGGAGGAAAGGGTTTTCAATAAAGATTAGTTGAGACAAAATATCAGAGAAACAACTTCTAAGAAGATCGAGAAAAGACACGAAAGTGTCATTTAATTGTTTATTCTGCGTAGCTCAAAAGAAAAATCATCATGTCAGAAGTGGGATTCGAACCCACGCCCACATTCGTGGACCAGAACACTCAACTCTGCAACAGAGCAAGATTACCCTTGAGTCTGGCGCCTTAGACCGCTCGGCCATCCTGACACATACGGCCGGGGCATTTAATAATGCACTTGAAGAGAATAACAAGGTCATACAGACAAAAAAAGGCCCGATTTCAAAAAAGAATGGAGTTTGTGTGGGTTTCAATAACAAACAATTGTGATTATTCCAAATGAAACTATCTGCTAGAAAACTAAAAATATATCTCTTTTATATCAAGCTTTGAATTGTTATGAATATTAAGATTTTTTAAAATTAATCTTTACTAATTTGCAAATAGATTTTCATCCGAAGTGAAAACAAACAAGAAAGAAAGTTTTATTTTTACAGTCTCTTAAAATTAGCAACTAATGAACTTTATTCTTTCTAACGTCTCTTAATCTCAAAGAGGGGTATATTTTGCCATATATTTTGGATGCAATATGCCTATTAAATTTTAAGGCATGAAAAATTTTATTTTTTCTGTCTGTTAATATCATAGCAAATGTAGTACCTGAATTATGACATTAAAAAAAAAAAAACTTTTGTACTTTCTGATATATATCATCTATTAAAGCACGAAAAGTTTTAATAAATAAGTACAGAAAGTCACATTTATAAAATATATATATATAACGCATTGCATGTGAAAAGTGATACAAAAATTCCAAGACTCAAGGAAACGAAATTTCAAAAATTCAGAGATATTACAGACAAAGCGTGCTTGGAAGTAGTTATTATGTTTAATTAATAATGGTATAGTTTGATATGCTAAGATCGCATATCTTTACTATGTGAAAATGTTCTAAGGATCAATTTTTGAATTTCTCGATCCAAACTGTAGGATCGGTTTGAATTAAACCACAGGTTAAGTTTGGCGCATGTAAATAATTACAGATATTTTGACCTCACACAAAATGAAACCGTTTTCAAAACCAAATGGTAAATGCTTCGTTTAACCCTTTTCACGAGCATAGTCGGTGCCTCGGTAGCGCAGTAGGCAGCGCGTCAGTCTCATAATCTCTCTCAGGAGCAATCTGAAGGTCGTGAGTTCGATCCTCACCCGGGGCAGTTCTTTTTCCGCTGCAGAGTTTGAATGTAGGATTTTATTCGCTTTTCCCATTTTAATTTTCTTATTATTTCTAGCCTTTTCCCCCAACACAACAAACAGTTTCTTTTCTGGTTTATTACTCACTAATTTCAATTTGTTTTAACGTTAACCAATTTTAAATGCACGCAAATCATTCATCATTCTATAAAAACAATTGGTTTGGGAGTTTGAATTTTAAATTGGAAAAAATATTGGGTAAAGGTCTTTTATTGCTCTAATTATTTTGTATATAAGGATCCTGTTTAGCTATTCCATGTTCCCTTTCTCACCTCCTTCTCCAACTATAAGTATTTTTTTTTTCTGTTTGTATTTTTCTGGAATATATCTCGATGCAACTTAGCTGGAATCTGAATGCAATATATATATCTCTATTTTTACACACAATTCTGCAAACAAATGGAAACTAAATTTGCATTCAGGTAAAAAGAAAACAAAGAAACAAAAAATCTTATTAAAGTACACTGCCGCTATAACGTAATAGTGAAAATCTACTTAGTTGAGATGCTACAAATGATATAATACGAAATGTTAATTTTATTACTTAGAAAGAAGAATTCGAATGTTAAAACCTGTAGCTCTTTCAATTTAGCTATTAGAATATTTGACCAAACTATTATTGAAAGAAAATGCCGGATGGTGTATTTTAACAAAGTATGCAAATTCAAAAATATATCCTTGAAAGTTTGCATTCTCTGTGAAATTACTTCAAGTCTCCCATGTGGTCTAGTGGTTAGGATTCCTGGCTTTCACCCAGGCGGCCCGGGTTCGATTCCCGGCATGGGAAGACGGAGGTTCCGAGGTGAAATGGTTCGCAGTCTGGATTCTGAGTACAGCGATCGCAGATCAAATCTTAGTGGTACCTCCCTTTTCATAATGATTCTTACATTTTCATGATAAAGAAAGCGTCTTTCCGGGTGCGTGAACAATTCCTTTCATAAAAATATCATTTCTTATCTAACAATTTATGAATTATCATTTTATATCTTTTCAATAAAAAAAGTCAAATTACGATTTGATAAAAATAAAAAATAATAATTCAATGGAATCAATCTACTACAAATCACTGCGCTTGAAAATTAAAAGTGTATGTACTCGAAATAAGAACGGAAATATAAATTCCATTTCTGTTTTAAAACCTATACAAAGCAATTTGTTTTACAGAAATCTTAATATTAATTTTGGTGAAATCATGCATTTCAATGGGTTCATGGAAAATCGAAATTATATTCAGTTTCATCACACAAATAAAAACATTTCTAATGGTTATATAAATTTAAATTCTTGCAAACATTAGAAAAAATAATACGGAAGTGAAATTGATATCTTTAAAAAAGTGTTTGGATTTTATGATAGTTACAAACCATTCTTACTTTCTCGTGTACGTGGTATAGAGAAATTATTGTAATCGGCAAAGAATTTCAAACTAAGGATATTGACGAATCACCACGTTTTTGACCTCCCTGAGTCTGAAAAACACATCTTTGATAAATATCCGCTATCTATCTATGACAAAGATAATTCTACAAGGCTTTGAGCTAGACGGATGAAATTCGGCATATTATCTGTATAAAAAATATGTGGATTTCTATGAAATTTTGAGCAAAATTCTTTGAGTCGAAGTCTATCTCTCCGGCTGTTTGAATTGTATTTATCACGGTAACAAGAAGAGTTACATGGATTAAATTGGGTTTACAGATTTATTTAACGTCTATAGTGCAGACAATTATAAAAATTTGAGCCAAATCAAACAAAGGGTTCACCGTCTGTTGGTCTGTACTTCCAGAAATATGTAAACGCTCAAAGACGCAATGACTTAAAATGACAAATTTAGTATGGTATATTGTGACTACAAGTGTAGTGTCTTGTCAAATTTTTGTTTCAATCGCCAGGGAAAAAAGTGCCTAAAACAAAATTTTTGATTTTTGGATACTATTAACTGCATGCCAGGGAGTAATTGTCAAAAAATTCGCAGAGGATTACATACCATAAAAATGCTCAATTTCCTGCCAAAAATTACTATTTTGTAACTGTTTTACATCAGTGTCATGCAAGACGCTCTGTGAGATAAGAATCTATGCGAAAAAGTTTTCGGGAGACAAACCCCATTGGTTACTCTTATTTTTATTGCTGGGAATCTTTAATCCTTTAATCCTTTGCGAATCCTTTAATCTTATTGCACTATTGTGTTGAACAATACTTTGTATTATTTTACATTCCAACTTTTCTCGTATATCCTTATAGAAGAGATAGAAAATGGATATAGAGGATTTAGAAAATGTTGGAGGAAAGGGTTTTCAATAAAGATTAGTTGAGACAAAATATCAGAGAAACAACTTCTAAGAAGATCGAGAAAAGACACGAAAGTGTCATTTAATTGTTTATTCTGCGTAGCTCAAAAGAAAAATCATCATGTCAGAAGTGGGATTCGAACCCACGCCCACATTCGTGGACCAGAACACTCAACTCTGCAACAGAGCAAGATTACCCTTGAGTCTGGCGCCTTAGACCGCTCGGCCATCCTGACACATACGGCCGGGGCATTTAATAATGCACTTGAAGAGAATAACAAGGTCATACAGACAAAAAAAGGCCCGATTTCAAAAAAGAATGGAGTTTGTGTGGGTTTCAATAACAAACAATTGTGATTATTCCAAATGAAACTATCTGCTAGAAAACTAAAAATATATCTCTTTTATATCAAGCTTTGAATTGTTATGAATATTAAGATTTTTTAAAATTAATCTTTACTAATTTGCAAATAGATTTTCATCCGAAGTGAAAACAAACAAGAAAGAAAGTTTTATTTTTACAGTCTCTTAAAATTAGCAACTAATGAACTTTATTCTTTCTAACGTCTCTTAATCTCAAAGAGGGGTATATTTTGCCATATATTTTGGATGCAATATGCCTATTAAATTTTAAGGCATGAAAAATTTTATTTTTTCTGTCTGTTAATATCATAGCAAATGTAGTACCTGAATTATGACATTAAAAAAAAAAAAACTTTTGTACTTTCTGATATATATCATCTATTAAAGCACGAAAAGTTTTAATAAATAAGTACAGAAAGTCACATTTATAAAATATATATATATAACGCATTGCATGTGAAAAGTGATACAAAAATTCCAAGACTCAAGGAAACGAAATTTCAAAAATTCAGAGATATTACAGACAAAGCGTGCTTGGAAGTAGTTATTATGTTTAATTAATAATGGTATAGTTTGATATGCTAAGATCGCATATCTTTACTATGTGAAAATGTTCTAAGGATCAATTTTTGAATTTCTCGATCCAAACTGTAGGATCGGTTTGAATTAAACCACAGGTTAAGTTTGGCGCATGTAAATAATTACAGATATTTTGACCTCACACAAAATGAAACCGTTTTCAAAACCAAATGGTAAATGCTTCGTTTAACCCTTTTCACGAGCATAGTCGGTGCCTCGGTAGCGCAGTAGGCAGCGCGTCAGTCTCATAATCTCTCTCAGGAGCAATCTGAAGGTCGTGAGTTCGATCCTCACCCGGGGCAGTTCTTTTTCCGCTGCAGAGTTTGAATGTAGGATTTTATTCGCTTTTCCCATTTTAATTTTCTTATTATTTCTAGCCTTTTCCCCCAACACAACAAACAGTTTCTTTTCTGGTTTATTACTCACTAATTTCAATTTGTTTTAACGTTAACCAATTTTAAATGCACGCAAATCATTCATCATTCTATAAAAACAATTGGTTTGGGAGTTTGAATTTTAAATTGGAAAAAATATTGGGTAAAGGTCTTTTATTGCTCTAATTATTTTGTATATAAGGATCCTGTTTAGCTATTCCATGTTCCCTTTCTCACCTCCTTCTCCAACTATAAGTATTTTTTTTTTCTGTTTGTATTTTTCTGGAATATATCTCGATGCAACTTAGCTGGAATCTGAATGCAATATATATATCTCTATTTTTACACACAATTCTGCAAACAAATGGAAACTAAATTTGCATTCAGGTAAAAAGAAAACAAAGAAACAAAAAATCTTATTAAAGTACACTGCCGCTATAACGTAATAGTGAAAATCTACTTAGTTGAGATGCTACAAATGATATAATACGAAATGTTAATTTTATTACTTAGAAAGAAGAATTCGAATGTTAAAACCTGTAGCTCTTTCAATTTAGCTATTAGAATATTTGACCAAACTATTATTGAAAGAAAATGCCGGATGGTGTATTTTAACAAAGTATGCAAATTCAAAAATATATCCTTGAAAGTTTGCATTCTCTGTGAAATTACTTCAAGTCTCCCATGTGGTCTAGTGGTTAGGATTCCTGGCTTTCACCCAGGCGGCCCGGGTTCGATTCCCGGCATGGGAAGACGGAGGTTCCGAGGTGAAATGGTTCGCAGTCTGGATTCTGAGTACAGCGATCGCAGATCAAATCTTAGTGGTACCTCCCTTTTCATAATGATTCTTACATTTTCATGATAAAGAAAGCGTCTTTCCGGGTGCGTGAACAATTCCTTTCATAAAAATATCATTTCTTATCTAACAATTTATGAATTATCATTTTATATCTTTTCAATAAAAAAAGTCAAATTACGATTTGATAAAAATAAAAAATAATAATTCAATGGAATCAATCTACTACAAATCACTGCGCTTGAAAATTAAAAGTGTATGTACTCGAAATAAGAACGGAAATATAAATTCCATTTCTGTTTTAAAACCTATACAAAGCAATTTGTTTTACAGAAATCTTAATATTAATTTTGGTGAAATCATGCATTTCAATGGGTTCATGGAAAATCGAAATTATATTCAGTTTCATCACACAAATAAAAACATTTCTAATGGTTATATAAATTTAAATTCTTGCAAACATTAGAAAAAATAATACGGAAGTGAAATTGATATCTTTAAAAAAGTGTTTGGATTTTATGATAGTTACAAACCATTCTTACTTTCTCGTGTACGTGGTATAGAGAAATTATTGTAATCGGCAAAGAATTTCAAACTAAGGATATTGACGAATCACCACGTTTTTGACCTCCCTGAGTCTGAAAAACACATCTTTGATAAATATCCGCTATCTATCTATGACAAAGATAATTCTACAAGGCTTTGAGCTAGACGGATGAAATTCGGCATATTATCTGTATAAAAAATATGTGGATTTCTATGAAATTTTGAGCAAAATTCTTTGAGTCGAAGTCTATCTCTCCGGCTGTTTGAATTGTATTTATCACGGTAACAAGAAGAGTTACATGGATTAAATTGGGTTTACAGATTTATTTAACGTCTATAGTGCAGACAATTATAAAAATTTGAGCCAAATCAAACAAAGGGTTCACCGTCTGTTGGTCTGTACTTCCAGAAATATGTAAACGCTCAAAGACGCAATGACTTAAAATGACAAATTTAGTATGGTATATTGTGACTACAAGTGTAGTGTCTTGTCAAATTTTTGTTTCAATCGCCAGGGAAAAAAGTGCCTAAAACAAAATTTTTGATTTTTGGATACTATTAACTGCATGCCAGGGAGTAATTGTCAAAAAATTCGCAGAGGATTACATACCATAAAAATGCTCAATTTCCTGCCAAAAATTACTATTTTGTAACTGTTTTACATCAGTGTCATGCAAGACGCTCTGTGAGATAAGAATCTATGCGAAAAAGTTTTCGGGAGACAAACCCCATTGGTTACTCTTATTTTTATTGCTGGGAATCTTTAATCCTTTAATCCTTTGCGAATCCTTTAATCTTATTGCACTATTGTGTTGAACAATACTTTGTATTATTTTACATTCCAACTTTTCTCGTATATCCTTATAGAAGAGATAGAAAATGGATATAGAGGATTTAGAAAATGTTGGAGGAAAGGGTTTTCAATAAAGATTAGTTGAGACAAAATATCAGAGAAACAACTTCTAAGAAGATCGAGAAAAGACACGAAAGTGTCATTTAATTGTTTATTCTGCGTAGCTCAAAAGAAAAATCATCATGTCAGAAGTGGGATTCGAACCCACGCCCACATTCGTGGACCAGAACACTCAACTCTGCAACAGAGCAAGATTACCCTTGAGTCTGGCGCCTTAGACCGCTCGGCCATCCTGACACATACGGCCGGGGCATTTAATAATGCACTTGAAGAGAATAACAAGGTCATACAGACAAAAAAAGGCCCGATTTCAAAAAAGAATGGAGTTTGTGTGGGTTTCAATAACAAACAATTGTGATTATTCCAAATGAAACTATCTGCTAGAAAACTAAAAATATATCTCTTTTATATCAAGCTTTGAATTGTTATGAATATTAAGATTTTTTAAAATTAATCTTTACTAATTTGCAAATAGATTTTCATCCGAAGTGAAAACAAACAAGAAAGAAAGTTTTATTTTTACAGTCTCTTAAAATTAGCAACTAATGAACTTTATTCTTTCTAACGTCTCTTAATCTCAAAGAGGGGTATATTTTGCCATATATTTTGGATGCAATATGCCTATTAAATTTTAAGGCATGAAAAATTTTATTTTTTCTGTCTGTTAATATCATAGCAAATGTAGTACCTGAATTATGACATTAAAAAAAAAAAAACTTTTGTACTTTCTGATATATATCATCTATTAAAGCACGAAAAGTTTTAATAAATAAGTACAGAAAGTCACATTTATAAAATATATATATATAACGCATTGCATGTGAAAAGTGATACAAAAATTCCAAGACTCAAGGAAACGAAATTTCAAAAATTCAGAGATATTACAGACAAAGCGTGCTTGGAAGTAGTTATTATGTTTAATTAATAATGGTATAGTTTGATATGCTAAGATCGCATATCTTTACTATGTGAAAATGTTCTAAGGATCAATTTTTGAATTTCTCGATCCAAACTGTAGGATCGGTTTGAATTAAACCACAGGTTAAGTTTGGCGCATGTAAATAATTACAGATATTTTGACCTCACACAAAATGAAACCGTTTTCAAAACCAAATGGTAAATGCTTCGTTTAACCCTTTTCACGAGCATAGTCGGTGCCTCGGTAGCGCAGTAGGCAGCGCGTCAGTCTCATAATCTCTCTCAGGAGCAATCTGAAGGTCGTGAGTTCGATCCTCACCCGGGGCAGTTCTTTTTCCGCTGCAGAGTTTGAATGTAGGATTTTATTCGCTTTTCCCATTTTAATTTTCTTATTATTTCTAGCCTTTTCCCCCAACACAACAAACAGTTTCTTTTCTGGTTTATTACTCACTAATTTCAATTTGTTTTAACGTTAACCAATTTTAAATGCACGCAAATCATTCATCATTCTATAAAAACAATTGGTTTGGGAGTTTGAATTTTAAATTGGAAAAAATATTGGGTAAAGGTCTTTTATTGCTCTAATTATTTTGTATATAAGGATCCTGTTTAGCTATTCCATGTTCCCTTTCTCACCTCCTTCTCCAACTATAAGTATTTTTTTTTTCTGTTTGTATTTTTCTGGAATATATCTCGATGCAACTTAGCTGGAATCTGAATGCAATATATATATCTCTATTTTTACACACAATTCTGCAAACAAATGGAAACTAAATTTGCATTCAGGTAAAAAGAAAACAAAGAAACAAAAAATCTTATTAAAGTACACTGCCGCTATAACGTAATAGTGAAAATCTACTTAGTTGAGATGCTACAAATGATATAATACGAAATGTTAATTTTATTACTTAGAAAGAAGAATTCGAATGTTAAAACCTGTAGCTCTTTCAATTTAGCTATTAGAATATTTGACCAAACTATTATTGAAAGAAAATGCCGGATGGTGTATTTTAACAAAGTATGCAAATTCAAAAATATATCCTTGAAAGTTTGCATTCTCTGTGAAATTACTTCAAGTCTCCCATGTGGTCTAGTGGTTAGGATTCCTGGCTTTCACCCAGGCGGCCCGGGTTCGATTCCCGGCATGGGAAGACGGAGGTTCCGAGGTGAAATGGTTCGCAGTCTGGATTCTGAGTACAGCGATCGCAGATCAAATCTTAGTGGTACCTCCCTTTTCATAATGATTCTTACATTTTCATGATAAAGAAAGCGTCTTTCCGGGTGCGTGAACAATTCCTTTCATAAAAATATCATTTCTTATCTAACAATTTATGAATTATCATTTTATATCTTTTCAATAAAAAAAGTCAAATTACGATTTGATAAAAATAAAAAATAATAATTCAATGGAATCAATCTACTACAAATCACTGCGCTTGAAAATTAAAAGTGTATGTACTCGAAATAAGAACGGAAATATAAATTCCATTTCTGTTTTAAAACCTATACAAAGCAATTTGTTTTACAGAAATCTTAATATTAATTTTGGTGAAATCATGCATTTCAATGGGTTCATGGAAAATCGAAATTATATTCAGTTTCATCACACAAATAAAAACATTTCTAATGGTTATATAAATTTAAATTCTTGCAAACATTAGAAAAAATAATACGGAAGTGAAATTGATATCTTTAAAAAAGTGTTTGGATTTTATGATAGTTACAAACCATTCTTACTTTCTCGTGTACGTGGTATAGAGAAATTATTGTAATCGGCAAAGAATTTCAAACTAAGGATATTGACGAATCACCACGTTTTTGACCTCCCTGAGTCTGAAAAACACATCTTTGATAAATATCCGCTATCTATCTATGACAAAGATAATTCTACAAGGCTTTGAGCTAGACGGATGAAATTCGGCATATTATCTGTATAAAAAATATGTGGATTTCTATGAAATTTTGAGCAAAATTCTTTGAGTCGAAGTCTATCTCTCCGGCTGTTTGAATTGTATTTATCACGGTAACAAGAAGAGTTACATGGATTAAATTGGGTTTACAGATTTATTTAACGTCTATAGTGCAGACAATTATAAAAATTTGAGCCAAATCAAACAAAGGGTTCACCGTCTGTTGGTCTGTACTTCCAGAAATATGTAAACGCTCAAAGACGCAATGACTTAAAATGACAAATTTAGTATGGTATATTGTGACTACAAGTGTAGTGTCTTGTCAAATTTTTGTTTCAATCGCCAGGGAAAAAAGTGCCTAAAACAAAATTTTTGATTTTTGGATACTATTAACTGCATGCCAGGGAGTAATTGTCAAAAAATTCGCAGAGGATTACATACCATAAAAATGCTCAATTTCCTGCCAAAAATTACTATTTTGTAACTGTTTTACATCAGTGTCATGCAAGACGCTCTGTGAGATAAGAATCTATGCGAAAAAGTTTTCGGGAGACAAACCCCATTGGTTACTCTTATTTTTATTGCTGGGAATCTTTAATCCTTTAATCCTTTGCGAATCCTTTAATCTTATTGCACTATTGTGTTGAACAATACTTTGTATTATTTTACATTCCAACTTTTCTCGTATATCCTTATAGAAGAGATAGAAAATGGATATAGAGGATTTAGAAAATGTTGGAGGAAAGGGTTTTCAATAAAGATTAGTTGAGACAAAATATCAGAGAAACAACTTCTAAGAAGATCGAGAAAAGACACGAAAGTGTCATTTAATTGTTTATTCTGCGTAGCTCAAAAGAAAAATCATCATGTCAGAAGTGGGATTCGAACCCACGCCCACATTCGTGGACCAGAACACTCAACTCTGCAACAGAGCAAGATTACCCTTGAGTCTGGCGCCTTAGACCGCTCGGCCATCCTGACACATACGGCCGGGGCATTTAATAATGCACTTGAAGAGAATAACAAGGTCATACAGACAAAAAAAGGCCCGATTTCAAAAAAGAATGGAGTTTGTGTGGGTTTCAATAACAAACAATTGTGATTATTCCAAATGAAACTATCTGCTAGAAAACTAAAAATATATCTCTTTTATATCAAGCTTTGAATTGTTATGAATATTAAGATTTTTTAAAATTAATCTTTACTAATTTGCAAATAGATTTTCATCCGAAGTGAAAACAAACAAGAAAGAAAGTTTTATTTTTACAGTCTCTTAAAATTAGCAACTAATGAACTTTATTCTTTCTAACGTCTCTTAATCTCAAAGAGGGGTATATTTTGCCATATATTTTGGATGCAATATGCCTATTAAATTTTAAGGCATGAAAAATTTTATTTTTTCTGTCTGTTAATATCATAGCAAATGTAGTACCTGAATTATGACATTAAAAAAAAAAAAAACTTTTGTACTTTCTGATATATATCATCTATTAAAGCACGAAAAGTTTTAATAAATAAGTACAGAAAGTCACATTTATAAAATATATATATATAACGCATTGCATGTGAAAAGTGATACAAAAATTCCAAGACTCAAGGAAACGAAATTTCAAAAATTCAGAGATATTACAGACAAAGCGTGCTTGGAAGTAGTTATTATGTTTAATTAATAATGGTATAGTTTGATATGCTAAGATCGCATATCTTTACTATGTGAAAATGTTCTAAGGATCAATTTTTGAATTTCTCGATCCAAACTGTAGGATCGGTTTGAATTAAACCACAGGTTAAGTTTGGCGCATGTAAATAATTACAGATATTTTGACCTCACACAAAATGAAACCGTTTTCAAAACCAAATGGTAAATGCTTCGTTTAACCCTTTTCACGAGCATAGTCGGTGCCTCGGTAGCGTAGTAGGCAGCGCGTCAGTCTCATAATCTCTCTCAGGAGCAATCTGAAGGTCGTGAGTTCGATCCTCACCCGGGGCAGTTCTTTTTCCGCTGCAGAGTTTGAATGTAGGATTTTATTCGCTTTTCCCATTTTAATTTTCTTATTATTTCTAGCCTTTTCCCCCAACACAACAAACAGTTTCTTTTCTGGTTTATTACTCACTAATTTCAATTTGTTTTAACGTTAACCAATTTTAAATGCACGCAAATCATTCATCATTCTATAAAAACAATTGGTTTGGGAGTTTGAATTTTAAATTGGAAAAAATATTGGGTAAAGGTCTTTTATTGCTCTAATTATTTTGTATATAAGGATCCTGTTTAGCTATTCCATGTTCCCTTTCTCACCTCCTTCTCCAACTATAAGTATTTTTTTTTCTGTTTGTATTTTTCTGGAATATATCTCGATGCAACTTAGCTGGAATCTGAATGCAATATATATATCTCTATTTTTACACACAATTCTGCAAACAAATGGAAACTAAATTTGCATTCAGGTAAAAAGAAAACAAAGAAACAAAAAATCTTATTAAAGTACACTGCCGCTATAACGTAATAGTGAAAATCTACTTAGTTGAGATGCTACAAATGATATAATACGAAATGTTAATTTTATTACTTAGAAAGAAGAATTCGAATGTTAAAACCTGTAGCTCTTTCAATTTAGCTATTAGAATATTTGACCAAACTATTATTGAAAGAAAATGCCGGATGGTGTATTTTAACAAAGTATGCAAATTCAAAAATATATCCTTGAAAGTTTGCATTCTCTGTGAAATTACTTCAAGTCTCCCATGTGGTCTAGTGGTTAGGATTCCTGGCTTTCACCCAGGCGGCCCGGGTTCGATTCCCGGCATGGGAAGACGGAGGTTCCGAGGTGAAATGGTTCGCAGTCTGGATTCTGAGTACAGCGATCGCAGATCAAATCTTAGTGGTACCTCCCTTTTCATAATGATTCTTACATTTTCATGATAAAGAAAGCGTCTTTCCGGGTGCGTGAACAATTCCTTTCATAAAAATATCATTTCTTATCTAACAATTTATGAATTATCATTTTATATCTTTTCAATAAAAAAAGTCAAATTACGATTTGATAAAAATAAAAAATAATAATTCAATGGAATCAATCTACTACAAATCACTGCGCTTGAAAATTAAAAGTGTATGTACTCGAAATAAGAACGGAAATATAAATTCCATTTCTGTTTTAAAACCTATACAAAGCAATTTGTTTTACAGAAATCTTAATATTAATTTTGGTGAAATCATGCATTTCAATGGGTTCATGGAAAATCGAAATTATATTCAGTTTCATCACACAAATAAAAACATTTCTAATGGTTATATAAATTTAAATTCTTGCAAACATTAGAAAAAATAATACGGAAGTGAAATTGATATCTTTAAAAAAGTGTTTGGATTTTATGATAGTTACAAACCATTCTTACTTTCTCGTGTACGTGGTATAGAGAAATTATTGTAATCGGCAAAGAATTTCAAACTAAGGATATTGACGAATCACCACGTTTTTGACCTCCCTGAGTCTGAAAAACACATCTTTGATAAATATCCGCTATCTATCTATGACAAAGATAATTCTACAAGGCTTTGAGCTAGACGGATGAAATTCGGCATATTATCTGTATAAAAAATATGTGGATTTCTATGAAATTTTGAGCAAAATTCTTTGAGTCGAAGTCTATCTCTCCGGCTGTTTGAATTGTATTTATCACGGTAACAAGAAGAGTTACATGGATTAAATTGGGTTTACAGATTTATTTAACGTCTATAGTGCAGACAATTATAAAAATTTGAGCCAAATCAAACAAAGGGTTCACCGTCTGTTGGTCTGTACTTCCAGAAATATGTAAACGCTCAAAGACGCAATGACTTAAAATGACAAATTTAGTATGGTATATTGTGACTACAAGTGTAGTGTCTTGTCAAATTTTTGTTTCAATCGCCAGGGAAAAAAGTGCCTAAAACAAAATTTTTGATTTTTGGATACTATTAACTGCATGCCAGGGAGTAATTGTCAAAAAATTCGCAGAGGATTACATACCATAAAAATGCTCAATTTCCTGCCAAAAATTACTATTTTGTAACTGTTTTACATCAGTGTCATGCAAGACGCTCTGTGAGATAAGAATCTATGCGAAAAAGTTTTCGGGAGACAAACCCCATTGGTTACTCTTATTTTTATTGCTGGGAATCTTTAATCCTTTAATCCTTTGCGAATCCTTTAATCTTATTGCACTATTGTGTTGAACAATACTTTGTATTATTTTACATTCCAACTTTTCTCGTATATCCTTATAGAAGAGATAGAAAATGGATATAGAGGATTTAGAAAATGTTGGAGGAAAGGGTTTTCAATAAAGATTAGTTGAGACAAAATATCAGAGAAACAACTTCTAAGAAGATCGAGAAAAGACACGAAAGTGTCATTTAATTGTTTATTCTGCGTAGCTCAAAAGAAAAATCATCATGTCAGAAGTGGGATTCGAACCCACGCCCACATTCGTGGACCAGAACACTCAACTCTGCAACAGAGCAAGATTACCCTTGAGTCTGGCGCCTTAGACCGCTCGGCCATCCTGACACATACGGCCGGGGCATTTAATAATGCACTTGAAGAGAATAACAAGGTCATACAGACAAAAAAAGGCCCGATTTCAAAAAAGAATGGAGTTTGTGTGGGTTTCAATAACAAACAATTGTGATTATTCCAAATGAAACTATCTGCTAGAAAACTAAAAATATATCTCTTTTATATCAAGCTTTGAATTGTTATGAATATTAAGATTTTTTAAAATTAATCTTTACTAATTTGCAAATAGATTTTCATCCGAAGTGAAAACAAACAAGAAAGAAAGTTTTATTTTTACAGTCTCTTAAAATTAGCAACTAATGAACTTTATTCTTTCTAACGTCTCTTAATCTCAAAGAGGGGTATATTTTGCCATATATTTTGGATGCAATATGCCTATTAAATTTTAAGGCATGAAAAATTTTATTTTTTCTGTCTGTTAATATCATAGCAAATGTAGTACCTGAATTATGACATTAAAAAAAAAAAAACTTTTGTACTTTCTGATATATATCATCTATTAAAGCACGAAAAGTTTTAATAAATAAGTACAGAAAGTCACATTTATAAAATATATATATATAACGCATTGCATGTGAAAAGTGATACAAAAATTCCAAGACTCAAGGAAACGAAATTTCAAAAATTCAGAGATATTACAGACAAAGCGTGCTTGGAAGTAGTTATTATGTTTAATTAATAATGGTATAGTTTGATATGCTAAGATCGCATATCTTTACTATGTGAAAATGTTCTAAGGATCAATTTTTGAATTTCTCGATCCAAACTGTAGGATCGGTTTGAATTAAACCACAGGTTAAGTTTGGCGTATGTAAATAATTACAGATATTTTGACCTCACACAAAATGAAACCGTTTTCAAAACCAAATGGTAAATGCTTCGTTTAACCCTTTTCACGAGCATAGTCGGTGCCTCGGTAGCGCAGTAGGCAGCGCGTCAGTCTCATAATCTCTCTCAGGAGCAATCTGAAGGTCGTGAGTTCGATCCTCACCCGGGGCAGTTCTTTTTCCGCTGCAGAGTTTGAATGTAGGATTTTATTCGCTTTTCCCATTTTAATTTTCTTATTATTTCTAGCCTTTTCCCCCAACACAACAAACAGTTTCTTTTCTGGTTTATTACTCACTAATTTCAATTTGTTTTAACGTTAACCAATTTTAAATGCACGCAAATCATTCATCATTCTATAAAAACAATTGGTTTGGGAGTTTGAATTTTAAATTGGAAAAAATATTGGGTAAAGGTCTTTTATTGCTCTAATTATTTTGTATATAAGGATCCTGTTTAGCTATTCCATGTTCCCTTTCTCACCTCCTTCTCCAACTATAAGTATTTTTTTTTTCTGTTTGTATTTTTCTGGAATATATCTCGATGCAACTTAGCTGGAATCTGAATGCAATATATATATCTCTATTTTTACACACAATTCTGCAAACAAATGGAAACTAAATTTGCATTCAGGTAAAAAGAAAACAAAGAAACAAAAAATCTTATTAAAGTACACTGCCGCTATAACGTAATAGTGAAAATCTACTTAGTTGAGATGCTACAAATGATATAATACGAAATGTTAATTTTATTACTTAGAAAGAAGAATTCGAATGTTAAAACCTGTAGCTCTTTCAATTTAGCTATTAGAATATTTGACCAAACTATTATTGAAAGAAAATGCCGGATGGTGTATTTTAACAAAGTATGCAAATTCAAAAATATATCCTTGAAAGTTTGCATTCTATGTGAAATTACTTCAAGTCTCCCATGTGGTCTAGTGGTTAGGATTCCTGGCTTTCACCCAGGCGGCCCGGGTTCGATTCCCGGCATGGGAAGACGGAGGTTCCGAGGTGAAATGGTTCGCAGTCTGGATTCTGAGTACAGCGATCGCAGATCAAATCTTAGTGGTACCTCCCTTTTCATAATGATTCTTACATTTTCATGATAAAGAAAGCGTCTTTCCGGGTGCGTGAACAATTCCTTTCATAAAAATATCATTTCTTATCTAACAATTTATGAATTATCATTTTATATCTTTTCAATAAAAAAAGTCAAATTACGATTTGATAAAAATAAAAAATAATAATTCAATGGAATCAATCTACTACAAATCACTGCGCTTGAAAATTAAAAGTGTATGTACTCGAAATAAGAACGGAAATATAAATTCCATTTCTGTTTTAAAACCTATACAAAGCAATTTGTTTTACAGAAATCTTAATATTAATTTTGGTGAAATCATGCATTTCAATGGGTTCATGGAAAATCGAAATTATATTCAGTTTCATCACACAAATAAAAACATTTCTAATGGTTATATAAATTTAAATTCTTGCAAACATTAGAAAAAATAATACGGAAGTGAAATTGATATCTTTAAAAAAGTGTTTGGATTTTATGATAGTTACAAACCATTCTTACTTTCTCGTGTACGTGGTATAGAGAAATTATTGTAATCGGCAAAGAATTTCAAACTAAGGATATTGACGAATCACCACGTTTTTGACCTCCCTGAGTCTGAAAAACACATCTTTGATAAATATCCGCTATCTATCTATGACAAAGATAATTATACAAGGCTTTGAGCTAGACGGATGAAATTCGGCATATTATCTGTATAAAAAATATGTGGATTTCTATGAAATTTTGAGCAAAATTCTTTGAGTCGAAGTCTATCTCTCCGGCTGTTTGAATTGTATTTAACACGGTAACAAGAAGAGTTACATGGATTAAATTGGGTTTACAGATTTATTTAACGTCTATAGTGCAGACAATTATAAAAATTTGAGCCAAATCAAACAAAGGGTTCACCGTCTGTTGGTCTGTACTTCCAGAAATATGTAAACGCTCAAAGACGCAATGACTTAAAATGACAAATTTAGTATGGTATATTGTGACTACAAGTGTAGTGTCTTGTCAAATTTTTGTTTCAATCGCCAGGGAAAAAAGTGCCTAAAACAAAATTTTTGATTTTTGGATACTATTAACTGCATGCCAGGGAGTAATTGTCAAAAAATTCGCAGAGGATTACATACCATAAAAATGCTCAATTTCCTGCCAAAAATTACTATTTTGTAACTGTTTTACATCAGTGTCATGCAAGACGCTCTGTGAGATAAGAATCTATGCGAAAAAGTTTTCGGGAGACAAACCCCATTGGTTACTCTTATTTTTATTGCTGGGAATCTTTAATCCTTTAATCCTTTGCGAATCCTTTAATCTTATTGCACTATTGTGTTGAACAATACTTTGTATTATTTTACATTCCAACTTTTCTCGTATATCCTTATAGAAGAGATAGAAAATGGATATAGAGGATTTAGAAAATGTTGGAGGAAAGGGTTTTCAATAAAGATTAGTTGAGACAAAATATCAGAGAAACAACTTCTAAGAAGATCGAGAAAAGACACGAAAGTGTCATTTAATTGTTTATTCTGCGTAGCTCAAAAGAAAAATCATCATGTCAGAAGTGGGATTCGAACCCACGCCCACATTCGTGGACCAGAACACTCAACTCTGCAACAGAGCAAGATTACCCTTGAGTCTGGCGCCTTAGACCGCTCGGCCATCCTGACACATACGGCCGGGGCATTTAATAATGCACTTGAAGAGAATAACAAGGTCATACAGACAAAAAAAGGCCCGATTTCAAAAAAGAATGGAGTTTGTGTGGGTTTCAATAACAAACAATTGTGATTATTCCAAATGAAACTATCTGCTAGAAAACTAAAAATATATCTCTTTTATATCAAGCTTTGAATTGTTATGAATATTAAGATTTTTTAAAATTAATCTTTACTAATTTGCAAATAGATTTTCATCCGAAGTGAAAACAAACAAGAAAGAAAGTTTTATTTTTACAGTCTCTTAAAATTAGCAACTAATGAACTTTATTCTTTCTAACGTCTCTTAATCTCAAAGAGGGGTATATTTTGCCATATATTTTGGATGCAATATGCCTATTAAATTTTAAGGCATGAAAAATTTTATTTTTTCTGTCTGTTAATATCATAGCAAATGTAGTACCTGAATTATGACATTAAAAAAAAAAAAACTTTTGTACTTTCTGATATATATCATCTATTAAAGCACGAAAAGTTTTAATAAATAAGTATAGAAAGTCACATTTATAAAATATATATATATAACGCATTGCATGTGAAAAGTGATAGAAAATTTCCAAGACTCAAGGAAACGAAATTTCAAAAATTCAGAGATATTACAGACAAAGCGTGCTTGGAAGTAGTTATTATGTTTAATTAATAATGGTATAGTTTGATATGCTAAGATCGCATATCTTTGCTATGTGAAAATGTTCTAAGGATCAATTTTTGAATTTCTCGATCCAAACTGTAGGATCGGTTTGAATTAAACCACAGGTTAAGTTTGGCGTATGTAAATAATTACAGATATTTTGACCTCACACAAAATGAAACCGTTTTCAAAACCAAATGGTAAATGCTTCGTTTAACCCTTTTCACGAGCATAGTCGGTGCCTCGGTAGCGCAGTAGGAGCGCGTCAGTCTCATAATCTCTCTCAGGAGCAATCTGAAGGTCGTGAGTTCGATCCTCACCCGGGGCAGTTCTTTTTCCGCTGCAGAGTTTGAATGTAGGATTTTATTCGCTTTTCCCATTTTAATTTTCTTATTATTTCTAGCCTTTTCCCCCAACACAACAAACAGTTTCTTTTCTGGTTTATTACTCACTAATTTCAATTTGTTTTAACGTTAACCAATTTTAAATGCACGCAAATCATTCATCATTCTATAAAAACAATTGGTTTGGGAGTTTGAATTTTAAATTGGAAAAAATATTGGGTAAAGGTCTTTTATTGCTCTAATTATTTTGTATATAAGGATCCTGTTTAGCTATTCCATGTTCCCTTTCTCACCTCCTTCTCCAACTATAAGTATTTTTTTTTTCTGTTTGTATTTTTCTGGAATATATCTCGATGCAACTTAGCTGGAATCTGAATGCAATATATATATCTCTATTTTTACACACAATTCTGCAAACAAATGGAAACTAAATTTGCATTCAGGTAAAAAGAAAACAAAGAAACAAAAAATCTTATTAAAGTACACTGCCGCTATAACGTAATAGTGAAAATCTACTTAGTTGAGATGCTACAAATGATATAATACGAAATGTTAATTTTATTACTTAGAAAGAAGAATTCGAATGTTAAAACCTGTAGCTCTTTCAATTTAGCTATTAGAATATTTGACCAAACTATTATTGAAAGAAAATGCCGGATGGTGTATTTTAACAAAGTATGCAAATTCAAAAATATATCCTTGAAAGTTTGCATTCTCTGTGAAATTACTTCAAGTCTCCCATGTGGTCTAGTGGTTAGGATTCCTGGCTTTCACCCAGGCGGCCCGGGTTCGATTCCCGGCATGGGAAGACGGAGGTTCCGAGGTGAAATGGTTCGCAGTCTGGATTCTGAGTACAGCGATCGCAGATCAAATCTTAGTGGTACCTCCCTTTTCATAATGATTCTTACATTTTCATGATAAAGAAAGCGTCTTTCCGGGTGCGTGAACAATTCCTTTCATAAAAATATCATTTCTTATCTAACAATTTATGAATTATCATTTTATATCTTTTCAATAAAAAAAGTCAAATTACGATTTGATAAAAATAAAAAATAATAATTCAATGGAATCAATCTACTACAAATCACTGCGCTTGAAAATTAAAAGTGTATGTACTCGAAATAAGAACGGAAATATAAATTCCATTTCTGTTTTAAAACCTATACAAAGCAATTTGTTTTACAGAAATCTTAATATTAATTTTGGTGAAATCATGCATTTCAATGGGTTCATGGAAAATCGAAATTATATTCAGTTTCATCACACAAATAAAAACATTTCTAATGGTTATATAAATTTAAATTCTTGCAAACATTAGAAAAAATAATACGGAAGTGAAATTGATATCTTTAAAAAAGTGTTTGGATTTTATGATAGTTACAAACCATTCTTACTTTCTCGTGTACGTGGTATAGAGAAATTATTGTAATCGGCAAAGAATTTCAAACTAAGGATATTGACGAATCACCACGTTTTTGACCTCCCTGAGTCTGAAAAACACATCTTTGATTAATATCCGCTATCTATCTATGACAAAGATAATTCTACAAGGCTTTGAGCTAGACGGATGAAATTCGGCATATTATCTGTATAAAAAATATGTGGATTTCTATGAAATTTTGAGCAAAATTCTTTGAGTCGAAGTCTATCTCTCCGGCTGTTTGAATTGTATTTAACACGGTAACAAGAAGAGTTACATGGATTAAATTGGGTTTACAGATTTATTTAACGTCTATAGTGCAGACAATTATAAAAATTTGAGCCAAATCAAACAAAGGGTTCACCGTCTGTTGGTCTGTACTTCCAGAAATATGTAAACGCTCAAAGACGCAATGACTTAAAATGACAAATTTAGTATGGTATATTGTGACTACAAGTGTAGTGTCTTGTCAAATTTTTGTTTCAATCGCCAGGAAAAAAAGTGCCTAAAACAAAATTTTTGATTTTTGGATACTATTAACTGCATGCCAGGGAGTAATTGTCAAAAAATTCGCAGAGGATTACATACCATAAAAATGCTCAATTTCCTGCCAAAAATTACTATTTTGTAACTGTTTTACATCAGTGTCATGCAAGACGCCCTGTGAGATAAGAATCTATGCGAAAAAGTTTTCGGGAGACAAACCCCATTGGTTACTCTTATTTTTATTGCTGGGAAGAAAGTATGGCTTTCGTAAAGGTATTTTTGCCTTTAATCTTATTGCACTATTGTGTTGAACAATAATCATATTACAAAAACATACTTTATTTCTGTAAAAAATATTATTATATTAATTGCAGATTAATCCTTTCCAGTTTAATTTAAAGCATAAATTCTACGGGAGCCAACAGAAAATTAGACAGATACATATTACGTTATGACTGAAGGCGTTCATAATATTATGAGTGAATTATATGCCGATCAAAATTTGAAGTTTAAAAATATTTTGATGAAGAAGCTATTAAAATACGAATTGCATAAAATATTTAATTATTAAAATTTTAACGAACATTAAGATTGGCGAACCGGCTGGTTGCCAAAGGCGGCTAGTAATAAATAAACAGAAACATGCATTTCACATAGTTACTAAAATAATATAAAAAAATTAACGTCAGTTAAATCATTAGCAGGATAATAAATTAAATTGTCCGATTTATTAAAAGAACGGCCTTATATCGCTTCCTGTCTAGGGCTCCAAACTGCCTATATTCCTCAAAAGGATCTAGAAATTAATAATAATAAAAAAAATACTAAAATAAATAAATAAAATTAAAACTACTTTTCTTCGAGAAAGAATTTATGAAAAAAAGATAAAAGCGAATGTTATATAATTTTTAAATTAGTTATCAGCATTTGCACATCTAAATATAGAAAAAATTAATTTATAAACCATTCAAAATCATTAGCACATAATCACTGAAAACGTTGTACCACCAGGAAAGAATGATGAGGGCACCCCCTCTCCGCACCAGCGGGAGCATGTTTGGCCCGGACGATTTTAACGTGTACCAGTCCCGCTTCCATGACGGTTCTTCGGATCACGAACCTGAAACCCTCCAGTTCCGAGACCTTACCACCAGGCCACTGCGGTCCACTTTATAGATTAGTTGTTTATTCTTTTGCGAGAGCTTAGCTTTGGCGCTTTTCTAATGATTTTTGTGATATATATTTTGAAGGTCACTCCGAGGTAAACTGTTTTGCTTTTCCAAGGAATGTCTTTTCTAAAAAATTTAGGCGGGGAGGGGGGGAGTAATTTCTTTTTCCAAGAGAAGTACATAGCTAGGCACTTATCAAAGTTAATTTGGAATATTCCACAGAACAAGCCATTTCTCTATGAGTCTGTTAAGGAACTGAGTAATGCTTTTATGTTTAAAGTAACTGATTTATCAATGTGCCAATAAACATAAGCATGACTAAATAGCGGAGATCAATGAATTCAGGTCTGACATTTTTATTATTTTACATTTATGCTGATTATATTCTTTTTTCACAGACCAAGCCGAAGGTCATTACTATTATTTTCTTTCACCATTTTTTTTTTCGAATTTTGAACTTGGCATTGCATTTTTTTTTCTGTGAATGGATCATTATTTGCTTCAATCCGACACTCAAATAAAAACTAATCTTAAAGATTAATTTTGATTTCAATGTTCTTAACATTATACAGAAGAAAATATTCCAGTGCAAGGAAAGAAAATTTTTAATGCAATTGTATCTAATTGCACATATTTTTTTTTCTTTCTTAAGCCTTCTGCTTATGTGCATAATACTTTCTACTACACTCAGCCACTTATAAGACACCAGTAAGTCATGCATGCGCAGAAGAAATATCGCGTATGCGCTGAAACTGCGGACAATATTAAGTTCTTGTCTTGATGGGTAGTACTTGCTAATGTACATTTTCTATGCATGCGTGGTCTTACTGGATGGATTATAGCTGGCCGAGTGTAAACCCTACATTAATCTGTGACATGCAGATCTGAAATAAGGTTAACAGCCCGACCAGATGGACACATCTTTTGGTTTCTTTCTGAATTCATTTCTATTTAAATACAATTCCTTTCCAGAACCCCAGACCATCAGCTACTTTTGGACGATTTCACCGGATGTATGTGATACCAAGGTCACTTGAATGGCGACAAGCAGCGACTAAAATAGAGTATTTCTGGAGTAAGTATTGACTTTCATCCCGTTAAACGCATTCTTTGTTCCGCCCTGACTGTGATTTTGTGCCATATTTCATTTTAATTCAAAACTCTATTACTAAAAGTAATTAATAGAAGTGCTGCTATTCATTTTATCGAGTATGTCACATATTAAACTTGAATACTTTTTATTTCGAGCCCAAAAGAGAAAATGAAGACATGATAAAACTAACATAATTTAATTTTGAGCACACATATAAATTCAGACGGAAATCTTTCATCTAAAGTTATCAATGAGATTATTTATTTCACGAAAAAAAAAAAAATTAAATAAAAAATGTAAATGTTTGTTTGTTCACAATCTTAAATCTTCGAAAGTTCTTCACCGATTGCTTTGAAATTTTGACACTACGTTCACACAAATTTTGAACGCGTTTTTTTTATATATCTACTACATAGACGTCACACCTGTAATTTATTTTTGAAGAAACATACGCTGTACTAACTATTTTACAAATCCATTCCGATGTTTTCTATTGCCTTGTTCAATTGAACTTTCACAGATCTCGAAATAGATTATTTATTTTTTGCAACAATACGCTGGAATTGACCTGTGTCCTTTACCATAACCTTCATTTCATGAGCATAGTTTATTTTTTTTTCCATTTCGTTTATTTTAAACTGTTTTGCTTATTTTTCAATGCAATAGAGCTTTGTCGATTGTTTATCATTTCTATTCAAATTATATCGTGAAATTGACATCTCCAGGTATATTTATTCTAGCAGATTGAAATATTTCGTTTCTCACAGTTCTGCAATTGAACTATGTTTAAATTAGTTAATCAAACTTTATTATTTTAAAAATTAAAAAAAATATTTATTCAATAATAAAATCTATATAAATAAAAATCCGTCATGATTTAAGACGCTGCAAATCTTTGCTGTATTCGGTAGTACCTATGTATTGCGCATGCAAAGTAAATAATTTGAACGACACAAACGAGGTGATCTAGACGACAAACAATATAGCATATAAAAAAAAAATGTACACCGCGCATTCCAATCACGATGAATGCTTCTTTCTTCGCATGCTGCTGGTAAATGTGCCGGTCCAACATCATTCCAGTAATTGAGAATTATCAATGGCATTACACGTCACTTTTTGCAGTGCAGATTAAATTCTGTATTGGAAGAACAGCCAATATCGGGATATATGCATTAATGAAGGGTACAAATGTCACATTCAAGAAAATATCATTGTTGCCTTTTCTCGAATCATTTTGTTCTCCTTCATCTCCTATATATATAAATATACAATGATATCTCTTAACCTAATTTAAATCTAATTAATTTCCTAATTTTTATCTTAATTTAGCCCATTCATTCTAAAATGGTCTCTTATTTCCTGATACAATGCCGCCTTTTTTTACTTAATTAATCCTATACGAATTCTGTAAAACTGCTGTAATCAGCAGGTTCTCATGCTCCGAGTGAAGGGATAAAAATCTTTAATGCTCAGCACATTCTTTTAAAGATACCTAGATTTCCCTATCCTAAATCGACATGTATCAAAGAAAATCCTATCAAAATCTCATTGTAAAAACCACTGAAGGGAAAATTTCACTCTCTTTTGCTCTTGTGTCGCGATGTAGACTGACGTACTTTTTACCGCTTATTCTTGTGCATAACTTATCTTATGCCTTCCGGGATGGAATGAAGCGAAGTTTTTAAAATTTTCTTCTTTCAGGCCACGCAGCTGCTATATATCTATATCTATACAGCAGCTGCGTGGCAGCAGATTTACAATTGTAGCAATGAAATCTCAAGTCAAATTTCGTATATCTAATTCGGTGTGGAACATGTTCGCATACAGATATAATTCCAAAAATCATTTTTCGGACTCGTAAAATCTAAAATTTCGAAACCTCGCATTCGATTTTTTTTTGACGATTTCAGTTCTTTTTATTCATGTACACAAGAAAATAAAATTTTCTCTCCAATAAACAAAAACCTCGAATGATTTATTTCCTTCCTGTGATTAAATATTAATCTAAATATTCGAAAATTCGTAGTATATAAAATTATTTATAAACTGAAATAGAAAAGTTCCCTTAAATTGTACAAGATTCACCAGAAGATATGGAAATTTAACGTGGTAAAAAAATCAAAATCACTTTTAAGTCAATTGAATGCAATAAATGATAACCACATTGGAATTATCTTTAAGTATGCGCAGTTAGCTAACGATAGTTTTCGCAACAGCATGGAGGCGGAAATTGCTTCCAAAAACGATTACGACTCGACCTCTTCTCTCAAGAAAGCGAAGATAATTCGACACCACAGTCTTATACGTTACCGGGAGACGCGAAATAATTACAGTACCGGAGATCTCATATTTGATGTGAACCTTACGGTGGCTCATATAAGATATATGGATTAAATCAATATCAATACCACTCGCACAGCTGAATACAGTTTCAGAAATATAAAGAATCAAAAAAAGTAATTTCGATATTGCGTTCTATATCAAATCATTCGAGACAGTTTTTGATTTTTGACGAATTAATCGCAATTAGAAAGTCGACGCAATACACTCGCATTCGAGTTTGATCTTTGTATGTAAAATTGTTTAAGTGAAGGATACAAGTTTAATAACGTGATTTTCGTATTCAGTAACCGCGGAATACGAATGGATGCATACTGAGTGAGTTTGAGGTTCGAACTCGTAACGTTAGGCCGAATAACAAAACCAATAGACAAAAGTGTACACTCGTGTTCGGAAGTTGTTATCTGGCTTATGAAGTTACCACCACAAGTTCTCCTATCAACTTTCTTGTATAATTCTAAAAGAAGGGTACAATCTGTAAACTTCGTACAGAGAAGGGAATTGGGACATACATTTAAGAACGGCATCCATTTTTGTTGACCGTTACGATTCAGAATCTGACTATGATTTTCTATTTGGCTGTAAAAGATAATATACTATAATTCATATATCTAACTAGCTAAAATTTTCAATTATGGTCACGCACACATACATACGAATAGAGATTGTGAAGTCGATGATAGATTTATCACTAAAATCTTAAACACATCTATAATTCCAAAGGTATAACATTGTGCACTAAATTTCATTTCACTCAGACTGTAGCGTTTTTATGCTTCAAAAATGATTTTTTTTGACACACGAAGTTCTAAGATGTGGAAATTCATTATATTTTAGAAGTCGAATTTTTTGGCGACGGCAGTATTGTCTCTTAATGCTTAGTGTACTAGAAATTGTCCATTCCTCCAGTCTAGACGTAGATGGAGATCGAAATAATAAATGTTCTCTAAAAGAAGACAATCAAAAGGTCACTATCAAACGCACGAAATGCATAACAGCAAATGAAACAGAATTTGTAAAACATACTCCTACATTTTGGTTTGCAGAAATTCCCTTCAGATTCGCCAATTTTTCGATCGCGTGTTACCTGAATGGTAGAATTAATTTTACCTTAAAATGAGTTTGTAAGAGTACAAGTACTGTTTCGCACTCGCCAACATCAAGTATTCATTGCGAAAAACCGATTTGCACTTTCCCTTCCGTACGTCATTGCTACAAGCCAATGTCTCATCTCCAAAAAATTGCTTCGGGCAAGGAGATAAACAATCGAACCGATTTTAAGCGTATTTGCCTTGCGATTCAATTTAGAATCGAATAGTGCTATACGAAATGTTTCACAGGAAAACACAATTGTATAGTTAGAATTAAATTCTTAAAAATTTAATTATAACCATCAGAGCTATATTTCAGAAATTTATCAACGTATCTTTTACCAGTAAGCGACTCCTAATAACAGAAAACGAATGTGTAATAAAGTAGACGAGTTTGAACACGAAACCAAATAATTACTTAGTCGCTTAACTATTTTGCTCGAGTGCCATACGTGCATCGATTTTTGATAGTTGTAAGCAAAAAATAAACCCTTCATAATGATTATAATTCAATATTAAAATGACTTCGAATACATAGATAAGTCAAGTATTCAATGGATTTCCATTTTAATCAAAATAAGAAAATATTCCCAAAATAGATTGCGTCATCTTATTAGACAGTAGAGCAAATCAAATAAAGTTAGAGCATAAAGTCTTTAAGAAATGGAGAGCATCACATTTGGCAGTAAGCCAAACCTTAACAATCGGGTCACTCATTGAATGGATTCCAATGTAACCGAATTAATGTTTTCTAGGGCTGTTCGGAGAAACAATCCCCAACACCAGCATCTCTAATTGATTCATTTACTATTTTCTTTTCCATTTTCATTGCTCACTGAATTCTTCATATGGTGCAAAAAAGCCCCTCCAAAAGAAATAAAAACAAATCTTTAAAATAATTATAGAAAGGTTTGTTGCTCTAAAAATGCACTCGCCACACTTGCGCACAATGATTATTATTCTGTTGTTTCGATATTTTTTAATAAGGTAGGGACAGTCATTTCTACTTATTATTCAACAGGGAAAGTTTTTACATAACATCTCAGTGACGAAATAAAATTCATTCCTATGTCATTTAACATCACAATTAGCAACTTATGCGCGATCGTAGTTTAACCCCCCCTGCTTGGCGCACTTTTCAAAAATAACCAACTTGCCAATCACGAGCTTGCGCCGTGTTTTTTGGACAAGTCCTAGACTAGAGAAGACGGGGTTAAACTACGATTCACCCGTGAGTTATATTAAATAATTGACGTTTCAGGTCATACAACTAACCAATTTAATAAATTTATAAAAGCACCTTTTTATAAATTTATCAAATAGTAGAACTTTTAATATATTTATTTAATAAATAAATAATTATCAAAACCACGGAATTTTCAAATTATTTTTCCGAAAATCACCGTTGGTAGTGTAAGATATATGAAATCAAAAAATTAAATTAACATATAGTAAGTCAAGGAAATATTAAAATACAACATTGCCAATGACAACTTATAAGTATATAAAATTTCATAACTTTAACATATCAAAAGTAAATGAAAACTGATCACAGAATTTCGAAACATTCCTCTTAAACTAAAAGTGTATAAAAGCGTATATCAGAAGTCATAATGCGAATATTATATTGTGACATTTTCTAACAATATTTCTTTGAAATTCATTTAATATCTCGTCAAATATTTGAATTTCAGAAATCACTTTATTTAATGAAATTCATATTTCTTTCATAATTTGCATCATAAACAACGGTAAGCTTCTAGAGGATTTCATACTCTTTTTTTATGTACCGAACTAATAGAATAAGATAACTAGTCAGAAAGTTTAGAAAAGAATAATTAATTTAAATTATATATATAGTGAAACAATTCATTATTAAGTTTTTAAAAATTAATATATATACCGTTTGTAGCTTACAAAAATGGAATATATCTACATAATAAAATATTTCTTTATATATATATATATATAAAATCAGTTTACTTGTTTGAATCGTATACAATAATACTCACCTTGACGGATCCAAATGAAATTAGGTACTTAGGTTCAGCATTTCAATATGTTTTCCCGCAAAACTTTCTCTATCACTCTCTCAAAAAAGCTTTATAGTGTCATAAATTTTATTCATGTACTATTTTTAATCAATTTTTTAAAGATAATTTAAATCATTTTTATCAATTCCATTTTTTTTGACGAAATATTAAAGTATATCACTTTTTTAATACATATATCATTTGCGCCTTGTTTATGTTAAGTTGCTTTCTTTTGATATTTTTATTTTTAATAAAGAGTAAAAGCAAAAATTTCAATACGTGTATGTTGTCATTCTTTAATTCATGTGAAAATTTTGTCTCATATTTCAATTTCCCTAGCATACTTATCTTTAAGTGATAATAGAACCAAAGTTTCTCTTTTCAGATTTAAGGAAAAATAACGAAATAAAGTTAAATATAATTTTTTCAATGATAAAAACTGAAGAAAATCTAAAAAAAGAACAAAGAAATATTTTAATAAAGTAACGAAAAATAAGAGTAGCAAAAAATTCCAAAGCAAACAATGGGGAATTCACTATCTGCAGATAATTTTTATACAAGGGCGACTCGAGCTCAGAAGTTAGTGCTATAAAAATTATTTACCAAGAATTTGCAGAAGTTTCTTTTTTTTAAAGCTATTTTTCAATAAATAACCTTAAATTCTTCATTTCAAAGCCGAACATGAAGTTTGTTGTATTTCAGATATATTAAACAGCCAGTATATGTATATCTTATAGATTTGTCAATGGAAAATTACATGAATGTTTCAATGCTGATTCAGCAAATAAAAGTACCAGAGCCTTTCTACACTTCCATTCTCACCCCATTCGCTCGATAATGCTTCTTCAAAAATTAATATTAAATAAGATATATAATAAGTGATATGCAAATTTATCGTTCTATACATAGGGTGATTAATAATAACTATCCCTTCTCACAAAAATTTTCATCTTAACAGCAATTAAGAAAATTATCCATATAATATTTTTCGGATCTTGACATCTAACGAAATGAAATAAATAACAGTGAACAAAGTATTTATATATCAATGCAATAAGAATAGCAATCGAAACCAAGAAAGAAGAAAGGAACACACACAGATAACTAATTCGAACGCAATTAATGGAGGAGGGGGAGTTTAGTTTAGTTATATTAATGTTATTATTTAGTTTAATTTTAAAGCAAAAAAAAAAAAAAAAAAACTAAGAAAGATAAATTATAACAATTTAAAAGAAAAAAAAAATGAAATTAAATTTGCATCATAATATTAACGGTCGATTTTGTTTTCGCAGTCATATTGGTGCCGTGTGGCGACAAGTGAATGAAAGAGAGGAAATCCCAAAGCAGTCAAGTAAGGTATTTTTAATTTATTTTCAGATATTAAATATTTTTACCTTTAAATACCTAATGTTTCTTTTAAAGTATAACTGTTACAACTTTAATAATAGTCGAGAGCAATTATTCGCCCATTATGACAACTGTTTACAACTTTTTTTAAAATTGATGTTTGTTTTGGGTCATGCGACATTGTAATTTCTATAAAATTTATTTTATTTAAAGAAATAAATAACAAACTAAATCTACCAATCTATCTAAACACCTTTCAAATATTTATCGAAAAAACTGCTTAGATAAAAAATACCTATTTCAAGAATGCTTCATTATTCTTATGCAGATGAAAACATTTTGGGTATTGGCTGTTGATATTTTGAAAAATATCAACAGCCAATTTTAAATACACGACTGACTGCACATTATATAGATATTATGCAATCCAATCTCAGCAGGACTTTTATACGAAGGGAAAAGAAAACTAATATTCTTACACGTCCCAAGAGTTATCAGTTTAATCACACTAATATGATTAGTCGAAGAACAAGATTAAAATCCTTGATATATAAACAACAGCTATGACATCGAGCGATAAGTTAATAAGCAATTTGTAAAATAAGATAGCTTTTGTAGAAGTACCTCGCACTTTACCGCAAGCGTAAATGAAGCACAAATAATGATGTGCGAGTTTCGTTAAAATGCTATTCGTCGTAATCATTTCATACACGTAAAGGAGTAAAATAAAGAGCAGTAACAAGCATTCAAATAAAGTGTACGAAAATATACACATTCAACATTGCATAGTTTGTAGCAAACCAGTACACTTCTCTTAACCTTCTCGTAGAACAATACAATACGGCACGATTTGTATTTAACTTCGTAGTATAGAGAAGAGAATCCAGTAAGCATTTCAGATTGCACTCCACCGAATGTAATCCCCGCTGTGTGGCGATTGCATGATATTTGATACTGACGAACAGTTTTTGTGTTATGACCACAAATAAAAATTAATTTACCTGGTCAACTATGTTTTGAAATTATCTATTTAGATACACATGAATAATCTATCTATTGATAAATACGATTAAAAATTAAAAGGAAACCTATGATTTTAGCGTAATAATCATACTTTAAATTTCATTGAATCATCTTATTTACCTACATATGAATAGACAACCCATTCTTTGATAGATTTAATATACGATTTTAGTAATCCATCCATACGCCAAATAACGTCTATATAGCTCGTTCGAAATTCACAAACGGGAAAGTTGAAAAATTTCGTCCAAAATATAATAAAAGTTTTCAATATCGGTGTTAAGAACGTAAACGGAATTTCATTCGAACAGTTTGTTGTTATGTGATTTACGCCCACAAACAAAACGACCAATACGCTCTGCAAATCATACTGTCAAAATATAAATAAAAATTTTCGGTGAATACATGAGAAAATAAAAACTGGTGACAGCGCTCACCATAAACACAATGTAGGAACGGTATTTTTTACAAGAGCAAAGAATATCTGTGGTCAGTTTTTACAACAAACGATATCGCAATAGAGATGTCGACAAGTTCGGACTCATCATTACAAACGGAGAAATAAGATTTCAGACTTTATATTAACATATGTATGTCTATAAAATTGCCAATGCCAAAAGAACACATAAAAGCGCAAATAATCGTAAAACTACGCAGGTTTTACAAGGCAGAAAGTTGTAAACGAAAGGTAATTGCAAAAATTTCCGGCAGTGTATCGCAATACAGATATCGAAAAGTTCGACACATTATTGCAAACGATGAAATAGGATTTCAGATTTTATATTAACATATGTATGTCTATAAAATTGCCAATGTCAAAAGAACACATAAAAGCGCAAATAATCGTAAAACTACGCAGGTTTTACAAGGCAGAAAGTTGTAAACGAAAGGTAATTGCAAAAATTTCCGGCAGTGTATCGCAATACAGATATCGAAAAGTTCGACACATTATTGCAAACGATGAAATAGGATTTCAGATTTTATATTAAGATATGTATGTCTATAAAATTGCCAATGCCAAAAGAACACATAAAAGCGCAAATAATCGTAAAACTACGCAGGTTTTACAAGGCAGAAAGTTGTAAACGAAAGGTAATTGCAAAAATTTCCGGCAGTGTATCGCAATACAGATGTCAACAAGTCGGACACATCATTACAAACGGGAAAATAGGATTTTAGCGTTATTACTATTAAATCGCTAATGGCAAGAGAACACATAAAAGCGCAAATAATCGCGAAACTACGCAGATCCTTTAAGGCAAAGAGCAATAAATGAAAGGTAATTGCTAAAATTTCCGGCAGTGTATCTTAGCAGTTTTCGTTTGTAGAATGTAGGTAGGCAGTATCGGAAAACAAACAGATAGATAAAAAATACTTGTAAGTAATTATGACGTTAAAAGTATCGATTTACAAGCGATTATAATGTTCCAAATCATACGATATAAAAACTGACAGATAAACTATACAATTGCACGGCATCATTTTGACACAGAAGAAAATAATCATTTTATTATGTGAATGAACATGAAAGTAAAGTGTGCTTTTTATTGATTTTATATAAACAAAAAATATAACTCTCCGGAAATCAAAGATATTTCTCAAATCATCGATCGAATCATTCATTAAGTCATATTTAGAAAAATACGAATAAATAGTAACGCACAAATTTGTTGGTATAAAGGAAGCCAACGAACTACTTTTCACGAATACGTTTGCCGTTTATTTGCATCGAATTTTCGATCAGTTGCAGCGGGTGAATTTAAATTCTAAAACGCTGTACTTTTTTTTTTGTTTGTTTCTATATGCAACAAAAGCGTACACTTCTTCATGATTTTATTGAAAATTAACAACAAAATCAAAAGATAATATCGGTCGGTTAGTTACACAAGTTCGACTGCAAGTACATATATAAGTTCGATGGCGAGCAAAAACAGTTAGCGACACAGTTCGATAAAATATTTGTAACAAGAACAATAAAGTCTGCTAATTGAAGATATATTTTTTAAAAGACAATTCGGCATTCTATCTTACAATATTCCATATCCTTAAGAAGTTCAATGACATAAAGCAGTAAACAAACAACATAAGTCAAAGAATCGAACTTGATATCAAACGAAAAAGATCAGTAGACGGTATTTTGATGGCGAGCGAAAGAGAGATAAATATCTTTTTTAGCAAATCAAATTATTTGATGCAAAGCAAGTAAACATAGCAAAAATGTGCGGTAAATCGTAAGATTTGGCAAAATTCGGCAATACACATTCAAAAAATTAGCGGTTATCCATAATCGATGAAAACACAGCACGGATTACATGTTTTGGAAAGATACAACGACACGACTATTGTTATTGTTTTGTTGTATTGAAAAAATTATCGTTTGTTAAAAACGTAATAAATAAACGGCGAAATTTCATTGATGATTTTCAATCAGTTGGAAAAATGGCGTAAAAACATATATCGAAGAAACAGAATGCGCCGATTTGGCAGGGAAATAATCGATGGATATTTAATAGATTTTTTCGATTATGAGCGTAAATTAGTTTTTCCAATTCGATTTGAATGAACATATTCTTAGAACTGCAAAATCGTTTTTTCAAAACAAATTTGAATTTAAAACCAAGTGTTGCATCATGAGCAGTAACTGAAAATTCAAGAAAGAACATGAAACAAATACGGCCAGAGTATGCATAAAGCTATGATCTTATATTTTCTAACGTGAAAGAAAACTGTTGTAGAACAACGACTCCCTCACTGAAAGCGTATCAGTTATTCTTTATGTACATTTTTTTAGAAACTGGATAATATACATTAAAATAATTTTCACACCTAATTATAGATAACGGGACATTATTAAATTACTGAATAATACTAAAATATACATTCATTAAAATAATATCGCAATCAAGATGAAAAAAAACCATGACGCTAACTCGTAACATGAGTACAATTTCTCAAGCAGAAATCGCATATGGTAAGAAGACGAAGTATAGATTATTTGTACATAAGCATTGATTTATACAAATAAAATCAAAACGGATAGCTGTGCAATGACTTCGGATAATCACACATCAGCAATAATGACAACCGGTTTTATTTGTATTGATAAATTAATTCTATATCTGTACGCCAAAAATTTCTAGCTATTACATAATACAAACAGTATTCGGATAATGGCGGAAAGGAAAAATATGCATTATTTTACACTAAAAGATATAGAATATAGACAGAATATAATAATACAAATTTATGTAATATTGTAAATATTCATCGGATTTTCGCAACACAGAAATTTAAAATTAGTTTTAACTCTAAAGTTATCGCAACTGGCCAAATGACTACTTTTCGTCTGCATTTCCATTTATCAATAAAGCATAGACCAATCATAAAAACTGTATTATTGCAATAATAATACATAGAAAGGGCAACAACATCTAAATAGCAGTGAAAACATGAAGTGCTCTGGGCTGCTACTTAAGGTGTTTTACTTTCCTATAATTAATTGATAAAGTAATTAAGATATGATACAAATTAAGAAAATATTATTAAACAACTTAGAAAGGCAAACAATATGTCCTGGCTAAATAATTTTCTCTTTGAATAAATTTATTAAGGCAATATAAATAGTAAATTTAATTTAAAGAGATAGGAAAAAAGAATCAAACTAGATTTGGTCTGAAAAACTTGTAACAAGTTAAGAAAAATTTATTTTTAACTGTAAATGAATCAGTATTTATCATTTTCTCACTTTTAAGAAACGAATAAGGCTCTCTATTCACACAGCAGTGGCTTATATAGTATTTAAGGAAATCAGAAGAATTATATCAGATTAAATTGCACCAAAAACATATGCATCTTATAATGAGAAAATGTTTTTAAAAATTAATTTTGATGATATTTAGTCCAAATAAATATAAATGAAGCAACTGAAATTCTTCTTCTCCTCACTTACATATGGAATACATTTGTTTTGCATAATAAATGAGACAGAAAAAAAAATAATGAAGACTACATTTTTTAATCATTTTTTGAAATAATGTAACAAATATACAGGACAATACAAAAATGAATGAATAAGACGATCTTCTTGTAATGCTGTACCACTTAAGGTTACATTATGATATAATAAAAACACAAAAGTCTAAATTTAATACCGGCGAGGTGTACCGCCCATTCCACCCATGCCCTGACCACCACCATAATTTTGCCGCTGCATATTACCAAGATTTGAAGAATTATTATAAGAACCTGGGAAACCTCCTTGTTGACCAGGCCCCTGATATTTTCCAAATTGATTTTGTCCAGGAAAACCACTTCCCGGACCCATGCCAAGATGTGGTCCACCCATCCTACCCATGTCTGACATTCTTTGCTGATCGATTCCTGAGTCCATACCAGTATTTTCATAACCTCGATTTGAGTTCATCCCACCCATGTCTGACATGCCACCAAATCCACCCCTTTGTGGGCCTTGTCCCATACCCATCATATCAGATCCAGGCCCTCTTTGGGGTCCTGGTCCTCCTATATTTGGATTTCCTCTATGTGGACCCATGTCTAAATTGCCAGCACCCCTAGGTGGACCCATATCTAAGTTGCCACCACCCCTAGGTGGACCCATATCTAAGTTGCCACCACTTCTAGGTGGACCCATATCTAAGTTGCCACCACCTCTAGGTGGGCCCATGTCTAAACTGCCACGACCTCTGGCTTGCCCACTCCCTGGCATATCTGCCATACTGCCAGGACCCCTTGGTGGACCCATGCCACCTCTTTGCATACCCATGGGATCGTTGGGAGGTGGAATTAATGGGCCTTGACCACCAATAGGTGGTTTAGAAGCATTTTCAGGAAGTGCTGGTGGTGGAGTAGATAAATTGGTGCCAGATAATGAAATATTCTTTAATAAACTGGGTCCACTTTGTATTAAATTATCCAATGCTTTCTGAACACTTGGATTATTAAAATTAATATAAGTTGGAGTTGAAGAATTGTCATTAGAAGTTTTATCCCCAGCTGTAGTTGATGTAAAAATTGGTTGACTTGCTGTGTTCCCTCTTCCTGCACTAGACTGCAATCCCTCAGAAATGGCTTCTTCTGTTGATCGAATGGGAGGGGTCGATTTTAGTCCAGGTATATTGGGCCCCATACCAGGTTGTGGCCTCAAGCTATTAATATTGGAGCCCATTCTAGGTGTCACACCAGTGCTTGAACTAAGATCTGATGATGGTGAGCTTCCAATAGGCTGTGTTGGTGCACCTTGATTCATAATATTCATAATGCGATTTTGGAGATCTTGTTCTTTTTGTGCCACATCAATATCATCTGCTGTAGGGAAGGAAAAAGCAAATGTTATTAAAATCAATATAGTTTTAAATGAACAAATATTTTAAAAACAACATTTAATAAAGGACGGAGAAACGAAAAAAAATAATCTACATACTAATTTATATTACAAACTACACATTTCAGTAAAATAGGGGAGGGGGAACCTAATTAGTTAATGAAGAAGCATGCAGTTCCTTTTCTAGTGATATTAGATTGATGTTGATGAAAGTAACACTCAAAAAGCACCATTATATATTATGAATAAATAAATAATAAAACAAAAACCTTTTATCTACAACTTTGATTTGAACTAAACCCATTCCATTCATTTATATTATGCAGCAAATTATAAATACCAGAAACATGTTAAATGCTACATGCATAATTTCAGTCAGGTAAAATAACTATGTACAGAGACATTACTACAACATTATGTATTACAGTTATTATGTGCAACATTTATGTCATACACATAAATTCAACACAGGAAACATACGAAATATAATGAGTAAAGAAAGTACTTACGTGGTTTGAAAGGTGGAATATCACGTTTAATGTCTGAAGGCGGTATAGGCGGCATTCTTCCAATGCCTCTATCTTCTCCAGGAACTCCTTGCATTCTGTCGCGTCTTTCACTCAAATACCTTATAACAGCATCTATTTCTATAGCAGAAATCCAGCGTCCGTCTGCTAACATACGTAGCAGTACCTGCATTTCTCGATCTGCAGTTACAGTTCCGATGTACGGTCCTCGTTCCGCCCTTTCCCGCTCCATTTTTTCTCGCTGTAATCGAATGTGTTCATGGAAATTTCGAGCAACCAGCTTTAATGCATCATCAAGTGGCATATTACGGTGTTCTGCAAACAAACAACATAAAACATTTAAAACTGTACATAAAAGAAATCAGTGGCCATATTGTAAAAAATAAACAACAGAACCCCGATGCTAAGATGAAATGAAGACGACCTGAAAGTAATTTGGGAAAATCCTATCCACGACTTTGAATTTTTCTTTTGTAAAGTCTCTCTATTACTATTGCTCCTTTTAATTAGTAGTTTTGTTTATTGGATTTTTTATAGTATATGAAAAATATCCAACTTTTTAAGAATATATATATATATATAGGTTGTAAGAATATATATATACAGGGTGGTTATAATTAAACTTCCCCTATAACCAACATCCTACAAAGCAAACGGGTGAACGGATTGCAACGAAATTTGGTATATAGACTATATACGAGATGCGCTCACGAAATTCAGAAAAAAGTTCCAAAATGTCCATCAGAGGGCGCCTTTTTAGGAAAAAACATGAAATGATGATGTCGTGTCCGGAAACCACGGAAAGGGGGTGAAATAGCTTCTGAGGGTAAAGACCCCCGAGCACCCGAGGGCAGAATTCTGACTTCTAGCTCATATGAAGATGAAACTCACACATTCACTTGCACAACCCCGTTTTAAAGGGGGGTAGGCACATTCACACACCTCACAGATAGAACACAGATGAAGAACAACCATGCCCGAACCGGGATTCGAACCCGGACGCCCAGATCATGAGGAAGATGTGCTACCCTTATGCAAGGACGCCGGCAAAGCATTAAATATAACACAATAAACGATCAAAACGGAATACAGAAATAATATTAACATTTATTGACTAGTTTCTGATCACCTTGTCATCGAAACACAAAGGAAAAAATAACAGTACGTTGTTTGAGGGTGGGGTGGGGGGACAGTTCAGTTAGCTGAAACAAGAAAAGATTAGGGCGAAATTGTACTAGAGCAGCAGTTGTTAACCGTGAATCCACACCAGAGAATGTAGGGAAATTTCAGTGTGCATCCGCGGATTTTCCTTAGCCGAAATGCAGCATTTCCGTGTGTTGACTGTTCCATTGAGGTACAAATGAGCCTCGTGGCTCCACAGAATATTCTAAAGCTATGGCAGATCAACAATCATTTTGTTCTGAGAGACAATGTGGCGTGCCCTATCAAGCGGCTCTTGAGTATGGTGGATCTTGTATGGGAAGTAGTGCATCATGTTTCTGAGCACTTTTCGGTCGGTGTTGTAAGAATTGACTGTCTGTGGAGAAAATGCATGCGCGCTACTACCTCCAAATTCTGATGCTAGTGAAGCAACAGCTATCTTGACGGTATCAACAAGTACCGGCGTGACAGATTTACGGCCTCTTCCAGGTCGAACTCCTAATGTCTCCGTCACTTCAAATTTCTTAATCACGACTCGGCTATCTTGAGTAGACACTCTTTAGGAACATTAGTAGACACTCTTTCTAGGATATCTTTAGTGAACACTCGCCCACGCCGTACCTTCTTAACAAGACGGAATTCACAAACGGCAGCAGGAGCATTCCCCTTATTTTCGTAAAATAGCTTTACCAATAACGTACGTTCAACTAAAGATACCGTCATCATTACAGCCGGAAACATCGACATAAAACATGACAGCGTCTGCAAATGTTTCATATCCTAACCTGTTTTGCATAGTTTCCTCTTCTTCGCAAGCATGCAAATCTCGACATTTTTTCTCCTAGAACTGTCAGCCTTTCCCGGTTTTACATTTTATTACTCATAATTTTTGTTCTGGATTGATAATATTGTTTCCGTACGACGTTTTGGTCATTATTGGGTTAAATTTAACATTTTTTTCGAAATTCTTTGAGAGCCTCTCGTATATAGTATATATACCAAATTTCGTTGCAATCCGTTCACCTAGTTTACGTTGTAAGATGCTGTTTACAGGGGAAGTTTAATCATAATCACCCTATATATAGATTGTCCACTATATATATATATATATATATATATAGCAAATTAGACAATCATCTACTTCCAGTACCATTGGAAGTCTTAACCGGAGTGGATAAAAGAAATTTAAATAAAAAAATATTCATTTATAAAAATATGATTGAGAATGCAAGTTCTTAAAATATAAGTGTTAAATTAGTGATTTGTCAGTTGGATGTGCCTGACAACAAATATTTTTGTGGACTTACAAACATAACAGAACACATAACATTTTTGTAATTTAATTCCAAATAACATAAAATTATTAATATTGAACTATAAAATTGCAAATAAAATAAATCAAAATATAATAACTACAAAATCATGCAGAAAAAAATTTGAAACAAGATTTGAAATAAAGTAGTCATCAGTTTCCACCAATGCATATTGAAGCAGCACCAAAAAATATATAAAGTTGTTTAGATACCTGCACAAGCAATTATTTTCACTTGTGAAAAGAAATAAATATCCCATCAGATTAACAATTGCTGATACTCATCTTAGTCAGTTATGAAAGTAGACACAGTAGGTAAATTAACCCCAAAGTAGTAAATATAGCATCAACAAAGAGATGCCGTGAGCCAGGAAGAAAAGCCTGGCCTTACTGCAATCTTTTTTTTCCCCATACAACATTTTCAAATCAAGACATTTTATTTTTACAAATAAATCCACACCAAATAAACTTATTTAATACTCTTATCAAACATTGTAAACAATTATCATTTACCTATTACATACTAAAAAGGAAAGTTTAAATTGTGATGCATATATTTTGAATTTGTTTGGATTGAGCACTGCATTTAAAAATGAGATAAAATATCAATATTCAACCTTTTTCTAAAATCACAAATTCAGTTAGAAAACATTTTAACTACTCAAATTTCAATTAGAACTTTTAAATTTGTTGAAAATTAACTCTATTGAATGAATTAATATTATGTTTCTAGCAAATTTATAAGTTCTTATCAAATCGCTCAATGAACAATACAACTGCTTTGAACGAAAGATAACCATTGAGTATTCTTTTTTAAAATTATATTTTAACATAACTTCCTGACAAACTGAAGAATGAAATATGAACAAGGATAAGGCCAATATAAAATAATACATAACCACTAGCTTTAATAGTTAATCATTTCATTCAAACAGTTTTCTTATGCTTGTGATTTAAAAAATAGCAATTCCACTACTTGATCTATTCGTTCAAACATAAGACAAAATGTTTGTTTATAAGACCCAATTTGGAAATAGAGATGGAAACCTCCATGAATCAAAAACATAAACCCTTGATTCATTCATTGCTACATTTTCAAAAAATGTTTCTCAAACATAACACATTCAAGGAAATCGAGTACAGCTGAAAGGCAGTCGTTGGAGTCTTCAGAAACATTTCATTATTAACAGGAAGACAAGAGCTTTTCAAATATAAAACAATGGATAATGTAATACTTTTTAGGTAAGTATAAATAATTGTCACTTGATGACTTTTAAGCATATCTGAATGAACATTATGGAAGTTTTGAGATTTGTGAACATTTTAGAAGCTACCACTTTAAACCTGATCACAGCCATTTGAACATCTCTTATGAGGTATGCAAAATCTTCACTTCAAGTACTGCCAAATGGTTGACATAATTTGATACAGATACTTTACTCAACTTCTAATTCGATGACAAAATGAGTGCAAAAGTTACAGCCTTCTAATTTTTGGTGTATGCACTTGAAGGTCCCAAGCCAATATTTGCCAAGTCTTTAGTCAGCATATTTTAGATTTAAGAAAAAGGCACAATAATCCAACATACCTTTTGTTCATATTGTATATATGTCGTCTGAAGAAATTTTTATTTGTAAATAAAACATCAGAACATTTTTATTTGAAGCAAGGTCTGTCGTAGTGACTGCAAACTAAAATAGAAAACTTTCAAAGCCCATCTGCAGTTTTCACTCTTCCATGTTTTTCTTGAAATGCAACAGTTATTCCTCCATCAATAAGTTCATGAAAATTGTCTTTTAGTTGTTGATATATAATATTTATGCAATTATCAATCACATTACTTTCTTTCTTTTAAACGTGATGATGACAATAATAAAAAAAATCATTCTTCTTTTTGAGAGTCTTGACTGTTTCATGCACTTGCAAAAACAGATAAATGAATGAAAACTAAAATTATTTCGAAAGCAGTAGTATACTGAATTCCAAACTTCTGAGTGGCAGCAGTATATTGATGATGATTGGCTAATTCTGGTTTAAAAAAAAAAAAACAACACTAACAAGTAATCAATGTTTAAAAACATCTTCTTGTGAATCTATTAAAAGGATAAAGAAAACTGTATACCCCTAGAAAAGAAATTCTTTTCGCAGCTAGAAGAAAAAGGTAGATTCCTTATCACCTAAGCTAATATTTCGAAGTTGCTTTCAATCTTCAGGTATATTTTATAATATTTTCAACACTTAACAAAAACCATACTTTTGTTTTGTAACATGTGGTATGATCAAAGGAGAAACCACTCGGATATATCTCCTGAAACTTTCTCGCATATTTCCTAAAAAAAGTATTACCTCTCTCCCCTATAAACAACGTTAATCTTTAGACCTTCAGTTTTAAAGCATCAGTATTTTATAATATAGTGAAAAAAACCGAGCACTTTGGATGTCTTTTTTCGATCAAATGATACCAAAATTTGACATAAGTCAAAATTTTAATAAAAAGATTACACGTGAAATTTCTTTTATCTAGGTTGCAGTATTTTAAATTTAGGCCAACATATATTCGATCTTAGATTTGATTAAAAATTTGTTATAGATTTATACTTTTGAATCTAAAACAGAGCATCAAATTTCATTTACCTAAGCCATTGCATTTTTCAATTATATTTATATGCATGCAAAAATACTGACAGACAGAAATCAACAATTTGATAGACATATTTAAGATATGATACTTATCTATCTTTTCTGTTCTAAATCAGCATACAAACTTTTATCCATCAAACTCTTTACATTTTGTAATTATTGTGTTCACCTGTTCTCAGACAAGCAGACTTCCTGAGAATGGATTTTGTTTAAAATTTGTTAGAACTCCACAAATTTGGCATAACAACAATAACATGCCAAATCTCATCTATCAAGCTCAAGGCATTTTTCAGTTAAATTGTCCAGTCAGACATAATTTTTTAAATAAAAAGTGTTTTCTGGAAGTGTGAAAAAAGGGGAATTGACAAAATCTTGCGTTCAAATTTTTTGACAATGTGGCGGATTGAATTGAGCGAGGATAGAACGTGGGACCTTGTGGTTCGCAGCCAAGTAACATGACCACAATACAAAAGCAATTGCTTGTGTAGCGTCGCTGTTACCTGACTTATAAGCTATTCACTACAACATCTAAAATACATTTTTTTTGTACACAAGAAAATACAAAAATAAAACAGTAACTTTCCCTCTTTTGAATAAAAGAGACCTATAACAGTTATGTGAGTTAGACCTTAGCAATGTTGCATTTTTCATAAAACACAAAAGTAAAATTATTTTCAATAATTATACCAATCAGCTTAATGTTCAAAAATTTTGGAAAAAATAGCAGATATATATTTTTTTAAAGACTACATTGATAAACAGGCATAATATAGGATATAATAAGAGAAATAAATAACAAGTTAGTTATTTCAAAACAGTCATCAGAAGTAGAAGCCATCATAAACTAGATTCATGTATTTCAAGATTGAAGGAACTCGTGGCACTGATGATCTTACACAGTCCAAATTTTGGTCCCTCGTAATTTTAATATACACATCTCGGCACCCAGTGAATGTGCAGAAACACAAAGGTTATTTATGACCACATGCATCATGATCTCAGTAAATGACTGATTTTCACTGGTTCCCAATAATATTTCATTCTATTAATGTAAAAAAAAAAGCAAATTGTTGACTATAATAACAATTATAAAATAAAAAAATTATAGAATGAATTTCCCAGACATCTTACTCTTTCGGAATTCCCTCACCACTCCTGGATGGCAACACTCCCCCTCTTGTATTAATATGCATTGACAACTTTTGATTTATCATACTTCTTTTTCATCCATTTTCATGCTTAATACATGTGATATTCTTTTTATGACATATCTAGAAAATGAAGCTTTATGAATATGCCTTCATTTTACTGTATTTAACATCTGAGAACACAAGAGAACCGCACATTTAAAGAAAATTAAGTACTTTTTAAGAACTTTTTCTTTTTTTAATTATGTATTTTTTCTAATGTGTGCACCATAGGAAGATATTTGAACAATAGTAAAAATGAAGAAAATCTGTAATTGAGAAACCCTGCCATAAAAAAAAAAAGTGCATAAATGACAGTGATGTAATTCATCAAAAGACGAATAAGAAGAAATTGGAAACTGTGACAAGAAACATTGTCTGAAGGAAAAACATGCAAAAGTATGAAGTAAACAGTCAATGCACAGAAAAAATTATTAAAACTGCAGCACAACTAGCTTTTATATTTATTTTAAAACATTTATAAAAGTAAGAAAGAAACAGCACAAAATTTTCTCAAAGACACTTTAGGAAGTATACTGCCAAGGATAAATTTAAATGTACATAGGGCAACAAATATGTGGTGAAAAGCCAGGACTTTAGTGCAAACATACTTCACAAACATATTTTAGAAAACATTTCATAAATGTTCAATGGATCTTTGTGAGATATTTCAGATACTTCAGTCTCTTTTTTTTTCATGGATTTTTCAGAGTCATGACTCGATTGACATTTCATACTTTGCTTTTGAGCAGCAAAGTAGTCTTATTCTGAGCACAAAATTCAGACGTGGAAGAAATATTTAAAACCTTAAACCTCATTTTTTTTAGATGAAGAGTTCTTTGCAACTAGGTAGTTTTGCTACAAATTTTCTTTGCAACTTCTTATGAAACTACTCTTTCTTTGGATTTTACTGTTGGTCACAAATATTTTTTCTTCTTCTTGCTAAACACTTCTGCTCTGTAGTTTCTTGGTGATGAATTCACGTTTTTACAGATTTCTCTGCCCATTTTTATCTTCAAGTTATTCCTTCTATTTATAAAATTGAACTTTTTCTTTTGAGACAAACTCATACTTTACAATCCAAATGGTATCAAACAGTCTGTTTGTTTTAGAAGTGAAGACCAAGTTCATAATATAAAAACTCAATATTAGGTCCATTTAAACAGGTCAATTTTCAGCTTCCATCCACTGGTTCAGTTTCTTGTGGCAGCCATAAACAGGTAGCAGGATACTTGTGCTCCTCCAAGTCATACCTCTGTACCTACAAGCACCTCTTTTTATAAGACTAATGACATTAACCCTTTCGCGATGGACTTGTCATATATGCATCACCAACGAACGTCACTCACAGTCGTGCATTTCAGGAAATCGAACTCCTGGGACAGTGATGCATATGTGCATTTTAAACTGGAACAATTTTTAAATGCACTAGATGGCTTCCCGTGTCCATTATTTTTGAAATAAATATAATTTTAGTATCTAGACCTTCAGTTTGCTCGTATTCAGCCTTTGTTATTTTGCTCATCAGCTGTTAAGGGAGAAGGGTGGGTTGTGTAACTTTTCCACTTGATAGAATCAGTCGCGTTTCTGATCTCCCACCGAATTCTCTCTTCTTCTTTTTTTTGTTATTACTGTGTAACCACAACTAGTCTTTTTGGGTTTACCCGTCAGTTCTGTTGTACTTCGCTTAGCTTTCCGATTCACTTTGCACACCTCTTTTTATTACGGAAAGCCTTAGTTTCGGTTTATTACGGAAATATATATATATATAATAATAATAACCCGCAATTCTTTAGAGGAAGAATGTGCTCGTATTATGAATGAACTGATAATCTAAAAACGTGCCAAATATGACGACGTTAGAACCTTAACTTTCTTTTTTGCGCTTTTTTTTTCTTTCAAAGTTAGGCTTAGCGTCATAAAACTTGCATACTGTGAGATGATTTCTTTTGCGTACGCACCGTCTCGTACGTGCGTCTAGAACATAAGTCTCCTGTCAGGAAAAGGTTAAAGAAAGTATAGTCGTCTTATGCATATATTAAAAACAAATATCATAAAAAGCATGAGATTACATCTATCTTCCTTTAAACCTAATTTGTAACAGAGTTGCCACTCAAATCTCGGGGGAAAAAAAAATCCCTGTACGTATATTCAAGATATGAGGAAATGCGAGAATAGTACTCATGTGCTAGTTATAATGCAATATTATTTTAAGGAGTAGAAAAGCAAGAAGGAAGCAATAATTTAACATTACACGAATAACATATTAAAAGAAGGCTTATATTTACATACAAAGACAATTTTTCTTAATTTATTGTCTAGAATATAGCAAGACAAAATTTATTTATTGTCTCTCATGCGCTTTAATTGTAAGTCACATAAAATTAAGGACTCGGGTGAAATAAAACATTTTTGTTATGATACAAATAATTTAATGATTACTCAACAACAACAAAAAATAATATTACAAAACAAGATTATTTTTTATGTTTATTCATTTTTGTCAATTTATATTATTGGGCAACAACTCCTGCAGGTTTTTTTCAACTATCAGTATCATGGAGCTAAACCTTAACAGTTAAGGTTAACATTTCTGTATGGCCTAACACACATTTTTTAGCTATTTCATTTTCAGTGAACATATGTGAAAATATTTCCGATATATCATTGAATGCATTAAAGGACGAATGGTTAAACCTTAACTAAGTTAACATTTTTGTATGGCCTAATGTACATTTTTTAGCTATTTCATTTTCAGTGAAAATATATTCGATACATCATTGAATATATCATTAAATGAATAAAAAATTTGAAATCGATTTGATTTTCAGACAATCAATTTGATGCGTTTGGATTTAACATGCCATTTTTTCTGTATTCTTTTTATTTAATATCAATGATGACTCTTTTCTAGACGAGTTTAAATTCCCTGTGTTTTCCCGATTTTTCAAGTTCTCCCGGTAGCATGGCAACCAGTCTTGTATGCTTTCCTCTATTGGCACAACTAGTAAGTGCCAGATTTCCTATATTATATAAGCTTATTATTTTCTTATAAACACAATAAATGAAGCAATACACAATAAATAAATTTTGTAGAGCTTCTCGAAGCCATTCAGCGAAATCAAGTTTTTTTTAATCCATTCAATTCTATTAATAAAAACTCATGTGCGAGTGACTAAATACCATTGCGTCACGTCCGCCAATTGAATGTTGTATGAAATTTTTCAAATTTCCCTGCATTTTCCCGGTTTTTCTAGACGAGTTTAAATTCCCTGTGTTTTCCCGATTTTTCAGGTTCTCCCGGTAGCACGGCAACCTTGTTACAGACCTCATCAATGTGAAATAAATTCAAGAGCTGTAATAAAATTGCCTTTCATATGAGTATTTTATTAGCATGATCAGGAATGCCTAGTTTTGATAGTAAATTAAAGCAAAATCATTTCAATGCTGTTTTTATATGTTTTGACAATGCATTATTATAAAAAGTGAAATAAAATGTAAAATCAAAAATTAATTCTACAAAAACTATGTTGCCTGAGAAATTTGCAGCTACAATTCCCCAAATCTCCTTGTTTATTTACAACTGTTGAATTTTATTATAATACCAAGTCCAAAACATTCTTAATAAAACTTCTATATGCAATATAATTGGTGGTATATCATAGTACAAGTATTCAAAAATAAAAATATGGTGTAATACGTGATAGTGTTTAAATATAAAACAATCATTTCCAAGCAGTAATAATATTACTGAGAACAAAACTGAATGAACATAATGTATTCAGTTACGAGAAAGGTAGAGCAAAAAAATACACAATCTATATAAATAAAAATGCATAAGTTTATTTGCTCCAAATCTTAAATCTCCAAAAGTTCTTCCCCAACTGCTTTGATATTGTGACACATAGCATTCGATTGCACGCATATTTTTATATACTTATTATATATATAACCGCTGTGACAAAGAAAAAAAAAAAATTTCGATATTTATTGGACATAAAAGCAACGCATACTACACTAAATATTTTATGGTTCCATTTCAATATTTTTGATTATATAGTTACAGTGCATTTTCATAGATTTGGATTTATTTATTTCATGTGACAATGCGTTGAAATTGAGCTACGTTGTTAATAATACCGTTTTATGAGTTTAGCTTATTTTTTCATTTTGTCGTTTAATGTTTCTTATTTTGCAATGGAATTGAGCAGTGTTGACTGTTTTAATTTGAATTCAAATTATATCATGAAACTGATCTCTTTGGAGTGCGAACAGATTGAACTATATTTTGTATCTCTTGGAGTTGAAACTGAGAAATGTAGATTGGTCTGCAATTGAATTGAAATATTTCATAAGTAATTTATATATAGTTTTTCTTTTTTAGTTCGTGATTTTTCTTCTTCTTCTTTTTTTTTTAGTTAGTTAGTTTTTTTGATGTTACAATCAGGTATATTCAAAGAAATTACAATAGACTGTACACCATGCATCCCAATCAAGATGAAGGCTTCTTTTCTCGCATGCCGTTGGTAAATGTGCTATGTCCAATGCCTTTCCAGCAACAGCATTACTTTTTTTTCATCACTCTTTTCTCAGTACATGTCAAGCTCTGCATTTATTGGTGAATGACTGACGCTGGGATATATGCATTAACCCTTTTGCCACGTATCCTGTGATTTCCACGGGCAACATAGAAGTAGCATAATTTGCAGTGGCCACGATCTCTGTGTGGATACATTTCTCCATTTATTTAGCTGTGCAATCCGCTCTTTTCCTGTTCATGGCGGTCATTTCGGTTTTTCTGGTTTCACTCAGATCTGAGTTAACATATAGCATTAGTTGCCTATGGTTCTGCGAAATATACAAGCATGTTTTACAACATTTTGCGAGCTCTTTTCAAAGCGCTGGCAGGAAACATTTGGCAATTCTTGAATCTATTTTGATAAAAGAATCATGCATCAAGAGGGTTAATGTTGTTTGCAACATGTCATATCCAAAACAAATTCATGTACTGTTTACGAATATATTGACCAACTGCTCGCCTTCATCTTCAACAGAGTTACGGCAAAAACATAAATCAAACATGATTGAAGAGATTTTTCATTGAATATGAAATGAAAATTCAAATATGAACTTGAAATTCACAGCAGAAATCTAAAACAAAGCATTCATCCATTTGGGAATGTCATGAAGGAATCAACCCTTTGCTGCTTTGTTGATGAATTGCACCATTAAGAAAATTATACCACGGCTGATTTTTAGTGATATGTGTAATCAAATATTTCTTAATGCTTGAGCAAAAAGTCATTTACAATCAAATAATACAAACTAAAAATAACAAGGTTGAAGCAATCTTCTTAGATGAGCCAGGAGAAAGTGGTAAAATGTCCCGAATTAAATTGATTCTAGCAACGATTCAGTTCCAAAATGACATAGCCTAAGCTTTTGCATTGTTTGGAATAGCTGTGCCATTGCTATCAGCTGGAAGAACTCATTTTGCTTTGAAATTGGTAATTCACAAACTCCCATGTGCAACATTTCCAAAGCATCCGGTACATGAAAAATATTGCAGAAATGCAATTATATTTTTGGGATGAACACACAAAGGTACAAAAAAAAATTGCTCAATTCTTTTCATTGATCATCACAGGATTTCTGTGGAAACATCATATCATTCAGGAATACATTAATATTGTTTGCAGTAAGCATTAACTGTAACTCTTTTATCGAGCTGACAGACGAAATAAATGTTTGCCTGAAATACTCTACTTTATGGCAACACATAAAGACTTGAAATTAAGTACTAATAGACATGTCCAGCAATAAACAATAGATCTATTTTCCATTTCTGATTTTCACTTTATCATTCAAGATCATGCGAGATAAGTTATTCAGTCTTTCAAATAAATTTGAGCAAGAAGTCATACTATTGTCTGTGTATTTTCTGTAAACGGTTCAAGGTCACATTTTTTACCTCATTACTAGTTGTCTGCTTTACACTAAGGCAGATAACAGTGTCACTCTTTTTTTTTTTTTTTTTTTTTTTACACAGCTGTTGATATTAACAAAACACACTGGTGTGAGAGGGGGGGAAAAAAAAAAAGCTTTGTCATATATTCAAATATGAATTTGAAATTCACAGTAGAAATCTAAAACAAAGCATTCATCCATTTGGGAATGTCATGAAGGAATCAACCCTTTGCTGCTTTGTTGATGAATTGCACCATTAAGAAAATTACACCACGGCTGATTTTTAGTGATATGTGTAATCAAATATTTCTTAATGCTTGAGCAAAAAGTCATTTACAATCAAATAATACAAACTAAAGATAACAAGGTTGAAGAAATCTTCTTAGATGAGTCAGGAGAAAGTGGTAAAATGTCCCGAATTAAATTGATTCTAGCAACGAAAAAGGTGAAAAGTAGGGAAAATGAAACGGCTACAGAAATTACACAGACTATAATGAGAATCTACATAAGTAAAATTAATTTAGCTTGGATATTAAAAAACGTAAGATAATAACAGAATTTTTGCTTTCACACAATCTTTAGATCCCAATCATCTATTCTTTCTAAATTATATAAATAAAAATATCAAGCATTACAAGACATTACATTTTTATTAATATACAAGTAATTCAAAGTGAGCAGTTTTTAAGTTAGTAAAAAGTGCAATATTTTACATACATTTTATATAGTAGTACGTACAACTGGTAATGATGTTTAAAAGGGAGAGGGGAAATGCTAGTTATTGTATAAGAATAGATATCTTTACACTTTAGAAATTCAAAAATATTTTAAATAAATTTAATTTATATAATAAATCTAAAGAGATACATATACATATATAATTTTTTTTAATTGTCTTGTATTTTTCATGATGCAATGAAAAAATTCATATTTTTAGCAATTATTGATATTTTTTTGTAAGTCGTGACCAGTGGGAGACAGAGACAAAATATAAAGGGGGGGGGGGAAAGAGACTGCCAATATATTTTGAGATTAGAATGGAATTTTGGTGATGTAGCCTTTTTGGTTCCATCATATGTTAGAATTATTGTGGGAAAATAAGAGCCAGCCCAACTCAGAAATTAAAGTAAAAGCAATTAAAAAAATTATTATTTTTAGAACACACACACACAAAAAAATCAAATTATCACACAAACACATATGAATTCATATCTTGGTAAACAATGAATTATATTTTTTCCTTTAATAACATTTTGAAATCAATCGATGTTATACACCATGAACTAATTAAAATAAGAAGTTGTGTATTACTTACAATAAATGCAGGAAATAAACATTTCTCAACAGAAAAACCATTCCATCGTTTTTTTTTTTTTTACAAAAAATATTTGGTACTATACAAATAATTAGTATAATATCCTGTTATTTAATGATAAAATGAAAAAAAAAAATTAAATGATGTCTAGTAAATGAATATCCATTAAGAGCTTTTGCTGGAAGTTTGCCTTCACTTTCACTCTGCAATTTTTTTTTTCTGTTTTGTGCAAAATTTTGGTTGCACAAAGTTCAATTCTATTTTGTACATAGTTTCTTCCAATATGTGTGAAGTTTACTTTCATGAAAATTACAAAATTTGCAAAAGCAATTTGAACAACATTTTATAAATGATCTTGAATGATGAGCTATGGTTCAATACTGTAAGAATAACTAACAACCCCTGCTAATCTCTAGACACTTAAGCCCTGTTAAAATGAAGTTTTCATTTTTTCCCTCTATAGCAAATGGGAAATTTTCTTCAAAGATGCTGTTTCATCTTTGAACGAAATTGGTACAAAAACTTTTGCTCCTGGCAAACAAAATAAAACAACCTGCCAGTAACAAAATAAAATGTTACTTTTGAATAGTGTAGTGGTCCAGAGATAAATCCATCAATACATTTTCACAGATTTATGTTGCAACAGGGAATTTTATCATGACATTTAACTAACCTCTGAAAAGCCATTTTTATTATTAATTCAGTAATTTTAACAAACATACTATAAAAAAACACATGATGATCCTAAATCCCCTCCCAATTTATTAAAGAAATTTTAATAAAATGCAACTCCTACTAATTAATACGAATGAACTAATACTTCGTTCAAATAATTCAAACTAATATCCTAGACTGAAGAATAAATGGTTCAAAATAATAATAATAATAAAACTAGAAGCCTTAGGAATTATATGAATTTAATTTTGGGAATATTAAAATGTATCTTTATTTAATTAAACAAAAAGTTTTAATCGTTTCAACCATAATCTAGCCTCCAAAAAATCATTTTACAAGTACACTTGATTAAAGTAGGAACAATAAAGCATGACAGAAGTGCCAACTAACGTTGGTTATATTGAATTAAATATTCCACTTATAAGGTTTTACCATACTTTATCATAAAAAATAATAGATTGCTACACATCACAAGATCAAGTAACATGGTTGCAGTAAAATACAGCTCACTGCAACAAGTAACAATCCTTGCAGTTAATCATTAATAAGATTCCTCACAATAAGTTGCACATTGACAAAGAACTCTAAATTAGAATATCACCATTTCTTATTCCTAATTTAATGAAATCTTTCCAGCAAATTAAAAGTGCAATACATTTGTTTCAACTGTTGTATTCAATCATTCACGTACTAATATTATTTACAAAAAGCTGAATTTAGCAAAAAAAAAAAAAAATTGCAAAGAATTGACTTATTTAATTTTTACGTACATTGCAAAAATATTAACAAATACTTTTTTTTTTTATTAGATGGGATGAAAATGGAAAAGAAAATTCTCAAAGAATTAATTTTCAAGATAAAATACATTAGTAATAATAAGCCAATACATTTGAATAAAATTTACATTATTTATTTCATATATAGATGATTGATTAAATATACAGTTATAATATATTTACCTATTATCAAACTCTAACACAAACATTTTAGTTGCATAATATAGTATATATATTAACTATCAGAATATGGTGTTAAGTAACAAAAAAATCCGTTTAGTACTTAAAATTAGTAAAAATAATCAAAAAGATTAATTTACATATACACAAATCAATTTCTTATTTCTTGGGAAAAAAAAAAAAAAAAAAAAAAAAAACAGAAATTAAGCATTATCTATGATATAATCTGATCAGAATTGGATTTTTAAATTGATTTTAACTTTTTATCTTTGATAATTATAAAATAAGCAAAAACTGAAGTTGCATGAGAAATATTAACATTTTAGAATTAAAACTAAGTTAATCATAGAAAAAATAATCTATAAACACATACCAGTTGAAGAACCTTTGTTTGGAAGCAAAAGAAGATAAATTTGTAAAAATATAGCAAATAAATAAAATCTTTTTATTTTTTTATACGAGTAATATAAAAATTGGTTGTATACTTCTTTAATAAGCTGCAAGCTTACTTTAATCTAATAATAGATAAAAATTATGATGAAACACATTGCATGCATTTAAATTTCTTTTATAATCATAGTATAAATTAGTGTCTAGTAAGTTTAAAATATTTTTTTTATGATCAGCTGTCATAAGATAATGAACCTGATTTTCAGGAAAGTAACTTGGTATGTGCCTACTTTCGGAGACTTTTTTTAAACATATTTAAATTTTCAATAAACAAAAGATGTTTTTATTTAAAATGGGTCATAAAACTTTAAATTTAAATGTAATTTGTATTAAATTATTATTAATTTTTGAAATATTGGTAATTTTTAGTCAAATTTTAATGAAAAATTACACTTACGGTAAACTTTCTAATAAACATTCCAATAAATATATTTCAATAATATTTATACACTAAATAAATAACATCCTTATCTGTGTTAAGAACTAAAAGATTTGCAAAATTTTGAAAAGTTTTTGAACTATTTGAAATTTTGTGTCAAAACTAATTAAAAAAAATGAAGATTGAGATTAGATTTTAGTTCATAATACAAATAAAATATATTTAAACATTTTCTTAAAATCTCAAATCAATATCTTAAAAAGATGTTTTGGGGTGATGTTTAGCGCAAAGCAAAATATTGAAAAACACAATTAAAGATTTGAATGCACCATAACATTTTTTTTACTCTTTTATTCTTAAAATTCACCATATTTGTAGGTTAAACATTCTTTAACTTCATTTTTAACTAATTTTGGTTTTTTTTTTAGTTTTCAGCCTTTTTCTGGTCAGTTTAGTGGAGGCAATGATTGATGTCTCGATTTCTTAATTCGCTCATCATCGATTCCTATATAGATTTTTAAAGCCAGAAGATTAATTGTAATTTCCAAATGCTTAAAAATAGGTAATAGTCCTATGTAGCCAGAATTAAACATTATGGCTGCCACATATGCACCTAAAAACAAAGTTTCCTGTTCCACAAAATGTTCTTTAGGTAATATTGACCACAAGATGTTGTTGAAACTTTCATTGTTGTTCTGTGTCATATACCATGCAAGCATTTTTTTAATAACTCTCTATCACAGAGTTCTAAATATGTAGATTTTACCACATTCATGACAGAACTAGGAAGACCTGGTGATTTTTCAGAATATTCTGTTCCGTTGCTCATAGCTTGCTGATATTGACAGCAGCTGTCACTCTCTTCTGGACACTGCCTACGCATTAAGTTTCTACTACTAGAACAGCAGTGAAAGAAAGCAGCTATAACAGCAGATTGCATTTTCCCAATATCTCCAACATTACTAAAGATAGCAATTCCACAGTAATTTTGAAGTTTATCGATAAATTTATCAGTTAATTTTCCTTTTCCACCGAATCCTTTGGTCTTCTTTTTTAATTTCCTAAGTCGCGACCCTACTCTTTTTTTTGAACGTGCCCTATACATTCAAGTTTTGTAACTGTATCTTTTCCATAGACATCCTTTACTTTTAGAAATGCCTTAGAGCAATCATCACCAAGATATTCGGTGTATTGTAACTCTTGTTTCAATACTGATATTTCAAAAATTCTGTAAGCCCCAACAGCTTCCATATTTCCTGATGATCCCTAGTAGTTAGAGCATTCATAGTTACAAGTTATTTTTCTTCCACACATTCTACAATATTGGGTCATCACTTCTAAATCCAATATTTTCTCAGTATCTATGGAAATAGCTGAGACGCAGCCATTTAGTGACATATGGCCTCTTCATTACCATGTGCCATCTACAGAAACACTACAAGTTGTGCTTTTTTTTCCCCCAAATTTTGCACTTCTTTCGATACAACTTTCAGTATGTTGCTGATGCTAACAGTTTCAGTTCGTGAGTTCTAAATGTCTGTTTAGAGCCATAGGGCGAATTTAATATGCCCAGCAATTTCTGCCCAGAAGAAAATCCTCTGCCAATCAACTTTAATGCGAGTACCAATAAAGTATTTAACGACAATGTTTTACTCATTTTGGGGGTTGACGTGAATCCAGTCATAAATCCACATTTACAAGATATTGAAAAATTTGAGCAAAGACCTTCTTTGGAATCTTCAGTCAGTTTCACAGCATAGAGGGCAAGAAAGAATTCCAAATATTCGAAGTAAAGTTTGGATATTGAATATCCTGTTATCTTTTAACTCTGGAACGTCTGATTTCAGCACATCAGAGGATTCCAAGGTCTTCAGTTTTGCTGCATTTGCAGTAGACCCATCATTTTTAGGCATAGAATTATTGTACCTATTTCCATAAAAGGTAAGTTTTTTTTAAAGATTTTTTAGAACAAGCTTTCGGCATTTTTATGTGACGAAAACTACAATTCAACTTCAAAACAGGAAAAATAAAAAGAATTATGCTAAAATTTTGAACAAATTGATTGAAAACAAGAACAACGCTTTTGAATTACGACTGTAAACAAGCTACAAACGATAATAGTATTGCCATTCAGTTACTGAAACTTGAATAAAAAAAATTACTGCCAGATTTAAAAAAATAATGAAAACATGAAAAGTTTATTTACATTTTAAAAAGAGATTTTGGCATTTATATCGATTAAAAGTTACAAAATAGACGCCTAAATGTATTGTTTACATTTTTGTGTCCCTTTAAATTCCAACTTCCTGTTGCAAAAAATCAACTTCAGGTTTATTAATTAGGCTGTACCTTTGCTTCTAATTAACGTAAAAATTAAAATGAAACAGTTCTGGAATCATAAATGCTATAAAGTAAGTGCTAAGGGCTATAAAATTATCACATAATAAAAATTTCGATACTTTTCACGAAAACATTTATTTTAGGGTAGGCACATACCTTAACTGTGAGTTTAGTTTCATTATTTTTTATATAAAAGAAAACACAGAAAATATGCAGTATCACTTAATAAAGGTCTTTCCAAAAGACAGAATTTTGAGTTTTATTTATAACCTCCATTTTAAAAAAATGTATATATACCCTATTAAAAAAAATTAAGACTAAATAATTCTTATGCCAACTTTTACCTTTTAAATTTAGCATAATTGAAATGAACGATATATACTAATATTATAAAGTAAATGTGAATATGTTTCTAGATTAAATAATTTATAGCTAAATAGAGATAGATATAGATAGAGAATGAGAGAGAAAAGGAATAATTAAAAATAAAGTTATATAATAATATATTGGATGATATCTAAATAAATAAATAAACTATAATGGCATATATTTTTTTTTTCAATTAAAAATAAAGTTATATAATAATATATTGGATGATATCTAAATAAATAAATAAACTATAATGGCATATATTTTTTTTTTCAATCATACCTTGAGGAGTTCCATGAAGAATGTTAACAGTTACTGATCCATGAGTTTCATTCTGTGGACTAATGACCATTGCATAGAGACTTCCACGACGAGCAATATCATCAATTGTCTGTGTTAAAAGTGCTTCATCTTTTAAAAAGAGTACATCTACTAATATACCAAGGTCTTTGATACGTGCCTCCACAGATTCTGCATATGCCCTACAATAAAATTGGAATAGACTGAAATGATGTATAAAATAAAACATAAGAAAAAATGACACTACTATGTTAAAATTATACCAGAATCAATATATTGGCAGGACTTACATTTGTATTCATATGAAAAGGTTTTTGATGTGACTATAGCTGCACAATGAGAATCAACAAACCTTGACAGCAGAATGGTAGTTGCAGCTAGACACAAAGGAATTCCATTTCGGGATCCACAGTGACAAGAATAGGCTAAGAATATCTAATTTTAGGTTAACCTCCCAATGTGGATAACGCAATGGCCAACTGTATGCACTTAATAATCGAGACCAGCGACAAATGCGCAGAATCATCAGTGTTAACAGATAAACACACTACATGAAATAAAACACAGGGATCAATGTGGGATGTACAATGGATGTTAAGACAGTGTAGCAAAAGTTGGCTTTAATGGGCATTGGCAATCGAAACTCGAGTGCCCTTACTAACAGCACAGCATCACCTGCAATGCTTCTCTGAGCTCAAGATAATATGGGATGGACCCTAGATGACTGGAAAAACCATGGTTTGGTCAGACTAGTCACAATTCCTGTTGGTAAGAGCTGATGGTAGGTTCCAGTATGGTACAGACCCAATGAAGCCATGAACCCTATACAAGTTGTCAACAAGGCCCTAAACAAGTTGGTGGTGGTTCCATAACCATATGCATTGTTTTTACAAAGAATGGATTAAGTAATCTTGTTTAAATGAACTGATCATTAATTAGAAATGGTTATGGTCAGCAACTTGTAAATCACTTGTAGCCATTCATGTACCGAAATAATGATGAAATTTTTAGGGATAACAATGTGCCTGTCTCTAGGCCATAAATGTTCACGATTAGTTTGAAGAACACTCTGGACCAGAGAATGATTTGGCGATTTAGATTGCCCGACATGAACGCAATAGAAAGTTCATGGGACATAATCAAGAGATCAGCTCCTGCACAAAATCACGTACTGACAATATTTTTGCAATTACAGATATTTCTAGATGTAGCATGGCTCAATATTTCCAAAGGGGACTTCAAACGACTCGTTCAGCCCATACCACTTCAAGCTGTTGCATTTCGCTGGGTAAAAGAAAGTCTGACACATTATTAAGATTCTATGACTTATGTCACATCAGTGTATATATATATATATATATATATATAAAATAAGGTCTTCAATATTTTGGGGTCTACTAATAAATTTTATTTTTAAATTTTACAACTTTTCATCTTTATTAAAATCATTCAGCATTAATTATATACAACAATAACTTTTTGCAGATAAAACTAGCGTAGATTAAATAAAAGAAGTAGCAAAATCTATGGTTAAAAAACAATAAATTAAGAATTTTTAATACATTAACGGAAAATGAGCAACTTCTTATACCTTTGTTGTTTGTTTACAGCTATTATTTCACATTCATTTGGCTTTGGAAATCCTTCATTAAAATAACCTTTAGTAGGAGGAGGAGGCGGTGCACTAGGATAATTCATTGACCTGTAGGATGGAGAAAAAGTTAGTATGAAAAAGGCAAATCTAAAGCTATACTATCTTTATAAACAGTCTTTTTTGTCAAACATATTTTAAATTAATGATACATTATTTTTTGTAATCGTCAAAGGCATTATTCAATGTGTTGCTGAGACAGCTTTTAAAATTAGCACTCAGTTGTAATAATAATAATAATAATGTAAATAGTTTTTGCCAGCCATTTTCATGACAGTGTTTTCTTTCTTATAGTTATTTTTTTAAAAACAAAATTCATCAGAATCATGAAAATTTTGATTTTAACTAATTGAATTAAATAATAGTAATAAAAAAAGATGAAATGAAGTAATTATGATTCATGAACCAAATTTTAAGTTATGTTCAGAAAAAGCAGAACCAATCTTTGAATTTAATCAAGTCATATAAATTTAAACTGATAAATCTTTCAATCACACAGAAGTTCAAAAGTAAATTTGAAAAACACTACCTTGCTTTAAACTGATCTGGTGCATCAAAACGAGAATTGTAACCTGCACTTGGTCCCTCAAGCCTAGATCTTCCTCCTTCCATGTATCTGTCTCTGTGAGGATCATCACCATAAAATGGTCTTCCCATGTCTTTTCGTCCTTCTTCTCTTTTAGAGTAAGGTCTGTAGTTTTAATAAACAGATTAAATATAAAGGGAATAAATAATTCTATTATGAAGTCATCTATTGAGTAAATAGCAAGATCAATAAATAATAAGCTTAAGAATTCTGACTTGTAACATAATGCATATATTTTCTTGCGAACTGTTTATTATTTATTTTCCTTCTGAGCATCTTTTATACTATATTTCTAATAATTACAGTTATTGAAATTGATAATTATTGTTCAGAGTATTACAGAGTTGTTTCTACAAAATAAATAAAAATATATTATTATATTTCCAAATACAATCATATAAATAATTATTCAAAATATTCATTCAACTCTTTTTTTTTTTTAATTCTTAAACACAAGGTTAATAATTCAAATTTTAAAATAAATACCCAAATTCATTCTACAGAACTCTTCCTCAAAATTTCAAGATAGAACTTCTATACAAAGATTATTTTAGACATTTTCATAAAAGAAGTCTTGGGAAGGGGGGGAAGGGAGGGAATTACATGGGAAGTAAGCATACTTTATTAAAATGATATGGAATAAATAATTTTTACACTAGAAAACAAAAATACTTAACCCAGTTTACAACCAATTAATCTTTCACACAATTTTTTTAATAAATTTTTGGATTTTATTTTAAACATTTTTGCAGGCAGTTTTCCAATTTTAGGGAAATGTCTACAAACTTTTATACTTGGCCTTCATATCTGAAGACACATACCCATCGTCCTTCTTGTATCTGTCAGAAAAACGATCATCGGGTCCTCGCATGGGTGATCGATCCCTTATTGGAGGTTCATCTCGTCCATACCCAAAATCTCTACAAGCACAATTAAAATCCAAAATTCAGGGAACAACAATTCATAAATATCTTCATACAAATATTCAGACTTTGCATTCGAATAAAATTATCTTCAAAGCAGAAGACAGTCCAATTCCAAAAATATTGGGGAATTTAAAATGTTTAGCCATGACTGTTTTCTAAACTTTCTTAATATCTTTGAATACATATAAAAACATAAAGCTATATTTCAAAGAATATACCATCAACCAGTCTTCCATTGCTTAAAACTTACACATAAATTTTTTTATGAGCTATATAAATGCAATTTTATTCCATATCAGAAGAAAAAATGCACAATTAGCACAACTTTTATTTACAAACATGCCACCACAGAGAGGGGGGAAAAAAGTAAGAAAAAAAAAAAGCTTTCATTATCTTTAAATATACAATACTGATTCAAAAAGAGCACATTTTAACTACTATTCACTCACCTGGGCCTATCTCTACCTGGTGGTGAAAGACGTCTTCCTCTTCCAAATGGTGGGCGACGTCCTCGTCCAGAATCTGAAATTTAAAATTTAAGGATAAAAAACATATACAAACAATAACTTAATTAGCATTTATGAAATACATATTCAAATCTAGAACTATAAATTGATGGGTATTTTCTAAATTTTAATTAAGGGAAAAAAAAAAAAACACTGTTAGGTTGAAAAGAACTGAATTGACAGTAACATTATACCAGATCAAGTGAAATATAATATCAGCAGATATTAGGTTGGTAGTTGCACAGTTAATAATAAATATTTAATCTTTTGTTAAAACTAAGCCAACCTCAGAATACATGACTTTATATTTTTTCTCCATATATTTATATATATGTATAGTTTGAATAGTACATATAATTTAGGGAAATTATCTAAAAATTAAAATGTACCAAATGGTTTATAAATCTACTCTGAGCATTGAATTAATTTAAAGTTTCATTACACATAAAACTTTAATTGAATTATCAAAGTATAAAGGTGATAGATAACAGGATGCATAGAAGAAATTGACAAGAAAAATAGTAAGATTGTACTTGATTCTTAAACATGCAACAATAAAAAGATCTAAAAAGGCTAGGACAGAAAGTAAAAATTTCTTTCTGTACTAACTATATATTTAAAAATTTTATTTGTAGTCTTATAATGATAAAAATTATAGCATTTGGAAATGGTTGCTATAATGAAACTGGTATAACTGACATGAAATTGATGATAGAGTAATTCCATGCTCTAAACGAGACCTTTTAGGACATTTATTTTAATAGAAATGAATAACAACATTCAGAAAAAGTCAATTTTTAATAAAATTTGCTATTGCTGTTGAAATTTGGTAAAGGCCTTTTTTGAACTTCTACCATTCCAAAAATTTAATAATAATAAAAAAAAATTATCTCTATGAACAAAAATCTTACTTTAATTTAAATAATAATTAAAACCAATCTGATTGCATATTTTATAAAGAAATTAAAATGCATTAACAAGTTCTAGTTTCCACAAATAACAGAAACATATTCACAAAGTTGAAGAAAAGTTAGTTCTGTAATTAGAAGAAAATTGGGGGGAGGGGGGACAGTTGAAAATTTTTTGAAAAGTATTTTTTATACCAGAGCGAAACAATATATTGCAACTGCTTTAAAATTTAACAAAACTCATTAGATAAAAAGAATTTTATTCAATGAACTCTTAAAATTTTTTAAAAAATTTTTAATTAAAGGGGAGGAAAAAAAAAGCACTTTTAAAATCCTACCAAGATTTTAAAAATGGTAAATTAATGCTACTCAATGATTCAAAGAAGAGATAATATTGTTTTGAATTTCAATATAATTAAAATCATAACAAATTGTGTCCAAAATTATTTCAAATATTACTAAAATTACAGAAAAAAAAAGATTCATTCAATTAAAATTGGCATTATTGAAAAGCTATTTTTTTAAAAAAAAACAAACTTTTAAACAATTTTTGTGCGATATGCTTTGGCCTTAAAATTCTGCTTTTATTTTTAAATTAAACTTGCTTTGTCAATCAGGACCTTTATACATAGAAAAAGAATTTATTGAGGGAAAATTCTTTATAACAGCTATTTAAAAAATTATTATGAAATAATAGAATCTAAGGCCTAAAGGATAAAATTGATTTTTTAAAAAATTCTTTATAAAATTTAAGAACTAGATCCATCAGTTTTTTTCTTCTTCTCCCCCTCTAAAATTGGGGAGATTGGCCCAACAAATGATAATTTTCAAAAGGATGGGAGACATTTAAGTAGGGGAGGAAGAGAAAGAATTCACAATAATTGGAAATTTATGGCTTCAATTAATATCTCATCATACTAGATTTTAGAAGAATCAACTAACATAATTGCATGGCACAATTAATTACAATTCTATATAGTACAGTAAAATCCTTTTAATCGATTGTTCAGCAGATTGCTCCAAAATGACATATTAATGAGAATGATGATTGATAGCGTAACATACTATAAAGAAGCTTCACTGTGTTTTTAGTGCAGCTTTATCTCAGCTTTTCTCATTTTCAATACATCTTTTTGGTGCACCAAATTCAAATTACCATATTCTTATTTTCCACTGATTAGACCATTCTATATACTCTTTTTTAATAACACATAAAAAGTTAAACAGATACTTATCAGGCATTACTTAAATAAATTTTTCAACATCGATAACACTAAAAATGGAAGTTTAAAATGTTATTCAAATTGTGACAAGTAATTATACAGTAAATTTTTGTACTGTTCTGTTCAGATAACTATCCAGTATTTCAACACATAACAATGCACATTGTTGAAGAAAAAAGGAAGGGAGGGAGGAAAGGTCTCATTAAGTATTACTTTAATGCATATTAGAATTCCTAAATCTATTTCACCCTGGATTCCTTCTTTAAATTTTTCCTTTCCTTTGGTTGGTATATAGCCACTGTTGCATTAAAATGTTGAACATAGCACATACAAGCACACACACACAAATTTTGATATAGCACAGCTAAAATCACTACCAATATATGGCAATTTATGACAACTTGAATAGATAATACAAATATTTGCATTGGTAAAAAAAGTTAAGATAAAATCTGACATAACAAACAGCACATAGCACAAAACAATTGAAAAGGGGACTGTAGTGAGAAATTGCTGCATGAATTAAGCACTTTTTAAGCACCCCCCCTAAAGAACAAAATCTTCTTACATTCATGCATATAGAAATGAGCATATTTTTTAGGCATAGGATGTTTTCTGTTTAAAAAATTGGTAGTGGTAAAAAATTTACATTAAATTTACATGTGCATTTTTTGGAAATTTTCATACTTACTTTTGCAACATTGCAGGAGCGTAATGTCTTATGTAGATGGGGGGGGGGGGGGAGAAAGAAAGAACACACACACAAAGAACAATTATACCTAAAAACTAAATTTTTCTCAACATTTTTTTAAATTAATAAATCACTAGTTAATTTTGATGGATAGATAATTTTTTGTAAATGTTGGCATTGATATAGAAGTATATGATGATCAAAAAATTTTGTACTTGATTTTTATGCAAAAATAAGCCTTGATGTTATGGTGGAAAAATTAAAATTCTATTCTTATTTTTTAAATTAAATTTTAATTAAAATTTTGAAAAATCCATTCTTGGTATATTTAAGCAACTTTCTGCCAAATTTCAATGGCTACTCTGTCAATCAGGACAAACTTCTTTATGCACAGGAAAATTTCAATGAAAAAAAAAATCTGAATTCTAAAGAATAAAAGTTTTAAAAATCTTTTTTTTAAATGTTTCTTTAAAAATTTCAAGTACCAGATCTAGCAGAATCTTTTTTATACATAAAAACCAAAATTTGTTATGATTTGTCCAATAAATAATTTTTTTTTTCAAATGGATGGGAAATAAATAAATAAGTAATAATAATAAATAAATGACAGAAATCAGGATGAAAAGTCTCAAAATTAAAATTTCATCATACAATATACAGATTAAACGTATATTTATTTATCAGGCATAACTAAAACATCTTCACCATCTTTGAATTCCACTGAAGTTTGAAAGTTTTTTGAGTCGCAAAAAGCATGATATAGTATGTATTTTGTACTGCTCCTTCAGGATAACCTTCTTAATATTTCAATAAACAACATGGTAGAAGAGAGAGTATGAAAAAATTCATTATGTATTACACTAATATATGTTAGCACACCTAAAAAAATTAAACATTTTTTTTTTTTTTTTTAAATAAGCACTTTTTATGATATGCACTCTGTTGTATGAAGGTACATATTATGATTACTTATTAAATACTCTTTCACACTGTGTAACATATATTCATAAAAGGTGAAACTTGTTTTATTTATTCGACCATAATGTTATCAGAAACTAATAGAGATAATCTATTCACTTACAAAGCATGATCAGAATTTTTTTAATAGGGAGAAAAAATGGGTTACTTGCTAATATTTATGGTCCCTAGATTTACTTGGTGGTCAAGTTACACCAAGCTCTTCTATATATAATACAAATAATCTTGCTGATATACGATGGTCCCTTAGAGATAAAACCCATGGAATCAATACCCAAAAGAGTAAAGGTGATAGTTTAAACATTGCTACATTAGAAGAACGTTAAATTAGCATTCCTAACAGAAAGTAATAAAAATGCGACTCAAAGCAAATAACAATTTCTTTTTAAATATAAAATGAGCAGAAATATTATAATCTTAATAATCAAAAGTAATGGTATTTTAATGCTAACACCATAAATTTCTTATTATCCTTACCAAATCTACGATCATCTGAATCATCCATTGATTTATCATCTAAACCACTTCCATATCGTCTAGGTTCATCCATTTTACCTCCTCCATCAGAACTATCCCGCCCCCGGAAACTCATTATTAAAACCTAGAAACAAAACACTATTTTTTAAAAATGTAATTACAAATGTTAGAAAAGATAACTTTGAACAAAACACTTTTATAAAAAATTGACTATGCATAAAATATGCTTATAAAATAGGATTTTTTTTTTTAACAACAGCAGAAATTTAAATTTCAGAAAAACGGATAGTTTTTCAATTTTATATTGCAGAATATAACTCATTTAGTTAAATGAGATTTAAAATGTCTTCAATGTAAATTTTATCCCTGAGGAATCTTACGGAAATCTTATATATAATCGGTAGAAAAAAGAAAAAAAAAGATTCCAAATGTTAAAAGCTTTATAGTAATTTAAAGCTTAATATGTCTTTGAAGACATCATACAAATATTTTTAAGTGCTCTCGCTATGGAAGAAAAATTAAGATTTTTTCCCCTGGGAAGGACAAGTAAGAAGCACCAGGAACTCAATTAAAGATAGCACTCAACTAAAAAAAAAAAATAATTTTCACAAGCCTTAAAATAATCAATTCACAATTTTCTATTTCTTTTATAAATACATTTATCAATTAATATTTTTAGATAAATGAAAATAATTCAAAAGATACACTTCATATAAACACATATATTCAGTATAAACACATTAAATTTTTTCTTACAAAAATAATAATATATATGAGATCCTAACACAATTTAAAATGATACAAGATGCAGTATATTTCAATATCATACTACAACTTTAGTAAACAAACTGAAAATCAATAAACCACATGCTTCAAAATTCATCATAACGTAGTTATTCTAAACACAAATTTCCAGTTATGTGTTTATATATAATTTTCAATATATGATCTATTTACACAAACAATTTTTCTATTAATAATTAGTTGATTATTTGTTAACTATTTTTAAAGTTTTATAGATGCTGTACTAGAATGCATTTTTGCTTTCACTCATATGATACAAATGCAATAACAACAATTATGTCAATATTTTGAATTTCTGATCATTTATGTATTTCATATTTTAAGTAAACAATTTTTATTTTTTTATAAATATCTTATTTATTGCCTTTATCATCATGTCATCAATGCATACAAATAAAATAACAATGTACCAGGAAGAACATAAATCTTATCATTGATTGCAAAAAATTAACAAAATCCAAAGTAACTATGAAGAATTCATAGCAGTTGACATGCATGCATTGTTTAATATAGGATCAGGAAGTTTGTGCTAAACCTATAAATTACTTTAAAAAAATTAAATTATGTGACTTTATTACTTAAGAGTATAATGCCAATTAATTTGTACTGCAAACTTTCATTAATTTATAAGCTAGCCAATTCCATTTTTCAAGAATGCATTTAGTTTTCCTTGAAAGAGTTCTTTTGTTACTCTCCATGGATTTAAAATTATTTAAACTATTCCACAAAGAAAAAAATAGGTGATAATCAGATGGATAATATCAGAAGAATATAATATGTGGAAGAATTTTCCATTTTAATTCTTCCAGTTTTCTTAATGTTTGTTGTGCAATTTGTGATGTGATATTATAACGGAAGAAGATTACAACTTTTCTGTTTGCCAGGACTGCACATTTTTCTCGTATTGAATCTAGTGAGTTGTTCACAGTACTTGCCTGCTGTGATCATTCTGTCACTAATAAAGTAAATCGAAATGAAAAGTGCTGTTGGTATCTCAACATGAAATAATTTATCAAATTTTAAAGAGTGCAATTCACACTCCACAAAGCAGGAGCACAATATAAATAAATAGACAAAATATTTTCCAGACATAACAAAGCTTGGAACAAAAAAGCTGAACTTCATAAAATATAGAATTGTGTCAAACATAAATATCGAGAAATAAAATAAGTGTTAATTGAATAATAAAACGAACAAATTTATACAAAAAGCGATTCCGAAAATTCTGAAATCTGTTCACATCTAGTTTATTTGCACAGATGCAACACTTGCCACTTTCTGAAATTCAAACACATTCCATGTTGAAAAAGAAACTTTCTTCATTCAATTTTCATAATCAATCAGTCAGTATTCAATGAAATCATTACAGAAGACACTTTTAACATTCAAGTATAAATGAAACAAAGCATTTCTTTCTAAAGTTCACTCTAATGACATTTATACAAACAGATAAGAACTTTTTCAATGATAGTTTACTACATACATCTGTGAAAATGAATAATTTTATTTGTTTTATTTTTTACATCTATACACAATAAGGAATAAGACATTGCAGATTTCAATGCAAAATATATATCTCAAAATCCATGAAGCAATAACTAACAATCAAATAACAATTTATTATTTAAAAAAAACTACACATACAAATTATAGAAATTGCATCAAATAAAAGAAAAAATATTAATGATCTGATTAAATAAAGTACATTTAAAAGCTTAACAAAAATTAAAAATCTTTGATAATAAAATGTTTGAAATATTAGAGAAATAATAAATACTTTAAGAGCAACAGAAATCATCCTACAAAAATACTTTGAAAATATACAATTCAGATTTCCTGAATTCTATACAGAGGCACAATTCCATGTTTTGAAAATCATTTGTTTTGCTTTCCTAAGACAAGTCACATTTTAAAACAGAATAAAAACTCAAATAAAACTAGTAGTGAAAGCAGCTTCAAGCCATTTCAATCAACAGGTATTGCATTATTAAAATTTTCCAGACTAATTTTATTTTAAAGTTCACACGAGCCTGCATATCAAATATAAATTTGTTATGCACATTCCTATCCACAACAATGATAAGCCTAAGCTTTGAAAGATGGCGAGGGAATTCATAATTCTACGATCGAAAAATGATAAAACAAAAAGAAATGCAATAGACGATGTTAAAGGCATTACTAGAATAATGTAACACGTTAGCTAGTTTTAAAATAAAAGTTTTACTTACTTACCTAAATTTAAAAAATATCCGGCTTTTAGAAAATAGAGCGACAAATTGCCGTTATCCCATGAATATAACAATAACAAATCTGATGAATAAGCGATGCCATTTAATTGAATGAAACATTTATTGTAAAATTGCTTTAAAGCTAACAGATTTATTTAAAGATAGAAAAAATCTAACTAACAAATATTATAAATATTACTGCTTAAAATGAAATACAGTACAAAATATATAATGCAATGTTTTTTTAAATCAATATTCAAAAGCAAGAGTAAAAAATTATATGTATGAAAAATGTATGTTTTAATCTTAACCGTCATATTCAGAGGCACCGGGTTTTGTTTGTAAACAAATTTGAATTGAAAACGTGCTTATAATAAGATAGTATTTACTTCAAATAGGTTCCTATTTGTTTGATTAAATATGTTTGGTTTTAAAAATGTGAGAAAAGGTGTGAAAGTTAGAGAATTCACCTTTGATGCTTTAAAAGAAGATGAGAATGTGCTGAATAATTTTCCAATATATTGTGTAAGTGTTCAAAGAATGTCAACTTATCGATTAATAAAAAGGGGAACCTATGTCTGTTGGGAATATAATTCTTTCAATTTAGCTGTAATTGTTAAAGCAGGAGAAAACTTGTGTATAGTGTCCAATTAGAGGCAGTATTGTATAATGTTTAAGGACAAAAAAAAAAAAAAAAAAAAAAAAAGAGAAAGAAAGAATGAGCTTTAGAAGCAACATTTTGAACATTAACAGTTTCACGTTGTGATATGGACTATTTAGTTTTATGGAATATATTTGTAATTTTTAGTTCTGATATCAATAAATCATTTCTTATATATATAAAAAAATCTTCCACAATTTTTTCAATTGGATAGAATGGACCGGAAATTTGAAGAAGGATTGCCAGCTCAGGTGTAGTCTTCCTCATCTGACCGTGGCTCAGAATTACGAAGTCTATCTCAAAACAGCCCTAGTGCTGCTTTAAAAAAAAAAATCTTAATATAAGTAAACTCATATTGACAGAGATTAGACTACTTTCCACCAAAAGTCTTTTTTTTTTTTTTTTTTTTTTTAAGTAGGAACTAAAATGTCACAAAATGTATGCAATCTTGTATTAGGATTAAATATGAGCATACTCATAAAATCTATAATTATAGTTAGGTAGTAAATTCTATATGATGATGTAATTTTTCTTAAGTGATAATAAGAAACATTTTGTGACCTTAAACTAACTGTGACTAATATTTTTAATGATTTGTATCCTTCAAATCAAACTAGATCCTATCAATATGTTATAAAATGTAGTAAACTCGGTATTTTCTTCATGGTTATTTATAACTGCTGTAGAGGAATATAATTGAACATAATTAAAATTTCATCTGTTTCTTTTTTATTACAAATTTTTAGTATAGAGCTTATCTATAATAATAGTTATTGGAACTTATGTTGTGATATTTATTACTAAAGCAAGTATAGTATTGTTTAAAAATGAGTCATTGAAGTGCAACTGTTATTTTTTGTCACTATAAAATACTGAATGATTTTTTCAGAGTATAAAATAAGGCTCAAGGTGAGTTTCATTAGCAGCCAACAATGTTATGTCCAGTTACTAAAAACAAGTTTATCAAATTTTTGCATTTATATTAAAATTATTTAGATAGAGTTAAAGTGATGGAATAAAGTTGTTGTAATAACTGAAATTATATATTGTATTTTATTAAAATAAACTTCTGCTAATAATAATTCTAGAATATTTCTAAAACCAAAATTGATTGTTTATCTATGTAAATAAAAGTGCACAGTTATAAATAGTTTGTATAATATTGAAATTTAAACTACTGAACAGACTTTTTTCAAATTTTGCTCTCCAATATTATGAAGAATAAGGATGGTCTAAATAAAATTTCTCTGATAATGCATTGAATAGTTAATTTTTTTTTAGTTAAAAAGTTATAGAATCAAAATATTAAATATATTTTTACTTTCTTGCATATGGCATTTACCATAGGTAGCTAAAAAATTTTTGATTTGGTATATGATAATTTTTTTTATTATTATAGGCATTTCAAATTTTGATCACAAATACACAATCATAAGGATGGGCTTGATGAAAATTTCAATAGTAAATAAAATAGTAAAAGTTTTTAGTCATAAAGACATGAAAATATTTTTATCTTAAACAATGTTGTATATCAATTACTTATTTATAAGATGAACAATGCATTCCAAAGTATAAATATTAATAGGTTCTTATGTTAGAAACATTATTTGTTTTGCTAATTCAATTTTTTATAAGGTTTTTATATCTTTTTAAATCTAAGTATGAATGAAATTATTATCTTTACATGTGTACTGTATAGTTGAATTTTGTCATGTCTGAATTTTATTTTATTTCGCAGCTTCATATTTTTATTCCTGGACCTAGAGTTGTGGATGAAACTTGTACAGAAAAAATAATTTCCCCTAATAATGTATATTTCATCATTAAGCAAGTCACTGTGTCTTCACTTATTAAAGCACCATTCTTGGAGCAGTTTGTTAAATGTGGTATGTTTCTATTAAGAAATGTGATTTAATATATATTTTATATTGATAACTATTTGATACATAATGGTTTTTTTTTTAATTTTAGGTTCATTGCAAGCATTTTCTTATAAATCAAAAATTAGACAAGAAAATTTTATAGCATTGTTACCAACAGGTATTCAATACTTATTGTTCTTTCATATGCTTTTTATGTTTTCACATTTAATTATGTGCATGTATTATAAGTCTTTTAAACAACTTTTTGTTTCTGAAATCATTTTCTAATTTATATTTTCATTCAAATAAAGTTTATGTAAACATCTTGTCTCAGATTATTATAATATTTTTTAATTAATTTTTGTTTTTGATGGTACTTGCATATTTTATTTCCATTCTAAAGATTCAAGTTATTTAAGCAAACTCTAAATCTTTCCCCTCTGCCTTCCATGGAGGTTAATGCTTATAAACATACAATGCTTAAATAAAATATTTGTAAGTTGGAGTTGTGTGATAGATTTCAATTATGCATTTTTAATATGTATATTTATGCATACATATGCCAAAAATGCTGTAATAGTCAGTTATTTGTGCAGGTTTTCTCTTCTAAAGTCCCCTAAACAGCATTTCTATTTATATTTTTCAAATTTTATTCCAAAAAGTCTTTAATTATACGTAATTCTTTATGTGTGTATTCACTTCTGTCTCATAACTGAAAAATAAGTGCCTGGATAAAAATATAATTAAAAAATTAATATCTTTGAAAATCTAACACATTTGTAAGGGCAATTATTATACAACCTATTTCTTTTTGTTTTATAGTCTATCAGTTATTTAATTTTTAAGGAATACTTTTTGAATAAAATTTATTCATATTTAGAATAATTATGCTCAAAAAGTAATTTTAAAAGACTAAATAAGATAACTTTAGAATTTAAATTATAGAATTATAATTATATTATTAACTTTAGAATTAAATTATACTTTTTCTCAGATTTAAGTTATTTGCATACATTACAGTGTTTCTGCATTTCCTTCTAAAAAGCAAAAGAAAAAAAAGTTATTTAAGCTAAATTGCTGAAATAGACAAAAAAATTTATGCTATTGTGATTGAATTCACAGATTTTTTATTTTACCATCTAGTCCTACTTTTGTACTTCAGTTGAGCCTAAATCAAATTTAAAATAGCTCTAATTAAAGAAATAGAATTATGTAATTGAGGCTAACTTTATCAATTGTTAGGCTTGTTATTTCTTTTGAAATGTGTACAACTAACATCATAAGCTTAAAAAAAAAATATCCTCTGATTTTAACAATGTTTGTATTCCTTATTCATGTAATGTGTATTTAAAATTAGTTATTGTGGATTGTTAATTGTAGAGGATCATCATTATATTCCTCTCCTGTATCCTACCAACAATGACTACTGTTAGGTAGACTTTAATGCTACTCCTGTTATTAATATTGAATGGAAATTTATAGAAAGAGAATATTGGTTAAGATTTTGCCTTTGTTATCATCCCACAGTTTGAAAATTATAAGGTTCAAACTAAAGTAAACATGTAACTTCAAAAAAGAATTTTCATCTTATAAATTTAAAAGGAGTAATAGTGATATGTGAGAAGAAAAATTTATTATATTGGAAAAGATTTTAAAGTGTAAATTTTTGAAAAATCATCATTATTAATTTATGACATTGTTTGAAGTATTCTGATTTTTTTTTTGTTTTTTGTCTTTTTAAATTTTGCAGGAAAGCTTATTCTTTATTTGAAACAAAATTTTGCTCAGAATCTACTAATAAAAAGAGAGCCTTATCGTGAAGTAAAGAAGTCTAGTAAAAGACAAAGGCTTGACTTTCAGAGTAGGTTTTAAATTATTTACTTTTTTTTGTGAAAAATATAATATTTTTACTCGCATATTGTTTGATGAATAATTTCTTTGTATGATATTTATTAACTTCAATTAATTTATTTCTTCTTTCATTTTCTACGTGCATTTAAAAATTTCCCTATTTTTAAAATTGCATTAATTGTGAAATGAATAGTCTTAAATGTTTGATATTTGTTTATTTTCAAGCTTTTGTGATTGATACAAAGTTACCAAGTTTTGTTCCGGGGAAAAAACCATATAATTCAATATGGTGTGAACTGAACAAGTTGAATGATTTCAAATTTGATTTATTGCTCAAGTGGAATCCAGAAGGTATATTAGACTATTCTGTATTTATATTTTATATATATTTTAAAGTATATTTTTCGTAACTTTTTTAACTATATTCTCTTAATTTTAAAAAAGGGCATCTTATAAGTTGATTAAAAATTTATTGAAACATTTAACTTATTTAAAATAAGATGTTGAAGAATTAGAAGGTATATTAGAATAGTATAGTATAGAATAGAATATATATAGATGGTATATTAGAATAGAAGCCAGAAGGTATATTAAATTATTATTTATTCATATTTTGTATATACTTTTATGTATATTTTTCATAACATTTTTTAAAACAATATTCAGTTAATTTAAAGAAGTACAATTTATACTTCAATTAAAAATTTATTGAAAAATATATCTTATTTAAAATAAGGTAATGAAGAACTATATTTTTGTTTTAGATAAGAGTGGAAATTTTATTGGTCATGTAAAAATTTTTTGTATTATTACAAAGGCTTATATACATTCTTTGACTATTCTTTATATAAAACAAATAATTTTATTTAACTTTGTTTGAAGTTATAATAAAACTGTTAGCATCATTTTCTCTTAATTTAGGAAATATTTGCCCACAGTCTGTTAGAGTTTATTTTGAAAATGAAGGATACAAATGTATAACATGTGAATCACAGCATATTTGTAATGTTAAACCATCTGCATGTATGCCAGATATAGACATTAGTAAGTTTGATTCTTCTCATGTTGATGCCTTAATGGAATGGATTGGAATGCAAATTTGTGGCATCTCTTTGTAAGTAAATTATGTCTTATTATATCATGATTTTTATATGCATTTAACTTATATGAGAAACAACAACAACTAAGATATATATTTTTTACTTTAAATTTATTCTGCTGAAATTATAGTTCAGATGATAATTTAAATCTAATAGCAGTTACTGTGAAAAAAAGTGTTTAAAAAGATTTATTTATTTATTTAATGGTTGTAGAAATCTTAAAGGGTACAACTACTTATTGCATACTTGAAAATTTTGGAATTTTTTTTTTAAAATTATTTGTTATGAGAATTGTTGCTAGTGAATTTCAAAATTATTTGGTTTTAATTTTCCATCAATGTTCTGTAATTATTTTTTTTTCCGTAATGTTTGCTTAGATTTAAGTTCCAATTTCCATAAGTTACTGTTTGATAGAATTATTATTTAGGCTTCAAGCATTTAGAACTATTTATTTTGTTTTTGTTACATTGTAGAAAAATTTGGTTTGTATGATAGTGTTAAATTTATAAATCCATCTTTTCTCAATATCTGTTTACCCTTATTAAAAAAAGTTAAAAAATGAATATTGTGTTAGCAGTCATGTATAAATTTAACCTCTCCATTTGTATGTTGACTGGGCCTTGCAGAAATTGGTTATATGATTTAAAAAAATGAATTTATTAAATTTTTCTCCTATTTATTCATTCTTGGAAATAATGATGAAAGAAATTTCTTTGTATTTATATAGGGAACCAGAAAATTCTGACACGTTTTTATTTCACGACTCTCAGCAAAAAGAACATTTATACAGTGTTGGCAAGAAACCATTGAAAATTAATATGTATGAGGGGTTTTTTGATATTTTCCAAGTGCGTTATCTTCTGGAGGAAACAAAGTAAGTTTATTTTACAGAGGAATTAATTTAACCGAAAGTGGAATTGGATCACGAAATTAGAGAATATTTTTAGAATGAAGTTACTATGGGCTAAGTTATAATAAAATCTTGGAAATTAATTAAATTGAAATTAGAATGAAAATATCATCACAAACACAGAGATAATCAGATCAATTAATAATTTCCACTGTAGAGAAATTCAGGATGTTTATTAAATATAACCAGCAGAAATGGTCTCCCCAAAACTTTCTTGCATACTCCATAATAAAGGTGAATTTGTACTTTAGATCCGTAACTGATTGAAAACGAAATTTGGCACAGAACCATAAATATTTATTTCAATATCATATACGAATTTAATTTATTGCATTTTTGAGTTGTAGCGTTTACATGCGTGCGAATGGGCAGATAAACAGGTGGTCAATCCTTTGACAGATTTAGTTCAAAACTGAATAAGGATCTACGCTTAAGGTGCTAAATTTATGTGTCAAATTTTATCCGTTTTACGTTTTGTAGTAAGCTTATTAATTTGTACTTGGGCAACCAGACAGACAGATTTTCTCTGAATAGATTTTGCCCAGGATAGAAATTTACTAATTTGGTGTAAAAACTATATATCAAATTTCATCCACCTGTAGTCTGTGTATTTTCTGTAGGCGGTTTGTCACATTTTCTACTTTGTTATTGGTTGTTTGGTACCAGTAACGCGGTAGAAAATGTGACCTTGAACCGCCTACAGAAAATACACAGACTAGTTCAAAGTGCTATAGTGTTATCTTTGCTACAGACATACGGATAAACATACATTTTCCAAAAATGTGTTTTTTTTAACTCAGAGAGGTCTAAAATGTGGAGATTTGCCAAATTCAAATATTTTGACGATTACAATACTTTTTCAGTACTTCTTATGTATGAAAGTAAAAATGATAAAAGTTGTTTAAAAAAACGATATTATTTAATTAACAATATCATTATTTTGAAAGACTGTTTGAATTGCCATTGAAGATAAATGATTTTAAGTAAAATCATTTTCATGAACCATCAATTTTCTGTTTGTAGTGCGATTTTTCTTTTTTGCTAGAATTATGCATTGCTATTATTGAAGGATATTATTATTAAAGATGGGAACAAAGTTTTAAACAAATAAACAAACAAACAAAAAAAGTCTATCCTGAAATTTAAAAAATAGTTCCATTTCTGGACCCTTAGCCTGAGACCAATGCACCTAGCTTCAATCCATGCCTGATCAAAAAGCTGAAGTTATAAAAAGTGATTTATCTGAAATGAAGCGTAACGAAGGCAATTTTATGAATAATATAAAATTAATCAACAAAATTTGTGGCGAACTATATTTATGAAAAATTAATGTAGAGCCTGTTAAAGAGTGTTAACATTCGCCACATATAAAGCTGAGATGAAACTTATTCAGGTACTGTCTAAATTAAAATAAAAGTTTAAATTTTTCAATAAAGTATTAATTCTTAAAATTCAAATATTTAAACAGTGTTTTATGTATGTGTGTGTTCAATGTATGAAAAAAATTAAAATAATGTAATCTGAAAAAAAAAAAAAATGCATCACTGTTGAATAAATTGTAATAGCTTGTTGCTAATATTAAACCAATATGTTTCTATGAGTCATGGGACCAGGAAAGACCTCTATGGATCAAACGATCTCATTTTGAATAGTTTGTTAATTTTATTTCACAGAAATGGATTAGTGATTCTTAAAACAATATTTTGAATATGTTTTGTTGAAATATGTCAGTTACTTTCTTATACATTTCAATCAGAATTCTTAATTCTTTAAGACTGTGTAATGCTACATTGCATACCCATAATTTTAGTTAACATTCCATTTGATGATTTTTCTAATGTTTTCCTATATATATATGGAATTAAACAGGCTTTCTAAATGTTTTTTTCAGGAAACTATTTGAAGATCATTCAGACATACCTTTTATTGTTGTATCTATAACCGGTTACTTCGAATCTTTTACTTTTCGTAAGGAATTGAAGTTCAGTGAAGAAGATAAAATGACTACTCTGCTGATTACTCCAGATTTAAAATGCTGGGTCATTGATCTCTAACGAACACAAGAACTATTTATTTTTTACTATGTCTGATGTAAATAAAAAAGTTATTTTTATTAACAGAATTTATATTACACATAATTTTTGTTATCATGCGTTAGATCATTAATTCAGAACAGTTTGTAGGGTTAATTTCTCATATGAGTAGTTCAAAGAATAAAATAAAAAGGCTTATTCATAAAATTAAAGTGATTGACAAGGAAAGTGGAAAAGCATTGGTAAAAAAGCATGTTTCTTTTCCATATATTCACCATGTTTGTTGAAATATTTGTGACATCGGTAAATAAACTAGCATAGAAGAAATCAGGCTTCGGATCGCAGAACCAATTAACAATGACTTTCTGAACTTCGGAATTGATTCTGAAATGCTTTCCACTCTGGCGTCAAATGATACACCCCCGTTTGCTTCTTTTTGCGATGCAGTGCAAGGAAAAAAAAAAAAAATATTTCGCACCTAATATCACATTAAATGCTGTTGAGTAGACCCATTCGCATGGCTTTATTGTCGTTTGAGAGTTGCTGCCGTGCCCATCGAGGATGCACTTTCTAGTAGGCCAGTTTTTTGTACATGAAAATTCAGAATACCAATGGAGATCTTGAATTTGTGGTCAATTTCCCTCACATAAATATGGTGATCGGTTAAGAGTCAAACCTTTGACTCGGCACATGCTGTCATCTGTGGTGGATAGGCTTGACTATCCTCGTCTCTGCTCATTTCGAACATTTTTTTCTCTTAAGTTCAAATTTTTTTCACCAAAAAAGCACTTTTTGACTGATAGTACAATCTCTCCTTAACTTCCACCAACTGGCAATGAATTTCGACTGGAGATGTTTTCTATAAATGCTAATATCTTATTACATTTCAATCGCCGATCATGTATCATTTAACACTGACACTTTTAAGGAGTTAGGAGTGCCAGGCACAATTAGCTCCATTCACTAGTCGTGTCTGAAAGCTGTGATCGTCTCTTCTATTTAAACATGGAATTTAATTCGGACGTGAAATTTGTGCATCTCTAAGAACTCTTGTTAGTTTTATTTTTGAATCTTCTTCTGTACATGGAATAAAATTAAATAGTTACTGAATTTGAATTATATATTTAATTATTCAAAGATGAGATAAATATTTATATTTGCAGCTGTTATGTAAAATTGTAATGATTTGAAACTAGTGCGTTTTAAAAGTAGGAAAATAATGTCTATTCAACAACTCTCGAAATAAACAATTTCAAGTGTGGAGCATATCTTCGTAGTTCAAGGGTCTATCAAAAAGTATTCATTTTCTTGTTTTCCTTAGTAGAAGGCATTACTCCAATTTGAAATCGGTATTAATAAAGTTTTGGAATGCAGGCAATAATGTAGCACGCATATCAAAATAATAACAGGAAAAAAACACTATTTTACAGTAGATTGTAGTTCTTTTTTTTTAGATTGCTTAAATTCACTCTGGACTATTCATTAATAAAATATATCCATAAAATACATCCATGGCACGCACACGCATGTACATACGCATATTTTTGTCCTTTTTTTAAGAGTACATATTTACTTTTCATTTCCATTATTGTAATACAATTCTCTTTCATTGTTACTATATTTTATTTTTGGTTTCCATCATTGTTAACCAAGGTATGAAGATTCGATTTTTTTTTTTATATTATGTAGATTTCGTTTTAAATTTTTGAATTTCTTTTTTTATAATTTTAGGATAGTTATAGATAAGATTTAACTTCAAAAGTGTTTTATGGTTTACAGATTTCTTAACGCTACTAATGTTTTCTCTAATATAATTGGATGTATAAGTATATATTATCGTTCTTTAAGATTAAAGTTTCGTTTTCTTATTGCATCTTTTTAATCAATTTTTTTTTGAATTAGTAAGCAAATATTTCTCCTAGATATTTAAAATTCATGAAACATATTGGCATTACACACAAACTCCGATTTGGAATGATTATTGTACTATCTTTATATAGTTTAATGAGCACGTTTCGATTCAATAAGCAAATTATTGGGTTAATTGAAGTTAAATAATTTTCCCTTTTAGATTAAAATTTAGATTTTAGGTGAAAGAACATATAGGGAGTTGGCGCATAATAGAAAGAATGGAATAAGTATAAGTTTTCTTACCTCTTGGCTTATAAATAAAAGAAAAGATGCAATAACAGCACATCTAATTAGCCAGATGATCATCACCCCAGATTACTGAATATATTTTGACTTTACAATAACCCTGATTGTCCCTCTTTTATCCAAGAAAGTAATATTGAACATATTCCCGTGCACTGTTTGAAAAATTCAAATAAAAAACATATTTTTGGAGCAAGCTCACTTTCAGTCACCAAGAAATTTCGTCTCTTAAAATTCTGATCCAAAAATATGGAAAAATATTCCATATTTTCATATCCAAAAATAGGGAACATTTTTACTGAAACGTTTAACATCTGCGATTAAAATAATAACTACACGAAGAATAAATTATGTGTACTCTCTTGCTAATATAATTCTACACGATTACCTCTCAAAGTATGTAAAACAGAATGCTTAATGAATGTCTAACTGACTTCCTTTTCCGCTAGTGGTTGGGCTTATCAAAGCTTCGAATGAGAGATAAAAATATCACCATTATGGATAAATTTACCGATCTAAGTGATTCTGACGTCACTTAATCAAAGGATTCGCAAGACATGATATTGGATTTCAGTTTCAATATGAATTGCAATAAGGGCTGAATATATTCCATATAGCTGTGGATTTTCGACTACGCAGCTGCCTAGGGCCATTAAACCAAAAAGAGATGTAACATGTCTATTGAAAAGATATTATTGTCTTAGTAAATTTTATAATAAATTTAATAAATGCATAAATAATTTTTTGTTTATTATAAAATATTAGAATATTAACACCTTGCCAAATGTAAATGATTAGATCTTGATCTTTCTATTCCATTCATTTAGTTACTGCTACATTTATAAATACCAAGCGCCTAATTAACCCTTTCAAAATGTCAAAATCTGCCGATTCCCTAATTATGGCAATATAATATTTGGGTTTCAGCACCCCCTGAATTATTGCAAAAGTTTATTTATCCTTTTTTTTTTCCTTCGTACTATTTCCTGCCATTTTCTTACTAAGATTTCTAAGAAATTATACAATTAAAGATAGAGACCTTTTGGTAACTGTGTACAAAGATAAATAATTCGCTTTATAACTTCTTTCCTCTCTTATGAAACAAGCCTGCAATACTGAGATATTAAGCAGACCAAACAAATGCTTCATATATGTCTTAAAGAAAGAGAAGAAAAGAGAATTTTTGATTTCTACAGAATCGTAAATTTATTTCTTAAACATAGCATAAAAGTTTGAAAGAGATTTGAACTTCTAACTCAAAACATTACAGCGTGATAATGTTTTAAATTGACTCGTTTAACTTGATTTTTAAAATTTACTGTAAAACTTCGCATAACGAGAAAAACAAAATGTAGATAAAGTGACTCACTTAATGAGAGATGTTTCGCAGAACAAGTGTCGAGGAGACATCATATACTGGATTGGCTTGTATCTGTCTATATTGAGCGCTTGTTTGAAGATAACCCTTATATCTATATTGAAAGTGTTTCGGCAAGATAGCATTCTGAAAGACGACTTTGAAAGGTTTCAGCAAGTGCCTATGGAATCTGAATAGACGAGATTTTGTCTCTGGCCAACATTTGATCTATGGGGTTAGAAATGCATATGGTGGAAGAACATAGCCAGAACTATTGAAGAACTTATGGAGCTGTGTTCTGTATAATCTTCCTCTAAAACAAGGGAATTGCTAAAAGATGAGAAAATATTGAAACGTATGTTGAGAAGCGTCACTCTAATAAGATAGTAGCTACGGGGGCTACAAACATTATTTATCGATAATACTGTGCCTTGTATTTGCAAAATTTTGAAGCCAAAGCTAAAGAAAACGTCTTTAGGTAATTTTCTTTCTTAAAAAAAAAGCATGCAATATAAATAAATTACATTATTATGAATTTATTTGAGTATTTTTTTTCGGAATGGAACGCATTGCCCTATTTTACATGGATTTCACTTAACGAGTGTTTAGCATTGCGAGCAAGGTTGAGGAACAAATACTTTTAATTTCTATACTTAAATATACTTTTAAATGCTATAACAGCGATGCGAGCACATAATTTTTTCCCCATAACGTTGTACGTCGCGCGTGTAAACCTAGCAATTGAAACAATGAAAAGTATTGTTGCATATTATATTTAAAATACATTGAAGAATTTATTAAAATTTAGAAAAAAGACATTGTATGAAAATAAAATGAATATTACTCAAAATAAAACTAATATTTTGAATTCTCATTTGGCATAAATGCATTTTTCCTACGATAAAATGCTTCGAAATGACCGAGGAAAAATATCAGAATTTTGATTCATTTTTAATGAAAAATCTAATTTGTATTAAAAAAAAAATTCCTCTCGCCAAGCTGAAATGCAAAGGTAGATTCCTTTTCATCTAAGTTGCTATTTTCAAATTCCTTTCACTCCTTAGACAAAAGGGAGTGATCTTTCCGAAACATTTTTGCTTACCCTTCAATAAATCCCCCCCCACTCCCCTCTTAAAATTGTAGACCTTGGATAAGGGTACGAACGGTGTTCATTCACGAGATGCAAAGTAGTGAAAAATTACAGATCCTTGGCAAGAATCTTGGCCGCGGTGGCCTGATGGTAAGGTCTCGGCTTGTGAGCCATAGAGTTTCAGGTTCGAGATCCGATTCCACCGAAGAACCGTCGTGTAAGGGGGTCTGTTGCACGTTAAATCCGTCATACCAAACGTCCTCCCTCTGGTGTGGTGTGGTGTGGTGTGGAGAGGGGGTGCCAGCTCAGGTGTCGTCCTCGTCATCTGACCGCGGTTCAAAATGACGAGGTCCGTCCCAAAAATAGCCCTAGTGTTGCTTTCCAACGGGGCGTTAATATAACTAAACTAAACTAAACTTGGCATGAATCTACCATTTTTATTAAATTTATTTTGAGAGTACGCGTTTTGGATGCCTTTTAGCACACCGATTCATACCACGTGACGGATTTTGTTCAAAATTTGATGAGAATCTCTATTTCAGATGCGAAACCTATGAACCAAATTTTATTTACATAGCTCTTTCGGTTTTGTAATTATTGAGTCCTTTTTTACTCAAACTGCCGGGCATACAAACTTGCTTTGAATAAAAAATTTTTTTTAACATTTTATAGAAATCTACAAATTTGGTGAAATATATAAAATATCTACCTCAAAGCGTTTTCGAATTATCTTCGGTACAGAAAAACAAACTGACTTACAGACAGCCATAATGCCAAAAAAAAAATGTTTAAGAAACAGAAATATAAAAACTTGAAATCTGCTATCGTAAATTTCTAGCTATCATTTGGGAACATTGTTTTTTTAAAGTCACGTGGTATCAATCTGACAGAAAAACACAATGTTCTGACATGACTCATATTTTGCAATCACCAACATTTAGAAAGACGATGGTTTTTGACCGTCTCAAAATCAATCGAATCATAAATTTTTTTTCTCAAAACCAGAATTGTTTTTCGTGAAAAACCCGTTTAAACTGATTTTAAACAATAACGTGACTATCATATTATACATATTCGATATTCAGAAAACTACGTTTTTTTTTCGCAAGCTGGAGAAATTTAAAATAAAAAATATTATATTACATACACACACGCACGCACGCACGCACGCATTTCTTTGGATGATAACTTCTTACCATCCTGCTCTTTATTGGCCAGACAGGAGAATCAGGTACATGGTCGACATTCGCGCCAAGTTGCAACTTTTTGTTGGCCATAAGTTTCCAAATGTGACAACTTTCTTTATTATTTTATAATAATCCTAAAAGCGAAAAATTAATGCCTCAAAAGCGACAAATCGCCAACTTTCTGCCCGTGCATTTTGTGGCTTCAAAAACCTCAAAAACATCATGTTCTCACATGATAATATTACATATTGAAGCAACCTTAGGTAATGCTTATATTACCATCGAATATTTAAGTATTTATTGAAATATAAATATTATTATAGCAAACATTTCATGATTATTTTAAGATAAGTAAGTAAAGATCATAATAATGAAAAGGAAACAATGAGAATGAATTAAATTAGTACAAATTATATTAAATTTTTAATACTAAAAATTCTCCAAAACGTTTTATATAAAAATACATTTGAGTATCATGAGTACATGATAATATTACATATTGAAGCAACCTTAGGTAATGCTTATATTACCATCGAATATTTAAGTATTTATTGAAATATAAATATTATTATAGCAAACATTTCATGATTATTTTAAGATAAGTAAGTAAAGATCATAATAATGAAAAGGAAACAATGAGAATGAATTAAATTAGTACAAATTATATTAAATTTTTAATACTAAAAATTCTCCAAAACGTTTTATATAAAAATACATTTGAGTATCATGAGACTGCTTAATATGAATACAATACAATTTTAAAGGTGTAATACTATAGCATATTCCGTAAATAAAGCAACAGAAGCTAATTATCTTTTGAAGTTTATTAGCTGCCTTTGGTGACCAGTAGTTTGCTCATCTTATTAATAGTATTAATTTAATGACGTGAACCAATTTTGACTGATTACATTTTATCACTGCTAAAGAAAATTTCATATTAAGTTATAACTGCAAAATAAGTTTGGAACATTTTGTTAGATTAATCGTGTTTGTAACATGGAGAAAAATTATCAGGTAATAATGGGAAAATATTATGGTTATTGAGGATTGGTTCAGAATTTTATTTCGGAATATATTCCGAATATGGATGGAGATAGAAGGTTATCTTATTTAGGGGATCACTGATTACATATTCAGAAGTTATAAGCTTTCAGATGGAACAAAAAAAACAAGGGAAATCGGTGCAGTCAGTGGTAGGGATTGAGGAGTTAATTCTTTGATTTTTTTTTCCAATTATATTAAATACATTAACGCCGTTTTGAGGATCCAAATCCCCCCCCCCTCCACATACGCACACTTCATTTCTTTTTTTTGAAAATATTGATACTACTTTTCTCAACACACATAAATCCCCTTTGAACTCTTTCTTGTTGAATTTAACGTTTCAAATTTTAAATGTAAATAGACTTTTCAAATTTTCAGGTTTTTCTAGAAGTAGAGCCAATTATACTTTCCATTTACTGTGATGCATATTAGGTATCTTTCTTGGCCATTTTTTTAGCGCTGATGATAAATACTGAACATCTACTCTATGATATTCATAATGCTTTCATATTTGTAAACACAATTTGAATAATAGTCTGAAATATTTATACTCCAATTCAAGTCACAATATCTTCTTTCAGCCTGCTTTCCTTTATTATGTGACCAGTTTCTCCTCTTCTTCCTTTTAAGTTTCCTTTCCAGCATTCGCCTCAAGTGTGCTTTCTCGTGCTTCTGCAAATTTTTGCGGTTTTTGTTTCTCCATTCCTTTTAACTTTTACTTGCAATCTGGCTTGTACTTCTTGGATAGTTCCTCAATGCTTTAGATCTGCTTTCCAGCATCCTTCCGATTTATTTTATTTTATTTTTCCGTTTTGAATGCTTCAATCTTGCATTCTTTTAGCAGCTAAAAGCCCCCCCCCCCCTCGAGGCTGAGTTCAGTAGTTTAGTTTCTCTTATTGTGGACATGCAGGAGGTAGAATAAAAAATCTGCCACGAATAATTTATAGATCAGTAATCAGTCATTAGCAATTTATAGATCTTCTTAAAACATTACCTTAATAATCTGTAGAACGAACATAGACGTGTGAAAAATCCACGTTGATGAAAAACTATCAGAAGCCAAAACGTAAATGAATGTGAACACTAATAAATTAAAATGCGGAATCATAATATATCGTCTTGTGCTGCAATAATCATTTTGAAAATAAGAAATTTTGGAAAATATTCTAAAAATATAAAATTGGATTCTGATAAAAGCTCACATTAAAAACTTAAGTTCATTCTCACCATAAATTAAACCTACAAAACTGAGATTTTCAGCACATGTCTAAATGAAATGAAAAAAACAATATTTTCTAGAAAAAAAGTGCAAGAAAAGTCTTCTGTGACCTTATAACATATATATATTAGTAATTTATTTGTTCTATATTATTTAAGACAAACCTGGTTGGATGGTAAAAGTGGATGTATAAGATATCCACTCTAATCAGGGCCAACAACTAATTTCTAAAACATTGTACTAGGCATATGCATCTAATATGAAAAATTATCTAAATGAAATGAAGAATTATATTTTAAGTAGATTGTGTCAATAAATGTTCTGATGAATTTAAAAAAATGTATGCAAACTTATGGTCCTGTGAGTCATATTTCATAATATTCTAGAGACACTAAAATTCTAACTAAAAAAATGCTCCACTCTTCTGAGATTAAAATTGTGTGAGTTATGAAAACTTGTATTTCGATATTTTTTTTAAAATATGCGATATTAGTTCACTCTATTTGATGTCTCGAAAAAGATACGCCAATCAGCTCCCTGAGTGTCTTCAAGGCTGATTAGCCTAAAATAATGAAATTGTTATTTGTCTTTAAATAATGATATACAAAACTTCATAACTTGGTTGGATTTGGTTGCAAAATATTGAAAGTGTTTTTTTTTATTTTAACGTTGGAGTATCAAGAATATTTTATCGATTATGATTCAAAAGACGAACGGATGATATAAAATATAGATTTCATAAATTTTTCAGAAGTACATTTATTGACTGAAACAAAATAAAACATTATTATTTATGTTACCTAAATTTTTTTGAAAGTAAAACTAAAAATTGAATTTTATAATGAATCAGAGAAATTTATTGCATAAATTATAAAAAAAAAAAAAAAAAAAACCCACATAAGATATCAAAACTTAAAGATGCTGTTTTCAGTACTCATACTTTTTTTTAAAATAACATGTTTAGTTTCACAAAAAGTTCTTATATTAGTTGAACTTTAATCATTTCCATTTCAAATTAAAGTTTAAATTTTAGAGGAAATGCTAAAAAAAATTAGGACAATCCATTTTACAATGAACAGATCGAGCAAGGATTCTAAATGTATGAGTTACATAAATGGCAAAATTAGAACTTTAAAATATTTTACTGGAGAAATCATTAAGATTAAGTCATATAAAATATTTAACTGAAAATTTTAACCAACTAGTCGCCAAAAGCGGCTAGTGTATAATACATATAAGAGGAATGGAACAGCTATTAATTTATCAGAACAATCGCCAATAAAGATGTAATGTAATGTGCATAAAAGTATTTCTTAAGTTTATATAATAATTGTCAATAAAAAAAAATTACTTTTGTTCAATAGCTTCTTAAATTAAAACAGATACATTTTTTCATTTAATAACAAAAAAATTATTTGAAGCATATAATGTTATGTATAATAGATATAAGGAGGATAGAAAAGTTATTAAAGTTTACGAAAACAATCGTCAGAAAAGACGGAACATAAAATATGGAAACATATTTCTTAAGTTTAAACTATTCTTATTAGTTTCTTAAAAGCAAAATAAATGTTCCTTTCTTTTAAAATCGTTTGCATAACAATTAAATTACTGAAAGCGTTTAAGAAGAAAGTGTAATAATTTAAGAAAAATGGAAAAGTTTTTAATTGTTAACATTATAATTATTATATAAGACTACAAAGCTGTTTTTCGAATATATTTATAAAACATATAATATGATGGCAATGCTTATTTATGAGTAAATTTTGCAATAATAAAACGATATTAAATACTAAAATAATTTCTTCCAATATTAAAAAAATCAGGATGCATTTATTAAATCTAAAGCATTTAAACTATATTTTATATTATTATAAGAATAATTATTCTTTCATGTTTAGGTTCCTTTTGCTTTTGATATAGAAATCCGATTCACTACTATAATATTTCTATTTTTTTTAAAAAAAATATTTATCGTTATTTATATAGTGAAGCTTTAAAATTTATGCTTTTGGAAGAAAGGAAAAGAGAAGCCATAATCAAACGGAAATCAATTATTAACCCAAATTAACATAACTGTATGTTATGTAGTTTTTTTTTAATGCTCCGTTTGAGAAGAGTTTCATCAAATTTTATTTCTCTAATGCTTTCTTTGTCATCTTAATGAAGTAACTGAATTCTGAAAGCACAGAAGGCCTATTTTGGAGTCATCTTTCACTTTTTCCTCTACATCTGATTTCCGCAATCATTTTGATCCCTCCCGATTCTACTGACCCCACCCTTTCCGCTTCTATTAAAAACCCACCGGTGTCCATCTCTCTTGTGGTGGATAGCGTTTTCTCCAAAATGGCCAAACCTTTCCAAAATACCAGCAGTGGACAACACTTCTGGGAAGCAAAATGCCCATCCTTCTCGAGCCTATATAAGATGGACAACTTTCCGTCCGCCTGCGTGTGTTAGTCTGGCCGTGCGTTTTGCTGCCCAAGCCTAAGTTCACAATGTCCACTGCATCGGAGAAGCAAAAGCGGGTCTTGCCCCTGTTCCAGTATGTGTCCTTTTCCACCAGGGACAAGTTTGGAATGCGGGTGCAGAGGGACCCTCGCCTGGCAGGCTTGGGCATTTTGGGAAGGGGCGTCCTCTTCTCCTGCTTCCACGAGGATCATCTGAAGGAAGCCACCCAGTTGTATGAAGTACTCATCAGTAAGTACTCCAAACACTTGCTGATACTTTAAAGTGATGACTTATAACGGTAATTAGATGGATGGTTGATTGATGGTACTTAATTAATTCGAACTTTTTAATTTAAATTCACCTGTTCGATTTTTTTCCCTCCTCCGGCCTTTGAATTTCATGTTAACATGATGTTAAAATACCATCTGCAATTCTGATTTATTTTTTTAAACTCCAGATTAACGCTAAAAATAGCATTTAAAAAAATTATTTCTGAATTATTTTCATTGTTTAAATATGTCGGTAGTTGTAAGTTAATAATTGTTTGAAATCCTTGATTCACAATTAATTCACTTACTTCAATTTGTAATTCACTTTAAGATTTTACTGATGAACCATGTATTTATTTAAGAAAATCAAAAGAAAAATATATCACTTTTCAAAAATATATGAACAAGTTAGATGTCAGTTGTGTTGATTATTTTAAAGCTATAGTACTACTGTCTGGATAATATTTGATTACTAAAATTATCTGTTAATTTAAGGATACTAATATTTTTAATATTATTTATTAATAATAATAAGAAAAATAGCAATAATATTAATTTTTTAAATTATAGTTATGATTTCTTTATTCATTAAAATTACTTCTATTTATTTATTAAGAATGAATTCCTTTTTTTAACTGTTAAACACAAAAGAAATCTTTCTGCTATTTTCAATTTGAAAACTGTTTTTTCTTTTTGCTGTATTTTTTTACATCCAAATTTTCTTAATTCAAACCTTAGGATAAATCATATTTTTCCTGTTGTACCGTCAGTTTCGAATAGCCAAACTTTACTGGATTTGAAAAATAATTCATAGTATCTAGGCAGTTGAGAACCCGCATCCATTTGATGAATTTCTGGTTCATCCTTGGAAGTATTATGAAATTTTTTATACAAAATCGAATAAATTTCAAACTATTGCGTTACAAGTTACTTATAATAAAATAATAAATTTTGCAAATATGTAGCCTTGGAATTTATTCCATAATGTTTTACGAAATCAGTTATATCTCCAAATGTATATTTTGAGTTTATTCCATATTGCTTTTCTTTGTCCGATTGCTTCTTACTTTGAAAAATAGATAATGATCAAAATACCGAATACGTACGGAAATTTTTATATTTGATGTTTCTTAACTGCTCAAAACAGGTGACTAAATAATACAGCTACTCATCCAAATGGTTAGCATTCGCTACCGTAAATCTTTCAGTCAATCTTTGAAATGTGCTCCGAAGAATTATTTCCAATTTTTTATTGATGGTTTTGGACGCCATCTTGTTATAAGATAAATTTTTTCCCCAAGATATTAAAGGGAGAATTAATTATTCCTCTACATTGATTGATAAGAGTGATAAAATTAAGATGAAACAGAATTATCATTTAAGGATATCTGATTGTTTATAAGTTGAATGTTTCCTAGGATGTTAAAAATAAGATATATAATAATACAGAGTAAAAATGCATATGCGACCTCATATAGATGTTTTAAGGCAAATTCCAATTGTATCTGGACATTTTTATGCTACCGAGAATCAAAGACCATTTTGTGGATTCCAATTTTAATATTCACAATTTTATCTAAGTCAATAATCTAAGTTGCTGATTTATGAAAAGAAAATGGATTGATCCCAAGCCGTGGCAGAATAAACTACATATCTCCAATTGTTAATTTTGAAGATTTAAGGCATTAGAATTTTTCGTTAATGTTTTTCAAAAACCATTGTATTTTAGCATGCGTAGGCTAAAGTTGATTCTCAAAAGCATGATGTTGTCCAATAGAAAAGGAAATTGTACTGGGCCAATAATTACCTGGGTGGAAAGTTCAATGTCATCATTCATAATCGTAGATTACTAAGAAAATAACATATGTATAATCCTTTTATTTCTATAGCATCTTGAATTCTTTTTTTTTTGCAAAAAACTGCAATTTTATTAATATTTTTGTATAAAAAATGTGCGGATGTTTAAAATTGAGTTTTTTGGAGCCTTTAAAAAAAAAGAAATAAACTGCTCGTCTTTCTTTAATATTATTTAATCTTATTAAAGTATACGGATAAATGCAAAACACAGCTTTGTTAAAAGTCAGAAAATGTATCTATTTCTCACAAAAAAAAGGAGTCTAATATTGCAAGAAATTATATTTATGAATTAGAATTATAATAATACATTTTTTGGACTTAATTTTCAATACAGTTTTTGACTTCATTTTTATAAATAAGAAATCTAACTTTGATTGATTATGAGGAATTTTTATTTGTTTTATTATATTAATGGAAAATAAATACTTATTTACTTAAAAATTTGGTTGAAATAGAGAAATATTTTACATGAATTACAAAAAGAAGCGCTGTATATTAATTTTTCTAGAAGATAAGGAGGAATACATGCCAGTGTTCTTCAGAGAATTTTGTTCCAATTCATCACGTTAAATGGTTAATTCATCTGTGAATTTTAAAATGAAAAGAAATTAAAAGTAAATTCTAATTTAAAATATTCATTGCATTATCAATCTAATGGAATGAGTATTAAGCTGTTCAGGACCGTAATCACGCGAAATCTTAGACTAAGACCAAATCCACCTAAACTCTTTTGAAAAGCAATGAAAAATTTCCTGCTAATGCTACAAGCTCCGTTGTTATAAAACTTAAACTGTTGAATGATCGAGAAATCAAACAATAATTTTAATGCAGATATTTCATATTAAAAATTATAATTTCTCGGCAACTGAAATGTTCCATAAAAACGAGAAATATACACTGTTTTTTATTCATTCTTTCTGGCATATTATCAGTCAAATAAAAATGAATAAATTTCTGATGAAATAAAATTTGTATAAAAAAGATGTATAGCTCGCTATGGAATAAGTAAGGTTTTCGTCAAATATTATTACAGAAATAACTAAATTTTTCATTTAATTTATGAAATAGGTAAATGAATGACGGATATTACTATTATAAAATGTAATCAAAGCTAGATAGAACCTCGATTATTCAAACTGATTATGACCATAATCACCTCAAAAATTCAATTAAAGGAGAATAAGTTTTAAAGTATGACCTCTTCTTTTGCAAGATTTTGCGAAACTGTTTTCTTGAAATCAAAAAAATGAAATTAAAGAATATTTTCACGTATTAGCCGATGTATTGCTTGTGAAATTCTTTCTTGGAATTACCAGGAGAAAAAGATATGTAATTTGCACATCAAAAATCCATCTCTAAAAAAATCATAACAATCATTGAGAAAATATGTGAATATTATTGATTTTCGTTATTTTTTGCATTTTCTCATCGATTTTCCAAAAATATTTTCAAAAGAATGTTTTCTCTCTCTCAATAGCGCTTAAATTTCGGCCAAAATTACAGAACCATTTTTTCTTTTTTCATAAATTGAACGCCTTCAAATCGCTGTTAAAGTCCTTAAAAATGTAACTACGTTTCTATTTTTCCCCCTCTAAATTGATTTTGTTATTAATTTACGAATAATAATGGCACTGTGGGAAGGTGCAGTTTTGTTGTACAATAATTATGATTGTTCTTGCCATAATTCAGGTTGTTTTCGAATTTGTTCGATAATGTTTCTCATTGCTAAATGGCAATCATTAGGTCAATTCTCTGATTCGATCAATGGACTGTCGATCATTCTATTCGGATTCTCTAACTTTAAACTTTTTATAAGCATCAGTTATCAATGTTTTTGAAAAAGAATTGTTTAAAAGTCTTTTTACAACATTTTTTAATATTTTTATAACAGAAATTGCGATCAAGAAATAATTTTTAATGCATTTTCTTCGCCCAATTACACACGCCATTAAGCAAAACCGTCAAAATTGAAATTCTTCTCTCATTAAAAATAAATTTATTTTCAGACGATAACATGAAAACCAATATTGAGTGTTGCCAGATGTTTATATAGTAAGCCTTGAAAATACTTCATAACAATTTGAAAAAGATTTTTATCATATATATTCATTTTGAATAAAACATTCTTGATTCTTTTTAATCACTTTAGTATATTTAAAATGAGTAAAAAAAATCTATTACCTATTTCGGTATTCTGCAAGATTTCAATAATTCATCGCCCATAAATCGTACCAGACTTTTAAAAATAAGCAATTAAATGGTATTAAATAATCAGCTCACATTTTTAATTCCACGTAAATCTTCCCAAATGTCGATGATTTCTATTTCTGCTCTGTGGTTTGGTAAGTTATCTCTTGCATTTATCTGAGAAGACATATCGGCTTAAAGGCTACGCAGACACGCGACCGGATATTGTTAAAAATAACTTTGTTATGATCTGCGATAACAAGAATATATCTGAAATTAGCCTCACGATGTACGGAAAATAGACGTTTATATGTTTGTACAATCTTCTTCGGGGAATAATGGAAAAAGATCAGAAATACATGATCGCATGAAATTTTTAACTTAGAATTACGGTTTATTGTGCTAGGTTAGTTCAGTTAGATGATAGTCATGTTTTAAATTACACGAGGACTATATTTAGAGTTTTGACATTTTTAACAATATGGATATTGATATTATTAATTTTTTTACTTGTACAAATTAGTGAAAAAATCCCTTGTTGAAACTTTTTATTTTTTAAATTTTGAAAGATTTCCTTTGTTTAAAACAAAACAATCATATATAATATGTTTTTTCGTATATAGTTTTAAATATAATTTCAAAACCTTAAATAATATATTAATTTTCAAAAATAAAACAATTCAGTAATATGATTTTGCTAGTTGCTTTAAAACTTTAGTTAATATTTTTTTGTTTTTTGAATTTATGTAACGCCAGAAACTGATCATATGTGGGATAATACACTCACAGCAATGTTAGTAAACAAGTTTTAAATAAAATGGAACGAAAATTGAAAGGACAAACAAAAGCATGAAGAGTGTGTGTCTATCATTTTAACTTGATACATTTCAGTTGTATGTCTGTTTTATTTGGAATAAATGATATCCAAAATTATAGAAAAAATAATTTAAAAAGTTTACTCTGAAACATTTATCTGCATTTTAAACTTAATTAATAATAATAATAAGACAATTTATTCATACATGTAATTAAAATTTATTCATAAAGATTCTAAATATAGCTCTAAATGAAAATTCATATATTTTAAGATAATGTTTTATTATTTTAAGAAATTTTAAGGTTGAGATTCATACAGATTAAGTAAGATTTTTTTTGTATTTTGAATGATAAATAAAAATTCTTGCATTAATATCTGAAAATTTTTTGCTATTACATTTCTTTCACTGCATGAAAGGAAATCTATAGTTCCGTTTTCCGTTTCCTTTAGAGATTTTTTACTTTATATGGTGATTATTAACGATAGTTATTTCAATTTAATTAATTTAATTTCAATTAACGATGATAATTACAGTTTTTAACAGTGATTATTTCAACGACCTTGAAAAATTTTATGCTCTAAAAAAAGTATTACGAATTACACAAATAAATTATTTTTTAAATATAATTCTCATTATTTTAAAGAACTTATTGATATAAAAAAATAACATCATTGAAGAGATAAGACAATTTATTATCACTACTAAGTTTTATTTGATAATGATAAGGTTGGTAAAAAATTTCTGTCGGGTGATGTATGTTGGAATTGGGCTAATTCTAATTTTCTCTGATATATTTCATTTTTTACTAACCTAATGTTAAAATATTCTCTATTATTCAAGTTTTTTTTCTTTGTCGTATGACTATTTTAAGCCAAGTTTTTTGCACAGTAGCTTCTGAGGATAAAGACCCCTGAGCACCGAGTGACTTCTACCTCATATGAAGAACTACTCACACACTCGCTTGCATAACCCCTTTTTCAAAGGGGGGCTCATTCACGCACCTCACAGATAGAACACAGGTTAGAGAACAACCATGTCTGAACCCGGGACGCGTAGATCACGGGGAAAACGCGATGCCCCTAGGCCAGGACGCCGGCCTATTATTCAAGTTTGTCTTTGGATACATAGTTAAAAATTAAAAAAAAAAAAAAAAAAACTCTCGTTACTTCTGAATTGTTTCACTAATAAATATGTTTTCCACATTTACGCTGATAATTTAATCCATAATTATTATATTTAGCGGTTATTATGTTTAGTTCTTAAACGTACATATTTATTCAAATTATTATTTAAAAATTAGTACTATATTATTAAATTATTATTATAATAAATTAATAAATTATTAAAGTATTATTAAATTATTATTATTTTTTATACGTTATTATTTATCAATTGTGCATTATTTAATGAATTTATATTAAAAAAATAAATCATTACTGTCATTTTTAATTAAAAATTTATTTTTGATTAAAAGTGACCGGCCGGACCCCTTTTTCCTTAATATTAATTTTTGGATAAGTAATTTTTTTCCACTTTAATTTCAAATTTTCCAAATTTCATTATATATTCTAGATTTCAAAAAAAGCATTTAACATCCTTTTTGATGAATTGTTCTATTCTTTGATTTTCAGCTGTTCCTACCTTCGAAGAATTCCTCGATTTGTGCCATCAATGCAGGGACTACGTCAACGAAGGACTGTTCGCATATTCCGTGTCCGTAGCCATCTTGCACAGGAAGGATTGCAGAGGTGTCAACTTGCCACCAGTTCAAGAAATCTTCCCTGACAAATTCGTCCCAGTAGAAACCTTGTATGAGGCCTACAAGTCCACCCAATTGTACAAAGATGATGAAGTACGTTCAATTTTTACTTTTTATAAAAAAATACACAAAACAGAAAGAGAAAATATTATAATTATCAAATTTTCGACCCGGAGATTTTCCACTTTTTTCAATGGACGAATTTCCTCTCAAGCCTCTCCGAGTCAAAAAAACACATTTTTGAATCACGTCTATTCATTTATCTGTCTTTGAACACTATATTTAAAAAAAATTAATGCTAGACGAATGACATTTGGTATGTAATCTTAACACTAAATTTGTAGATTTATGTCAAATTTTGAAAGGAAATACTTCGATCTGTCTGTCTGTCTGAGAGCAGGGAAAACACTTTAACTACAAAAAAATAATTTCGTGTGGACTTTTAGCATCTAAAGTGTAGATTCTTATCAAATATTGACCCAAGTCCATCAAAGAATTGACGATTTGCCTTGCGATAGCTAAACAAATACAGCGATTTGAATTAATGAAATTTGTTGCTTGCACTTGTAACTAAAATTATATTTATGGATTAAAATTTAATTTAAATCTATAGGTGTATTGTAAAAGCGTTCAAAATGCATATCTAATTTCTTCACTATGCCACGAAGCACAAAACGCTTGTGTGCAGGACTCTAAAAATTGAGCATTCGCAACATTCAATGCCTTGATTCAAGTCTAACATTTTTAAGCTGAGGGAGAGGGAGATGATACATTTGTTATGGAATATGCGAGAAAATTCAATGGATATTGTTCCCACTGATTTATTCATTCATTTTCTGTAAGTATATTTTGATAGATTTCCATTTTATGAGAAATATGTTCGGTGGACTCGGCGAATTCCAATGAAAAAACCATCATTGGCTTCAAAATGGAACATTAATTTACTTATTTTAACTACTACATCGGAACTGACTCTTTCTGTTAACTAGATTACAGCTACAGACTTCCATATAAGCAGAATGACTTAATAATTTTTTTTAATGATCAACTATCTGATTAATATTCATTAAGAATGAATCATGTGATTTTTTTTATGCTTTTGTTTTATGCATGTATGCCAAAAATTAAAGCTTATTTAACTTTTCTCACGTTTTCTTTCGTCTGAAACACACACACACAAAACAAACAACCGAAGGCTAATTTAGCAAATAAAATTTAATGCATTTAAAGATGATCCAAAATAAACACTTTTTTTATTAGAACACTTTCATCATTTATTCATTTGTGAATAACGAATTAAGTTTTGCTTTAGATCTCTTACAGTCTATAAACCTATTAATTAATTAAAAACAAAAAATTTACATAATTAAATTTACATAATTAAAAAAAAACCAATCTGAATTTCCTTCCTTGAATTTCCTTCCTGAATTTCCTTCCTCCTATTTCCATAATAACTATTTTCTATTTAAATGTGTTTTTTTGAAGGTGTCAGATGCTCAATTCAAAAGGTTCAAATTAAAATAAAAAAAATTTTTTTTTTTGATTTCTTTGCCTTTGCTTTAATTTGATTTTTTTTTGCCTTTGATTTCCCGAATTTGACTATAATTTGAAATTTTGTGGATTTAAAATAATATTTTAAAAGTTTTTGGGGTTTTAAAAAATTCATATCTAAATTTTATTGCTACTTGCTGATTTCTTGTCTTAATAAATAGAAAAAAAATGGATCTAGCAATTTATTTTTGTTTTACTGAAAATTACAAATCATAAATTTTTTAAAATTTAAACTCGTATTTTAATATTCGTAATTATTTTAATAATATTATATTCAAAATAATTATATTTCTTAAAAGTGAATGAAATATGTATACCGCTAAAAGAATCACGAGCATTTAATTCAATGATTCGAAAAATATTTTAAATATTCACTGATAGATGACAGCAGCAAAATTTTAGATGGAATGATCTGTTTTAACCATACTTAAAATTTGGAAAGCAGTAATTCTATTGAAGTATATTTTTATGTCATGAAATGAATTAATTTTTTTGTCAATAAATTTCAATTTATTTTGCTTGTGTATATAGCAATGTAGGAATACAGCTATCAATTTTTTTTTTACTATTTGTTTATGATTTTTTTCGAATTTTTTGAAAAGTAAATGTGGTACTTATCTTACTCTTTGAGACAAATTACATTTTTTGTTTTCAACTGAATTTGCAATTACTTAAAAGATAAATTAATGTTCAATAGGTGATAAAAGCAAGGAAGAAATAAATTAAGAAAAAACTTGCTTCTGCAACTCTTGAAAAAGAGATTAACTTTAGAAATGAATATTTTCATAGGTTACGTTGTAGGTGAAAATCGAATTAAAAAATTAATAAATTTAGTTGAAACTTTAATGCATATGGGGAAAACATCCAAACCAAGAGAATTATTCTATGTTAGTAAACGTTTGAATAATGCATTGGTTTTGAATCCATCTTAAGAATATCCTGTATCTGTAATTATCTGTTTCTAATTATTCGTAGTCTGCATTAGTTAGAAAAATGTATGCTGAAAATTTGTAGTCAGTTATGTAATAAATTGAGATATGAAAAGACTATAGGCAGTTTTTAATTAAATGGACTATAAACATAATGCAAACAAATTGGAATAATTTTTTGCTGCAAAATGTAACAAATCTTACCAACTCTATGATTACGGAGAATATGATTTCTACATTGGGATATGTGTGTACATTTAAAGGTTATTTTTTAATTAGAGAAGCTCAAGACAAAATCTTGTTAAATTTTAGCAATATTTCACGAAATTCTAGCAATAGCTGTCATCATAAAAACATACTGATGAACATTGCTATTGGATGAGCATTAGATTTAAACTTGGTAATGATCTGAGCCCTTCTAATCGGAAAATATCCATTTTTATGGCTATTATAGTAGAAAAATAGTATTTAGTGACAATGTTTATAGCTGCTGAAAATTCTTGTGAATTTTCCATTTTTGTGGCTATTACATTAGTAGAAAAATAGTATTTAGTGACAATGTTTATAGCTGCTGACAATTCTTGTGAGTCCTCCGGAAGAATACCTGATGGACTTGATTTTTTTCTTTTTCTGTGAAAGGGAAATTTTGATCTGTATGTTAATTATCGTATACTGTGTAGAGTCCTTCATATTCTTCACTTAACAAATTAGTTGCCTTCTTTTTCAGGACGTCATCATTGACATCCAGAAGACAGGTAACATCATGGATCCTGAATACAACTTGGCTTACTACAGGGAAGACGTCGGAATCAACGCACATCATTGGCACTGGCATCTTGTGTATCCCGCTACATGGAGGCCAGAGGTCATTGGAAGGATCAAGGACAGGAAAGGCGAATTGTTCTTCTACATGCATCAGCAGATGTGTGCCAGGTAAGTAAATATGAAAACTAGAAAAAGTTATCTATTACTAACTAAGATAACTTTGCTCATTAAGTTTTACTTTAGTTTATTACTTGCTTCTAACCTATTGTGCCAAAATTTTGCATTTTTAAAAGTTAAATGATATGTTAAAATTATTTTAATGATACAGCATGATGGCAGAAATAGTGTACACAGAAAGAAATTGATGAATGCATACATTGAAGCATAAAAACGTTTTCATTCAATAAAGAATCAAGTTTATCTAATTAATATTTTAATTATATAATCTATATCTATACTTATAATAAAGCTCAATGTGTGTGTGTGTGTGTGTGTGTGTGTTGGCGCTCTACAGGCCAGGTCATTTGACATACAGCTATCAAATTTGGTACATGTATACCTTAGAGGTCGGGAATGTGCACCTGGGGTCCCTTTTTTTGAAATTTTAATTAGAATTTTAATTATTAATTAAAAACTAACTTTCCCGCCAAAAGAATCTTCCATTTTCCCCACCGCCAACTTTTCCGCCAAAAAAATCTTCCATTATCCCCAGCACCAAACGAGAAAGGCTTCCGTTGTTTTTTTCTCCCAACAGTAATGAGGCTAGGGTTAAAATTTTTCGGCGGATTATTTCAATCGGTTCTGCTTATTTTCTTAATGTTTGATGCATTTAAAATTAAACATTGTTAATGAATCAATCTTTCAGATTCATTCTGAAGTACTTTTGAATTAAAATAAAACAGAATAAAGGAAATTAAAAATTTCTAATCCGCATAGCTTTACCCCAACTGGCGTAGAAAAAAATCACGTATTTGCGTTACGTAACCGGCGAAGAAAATTCACGCATGCGCATTCTGTTCTGATTGTTGCCATGACAACATGTATATGCTTATAGTTTTAAGTACAACGTTTTTTAAGTAGTTTTTTTAAAACCTGTTTTCAACCGTTTATTTTAAACGATTCGTTTTATTTTCTTAGTGTTTGATGCATTTAAATTTAAACATTGTTAATGAATCGATCTGCTCATAATGAATCTAAGAAAATTTTGTTGACCAACTCTTGAGATATTACATAAATTTAAAAAAATATTCTTTAGTGCCCATAAAGTTTAAACGCTGAGTGACTCTATTTTCAGTAATCAGATTATAAAAAAATGCTTTGTTTCAGTAAAAAATATTATTATATTAATTGAAGATAAATTCTTTCCACTTTAATTTAAAGCATAAATTCTACGGGTGCTAACAGAAAATGAGAGAGATACATATTACGTTATGACTGAAGGCCTTTATAATATTATGAATGAATTATATGATAATCAAAATTTGAAGTTTTAAAATATTTTGATGAAGAAGCTATTAAAGTAGAAATTGCATAAAATATTTAATTATTAAAATTTTAACGAACATTAAGATTGGCGAACCGGCTGGTCGCCAAAGGCGGCTAGTAATATAATAAAAATATATATGAATTCAGATATATGTTTCTTTAAAAGAATATCTATAAATTAAAAAAAATTTAACTTAAAAAGGAATTATTTTTTTATTCTAAAAATACCATAGTCAATTAAATACTGAGAAAAAAAATAAGTCCTCTCTAGGATACAGTTTTATTAAAATATTTCTACATTAAGATAACTATATCTGTATTGAAACGAACATTTTTTTAACTTGTAAATGGAATGTCAAAGATTCCTTTTAAGTTTATTTAACCGACAGATAAAATCATGAAGCTTACAGCATTTTCCAGAAATTTATGACACGTTTTTACCATTTTTGAAACAAACGTAAATAATTACTATATTAGTATTTATCCATGGTATGTTTGGCTGGAAATGGTACGTATTTTAATCTTTTTATATGCATGGTTAAGTGGAGGGGTGGCTCCTGATTGCTATAGGCAAGTGTGTAGATAAAACTTTTTAAATTTATATCAAGCTAATATAAAGAGATATTTAAAATATACATTGTTTCTTACAAGGGAGTAATTGAGGGTTTTAGGCAAGTATTTCATCAAAAACGTATTATAATGTTTCGAAATATTTTGCATGCAACAGTATAATTTGATTTTGAAATGTAAACTGCCTTGAAAATTATTTGGTATCAAAATTGCCTCTTAAATTCCACTTGCCTAGAGCCCTCAGGTGCTACCCTTCAAAGTAAGAATAATGTAATATGCAATTTAAAAGACGTTTTGGTTGGAATCTATTTTGATGTGCCTTTTGAGTTTGTTGCCAAAGAGGTACACAGCAAGCAAGTAGATTTGTTCTTATTGTAACTTAACGGCTGATATTTGTAGTAATACCTTGACTTGTTTAGTTACGCATCTACTACTTTGGCGACTTGGCATCTTTGGCACCCTTATTTAGTGAGTTGAATTTGTTCACCCTGAGTTTGTTGCCAAAGGGTTTCAAACAAGCAAGTAGAGTAATTCTTCTAACAACTTAACTGCTGATTTGTGAATTAATGCCTAGTCTTGTTTAGATGCGCACCTACTACTTTGGCGACATGGTATTTTTGGCACCCTTATTTGTCGAGTTTAGTTTGTTAACCACTGTGTTTGTTGCCAATAGGTACCAATTAAGCAAATAGAGTTGTTCTAGAAACTTAACTTCTGATTTGTATACTAATGCCTTGCCTTGTTTAGTTGAACATCTGCTACTTTGGCGAATTGGCATTGTTGGCCCCCTTATCGATTCGAAAGGGTACATGAAAGTAGATTTCAACCACTGTGTTTAATCTGTGCATTTGTAATAAGTAGTCTGCCATATAGTTATGTTCGATAACAGTGTAGAATCTCCTTGATATTATGTTCTTAATATGTCCATGTTGTAAATATATAAATAATTTGACATTTTAAAAGTTGGAGGATTACGACCATTTTAAAACCAATATCTGCAGCATAGAATAGTATAATTAATATTTAAGCACTTATTTTTTTGAAAAGTTTAGATTTTGTTGAAAATATCAACAAATTTTTTTGAAAAAGCTATTTATGTATGATATGCATTGAATCCTTCTTGTTTGAGATCACTTTTTCTCAAACACGAATTGCTAAAATAAGTATTTCTTTTTTTAACTATTAATTTAATTCTGATTTTAAGGAGATTCTAAAAAGTTTTTTCTAACAATCAACAGTTAAAGATTTTTCTCACATAAAATTAATTCATAAACGTCAGGAGCTGCCCCCTTCTTAACTTGGTAAATTTATTGGGTGAGTAATGGATACTCAAGACAAGTCACCAGGAAGATATTTGAAGGTAAGTGATTGATACTGTATTTTTATTTTTAAAATGTCAAGAATTATATATTGCAGGGGATAATGAAAACTGACGTGTTATGTGGAAGTTCTCATATTATAAACTTCAGCTATTAAAAATATTGTTTTTAGATGTTTTTACCGCTGTCAAAAAATGTAATAAAATGTAATTGATAAATATATTTCACTAGTAACTCGTACAGTTCCGATTTTAACATAAAGTAACCCTAAATGACAGCTTAAGGAAGTTGAAACAATGAAGTACTGTACATCAAAGGAAACTGTATGTTTCATTGGTTTTCTGACTTACAGGACAGCTTCTGAATAATATTTTCGTTTCTTTTCACCGCATTATACCCCAGAACTCGGAACCTTTACGGTTCTTTAAATGGTTATGAGCGGAAGAATTTATTGCAAAATAAAACAACAATAAAATTGTATGTTTAAGTTTGCATTCCAGTGCAAAATACATCACAACCAAACTATACAAAATGTGCGTGTTTGGTGAAGAAATATGTATCGATGGGTTTTGATGTAAAGTTTAATTTGCTAGAAAAGGTCTTGGTAAGGAATATTGATGAAGTATTGGTACAGATGAAATGAATTTTGATGGGAGTAAAGAAATTATTTTGGGCTTGGATCTGGAGGAAACCAAATCTTCGGTACCCAGGTTACACAGTTTATTGCACACTATATGCAATATTCTGCTTGTTTGTTTGTTTCTTATGGCACTTGCCACTGACAAGCCCGCTGTTACGAAGACAGCGATTTAAGCTTGAGGGGGACGTCTCTTATTTTTTATAGCAGCGCCAACTAGGGCCAAGAGTACGACTTTGCTACTCACGCATCACTCATTCGCTTGCACAACCCCTTTTTACAGGAGGGCACATTCACACATCTCACATATAGAACAACCATGCCCAAACCGGGACTCGAACCCGGGACGCCCAGATCACGGGGAAGACGCGCTACCCCTATGCCAGGACGCCGGCGCAATATTCTGCGATATTCAATATTCAAAAAGATTAGGAAATATTTCGAGTATTTTCAAATATTATAAAATAATATAATATATTTAGGCTATTAGGTTATCTTGGAAGTATTATGCTTCTTATTTTTATCCAACAGCAATTTAAATTATGTTTCATTAATTAAAATTAACTTTCCACTTTTTAAATTGAAATTTGATTATATTTGACGAGGCATTGAAATATACAAGAAAGCAGTGATCGCAGGCAGATAAATTATTCCTTGGGGAACATAATATTCTTGAATATTCTTAAATGCATACAGTTTATTATCAAACAACTAATTATGAGTTCTTATAAGATTATTCCAAATTTTTGCAGGTTTATTTTATTCGTTATCAATGTATTACTTTATTTAAGCACTTTAATGCAGGTGGAATAGACAAAAATAATTCAAAAGTAACTTTTCCTTACACAAATATTAACTTTACGGAATCATGTATTAATTTGTGGTGAAAGCTTATAAGCCAGTTAACAGCTACGTTGCACGAGCAATTGCTTTTGTATTGTGATCATGTTACTCGGCTGCGAACCACAAGGTCCCAGGTTCTATCCTCGCTTATTACAATCCGCTACAAATTCATAAAAATTTCTTAAAAAGTTCTCATACCTTTAAACAAATGTGTTAATAAAAATGCGGTTAACTGTAAAACTTCTGTGGCTGATAATCAGTTTTTATTTTATTAACGATCATCATGGAACTAATTGTTACTTTTAAATGAATATCATCATTTTGATGAGCACGATGCTTGGGTTGGTGTCCCCCTCACCGTGCTTCGATATCTGCGGATTGATTACAGATTAACATTACTGTATTATTACTGTATACTGCTTATTGAATGTTGATATTCATAACTCATTTCTAGATACGATTGTGAACGTCTGTCCAATCACATGCCCCAGATGATTCCTTTCCACAACTTCCATGAGCCTCTTGAAGGATACTCTGCCCATCTGAGTTCCAACATCAACGGTTTGCCGTACTCATCCAGAAGTTCTGGCACTAAACTCCGGGATTTGGATGATTGCGCTGTCCAGGACATGGAACGATGGAGAGAAAGGATCTTGGAATCCATCAACTTGGGAGTTGTTGTTGATCCCAACGGACACGAATTCCCACTCGATGAAATCCACGGTATTAATATTCTTGGAAATATTATTGAATCCAGCTACGACTCAGTCAACGTGCCATTCTACGGAAGTTTGCACAATTGGGGACATGTCCTGATCGCTGCAGCTCATGATCCTGATGGCAGATACAAGGTAGGATGTACTTTCGAGGTTTTAAAAATCTTAATTGTCAAGTTAATATTTGTAAATAATTTCTTGAAAAACAACATTTTTTAATGTTTTTCTTGTTACTCGTTGAAGAATTTTTTGCCCCCCCCTCTTATAGTTTCAGAAAACTAATAATGACTGAATTAAAAAGTGTGATATTAATGATAGTTCCAAGTTTCCATTATGTAGATTGAGCTAAGCAAAATGAATCGATAAAATAGTGCGACATTTACTACATTATGATGATTTAAATCGTTAGATATTATTCTCTTTTTTAATTACGTTGATAAATTTGAAGATTTTTAGAAAATTAAAGAAGAATGGATTCATGTTTAAATGTCTTTTTGTTTTGAGACTCTGCACCAAATTATTGTGGGTTATCCATTTATGTTATCAGTGGTCAATTATTGAAATATTTTTGGCAGTTTATTTTATTATTATATGAAAAATGACATTCAACCCATTATCCTTTAAATTTTGTTTTACAAGCAATAGAACATGCATTATCATCTTCAGAATCAGTAAACAGAATTCAGAATCAGTTTTCCAAATATTTATTTATTTACAACTTAATTGTTTATGTAGATTTTAATTTTCTGAAGCGAAATAAACTTTTACATCTTTATATTACGAATAAAAGTTAATTGAAAATCAGAGCATAGTTCGTATGAAGTATCCATATACAACAACGTCTGATCTATCTTTTATCTTATCTTTTTAAGATCTTATCTGATATTATGCTTTTTTTAAGTTTGATTTTATCTAATAAATTTGAACGTTTGCTTTTTTTTTTTCAGTTGAACCCTGGTGTTATGGACGACACAGCTACTTCCCTCCGTGATCCCATCTTCTACAGGTGGCACAGGTTCATTGATGACCTTTTCCAAGAATACAAGAAAAAACTCCCCCCATACAGCAAAAGAGAAGTGAGTAGTGTTGTTTAAAATAAGAATTTCTTTGCTACATGAAAAGAAAGAGTTTGTCATGACATAATATCTGAACTATTTCATTTCTTTTTCTATTTTTAGTTGAATATTAATGGCTTGTCATAAGGCAACATTTGAACTATTTCTTTTTCCTTTTTCAATTCCTACTATTAACTCTCTCTCTCTCTCTATATATATATATATTTATTTATATATCTTGCTCAAATTTTCAATCGTTAATAAAATACTTTTTATTCATCCACTCAAGTTCAAATACATTTTTTTAAACTTGTAGTGGATGACACTTGATGTGAATAGAGTTTTTTTTCAAATATTAATTAATCAATTAAATTTGTCCAGTAATTTCTATTTGATCACCAAAGTCGCCACGTCGCCAAATGATCGCCAAGTTTGTCACCAATTTTGTAATTATTTAATAAAAAGTAACTAAAAAAAAATTGTTGACCTAAGTAGGAATTGACTTAAAAAATTTTGTTTTATATATTACTTGTTTTTATTTGAATTGTAACGGCTCATCAGGAGACAAACATTTAAACTATTTCATTTCTTTTTTTTAAATTTTTATTTGAACTCTAACGGTTTATCATGAGACAACATTTGAACTATTTCATTTCTTTTTCTATTTTTATTTGAATTCGAACGGTTTATCATGAGATAAAATCTGAACTATTTTATTTCTTTTTCTATAACAGTAACGGCTTACCATGAGTCAACATTTGAGCTATTCCATTTCTTTTTCTATTTATATTTGAACTGTAACGGCTTATTATGAAACAACTTCTAAACTATTTCATTTCTTTTTTTTAAATTTTTATTTGAACTCTAACGGTTTATCATGAGACAACATTTGAACTATTTCATTTCTTTTTCTATTTTTATTTGAATTCGAACGGTTTATCATGAGATAAAATCTGAACTATTTTATTTCTTTTTCTATAACAGTAACGGCTTACCATGAGTCAACATTTGAGCTATTCCATTTCTTTTTCTATTTATATTTGAACTGTAACGGCTTATTATGAAACAACTTCTAAACTATTTCATTTCTTTTTATACTTTTATTTGAATTGTAACGAAACGGCTTGCCATAAAAACAACGTTTGAACTATTTCCTTTTCTTTTTCTTTATTAATATTCTATGGATTTTACTTACTGAGGTTTCGTGATCTCATATAATTAAGCCTAAAAAGTACTTATGTATTCCATTCCATTCCAGAACTTAATTTTATTATGAGAAGCTGTTAATGTTTTGAGAAATCTCAACTGATATCAAACGAAGGTTTCTTTGCTACCATTTTAATAATTTTACAATGTATACAAACTGAAAAGTGCTTAGTGCATATAATAAAATAATATATAAATTAGGATGCTTTTCATTTAGAATCTTTTTATGTATTTTCAACAAAATATTGACGCATTTTAACTTTTTTTTTCTTTTTATGTGCCTTTCACATGACATAAGGCTTACTTATAGAATCTTTATTTGAAGCTACTGGATGTTATAATTCTATGGTGCTATAATGACTGGATTAAACAAATCTCATAAATTCCTTATGTAAGGTTTTAATAAAAAATAGAAAATATTAACCAAGACAAGAAGTTATTTTATTAAATTTTCTGTTTGAATACTCGTATAAAAAAAGCTTTTTTTTTTATTTGATCAAAATCTCCCCCCCCCCTCCCCACACACTTTATTTCTCTTAATCATGAATTAAATATTCAAACAAAGATAATTGTTTTCTGAAGAGAGAAAAATTAAAAATTATTTTTAAGTATATTTTTAGACCATCACTACTGTATTTAAAATTAGATCGAAAAAGATAAAATTCTGCTTATTCCATATTGTTGCAATATAGAACATTTAAAATCTGACAATCAAAGTCAAAATAACGGTTTAATAGAAATGTAAAGGTACATTTTTTAATAAAAAATTTAACTTCTTGCAGCACTGACCGTTTTCGAGAATAAATCATTGGATATAAACCTTTTCTAATCTTGACTCCCTTTTTCTTAGTTTTAACAAATGGTATTTAAATAATTATTGTGGAATTATAAAAGAATTGCAAAATCTTTTCAGGATTTAGAGCTCACCTCATGCCTTAAGCTTGGTATGCTTGTACGTACTTTGGCGTTTTTTTGATTTAGAGAAAAATATACTCTTTTATAATATAAAAATCTCCTAACTTAGAGTAATCTTCATTATATCCCGATTTAATTAGAAAAAATTAATTTATATATCCAAAAAATATTTTTTGAATATGTATATTTTTATTATTTGACAAAAGAGGTAAAAAATTAATGGTAATAAACATTATCGCTTATTATTCTGTTCTAACTTACTGCTAAAGATAATCACCATTTTCTTATTTTAGCTGGAATTCGGCAATGTCACAGTCAAATCTCTCAGCGTCAAGGCTCAGACTCCTAACACAATTAGAACGTTCTTCAAGCAAGATTACTTGGATGTCTCCCATGCTTTCTACTTTGGCAGATCTGGAAGCGTAAAGGTAAGTTTATTACCTTCTTTAAGTTCTTCACTGATTTTTTTATCCATCAAATCATGCTACGTGGATGTTAGATCTCTTGTTCCATATCGGAGGCAAGTTGAGAGCTGACATATTTTGTAAAAATATTTCTGGTGTTAAAATCAACAAAATTGTTGAATGCATATTATGAACGGATGCTAAGCTATAAATATAAACGTTATAATCAAAGAATTTTAAATCCATTTAAAAATATAAACTTTTTTGCAAAAACTGTTGCAGCTAGTCCTGCATTTGGTGTATTTATGCACAAGAAATATGGGCAATGGCTTTATTTGACCATAAAATTAATTAATCTGAATTTAAAATTAAGAAAATCACGACTACCAAAGGTTGTTAATAAATTCTTAGTTTTGGAATAGGGATTTCCCATTGCTCTAATCTTGTTCTGCTATGTATTAAATTCGCATAATGTTCATAATATCCAATGAATCAAATGTACATTCTTTCTATTAAAGTTGTGGTTTTGGTCAAATGTCCTACTAGTGTAGTTTGAAAATTTAAAGGGAGGCGATGTTAGTTAAAATGTTGCGCTTTTATGATCATGGTTCAAAGTTATAAGTTCCATACTGAAAGGGCATTATATTGCTTCACAGTGAAAAATTAAATGCATTTACTTAATTTTGTCTAGTTTTATGAAACCAAATTTAAAAAATTAGATTGCACTTTAATATATGGTTTTGTCCTTTGAACCTTTTGATAAGAGATTTAAATACCGAATAAGGCTAAATAAAGTTTAAAGACTATTAAACTCTTAAAATTATATATTTCTAAAGTATTTTTGCTATTTACAAGAAGATATTTTTATATTAACCATATGCCATTGGCGAATTTTAGGTGTAACGGCATGACGTTGGAGAATATAGCAACTATGAATTATATGAAATCTTTGGCAGTTTGTTTTGGACATTAATTGCTGATTGCAATAAACTTCATATTATCGACGGATTTTATGGCATTTAATCTCTGGCATACAAATATTACAAAAGTATCTGAGATTGTTTAAATTTTTAATTTTAGATTTTATTATGATGCATATAATTGCGTTGCTGTTTGAAGTTTCAGAGGATGCAAGACCCGAGTTGAATGGGATGCCCGCTCCTGTGTTAATCATGCAGTTTTTATGTTTGATATTAGAACCATCACGATTTTTCTTTAATTTTATAACCAGAGTCATAAATATAAAAACGAATTTTTTTTTGGTTTGACCGTTTTTTACTTTGATTATATTTCGTATTAATAAAGAATTTTAATTATTACGCATGATTATGATTTTTCAAATTAATTTTTTTGGGTTATTCAATTAACGTTCAGATTAAAAACTGCTCATTTATTACATGCGACTATTTCTGAATGCATCAAATATTTTATTAAAATTTGAAATATTTACATCTTCACTATATTTCATAAATATTTATGAGTCTAAGTGTGGGGATCTTTAGTGATTGGTTCTATTATGATATCAGGCCTGATCTTAATGCAAATTATGAGCATTTTTTGGAATGCAAAATGGTTTTTAATAATCGCTTTATGAAATTTTTTTTTGTATGAAAGGAATTAGTTTTATTTGCTTTACAAATATTGGCCAAAACTTTTTTTAGTTAATTATTTTAAAATAAAATTGGTGTTGGAGACTTTATAGAAAAATAAACAATTTCTAAACTGTTTTCAATTTTATTTTCTATTACAGATATATTTACACCCAAATAAGTAAAATTAATTAATTAGAATTTGTTAATTAATTACCTCACAATTTTTATGATAGGTTCGTTACCAACATTTGGACCACGAGCCATTCATCTACAGATTCGAAGTGGAAAATACCGGAACCAGGACTCGACACGCTAAAGTGCGAATCTATTTGGGACCCAAACGTGATCATTTGGGCAATGAAATCAAGATTGGTGAAATTAGGAGACTTATGATTGAATTGGACTCTTTCCATGTTGAGTGTAAGTAATGTGATTCTTAGAAACAATTATTGTTAACGTATTAACCATATTTTTAATAATTAAAATACTGTGGTGATGAAAATTCACTATGCTTTGTTAGGATTTTATTCTATCAGAGAACACCTCGCAACTGGGGATGAGATGGTTAAGGTATGGGGATCTTTGCTTTTCAAGAGAATCAATGATGGAGTGAGGTCAAGTTACCCTTACTCTGATGACGTGTCGTATTTTTGAATGAGAGATGGACGCCTGAACCGAACGTAATATGGTTATAATGCATTCGTCAAATGTTTGATCTAAATTTCATGTCGAATCGGTCATTTAGGCCATCCAAGATGCATTAAATGGGTAAGAGTAGCTCCTTGTTGTAGGGAGATTTCGAGGTTTATTGCAAGTTAATTATGCAGAATGGAGTTTTGAGTTCAGAATGCCTTCAAAATTTTCCCTGATATTAAATTCAGAACTGAGAAAGTTATGGAAACTGTTTAGTGGATTTATTTTAGCTCATGATAGTAATTGATGATTCTTGATTAGTTTCATTTAACGCGCATTTTGCAAAATTATTGGTTAATTTTTTTTGAAAGCTTACTTGCTTGCTTCGATTTATTTAAATGCTTATTAAACATTGTTAGGCCAAATACTAGATTGTGTCATATTTGGTGTTAATATTTAGAGACAATGACATTTTCAAGCAAGAAATATTTTCGAGCATTTTTAAAAAAATTGAGCACTTTGTTGCTGATACAAAAAAGACTATTGTTTCTATAAAACACATAACCTTGATGCTCAAAGGACACAAAAGTTTCATATTCTAAAACTTTACGATCGGAAGTTTCATGACCCTAAAATTTTTTTACATAAAGTTATCCACCCTGCGTCTTTGTTTCAACATTTATTAGATTAAAAAACTGTGGTTTGTTCTTTTTTCACTTATTGCATCCTTTTCAATGAGATTGTCTTCCAAATAGTTTAAGCATTTTTCAATTTAATATATTTAAACATCAATTCCCGATTTTTAAAATTTAAAATCTATTTTTAAATTCGAGGAATATAAAGATATTTCACAATTTACCGTAATCTATAACTATGAATGGCGTATTCTGTTATAAACTATTACATGATATAAAAATTTGTAAATGTAAATAAAACTGCTGAGATTCTTTAAAAAAAATTTTGTGTTCGGTTTATGTATTATTTTCTAAATCATTTGCTCTTCTCGTTTGATTCAGATTCATTTACCCCCTTTGATCTATGAATATTTCTTTAAATTTATGGCTCTTAATTGTTTTTTTCTCATTTCTTTAATGAAACTTGGTGAAAACATCACTGAACCTTTTCAAATCAAATACCTTTTTTTTTGGCATATTCATTCTTTCCTTTGTTCTCTGATTGTCTTTTTAAATTCATTGTTTCTTAGGTTTATTTTCCCCTCTTGGGACTTGTGAATTTACAGCATACAATAGACAACCTTTAGGCTTAAGTATATATCATTGGCGAACATAACCAATAGACTGAAGTTATATATTTGACGGTTTTTTGGATGACTAATCTTTGGTTGCAATAATCATGACATTCTTGGAGAATTTTTTTGTCAGTTAATCGCTGGCATGAGGTTATAACACATGAATGTATGATTTTAGAAAAACCTATTGAGAACATAATTTAAAGTCGCCAGATCATATACTTTCCTCTTTTGGCTCATATTGTTTTATTCTTTGAATGTCTTACTAATTTCATTGCTATTAATCATTTTTTCCTCTCATTACTTTAATGAAACGTGGAAAGAACATCAATGAACGTTGCCATTTACAATGTCGACAATCATATGTTTTCTCGTTTGGTTCTTATCCATTTTTATTTTGTTCTATGATCTATAAATACCTTTTATTGTTCTTAATTGATTTTTCTTCTCCATGTTTTACTGAAATTTGATGATAATACTATTAAACGTCGCCAAATCATATACTTTTCTCTTTTGGTGCATATATGGCTCCCTTTGTTCTATGAAAGTTTTGTTAAATTCATTGTTCGTAGTCTTTCTATTACTCTTATTATTTTATTGAAATGTGGTAAGAGCGTCATTGAACACTGCCATTTGTAGTGTCACCAAATCATATATTTTCCTTTTTTGGTTCATATGCATTTTTATTTTCTTCTATGAATATTCTTTTAAATGCATTGTTCTTAATCGTTTTTTTCATCTCAATGCTTTAATGAAACTTGGTGAAAATATCATTAAGCATCACCAAATCATCTACTTTTCTCGTTTGGTGCATATATGGCTTCCTTTGTCCCATGAATGTTTTGTTAATTTCATTGTTCTAAATCATTTTTTCTACTTAATGCTTTAATGACACCTGTTGAGAATATCATTAAACATCGCCAAATCATAACCTTTTCTCTTTTGGTGCATATCTGGCTCTCTTTGTTCTATGAATGCTATATTAAATTCATTTTTCTTAGTCTCTTTATTCTTCTCATTCCTTTAGTGAAACCTGGTATGAATACCATTGAACGCCGATCCATCGATTCCAGCGTAACCTTGAGCAAGCAGAAGTCCTTGAGAGAACTCCTGAAGGGTGAAGGAGCTGACAGGAGAGGAGATGAATACTGCAGCTGTGGATGGCCAGATCATCTTCTTGTTCCAAAGGGTGATGAGGTTGGATTGGAATTCCATCTCTTCGCCATCTTCACTAACTATTTCGAAGACACTGTAAGTATTATTTTTGTTGGTAAAACATTTTTTTTTATGATTTAATAATTTTTCAAGGATTTCTCCACTGGCGCAAAATACTGTACGAAATCTCCACGATGCTGTACGACATTCTGAATGCCGGCCAGTATCGTGTAGATATCGTAACAATGCCTTTCAGCTTTGGTGCTAATAGAGTTGTTTCAGCTGTGGAGATATGAGATTCCTGCCATTGAAAAATTATTTTTGTTTTATTAATTATTAATTTTGCTTTAACCTTCTGACGTACTTCTGCCCACTACTAAACACTTTTATCCTCTGATTATTTTAAATGTCTTTTTCATAAAAGTTATGGGTCTCTGTATAAAATTAAGGGTTAATTTTAATCTATAGTACTACTTGCAATTTAATCAAAAATTTTGCTTTAAATATACTGTTATTTATAATACATATTGCCTCCGGGGGGTATAAAGTTAAGGTCACTACTTGTGGGAGTATGGATTGATCCCTCCATGCTCAGAACTTCAAGAAACGCTACGACAAGAACAAAAGTCGATTTATTTCATACAAAAAAACAAAAAAATAATAGAATAAGTAAAAGTAGCTCTTTTGACGTGGGTAAGAAATATTAAATTCTTGGGGGCCAGATTACATAGTGGGTAATGATACAACAGTCCTCACAAGTCTATATATTCGTACTCATGTAAATGCCATGCTCAAAAATGCAATGTTTTTGATCAATGAAATTGGGCTCCACTATTTAAATTATTGGGCTTACTATTGGGTTTTCACTATTAAAATTGTACTTCTGTGTCAAATCAATTCAAAAAGGAAAGTCAATCAAGATGCATTCTCAGAGTTCTCCACTATATATGACGTACGAAACGTCTAGGTCTGAAGATAAAAATCTATGCACTCTTTGCGTTCATGGCCTTGGTGAAAGTTTTTATTGGGGGAATAACACCTTTATTAGGGAATATGCGAGAAAGTTTCGGTGGGACCACTTCAGTTGGCTTTCTTGGTACTTTTCTGTTTCCGAGGGCCGTTAGCGACAGTTAAATTATTTTCACCAAATCTCCAAAATTTCAAAAATTCGACAAATTTTTTTAAACGCAAACTTGCGCCATAAGGGTAGTCATGAGTTTTCCCTGGTTTACCACAATTAATTAAACATCACGCCAACAGTTTGGCGATTTTTTTACGGCCCTCGGAAACTGAAAAGTACCACTTTCTTATATAAGATGCTTCAATTTAATGCTTTATTTTTTTTCTACACAATGCAAAATGGTATTTCTCATCAATATGTAATAATGCTTCTATTTCCATTTCCAGGTTAACGATCACGGCCGAACTAACGAATGCTTGGATGCTGTGAGCTATTGTGGAGCCAAGGACCAACTGTACCCCGACAAGCGAGCTATGGGCTTCCCCTTCGACAGAGAGATCCGTGCTTTCAACTTCAAGGAGTGGAGGCTGCCTAACATGATTGATACACAAATCAAAATCAAGCATACCGTTGCTTAAAGAGACATTATTAAAAAAATAACATCCGGATTTCAATTATGAAGAATTATTAAATTCAACTTATATATAAGAAGAAAAAAAAACCCAATGAAATTAAATAAAAAATAATTTATACCGCTTGTCTTTGTTACCCCTTGCTTCTTAAGATTTGACAAGGTATTGATAATAAATGCTATTTTGCAGCTAGATTTCTTTCTTTCTTTCATTCATTCTCTAACAATATCTGTTCATTTTGTTGTATATTTTAAAAATAAAAATGCAATATTTTTACAAAAATTTACATTTTTATAAGCTTTTCTAAGTGCAACATTGGTTCACCAATTAATATTTGCTAAAAATTTCAATTAAATATTTTGTACAACTAGCACTTAATAGCTTTCTTAATATATATATACATCACATTTTTACAGGCATAAATGGTGGCCACCAGAACTGCTCTGGATTTTGTCGTTCAACGCAATATAAAAAGGGAAAGATAATTTTTGATTCAAAATCGGCTTTAATGGCCCTTGATTCCATTAGTGAAACAAACAAAATAATAATATTGGACATAAAAGAAACAGTTACTAAACTTGGTGTTGAAATGATCTGGATCAGAGCTCATCAGGGGTATATTGGAAATGAGAAAGCAGATATACTAGCCAAGGAAGTTTTATTCTTAGAAACCCATAAAGATCTTTTCAAGAATTCAAAAACCAATTCAGAAATGCGACTAAAAAACTAATAACTAAGAATTGACATCATTGATGGAATAATTCCATCAAAGAGAGAATAATCTATCAACATTTAAAAAACGTTTCTGTTAAACGAATTGAGGGTGATTTTTTATCTTAGCCAAGTATACAATGGACATGGTGTATTTTCTACACATCAAAGTCGTTTCTGTAACAAAATTTGGACTTGTCAGTGTGGCACCGAAGAAGGGTCTATAAATCACGTGATCAAGGCTTGCGCAATATGGCGAGAACACAGACTCAGCTGGCCAAGAAACTGGGTGTCTCTTGACGTCGAAGACCTCAAAAATTCCAGTCGTTAAATCTTTTATTAGGGACATTTTTGTCATAGCTCTTGTCTTTGGTTCTCCCCTAATGTAAAAAAAGTTTACATTAATGTGTTTTATGCATTTTTAATATTTCACAATCTAATATATAATGATTTTTTCTATTCTTTTTTTTTGTACCAATATGCGCTTTCTCTAGAGGGTTTTTTGTTGTTTGCAAGTGTTCATTGCCATCAAGAGTCGTTTGTTCCTGCGTGCTAGGTGGGGGTTGCTTTTGGACGGTCCCATTAAGTTTCTCACATGACTTCTGGCTAGGTCGGGGTATCACTTGCATTACAGATTATTTTAGAAATTTTACTTTCTACTCATTGTTCTATCATTTTCCTAATTTTTAGTCCATGTCTCTATATAGCCAATCAAATATCAGGAAAGAGAATCAAAGTTTAAAAATGGGTACACTTAAAATTTTTTTTTCACCATTGCTTGATTCTAATGCTAAATTTATATCATAAAAAAAAATAAAATTTCAAAAATTTGATTAACAGCTTGCCTTATTCTAAAATTTGTTTCAAAATCCAAGCTGAACCTTCATATTTTGATCATCAGCAATGGAAAAAAAAATCCAGAATAAAATATTAATTACAACATTGAAAGTGATTTGCGCTTCACTTCAATAATGAAATTTATAAAAGAATGAAACTTACTCATTATTGCTTCAAAATATACTTAATATATTACTGAAAAATTGATTTAAAATATAAAAAAAATTATAGGGCAAATAAATTGATACCATTAAAAAGATAAGTTTTTGAATCCGAAGATGATGATATAAATTTCCTTTTTGTGCAATTATATTATCAAAAGTTGTCGAAAAAGTGTGACAAAAATTCACTCAGTTTTTAATTAATTAAAATTTTAAAATAATTGCTCTGATATGCTAATTTTTATTCTTTAAAAATAAGAGAAGGTTTTTAAAACATACACAATATCTGAATTTTGAAACTAGGTTTGATATTGGGGACGAAGTTATCAATAGAGATAGTTCGTTTAATAATTATTTAAAGTATCTTTATAAAAACATTATGAGGGCCGCGGTGGCATGGTGGTAAGGTCTTGGCTCGTGAGCCATCAGATTTCATGTTCGAGACCCGATTCCACCGAAGAACCGTCGTGTAAGGGGCCCAGTTGCACGCTAAATCCGTCAGGCCAAACATCCTCCCGCTGGCGTAGTGTGGTGTGGAGAGGGGGATGCCAGCTCAGATGTCGTCCTCGTCATCTGACCGCGGTTCAAAATTACGAGGTCCGTCCCTAAATAGCCCTAGTGTTGCTTTAGAACGGGACGTTAATATAACTAAATGAACAAATAAAAACATTATGGCATGCTCATAGATAAAAATTATTTAATTAATTTAAAAATGCTTTAATATTAAAATTAATTTTGGTGGAGATTTAAGCTATTATACTAAATTGGTTTCATGTTTTCAAAATTCCTATTAAGCTTCTGTAATTGATACTAGAGAATTCTTACCGGTTTGAGATAGTTGAAGTTCAATAAACAAAAGATTGTGAAATTAAATCCAGAATTAACACTAAGAGAATGTTCTTGGCTGACAAGATATCGGGCCATCTGGTACCAATTTATTTGTACTATATAATTTTTTATAATTTTACAAACACTTTATTATATTTTTATTAAATTTATAGCACCGTTAATTTTTTTTTTTTTAGAAATTCAAATTAATCGTGAACATTATTTTCAGGTTTTAATTTCTGCATACCAAATACAATCACAAAACTTATTATCAAAATGTTTTAGTAAAATTTTATAAATTTTTGTATTGCGAATTAAACAAAATATTGATTATTTTTCAATTGAATGAAATAAATAGATATTTTCATTTAAATGATATTATTTTCACACCAATATCTTAGGACATTTTCTAAGTTAGAAAAGGTGTGTTTATTTAAAATTAAAAGATAATAATAACAGTTTTTAATTGCATATGCGCCATGATCTAAAATGATAGATTATTGTCATTTTTCTGATTAGTTTGCTCCTATTTTTTCTGAAATTGTTCTTATTCCTTGTACAGTATTTAACTCATTAAAGCAGTAAGGTTTAAAGTCAAATATAAAATAAAATAATGAAAAAATAATTTAAGCAAGAGCATTTCAATTTGCTGTAAGACCGCATGCTTGCTTTTCCTCCTCACTCTAGGAAAATAAACAAGAAATTTCTTCTAACCAGAATGACGTTTAGCGACATCTAGTGATGGAAATCGCCCTAAAACTTTTTTGGTTACAAGTTGAAACAGAATATGGTTTTCAATAACGTGGATTTCTATGCAACGATGCAGGAGGATTGTTAAATTATTTTTATAAGCTATTTTCACCCATATATACAGATTTTAGAAGAAACAATAAAGAGAATACTTAATTGTGGTAGTTTTTAATTTTTAATTTTCTAAAAGTAAATAAAAAAAGATTTATTTTCCCCCCGTAATTCCACTATTTATAAATCTTACAGAGTTTACTATTCATCGATCTGGTGTGACATTTAAAGATTGAATAAATATTTTAGGATTCACACCTTTTGGCCTGAAGGAGAGGGAAAAAAACGATTGATTCTCTTTCATAAATTTGAAGAAAAATAAAATTAAAAATAAGTGCATTAAATTTTAACCAAACCTATAAATATTACAAATCGTTGCCTTTAAAGCGAGTATTAAGGCACCCATATTTACAGATTTTAGAAGAAACAATAAAGAGAATACTTAATTGTGGTAGTTTTTAATTTTTAGTTTTCTAAAAGTAAATAAAAAAAGATTTATTTTCCCCCCGTAATTCCACTATTTATAAATCTTACAGAGTTTACTATTCAACTATCTGGTGTGACATTTAAAGATTGAATAAATATTTTAGGATTCACTCCTTTTGGCCTGAAAGAGAGGGAAAAAAACGATTGATTCCCTTTCATAAATTTGAAGAAAAATAAAATTAAAAATAAGTGCATTAAATTTTAACCAAACCTATAAATATTACCAATCGTTGCCTTTAAAGCGAGTATTAAGGCAGAAAGCCAGTAAACTAGGTAGTAATAGGTACCCAATATTTGGTAATTTGGATAAAGAATTTTAAATAATGGCAGTTTTAAATAATATTTAATTCTATGGTTAGTTAACTCACAAACAAATATAATTTTTAAACTGAGAAGCAAAATCTGAAGTAGACTTATATAATATTGTGATGAGCTGAGTTGTATTTTACGTCCAGGTGTCCTGAATTAACCTAATTTATTTCGAATTTTGTCACCTATTTGTCCCGAATTTTAAAAATAAATAAATAAATTATTTATAAAAAAAATAAATTTAATTTCTGAAGCTTTAATTATAACATTGATTTTAAATTGGAATTTTATCTTATGTGTTTTAAAACAACACATATTTATTATTAGGTTTAATATTATGATATGAACTATTTTGCAGCCAATGGTGCTTCCTGCTAAAGAATGAAAGACATTTTAATGATATCTATAGAAATAACTACTATTTTTAATTACATATTTAGTGTGATACTCAATGTGGAACTTTAGTGAGGAACTAAGTAAATGCTCTGAGTCTGATGAACTGATGATTGCTATTCTTAGAGATGACCCTTTGCCAAACGCAGTAAAGCAATCCAAAAATGGAACTTTTCCTTAGAACCGCGGAAACCATGTTGACCTTGTAACATTCTGATTCTTTGAAATGAACTTTATAAAACGTTTTTTACTTTCACGCGTACAAGGAATACATAGATTTTTTTTTAAAAATTATAAAAACATCAATCTTGAAATTTGGATGAACCCCAGCATTTCAAGCTAATCCGGGTCTGATACAGGGGAATATGAATACATGCCTCTCTGACCGTTTCTCTGCTTGTCCATGAAAGCAATAACTCAAAACTACAACAAATACAAATTAAGTATTACACATTTTCACAAAATTTGCAACATATGGAAGTAATAACTAAAAAATACAACGATTTTGACTAATAAAATTTAACAATTAAATTATTCGTGTCTGTCTATCTTATTATCGTTTATTAAAGAATTATTAATTTCCATTTTAGTTTCACTATAGTTCGTAAACACAAGAAATTCAATTAAATAAATCCTGTAAAATTATGTTATTAACATTTAATTTATAGACACGAATTCGTCAATATTAATTAATTTTTTTATTCTTACTTCTATCTTTGAAAAATATTTATTACAGCGAATTTCTTTCTATAATCGATTTATAATTAACAGAATTTTGATCGATTCATCACATGAGAAACAAAATGGAATTTACTGAAAAATTTGCATTCATTCATTTAATATTACAAATTTGAACCTCCTGTTTTCAAAATTTAAAAGAAATTATCAATTTCCATTTTAATAACACTATAGTTCCTAAACTCAAAAAAATTAATTAAATAAATCCTGTAAAATTATTTTATTAACATTAAATTTATAGACGCGAATCTGTCAATAATAATTAATTTTTTATTCTTGCTTTTATCCCTGAAAAATATTTATTATAGAGGATTTACCATTATAATCGATTAATAAATAACAGAATTTTTATCGATTCATCGTTTGAGAAACAGAAAAAGCTTTAATCTTTGAAGATATTATTATAGCGATTGTTTATGCTTCTACGCAGACGATAATATTTCTTGATACAGATTGTCTTTTTTTTTATCCTCTGTGCATCAATTTAATTTTCATGCCGGCGAAGACTCATAAATTATGTAACAAATCTACCATGGATTTTTTTTTTTTTGCAAAGCTTTAGTTGAAAAATAGCGAAAGGTAAGACGATTTTATTCTTTCGGTCACATAAATTAAGTTACCTTTAGTGAAAGAGAATTTTCATCCAAGATTTTACAGCATGTTCGGCTTCGCTCCAAGAAAAGATCTAAGAATATAATCTCTCGTTTAGGGAAGATTTATTTTCACACATATGCCGAAGCATTAAAGATAAGGAATGCAGTTTGTATACAAATAGTTTTCTCTTGAGGTAAGATTTCATTATAAAGAAGATTGGATTTTGTTATTAAGGTGGGTGAGTTAAAGGTTTTTCAAAGGGGAGCGTTTGAGAAATTTTGATGAATTTTAAAACATGTTTCTGCTTTCCTAGCAATTATTTCAGAAATGCGTCAGTTTTGAGTAAAATTTTACTGTGAAGTTCACTTATAAGGAAGAATTTTTCTACTGATTGTAACTGATTAAAACTGTTGTTATAAACAATTTATTAAAAATGACTCTGAAAATGGTAGCAAGTAAAGTTAAATAGTTTTTTCCAATATTATTAACGTGTTTTTATCTTTCTAAAAGATGTATGAAGCCAGCGGAAGTAGTCTCCCAGAAATTTTTTCACATACTCTCAAACATAAATGCTATTCCTCTACCCCCCCCCCCCCAGAAAATTATGAACCTCAGACTAGGCCGTGAAAGCCACAAGTGCTCAGTATTTATTTTCAAAAACCCACGCATGGGCATTTTTGAACTCCGTAGGATAATAAAAAAAAACCCAAATATTCGTTTTGAACACTTTTTGTTAAAAATATATTGTTTAATCAAAATTCAAATTGACTAAGAACTGCAATTAAGTAACTAACTTTTACTTTTAGCAACAGAATTATATACCAAATTTCTTTATATAAGTTCTTACACTTTTGAGTTAGCATATTTAAATGCATGCAAAACTATAGATCATTCGACTCAACCTTTTAATAGATATACTCAAAATTTGATATACTCAATAGATAATAGATATACTCAAAATTTGATATACTCAATAGATAATAGATATACTAAAAATTTGATACGCTCAATAGATATACTCAAAATTTGATATACTCAATAGATAATAGATATACTCAATATATAATGGATATACTCAATAGATAATAGATATACTCAATATATAATGGATATACTCAAAATTTGATATACTCAATAGATAATAGATATACTCAAACTATTTACCAAATTTCATTTATTAAGATTGTTTTTTTTTTATTATTTTTTTTTTTTAGTAATTGCGCTTACATGCATTTGAAATTACAAACAGGCAGAGGGTCATCTCTTCAACAAATTAGTTTCAAAATTAAATACAGATTTACATTTAAGATAAGAAATCTATATATCCGATTTTCTTTATTTAGCTCGTTTTATTTTAGTTTGCTACTTACGCCGTGAGTGCTTGAATTTTTAGTTTTACAGTCTCTCATATATGAGCTTTTTAGTACTTTGTGGTGTAGTGAAGAAATCTAAGAATGCACTTTGGATGTCGTTTTGTCTATTGATTAAAACTAAAGTTTGATCAGTACTACTATTTTTATCAAAAAAAGATCGCATATTAGTTTTGGTTAATTTTAGTTATTTGATTTTTGAGTTATCGAATTTATATGCATGCTTTTACACAGACTAGAAAACCGTCGACCCTCTTTTTGAAATTTGATACACTCTATACTTTAACTCCATAGTAATCACTCTTATATAGTATATAATAACTCTATAGTACTAACACGCTTTGATGAAAATTTGATACACTCTATACTTTAAATGTTAAATCTGTGTATGAATTTTTTAAAAATCTAATTTGTGATGATTTTTAGTTGTTGTGTTCGCTTGCATTTGGAGTGACTGACAGACAAATTTTCTGTGAATGGATTACGCTGAAAATTTAATAGAAATTTACAAATTTCATATAAATATCACATATCAAATTTCATCTCTCTAGATGAAAGTATTTTTGAGTTATAAGTTCACGTACATAACACACACACACACACACGTGCGCGCGCGCACACGCACGCACTCACGAACCTTTATAATTAGTAGAAATTTATTTTGATTAGTAGAATGATTGGTAAAGAACACAATTTCCCAAGAAACATTTTGATCACTTTATATTTGGGCAGAATATCGGCTTCGTGTCGATTGTTCCAAAACCAACTCTTTTAACATTTCTGTTATGGACTTGGTCCTGCTACATTTTAATTTATTCGGGGATACATCCTGACCGGATAGTTGATTTTGTGGATGGATAGATGGTGAATATATGCGAGCCGATCATCATCCGTATGATCGGGACGTTCATCATCAATGATAAATGTAGATATCATCATTTAGACCATTTAATGCAATTTTAAATTAAGTACTTGGTTCCAAAAAAGTCTCCATGTTGGTATTAAAACAAGACTCAAATGCAATAAAAATGAATCTTGAAAGGCTTTACATAGTATAAAATTTTAAAATTCCTATATATTTTTTTCTTTTTTCCCAGTAATGTACGATTTGAGTAAACAATTTGAAATGATTTTTTTTAACCTAACCTATTTTTCGAAGATAGAAAAACCTAATTTAGAGGGAATTGCGTGTTAATAAAAATATATTAATTTTCTGTAACTGTTTATTTCTTTATATTTAGTGTAATTATTGTTCTCTTTTCATTCTACTTGTGAGACTCTTTCTTTATGTTTATAAGTATCTTGAAAAGACACTTTTTCTATTTGTTTGTTTTTCTTGATAGAAACTCATTATATTGGGAAATAAAATTTTTGTTGCAATAATACAAACGCTTGCCCTCTCCTTATTCAAATATAAGGATTTTAAATCCGAATTTGTTTAGCGGTTATAAATTGTGCATTTTTTTACAAAATACCAATGCTATTTTCCTAAATTAATTAGCATATAAATAATTTGCAAGATTTTAAATAATATTATATTATAAATAACATACAGGCAAAGACTCTGGAATGAATAATTGATATTCTGTAGGTAAAATGTTTTTAAGAAATGCTGCATCTCTGCAGTTTTTATAGCCGAGTTACAAGTTACACTGTGTTGAACTTGAAGACTTTGAGGAACTTGGGAACTTTGAAAATAAAAACCTGAGAATTCATGGACATTGGTTAATTTTTAAAGTCCACAATTTTGATACTAGGAGGAGAAGTAAGGATATATTTATAGAGAGTTTACGAGTAAGTTACGTTCAGACTGCTCCAGAAACCTATTACGAATTTGCACTAAGAGATAGTTTGTATAGTAAGCTTTTTTCCAACAGAAGGACTCTTGCTTTTTATGAATAAACGCTTGATATCTGTAGTGGATTCCCGACTAACAAGCTAGGCTGATATGGAGTTGAGAAAGGCCAATAAGACAATTTTATTTCCTTAGTTTCCAAATAAACAAGTTTGTAAAAAGTGCAAGTTCAACGAATTATAAAATATTAAGATAACATAAATGGTCAATCAAATATAAGTGGAAGGATTTTTATATGTTTAATTACTTTAATTTTATTATTTGGATATTTATAAACATTGAAGATCTGCTTTAATAATAATGTGGATGTCGGGCAATCTGGAAACCTAATAGTACATAAAAATGAATACATTTTCACAAAATTAATAAAATAAAAACTATTAACTCAAAATAAATCATTACTGATCTTAAAATTCTGCTGGAAATATGAAATTAAATTGTTTATTAAAGAGCGGCTTCAATTAACATTATTAAGTTTATGAAAAAAGGGTCTCAATGCTTAATATTAATATTAAGCATTAAGATTATATATAATATAATATAATATAATATAATATAATATAATATAATATAATATAATATAATATATAATATTATTCTTAATATTAAGTGCTTACAGTCGCGAAATATTTAAATCCGAAACTGTCTACAATTTTTTTGGAGATTTAATAACAGAAGCGATTTTTCTTTATTTTTTAGTAGAATATTTTTAATTTATTTAAATTTTTTTCTGAAAAAAAATTCTTCGTAAATGTTAGAAATTATTCAGAACATATGAATGGATTGAGAAAAACTGCTTTTAGCTTAGAAATTATGCATTGCACTCACCTAGTAACATTTAAAATATATTACTTAGCAAAAATAAGCTATGATATATATTTCACCATGATTTGTGATTAACAATATTTCATGAAATGAATAAGAAAAGAGCTGCAGCGATGAGATTTCTACTATCCGCTTAAAATAAATGGCATATCTTTATCATTAAAAAATTATGCCTAGAGAGGCAAAGTTTTAAAATACTGATTTAAGTGTTGCCAATTTATCAAACAGAATTCTGCCTCTCTAGTTAATGATGACGAATTTTGCCACTACAGCAAAGATAGGGCTAAGGAATATTTAGCATGAAGTAAGATAAATTTATAAAGGGATCTAAAGGAACATTTTACAATTTATCTTCTAAAGGGTTGTTTAATTACAAACAGGAAATTGCATCGAAATGGAATGTAGTAATTTATGGCTCTTAATCAACTATAAAAGAAAGCATTGAACTAGCAGCTCCAAACTAAACAATTTCTAAGGACATTTTAAATTTTATTTGCTCATTGATGAAAAGAAACCTCATAATTCTCTATTTTGTGAATATGCTATTTGTAAAAAATAATTTGAAGCAACTAATTATATTTGATTTACAATTTAGTTTCATCTTCAGCTATATTTGTGACGAGTAACGTCACTATTATTTTATAAAAGCATTACAAATAAATGTAAATGAATTTAAACGAAATGGAAATATTAATCTTGATTCGAAAACATTAAGCTAAAAGGTAAGAAAAGTATGATAAAGAATTAAAAAAAAAGCAAACAAAATGCATATTTATTTCCCCATTCAAGTGCAGCTTTTTATGACTTTTTTGATTTGTCTTATGTTCATTGAAAAGAAATTTTAAAAATCAATTTTTTCACTCACTTTATGAGTTGTTTGTCAGAGTCTTAAACTTTGTTTTCTGGAATGTTCTCGATAACAAAGAACAACTTTAATGCTTTCAAAATTCAATAATTTCAGAATCGATCATTTAAATAAAATTTTGATTTCATACGAACAACGACATCTGTTAAGGAATTTCAGAAAATATATTTCTAAATTCCATGGTATTTAAAATATTTATCGAATTGTAAATCAAAAGCGAAAACCTTTTATTTCTTATTTCACTAATAAAAGTAAAAAAACAAACAAACTTTTCATTAAATTCATTTAACTTAAGAAATATAAGCATAATGTACCAACTACCAAATTTTTCCTTATCTCTTGTATCTTTAAAAATTTCAATATTCTTTAACTACTCCAAATAACGTATTTACAATTCAAATAAAAAAAAAAATTCAAAAATTGACTTAGAAACTTATTTTTGTGTTACCATGGATACGTTTAACATGGCACTTAATAAAGTTTATGAGCACTTAATAAAGAAAATTATTCAAGTTCCGAAACTGCTGACATTTTCCCTTTATGACAGTTTTGGAGACAGCCAATGTATGCAAGACTTCTTTTTAATTGAGATAAAAGATACTAGGTATCAATAAAAAATACTGTGGCTATTTTTCCACCACAATGCAGATAATGTGATAAAGGAAAAAAAAAAATTGCGACATTCAAAGCTTGAATCTATTGATCATCCTACGAGTACTTTTCGTAATCTTACGAAGAATTCTTTTGTTGTCTGAAATATATGCTAAATATTTTCTTTGCTACTGTGCTTCAGCTAGTGCTTGAGATTTCATAATTTTTTTCCCAATTGTTGTTTAAGCATTTTGTGATTTCTAAGCAATTGCTCTGTATTTATTTTATATAAATCGTCCTTGGCGACCAGTTGTTTTTCGGATACATTACTTATATGTAATTTTAGTTAAATCGTTTGTATTCCTTCAAATTATCAGATATTAATTAGTTACTTTAATTGTCTTTCTCATGTTCTGTTCATTCTGTACAGGGATCTTTCCAGTGGAAATGATATCATAATGCTTTCCATGATATCATAACGCTATTTAAAACTTAAATTTGCGGGTCATCTATCTTCTAAATTTAGCTTTACTGTAATTTCATTTTTTGATTCGCCTTGTAAACAGAAACCTTCTTCTTTAGTTTTTACAATGAAAGGAAAACACGTGATTAAATATTTCATTAAATAATGAAAACAGTTTGATTTTCAGTACAAAAATGTAATCTATTATTGGAAGTTATACAAAAAATATTTATAAAAAAATTCTCAAATTTTAGTAAAAATCTGTATGACCATTAAAAAGACAATGTTTTAAATTTTGTAAAAAATCATTTTTCTGCAATGATATTTTTGAAAGTTATCACAGTACAACTCGAAAAATTTGTTTTCCTTTTAATTAATTTAAATTTCAAAAAAAAAATCATTCGAAGGTGGAAGGAAGGATCTTCGGAAGAATATATGTGTCAAATTTGGTTGCTGTAGAAAGGATGATATGGCTTGAAGAGAATACACCCAAACAGAAAAAATTCAACATTAAGTTAAGAAATAAATTCAATTCGAAATTAATTTACTTAGTATGTTTTTGACTTGAAGTCAGACCGTTTTTTAAGAGAAACGTAATTTAAAAAAAATTCAAAATCAAAGCTTTACGTTATCACTTTCCTCTCTATATTGCTTACACACATTTTTATATAGCTGAAACAGGGGTGCAATGGCTTAGTGGTAAGGTCTCGGTCACAGGAATGAAGATTTAAAACTTGATTTCATTGAACAATTTTTGTATAACTGGGTATGATACTTATTAAATACATCTATGTTAAATATCTTTCCATTGATATAGCTTCAAATTCTTCTCCCTTGGTCCTTACACTAATAAGAGACAGAGGCAATAGTTCAGATGACGTCTTCGTCATGGCCGTGATTTTAAACTACGAGATCCATCAAAAAATAATCCTAATGTTGCTTCAAAATGGGAAATATTACTAAACTACAGAAACTAGTTGAGTGTGTTATTGAGTTTGGAGTTTGCGTAAATTTAGGTTTTAAATTATAGAACGGGATTGAGAATGAAAAAAATTGACACAAGTGTTAAAATATAACATATACACAAATGGAAAAGAAATTTTGGCTGTAACAGCTTTGAATTAAGTTGCTATGGGGCAATGTATTTGCCGATGGAGCATGGATATCAGTGGCATACTACCTTCTCCAAAAAGAGACAGCTTTGTAATGAAGGCCGAAAAAGTGTTGTATAGTTTTATTTTCGAAGATGAAGAGCTTCGATAATGAACTATAAAGACCATCTATTAAAACGTGGCCTCCATACTGTGAACTGTTTAAGGTCTCTTTAACATTTATGTCTAAATCGCCATTGCCTCTCTATTAATATTCAAAGAAAACAATATTTTTTATCAAAACTTTAAGAGTAAAAAAAAAAAAAAAAAAAAAAAAAATCCGTGTATTTAGGATTTGATAAAGCTGGTTTCAATTACCGCATTAGAAAGTGTTGTTTCAAATTGTATTTAAAACAAATTTTGAAAAATTGTAAAATTCCCTTTGAGATAATAAAATAATTATGTCTCGAGCGATAATCAATCACGAAGTTAATGTTGGGAAAATGAACAAACATATAGATGTAGACTTAATTCTTGTTAATTAATTAATGGCTAAATTTTCGAAAACTGAAAGTAACAAATTTTACCAAGAAATGGATTCGAAAATGGTGTGGGCGAATTTCATTTTATTACTATTCACTATTTAGGAGGAATTTTTATAGTCGACAGAAGTATATAACTTCTGCTTTGTATTATTGTTTACACATTAGTGAGATAAGTCATATTTTGTTATTACCAAGATGAGATTCTAAGAATTCCATTTAATTGGCAGATCTTTGCGGATGTGAAAATAAACTTCATATTAATTAATGGAACTAATTGAAATCTTATTAAAAAGAACAGTGATAAGCTTATTTTAATTAACAGCCCTAATTCTACCACCGGAATCTTATTATTTCCGAAATTCCTTTATATAACCACCGAGTATTGAAGCAAGTAATGATAAATTGCGTTTTAATTTATTTAAGTAGTTCCAGATTTGGAGGCGTGGACTGAAAACTCGAGCGTTTAAAAAAATGCACGCATAAAAATATACATTCATCCTTTCCCATTATCTTTCGAATACAGAAAACGTGGAAAGTCACGTGATATTTCGATTTGTTGTTTCCTGTTGTCCCTAGAGACCATAAACGTGGCGAATGAAAGAAATAGACAACAAAAAAAGAAAACCCTGTTTCAATCGAAACATATTTTACTCCAAGCAGATGCAAAACTTTTGCTTAGCATGGTTCAGTCTGTCCGAGACCATCAAATCAACAACACCACGCAACTCAACATAACTCTTAAATTCCACCTGCCTGGTCTGACGAAACGTTTGACTCCGGATGAAAAACATTAATCAAACAATTCTGAAAGTGATGTGTGAAACAAACTGTTGCCAAGGTGTACATATTGATTGGTGAATTATTTTTTTTGTTTAGTATTAGTACTGAGAATTAGCGTGTATGTCAACAGTTGGGCAATCATGAGACGTCTTCACATTGTTCCAATTACCCAGTTTCTTGGCGGGCTTTTCTGATTGGCTGCTGCACTGTTGCCATTTCTTTCAAATGAGGTTAATTAATACAATTGATGGAGATATGAAAAGTTTTTAGATGGAATTTACAGGGAATCGAAAGCTTTGGTATACTAGATAGAATATACATCTTTAAATTCATCTTGTTTAAAATTGCTTTTGAGTGTTGTTTTCTAAAAATATAAAAAAATGCTAAATTAAAAAGGAACTGAGCAAAAGGAAGAACTGACACACTTTAAGAATTTTTTGGAATGATGTCAATAATTAATTGGAATTCACTGCAATATATTTCGTAATAAAATTGTGGAGTGAAGTGCATTGAACAAGATATAATTTGATAAAATTTGCAACAGACATATTTTATAAATGCAATGAAATGTAAAGTTCTTGGATTTTCTGATAAATAGGATGGGCATATACATGAACTATTATCATAGCTGTTCAGAACTATTTGCTGAGTTGTTCTAATGAAGATTTGGTGCCAACAGTTCTACAGATTACAGAACAGAAATATTGTGCTTTGGACTAAAAAGTTCTTGGCTGTTCTTTTATTATGGATATGTAAGTTGATTATTCACATTATTTCATAATTCTTTTAGTTACAGTAAACAAAAACATTACAAAGCATTTAATTCAGTATTCTAATAAACTAAAAAAATTTTTTTAGTGTGTTACGGAATAGTACAGATACGGAATTTTAATTAAAGAACCTTAAATAAACTAAAATAAATAGATAAAATATTAGTTTACCATGTGTTAATTGTAAATTAGAAATCAGATTAATAAAAAAAGTTAACTCTAGGGAGTATTGACGTATTCAATAAAAACAAATTTTAAAAACGTCTGATTTATAGATTTAATGATTGGAAAAATATAATTAATTTTTAATTACTTCCTGACAACTTTTATTGACAACATTTATAAAACTACTTAGAATGATCATGATACATTTTAATTAGTACTTCAATACTCCTAGAATATGTATATTTCGTTTTGAGATTTGCCGAAATGATGCTTAGCGAATTTTAATATAAGATTGGTAATTCGTTCCATATTATTTTAAAGCAATGCGGGAGCCTTCGAAAAATATGGGTATTTCATTCTCTCAAAAATCGAAATCAGTTTTAGCAAGCCTTCGAATATCGTGTACAAATTGCTCCATATCGTATCGAAATTTTATTTAATAGATGTTTTTAATAACATGCAAAATTTCTTCCTTGTTATGACCAAACCGTGCCTAGTAAAAATAACAATTTTTGAATAATCAAAATAAAAAAAAATGTGCTGTATAATAAATGTTCAGTCTAATTCTCTTGCTGTATAAAAATTGTATTGTCAATTGCTTTAAATCTGCATAGTGTTAAATGAAAACTTTGGATTATACTATATGATAATCTTACTTACGACTAGTCGCTTTTGGAGACCAACTGGTTCGCAGGAGATATGAGTTATATTTAATTTCAGTTATATCGCTTGGATACAACGTCATATACATATTTCCATCAAATTATCGGACATAAAACCCGTTTATTTTAATTATCTTACATAGTTCCTTCCGTTCACTGAGTATATGAGTCTTTCTAACGAAGCTAGTGACATAAGATCCTAATGTGATCAAAAGTATAAATGTTCGGTTCACTTATAGTCTAAATTTCGTACTTACAGGTATGTGTAATATGTTTATGTATGATATGTCATAATGTAATATGTTTATTATGTGAATTAGACATATTAAACAGAATTTTCCTTCTTTAGCTTTCAATAATAGAAGAAAATAACACTATTAAATATTTCATGAATAAATGAAAACAATTTCAGTTTCATGGAACAATGTAATCGATTGTTTGAAATCAGACAATTCGTTTTAGAAAAACACCAAACTCCAGAAAAAATGGCGCTGTTTTTAAATTGGTATCATAAAAATGAAATTTTTAAAATTTGGAAACATAAAATTTATTTTTGCAAGTTGTTGCAGAAAACCGTCACATTTTAGCTTAATTTTTTATTAATTAAATTTTAATTAAAATGTCAAAAAAAAGGCTGCGAAATACATATTGCTATCTTTCAAGATATTTCTGCCCCAAATTTGGTACATATAGGTAAAGCGAAAACACACACACACACACACACACACACACACACACACACACACACACACACACACACACACACACACACACACACACACACACACACACACACACACACACACACAATTATCCAGAAACATTTTGGATCACATTATTTTTGACACAAAAATTGTAATAAGTTTAATGCAAATTGGGATATATTATTCAGGCTTATGAGAAAGTCGATTACATCCGCTATTTTGGATATTTTATGAAATGATTTATGTTATATGTTTTATCTGGATTTGTTGGAGGTAGTTGCAAAAGTCTAGAAAAGCATTTGAAAAAAATTCCAAGAGGATAAACTGGAGTGAAGTAAAAAAAAAATAGTTTTCAAAAGTTTTTTTTAATTATCTTTTTTTTGCTCTTTAAATATAATATTGATATCTAATTGTAATTATTTTAAGTGGAAAGCTCTTAGCCTTCTTTAAAAGATTATTTGAAATAATTTAAGATTCTTTTTGTTAATATATAAGTCTTATTAAAAATATGGATACTTTAAAGTATTTTTTATTGAGAAAGAGAAAGCATCTTTATTTCTATTTACCAGTGCCAACATTCAATAAAAATAAATATTTTTTAAATTATCTCTGTCATTAAAATATTCATAAAAAATTCTATACATATTGGCATTTTGTAATTGAAAGTGTTTTCGGCAAGCATTCGTTATTCGCATTTTGGTAAACATCAGTTGACCGATTAATTTAATTAAATTTTGAAACCATACCAGTGGCACTGATTGGTAGAAAATGCGAGAAAAAGTATTTTCAAGATATTACGTGTTTATAATAAGAATTATAAATTAAAGTTTAAAAAATATAAATAATTAAAATAAAAGTTTCTTCTTTTTAATGTACTAATGAGTGGCTGCAAAAATAGTTCTGCTTAATTTATATGGTTTAAAAGATTTAAGATAAATTATGAAATGCAGAATCTGCTTGATAAATTTCAAAAAATAACAATAGATTCTTTTTCCCAAATTCATTACATTGCACCATAAGGTATTTCATTAAATGGCAAATACAATACGAGTCCAATTTAAGTGCACTTTTAATTGAAAAGTTTGAACAAAAGATAAGTAACTACATAAAACATATATTATGAATAATTCTTTTTCTATTAAAAGCAAAAAGTAATCTTTTTTACTTCCTCAGAACAATTTAGACAATATATTGCTATCTTGTAAAATTAGGAAAATTTTAGTGAAAAAGAAAACCACTCAATATAATAAATCAAATATTAATGGAAATTGCATTAATGAATATATTTAATTAAATTCAATTAATTATGCTATTTTTAACTAATTAAATTTTAAATTTAAATTTTACATATATTTGCTTCACGGAATAAAAACGATAAGTACAAAATTTGCAATTGAATCTTAGATAAAGTGAAATCTTTATTCCTTTGTGTAGCCTCATTTTGAGCAAATGAATGCATTAGTAATGCTACATAAAATAAATGAATTAATCATCATCTATTGTTTGTATTCCAAATGAAAAAGAAATGAAACTTTCAATCGTATCTTGATTATAATTAATTAATAAATAATTTTTTTTACTGATCACCGTATTCATAATTGATTAATTATAATAATGGAAATGGACTCCCCAATCTTTTTGAAAGCGAAAGAGAATTTAATTACTACACTGTAATTAAGTTAGTTCTTTCAAACGATACATTCCTTTGTTTCATATGTAAAAATTGAATCCATTTTCAAGCATTAGTGCTCCTAAAAATAATCCTTAATTAATTATTCATAAACTCATAAAAATTTGGTATTCAAGAACTTACATTTCCAACGTTCTGACAGTAATAACTCAATATTAGAATGCCATAACTTATTTCAATCTGCGCTTCATGGAAATTACCACAAGAAAAATGCTTTAAATGATTGAAAAAATTATTTCTGAATTTAACTTTCAGAATGGTTTAAAAGTTTTAATTACTTTGATGCAACCTTATATGAAAGCAATGGAAACGCTATCAACAAATGAAAGACCTAGAAAGATAATGCACATGCAAATTCGAATCTATAATCCTAAACATCATAACATGAAATGCTTTAGGTTCTATTAATTTAACTTTATTTTATTTTTCAACTATATAGAAGCTTAACGCTTAACTATATAGCAGCAATAACATGCACATATAAAACCCATTTGATATAATCACAACATATAAATCTGCCGGCGTCCTGGCATAGGGTTCGAGTCCCGGTTTGGGCATGGTTGTTCTTCCGTTGTTCTATCTGTGAGATGTATGAATATGCCCTCCTGTAAAAAGGGGTTGTGCAAGCGAATGAGTGATGTGTGAGTAGCTAAGTCGTACTGTTGGCCCTAGTTGGCGCTACTAAAAACAAGAGACGCTCCCCCACAGGCTTAAATCGGCTGTCTTCGAACAGCGGGCTTGTCCGTGGCAAGTGCCATAAGAAACAACAACAACATATAAATCGAATAATGAAAACCATGGAAAGTAATGTTGCAAAATATGTTTAAAAATTATTAAAACTGGAGAAAATGATTTTTGTGGTGCAATAAAAAGTCTTCCGCAATTATAGCGAAGAAAAATTTTGATTGAATGTTAGTTAAAAGCTGCCAAAAATCTTTAAAATGGGCGTATTTTCTTATTTACCACCTATTATGTGAAAAATAGGCACTTACAATAATAAATTTTGTGGCTAGTGGACCAGCGACTCGTCAAAGAGCGTTTTGATATAGCTTTTTCATATGCAGATTGTATGACAGCCTCTAAATGATGTCATGTTACAATAAACGGCCGACGTCCTGGCATAGGGGTAGCGCGTCTTCCCCGTGATCTACCCGTCCTGAGTTCGAGTCCCGGTTTGGGATTGGTTGTTCTCCCGTTGTTCTATGTGTGAATGTGTCCTCCTGTAAAAAGGATTCTGCAAGCGAATGATTGATGCGTGAGTAGCAAGGTTGTACTCTTGACCTTAGCTGGTGCTACTATAAAAACAAGAGACGCTCTCCCACCGGCTTAAATCACTGTCTTCGTAGCAGCGGACTTGTCCATGGCAAGTGTCAGAAACAACAACAGCATGTTATAATAAAGAGTGATTATCAAACTCATTGTCATTTTATTTATTCTTCTTTTAATGGCAAAGATTTACATTTTAATTTTTTTTTTTACTTTCTCATATATGAGAATAGCATAAAATTTGATAGCAGGAGTTTGATTATATTTGCTTTTAAGGACTCCTGAGCTCGAGGAATACTATAGCTCCCCAAAATAACAATTGAACGGGGGAAGTTTAATATGGGGTCTTTCCACCAAAATTACAAATATCTTTGAAATTTTGGAAAAATCTGCATGTGGAAAACCGGTTTGTCTATCTGTAAGTTGCATGTGAGCATGATATTCCATAAATACAAATAAGTGTTCACAGACATGCAAGCAAAATTTGAAACAATGTTTTTAAAATTCCAAATCAAATTTAAAATATTTTTTTTATTACTAGAATAATGGATCCCCATAACATTTTTTCAAAATCTTTCAACAGATTGAAATTTTTATCTGAAATCAAATATGATAAATAATCCCGGCGAACCAGCTGGTCAATGAATGCTTATTTGAATGCCTTTATCTGAACCAGATGCTTTTACCTGAATGCTTTTTTCAAAGAGAAACATTTATTTTCTGTTATTCCTGAACAATGTATAAGCAATGCAATCATTGCTTGTAAAGAACGCATAAATACAATATTTAATATTAAAATAAAAAAAGTAAAAATTTACAATTTATTTAAAATAAAAAATTTTTAAAAAATGTTTTAAAAAAGAAAACTAATATTTTTGCACTTTTCTTTACAAAATCTATGCTAAATTGATAAAACTATTGCAAAGTCATAACTTGCTAAGTGCCGAGTGTGAATCAAATCATAAATCGCTTTTGGACGCCGGCTTGGTCGACGCCAATAATTACTGAAAAATCATTTCATTCAATAAAAGTGCATTAATTCATTTATCATAAGAGCATACATTCATTTCAGCATTTCATTCCTCATAAGCGATTCATTTTATTTGCATCTCTTATGAATAATTTGATATATAATTACCTTAATAAAGTATCTTAAACCTCAAATTTTGATCGACACACAAGAAGTATCATTACAGTTACAGTAGCTTAGCACTTGCTTCGTCTGCTTTACACGCGCACGCACTTATTGCATCAAGTCATATGACCAAACTGTCTATGCCATCTAATACCAGATTGCATGTTGAAGCTTATTTGATTATAACATTAAGATGATGTTTGTTTGTTTGTTGTTTGTTTCTTATGGCACTAAGCCTGAGGGGAACGTCTCTTATTTTTTATAGCAGCGCCAACTAGGGCCAAGAGTACGACTTTGCCACTTCACGCATCATTCATTCGCTTGCACAACCCCTTTTTACAGGAGGGCACATTCACACATCTCACAGATAGAACAACAGAAGAACAACCATGCCCAAACCGGGACGCCCAGATCACGGGGAAGACGCGCTACCCCTATGCCAGGACGCCGGCTTAAGATGATGTGGTGTATTTTACTTTTAATAGTTTTACTGTTAGTTGATTTAAAACAGGCTTATAAAAATTTTATAATGTAAAGCACAATCTTTAAGGACACCAAGTTTATGTCTAAATACATTTGAATGATTATTGAACTTTATTTAAATATTTTATAAAAAATGAAATGGTATAAAATCAGTAAACAAATATTCATTACGACTTTGAGAAAAAGTGAGAAGGGATGAAAATAGAATCATCATTCCGCAGCTTTTGACAATGAAAAAAAAAAGCCTGATTCAATCTTTTAGAAGCAGTGAAAATAGTTTGAATTATTCCTCAGAAATGAAAAATGTTATTTGCTCTTCTTATTAAAAAAGTATCAAAATTAGAGAAAAATTGCACAACCATTGGTATTATAAAAATATAATTTTTTTTAAAAAATGATATGAAAATCATTTTTCTGCAATAATATTTTCGAAAGTTAACGGGAAAAATTGATAAAATTTTGATTCAGTTTTTTAATTATTATTTTTATTTAAATTAAAAAAATCCCTGCGAATTGTATATTTCTACCCACTAAAATATATCAGTAGCAAATTTAAGTATAAGGGTCTGTCCTCTATAAAAAAAAACATGCATTCATTTTTGATATTAGTAGAGGACCTTTATCCAATCCTTTTCTGTATTCAGAAACTACTATTCTATCATAATTCATAATAGAACGCATCCGAACAAAATTTTACTCTAGTTTTTATTTGGGCCAAAGAAACAAAATAAATCTATCAATGTGAAATGTCAACTACGAATAGCATGAACAAAGATGTTTTCGGGAATTACTATCTTAAAAATTCAACTATTTTAACGTACTCTTAACTAGAAATAAATGAACTGCTAAAGGTTCCAAGAAAACGACTTTGAAGGTAATTAGCAGAACCCCTCAAGAAAAAAAAATGTAGCAGAGAGATCTGAAAAAGTTGAGGACATTGTAAGCAAAATTATGAAAGGTGCCAAACAAGTTAGAAAACTTAATTTATCTCGTGAAGGGTTTTTCTGAAAAATCTAAAAATAGTAAGAATTTAATTGAATTTTGCCTCCGAGTTAGAGGGATGTTTTCTCCTCTTGCTGAATTTCTACGGAAGTTAATCTGCATTTTTTTTTTTTTTTTTTGCCAAAGAAACAAGTCCCATTATAGTTCGTACAGAATTTTAATTACGATTTAATAAATAATAAGATGCATTTTGTAATAACTATGCATGAAGTTTGGAATTTTGCTTGAGTTGAAAGTTTTACAGAGGAACAATGTGAATTATGATTTATTTTTTTAAAAAAATTTGTCGTTATTAAAGTATAAACAAAATTATATCTTAATCGTAAAATTCTTTTTTGAAATTTTGATATTTAAGTGGATTTCCAACATTCTTCATTTTCATGAATCCATGTGAATTATTACTCCCTATCTCTGAGCTATATATATAGAAAGCAAGAAGCTGTATAGATGAAATTTCTCATGTGTGTTTTGTCCTCTTTTTTGACCAAGTATATGTGAGCACAAAATTCAACAAATTAGGTACATGAATTTTGGCATATTATTTTATAATTAAACTTGTAGATAAATTTCAAATTTCTACTCAAATCTGTTGAAAGGTAAATACATGTTGACTTTTTATAAAAATCTTTTTTATTTTCCTTGGAGTTTCTTGTGATACTATTCATTTTTAATTAATTTTTATGTTGCCGTTTTTGCTTTCAAACCGCCGAGTTATTTCTACAGAGGGAAAGAATAAAATTTTTTGCCCAATTTTGTCTTTGAGTGAAATAAAAACGGCGAGTCACATGGTGTTGTAGATTTCTTAAACTACGTAGAGCACCACACATTAGTTTAATTTTTGTCTGCGCAAGATTTAGCAAATCCCATGGTGGAATGCACATTATGAGGCCTCTCGTTTAATGTACTAGTCAGTTTAGTTTTACATTACAACACGTTCTTAATTTTAGTCATATTTCAATAGTTTATTATTTTTATTTTAGTATCTTTGAGAAAATTCTTATGTATATGTATACACATATAGTGCATACAATTATCAGACTCTTAATAATAATAAATATTGAATTAATTAAGTTAAAAGCTTAACAAATTTAGCATATATATTTGACAGATAGTAAATATTATTTTAATACTTTTTAATTTATGGAATTCATATTTTTTATTGTTGTTGTTTATAATGGCACTTGCCATGGACAAGCTCGGTGACGAAGTCACCGATTTTAAGCCAAGGGAGCGTCTCTTGTTTTAGTAGCGCCAACTAGGGCCAAGGGTACGTCTTAGCTACTCACGCATCACATTCGCTTGCACAATGCACAACCCCTTTTTTACATAGGGGCCCATTTGCACATCTCACAGATAGAACAGATGATGAACAACCATGCCTGAACCGGGACTCGAACCCAGGACATCCAGATTACGGGGAAGAAACGCTACCCATATGCCAGGACGCCGGCATATTTTTTTTATAAATGTTTTAATTGGCAAATAGGCTAACGATACATTTTTAATCCGATTGTTGTGGCTCCCTTAGTTCAGCGACGGTAGATAATTGCCTAATCTGCCTCGTCAGAACCACCATTGAATAAAATTAATATTTTCAGTCGAATAAACAATGCATATGAGAAGGAGTATAATCTTTAGATGGGCAGAGATTTTAATCACGGACACGTTCATTCAACTTACATGATTACCTAATCAATCACAGTTTGGGATTAGTATAAAAATTACTGTAATATTGAAAAATTGCTGTTTCCCTCAATCATGTGCATAATAAACTGTATATATCGCTCGAACAAAGGATCGTAAAGGATAAATTACAGAAACCTTTCTTTACTTTTTCGTATATGTAGTGGCCGCGGTGGCCTGGTGGTAAGGTCTCGGCTTCGGAACCGTAGCGTTTCAGGTTGGAGACCCGATTCCACCAAAAAGAACCGTCGTGTAAGGGGGTCTGTTGCACGTTAAATCCGTCCTGACCAAACGTCCTCCCACTGGTGTAGTGTGGAGAGGGGGGTGCCAGCTCAGGTGTCGCCCTCGTCATCTGTCCGCGGTTCAAAATGACGCGGTCCGTCACAAAATAGCCCTAGTGTTGCTTCAAACGGGACGATAATATAACTAAACTAAACCGTATACGTAGTACAGAGAAAGTATAGTAATCGCCAAAATTTCAAACTCCAGATTTTCATAAATCTCCACATTTTAGACCTCCTTGAGTTCGAAAAACACATTTTCCCAAAATGCCCGTCCACCTGTCTGTCTGACTGTGACAAAGATAACTCAAAAACGTTTTGAGCTAGATGGATGAAATTTGGTATATGGTCTTTATACAACACTTGCAGATTTCTATCAAATTTTAAGTAAAATCTGTTCGGAGCAAGTTCGTCTTTCCAATGGTTCGAATATAAGTTAACACGATAATCGGAATACGAAGAGAGCTAGATAGATAAGCTTCGGTATACAGATTTAACATCTATAGTGTTTCTTCCCCGTGATCTGGGCGTTCCGGGTTCGAGTTCCGGTTTGGGCATGGTTGTTCTTCCGTTGTTCTATCGGTGAGATGTGTGAATGTGCCCTCCTGTAAAAAGGGGTTGTGCAAGCGAATGAGTGATGTGTGAGTAGCAAAATCGTACTCTTAGCCTAGTTGACGCTACTATAAAAACAAGAGACGCTCCCCCTCCGACTTAAAATCGCTGTCTTCGAACAGCGGGCTTGTCCGTGGCAAGTGCCATAAGAAATAACACATCTATAGTGTAGATACCTATCAAATTTTGAGCCAAAGCCAATTACGGGTTGAATGTCTAATAGTCTATACTTTCAGAAACATGTAAACGCGGTAATTCAAAAACGCAGTGACTTAAATGTATCAAATTTGTTTAGAGATATTGTAATTACATTTTCAGTCAAATTTTTATTTCAATCATTGAGAAAAACGTGTCGAAAACTCAAATTCGATTTTTGGATATTATTAATTTATGCCAGAGATGAATCGCTAAATAACTCGCCAAGAATGATACGATAGATTGAGAAAAACGGCTAAATCCACACCAAAAGTTAATATTTCGTAACTATTGTACTTCAATGTTATGCAAGGCGTTCTCTGGCATGACACGTTTATTATAGGGTATGCGAGAAAGTTTTGGGAAAACAATGCCCCCTAGTTTATTTTTCAATTTAACTTGGTGCAACATAAAATATAGATTTTTGTCTTTAATTTTTTTTTATCAATTATCATATATCTTCAGGAAGAGCTGTTTTCTGCATATATTGTTTAAAATGAATTTTTTCGCAACTTTCAAACAATTTATTTTGCATCGAGATTTTTTTTTAAAAAAATTGCATTTTGAACCTTATTTTAGAGCTTGTTAGTTTCTCATAAAGTTAATATTTCGACTTGTATAGTTTCAGTATTCCTCTAAACTGTTTCTTTTTTCGATTGAGAATACTCCAACCATTTTTCGAGTAAATACATTGCCATATTTTTCAGAAAGAAATTATATTTTACTGAGGAGCAATATTCTTATACTTGTCACGGATAGCCCTTACTTTTAAAGAAAAATATGATTTCATGCCTTGTTATCTCGAAAATAAGTTATTTTCTTGTACATTTCGCCTCAAAGATGCGATCAAATTCGAGAATATGTTTTATTTTTCTCAACTAGCTTAAAAGTCTTAGATTGAAATAAATTTTTCTTGACGTTGCATGTATTTCTTTATTTATGAATTTTTGAAATATTTTACAATAATATTTTCAAATGTAGCCAAGAGTATGTTCGAGGTAATAGGATGCTAGTGTATTTGCTGGAGTTTAGTATGGCATTTTAATATTCAAGTTACGATTGCCGTGCTAAAATTGCATTCTTGTTTTAGAAGTTGCTGTTTTGAAGTAATTGCAGTTATTGGTTTAGAAGTATAGATGAGAGGGATCTTTTCTGTAATGTATTTGGATATATAGAAATATATTATCACTTTTTAATTTTGAAGCATTTCCTCTCTTTTAATATTGCCATATATTTTTTTCTAGTCCAAATGGTTTGCTGGGAATATGGGTTATATTTCATTTCAAGTGAATCGTTTCTTCTTAACTTCGTGTCCCTGATTCCACCAAATTATCAGACATTAAAGCCATGTTATTTTGGTTGTTTTATTTTATTTCTGTTTATTGAATACACAAACTGTTTTAATGCATACGAATCCTATATCATCATAGCGCTATTACAACATAAATGGCCGATTCCTCTGTCTTCTAAATTTTGAAGAATTGTAAATTTAATTTTTTATTCGTCTTTTAAACTACATAAATTTTAAACAGAAACTTTTTCTCTGATTTTTAACAGAAGCAGAAAATTAAGCGGTTCAATATTTCATGAAACAATGAAAACGGTTTGAATTTCAAGGCAGCAATATAATATATTGCTGCCTTGAGCAAATAAATTGCTAAATTTTGAGAAACACGCACGCACACACACACACACACACACACACACACACACACACACACACACACACACACACACACACACACACACACACACACACACACACACACACAGAGAGAGAGAGAGAGAGAGAGAGAGAGAGAGAGACAGAGATGTATGAACATATTTGATATTATATAACAAGGAGTAATTTCGCTTATTATTATTAGATCTTTTATTAGCATGTTTCGACTCAGTCAACAAGCAATTGGCTTACTGTAATTGATTCATTTCTATTTTCAGAAAAAATATCAAATTTTAGATGCAACGGCTGATAAATAAAGTTGGACAAGTGCATTGCACACGGAATAGAGTCTCTGCAAGGCTTCTAAGACAGTAATTTGAAATTTAAAAATTAAGGGAGAATCATTAGACCAAGTTTCGTATAAATATTTCTCATGAAATAATCTCGCAGAACCGGCTGATAGCTCAATGTGGCTAATAAGCAAATAATAAAACTGTATATTCGACAGAAAAATCATGTGTTAAGTGCCCTGCTAATGCTGCAATAACCTTTTGCCAGAAAAGTTTGAGAAATTTATGAGAATTTTATCAACTTTTAAGTATTCAAGCTGTAAAATAATTAACGAAGAATGTAAGATATAAAAAAATTATAGTTTTGAAAATCATGGTTATAGATTAAACTAGAAAATTAATGAAAAAAAAAAGGGAATTTGCGCCAACATCTCCTTAAATAGTAGTTGATTTTATGCTTTGCTTCAATTAAAACTTGACAGGCTATAAAATGCCCACTTGCACAATTTTTATATTTCTTAGCTAATTAGAGGAAGAAAATGTTTCGAAAGTAACGGGAAAGAATTTAAAAAAAGACCTAAAGAGATTTAATTAAATGGAGAAATGAAAATATTTACACTTAAATGTGTCTTTCAAAAGCGCCACGAGTTTATTATCGTTAATCATGATTTATCGATGTAGTAACTTTGTAACTAAGCATTATTTAAAATTCTGTAGGCTTTAAAGTATCATGAGAAAAACTGGCAATTTAATATAATGTCCAGAATAAAGTGCAATTCAACGAAAAAACACATAAGATTATTTTTAAAATGTGATATTAGTCGAACAATTGAGGCAAATTAGACGCCCTGTTAAGTGAAAGAAGTAATAAAATAAAAATTCTTCCCTAAATGAGATTATTTGAAGTAATCAATTTGCAAAGTAAAATAATCAATCAATGTAAGAAATTTGTTATTGCAAATTTCATCTAATAAAATTTGTGACAATTTATAAACATGCAATAAAGCCAAATGCCAAACTTTCGTCTTTATTTTTTTGCACAGTTATTTATTTGTTGCATCAGATTTACGTTTTCCAGAAAAAGATTTTGCTTATCAGAAAGCAAATTTACAGGCGCCAATTGTGTTTAATACTTTGGTGCCTGTAAATTGTGTTTCTTTACAAATTAACTAGGTATTGAAAACTTAAACTTTCAGGCATCAGAAAGTAAGTTATTGTATCAAAGATATATGAATTTAATGTATGAAAGATGCTGAATTTTTAAAAATATTTACTTAATGCAGGGGGTTTTAATCCAAAACCACTGATGAAAAATGTATACTTTCTTTACAGGTAGCTTAGTATTCTATAGGAAAAAATCGACGATATCCATATTCTTTAGTATAAGGCAGCGCAGAATCGTTTCACCTATTGCATTTGTTATCAAGTCTGACTTGCCATTAGAATTAAGTCTTTACAAACATAATTTTTTTTGCTTTTTAAAATATTATAAATATGAAATACATGCAAGAATATTTTCTGAAGTTATAGGAAAATAATGCTGTAGCAGTTACATTACTCTTATCTTGTCTTTTGGATACTAAATGGTGATGTCTGATTAAGTCATCCAATATACCATCCCATAATGCATTGCGAGTGTAATGAAAATGAGATGCAATGCTGTTCTGTTAAGCTGAGCTCGTGAATGTCTTATTTTGTCTTTGTGCTTGTTTAGTGTGTGAATGTGATTATTAAAAAATATGTTCCTAAAAATATTCGTCCTGTTGTTTCCTACAGGGATCATAATAATCTCCATTCCACCACAATTCTAGAATTTTTCATACTTTTTAAAAATTAATTAAAATGTATTTACTTTTCTGAGAATGATAAATCTGAGAGGGCTTATTTTTAAATACCAAATTATATCTGCGTCAAAGCTGAAAGTTTTATGCCTAATTATATAATGGTGCCAAACCTGAAAGTTTTCATGTCAAATTATATAACGACGCCAAATCTGAAAGTTTTTATGCCAAATTATATAATGTTACCAAATCTGAAAGTGTTATGCCTAATTATATAAATGACGCCGAATCTGAAAGTTTCATACCTGATGGTTGTTATGTAGAAAGTCAAAACCCAAAAAGAGTTCTATGCTTTTTTGCAGCCCTTTACTAAATTCAGAATTTACTTTTTTTATGTTGATTTGTAATATATCTCAATATGTAAAATAATGTTACCCTAGGCCTTAATATAAGCCAAACCTCAACCAAGGAAACAAATAAAATCGCTTATTATCAAATGTCAGATATTGTAAGTATGAGCACACATGTCTTAGGGAAATAACTTCATGAAAAAGCCAATTATTGTAAGAAACAAATACCAACTTTAAACGGACTTTTAACTAGAAATAAATGAACTGCTACGGGCTACAAGAAAATGTCTCCAAAAGTAATTAATTGAACTAACTAAAGAAAAAAACACAGAAGAGAGACTTTCACACAAGGTTGAGGACATTGTCAGCAAAATTATGAAAGGTGCCAAACAAGTTAGAAAACTTAATTTATTTCGTGAAGGGTTTTTCTGAAAAATCTAAAAATAGAGTGAATTAAATTGAATTTTGTGTCCGAGTTCGCAAGAGGACTTTTTCCCCTCTAGCTGAATCTCTGCGGAAGTTAATTTATAATTTTTTTGCCCAGGGAACCAGTCCCATTATAGTTCGTACATAATTTTAATTACGTTTTAATGAGCGATTAGGTGCTTTTCGTAATAACTCTGTGATAAGTTCGGAACTCTGCTTAAAATGAAAGCTTTTCAGATGATTAGTATGGGGATTTTTTATATACATCTTATAAATTTGTCATATTCAATGAAACCTTCGTAATTATAAAAAGAAATGACCTCGAATTTTCGATGAATTTCAAAGTGTTAGACGTTTTCGAGACTGATGTTTTCACATTTTTGATGTATAATAAGTATCATATAATAGCAAAATATTTGAGATTAATTTTCAAGTGTTAAAGCAAATCATGAACGAAGGCTTGATATCATCATCGACTACGGATGACTTTATTTGATGAAATATTCATTGTGGATTATTTTTTAGTACACATTGTGTGCTCATTTCATTTGTTCATTCCTTTTCTTTTTATTCCTACTTATATTTTCCTCTTTATACAGAGAAACTTTTAAACCAGAAACCTTATCAGATTGATTTCCTACGTTAGCTTAGTGGTAATTATAATAACAAATCAGAATGATAATTACAATTGATGTATATAGGCATTTTTATTCAGAGTGGATGGAGAAATTGTGATGATAAAATATATTAATTTCTAATTATTCGATTCAGTAAACTCAGAGCCAAAGTTAGACATTTATAGGTGAGCTTGAGCTACTGGAAATTTAACAAATGAACATGAACTTTTGGCTCAGGATTCCTAGGAGTATTTCATCAAAATAGGCCTAATGATTTCGGTACAATAAGAACAATTCAATACTTCTATGTCTACTTATGAAAAAGATAGTATATGTTTGTGTATCTATGAGTACTGGCATTCCACAAGGCAGATCGTTCGATTTGGAATTAGAAATCTGATAAAAAATGTGGAAAATAGTAATGTACACTAACAATTGTTTTTAATAAAGTTTAATTAAGCAAAATTCTGGTGCTCCTCAGAGGGATAAATTCCAAAAATATGATTGAGTAAAGATGAGTTTTATACATTTTTAAAATTGAAAATATATTTTCAATATAGTAATACAATGCCGTGTAATTTTTGCCCGAACTTTGATGATAAATTGTCGCATAATATTTATCTGAACATTGTCAATAAAATTTTTTTTGCTTAATTTTCAACAATAGATTTTATTGTTGCAAAGAAATTCAAACCACTTTCATCGTTTTACTAAATATTAAATCTCATAATTTTCTTCCACTGTTTAAATGTGAGGAAGAAAGATTATATTTTTTATCAGCGCAATTTATACGAAGAATAGAAAGTGTCATTTCGGTTGATTGAAATTTAAAAAAAAAAGATGCGCGTGTAGTAAACGTTTTCAAAACTACTATGATATGATTGGACTTACCTCCATTAGGAAGATTCATTATATAAGAAATAGTGCAGCATTCGATCATTAAAACAAAAAGATTTTAATATTTATCATAATTTGACATTTAAAAATGCTTTGTTGAGAAAAATAAAAATATCAAGCTATGGATGAGAGATTTAATTGAAATTTAACATAAATAACATATTCACGATGAATAAGTTTGGAGCCAAAAGCGACTCATAAAAAAATTGCAAAGAATTATTATCCCTTTAATTTTTAAATTATTTTGCAAGCATTTGGACAATATTCCATGAACAAAAGAATATTAATAAACGTTATGCTACCATCTTACTTTACCTTCTCTCTCTTTCAAAGATGTCACAAAAAATCAAATTTAATAATAGGGAATTGTAAAATCCCGAATTCATTATGTTGTGATCCTCCCTTAAGAAGATTATATTAATTCAATTAATCTATCAATTGATAAATTAGTTCTGAAAGTGTTAAAATTAACACTTCGACATCAAGTAAATCCTGCATGAAATTTCAGGTCTTTAATATACTAGAAAATGATTCAAAAAATCGATGACGAAATTTCTTTTTTACAAACGTAAAATTCCAGCTAATAAAAACTGTTTAAAGGCTGGACAACAACATGTATTCTTCTAGTAAGAGAATAAAGCGTCAATTTAATACATCGAGGCATTTTTCTTGTTTAAAAAAGTATTAAGATATGGCTATCTTGTGGTTGTCTGAGACCCCCGACTCGCATTTTTATGTTGGAGCAAATTTGCTGTCAGTGCCATTAATTAATTCTCTGTAACGGAATAAGTCGGAGCTGAACTTGCGACTTCAGAACCCATCCATCATGTTAATAGCCTTCGTCTGTCATTTTCATGTCTCAAAAGTGATTAATTTTGCAACAAAATACATAAAAGCTGTTAAAGTGACACTAACTGCAACCTATAAGAGTTAGTAACAGAACGGGAATTGTGGACAGTAAAAATAAAAGGGATAAAAATGTTTCGTATTTAAAGGTCATCCTTTTTTTATTATGGTAATGGATGATTAATTTTATGTATTTGAACTACAGAATCTAATGTATTGGCAATGAATCCTAGAACTTTAACTATCATATCCGTACTGTTATGATAATAAAATATCAAGTATTTTTGAAATATTTAATAATATTTTAATTTCAGTAATCTAAAAATAGTAATGAATTAGGATTTTGTATATAACATATGCAGAACATTAGTGCCTTTGGTCAGATAAAAAAATCCTCTCGGCAAACTGGAAGGCAAAGTTTGATTCCTTTACATCTAAATTTTATCTGATAACATAAATTGTTGATGTTAGAAATAGACAACATTAGGGCTTAATAAAATCACTTTTAAGCCCCTAACTTTTAAGATATTCTAGTTATCGAAAAGTTTTAAATATAAAAGTTGTTCGTTTTAATGAGGCACTCATTTGGATAGTTGGAATTATTTTTCTATCTTCAATATTAAGAGAGTTAGAGCGAAATGAAAATTTCAGTCCCCAACATTTCCACCACTTTTGAGCTACATGGGCCATTTATGAACTTGCACGAGATTTTTATATTGCTAACAACACATTCCAAACCAGTTAAAAGAAAATTACTCTAGTTATCCTGTTCACAAGATATATATATATATATATATATATATATATATATATATATATATAATTGAACGAAGGGTGTTTGCGGCTTTAAGGACATGATCGGAAAACCTAATATAAAATGTAATGAACATGAACTTTTAATTGCTAATTGAGATATATTCATTAGTCAACATTTAAACCTAATTTCCATCCATTATAACGAGGCATCGCATTTTGCATCTTTTGAATAGAAATCATAGAAATGCCGCTTGTGATGATAAACGGATATTGATTGCCTGTTGTAAAGTAATACCATCATGAAACTTTCTAACAGAAAGGAAAGTCTTAAAGTTTCAATAATATAGGAAACTTAGCGTTAATGAAGTTTGGACATAAAGGATATGAAGGAATATATCCAATTGTAATCAATGTGTTACAGTCAATGTATGAGGATACGATAGCTACAATGATGTCTTTGTTTTACGGATATTTTGAATTAAATGACGAACATGAATATTCTTGCGATTCCAGAATTTCTAGAGCTTGAATCCAGTGAATTTACTTGCTTCCTGGGTAACTCAAATATAATCAGCCTTATTTATCTACTTTATGAATTAACTAACACATCTTTTGCAAAAAAATTTCTTTTGGAAAAAATTATGGATAGTCGCTATCTTGGCACAATTCATTCTCTTTGAAGGGTACATTCTTTAATCGAATGTATAAGAAATACAATCCATCATCAGAAGAACCAATGCATCACCAATAAAGATAATCAAAAGAACCAATCCATCACCAATGAAGATTACCAAAGAACCAACCAACCAGCTAGCCAGCCAGTCATCCAACCAAGCAACCAATAAATTAAAAGAACCAATCATCTTCACCAATCTTCATTAATCACCTTCGATTTATGAAGATTAGACATCCTCGATTATCGAGGATGTCTAATCTTCGAGGTGTCCCACCCTTTATACACATTTGTGAAAAAAAAAGAAAAGAAAAAAGACGACTCTGTTAAAATATAACGTGTTTTGAATAAAATCATAGTTACATTCTAATATTTCTAAAGATTTGCAGTTATCAGCCAGAAGAACACTCGAAATATTATTGAGAACTTGTGGGGGAATTCGAAAAAATGACTTCACTTAAATAGAGAAATTTTTATCCCACTGCAAAACTGATATTCACGATTGATTCAAAGCCAATATTACATTGTGTCCACAAATAATACTATCCATTAACCCATTCCAGGGCCATGGGAAATATACATCCCACCAAATTCATCAATCTTTGTGTGGAGGCATAACGCATCTTTGTAGGCTGGCATAAGTTCTGACAAATTTTTCAATAAGACAGAAATTTAAATACTTCAGTTCTTTGTCTCCAACAAAATAGTATTTTGATTAGTTAAGTAGTTATTAATTACACAATTTATTAAGAAAACAAATTAAATTTATCTAATAAGCTAAATGAATCACTTTTTTGAAGCTAGTGTCAATCCTAAAACTTTTTTAATACACCATGAGTAGAAAAGAAAATGACCTTTTAAAGGGTTAAGCCTAAGAATGTTTAGAGTCATAGAAAATAATGATGGATCCATAAAATGCAAAATCATTGCTCTTACATTATAGCATTCTTTCTCTTTCGGTAACATTAAAGGTTTTTATACGCTTTATATGTCTTAACTTTTGTAATAAAAAGCTTGCAAACGCATTTTTTCGATTTTTTAATGAGTATTTCATGATAAAAATTGAAATTCACTTTATATTTTTAGTTTTTAAACTAAACAATAACCTTAATTTTTTTGGTCTTAAATATTTTGGACGAACTGTTAAAGCAACACATTTTTATTGAAGTAAACACTATAATGAGTTTCATGAAATTAGGGATCATTCTTTTTCTCTTAGACACACACACACACACACACACACACACACACACACACACACACACACACACACACACACACACACACACACACACACACACACACACACACACACACACACACACACACACACACACACACACACACACACACATATATATATTCAATAATATTGATTACTTATTATTCATTTTGTTTCTCGTGTAGAAAATATATGATAAAGTGATGAAATCATCACAAAATTAGACCTCCAGGTTCTGATGAATGCATTCGTTATAGACTTCTACCAGTTCTAAAATATTTTTGAATTATTTCTGACTGTAAGACGAGTCTGTTCTGTCTGTCTAAGAAAGCAATAACTGGAGAATGGAAAAATTTGATGCACGTTCTTTACACCCTATTTACAAATATATCATAAATTTCATTTCAAATTTGTCAAAAGAAAGTCTGTCTAGTATGCTTATGAACACAATAATTCAAAAACACAAGTTAACAGGATGAAAATTAACATAAGTTATTATTATTAGGTTTATAGATTTTTGATAAATCTTGCCTCCAAAATACCAAATACCTTACATCTACCCTTCTGTTTAATCTTATGTATTTAAACGTGGTAACACAACATTGCAATTCATAACAATCATGAATTTCGGTGTGTGCCGGAGTCTTGGATAGGGGTAGCGCGTCTTCCCCATGATCTGGGCGCCCTGGGTTCGAGTGCCGGGTTGGGCATGGTTGTTGTTCCGTTGTTCGATCTGTGAGATATGTGAATGTGCCCTCCTGTAAAAAGGGGTTGTGCGAGCGAATGAGTGATGCGTGAGTAGCAAAGTCGTACGCTTGGCCCTAATTGGCGCTACTATAAAAACAAGAGACGCTCCCCTCCGGCTTAAATCACTGGCTTCGTAATAGCGGGCTTGTCCGTAGCAAGTGCCATAAGAAACAACAACAACATTTCGAAATGTGTATTTAGACTAGATATTTTAAATCTATATTTGAATCGCGCTAATATATGAATTTTTTCATAAATTAAACTTATAAAAGTGTATGCAGCAGTAGAATACACTTTTATAAATTTGCATCGTCGCTGGATTATTTTCGTATTTTAGGATAACGAAATCTCTATTTCTTTCTAAAACAATCTCAAATGGGAAATGTTTAAAAGTCCTAAGGCAAGAAGATGTTTTCTATATTATAGAACCATTTATGTTAAAAAATATTTAAACAAACTGTTATCAGGAACAATACTCCCCATTATTTGAACTTAAACCTTATGTTACCCCTTCCTTCAGAATTTATTTTTACTTTTCAAATATTGTTACTAATGGAAAATTTAGTTGAAAGAAACCCTACCAATCTTCTTATAAATTCACCATTAATTTTTTTTCAAGTATTATTATCTCCGTAGCCCCTAAAAGCCTTAATGGCCTTATATCTTTCCTCTGAGTATTTAATATTAATAGCCGTAAATGTAAATTTAATGACCTCTAGCCCTGAGGCTCTCAAAGTCTTTTGAATGGAAGCAATCTGTATTGTGTGCTTAATTATCCCAAGCCTCGGCAGGGCGGCATCTTGAAGAATCGATCTTGGACGTTTAACGAGTCTTTCTGCTGACCACTTGAGACGTATTGATCACAAGAAGATAAAAGAACGGGTGACATTTGCAACATATTCCTTAGACAATTCTTCGAAGAGACAGATTAAACTTTGCTTTTCGACAAATTTCTGTGAGATCTGATGTAATATTTCAATATTTAACAAAAAATTGGTAAATTCATTACATTAGTTATATTAATTTCGTTGCTGGTAACAAATATCCATCTGATATGCTATTTTAAGTTCTCTTTGGCTCAATTTAAGTTTTGGAATTTTTTTTTAATCTTGTCTATGATGAGAAAAGCAGGATGACTCATAATTTGTAAATAGTTTAAAAATTAATAAAATTGGAATTGAATTTGGTTTGTGACAAAGCTATTCTCATAAAAAAGTGATGTTTTTGACAAAGAAAAATAAAATGATTCAAATTTTTGCCGATAGATGGTGCTGCCCTAAAAACTCATGAAATATGAAAATCAAGAGCTTAGGAAATACAAGGCGCATGATTTATAGTTCATTTATTATTTCTCTTGTGAAGACGTTCTTGAGAAGAGCCTTTAAAATGATGTACGAATGCAATATGCGAAATCGAACTACTTGTTAAGATGGACTCTTTATCTTAATTTTTTTTGGAATAACTCGCTGAAATGGAAGAGGAGAATGGCAGAACTTTTGATGACAAATTTGATCTGAGAATCATGTACTTTCAAGGGAAATAAAAATTGGCAAAATAGGCTCAGTCCTGGGAAACTCGAGGGCCTTTTCCCTCCTCATAGAGAATTGCTGTGAAACGATGTTTCAGAGATTTCGCTTGAAAATTCGGGTGTTGGGAGAGAGGTGATAATTGATGACACATCTAGCGGCCATGAACTTTCGTATAAAAATTGGCAACATTGAAGCAATAATTATAGTTTGGAAACTTGTAATCTGGTTTTCCTGTTTATCATAAACATATAGATAATAAAATTACGAAATAAGAAAAAATATAAATGACATATTTTTTATTAGAAAATGGAAAATTTTAGCAATCATATCTTTAAAAAGTTTTTCCATCCACTCTTTCACATCAGCAAAGTATCACATATTGGTATTCTTTAAAAATAATTCATTTGAAAATAACCTTTGTAGAACATTTCTCTAACAATAAACATTATGGTGTACTGATTACAGAAAATTTAATCTATGATTTGAGTTATAAATGCTGAACAAACGCCAGCAATATTACCCCAAATTCATTCCGCAGCAAATTAGCGTAGGCTGCTACACAATAACTCAATTAAATCTTTGATTTAAATTCACATCTCCTTGCCTTTATTGGTACAAGCAACGTCAATTTAGTTGAGTTGAGAGGAATTTAATGATCCACATTGCATGATAAATTAAGCAGGATTATATACATTCGTTGAGGATAAATGATTTAGCCTAAAGTAATATAATTTAATTAAAACAACGATTCATCTTTCTAATCTTAACATTTTAGAACTAATCACTGCTGTTGCTGAATTAGGGAAGGAAATTTGAAATTAAAATTGGAGATGTAGCTGGATAAGTACTAAATTTTACTCTTTATGTCGAATCAATACTAATTCAGAACTCTTTAATAGTTAATATCTATGAGTGATGATACGAGAAGAAATAGCACAAGAGGGAATGGTAATTTCTGTCGAGAAATAATTAAAAATCCGATTTATTTCGAAACTAAAAGGTGCCGAAGAATTAACGCAAGATTTGAATTTACCACCATTCCTGCAGTAAAGTGTTAGCAACCTTATTAAAACATCTACATTTGATAGCTGATAGGTTAAGGTTAGGAAAAATGGAGTGTTACTCGATAGAACAACGTGTTTTCCTTGTTAAACAATATTTCAAAAAATAATGAAAGTCTGGCGGTCACAGTTCAAAAATTTGAGAATTGGCCCCCTAGATCGTGTGATTTAACACCACTGAATTTCTTTTTATGGAGTTATTTAAAGTCAAATGTCTATGCAGCAAGCACGTGTTTACTGAAGGAGGAAATTTAAGGCTGCATCAACGAAATTCAGCCACATTTAAGTAAAATGATCATGGAAAATTTCGAAAAAAGCGCCTGTATGTCCAACAAAGCCGTAGAGGCCTTTAGTCCTATATGTTATTCTATACATAATCCTATCTTGTGTACTTTTCAATTTAATAAAAATATAACAATAAAGAAAAAAACCCCCGTTTTTTTTTATTTAATTCAAATCAAGCGTTAAAACGTTGTTTTATCATGTAACGCTCCACTTTTTACTAACCCTATCAGCTGTCAAATGATATTTTTAATAGGGTTGCCAACACTTTACTGCACGAATGGTGCCAAATTCAAATCTTGCATTAATTTTGGGACAGCCTTTATAATAAAAAAATCAAATAAATGCATTTGGCAGTAATGATATAATTAAATATCTTGTTTTTTTTTTAACTATGATGTTCGAGAAGGAACATCGAATCTTTATCTGCAGTATATAGGGAAGAAATTCCGAATCATGGTTAGTGCAATTTATCCTCTTCCACGTGTACCTAACAACCGACAGGGAACCATAACGGATATGAGTTCGGGGATATATTGCTGTGAAAAGTAATGAAATAAACTTAATAATATATTAAAAGATCGCTGCTTTAATGAATAATTGTGATGGAAATGATTATTAAACACATCATTCCAAATTAAAGATACTCTGGTGGAAAGGTTTCCACTTCGGTTCTAGTGAGTTCGAAGTTCGAATCTCGATTCTTCTGAAAAACTAACTGTCTTACAATCTTATCCAGTGGATCAAATATCGTTTCGTGGATATGTAGCAGAAGCTTGGAAAGAGGGGTTGGTTCTCTTTAAATTGCATGGTCGGTCTCGAGATAGTTTTTATTTTAAGCTTGTCCTAAATTTAACTAAATCGAATTAAAATTGATAATTTTAGCTTTCTGATATGCTAACTATACCAAATAAAAATATTGCAACTGTAAGAAAAAAAATATAATTTCGAGATTTTGACGAATATCCAAAAAAAAAAAAAAAAAATTGAAGAGTACAAAGAACTTTGAAGAACGATCAACAAAGAATAGAGACAGGGCAATGACATAACAAATAAAAAAAATATTAATAAAAATGACATCAAAATATTACCATCTACAAAAAATTTGTTTGTCTGTCTGCTCATAAGTATACGATGACTAAAAAACATAATGAGAGAGGTTGGAAAAATTTAGCATATGAATTTTTATCCGAGAATGTTTATAAAATGTTGGCTCAAATCCGTCGACAAATTTACCGTCTGTTGATTTGTATAATCATATGTATGCGAATATGGTAACATAAAAAAGATAACATAGATGAATGTAATTTGTTGTCGTTTCTTATGGCACTTGCCATGGACAAGCGCGCTGTTACGAAGACAGCGATTTCAACCCGGTGGGGGAGCGTTGCTTATTTTCTATATATCAGCGCCATCTAGGGCCAATTGAACGACTTAGCTATACACCCGTCACAATCCTTTTTACGGGGCAGACTTCATTCACACTTTTCATTCGTAATTTAGACCTGAATCAGAGAACTAACACCCCTGATCCAGTACCCCCAGTGGTATTACTCTCGACATCGAGGACTATGTGACCACCACAGATTTATACGCTCCTCAGCCACCAAGTACGCGAGGAATCTTCGGCCGGCGGGGTTCAAACTCGCAACTTAATGAACGCGAATCCAACGCTCTACCAACCAGGCTATCTCGGACTATGTAAATTGGTCTTCAGTGTTGTTATTAAGAAAGTAAAACTAAATGAAATATTAAGTAAATATTTAAAGAAAGACGTCCAAAATTTATTTTACGTTTTCTTTATTATAGTAAAAGTACAAATATTTCTATATGGTGTCACAACATGCATTAGTTGAGGGAAGAAACTTTCCCCTGGCGTTGATGTCGGTTTTCATCTTTCTCTCGTATCACACAGCAGGTGACTGACTAGCTTACGAACTCTAGAGCTCCTTTTTTCCTATTACAGAGATTCAGACTTAAATCTTTTTTGCTGTCTCTACTAACAATCAAGATAAATGTGTATCTGGCGCTCTGCAGACTCTTTGGCATAGGTTTAGGTTTAGTTATATTAACGTACCGTTTGAAGCAACACTAGGGCTATTTTGAGACGGACCTCGTAATTTTGAACCACGGTCAGATGACGAGGACGACACCTGAGCTGGCACCCCCCTCTCCACACCACACCAGCGGGAGGACGTTTGGTCATGACGGATTTAACGTGCAACAGACCCCCTTACACGACGGTTCTTCGGTGGAATAGGGTCTCGAACCTGAAACCCTCCGGTTCTGACGCCGAGACCTTACCGCCACGGCCACTCTTTGGCATAGACTGTTTGGTATAAAGTTATTAAATATCGCAGAAATGTAAGGTGGGAAGTAAAATTGTACTCCTCGAAGCGATTAAAAAAATTTTATTAAAATTTTGGTTACTTGAAAATTTGGCTAGCATATTGGTTAAGCATTTTTTTTTCACCATACTTCTGAAAATATTACAACGCAAAACTGAGTTTTTATGTCATCTAATTTTTTTAATGATACCAATTTATTCGCCATATGATTTTTCCAATTTTTCATCAATTTTTAAAACTATTTTAGGCATATTTGACAAAATACATTTAATTGTGAAGTAAAGCTCACATGGATTTCATTGTTGCTTTAATATGTCTTTTTGGCTTTTTTCCATTACTGTGATCAAGATATGAAGATTTGATTTATTTTTCCATTCTGAATAGGTTTAAGAATATGGCATGATTTTAATAAAATATTTGAAAATTTGTTTTACTTGCAATTAAGATTTATCTTCAGAATCAAGTAATGGTGAAAAATTTTAAGGTTCACAGTATTTAAATATTAATGTTCTTTCTTGTGATATAACTGGATGTATAAATATATCAACAAAAATTTGATTGAAGTATACTACAATTAAGAAATTGAGTAAGTTTTCTAAAATAGTATTAGTTATAAGTCTATCAAAATTCGTTTGGAAATATTTTGTTGATTAAGCTATTTAAGTCAAGTTACACCAAATGATTAATTGTAATTTTAAGCAGCCATTAATTCTGGTGAACCAATTAGTTGTAAATAGCGGCTCTTAAAGAATGAAAAACAGAATGCTTCATATCGTGTTATTCTAAAATAGTGAGAGAATATTCTCACTATTAGGCTTATATTAGGCATTATTAGGCATTATATTAGGCTTAAATTAATTGATATATCTAGCCACCTTTGGTGATTAGATGATTCATAGATGATGTTAATAGTATATTAATCAAGTTATGTCAATCTAGATATAACTAGAAACAACATTGACATAATTTGATATATCTAGTTATGTCAATCAGCTTAAAATTGGGTAAGATTTAATGCTTGGGAAGCTGAAAGTGTCAATTGCGAAATAAATAAATAAGTAAAATAAAATAAGCTCAAGTTATTTCTTTAAAAATTTATTTTCTACTTTTTATTTCTTAGAAATTAAGCAATATTAAAAGAAATCTAAAAGGAAGAAAACAGAAAACCATTTTAAATCCAGAATCAACAAAAGTTCTCAAATTGATTATCGCAATTTTTCACATTCATATTATTTTTAAGCCTAGAAATAAACTTACGGATATTAAAGCACTACTTTCATTCAGTTAAAGAAAGTGAAAAGGTCATTTTTAAATGCTTTATTTGAAGAAATTATTTTTCGCTAACTTTTCTGTTTACGTGTATTTAAAGACTTATGACTCTAAAAGTTTCGATAAACACTTTGATTAGTAACTTTGCGAAAACGAAATTATTTACTGAAAGCTCAGGAAACTTTCCTTAGAATCTTTCTTTTAAAAGGAAGATAAACAATTTTTAAAATCTCTTTATTTATTTCTTATGTTGTGCTTCGTTAATTTCAAGTATATGTAGAGCACATTAAATTGTTTTTGAAGTATAATGGATTAATTGAATTCATTCAAATTTTTTGTTTTAATTTTTTTATATAATTTTTTAAACTTGATATTTTTTTATACTTATAAAATTTTGTAATCGATTTTTTCCTCATATTCTTATAGTCTAGAATTCTGAAAGGTTACACACTTACAGGCGTGCCATATTGGTGCACTGTTTTAATAGTTTCAGAAATTAATTCTCAATTAATCAATTAATGTAGTCAAAATTTTATTCAGTTTGCGTGGCGCCATCTGGAAGAATAAGGAACAATTGAAATCAGAATTCTTAATATTGATAAAAATAAAATAATAATTAAAGAATAAAAAGTAGGAGATAATGTGAAGTCAATTTAAAAGTTTCTACTTTTAGTACCCAAATAAAAATGTGTGTTTTTTAAAATACTTTCATTAAATTTAAAATTGATTGATTAAATTCCTTCCAAGGAAATTGAATCAAAAATAAAATTATCTGATTAACATAATTAGATTTTCTAAAAAAACGCAATTATTTCGTTCAGATCCAATGCTTAGATTGTTAATATAAAATTCAGAACATATTTTAATTTTATTTACCAAGAATACCGTAATGAATTCTTGTTTATTACATGAAACTTAAGTATATTGAGATGTAAATTCATTAAGGAAATCTGATATGAAACACAGAAAATTTTTTCTTTATCGCGTCTCAAAAATACTAAGAATTTAATGAGTTTAGGAAAAAGAAGTAAAAAAAAAAAAAAAATCAATAGCTCCCCTATATTTTACTTGTTTTGAATTATTTTCGCGTATGAAATTTTAATTATGTTTACGAAAACGATCCGATATGGTGAGCTAAATGTAAACAAAAGACATTATAGAGAATGAAGTTTGATTGCATCCTTTTTTTACTGATACTTGAATTCATTGTATATACATATGTCTGTGTTTTGAAGCTTAAAATTAGCTTAAAAGAATTTGTTTACAAAACCGAGTGTTTTGTTTTCAAAAACATTGAAACTTGATAAGAAAAATGAGACAAAGAATTTGATACAAAATAAAGGCTGATATTGTCTGTTTTGAAATACTAAATAAAAAGTGTTTTTGAATTTCAAACCATTTTTCTCCTTTTTTTGTCGGTTCGTTTCATTCTGTTGTCGGTTATAGAACAAATTTTACACTCAGAAACTGGAAGAAAAAAATTCATGTTTTCAAATCATTTTGCATTTTGCTGAACACTTAATTAAGAAAAAAAAATTATTACACTATTGTTCAATTGTTCATGCTCATTTAAAGATTTTAAAAATCTGTTTAAAGTAAAATTCTCGCCTGAATGATGAAGGCAATCAAATTATAATTTGTCTCTTCAAGTTATTATCAATAAATAACATAAAAAATGACTAATAACTTATCTAATTTTGTATCTATTATTAAAGAAATGTATAACTGGGCACCAATGGTAAATCAAAATGCAGACATTCAATGTCATATGTTAATAATACATTAAAGATGAGGTTTGCACAGAATAAAAATATCAAAAGTGGTTTTCCGGAAGTAAAAACTCATATTTTTTGCTTTCTTACTTTCTCATGTACTCTGGTAATAATTTAGAAGAATGAGTGTGTTTTGACTCTTTAAGGAACTGTTTGACCTAGATGACAAATTGTAAAATACTAAAACAAACTGTAAATTACTAAATTAATTGTAAAATTTATATATTGGAGGGTAAAATTGTGCACCTATGAATGATTTTTAAAAATTTTAAATAATTATAAATTACACTAGATAATTCAGTCGCTATTAAGTCATCTAGACTCCTATTAACGTATTGTTTACTATTCTACAAGATTTTTAAAAAAAAATTATCTACTAAAAATTAAGCAAGATTTTAGCGCTTTTTCGTAATAACTCTCGAACATAGTATTACATGAAATTATCTTTTACACAACATCAAAATATAAAAAAAATGTCTTTTTAATGACTCCAATTAATTGCTATGCATTTTAAAGATTTTTTTTTGCATAATTTTTAATATACCCTTTATTGTTCTAATGAAATTCAAACTGTTTTCATTATTTCATTAAATATTTAATCACTCGATTTTCTTAAATTTCGCAAGAAATTTTTATTGTTGAAAGCTAAAAAAGAATGATTCCGCAAATTATTTGTTAGTTCGTATGAGGAATCAGAAAAAGGAAATTATATAATCTCTGCAAATTATTTGTTCAATTCATATGAGGAATCAGAAAAAGGAAATTATATAATCTCAAACGAAGTAGGCAATCTGAAATACAGTGGTGGCCAAAATTGTGGACACTTTTGAAAATTTTATGTTTTCTAACTTTGTATGCTCATAGAAAATGCAACGTTTCACAAAATGCACACTCTTGCATATCATTTTAAAGAGAATTTAATGCTGATTTTAATATAAAACGCAGAATTGAAATATTTACAATACAAAAAAAAAATTGAATGGCAATAATTATCGAGATACATTAGATGCTGATTCTACAGTGAGTTATCAGTACTTAGAAGGGCAGCCTTTATTTTTTATTACAGCTTCATACTAATGTTTCATCGAGCTGAGGAGAGTTTTAAACTCTTCCTTCGTTATTGCATGATGCCAGGAAACAATTATAGCCTCAATTAATTCTCTTTAATTTGATGAGCACTTCATTATGTACTAGGTTTTCAAACGTTGCCCTAAGTTCTCAATAATTTTGTGGTCAGGACTGTTTCCTGATCATGATAACAATCTAATGTTCTTTGTACTAAACCACACTTTCGATATTTTTGCTGTGTGGTAAGGAACTGAATCCTGCTGAAAAATAAATGATGTGTTGTTGGGAAGGATATTGATGATAAAAGGTGTAAGTTTTGGCTCTAGAATAATGTCAATGTATTTTTTTTGCATATAATGCCCCATCAATAATATATCATCTGCTAATATGCATGTCCAAATCATAACACTAATTGAGTTAATCATAGTTGCCTGAAGGCAATCAGGATGTAGCTCTTCGCTTATTTTATGTCTTACATGTTTTCACTCATCGTTATCGAATAACAATACCTGCATTTTATCACTCCGTATAATTTATGACTACTGATCATTTGTCCAATTAATACGTCCCCTTTCCCTCTATAATCTTTTTATACGCTGCTGCAAATTGATCCCAGGATTTTATTTTATTGAATTCTACCTCTTAGTCCAACATCTGATTATCTTCTCCTGATTATTCTTGAACTGACATAAACGCCAGCATCATTCAATTCACTTCTGGTGGCCGCTAACGACATACTTCTGTCTTGGGGACATAGTCTCTTTATTCTTCTGTCATCAACAGATGAGGTGCACATTTTTCCATTCTTTTCCTGTTTTGTTTTTTATTGAGTTTGTTTCTGTTTCTTATGGCACTTGCTAATTTAAGCCGGAGGGGGAGCATATCTTGTTTTTATAGTAGCGCCTACTAGGGCCAAGTGCACGACTTTGCTATTCACTCATCACTCATTCGCTTCCATAATCTCTTTTTACAGGAGAGAACATTCACATATTTCAGAGATAGAACAACGGAAGAACAACCATTCCCAAACAGGGACTCGAAACCGTGACGCCCAAATCACAGGGAAGACGCGCTACCCCTATGCTATGACGCCGGCAAGAATTTGTTTCTTGATATCGTAAACAGTGTTCGGACTCCAGAAGTAGTCACTGAACCACCCACCTGTCTTGCAATTTCAGCATAGGAAAAACCACAATCATGTAACACAATAATCTTGGTTCTCTATCTAGGTGTAAAATCTATTCTTTTATTTGATGTTATTGCTTCTTGACTAAATATTAGAAATATTTACTACATTACAACTATATATTAAAATGTTTCACAAAATTTCTAACTTCCAATTTGATTACATATAAAAACATATTACATATATCTTCTTTCTACAGAAAAAAGCACAATAATGATTTGTTCCAACTTTAAACATAACGATAGCTTCTGCTAGCAGTTATTAACATTTGATTGGTTCCTAGAACAAGGACAGTGATTTGCCAGAAAAGTTAGAAATTGCAATCCACTTCATCACTGTGTTTGTTATTCAGATTAAAGTAAAAATAACTTTTTTTGTATTGCAAATATTTGAATTTTGCTTTTTGTATTGAAATCAGTATTAAATTCTTTTTTAAATGATATGTAAGAGTTTGCATTTTGTGAAATGTAACATTTTCTATAAGCATACAAAGTTAAAAAAACATAACGATTTTCAAAAATGTCCACAATTTTGGTTACCACTGTATATTACTCAAGTGGATATATATATATATATATATATATATATATATATATATATATATAAAGTATTGCAATTATCCATGTATTTCATTTTGTTTCAATAAAATTCTAAGTTTTAGTTCCACGTGAGACAGAGACATACATTTTATGAGGATAATGTCTATTTGTCTGTATATGTGTGATTTGATGTATCTTATATGTTTTGTATCGAAAATATAGAAACGCAATGAGTTAGGCGTATGATATCATGTGTGTTGTCTTCGCATAAAAATTGTTTATCTCTAATAAAGCTTGCAGGAAAGGTATATTTATAAAATGCTGACTTAATTTTAAACATTTTACAATGAATCCAAATAAAAAATGAGGTATAAGAATTACTAAAATTTCCATTTCTATTCTTTTTGTAGCCCTCCAGAATTAATGTCAGAAATTATTCAATTTTTGCATATTTTAAGAATAAAATTTAATCATTCTTAAAAAACAATACAAAATAATACTTTCTTGCAATTTCTTAAAATTTTTAATTGCTTTAATTTTTTCAAGCTTGATTAAATTTTGCTAAAATGTTTTAAAAAATTTAAGCATTATATCCTAAAAAGAGAAAAAAAAACATTTTGAGAGATTTTTTGTCTTCGAAAAAATATTTATGAAATGGTTGTATGCATTTTCTCAGAAACCGTAAATATAGAATAAATTAAGCCTGTCGTGTACTTAATAATGGGAATATTTAGTATTAGAATTTCCATTAAGTAAATATTTGAATTATTCGAAAATAAGGCATAATGTTTTAATATAATAATTTTAATATTTCTATTTTTGGCAAACAAATTAATTTTATTTAGCATTTAAATAGTTTTAATATTAGCATTACTTCTATTGAAATTTTAAAATATTTTAATAAAAAATTTTAGTACATTGAGCGAAAATTCATAATCTCTAGTAACACATCGAAACATTTTATTATCTTTATAATAAAGTTTATTGAACTTTTTCAAATTAAATTTTACACAAATTTTGTATCTTTCTTTTCTATAAATTATTCTTCCGTTTGCATTTTTATTTCACCATATAAGATTTCAGAGAAAATTTATTTTCAGGAAGTGGCAATGAAGCGACTGATAATACTAGCAAACGATTTTACCGAGCAGTTGAATACGTGAATAAATCTTTTTAAAGAGCTTTATTGAGTGTTAATATTACAATTTTATTTAAATAAATACATTAAATTGTCATCATCATATTTTATGTAAAATAATACTCGTCAAGTAAATCTGAACAAACAAATTTTCAGATTTGCAATGGAAAGTTTTAATTTAGCTATTTTGTTTAACAATTCAATAGAATGAGTTTAGTAAAAGATTTTTATAGAGCAGGTAAATGCTTATATTACTTATATCTCATTGTTTATCATTTGATTTGATTTATAACTTAAATTTTTGAGATATGGCCTCACTTCCTATGCTTTATCCAAAATTATTTAAAACAAGATTATCTATTTATTTTTTTCATATGAGTGCATTCATTTAAATAAATAATTTTCGTTATGGAATATCATATAACTTATTACCTCTATTTAAATAAAACAAACAAAAATTCAATTGATTCTTCTACACAAATTCAAATTAAATTAGTATTTTTTATTCAAAATTAACTAACGGTTGAAATCAAAATATCTTTATTCTAAATATTAATTAACTATCAAATATATTATTAATTCTTATATTATTCTAATATTGTTTCTTATAATAATATTGTCGAATACTTCTAACTTATATTTTCCATTCGTAACAAAAAGAAAAAAAATATATATGGCTTTTCTCTGATAAGCACACTGCATTTGTAAAATAGTTGATATGTAATTCATTTAGAATTAAAGCCCACACAAATTTTGCATTCTCCCTGTCGGAGTATTCTCTCTCAAATTCTGAGTTCATAGACGGATGAATTTTAATAGCATACATCTGATTGATCCAGTCCTGGAATAACGCAAATGCTGAATAGTTCATAAATTTTCCATACAAATAGAGGCGAAGACACGAATTTTGCATTTCTCTGTCTCATATTGACTTAGTCGCTCAGAATATATATTGGCATCTAAAACTCGCTTCGATTCGACCTTTGGAAATAGAATAACTGCCTGTTTCCTATATGCATAGGACGAAGTTTTAAGCTGAGATGTAGAAATAAAATTCTAAATATTTATTTCGTCGTTCGGAACAATAATTTGGCGAATTGTTTCGAACTTTGGATAGCTCTGAATCTGAAAATTCTATAGTTCTAGGGTTTATTTTTTGGTAGGAATATTTGAGTTAGATTTCATTTTAGATAGTTCTAGGGAAAATGCAGAATAAAAATAAGAAAATTGCAAATTTAATTTAATTTTGAAATTTTGAATTTGAATTTAAAGATTTCTTTGAGAATCAAAATTCTCGAGAACTGGGAATACTGGGTACTGATGGAATGTGTGACACACGCACAGAAAATTATTAAACCAAATGTGATGCTAATACTTTTTCAAATTTCCGGAAATACTTCCAAATAATTTAGATATACAGAAATTTGTTTTTATATAAAATAAATGGAAGTTTGAAACTTTTGGAATAAAAGAAACTAAACTAAACTAAATAAGAATACTAAGAATAAGAGATTAAATTAATGTGCATTTATTATAGAAGAATTCTAAACTAAATGTAGCAATTAAAATATACAATTTTCATATTGCTGGTATGCTTGTAGATATTTTAGATATGCAATAATTTTATGAATATAAAATAAATAAATAAAATAAAATAAATATTTAGAAAATTATTTTGATTGGAGACAGATTTACAATTTTATGTATCAAAAAGTAAAAAATCACGAAGCTTCCGAATGGATTCCTATTTCTATTACAGCAAATAGCTTATGGGAAGCAAAAATCCGAATTAAAGGATTAATTGAAAGGAAAGAATGTCCGCAAATTGAAAGTGAATCCTGAATTGCGTTATAAGCAATATTTCAAGCAGGATACTGCACTTGAAATTTGCTTTATAAAATAAATACACACTATTTAATATATATATATGTCATGTTAGTAACAAAAATCTTTCTAAAACTGTAGATTAGAAGAAGAATTTAGTTAATGAATTTAAAGCAATATTTATCCGTTAAATTCGAAGTTTGTTTAACCAAACGTTTTTTATAAAGTGGTTGCTTTCTTTTCTTAGATAAGATTATAAAAGATTTTCTTAAGTAAATCTAGAATGACTAAATTTAAATTATAGCCCAAAAATTCATTCATTTCTACATCTCAACCAGTTGTTGTTGCTAATCTCCATGGCCTGACTTAGTCAGACCAAATCCAAAAATCCGTTGACAAGAAGAAAGTCAAAAACAAGGAAGGGAGAAGAATAAATTTCTCCCCAATGAAATTCTAAACAGTCCAGAATATGTTCAGCAGAGGCCTGATGTTGGCAGCATTTCAGGCAAAGAGGGCAAAGAAAAGACTTTTAAGGTGGCCATTGGCAAGGTGCGACAGACAAGTGTTGGATTTTCTATCACAAGGAAGATTTAAGGACTGCCCCGGTTTATTGGCTCTATACCAATCATGAATAGGGGGGAACCATCCAATTCTTCTTATTTAGGAATTTCGCCTGAGAGAACAGTTCTAAGTATGTGAGCTCAGTAGAAGATGAAGTCGCTAGGCTGTTTCCTTTCTTTGCAAGCCTGTCTGCTATTTCGTTACCAAGTAGATCCACATGAGATGGGATCCACTGGAAATGAATATCATGTTGAAGTGAAATCAGCTTCAACTTCTGAAGAATAGACAAACTTGCTTTATCTCCAACATAGGTCCAATTGGCAAGGTGTTCCATTGAGCTGCGGCTATCAGTAAGAATCCAAAGGTTCTTATAATTATTTTCGTGTAAAATGGTCTTAAGTCCCTCATCGATTGCTAGAAATTCGCTTCTAAATCACAACCAGTAAATGTCCTGAATCAAATTCATCGTCATTTCTTTGAATACAGTTTGAAAGGAGATTTATTTCCTTACATATATGTATGGACAGGAAAACATCTTTAGATTGTGGTAAAGAAAATTTTCTTTCATTGCTTAAAAATAGTCTGAATTTCCTTTTTTACGAAAAAGGGTATATTATTATCATGAAGAATTTTGGATAACTTAGATATAATATATTACCAATATCTTGATAGAAGTTGGATTTGAAAATCATAATAAGTTTGAGATGCCATTTTACAACACAACTGTTTTTTTTTGTTTTGTAATCTCGATTGTATTTGATACAAACAATAAAATATACTAATTAAAAAAATCGTAAGATTTTTTTATATTTTTTATTTAGTAGCTATGAATTTAATGAGTTATTTCAGATTGAAATAAAAAAAACGTATTTTAGTTTGCGAAAATATACTATATTTTTTACCAATAATTTTAGAGAGTAAGTTTAAGGTTTATTACAGTCTCTTCTATTGACAATAGATATTCACTTCAATGTCTAAAAATCTTTTACTATTTTTAAAAACAAGGATTCTTGATTAAACAATTGAAATTTCTATTTTCCAATTTCGAGTCCCACATCTAACCATTTATTTGATGGCCAACACCGTCTGAATCTTGATTCTCCTGAGATTCGTGAACTTTTTCCTTTAGTCCAGAGACTGAAAAGGATGAAGAATCACGTTCGAAGGAAGCAAAATTATTTTATTCCTTTTTGCTTATCATTCATTCAGGAGAACAGAGCTTCCTTCATCCTGAAAATTCAAAGCTAAATTCTACCAATCAAATTTAAACTTTCTTCAAATTGAATTGAGTCGGGACGTTTCATTTTCTTTTTAAGGAAAGTTCAAAATTGCATATAAAAATAAATCGTTGAAATTTAAATTAAATTGCATTTCGTCATTTAAGATAATTTAATGAAGTTTCTGGATTTCTTGATATATTTTTTTTTTGAGCAGGACAAAATATTTGCCATGGATTAACGTTACAATTTAGAACTGTTTCTCGTATAAGGTGAGTACAATATTATAATCGGCATTAAAAATTTGGACTTGATATTTTGAACTTTCGTTTATGACCTTTCAAAGGTCTATAAAACCATCTTTGAAATTATATCTGTCCATCTGGAAATACAGTAACTAAACAAATATATCTAAACTATCAAAACAGTATAAAGTGGACGAGGAGCCAAATAAAGGTCCAAAGCAATATCTGACTTTTGTAATGCCTAAATGCATCTATTTATAAATTATTAAATAATGTACATACATAAAATATTAAAATGTTTAAATGATTTCTTTAAATTTATGTAAAAGTAAAATTTTCAAATAACATCTAACAAAAATAAAGCATTATATATGCAAATGTGTTAGTGTTTCATAGGACAGACAATTTACAAAGCTACCACATTTGGCATAGATAGAATTTAGAGAATGGAAATATGCTCTTCTGAATTTTTAGAAGTTTTAGTGAAAACGAGATTTTGGAATTTAAACATAATAGCTCCCAAAATTAAAAATGCACAAAACTAGTTTTTAGACAATGTTAAGATTTTTTTTTAAATTTTTAGTGATACAAATTTGATCTTGTGTAAGCGTTTCTTAAATGTTTACATTTTTTTGATTAAAAGAAGGATTTAAATTCATATGAATGAATATTTAATCATAATCATTAATACAGGTGAACTAGTTGTTAACGACAAGTGGTAATTGCTATTATTTTTATTAATATGTAAATTTTTCATAATATTCGTAAATTAATAAGTATTATGAATAGAATATGAATATGACAGTAAATGTACTAATCAAATTTTCGAAGCGCAAAGAATACTTCTGTTTATATTTATGGATTAGCCCAAAAAGAAATAATCAATACATTCAACTTTTTTATCATTAACTATTTATTTCAAATTATTTTTTGAACACTTATTTTCAACAAGGCCAATGAACCTCCATTTTTCATCGCGGAAATAAATTACTTTTTGTTTGTCCTAGGAGCTGATTCGTGACACTGAGTGGCAGAAATACTGTTGGTAACGATTTAAACTTCGCAGAAAAAGATAATTTGTTTGCTGTTGAACTTTTTATGCAGCTTCTCTCGTAGCAAACGATACGATAATAACTAGCAATCATTGATTGACAAGAGTTTGCAATTGCAGCTTATGTATAGTTTCCTTTACGTTGTGATTTACACTTTCCATTATCGGCTTTATTTCAATCAGATACATATCTTTTATTTTTTACGTTTTTTAGTTATTTATTTATATTACATATTTTTATGTCTTCATATTTTATATTTATTTATTTACAATATCATTTTTTATATTAAATAATTTTATGCCTTTTGTATATTAAATGGATGTAGAAAAAGTGTCCATCAATGGATAAAAGTAGAATAAATGGGTTTTTTAAAAAATTGTAGTCCTGCAAAAATAGTCCTGATTTTAATAAAATAGCTATAAAATGTCATAGTAAACATTACAATCAGTATATAAATATGTTCTATGCCTTTTAAATATTCAGAAATAATTAATTGCTTCTTTGATTGAATATTTTGTCACATAAAATACAACGGTGGCACATATTTAATTTATAAAAACTTATTTCTTTACAATTTTTAGTTTTGATTTTGAATGAGCTGAAATGATATGTGCAATTTGAGCTTGAAGTTCGAATTGTTCAATCTTATTAAAATGTGCAATTATATATATATTAAAAATATTAATGATATTAACAATATTATTTAACAATATGCTAATTAAAAATTCAAACGGATAAGATTTATTGAAAGCTGGTTGAATTCAGTACATTATTTCCAATTTGGTAACTTTTTGTAAAACATGCTTAATGTTAATAAAGAATATTATAATTAATCACGTACAAAATAATAATTTTTTTATAATAATATTGTTTTTATATATCTTCGGGGAGCTTCGATGAATTGCACTTTCGATTCCATAGAAAAAATCCTTTTCTTTTCTCGAATTTTTCTTAAGATTCTTGGACTGAACTTGGACGTAAGGAACATAGTTTAATATTTTTTTTAAGAAGAAATTTTTTTTGTATAATACACTGTCATTTTTTTTGTCTTGAAACATAATTGATGATGTTACCAGAGTCAGCCTTCCAACGTAACACGTTGATTAGAGCATTCTGTCATCTTTTTATCAAGGGGCCCATTTATCATAGCAGATTTTTTGGCAATCTAAGTAGTACAAGCTCATATATGTCACTTTTTTTTTTAATAAAAGATTGGCAGCTAACTGCTTGTTAAAGATGATGATACTCATAAGCCAGCATTTATTATTTATAATGATGAATTAATATAACAAAATTCCTATGTTATTATTAAGGCAGTTGAAGACAATTTTAGATATAAATAAAGAAATGAAAGGAAAGTAATTGAAATGATTGTAAAATACAATTTTATGGCTGTTTCTTTTTTACATATGCGTAAATTTAAAATGCGATTTACGTTTATTTTGTGAATAAGATTTGTGAGTAGATTTTGTGAGTAAAATTTCTGAATTTTCATTAAAAAATTGATATTTTTTAGTCTATTTATCATCTGATTTTATGATTCTTACATAAAAAAGTATTTACATGTTTGTTCCGATATTATTTCTTATTAACTGATGCGATTTTGATGGATTGATACACATCCTTCTCGTTCGACAAGCCGGCTAAAACTGTTATGAAAACAAATCTATCAATTTTTCAGGATAGACAGGGAAATCATTAAAAGGCATTGTTGTTGTTTCTTATTTATGGAACTTGACATAGGCAAGCCCGCTGTTCGAAAATAGCCTGTTTAAGACTGAGGGGGAGCGACTCTTGTTTCTATAGTAGCGCCATCTACGGCTAAGAGAAAGATCTAGCTACACACACGTCAAAACCCTTTTTACAGGGCGGACTTCATTCACGTATCTCATTCATAGATCGTAATTTAGACCTGAATTCGAGAACGATCACCCCTGATCCAGTACCCCCAACGGTATTACTCTCGACATGGAGGACTTTTTGACCACGACGGATTTATACTCGCGTCAGTTACCAAGCACGCGGTGAATCTTCGGCCGGCGGGGTTCGAACTCGCAACCTAAGGGATGCGAATTCAACGCTCTACCAACCAGACTACCCCGGCCCTCGAAATGCATATGACAAGTGAATAGATTAATATAGATTAATATGAAATTCAATTGGGACGTTTATATCCGAAGAGCTAAAACTATAGTGGGGTTAAATATAACCCCTATAAGTAAGTACTCCCTCTGGAGGATATCTATCTCCAATCAATCCTGAATCGGGTAGTCTGAGGACCAATCGTTAAAATATTGATAATAAAGTATAATAATATTTCTACTACTAATAAAGAAAAATATGTGTTTGATTGTGTCCATTTGCTCTACAGGATAGAAACGTTGACATAGAGCAAACAAATTTAGTACAGATGTGCATAGATAATCAGACTGTGCCTCTCCTAGCGATTTTTTAGAAGTTTCAATTAATTAAAAATATTATTGCACGCCAGTGGTTAATATAATTTTAAAATTAAGAAATTGTTTTTTAATGACATCAATTTACTTGTCATGCTTTTTTGGAATTTTAGAAAATTTTCAAACATTTTTTTTGCTGGATTTTTAACAACAGATTACACTGTTGTCCTGAAATTCAATCCGTTTTCATAATTTAATCAAATACTTAATAGCGTACTTTGTGTACTTTTCTTCCATTATTGAACACCAAGGATGAAAGATTCTGCTTATTTTTTGCTCATTTAATACGAGGAATAGGAATCTGAGATCATTTTACCTCAAAAGATTTAAGTTTTTAATGACCTATGATCATGTGGATCTCGACTACATTATGAAGATACATGTACACTATAAACAGAGAATCTGTAATTTTATCAACACTGCTTTAATGTTTTTAAGAATCTGTTGTTTAAACATATTTTTTTCTGATGGAATCTGGAACATTAAATTATGCATAAGATATTTAATTGAAATAAACCTTAACCAACAATCCGAACGAATCATCTGGCTGCAAAGTAACAAGACCAATTATCATAAATTAAATAATTTCGAAATATATGAACACTATTTCAGAATACAATAATATTATGTAAATTAATAATTACTACAGAACATTCTGATAGCCAAAATACAATCTGCGTTTATCAAAAGTGTTGGTAACCATTGTTTATCGGAAACTCTTCGTATTTTTCCATGACTACGTGTGGATTCTAAGTAATTGAGTGCAACGTTCTAACTGAAGCACGTAAATTATGCATTACTCAATATAGACTGTAACCGGTTCGTTTCTGCAATTGTTGAACACACCTGCCAGTTTGAATAAAATCGAATAAAAATATTCCGGATTTTTCTCATACATTAGTTAAACACAGGGAAATAAAATTAGAAAAATGTTTGTTTAATGCAATGTTTTTTCTTCTGTGTTTCAGGCTGTTGTTGCCCAGGTGACGAATCACATCCTCTGTCCACAACTTCTCACGTGCAGTCTGTGACGTTAGAGTGTCACGTGATATTGGAAGACTTGTATGGAAGATACGCACAGCTAGCTTGCAGTTGCAAGTGCTGGTTACGGTAAATGTTTGTTTTTCTCGTGAGTGTAACGCATTTGTTCTAAAATGGAAAGGACGTTTTATTCACAGGAGTTTTTCGTTCTTTTGTTCTATAATGACATACATTTTAGTATTGAACACGATCGATCCATAGTTTCCTAATGCGCTGTTAATGAATACTTGAGAAATAGTAAAAATACAGGTCACTCGGAGGGGGGGGGCAGGTCAAAATAGCTTAGGAAAGTAGCTCAGTGTCAGGGAAGATAACAGCAGAACAAGTCACGCAAAAGTTCGATTATAAAGAACAGTGCTAAGAATGATATTATGTAATATGGTCATTGAAACCATTTATTTTTTCATTTAAAAAAAACAAATAATAAAGGCTGCAATGCTGAATTAAAGATTAAATGAACAGCCTTCAGCAATCAGCTATTCGATACCCATATAAATATTGTCAATCTAATCAATTAATTTGATGCAATAGAATCACTGGGGGAATTGGGAAAGTGTTTTAGTGAACTAGGAAATATATGTCTTACTAACGCATTTTAGAGGAACATTATAAATACTTTCTTGCTTCTTTCTATTAAATCTTCTGGCGTTTGTTTACTTTAGTTGCAATAGCAATAAAAATAAGTGAAACCAAAACTGTTTCTACATTGGTTATTTTCGAGGTAAATTGCTAAATTATACATTTCTTGTAGGATATATCGGCTAAGTGTAGGTAAGATTTAATTTTCATTTTTAGATTTCTCCAGAGAAATACGAGTGGTTTCTTAATCACTTCTGACAATTTTAATTGTGGGGTAGTTGGTAACAGATTTTTAATATAATCAAAACTTATATTTTCCATATATTTTGAAGTATTATATTATAGGTAGTGATATTAAGTAAAGGAACATAGTAATATTATGTCCCACCAATATTTTTTATTATCTTATACCAAATTAACAACTGATATTGCTAAATAATCAGTTATATGTTATTATTACACACATAATAATTTTCCCACATGATAATGTACTTACTATTAATAATGATTTGTTGCTGATTGATGTGGAATTTTAAAAAAAAGCAAGAATACTGAAGTCAAAGAAGGAAAAAAAAGTGTGCAACTGAAAGAGTATTTTGAAGAAGATGATTTTGTCTCTTTTCAATACAAAAAAATGGGGATTATGAAGATGGGAAAAGTAGCATTCCGTATCATCCATGGTTGAATTTTCAATATATAAATATTTTGATGGTATTAAAAAAATTACCATTATTTTTTCGTATCAAGGATAGATGGAGATGAAGAGATGATGTTTAGCTAATGATGACATGCTTGAAGAGCACCAATTTGACTAAATTAAAGTTTGTTTTTAGCGGCTAATAATAATTTACGATTGCCGAGAGTTAGATGAATATTGTATTATTAGAACCTATCGCTAAAAATATTTTTAGGCATAAATGTTTGAGGAAAATTTGTCGAATCAGAAAGAATTCAAAGAAAAATATATGATTTATATTTGTGAAATGATAAACGAAATGAGTTGCAGAACTTTACTTTAGACTATCTAAAGACTTTTTCACTTATAACTTGCCACAGCTTTCTCCTAGAAAATTTCAAAATTGTTGACAAAATAGCAATTAGAGTTCGTAGTAACTTAGTTATAGAATTTAAAAATAATTACTTTTCAGTTTAAGAGTAAAAGCACTAGGGGCATGATAACCCTAGATAGGCATGTCTCCCCTATTTTGGACACCAATTTCCCGACCGATTAAAAATAAAATTATAGACAGAATACCAGTTCAAATATCAAATTATATGCATTTAAATCAATGCGTTTTCGAATTATTGCATTTAAATGCTTCTGAAAATACCCACCAACAGATGAAAAACCTTTGACAAATTTATTTCAAAACTTGATAAAGAATTATACTTTAATTGCTAAAACTATTAACCAAATTTTATTTTTGTAAGTTCATTCGCTTTTGGGCTATCGCTTTTATATGAATGCAAAAGTTAAGACCGACAGACGGTCAATTCCTTGACGACATTGAAAATTTCATACATATCTATACTTTAGAGGTTAAATCTAAAGTGCAAAACACCAATAAAGCTCTGTTCATTTGATAGCCATTGTGTTAAGTTATATTCGAAAAGTCGACCAGACAGATTTCCTATGGATAGATTTAGTTCAAAATTTGATAGAAATATATATCTTTTATATAAAAAAATGCCAAATTTCATCCATCTAGCTCAAGGCGTTTTGAGTTATCATGATTGTAGAGAGAAATAGTTTCGAAAATGTGATTTTAGACTCAAGTAGTTTTGAAACTTGGAGATCCTTCAAAATTTCGAGTTTGTATTTTTTGACAATTACAATGATTTCTTTTTGAATACTTCGCACATAAAAAAATAAAAATATAAAAATTATGAACCATTTTACTCTATAATAATGAATTTTATCATAATTACAGAGTAAAATGCTTTTGCATGTATTTGCAAATAATTTGAAGCGTATTAACCAAGGTTTCCTTCGTTTTTTTGAAGCAAAAAATAAAAGATTTTTCGATTTTAAACATAGTGTCCAGTAAAACGTTTTTGACATCTATAAATTTGTATGAATCTCTTAAAAAATACTAAAATTAATGAAAATATTTATTACAGAGTAGAATGATTTTCCGTGTACTGTAATTTTCTATAAAATGACGACTGTTTAGAACATATTTAACCATCTACGTTCTAATAGGCTATTTTTCATTCCAACAAATTCTTCTTTACACGCAACGAATTATGATGGAACTGGTCATCACTGCTTCTCGACCGATCATTCCAAGGAACGAGCACGCAATGAATGAATTAAAGTACATTTTACTAATAACCATTCTGGGAAGTTAATGTGTCAACTTCAAATCAATAAAAGCAATCGATTTTTCCAAGTACCATTTTGTATCAAGTAAAAGAGTGGAATACAACAAGATAAATAATTTATTTTTTATCAAAAGACAAATAAAAAATAAGCATGAATAAGACAATAAATGTGAAAAAATAAAGCAACTACTAATTATTTTAACTAAAAAGTAACAGCGTCATCTGATGTTGAGAAAATTAGACAGTTTTGCACTTTGACGATGAATTATAATCAATTGATAGTTAATGAGTGATCTGCAAATCAATGAAAAGAATCAATTTTTCTTTCAAGTTCTTTATTCGAAATTGGGAAGAGTAAAACATAATGGACAAGTGATTGTTTTTTCTTTTTTTCTAAGGTATGTTTCAAAAACAGATAGACATGTTATACATTAATGTCATACATGGAAATAATGCGATAAAGAATCACTTGCACCAATTGTTTTCAAAAATAACACCGACTTTCAAAAATAATAACATTGACACAAATAATGACACCTGCTAACAGAAAATTAGAAAGTTTGCAGTTGGACAATAAATCCTCGTCCAGTATTTGATGCCTGCCAATACTTCTGAAACACGCTGACTGTTTGGTCTACAAATTTATTTGATGATTATTATTAATAGTTATAAAATAGTAAAACATAGTTAACTATGAAGTGTAAATAACTGGACCTTTTTGGTAAGGGTTTGTTGCTATCCATGCTGTTAACAATTATTAATAAAGATAAGAACACTAGGCAAATGTCAAAAATTATGAGTTAATAATAGTCTTGTAAGAAACCTCAGATGTTTCAACTGTAAGGTTTTGATTTCGAGATTCAATTCCACTAAAAGTAGATGATATCATTTAACTGATCTTGGTTTGAGGTGGGCGTCAGCAGTAAATTTAATTTCGAGTTTTTATCAGCGTAATAACAACACATCGCAAAAAACTAGCAGTTTTTTTATTCACGAATAATTTTCTCTGGCATTTGAAGTTTTAATTACGCTTATAATTCCATAGAATAAAATAACCTAATTTTTAAGAAATATAATAATGAGTTGTTGGTTCTGTTTGTTTGTTGCTTATCCTCCTTGGATTGAGCACCAATTCAAATCAAGTCCAAGAGATCGGGGACAGAGGGGTGCATTAGCTTCTGAGGTTAAAGACCCCTGAGCACTCGAGGACACAAGTCTGACTTTAGCTTATATGAAGATGACACTCACACACTTGCTTGCATAGCCCCTTTTTTGCAAGGGGACTCTTTCACACACCTCACAGAGGGTAAAAGGTACATACAGAGTAGAAAAAACATGGTTGTTCTTTACACACAGGGTAAAGAACAACCATGATCGAACCAGGATTCGAACCCGGGAAGCCCAGATCATGGGGAAGTTGGTTCTTTATCCAATAAGAACCAAATCTACAGATTTAAATCTATGAAATTTGACCTGAATACCCTTTTTTTTTAATGCAAAGCTGGGCATTCATAAAACTTAGCTAAAGTGTTCGAAAACAATACATTAAACGGTCACAGTGATATTTTTTATTTTCGAAAAATTAGGAATTAAACATTTGAAAATAGATCACAGTTTTTACACCACTAATTTCATATCCTGTTCCGATATGGAGACCTTTCATATTCTGTTCATAGATGGAGACATAAGGTATAAAAAGCTATAAAAGTTAACAAAGTACGAAGAGGTAATGAAGGAACAGAGAATGTGAAGAGAAAAATAAAGAGAAAAAAATTATTTTTATAGGGGATTAGGCTTATTAATAAATATATTTTTGGGTTATATTCGAGGTGAATGTAGAGGTTTTTCCAATTTTAGAACGTTAACTGTCAAAATAACAGTTGAAAATAAAAATGCAAACATCTTATGGCATTTAAGCCATTGATTTATACTCGATTTTAGATATTATAAATGATTACTTTGAAGAAAATGAAAGCCTGTTAAAAAGATAGGTATTAAATAAAACAGAAATTAAAAAATAGTGACCGAGTAATTCAAAGTTAACAATAATTCGTCAGCGTCTATGTTTTATTAAAGCGAAGAAAGCAGTATTGAGCAAAAATGAAATTGATATCATTGAAGTGGTAAATTTTGACTTTTAAGAGGAAATTTTTATTGAAATATTTCTTGTAAGATTATTTTCTCTGATTTCACTACAGACAAACAGCAAAATTTCTGTTAATTTCAGATTAACTGAATAGTCTACAAATAGTTTTGCGCTTTTAAAAGGTGAGATTTTTCCTTCTCTTCTCTTGAAGACTAAATGTGGCAAGTGTGGGTGAAATCAATCCAGCCGTTTGGAAGGAGATGAGGAACCATAAAACATACCGCAATGTCTTTTATTTATGTTAAAATAATCATATTGTTATGAATTCGGGTTTTTTTCGATTTTTTAGTCGATGAAGAAACAGTCCTTTAAAAGTCTAAAATATTTATCCCAGCAAATTTAGGACTTTATACAAAGAAACTTAGCTACTCTCTACTGTCTTTCCAAACGCCTGAAAATCTCCACTGTCTCCTCGCTTTAACTGTATCCAGCTGCCGAAACATTACTACACGACTGGCTATTCCTCATACGACTCAATGCTACTTCTACCATAAACACCAGGACTCAGCACACAGCTCAATTCAGCATTCGCTTGAGCTCCACACAACGCTTTCTCTTCGGTGGACTGATGCAATTATTCGCCGTTGACTCGCTATGCGATCTAAACCTCTCGAAGAGTCGGTACATGACTGTCTTCGGCTTGGACTACCGGCCTTTTATAGTTTCCGGAGCAGAAAAGAAATGATTCTTGAACAATTAAGCATATCTCGGCTCCTATGGCTTCTATCACCAAAATTCTCGAAGATTCCAATATTATCTATTTTATCGCAAAAGTCACCAAATTTGTAGTCAAGTCGCCAAATGGTCGCCAAGTTTGGCGCCAAGCTCTGGGACTACTGATTCGGCATCTGATCAGCATCCAACAAAGCTGATCGTAAAATGGTCTTTCCAGTGATTGAACTGATCGTGCTGGGAAGCAGCATTACTGATTTGTAACAATATTCGGCAATTGAGTTAAAAATATAACTTTCCCACAGTTTCAGTTAAATGAAAGAAAACAAAACAACGCTTTTATCTCAGATTTGAAATATACAAAGAGAAAGTGTTGTAACTGTAAAAAAAAATTCGAATATAACATGTTGATGAATATTCATCAAAATGTCAGACCCCTCCCCCCGCATTCGAAAAAGTACTTTTATTGGGTGATGCTTATTTGTTTAGGAATGATATAACTCAAAATTGCCTTTAAATGCTCATTGAAATTTGTTATGTATTCCTAAAACAACTGGAAAATTTTCTGATTTCTGTCGACTCTTGGATGAAATTAATTGCAAGAATATCTGTCCGTCTGTGTAAACGTAAACACGATAACCAAAAAAAAACAAAAAAACACCAATAGTTATATAGAAGAAATTTGATGCATTATTTCTTCATCAAAAGTGTGTGCATCAAATTTTTGAGATATATACTTTTGATTATTTATTCATTGTTAGTTTTAGTGATAATTCAAAAATGCAACAATTTATAGAAATAAAATTTGATGTGAGGTTTCGAGATTCAAATTGTAGATCTTTGTATTAAAATTTGGGTTCAATCGGCTAATAAAAAGAAATCTAAAATTCATATTTATTTTTTTCATTCTTTTATCCTTTTTTTCATGAATTTCAAAGAGCATTAAAGTAAGCGGGTTTAGTTTAGTTTAGTTTAATTAAAGTTCCGTTTTGAAGCAACGTTAAGGTTATTTTGTAACTGTGAGCCGTGGTTAGATGATGAGGGTTGTGACTGGGCTGGCAGGCTTTCTCCAGGCTTCTACACTACACTGTGTCACAACAGTGGGAGGGCGTTTGGCCCTGACGGATTTAGCGGGCACCAGGCCCGTTTACATGACGGTTCTTCGCTGGAATCGGGTCTCGGACCTCAAGCCCTCCGGTTCCGAAGCCGAGACCTTCCCACCAGGCCATTGTGGTTCCCTAAATTGTGTATCAGAAATCGGATATCTTGTGAAAGAAATTCTCTTTCATATGACTTACTTCATTTTGGGCAGTAAAATGACACACTATTCTTTTGGAGAGTTTACTGCCTCTCTCTCCATCCCATATTTATGGAAAATTCAGGAGATGCAGGATGTTAGAAAAAGAATCGGAAAGAAAATGTTGTATTTTCTAAATATGCGAGAAAGGCGAGAGGTATTTTTCCATTACGGCTTGCTTTTGTAGTTTCTAGTTGAAATTGCTAACCTGAAAAAATTTTTTGTCACGAATTAAATAGTCGGTTTAAATAATTTTCTTTGTGATAATTTTTCTTTTCAAAATTAATTTCAAGAATTCTAAATAAAAGATATCACCTAATACACAATGAGTTTCAAGATCACATCAAAATGAACATGTGATACCGTTGAAATATTAATTTTCAACTTTAAAATATGACTCTTTATAGAGTATCTATATTATTCATTATTTTTTAGTATGAAACCTCCCAATTAAGTTTCCTTACATGAAATATGTCAATTCAAAATAGCTCTCTAAATATTATATTTACTATTGATTCAAGGTGTAAATTCTATTAATAATATAGTTTTTATATTTTTTTTTATCTTATTCAGGTGCCAAGAAACTCAAAAGTGCTTGAAGTGGTATTCATTAATCCGTTCAGTAGCCAGTTCAATATCGTTTCACTCATCTGAATTGTCAACATTGAAAGAAATCTTAGTAAGTATGGCAATCTTTAAAAATATGCTTAATTTGTGGAGGTTGTAACAGCTTTGAAAGGAGAAGAAATATTAAAATAAATCACAGCAATTTTAAGTAACACATTTTTTATTAACATATTAAATAGAAAAATTTCTTTTATCTTAATCATTTTCTGATACTAAGTCTTTGATTTATAATATTCACTATTTCAAATATTATAGAATCTTTAAATCAGTCGCTTATCTAATTCGCTGTCAGATGGCGCCACATATATAAAATCAAAATTTAGCTAAATTATAAGATCCACTGATATCTCATAAAATAGTAAAATAATGTAAGTTATTAAGAATACATAAATGTGTAAATGTGTGGACATCAGAAAATAGGTGTAATATAGATTCGAAACTCCATCGCTACAAATGTGAACTTCTTAAATATGAAATTCAAACTTCTTAAGTTCAATGAAAGTGTATTGTAAAAACGATTTTATTATGACATAATTTTTCTTATTAACTTTTAAGATAAAATGTTAGAAAAAGAATTTTTTTCTTCAAAAAATTTATAAATTGATGGACTCAAGGAGGAAAGCAACATTTTATGAGTTTTGGATTCACAATTATGAAATGCCCAAAACGCTGACTAATTACTTTTTTTATCCAAAACTGAGCAAATTACGGAATTTACAATACAAATTACGGCATTATAATATTTAATATAATAAAATTAGGATAGTTTTGTAATATTGTAATTGCATAATTGTAATATTAGGACATTTTTTTATGATTTTTAAAAAAAATTTCATTGCAAAATATGTACTTAATAGTTCTTACTGAATTACACAACTGCTTTCAATTCTAAAATATCTTTATAATTCCTAACTTGGTGTCCTGTAAAAATGTTCTATACGCCTATATAAAAAAATTGAAAATTCATAATGTATTTATATTCTACAGAAAAATCCAAACTACACAATATTCTTTAAATTTTAATCGCAGATAATGAAAAGCATAAAAAAAGATTTTGGAGAAGACTTCGTCATAATTAATTAAAGGTTTAATTTTTTATTAATTAAAAATACATTATGTTAATTATAAAGAATAGATTATTTAATCTTAAATGTAGTCTTTCTTTTGAATGATAATATTACCGATATGTTAAATCAATAAAAAATTCTGATAAATTTTTTTTGTCACAGCGTTGCAACTCGAAATAATTGGTTAAATTTTGCATTTAAAAATTATTAAAAATTCGTAAAAATATTATTTGGTATAACTGATGTATTATTAGTAGACAGTAGTAGTTACTATTTTAGAAATATTATATATATTTAAAAATTGAATTTATTTAACTTGTTGACATTCTGTTCAGTGTTAATATAAATTATATTTTTTGTTCTAAATATAAAGTACATTTTTACATGCAATACTTAGTTGTCGATTGCTGATTTTTTAAATGTTTGATGCAGTCTTTGTTTTGTTGTATGTATTTCAAACTTTGTCCACAAATATTGAGGAAAATTCAATGAAGAATTAGCACAAGGAAGATTTTAATAAAAAATTTGGATAAGGTAGATTTTAATAAAAAAAAATATGTGAACATTGATTACATTAATATTAATTTGGCAATTAATTAATTTAGTACTTTACATTATTATTAATTAGTAGTTTAATACGTTATAAACTTATATATTAATATTAATATAAAAGCTTTATAAAGAATTCGCATTAGAAAGATTTTATATTAATATATAATTATATATATAAAATTATATATTAATATTTAAGTTTTAATAAAGTATTTGCACAAGAAAGACTTTAATAGAGAATTTGGATTAGGTAGATTTTAATTCAAAATATGTGAGCATTAATTACATTATTATTAATTTATATATTAATATAAAATAATATATTTAATTATTAATTTTACATATTAATATAAAAGCTTTATAAAGAATTTGCATAAGAAAGATTTTATATATATATATATATATATATATATATATATATATATATATATATATATATATATATATATATATATAAGGTTAATTTTGTTTGAAGCAGAATGCAGGTTGGACAAGCAATGAAGAGACTTTGTATTTTTTATTTCGTTTTATTCTCCCGGGAGAGAGGCATGATTTATTTACAAGAAGACGCAGCGCGGCACAAAAGCAGAAGTAAGGGAGGAACGAAACAAATGATCACTAGTCTTATATAACATGGGATTTCCGACCACGCGATATAGGTTTATATATTAATATATAAGTTTTATTAAAGTATTTGGGTAAGAAATATTTTAATAGAGAATTTGGATAAGGTAGGTTTAGTAAAAAGTATGTTAATTATTACAGTAATGTTTTCATAAAAGTACATTAATTGCATTATTATTAATACTTAACAAATTAATTAAATTAGTAGTTAATTTCAAATATTAATAGAAAAGTAAAATAGTTTAATCCTGAACCATGTATCAGCTAGTAATGTAATAATTCTCAGTGATAATATATTTTTTAAAGAATGAAAAAGTACATTCATTTTACAATACATTAATTAATTTGAAAATAATTTTTGCACTCGAAAATGTTAAGTAAAAATGAAAACTATTGTATATAACAATACACACACATAAAAGCCCCCCCCCCCCCTTCTCAACCTTTTACGAATTTCGTGAATGATAGCTTCCGTCTAGAGCAAAATACTTTCCCAAAATGAATACCGGCGGAAGTAATTATAGTATATAGTTTGATTAAGTGAAAAACGGAATTCTTAAATGAAAAATGGCGAAAGTTTTCACCGAAAGCTTTATTATCCTGTCATAACAGATCTAGATAGATTATATTCTCTGATAGGATATTCACCGTTATTTCTTGATGATATGCCTGTCAAATCAACGAATATTGTATTTCGGAAATATTCTGCATTTTGACTTGCACAATAGAAAAAAATTGAAACATAAATATATATTACATATTATCCAGATGAAATTTGATGCATAAGATGGTCTTGTGAATTATGTGATGCCTAATATGGTATGTCAGATCTGAGGAAAAATAGCTTTTAGGGGAAACAATTATTTATCAGTGATATATGTATTGTTATTTTGGAATAGTTAAAGAAAGGGAAATAAATTAAAGGAGATAAACTATTAAATTTACAAAGCATTTTTTAAAATTTAAAGAAAAATTGGATATAATTCTCAGAATTTATTTAGATTGGCATATTTTGAGGTCTAGTTATTATTGAGAATTGGGAAAAAATCAAATAATTCTTTATTAGATTTAAAGCATTTATACATTAATCTTTAAATTGAGAGAGTATGAGTAAAATGAATATAAATGCTGGAGTCTTTTAAATAAAAAAGTACGATAAAGATTTCTTCGCTAGCATTGAATCGTCTTTTTAAAATTGAAATTTAAAATATTTAGGTAAATGAGATAGTACTTAAAATTATATTATGATGCTCAAAATATGTCGTAACTGGCTCCTATCTAATAGACAACATAAAAAAAAATAATGTCACTTTTGATGGTATGAGTTAAAATCTGAAATTTTGGACATTGGGCAAGAAATTATGTAATGGTCTAATGAAGAACAGGAGATGCCTGAGAAGGATAGCTCTCTTTCCGTTATATTCTCTTAATTAGGACGTAATAATGAAACATGAACTGGAAAAGGAAAATGTGATGATGAAGAGGAGGGAGAAGATGAAGAAGACATGCAGATAAAATTATTACATGAGAAGATGTAACGAAAAATTACTATATATGATTCACCAAATAATGTTCATTTATATCATTAAGATATTATGATTTTCCTTTTATGCACGGTGAATTTTTAAAAATCCGACAACAATTTTGGAAGCAGGCTGATATTCGAAGTTATATACCTTCACTCTCATCAATGCGTATCTTTCAAGTGATAACGTATATAGTAAATTTAAAATTGCGATTAATTTTGTTTTTTTTGGAATATAAAACTAAGAGTATAAGTTTTAATAATAAGAAGAAAGCTGCATGAGTTTTGTAAATATTTTTCCGGCTGTGGAAGACACATAGGAAAATGTGGCTTGCAGATTGTTTGTAATTTGTGCTAATCATCAAGAAACACAAGTAGGTAAATTATAGAAATACGTATTCAATTGCTCTGAAAAATCTCTTTTCAAGAGTTGGCAAAGTTCCATTCAATTTTCAAGATTTAATTCGAGAGATTCAATTTTGTATTGGCATACAATATATAAGACTTATCGTTTTAAAGGCACACTTTCTATAAAAACTGTTTAATTTGTCTTTGTCTGTTTAATTTGCCATGATCTAGAACGTCGTTTTTAAAAAAAAAAACAGTAGGCACATATTTAAAAGGAAGATAGAAAATTGTGAGCAATGGCAAGCAATCGCATTTCGACATGTTTGGTATTATGGAAATTTAAAGACTTATTTAAGTTGCAAAAACTAGAAAATGAGTTTCCTTAGGAAATTTTATTGTTGGAAGTCCGTTAGGACAAGACAGGTGGAAGTTAAGAAATGTACTTACGAAACTTAGTATACAGCAAATAATTCCTGAGTATCTTTGGGAATTTATTTCCCTGCTGTCTAAATTTCCCTTTGTGATACTTGTAGGAGATGAAAGAGGCAAAAAGACGAATCGGAATGACGTAATATCGCAGGGTCCAAAATTTCTTCTAAACGAGTTACATTAAAAGAAAGAAAGAAAAAAAAATAGAAACAGCAAGACGTTAGTGTAACACAAATTATTTTAACAACAAATTTCACATTGGCAATTAACAACATGTTATAGAAGGTGTTAGAAATTTCTATTAGAAGCAGTTACATAGGCTTCACAGCATTGCCACGTGGAACTCTTAATGTTCTGGAAGATGTCTGTTCCGTTTCTCACATCTACCGGCAGCTACAGAGACATGAGCAGGAGGTCTTGTACATCAAGACTTCATTTGACCCCAGCAGAAGAATTACAGGTATGACAGGGCCGGAGATCTAGCAAGTCAATGAAAGGGACCAATATGACTTATCCAATGCAGTTCAAATGTAAGACTGTCATTGATGTCTTGTGGGAATGGGAGAGTCCCATCATTGCTGGAACCACTTATGCAGCTTAACAAGAAGAATATGTGCTTTTACAAGAAGCCCAGGTAAACCTTGTGGTAGAAAGATCAAGTATGTCCTACCGTTCAGAAGAAGGAAGGGAGGGGTCAGAAGGTACAGTTCAGTGAGGTAATCTCCAAAATACCAACAAAAACACTGACAGAGAAATGAAGTTGAAAAGCACGTGGTCGGGTGCTATTGAGGGCTCTTCAAAGTTCAAAAATGGGTGTTATGCTAAATGAAGGTTCCCACTCTTGCGAAATTTACCTCATCCTTGAAAAACACTCCCAGAAAATGTGCTGTTTTTCGCATTCTATTGAAAACATCATGTAGCCACGCTCAGGTATTCATGATTCTTAGACTACGATGATTTGAAGGATTGCAGGTGGTGTGGACGGATTTGGTTTGTGAACAGTATCCACCAATGATGTGGAAAACACCATTTATGACGTGGAAAGACCATGGCGAAGGAAAGGCCAATTTATTTCGAGCATTCGTACTTAAATTGCCTTCTTCCAGACATGATATATTTTCTTCATTTTCTGGCGTCTTCGTCGTTCTATTCATGGTAACTTTTGTTAAACAAGCAGTCTCTCATAATCTTTTGAACATAAGTGCTGGAAATATTCCTGATACACGTGCAGAAAATCGTGTCTTTTATAATACAATTTGTAGCTCTATACATTAGGTCCATGTCAGCCAGTTCAACTTTTTCATACTCATCCATCCAAATGTATTTGGAACAGGCTCATAAATCAGTAAATGTTGATTTCAAGCAGGATTGGTGTTCAATCGACCTGTCCTGCTACTCAACGTCTTGTAGCACATTTCAGACCAGTAATGCTATGTAGTTCCAATTCGTCTTTGTATTCCCTACACCTTCTATTTGTTTAAGCACTGGCAGTAAAACAGTCTGTACAAATGAAATTAGGATTTTTTTAAAACCTGATTTTAAAGCATCATAATTACGTAACAATGAAATATTTAAACAGAAAAGTGCAACCAACTAATATTTTTCAAAAATAATTCTTAGTTCCTTATGATTATTGTGAATACGAAATATAATTTTATATTAAACCAGTTGTCATAAAAATTGCTTCTATCAAAATGTCTTCATTTCTAGAAACTAATTTTGAGAGAAAATTGTACAAAATTAGCAACAAACAAATGGGAAATAGTAAATTACGGAATATTACAGTCACGAAATTCATTTTTCTTTTTATTTACATACTTTTACTCCAAAGGGAGATTTTTTAAATATAAATATATACTTCTAATATCTCTCAAAATTAAACTTTTTTTCATCAACTGCAAATTAAATCTGAAGTGAAAATCGTCTGCAGAAAAAGAAGAGCAATTTTTTTCCAGTAAATTGCAAAGACGATATTTAATTAAAACTTTTTTTTAATAGTTTTATAATTTCTTTCTTGAATAGTTTAATTAACATTTGCAAATATTTGTTATAATATTTATTTTTTTAAATTTCTGCAACACTTTTTCAAATAAACGTGTTCTTTAAAAAAAAATTCAACACTTCGAATTCTTTTTAATCAGCTTATCCTGTGGTAATTCTTATTCAATAGATTGTTTAGTTTGAAGATTAGATTTTGCATGTGCTGTTTAGTAAAAAAACACTTTACAAGTTATATAATTTCTTAATTTCTTTTTTCCCCATTTCAGATAGAGAAATTCGGCATTTCTTCTAAAAATATGTTATTTTGTTTTAAAATAGAATTGTGAAAATGGCAGGGTCTTCAAAAAGGAGAATCCTTCTGTTCATAAAAGAAATTTAGTCTGAAAGCAGCTTAATAAAATTAACAAGTTGTTAATCTTAAAACAAGCTGTAAAAAATAAGCACAATATTTTTAAGCAGCACGTTGCGTTTATTCAAGAGATAAAGTTCATTTATAACATAATAAGGATATGTAATTCCATGAATTCAGAATATTAAAATGCTAGATTTTAATAATGAGAATTATTTTGGGTGATATTATCATCTTGAGCCTTAGTTAGAGGACGAGAACAACTTTTCAGATGGCTTTCCTTTCTACAGATATTTATTCCGTACCAGTGGTAGAATATTTGTGTCAGTCTATTTAATACATATTCTTGACCACCTTGGATCTTTGGTGGGATCGTATCTCGATACTTTAATTCTCCTCTGCTTTCGTCGAGATTTTGCCTACATATTAAGTGCACATTTAATCCATGGAAGCTCAAAATTCCTGGTGTGATGTGGAAATTTGGAGTAGGGTTTCACGCTAAAGCTAAATGTATGTTCAATTTCTATCTATCAACTGCAATATATGGATTTGACCCATTTGTCTGGAGCACAATACTGTTTCAGTGGAATGTTAATGCGACAGTTTGTTATAAGACATCAGACTTTCGCAATAACTTCTTGTTGAAGCATAGTTGTGTAATGGCACACACGATTTGTGTAAACCCAGAAGTGAATAGGTGCAATGGAAGGATGTCCTAAGAAAAAGTACAATTAGTAGTGGAGGACGTAAGGGGCGAAAAGCTGTCAAAATGGTATCGAAACTTTTTTGACGTTATGATGTTTCTTCAACGTAATACAAACATACTAATTATTTAAGTATTGTGTTCAGCTTATATATCATAAGTTTTTTTAATAATTCTAATTATTCGTATTGTGTAAATTATTAATAAATCATTAATTTCTTACGGCGCGATCTTTTAGTGTACCTACTTTAGTACAATTGCTAATTTTTGTGGTACTTTTCGGTTAGCCGGGCACAAGTCTCCAAACAATTTAGACAAGAGCCATGAAATACATCACTAAAAAGGTTGTAGCCTTAGTTTGTAAGCAAGCTGGCGCAAGTGTTGGCGACATTTTTTTTTAGTATAAATCCAAATTATTTGGAAACTTTTCGTTTGTGCCCGGTTAACCAAAATGACTTCAAAAAAAAAACAAACAGAAGTAATAGGTTTCGAATAACTGGGATAGGAGTTTGAAATAATCTTTAACAAGACTGAAGACTAGTTAAACAGCTCTATGTCTAGCCAGAAATATTTCTTTTCATGTAACGCTTTGGTCAACAATCAACAATCGTCGATGTGCCAATTGTTGGCTGGTACGATGTAACTTTCCTGATTTGTACAATCGCAAGATTCTACATTCTATCGCAAAGATAAGAGTAGAATTCTTTTTTAACTCTTTTTAACCCAAATAAAGCAATAAATTCACTCAGTTATTACCTTTCAGTAATGGTTACCTTCAGTCACAAATAGGCTGATGTTTTAAAGAAAACCATTATGGGCTTGTCGTGTTGAATCACGATCATTGCTTGCAGCATATAAATTATTGTTGTCGTTTCTTATGGCACTTGTTATAGAGAAGCCCGCTGACGAAGTCAGAGATTTTAAGTCGAGAGAGAGTCTCTTATTTCAGTAGCACCATCTAGGGCCAAGAGTGCGTCTTGGCCATTCATGCGTCACATTCTCTTGCACAACTGCTTTAATTACAGGGGGCACATTCACACACCTCACAGATAGAACACAAATGAAGAACAACCATGCCCAAACTGGGACTCGAACCCGTGACGCCCAAAGCATGGGGAAGACGCGCAACCCCTATGCCAGGACGCCGGTGCATATAAATTGTACTTTTAGCTGGTTCTAAACTGTCGTTTGATCATTACGCCATTTTGGAATACAAACCATTCTTTATATATATATATATATATATATATATATATATATATATAGAGAGAGAGAGAGAGAGAAATTAGCTTTGTTGTGCGTAATATATTTTTAATTTATTTTCACATGCATTCATTTTCAGGCCAATACCTACAGTTCTTGTTGCGAGCAGCTATCTGCTTCACTTTTTCAGCGGGAAGGAAACACGCCGGACTTCACTCTTGAATGCAGTGCGAGTTCAAAAATCCCTGCCAACCTATCTCACTGCGGTATCGACTGGGGCCATAGTTGCTGTTTAGTGTTTTGCTCAGATAATGTAAACCACGATGCCTGTTCGTATTTTAAACCAGACTCATCCATTCATCATCTTTCCTCCTTCAATCAAGTAAGTTTGCTTCTGGTAAAAACACTCCTATCTTGTTTTATTGGTTACTAGCCGCCTTTGACGGCCAGCCGGTTCGCTAGTATTACCGCTTGCTACAATTTTCAATTAAATATTTTAAGTAACTGATCTCTAAATAGATTCTCAAACAAAACATTTTTAATCTTCAAATTTTGATAGTCATACCAAACTTATACTGTTATTATTATTATTATTGAATATGAGTATTGCAAACAGAATCGCTCGGTATATAAGTCTTTTGTGAACTACAAAATATTTTTCATAATTTATGTAATATCTCAAAGAATAATTCAACAAAAAATTCTCAGATGCAGCATAAAATTCAGTTTTTAGTTTTGCTTTCAAGAGGATTGAAATGAAATCAATAATAATATTTTGTTTCGGCCTATAAATATATTTCAAAAATTATGAAGTCTAAATTTAATGCAGTAAGGGATCATATTCTGAGAAATATTCTGGACACACCAAATTTTAAATAAATGAATGAATGTTTCTATTTTCCACGATCAACTAAGACTTATTTATGAAGTTTTGAATGTTAAAAATTTAGAAAAACTCAACATTTTCATAATCTTAGGCCAATTAATCTTGAGAAACCTGCGAGCTGTATTTTCTTTGAAACGATCGATGGAAAATCTAAAATTATCCTTTTTTTATTGAATAGTGATATTCAAATTTTCATAAATCAGTCAGTTTAAGTGATTGATTTAGTTGATTGGAAATTAACTTTTATCTAAAATATTAGTGTTTCAAGAACATTTTGTTAATCGTGATTTCCACAGCAGAAGCTTTATGTAAAATCAAAAATTCGTTATCTATTAGAGCATTTATTGAATCAAGTTACATAAAATATAATCATTTTCCATTTAGATCATTTTAACAGATCTGTGTCTTACTAAAGGTTTACAAATTAGCTGCTTGGCCCTGATTTGAATGGATATCCTGTTCATATTAAACAAAACTTGCCTTAAAATAAAACTGATTTATTGGATTAATAATATAAGACAGTGTAAAAGATCATAAAATAATTTTTCTTGAATTTATTTTTTAGAAAAAATAATATTTCATATTTGTTTCATTTCTTACAGACACGTGCCGAAAATTATATTTTTGCAGATTTCATTTCCAAAAAGATTTAATTTATTTTCAATTGGAGCTTTAATCAATGTGATGGCAACACTTTGAAAAAAGATAATTTTTTCCCATGAATGCGAAACGTGCTCGTGCAGCTTAAATTTTATTTTTATTTTGTATGAAGAAAATTATCGAAAAATATAGTTAAAATATTTATTTAAAAATTCATCAAAAATAGAAATTTAACTTTAAGGTTAAAACATTGGTATCATTTAAAAGATAAATTTTTGATCTTTAACTTGATGTAAAAATCTTTTTTGTGCGATAATATTTTCGGAAGTTATAGCAGAAACACGCCAAAATTTCGCTGAATTTTTAAATAAATAAAATTCTAATTAAAAATAACCCTCAGGTGCACATTCCCGGCCTCCAAGGTATACACGTGCCAAATTTGGTAACTGTAGTTGAATGGTCTGGCCTGTAGAGTGGCAACACACACACACACACACACACACACACACACACACACACACACACACACACACACACACACACACACACACACACACACACACACACACACACACACACACACACACACACACACACACACACACACACACACACACACACACATTGAGCTATATTATAAGTATATAGATATTTATTACTACATGCATCTTAGAAAATATTATTAGAGTCTATCATTTAAATGTGTGGTTGATGATAATAATTTGTTTACATTCGTCGCTGTAAACAATATGGAAGAAAAAAGAGCTAATAAATAATACATTTGCATTGTTCCAGTCCTGTTACTTGGGATTTTTCTATAATTTTCAAATCAAACTAAATCCATTTACCATTTTTTTTAATGTTAAAAAGCCTTAAGAAGAACAAATATCAGATTTATTTGAACATAACTATGCAAATCATACTTAGCTATAGGAAATAAATATTTCAATCCCTGAGGTTAGGAAAGAGGTATTATTTCAGAGTTTTACACTAACTGACTCTGCGTTCTTGTGGCGCATGTGTTTGCGCAATTCTTTTTACCAAATTGAGCCAGACGTATAGTTAAAATATCCAAAATTATAAGTAAAAATATTCAATAAAAATAACTGCCATCAAATGGTACTTAAAAGAAAGTTACTTAAGTGTGAAACTCTGATTTTCACACGATAAGTAGAAGTGAGAAATGTTAGGAGATAAAAAGTGGCATTAAAAATTAAATACAACGGTAAAAGATAATGGCTCAATAAAAGTTAAAAGATATTTTCATGTAAATGTTTTCCCCACTAAGCCTAACATGGCTAGTGATGAAGATAAAAAAAGGGATGCACTGATTATTAAAATTTGAGCACTCTATCAATATGAAATTGAGTATAAATAATTACAAAAATTATTATAAAGCTGTTGTGGAATGTTTACAAAGATACTAGAAATTCTGCGTTGGTGCAAGAGGCATCAAATTGCAACTCACGAGATTCATCTAGATTTCTATTTGATTCATATTTTTAGACCTTCTACTTAAATGCATACTTTAATATACATCTTCAAAAAGGAGACTGTCCTCAGAATGTACCTAGTTGAGGATTGCATAAAAATCTCCATCCTTATTGATTCATCTGAAAAGAAACAACGAAAAAAGGGTATGAACTAGAAATTAAAGCAAGAAGAGAACAGAAGGGAAAAAAGAAAAATTAAAAAGTAGAAATTTTAAAGAAAAATATCCAAACGTTAAAACAAAGGCAAATATGGTTGAAAAGAAGATTTTGAAACGAAGACTTTATAGAAGTTATAGAAGAATTGTAGAAGTAGTTATAGAAAAAATTATATAGTAGAATATTAATGAAGTATTATATTATAGTGTATTATATTATCATCTTGTAAATCATTGTTACGATCTATTTGGACAGACAATGTAATTTTGAACAATAGCCTAGTGACGGAAAGACTCTCTCCTTGAGCATTACAATAGTGATGTAGTATACTCCTGAGAGATTGAAATTCGCTTACACGTCATTTCTTCGGCTAAATGGACTTCAAATCAAAACATTTCAGCCAAAACATTTCGCCACGTCCCGCAATTCTGATGAAGGAGAATAGGTTAATTGTTTAATTTGGATACAAAATATATGCCATAGGAAGTAATTTTTTTTTAAATTTAAATTTTACTGTAAATCACTTGATATAATTTATAGTCATTATGCTAAGTTATAGCTATTATCAAATGCATTATGTACTTTAATAAATAAAAAATAGTAATGAGGGTATAATTTTAAATATTATCGTTTATATTGTCACTATTTCTCGGATGTTTGTTACAACTTGCTCTCTGTACGGAGCAAATTGTATGATTCCACAAATTATAAACAAAGTATTTCTGGTTCTAAAAAAAAAAAAAAAAAAAGCGAATTTTTTCACGTATATCATCTATTCCCCTCCCCCCGGATTTAATTGCAATTATTCTTCCCATTGTTTTAAAAAGTGTTAATCATAGCATTATTAACTAAGATTTCTTCATATATTTTAAACGGTAAACTTAGGATATTTTTTATCAAACATTTTTTCCATTCAACTATTAAACACTTACCTAATCCAATACCTATTTAATAATGAATTCTTAACATTTAACAATTTTTCATTGCTTTGTATAAGAAATTTAATCCACGTTTCATCGTACATTTATGCAAAAAATTGGATGCCAAGAATCTATTTTAATTAATAGTTTCAACAAAAGATGGCACTGCAATCATGTTTCGAATTTGCATTGAAATAGCTGAAATAATTCGTGTACTCTTACGCGTGAAATTAATTTTCATTAGCGAATAAGGAAAAAAGAAAAGAACCCCCCCCATAATATTTTACGAAAAGTATGCATTTTAATATTCCAGAAGATTAATTTTGTATGCTAATGAGCCGTTTTTAATTAAAGAAATTAGATGAGAGAAAAATTAAAAAATATCTTCCTTTTTAGCTAAAACTTGTTGAGTTATCTTGGTCATAGAAAGGCTACGAAATGAATTTAGAATTTAATGAACTGTATTAAAAAAGCATTTTTTTTTCATTGCCGTTCTTTTAATAAAGATTTGCTTAAAATAGTTTTGTTAATCATTTTTCATTTCATAAGCAATAGTTAGCAAAAAATGCTTTGCTTGGCCTTTCTCATAAAAAGTTATATGCAAAAGATTCCTAATAAAAAATTTAAAAAAAATGTGAGTTTCATAAAGGAAAAAATATGCAGATCATGAATATAATATAAAGTATTATGTGCAAGCTAGTAATAGTTTTAATTATTTGCTTCTGTTTTGTATATAACTTGTAAATAGAGCTTAAATGTTCTCGCAATGATGTACTGCAACTTTTACTAATTGCCATATTAGGTGCTGTTGGAATTATATGACCATATAGAAAGCCAATCGACTATTTATGAACAGGTTTTTAATATGGAAAACCAGTTCATTTTATTAATAAAACTGGAATAAATAAATACAAGATCAAAAAATCAAATATGTGAATTGAATTCGATGATTTATGATTAGAAGAAGAGTTTTTAAATTTTAATTATAAGCTTATATATTTAATATTTAATAACTGCCATATAGTTTCGATCTCTGTTTTTCAATTTTAAAATTATGTTATGAACCTAAAAATACTGAAAATATATTGGAAAATGATAACGATTTGAGTTTTATTTACATTAAAGAAGATATACTCCTTCTAAAACACTCATTCTGCAAATTATATTAAAATATTTAATTCAGGGTAAATTTCATAATAATTTTTTTTCTAATCTATGTGGAAAAATTTGTAGAAGAAAATATTTTATTTTTGTTTCGTCGCTAGACATCGAAATCTGCTGTTTAAAAAAAAGTTGCACAAAAAAGAAGTACTTTTGCAAAATATAGTAATATTGTAGCTCAATGATGTTCCTCGCATGATTCATTTATTTTTATTTTAAAAATTACTCTTTATTGCACTAAATATATAGGCTAATCGTGGTCTAATTATTAATATCTAAATCTCTTGAAAAAAGTATATAATTTTGGAAGCATAAAATGGTTTAATGACATAAAGAGTTATGTTCATTTTGTCCGAGTCAATACATTGCAAAAAAAATTCCCTAAATTAAAAATTTTATTAAGTTCCTTATTGCATTGGTCAAATTTCATGAAATATTATTGACACATTAAATTTAAGGGAAAAAAAACATCGCTCATTTGCTATCAAAACTGAACTAATTTTCGTTTTAAATTTCATTATTTTAGACGAAAAACAGTTAATTTACACAAACGGATTCTTTTGATTGAATGATCTTTTCAGAAGCAATGTTGAAAAGGTTTAAAATCATCTAAAATAGTGATAAACCAAGTTTCACTACCTTGTCATTTCACTGACAAAAAAGATCCCTACTGAAATCACCTTAATTTTTATGACCCTACGTTCTGTAATAAAAATAACTTATTTCGGCATTTCTGACTGCCCTTAATGTTTGCCTCAACAATTTAGGAACAACTCTCAGTAGCACACATACAATTTACAATATTTTTTGATATTAAACGATATTTTCAATATAGAACTATGCTGTAAATTGAATGATGTAATATCGCACAATTTCGGGCAACAAGCTATGCTGCTTGTGATTTGCATACAAAGTATATGACCTGCATACATTATTTATCTTTCTGTTAATAAAATAGCCAGAGATTTCATAGTGTGAGATAAAATAACTGAGAATTCAATTTTCCGTCACCTTCAGTTCAGGAGTTTGGAAATTATACTTTCATAGCAATATCGTATTTGTTAAGAATTTATTATAAAACATGCGATGCACAATTTCAAGCTATTTTATTAACAGAAAGATAAATTATGTATGCAGGCTCCTTACTTTGTATGCAAGTCACAAGCAGCACCGCATGTTGCTCGAAATTATGCGATATTACATCATTCAATCTTCAGCATTGTTTTATATTGAAAATATCTTTTAATATAAAAAAAATAATGCACATTGTATGTGTACTACTGAGAGTTGATCCCAAATTGATAAGGCAAACATTAAAGGTAGTCAGTCATGCCGAAACAAGTTATTTTTACTATAGAACATGGAGTCACAATAGCTAAGGTAATTTCTATAAGAAATCTGCATATATAATTTACTTTCCTGTTCATAAAATAGAGTGATATTGTACATAGCCTGTTTTATAATAAATTCTTAACAAGTAAGATATTTCTCACAAAGTGTTATTTCAAGATGGTAGAAAATTGAATTCTCTATTAATTGCAGTTGAAGACGACTTAATTAAATCCTCGATATCATATTTCTTGAAAGTCGCTGGTAATCAGAGTACGATGCTTATGAATATTGTTAATTTTTGGAACGTGTCTTAAAGTTTCGAAAGCTAGATTACAATTTTCTTTGTAAATTCAGAGATTTTTCTTACGCAAGGGACAACAAATGCGATTATGGGAACTTTCTATATGCCACTTTAGAAATCGGTTCCTAAAATGAGTTCTCTTTAACCTCAAAGAGAGATTGTGTATGATCTATTAGTTTTAACTTTTAATCCAATATCTGAAAAGTCAGATGAATTTCCGGAGTTAAAGATCAATAATGAATATTGTCACGAAGATTTAAAGAACTACGTCGTTAGCTTAAACAAAACAAACAATTTATTAGGACGAAGCAACTCACAACAGTACCAGACTGAGAACTCACCCATCACTGACGGGGCTCAGCTGTTATATACATATATAGAATGTTCGAAAAAGACCCAATTTGAATATTTACGAAAAAACCTTTAGAACCTTTCAGATCTTAGATAAGCAACAGATATCATTTTAAATAAAATAATTCCAGTCTTGGATAAAAAATCGTATCTTATAAGTTTAAAATATGATCGCATGATTAGGATAATCCCAGAATCGATATTTTTCTCTCAAAATGTCCTGGTTAGTGATGCATTAAACTAGAAAAAAATTCAAATACCAATACTATAATATTAATATTTTACAATCAGAAAGCATTTTGTATATCGTAAAATTGAACTAGGACTATATGTTGAAAATAACCTCTGAGTCGGCATTCTATCGCTAATTTTGCACGCCAATAACCTACTAAACTGAAAACCTACTAAACTCTGCCACTAGAATAATGCTTCTTCTGTATTCAACCAGAATACTGATTGTATAAAATATAGCATTTGTCAGACAGAGAATAGAACGGTGACCTTTTCATTTTTGATGTATTACCGAGTGAATTTGTTGGATTTTTGTAATCCAGACAAGTCTGCCTTCCGCCTTTTCGAAACATTTTCACAACAAAAGAATAAATGTTTAAGAAATAACAGATTCCTTCTATTGGGAAAATGTCACTTTGGAATTTACAAGAATGCGAACAATAATATAGAATTTCGTAATTTGGACCATTCAAGCCAACAAAAGTCAATAGATTCTTTTTTTGTCGTTGCCGGTGAGATTTTCTCCGACAGCAAGCAACAAATGTGCCTCTGATGTAGGTTACTTTCATATGATGTATGCATTGCATTGAAACTTGAAATCGATTCGTTGAAAGGGGTGAATGCCTATGAATTGCCTGAGGTATTAGTGCTTCTCTTTTGTAAGAATGTCTATTTTAATTTTTAGGCCTTTTCCTAATGTTTGCAGAACGATTCATATTTTTAGATTAGCAATTTCTATTAACTACATAAAGCGTATTAATTAGTCTTGGCTTGAGAAGTTCGTGCTTTGATCTAAAGAGTAAGACAATAGATGTAATAGATAGATAAAACAGTTAGGCAATAAATAATAGAAAAATTGATAATAGATAGGCAATAAATAAAAGACAAATAATGGATAGACAGATAAACAATGCCATATAGATAATAGATAGATAATAATATATAGGTAATAGAAGACAATAAATAATAGATAGATAGATAGATTAACAATAAATAGTAAATGGATAAATAATAATATATAGATAATAAAGAGATAATAAATAATAAATAGATAATAATAATAGATAGATAGATAGATAATAGATTGACAGTAAATAGTAGATAGATAATAAAATAGAATAGGTAGCAATAATAGATAGATAATACGTAGACAATAGATACATATAGGCAACAGGTGTAGACTATGATTTAGAGATTCTTATAATTAAGAAATACAAAATATGAGTTTTCAGATAAATATAAAAATACAAAATATAATGGGAAACTTGAACTTGAAAAGAAATAGGATATTGGGATTTATAGCATCAATGGCTGTTATCCATATAAAGAAAATCTTCATATTTAATTGAAACACTTGTCTTAAACTATATTTAATTAATGTTGCCATCTTTATTGAGACTATTATCATAATGATGAGTTATACTTTCTGTTTAGATATCGATGAAAGATTTTATATTGAATGATATTTAATCGATAACAGCTTTATCCCAACATTGTTATCATGAATTCTCTTGATAGGAAGGAAATTCTTGAACTTACAAATATTTGCAAATCTGATGAGAAAAGATCTATTGTTTTATGATGGAGATAGGAAGAAATATTGGGTATCTGAGAATTCTTGGGTAAATTTATGTTAAAGATTAATTATGAGCCATGGCATTTCTTCGGGGCTACATATTACTAAAATGATTCATTAAGCTTTATTTTACAACATAATTAGTTTTCTGAATCCGATAGATAGTGCTATTTGTGGTTTAGTGGGAAAATTTCACTTAGTAGTCATATTATACAATTTTCAAAGTAAATTGAGATGAGGCTAATGTAATTATTTTTTAAAATATTACTTGCTTTAACTTATTGCGAAGTATTTAGGCGTGCTGCCTTCTTTAACAACGAAGTCTTGAACGTTCGAACAGTTTGTAACTACAGGATAAACATTCTCATTGTATCATATGTTGAGTTATCTGATGCGGACAATTGGTAATAATTCGAAATTATGGGTGCGGTAGCACTTTTGAGATTGCATCGCGGATGAAATGACAATTGCTTACGTAGTTTATAATCCGAAAGACTCATATAACTCCAAAACATTATCTAATATATTTCTCCACATAACCTATATCCTATTATTATTATGCGTTCCTACTATTAATATAAAAAAAGTTATGGCATACTCAAGGTTGAATTAACAAAGAAAAGTAGAAATAAAATTGTTTATTTGCGCATTTACAAGATATTTGCAACCAGTGGAAATTTTGTTCCTAAACATTCTCGAATACGCATGATAAAGATTTTATTTCCCCTCCCTCCCGCATAATAAAAATAAGGATCTAGGGCAAAACTGTGATTGCCACGAATGTTCATATCTTTATTTTCAGAATCTCGCGTATGAGCGTCTTGTGCTCTCTAGCGTTGTGAAAGAAATCGAGTAAGTATTTTAAACGCCCTTCTTTTCAACTTAATTAAACCAAGATTTGACACAAAATTACAATTTTAGTTACAAAATATCATCTCATATTTCATTTTTCTAACTCGCCATTTTTCTGAGTGCATTCTGAGCATTCAAGTGCATGTTAATTAATGAACAGAATGGCAGACGGCCAACTCTTTGGTGAATTTGGCTCGAACATTGCAACAGATCTGCACTTTAGATTGTAAAACTGAGCATTAAGTTTTATTCATCTAGTTATCATAAAAATCCTGATATATTGATCTTAGACAGATAGAAAAACTTCCTGAAAATATATTTCGCCCACATTTTGTTTGAGAATAATAAAATTATATGTAAATTCCACATACTAAATTACTATAATTACAAGCATTTATGTATTATCGTATCGCAGACAGATATAATTCCGAAAATGTGTTTTTTTAGACTCACAAAGATCAGAAATATAGGGATTTCCAAAATAAAAATCTCGAGTTCGAAATTTTGACGATTGCGATCTCTTTGTATATTCTTTATATATGAACTTGAAAAAATAACAATAAAACTATTTTCATTTAGACTACAAAAAGAAGGAGATGCAAATGGTTATTTCCGACCTGTGGAAATAGGAATGCAAGCTAAAATTTTGTTAAACCCCACTTCTTGTAGGTCTATAAAGATAATTAAAATAGCACAAATCCTTTGCCATCATATTTGATGGAGTAGCGCAAAATATATACTGAAAACATTTTAGTGGAAAATTGATCATAGAATGATAAAAAAGGTAAAGAAAATTGTTAACCTTATGAAATAAAATCTCAATGCTTACCTTATTCCAACTAATTAATATCTTGTGAGATGAACTAATTATCCGGAAATTGAACAAACAAGCTTCATTATTGCAGAAGAGCAGAGAGATTGATACAATCTACCCTGCTTTTCTACTCCTTGGTATTTTATGCTTCTATGAGGCACAATATTCATTCACTTAACATAATTCTTTTCTGAAGAAATCTGCTCAATGCATGGAACAAGTAGACTGAGAAAGAGAAAAAAAGAAAAAAGAAATATGTGTCATCTCTGGGGTGTTATAAAAAAATAAATCAAATGCTTTATGAAATTATAAAAAAGTGCTTCATGCAATAAAAATCTTTGAAATTAAATTTTTGAGTTTAAAAAACACTTCATACTTCAAAATGAATTTATTTCAGTGCAATAAAATTGACACTGACTTAATTGGTATAAAAAATATTATTCTTCCAGTTTTGTGTGATGTGGAACTCATTTTGAATTTTATGAATTGATCACCTATGCAAAATTATCAAACTTTCAAAATTTTGTATCACATAAATACGATGTATAATATAAGAGCCGGCTTCCTGGCATAGGGGTAGAGAGTGTTCCCCGTGATCTGGGTTCGAGTCCTGATTCAGGCATGGTTTGTTCTTCTTCTGTGTTCTATCTGCGAGACGTGTGAATGTGCCCCCCTGTAAAAAGGGGTTGTGCAAGCGAATGAGTGATGCATGAGTAGTCAAGTCGTACTCTTGGCCCTAGTTGGCTCTACGATAAAAACAAGAAGCGCTCCCCCTTAGGCTTAAATCGGCTGTTTTAGAACAGCGGGCTTGTTCATGGCAAGTGCCATAAGATACAACAATAATATAAGAAGCCTACGAAGGGCATCGAGAAAGTAAGTTCCCTGCTGCTTGTAAAAAAGAAACAAAATATGATTACCTGGAAAGATTTGTTGCAAAAGATGCAACCATATTTCATCTTTTTCTTAACATAACCTTTCATCACCTTTAATATCAACTTCCTTATTTCACTTGTATTTTACGAAAGTTTGAACTTCTATATATATATGTTCCTTTTAGTAATAAATCCTTTTAGTAATTTTATAATCTTTTAATGTGTTCCTTTGAGTAATAAAAGTTATTATTATTATCGTTCTCGTGCATAGTTTCCTAATTTTGTAATCGTTTTACACGTGTATATCGTGTTTCCCGCCATTTTGATTTACACTTTCATCCTTAGTCACATAATTACCAATTATGCTGTACTTTTGAACAAGAAAATAATACAATGATTCAGTATTTTGATATTGTATCACTGTATTATTTTTTTATGTCGAATTCAATGACTATTTGCGACCAGACGAATAAATCAGTTGCTTTGGATCGCTAGGCTGAGAGAATGGCTGCAAGCAGGTCCTCTTATAAAAACTTTATTTTCCGAACTGCCGTATGAATAAGTTTATAAAAAATACAAATGTAATGAATGCTAAAGTATAATGATTATATTAACACTTTATCAAATCTAATTGGTCATAATTTTAATATATTTTATTACTTTTATTTAGTTATTTGCATATTAATAAAATCGAATGCCTATTTCAATCATCTGTGTATGATTATGAATATCGAATAGCCTGGAGTCACAAAAGATAATAAAACGAATACTTTTCCCGAAGTTAATAAAATAAAAATATAAATAAATCAGCAAAAAATAATTAAAAGTGTGGTGAAATTTGAAATTAAATTGCTCAGCTTATTAAAATAGCGGCCTCATAATATGCATAGCCGAAGGTCACAATTAAGCAATCACTTTCCTCACTTTCTAATTAGATTGCAATTTCCGTTTTAGAAATGTGTTGCTCTGATTCTATTAAAAATGATACTGATTCTATTCATTAATAAAAAAATCATTAATTATTAATATCTTTGAATCGAATCATAATTTTTTCTTTCTCGTATATGTAGTATAGAGAAAGAATAGGAATCGCCAAAAAATTCAAACTCGAGAATTTGGCGAATCTCCACATTTCAGACCTTCCTGAGTTCGAAAAGCACATTTTTCAAAAATGTCCGTCTGTCCGTCTGTGACAAAGATAACCAAAAAAGACAGACGAAATTAGGTATACCGACGTTACTCTAAATTTGTAAACTTCTATCAAGTTTTGAATAAACTCTATTCAGAGCAAGTCGGTCTGTCCGGTTGTTCGAATGTAAATTAACATGATATATGCAAAACGAAGAGAGTTAGATGAATAAAATTTGGTACATAGATTTACCATTTATAGAGGGGATACTTGTCAAATTTTCAGTCAAATTCAATTAGGGGTTGACGGTCTGTCGGTCTGCGTTTTCAGAAATAATTAATCGAGGCAACTCAAAATCGCTATGACTTCAATATGTCAAATTTAGTATGTAATTTTGTGTCTACAAGTGTAGTTCACTGACATATTTTTGTTTCAATCAGTTGTGAAAAAACAGGTCTAAAATATAGATTATACTTTCGGATAGGCATCCGGATTGGTATTAATCCCTGGCATTCTGGAATACCTTGCAGAATGCCAGGGATTAATCGCCCAATACCTCGTCAAAGACCACTCGATAATTTCAGTAAAGATGCTATATTCACACTAAAGATTAATATTTCATAACAATTGTACGTCAATGCTATTCAAGGCCTTTTCTGGAATAATTCCAGAAGAATATGAGAGAAAATTTTGGAAAGACCACTTCCACTGGTTAAAAATAACTCAATTTAAAACTATAAGCTTAAAAATACGGCAAATCAGTGCACAAAAATACACTGACACTCCAGATCAGACCCTTAATATCCCCTTACCAGATATTAAGAGATTAATATCTGATAAGATGAATTGATTGTCATCAAACAGAGCAGACAAATACCATTATCGTAAAATAATAGCAGAACGATAAAATACTTCTTCCGAAATACTCTAACCCATGGGACACCCTCTTAGGTGGCACAATATTTATTTATCCCAAACCTTCTACTATTCAAAAGGTATTTTATTCCATTTTTCCTATTTTCAGCTGCAGCAGCAGCATCTGCCTACTACCAGGCACGAACAGACTGAGGAAGTGAAAGAAAAAGAAGAAAAAAGGGAAAACGTGTTCCACCAGTCGAGACAGAGGCGGCAGAGCAGGTGAGAATTGCTTATTATTCCGTTCTAGTGCTTTGCTGTGGAGAGCGCGGGAAGAGCAGAAGTTTCGAACTCAGTCAGCACTCGCAGAAAATGGCATTTGAATATATTCCGGCACGTATGAGCATATGGTGCGTGATGTTTCCCCATCTCGGTGGCAGAGTGACTTTCGGAATGTGTGAAGCTGCGAGAGGAGATCCGTTGTAAAGTGAATCGCAACATCAGCACATTTCGTGAAAATGGGTAGTAAAAGGATTAATTTAAGTTTACGGAAAGATTTCGGATTCGTGAAACCGTTTATGCCTCGTAATGGAATTTGAGGTGCCAGGAGTAAGAATTTGCTATTGAAATAGAATGCATTGCTGAATAATTCATGACTGGAAATACAATCGGAAGTAATTATTCTTTGAGGTAATTCAAGGAATAATCATGGAACGTAAGGACACAATTATTAATAATTATCAGTTTTCAGAGAAATATTTGAATTTGAGATTTGATGCTTGAATTTGAAAACACATTCGCTGATGATGATGAACGTTGGTTGATGTTCAAGAATCAACCAAATCAAGGATGCGGATAAAGTAACATATTTAAAATACAGAGTTTATTAATGAATGACGAAAACTCTAATTTGTGCATTAATGATGATTTCAGTTACTGTGGGTTGAAAAACATCAATCTAATAAAAGCATTGTTTTGAAAAAATTCTCATTCAAAAAAAAAAAAAAAAAGAAAAAAAAAGAAAGAAACATTTTAAATTGAACATAAATTTACTGTTCATATCTTTCCTATCTATCTATTGTTTTCATTTCGATGAGAAATTTAATTAGTTTTTATATATTTATTTATTTGGTTTTATTGTTAGCTAAAATGATAAAAAGTAAAATTAATTTACGACCTCTCGCCAACCATAAAAAAACTCGCGAAAAGTCAGCCATCTTTCATGGCTTCATGAAATGGAAATAAAGGCTTTTAGGTTTGCAATAAAGTGGATTATCATATACGCGAGTTAGCAAATTGTACAGACTAAATCTATGGCAAAGGATACCGACGGCTCTGATTGGTTTAAGCCTTGGCATCTTTTTGGCAGTGTTTTACCTAAAAGATGCCATACCGAAATATATTTTTATAAAAATAAATAAAATTTGTGAATTTATCCCCCCACCCTATTTTTCATGGTTCACATGTAATATTAATCTGGAACACATATACAGCAGAAAAGATCAAATCCTGAAACCTAAATTCAGGAAATATAAAAATTACAATTTATTAAAAATATTTTTTTGTGTTTCTTCTTAATATTATTCTTATATAACTAAAAAAATTAGCTACGAAATGAAATATTCCGTTAAAGCTTACATATTTATACGTTTTGGGCATTAAGTAATCATCTCCCCATATGTAGTTGATGGGAAAGTAACAAACGTTCATCAACAAGTTTCAATGACTGCATAAATTATCTAATAAAGGCACGAAAATCATAGAAAAATAAGAATTATTTAATTGCTGCATCATATGTTGAGGAATTACTTCCATTTAGTTTTTAAACTTCTGTACATAAACAACATTAGTTAATTGTATTACTAGTATTATTAGTACTATTTATTATTATTATTATTATTAATTAGTACTAGTAGTGTTACTAGTAATATTTAGAGAAAACAATTATATTAATAAAAATTAGATCGTGTTGATATTCACTCGTATGTTCCATAAAACTAATGAAAGGTACAAGGTTTGAGCCAAATAAGCGAAAACTACACTATTATGAGTGTAAAACATTGCCAAAAAGATGCCAAGGCGTAAACCAATCAGAGCACGTCGGTATCCTTTGCCATAGACTTAGTCTGTACAATTTGCGAACTCGCATCATATACAATTAGAAATCAAAATCTGAAAAAAAATTTGACTTTGGTAAAAGGACATTATTTTAAAGTCGGATCAATGACAACAGTTCTTGAGCTATATTTTCAGGCAAACTCCAATATAAATGTTGCTAAGCAACTGCGAATGGGTAAAAATACCATAACATAATAAGATATATATACAGGAGAAAATTATTTCTTATATACAGAATTAAAACTGACATGAATTCGAGTTGCATATTTTTAAAATCATATTGAATAGTTTCTTTATTAAATAATATTGGTGCTATTATGGGGGCCGAGAATCTGGTTGATATGAGAGAAAGTGAGTTAAAACGTACAGAGATTTGTAATAAAAACTAGCAGCACCCACAGAGCGTTGCCCGTGGCATAACATCCAAGAGGAAAAATTAGCTTTAGACTTAAGTCTAGCCTCCACCCGATATGACATGAAAATGCCATGAGGGATCAAAAAGATATTTAGAAATCATCAAAAATAACTACAACAAAAATTTTATAGCACACATTCAGAAATATTTATTGCTAAGCTTTGATATACAGTCCTTTGCCGTCTTGCGAGGTTGGCAATTTTTCGATGGCGCTTTGTTTGGGGTTACATGGCCGCCATTTTTTTTATGTTACTGTATGCTACTGTATTTCGAGCTTTCTTGTTCATTTCCATTGATTTCTTTCCTGCTGAACTTACTTCTTCTGCTTACTTTCATTATTTTCGATTAAATTTTTTTGCATGCATTTCATTTTACTGCATTTATTGATTTTTTTATATATTTCTGTTAATTTGGTGCAGCGTTCCTCGGAACCTTTAGACTGGAAACGCTATTACTGTTGTTCGCGCCATATTGAGCCATTTCGCTAAAATTTGACGATAAACTATTTTTTTGGGTGAAAATGATTGTATATCAATGCTGTTTCATATTAAGACTGTTAAAATGGTTTCAATTTTCCCTTGTAAACAACACACGCCTTTTGATTCATCTTCCCATTTTAAAGCTGGGCTAAGCTTTGATATACAGTCATTTTGCGCCTTCGAGGTTGGCAATTGTTCAGTGGCGCTTTTGCTACCATTACCCTATTGCTGCCGTTCTCGCACATTCGGCCATTTTGCTAAAATTTGGCAATAAATTATTTTTTGGCGAAAATGACTGTATACCAAAGCTGTTCCTATAGCTGAACAATGTGGACAGATTATAAACATTGCTCCTATTGAAACCGATGCATCATTTCTGTAATCCACACATGGATCGAAATTCAGAGCGGAGTACTCTGTTTCAGACCAAATATCTGGAACGTTTGTTCTTTCACTTCTTCTCATGTGTCTCAAATTTAATGTCTTTCTCTGTTAGCAGACAGGCGAGATTCATTCTGTCTCTGTAATTCTTTCTCTGATATTCGCTAACCTAACATTTCTTTCCTCTACATTTTCATTATCGCGCAACAAACGAAGCATTTTGGCATTTAATGTGCTCCGTCCAAGGTTGAATTTCCTTCATTTGGGGATAATAAGATTTGAATCGCTGTTTAAAATCAGACGTAAACAAAGAAATGTATCGCATATGAATATCACAGCTCTTGCTATTTGCACATGCGAAGTTTGAGATTTCCGCTCACGCGCGGATAAGTGCAAAGCACATATACCGCTGCTTTATGCATGCACAAATCGTTGTAGGAAAATAATTAAAATCGCAATTATAAAACTCCTTTTTTCATTTTTATATGACTTCGATATACTAAAACCTTCCCCAATAGATGCCCTACAAAATGGTACAAATATCTCCAAAATTAGTTAAGTATTTCTCGAGTTTTTCGTGTTTCAACATACAGAAGGCATTCAGGTGACTTCATTTTATATTATGTATAGATATACAGACATTTATAATAATTAATTTTAATAATGAATTCTCACAATAAAGTATTATGTAATTTGTCACATGCCTTATATTGTTGCAATGAAATTTTAACCAATTTTATAACTTCTTCAAACATTTCAACAAGTCCACCGAGAATATTGGTCATATTTAATTTCAAATAAATCGTTTACATATAACTTCATGTCCATGATTCCCCGCCAAGTAGTATGGCATTAAAGCCGTGCTATTTGAATTGCCTTCCTGAAAAATTTATTTATTACGCACATGAATCTCTTTATTGTATGTTATTTACTTTCGTTTTTAAATTCATTTATAGACAGTTTGCTGCGCTTTCGAAGAAGAAAACTTTTGTAGACAAATGCTTTTGAAGGCATAGATAACCATCTAAAATTAAAAATTAAGAGGAGTAACCAACTTTTAGTGCCGGCGTCCTGGCATAGGGGTAGCGCATCTTCCCCGTGATCTAGGCTCCCCGGTTTGGGCATGGTTGTTCTTCCTGTTCTATCTGTGAGATGTGTGAATGTGCCCTCCTGTAAAAAGGGGTTGTGCAAGCGAATGAGTGATGCGTGAGTAGTCAAGTCGTACTCTTGGCCCAAGTTGGCCCTACGATAAAAACAAAAGGCGCCCCCCCCCCAGGTTTAAATCGGCTGTCTTTGAACAGCGGGCATATCCGTGGCAAGTGCCATAAGAAACAACAATAGCCAACTTTCAGTTCCCACATTATTTAATAAATCTTCAAAGTGCCTCTCAGTATTTTTATTCCCACTGAGTGACACTATTACTTGTGTTGTTGCTCTTTTTAATGTTCATCATTTGGAAGAAGCAGAGATGATGTTTGAAGAAAGACAGTTGCAAGATAGATTCTGCGTTACCCCATTATGAAGAGATTTTAATTTCCTGCCGTTATACTAACATAAACAGCATTTCTACTTTTTCGCATGCGTAATATAGACAAAGTATAATAATAATCGTCAAAAAAAAATTCAAACTCGAGATATTGACGTATCTCCACGTTTTAGAACTCCCCGAATTCAAAATGCTAATTCACTACAAAACGTAGAGTCCCAGACAGATGAAATTCGATTAACAAAATTAACATTTATAGTTTAGACACCAATCAAATTTTTAGCCATATCCAAAGAGGGGTTGACTGTCTGTTGGTCTATACTTTTAGAAATATATTAATGTGATAACTCAGTGTCTCAACAACTTAATGTATCAAATGTGGTACGTGATTTTGTGACTAAAGGTGTAGCTTTGTGTCAAATTTTTATTTCAGTCGGTTTGGAAAAAAGCGTCCCAAATGCAAATTCGATTTTCGGATACGATTAATTGCATGCCGGGGATTAATCGCCAAATAACTCGCCAAAGATGAATAAGATAGATTCAGTAAAAATGCTAATTCACGCCAAAGGTTAATATTTCGCAACTATTTTATGCCAATGCTATGCAGGGTGTTATCTGGGATAACACCTTTATTAGAGAGTATGAGAGAATGTTATGGGAGACTAACCCCACTTGTTACATAAGAGAGTAGAAAAAGTCTGTGGAAACATAATAACTCTATTTAATGGGAAAAAATTAACTTTTACGGTTTTTTAAATTCTTTTTCACTTCTTTGTTAAGTTTGAATCATTTTATTTTCCATTTTAAAAAACTATCATCCGGTATTTTTGAAATTGCAAACAAAATACGAAAAACTCCTAATAAGATGTATATTTAAAATAAAGTCTGTTTGTTATTAAAACCAGCGAACCTCATTTAAAATTTTCCGAAAGGAATAACAGGAAAAGGAATCGTTTGCTCAGCGTGTTAACTCAAAATTAGATGGTAAACAAAAGAGAAACATCTGCTGATCCTTGAAAAAAATTGTAACAGGCATTTTTGAAAAAAGAAATACACAATCGTAATATATGGATATAAAATATGAAGCTGCGTTTAGCATTTTTACCAATCGCATTTTTTAATTATATTTTGCTAAGACATTCTCTTCCTTTTTTTGTATTTGCACATTTTTTCTTTTTTTACTTTCTGGCATACTTTAGTGCAGAGAAAATAGAGTTCTCATCGAAAAATTCGAACTCGAGATTTTGTCGAATCTCCACGTTTTAGATCTCCCTGAGTTCGAAAAACACATTTTTGGAAAATATCTGTCTGTCTATCTGTGATAAAGATAATTCGAAAACTCTTTGAGGTAGCCTTTTAAAATTTGGTATATAATCTTTGCAACAAATTTTTAGATTTCTTGCAAATTTTGAGTAAAATCTGTTCAGAGGAAGTCCGTCTGATCGGATATTCGAATATAAGCTAACATGATAATTACAAAACTAAGAGAGCTAGATAGATAAAATTCGGTACACACATTTAACATCTGTTTCGTAGACACCTAGCAAATTCTGAGCCACATCCAAATACGGGTTTACTATCTGTCGGTCTGTACTACCAACGATGTGCTTCGCGCACGGTGTTGGGGTGGTAACTCCGTACACAAATGTCGGTCTGTACTTTCAGAAACACGTAAACGCGATAATTAAAAAAAAACAAACACAAAGTCATAAATATATCATATGGGTATGAGATTTTGTGATTACAGGCGTAGTTTTGTGTCAAATTTTTGTTTCAATCGGTTAAGAAAAACATGTTTAAAACACAAATTCGATATTTGGATACTATTAACGCTATACCAGGGATTAATCGCGAAATATCTCGCCAAAGATGACATGATAGATTCAGTAAAAATGCTAAATTCATACCAAAACTTGAAATTTCGTTACTCATGCAGGCCGATGCCATATAAGGCGTTCTCTGACAAGACACGCTTATTAGAGAGTATGCGAGAAAGTTTTGAGGAAACTATTACTTTTGGTTTTTGTTTACTGTTTTTCTATAAAACCTTACATTGCCTAAATAATTTCAAAATATAATATAATCGATCAACTGTTAACATAAAAAATCGAGTATAATTTATTTAAACAGATATTTTCCATTATTTCCACATAAAGGCTCATTTGCATCTAAATATTGATCAAGATGATTTTCATTTTTAATCCTTTATTTCCTTTTTTTTGCAGTGGATTCCTTCCTCCATTCCGAATTGAAATTTTGGAAACAATAAAAGAAATTGCAGTACTTCAACCCTTTAATCTTTCAATACGGCTTGTGGACAATAATGTAAGTTTTTATTAATTACTGATTTTTTACTTTGAAAAATTATGCATGCGATAAGGTATGTGGACTTTGTTAAAAGCCATTTTTAAAAAATCGTAACAAAAGGTTTGAGCATAGATTAATTAATTTTTATATATATTTAATATTTTTTCCTACTTTTTGAGTTTTGAAATCTTTTGATATACAAATGGCGTAACTTTTGTATGATAGATGCTTTTTTTTATTGATTCAATGGCATTAACTCATATCAATTTCCATTTAGTATCTCACAGAATGGTTGCTATAGTGCCTATTTGATATCGTATTCTTTGATGCAATCATATATTTTGATCTCAATCTAAATTGAGAGTTAAATAATGTTTTTTATGGGTAAAGTTTCAAAAGAATTAACAATAAAAAGAAAACGCAGAAATCTGCATAAAAGGAATACTCAAAGTATGAACTAAGATGTTAATAAAAATAAAGAGAAGAATTTGAAATGCTAAAAACAAAAAAAAACAAAAAAAATGACGAGTGTCATAATTCAAAATTCGTTTCCAAAACATGAATTGTGAAAAAAATTCTTTTATTATTTAATTCTTTTTTATAAGCAAATTTAAAATTCTGCAGTTACAATAACTTTCTGAAACTTAATGATATTTTGATTTTTAATATTTCCAATTATCTGATTTCAAAATCATGAAAGGAAAAGAATAGCAAGTTCTCACATGCGCGGCCAAAATTTGTTCTACTGCAAATACTCATATATATTTCAATATTTTAGGTTCCTTTTTAGAATTTTAATGCATATTTGCTTGTATATTATTTTGTATTTTGAATGTTTTACATAATTTGGGTTTTATATAATGGTACATGCGAAAAACAATAAAAAATTACCGGATTTTTTAAAAAAGAAGACCTTTATATCTTTTAGAATATTTGTGATATGTTTATAAAAATGCATGCATATTTTATTCATAACTAGCCGCCTTTGGTGACCAGCCAGTTAGCCAATCTTAATGCTCGTTAAAATTTTAATAATTAAATATTTTATGTACTTCCTACTTTAATAGCTTCTTCATTAAAATATTTCAAAACTTCAAATTTTGATAGTCATATAATTCACTCATAATATTATAAAGGCCTTCAGTCATAACGTAATATGTATCTCTCTAATTTTCTGTTTGCTCCCATAAAATTTATGCTTTAAATTAAAGTGGAAATGATTAATCTGCAATTAATATAATAATATTTTTTACTGAAACAAAACCTTTTTTATAATGATTACAGAAAACAGAGTCACTGAGCGTTTAAACTTTATGGGCACTAAAGAATATCATTCTCAATTTATGTAATATCTCAAGAATTTGTCAATAAAATTTTCTCAGATTCATCATGAGCAGATCGATTAATTAACAATGTTTAATTTTAAATGCATCAAACACTAAGAAAATAAAACGAATCTTTTAAAATAATCGGTTGAAAACAGGTTAAAAAAACTACTTATAAAACGATGTACTTAAAACTATAAGCATATACAAAAAATATATAACTAACATAAATACAATTTAATTACAAAAGCATAAAACTAACCTAAAAATAATTTAAATCTAGTCCGCATCAGTTGATAATTCTCAACAGTCAGAACACAATGCGTATGCGTGAATTTTCTACGCCAGTTGGGGTAACGCTACGCAGATTAGAAATTTTTAATTTCCTTTATTCTGTTTTATTTTAATTCATAAGTACTTAAGAATGAATCTGAAAGATCGATTCATTAACAATATTTAATTTTAAATGCATCAAACACTAAGAAAATAAACAGAATCGTTTGAAATAATCGGTCGAAAATATGTTAAGTCCTTGTTAGCGAGGGGAAAAAAATGAAGCCTTACTCGTTTGGCGGAGGGAAGTGAAAAGATGTTTTGGCGGGAAAGTTAGTTTTTAATTAATAATTTAAATTCTAATTAAAAATTCAAAAAAAGGAACCCCAGTTGCACATTTCCGACCTTTAAGGTATGCATGTGCCAAATTTAGTAGCTGTAGGTCGAACGATGTAGCCTGTTGAGCGTCAACACACACACACGCACATTGAACTTTATATAAGTATAGATAAAGAAAATTATTGATGCAAGTTTCAAATATCAATATTTTTCTATAAAACAAGATACACAAAAAAATCATTTTGTTCTTTGTTCTTTATTCATGAGTTTTCTAAATACCTTCATGATCGAATATTTTTCTGTAAAACGTAAGTGCACAATAAAGATTTGTATTCTTTAGATGAGTAAAATTCAAGGAAAATGCACTCAGCTTTTCAAGAGATATTTGCAAAAAAAAAAAAAAAAAAAAAAAAAAAAAAAAAAAAAAAAATTAAATTTACTGACCTTTATATGTGTAAAGCTACTGATGAAAGTTGCCATTTTCTCTTGAGAAAATATTTCAACTTTTGTGCTCCTTTAAAGAAGTGAAAAAAAAAAGCTTTTGAAAATAGAAATAAAATACTGAATTAATATTTTAGACGAAAAATAATGTATTTTTTACATTTATAATCTTATGGATAATTGCATTATTATTAATCAATCGTTCTGAAGATCCAATTAAAAGCATCTTTTTAAAACAAAAAAATTAGCAAAAATTGATTTTTGGAAAAGCAACAACAACAACAACAAAACTCATCCTTTTAATTTACTGAAGAGTAAAAAAGAACTCACCTTTTTTTTTATAGCCATAAAAGTCACTATTTACCGCAGAATGTGTTTCAAGCGAAAATGGTTGCTATAAAACTTGATGGCGCGAAATTTAATTGAATTAAGAATTAACAACTCGGAATTACAAAAAGAAAGCAAACAGGAGAGAGAAATAATTCTAGTTTCTTCTTCTTGTTCGTCTTAAATTGGTTTATATGCTGTTCTTTAAAATGCTTCATTCTAGATAAAAGAAGTATCTTTTCCTTCTTTTGTTCTTTTTGTTCTGGAACTAATTAATGCAAGAACAGAAGTGTGAAGAAATGCTTATTTTACCTTTCTTATTTGTATTTAAAGCACATGCTGTATTATAGGATATTTCTTTTTTCCCTCTTTTTTTCTAAAGATGCTTTTTGATTTAAAGAATTGTATTAAAATAAAGAACACAACTTGTATTGTGTGCCAGTTTTGAGAAAGAAAAATAAGAGAACAAAAATGGTCATAAAATCATTTGCATTTATACGATTTATTTTGTGTAGAACTTTTAATTTCTTATTTGATTCTTTACAAAAGATTCATACGATCATTCTGACATCATTTAATAGATATTCTGTTTCAATGTTAGTATGTACTTATATTTCATTAATTTAGAACTGCTTTAATGAACATGAAATTTATCAAAGCGTTATTAAATAGCTTAGTAATCAGTAAATGAGATTCTGTTCTTATTAATAGTTCATCATTAGTTTTAGGATTTTGATTAAAAATTTTCGGTTATATATGAAAGTTATACGTATTCAATATTATATTTAGTTGCACATATTTTTATTGAATATATAAAGTTATATACATTCAGTTGTTCAATATTTTTCTTTCGTGAAAGGATTTAAGCAGAATTCTGAAAAGGAAATATGTATGTAAATACTTGAACCTATTTAGAACAGTATCGCTCAATCTGAGTTTAAAAGAAAAAACATTTTTGAAAGAAAATTTCTTTATTTATGAAATTATTATTAAATATATGCTTAAATAATATATTGAATTAATATTATTTTCACTCTCATTATTTTTATTTTACCGTTGCTTATAACGATTCTAGAGGAAATTGATTTAAATTAGATGAAAATTCTGTTTTATAACGTTCAAAAGCATACAATTGTGCCCATAGAACGCCCTACACAGCTCTATCTACGTATGGAAAGTTCAATTATAAAAACATTGCATAGTATTCTATGGTACATACTTTTCTGTCTTTGTTTAATAGGAGATAACAAAATATATTTAAAATTATTCCACAAATTCTAATAAGTGTAGAATTGTTTTTTTTTCATAAATTATATATTTTTATTAATCAGATGCATGAAATATATCTATTTAAGATATTATAAAGCATTGTAATAAATCGTCTGCAGATTTAATTTTGATAAAAATATCAGAAATACCAAATAATTTTTAAACGTTTTAATTTTCAAAAAATTACAGACTGTAACAAACGATTTTTTGAAATCAATGAAAATTATTTTCTTTCATAAATTATTAACCATTTTTAGAGGATACAAAATTTAAGTAATAATTATGAATGGCAGCTCGAAAGAAAATAAAGTGATTAAGAATGTTTTTTTAATTTAAGAGGAATGAAAAAATTGAACATAATTTTTTTTATGTACGGAAACGTGGTTAAAAATGAATAAACAATTTTCTATATATTTAATTAGCACGAAATCTTCAACAAAACTTTTATATTTCAATCTCAATAGAAGAAAATATATTAAATAATTTGAATTTTTCTAGTTTACAAATTATTTTTCAATTTTAATTTTTATTCGCTAAGCATGTCCTTGAAGTCTTGACAAGGAATGAGTAAAAATTTCGTTTGTACAATACTTTTTCTATCGTTCACTTTTAACCAAGTAAAATCACAAAGAAAACTTTATTAAATCTCCAATCCCTCGTTCTCCGAAAAAAAAATCACCGTCAATCGCATAAAAATCACCATCAACGGAAGCGTTAGGAGTAAAATGCGATGAGGTGAAATTTATTGAATTAGAGATTAACAACTCGGAAAAAGAGTTAAGAGGAAACAAAAAAGATCAAAAGAGAAAAAAACTGTATTTATCTATGTTTCTCCAAGTGTAAGACTGAATTCGATTTATTGGGTGTTCGTTGAATATATTCTTAAAAGAGAATAAGTGTACTACTATCTTCTATCGTTTTTTGTTTTTTATTTAATTGTTAAAGGAAAGGAAGCATGAAGATAGGCAAAAAGATTTTGTTTACCTTACACATAAGTCTTTAAAGTGCCCATTATTTTAAAGTATCTTTATTCTTTTTTTTATGAATATTTTTTTTGAATTCCTTATTTTTTACTCTCGTGTAAAGAATTTAATTAATAATAAAAGAGAATCTCTTTGCTTATTCACAGAAGCACATTCTGAAAATAAAAAAAATATATAGTATAAACGCTTCAAAATCGTTTGCATTTATTTATGCTTTTGATCAATAGAAAATTATCACTTCACTTAACACTTCATTTTTCAACCCTTTCCTAAAATTCTCAAAATATTGACATAATTTTTATTTCAATCTGATATATTTAATTAGTTGATTTTTAGAGTTCCTTTTATTTTATTTTAAAGTTATGCAAAGAAAAGTAAATTTGCAAACGATTATCTTTTTTGTAAAATAAAGCAACATTAATTACTACATTGTTATTTCGCGACATAATACGTGAGGTTTTGCTTCTTTTATTTGGTAATTTCTAAAGAAGAAAAGTGAAATGGATGTGAAAATACGCGGTTCGAATTACTGCTTCCAGGTACTCGGATAAACTAGTGATAACTTTATCTCTCAAAATTCACGGACATAAAGCTTTTTCCAATTAAAATTGAAAATTTAAAAAAGGGAATAATAATTAAGTGGCCTTTAAAACAACGTAAAAAATTATTTCAGTGTTTATTAGTACGGTTAAATAATAAAATAAGTACAATTTTAATTTTCATGATTCGTATATAATCTTGCCTGTTATAAGGATGATAAAATATAGTTTTCTATCAGAAGTACTTTCTCTCCCCTCCCCCTTATTCATCTGAACCAAGATTAAAAGAAAGTTTCTTTATTTAGGACGTTCACTGTAATCATGACCCAATAGCAAAATTCTGAACATTGATAAATAGGCTCACGGATTCAATTAAAAAAAACACTCAAAATAACTGAAAGAATAGTTTTTTTAAAATAAATACCGCTGAAAAAAATTACGAAGTTTAATTTTTTTTTATACAGTCTCCGATTACAATTAATATAGTTTCATAAAACATTTACTACAATAATTTTATGAAAAATCTTCATTCTTCAAATTAACCAGGTTATGAAGCTTTGAATCTGTGACTTAGACCATTTTAACATCTTTCTCAAGGAAAAACATCTAATCAACGGATTTCGTTTCCTTGAGTTATAAAGCTTCCAATATTAACATTTTCTGCAATGTAACTAGCTAGGTTTTAGCTGGAGAAGAGTGGAGTTTTCTTTGTATAATATATAGTAACATATTTTGATCTATTAATATGATTAACGGAACCTAAGGACCGTTTAAAACAGAAGCTATTAGGCTGCGATTAGAATGGATAAATTGCATAATAATATTTTAAGACAACTATTTACACAGATTGAAATAAAGCATTCAATTGCGAGCCCCCTTCAAACCCCTTGATTTATGTACCACCTTTGTAAGAGAATTTTAATTAATTTTAAACAAAGCGACAAAATAAAAATTAACGCAATTCAAATGCTTTCAAATCTTAAAAATTTACTTGTTTTATGAGTCGATCCCCACGCTGCAAAATTGAAAAAGAATGATTTAAGTGAAAAGTTGGAAACAAATTTAAATGCTCTAAAATTTAAAAGATAGTTTTTAATTTGATATATGAACTTACCGAATGAAAACTTCAACGTTATTAGCAGGAAAAGTAAATATCCTGCAGCTCAAAGTTACAGTCATTGAGAATTTGAGTTATATCAGATAACTCGACTCTCTAAAGATAGTATGTTGCATTTAGGATCTTATACCTTCAGTAGAGTGGCTCGCATAAGTGACACCTGGAGTATGATGATTGTTTTCACCCCTTATCTTTAGCAGTGAATTTGCATATATAAATGATGTCCAAGAAGAGGGTTTTCTTTTCACCTTGTTATATTTTATTTTAAAAAGGAACGAAGTCTCACTATTGTCTTATCTTTCTGAATGTTCCTGGCTTAGAAGGCGTCATTTACCGTACAGTCCCTATCCCTCTATATGCTACTATGGTGAAATGACTTCTGTTAAGCCTGGTGTTATACGAGAATTGAAGTATGAGATTACAATAGTTACGAGAAAATGAAGAAACTCTGTATAACAATGCTTTTCAAATTTACTGCCATGACATTAAATGATAGTGCCAGATTTTCGACCAGACAGCTAGATACGCCACCAGCCTCAGAAGGGGGTTGTCGATAGTCGATTAAAAGCTTGATTTCTTTTTTTAAAAAATTGCCAAATAAAATAATAACAATTTTACAAAGGCGATGAGAGTTTAAAAAATTTCATTAATTTTATAAATGCTAGTCAAAAATTCTTTTCTGACATTAGTTAACATAAGACATTGATTGCCAATTATGCTTAAATTGTTTATTTAATTTCACATTTGAATACTAATTTATTAACAGGGAAGCCCTATAACGTGTTTTGCTTTGGGTTGAAAAATACGTAAATCCAATACTGCTCAATTGGACATATGGGTAATTAATGTAGATAAATTTCATCCAAGGCAATCATTAAGATTCCGCAATAATTAACATGAAAATTATATCAGAAAATCATCTTGAGTTTTAATTTTATAAATATTTAAAAGGAGGGTCGGTACGATAATTAGTTTCCTTTCTTCTGATTGCAAGTTTATGAAGAAAAAAAACTTTCCCTAATGAGACGAATGGAAGAAATTCAAAAATAAAGTATAAACCAGATGTTTAAAACTCGAGAAAATTTTGAAAGCGCTTTCAACCCAAAGGGAACTTATAGAGAAGATTACTGCTTAATAAGAATGAAATACAATGAAAATTTGAAATAAGTTTATTTTAAAATTCATATTACAGAGACGGAAGCATAGTTTACAAGGCAATATACAAAATTAAATTAAAATTAATTACAAGACAATATACAATTAAAAATTATATATTTGATGCATGTAAATTCAAAATTAGAAAATTTAGAGTAAATTTCATGCAATTTAGATAGTAAAATATTAAAAACTTAAAATCAGTAAAAAGAATGTTAAACGATTTATATTAGACGAATGCTTTAATTTTACAAGATCGTTTTAATATATCCAATATATATATATATAAATTAATATATGATTTTAATAACAGAATTTTAAAACAGACCAATTATAATTTATTTCAAACTTGAGATGACAATACTCTACTAAATGAAAACTTATTAAACTTCTAAAAAAATCTGCAAATTTTATCCATTTTAAAAATCAAGAACGAAGAATTTAAAATATTTGACTTAAACACAACAACAGTATTTACAAATTATCATTTTTATTGTATGCCTTTAAAGTGCAGTCACTAGTATTCTTTATTAACTAATACTATAAACCACAAGACTGCAAATTAATGTCCATAAAACTTTCCAGAACAGCGAAGAATATTTTTGAAGAGAGCAAATTTGTAAATCTGATTGTATTATGTTTATTTTATTTGAATGTATAGTTCAAGACATATTACAAGGATTGCTAAATATATTACAGTTCAGCATGAATAGGATATCTGAAGATGATCCTGGGTTCAAAGTTTTTCTTAGCAATAATAAAAAATACATGTAATTAGAACAGTTTCAATAACTTATGTATTAGAAAGTTTATTTCAGTTTGATTTTTATTTTATTAATAAATGAAAATTACCAATTATCATAAATGTGCAACGAGAATGTTTTATAGACGTATATAAAAATTTCAAAACTTGCACAAAACAGTTACTTTATCACTAAGGGTAATACAAAGAAAAAAAGTGAAAAGAATGAGCAAAATAATATATTTATAAAACAAGTTTAAAAACATACAAATATCAATATGCAAACTGACAAACACAGATTACAACGAAGGAAATTTCACTAACCATTTTAAATTAGATTTCTTATTGTAAAACTTTCACAAGGTATGTTATCAAATGCAAATTGTTCTACATATGTGAAATTTATAAACAAATTCCAAAAATATAACTATTTTATTCATGTGTAGAAAATTTCAAAAACCTATCACTTCAAGATGCGATTGTATAATCTATTAAAAATGTCTCTACAAACATGAAATTATAGTTAATGAAAAATGTTAAAAAATTAACAGAAAAAAGCTCTATTCACTGCATCCATTCGATATTTTTCTTGAAAATATTCATCTAATATTTATTATTATTATTAACCGCGCGAGAGAATAGTCATTTCTCCTGAAGCATGTCGATTATCATGTTGATCAGACATGGTAATCGAATAGTGCTTGCTAAAATTTGATAGATTCCGATTGGTTGGCCGGCCGAACCAATCGGTATCCATTCCCTAAAAAGATAAATAAAAGGTATCTATAAAGTATTCTCTTATTATTATTATTATTATTATTATTATTATTATAAAGTATTCTTCATCTTCTATAAAGTATTAAATTTTTTTAGAAAGAAACAAATATCTGGAAAAAAAAAACGCTAGTTATATAAGAATTTAAAATTAATCGACTAAGTTAAATTGCCCAAGGATGCAATGAATGAGTAATATTAAAATAAACTATAGAAAAAGCATTTGAAAAAATGCTCAAATTAAGAACTTAATCTGACTTATTGTTGAGAATTATTAATGTAACTTTAAACTTCAATCAATAATTATATTCATTCTAAATACAGTTCTAATTTAGACACTTCAAAGTTTGAGAAATAAAATACATAGAAGAAATTAAAAAATGTAACATTACATTCGTGATGATAAACATTCACAAATTTGAAAATGGTTAATTAGCATTTTGACATTAGATTTCAGCTAAGAAATCTATGATTCCTTAAATCCCCAAATCTTTCCAATTGAGATGTAAAGGGAAATTCTGTATTTTCCTACAAGAGCATAGCTCCATTAGACGTCTGAGAAGATACTCATTCGTTTTCTACATGCTACATTTTCGTGTAGTAATAGCCCAGAATACAATAAATTGCTTATACAGAGTATGTTATCCTAATTACATTCCTGTAACCATTACTACAATACTACTCCTTATGCTTACAAATGCATCTTTAATGTTTTAAATTTATGAGTAGCAGGTCTATTATATAAGTGCTAAATCATTCATTAATGCAAGAATTTTTGCAAGAATTACAAAAATAACTTACCATTTCACTTGCCAGTAACCGAGTTGCATGTAGAAAAAAGCATATAAGTTTAAAGACTATTACTTGCTAAAACACATCTTAAAACGGTTTTCGTAGTTGAGTTAGAATGGTTCTAACAATCTTATATTTACATTCAACTACATTCTGTATTCTGCGATTTAAAAATTGCTTTTGGTCAACAATTTGAAAATGCAATTTTGAAATCTTCGCAGCAGGTTTTGCGGATCAGATGATTTAAATTCATACAGCAGTCTACAAGAACGATGTTCTAATGTTTAATTCAATGGTTTACAGTTCTGAGAAGACTTAGTAAGGCACTTAAGAATTTTGAAAACAATTACAGCAAACATTAATGCTTGAAACCCAATCGTTTATTATCACTTTCTTTTCAAAATGATTAGCCAACATTTCGAACATATAAATCTTCCAAAATATAAACAAAGCCAAGCCAAAGGCCAAACGGGGTGGGGGAGATTAGGCGAAATTGCCACAAAACAAATAGCAAAGGAAACAAGCGACTTATCGATATCTTAAATCTGAAACTGATAAATTCCAAAGACCTCTAGAAGAATGTACCAAATGTCTTCAATAGAGAAACAGCTATAATACCATATCAACGTAAAAGCCACGAAATTTTCTGGAAATAGTTAAACATCACAACAATAGAAACATGTCCTAACAATACAATAAAAATGGTTATACAATAAAACCTATAATGCAATAATAGTTATAGAATAACGTCATATAATGCACAAAAAGTTAAACAATAACAAATAATGCAATAAAGTGACGCAATTTCAAATGATAAAAGTTGAACAATGAGATCGATACAAGATTGTTTTACAACAGGATGCCGAATAAGAATTTTTAGTTTGCTGTTGCTAACCAAAAGGCCAGTCAATCCTCAGCTTATCCCATTTAAAGCGATATTATTACATAGTCCATAGTTCATTCTGAAATTCCACACGGACAAAGTGTTTTCTTTCTATAGAACCTATTCTGGTAAGTCCTAAATATACCATGACCATGGTCTTAGTCGATTCATGATCCTTCTTTGCGATTTACTAATTTAACTTTCAAACAGAATTCCTTTGTTTTGATACCTTTATTCGAATTTCCCAAAGAATTTCCCATGGAGAGACAATATGTTTCTGTTCTCAGCGTTTTTTTATTTATTAAAGTATTTATCTATTACTTCTACACTTAATCCTTTTTTGGCCAGATAATAGGCTCTTTCATTTCCATAATGTCCGTGGTGCGCTTTTAAACAAAATTAAGTCAATATCTAGGTCAGAATCTACAACTCTTTCCTTCATATCCAATAGAATTATCCGTGCTTCCAAAATATGAAAACTATTAAAATATTGCTCACAGTAAGATGTAGCACATTTCTAAACTATTGATAGATTTTATGCCTTGAAATTGCTTTGCGTCAAAGCATTTTAACATTGCTTGTTTTTAGTGATATTATAAGCTCTAAAAGCTGTCAGCAGGCACAAGGTGTTAGCCGTTTCCCTTTAATGTTTCGTGTCTTGACAGGAAATTCAAAGAGATGGAATTGTAGCTCACGATGAAGTATTCCCTGCTCCGTTAAAAAAAATCTATTGCAATGTAAACATCGTGCCATCGAAAGATAGGACCTGAAAAAAAAAGATTCATATCAATTAAATTTTTTCAAGCTATAATTGGTTTTAAGAGTCGAGAAATTGATGAATAGAGATACTCTGCTCGATAATTTATTGCGATTAACTCATATATATATATATATAAAAGCAAACTAACAAAATGGATAATTTTTATATAAAATATATAGTATTACGTTAACTCTTATGTTTTGCTGTAAAATATTGTGCTTGAAAGCATTCATTTTGCTCATTACTTTCAATGACCGATAATGAATTAAAATACGAATACTGTTTGATTGGAGGGTTAATTAGGTCCCGTAGTAAATTTAAATGCAACTTGCCTTAAGCTATGCTGTCATGTCAAGTGTTTCCTCTTACAAAATGTTAAAATAAATTTTTTGAAAAACCTTTAGCCATTATTTAACCTGCATCCTATCTGAAGACTTCCGTCTCAATTCAATGTCAAACGATTTCAATTATCGACGTTTCTTCTAAAACTTTTCTGATCACTCATTCAGAGTAACAGTGCATGATTATGCTGGTACTCTAAGAACCATGTGATACGTGTGGTGCCTTACAGGGGTATGGATAAACTCTTTGCTATTGAATTTATCTATGTTACTTTATATAATAGAAACCCTTCATAAACAATAAAAGCGTATTCTCTTCATCGTAACTACAAACATTTTTCTCTTAGGAAATCTAATTTAAAATAAAATTTTATATTACAAAGTGACACTTTTTCTGACCTTAACTCGAATACTACTAAGTTTGGCTTAGAATTGCTTCGTTGGGCACCTGTTAACTCATAAAAGAAATAAGTGGCGCAGCCGATTAGTTTTCATTTTGTAAGTTATTCAAATGTCACATAGCATGCAATGTCTTTTTCAAATGGCATACATAAGGATTCATTCGAATTCTGATACTTACATAGTTCTTTTATTACTAGTAGTTCAGAACCATCTTGGAGACCATTTCTGGTATACCAGGGTAAATGATGTCTCTAGGAATAAGAAGGATAATTTAACAAGCCAAGAATGAAGTCATGGTATAAAAGAAATTGCTTTCTCTGAATCGTATACCGAATCTGTATTCTGCAAATGCAGATGTATGCACCTCCTTGGCATATATTGACTTAAATGAGCAAATCTACAGAATGAGCATCCTCAATACTGGACAAAACCTTTTGCAGCATTTGAAGGAGCTTTCAAGGCCTCATTGTAGCCACTAATATCTTTTCATCGGTTGTATTCTGAAATTTAGAAAGGAATCTTATAAGAAATTTATAAACAGTGAATAAGATTAAATGAAAATTTCAAAATGATAGAGTAAGAAAAGCTTATACCTGGTTAGTTGAAAATTGTACTCATTTGTCAACAGTTAATTATTTAGACAAAATTCATTTCCAAAAGTAATGAAAAGTATGTTTCAAATGTTGCCTACAATATCAAATGCATACAATAATTCGCCATAACCCTACTGTAATCGCTTTCTTGAAAATTTCAAAATGTGCTTTTATTCGTTAGGATATATGCTGTATCAATATTTTCAAATTTCGTAAATTATTTATTACATGCTAAAAAGTTTTAGTTCAAAGTTGCTTTTCATTTATCCTATGTTGGATGATTGCTTCAAAAAATTAAGTTCTTATTGCTTAACATTCTACTGGAGTATTAGAATTCTATCAGGCGTGGTATTTAAATTTTATTCTTTGACTTTACAAAAGTTCGAATTTTTTTTTCTGTTCTGAAACAAGGATAATTTGAGAAAATTATCTTTGATAAGTATTCAAATGCCGATGATTTAAGATACAGATTTAAGCGTTCGCAAAACATGTGACGCATATACGGTGAATCGTCTAGGAAATCAAGATTATACCTTTCAAATACGAAGCCGACAGTTCAGACTATTTTTTTCATAGAAAAACTTCGGTATCTTTATGCATTTGGTAAAATTCATGCAAGATTTACAAATTCAAAATGAATATTATTCACATTGTTGTAATACTTTCAAATAAAAAAAATACGAAAAATATTCTTTCGTAATAAAAGGCAATATTTGCTTAGAATTATGAAAAATTGATTAAACGATTTACTGAAATTCAAATACCAAAAAAGATAAGAAGTTCATTTAATGAAATGTCATTTTTATACTGGCTCAAAAAATATTCAATAAATTCAAAATAGAAGCGTCTTCATTTGCATGTGCATGATACATTTTTCTTTTCCTCAAAAAGTATTCAAAGATTTTTATGATGTGCAATGTTAAAAGACAGAAATTAGACAAAGAATAATCTAAAAACTGGATTACTCTAGAAATAAAATTTTTTTACAAAGTTTTGCAAAATCATTTGTAGTATTTATAGAAGTTGAGATCAATTGATATCCATACCTTCAAAATTGAGTCGAAGAACTCCCTGACTGGCTTTTCATTTACCTTCACAACACTTATACAATTTTTCTATTCAGTTATCACTGCTGATTGACCAAGAAACAAATAAGACATTTCTTCACTTAGGATAGTCCCACTAGCCAAGACCACACAGCCTAAAAATATCCGCAGAACAGAAACATTTCGTTTGGATATCCGAATTTTCTTCTTCCTCAGATGTTCAGAATATCATAAGATGATATCCTAATGCATTCTAAAAACATTCGCATGATTTCAAAACAACTTAAAAGGAAATTAATTTGATCTCGGAAATAACGAAACGAAGGATAAAAATCTTAATACTTGCTGTTTTATTGCTAAAATAAACTATTTTTCATACACTCCGCAATCAAATCGAACTCAAGGGTTTTGATAGAATCATTTTTTATTTATAGTAGTTTAATAATTTCATTTCTGCAATTTATATTCAGCACTGCTAATATGAGATGGAATTTGCTCATTAATTCTTATTTATCAAATGAAAATGGATAATCGTTGCGTTTATTTCAGCTAAATTAGGTTACAAATTCACGTAAGTTTGTTTCAAATATATTTTGAATGTTCTATATGATACATCCATAGCCCCCAAAACTTCCAACTAGTTTTTTATTAACTAAAATTCTTAGTTAATGGGTTAATTATGGCATGTGAGCAAGTTTATAACCGAAAATAAATTCAGTGCGCGTCAGTTTAAATACGGAGTTCAATTTAGATAATTCTTAGGCGTTTTAGTCAATAAAAATTTTTATTAAAATTTAAAATAAATACTTGTCACATTTCCCGACTTTCATTAGATACACGTGGATCAACTTTTAATATCTCACAGAAAATTAAAAACTAAGTAGGGAAATTTATTAGCAATACTAAGTGAAAATTATCCTTTCCTAGAAAATTCTAGAATCTGCTCTTCATCAGTAAACTTAGCCAAATCCTTTTCTTATTTTGAATTTTGATTGTCCTTGAATTCAAAGTGAGTCTTTGTTCCACATTTTAAATTAAACCTAAATATTTTTTTGAGTTTCCTTAGCTATAATATGCATTTATTGTATGCCAAATAAAGATTTGTAATATGCTTATTTAGATATTCTAGTAAATATGAATTAACCTCCTAGAGGGAAAGGGAGATTTAAAAAAGTATGTATTAAAATAGAGAACCAGATATGATAAGTTCACTTAAATTCAGAAAAGTTTTAAAAACCTGAAAAAAGAAATACTTCGACTATAAGAAAGCAATTATAAAAGACATTAGGAAATTGAAATAAAATTCCTCTCATGAAAAAGCTATCGCACTACCTAATCTTAAAATTTAAAAAATTAAGAAATAAATAATCTTTGATTTAATATTGAATCTATTTGGGCAAAAACTCAGTGACAAATTCTCATGTTGTCGCTTATCTTCTTTTAACGGCCTGTCCTAGTTTGATATTAAGCGAGTTAGATAAGGATTTTTGAGGTCTTTGTTTACGTTAAATCTAAAAATCTTCGAATTTTGAAATAAGTCTTTGAATCAGAGCTATGTTTTATCTCATTCCTATATTAAATTGGATATGTATATTGCGGAATTTAAATCAAATTTTGAAAATAACGGAATTTTGGAAATTGTTATGAAGCCATTAATCTGCAAACGGAGACAAATATTTTTTCGATTAAAGTTAGATAAAAAAATTTGGGATGGTGCATTAAAGATGGCAAATATCCGTTTAATTTTAGACAATTGCTGGAGGAGATATTACTACTATTATTCGTTCAAACGCTATTCGTTCATGTTCAACCTGAGCCAATTATAATCTTGAAATACTCTATTATCTAACACTCAGCACCCGAGTTTCGGATAGTTGCTCATAATACACTGCAATCGAAATTTTAAGATAGCAAATTGCTGAATCGTGTATTCTCAAGAGACTTTGCAATGGACAGATTCAATTTGTGTAAATGCATTTTCAATGCACATATTACGTAACTAGATGAAATCCCCATTTAATAAGTAAAAAAATCATACTAAATATAATTTTCCTGGATAAGTTCTTCGGAATATCTATTATCGATATGAGACGACAAAGATAGTGTATGATTTAATGTTTCTAGCCTTGAGATTAAAAGTACATGGATATGTAAGCCTCTTTAAAGTACTGACAAAAAGTGACTGTAAAGTGAAAAAGTGAATATGGAAATCATTATAAGGTGCATTAGATCATATTTTAGAAATTTTACTCATAAACTGGAGATAATTACTGTACGAGTCTAGAATTTATAACGAGATTGATCTATTTCAACAAAAGCTGTTTAGCTCCGAATCTCAAAAATATCTATGAAAGCTTAAAATCAAGCCTATCCATCACTGGCTGCTAAATGATATTTTATTTAAATTAAGGATTAAAATATCGAATCTTTCAGTACATCAAGAGATATATTGCAATTACGATTAATTACAATGACTAAGTCGCAGATATTAGTTTGATGGAAAAGCTAGTATTGAACGATTATTTAATGTTAAACAGGGAAATAAGTTCTTAAACTGTACAGAATTTTACATTTTATCTTTTGTTGTAATGCTATAGTCCTGCTTTAAAATAAAAATAAAAAACAAACTATAAATCTTAGATGAATTCCATTTAAAATTCTTTGTTTCCTTAAAAGTCCCGCTTATCTTTTAATAGGGTTGAGAAATTTCTAAAACTACAGCTTTTGAATCTGCTTCACGTTTCGTCCATCCGGTTTTTAAAATTAAATTTAGCATGTTATAAAGTGATACATTTTGGATATTTTCTTGTTATTTAAAACTTTCTCTCCTCAAGATGAACTTAAACAATATTTAATTAGGATAATGACAGTTCACTTTTCCACCAATCAGAGATTAAATTCATTATATGTTAAATGCCTGCCTTTAGACCTAAAAAGTTAAATTCAACTTATTAAATTTCAGCATATTAATGTCAGCCAGAAATAACATTGATGTATATCCGAAAAAATAACAAAAAATAATAACCATATTGCAGAATTAAATTTTACAAATGCATCCAAGGATACTTTCTTTACAAATCAGCGTTGCACATCGCTACTTCTAGAATGCAACGACTCATAAACCCACACTCATGCATTGCCCGTTCCAACGACCCAAATATCCACACACACTCATGCATTGCCCGTTCCAACGGCCCAAATATCCACACACACTCATGCATTGCCCGTTCCAACGGCCCAAATATCCACACACACTCATGCATTGCCCGCTCCGACGGCCCAAATATCCACACACACTCATGCATTGCCCGCTCCGACGGCCCAAATATCCACACACACTCATGCATTGCCCGCTCCGACGGCCCAAATATCCACACACACTCATGCATTGCCCGCTCCGACGGCCCAAATATCCACACACACTCATGCATTGCCCGCTCCGACGGCCCAAATATCCACACACACTCATGCATTGCCCGCTCCGACGGCCCAAATATCCACACACACTCATGCATTGCCCGCTCCGACGGCCCAAATATCCACACACACTCATGCATGCATTGCCCGCTCCGACGGCCCAAATATCCACACACACTCATGCATGCATTGCCCACTCCGACGGCCCAAATATCCACACACACTCATGCATGCATTGCCCACTCCGACGGCCCAAATATCCACACACTTATGCATTGCCCATTACAACGACCCACAATCCACACATTTTCATGCTTTGCTCATTACTACAACCATATCTCCAAATTGCCCTTTCCAATGGCCCACAATCCACATTGTCATTCCAACGGAATTCTATCCACACTCCCAGACATTGTCCACACTCCAACGGCCCTTAAACTAACACTCCCACACATTGCCCACACTCCAACGGCCCGCAGACCACATTTCCACTCTCATGGCCTTAACCCAGTTCTTACTTTCAAGTACTTTTGCAAACTATTCACACACTTCATCTCAACTTCAGAATTTTCGCAGTTATGCATTATTCTTTCGCTTGCAAGCATCCTTCCTCTATTACACTGATTTCATATTTTACATAAAAACTCATCTCATTGCTTGTACATCTGCCACTGTCAAAAGCCATTTTTCACCACATATTTCGCATTATTACAATTTAACCTTTTACAACTATACTTTCATGTACTATCGCAACTCAACGAACAAGCTTTCTACTGGATTATCACCCTTCTCATTCATAACGTATTTCTTTATTTAATGATATTATTTTCATCCCTCCTTGCCGAGATATACATTATACATTTCTGTAGGTACAGAATCATGCATATGGAGTTCAGAATTTTTTTCCTCTAATTATTTAATAAAATGGTTTGCATATAGTATTTGAAAATTTGACTTCATTTTTTAAACACGATTCTGAGCAACCCCAAATGATGAAATCTTTTCTAAGATTTTTTTCAATGTCCATCGCAAAAAAACTATTTTAATCGATATATTACACTGTGCTAGGGTTTACGCGTTATTGTCTGTTAATGCATTAACAGAGTAGCCAACTTTCAGCCTAATAATGTTAAGAATAATGTTTAACTTGGTAAAAAGAAATTTATTATATTAAATGTTAGAATTCTATATTGTGATTTCTTCATTGTGTTTTGCGAGTTCCAATTAAAAATTAGTGATGTCACAGCACGTGGTGCTTATTCAGAAGTATTAATTTTAGAAATTCCGTGGCGTTATTAGAAATAAAAAATTCTGCTTGCGATCAGAACCGCGATTCAAAATCTACTCGATGGAATTTTCAATATTGGGTTACGATTCTAAAGAGCAACTGTCAACGCTAGACACTCATGCGGTTTGCAATCAAAACAGCTAATATTTAGGATTTTTTAACAAACGGAAGCCAAGTTTTCTAAACTATTTACTTAAAATATACGAGAAATTTAAAAAGCTAAAACATCGCAACAATTAAACTTTTGATTGAAACTTTTTTTAAACTAATATTTACTATTTGATCATTGTAATTAATAGTAATAATGACCTTGAAGGGACTGGAATTTTCGATACTTGAACACTTAAATTTAAATTAAATAACATTAGCAGGTGATCGATAGGTTCAATCATAAGATTTGCAGCATTTTTGAATCTCGGAGCGTAACAACTTTTCTTAATGGAGTGAATCCATGTCCCTCAACAATTTTAAGCAATCACTTTTCTTGAAAGGCGAAAACTTAATTTAAATGCCATTTAATATACTTGAAATCATTTCAATTTTTTCCATTATTTTTCCACATCTATGAAGCCCCGAAACGAAAATAGAAATATAAATGCATCTATTCTATGTTTAAAATGTGGTATTCTTTTATTACTAATTTATATTTGTGTTTTGCGCATCACATTACATTACAGATTTATTGAGAAAGGTATATTGTTAGTATCGCCTCGCTTCTTTAAAATTATTTTATCAATTTTTCCATAATACGCAATGAAAAAAATATATACTACATTTGATATTCGCTGGAATATCCCTTTTGCTAGCGTGTATTCAGAATTACTATGGAAGCATTTACCTGAATTTTCCCACTAGCGATTAAAGATTAAAGTTAGAAAACAAGGAATTATAATGAATATTTTTATCCATTCCAAGCGCTTTGAAACTGCAGGATTCAGCATACTGTAATTAAATTTAGACTGCAAGTTATAACACAAGCGTTATTAAAAACTAAGAACCGACATATTGGATTCGTTTTGTAAATCATTTCGGGATTAAGATAGTTATTTTGAAAACACCACCATAGCATTCCGTGATGTCACCCATCCATTGTTTGTTATAAATTCGACAATTATTGCCATCTTAATGCATCTTTTTAAACAATTTCTTCCAATAATGAGCGCCTTCTTTTTCTAAGTACCAATCGATTGCTATGGATCAATATGTACCTCATAGTTGGAAACGATATTATACAATTTACATTTTAAAGAAGTGGAAAAAGATTGCTATAATTTGATATATTTAACTTAAATCAGGAAGCACGGAGTCATAATGCCGATTTCGAAATCAGTTTGGAGTTTTATTTTTACTAACAATTTTAAAATCTATTTTGAAAATAATTCTCTTGAACAAATCTTTCCACAAAGTTTAGCTCATGAAAGACGAGTTCAAATACTGGTTCTCCTTTAAGATAGGACAGGTCCAAGACATTAAGATTTAGAAAAGCAGTTCTTACTGTCTTTTGCCAGGCGGTTTCACGTTTATGATTCAAGCTGAATTTGTTATAAAAAAGAGAGGACAGTGTACTTCAGAGTGCGAGGATTTAAACCATTGAGAATTCAGTTTTTTGTATTTCTGTTTTGGGTTTTATGGCTATTCTTTTTATGGGATAGCATATTAAATTTGATCTTTATAATGACATGCATGGTATTTTTTTATTTTTCTTTAAATCCGTTTCTACAGAATTAAAAGAGTTTCAGTAAAATGTTCGTCAGCAATTGCCCAGGAAGTTTATTTCTTACAAACATTGTTGTGAAAAAATTTCCTAATTCTAACCCTCGAACTCAAAATTTAGCATCTATAAAGATGGAATGGAATGTTGAATTCTTTGTAATGTAAATTCTTTGATCATTTTAATTACTTGCTCTGATTAAAAAAGTAATCTCTTATTAAATATCTTGACTTCCTTTCATAGATGCGCCTTAGAATAATTGGCTGGATGGGTTTTAATTCTTTTTTTATCTATCACTCTATAAGGTATCCGCATTTATCATTCGAAACTGGAACAATGAATCTGATAAATCTTTAATATTTCATTTAAATGTCCCCATGAGTGAAGAAGTAACATCACCTGTCCATTATAATATTAGGTCTGATCTCAAATAACAGAGCTATAAATCGAATTCATATGGTTGCTAAATGGAAACTACAGAGATAGTTGCGAGCCTTCGATTTTTTGATACTACTTAAGATTTATCATATTCTGTCTTAGCGACGGAGATCTAAATGGCCACATGAGCTGAATGCTCGGATATTCTTGCTTTACTGAAATAAAAATTGAAAAAACAGTTAAACCTGCAAAACTCCTAGAATTATGAATATATCCTATGGAACATTCCATATATATTAGAAGTACCCTCTAATGAATTTGTCCCTGCTTCACTGAAATGGTTCGGACGAAACTAATCAATATTAATTGAGTGAAGGAATTAAATTGATTATAAAACTGTCAATCTAAAACGCTACTTCTATAAGAATTGAAAAAGGATCGAATTACTTTACCGGAGTTCCTTTGATTTTTAACATTAAGAAATGTACGCTGCAGAAAAATTACGTTTCGCCACTGATATTTATTTTAAAATTGCTTTGAGTCGTTTTAGTTGAATGCTTTTATAATGCTTTTGGATACAGTCTTATGGTATTTTGAACATATAAGGAAGAAGAATCTTTGAATATTCCTCAGAAACAGTTCTATTCTACTGATATAAAATGGTGTGGTCTTACTTCTTGAAGTCCAATGTCACGGAAGACGAAATTATGAAATTTTTGGCTACACCTTCAAGCAATGCGAATAGAATAGCATCATGGAAACCTGGCTCACGCTACATACTTCCGATTTCACATTCTGAACTGGCAGCTGAGAAGTTAAGGCTTGATATGGCTGACAACCCAAAGCTTGAGATACGCGTGACAAAATATTCGGATACTTGATGGATCTGCAAAGAAAATTATACTCTATGAAGATATTTAAACTAGATCATTCTTTATATTATTTAACAAATACTTATAATTAAGGGCATGTAATTCCAGTGAGTTATAGAAAAACATTCTGGTGCTGGAGACATGCAAGACTCCATGTATTCTTATATTTTAAAGAATACCAGAACAGAGATTTCTAACATGAATTCAAACTTTTATACACAATGTAATTAATACTTTGAAAATATTTCGGAATTTACTACCGAATACGGAATTTTTCCACTGAAGAAAGAAAGAGAACAGATTGAACTTGCTTACTTGAAGTAACTACTTTTAGGAAACGGATTTATTAGAAAAAACAGTTTACATTAAAAAAAATAAACTTCATCATGCCGTATAAGAATTTTCGCGTAAATGGACACGATGGGTTTTAACCGATTCTCATGAAGAAATATAAAATAAACAGGTAAAACTTCTCCCGTTTTTAATGCAATAGAAATTCGGGGTAAACCCTAAGGTTACTTACTAAAAAGCTCATACGTATCGGCAAGTCATGTTATTATTTGCTTCTACTCTAAATATTTTCCAATTTCTAAGCATTTTAATTGAGATTCAATTAAATGTTAGATTACTTATGTCGAGTATAACCATCTAAGTAGAAATGTTTAAACATAAAAGATTGATAAAAGACAAAAAGGAATAAAGTCTTGGCATGAAATTTTATTATATACGCTTATACGTTATAAATACTTGAGAAATCGTGATTTAGCTATTAAAATCTTTGAACATGATATAAATCGCAAAACGCAGAGCGTTGCAAGAAAATTTCCAAATTACACTTTTTAAAATAAAATTTGCATAAAATAGTTAATTCAATAAAATAGCTTTCGTCGATTTAGATAAAGTCCTCATTCATCTAAAATAACTATGAATGATTGAATTTATTTAAAAAGGAAAATTTAAAACATTTGCGAATACATGAATTTTTATATACCGAATTTTCACTTTTAAGAACCAACTTTCAAATTTGATTATAAGGCATATAATCAAACGGTATGATAAATATATTATCAAGAAAAAACAATTTTATAAAGAAAATTAATTATTAAGTAAAAGACAATCTCATTTATTAAACTATGACTTCGTTCTCGATTAAGACATCACAATTTTGAAATAACGAGACGAGGCGTATTCAAAGCGTACAGTACCACAATAAAAATTTGACATATCTGAAAAATGTTTTATACTGAAAATTGGGTTCAAAAAATCAGTACAGTAAAAAGAACTTAAAATGTAAAAAAGTTAATTTTAATATTATCCATATCAATTAATCCATATTTAATACTTATAAATACATAAATACGCAACAAATAATAATGTCAGTAAAACAAAAATGGCCAAATAATTTGTTATATAGCACTTAAAATAGCACAGTGGTGAAATTTCAGTAATGAATAGAACATCCGCCAAAAACAAAAAAAGGAATCTATTTGTTATTTAGTGTCGATAGAAATGGCTTAAAGGAACTAGCATGTAAGGTAGAGATAAAAGGAATTAATATGTTAACTGACATATTTACCAAATATCATGAATATTTTCCATTGCGGAAATTAAAATTCAGTAATTCGATCCAGCAGGACTTTTCATGCATGTATATCAAATTTTGTTGGAAATTCGAAGTAGTAATTGAGTATACCTAATTTTTTTTTATGTGGAACGAAGCCTTATTTTAATGTTAACTTGCTTAATGCCAAGAAATTTTGCAGATTTCTAACGATATTAGTTTCATTTACTTGCAAACGATAACTGGCAATAGAGAGTAAAAATTGAGTATACATTCCTAAAGTCAATCGACTTGTAATAAGATTTTATATCGTTCAAATGAAAAAAGGAATTTAAAATGAAAGCAAAATTCATATTAATTTAAAATTATCTGATCTAAAAATAAATTTAATATTTTACTAATTTGTATTATAATGGTAGTCGAAGCTTGCGTTTTCGAACAATAGACCTATAAATACAAATAAATTTAATATACAAATGTCCCTCAAAAGGTGGGCGTTGCAGATCGACGGAGAATTTTACAATTTAGAAATATTTCCAAAATATTTGATATATGAGCACAATTTTTTGGATTCCAACATTTTAACACTTCAGCGTGAAAAAAAATTTACTTTGTTCACTTTTTCACTTCACTTTTTTCTTTCATTCATTTTTAAAAATTTATAAATACATTAAATTTGTGTTATTTACGCATTTTGTAATTTAATGAAATAAGAATTCCTTTAGTGAGTGAGAAAATTTGAGTATAATAGTTTCCGAAATATTGTCAAAAGTTTATAAGGCTTATTTAACAATGGAAGTAACTTGTTCAAAACCCTATAATTTCAAAATTATTAAAATTCCAAAAATTTTTCATTGACAGGTTAATTTTTGACGGTAATTGTTGCAATAAAAAACACCGATTTCACTAATGAAAAAATTTTGAGATTTGACCATGTTAATTAACTTGGTTAATTTATTGTAATTGGAACAAGCCTGTTCTCTGAAGTCGTTTCCATCGACACCAGTTTTGTGAAAAGGCGATAGTAAAAAGTTAGAGGTGTTCTATTTTTTTTTATCTGCTGACGGCTGTAAAATATGCATTTGTCGTGTAAAATTTTTCTAAGAAAAAAGCTTAAAATTTTGTATGTTTTATTGCAAATAGTTTGCATTGTAATAAAGTTTTAGTAAATTAAAGACCTTAAAATGTTATTCATTTAAGAATATTGACAAAAATTTAGAAATATTTTAACGCTGAAATATCAGGGCTGTTCTCTGTTAATAAGTTGTTTATCAATTAGAAAGCGAAAGAAGATGTTTTATTGCCAAAGGGTTAATTAAAGGAAGAAAAAAAAGGAATTACTTTCAATTATTATTTTTCGTTCCTAATGATTAAGATTGGAACTCAGTTTGATATTTTAGTATAATACTGAAGGACATCGTAATAAACCAGAAAAGAATTTAAATTATCAATAAATTCAAATTGTAAATGTCAGAATTGGCAAAATTCTACAGTACTAAAGATTTGCTTATTTATAGGTTCAAAATGTTTCAAACAATTATAGAATTTTCCGGACAAAAAAATTTATCGTGAACAAATATTTTAAGGAAAAAAAAATACCATACTTTAAAATTAATTTGCCAGTAAGAAGTTAATTAAAATATACATGAAAAAGTAAAATTACTTACCTAGTTATTCTCCCAATAATTTCCAAGTTATTATTGAAAACTATATTGATACATTTCTACAGTCTTATTAAAGCATCAAAGAACCAATAATGATAGCGGATACCAATTGAAGCAAAATTATCATGAAGCTCCAATGAAGGGTTAATAAAGAGAGAAGAAGCGTAGTTTCAACACGGAACGAAAAGTCTAGAATATATGAAGAACGCAAAGAGTTTCAAAACAAAATCGATTAATAGTATCTTTTAATCGATCATCATCGATTATAAAGAGATGGAACTAAATAATCTTTAAATCACTTTTCCAAAAATTTGTATAAAATAATAGTCGCTTTGAAGGAATGGTAGTTAAAAAACATTAGAAAACTGAACATCTAGATTCGTAAACATAAGAAGCGTATGCTATTATAATGAAAGATCGCTAATCGACAGGTATACAAAGTGACATAACAAAAAGTATTTAAGAGTATGTCAGTGATAAAATAAAAATAAAATCACCAGTTTTCGAAAAGATGCAGGAAAAATGAACTGCTCGTAGCTCATTTAGCATACGCGGCTAAATGGTGTCCTCAGGTTTTTTGTTAAATTCTGGTCTAGATACATAAACTAATGAAATAATTCAAATATAAAATTTGATTTGAACTCTAGTCAATAATGTTTGTATAGTTCACTTGCATAAGATTAAAATTTGCAGACGTCAAAAATTCGATCTACTCATTCTAATGGATATTAAAATAATTCTTATAATTAATGCATATCTATTTTTAAATTTGTGTACATGATAGCTCAAAACTTCTGCAAGCTAGAGAAATGAAATTTGGTAGGTGGCACTTACTCTAACATTGCCCAATTTTTAGTAGCATGCATATATAGGACGGACGAAAACACAGTATATCATACTTTCGTTCATCCATGGTCATGTAAAACTCAAAACACAAAAATGCAAATAACTTAATGGAAGATATTGTTACTAAAAATTGTCTAGTGGGTAATAGTGGGTAAAAGGAAAAAAACCCACCTCTATAAATTTTGATATCGTCAGCAGCATACCCCTCTCACCCACGAAAAAGACGAAGAATAGGTAGCAAAAACATGTTCGATCTTGTGGGGCCGTGGTGGTCTGGTGCTAAGGTCTCGGCTTCGGAGCCGGAGGATTTCAGGTTCGAGACCCGATTCCACCGAAGAAGCTTCGTGTAAGGGGGCCTGTTGCGCATTAAATCTGTCATGACGAAATGCCCTCCCGCTGGTGGGGTGTAGAGAAGGGACCGCCATCTTAGGTGTCGTCCTCGTCATCTGACAGCGCTTCAAAATTATGAGGTCCATTCCAAAATAGCCCTAGTCTTGCTTTAAACGGGACATTAACATAACTAAACTAAACGTTTGAGCTTGCACAAAGAATGGCATTTGTAAAAATATGCAACATAAACGGTTAGAAAATAGTAACAGTGTTCAGAGTGCGCAGATACAGATCACTGTGCATAAACAAACTCAAGAGAAAGAGATTTGATTTCTCATGAGAATTTTTCGTCATTCAGACTTTAAAGTCTCTTAAAAGAGTTTGGAATTTTCTAAAAAGATCCTCAGATGTGTGCTCCTTATAGAGGTGACGGCATAATTCTTGTATTTTCCTGAGCCTTCGTTTTTGTCGCCAAAATAGCTATCAAATAACTAGACTGTCGCCAATGCGGGATCATCGACATGTTATTGATTAACAATATCTGTAAATCTCTCCTTTCATAAAATAAAAATAAATTCCATGAAAAATGTATTGCAGATTTGTCACGAAATTAAACCTTATAGATTTATCATCAGAATTATGGATCTGTATTAACTTTTATTTTTTAACCTTAAAAAAGAAATCGGAATTACATACTCGGTTTTCTTTACTATGCTAAAGGACATTAATGTGTTAAATTGTGCCAGTGTACGAGAAAACCAAGACGAGTATATCCTCGCTACAAGGTCGGACTACTTCATGTTGGGTTGTATAAGCAATGCGAATTGTATTTCCCCCCAAAAAATTAGATGATTTTTATTGATTCTAAGTTAATCTTCATTAAAACAGTTTTTAAAAGCTAATAGATATTCTGATTCATTGAGATAACTTAACATTTATTTTCGAGTCAGTTTAAAAAGAGTTGTTTTTAATATTTCGAATATGAAAAAATTAAAGAAATTTGGAACAAAATGATGATATAAATATATATATTTGACGGAATCTAAATACTGTAATATGAAATTTGCCAGAACTGTTAATTTGTAAATTTGTGAAAAAATTGTGTTCTGAAATTTGAACAAAATTTGATTTCAGCTTCGATTAATTTGAGTACATATAACTATTTGTAAATTAACTGAAAGCACAAAATGTATATAGCCTAGAAAATATTGCAAAAAAAAAAGCCGAATTTTTTTTAAGTTTATGGGGTCTACAGACAATTGCTTATTTTGCTGTAATAATTTTGAATAAGAATACATGTGGATTATTTGATTTCGAATAAACTGATCACAACTTTTTAGTATCAGTATGTGAAAAATCTGAAAAAAAATTTTCTAACATTGAATAATTATTAAATATTTTAAAAAAGCTATTGAATATTTTTTTACACTTTTAGGTGCAAATATAAACTGGTTAGTATTAAATATTGCGAATATCAGTTTTAAAAATGCAATTTAGATTTTTTTTCTCTTTATTTGAAGGCAATACTTCTTTAATACAAGGCTTTAATTAAGGCTTTAATACAAAAGCTGTAAGGTAATATTGTCAATGGAAATTTGTTAAAAATTACCGAGTTAAGACTTTTATACTTTTTGACACAGATAGAGACTTATTTAAATGTATCAAATAATTTGAAAGTAACACATTTTTGAAGATAGTTGTTCACAAGATTTATTTACTGAAAACTTATTAAGTTTTCAAATTAATGGTTAAAATTTTGAATAACAAATCCATAGTTATAATTTTAGTTATTTAATTCACGTTCAGTTAAGTTTAATTACATTAACGTTCCGTTTATAAAGCAACACTAGGGTTATTTTGGGACGAATCTTGTAATTTCGAATCGTGGCCAGATGAAGAGGATGACACCTGAGCTGGCCCCCTCTCTCCAAAGTTCCACACCACACTAGCTGGAGGGTGTTTGACCCCGACGGAATTTTCCTGTACCAGACCCGCTTACATGATGGTTCTTCAGTGGAATCGGGTCCCAAACTTGAAGTCCTTCGGTTCCGAAGCCGAGATTTTAACACCAGGCCACTGCGATGCCTTCACGTATAATAAAATAATTGATTTGGAATAACATTAAATAAAAAAAGCTCTATGACAAAAAAGAAAGTAAAAAAAAATTAATTCAGTGATTTCACATATGAATTATGCTACTGATAACAGCCGTGTGCTAAAAGATAGAAAAGAAGAGATTTTCAGTTACCTATAAATTATTTGAAATTCGCTTTAATAATTTTCAAAAATGCATTCCCGTTTTGTAAGATATTATGACACTTTTATATGTAAAATATTGAATAAAAATAGACCGTGTACATTGATAAAACAAAAATGAACTTTCATTTTTTAAAATTTCAATACAATTCCGATGTACCACGAAAACTTTATGCCAAGAAAAAGCACAAAAAATTAAAACAAAATCCTCGAATTCTGATTTCCTTTTACAGAAAATATATATTTTCAAACTAAATTTAATTAAGATGACGAATAATATTTTTTTTTCTTCTTTTGGCGCTATCCAAGGCGTTCATTGTTTTCAATAGTAAATAAAAATTTTATTTGTCGCGTTACCTATAAGAAATATCTGGATTTGCTGCATTTTAAAAGCTCCCTATATATTGATCTTGTTAAGAAGAAAATGTTTGGAAAATATTTCTCAGCTTTTTTCACCCTTTCTTTGTTATTCATCCTATTTCATTTGGTAATTCCCTGTGCAAATAATAATTTTTATATTCAAAACATCTCGTTTAGTCGAAAATATTCTTTTGTTCAAGCCATGGTGGATTTCGTTGATATAAATAGGAAGTTTGAATAGTATGAAAAACACTGGCCAGTTGAGGATGGTTTATATGTCTTTCAAAAGAAATGAAAGAAGAAGAGTTCAGAACAACCTAGAATTATGTAAATCAGAAACTAGAAGTTTAGAAACAAAATGTCTTTTCTAACTTATAAAAGAATTTTTAAAAAAGTAGGTAAATGTAAAGACCGGATGATATATCTACTGATAGAAATTTTCTCATGTATTTCTCATCAGGACACGCCTAATGCCATCTGTCGGATTTTTAGAATAACAATGCACATAGAATAAATTTGGAATAACATCAACACAAAACTTTTATTATAAAAGTAACGTGAAAAGTCTAAAATAATACAGCTGATACATGAAAGATAATTTCTGCAATGATATCCTGTTTTTACATTTCAAATAAACAGCTATTTTATCATCATTATTTCATATCACATAGATATCGCCATATCATATGTTCAAATATGGAAAATTTGAATGTACGCATGCGAAGGAATATAATATTTCAGACAGACATCCAATCAATGCAGTATCAAAAGATAGATAAAAAGTTTGAAAGAAATTTTGTGATTTTACTTGAAAATTTTGACAAAAGTGATATTAAAATTATAATGTAATTGAAGCACAAGGAAAAAATTAACCGTAAGAGATTGCCTTAGATATGATATGGTGTATTTGCCAATTTAAATAAAATTTTCATTATTTTCTGTCATGCAAGTGTTTCGAACAAATACAAAAAAAATCTGTAAGTACAATAAAAATATAAAGAGAAAAAAAACAAATTCGCAGAAATAAGAAATCTCTAACATAATTTCATTTACCAATAGTTTTATTATTTTACCGATGGAAGATGTTTTTAATGTAAATGAAGTTTCTGTGAAATAAAGTTATGTTTCATATACAAAATTTTAAAGGAGTAAAAAAAAAAAAAAAAAAAGGAAAATAAGGGCATGAATTTTTTTTAAACATCTCTGAGATGTAGCATCTAATATGAGAAATTTGAAATTAAATTGAAATGTACATAAAACCAAATAAAACGAGAGAAAAAAAATTACTGAGGAAAAATTATGATCGTAGAATTTGACATCACTTTTTAAAATAATTGACTGTGTCAGTAACAGAAGTAACATGTTTGAATGAATTGTCCTAGGTTACGTAATGAAGGGAAATTACTAGAAAAATGAAAGAATATTATACAAGGATTGAAAATCAAATTGAAACTTACTTATTTTTTTTCATTAAAAATGCATGCATTTCCATTTGTTTTAGACCCAAATAATATTTCGAATTAAAAAGAAATGGTTCACATATTCTTTTGGGAGCATTAAAAATAATGATGTATTTAAATTACTTTATTTTGAAATTAACGTCATTTTTAAAATGTAAATTGCACTTTGTATCTCTCAAGTGTTCTTAATAAATATTTTATAATCAAAGTTATTAAAACTGGATAGCAAACTTGAATGATTTAAGTTTTTTTCTAATATTCTCAAATGGGAGTCATTTCTATTCTTATTAATAGAATACGAGTTGAGATGTAATTCCTAGCTAGCGTTATCGTTAGGCGCATAATTTCACTCACTTTTAATTTTTTTTTTTTTGTATTTTTGATTTTTAATGTAACGAATTCATGATGATTTTTATTTAATTACTCCGTTAAGAACTATGATTCCAATGAAATTTATTAAAGAAATCCTGGTTTATTAAGGTTTTTTTTGGTTTTTCTCAATATAAACAAATTTATGTAACTTTAAATGACTCTTATACAACTATAATTGTTAATTTTAAGCAGGTGAAAATCTTTTTTTCACTTTGATTGATTTGAAATGATCAAATATACTATAATGTTTCTAAGTTCTTCATTTTCATCAATAAATACTGTGCGGTCTTTTAACTATCAGGATACACTTATCATTAAAGACATTTTCTCAAATTAGCTTATTGAAAGCTATATATAGAGAAAAATAAACTATAACCATATAATAAACTATAATGAAATTAGATATTATTAGCATCGTGAGTTTCAGCTATATAATTTGGTAACAGTAAGTATGAAGCGATGATAGTTTCGGAATGGAATTGAATTGAATTTTTGATCCTTTGAATGTTTCTTTATTATTATTTTACTTTTATCATTGATTGGTATTCTTAGCATTTCACGGTATGAAATTATTTTCATATTTTTTAATAAGGAAAAATGATTATTTAATTAATGGTCATAAAAATCGTCAAAACCTTTTTTCTTATATCTGTATTTTTTAGGAAAATTTCAAATATAGAATTCTTTGTTATTTAAAATTTGTATATTGTTAGGAATTTGTAATGTTGCCTTTTAGCGCAAGTAGTCTCCTAGAAAGGAAGACAGTTTTGCAAATATCTATGATGGATCCTCACGGATGCTGAATCAAGGGAAAATGATTTTGTCTATCATTCGGAGACAAAATCAAATATTCCAGAATCGACAAGTATCTTGGCGAAATGTCCATTAGACAGCAAGTTATCTCCCTGGGGGGGGCATGAAATACAGTAATGAGAAACAGCCGGTATTGTGGTTGGTTCTCGTCGTCCTTTTTATAAAAATGGCGTGGAGTTGATTACCTCCATACAAATGGGACGGAAATATTCGGGAGGAGTTGTACTGTGGCTGGTAATAGCCATTAAGATTCAATCACAATTCCCTTTGATGCTATCGCTGTCTCTGGTCATTCATGATTTGTCTGTGCTTTAGGACGGGTCGGAGTTATCGATTGTGATTAGAATGCGAGTTACTTTGTCCTTCCTTGAAACTTTTTTGCCCTGTCACAGAAACTATTAAAAACAAAACAAAACTACAACTACAACTACAACAATAACACACACACACACACACAAACAGCAACAACAACAACAAGACATAGCTGAAGTCGATCTGTAAATCTGTTTTACGAAAAAGGCTTTGTTTCTAGGACCGTTTCCAAAACAAAAATTTCATTTCCTTCAGAAACATTTCTGTTCTTACAAAAAAGTTTTAATCACTAACATTGATTCTACTATTCTTTTCTAAGCTTCTACTAGATTGTTTAGTGAAATGTGGCTACATTAAGTTCTCTAAACTGACATGAAATAAGAAACTATCCGCGTGTGTTAAGTCGCGAAAATAACTATTTTTTAAATTGATAACGAAATGGTTTGATTTGTAGCAGCACGCTTAAATATCACGAGCAACAGCAAAGTTTTACAAGTTGTTAAACGTAGATTTTTTTTATTTGCCTACTGAATACATCTTGACATAACTAAAAGTCACTGTAACTATATATGCTTGTTCTATATTTTCTTTAAAACAACTAACCGAATTCTGATTAATTTTGCATATTTTTTATTTAAGATAAGGAAAAAAAAAGAATCCTGTCATCTTTTCAAAGTGAGAAAATGAGCGAAATATTCAGTTAACTAGAATTTATCTGAAAATTCACTGTTTTTCGTCCACAAATTAAATGAAAATTATTTTTAAATGTTTCTTACTATATTAAAATTAAAAATTGAACATTTTGAATTCAAATCATCTTTATTTCCATGCCATTTCTCTGACAATTTTCGCTAATAACTGAAAAGGAACAGACAATTTTGAAATAAGAGAATTTATAAATATTCCGTTGCTGGATAATGATGGCACTTTCAGCAACGTCCTTTTATTTTTTTAATATTTGTATTTTATTTCCAAAAAATATTTTTGGCAACAAATTATTGATTTTAGAAGAATTCTACTGTTTAATAATTAAAAATAAAAATACAGACATTACAAAATTATTGTGTAATATAATATTTTATATGAATTAAATTTTTGTATTAAAATAAGTTCATTAAAAAGCGTTTGCTTATGGACATACTGGAATTCCGAGGAGTGCTAGAATTAATAGTTTCCTACTTTTTAGCATCTAATTCATAGATAAAATTCTGCTCACAGATAAGTAAGGTTACCAATAAAAATTTTCTGAAAATTAATTAAACAATAAGTTTATCATAGTAAAAAAAACAAGATTTTCTTTAAGCAATGCTGGCTAATTTATGTAGTTTATTATATATTCGACTCACCCAATCTGCATCAAGGGGTTAAGGTATTTTTTGCTCCAGAATACTAAAATGTGCGACAGTCGAAGATTGCTTTAGGGAAATTTATATACTATCATAAATATAGAAAATGAGTTTTAGTTTATTTTTCATATTTGTATTTAATATTAAATTTCTTAAAGCCATTTTTAAATCCAGAATTTGGACTTTGAATCCATAATGAAAGTACTATATATACGCAGTTTGAATCTTATTGTAGACATCAGAATTCATTGTACTCAGAGATATAAAAGTATGAAATCAGTGTCTTTGTATTCTCATGAAGATAAAAAGATACAAGTAGTTTAAAAGTAGTAGTTGGTTCTATAAAATTATTCGATTTTTTGGAAAGGCATCAAGCTTTTGATTTGTGTGTTTAGAAATTTTATCAATCGAAATCAGAATTACATTTTAACTGTAAAAACATACTAGTTGATTATAATATAAACATACTAATACGTAACTAATAATTTTATTAATAATTAGATAAAAACATTTATTGATTTATAAATGCTTGATGCATTTTGAAACTTTTTGAACCCCTCTTTTTTAAACATATATAGAAGTAATACATGATGATACATTCTTTTTCCTTTTTGAATTTCTCGCTAGTTTATCCCAAAAATAACTATACTTGTTGTTGTTTCTTATGGCACTTGCCATAGGCAAGCCCGCTGTTCGAAGACAGCGGATTTAAGCCTAGGGGGGGAGCGCCTCTTGGTTCTATAGTAGCGCCATCTAGGGCCAAGAGAACGACTTAGCTACACACACGTCACAACCCTTTTTACGGGGCGGACTTCATTCACGCATTTCATTCACTCAAACACAGATCGTAATTTAGACCTGAATCAGAGAACGATCACCCCTGATCCAGTACCCCCAGTGGTATTACTCTTGACATGGAGGACTTTGTGACCACGACAGATTTAACGCGCGTCAGCCACCAAGCACGCGGGGAATCTTCGGCCGGCGGGGTTCGAACTCGCAACCTAAGGGACGCGAATCCGACGCTCTACCAACCAGGCTATCCCGGCCTATAACTATACTTTGATATCATAAATAACTTTTGATATCAAAAACATTTTAAAAGTTAGAAGTCAGAGTTTGTTTGCACATTTTAAGGAGACTTTTCCTTTCATTTTTTATGTTAACACTTTTTTTTTATAACAAAATCTTGAATGAAAAAATTAAAATGGATTTTCTTTGAAACAAATCATCATTTAAATTAACTACTACTTCGTGTCTGAAATATTAGAAATTCCTGATCCTTCAGAGAAAATTGTTTACAAAGTATAAGAAAATTATTCAAATCACGATTTCTTTTTTCTTCAAAAAAAAGTATGACAAACTGAATTTAATTAAAATTATGAATAATGCATTATTTTTCTTTCTCGTGGTATCCATGTTAACATTGTTTTCAATAATAAATAATGTATTTATTGTAGGATATCCCCTTAAAAATATTTGGATATATTCAAATTTAAAAGCCCCCAGCTTGTTGAATTCACTATGATGAAACTACTCATTCAGTTCGAAACTCCTTCCCGAATTTTTTCACACTTCTTCTGTCTCTTTCATTTTATCATATCATGTGTCAATGCTCGAGGTAAATAATGCTTTTCTTGTAGAAGATCTGGTTTGATTGGCAGTATTCTTTAGTTTCGGCCTGCTTGGATTTGTTGGAATAGCAAAGAAGTGTGCAAGATATGCAGAGCAAGTGTATGGTGAATATGTTTAATTTATATTTCGAAGAAAATGAGAGCGAATAGAAGGTCTCTTTTGTTTCAGAACAGAATCAGATGAACCGTATGAGATGAGGAAATATTTCATTCTTAATTATATGATAATTATGTTTTGAATCATTGATATTAATTCTGTATCTTTAGATTTAGTTCCTCTAAATATTTGTTGCGTCTTGCATCATCCTTTAATGGCAATTTTAATGAAATTTTGTATCCATTGCTATGAGTGTTAGAAATAAGCGAAAAATTACTGTGTACTACCATTGAAGGTGTTAAGTAGATTCCTATATCAAGACTACTTATTACAATGGTTTTCTTAACAAGACTTCGGGAAAATTTCTTCAATTCTTTACCGATCATGGCAAATAAAATCCAAAGCCACTTTTCGTTCAAGAGTTTACACACACACACACACACACACACACACACACACACACACACACACACACACACACACACACACACACACACACACACACACACACACACACACACACACACACACACACTTTCTAGGATCAAAAACCTCTTATTAAAAATGCAGTGTTCATTTTTGCTTATGGGATAAAACTGCAGTTACTTAAAATGAATTTTGCTGAAGAAAAACGAAAACAGACTAAAATGTAAAACAAAGCATTTAGATGTTAAATGATATGTGCATTTATCCGTGTAATGCGACTCTAATGTTGATCAAAACATTCCGTTAGAAAAGAAAAGGACAAAACAATTAAAAATTCATAATGAATCAGGTTTAATTCTTATCTCTTTATTATTTAAATTTATACATAGACTTGGTAGTTCTATATTTACTAATAAACAACCCAAATTTTCGATGCATTATTTCTATGTGTTTCCATTACTTTTTTCTTTAATTATTTGGATATTATTTCAAATGCATATTTCAAAAACATAAATTTTAAACAGATTTTAAAGATAAATTAGGATATCTAGCCCAAAATGTCACTTTATCACTGATTCATCTATGCTTATGCTTTTTTTCACGAGTTTATTATTTGTTGTAATAATGATGATGTGAACAGAAAATGCATTGAATTCTATTAAATATAATAACTGAAACTATAAAAATTAATATCGTGAATTATATTTAAATATATTTAAAAAAATTATGAAGTTCAGAGATGACATTGAATAGAAAAGTAAAATGATATCAATAGAAAACCAATTTTACAAAGATCGAAAAACGTTGATAAATTTGTAAATAGTTAAAAATCTAAATAAAATTTTTCAAAATCTTTCGTTATTGAAAATTTCTTATTCAAGAAGTATCTATGTATCAAATGTGGTAGCTCCGAGTCCAACAATTTGCCCTGTGGAGAATTTTGTACAATTTTCCTATTACGTAATTTGCAAATAATGTCCAGTTTAAAACCATTAACATGTGAATAGCAAAATATTCCAAAATCAAATTTTAAAACCAAATCAGCCATGGAACCTTGGTCCTTTCACATCACATTGCATTCAGGGAAACGAACGGATACAAATCAGGAAAGCGCAACAGAAATAAAGAGCTAATCAGCTAGTGAATTGTGTGGATATTCGAACCTTATCACGTAATGTGCCGTTCTTGCTAAGAAATGCCTTTCCATTCAACCATGCAATCTACCATCAAGGATCTTGAATAGGCCGTTGCATTAAAGAATGTTGCATTCAATGGTCTTCTAAGCGTGTCTACAGCATATTATCCGAGTACTAAGGATAAATTTCATTGTTTCCAGGCCAGATAATGCTTTCGCCATTTCATCGCGATTCTCTATACTCTGTTGAAAGGATCTGAAACAGGACTCCGATCCAACAAAGCAATGTATCGCCTCCAATAATATATATGGAAGATTTTGAGGTGATGTTGTAAAGGGTATTTAAAACTTTACTACAGTTCAGTAGAATTTAATTAAAGAGTTTCCCGAATAAATGCATTTAAATGTGTGGTATTATTAAGCATAATTACTGCATTACATGTAACTTATCGCCATTTTAAGACTCAGGCCTAATATTATACTAGGATGCAAGTTTGAATGTCACCAAAATATAGAAGTTTAAGTAAATTAGATTAAAATAAGAAAATAATAAAAGCTTATTTACTTATGTACTACAATACGACAAATTCCCTAATTCAATTAATTTATAATTCCTTCAAAAGTTTCGAAATTTTTTTAGAGTATATATATTTTTAAAAGTTTGATGGCCTATTTTAACATTTTTTTAAATAACATTTCTCTATGTGATTAGATATCACATATTGGATATTATCACAATATCAATATATATCACATAGTGAATTGCATAACAATATATTATTAAATATAACAATGGTAGAATAATTTATTTAGAAAAGTAACTCAATATATCTTATATTGATATTATTATGAGGATAGTTGTTATAAAGACGAAACATACTGTAGAAACAGGACAAGGAAAAGGCTTCCTATACTGATTACTTTCGCCTCGTTAGTTGGATTTCTTTTAGAATTATTTACATCTTCACAGTGCCTTTTTTAGGAATAAAAATCAATTTTATTCGGAAATTGTTGGAAATTAAAATCAAGATGGGATTATTGATTCTATTATTTCTGCCTCATTGCTAGGTTGATATTGATTGCCAAGTTTCTTTAAACGGTTGCACAAATTTTTAATTTTAACAATTTGCCAACTATTTTAATTATAGAATATGTTTATCTAAAATGTATAGAAAATTAGATAATGTTTTCTTATAAATGATAATGTGCAGAATGCTTCAATTTGGGTTCGAGAATTTCTTTAGTGCACCACTGTATGTTTATATTAACATGCATATAATTATGAACAACATTAAAGAGATTTTGTTTGTTGAAATACCAAATCTTTTAATCTTGTATAATCTCAGAACACCAAATGTATGAGTGGTTCATTTTAAGTGCAATACAGCCAAGGAGCATACCAAGATGTATTTGATTCTTCTTACAGGCCTTCTTTTAGGCCTTCATTCTGCGGTTTTGATCTCCCCACTGCAAAAAATATGGTATTATTGTTCTATCGATCATCATGAATGGCAAATCGAAATAAAAACTGTCTATAGAAACGATTTTAAAAATGAATAAAAATTTTCCTATATTAGCACGAAATCTTCAGCAAAACATTCTTTATATTTCACCATGTAAGTGAATAAAATTGAAGAAAATATGTTCAGAAATTTGATTTTTTATAGGTTATAAATTATTTGTCAGTTTTAACTTTTATTTTCAACGTTTGTTTTTAAAGTCTTGAGAAGAATTAAAAAAAATCGCTTGTACAAGACTTTGTGTCTCTCACTTTTAACGAAGCAAAATCACAAAGAGAAGTTTATTAAATCCACTCCCCCCTTCATCCTCCGAGAAAAAAAAAATCGCCATCAATCGCATAAAAATCATTATCAACGGAAGAATTAGGAGTAAAATGCGATTAAGTGAAATTTATTGAATTAGAGATTAACAACTCGAAAAAAAAGTTAAGTGGAAATAAAATTGATTGAGAGAAAAAAATTGTATTTATCTATGTTTCTTCAAGTGTAAGACTGAATTCGATTTATTGGGTGTTTGTTGAATATATTCTTAAAAGAGAATAAGTGTACTATTATCTTCTATTGTTTGTTGTTTATTTGATTGTTAAAGGAAAGGAAGCATGAAGATGGGCAAAAAGAATTTGTTTACCTTGCACATAAGTTTTTAAAGTGCCTATTAAAATTGAAAATTTTAAACATGGAATAATTAAGTGCCCGTTAAACTAATGCAAAAATTATTTCAGTTTTTATTAGTACGGTTAAATAATGAAATAAACAATTTTAATTTTCGTAAATCGTATGTAACCGTGTCAGGATAATAAAATATAGTTTTCTATCAGGAGTACTTTCTTCCCCCATATTCTTCTGAAACCAGATTAAAAAGTTTCTTTAGGACCTTCACTCTAATTATGACCCAATAGCAAAATTCTAAACATTCAGGGACAGGCTCACAGTTTCAATAAAAACACGCTCAAAATATAAGAATAATTTTTTAATAAATACCACTGAAAAAATTACGAAGTGTAATTTTTTTGTAAGTCCCCGGTTACCATTAATCTAGTTTAATAAAACATTCTTATTACAATAATTTTTATGAGAAAGCTTCATTCTTCAAATTAACCGAGTTAAAGCTTTGAATACGTGTTTTAGACTATTCCAACATCTGCCTGAAGGACCATTTAATGAACGGATTTTGTTTCTTTCAGCTATATTGTAGAAATTATCACCATTGGAAGCTTTATAACTCGTTCCGTTTAGCTGAAGAGTGGAATTTTTTTATGTATAAAATATTAAAGATAAAATATTTTACTACATAAAGATTAACTGTATATGATCTGACATAAAAAATGTCGATTCTCATGTTTAGTATCGCATTATTGAGTGAAAAAAATGATTCTCCACGTTGCGTTCAGAATTTTCCAATAGAAGATATGATTTCCTAGGATTGGAAATTAGCTGTCAGGGTACAATCAGAATGGACAAAATGCATAAGGATATATTAGGACAAATAATCAAACAAATTGAAATAAATCATTCAATTGCTCCTTTCAAGCTACTTGGTTTAAGTATCTCGTTATTAAGAGTAATAGTTCACAGAGCAATTTAATTTACTTTGTATATTAAGTAATTTTAAAAGAAGCAGCGAAATAAAGTGCTTTTAAATCTTAAAAATTCACCAGGGTTGTTGTCTTATGAGTCAATTACCCAGCTGTAAAATTTATTGAGCAACAATAATTTAAGCTAAAACATAAGAAAAAAAATTACAATGTTCAGAAATTTAAACGATTTTTGCTTATAATTCAATTACAATTTGGTACAAGACTTTGCAAACCGAATAGGAATACCAACATTATTAATACGTAAATTAAACGCCAGGCCTCTCTGGAAAAATGACAGGGTCCTTGGAAACTTGAATCATATCAGATAATCCAACTCGAACTATGATGCATTTATGACCATATGCCTCTTGTAGCGTAGCTTACAGAAGTGATACCCGGAGTGTGGCGATTGTTTTCGCCTCTGTTTATTAAGAGTGATTTTGAATATCTAAATGATGTTCAAGATATGGTTATTTTTCACCTTGTTACTTTAAAAAATAAAATATAGTAAATTCACACAAATATAATCTTACCTTTATAGCGCCTCCTATGCCTGGAGCATCTATATTCTAGGAAGTCCCTACCCCTGTGCAAGCTCCTAGGCTGATATTTGTTAGGCTCGATTTAAAAAAAAAATTAAGAGCATGAAAATAGTTCAGTAATATTTTACAAAATGACTGTCGCGACATTAAGTTTTATTGTCTGATTTTTAACCAACAGCTCCATATTCTTCTATAAAGGAGTCTCCAGCAAGCCGATTAAAAGCTTGAGTTTTTTTTAAATTGCCAAATAAATCAAAATATAAATTACAGTAATTATAAAGCTTTAATATAGTAAACTGCAAAGTATAATTGATAAGTTCCAACAAGATTCAGAATAAACTTCAATCTAATAAGTAAACATAGAACTTTATTTCAATGAAGTTTTGTTTTGATAAAATAGATGCCGGGGTGTTTTGAGTCAAAATAGAATTTTCACAAATTCAATGAATTAAAAAAGTCGATTGACTTTTTTAAATGCTAGACATATTTTTAGTACAAATCAGTAATTATTAAGACATATTTAGTTTCGAATTTTAATATTATTTTATTAACATAGAAGTTTCATTATGAGCGCTGTTTAGGGAAACTAAATACATAAATCCATTGCAGCTCAGTTGGGCCATGTAGCTAATTAAGATCAATAAATTTCATTCAAAGTTAAATGCCGAATACAGGGGACATTTCCCTAACTAAGTAATTTTGCACTATTCGTAAGCCCATGCCCTGTGTCCCTGTTCATTAAAAGATTCTAAGCAAGAAAAAATTAGGATTTAATTTTCTTTACTAATTATTTTATTCACATCGAGCCACTTTTTTTTCAATTTCCAATAAGCAATTCCATATCACGATTACGAATACTTTTTCAAGACAAAAATCATTTTCTTCATAAACTACCAATTTTACAAGAAACTCGCTGGTTTTCCGCATGATCGTTAAAATAAATTTGCTCTACTTTTCCTAGGGATACTTAACGCTTACACTTCACTTGAACGTCTGCTTCTCTCTACTGCGAAGCATTTTTTTTTTTTTTTTTTTTTTTGCATAACTCAAGATAACGGGAATGCGCTAATATCTCGGATTAGGAAGAGAAACTAATCCCGACATTGTGATCAACATTCTTCAATAAAAATTAAATTATTTAAGAACAATTATCTCGACTTTTATTTATAAATATCTAAAAGGGAGTTCGAAACGATAATTATTTTTTCTCTTTTCCTGACTGAGAGTTTTTCTAAATGTGGTAGAAAAAACTAGCCCTGAAGAGAGAGGGGAAAAAAAAAAATCAAAAATAAAATATTAATCAGGCTTTTCAAATTGGAAAATTTTGCAAGCTTTTTCAACCCATAGAGCACAAAAAGGGAAGCTTAGAGATTAATAAAAATTAAATACAGGGAAAATCTGAAATAAAACCCCTTTTATTTTCAAATCACAGACTGAAGTATAATTTACAAGACCATATACAGTATTAAAATTTCATTTTATACATATACAATTCAAAATTCGAAAATAGAAAATTTCATTCAATTTATATGTTAAAATATTAACAAAAACTTATCAATTTATAAAACAAATGTTACATTCAAAGATTTATATTATTAGATAACGGCTTTACTTTCACAAGATATTTTTAAGATATCCAAGATATTTGCACAAAAGATTATAACACTAAAGGCAATACAAAGCAAAAAAATTGAAAAGAACGAGCGAAATAGTAGAGATACTTATAAAAAAAAGTGTAAAAACATACAAATATCAATATGCAGTTTAGAAAATACTAACATCCCGTTTTAAAGCAACACTAGAGCTATAACATCAATACATAAACTGACAAACACAAACTACAACGAAGGACATTTCACTGAGCATTATAAATTATAGATCTTTTGATGTAAAATTTTCACAAACTGTGCTACATATGCGAAATTTAAACAAATTTCGAAAATATAACCGTGTATTTTATTCAGAATAATGTGTAGAAAATTTCAAAAACCTATAACTTTTTTTCATAGATTATACAATCGCATCCTAATGTCTTTAAAAAACATGAAATTATTTCTAATGAAAAATGTTTAAAACGTTAACAGAAAAAAGCTCTATTCACTGCATCCATTCGATATTTTTCTAGAAAATATTCATCTAATATTAATTATTATTATTATTAACCGCGCGAGAGAATAGTTATTTCTCCTGAAGCATGTCGATTATCATGCTGATCAGGCATGGTAATCGAATAATGCTTCCTAAAATTTGATGGATTCCGATTGGTTGGCCGGCCGAACCAATCGGTATCCCTTCCCTAAAAAGATAAAAGATACCTTTTACTTAAAATATCGATTTCTTTCTAAAAATTTAATATCTGAAAAAGAAGGAGAGCTAAAAATTTTGGATGTAAAAATTTAAAATTAATCTCGACTAAGTTAAATTGCCGAAGGATGCAATGAATGAGTAATATTAAAATAGACTATAGGAAAAGCATTTCGAAAAGTGCTTAAATAAATTATTGTTGAAAATGATTAATGTAACTTTAAATTTCGATCAATTATCATTCATTTTGAATATCGTTCTAATTTAGATGCTTCAAAGTTTGTGAAATTAAATACATAGAAAATATTAAATACAAAATTATTACCTTCGCAATAATAAAAATTCACAGATTTGAACTGTTAATTAGCATTGTGACATTCGATTACAGTTAAGAAATCAAGTTCTTGCCAATTTAGATGTAGATAAGTACAAACTCATTTACAAGAGTATTTATTACACCATTGGACGTCTGATGAGATATTTATCCATTTCTTCTCTTAATACTAGTATATTTAGTCAAAATTTATGCAGCGATAGACGTATTTTGAATTCTGAAATCATAAAATATTTGAAGTTTAAAAATGAACAAATATCAAACAATCTCAGAAATTCAGAGAGGCTGAGTCTTGCTGATATGCATCAGTAATTCCCATAAGGGGATGCAAAATTATAAATGTAGCCTTTGCACTTTTCATTAAAAGAAAAATGTGGTCAAAAAATTAGAAGGGCAGCAAAACTGAGCCCCATATTGTGCAAGCAGACAATTTTTCATAGAAAATCGCAAGTGAAATTTTTTTTATAACTTTCTTTGTTCATTTTGCACAGAGTTTTTCGCCAATAATTCAGTCAGTTATTTTAAGAGAAGATTAGCACCAATTATTTTATGTTCTTTTCTTCCGAAAATGGAAACCGACGTAAACTTCAAAGCCTTTTAGGAGAACACTAAATGTCTCAAGTAGAGACAACAGATACCAAATCACATCAGCATAAGAGCCATACACTTTTCTGGAAATAGTTAAACATAAGAATAGATACCATGCCCTAGCAAGACAACAATAATAGTTATACAATAAAAGTTACAATATAAAACACTTTATACAATAAAGTTATATAATACACAAAAAAGTTAAACAGAAACGAAATAAAGCAATAAAGGTATTCAATTAGGATTGATAAGAGTTGAGCAACAATATTGGTGAATGATATTTTTTACAACAGGATGCTGAATAAGATGTTTCAGTGTTTGTTGTTGCTAGCCAAAAAGCCAGACATTCTTTAGCGTATCCCATTTAAAACGGTATTATTACATTTTCCATAGTTTATTCTGAAATTCCACACAGACAAAGTACTTCCGTTCCAAAGAACATATGTTGGCAAGTCCTAAATATACCACGGCCTTAGTAAAAAAAGCCGCCTTCAATGCGATTTACTAATTTAACTTTGGGAGAGAATTCCTTTGTTTTGATGCCTTTATTCGAATTTTCCAAACAATTTGCCACGCATCGACAGCCTTTATATATGTTTGTTCTCAGCGTTATTTTAGATTTAATATAGTATTTCTCTATTACTTCTATACTTAATCCTTTATTGGCCAGATAACCGGCTCTTTCATTTCCATAATAACCAGGGTGTGCTTTTATACAAATTAAGTTAGTATCTATGTTGGAATCTTCAATTTTATCTTTCATATCCAATATAATTATTTTAACTTCTCGAATACTTTCCATCTTTACTTCAAAATATATAAAAAAAACCTATTAAAATATTGCACACTGTAAGATGTAGCGCACTTCTAATCTATTGGTGGTTTTATGCTATGAAACTTCTTTACGTCAAAAAACGTTTGTTTTCAATAAAGTATAAGGTCTAAAAACTGTCAGTAGGTGCCAGGTAGTGGTCATAATGAAGTATTCTCTGCTCTATTCCAAATATTTTGCAGGCTAAACATTGTGCGGGGCATGATGGGACCTGAAAAAAAAGATATATAAATTAAATCTTTTTAAGACATAATCGGTCTTATAAGAGGCCGAAAAACTGAATAGAGATGCTCTGCTCAATAATTTGTCTCAAATCAACTATACTTCAAAAAGCAAATCAATCTCTTGCGCAAAGTAAATAACTTTTGTATAGCATACGTAGAATTCATAACTAGTGTGTTGTCGGTTGTAAAATGTGCGTGAAAACATTCATTTTGCTCATTAATTTCAATGAAGATAGAGAATTTATAATTCAAAAAATACGAATGCTATTTGATTAGGTGGTTAATTATGTCACGCGGCAAATTTAAAGACAACTTGCCTTGTGTTATACTGTCACATAACATGTTTCCTCTTATAAAATGGCACAATAAAATGAGGTGTCTTATAGGAGCATGGATAAACTATTTGCTAGCGATATTGTCTATGGGATTTCATAGCCTGAACGGAATCCTAACGGAAACCTGTCTTAAACGTAAAATCATAATCTCGTCATCGTCATATTACATTTTTCCTTTAAGAAATTAATTTAAAACGTTTTGTAATGCATAGAAAAAAAAATCTAACCGTAACTCGGATACTTCCAAGTTTGATTTAAAATTCATTCAATGGGCGTTTAATAACACATTATAAAAATAAATGGTGCACTCTATTCATTTTCGTTTTACAAGTTATTCAAATGTCCAATAGCATGCAACATCTTTCCCCTAATTGTATCTGTAGGGAATTTAATGATTCTAATTCTGATACTTACACAGTTATTTATTTGCTAGTATTTCAGGACTATCTCGGAACAATTCCTGTATACCAGGGTAAATGATGGTATTGAGGGCCATGAAGAATCATTTGACAAGCCAAGCATGAAGTCATGATGTTATCCATAGAAATTGATTTCTCTGTGCTGCACTGAATCTATATTCTGAAACTGCATGCACATCCTTAATATATCTTGACTTAAATAAGCAAATCCGTAGAATGAAGAATCCAATACTGGTCTAAAAATCTTGCAACATTTCAAGCTTTGAAGACCTCGTTATAGAAATGCAACATCCATTTATCGGCTGCATTCTGAAATTTAAAAAGAAAATACATAAGACATTTAAATCATTTAAAGATTCAACGAAAATTTCAAGATGATAGGATGCGAAAAGCCTATAGATAGTTGAAATTACACGCATGTGTTACTAATCAAATAAATTGGATAAAACTTTAAAATTAATGCAAAATATATTTTAAGTTTCAGAGTTAAATGTTGCTTACAATATTAATCCTCTGCACTCGGAAAGATAATTCGATGTATAATTATTCTTAATACATGGACCTGTTTATTCCACGAAAAAATAAATACATGCAACTGTTTTAAGTTTCCCTACAAAAGAATGAATCTACATCTTTTTAGCATTCTGTAGGTATTTTTAACACTTAATGTCAAAATGATGCACCATCTTGAATGGTGACCGAGGGAAACATTCAAGCACAAAGGGTTAAATTATACATAATAATTTGCCATATTCCTTCTGTAGTCGTTAGTATCTTAACGCTTTATAGGGCCATTTTTATCTAGTCATTGTCAAAATATTTTTAGGCTTGAAATTAGAATAAGAAAAGGGATTCATTTAACTTAGATAAATTTAATTTGATTAATTTGGTTAATTAATAATTAAGTAAAATTAATTAAAAAAATCAAGACATTTGGTGTAAGATAAAGAACTGAAACATCTAAGTTTGTCTTTTTTAAAAAAATTTGTGAGAACTTATGCCAACCTACATAATTTCATACAAAGATTGATAAATTTAGTGGGAAGCATACTTCACACGGCCTTAGAAAGGTTAAAGCTCGAAAATTTAAAAATGAGCTTCCATTTATTAGGATATGACCTGCATCTATTCATATTTTCAAATCTCGTCAAGTATTTATTAGATAAATTTATTTAGTTCAAATTTGCTTTTCATTTCCTTCTTTGCTTGATTAATTCAAAAAAATATATTTTATTGCTGAACATGCTGCTAGAGTATTTGTACTTGGTCAAGCGTAGTATTCAAGCCCGATTCTTTGATTTTATGGAGTTAGATTTTATGCTCATTTCCAAAGCAATAAGAACTATTTCGAGAAAGCTATTTTTGATAGTTATTCAAATACCGAGGATTGAGGACGACAGGTTTAAGCGTTCGCAAAACATGTCTGCATACACGGTCAATCGTCTAGGAAAGCAAGATTCAATCCTTTAAATCTGAAGCCGACAGTTCAGACTATTTTTTCATAGAAAAACATCTGTTTCCTTATGCATTTGGTAAAATTTAATTCATGCAAAATTTACAAATTCAAAATGAAAATTCACATTGTGGTAATATTTTTAAATAAGAAAATTACGAAAAATATTCTTTCGTAATGAAAGGCAATATTTGCTTAGAATTATAAAAAATAAGCTGATTAAACAATTGACAAAATTAAATATTAGCAATGAATGAAATACAGTTTTTACAGTGACTTATGAAAAATGTTCGTTTCCAAGCAGAAGAGTCTGCATTAATATGTTCATGATGTATTTTTTCTTTTCGTTAAAAGTTATTCATAGATTTTTTACGAAATATAACGTTAAGACATAGAAGTCAGCCAAAAAATAATCTAAGAATTGGATTTTACAAATGGAATAGCTATTCAATTTATTTTTTAAATTTTGTAAAAATAGAAGTTAGGATCAATTGATAGCCATACCTTTAAAAACTGAGTCCAAGAACTCCGTGATTGGTTTTTCATTTACCTTCACAACACTGATTCAGTTTTTCTATTCAGTTATCACTGCTGATTGACCAGGAAACAAATAAGACATTTCTTCACTTAGGATAGTCCCACTAGCTAAGACCACATAGCCTAGAAATATCCGCAGAACAGAAACATTTCGTTTGGATATTCGAATTTTCTTCTTCATCAGATGTTCAGAATACCATAAGATGATATCCTAATGCATTCTAAAAGCATTCGCATGGTTTCAAAACAACTTAAAAGGAAATTAATTTGATCTTCGTAAACACGGAAAAGTTATTCAAATTATAGCATTAAAAAATAATCTTAATACCTAAATGTAACTAAACTATTTCTCATATTCTCCGGAATAAAATCGAACTCGAGGATTTAAAAAAAATCTTATGTATAGTAGTTTAATAATTTCATGTCTGCAATTCATATTCAGCGCTGCTAATACGAGATGTAATTTGCTCATGAATTCTTATATATCAAATCAAAATGGATAATCGTTGCGTTTATTTCAGCTAAATTAGGTTACAAATTCACGTAAGTGTGTTTCAAATATATTTTGAATGTTCTATATGATACATCCATAGTCCCAGAAACTTCCAACTAGTTTTGTATTAACTAAAATTCTTAGTTCAGACAACAATTAAACAATTAAAATAGATTGTCACTGACGTTTTTAAAGATATGGTAGATGACCAATTTTATATCCTAAAATAAACTCAGCTCGCGTTAATTTAAATACGGAGTTGAATTTAGATGATTCTTATGCGTTTTAGCCAATAAAATTGCTCATTAAAATTTAAAATAAATACTTGTCCCGTTTCCCGACTTTCATTAGATACACGTGGATCAACTTTTAATATCTCCCAGAAAATTAAAACAGAAGTAGAAAGATTTATTAGCAATACTAAGTGAAAATTATCCTTTCCTAGATAATTCTAGAAGCTGCTCGTGATAAGTAAATTTAGTTAAATCCTTTTCTTATTTTGAATTTTGATTATCCTTGGATCAAAGTGAGTCTATTTCACCTTTTAAAATAAACCTAATTATTTTAAGTAAATTCCTTTGCGATAATATGCATTCATTGTATGTCAAATAAAGATTTGTAATATGCCCATTTAAATATTCTAGTCCATATGAGGTCTCTTTAAGCGTACAAGGGTGGCTTACAAAAAATATGTACTAAAATCGAGAACCACATAGGATGTTATCACCCAAATTATGAAAAGCTCTAAAAATGGAAAAAATTGACTTCGGTTATAAGTTTGCAAATTATAAAGAGCTTGGAAAATTCAAATGAAATACCTCTATTGAAAATACGCTATCGCAATTGTCAGTCTTAAAACTTCTAAGAATTAAAAAAAAAAAAAAAAAGAGCGATCTTTCTTTTAATCTTGAATCCACTTGGAGCAGAAATTTAATTACAATCTCTCGTGTTATCGCTAATCTTAACTAAAGGCCTGGCCAAGTGTGATATTAAGCAAGTTGGATAGATCATAGTTCACGTAAAATATAAATATCTTCGAATTTTGAAATAGGTCTTTGAATTGGAGCAGCGTTGTGTCTCATCGCTATATTAAATTGGATATATGTAATAAGGAATTGTATTCAAATTTTGAAAATAAGGGAATTTTGGAAATTGCTTTGAAGCTATTAATCAGTAGAAAATATTTCCTTGATTAATTTTAGATAAAAAGTGTGGGAAAACTCATTAAAGATGGCAAATCGTTCAATTTATGATAAAACGGCTGGATAAGATAGCAAGGGAACACTATTCATTCATGCTCGAATCAAGCCGATTATAATCTCGGAATATTTTATCTATACTGAACACCTGAGTTTCGAATATCGGATATATTGCAATCGAAATTATATAAGAGCAGCTTGCTGAATCTTGCACTTACAAAAAGACTTTTTAATGGATATAAATTTGTGTAAATGGATTTTCAATGTACATATTACGCTCCTATATATGAGGTCCTCCTCTAATAGAAAATATTAAATGAAATTTTCTCAAAATAATTCAGAATAGGCAACAGAAGAAGAAATATCGAAAAATTTAATAGTCTAGTTTTGTATTTCTAAAGACCAAAAAGTTTAAACTAAATGATAGATAAAAGATTTGTATTTCGGTGTATCAAAGAAGTAAATGGGCTTTGAAGATTTACTAATAAATGCGTATGCTCTTCGGAATATCTATTACCATACGAGATGAAAAAAAAAATACGATTTAATTTTGCATTCGATGCGCTAAAAAATGCATGAATATGTATGCCGCTTCTTTAATGCATTGACAGAAAATGATTAAAAAACGTGCAAGTTTTTATTTAAAGAAAATAAAAATTATAGTCCGACTTTAGCATTTTTAAGGAGACTGATCTATTTCAACAGATAGAGTTAAGCTAACCTCAAAAACATCTATGAAAGCTTAAAATAAAGCCTATCCATCACTAGGCACTAAATGCTATTTTAGTTAGATTAAGAATTAAAATATCGAATCTTTCAGTACATCAAGAGGTCATTGCAATTACGATTAATTGCAATGATTGAGTCTCAAATATTAGTTTGAAGGAAAAGCTGGTTTCGAAGGTTTATTTATTTTTAAATTTTAAAATAATTTTTCTTAAACGTGACAGAATTTTTACTTTTTATCTTTTGTTGAAATGCTTCGAGATACCTATAATATCTCCTTAAAAGCATTATTAAAAGCAAACTGTAAATCTGATCAATTCGATTTTAAAATTTGTTTCCGCAAAAGTATTTTTGATATGGTTGCGAAGTTTCGAAACTACAGCTTTTGAATTTGTATCATGTTTTGTTCATCCACAGTTTTTAAGATTAAATTATGTTAAAAACGGATAAATTTTGGATAATTTCTTGTTATTTAAAAATTTATCTCGATAAGGTGAACTTACTAAACCATATTTAAGATAGTCACAGTTCACTTATCCACTAACCCAACATTAATTTTATTATCTGCTAGCTTTTTGCGTATTTCATACTAAATATTAAACACCCCTGTAACATGTCAGCCAGAAATAATACCGATGAAGTATATCCGAAAAAAGTGTTAATACGACAGAAGGACATTTTTCAAAGAAAAATGCTCCCAAGGATACTTTCTTTACAAATAAACATTGCCCCGTTCCGACGTCCCAGATATCCACACACACTCACGCATTGCCCGTTCCGACGTCCCAGATATCCACACACACTCACGCATTGCCCGTTCCGACGTCCCAGATATCCACACACACTCACGCATTGCCCGTTCCGACGTCCCAGATATCCACACACACTCACGCATTGCCCGCTCCGACGTCCCAGATATCCACACACACTCACGCATTGCCCGCTCCGACGTCCCAGATATCCACACACACTCACGCATTGCCCGCTCCGACGTCCCAGATATCCACACACACTCACGCATTGCCCGTTCCGACATCCCAGATATCCACACACACTCACGCATTGCCCGTTCCGACGTCCCAGATATCCACACACACTCACGCATTGCCCGTTCCGACGTCCCAGATATCCACACACACTCATGCATTGCCCGTTCCTACGACCCATATATCCACAACCTCAAGCATTGCCCGTTCCTACGACCCAAATATCCACAAACTCAAGCATTGCTAGCTCCAATGACCCAAATATCCCCACATTCATGCATTGCTAGCTCCAAGGACCGAATAATTGACACATTGCTATGCATTCGTTTTCCAAAGATCCAATAATCTGTACTCATTCATTGTCTACTTCAACGGCCCCCAATCCCCATTCCCACCTTTGCTTACTCCACTGGCCCTCAATCCACTCCTCCACACATTGCCCACTCGAACGGACCTGAATCCACACTCACATATTTCCCACTCCAACGGCCCGCAAACAATATTTCCACATATGACTCACGGCCTTAACTCAGCTCTTACTTTCCAGTACTTCTACAAGCTGTTCGCACACCTCATCTCAGCTTCAGATTTTCGGCAGTTATGCGTTCTTTCGCTTGCAAGCATCCTTCCTCCATTACACCGATTTCATATTTCACATAAACTCATCTCTTTGCTTGTGCGCAATGACCGTCACGGTCAAAACCCATTTTTCATCTCATATTTGGCATTACAATTTATACTTTTACAACTATCATGTACTATCAACTTTTCGAACAGGCTCTCTACTGAATTACCTTTCATATCTCATCCACAATATATTTCGTTATCTAATGATATTACTTTTAAAAATCCTTTTCGAGATATACACTATACATTTCTGTAGGTACAGAATCATTCATATGGTGCTTAACATATGCACATAGCTTTCGAAAATTTGGTGTCATTTTTTAAACGAGATACCGAACATCCTCAAATAATGATATATCAGAAAGGATTTTTTTATCCATCAAAAAATATTTTAATTCTTATGTTACAGTGTGCTAGGGTTTGCACGTCAACGTCTTTTAATGTACTTACAACAGATTAGCAAATTCTTGGAAAGTTTAAGGATAATTAAGTGACTTTGCAAAAAGAAATTTAATATATTAAGTGTTAGAATTCTATATTCCTTTTTATCCTTATTGTGGTCTAATTCTATTTAAAAATTCGTGGATGTCACAGCGCGTGATGCCTATTTAGAACCATTAATTTTAGAAATTCCATGACCTTGCTAAAATACGAAATTCTTTTTGCGATCAAACTTCCATTCAGAATCTGTTCGATGGAAATTTGCAATATTGGGCTATGGCTCAAAAGAAGAACTGTCAGAGCTAGACATTACTGCGATGTGCAATCAAAACAGCCAATGTTTAGAAATTTGTAACATTAATAGATACAAGATTTTAATTTTTCATTTAAAACATTTAAGTTTATTTCAAAATTTAAAAAGGTTAAAATGACATCTGAACAGTTAATCTTTCGATACATGCTTTTTCCTTAAACCAGTATTATTTACTATTCTACCATTGTAATTAATAGTAATGAATGACTTTGATGCGAATGAAATGTTCGATACATGTTACTTAAATTTAAGTAAAATAACAGCAGGTGATAGATAGATTCGATTTTAATATTTTTGAATCTCGATGCTTATAGCAGCTTTAATGAAGTGAATTCATGCTAAAAGCAATTTTAAACAATCAATTTTCTTGAAAGGCAGCATCTCAATTTAAGAGCGATCTAATACGATTGAAATCATTTAGTTTATTATTTTCTACCAACCATAAAGTTCCAAAATGAAAATCGAAAAGCAAGTACATGTATTATATGTTTATATATGGTTCTTAGTTACTCCTCATTTGTACCAACTTGTAATGGTCGCATCATATCAAATTGCAGATTTAATGAGAACGGTAGATTGTTAATGTCAACTCGCTTCTTTAACATTTTAAAATAATTTTATCTATTATTCAATGATAGGTGGTGGGAGCATGCATACTAAATTATTAGATATTGCCTGAAATATACCATTATGTTGGCGCATATTCAGAATTACTTTGGAAGCATTTACCCGAGTTTCTACCCTAGCCATAAAAGTTATAAAACAAAGATTTATACATTTCTGGTGCTGAATTATAATAAATATTCTTCTATTAATTGCCAAGCCCTTTTGGAAACTACAAGATTCAGCATACTAAATTAAGCTTAAACTGGGAGATATAATGCGAATGTTACCAAGAACTAACATTACTGGATAAGTTTTGTAAAGCATTTAAGAATTAAGATATACTTTGAAAACCTTAGAATTCCTTCGTGTCCTTATTGGTGTCACCTATCTATTTGTATTAAATTCGAAAATTGCTATCTTAATACATCCTTTTAACACTATTTCTATAGAAATTACCTTCTCATTTTTTAAGTGCCTACCTACTATGGATCAATACATATCTGACACTTGTAAGATTATACAATTTTAAAGAAACAGAAGAAAGATTAAGATTTTTGATATATTTAACTTAAATCGGAAAGTATGGAGATTATGTTATTGTTTATGAAAGCAGTTTCAAGGTTTTAGATTTTAAAACTGTCAGTAAAAATATATTTTGGGAATAATTCTCTTTGCTCACAATTTAGCCCACCAAAGGCAAGTTCAAATGCTAGCCTGCTTTTAAGATAAGAGGCGTAAGATTGAGGCATTACGATTTAGAAAAACAATTCGTATTTTTCCAAATGGTTTAATGGTTATGATTAAGGTTGAAATTGTATATATAAAAAAGGGGCAAATACTTCAGAGTGCGAATATTTAAATCTTTAATAATTCAGTTCTGGATTTATATTCTGGGTTTCATGGCTCTATCCATTTTAGGGGATAGCATACCAAATTGGTTCTTTACATTGATGGCACGTAATTTAAAATTTTTACATAAAATCGGCTTGCATAGAATTAAAAGACTCGGCTTCAAATGCTCGTCAGTAAGTTTTCAGAAGCTATTTTCTGCAAGTATTTTTGTACCGAAATTGATTAACTTGCCCCCTCCAACTCAGATTTCATCATTACATAGATCTGAAGAGAAGTACTCATTTCGGGAATTCTTTGAATATTTTGTTTATCTGTTCCGCTTAAAAAAGTAATCTTTTTCTAAATAATCTAACCTCCTTTCACAGGTGACGTGACAAAGAATAATTGACTAAATGGTTTTTAATTCTCTATTTTTAATTCTATCTATCAAGTATCTCCTTCGATCACTTGAAACTGGAAAAATTAATCTAGTATATGCTTAATATTTAGTTTAAAATTCCTTCACGTGTGAAGAGATAATATCACCTTCCATTATAATAGGTCGGATCTGATCTCAGACAGCTATAAATAGAATTTATATTGTTAGTTTGAAAAGCAGTTGTGAAAATACTGAACGGTCTTCTCGGCATTGCGAGTCTGGTTTTTTTTAAAAATACAAGTTTCATAATATTCTGTATTAGCGACATAGATCTCAATGATGACATGCATCGAATGCAGATGTATCAGTCTCGAATCATCTTAGTTTATTGAACTAATGAATTCCAAAAGTAATAGAACCTGGAACAATTCCCGGAATTACGAATATATTCCACGGAACATTCAATATATATTAGAAGTGCACTAATGAATTTGTACTTGTTTACTGGAAATGATTCGGATGAAACCCACCATCAATATTTATTAAGTGAATGAATGATTCATTAAAAACTATCCATCTTAAAAAGCTAGTCCTATAAAAAATAGTTCGAATCATTTACTGGGGGTCCTTTGCTTATTAATATTGAGATATATTTGCTGTGCAGATAGAGAAATTTATTCCTTTTCTTCACTGATATTTATTTTAAGATTGTTTTTAGTCGCTTTAGTTGTGAACCATTAAAATGCTTTTATGATGCATTCGGATACAGTCATACGGTATTTTGAACAAGCAAGGAAGAAGAATCTTTGAATATTCCTCAGAAACAGTTTTATTAGACAAATAAAATGGCTTGGTCTTACTTCCTGAACTCCAATGAAAATGAAACTATGAATTCGACTACACCTTCAAACAATGAGCAGAGAACAGCATCCTGGAAATCTCTCTCAGGCAACATGATTCCAATTCCACATTTTGAACTGGTAACTGGGCTTGATATGGCAGACACAACCAGAGACTTGAGGTATACTTGACAAAAAAAATATGCGGATACATGATAGATCTGTAAAGAAAAATTATACTCTATGAATATATTAAAACCAGAAGACATTTTTTATATTATTTAACAAATACTTATAATCAAGGACATTTACATCGGATGAGTCATAGAATATTCTTATTTTTTCAAAAAATACCAGAAATGGTTATTCCTTATATGAATCCAAACTTTACTCAATATACTAGCACGTCGAGAATGTTTAGGAATGTATTACCCAATACGGAATTATCTACCGAGAAAAGAGTTTAGAACTTGTTTATTGAAGTAATTGCTCTGTACAATTACGCATTTTTTTCATCATTCATACAAAGATGCAATAGAAAATTCCAAACAAATTGCAGCTTTTCCTTTTGTGCCTTCTTTGTCGATCATTTATATTTAGAAGCGTCGCCCCTTAGGCAAACTATTTATGTAATAAGCGAGAACATTAACATAAATTGTAAATAACCAGAATATGAAGTTTTTATTTTTCCATATACGGAGTATCTAAAGAGAAAATATTGTTATTTTGTTTTCTGAAGTCCGAAAACAGTTTTGGAAGCATGTCTGGATTTGATAATTGAAAGATGTTTTATACCAAATATTTTATATTAAATCTTGATAGATTTCTACAACTTTTGGATAATATGATAATTCTGCATTCGAAAATTATTAGGCTAGCAGGTAACTGTAGCGCATTGTTTTGACATAAAAAGTGCAGATCTGTCGATTGAATTTCTCATATAGACGTGATAACTCAAACACAAAGACATTTATAAAATTTAGTATGCGATTTTGTTACTTGTATTAATATAGATTTGTGTCCAATGATTTTATCGTGTCAAAGCAAGCATATAAAATGCAAACTTAGTTTTCCTTTGCTACGGAGTACAAGATGTTGGCTTCAAAATTCGCCTGAAAAAAATGAAAATTCTCGTAGAATTCCTTGTGCAAGCTTCATAATTTTTTTATGAGTATGAGGGAAGTGAACATTTTTATTAGAAAGTATGTGAGGAAGTTTCGAGGAGACCATTCCCATTAGAGTCTTGAGGAAATTTGACCTAAAGATGGACTTATTATCCGAGAACATTATCCCGTGGCTTAAACTTCTAAAGTTCAGTTCATTTGCATGTCATGGAATCTGTAGAACCTGATGCCTTAAACAAATATGAACAACAATTTTTCGAAGATCAGTTCTGGATATGTATGCCATCCTTGACCTTTAAATCTCGATAATCTGACGGCTCTTTTATAACATCAACGTCACTCAAATTTTAATTTTACTCACTGTCGTTCATAGTAAACTGATTTAACCGTTAATGGTCGTTATTCATCACTCACGTAAAAACAGCACGTTATCAGCTATGTTGTATATAAAACTAACGTCCGATAATGGTTAATTAGTAGGAAAAACTTGGCAAAATATTTTTCGAATATCGCATTTAATATTTAAATTTCATCAGATTCAACACATTTTCCACTCCGAGAAATTTTGCATGTCTACAATTAGAAGCTACATGCATACACTTAGACATTTGACTGGATGATACCTGATTATATTGAACGGTAACAAAATTCTGTTCAAAACGGGATTCATTTGCGTTTGAAAAACATTACCATTCTTAAGAATATTGGACTATGCTTTTGATTACCAGCAATTTAAGTGGGTTCATCTGATCTAACAACGGTGCTAACTTAAAGCAAAACCTAGTGTACCACTCCGTGTTTCTTTAAGCTGATAACCATAGGGTTCCGCACATTATCTGTATTTCATTATAATTACCACCCCTGCAGTCTCATTTTACATTTTAAGTTTCGGAGCTTACGCTATAATCAATAGAAAATGTTGAGACCATGTGCACGAATAATTACTTTTTTAGACAGACTGGTAAGATTTTTCAAACAGTGTACTTGTGTATATTAAACGTCATAAAATCTTCAAGCTAGTATACCGACTTGTCTTGGCTATGTTATAGGAAGCAAAAAAAATTTATTTGTTAAAATATATCACGAGATTAAAACAGAGTGGCTGATTTTTTAACGACTAAAAAGCTATAAATGTCTAATTGGCATTTCAAATTTTGCATTTAATATTGCGGTAGCTGCATAGTCACAAATTCCTAACAAAATGAATAATTAAGTTTTTCGTAGATCGAGTTCGATTATTGCATTACATGTATAAATAAAATGTTTGTTGGCAAACAGGGGTTAAAGTTAAAGATGCACTAAAATAATACTTTTATCAACTTGATATTTTTCTTGCAAAAATATTGAAAAGATTATTTAACCGTTACTTCATTCCAAAGGAATTTGTTTTCTGGTGCTGTTTCACCCTTTTTATAGTATTTTGTGATTAGATGTCACAAACGGAGATCTAATCACTTTCTATCTATCTAATTTCTACCCAAGTAAGAATCTCAAAAGGCATCTATTTAAAAGCAGTCTCAAGATATTTTATATTACTACCAAAATAATAAAATTGCAACAATAAATTTTGTAATTGGATGCACGTGCCCGTGCATTCATAGACTATAAGAAAATAAAGCTTCAAGGTAAATTAAGCATTTCAGAAAGAGGGTTCCTGCTTACATGAATTGGAATTTGCTACTAATACTTCAAACATTATACTAGCAGAAAGTTCCTTTAACCCAGAACAAAATTTCACTACCAAGACGTATCATATTTAGTCGAATTTAGAAAAAGTGCAAGTTCGGAGTAGGCATTTCATCTCTTCATTTTGTGCAAGAATTTCAAATGATTCATCAGTTTCGAACGAGATGCCTCGTTTTAACTTGAAATTACGTTGATTTGATGGAAAAATGTAATATAATTTATGTTTAATAATTTGTTCGAATATTTTGCCTTTTCATTGCTATTTCATGCATAAAAGTCGAATTGAATGTACAGATGAAACTAGAGTAAATTTAATTCTTGGTGTAAGATGCAAATAAAGTTATGTTTACTGGAAGATCATTTCCTAGAGAAAGTTCTACACATTTCTTTTGTCTTTGAAAAGATACTATAAAATACGATTCTAACAGGACCATTATTCCGATTTCACTATTATTAAAATATATATAATAAAAGACGAAATTTTATCGCCAATTTGCCTCTAATGTAATTTAACTGAAAAGATTGAAATAATTTTACATACACGTTTCGATCACAAAACATTTACACCCATGTCAAATTATTTTTCGAAAACATGGATTTTATTAGATAAACGGTTTTTAAATTAAATAAACTTCATTACGCCGAATAAGAATGTTGGCCTAAAGAATTCATTTCTCCGAAATAAATGGGTACAATTCTTATGCGTACAATTCTTATGAAGTATTCTTCTGCGTACAATTCTTATGAAGTGTTCTTCTGCGTACAATTCTTATGAAGTGTTCTTCTGCGTACAATTCTTATGAAGTGTTCTTCTGCGTACAATTCTTATGAAGTGTTCTTCTGCGTACAATTCTTATGAAGTGTTCTTCTGCGTACAATTCTTATGAAGTGTTCTTCTGCGTACAATTCTTATGAAGTGTTCTTCTGCGTACAATTCTTATGAAGTGTTCTTCTGCGTACAATTCTTATGAAGTGTTCTTCTGCGTACAATTCTTATGAAGTGTTCTTCTGCGTACAATTCTTATGAAGTGTTCTTCTGCGTACAATTCTTATGAAGTGTTCTTCTGCGTACAATTCTTATGAAGTGTTCTTCTGCGTACAATTCTTATGAAGTGTTCTTCTGCGTACAATTCTTATGAAGTGTTCTTCTGCGTACAATTCTTATGAAGTGTTCTTATGCGTACAATTCTTATGAAGTGTTCTTATGCGTACAATTCTTATGAAGTGTTCTTATGCGTACAATTCTTATGAAGTGTTCTTATGCGTACAATTCTTATGAAGTGTTCTTATGCGTACAATTCTTATGAAGTGTTCTTATGCGTACAATTCTTATGAAGTGTTCTTATGCGTACAATTCTTATGAAGTGTTCTTATGCGTACAATTCTTATGAAGGAATTCAAATTAAAAGGGGAAAACTTCAATTCTTAGTGCAAAAGAAATTCTCGAAAAATCGGAAAGTTACTAACGAGGAAGCAATAAACATGTGTTGGCAAGTAATGTCATTCTTTACTTTTTCTTTATTTTACTATTTTAAAGTAAGAGTTAATATGAAATGCAATTAAGTTTTAAAGTGAGTGTCGCTTAAACATTTTTAAGCATGAAAAAGAAAAAAAAACCCAAAAAGGAGCACAAATAAAGGCTTGGCATGAAATATCGCACATGTGTACCTAAGGAAATATTGTTCTAATACTTGAATAATAGTGATTTAGCTATTGAAACCTATGGACATGTCGAAAAAGATCTCAAATATAGTTGTATATAATTTGTAAACTTGCTTGACACACTCTACATCTGTGAACTTTTCAAAATAAAATTGATAAATTAGTTTAAGTCTTTACTTATTTAAAATAACTACACAATTTATTAAAGGAAATAATTTATAGGATTTGTGAACACAGGGAGTTTTATATACCGAATTTTCACCCTTAAGAATCAATTTTTAAGTTTGTATATATTACAGTATTAAACAGTTATCAAATATTTATGTTCCCAAGAACAAAACAATTTCTGTAAAGAAAATTGAACAAGTATACTTAAGAAAAATGACCCCTTATTAAATTATAATTTCGTTTATAAATAATTGCAACTTTGAAACAACGAGACATTCAATTCAAAGCTTACAACACCACAATAAAAATTTGACCTACCAAAAATTCTTAAGTTGAAAACTGGATTCAAAAATGAGTACAGAAAAAAGAATTTAACATAGAAGAAAATTTTCATATGCTACAGTAAAGCCATATTTAGTATTTATAAATACTTAAGCAATCAACAAATAACTTATATAAATGTAATAAGTGCTCAAACAATTTGTTATACTGCACTTTACATACGGCGATTGTGATGAAATTTCGGAAATGAATAGTACAGTCACTTACAACAGCAAAAAGTATTATCTCGGTATTACTTATTGCAGATGCACACTTCGTGTTAATTTACAGTGATTTAACTTACATATGGAATATTTTCCATTATGGAAATCAAGATTTTTCAATAATTCGAACCAGCAGTCCTTATAATGCCTGTATCCAATTGTATGCGTCAAAAATTTTCAGTTGTCTTAAATATTTAATTTTGTTTACGGAATGAGGCATTATTTTAATTTTAATTAATTTGCCTAATTGTAAAAAAATGTTGCGGATTTCAATTTCTTGCAAAAGATGACTGATATTAAAGAGTAAAAATTGATTACATATACCGAAAGTCAGTCGTACGTAACATTTTATAGTTCGAAAAAAAGTAATTTTTCAAAAAGTAAGCGACATTTATATTAAATTAAAATCGTTTGATCTAAAAATAAACTCAATATTTAACTAATTGAGACATTATAATAGCTGTTGAAGCTAACGTTCCACGAAGAGTAGACTTATAGATACAAATAAATTTAATATATGGTTCCAAAAAAAAAAAAAATGGACGTTGCAAACCGACTGAGAATTCTACAATTTTAAGAATATTTCGAAAACTATTTGAACATGAGACCAATTTTTTTGGATTCCAATATTTCAGCTCGTCAGCTACGCTTCTGTGCAAAAATTTTGATGTATTAAAATTCAATTTTTCCTCTCATCTTTATTTAAAAATTCTAAAAATATTAAATTTGTGTTGTTTATGCATTTTGTAATTTAATGAAATAAAGTGTCTTTAGTTAGTGAAAAAATTTGAGTATAATAATTTAAGAGATATCGCCAAAAGTTTATAATTCTCATTTAACATTGGAAATGCCCTTTTTCAAAACCCTATAACTTTCGAAATATCAGAATTACAAAAACTTTTATTGTGAGGTTAATTTTATGACGCTAAATGGATCCAGCAAAAAAATTCGATTTCCTTAATGGAAAAATTTCGAGATTTTACCAACTTAATTAACTTGGTTAATCAATTTATTAATTGGAAAAAAGCTGTTCTCTTAAGTTATTTCCATTGACACCAATTTTGTGAAAATGCGGCAATAGAAAAAAGCTAGAGATGTTCTATTTTTTTTCCCTGTTCACTCTTAGAAAGTTGAAATATTTGCCTATTTGAGTAAATAATTTGTGTTCCAGTAAACGTTTAATAAATTAAAGGGCTTAGAGTTTTATTCTTTAAGTGTACCGAAGACAAAAATTTAGGAAAGTTTTAACTCCGGAATGACAGTGCAGTTTCAGGCAATCAAATGCTAATCAATTAAAAGGCGAAAGAAGACGTTTTACTGTCAAAGGTTTAACTATAATAAATAAGAAGAGGGAATTATTTCCGTTTTTTCGCAATTCATGACCAAAATCAAGTTTGAGTTGAAAATATTTTAGTAATATACTTGTGTACAGTCGTTCACCCCACAACCATTGAACGAAGCAGTAACGAACGAAGCAGTAAGGATTTGTTGTAGCAGATTGCTTTTAGTAACACACTGAAAGGAAACTCAAAGGAACAAAGAAAAATTTGAGCTATCAATGAATTGAAATTGTATATGTCAAAATTAGTAAGCTAGAACAGTACTGAAGGTTTGTTCACGTCATGTTCAAAATGATTCAAATAAAAAATAAAATTTTATGGCTAAACGAGATTTATTTAAGCAAACACATTTAAGTAAAAAAAAAATACTGTAACTAAATTAAATTTGCCAATAAGAAGTTATCATATTAAAATAAACATGAACAATAAAAATAACTTACCTAGTTATTAGTGAAAATTATCTTGATAAATTTCTACAGTCTTATCAAAGAACCAACATGGTAGTAAAAACGAAACGAGGCAAAAAATATCATGCAATTCCGACGAAGGATTAATAAAAAGAAAAGAAAGCGTAGTTTCAACACAGAATGAAAAGTCTAGAATATATGAATATTGCAAAGAGCTTTTAAAACAAAATCGATTAATAGTGTCTTTTAATCGATCTTTATCGATTGTAAAGAGACAAAATTAAATAATATTTAATTCGCTTTTTTCAAAAATATGTACATGATAGTAGTCGCTTTGAAGGAATGATAGTTAAAAAGCATAAGAAAACTGAACATCCAGATTCGAAAACATAAGAAGCGTATGCTATTATATTGAAAGATCGCGAATTGACAAAAGATTGACAGGTATACAAAATGACATAACACAAAGTATTTAAGAATATGACTGTTATAAAATAAAAATAAATTCACCAGTATTCGAAGAATTGTAGGAAATTGGAAGAATAGATTGCCTAGCTCATTTTGCAAACGTAGTGAGGACCTTAAATGGTGTCCTCGAGTTTTTGATAAAGACTGGTTCTAGGAACAGAAACTAATTAAAGAATTCAAATAAATAACTAGATTAGAACCCTAGTTAATAATGTTTGCTACATTCTCTTAGTAAAATATGTAATGATAAAGCCATCAAGATTTGTAATAATCAAAAATTCTACTTTCACATTCTAGAGGATCTCCTTGTCTTAATTTTCTTTGAGTCAGAAAAATAATTTTTAAATCCTGTTAGCGCAAGATGTTGTACGAAATCTCCACGGTTTTGTTCAATATTTGTAATACCAGCTAATTTCGTAAAGATATTGTAACAATGTTGTTGGGCATTTTGTTGTAATAGGGTAATTAATGTATATCTACTTATCAGTTTGTGGACGCAATAGTTCAAAATTTCCAGAAACTAAAGACATAGAATTTGGTACGTGGCCTTTGCACTAACATTACAGATTTCTGTCCAATTTTAAATAGCATGCATATGCGGGACGGACGAACAGATGTATTGTCCTTTTGCTCATCCATGGACGCGAAAACCTTAAAACACAAAAATGCATATAGTTTAATGAGAGATATTGTTACAAAAAATTGTCCGGTAAGTAAACGGTGAAAAAAAAATCGGAAGAATGAGAAGCAAATATATACTAAGAACACAGGTAGTAAGAATAAATAGCAAAAATACGTTCGAGCATGCATAAAAAGCGACACTTGTTGGAATTTACAATACAGTCAGCAAATCGTTAATTAGAAAGTAGTAATAGTGCTCAGAATCCACAGCTAGAGATAACTCCTCACGAGATAGAGATTGGATTTCTCATGAGAGCATTTAGTATTTTATAATCTCCCAAGATAGTTTGGAATTTTCTAGATAGACTTTCAGATCTGTTCTCTTTATACTGATAGCGCGATAATTCTTGGATTTTCCAGAACTTTGATTTTTATCTCCGAAATAGCCAGATAGTTGACAATGTTGTTGTCATCGACATGGCATACATTGAGTATATATAAAGCCCTCCTTTCAGCAATAAGACTAAATTCCAGGAAAGATATATTGCAGATTTGTTGCAATAATCTATAGGTTATCATCAAAATTAGAAGTATCTATTAATTTTTTTATCATTGTGAAAGAAATCAGAAATTCATAGTAACTTTTTTTTACTATGAGGAGCGTTACTGTGGAGTACTAAACGTGTTAAAATGTGTTAGTATGCAAGAAAACCGAGAAGAGAACATCCTCGCTACAAGGCCGGATTAAACCATGTAGCAATGTAAAGCAAAGTAAATTGTTTAAATTTCTCCAATACATCTAATTCCCGCCGCCCCCACATTTCAACAATTAAATATTTATTATTGATTCTAAATTAATCTTCATAGAAGCAGTTTTTAAATGTTAATAGATGTTGAAATATTAAAATATTTTCTTCTGGTCATTTTGAAAAGTGTTAGTTTTAATATCCTGGACATGAAAGATTTAAATTAATTTGAAACAAAATGGTAAAACACACACACACACACAAAATATTTTTGACAGAATTTAAATTCTCTACTCCGAACGTTAATTTTAAGTCAGTAAATAAACTGTGCACCAATTGTACTGATAATATAATACTGAAAATACTGATTAGTAAATGAATTCGAAAACTGAAAAAATTCTTAAAAATAATGTGCAATTTAAACAGTTCTTGATTTTAGAAGAATTGTAAAAGTAACATATAGCGATGTGTAAATCAATTGAAAACCCTTGAAATAGATTGCCCTGAAAATATTGCAAAACTTATTTCGAATTCCTTTGAAATTTGCAGAGGATCTCAGGCAGTTGTTTATTTGATTTGTAATAAGAAGATCCTGAAGAGAATAGACGTCAATGATTCGATTTCGAATAAATTGATCACAGCTTTTTTTAGCCATTTTTTAAGAAGGCTAAAGGGGAAAAAATTCTGAATAGAACAATCATTAAATATTTTTTTACAGCTATTGAATAATTTTCTATAATTTTTTAGGATCAAACTTGATGTGCATAAACTGGTTAGTACTTAATTTGGGAATATCTCTTTTAAAAATGAAATCTAGATTTATTCTTTATATTTATAAGAAAAGATATGCATATCTGATTGTTAATACAAAAGATGTGGGATAATTTTGCCAACAGAAAGTTGTTAAAAATTACGGATCAGTGTTTACAAAAATCATTTGATTCATTAAATTAACTTTTAATTTAAAAATTAGATGTTAATCTAATGAATCAAATGATTTAAAAGTAATCGATATTTTACAGATAATTATTCAAAAGATTTATTTACTAATTAAATTGAATTGATTACTTTTTAAATTGAAATCTTAATAAGTTTCCTATTTAATGCCTAATTCGTAGCTATAATTCCATTTGTTTTTTCCACGTATAATATTATTATTGATTTGGAATAAGATTAAATTTTAAATAAAAATATTGTTCTTCAATGACAAAGAAGAAAGTAGAAAGAAATGAAAGTACAGTGATTTCACGTATGAATTATACTGTATGAGTATACCATATGAGAGAAGCCATGTGCTAGAAGTAAGAAAAGTAGAGATTTTCAGTTACTTATAAAATATTTGAAATTTCCTTAATTTTCAGAATGTATCACCGTGTCATAAATTATTCTAGCGCTTTTATAGGTAAAATAATAAATAAATAAAAGAGCATTTACACTGATAAAATAAAAATTAACTTTCCATTTCTTAATTTTAAAAGAATTTTGATACCATACGAAAACTTTCAGTGAAGAAAAAGCAAAAAAGCTTAAAATAAAATACTCGAATTCTGATTTTTTTTAACAGAAAATATACGATTCTCAGACTAAATTTAATTTAGATTACAAAAAATATTTTTTTTTCTTTTCTTGGTATCCAAAGCGTCCATTGTTTTCGACAGTAAATAAAAATTTTTTTTGTCGCGTTACTTCTAAGAAATATCTGGATTTGCTGAACTTTAAAAACTCTCTATATATTGATCTTGTTAAGAAGAAAATGTTTGGAAAATATTTCGCAGTGAAGTTCCCCCTCCCCTTCTTTGCTATTCATCCTGTTTCATTTGGTAATTCTTTGCGCAAATAATAATTTTTTTTATTCAAAGGATCTCGTTTTTTAAAAATATTCTTTTGTTCCATCCATGGTGGATTTCGTTGATATAAATAGAAAGTTTGAATAGTATGAAAAACATGAGCCGGTTGAGGATGGTTTATATGTCTTTCAAAAGAAATGAAAGAAGAAGAGTCCAGAACAATCTAGAATTATGTAAATCAGGAACTAGAAGTTTAGAAACAAAATGTCTTTTCTAACATAAAATAATTTAAAAAAAAGTAGGTACATGTAAAGACCGGATGATATGTCTACTGATAGAAATTTTCTCATGCATTTCTCATCAGGACACGCCCAAGGCCATCTATCGGATTTTTAGAATAACAATACATATATAATATATTTGGAATAACATCGAAACAAAACTTTTTTTTTAATAAAAGTAAATTGAGAAGTCTAAAATAATACAGTTGATACATGAAATATAATTCCTGAAATGATGTCCTGTTTTTACATTTTAAATAAATAGCTATTTTAGCATCATTATTCATATTATGTAGATGTCATCAGATATCACATGTTGAAATGTAAAATAATTCTGAATGTACGTATGTGATTTATAACATTTCAGATAGACATGATATCAGTAATGTACCAAAAGACAAATAAAAATTTTGAAAGATTTTTTGTGATTTTGCCTGAAAATTACGACCAAAGTAATGCTAAAATTGTAAAATAATGTAATTGAAGCATAAGGAAAAATTTAACAATAAAAGATAGTATTAGATATGATTCGATGCATTCCCCAATTTATATAAATTATTTATTATTCTACGTCATACATGTGTAAAAAATAAATACAAAAAAAAATCTGTAAATACGAAAAAGATATAGCAACGAGAAATAAATCCTCAGGAACAATAAACCATTAACATAATTTCATTTACCAATATTTTTATTATTATACCGATGGAAGATGTTTTTAATGTTGATGATTTTTTTTTGTGAAATAAAGTAGTGTTTTACATTCAACATTTTAGTGGAGAAAATGAAAAAGAAAACGAAAGAAAATAAGCATATAAATCTTTTAAATATCTCTGACATATCGAATCTAATATAAGAATTTTGAAATTAAAATGAAATGTACATAAAACCAAATAAAACGAAAAAAATTGCTGAGGATAAATTATGATCGTAGAATTTGGCATCACTTTTTAAAATAATTTACTGCGTCAGTAACTGAAGTAACATGTCTGAATGAATTCTCTTAGGTTACGTAATGAAGGGAAATTTCTAGAAAAATTAAAGAATGTTATAAAAGCACCGAAAACTGAACTGAAACGTGTTTATTTTTTTCAGAAGAATGCAAACAACTCATTTGTTTTAAATCTAAAATAATAATTAGAATTACAGAGAAATGGCTCAGATATTCTTTTGGGAGCATTAAAAATAATGATGTATTTAAATTACTCTCTTTTGAAGTTAACGTCATTTTTAAAATGTAAATTGCACTTTGTATCTCTCAAGTGTTCTTAATAAATATTTTGTAATCAAAGTTATTAAAACTGGAAAGCAAACTAGAATTATTTGTTTTTCTAATATTCTCAAAAGTGAGTCATTTCTATTCTTATTAATAGAGTATGAGTGGGGATGTAATTCCTAGCTAGTGTTATTATTTGGCTTATAATTAGTCTTTAAATTTTACGTTGAAATTTTAATGGGTCGAATGCGTGATTATTTTTATTCAAGTATTTCGTTAAGAGCTATCATTGTTATGATGTTCTTTAATGAAATCCAGGTTTATTAAAGTTATTTGTCGTTTTTCTAAAATGGAAAATTTATGTAATTTTTAAAGACTCTTATACAACTATAGTTGTTGATTTCTTGTTGGTAAAAATCTTTTATTCACTTTGATTCACTAGAAATGATCAATTATAATGTATGAAAATTTTTCATTTTTGTTATTAAGTATTCCACGGTCTTATAAAGACAGGGTAAGCTTATCTTTTAGAGACATTCTGCCAAATTAGCTTATTGAAAGCTATAAGTAGAGACAAATACATAATAAATCTTATCATCATTGTGAGAGTCAGCTACATTATTAGGTGTAAATAAGTATTTCACTAGATCTTTTAAGGATATGATGAAGGAATTACAGCTTCTGAATTGAACTAAATTTTTGAAGCTTTGAATGTTTCTTTACTATTATTTTATTTTATCACTTTTATTTTATTTACTTAGCATTGCTTGGTATGAAATTATTTTCATATTGTTTTAATAAGGAGAAATTAACTATGTAATTAATTGTTATAAAAATCATCAAATTCCTTAATAAGTTTATATATATATATATATATATATATCGGTATTTTTGAGTAAAATCCCAAATATAATATTCGTTGTTATTGAAAAATTGTATATTGTTAAGAATTTGCAATGTTGCTTTTTAGCGCAAGAAGTCTCCTGGCAAGAAAGACAGTTTTGCACATATCTCTAATAGATGCCGGATCAATGAAAATTGGCAGTGCGACAATTTGGTGACATAATCACAGATACCGGAATCTATAAATATCTTGGCGGATATGTCTATTACAATGAGACTTATACCCACGGGGGTTGCATGAGATATGGAGATGAGAAGCATTTGGCTATGTGGTTAATTCTTATCGTCCTTTTACAAAAATGGTGTGGGGTTGAATAACCTTTTACGAATAATAGAGAGGGGTTATATTGAGGCTGGTGATAGCCATTAGGACTCAAGCATAATTCTAGCTATTATGCTATAGCAGTATCCGATTATCCAAATTTCTCCGTGTGTTTTAGAACGGATCGTAGTAATCGGTTGTGATTACGCTTGTTGTGAGTTGAACTCGAGTTACGTTGACCTTTCTAGAAACTTCTTTACTTCTCTTCTTACGGAAGCAATAAAAAAAACAGGGAGATAAGCTGATGCCAATCTGTCTCCCTGTTGACAGCATTGAGCTATTCACTATACGTTCACTACTGTTTGAGCATTGAATCAATAGTGAATCGGAAGTTGAGTTTAGTTCAAGCGAATAGGCAGCGAAGAGTAGTAGATGGCTCAGAGACGTGAATCGTCATGCGAAGAATTACTCCTGCAGAGTTCTATTTGAACGCGTTGTGCTGTTATAGCCTTTTACTACCGATTTGCTGCTGTTTACTGCAAATGCTATTCTAGTGTAAGTTTTATCGGCGTTACTTTGTTGGTTATGTATTCTTATTGTATAGAATAAAAGGTCATTATTTATTGCTGACTTTGTTGGACGATCTGCACTTCATACCGAGTTTTGGATTTTTGAAATTTTCTTAGTAATATCCATCGTGCACGTGTAGTTTTGTGCAAGAAAACAATGTGGCAAATTTGTTTGATAAATTTTATTTAAAGTAATCCCATTTAAATCTGATTTTTAAAAAGTTTCTTTTTATATTGAAGGATAAATTAAAAATTAATTTAAGATTTGTTTTTGTCTCATTTAAATTCTTAGTTGGAAAGGTCTTCCTGTATATTCTGTGTTGTTTAAATTGCTATTAACAATACTTAGTTAAATTTCGTATCATTCTTAACCCACTTAGTTAGCAAGATAATTGGCTTTTACTAATTTTCATATTCATTTCAAAAATCAAATATTCTTATTTATCCTTGAGATTTTAAGACTATTTTTTCATAAAGGATTTTTAAAAGCTTAGATATTTTATTAAAAACGCCATATTTATTTTCATGTCTAGTTTATAAGACTTTGAAGCTGCTTGATAAAAATAATAGAGCATTCAGAGGGTTAAAAATTATTTGTAGCATATTGCAAAAATGATCTTCTTGCAATCTTTACAATTCTTTTGGGCCGTTCTGTATCTTTTCAAGATATTACTATTTATTAGAATTCTTTGGTATTGAAAAGTTTCTTATTTTAATTAAAAATAAAGTTGTACGTGATTGAAAGTTGTGAGTTTTAAGATATTTTATATAAAAAGAATTTTGAATTAAAAATAAAGTCGCAAACAATAAGAGTATTTTATATATATTTTGTATATCAGCATATTTTTATATATTTCACTAAAACTATGATTTATTTAAAAAAAAAAAATACGTGCATATATTCCTAAAAATGCCAAAGCGTTTTATTTATTGTTTTGTTTTTCTACGAGTGATAATATTTGATAGACATTTCGTTTCTCCCATACGTTTGCTGAAGCTAGCTTTCAACAACTGCTGAAGATTTTAAATTAAATTTTACTATGAGAGAGAATTACTGAAGAATAGGCAAAATTTTGCTACAGGTTTTATGTTAATTAATAAGATAGCTAATATTTCATTACGTAGCATATGAAGATAATCTCATCCCGAGCAATCACTGGTAGGTTATAATCTGCAAAAAAGTATTATTTATAAAAAAATAATTAGAAAATCTTTTTTAAATTTTGGCAACGATCGCACTTTCAGCTGCATTCTATTTTTATATTCTTGTTCTGTTTTTTTAAAAATACTTTTGACAACGATTTCATTGGTTCTAAAAGAATTCTTTATTTTTTAAACTTATTATTATAAAAGTGCACTTATTAAAAGTGAATTAATGAAATTAACTTAATAACCATAAAAGTGAAAACATTAGAAAATTTTTGTGTAATATAATATTTCATGTAACTTAAGTTTTTGTATTAAAAATTTAATTAAAAAGCGCTTGCTTATAGACGCTGTGGAATCCCGTTGAGGTGCCAGAATTGAATAGATTCTTACTTTTTAGCATATGATGCATCCCTAAAATACCTCTCACAAATAATTAAGTATAGGTAAGTTTCTAATAAAAGTTTTGTGAAAATAATTAAACCATAAGTTTTTCATAGCAGAAAACAAGAATTATCTTAAGTAACAATAGATGATTTATGCAGCTTATTATACATTCGACTCACATATTCTGGATGGTTAAGGTTTTCTTTTTCTTTTTTTTCTCTCTCTTGAATACTTAAATGTATGACAGCCGCAGTCTGCTTTTTATATTTTTGATTCAAGAAATTTAGGAAAATTCTTCTACCAGCATAAATATAGCAAATAAGTTTTAGTTTTTCTTTCATATCAAGGCTTAATTGCAATTTTAAATCTACAATTTGAATTTTGAATGATAATAAAAAGGTATATATACAATTTGAATTTTCTAGTGTAAGTCCTTGAATAATGATATAGCCATCAACATATTATTGTGGATGTCTTAAACTCATTGTACTTAGCCACTTAGTGTCTTTCTATTGTAATGAAAATATAAAAAGATACAAGTAGTTAGAAAGTAATAACTGTTTTGATAAAATTATTCAAGACTTTTTGAAAAGTTATCAAATTTCCATTTTGCGTGCTTGGAAATTTTATCGTTTGAAATCATAACCGCATTTAAACCATAAAAATTTACTTACATACTAACTAGGTAAAATGAAATTTTTGATTTATACTGTTACAAATGCTTGCTGCACTATGAAACTTTCTGGACTTAACGGTTTTAATATATCTAGAAGTAATATCTGAAAATACATTCCTTTTATTTTTAAATTACTCACTAATTTATCCCAGAAATACTGTGAATAATAACTTTTGATACCTCAAACATGTCAAAAGTTAGAAAGAAAAATTTGCTTTCATATTATAACCTCATCTCTTTCACTATTTATTTTAACAATTTTTTAAAACAAAAAATATTGAATTAAAATTGAAATATTAGAAAAACCTGATCCTTCAAGGAAAATTTCAAAACAAACTATTAATTTACAAAGCATAATGGAAATATAAGAATCCAGATTTCTTTATTTTCTAGAAAGTTACACAAACTGAATTTAATTAAAATTATGAATAATGCATTTTTTTTGCTCCCCCCCGGTATTTGCTCCCCCCGGTAACAAATAATATATTTATTGTAGAATGTCATCTTTTAAACATATTTGGGTATATTCAAATTCAAAAGCCTCCAGCTTCTTGAATACACTAAGATCAAACTACTCATTCAATTCGAAACTTCTTCACGAATTTTTCCCGCTCTTTCTACCTCTTTCATTCTATTCTATCAAGTGACAATGCTCGAGGCAAATAATGCTTTTCTTGTGGAAGATCTCGTTTGATTGGTAGCATTCTTTTGTTTCGGCCTACTTGGATTTGTTTGAACAGGAAAGAAGTTTGCAAGATATACAGGGCAAACACAGGTTGAAAATATTTAGTATATATTTCCAAGAAAATGGGAGGGAAACAAGCGCATTCTTTTGTTTGTTTAAGGGCAGAATCAAAGGAACCACACCAGATGAGAAAGTCTTTTATTCTTAATTATATTTTAATTCGTTTTTATTTATACTGTTTCTTTAAATTTGGTTTCAATAAACAATTCTTGTTGCGCCTTAAATCTTTCTTTTTGTGACAATGACATTTTACATCGTTTGCTATGATCTTTAGCAATAAGTGTTAAATTACAGTGTAATAACTATGCAAGGATTTTGTTTATACAAACAGCCAAATTGGTAAACTATTTTAACCAGTTAATCACGGAATTTATTTTTAAAAGTCTCTCAGGCAATGCATAATCAAAATCAAGCGATGACATATATACATGTCGAAGACAATACAAATGATTGCATAATAAATTTTGATAAAAATTATTGCAAAACAAAATAAGATTTCTTTTTTAATAGATAAAAGAACTAAGAAGTCATAGTTGAAAAAAGGTATTGTAATTGAAAATTTAAAAATTTTCAAAAATATGACAAATTAATATTGGTCATATAATTGATACAAATTTGGAGAAATGTTCTTCTAAGAGATGTGCAGGTGTTTCTGCTGTACTTGCTTGACTATTGATAACGTCGGCAGTAGTTAAAAATCCAAGAAATCTCTCTTTAAACGTCCTAAGTATTTCCATGAAACATAAATTATCAAAAGCCTTCATATTTCCCGATTTTATTTATCTTGTTGGTATAATTATCGGAGAATATATGATATATAAAAATATATATAGGGAAACCTCTATATACAAGTAAATTTCAGTAAATACCCGATGCATTGGGGAAAATAATCAACTCCTTTTGTAAAAAGCAATGCATTCTACAGGAGATAACTTCTATAGCAAAGAATTCAAGCTAATTTTTAAAAAAAATTTATACCATGTTTATTGGAATTATGAAGAAAATATATCAGTAAATGACATTTGAATTACATCTTAATAAATAAATTTTAATGGTTTAAGAAAGAAGGATTAATAATTAGTGGTTTTAATAACTAATAATTAATGGTTTTAATAACTAATAATTAATGGTTTTAATAACTAATAATTAATGGTTTTTAGAATGAATGGTAATTTTTTATTTACTCGGCACGTATATATATTAAGCGCTAATCAAAGATTAAAATGTGCATATTTATTGCATTATATTTTTACCTCATTAGCTTTTTATAATGTCGTATTGATATAAGGGTAGAAATATTGGTTGAAAATAAAAGAAAGTCATGTGTTTATTAAAAAAAATTATTCGAAAGAGAATTATTGACTTTATATCAGTGTTTATGTTATCTTTTTAAAGGTAATTGTTTTTGTTTGATTTAATAACACTTTGTATTCCAAAGGCGCAAATATAATTTTTGTAGATTTCAGATATTAATTAAAAATTTGGTTAAATTTAGTAATTGAATACATGAAAGAAAAATATGCATTTTAGGAAACAGGGTGCGACAAAATCATCTAATTTCTGTAGCCTCCTAAATGCACCGGAGATTGAATCTTCCCCTCAAAATGTATTTTTAGATATATTATTTTTATCTTCAAAGTTTAAAGACAGTTTTTCAAAAGATATTCGGAAAAATACGTAAATCCGAAACTGTCCAGATATTTTTGACCACAGAATATATCTTTGCTAAATGTAATTGCACACACACACACACACACACACACACACACACACACACACACACACACACACACACACACACACACACACACACACACACACACACACACACACACACACACACACACACACACACACTGCAGGGATAAAACTGCAATTACTTAAAAAGAATCTTGCTAAAGAAAAGGAGAATAGTCTAAGATGCAAAAAAGAGCATGTAGATGTTAAATGACGTGATCAACTCTGCTGTTAATGCGACTCTTACGTTGATAAAAAGATTCCATTCGAAAAGAAAAGGATAAAACAATTTGAAATTCGCAATGAATCAGGAATCAGAATAATGGAATTCCAATTTCTTTATAATTTAAACTTCAATAGCTCTATATTTACTAATACGCAGCCCAAATTCAATATATTATTTTTGTGATTTTCCATATACTATTTTATACCTCTTAAATTACATACTTTAAAAAATAAAGTTTAGAAATAGATTTTAAAGATAAATTCAGATGTATAGTCCGAAACATAGCAGCATAACAATATTTTAACACCGATTCTATTTTTATGTTATTTTCAAACATTTAATTGTGATTGTAACAACGATGACATGAACATAAAAATTTATTTAATTTTAATTCTTATAATGTATTTATTTGTAATTTATTAAATGCAGTAACTTTAAAATGCTGAAAAGAGAAGTGTTCCGTACAATATTATTTAACAAAATTATCAAGAGAAAAAAAAAATTTCGACATAAGTAATTAAAAATCTGCTTAAAATTTTGAAAAAAAATTTATTATTGAAAACCTTTTATTCAAGAAGTATCTACCTGTCAAATGTGGTAGCAATTTGACTTGCAACGAATTTTGTACGATTTTCACATTACGTAATACGCAGATAAGATCCAGTTTATAAGCATTAACATGTAAATAGCAAAACGTTCTAAAGTCAAATTTTAAAACCAAATCAGCTATGGAACCTTGGTCCATTCACATCACATTGCATTCAAATAAACGAACGGATGCAAATCAGGAAAGCGCAACAGACATAAAGAGCTAATCAGCCCGTGAATTGTGTGGATATTCGAACCTTATCACGTAATGTTCCGTTCTTACTAAGAAATGCGCTTCCATTCAACCATGCAATCTACCATCAAGGATCTTGAATAGGCAGTTGCATTCAAGAATGTTGCATTCAATGGTCTTCTAAGCGTGTCTGCAGCATATTATCCGAGTACTAAGGATAAATTTCATTGTTTCCAGGCCAGATAATGCTTTCGCCATTTCATCGCGATTCTCTGTACTCTGTTGAAAGGATATGAAACAGGACGCTGATTCAACAAAGCAATGCATCGCATCCAATAATATATATGGAGGATTTTGAGGTGATGTTGTAAAGGGTATTTAAAACTTTACTACAGTTCAGTACAATTTAATTAAAGAGTTTCCCGAATAAATGCATTTAAATGTGTGGTATTATTACGCCTAATTACTGCATTATATCTAACTTACAACCATTTTAAAATTCAGGCTTAATATTATATCTGGGTGCAAGTCTAAATGTTACCAAAATATAGGAGTTTAATTAAATTAGATTAAAGTAAAAAAATAATAATTAAATAATAATAATAGGAGCTTATTTACTTATGTCATAAAATACGACACATTTCATAAAGTAATTAATTTACACTACTTACGAAACTAGGGCCGGGATAGCTTGGTTGGAAGGGCTTTGGATTCGCGTCCAATGGGTTGAGAGTTTGAACCTCGCCGGCCGAAGACTCACCGCGCGCGTGTGTGTGTGTGGTGGCTGGCGCACGTATAAATCTGTCGTAGCCACAAAGTTCTCCAAATATTTCTTGTTTTGCTTAACAGAGAAGAAAGATAGACGTTCAAGTGAAGTGTAAGCGATAAGTAGCTCTCGAGGGAAAGCAGAGAAAATTTATTTTTATGATCACGCCGAAACCCAGCGACTTTCTAATTAGTAGTTTATGAAGAAACTAATTTTTATTATCGTAAAGAAATATTCGTAACCGTGATATGAAATGGCTTATCGGAAATTGTATAAAAATAAAGAGTGGATCGATGTGACTAAATGGATGACTAGTCAAGATAACTATTTCCTGATTTTTCTTGCGTTAATCTCCTATTTTTTGCGAACAGGAGCACAGGATATGTGCTCACGAACAGTGCAGAAATACTTCGTTAAGGAAATGTCCCCTATATTTGACATCGAGTGTTCCTCTCATTATGTAAGTGGGAAATATTTTGAGTAAAAATCATTTGTCATCTTCGTTAAAAAATGTTTTATAAATATTCTTTTTTGAGAGAAAAAGAATAAAGAAAAAAAAACAATATAAAAGGAAATTTGGAAGACATTTTTGAAATTTCATGCTTAAATATGTGCTCCAAATTATCGTATACATAAAACAAACTAGCAAACAAAAAAGATACAAAATAAATTATTGAAATTAAAGTCCATAAGTAATATTCTGATACCTTCGTATCCAAAATAACTTAAATAAGCAGTAAATGAACAAAACAAAATGAAGCATTTTGACGATTGAAATGCGAGTACTTGACAAATTGAAGAATATTTCAAAACACAGACAGCATGAATGAAAACTTCTTTCATTTTTTTCTTTTTGAAAAATGTAGATGTTTCCATTTGTTTAAAATCAAAAATAGTAATTAGATTTAAAGAGAAAGGGAATATTCATATATTCTTCTAGGAACATAAAAATGAATGATATATTTAAATTACTGTCTTTTGAAGATAATGACATTTTGGAACTGAAAACTACCCTCTGTGTTTCCCATGCATCTGCAAAAAAAATTTCTCATTTCGAAGTCATTAAAAGAAGACATTAATTGTGAATGAATGAAGTATTTCTTTTATTCTGTAAATGTTCTTAAAGACGTCTTGTTTCTGTTTGGATTAATGGAATGCAATTTTTTAAAATATAACTCTCTACGTCAGTATTGCTTTGTATGTAATTAATGGACTTTTTAAATATGAGAATATGCATGTTTCGCATCTTAATTCTTCTTGGATGAAAGTTGTCACGCATTTTTATATTAAATCTTTTGTAATGCTAAGACCTTTTGGGGGAATAGAGAATAAGCTTATGAAAGAATTGTTGGCTTATTTTGTTTACTCTATTTTTCTTATCACCAAGTTAAATTTATGTGTGATATTAAAAGGTTTTTTAAATTAATTTTTAATAAGTTATAATACGTTGCAATATTCTTTCTTTGGTATTTATATAGCTGTATCATTTCATTTGTTCTGTTGTTTCTTTAAGAAAACCTTGATCGTATAGGTGTATTAGAAGAAAGTATAGCTTGAAATATGATCATCATATGCAATAACAACGTGACTGATTGAGATCTCGAGAAATAATGTGCTTGGGGAAAAAAAAAATAAAAAAAACGAGTAGCATATTGTAGCATACTGATTTGTGTACGTAAAAATAACTCTTTAACCAACGATTTAGACCAAACGATAGAAAGATAAAAAATGAAATTTTCAATTGCAAATTTCAAGTTATCATGTGAGAACATTATTATTTTTAAGTCATTATTTGTCTTAATTAATTTAAGTCATTAACTAGTTTAAACTGGTTTGAAATAATCACGAGACCTCTCTCTCTCTCTCTCTCTTTCTATATATATATATATATATATATATATATTTAAAACTTTCATTTCAATTTTTCTAGCTGGCAAACAAAGTTTTGGAACTCGATCGATTTTGAGAAGGGGAAAAAACCCCCCAAAAAAACCACCGCTTTCTTAAATATCGACTCATGCTTAATCTAATAGTCTCGTGATTGTTTCAAACCGGTTTAAACTGGTTAATGACTTAAATTAATTAAAACAATTCATATGAATTCAGGGAAGGAATAATTTGGCAATGAAGTTGTAACTTTAGTTGGCGATAAATCGCCAAATGTGACAACCGTCTGCATTATTTTCTAATAATCGTAAAAGCGAAAAATTGATGCCTCAAAACCGATAAATCGCAAATTTGTTGCCTACGCATTTTGTGGTTTCAAAAACTCAAACCAAAACAACATCATGTTGTCACATGATAAAAAAAAAATCGAATTTCGAATATGTTTCAAACAATTCAGCATATTATAAATATAAAAATAGGCTATTGTATTAATTGCATGAATAGAAAATTAACCTTTTAATAGGATTTTAAATTTTTTTACTTTCTCGTTTACGTTGTACAGAGAAAGTACGATAATAATAATAATAAAAAAAAATCAAATTCTAGATTTTGAAAAATCTCCACGTTTCAGAACTTCTTTAGTTTGGAAAACACATTTCTGGAAAATATCCGTCTATCTGTCTGTCTCCCTGTGAGAAAGATAACGTAAAAACGCTTTGAGTTAGACGAATGAAATTTGGTAAACGGGTTTTACACGAAATATGTAAATTTCAATCAAAATTTGAGCAAAATCCATTCCGAGGAAGTTTGTATGCCCGCCTGTCAGAATATAATTTAAAACGATAACTAAAAAAAGAAAAGAGATAAAGAGATTAAATTTTTTACGCAGATATAACTTCTATAGTGTCGATATTCGCCACACTTTGGGTCAGTTAAGACACAGAGGTGATCATCTGTCGATTTGTACTTTGCATATAATCGCGATTATTCAAACGCAGTGCTTAAATTTATAAAATTTAGTTTGATATTTTGTAGCGTCAAAAATATTTTTGCATCAAATTTTTGTTTTAATCTGTAGGATAAAAAAAGTCAAAAACACAAATTCGAGTTTTCGAAACTATTAACCGCATGCCGGTGATTAATGGCCAAAAACCATACCACGGATGGCACATTAGGTATCCATGTCAAAGGTTAATATTTTGCATTTAGTGTACGCCAGTGCCATGCAAGACATGACAACGCCTTTATTTGAGAGTATGCAAGAAAGTTTTGGGGAAACCACTTTTCCGAGAAAGTTCAAAAAATGAACAGTTTTGATTTTTAAAAGTTTTTATGAATATTTTTAAGTATATATATATATATATATATATATATATATATATATATATATATATATATATATATATATATATATATATATATATATATATATATATATATATATATATATATATATACAAAAGTATTAAAATCAAGTAATTAATTAAATAAATATAAAAGTAATTAATAAAAGTAAAAAATAATATAAAAGTAATTAATTAAATATAAAAAAGAATCCGGCCTGTTATTTTTGTTATTGTATTTTTACTTAGTAGTGGTTATTTTCTTCTAATTTGTTGTTTTGTATTTTCCTTTCTGTTAAAATAGTATATCTCTTGGGCCTAATTTCAGGGGATTTTCGGGTTACGAGGAATCATTATTAGACTATTGTCTACATTTCCTTCACAGAAAAAATCCTCTTTCTTTGAATCCCTGCCTGAGGGTGACCCTTGAAAAAGTCTTCAGGCCGGATTCTTTTTTATATTTTTCATTTGGTTTAATTTTTATTTGGTTTTTTGATTTTCCTATTAACTTGATTTTAATACTTTTGTATCAATTCTTCTGTGTTTTAGAAGTAGCTGCAGTTGCACTCTCTAAATACTGTGAAGTTTTTTTTCCTGTTCCTTTTTTGGTTTAGTTTGAATAGGAAATAATTTTTAGTTGCGATTTCGAAACTGTTTTGCTTCGTTTTCATTTTAGTTGCGATTTCGAAACTGTTTAGTTTCGTTTTCAAACTATTTTTTACTTTAGATTGGTTACTGAATATATATATATATATATATATATATATATATATATATATATATATATATATATATATATATATATATATATATATATATATATATATATATATAACATTACTTTGGTTGAAGGACAATACAGGTTTGAAGACATATCCGAGACGTTGTATTTTTAATTTTCTTTAATATCCATTCCGGGAAAGCAATTTATTTACAAGCAGGCGCAGCCTGCACAAAAGCAGAAGTAAAAAAAAGAGCAGGAAGGGAAGAAGGGACGAAACAAATGATCACTAGTCTTATATATCATGTAATTTCCATGCGCCAATTGAATACTCGTTTTGACCATTAAACCTTGGAAAGGGCACCGATCCTTTTTTTTTTGTGTAAAAATTGCGCAGTAATTTTTACACAGCTTCATCCCTGGATTGAGATCAGGAAATATAACTATGGGCTAAATTAAGATAAATCTTCAAAAATTTATTTGTTCAAACCAATAATAAGATTAAAAGTTCAATATGGTAATTAATAAACGAATAAACATGCAATTGAAGTATCAATGTTAAAATGCAAAAATTAAAAGTGCAGAAGAATTTTTTTGAGAACTATATCAAAGAATTTGGCTTTGAGGTGTTGATTTGTAATACGTTGCTACAATATTAACAATATCTATGTCATGTCAGTTAAATTTTCAAAGAATTATGATATTTTATAGAAATAGTACTATTTTTTTGAATTAAGTACTTAATTCAGAAACAGTATTTATTTTATGCAAAAGTACTTAAACAGTACTTATTCTTCAGAAATAATGGTTCCTTCCAATGAACAAAGCACAACTTTAGCAAAAATAACATAGTTTTTTTTTTTGGATTAACTGAGAAATACACATTTCTTTTTCAGAGAACGAATTTTACTTCTCACATTAAATTTCATACCAAACTGCTAACAACAAGCATTGCAAAAAAAAAAAAAAAAAAAAATCCTTTGTGTCAATATAAAGCAAGTTACGTAATTAATTAATTCCAGTTCAAACAGATTCTCCACGCACAAAACATTTGTTGTTTCCAGTGGATTTGTTTTAAAATAAACACCTGGGAAAATACTTTATCGTCACTGTTTGATCTTTACCAAAATAGAATGAATTTATCTTTTTTTTAGTCTCCGATGTATAGAGAAAATACCAACATAGAATGATTCATTTGTTCGGAATCTTTAGGAAGTTGTTAAAATTGAAGCATCCATTTAATTACTTGGGCTTTGTTTAATTATTTACAATAAATTCTGTACGAAAAAGCCACCCTTTGTAATGAAAGAGATGCCAAGGAAATTTAAACATGCTTCTCTGCTCAGTAAAATGCGATTTGAGAGGTATAGAGCAAATATTTATTTAAGGTAAGAAGATTATTTAATTAGAGACATTCTGTAAGGTTCATTTATCTCAAAATATTTACAGGAAAAAAACCCTACAAATTTAATCGCTTTTCGATTAATTATTAGCAAGATTTATGCTTATGAAAAAAATTTCTTTAAAGATAAAAGATGTAGAAACAGTATATTATTTTTTTTTACTTTCTCGTATATGTAGTATAGCGAATGTATAGTAATTGTCAAAAAAATCGTCACTTGATTCGAAAAACCCATCTTAACGTCTAGAAAGGCTTAAAAGGAATATATATATATATATATATATATATATAAAAGTGTGAAGTGAAATTTCCATTTAATATATCTAGTGGCATATTTAACGTTTATAAGTGCTTAAAAGGAAAAAAAAAGTATATAAAAATTTGAAATGAAATTTGCATTTAAATGTGCACATTTAAAATCTAAAATGCATTGCAACTATCAAAACAGGAAGCTGTCTTGAAACAAATCTACTGAACAGTCTTGTTTTTTTTTAAACAAATAATACGAAAACGTTTTTTTATCTTCCAATCCGAAGAATAAAATTTCTTGCTCTATGTGTTCCGTAAAATGGAGAGGAAATTGTAATGTTTCCTGCTCACAAAAGAAGTCATGTTTATACAAGTACTTTAAAACCAAACAGAAAAAAATGGCAAAAATTCCATTTCCGTCAGAAACAATTTTACCCTGGCAGAAGCAGATGAAGTTCCTGACATTGATCTTCTAATTCTGTTCTAAGCCTACCCCGGAGTTAGCTCAGTTGTTCGTGACCGCAGAAAATTCTCTGGTCTTCCATAAAGTAAAAAAGTTTTAACTTTTTAACTGTTCCGGTGATTTAAACCCTGGAGCGTAACTTTTCTCTGGTCATTACTGAAATTTTTTCATGGAAGCGGTCATCATCTAAATAAATGTTTGATCATGAGGAATGCTTAAAGCATTTGACTGTTATTGCGATATTTTTAGAAGCAAAATGAATTGGTAAAAAAGAAATAAAAGCATTTGTAATTTTTGTTAAAAACAGCTGACTTATTATAATTTGGATTTAGAATCCTTACTGAGATGGTTATTGACCACACCTCTGAATAAAATTTAAGATCACGTGAAATCTTAGTTTATACTTTAAAATTTAAAGTCATATTTTCCTTCTTAGATCAAACAAATGCAAATATTAGGCTAATTATTTACCATTTTTACATATCGATAGGTTTAATATAAATTTTATATTTTAAGAATGCTATTTTTAAATTTATAATTCAATTTTTATATCTTACTCTTATAGATCTAGGTGTATGTTTGAAAATCAGTAAACTGGCTTTCCTGCCAATATACTTTCTAATTAGACTTTAAAGGTAGGAGAGCAATGTTTCTAAAACTTCGCGTAATTTATGCATAGCCAAAAGTTTTAATTTTCATATAAAATAGTGTTCAAATAAAATATCTTATAGTTCTCGAAAAGCTGAATAGTTTCCAAATTAAAACTTCAAAGAAAACATTTTCTAAAAATCTAAGCGGGAAGTTGAGATAGAAATTTTTGACGAATTTAAATCAATTGAAAATGAATATCTGAAAATATATAACATTGTTTATTTAAATTCTAGCTATTTAAAAAAATTCAGTTAACACTAAGTTGAAAATTGTATTCTCATTTCCAAAACTAGTCGAGTAATCATTGAAGAATTTTCAGAGCAAATAATTTCCAAAACAACAGGAAATATCAGAAACTTCAATTTTTAATCTTCCCAAAATTCTCTAATGTGAAACAGAATTTTAATGAAGAACATGATTGCCGCACATATTTTTTTTTCGTTCTTAACCTTAACAAAATTTAATTTTTGACAATAAATGCCAAATTTGTTTCGAGAGCTCGTCCTTTACACACATCTAAATTTATTCTGTTTTTGAAGCCCGCGGCATCACTTTTCCGTTAAGAGGAAAATTTTCAATCCATAAAGGTAGTTCTTTCCAAAGTTTCCTACTCTTTATACCTCTTTCTCTTTATTCCACCCTCCCAGAATGCCTGGAGCAAAGAACATTTTTCTTACCAAACATCAGGTTTGATCGGCCAAGCTCTTTTGTTTCGCTCGATGTGACTGTCAAAATAGAAAGTAACTTTGTACAATGTAAGGAATACGTGCACCTTCAGAAAGAACCTTGCTTGTTTTTGAAAGGAAAGGGGAGAAGAAGGAATTATTCATCGTCTATTTATTTTGGAATCGGATGAATCCCAAGTAACAGTGAATTTTCTAATTAAAATGATGTATTGAGCAGTAATTGTTATGTCGAACGTTTTTAATTTATTATGGTATTATTATTATGCCATTTATTATTATTATTAAGGAATGCATCGACATGTTCATTTTGGAATAGGATGAATCCCAAGTAACAGTGAATTTTCCAATTAAAATGATGTATTGAGCAGTAATTGTTATGTCGAACGTTTTTAATTTATTACGGTATTATTATTATGCCATTTATTATTATTATTAAGGAATGCATCGGCATGTTCATTCTGGAATCGGATGAATCCCAAGTAACAGGGAATTTTCCAATTAAAATGATGTATTGAGCAGTAATTGTTACGCCGAACGTTTTTAATTTATTATGGTATTATTATTATGCTATTTATTATTATTATTCAGGAATGCATCGGCATGTTCATTTTGGAATCGGATGAATCCCAAGTAACAGTGAATTTTCCAATTAAAATGATGTATTGAGCAGTAATTGTTATGTCGAACGTTTTTAATTTATTATGGTATTATTATTATGCCATTTATTATTATTATTAAGGAATGCATCGGCATGTTCATTCTGGAATCGGATGAATCCCAAGTAACAGGGAATTTTCCAATTAAAATGATGTATTGAGCAGTAATTGCTATGTCGAACGTTTTTAATTTATTATGGTATTATTATTATGCCATTTATTATTATTATTAAGGAATGCATCGGCATGTTCATTCTGGAATCGGATGAATCCCAAGTAACAGGGAATTTTCCAATTAAAATGATGTATTGAGCAGTAATTGCTATGTCGAACGTTTTTAATTTATTATGGTATTATTATTATGCCATTTATTATTATTATTAAGGAATGCATCGGCATGTTCATTTTGGAATAGGATGAATCCCAAGTAACAGTGAATTTTCCAATTAAAATGATGTATTGAGCAGTAATTGTTATGTCGAACGTTTTTAATTTATTATGGTATTATTATTATGCCATTTATTATTATTATTAAGGAATGCATCGGCATGTTCATTTTGGAATAGGATGAATCCCAAGTAACAGTGAATTTTCCAATTAAAATGATGTATTGAGCAGTAATTGTTATGTCGAACGTTTTTAATTTATTATGGTATTATTATTATGCCATTTATTATTATTATTAAGGAATGCATCGACATGTTCATTTTGGAATAGGATGAATCCCAAGTAACAGTGAATTTTCCAATTAAAATGATGTATTGAGCAGTAATTGTTATGCCGAACGTTTTTAATTTATTACGGTATTATTATTATGCCATTTATTATTATTATTAAGGAATGCATCGGCATGTTCATTCTGGAATCGGATGAATCCCAAGTAACAGGGAATTTTCCAATTAAAATGATGTATTGAGCAGTAATTGTTATGCCGAACGTTTTTAATTTATTATGGTATTATTATTATGCCATTTATTAATATTATTCAGGAATGCATCGGCATGTTCATTCTGGAATCGGATGAATCCCAAGTAACAGTGAATTTTCCAATTAAAATGATGTATTGAGCAGTAATTGTTATGTCGAACGTTTTTAATTTATTATGGTATTATTATTATGCCATTTATAATTATTATTAAGGAATGCATCGGCATGTTCATTCTGGAATCGGATGAATCCCAAGTAACAGGGAATTTTCCAATTAAAATGATGTATTGAGCAGTAATTGCTATGTCGAACGTTTTTAATTTATTATGGTATTATTATTATGCCATTTATTATTATTATTAAGGAATGCATCGGCATGTTCATTTTGGAATAGGATGAATCCCAAGTAACAGTGAATTTTCCAATTAAAATGATGTATTGAGCAGTAATTGTTATGTCGAACGTTTTCAATTTATTATGGTATTATTATTATGCCATTTATTATTATTATTAAGGAATGCATCGGCATGTTCATTCTGGAATCGGATGAATCCCAAGTAACAGGGAATTTTCCAATTAAAATGATTTATTGAGCAGTAATTGCTATGTCGAACGTTTTTAATTTATTATGGTATTATTATTATGCCATTTATTATTATTATTAAGGAATGCATCGGCATGTTCATTTTGGAATAGGATGCATCCCAAGTAACAGTGAATTTTCCAATTAAAATGATGTATTGAGCAGTAATTGTTATGTCGAACGTTTTTAATTTATTATGGTATTATTATTATGCCATTTATTATTATTATTAAGGAATGCATCGGCATGTTCATTCTGGAATCGGATGAATCCCAAGTAACAGGGAATTTTCCAATTAAAATGATGTATTGAGCAGTAATTGTTATGCCGAACGTTTTTAATTTATTATGGTATTATTATTATGCCATTTATTATTATTATTCAGGAATGCATCGGCATGTTCATTCTGGAATCGGATGAATCCCAAGTAACAGTGAATTTTCCAATTAAAATGATGTATTGAGCAGTAATTGTTATGTCGAAAGTTTTAATTTATTATGGTATTATTATTATGCCATTTATCATTATTATTAAGGAATGCATCGGCATGTTCATTCTGGAATCGGATGAATCCCAAGTAACAGGGAATTTTCCAATTAAAATGATGTATTGAGCAGTAATTGCTATGTCGAACGTTTTTAATTTATTATGGTATTATTATTATGCCATTTATTATTATTATTAAGGAATGCATCGGCATGTTCATTTTGGAATCGGATGAATCCCAAGTAACAGGGAATTTTCCAATTAAAATGATGTATTGAGCAGTAATTGTTATGTCGAACGTTTTTAATTTATTATGGTATTATTATTATGCCATTTATTATTATTATTAAGGAATGCATCGGCATGTTCATTTTGGAATAGGATGAATCCCAAGTAACAGTGAATTTTCCAATTAAAATGATGTATTGAGCAGTAATTGTTATGCCGAACGTTTTTAATTTATTACGGTATTATTATTATGCCATTTATTATTATTATTAAGGAATGCATCGGCATGTTCATTCTGGAATCGGATGAATCCCAAGTAACAGGGAATTTTCCAATTAAAATGATGTATTGAGCAGTAATTGTTATGCCGAACGTTTTTAATTTATTATGGTATTATTATTATGCCATTTATTATTATTATTCAGGAATGCATCGGCATGTTCATTCTGGAATCGGATGAATCCCAAGTAACAGTGAATTTTCCAATTAAAATGATGTATTGAGCAGTAATTGTTATGTCGAAAGTTTTAATTTATTATGGTATTATTATTATGCCATTTATCATTATTATTAAGGAATGCATCGGCATGTTCATTCTGGAATCGGATGAATCCCAAGTAACAGGGAATTTTCCAATTAAAATGATGTATTGAGCAGTAATTGCTATGTCGAACGTTTTTAATTTATTATGGTATTATTATTATGCCATTTATTATTATTATTAAGGAATGCATCGGCATGTTCATTTTGGAATCGGATGAATCCCAAGTAACAGGGAATTTTCCAATTAAAATGATGTATTGAGCAGTAATTGTTATGTCGAACGTTTTTAATTTATTATGGTATTATTATTATGCCATTTATTATTATTATTAAGGAATGCATCGGCATGTTCATTTTGGAATAGGATGAATCCCAAGTAACAGTGAATTTTCCAATTAAAATGATGTATTGAGCAGTAATTGTTATGCCGAACGTTTTTAATTTATTACGGTATTATTATTATGCCATTTATTATTATTATTAAGGAATGCATCGGCATGTTCATTCTGGAATCGGATGAATCCCAAGTAACAGGGAATTTTCCAATTAAAATGATGTATTGAGCAGTAATTGTTATGCCGAACGTTTTTAATTTATTATGGTATTATTATTATGCCATTTATTATTATTATTCAGGAATGCATCGGCATGTTCATTCTGGAATCGGATGAATCCCAAGTAACAGTGAATTTTCCAATTAAATTGATGTATTGAGCAGTAATTGTTATGTCGAAAGTTTTAATTTATTATGGTATTATTATTATGCCATTTATCATTATTATTAAGGAATGCATCGGCATGTTCATTCTGGAATCGGATGAATCCCAAGTAACAGGGAATTTTCCAATTAAAATGATGTATTGAGCAGTAATTGCTATGTCGAACGTTTTTAATTTATTATGGTATTATTATTATGCCATTTATTATTATTATTAAGGAATGCATCGGCATGTTCATTTTGGAATCGGATGGATCCCAAGTAACAGGGAATTTTCCAATTAAAATGATGTATTGAGCAGTAATTGCTATGTCGAACGTTTTTAATTTATTATGGTATTATTATTATGCCATTTATTATTATTATTAAGGAATGCATCGGCATGTTCATTTTGGAATCGGATGAATCCCAAGTAACAGGGAATTTTCCAATTAAAATGATGTATTGAGCAGTAATTGTTATGTCGAACGTTTTTAATTTATTATGGTATTATTATTATGCCATTTATTATTATTATTAAGGAATGCATCGGCATGTTCATTTTGGAATAGGATGAATCCCAAGTAACAGTGAATTTTCCAATTAAAATGATGTATTGAGCAGTAATTGTTATGTCGAACGTTTTTAATTTATTATGGTATTATTATTATGCCATTTATTATTATTATTAAGGAATGCATCGGCATGTTCATTTTGGAATAGGATGAATCCCAAGTAACAGTGAATTTTCCAATTAAAATGATGTATTGAGCAGTAATTGTTATGTCGAAAGTTTTAATTTATTATGGTATTATTATTATGCCATTTATCATTATTATTAAGGAATGCATCGGCATGTTCATTCTGGAATCGGATGAATCCCAAGTAACAGGGAATTTTCCAATTAAAATGATGTATTGAGCAGTAATTGCTATGTCGAACGTTTTTAATTTATTATGGTATTATTATTATGCCATTTATTATTATTATTAAGGAATGCATCGGCATGTTCATTTTGGAATCGGATGGATCCCAAGTAACAGGGAATTTTCCAATTAAAATGATGTATTGAGCAGTAATTGCTATGTCGAACGTTTTTAATTTATTATGGTATTATTATTATGCCATTTATTATTATTATTAAGGAATGCATCGGCATGTTCATTTTGGAATCGGATGAATCCCAAGTAACAGGGAATTTTCCAATTAAAATGATGTATTGAGCAGTAATTGTTATGTCGAACGTTTTTAATTTATTATGGTATTATTATTATGCCATTTATTATTATTATTAAGGAATGCATCGGCATGTTCATTTTGGAATAGGATGAATCCCAAGTAACAGTGAATTTTCCAATTAAAATGATGTATTGAGCAGTAATTGTTATGTCGAACGTTTTTAATTTATTATGGTATTATTATTATGCCATTTATTATTATTATTAAGGAATGCATCGGCATGTTCATTTTGGAATAGGATGAATCCCAAGTAACAGTGAATTTTCCAATTAAAATGATGTATTGAGCAGTAATTGTTATGTCGAACGTTTTTAATTTATTATGGTATTATTATTATGCCATTTATTATTATTATTAAGGAATGCATCGACATGTTCATTTTGGAATAGGATGAATCCCAAGTAACAGTGAATTTTCCAATTAAAATGATGTATTGAGCAGTAATTGTTATGCCGAACGTTTTTAATTTATTACGGTATTATTATTATGCCATTTATTATTATTATTAATGAATGCATCGGCATGTTCATTCTGGAATCGGATGAATCCCAAGTAACAGGGAATTTTCCAATTAAAATGATGTATTGAGCAGTAATTGTTATGCCGAACGTTTTTAATTTATTATGGTATTATTATTATGCCATTTATTATTATTATTCAGGAATGCATCGGCATGTTCATTTTGGAATAGAATGAATCCCAAGTAACAGTGAATTTTCCAATTAAAATGATGTATTGAGCAGTAATTGTTAAGTCGAACGTTTTTAATTTATTATGGTATTATTATTATGCCATTTATTATTATTATTAAGGAATGCATCGGCATGTTCATTTTGGAATAGGATGAATCCCAAGTAACAGTGAATTTTCCAATTAAAATGATGTATTGAGCAGTAATTGTTATGTCGAACGTTTTTAATTTATTACGGTATTATTATTATGCCATTTATTATTATTATTAAGGAATGCATCGGCATGTTCATTCTGGAATCGGATGAATCCCAAGTAACAGGGAATTTTCCAATTAAAATGATGTATTGAGCAGTAATTGTTATGCCGAACGTTTTTAATTTATTATGGTATTATTATTATGCTATTTATTATTATTATTCAGGAATGCATCGGCATGTTCATTTTGGAATCGGATGAATCCCAAGTAACAGTGAATTTTCCAATTAAAATGATGTATTGAGCAGTAATTGTTATGTCGAACGTTTTTAATTTATTATGGTATTATTATTATGCCATTTATTATTATTATTAAGGAATGCATCGGCATGTTCATTCTGGAATCGGATGAATCCCAAGTAACAGGGAATTTTCCAATTAAAATGATGTATTGAGCAGTAATTGCTATGTCGAACGTTTTTAATTTATTATGGTATTATTATTATGCCATTTATTATTATTATTAAGGAATGCATCGGCATGTTCATTCTGGAATCGGATGAATCCCAAGTAACAGGGAATTTTCCATTTAAAATGATGTATTGAGCAGTAATTGTTATGCCGAACGTTTTTAATTTATTATGGTATTATTATTATGCTATTTATTATTATTATTCAGGAATGCATCGGCATGTTCATTTTGGAATCGGATGAATCCCAAGTAACAGTGAATTTTCCAATTAAAATGATGTATTGAGCAGTAATTGTTATGTCGAACGTTTTTAATTTATTATGGTATTATTATTATGCCATTTATTATTATTATTAAGGAATGCATCGGCATGTTCATTCTGGAATCGGATGTATCCCAAGTAACAGGGAATTTTCCAATTAAAATGATGTATTGAGCAGTAATTGCTATGTCGAACGTTTTTAATTTATTATGGTATTATTATTATGCCATTTATTATTATTATTAAGGAATGCATCGGCATGTTCATTTTGGAATAGGATGAATCCCAAGTAACAGTGAATTTTCCAATTAAAATGATGTATTGAGCAGTAATTGTTATGTCGAACGTTTTTAATTTATTATGGTATTAGTATTATGCCATTTATTATTATTATTAAGGAATGCATCGGCATGTTCATTTTGGAATAGGATGAATCCCAAGTAACAGTGAATTTTCCAATTAAAATGATGTATTGAGCATTAATTGTTATGTCGAACGTTTTTAATTTATTATGGTATTATTATTATGCCATTTATTATTATTATTAAGGAATGCATCGGCATGTTCATTTTGGAATAGGATGAATCCCAAGTAACAGGGAATTTTCCAATTAAAATGATGTATTGAGCAGTAATTGTTATGTCGAACGTTTTTAATTTATTACGGTATTATTATTATGCCATTTATTATTATTATTAAGGAATGCATCGGCATGTTCATTCTGGAATCGGATGAATCCCAAGTAACAGGGAATTTTCCAATTAAAATGATGTATTGAGCAGTAATTGCTATGTCGAACGTTTTTAATTTATTATGGTATTATTATTATGCCATTTATTATTATTATTAAGGAATGCATCGGCATGTTCATTTTGGAATAGGATGAATCCCAAGTAACAGTGAATTTTCCAATTAAAATGATGTATTGAGCAGTAATTGTTATGTCGAACGTTTTTAATTTATTATGGTATTATTATTATGCCATTTATTATTATTATTAAGGAATGCATCGGCATGTTCATTTTGGAATAGGATGAATCCCAAGTAACAGTGAATTTTCCAATTAAAATGATGTATTGAGCAGTAATTGTTATGTCGAACGTTTTTAATTTATTATGGTATTATTATTATGCCATTTATTATTATTATTAAGGAATGCATCGACATGTTCATTTTGGAATAGGATGAATCCCAAGTAACAGTGAATTTTCCAATTAAAATGATGTATTGAGCAGTAATTGTTATGCCGAACGTTTTTAATTTATTACGGTATTATTATTATGCCATTTATTATTATTATTAAGGAATGCATCGGCATGTTCATTCTGGAATCGGATGAATCCCAAGTAACAGGGAATTTTCCAATTAAAATGATGTATTGAGCAGTAATTGTTATGCCGAACGTTTTTAATTTATTATGGTATTATTATTATGCCATTTATTAATATTATTCAGGAATGCATCGGCATGTTCATTCTGGAATAGGATGAATCCCAAGTAACAGTGAATTTTCCAATTAAAATGATGTATTGAGCAGTAATTGTTATGTCGAACGTTTTTAATTTATTATGGTATTATTATTATGCCATTTATTATTATTATTAAGGAATGCATCGGCATGTTCATTTTGGAATAGGATGAATCCCAAGTAACAGTGAATTTTCCAATTAAAATGATGTATTGAGCAGTAATTGTTATGTCGAACGTTTTTAATTTATTATGGTATTATTATTATGCCATTTATTATTATTATTAAGGAATGCATCGGCATGTTCATTTTGGAATAGGATGAATCCCAAGTAACAGTGAATTTTCCAATTAAAATGATGTATTGAGCAGTAATTGTTATGTCGAACGTTTTTAATTTATTATGGTATTATTATTATGCCATTTATTATTATTATTAAGGAATGCATCGACATGTTCATTTTGGAATAGGATGAATCCCAAGTAACAGTGAATTTTCCAATTAAAATGATGTATTGAGCAGTAATTGTTATGCCGAACGTTTTTAATTTATTACGGTATTATTATTATGCCATTTATTATTATTATTAATGAATGCATCGGCATGTTCATTCTGGAATCGGATGAATCCCAAGTAACAGGGAATTTTCCAATTAAAATGATGTATTGAGCAGTAATTGTTATGCCGAACGTTTTTAATTTATTATGGTATTATTATTATGCCATTTATTATTATTATTCAGGAATGCATCGGCATGTTCATTTTGGAATAGAATGAATCCCAAGTAACAGTGAATTTTCCAATTAAAATGATGTATTGAGCAGTAATTGTTAAGTCGAACGTTTTTAATTTATTATGGTATTATTATTATGCCATTTATTATTATTATTAAGGAATGCATCGGCATGTTCATTTTGGAATAGGATGAATCCCAAGTAACAGTGAATTTTCCAATTAAAATGATGTATTGAGCAGTAATTGTTATGTCGAACGTTTTTAATTTATTACGGTATTATTATTATGCCATTTATTATTATTATTAAGGAATGCATCGGCATGTTCATTCTGGAATCGGATGAATCCCAAGTAACAGGGAATTTTCCAATTAAAATGATGTATTGAGCAGTAATTGTTATGCCGAACGTTTTTAATTTATTATGGTATTATTATTATGCTATTTATTATTATTATTCAGGAATGCATCGGCATGTTCATTTTGGAATCGGATGAATCCCAAGTAACAGTGAATTTTCCAATTAAAATGATGTATTGAGCAGTAATTGTTATGTCGAACGTTTTTAATTTATTAAGGTATTATTATTATGCCATTTATTATTATTATTAAGGAATGCATCGGCATGTTCATTCTGGAATCGGATGAATCCCAAGTAACAGGGAATTTTCCAATTAAAATGATGTATTGAGCAGTAATTGCTATGTCGAACGTTTTTAATTTATTATGGTATTATTATTATGCCATTTATTATTATTATTAAGGAATGCATCGGCATGTTCATTCTGGAATCGGATGAATCCCAAGTAACAGGGAATTTTCCATTTAAAATGATGTATTGAGCAGTAATTGTTATGCCGAACGTTTTTAATTTATTATGGTATTATTATTATGCCATTTATTATTATTATTAAGGAATGCATCGGCATGTTCATTCTGGAATCGGATGAATCCCAAGTAACAGGGAATTTTCCAATTAAAATGATGTATTGAGCAGTAATTGCTATGTCGAACGTTTTTAATTTATTATGGTATTATTATTATGCCATTTATTATTATTATTAAGGAATGCATCGGCATGTTCATTTTGGAATAGGATGAATCCCAAGTAACAGTGAATTTTCCAATTAAAATGATGTATTGAGCAGTAATTGTTATGTCGAACGTTTTTAATTTATTATGGTATTATTATTATGCCATTTATTATTATTATTAAGGAATGCATCGGCATGTTCATTTTGGAATAGGATGAATCCCAAGTAACAGTGAATTTTCCAATTAAAATGATGTATTGAGCAGTAATTGTTATGTCGAACGTTTTTAATTTATTATGGTATTATTATTATGCCATTTATTATTATTATTAAGGAATGCATCGACATGTTCATTTTGGAATAGGATGAATCCCAAGTAACAGTGAATTTTCCAATTAAAATGATGTATTGAGCAGTAATTGTTATGCCGAACGTTTTTAATTTATTACGGTATTATTATTATGCCATTTATTATTATTATTAAGGAATGCATCGGCATGTTCATTCTGGAATCGGATGAATCCCAAGTAACAGGGAATTTTCCAATTAAAATGATGTATTGAGCAGTAATTGTTATGCCGAACGTTTTTAATTTATTATGGTATTATTATTATGCCATTTATTAATATTATTCAGGAATGCATCGGCATGTTCATTCTGGAATCGGATGAATCCCAAGTAACAGTGAATTTTCCAATTAAAATGATGTATTGAGCAGTAATTGTTATGTCGAACGTTTTTAATTTATTATGGTATTATTATTATGCCATTTATCATTATTATTAAGGAATGCATCGGCATGTTCATTCTGGAATCGGATGAATCCCAAGTAACAGGGAATTTTCCAATTAAAATGATGTATTGAGCAGTAATTGCTATGTCGAACGTTTTTAATTTATTATGGTATTATTATTATGCCATTTATTATTATTATTAAGGAATGCATCGGCATGTTCATTTTGGAATAGGATGAATCCCAAGTAACAGTGAATTTTCCAATTAAAATGATGTATTGAGCAGTAATTGTTATGTCGAACGTTTTCAATTTATTATGGTATTATTATTATGCCATTTATTATTATTATTAAGGAATGCATCGGCATGTTCATTCTGGAATCGGATGAATCCCAAGTAACAGGGAATTTTCCAATTAAAATGATGTATTGAGCAGTAATTGCTATGTCGAACGTTTTTAATTTATTATGGTATTATTATTATGCCATTTATTATTATTATTAAGGAATGCATCGGCATGTTCATTTTGGAATAGGATGCATCCCAAGTAACAGTGAATTTTCCAATTAAAATGATGTATTGAGCAGTAATTGTTATGTCGAACGTTTTTAATTTATTATGGTATTATTATTATGCCATTTATTATTATTATTAAGGAATGCATCGGCATGTTCATTTTGGAATAGGATGAATCCCAAGTAACAGTGAATTTTCCAATTAAAATGATGTATTGAGCAGTAATTGTTATGTCGAACGTTTTTAATTTATTATGGTATTATTATTATGCCATTTTTTATTATTATTAAGGAATGCATCGACATGTTCATTTTGGAATAGGATGAATCCCAAGTAACAGTGAATTTTCCAATTAAAATGATGTATTGAGCAGTAATTGTTATGCCGAACGTTTTTAATTTATTAAGGTATTATTATTATGCCATTTATTATTATTATTAAGGAATGCATCGGCATGTTCATTCTGGAATCGGATGAATCCCAAGTAACAGGGAATTTTCCAATTAAAATGATGTATTGAGCAGTAATTGTTATGCCGAACGTTTTTAATTTATTATGGTATTATTATTATGCCATTTATTATTATTATTCAGGAATGCATCGGCATGTTCATTCTGGAATCGGATGAATCCCAAGTAACAGTGAATTTTCCAATTAAAATGATGTATTGAGCAGTAATTGTTATGTCGAAAGTTTTAATTTATTATGGTATTATTATTATGCCATTTTTCATTATTATTAAGGAATGCATCGGCATGTTCATTCTGGAATCGGATGAATCCCAAGTAACAGGGAATTTTCCAATTAAAATGATGTATTGAGCAGTAATTGCTATGTCGAACGTTTTTAATTTATTATGGTATTATTATTATGCCATTTATTATTATTATTAAGGAATGCATCGGCATGTTCATTTTGGAATCGGATGAATCCCAAGTAACAGGGAATTTTCCAATTAAAATGATGTATTGAGCAGTAATTGTTATGTCGAACGTTTTTAATTTATTATGGTATTATTATTATGCCATTTATTATTATTATTAAGGAATGCATCGGCATGTTCATTTTGGAATAGGATGAATCCCAAGTAACAGTGAATTTTCCAATTAAAATGATGTATTGAGCAGTAATTGTTATGCCGAACGTTTTTAATTTATTACGGTATTATTATTATGCCATTTATTATTATTATTAAGGAATGCATCGGCATGTTCATTCTGGAATCGGATGAATCCCAAGTAACAGGGAATTTTCCAATTAAAATGATGTATTGAGCAGTAATTGTTATGCCGAACGTTTTTAATTTATTATGGTATTATTATTATGCCATTTATTATTATTATTCAGGAATGCATCGGCATGTTCATTCTGGAATCGGATGAATCCCAAGTAACAGTGAATTTTCCAATTAAAATGATGTATTGAGCAGTAATTGTTATGTCGAAAGTTTTAATTTATTATGGTATTATTATTATGCCATTTATCATTATTATTAAGGAATGCATCGGCATGTTCATTCTGGAATCGGATGAATCCCAAGTAACAGGGAATTTTCCAATTAAAATGATGTATTGAGCAGTAATTGCTATGTCGAACGTTTTTAATTTATTATGGTATTATTATTATGCCATTTATTATTATTATTAAGGAATGCATCGGCATGTTCATTTTGGAATCGGATGAATCCCAAGTAACAGGGAATTTTCCAATTAAAATGATGTATTGAGCAGTAATTGCTATGTCGAACGTTTTTAATTTATTATGGTATTATTATTATGCCATTTATTATTATTATTAAGGAATGCATCGGCATGTTCATTTTGGAATCGGATGAATCCCAAGTAACAGGGAATTTTCCAATTAAAATGATGTATTGAGCAGTAATTGTTATGTCGAACGTTTTTAATTTATTATGGTATTATTATTATGCCATTTATTATTATTATTAAGGAATGCATCGGCATGTTCATTTTGGAATAGGATGAATCCCAAGTAACAGTGAATTTTCCAATTAAAATGATGTATTGAGCAGTAATTGTTATGTCGAACGTTTTTAATTTATTATGGTATTATTATTATGCCATTTATTATTATTATTAAGGAATGCATCGGCATGTTCATTTTGGAATAGGATGAATCCCAAGTAACAGTGAATTTTCCAATTAAAATGATGTATTGAGCAGTAATTGTTATGTCGAACGTTTTTAATTTATTATGGTATTATTATTATGCCATTTATTATTATTATTCAGGAATGCATCGGCATGTTCATTTTGGAATAGAATGAATCCCAAGTAACAGTGAATTTTCCAATTAAAATGATGTATTGAGCAGTAATTGTTAAGTCGAACGTTTTTAATTTATTATGGTATTATTATTATGCCATTTATTATTATTATTAAGGAATGCATCGGCATGTTCATTTTGGAATAGGATGAATCCCAAGTAACAGTGAATTTTCCAATTAAAATGATGTATTGAGCAGTAATTGTTATGTCGAACGTTTTTAATTTATTACGGTATTATTATTATGCCATTTATTATTATTATTAAGGAATGCATCGGCATGTTCATTCTGGAATCGGATGAATCCCAAGTAACAGGGAATTTTCCAATTAAAATGATGTATTGAGCAGTAATTGTTATGCCGAACGTTTTTAATTTATTATGGTATTATTATTATGCTATTTATTATTATTATTCAGGAATGCATCGGCATGTTCATTTTGGAATCGGATGAATCCCAAGTAACAGTGAATTTTCCAATTAAAATGATGTATTGAGCAGTAATTGTTATGTCGAACGTTTTTAATTTATTATGGTATTATTATTATGCCATTTATTATTATTATTAAGGAATGCATCGGCATGTTCATTCTGGAATCGGATGAATCCCAAGTAACAGGGAATTTTCCAATTAAAATGATGTATTGAGCAGTAATTGCTATGTCGAACGTTTTTAATTTATTATGGTATTATTATTATGCCATTTATTATTATTATTAAGGAATGCATCGGCATGTTCATTTTGGAATAGGATGAATCCCAAGTAACAGTGAATTTTCCAATTAAAATGATGTATTGAGCAGTAATTGTTATGTCGAACGTTTTTAATTTATTATGGTATTAGTATTATGCCATTTATTATTATTATTAAGGAATGCATCGGCATGTTCATTTTGGAATAGGATGAATCCCAAGTAACAGTGAATTTTCCAATTAAAATGATGTATTGAGCATTAATTGTTATGTCGAACGTTTTTAATTTATTATGGTATTATTATTATGCCATTTATTATTATTATTAAGGAATGCATCGGCATGTTCATTTTGGAATAGGATGAATCCCAAGAAACAGGGAATTTTCCAATTAAAATGATGTATTGAGCAGTAATTGTTATGTCGAACGTTTTTAATTTATTACGGTATTATTATTATGCCATTTATTATTATTATTAAGGAATGCATCGGCATGTTCATTCTGGAATCGGATGAATCCCAAGTAACAGGGAATTTTCCAATTAAAATGATGTATTGAGCAGTAATTTTTATGCCGAACGTTTTTAATTTATTATGGTATTATTATTATGCTATTTATTATTATTATTCAGGAATGCATCGGCATGTTCATTTTGGAATCGGATTAATCCCAAGTAACAGTGAATTTTCCAATTAAAATGATGTATTGAGCAGTAATTGTTATGTCGAACGTTTTTAATTTATTATGGTATTATTATTATGCCATTTATTATTATTATTAAGGAATGCATCGGCATGTTCATTCTGGAATCGGATGAATCCCAAGTAACAGGGAATTTTCCAATTAAAATGATGTATTGAGCAGTAATTGCTATGTCGAACGTTTTTAATTTATTATGGTATTATTATTATGCCATTTATTATTATTATTAAGGAATGCATCGGCATGTTCATTTTGGAATAGGATGAATCCCAAGTAACAGTGAATTTTCCAATTAAAATGATGTATTGAGCAGTAATTGTTATGTCGAACGTTTTTAATTTATTATGGTATTAGTATTATGCCATTTATTATTATTATTAAGGAATGCATCGGCCTGTTCATTTTGGAATAGGATGAATCCCAAGTAACAGTGAATTTTCCAATTAAAATGATGTATTGAGCATTAATTGTTATGTCGAACGTTTTTAATTTATTATGGTATTATTATTATGCCATTTATTATTATTATTAAGGAATGCATCGGCATGTTCATTTTGGAATAGGATGAATCCCAAGTAACAGGGAATTTTCCAATTAAAATGATGTATTGAGCAGTAATTGTTATGTCGAACGTTTTTAATTTATTATGGTATTATTATTATGCCATTTATTATTATTATTAAGGAATGCATCGGCATGTTCATTTTGGAATAGGATGAATCCCAAGTAACAGGGAATTTTCCAATTAAAATGATGTATTGAGCAGTAATTGTTATGTCGAACGTTTTTAATTTATTATGGTATTATTATTATGTCATTTATTATTATTATTAAGGAATGCATCGGCATGTTCATTTTGGAATAGAATGAATCCCAAGTAACAGTGAATTTTCCAATTAAAATGATGTATTGAGCAGTAATTGTTAAGTCGAACGTTTTTAATTTATTATGGTATTATTATTATGCCATTTATTATTATTATTAAGGAATGCATCGGCATGTTCATTTTGGAATAGGATGAATCCCAAGTAAATGTGAATTTTCCAATTAAAATGATGTAATGAGCAGTAATTGTTAAGTCGGACGGTTGTAATTTATTATGGTATTATTATTATGCCATTTATTATTATTATTAAGGAATGCATCGGCATGTTCATTTTGGAATAGGATGAATCCCAAGTAACAGTGAATTTTCCAATTAAAATGATGTATTGAGCAGTAATTGTTATGTCGAACGTTTTTAATTTATTACGGTATTATTATTATGCCATTTATTATTATTATTAAGGAATGCATCGGCATGTTCATTCTGGAATCGGATGAATCCCAAGTAACAGGGAATTTTCCAATTAAAATGATGTATTGAGCAGTAATTGTTATGCCGAACGTTTTTAATTTATTATGGTATTATTATTATGCTATTTATTATTATTATTCAGGAATGCATCGGCATGTTCATTTTGGAATCGGATGAATCCCAAGTAACAGTGAATTTTCCAATTAAAATGATGTATTGAGCAGTAATTGTTATGTCGAACGTTTTTAATTTATTATGGTATTATTATTATGCCATTTATTATTATTATTAAGGAATGCATCGGCATGTTCATTCTGGAATCGGATGAATCCCAAGTAACAGGGAATTTTCCAATTAAAATGATGTATTGAGCAGTAATTGCTATGTCGAACGTTTTTAATTTATTATGGTATTATTATTATGCCATTTATTATTATTATTAAGGAATGCATCGGCATGTTCATTTTGGAATAGGATGAATCCCAAGTAACAGTGAATTTTCCAATTAAAATGATGTATTGAGCAGTAATTGTTATGTCGAACGTTTTTAATTTATTATGGTATTAGTATTATGCCATTTATTATTATTATTAAGGAATGCATCGGCATGTTCATTTTGGAATAGGATGAATCCCAAGTAACAGTGAATTTTCCAATTAAAATGATGTATTGAGCATTAATTGTTATGTCGAACGTTTTTAATTTATTATGGTATTATTATTATGCCATTTATTATTATTATTAAGGAATGCATCGGCATGTTCATTTTGGAATAGGATGAATCCCAAGTAACAGGGAATTTTCCAATTAAAATGATGTATTGAGCAGTAATTGTTATGTCGAACGTTTTTAATTTATTACGGTATTATTATTATGCCATTTATTATTATTATTAAGGAATGCATCGGCATGTTCATTCTGGAATCGGATGAATCCCAAGTAACAGGGAATTTTCCAATTAAAATGATGTATTGAGCAGTAATTTTTATGCCGAACGTTTTTAATTTATTATGGTATTATTATTATGCTATTTATTATTATTATTCAGGAATGCATCGGCATGTTCATTTTGGAATCGGATTAATCCCAAGTAACAGTGAATTTTCCAATTAAAATGATGTATTGAGCAGTAATTGTTATGTCGAACGTTTTTAATTTATTATGGTATTATTATTATGCCATTTATTATTATTATTAAGGAATGCATCGGCATGTTCATTCTGGAATCGGATGAATCCCAAGTAACAGGGAATTTTCCAATTAAAATGATGTATTGAGCAGTAATTGCTATGTCGAACGTTTTTAATTTATTATGGTATTATTATTATGCCATTTATTATTATTATTAAGGAATGCATCGGCATGTTCATTTTGGAATAGGATGAATCCCAAGTAACAGTGAATTTTCCAATTAAAATGATGTATTGAGCAGTAATTGTTATGTCGAACGTTTTTAATTTATTATGGTATTAGTATTATGCCATTTATTATTATTATTAAGGAATGCATCGGCCTGTTCATTTTGGAATAGGATGAATCCCAAGTAACAGTGAATTTTCCAATTAAAATGATGTATTGAGCATTAATTGTTATGTCGAACGTTTTTAATTTATTATGGTATTATTATTATGCCATTTATTATTATTATTAAGGAATGCATCGGCATGTTCATTTTGGAATAGGATGAATCCCAAGTAACAGGGAATTTTCCAATTAAAATGATGTATTGAGCAGTAATTGTTATGTCGAACGTTTTTAATTTATTATGGTATTATTATTATGCCATTTATTATTATTATTAAGGAATGCATCGGCATGTTCATTTTGGAATAGGATGAATCCCAAGTAACAGGGAATTTTCCAATTAAAATGATGTATTGAGCAGTAATTGTTATGTCGAACGTTTTTAATTTATTATGGTATTATTATTATGTCATTTATTATTATTATTAAGGAATGCATCGGCATGTTCATTTTGGAATAGAATGAATCCCAAGTAACAGTGAATTTTCCAATTAAAATGATGTATTGAGCAGTAATTGTTAAGTCGAACGTTTTTAATTTATTATGGTATTATTATTATGCCATTTATTATTATTATTAAGGAATGCATCGGCATGTTCATTTTGGAATAGGATGAATCCCAAGTAAATGTGAATTTTCCAATTAAAATGATGTAATGAGCAGTAATTGTTAAGTCGGACGGTTGTAATTTATTATGTCAGATTTCGACTAATTAGTTTCTGTGTTACCAAATTACCAAAGATTGGTAAATAACTTTATACTTTTTTAAATTAATGGATTTAATGGAGTTTCTTTTTGTCAAACTGACTCAGAAGCAAATGCATAAATATAAAACAAAGTAGACATAAATAACTAACCAAAGAATAAGTGTGTGTCTATCCCCGTGTCATGATACAGAAAAGAACTCCGACTTATACCCTCGTATCCGTTAACATTATGATCACTGAACGATTTGATGGGCATGTTACGGGAATTTTATTAAATACTAGAATATTTACAGAAGAAAAAAAGGACTATATACAGAATTTATAAGAAACATATAAGAAATGATAATAATATGATTGTTTTGTTTGTTATTTTTAAATGGCAAATGTCATGGACAAGCTAGCTTACGAAATCGGTGATTTTAAGCCGAGGGTGCGTCTCTCGCTTTTTTAGTAGCGCAAACAGCATTTCTTAGCTACTCACGCATCACATTCGCTTGCACAGTCTCTTTTTACAGGGGGTACATTCACAAGTCTCATGGACAGAACAGATGAAGAACAACCACCGGGACTGGAACCCAGGACGCCCAGATCACGGAGAAGACGCGGTACCCTTATGCCAGTAAGCCGGCTGAAAATGCGAAATCGTTTACAACGGTTTTCTACTTCGAAATATTATAGAAAAATTATCTGGAGTAATAATATGCAGAAAGGTAATATGTATGAAAGAAAACACACAAATAAATTATGTGATTATTGCACTTGCTATCATAACAAAGTACATGAGGATGCAGTTAAAAATATAACATGAAATAATATGGTTCATGGCAATAAAGAGAATTAATATATGCATTCATAAATATCGATTTGAATGCATAGGTAATACATATACATTCATAATTATCTGTTTGAAAGATATTTATGAATCCATATGTATGTGAAGAAAATGCGGGGCTTTTTTCTTTTTTCCGTAAGTCCTTGCGTGTATGATATTGGATGTTGAAAATGATACAGTATTCACCTATGTTTATTGAAAACTTAAGATTTAGTTTACTGTACGCATCTCACTAAGGGTGTACACATATATCATTTAAGTCCTTCATGGCAGTGTGGATTAAAGTATTTTGCGATCTTAGGCACTGCTTATTATGGGGTCCATTCTTTAAATAAGACAATCCATTGTGTTTTGACATTTCAAATATTTTTAAGAAATAAATTCTTTATTTTAAGTTATGAGTTTTAATATTATTATTTTTGTGAACACATATTTGTTTTTATTTATTTAGTATTAGCCGCCTTTGGCGACCAGCCGGTTCGCCAATCTTAATGTTCGTTAAAATTTTAATAATTAAATATTTTATGCAATTCCAACTTTAATAGATTCTTCAGCAAAATATTTTAAAACTTCAAATTTTGATAGTCATATAATTCACTCATAATATTATAAAGGCCTTTAGTCATAACGTGATATTTATCTCTCTCATTTTCTGTAACCCCTCGTAGAATGTATGCTTTAAATTAAAGTGTAAATGATTAATCTGCAATTAATATAATAATATTTTTTTACTGAAACAAAGCATTTTTTTAATAATATTATTACTGATAATAGAGTCACTGAGCGTTTAAACTTTATGGGCACTAAAGAATATCTTTCTTAATTTATGTAATATCTCAAGAATTTGTCAACAAAATTTTCTCAGATTCATCATGAACAGATCGATTCATTAACAATGTTTCATTTTAAATGCATCAAACACTAAGAAAATAAAATGAATCGTTTAAAATAATCGGTCTAAAACAGGTTTAAAAAAACTACTTAAAAAACGATGTACTTAAAACTATAAGCATATACAAAAAATATATATAACTAACATAAATACAATTTAATTAAAAAAAGCATGCAACTAACCTAAAAATAATTTAAATCATTGAAAACAGGTTTAAAAAATCACTTAAAAAACGATGTACTTAAAACTATAAGCATATACAAAAAATATATAACTAACATAAATACAATTTACTTACAAAAGCATGCAACTAACCTAAAAATAATTTAAATCGTCCGTTCATAACGGTTGTCATGGCACCAATCAGAACACAGTGCGCATGCGTGAATTTTCTTCGCCAGTTACGTTAACACAAATGCGTGAATTTTTCTACGCCAGTTGGGGTAACGCTATGCAGATTTTACATTTTTAATTTCCTTTATTCTGTGTTATTTTAATTCAAAAGTACTTCAGAAGGAATCTGAAACATGGATTAATTAAAAATGTTTAATTTTAAATGCATCAAACATTAAGAAAATAAACAGAATCGTTTGAAATAATCCGCCGAAAAATATTAACCCTAGCCTCATTACTGTTGGGAGAAAATAAAACGGAAGCCTTAGCCATTTGGCGGTGGAGAAAATGGAAGATTTTTTTGGCGGAAAAGTTGGCGGTGGGGAAAATGAAAGATTTTTTGGCGGGAAAGTTAGTTTTTAATTAATAATTAAAATTCTAATTAAAAATTCGAAAAAAGGAACCCCAGGTGCACATTCCCGACCTCTAAGGTATACATGTACCAAATTTGATAGCTGTATGTCAAATGACCTGGCCTGTAGAGCGCCAACACACACACACACACACATTGAGCTTTATTATAAGTATATAGATGACTTCGGACTGCTCGGTATCTATGTTTGTATTATTGAAGCAGGTATTCGATTTTACAAATATTCAAATAACCATAAAAACTATAAGAACCTGAAGAATTATAATTAAAGTTCTAATATTATCCTAATAATTTCTAATTCATAAGATTTGCATTTTTTATAAATTTATTTATTTGGAAACTAGAAAAATAAAATTTTTTAAATCTACTTGTTAACTGTCTCTTCTAAGCCTTGTGGGCCTAGGCAGCTTAACTTATTTCTCAGCTTAATGAAGAATGAACACCTTACTCACTGGCTATACACTATACGCTATACGCTGACAAATACTACGTTTAACTTTTAAATTAAGTTAAATAAAAGAGCGTGGCGCCATCTACATTCATTGACATAATAATTTGCTTTGAGCACGAGCTTACAGAAGGTATCGCTTCACAAATGTTTGTTGATATTTGGATTGATCCAATTCTAGAAGTATGTGCTATGCTAGAACGTATTAATTAATTATGATAAAATATTTCATTTATTTGTGCTAAGATGTGGAGTTTAAAATGCACTTGAAAAACAAACACATTTTAAAAATCTCGTTAACAACTTTTTTTTGCAACACCAAATTAATATTTATATCAGATGTCTGATATGAAAAGAAACACTACGCATTCTGTACGGTAACGAAACATGTATAAAATTTATTAAAACATATTTGAATAATCTTTCTGGAAAGTTATGAAATAGAGAATAAAAAACGATAAAAATTCTGCAAAATTCACATAAACAATATCCAATTGACACAGAAAGGAGTAACAACAATACACAAACAAAATGACAATATACAATTAACACATAATGAAAACACTTAATCGATTATTATTATAATCTATTAAGAATAATTTGAGAAATGATTTTTATTGTTCTATGTTCGTAAAGATAAAATTCAGTGTAATTTATTTTTATTGATTTCCTTAAATGATTGAAATTTTCTTATTTAATTAATGCCAATATATATTTTATATTTTCAGAGTTTAATTATTAGTAACTAATAGAGCGATTTAGTTAACATTAATTCCATATTCTTGTCGCCTACTATTTAATAATCAAGAAGAAAAGTGATTTCAAAATTTTATAATATTTAGATCCAATAAAGTATAAAAAAGAGACATAATATTAAAAATTCAGAGTTTATTTGTCAGTAACTAATTAATTGATTTAATTAAATATGAATTCCATATTCTTGTCGCCAACTGTTGATTAAATTAAGAAGGAAATTGATTTCAACTTTTCATAATATTTAGAGTAATAAATTATAAATAAAAGACATAATAGTAAAAATTCAAAATTTCATAATATTTAGAGCAATAAATTATAAATAAAAGACATAATAGTAAAAATAATAAAAATAATTATTTTTCGAAATATTTATGAAAGCTTCTTATTAAAATCTGGCAATTTTTAAATGTTTTTAAAAAAGAGAGAAATAAAACCGGAAAAAGTTATTTCCGTTATAATTCGTAACTGTTATTGTTATTACGTGAGTTGGAGATATTTTTTAATACAAATGAAATTTTTATACGATAAAGTAAATGATTTTCAAACAACTGTTTTTGAGGATGAAAAATAAAAGAAACACTGAAAAATGTAGGATCTTAAATTGAAACATTCTCTGGTGATTTAAATTTACCCTGGAAATTTTTAAAATTGGTTATCACATAAGCGAAACAGCAAACAGAAAATGAAAAGAATAAATAAATTAATCGAAAAGAAGCATGAGCAGGGGCACCAAATCTCCAAATAATTTATAACAGCACTAAATTATACTACGTATTTAAACGAATTCTCTTAGGTAATGTAATGAACTGATCTCATAGATAAATTGAAGAATACTTCATAAGTAACGAAAAATGAAATGGAAGTTTTTCATTTTCTTGAAAAAAGCCCACACTTTAATTTATTGCAAATTGAAAACAATGATTTGATTGCAGGAGAAAAGATTGAAATACCCTGTTGAGAGCTTTAAAATTAATGGCGTATTTAAATTACTATCTTCTGAAGTTAACATTATTTTTGAAGTAAAAATTACACTTTATGTTTCTGAAATGCTACCGATTAATTCATCCCAAATCGAAGTCATTAAAAAAATATATTCACTGGGAATCAATTTAGAGTATTCCTCCCTTCTTTTAACGTTCTTAAAGTTGTCCTTCGTTTTCTATTAATGGAATGCGAGTTTTATTTTTTGTTGAAAACATCGTTTGGATGTAATTAATCAGGATTTTGAATTTTACAGTTTCTGTTTTTTAAAACGAATGTGATCAAAGTTGTATTGCAGTTTTATTGAGAATTTTGATACATTGTATTTTCGAATAGCTTTTTATCATAAAATTTATTATATTTTTAAAGAAGATAATTTTGTAGAAAATATGTGGTAAAATTTAAATTTATTGAAATATTTTGCTTTTCTATAAACTTTGAAAAACATATCTGATTGAATAATTAGAACATGTAGAAGTGATTATTTTTAATAAATTAAAACAATATATTTGGTTTGTATACTTATTGATACTTTATTTTTAAGAACTGAGCAAAACAAACAAACTTCAAACAGGCAATGGCGAATTAGATATAATTAAAATAATTTTGAGTGAACCCTTAAATGTTACACTTGTCAAAATTTAGAAAGAATTTTATAAAAAAAGCTATACATTTCTTGAGTAAAAAGTTTTATTTGATTTACACATAAAAAGTGAATGGTATTTTATAACATTAAACTTTGCAACCTCAGAATAGAAAGATTGATTTGAAAACAGCTGAATTTAAATAATGAAAGATTATTTAACTTGGAACTTTATCACTGAATTAAAAATTTTGCTAATTGTATCATTCATGCAATATTTTTGTACTTTCAATTAGATTATGTTTATTACAATCAAAATTTTTTAAAAATTACTTCTATAGAATTAATTATTTGTTACTTAATTACTTTAAATAACGCAATTTGGATCAATGTCTGCCATTCCAAAATAACATTTTAGTTAACTAGGCTATATGCAATATTTTCCATAGAATTATTTAATTTGTTTTTATAATCCATTCTGAAAAGAAATGTGCATGCTGTTAATAAAGGAATATATAAATTAAAAACAAAGAAATACCAACTAATACTGAAAGGAAATTATTCGAATGTTTGTTATTTGGCTCTCTGCACGTAGAGCTGGTTTATATAGTTTATAATAATAATAATATAGTTTATATAGTTTAGGGAATTTTGGAGTGTTATTTAGAAATTTTGAATCATTAAAAATAAGCATAATTTTGTAAATCTCCGGAGGTAGTTTTCAAAATAGGCACAAGAACGGTTTTTACACCATTTTAAAAATAAAATAATCTCTTTTTATGGAAACTAATTTAATTGCAATTGTTTTCTTCATTTATGTCATGTTTTTGAAGATAAAATGTTTTGCTTCATTTTCACCAATAATTTCCATTTCTGCGATTGTGTCACAAAATATTTTGTTTCTTGTTATGTTTCTCCTGATTAGTTAAAAAAAATAACATTCTTTCTGTTATTTCAGCAAAAAAGATGAGGAATTAAATGCGTTTTCATGGAAGGCAACAAGTAAATATATGATAGGTAAAACGGATAATTACATTTTCAACATCGCATCAGTGAACTCGACTCAATAAGGAACTCTCGTGTACACAGCAAATATAAATATATGCAAGATTTAATCAAAATAAAATGCAATTGATGTCCGCTCAGAATAAAATGGTCCACTAATATATAAGAAAGATAATAATAAATGTAGCTATAAAATATTTCACGAAACAATGAATTTCATTGAAATAATACAAAAAAAAAAGATTTAATTTTTTTTCGAAAAATTGAGAACATTTAGGTGGAATTTGAGAAATTAATAAGTGGATATTATTTAACGTGTAAATATTATTTTTGTGCTACAATAGTTTCTAGTGTTATCCCAAAAGAACGCTAAGATCTTGCCTAATTTTTAATTAACCAAAAGTCTAAGTAAAACATCTAACTACAGCATCTTTATCCTCAAAGTTTAGTTAAATCAAAGTTGAAAATCATTGGTCAAACTACTTCATAGAGCGCCAACCCATATTTATCTTTATTATAAATAGAAACGACAAGAGCAACATTATTGTCAATCTTTCAAAGTGTGAAAGTTGATTAATTATTCAATTAGTTGAAAATTAAGCAAAATTCTGCCGCACACACACACACACACACACACACACACACACACACACACACACACACACACACACACACACACACACACACACACACACACACACACACACACACACACACACACACACACATATTTTTAATATTAGAGATTCATTTTAAGACTGGATTTATAACTATTGGTATAATTAGAAAATTCCTTCATTTCTGAAATGAGAGCATTAGATGCGGAATATTTATAGTTGAAAGAAAAAATATTTTAAATTTGTTTCATCGTTTTAATCGATTGCTCTAAAAATTTCGACTAATTTGCATTATACTTAAAAGAATTTGCATAAAGAGGATTATTTTTCTCAACAGTATTATTAATGATAATAAAAAATAGTGAAAAAAACATATTTGCAATAAACGCACAATTTGTTTCAAACAGAAGTTGAAACTCCAAAGTGAGGGAATTAAAATTTATTGAATTAGGAACCAACCAATTGGAAGAACATACGCTTTCACACATACACATACAAGAAAGAAACGAAGAGCTAAAAAAAGATTTAAAAAATGAGTGTGTTTCGTAAAATATACCAGTGAATTAAATTTGTAAAATTCTCGTTAAAATATTTTCTAAAAAAATTATAAGTACATTTTCTTACATATGAAAATAATTGATTGAAGAGCAAAAGCGAGAAGAAGCACATAGATATAATTATTTTATCTTACCTGGATGCCTTAGAAACTCTTGTAATTTTAAAAATAAACTATTTCCATTTGTTTTTAGGTTATCATTTTATAAACAATCTAACGAATAAAGAAACAAAACTTATCTTGCCAATTCTACAAATAAATTCATAAAAAAGAAATTGTAGAAATCCTTTGAAATGAAAATATTTTATATCTACTTGTTTTGTTCTGTATGTTATACTGAAAAATCAAAACATTTTGAGTTTTAGGTACAAAATTTATAAGTGAAATTGAAATTCTCGGCGATTTATTTTACATTAATTCTATCCAATTATGAATATAAAATTCTGACGAGACAATTTTTAATAAACATGGTATATATTTCATTATTGTGTTTTTATTTCATCTAGGATTTCCGCATTTGCATTTAATTTATTTATTAGATTTTTCAGTAAAATCTGAAAAAAAACCCCATGCAATTCCGATTGCATTTGTTTAATACAATTAATTTAATAAGGATGCAGATATAAAAATAAACTAGCATTTCATTCTTTCTGCCGATATCTAAAAATACTTTTGAAAGAGTTCACTCATAATAGAAATACATATTCACGGAAAGATTATTATTTATCTGATAGATATGGCTGTTGAATTTTTATATTTTCTACTATTTTCAATTATTTATCTTTTTATATGGTTTTTAAAGTAAAATAAGTACTCAATTTTGTATTATAATGTGAGATCATGATGTTGTTTTCGTTACAGTATTTTGAATAATTGAAGGTAACGAATAATAGAAGCTCGAAATAGCGTAGGCAAGAATAAAGCATAAATGGCAATATTCATCTTCATCTGCTTTTATCAGTATTTCATTATTATTATGTATGCTTCTTTGAAATCAGATGCGTTTTTAAAAGATTGACCTGCTGTTAGAGACAATGGGTTTTTCCTATAGTAATTATTCGGGACTATAGAAGACCCCCCCCCCTCCTACGGAGTCATCTACTGCTCATGCACAAATGTTTTTCGTTATATCTCGTAAACTACATATGTTAGAGACATGGGATTTTCGCCATAGTAATCCTACGAGGCTATAGAAGACCCCTCCTGTATGAAGTCCTCTACTGTGCATGCGCAGATGGTTTTCGTCATATCTTGTAATCTACAAATGTTAGAGACATGGGGTTTTCACTTAGAAGTACCCCTGGGGATCCTCTAAACCCGCCAAAATTTTGGATCCACTGCGCATGCTTGGTATGGATTTTGCTTAATATTGGTCAAGTCAATGTCAGATCAATACCTAGATCAATTCCTATGGGTCTAGGGATGTCGATGACGTCAATTTCAAATCAGACCGGAAGTTGTTATATCTCGAATTCTATGCAACGTAGAGACAAGTTACATTGCGTTTGCTCGTATCGTCAGATAGTACTCACCGAAATGCACGTAACTATACGAGTTTCACGTTACTATTCCGAGTGATTCGCGAGTTAAAAATTTGCACAAATTTGAATTTTCGAGTGAGGTCTTAGACTTCATTTTTGCAAAAGCTGTCTTTAAGACTGGCATCCATACACTCTCCTCGATATCCTCTATCGAATAATACCGCTTACATTATTAGAAGCTGAGAACGGAAAAAACATGATGTTGTTTTGGTTGGGGTTGAAGCTCAAAATCACGAAGGCAATGAATAAATCATAAATGGGGCGTTCTGAGCTTTCTCCCAATGAAGCCTTGCAAAGAAAGAAAGAAAAGGAACGAAAGAGAAAACAGAGGTCGAAACAAAACGTTCAATCAAACCTTCAGAGACAAACCTTCAATAAACAAATACGAATGATGGAAATTTAAAATACATTAGGAAGCGCTTTACATGCTCGAATTCTGATATACATTTGAAGTTAATTATTTTATTTAAAATTCTTAAATAATAATTTTTCCATAAAATTAGTTTGCTGACTTAGCATGCAGAGACAGGGAGATAAAAGGATCTTAATGAAGGACTAAAAATTCTCTAAGGTCTATTAACTGTGAGATTTTAAAAGTTCTAATAGAAATAAAAAGAAGATTTTTAACGGAATTTTCTTTTCTACTGTGTAAGTGTCTTCACCTACCTTCAATTTCCTTTATATTTATGAATAAAAACAAGCTATTAAAAATTTTGTGTAGAAACAAAAGTATAAAGGAATTGACAAAGATATTTGTCTATTTGTATGACTTAACAGATATGGTTTTAATGCAACTGCTATTTTAACAGAACCTTCTTTATTCCTTTTTGCAGAGGAGAATTTTTAAAATCCTTTCCAAGAATTAATCTGAGACAAGAAAGAAAATTTCGCTGTCATTGTGGTATTTAGAAATTTGTGTGTAAACTAATCTTCCTAATCACTCTAGATAATAAAATAATGAAAGATAATAATAAAAATACCATATATGCTCATTTGGTTTATATATAGAATGTCCCATTATGAAGACATAGCAGGAAACTTAGCAGGATGTTATATTTCCGTATTAGGGTTAGAAAGTATAAAAAAAAGCATACTTCTTTACACACTACGAAAAAAAATGAACTGTTCAAAATTATAGCTAACGTATTGTCATGGAACGAAATGATGGATCGAACAAAAAATTTCAAACAAAATTTTCTCTTCATGTTGTTTGTATATTTAAAGACATTGATTCAAGACTGAAACCATTTCACCTTTCCAAGGTGCACTAAGTCGTGCCTTTTAAATTAAAGTTTTCCAAACTTACTTGCATAAAGAATATAAATCATGTATGTACTTCTGTCTTTATGTTTCGAATAATATATATATGTATTTTACGAGATATGACATCATCGTTTTTCGAATCCAATTTCCTTGAAAATTAAATCGCGTTCGATTCATCAATTTGTTCCAAGATATTCTAAAAACGATTCATTTGAACATTTGCCCTTATAAACAGTATGCCTCATTTGTGTATTGCTGTTTTTTTATGTTTCAAATCAGGTTTCTTTGGAGCAAGATATGACGTAATCGTTTTTTATCTACAATTTTCAATGAAACATAGATTTTCGAGATATATTTATTTAGACATTCTTCATCGTTTAAAAATGAGGCAACGGGTTACGCTGAGTTTTTGCGAACATTATAGGATACCTTGTATATATGATCAAACATTGTATGAATATTTTAAAAATATATAACAGATGTGCAACTTACATTTGAAAGAGAAAAGTAGTTTGCATTTGCTTCATTTATCGGCTTATTTTAAACTCTATCTATTTACAGAATCAATATTTAAGCATGCAAACAATTTGGTGCAAATGAGGTATCGTTAATCCATATATTAATGTTGAATTTAATATTTAATCAGCCTTTCAAGAGTTTTTTCTCAATTTATTGAACTTACGAATGTACAATTTGATTTATTTACGAGAAAAATTTATAAGTATATTTTAAAAAGAAATAAATGTGGAAATAAAAAAATTCAGATAAATTAATACAATGCCTTTCAAGAGGGTAGACAAAAAAATTTCTTCGTATTAAAGCTTCAAAATTTAAATACAAAACATCATTAAAAGTTTTTTAATATATACAGAAATAAACAAAATAAATAAGCCTTTTATTATACAGCTTATTAAAATAACATTCTTTGAAACTTTTAATTAATTTTATTAACTATAATTAATAAGCTTGTTTTTAACTAAAAAGAGCTTTTAATTAACTTCACATGTATGAGCCTTTTATTAACTGAACAATCTTATGTGTTTTTTATTCTTTTTTTTATTTGTTTTTATTACAAGTGACTAAGAATGAATACGGTGCCCAATGTGAGCCTTTTTATTCGGTTGTTGGCTATTTTATTGATTTCTTTCACTAAAATGGATATTATTGTAATAATATTTAAATATTATTATAGTAAATTAATTAGTTAATGTAATAGAATTTTTTAAAGTTTATTTCAGGTGATTTGAAATCCCCGGTACCTCCATAAAAAACATTCATTTTGTATATATTTAAATTGAAATGAAAAATATTTGATTTTCTATCAAATTTATATAACCACATTTAATTGTAGCTGATATAGCAGCCTTTTCTCAAGACGAAATTATTTGTAAACTTTTTAATATTAAAATACTTTTAAATGAAGTTTAATAAAAATCCTCTTATTATTTGCACTTTTTTAAAACTAAGTTATTATTATAAAAAGCACCAAACGATTTTAATATATCATAATTTCCAGAAAAATCACGAACTTCTTTGAAAATTTTATAAAGTGCATGAAAAACTAATTTTTCTTCATAAATTCATCGAAAATTGCTTAAGAAATGATACGAATGTATGATTGGCATCCAGGCATAATAAATGATAATTCCGAAAAATTAAAAAAAATATTTAAAGCATTCATAAAATTTTCCTAGTGTCTAAACAGAAAACACTAGTAAAATAATCTTTTTAATTGTGAAACATAATTTATAATTAAGGAAAAAAATAGCTATTTACTTAATTGTTACAAATCGGTTTATTATACCTTTCTTGTACTTCAGCATTTGCGAGAAAAATAACAAATATCTTTTGTATAAAATATTACTAAACAAAATATCTTTATGTCGTCTGTAACGCTATTTTAATTAAATTGCGAATGAACCAAAATTTTATAATTTCTTTAGTTTGACCAAGAACCAAAGACTATTTCAAACGACATTTAAAAATCACAGGAAAATGATTTCCTTTTTATAAATAAAGAATTATTTGTGAAGATTCATATAAAAGCAATAGATTAAAAATTGTGATTGGCACTTAGATGCGAGTTTACAAATTAGAATATTATAGAATGTTCGAATAAAAGTCATTTGCAGCTACGAATTCGAAACTATAACTATAGATAAAAGCAATATTAAAAGAAAATAAGAGTAAGTAAAATTTTTAAGCTCCTTAAGTGTCAGGGTAAAATGAATCTTTTTAAATCTCTATTTTGATTTATTTAAATTCCATTTGCTAAACATGCTCTATAAGATAAAAGTTTTTAATTAATAACTTAATTAATTACCATGAAGCTTTAAGTGAAGCTTTTCTTATGAATCATAGCTTTTGTAAATAAAAATTGAATAAAGTCTGTTAAATCATTTGAATTTCTGCTGACAAAAGGTAAATTCGCATTCCAATTGTATTCATACAGATTGTTTCATATATTAAGAAAAAACCTATATAAAATGCTAACGTACGTGGCCCAAAAATCGAGTTTATTACTAATTGTCTAATGGCAACAGTCAAATATAAACAAGAAATCACGCCAAGCCCCTCAAAATAGTGCCAATCATCCAAAAACTCTCTAAACATCTCAAATCCTGAGTGCATACCAGAAGTTCTGCCGATTTTTAAAGTTACAATAAAAATTATCACGATTATATTTGGCGAGCAATCGCCCCAAAATGTTTCAATTTTGACGCCCGTATATTAATCTTAAGACTATTCGTAATCGTTATGACTTGTGTGCGAAATTTGATACTTATATCTTTTAAAACAATTATCTATAAAAATGCTTTAACTTAACACACACACACACACACACACACACACACACACACACACACACACACACATACACACACACACACACATACACACACACCTTTATTAATTATATAAATTTTTTTTCGTTCAACTTTTCATTTCACTTTGATAATATTTTTAATTCAATTTGATACATTCTATGAAACAATAATTTTAAATGCTTTGATGGAATTCAAACTTTTCATCGAAACATTCATGCACCTGTTTCTCCCAATCATAAAATTAGTAGTACGGTTTTCACTCCCGTTATTATTTAATAATATGTTCACTTTTTAATTTGCAATAATCTACTTTAATGGAATTCATATGTTTTAATCGCATCAAATTAGAAGGGGGAATGTTTCTTTAAAGAAATTAATCCCATATTAATAATTAACAGCTTAAAATCTCAGTAATCTAGGTGAGCAAACTGGTCGCAAAAGCTCCTCGTAATAAAAGAAAAGCGTTTGAAAATTTGAGTGCCTGAAAAAACCTCAAACTGAAATTTACTTTAATATTTCAATTGCATATGTGTGGAATATTAAATCGGCACAAATTTTCAAACCACACCACTGACATGCCATATTCTGTTGAAACACCTATTTTTATGCAAGAAATACAAAAATAGCTCTTCGTCTTTTGTTCAGAAATCATTCTTTAGATCTTACGAACAACAGAGCAGAAAAAGTAATCTTCCAGGAAAAGAAATACTTCACAAAAAAGTCGTGTTCCACTACTGCCTGCAAAACAGAAAGATGTGGAAACAGAAATTCCATTTCCATCAGAAACAACTCTATTTCCTCGAAGAATCTTAAGTTCCGGATCTTCTAATTCCTTCCTAAGCCCGCCCTGAAGTTTGTTCATTCGTCTGTGACCACAGACGGTTCTCCTCACTCACATAAAGCAAGAAGTTTTAACTTTGAAAATGTACCGGGGATTTCAACTTGGGAGAGTAATGCTTTTCAGATCGTTACCGAAATGGTTTGATGAGAATTGGTCATTATCGAGACGAGTGGGTGTATTGAAATCTTTTGGAAGTTTGTGAAAGAAGTCATTCTTTTTGTTAAAAGTGACTGGTTTATCATAATTTGGCAGAAAGTCCATGATTTTTACTTTTGTTGGTCACCTGAACTTTGTTATAGATGTCATCGCTCGCTAAGTACTTTCTATGGTTTCATTTTAAGACATTATTTAAACTTTCTGTCGATATAAAATAATTATATAAATGTGGATGTTTTCATCTTTCTTATTATATAAGTATTTAATGCCTTAAATCTATTTTTTGAAATTGTATTTAAGGTTTTACATCTACCTCATAGAACGATATGCGAATATTGATATAACTGTGTAGTTGTCATTTCAGTCATTTTATAAAACAGTCATTGTACATAGGGTACTAATATATTTAAATGAGATGTAATTACATAAGGAATCAAATGTTTTAACCCTTTAAAGGGCCATTTTTTTCTAGTCATATTATGTTAAAATATTTTTAGGCTTGAAATTAGAATAAGAAAAGGGATTCATTTAGCTTATTAGATAAATTTAATTTGATTCATTAATAGATTTGGTTAATTAATAATTAAGTAACAAATCAAGACACATCATTTTGTCTGAGATAAAGGACTGAAGCATCTAAATTTCTGACTTACTAAAAAATTTTGTCCGAACTTATGCCAACCTACATAATTTTATACAAAGATTGATAAATTTGGTGGGAAGCATACTTCCCACGGCCCTAGAAAGGTTAAAATTAGTATATGGTTTTAGATTTCTTTAGAGATACTAAGATTTCATTTACAAGCTTATGAAGTAAACTAACTATATATAACCTCTATAATTCGCTTTCTAGAACAAACATAGAACATTAGTATCATTTGAACTTGGTATTAATTAAAATTATTTGAACTTTATTTGTTTATTTAAAACTGTTGTCTTTGAAATCTCGCTTTCATTCTGAAATAAATGAAGCAGACATTTCACAAGAGTGGCTCATCTGCCTTTGAATAATGCTACATATTGTCCAAGGGCATTGCTATTTGTCAAATCTATTATTCTCGAAACGTTTTTAAAGTCAGCAAAATGAGAAATTTTGGCGCTTGCAGAATAAATCAAAATCACTGAAATATTGCCATTTATCTGTAGTATTGTTTTCCTACGTAGTTTGTTTCATAGTAAGGAGATGAATTCTAAAAATATATGAATGGATGCCAATTTGTTGATCCCTCGGTCTTGACGATAAATTTGAAGATGGCTACTTGGTGACTCAGCAAACAGACATGATGGTTCTTGAAAACACAAGTTATTATAGTTTATCGGATGTTATTTCAATTAATTTTAGCTCCTTAATTAATTAGATTACTTCTACTTTTTATTAAAATTCATTTATTCATTATTTTAGTCCAAGATATTTACACTTTCATAATTCCTACTTAACATCATTTTGTGCAAAGTAGGCAATGGATTTGAGATATTTTTTTATGTGCTTTTGAATAGATTCATAAAAAGATTTTTTTATGCTACAAAAATTGCACTTACAATTTATTTGTGATTCAATTAGGCTTACAACTTAAATACATTTATACTCTTATAAAAGATAAAATATGTTGAAGTAATTGTGATGGCCTTAACGTAGATCAATTATGCGATAAAATATTTATTAGAAAATATAAAATTATTTATTTATAAATCTGATTAAAAATGTATTATAAGAAAAAAATTGTTAAAGCAGAGCACTAAAACTAATCCTTAATTTAATTTACCAAAAAAAATGAGAAAAACACTCATTATTTCTCGCTATTTCTTATAAAAAAAACTACCAGTAATTGCAGAATTTACTTTGTGAGGAACCTGCAGTTATAAAATATAACGGAACAAAACTAACGAATAAGGAATTAACGGCTCGTGGAAAAAAAAGGAAGAGAGAGAGAGAGAGAGAGAAAAAAAAAAGGTTTATCCAATCTCTTCGTGTATGACAAAATTCGATTCATTGGATAGCTTGTTAAAAAAAGAAAGAAAGTAGGCACATTTTCTTTTACAGTTAATTGGTATAAGAAAGGATCGTGAAGAAATATAATGAAATTGCTTCCTATTTACTAGAGTATAAATAAGTAAAATACCTGTTAGTTTAAAATAGCATTCTTTATTCTTTTTTATTGTGCTTCTTTACATTGTGTTGTTAGGCAAACATTTTAATTTTATAAAAAAAAGGAAGGAAACATATTAAAATATCTGTTGCCACATCAATGCAATTAAGTTTTTTAAAAGAACAGGAAATTATTGAATTACCTTTTAAACAAAGATTTATATTTATTCTTTCCTATTTTTGAAAAAAAGTGAAATCCTTATCTGATTAAAAAATCAGCTTTGAACATATTTTCTAAGAAAAGGAAATCTTTACAAAATTTGCTTTGAAACTAGCTTATTATTTTTAATTAATTTTTAAGATGGTTTTACTTTTAATTCTATCTACAAATAAATGTGGCAATGAAAAGCGCAAACGATTTTTACCAGGTTGGCGAATTATTGATTACTCTGCAAATTTTTTAGTTTGTTTCACCGTTTAGAACAAATATATGAGAACAAACATATTTTATTATTCAGTATTATATGGAAAATTCCCATTTTGATTTTTAAAAGAAAAATTAACGACTTATAAAATGAAGCCATCGTGAAAATATGAATCTCAAAATTCATTATTAAAATGTTTCATGATAGCACAAAGAAGTATGAAAAAAATGTACTATTTGGCAGGAGTAAAACGACGTTTGAAATTAATAATGCATGGTAAGATAATTTATTTTTAACTAACAAATTACAAGTTGCATTTATATTATACTAAATTAACACATACAATTTTTTATAATATTTTATGTCTAGAGTATGCAAAAGTTCTTTTTTTGAAATTGGAATTCAGTCATTATTAGTTGAAATTTGGATTACTCCTTTTTATTGGTTTTGAATTTATTTGTCATGCTAAGCAAATTTAATTTATGTGGAAATGCAATTTAATGAAAAGGTTATAGCTGTAGTACAAAAGAACTCAAAATTACTAGATAAATTCTAGATTCTTTAAAAAAATTTTGATGAGAATTTTTTCGGCAAGGGAACACAAAATTAAATTAATTTTTTTAAATGGTAGTACAATCAAACGTTAGATTTTATAATGTTCGTTATTTGATATTATACGGGAACACTTAGTTCCCATTTTCTTGAGAGAATTTATTGCTTTTTTAAAGTGAAGCAGTCGTGGAAATATGAGATTTTGAATAACCGTAGAAGTAGCGAATAACGCTTATAATATATGCTCCCTTAAAAATATATAAAAATTATTTATTTATAATTCTTCTATTGGACATTTTTTGGATTATGATTTAGAAAATGAAACAATGTAGAAAATAACATAGATTATCAAAAAATGGCAAGTTAAAGATATAACCTTTTAAAAAGATGTAGTTTATTTTTAAAATAATAAAAAGATGTTTTGTCTTCCATGTCGAAAATAAGATTTCCTTCTCTTAAGTTATTAAGGCAATGGTACAAAGGAAATATTCTCGAAAGGAATCTTGACTTCTTCACCAGCGTATTCAAAACAAAGCAAAAATCTAAGAATCTCCATTCTTAGAAAAAAAGGCTAACGTTTCACACACTGATCCTCTAATTTCTTCTTATATGGAAGTTTGTTTAGTTATTTGTGATTAGACTAGGTTCTTCTTGTAGCAGTTGCACTAGAAATTGGAAGTTTGAAATATGCTGTGTAGTATTTTATTGGAGAAAGTATTTCTTAGATGGTTACTGAAATAGTGTGATGTTCTCCAGAAAGCTTTATAATATTATGAAAGGATTTCCTGGAGTTTTTTTTGTTAAGTGCATCAAATCTAATTAATTTTTAATGATTCAATTTAGAAGGGGAATTTAATTGTTCACTTCCTTACTGTAATAATAGAAGGGATATTTTTCCTTTCCTTTTTTTGACTTAAGTTATTAGATTACTTTTTCTTTCCCATACAATATAATAGAGGATCGTGACTCATTTTAAGATTTTATTTCTTATGCAAGTAGGTACAGACATTAGCAACCACAGTTTGAATCCCAGGGGATCGTACAAAGATTTTTGAAAAGTGAAAGATACCATTAAGAGATTGGATATTAAAGGAAGCTGTAAAAAACTTTAGAACTATTAACATTTATGAAAAACGATACAATATATGGCAATATTTACTTATAATACTGATGAATATGTGTATGTTCGTTAGTCTTCTACAGGCTAGACCGTTTAACTTAGGGCTACCACACTTGGCGCATATATACTTTGGAGGATGAAAAAGTGCAACTCGGGGAAATGTTTTGTGAAATTTTAATTAAAACTTTAATTAATCCAAAATAAAGTGAAATTTTAACATCTTTCCACGATATGTTCGAAAATGTTGCGGTACAAAAATGGTCATTACATCATCATAAAGTTGAAAAAATAGTCTTTTCAATTATACCAATGTTTTAACCTATAAATTAAGTTTCTATTTTTAAAGAAGTTTTGAAAAATATTCTAACTCTATTTTCCAATAATTTATTTCGCACAAAATAAAAATAAATTGTAATCTGTACAAGTTCATTATGCCTGTAGGAGAAAAATGAGCTTTTATCCATGTGTTGCCATCTTCTTTGCAAAGGCTCAAATTAAAAATTAAGAACTAATACTAAAAATTAAACTTATAAAAGTGTAATTTTCAGTATGTTTTTTATGAGATAAAATAAATATTAAATATACTTTCTAAAAAAACAAATAAAAGAACAAGTTTTATTTGATTTGTTTTAACAATATTTACATTATTAATTAAATAAACGGTTTTATTAAAGAAAAACATGGTTTTTTATTGACATACATCTGGTAGCAAAAATTAAATTATTGCATTTTACGTAGCTTGAGTCAATAAATGTTCGGATGAATTACGAGTTTAAATTTTTACATAGATCCTCTGCCCTATGAATGATATTTAATAAAATATTCTTGAGACACTAATATTTTAAATAAAAAGAGTTGCCCTATCAGTTAAATCAATCACTAAAACTGACTGATCTATGAAAATTTGAAAATCACTATTCTTTAAAAACGGGCAATTTTATACCACGTCATGAACCGTCTCAAGGAAGATAAGATTTAAGGATATTTTTGAAGTTTTGTAAGATTTTATAATATAATTTTTTCCCAACATTTTTTTACGTAAACAAAATACCCATAAGCCTGATTGTTTTATTTTCAAAGACTTTGTTTTGATATTTTTGAATTTTCTTTTTAACTTATGGGAAACAATCTATTTATCATTCCTTGAAAAAAGAAAGAAAATCCTCATTAGATGGATAATTTCAAGTGAAGAGTTTTCAAACACAAGTATACCAGAAGCCTCATTGTTTTCTTATAAAAATAAGCGAATATCAAACAGAATCTTATGAAAAACATGGATGGTGCAATATTTTTTTTTCTGCGCTCTACTCAAAATAAACTTTTGTTTGTGACCTAAACAAAGCATTTGTTCTGAGATATCACCTTTCACACATATATGGATTTATGAAATTTTAAAAGTCTCCAGCATCTGAATCTTGTTATGAAGAAAATGTGTCGTCAATATAGAAAATATTTCGCAGCGAATTTGTTGCTGCTTCATACCCTCCCGCTTTATTTTCACCAGCTGATAATGCCTATAGCTAAAAAAAAAATGCTTTAGTTTTTTTTATTTTTTGAAAACCATACAGTTTCGTTGACTGTGCTATTCTGTTTCAGCTGTATATATTTTGCGGAAACCGGAAGTAAGTTTGCATCGTAAGAGAGACAAACCAAAGGTGAAAATGTTTCATATGTTTTGGAAGGTATTGATAGAATGACATTTTTAAAAATCTATGTGCATTTTAACTTTTGCATTACTTTTCAGAAGAACTAATTGTGAGAAAATTTTCAATTTAATATGAGGGTAATTTCATATGATCTAAAAGATGCTATTGACATTTTAACACTTTTTTAGTATTAGGGTGTCCCATAAATTTCTTTCCTATTTCTAATATGAAATGTATACACAATATTTACTGTTTAAGATATTATTTTTTTTAATATAAGAACCCTTTTGCTCTATTAATTTCTTCCGTTTCTCAGAAAGCCTCATTGTGCCTTCTTTCCAAAATACACGAAGTGCATTTTTATTTTGCTGATGGATTTAAAGCGCTTATCGCGAAGATAACTTTTAAGGACAGAAAGGCGTTATAATCAGTTGGAGCGAGCTCTGGAGAGTAGGCAGGGTGCGGTAAAACATCTCAATCTAACTGTAAGAGCTTCTCTCTTACGACTAATGTAATATGTTGTCTTGCGCTGTCATGATCGAAAACAACGTCTCGTGGTTCATTAATTCTAGCCGGTTTTCTGCTGTGGTAGCTTTCAATTGATCCATTTCATGACAGTATTTCGCAGAATTTATTGTTTCAACTTGAGGAAGGAGCTCGTAGAAAATTACGTCTTTCGAATCCTACCAAATGGAGAAAAGAACTTTTTCTGCGTGTAGCCCAGGCTTTGTGACAGTTGAAGTCCTACTGTCCTCACACCAAGTGACATAGATGGCTAATAGATAAGTCTGCATATTTGCACAAGCAAAGCCAGATAAGACCATTGATAGCGCGATGAGAAAGAAACTTGTCGACACACTAATATGTGTTTCTGTTTTGGTATTTTCATCTATTATTAAATCAACTTTCTATGAAAAGCTAGATAAGATTATAACAATTATTTGATATTGTGGCGATTGTCAATGTTTAATATATTTTAGCAATTTCCCACCCACACACTGCAAAAGACTGTCTTCTGGAGAGTTTCTGATAGGATGGGATCAGAATCGAATAAATTTGATTTATAAAATTGAATAAATTTAATTTATTTTATATATTATAACGTATTTTAAAACATTTCTTATTAAATTGCTTACAATTGTAGATATCTGTTTTTTTATATAAAGACCAATTTAATATTAGAACTATACAGGAGTGGATTTATAATTCGTATAATAAATTGAGACAACAGTAACGAATAGATGCAATAAAGAAAAATAAAATAACAAAATGCAAAATTATCATAATGAAAAAAAAAATCAAAAAAAAATTCAAGGCAAATTAAGTACATTTTATAATACTGACTAAATAGTGCAGATTTAATTTAAATTTATTTACAACAACAACAACAGGAATGAATGCATAATGAATTAATTCTGAGTAAGATATTCCATATCAAAATATATATATAATTCCATATCTAAAATATCACTAATTCAAATTCTTTGTAGTTTTTTATTAATTCCCTATAGATTAAAAAAAATTTAGGTACAAATAATGATTTGATATAAGGGAGAATACGTTTAAATTTTGAATTGGTTATCCGAGGCTGTGAGTCATGAGCTTGTGCACTTCGAATGTTCACATTTTTTTAAATCTTTCATTTTTAATGAATTGGTAATAATTTTCAACTACCATGACTTGTTTGCCGGAAGCTTCCGATTTGTTTAAATATTGCTGAAATCGAATGAATCCAGCTTAAGATTATTAATGTTGACAATAGAATTTACTTCATAATGATCCCATTTTTTTTGAAATTCAGGTCATGTTAGTGAGAGATGGATTTTTTTTCTCTGGCTTGTAGTACATTTTCGCCACAAGAAGTAATAATTTAGCACATTTTCTATAGTATTTAGCCTACCGAGAAAGGAAACATACAAAAAAAATCTGTTACTAAATTTTCCTCTTTCGCTAGTTTCCTTTAGTTCTGATATTCCTCTCATTATGGCTATTATTAGAAATAATAGACGAAGTTCACTATAAATTGTTTTCGATCAGTATCATCAGATACCCATTGAAGAGACATTTTTCTTTTGTCTGGAACAGTTTTCCCAACAATTTATCATCTTCAATTTTATTTTGAATATATCTTAAATGATTGTGCTAACAGAAAGAGCACTCTTCCAAACTTCGCACTATAGCACACTAATTATCTTTCACATGCATGCAAAGTAAAGAAATGTTTGCCATAAAATCAATATTGATTTTGTCGACATCACAGATGCCACATAGTTGGGTATAAGAGAGTCATACCGATTATTATAATCTGGGAAGAATCTAACATTTGTCCCCATTCTTTAGTAAATGCCAATTTTAGCTTGTCCCTGTTGGAAAACATTTGGTCAAATACATTTATTTTCTATAGTTAGCCTTTATCTGTTAATTCTATAAAATTTCTAAAAAAAAAAAAAACAACAACATTAGAATTTGCTTATTTTTTTATATGTGTCTATGCAGTATGGGATTTATTTTCATTTTTACTTATTTCGTGATGACGTACACGAAGTAACATATCGACAAGAAGTGTAGAAAAGGAACAAAACTATTAGTTAAGCTGTGGAATATTACCAATACAATCGAATATGAATTGGAAGTTTTTATTCTTTTATTTCGAAAAATGCATCGTTTTTTCTTCATCTTGAATCATTGATTCATTTTGAAAACTAAATTTACGTTTAAAGAGAACTCATTCATATTTTATATCCAAGAAAAGCCAGGCATAAATATTAATAACCTATTTAAATACCAATTACCTTTTTAGAAGATAATGACAGTTTATAATCTTAAATTGCTCTCTGCGTTTTTCAAGTACCGCCAATAAATATTAATAATTTACATAAAGTCATTAGAAAAAGATATTAATCTAGAAGGAGCTAAAGATATTTTTTTTGTTGTTTTAATGTTATTAAAAATATACGTTTATTTCAATAAATTTCCGAATTAATTATAATTCCTATTTTCGGGTATCATTTGGTTTGTATTTAATGATGTTCTTAAGTGTATTTTGTATTTCAAATTAACTCGAATTATGTTTTGATGCATTTCTTTAATATTTTCAAATATTTTTTCTAGAGTTGTCATTTTAAAAAAAAATCTAAAGCTTTAGATGGAAAAATTAAATGTGAATATTTAATTTATTTCGTTTCATTTCTCATAATCGATTAATATTTATGGATATTAGAAATTGGTGAAAATATTTATTTGGTTTAATTTCGGTTAATTAAAATTCTGGGCTGTTTCTTGTGTAATTTCATTAAAGCAGTTGAATTTAAACAATTACTTCTTGAATTTGTTGATAGAATTTACCAATTCGAAATTTGATTGCTCTTGAATGAAAAAAAAAAAATGAACATTAAATTTTAAGATTTATTTTGAAAGTGAATAATTTCTGATTTGTTTGTTTAAACGGAAAGTTTCTTAAATAAGAAAGCATATTTTTACAAGTAAATCTTTACCTTTATAATCTCATAGCAATGCATAAACGTTTTAGAGATGGACAAAACATTATAAATGCCAAACTAAAAATTCAATTTAATTCTAGAAAACAAAATATTGAATAAATATTTTTCAAATAGGTTAATTTGGAATTTTTTCTTTAAACTTAATTTATTTCCGTATGTAGTTTTGGACAAAAAGGTATTAAATTAATACCTATAATTCTTTTTGAAATTTTGTAAGAAATTAGCATTTATTTTGAAATAATAGATTTTAAAATTAAAATCTAATTACGGAATCGAACAAGTAAATAAAAAAACTCCAGAAAATAAAAGACTATTTTGTTAAAATGATCCTTTGCTTTAAAATAAAGTAAGGGTTAGCAATTAATTTTAGCTCTTATCTAATTTTTCCACGTAAAGCAATAATATATGAAATGTAAGCGAATGTTTGTTCAACTGCAAATAGAGAGGAAATTATACATTTCTGCCTCTATTTAATCTTTACCGAAGTAGAATAGGTTTTCTTTCATTGAAGCATTAGAAATTGCAAAACAACACCACGTTGGAATGATTCATTAGCTCGTAATCTTTTAAAACGGATGAAAAATCGATGTATCGATTTAATTTACTAGGTTTTATTTAATTGTTTACTTTGGTATTCAGATAGAAAAAGTCGGGCTCTTGAATGAAAGCGATTCCGAATAGGAAATAGGATGTTCTATTTTGAAATTCATTTTCTTTTAGTGACAATAGACAAATATCTAATTATATTACAACATGTGTGTAGGCATATTACGTTTAGTAGCATACGTACAAAAGTACACTTTGAACGCATTACAGGAAAAGTAATTCCTTTTTTTCATGACACTTTAAGGCCGGATAAGTCTTTAAGTAGCTAAGTAGAACCAGCCTTATACTTCAAGACCCGGAGATAATATTTAATTGCTATTTATACTATGCTAACAACAATATTATAAGATACCTTAGTGCCTGGTAACAACTGGGAATATATTTTAGCTTCCCGACAACTGGTGTCGTTCCATTAATATGGTGTTAGCTTTATCGTACCAGATCCGTTGCCGATATTTGGATGCTATGTTTGGCAACCATTTACGCTATGTTGTTGCCAATATTTTAAACACAATTGGAGGGCTAGTACCCAACTAGTACCCAAGGTGCTGTGCTAAATGTACAATGCCGTAATAATAAAAATAAATAAGGATTGAGATTTTTATGCATTTTTAACGCTGGATATTCTAACGAATTCAGTTAAAAGTAAAAAAAATGACAAATTTCAAAAACCGCAAAAGGTTTCTTTAGATTTAAGTGGTTCAATAAAATGAAACTACTAGATAAATTGGAGAATAATTTGAAGTCAATTGAATATGGATAAAATGAATTGGAAGTTTTTTCCTTAAGTTCTGAAAAATACATCTTCGTGTCTCATTGGATACATTTTGAAAACTGAATTTATGTTTAAAGAAAACAATTTCATATTTCCTATCGGAGCAAAGTCATGCATAAAAATTAATAGCATATTTAAATTACCCTCTTTGAAAATAACGGCCATTTTTAACATAAAATAGCATTCTGTATTTTTCAAATACCGCCAATAAATATTAATAACTTAGAGAAAGCCATTAGAAAAAGATATTAATCATCAAGGAATGAACAGTTGTTTTTTGTTCCATGTCCATGTTCTTAAAGATATATGTTTATTGCAATAAATTTACGGATAAATTATAATTCATATTTTGTGTATCGTTTGGTTTTTATTTAATGATGGTTTTAAAGTTTTATTTTGTATTTTAAATTAATTCGATCTACGTTTTGATGCATTTCTTTAATATTTTCTAAAAGCTTTTGAAAGAAAAACTAAATAAGAATATTTAATTTATTTCGTTTCATTTCTCATTAAAGATTAATATTTACGGAAATTAGATTAATATTTCGATTAATTAAAATTCTAGACTGTTTCTTGCTTAATTTCATTATTTCAATTTAATTTAAGCAATTAATTCGAGAATTTATTGGTAGCATTAGCCAATTTAAAATTTGATTGCTCTTGAATGGAAAAAATGAAACAGTGAATTTTATTTTGAAAGTGAATAACTTCTGCATTATTTGTTTAAATAGAAAGATTTGAAAAGAATAAAAAGCCTATTTGAACATGTAATGGATGTTTGTATAATTTTATAGCAATGCACAAGTGTTTTAGAAATGGGCAAAACAATATAAATATCAAGCGCATAAATCAATTTAATTCTAGTAAACTAAATATTGGGCAAACATTTCTCAAATAGATTAATTTGGAATATTTCTTTAGAATTTAGAGTGAAAAAGATCAATGCATTTTATCGCATTAATGTGTTTTTTATCATTCCATAAGATTAAAATATTTTAAAAAGTCTCATTTAAAAAATCTGAATCTCATTCCCTCTTTCTGAAATCTTATTTCTACATGTAATTTTAAACATAATGATATTTAATTAATAGTTATAATTCTTTTTTCCATTTTGTATGAAATTAACAATTATTTTAAAATAATGGATTTTAACATTAAAATATAATTATGGAATCGTAAAAGCCATTAAAAGAACCAAGAAAATAAAAGAATGTTTTGTTAAATAATCTTTTGTTTTAAAATAAATTAAGGTTTGCAATTAATTAATTTGAGCTCTTATCTAATTTTTCCACGTAAATCAATAACCTATGAAATATAAGGGTATATTTGTTGAATTGCAATTGGAGAGGAAATTATACATTTTTACCTCTATTTAATCTTTACCAAAGTAGAATATGCTCTCTTTCATTGAAGCTTTAGAAAGTGCAAAACAACACCACGTTAGAATGACTCATTAACTCGAAATCTTTTAACTGGGCAGAAAAATCAAAAAATCGATTTAGTTAACTGGGTTCTATTTAATTATTTATTTTGGAATTCAGGTTGAAAAAGCCATGCTCCTGAATAGAAGCGATTCCGAATAGGAAATAGTTAGAATTATCTATTTTTAAATTTGTTTTCTTTTTGTGACAATACTCAAATATCTAATTATATTACGATATGTATGTAGGCATTATGTCTAGTAGCATAAGTGTAAAAGTATACTCTGAATGCATTATAGAAAAAGTAATTAAGTACTTTCCTTGTTTTACCCCAGCAGCATTAAACTTTAAGGTCGGATAAGTAATTCAGTAGTAAAGTATTTTTCTTTTTTAATGACACCAGCGTTGCACTCCAAGTCCTGGTGCCAATATTTAATTACCATTAATGCTATAGTGTCAAAAATATTTCTAGACTATGCAGAGTTTGGCAAGAAGTGGGGAAATAATTTAGATTTCCGAAAATTGGTCTCGTTCCATTACTATGATGTCAGCTCTAACGTATCAGATACGTTGCTGATATTTGGGTACTACTATGCTTGGCAATTATTTATGCTACGTTGTCGCCAATATTTTAGACACAATAGGAGGATTATTTCAACTAGTACCCAAGGTGCTATGCTAAAGAAAGAATACCATATTAACAAAAATAAATGGGGATCGAGATTTTTATGTATTTTTAATACTGGTTATTTTTATGACTTAAATTAAGATTAAAAAAAACGACTCTTCAAAATAATCCCAAGGTTTCTTTAGATTTAATTTTAGTTATTAATAGTATTCAATAATTTATTCAATATAACGTGGCATAAAATGGTTCTGTCAGTAAGCGAACTTTTAGTAATTGCAATGGACATGGAATGCACATTCCGGTCTTTGGATAAAACTCATTGCCTGGGATTCAAACGACATACTAACCAATCTTAAACCAGATAGTTTGCCAACTCAGCCATAGCGATATCAAATGATTAATTGTTTTATCTGAAAGCAGATATATAAAAATATAATTCCCATTTCATTAAATTAATAATTTCCAATCTTTATCAAATGTGCATTATTTAACATTTATAAATACAGTTTTAATAATTTAACAGCCAGGAAAACATTATTTCCGGTGAAAGTTTGCCTGTTCATAGACTACTAGCAATAAAGAAATTGCATATTTTCAAAGAAAAACACCAAAATTGTTTGAAAACACTGCTTTATTTTGCTCTAATGTATTTTGTCTAAACAGCTTTCAAAGTTTTTATATGTTTTTATATAAAGTTATATAAAGTTTATATAAAGTATATTTAAAGTTTATATATGCAGGAATAATAAAACAACAATGACTTTTATTAATATAATTTTTATTAAACATAAGTAGCAGTTACAAAATATTAAGAAGTATGAATTATTCTGCATTAGAATTTTGAAAACATTAAAATTTTATATTATGCAGAAATGTTACAAGCATTAGTTTAAATAGTTTCAAATGAGTTGAAATATTCGGAATACTGTTGTCATGATCGCGAATAAATTTTCTTGTTGAATCATTACTATGTTCAATCCATCTTTCCACAATACTTTCATGTAATTTTATTCTCGAAATTTGACATGATCCCTAACATAAATTATGAATATATAAGACTATATTTATAATTTATGTTAGGGATCATGTCTCTATTATAACGTCTTGTGTTCTTCATATTTTATCCTAGCTTTTGTAAAGAAATTTTAAGTTAAATTAGAATGGAATTTTCAAAAAAGAAAAAAATGAATTTAGAATCGAACTGAAAAAAGAAAAAAAAAAGAAAGAATGAATCTAGAATAGAATTGTCTGACATTTTTGCTCAAGTTACAATTTATTTCTTCATCTTCAGGTAAAAGTTTTAGAAAATCTTTTTTTTTACCTTTTATAGTTCTCTAATATATATTCTTATTATTTGTAAAAGATTTTTTGTGGGGGTTTAAAAAGTATTTTAAAATTATAAATAGGGTAATCATATGTTTAAAATTCACTTCAACCTTAAAATCTCTGAAATACATTAAATCTATAGTTAGATATCATTTAAATTCAAAACTAATAAATATGCTTATTACTGCCTGTTCCCGATGTAAGAACGTTTTCGTAGCGACATTAAGTTCCAACATTTAAAAATAAATTTTAACTACTGATAAAGTTTTCAGACATGAGATACCATTGTGTTGTGTTCCGTATGTCTAATATTAAAAATGAACAAAAATTGTTGATGCCGTTAGAATTTCTTAAAATTCGGAATCTTCCTGTTAATGATTTTATGTATATTTTGACTTCATTTCTGAAGTATTGATTATTTGAATATTGTAGTTTATGACTTTCTAGTTTATTTCTTAAAGCAAATTGTGGCTAAGATGTTATTAATAATATTGAATCAGGTTGCAAAAGTTTTATTTTTATGCAATGTAGCAATCCGCCCAGATAGCCTAATAAATGCAAAATGAGCTTCAAACTTCAATGTAACGCATTACTGAATTTGAATACCATGATTTCTACCTTAAAAATCGTATAAAGTTGTTATAAATTTCTTAAAAGTGAGTGATAAGTGTACTTACCAATGAACATTCGATGATATTTTTAGCCTTAAAGATTAGTGGTAAGTATGCTTACCACTTTCAGTTTTTCTTCAATGATCTCTGTTAAGTATATTTACCACTCCTTATTCATAAATCAAATGACTAATCAAAGAACTATTGATGTTTTAGTAATTGCATCATCAGTTTATCATGATATACTCTAAAAATTTTATTTGTCAATATTCCGGAATTATGCCTTATAAAAGGTTAAATCAAGGAAGTGACAATCAAATTTAATAACGACTTAGAAAAGACTAATTGAATTTAATCAAGAAGACAAATGTTCTCGTCTGTTGATTTTCCTAGAAGAATGCTTGTTTTCTACAACAACAAAAACAAAATACATTTATTATGGAAGGTCACCATCAAAACATATTTGTATTTATCCTGTCTCAAAAGCCTCCAGCAATCTGATCTCGTTAAAAGGAAAATATTCTTTCAATGGGTAGTTCTTTGTATTTTCCCGCTCTTTCTCTCTTTCGTTCTATTCCATCATCTGACAATGACTGGAATAAATGGGAATATTTTTCTTATGAAACATCACGTATGATTGGCAGTATTCTCTTGCATCAGTTGCATTCTGTCAATGCAGATATGATGCCTGACTCAAGTGAGTATCATATGCAAGCTAAGAATACTTTATGGATCTTTCAAAGAAAATGTATGGAAATGGAAAATATTTGCTTATTTTCTTTTGGGATTGAAAGAATGCAAACGATGATATATTTCCTTCTGGAATTGGATGACAGCTTCTAATTTGTTCCGTTGTTTTATATTTTCCAATTATTATATATTATTTTGTCTTTACAAAATAATAAATATTATAGATGATATACTTAGATGATAAGTATATATATATATATATATATATATATATATATATATATATATATATATATATATATATATATATATATATATATATATATATGTGGGAAGCGCTGACAGATCCCGTATCCTGTATGGCGCCATGCTGGCCATGTTGCGTCACGTCATTAATCACGTGATGCTTTCCCGCCATTATTGGCAGACGAGAGTTAGGCAGTGAGACTGCAAGACGTGTAGCTCACGCTCATGTATCTTTTATGTTCTATGTAGTAATGTTTTGTCCTTTGTACTTTAATCTTAATAAATATATTTCAAATATTAATGCTGGTCGTTGCCTTTTCCCACATTTTTGGGGGCTCGGCCTTTCTCGTGAATACCCCTAGCAAATCCCGCCAAATTGTTGAAAAGCTGTGGACGTTAGTACAATTTAAGACGTTAAATTGATGCTAAGAATTTTGATAAGAGTGGATTTTTGCCGTGGATATTTTAATGGACGTTAGTGCACGTTTTGGATGGATATGATTCAAGTGGAAACGTTAAAGGTTCAAGTACTTCGTGTTCTTGTGCAACTGTGCTGACATATACTGGCTGCTTTAAAAAAAAAAGGAACTTTTAAGAGTGAATAATTCGACTGCTCCCAACCAGGTAGGCGCAATTTTTTCCCAAGTTTGTAATTTATAGTATAGTACGTTACTTTATTCCATTCTCCCTTTAAATTTTAATCCCGAGTGAATGTGCATTAGTTCTGTTTTAATTCATTACAATGTCTTTAAAACTAGGCGATATTGAATTAATCGCTAACTCCCTTAAATATGCAAAAACTAATTCCGTAAAATTGCTTAACTCTGTGTTAGGTTACAGTAATTTTGACCATTCTTCTCGAAAAAGAATGAGAAATTTTGAAAGATTTGAAAATTTAGATGTAGAAAAACATAAACAAGAATTGCTGAAGATTTTTTCTTTATCTGATTTTATCTCCGTTTCTAATTTATTACACTTAGAAGTAACTGAGACCGACAAAGATGCTATGTGTGAAAATATTTTTAAAGCCCTAACAAATTTAAATGAATTTCAGAACTCGCTAGATATTAGTTTTTTATCGGAAACAGAAGAAAAACCTTTGTCTCCTCAAAAGGTTTCTCAAACCGAAACTTCATCTATTAACAACAGCTCTATGAGTAATACGGGTAATAATTCTTCCTTCCCTATCCCCGTAACTTCAGACGAAACATTAATAAATAACAGTCAGGCATTAATTACTGGCGCCAAAAGGGAATCACTCGAAAATGATCCCTAGAATAAACAAACGATGAATGAAATAAACCTTCAGTTTTGTTTTTTATTACGCGATCTCTGTGGTAGTAGCAGAAACTTCACAGGAAATGATTCCTATTCGATTAAAAGTTTTTTTTTATGATGTTGAAGAGAATTTTTCTCTTTTTCCTTCTTTAAGCGAACAACAAAAATTAATCTTTGTAAAGAGATTAGTTTCCGGCGCAGCTAAATCTTTTTTATTCTCTCAAAGAAATCTAAATTCCTATCATGCTTTTAAAAGTGCATTCATTAATGAATTTTCCGATAAAGTAACTTCGATTGAAATACATAAACAACTAGAAAGACGTAAAATGCGCTCGAATGAAACTTTTATGCAATATTTTATTGCCATGCGTGAAATTGCGAATCAGTCTGAAACTCTTATTGATGAATGTTCTGTTATTCAATACACAATAAATGGGATACAGGGTTCCCCTTCTGATAAAATTATTCTTTACGGTGCAAAATGTTATTCTGAGTTTAAAGAAAAATTACGAATTTTCGAAACTATCGTAAGTGCAATGAACGCAAATAATTCAAAGATGTCGAATTCTAGATATGCTAATGACGGACAAAGACGTGATACAATACATAAAATCCCTGTCCAACAAAGAGAATCAAAATCGAATCTTAGTAATCCGACTAACAGTAAGACGCGTTGTTTTAATTGTAACGATTTTGGACATATCTCAAAGTCTTGCCCTAATCGTAATCGTGGTCCTAAATGTCTTTCTTGTAATCTTTTCGGACATAAATCTTCCGATTGTCACCGTACTACTCGAAATGACAGTTCTACCCCACGTGATAATGTCAACACTTTACATTTATTGCATTCTCCGTCGAATATGCATAAAGAGGTTGTTATTCTTAATAATACACTTTCCGGATTAGTCGATACTGGTAGTTTTTCGACACTTCTCAAACATTCTGCATGGATTAAACTAGGATCGCCGCCGTTGACGAATAACAAGATAACACTAACTGGATTCGGTTTTTCCCAAACTAAAATAATAGGTTCCTTTGAATCTGAAATTATTATTGACAAACAAAGTTTTCCTGTTTTTATTTCGGTGGTACCTAATAATTGTACTACTTATGACCTAATAATAGGTTGCGACGTAATAAATCAGGCAAATTTGACAATTAAACCTGACGGTGTTGTATTTTCCAAAATTTCTAAATCTGATGATCCTGTTGAAACTGACAGTTTTATAATGGCTATTTCTGCCGAAACTCCCACGTTTGATATAGGTCCGAATATTTCTAAACAAACTCGCAATGAGGTTGAACAGATTTTGTTAGCCTATAAACCTAACAAAACTAAAACCACGAACATCGCACTTGATATAACGCTTACTGACGATGAGCCAATTTTCCACTTTCCTCGACGTTTACCCTTTGCCGAACGTGATATAGTAAATGCGCAGATAGACGAGTGGTTAAAAAATGGAATTATAGAACCATGTTCTTCACCCTATGCTAGTCAAGTTGTCGTAGTTCGTAAGAAAGATGGAAAACATAGAGTCTGTATAGATTATAGAAAATTAAATCGTAAATTAGTTAAAGACCATTGTCCACTACCATTAATTGATGACATTTTAGATCGTCTTCAAAATGCTAAAATTTTCAGTACTCTCGATTTGCGTAACGGATTTTTTCATGTGCCGGTAAAAGAAAAAAGTCGTTGTTACACCAGTTTCGTCACAAATACAGGTCAATTTCAATTCCGTTATATGCCATTCGGTTTAAGTTCATGTCCTCCTGTCTTTATGCGATACATAAATGCCGTTTTTCGTGATCTTATTGCAAAAGGCATTGTCCTCCCGTATATGGATGACATCGTCATTCCCACAAATAATGAATCTAAGGCTCTCGAACGCCTTAACACTGTTCTAAAAGTAGCTCGCGATTATGGACTAGATATAAACTTTAAAAAATGTCAATTTTTGTATAGTCAGATTGAATTTTTGGGTCACGTAGTAGAACACGGCAAATTGCTCCCTTCACCCTCCAAAACTAAAGCCGTTCTTAATTATCCTGAGTTAAAAAATGCAAAAGACGTACAACGTTTTCTAGGTCTTACGGGATACTTTAGAAAATTTATTCCCTCATACTCTACTATAGCAAAACCACTTAGTGATCTTCTTCGTAAGGACAGCCCCTTTCTATTTCAAGCTCAGCAAAAAACTGCGTTTTTACGTTTAAAACAGTTACTTTCTGATAAACCCGTTTTAACTATTTTTAATCAAGGCAGTCCCATTGAAATTCATACAGACGCGTCAATTGATGGCTTGGGGGCAGTCCTACTACAAAAATCCAAAGATAACAAATTCCATCCAGTGTATTATATGTCCAAGAAAACGTCTGACAGCGAAAGAAAATACACCAGCTATGAACTGGAGGTACTCGCCATTGTAGAAGCTCTTAAAAAATTCCGAATTTACATCCTCGGATCACACTTTAAAATTATCACTGACTGTAATGCATTCGTCAAAACGTTAAATAAAAAAGAAATGAATTCCCGCATTTCGCGATGGGCATTATACCTTCAGGATTTTGACTACGAAATAGAGCATCGAACCGGTTCAAAGATGATTCATGTCGACGCTCTTAGCCGAAGCCCATGCTGCATGATCATTCAAGACTGTGTCAATCTTCAAATTTTCAAAGCTCAACAGACAGATGAGCATATTACAGCTATAAAAGCATTACTTCAAAATGCACCTTACGAGAACTACATAGTCAAAAACAACATTTTATATAAGAACTTAGACGGAATCGATTTATTTGTCGTACCTGATGATATGCAGGCCAACATTATTAAATCCTGTCATGAACGAGGCCATTTTGCAGTAAAACGCACGCAGGAAATGTTAAACAAAGAATTCTTTATTCCGAACTTGAAAGAGAAAATTGAACGATGCATACGCAACTGTGTAACATGCATTCTAAATAACAGAAAACGTGGCAAATTAGATGGCACTTTGCATCCACTTGACAAAGACGATACTCCCTTTCATACATATCATATTGATCATTTGGGTCCTCTTCCCAGCATTTCTAAGAAATATAAGCATATTCTGGCGATCATCGATTCCTTTACGAAGTTTGTGTGGCTTTACCCGACCAAGTCCACCGACACCGCTGAAGTTCTCAATAAGCTCGAATGCCAAAGATCAGTTTTCGGTAATCCTTCAAGGATTATTACGGACAGAGGTACCGCTTTCACATCTACGTCATTCAAAGAATATTGTGAACATCAGCATATCACCCACATTGCTATTACAGCTGGACTTCCTAGATCAAACGGTCAGGTAGAAAGACTTAATTCTACTATCATATCTGTACTCTCCAAGCTATCCATAGAAAACCCTGAGAAATGGTATAGCCATGTTGCTTCCGTTCAGCAAATTATTAATTCTACATTTCAACGAAGTATCAATTCTACTCCATTCGAAATTCTGTTTGGAACTAAAATGAAATCTGAGCATGATATAAAAATCCTCGAAATCGTCAACGAAGAGATCCAGTCTGCATTTCTCCAACAGCGTGATGAGCTCCGTAAAGATGCAAAACAACAAATCCTCAAAATCCAAGAAGAAAATCGCCGTACCTACAATCTGCGTAGGAAACATGCTCAAAAATTTCAATTGAATGATCTCGTCGCAATCAAGCGCACTCAATTTGGCCCTGGTCTGAAATTGAAACAAAAATTTCTCGGACCATATAAAGTGATCAAAATTAAAGCAAACGACACATACGATGTTGAAAAGTGTGATTTCTTCGATGAACCATCAAAAACTTCAACTTGTGCAGAATATATGAAACCATGGTCCAGCAATATAGAACATATCACTTGAATTGTGTTTCAAAAGAAAACACTGAACACTACTTAAAGAAAAAAAAACTATTTTCCTTCTTTTTGTGTGTGTATATTTGGACGATATAGACTTTGATTTTTTTTCTCTGTTTATTTTGTGTTTTTATATTTTTATATGTTCAACACTAATATTATTTTTATTTTTAGTTAGTTATTCGATATTTCCAGTGCACGCTATTGTATTGCTATATACTTATGCTGTCACGGATGGTATGACTATTTTATTTGTTTTATCTTGTGAATATTTCAATTTTACAAATTATTTTCCTGTATTTGCTGTTTGTTTTATATATTTACTTCATTGTACTGTATACCATAAGGCGAGGTCGCCTATCCTGTCATGATGGCCGATGTGGGAAGCGCTGACAGATCCCGTATCCTGTATGGCGCCATGCTGGCCATGTTGCGTCACGTCATTAATCACGTGATGCTTTCCCGCCATTATTGGCAGACGAGAGTTAGGCAGTGAGACTGCAAGACGTGTAGCTCACGCTCATGTATCTTTTATGTTCTATGTAGTAATGTTTTGTCCTTTGTACTTTAATCTTAATAAATATATTTCAAATATTAATGCTGGTCGTTGCCTTTTCCCATATATATATATATATATATATATATATATATATATATATATATATATATATATATATATATAATAATAATAATATTTATCACTGCGCATTAGTAAAGAATAAAATTTTAAAAACACTAAGTGCAAAACATATTGGTAAGAACATTAACCGTTTAAAAGGCCCTTTTTTTCTAGTCATATCATGTTAAAATATTTTGAGGCTTGAAATTAGTATAAGAAAAGGGATTCATTTAGCTTATTAGAGAAAATTTAATTTGATTCATTAATTAATTTGATTAATTAATAATTAAGTACAAATTATGACACATAATTTTGTGTGAGAAAAAGAACTGAAGTATCTTAGTTTCTGTTTTACTAAAAAAATTTGTCAGAACTTATGCCAACCTACATAATTTCATACAAAGATTGATAAATTTGGTGGGAAGCATACTTCCCACTGCCCTAGAAAGGGTTAAGAGAAATACATATTACAAAGAAAATTAGCCTTTTTATTCCTAAGATCATTTGAATTCAGGTACCTCAGAATACTGAGACACTCTAATTTCCCTCACTCCCTTGGAAATCGCAATGACGGTCCATGTTCTTAAGGGACTGTTATACAAAAGATCTCTCCGGTTAGTTGATAATTACTAAGCAAATGCATGCTTGGATATTTGTAAGTGTTTTTAGATAACTCTTTTGTTCTCCAATTCCATCTAGGCGAGAATCTTTAATGAACAAAGCAGGCACCAAGGTCATTCTATCGATCTGACGGGGAAGGAATTTTGCAGTGATATAGAGAAGATTAAGGTGTGACCCGTAATTTCTTTGAACTGGAGGTTGCGGTCTTTGCCTATTAATAATCTTAAGAAGAGAAAAAAAAATTTGAAGTTTAAATTAAAACAGTTATTAAAGCGAATTAAGGAAATTGATCTATATTTACATCTATCTATCTATATGCACTTATTATATAAAAGGATTAATAAAAGTCTATTATATAACTGATATAATGCATTATACCAATTTAATGCTGTTGCATCATGAATGTAAAATAAATTCCTCTTAATGACTCATAATTTGTTAATATAAAATCACTTTCAACATCAAATTAAGTACTTCTAATTGAATTCAACGATTCGCGTAGGTCTTCCTTTTTCAAGAACCCTCTACGAGTCCTAATCCTAGGTTTTCCACTCTTTTGCATTTTTTAAACTGTGAATGCATTTCCAACTCTTACGAGTTCCCATGCGTCGGTGAAAGAATTGCCTTCACGTAGAATAATCGAAACTTGTCACGATTTTGAAAACTACTAAAATTTTGATTTAAAATATTAAATTGATACTTTTTATCAGTTCAAGATCAGCAGAATATTAGATTAAAAGATTTTTCTATTTTACTCCAAATACTTTTTGGCCAAATGTCTCTACATTTTCTACATCCCTCATTCCTTTCCTTCAACGTAGTTGAAGAAATAATCTATGCGAATCAATAGAAAATTATAAAACCCGCAAATGATTAAATGAATTATAAATTGCCGTTTAATCACACAGGTTGATTGGAATACAAATTTTCAATGAAACAACAGCATTATATATATTACGCAATATAGATATAATGTCGTTGGATGCAGTATCAACTTTCAGCCTTTTAAAGCAAGTGTTTAAAAGAGTTGCCATCTAAAGTTATTCTGGCTATTCAAAAATATACACTAGAAAACGTGTTCAACACAGGTTTAATGAAATACAAAATGGCAATAACGCAACAACACAGTTGCAAAATAAAAGCACATGAAGCATCAATAACTTCAGCTAGCAAATCTTTTAAGCTATTACGTTAAAAGAATTCCGGAGGTTCAAAGTAGATTCGATCTCCTATTTACCATTATGTCTGTCATGTTTCGTTATATTTGTAATTTTGTTATTACAACAGCTGTGCTCCTATTTCGTTGTAAATTTATGTTCAATTATACCTGTTTTGTTTACTTGGAGTGGTGTACCCTTTTCTTTTTATTTAATTCGTTGATAAACAGGCCCCTTTAATGGATACCGTTTGTTCTTCTGACCCCATATTTTATTGTAAAAGTTTATTTCTGTAAATCTGTCCTTCACTTAAAGTTTTACACGCTTTTTTGGGTGGATCATAGCACAGCCCACATCTTGGCGTCTTTTTGAATTCTCGCCAAACGAGTGGCGATAACGTCGCCAAAATGGCAACCTATTTATTCATTTTTATTTTTTATTTTATTTATTTATTTTATTTTTATTTATTTATTTTATTTATTTATTTATTTTATTTTATTTATTTATTAAACACATTTATGGTAAGTGTTAATTTTTTTTAAAAATATTATTACTATTTCTTGCCTTCAAGAATCTTTTTTTAATTGAAAAATAATAATATTAACAAATACTCAATTAGTTGTCAACTTGGCGAGATTTCAAATAAGTCTCCAATAGGTGAGCCCATCTAGGATTTTACCCGCTTTTTTGATAAAAGTTATCTTTTGGAGTTTCCTGCATAGTTAAGTATATTATATGTCTCATAAAAAGGTTTATTAAAAAGGAAAAGAAAAAAGAGAAGAAATTAGGACATAATTCTAATATTTTTTTTAATATTGAATCATTCACTTGCTTCGGTTGCGCATATGTAATAAAGAAAATATGACGAATATAATATTGGTAATAAATTGATAGTTGATTTATTTTCTTCTTCAAATAATTAAAGAAAATATATAACGTCGCATATGTAGAAACCTAGCAATAAATTGTAGTAAATTTTGAAGTTTTTTTTTTTTTTTTAGTAATGAAATTCAGATTTTTTTTTCGCATTAAAATGTAGGCAATCTTTTGGGTCACCCTGTATGATGAAGAGTATTATATATCTTATTAAGAAACATTTTAGTATAAAGAAAGGAATAAAAAACATGAGAAAAAAACGAATTCAAAAATTCTTCTAATGTTTCTTTTTACTCATAGCATTCACTTGCCTTTCATTCACATATCTAATGACGAAAATACAAATACCCCCACCCCCTAAAAATTGAAGGGTGGAAACAGAATCTAAATTCATTTTATTTTGAAATAATTTTAAAAGAAATAAATGGTGTCACATCGATAGAAATTTAAAAATGAATCGAAACTATTTGGGAAATTAAAGTGTTTTATTAAAGGAATTAAATTTAAATGTGTTATATTTTCTTCTGATAAATGCATATGTTTCGATTTATTTAAAATCGCAGATGGGAATTGGATAGAAGCAGAATGCCAATTAATGTGTGGTTTACTAATATATTTAACTGATCCTATTTGATGATAATGATATTTCTGAGGTAAAATTTGCTTATTTGTATTTCTTGAGTGCAAATAATAAATTTTTCCTAGATCAAATATTTGAAAGAAGAAGCTAATGGAGGATGGTATAAGCGCTTTTCTAAGTTAATTCGCATTGGTTTATAATAACGGAAATAAAATTTAAATTTAATTTGTCGCCTCAAATATCTATGGATTTATAAATTAAGCTGTCTTTTAAATTTAAGATTTTTCAAGCCATTTGCATCTATTTAATTGAATTTTATTAAAATCTGACAACATTTCAGCATGTTTCACTTTTCTAAAAGTTAGAATATTAATGTTGTTCTTTTTAAAATATCGGCACGAAAAGCCTTATGATCATTAAATGTTGAACATTAAAGTTTTAATAAATAATTATGATATAGTTTTTAGAAATTTAATAACTGCTTTTAATCCAAACAAATTATTCAACATTATAATACAGCAATCAACATTTGCTGCATTTCCATCGTCTTCGTCGAAAGAACCATCGCCATTAATCGATGTATATATATATATATAAATTGAGGAAGATTTCGTAAAAATTCATCAAATAGTCATTTTTTAATTAATTAGAAACTATATTTCATTATACGCTATTCGCATGTAAAACTATTCAAATTTCGTATCATGAACTGAATTTAAAATTGTTAAAAGAAAAACCTTACTTTTTTTTAAAGGCGTTTCATTTCCTTTATTAATATTGAAAAATAAATCTTTAATTTAAAAACTATTTTGATTTAAAATTTTTTATTAACTTTTACCGATTGTTGACAATTTTAATTAAATATTCAAATTATTTTTACTTATACTTATTAAGTTGTGAAAGTTAAGTTGCAAATTATACTTATTTAAATTGTCCCTCTGAGTGTCTGGTTAAATTTTGCATTTATTTATTAAAAATTAATAATTTCTGAAAAAATTAGTTTTCTGTGAATTTTAAAAATCTTTCGGACAGTTAGTAATTTTTTAGAGAAATATGAGATTTTAAACCTCAATCATTTTAATTACAAATAAATTCCTCTTTTAATTGCAAATAAAGTTACTGTTGATAAAAAGAATTTGTGCATTATAATATAATTTACACAAAAGAATTTTTAACATTGATACATGATAATTTTAAACTTTGCAACAAATATCTCTCATTTACTTCCCATTTTACTAAATTGATATATAAAAAAGTTTTGTTGAAGGAAGTAATTAAATTGTTAATTTTTCATTAATAAAAAATCAAAGAAATAATTACATCTCTAGGAATATCAAGCTGTTTAAAATGCAATTGACTTTCCTTAAAACTCATAATTTAGTTCGAAATTAAAATTTATTTTTGAAGAACGAATTTCAGCATTTTCATTTATTTGTTTTGCAAATAAAAGAAGCCTTTTGTCTAAAGCCAAGCTATGTTACGCATTTAACTAAGCTTATCCCTAGCTAGCTTGCCGGCATACGAAATGATTTAATTTTAGGCATTTCAATCGCATTTATTTCAAAACAAATATTTGGTGGAAATAATTTTACCGCCACTGTTTGATCTTCACCAAATTAGAATAATTTCTCTTTCGTTTAATTTTTAGAAACTGCATAACAATACCAGGTTGGAATCATTCTCTTCCCTCTAAATCTGTCGTAAAGCTAGTAAAAAGCAGAAAAATCAATTTAATTAGACAGTCTCTATTCGATTATTTTCTTCCAAATTTAGTTTGAAAAAGCCACGTTCCGGAACGAAACGTCTGCTGACAGACGGTAATATAATTTATCTGAGAATAACTGAATTAAGGAGCTTTGTACAAATATTTATTTATGTTGTGGAAGTTGCATAATTAGACACATCTCGCGATATTTGTTTGTTCTAAACAGCTTTTAAAGAATTATTTGAAAATGGTGTAATTTGGAAATTTCGGATGGTATGTTATTTATTAATTTCATTACAATGCAGCAATTTTTCTTTCCATAACATGAATGCATGCTCGTAAAACTCTTGAGATTGCTTTTTAGACTATATTTTATCATATGAGAACATGATGCTGTTTTGGTGTGAGGTTTTTGAAGCCACAAAATGCACAGGCAGGAAATTGGAGATTTATTGCTTTTGAGTCATCAATTTCTCGCTTTTAGGCTTATTAGAAAATAAAAGAGCAGGTTGTCACATTTGGCGACTTATCTCCCACAAAAAGTTACAATTTGACCCGAATGCCCGCTATGTATCTATCTATCTGTGAACATGATAACTATAAAATATTTTGAGCTGGACCGCCGAAGTCGGGTATGGAAATTTTGTAGATTTCTATAAAATTTTGAACGAAATCCTTTCACAGGAAGTCTGTTTGTTTGGTTGTTAGAATACAAGTGAACTTAATAACTAAAAAACGCCAAGAGATTGGTAAATAAAATTTGGTGCCCAGGTTTACCATCTAGAATAAAAATAGTTACCAGTTCTTTTTTTTTTTTCTTTTGAGTTTATGATTTCTCAGACAGACACTCATTTTCGGATTTAGTGCTGCTGGTGAACTGAAAACTCATCAAAATATCGGGGCCAAAACTTTTGACGATTACTATATATCTTTCCTTATACACTTTTGTAAGGCTGAAGCAAAAAATTAGAAAGTGTAATTTATTTTTAGTTTCCAAAGTATATTGCAATTAAGTAGGGTTTACATTCAATCAGCTACAATCTACCCAAAAAGACCACGCACTATATAGTAGCAAGTACTTGTCCTGTCCAGACAAGAACTTGCTATTGTTCGTTCTTTCAGAGCATGTGCAACTTTCCTTGTGCACATGTGTGAATTTACAAAGGGCGCATATCCCTGGCAGTGGCTTATTCCCGGTAATGATGGCCTTCAATCTCTTTCCGAGACCATCTACGTCAACATATAGAGAGGAAATAAGTCCTTTTTAGTCTTGGTCAGGAATTTTGTACATGGCTGAATCGAAACCTATCTTTATAACGGGAATATTACAACCGGAAACTGAGATCTTATAAGACCTAGATTTTTTGTTTAGTTTAGTTATACTATCGCCCCGTTTTAAAGCAACACTAAAGCTATTTCGGGACGGACCTCGTAATTTTGAACTGTGGTCTGATGACGATGTCGGCACCTGAACTGGCACCTCCCTCTCTATATCCTCCACACCAGCGGGAGAACGTTTGGTCAGAACGTTTAAGATGCACCAGACCCGCTTACACGACGGTTCTTTGGTGGAAGCGGGTCTCGAACCTGAAACCCTCCAGTTCCGAAGCTGAGACCTAACCACCAGGCCACCTCAACCTTAAAATGACCTACAAGTAGAATTTTTTTAAAAAAAACTTTGCCATAGGAAATGACAATTTTTTTAAAAATCTTTTTATATTTTTATTCTCATTTTCATTTATGGAATTCATGGAGATAGCATGGAAAATTTGAATACATACAAAATTTTGCTAAATTTAGTCCTTTCTTTCTAGAAACAAATAAGATCATTTATCGATGAATTTTCGAAATAAACAATTAGCTTGCTAGATATAAGAACATTTTTCAATTCTCATTTGTTTTTCAGAAATGTATAGAATATCAAATTAAAATCATTTAAGAGCATGAAATATATATTTCTCCTTTAAAATCCCCCGAAATAAAATGTTTTTTTTGTAGTTAATAAAGTTACCATACGAATGTCAACTTTAAGACATTCTGGATTTATTCACTTTTAAAACCTTCTGATTTGGATAAGAAGAATGTTTTCAGTCCATACTGAAAGTTCAAAGTAGTGAACATTTCCCTCACTTTCTACCCTTTATGTTTTATTTCATAATCTAACAAAGCCAGGGGCAAAGAATAATAATTTGTTTTTCTGCGAAACATGTCAATCGGATGTCAATATTCTTTTGTTTTAGTCCAGATGGTTTCTGTCTGAATGGAAAGTAATTTCGAATGATGTTAGAATACTAACATATGGGGGATGTATATGTTTTAAAGGAGAATATCCTTCTATTTGTTCTAATATGGAAGAGCCATAGATGATATAACGTGTATTTTATCACTTGTAATTGAAGTTTTTGGCCTGAAGCGTTTAACGAATTTGGTTTAATCTGAATCGTTAGTATTACTTGTATAGGATATTTAAAATTCATTCTTCATGTTGTTTTTGCATGATCATTGTAATAATTTTATTCAAGATTCTAACTGTACAATTTAGGGTTTCTTTGAATATTATCAAAAGCATACTTTTACTTGATTTTTTAAAGTTTTTCTAACTTGTTTTTATACTATCGCAATTTTCCAAATTTTACAAGGGGGCAACTTCCTCCCTGAAATGTTCTTAACTAATAATGGATATGGTGGAATTTTTTTCCCATTAGAAGGAATATAAAAGTGCAATCTATATCAGATGGAAAAAAAAGCAAACAAACTACATTAGTTATTGATAGGTAATACTTCAATTTATTGTTTTGGTCTTGTAAAACTTGAAATTTATTGCACGTGATGCTTCGTTTTAAGAGAATGTATGCAAAAATGTATTGAATAACATCTTAGAAAGAAAGATATTTTACGTATAAATGTTATGCAGTTGAGAGCAGTTCATATAAATATTTGTTTATTTCATGAATAAAAACTTCACATCTTCTTACTTTTATCTATTTTTTGTTAATTGACAGTAATATTTTCTTTTTATACTAATTACTCGTTTCAAATAATATCTTTCTATTGATTAATTACAAGTAAGTTTGTTGGAAAAATTATGAACATGATGAAAATTTATACTGGATTTTGAATTAAATCTTTTTATCGCAGTAAAAAAGATTTAAAAAGATTACTGATTTGTGTCCCAATTTCATACAACCAGAAAAATTCCTTAATTCATTGATTTCTTCGTTTTGTATACAATAGTCGTCTTCGGTAACCAGTTGTTGCTTACAATATTCGTTGAGTTTAAATTGAATTACATATGTTAATAAATGAGTTGATGATCATGATTGTCTAAACAAAGTAAAGCCATATCAGCAACAAAATATAATGTTGTTATTACTGCAGCTGTACTCCCTTTTCATTGTAAATTAGAGTTCAATTATATCTGTGCTGTTTACTTTGCGTGGTGTAACATTTCATTATACTTAATTCTTTGATAAACAGATTTTATTAGCAGTCACCGTTAGAGTTGAGACCCCATGTATTGCTGCAAATATCATTTCTGTAAATCTGCCCTTCATTGATTTTATTTCATATTCATATAATATATTCATATTATTCCAATTTCCTTATATATCCGTTCTATTCTTTGCAAATATAGGGCTCAACTTCATTGCAATAATGAAATGTTTTTTGAAAATTATGCGAAAGGATATTTCAAAAAAGTGTCAAAATTCATGAAATATTGTACTAAATTAAATCCTTAAAAAGATAATGCCTGTATTTTATAAATAGTGTCAATTTTTTTTTTGTACTGAAGTAATTTCGGAAGCAATCGTAGAAAATCCTTTAAACTTAGCTTGATTATTAATTTATGAAAATTATTCGGCGTGTGGCTTCATTCTCTTCAATGCATATCTGCGCCGAATTTGGTGGTTCTAGATTAAATAATGTTGCTTGTGGAACATCGACATATAGATACAGAAACAGACATCCGTTTTCTTTATTCCGGTTGAGATTTGCAATTATTACACACGAAGTTTTTTTTTTATTTCGTTATACTTATTTTTATTAAATTTCTTAAATAGTAGATTTATTATGTCTAAGTGTTAGAAAAATAAAGAATATCAAAAAATCTTAAGTGTATACATATATCTAATCAATATATCAGCAGAATTATCATTACTCTACGTCATATTGCGTTAGAATAAAATATAAAGGTCTAATAGTGGTGAGATTCTTATCTCGTCGCCAATCCATTGTTCTTGGCGAGATAATCCCGTCACTTGGCCAAACAACTGCCAATTCATTGTTCATGAATCTTCAGTCATATGTTTCCAATGAAAATGTTGCATTCAATGCTTCTAAAGCGTGGGCCATTCCATTGTACAACAATGGAGTGGAATATCGTTATTTCCATGACGAATGTCTGTGTCGCCGTTTGATCATGACACATATTGTTCGGCTATGAAATAGAGTATTGATCGAACAAAGCATTATAATATGAAACGTAAACCGGATATGAAGGATAATACGTCCGGGATTAATTAAGTAGCAGCATTACTTATCATATGAATGCTTATTTTAAATAAGGATCATCTTTGTAAATACTGTCACTCTTTGAAGAGTTAGTTTGATTAATATGCAGGATTCTATTGAATCAGCATTAAAAAATTGATAGTTATTAATTTATTCGAAATTAAAACTACATTTGAAAGCATGATTTATTTTAAAATAGAAAAAAAATTAATTCCGGGAGATAGTTTATTTATCTTTAAATGTAGACCTTTAAGAAAATTCAAATATAATTTTCGAAAGATTACATAACAATACATTTCTTACTCGAAGTTAGAATTTAGCATTTGGAAGTTAGAATTTGGATAGAATAAAAAGTTTCGAAGAACTATGTATAACAATAATACAGCGAAATATTACTTGAGAGTAGATAATGTAGATTTCTGACTCTGAATACTAAGGTATTATCAGTTCATTTCTATGCATTACATATCACACACACACACACACGCACTTTTTTATTATTTACCAATATTGCATTATTATGTATGCTTCTTTGAAAGCAGATGCGTTTGTAAAAGGTGGACCTGCTTTTACCAACATTGCTCTATTATTATGCATGCTTCTTTGACAGCAGATTCGTATTTAAAAGGTTGACGTAGAACTATGACATCATAACTGTTATTTCATCTCAAAATCGGTTGAGCTCCAAAACTTTGTTGCCAGCTAGAAAAACTGAAAATGAAAGTTTATATATATATATATATATATATATATATATATATATATATATATATATATATATATATATATATATATATATATATATATATATATATGTCTGTATTTCCTCACAGAAAAAATCACTTTCTTTGAATCCCTGCCTGAGGGTGACCCTTGAAAAAGTCTTCAGGCGAGATTCTTTTTTTATATTTTTTATAATTTTTCTGGTTTAATTTTTATTTGATTTTTTGTTTTTCCTATTAACTTGATTGTAATACTTTTGTATCAATTCATCTGTGTTTTAGAAGTAGCTGCAATTGCGCTCTCTAAATACTATGAAGTTCTTTTTTGGTTTTAGTTTAAATAGGTTATAAATTTTAGTTGCGATTTCGAAACTGTTTTGTTTCGTTTTCATTTTAGTTTCGTTTTCAAACTTTTTCTTACTTAAGATTGGTTACTATATATATATATATATATATATATATATATATATATATATATATATATATATATATATATATATATATATATATATATATATATATATATATATATAGAGAGAGAGAGAGAGAGAGAGAGAGAGAGAGAGAGAGAGACCGATAGAGAAGTCTTGTGATTGTTACAAACCGGCTTAAACTTGTTAATGACTTAAATTAATATTAAGACAAATAATGGCTTAAAAATAATAATGTTCTGACAGGATAACTTTCAATTTACGATCTTAGATTTTATTTTAATTTATTTTATATTTTCTGTCATTTTTCCTCATTTGTTTTATTTAGAAATGTTTTAAAATTTTGCCATCCATTTTTTTTTCTCAAATTAATTATTAGAAAATCTTTTTTCAGGGAGCCATTTTTTTCTCAAATTAATTATTAGATAATCTTCTTTCGGGGAGTCAAAATTCAGTTTAATTAATGATTATTTAATTCTGAAAATAGTAACATAGTGTATTATTAATGTTAACTTCCAAGTTTATAAAGTTTCAAAACTCTCATGCTTTAGTAAGTATAGAATGTATTTTAAAATTTCTTCTTAACAAGCATGAATAAACTCAAAAAAGAAAAAAAATTACAGAAAAATATTGGTAGCACTGAGTGAATTAATTTCAAATATGATACGTTTACCTAGCAATTGCAATACATATCTAAAATATTTCCAATGCATTAAATATATAAGAATAAGAAATTAAATAAAGTAAGAGAGGAAGAAATAAGAAATTAAGTAAATAAACTTAAAAATAAACATATAAACCTATCAAAGTAAAGAGATGAAAGTGTATGAAGTGGTTTCTTCTCTTTTTGACATAAAACCAGATTAAAAGAAATAATGAATTTTGATGAATAGCATAAGTAAGTGGCATAATGGAATTTAATTACTTGATAAATTGAAGAATACTTCAAAAGATCCAAAATTAATCCAAACGTTTCTTAATTTTCTGAAAAATGTATGTCCCAATTAATTTTAAATTGGAAATAATTATTACATTTAAAGAGAGGTAATTCAAAAACTCGCCGAAGGAAAAAGTGTAATGTAAAAATTAATAACATATCTAAATGGCTCTCGTTTAATGTTGATAGTTATTTTCAATCAAAAACCGCAATCTTGATTTATTGAGCATTATCAATAAATGTTTTTTAAATCAAAGTCATTAAAAGAAGACTTTGAATTTTAAGTAATTCTTTTCTTAATTCTTTTAATGATTTTGGAATAACTCGCTTCTGTGAATAGTGCGAGAGTTTGGATACAATGCGTTACATTAACTATCGCTTGATTCGTATTTAATCACCATTAGATATAGAATTTATTCTTTTTTATATTCAAATTAATCGGATTATACCTATCAATATGCCTTTAATTTTACATTCGCATTCCATTAAGAATTGACTTTAAAAAAGTTTCATTTTGAAGAACAAGTATGTGAAGATTTGATTCATTGAGAATTTATCTGGAATTTCAAGACTGACGAATAATTTTATCTCTTATCTCGGATAAAATAATTATTTCTGCCAATGATTCAAATTTTTCCTTTTTTATATTAAAACTCCACTCCAATATCTTTGAGCTGATTTAAAGCATTAAAATGTTTTTAAATTACTATTTAAAGGAATAAAAATTAAATGAATAGCTTCAAACAGTCCATTTCTTTTTAAAGTACTCGTCAATTATTCCCCCTTCCGTTTCAACGGATAGATATTTGTTTATATGTATTACTAGTCGCCTTTGGCGGTCAGCTGGTTCATCAGTGACATTGTTTATATTTCAAATTATTTAAATATAACTTCATGTCCTTGACTCTCTAAAATGTCGGATATTAAATCTGTAATATTTTAATTATTTTTACATAAATTCTGTTTATTATGCATGTGAATCTTCTTAATGGATATCGGCACCATGAAAACATAATGCTATTAAGCTCAATTTTTGATTTCTTTAAATTACAATTCAAATTTTAAAGAAATCATCCCAAGGTCCACATTCTCACCTTTAAAGCCATATATGTGCCAAATTTCGTAGATGTAGTTCAAACGGCCTGACTTGTCTGGATGTGTGTGTGAAGACCAACACAGAATCACTAATTCGAATTTTTTAACGATTATAGTATTTTCTATGTACTTCTTATACGAAAAGTAAAAATCATGAAACTCTAATAGTTGTTATTTATAAAATAAGTTGCAGTTTTTTTTAAATAAAGTAATTTGAATCAAATCAGAATTTTACTTGAACTACAAATACTTTTATAATTTAGCAAATAAGTATTTTTATGCTCCTACTGAATAAATATTATCTTTTACAACATATATCACTCCTAGTCACCATTTTATAATTTACTTGTTCCAAATCTATAGAAGGCAGGTGAAATTGGAAAATCAATGACATTAACTCCGCTTTATTTAATTATTTGCTGTCAAATTTAATTTGAAATAGACAAACCTTAAAAGAAAAAAGATGCAGAGTGACAATAATGAAATTTTTCTACGCTGAAAATCCAATTTTGAGTAAATATTTGCTAACAATGTATAAGTAAGACATTTTGTAACATTTGCATCATTTTATTTTCTCATATACGAAATATAGAAAAAGTATTGTAACCATAAAAAAAAATCTGAATTCGAGATTTTCCTGAGCTCGAAAAATACATTTTTAACATTATGTCGACCACATTTTTAGGCCTGTTTGTAAATAGAATGCTTTGAACTAAATGGATGAAATTCGGTATTAGTCTCTTATTCAAAATTGTATAATATTATTAAATATTGAATGAAATACATTTAGAGAAAGTTTGTCTCTCCAACTGTCCAATTATAATTTAACAGGATAAATGTAAAATGAAAAGACCTAGATAAATAAAATTTGGTACGCAAATTTAACATCTGAAATGCCGATATATATCGAATGTGGAACTAAATTTTACAAGGGGTTTACCATCTAATGATCTATACTTTCACAAGTATGTAAACGCGATAAATAAAAAACGCGATGTCTTAAATATATGAGTTTGATTTATGATCTTGTGACTACAATTGTAGTTTGTTTTAATCTATTGGCTTATTTTAATTATTTAGGTTCAATCGCTTAGAGGAAAGGCATTAAAAATATTTATTTACATGACATATTTAGTAAAAATGCCAAATTCTCGACAAAGATCTGTATTTTGTAGTTATTCGCCAATGTCATGAAAAGCACTCGGAGCCTTGGCCAAGTCCACAATTTTATGTCTGAGGGTGAGAAAGGGATAAAACATTTATCGGAGAGTATGCAAGAAAATTTAAGGGTTTGAGTTTGATGGAGTTTACAGGCGCTAAAACCATTTCTGATTATGCAGCGCCAACCATAAGGTATATGCAAACATATGGTTATTTGAAAAAGGTGCATGGTCACATTTTAAACGGTTATTCAAAACCTCTGCTCACTTTCACAAATACTCTATTCTAGAGATAAAAAACTGTTGTAAAGATTTGAAGCATTAAAAGAGAATGAATAATACTCATATAAAATAGAAGAAACCTATAATTTTCAAAAAGGTAAAAAGATGAGGATGAGGAACTTTGTTAATAATGTCTTTTAAAACAAGGTGAGACAAATGAAAACATTGAACTCATTGAGAATTAAAACGTGGACACTCTATAAGAATGTGTCGAACTGTCAAAATGCATTGGCATATTGTACATCGAGGGGCGGGCTCCCCCAACAACAAATGTTTATGTGTAATTCTCGTACGGCCAATTCTTAAGCGAGTAATAATTGTATCCAATTTTCTGCTAGGTAAACTGGGCCAAAATTCGATGGAATATTTAATAGAATGAAGCTTATTTACCACTTTTCTGTCCCATTCTGATTGCCATTAAAAAAAAAATTAAGGGAAACCATTCCCAGTGATTTTTCTTAATAGTTGGCCCAACCTTACAAATCAAAGGATATTTTATATTTTTTATTATAAAATATATTTTATAGAAAAAGGCAACAAAGTCATAATAAATATAAGCCACGAAAGAGAATCTAATATAGAGAAATTCTTTATTTTCAAAATTTTGTGAACAAAAAGATCTTGTACAGGATGTATTTTTATGATCTCTTTATCTGTTATCATCTTTCTTTTTTAGTAAAAATCTAGGTCACAATTATTAATATTAAAAATTAAAGGCAACAAGTCTGGAATTTCTGTCATTAGAGTAAACAACAGTTTATTAAAAGATAAGAATTCCTAAATAAGTAGGTGATTTCATTTCAGATTTTTTTTATAGTTTTCTGCCGTTTCGAATTAAGGAACTCTAGCCTACACTTTCTAAATTTCAACTTTAAATTGGAATCATATTAAATCTTGACCAACTTCGTTTGAGCAGAATTTATTTCTGAATTTATATTATTAAGAAAATAAAAAATAAAAATTTTCTTCGTAAAATATAAATTATTCTTTTTTGATCCAAAAATTAAAAATCCTATCAAAATTTAATATGAATTTATCAAAGGGGAGTAAGCAAGATGAAGAATGACATAAGTTAAACACTTTCCATGTAGCAATTTTGTCTGCTGAGACGAATTCAATAATAAAATCCCTTATCCGATAGAATCAATAAATAAAATTCATAGCTGAAAGGAACTTCATTTCTGTGATTAAAAGTATAAAAAAAATATTTAAATTATCCCATACAAAATATTCCAGATCTTTCTAAAGAATCGGTAAATGTCAATGAATGATGCCAATTGTTTTTCTATCCTAATGAAATACAATTAATAAACATACGTATAGTTATGAAGAAATGAAAATTTTCATTACAGTATCTTTGCCACTTATCTTTTTAATTGATTTTTTCTTCTAGAACTCAGACACGATTCTCACCTTCTTTGCAACAGTTTATTCGCTGTTTAAAATAGAGTGCAAAAATTCTTATTATCTTGTTTAGAAGAATAGCACGTTACTGAAAACACTTTCTAGATCTTCAAAGGTTTATTTCCAAGCATACATTGTTTGCTGATTTGTGTTTGTTTAATTTTGTTAAAAAACTATTCTTAACTATCATGAGTTACGTATACAGGAGTATATGTAACTTTCAAACGAGAGAGGGATTTAATTTCTTTAGATCATAATCGAAAAAATTTTGCTTCTCAGTTCTCGGTGATATGCGGTGAAAATAAAAATGCAATAAATGGTCCATTTATAATAAATGTCTGTAGAGTCTCATTTTAAATAAATAGATGCAATTCATACTTTCATCTATAACATAAGACAATTAAGACAAGGTGTAGTTATATGTTAAATGACGTTTGTCATGTGACTGTGAAATCAAATTACTACTCCAAACTTATCCCCATTGCTTAATGCTATAATATGTAATTCTATCTATCGGTATATAAGATATGTAATTCTTATTCACGAACTCAAAAAATATTTTGTGTCAAAAAATATTTTATTTTTTATATTTGTTTTATTTTCTCTTTATAGAATAATCTTGTTGGCGATTTGAAAAAAGATCTGAAATTAAATGCTGAACACAACGGGAAAAAAGGGCAGGATCATGTCTTACAAGGTGCTTTAACCACGAATTTCGCAAATGGGCGAGCGACATTCTCAAACATTAGTTTTCTACAAACTGGAACCAGGTGAGTTCTTTCATGGAATTATGTTTAATGCGTAAAAATTAGTTTTAGACTATTCTGCTGCTAAAGATTTGTTAGACAACTGCTATACACTATTTTATAAAACTCTTATTTTTTAATACATGGAAAGTGCATGAATAATTGAGAATATTCTGTACCGGGAATGCATTAATGAATCCAAATGTTGCCAATGTTTTTTGATCCAAATGTTGCCAATTATCAACTAAATAAAATTTGGTTGCATTATTCTTGTTTCACGACTTCAGCTTGCTTCATGACTTCACGACTTGCGGATTATTCTGTTTTCTGAAAAAGCTCAAACTTTCGCAGTGAAACTTAGGTGTATCCGCAAATCAACTAGTATGCAGATAAATGAAGAAATTTGACTGATGAAAACTATAACAAATAATACACATTATAAAAATGCAAAATAGCATGCGTAATTTAATAATTTATCATTTTCTTTTGAAAGTAAAAGTTGCTGCAGGTACATTATTAGAATTAAACTACTTATTTGAAGAGTAGCTTAATTTTCTCCATCTCGATTAAAAAGTGAATCATTTTAATTTCTTTCTGAAAAATTAAATATCTGGAATACATACATACACACACACACACATACATATATATATAAATTTGATTGTATAAATTTGATTTGATATATATATATATAATCCGACTGAGCCTTCAGTTTCTGAACAGGAAACATTTAAACACTTCATGTTTAAATTGGATAATAACCCTTAGATAATATTTCCTAATGTATTTCTAATGTCTTTTCTTTATCCATCATCTATATTTGACATTTAACTGGTTTTTAAAAGCTAGAAACATTTCTCAATTTTATTTTAATTCTGATTCAATTTTATTTTATTTTCTGCAATAAATTGCAGTAAGTGAAAGACTTATATCTGTCATTCATACAAAAGACAAATAATTGTTTAATGGAACTTTTGAATTTTACTTTAATGGTTAGGAAATTTAAAGAACAACCACAATTTCAGGGATTGATCCAAATTTTTCTAAGAAAAGAACTTTTATTAATTTCTTTGAACTAAGTCATTATTTCTGCAGTCTTTGTTCTTTCCAAATAATATTGCATTTACTACATTATAATTAATCCAGATTCGTTTATGGCTGTTAGCATGGAATAATTTATTAGCAAAGATTTCTTCCTTTTTCTTTACTAGAGAAAAAAAGAATATACAAAAATTTGCAGCTACTAAAAAATGCATACGAATCTAAATTTCTAAAAGAAGAGTAATTCAGACTTCTTTAGATTGATTAACGTAGAATTAAGTGACTGTGAAATGAAAAGAAAAAAAATACATTTATCTTTGAAGCTAGTTATAATTAGTAGACTTCTACAAGAAAATTACTTTTTAAATATTAGCGTGGAATTTTATTTTGAAAGATAGATTAAAAAACAAAAATTTGTACAAGAAAATCTAAGCATCGTAATTCAGTTTCTCAACTTTCAAGGAAAACTTTTATTCATGTAGATGTTTGTTTACGTTTCTATTAAAAGAACTGCAACAAAAAAATGAGTCTTTCGCTTTGATAAAATATAAGGACTTCATTAGGAATATTTTTATTCTCTCAAATGCTTCTATGCATTTCATATTACTACTTCTGTAGTAAAAAGTCTTTTAAAAAGAAAAGATTTTATGGAATTTTTTAAAAAGAACTCTTTAATTTCGGCAGACATAAATTTTTTTAAACTTTTCAAATTTACCTTATCACAATTGTTTATTCCTGAAGTTTTTTCCCACATTTATGTGTAAGAAATATTATCATTAGATTCTTTCTGATGATTATGGACTTTTGAAATTGTGCCCGATTATGTTTATGGGAATACGATCACTATGAGTCATAACGAGCTGGAAATTCAGCATATGTTCTCTCAATGATTCTAATTGATTTGTTAATTTCAAGAAAAATTCATTTTCTTCTCTTGAAATAGCGAGAAAAGTAATTATAATTTCAAATCTCAAGTTGCCCTTAGGATGGGTTTACACTCGTCCAATTATTAGACCCCCAGTAGGCAATATTTGCATAGAAAGTCTAATTTTTTTTTCTTCACTGCGCATGCGTTGGTAAATTTTGGAGAGTTTTTTTGGCATGAGAAAAACAGATCACATATCATAAATTAATTCTGACAGTTTTTGCTTTTTGTTCTTTCTCATACGAGGTTGTGTTTCTTTCATTTTTTTCTATAGTTTTCCAAATTTAAGTATGTTGACATTTTTTTTACCCTGTTTCTTTGTGTAAATATCCATTATTTTAATACGATACGCAATGAAAAAGAAAAATTCAGGGACACCAAAACGGCAAATAGCCAAACATGGAATGCCTGAATCTATCTTCTGAAATTGTGGCAAACATCAAATCAGCTCCTTTATGCGCATCCATTGTCTTATTGGCCGTCTTATAACTGACCGAGTGTAAACCCAGCTTTAAGAAGAAATGTAAAATTTCGGGAAGAAAAATTAGTTCAGACATTAATGAATTTGCGTTAGAAAGAATTTCGCATCAAAGAAAATTACGAAATTATATTGCTTCCAATTACACTGTTAATAATCAGAAATGAATTTCACATGATACTGATAAGTGGTGGATAATTTTCATTTTGTTTAGTTATTAATAAATTAAAAAGCATAATTTCTATTTGAAAATATAATTAACATACGTTTGCAAGATATGGAAGAATGTATCTGCTGTACAAAATTGTTGGTACCAGTGATTAGTACAGGCCCTGTTTCAAAAGAACTGGGAGGGAGATTCCTGAGAGCGAGGAACGCCGTATTTGTCACATTGCTCTGATACACTGTATTGAATGTTCAGCAGAAATTTAAAATTTTGTTGGCTTTATCACCGTCATCTAAGATTTGAAACAATATAACTCTCAAAGATATGGTTACAATAGCAAAGGTTTCGAAATTTACGATTTACAAAACCTATTTTTTTTTCTGCTCAAACTAAGCAGTGGATTGAAATATAGCAAAAGAAGTTGTATCAATACACAAATAAGGAAAATTGCCGAATTAAGACCTTTACAAAGATCATTGTAAATGATTAGTGACAACAGAAAAAGAAAGTGAATTGACGCACCTTGAATAATTTACAGTAGAAGTACTAATAGCAAAACATTATTTGTAAAGCATAGCTCGGGGAAAATAAGCATTATTGGAAGATGGGTTTTTCAATCAAATGTATATAACACTTCCAAGAACATAACAAGGTGAATTCATAAAGCTGTTTCATATGAAAGGGGGAAATGATACTGAAGCAATGTGAGTTCTTTGACGTAATCATATGGTAAAACGAGGTTCATATTTTGTGAAAACAACTTTAATTAGTAAAATAATTGCGCATGTGATAGATCCGGTCAACCATCTGTTCCCGTTTAATTGTTGCGGAAGTGTATAATATGATTACTGAAGCTTTATTGCATTTTGTAAGAAGTGTTGCAAGTAATTTGGATTTAGGAAACCAACAGTGCTCAAGCTATCTGCGCTCTCTTACGTATATGTTCCCTTATCGACTTCAGTGCGTCTAGACGTTACAATCTGGATGCGAGCTGTAGATTAAATTCTCTCTTCACCAGATATAGGGAAAATAACAGATGATCATTTCGGCTATTATAGAAAGATGAGCCATATATCTTCTGAAATGGGAACGCTACCTCCAAAAACTGCGTTCACTAGGTCTCACGATGAGATTTCAGCGTATTTGAACGAAACATAAGTGGCTATGTGGTGAGGCACAGCAGTCGCGTTCCTACTCAATCCATACTTCTTTGAAAAAGTTACTTTTACAGATATGAAGAAGTGTTCCATCACAAGTGTCCATTACAACATTCACATGTAATACCGAAATTACAGCAGAGAACTGTCATTCGTGATACTGTATGGATGCAAATTGGTGCTTCCCCTTATGTGTTTGAAAATTTATGCAATGACTTGTTGATTATAAAGTTTTCTTCCTGAAGTTAGCTATTTTGTTGACACCTTGATATCCCGGCTTTACACTAATGGATTGCTGCTTCTGAGAATATCTATATCTAAAGAGGACACATCAAATGCACGAGCTTTATCAGAATCGAAAAATGTCTATATATGAAGAAATATCATACCCATATTCGATTTTTGTCAACAACCTCCCGTATTCAATTCGTGGTCATCTGTGTAGGTGAGCACTCTGAAAACTTGTAATTTCATTTAAAGTTTTCCAGTTTCAATATAGTTTTAGTACCATTTATGGTTTTTCAATGTGATTATTAATTTGTGCAGGCGAAAAATTGGCTGTTGCCATTCGAATATTTTGAAAGTTTTCCAATGTAGTCATAGTTTTAGAGATCTATTATTTGGAAACCTCGAGCTATAAAGATGTAAGAAATTTCGTTTCTATGTATGTAACTTTAGCTGAGTATCCACTCAGCTAAAGTTACATACATTTATAAAGTCTATTTTTTTCGTGACAACCCTGTATATTATTTAGAAAAATATTTTTCTTAGATTTGATACCTTTAGCAGATTTTTTCTTGCGATTGTAATTTCCATAAATGTTTTTGATATTCACGATCGATGATGCTATAGGGTCCCTGATTAATAATGCATCTACAATGCATAAGTTATTCAAGATACTATTTTAGAAACCGTTATTTTAAAAAAAAGGCTGTAGCATTTCTTTTATTTCCATGAATAAAGCGTGTATTGGTACTGATAAAAAACATTTTTTAAGCTGATTTCATATATTATTCTAGTTAAATTAGATTTCATCGAGTAAAGAAACATAAACAACTTTATATATGTATATTTTATCTGAGAAAGTAAATAGAGTATTCTTAAAATATTTACTAAAATGATTCTAATTTTCTCTCAGAAGGAATATATATATATATTAGTATTTTTTTACTGTTTATTTTGTCGTTGCTGAAATAGATCCGCTTCGTCCAAAATAAATCCTTTAAATATAAATAATAAATGCTTTTCGAAAAGACGATAAAGCAAGATATCTTTCATCATATTTCCTTTCAATTGAAATAATACTTTCAACATTGTTCTCAGAATTCATGATTTCATATAAACAAAGCAATAATCAAGTAAAAAAAATGATTTTGTTGCATTAAAGTTTGTTTCAAAGAAAAAAAAATTCTAAAAGCATTGCTTGTGCTTGTAGATTTATTTTGTGAACGAGAGAGAGTTTCGAATTTATTTTCTACATTTAGTTTTTAGATTCTATATACGAAGTATATATATATATATATAAAAGCAGCACAATCGTCAAAAACATTTATCTCAAGATTTTGATGAATTTCCACATTTCAAACATTTATGAACCTGGAAAATACATTGATGGAATTATATATGTATCAAAGCGTGATAATTCAAAAGTGCTTTCAAATGTACACAAAAGTTGCGGATTTCTATTAAATTTTAAACGAAACCCGTCCCTCGAATTTTTCCTAAAAATAAATTAACAAGTAGCTGGTAAAACAGATGGATGTAGGATTATATAAATAAAATTTGGTACATAGTTTTAGCATTTAGAAGAACAAGCTTTTATCAAAACTCCAATCAAATCTGTCAAAAATTTGATTGTTCGTTTGTTCTTTCACATGCATGTATCGCAATAACTCAAAAACTGAAAGAGTAAAATAAAAAAAAAAATGGAAAAGAATCTTCATATTAAAGTTTAATTTAACGTCAAATTATGATTTTAAATAGTCTGAAAAATGGCTTCAAAAATGCAAGTTCAGTTTTCTTTATTATGACAATGTGCTGGATTTTAAAAATAAAAATATCAGAATTTGAGGTTTTTACAGTCTCACCCTTTCCAGTCTAAAGCAATTATTGACTAATTTAATTGAGAATTTGGTATAATAACATAAATTTGATATCAGGATTCATATCTAAATTTGAGTATTGACTCGTTTCTCTTTTTAATTTCTATATATGGACAATAATATCTTTAAGAAATTTTAAATCAAAGTTCGTATAGATTCAAAATTTTATGATTAGCTATTTCCATTTTTGAATTTTAGCGCTCTTGTAAAACTGGAACTCCTAAGCTGATTTTTGTAAATTCGAAAAGTCCTTTTTTTTAATACAGGGTATAAAATATTTTTATATTTTCTATTTATAGATTTTCTATACGAGGAAGTAAATAGATAAAAAAATTACAAAATTTTGAATAATAATTTATTTTTGGGACTCATGTAATGGTCGTTGCCCGTTTTATTTATTCAAAATTCTATCGCAATTTGTTTTTGAAGATTCCAGTTTCATTTAGGAAAAACTATTCTCAACAACACCACTAAAAATAAGTCAATCAGTGAATCAATTAATAAGTCAATTTTACTACATAGGAGAACAGCTTCGTTTTAGCATATTGTATTCATGACCGTTAGACCATTTTGCCTTTTTTTAAAATTTCAGTGTTCCAGATTAAATGAAACAGTAACTTGATTTCTCATAGTTGATTTCATCCAAAATAATATCAATATTTACATGCTGTTAATTACAAACAATGCTATTTGTCTTTTTTTACCCCTATGTATTTTATCATTGACAAATACAGTCATAAAAGTAGTGAATAATTATAGAAAATTCTATACGCTATTTACAATTACACTTCAGCGTCTTCTCTTGATATAGTCAAAACTTTCAGTACCAATTTTTCCGTTCATATTGATTAACATTGTAGAAATTTCTAACTATTACTGGAAGAGAAAAATGGTTTGATTTTTACAAAATTAAATTACAGTCAGTATGCGAAAATAATTATTAACAAATTAAAACGAATTATTTGTTTTATAAGTTTATTTATATCTGAAAACCGCATATGAAATATTGTTTTATTATTAAATAAAAATGTTTTTTACATCTTCTGTTTTTAAATTAAAGGAAATTTTATAGCTGACAATTCAACAGAAATAAAAGTATTGTATGAATAACCTTTAAAGGTTTTTCAGATGCATATTAACTAAAAACTAATCCAAAAATATTTCCAAAATATATTTTTCAAGTATAAAAGCAATTATATGTTACTGGTGAGAAGATAAAAAATGGAGTTCTTAAGCAGATTTTACATTTTTTTTTTTGCCATTTCAATTAAATATTGTAGCATTTCAATTAAATATCGAAAAAAGCTTTTAATTTTTTTCATTCAGAGATATTTTACAATAATCCTAAAACATTTGACGAACGCAGTGTAATCTCCTGGGAAAAGAAAATCGGTTTTTCTCACCGCTTTTATTGTTTATCTTATCCGTGTTTGAAGCCGCAATGCTTCATCTGAAATGACTTCCTGGAATTTGGACAATAAAATAATTTTAGAGAGGCCGATAAAGTTAACTACTTTTCAGTTACTTCTTTTCGATGGAAATAATACTTTTAGCATTGGTTTCAGAATCCGCCTTTTGATTAGAAAGGAAAAAATAATGAAAAAATAGGAAAAAGAAATAAAATTCTTCATTAAATTTTATTGAATTAAAAAATTATCCAGTTATTTATATTTGTGAGATTAAAATGAAATATAAAAGAATCGTGGTTTTATATTTTCTCATATCTGAAGTACGAAAAGAAAAAGTATTGCAATCTTTTTTTGGAGTAATCAAATTTAAAAAAAAACGATGAAATTTGGTACACTATATATTTTAAATACACAGGTTGTCCTGAAATAGACTAACAACTTTCAAAAATGCAGGGGAACGGTTATGGTTAAGAAAATAATTCTTCCAACAAATTCATGTGCCAGTACATAGCTTTTTCCTCCTACATTTTTTAGTTTTAGTTCAAAAAGTTGTGGATAGATAGTGCTGCAAGTCTCTTTTAGCGTTCTAATAATCAATATCATCAAAATACACAGCTTCAGAAGGGGTTGCTGTTTCGACTTTAAAAAGAACATCCTGTGACTGGGCAAACAGTAGAGAGTTGCACAACAGATTCTGTTGCAAAATGTTGAAAAGTACGTATTTATTGGAGGAAAAAAAACCCTCTTATATTGAAATTCTACCGATTTGGGCAAATAGTAGAGAGTTGCACAACAGATTCTGTTGGAAAATTTTGAAAAGTACGTATTCATTGGAGGAAAAAATTTGTTTTATATTGAAATTCTACCGATTGGGGGAGAGTATTACTGCAACAAGAAGAAGCTTTCAGTGCAAATTCTCATTCGCTGAGGTCCTCAGCAGAATACAATAAAGCGATTGTACAAGAAACTCAACCGAATAGGTAGGGTTGAGTATGAGAAAGTTAGAACTGCTGGAGGACACAGTTCTGCTAGTATGCAAGAGAAAATATTGAACTTTGATTTTCATTTCTTAAAAGATTTCGAAAACTGTAATGTGATTTTCAATTTTTTTCTTTATTTATATGTTTGCTGTTTGCAGCGCCATCTATCGACAGCTTTTTGAACTGAAACCAAAAACTGGGGTGGAAAAATTTATGCCTGTCACATGAATTTGCTATAATAATTGTTTTTTTAACCTTAACCATTTTACAGGCATGCATTTTTGAAAATTATCAATCTGTTTCAGGTTACCCTGTATATATACATGTACTGAAGGGTAGAAATGTGTGTAAAGAGATTTTTGAAATTTTTGTTAGAATTTTAATTAAATAAAAATTAAGTAAACCTGGAGCGTTTTTTTTAGTGATAAAAAAACTCGGAAATGTTATTGAATAAAAATAATTTTTACAGCCTTTCGTTATTCACAACATTATTTGTTTCGAAAATAATAATTCAATTGTCGTGCTAATTACTCTTGAATTTTGATAATTTAATATTTTTTACATAATATTCAACAATAAATTTAAGATGAAAATGTAACCATTTTTATTACTTTTTAGTGTATATTTACATAAATTTTCGCTAGTTTTGAAAGCTGAAGAAGGAAGAATATGCTTTTTATTTCTTGACATGATAATTGATACAAAAAAATTAGAAAGAAGAATTACATAATAACAAAAGATAAAGTATAATAATTAATTATGTTTACTCAGTTTCTTAAAATTTTAATGACTCTAGGATGTCAGGGGACACGATTTCTTTAAGAAGGTTCATGTACACTATCAAAAGAACAGGTTTAAGTTTATTAAAATAAGAAAGCTTTAATAACTTTCATAATCTGATGCTTATTAAAAATTACTTGGAATCATGAACATCAAGTCTTTCATGAGGGACTTGAAATTGAACACAAGCAACAAGCAATAACAGGCAAGCTAATGACCAAAGACAATTAATAATGTAATAAAAAATTAGGACATTTTCAAGCATATAGAATCGTTTCCAAATTGAATATGTTGAAATTCTAAACCGAAAAGAAATGAAATAAGGATTTTTGCATTTATATATGGTATTTGAAAATTGGCCTGTAGTTTTATTTGCTCGCGATTAGTAAACTTCTCAAGTATTGTTGCACTGTTAAATTAAAGAAATATTGGTAGTACAATAGGTAAGGACTGAATGAGTTAGTTTAATTTATTACACATTCAGTTGAATTTATTTTCATTTTTTTATTACTGCAATATTCTTCCAGATAATTTTTTTAAATGCAAAAAAGAATGCAATCTTCTACTGAAATCAAAACATTATACAGAAATAGGGAATTATATAGAACGGTTCAAAATGACTTTTGAGAAACTTCATATATATATAAGATGTATTCTGAAGCAAATTAGTTATACAAAGTGTAACAACTAACAGCTCTTTTTATCAGGTACATGCAAATATCATACTCTTTTATTAAGAAGCTTATGATAATATGAACAAAAATTTCAGTATTATAATTAAACTGTTGATGATGTGTCCGTGTTACCACGGAAAGGGGTTGCAGTAGCTTCTGAAGGTAAAGACCCCTGAACGCCCAACGGCAGAAGTCTGACTTCTAGCTCATATGAACATGAAACTCACACATTCGCTTTCACAACCCTTTTCACAGGAGGGCACATTCACACACCTCACAGATGAAAAGCAACCATGCCTGAACCGGGATTCGAACCTGGGACGCCCAGATCACGGCACAGATGCGCTACCCTCATGCAAGGATGCTGTCAATTAAACTGTTATATTAATTAATTTACTGCCGAATAATTATTCAGATAATTTTTGAATTCTTTTTGAGAAATAAATGCTTAGAAGTTATCCTACTGTGCAAGACTGTAAGCAAAGATACATGCCATTTTTTTATCTGAAAATCGTATTTAATGCATGTATTACGGTAAATGTGATTATGTATAATTACCGGTGATTATTAATAATCTCCCCTAAACTTATTTGTGATTATGAAGTATCCCGGGTGATTATACATAATTTCCAATTTATTACATTTACCGCAACACATATACGACTTTGTACAAAATACAATTAAGCCTAATTTATAATGACGGTAAAAAATATCAGCAATTCGTTAAAACTCTATGATAAAAAGAATATTTATTGATTCACCGCAATCACGAGATTTAAATAAATAATTTCCTGTGACCGAAGATAATGCTTCTCTAAGCTTTGGTCGTTTCAAATAAAGCGTTCCTTATAATTTGGAAAGAATTGAAACGGATGCTCTTCTTAACTATTGAATACTTTGATTAGTAATTCATTTTTTATGTTTATTTCTTTTCAAAGAAAAAAATTATTTTGCTGAGGATTAATATTATAAAAACAATTCAAATTAATATAATCCTTAAGTAATTAATAACTATATAGGATTCCTTTGGACGGTTGATGAAGTGTAACTTATTATGAATTTAAAAAAATGGAAAAGAGGAATTGAATTCGAGATTAGTTTTAATAAGCTGACATTTTTATTATATTTTTTCTTCTAATTTTTCTATTCAGAGGGGATTTTTTTTCTTAAAAAATATGAATCATATTAAAAGTTTTAAAAGAAATCGTGATTCTTGATTGCATTCATTAAGATTATTTTTCTGTTTCAAATAATTGTTGCAAAAAGTTTTTATAATAAAAATTATTCCTTTATTTCAAAAGTAATAAAGTGTTATAAGGAAAATTTAATTTTATACACATTTGTGATCGTCACATGTTATACTATGGTTGTTATGATTTTTACCAATAAAAAGTAAATATTTTAGCTTTAGAAAGCTATTTGTGAGGATGCAAGTGATTTTAAGCTTTATTGTAAACTCTTTGATGGCTACTTAATTCGCCGTATCTTATGAACTTAACTTGATGTTCATAATTTTCTCAACAAAATATTTTTGATTCTCAAATTGTTCCAGTCTTTAAAATCGCGTTATTTTAATAACCTTGCACCTGTACTGTTTATTGTGCATGGACCTCCTAAGTGAAATGGAACTACAAGACTTCAAAATATAATTAATAACGAAACTGTCCAATAGAAAGTGCGTATGATATCGATTGCATAAGTATTATGCTTTTTCTCATCAGAAACTGTACACGTTCCTCCGAAGTAAAGATTGGTCGCCAACTCGCCAGAATCACACTTTAACTAATTGATGATCGCTGATTCAATGTTAGCTTTAACTTTCTTTTGAGACCAAACGAATCGTCTTTTATGTAGTGTAAATACTGTTTAGCGAAAGTATTCTGAGTCCAATTAATATTCGAAATTTACAAGCAGCTCCAAAATAATCTTCATGCCGTTTGAAAACGTGAAGTTAATCCACTAAAGCAACTAATTTAACAAAATCGTTTAGGTCGAAAATTATCTTAATAATTCATACGAATAAAATGCAGCTTTCTGTTTGTATTGATTACATTATGTTTACAACGTTTTCGTATTTTCTTTGAAAAACTTTTTGATAGAAAATAATAAATTTAATAAAATCAATTTTTTGGGTGCAATTTTATTATGATATTTTAGTGCGATACTAAAATGCATATTTTTATTAGAATTATTTCTTTTTTTTTAAAGTAATTATTCATTTAAATAAATCTTTGTTATAAATATAAGGAAATTTTAGAACATATTTTCTGGAATACATTCCCAGATGGCGCCACTAGTTTATAAACAAATTAACAAATAATAATAATTGAAAACATTTTTGAAAATGCATTGTCAATGAAAACCTATCATGGAACATAATTTAAAACCTCTTGCCCATCAATGAGTGATGAAGAAACCTATTAAAAAATTCCTTTAATAAAAAATATCAAGTTAAATGCAAGTTCTTTGTTTTAAAAATGTTTCTTCTTACAAATGGTAAATTATCCTCATTTTATTAATGAAAGATTTTTCTCTTTTAGATAAAAGTTAATTGTAAATTAAAAGAAGAAGTAGAGAAATATAAACAACAAGAAAATAATTAATTAAATTACATACAAATAAGCATTGATAAATTTTAGAATTTCCAAATAAAAATAATTTTTTTTTACAATTTTTGATGCAAACTGTTAACAATAGTCTATGGCTATTTTCAACAAATTCTAATTAGCTTAGCAATACTGTCTGGTTTCTAATTATGTGTGGATTGAAAAGATTTTCTTATGTATCTTGTTAAAAATAATTTAAAAATAGAATAAAAGTATTTTTTTTCTTGAAGATGCATATGAAATTCTTTGATTTATCCCACGCATGTAAATATTTTCCAACTACAATTTTTTTTCATATAAGAAAGTGGGAATGTGCGGTAATCAACCAAAAATAATATTGTTATGTAAATAGTTTATGTTTTTCCGATTCCGTATTTTATTACTGTTACTATATTTATGAACAGCTAATTATATAGGGAATCTAAACATGTTTATCTATGCAGAGGAAAATATATTCAATGCGAATTCAAATATATATATATAAAGAAGGTGTTATATCTTATGATGGCTAAATAAGATTTTATCGAAAAAAAACAGGATTATTCTTTTTTTATTTAACGAGCTTATACAATAATCCAGAAATATATAATGAAAAGATTGCGATATCCAAGAAATAAACAAAACAAAAAACGTTTCTTTCTTGGCTGCTTTTCATCTGTTTGTTTATTTTCTCGCACCGTGAAACGAAATTGTTTCGTTTGAAATGACTTTTTAAAATTCGAACAATAAAATTCATTCTGAAGGTTGGATAAAGTTAAATACTTATTTTCAAAGATTTCTTTTTCATAGAAATAATACTTTAGTGTGGAACTGTGTATTGGATTCTTCACTTGAAACAGCTGAAGAAAGACAAAGATAAAAAGGGGAAATAACAAAAATAGTTGATTGAATTTTCTTTCAGAAAGAATAACTGCAAGTCTTCATTTATGTTTGCGAAATAAAAGTGCAGTGAATCGAAAAAAGAATTAAAAATATTTTTCAGTAAGTTGTTAGATTTTAAATTTGAAATGATTTTAAACAATAAGAACAATTAAATTTAAATAAATCTTTTTTAATTTTTCTGGGATTATTATAAACGTTGTTCTTTCTTATAAAATAATAAAAAGAATATAAGCATTTTTTTTTCTTAATAAGATATTTAACAAATCTTTTAAACCTGAAATGATGTGATATAGAAACTCATATAAATTATTTTCTTTAATTATTTTGTTATAATTACCTACAAAATAGATGGGAATTAATATTTACTTAAATTTGGAGAGCTATAAACGACAATTTAAATTTTTACTAACTAAAATATAATTACTTTCAGAATTGTTTATTAATTTGGAATTAAAAACAGGTATTGTGATATTACTGAAACGAATGGTTCTTTCTAATATTAATTACTTTTTAGGAAAAATTCTATTCAAACTTTACGTTGTTCAGATTATTGCCACTTTATTACCTACAAATCTGAAGTTTGCCTTTTTTTTGGATTCTTATGAATAATAGTTATGAAGATCCTTTGAAATAAATAATAAATACCATATATATTTTTCTTATTAGACTTTTATTTTTTTAATATTGGAACATAGGAAATGGAGATCCAAATGCCAATATATTTTTTTTTGTTCATATTTTAGTGAATATTTTTTCTCCCTAATTCTTGGCAACATTTTCCCCAACTAGTTTATATAGGCATATCTTGTTGATTTCTCTGTTAGCAATATTTTAGGGGAAATCCCATAACACAGATTCTCGTTTGTAAAATATATTAAAATTGTTTATGCATACGATTTGAATGTCGTATCATGTATAATCGATTTTAAATTTCTCATATAAAAAGTAAAGATATAATAATCGCCAAAACAAAAAAATCGAACTCACGATTTTGTCAAATTTTTACGTTTTAGATTTCCTACAGTTCGAAAAACACATTTCTGATATTACAATTCGTCGGTCTACTTATGACAAAGATGACTGAAAAATGCTTTGAGTTTTAGAAATGAAATTTGTTATTTCACATTAAATCTGTAAATTTCTATCAAATGTTGAGCAAATTCCGTCTGTACCGTTGTTTAAATATAAATGAACGCGATAATTACGAAACGAAGAGAGCTAAACGGATACAATTTGATGTACAATTTTAAAACTCAAGGCGCAGATATTTATCAAATTTGGAACCAAATTCATGAAGGAATTGACTTTCTGACGATCTCACAAAGCAATGACTTAAATGCATTGAATTTTGTATGTTATTTGCAGTTTTTGTGGAAATTTTGGTTTCAATTGGTTTGTAAAAATCGCCAAGGATCACACGATAGATAAATTAAATATTCTAAATCCGTTCCAAAAATGAATACTTTGTAGCTATTATTCGCGAATGCCATGCTAGGTCTTATCCATAGTCTTCCATAATGGTACCATAATTTATTTATGAAGTATCATTAATCCTAAGCTGTGTACTGAGTTATATTTACATCAATAAATTTTTAAAAATAATTTTTTAAATTTATTTAGAATAATAAAATGTTTGATTATAAAAATTTTCTTTTTGCTGTTTGAAGAAATTTTAATTTAAAAAGTAATGTTTTTCATTTATATTTTAAATAAGAAACAAGTTCTAAATTAGGCTTTTTTCCCTATATTTCTACATAATTTTTTAAAATTATTTTAACTATGCTCTTATATTTAGTACCCATTCCTGCATTCTTTTGTATTACCTTTCATATCTTACAAGGCATTTTTTGGCGCATTCTGTCCAAATAACGACCCTTGAGGTATAAACTCCAAGTCAGACCAAATATGTATTTTTTTGTATTCATTTATACGAATTTACGCATCGCTTTTTAAAGAAACATTTTATATTGGATGAATCCAAAAGTATATGATCGTATAAAAAATTGCGTTCTAATTAGTTTTAAAATACTTTCATTACATTTAAACATCCCAGGTGTCATCCTTGTCATCTGACTATGTTACAAAATTAAGAAGTCCACATTAATATAACAAAACTGAAATTTCGATACAGATTTTTAGATATTTAATTATGTTTATATCAATGAGCATTTAAATCATGATTGACTTTTAAAAAAATGTCGCTCTTATAATATATATTGCAGAAATAGCTATCAAAGTTCATATTATTTTTTCCCTTACATTAAATAGTACGAATTAAATTCTTTTTTTTTCTTTTATTGTCTATGTTGTTGTTATTTATGACACTTTACAAGCCCTCTGACGAACTGGCAGCGTTTTAAGCCGAGTGCACAGTAGCTTCTGAGGGCAAAGCCCCTAAGCACTTCACACACTTTACAGATAGAGCACAGTGTAGAGAGTAACCATGCACGAACCAGGACTCGAACCCAGGACACAGGGAAGATGCACTACCCTTAGGCTAGGACGCTGGTTCATTGTCTATATATTTCATAAATATCATGAATTTTGTATTTGTTAACTACTTCATATATTTCTCCACTACCTCATCAATCCATGATCTAAAAGGATAAAATATTATATTCCTTATTTAAAAAAAATGTGATTATTTCAGTTAAATATTAAAGAAATTTATATATGAAATTTCATTTTCATATTTTTCAAAACTATATGTCAGAGAAACCAATGTAAAGAATAGGGATAATCCTTGTTTACAGCTAGGAATCATGCAGTGTTTCTTCAGTTAGGAATCATTTATTCAAGTGAACCTACCCTCATCAGGATGCTTCCCACGCGGAAGATCAATTTGCCGTGAGTCGTTTGGAAAAGGCATAAAACTGGGCCAAGAGTCTAGAGCCTAGCCAGAATGTTCGTCGTAAAGTTGCTAAAAGTGAGATTGTCTTCGTAGTCTACAGAACCAAGTTCACCTTGAATTTTACAAGCGATGATGTTGGAATCTCTTTCCAAGGATGAGAAGTTGTCTGTCTAAAGTGGTAGGGTGAATTAATGATGCATAGACTGGTGGAAAAGTACCTTTGTTTGCTTTTTGGTGAAGAAAATAAAACTTCTTACTTTGTTTGCTCAATTTTCGAGGCTTTGGTAAAAGGAATTCCAAAGTAAAATTAAAAAATTTCTCACGGCAAGCTGGAAGGCAAAGGTAGATTCTCTTGCATCTGAATTACTATCTGGTAATATAAATGGTTGATGCCAATCAAAACATTCAAAATTAGGCTGTAAATATAAATTTTCAGTCTCTAATTTCTAAGATATTGCAGTTATCGAAAAACATTAAATACAAAAGTTTGTCACTTTAATAAAGCGCTAATTTGGATAATAGATTTATTTTTCTATCTTCAATATTAAGAAATTTATAGCGAAATGAAAATTTTGACCCCTCCTACTATTTTCACCTCCTTTGAGTTAGATAAGCCATTTATGAACTCGTCCGAATATTTTACATTGCTAATAAGATATTTCAAGTCAGTTAAAATCCGAACAAAATTACTCTAGTTATCCTATTAATAAGATAACATGGGCAAAGCATTATACTTACGGAATAAAATCTGTATTTCAACGTATTAATAGAAAAAATTTTATTATTATCGAAAACAAGACAAAAATGAATAAATAAATAAAATCTTTCTGATTAAAGAATCCTTTTGTGATTAAAACAACCAGTCCAGTGACTCAGATGGTAGAACACCGAACTGTTTATTGTTGTCTGTAAATCGAGCCCTGGTCATAAAATTAATCTGAGAACAGCCATTTTAGTTCATATAGAGTTTGTATTGTTTAGATCTATGTTCTAGACAATTCTTTATCGTTTTTTTCTTTACTTTCTCGTATATTCATAAAGAAAAAGTAGTGCAATTTTCAAACATTTCAAACTCGAAAATTAAGAAGTCAACGTTTTAGACGATTTTATATCTCAAAAAGACATTTTTGTTGTAATGTCTGTTTATCTACGAATGAGATAAGTCAAAAATGCTTTGTGTTAGACGGATGAACTTTGTATGTGAACTTTCTAACAAATTTATAGATGTTTCTCAAAATTTGAAGGAAATCTATTCAAAAGAATTCTGTATGTCCAGCTACCAGAGTTAAAATGAAAACGATAATTATAAAATGCAAAAAAGGAGGCAAAAGCCTGCGATTAATGCAAAAATGCCAGTTTTGTTATAATATATAGAAACCATACAATTTTCTTACGTGAGAGGCTGTGAGGTGAAATTTTACTCATAATGATTACCAAAGTGTTTGTTATATTAAGATGTGATAACATCTTTATTAGAGAATATGCAAGAAAGTTTCGGTTGATTAAAACTCTAATTAATAATTGTTGCGAACATGATGTTATGAATATTAACACAGTAAGGTGTTTATACTTTAATCACACCCGTTAATAATCACAGCTAATATAAAAAATCGTGCCTAATATATAAACCAGAAAGCTTATTACTGATAATCAAATCTTCATTGCAGGAATATTTCATAAAACGCTAGTAACAAAAATACTGATAATTTTATGTTCAAAGACGAGAACAAATTAACTTGTAAAAATTTACAGCACAAGCAAACAGAGAACCGCTAATTAAATAACAGTGCCAACATTTTCATTTCCAGTGTCATTCCAGCATCTTATTAGTTCGAACTACGAATTAACTCCAGACAAACGGATTCCTTTGAATGATTCTGGTAAATGTAGCTATCCTATATGGAATTCTCCAGAAGAATCCTCAGATTTTTCTTTCTAACAGAGATGAGATCGTTATACTTGCATTTTCTACAGCATCATTTTGTCACCAAATGATTGCCATGGTTGGAGTCATTGGTTGGTACACGTTGCGAACCTCTGCAAAAAATTATCTTACGAATAACAGGGTAAAGAAATGATATAACAAATTCATAAAAGTAGAACTATATTAGAACTATATACTGTAGAATATTTTTAAATGCATAAATCCTGTATCCCTCTATTCTCTTACCCTTAAGAATTTATATTTAAGAACTTGAAATTATGCAGAATAAATTGTATCTCTATATTCACTTTTACAGATGATCTATCAATAGGGAAAGTATGCTTCTCTGTTCACCAGTATGGACATGAGCGTTACAACTCAGAAATGAAACGAACCATTTAGATGAAATTGACATATTAGTACAAAAATGTTAAAGTTGTATCTTGTAGAGCATCTTGGAACAGAATCGTTGATGAGTAAAATGATTTTTAATCTGTTTATTTGAATACCTAAAAGAGCTATAATGTAAAAGAACAACAAGATAATAAGGTGAAATACAGTTTGATATCTTTAACCAAAATTATAGATCGATGTCAAATTTCGAATTGAAAAAATCGAGTTAGAAGAATTCTAACTCGAGTTTTCTAAATTGAGGCAAAATATTTCAAATACAGTAATGCCTATCAACATCTGATTCTTTAAAGTATCTTCTCGAGGGTATCATTAATATCAAATTATGTCTAAGAGATTTAATTTAAACTAAACAAAACCAATACTATCGTTAAACTACTTGGTCGCCAAAAACCGCTGGTGCAAATGTATATAGAAAACAATCAAATCAAAACATATCACAGATACATGGGTAATGTTACATGTATATCATATATCAACATCGTCTTACTCCATGATATTATGACACATTCTTTTTCTTTCAACAAGAAAACAATGAATTTCAAAAATGAATTGGTATTATACATTTGTTATTTGTAAAAGTGATTACGTGGCGATGAAGAAGGGCCATATTAGTCTAGCCATAAGACATTAAGAACAAAGGGTTCAAGATTTGAATCCCGATTATATTAAAGTACATGCAACCATAAAGAGTTACTTCGAACCTCTCGAAGGCATACAGAATGATCTGAATGTTGCAATAGTAAAGACGGTAACTATGGTTGAGTCCTAAGAATCATTACCGGCCACGGTACAACCCTTTCCGTAGAAGGCACATCCTGTCATCCATAGTAGATTTTATTTTCACTAGAGTGATGAGAAATCCATCATCACACTGGAAGTTTTCCATCCCCACATCTAAGATGTCCGCTGAGCATATAGACCTTGGAGCCTTTAAATGTGACATAGAGGATCAAATGAACCCTTGTTGCAATAATATGGAAGCTTGGAAAGGCTGTTGTGGAGTCAAGCGTTCTCTTTGACGACGTCGTCATCCTTGCACAAAGTGTTTACTTATGATCCCAGTTTAGAGTTACGTAATCAGCTTCGAAAACTTATCTTTTATTATTCAATTTAACTAAGCTATATTTAACAATGTTAGGGTGAAATTTTTTTTCTTATACATTACAGAAAATGTAAATGAAGGAGAGTTTTCCCCCCACCTTCAAAAACTCTGTTTATAAAATTGTTGTCTGTTAAATATTTAACAGCACAAAGTGTTCTTTCTTTAAAGACAACTACAAAATGTAATAAATGGTATTTTTTTTAATTCAAAATTTAATTTAGAAACAGTTCAACAATTCTCACAACATATACATTTCTATTTTCAGTTTTAAACTTTCAGTATCTTCTTCCGGCTCCCCCGACATTACGCCCTGGACATCCGATTACATAACTGTAACCGAAAGGCAGCTATTTCTGCGAACCTCTGGTAGGAGGCTTCCCATCAACGCCAGAGAAAACTACATTTTATCGCCTGCTGCCGGTGTTATCATCTACGATGTTATTAATAATACCCCGGCTGATACGAAATATCTCGCAGTAAGTATATTCAAATTCTGTATTTAAAATATTTAATAACATTATACTGAATATAAATAAAACAAAAAATTCCTATTCATTTCATTTTGTGCAAGTGCTGATAATATTTTTTCCTGTATTATTTAAACTTTATTTCTGTGTGTTTGTCTATATATTTTATGCTTTATGTATTTGATTTTGAATATTTTATTTTTATTTGATCATAGTTCTGTAATTGTATTATCTCATTTACTATACGTTTCTGTTAGTATGTGAGTATTGTTATTTTATTTTTTTGTTTGTATTTGTGCATTCTCTTGTCCCCCCCCCATTTTTCTTTGCATTTGTGCCTGCGCCTTTTATATTTGAAATTTCTTTTGCTATCGTCTGTATACTCACTTACGTCTGTAAACCTTGTGATATACTTGTTGGCACACAAGGGATTTATACCTCGAGACTAAAAAAAAAAAAAAAAAAAAAAAAAAAAGCTATGTTGATAAAAATATCTTAATATCACAAAGTTGTTTTAAAACAGTTGATTAAACTTCTTGCAGGAAAAATTCAAAGGAAGAAAACGAATTGCATACATGTTAGGCCTTTAAAAAACGCTTAAGCTATATATATATATTTTAGCGAATTCGATGCTATTAAACAACTGTGTGTTTCCCCGTTGTCACGAATGTTTTTCATAAACGAATCGTTAATTTGCTGTTAGAGGGCGTTCTAAAAAAACTCAACAAAAGGTGCACGACCACTTTTGTATATTTGGTCACCTCATACGAGCCTATAATTAACCAGTTCCGTACTTAAATTTGAGGCCGCCCTGAACTATCCGAAATATGTCCTTTGAGTTACATATCAAGTCGTACATTAAGTTCTATCCGTTAATTTTTGACGAGCTTCCAAGAAATTGAAGAGGTTAAGTTCTAACTTATGAGTAAATCCGATACTTATGTTCCGGCGTTAAATTAATGATAATCATAAATTAAAAGATAAGAAATGTTTTCTCGGCATTAAGTAATCTTATCTAGTAAAAGAACAAATGTAACAAACAATTTGTTGTATTTGTAAAAATAATAAAAATATATCAAATATGTCATATTTTTTTTAGTTGAGAATAGTTTATTATTTTTTACTGACAAGGATTATTAGTCTTTTTCTATTGCATCTTAAGCATGTTTAGTTTATTTTGATATTTTTCAAAACCTATCATACGCATATACTCATAATTTTGAAATCTTCTTCAAATGCACACTGACTATATGAGTATATAGTTTCAATTTAGATAGACCTGGCATTTTGATTTCAAAAGATGCAATTTGGAACGCCTGTAAATTTTCTAAAGTGGCGCCTGTCTATAAAACACATATCAGAGAGATAATAAAACATTGGAATCAAAGGTTAAAATCATAGAGCACTAAAAGGAACTTATAAAATAACAGCAAGTTTAATATCAAATTGTATAATGAGTTAATTTGTCTGTTATCATAGTGAATATTTATTCTGCTATCATAGTGAACCAAATCACCTCTAATTATTGATATACTGTAATTTGAGACCTCCGATTTTTTTCTTTCTTTCTAGAAAAACATTGTAGTCTTCAAAAATGATTTTGAAGCCTTGATCTCCACATTTCAAACCGTCTGGAGTTCGAAAACACATTATTGCAATTATTTCCGCCTTTTTGTCATTTTCTCTATGAACATAACTAAAATTCACTTTAAGAATATTTGAACTCGACGAGTGAAATTCGCTATGTGATTTCTGCTCGAGTTATGAAGATTTCTATCAACTTTGAATGAAATCTATCATATTCACAGAAAGTGTATATATCTGCCTAAGAGCAAGAATACTACAATTATAAAAAAAACAAAGGAATCATTATAATTAGTTATTCAGTTTTACCATTTAAAGTGTGCATGTGTATTAAATTTTAATCAAATTCATCAAGTGGTTGACAATCTATTGGTCAGCATGTAATATAACGCTCATGTAACTACATATTTACATGAACATAAGCGCTTTTCTTCAAACCCATTATGACTTAGATAAATGAAAATCGGTATGTTATGAAAAGGTTAGCTCTGTGTTAAGTTTTGGTCAAAATCGGAGGGAGAAAAAGCATCCTAAATATATAAACACTTTTATTCCCTCTACTAGGAATCCCAAAATATTCATGTGTGGGATTATGAAAACGAAAATCTGAGCATTTGTGGCATTCGCAGTTCTATTCAAAGTCCGCAGTTTTCATATTAAAGAATGGAAGATAAAGACCATATCTTAGAGGTATGCGAGAAAGTTTCGGGAGACCACCTTTGTTAGTTTTCTTTAAAAAAAGAAAGATGGCATTCAAAATTAAATCGATTTTACACGTTTTTTTAAGGGATTCACTCTGCAAATTTAAGGCTCATTTAAAGGATTTGAATTCCACACTTTCCTGTCGAATCTGTGTTCTGTAATGATGGAGTTGTGGAAAATCAGAAGTACATGAGATATCTTGAAGACTTATAATGCGTTATTTACTATAAAAGAAGCAATGTCATTAATTTGTGGAACATGTTTTGATATTGAAGTAATTGCAATTAATTAAATAGCATTCTGAATTTCATAGATTTTTTTTTGTACCCACTTTCGATTAAAGCTTGTGATGCTAAAGATTAGAAATGCATATAAACAGATAAATGTACGCAACTTTTTCTTTTAATTAATATAGAGATTTGTTTTAAATAAAAAAAACCCTGAAATTTAATGACACTTACAGTGAAATTAATTTATTTTATCAATTTCAATCAGCAGCATTAATAATAAATTCTTCTGAAATGATGGAGTTTTAATTAGTAAAACTTCGAGCCTTCTAAAAGTAATGATTCATTTGCCTTTGTAAAATGCTGAAGTGACAACATTCGATTCTTAGTAACGGAATTTATTATCTTTATCAGAAGTCAAGATTTTATGTTTTAGCTTCCTTGTTAAATAAACTTCCGTTTATCAATGGAAATAATTAATTTACAGATGAAATTGTTTTGGAAATGATTTTATTTTAATTGTGGTAAGTACAATTGTTCAAAATTCGCAATAACTTGTTCCAGGAATTGTAGTTCAACCTAAAAGTGCTAATTAAGAGTTTGCAAAATGTTATATGGTTAAAAATGTAATTTGAAAAAGAATATAAGATTTTGATCATGGAGCAGTTGTGCAAGAGTCAGCTTACAAGTTTATCCACGACATACTTCTTAATAAAATATCTGTTTAAAGTATTTATTTGCATATTTATATATTTGCTATAAAGAGGTCAGCATAAATCTTGTCATTTTTGCATGAAATGAAAAAGATTCTTGTTAAATATATGTATACATTGTTTAGTTTCATATAGTTTTATTAAATTGAATGAAGAGAGAAAGAACTATTACATAAGGCAGATATTCAAAAGAATTAATTGGAATCCTGCTAGAATTTGAAATTGATTCATTCTTGAAAAGTATTGATTAAATAATATCCCACTATTAAATTGTTTGATATGTGATTTTTTAAGGTAGAATGATTGTTTTAGCAACACAAAACAAAATATATGATAAAACGATTTATCATGTATCGTAATCATTACTGCAATCATTCAGTATGTTACAAAAAAAATGTGATATTCGAAAAAATGTGATTCGATATTGGAAAGGGACATCTATTTCAAATATGTAAAAATGAAACAGATATAAGTATAAATCCCTCTATATATAATCAGCTATTGTGGTCTCCCCAAAACTATCTCGCATATACTTTATTCGAAATCTTATCCCCCTTCCTAAAATTTAAGTAATTGGGAAAAACCTTTTCAATAATAAAAGTTTCCTTATAATCTATTCTCTAATTTTAAGAAAATTTTGAAAACTGATTATATACACAATTTGTAAAAATATTTTTACTTTGCGAGAAACTCGTATCACTTTCCCGTTTTTATTGAATATTTTATTCATTAAACTTCACCAAAGTTAAAGTTGAGAATTTTTTTTTGGATATAAAATGAAAAGCAGGATTTTCTTTTCCTCTTTATTTCCGTTGTGCACTCATATTTTAATATGCAGACGCGATAACTCAGTTTTTAACACAGCATATTCGGATTGTTTGAATTCCTTTTGTAATATATCCATGATTTAGTTTGACATTTTAGTGTCTGTAATTTTTAATTGATCCGATTAGTACTTTGTTTTATTTTCAACCGACTTCAGAGTCATAATTTTTGAAATGAGAATTATAAGAGTATTGGTTATTTTTAACTTCGTGTTTTTAAAATTTGAACATTTTTTTCATATTAATAATTACAATTAGCTAGTGTGCTATTTTATTTTTCTGTGAAGTATTTAATAGATGAAACTTGATGAATAAAATATCAACTGTGAATATATTTTTAAACTTTTCTTGCCCATTGATTTTTTGTTGTTGATGCATTTAAGCTCTTTGAGCTATTGAGTCGTCACCTAATATTAAACTCTGCTCTTTCAAAAGCAAGCACAGAAAAAAAATTCCTTTCGCCTAAATTTCAATTGCTTATTTATTCACATTCTTTTAGACTTATGATAAAAAAAATATTAAATTTTAAATGAATGACTTTTACAATATTTTCAGCAGAAGTAAACTAAAATTCCTGCCAAAGAAGTTCATCGCTAAAGGCAATAGTATTTAAAATCTTATGAACATTTATAGATAAATACTTGCAAAGGAAATGCTTCCAAAATTGTCCATCTAGATTCAATATAAATATATTTTTAAATAGAAAAAAATACCTTTCAATAGACTTTTTTCAATTTTTATTGAATTCAAATAAAATTGAAACTGATAAATGCAATATCAGAGACCGAAACGGAAAATAACATGTAATTTAGAGATGAAATTGAATTTACGAAGGAAATTTTTTTACACTGAGACATACCAGAGAAAAAGATCCTTCTCTAAGGTATTTCATAAGATATAGTTAAAGCTAGTTTTGTGATAGTTGAAAGTAAATCAATAAATGATCGATGAATACGACGGTAAAATGATAGACGAGTTGAGATGAGATCTATTGTAAAGAATCTCGGGAAATTAAATTAAATTTTCCTTTGAGCTCAGATATTCTTAGGTAACGATTATTCTTAACGTAAGAAAGCCATTTATTTTCCAGATTTTTTTAAAAAAAAAATTAAATACATATTTTCTTAAACATAGGAATTTAACTTTCTTGTGATTCCACGAAACATTGTTTACAACCTTAAAAATATAACTAGATACTGTATTTATTTTAAATATTTTTTTTGTCAATCTCTTATAATATATTAACGAAACTATTATTCAGTCAGCTATCCAGGATATTTTATTTATTTTTCAAAACCTGTAGAATCCGATTAGCTATTCTGAAGGATATGTTACCGTTAAAGTATATAATGCAGTTATTTCATAGAATACCTAGTTATTCCTTGAAATAACTGATCATGTCCGTTAAAGTGTGTAATATGTTATTCATTTGACACTTTAACTAGTTATTCTATGAAATAACTAGGTATTCCATAATTTAACTAATGAGATACAGTTAAAGTGTAAAATAAACAATTTATCTAAAATGAAATGAAACTAATGATAGACAATTAAAATGAAAAAGAAGCAATTTATCTAATTTATGCAGCGTATAAATGGTATTTATGGAAACGTACCATAAAATCATTTGTTACAACAAGGATTATTAAAATGACACTTGGAATTACAAAGAACATTATTTCTAAAACAGAAACATTTTTTGTTGACACACTTGGTTTTACACGAACATTAGGGAACGAAGGGGTGGAAGGTAAATGTATTTGTCGTGCGAGATATATGATATAGATTATTTTACATTTTAAGGGGCTGCAGATCGTATTTCTATGAAATAACTAGTTAAACCAGGAAATACAAGAGAGTTTTACACTTTAACGGACACGATCAGTTATTTCATGGAATAATTAGGGATTCTATAAAATAACGGATTTCATACTTTAACGGTAACAGATACATCGTTTTTGTATTTATACTAGATAATTTCTACGTATAATAAAGATTAATTTGTTGAGTGTGTATAAGTTCATCTATCTCTATGTTGACGTTCTACAAATCAGACCTTTTGACTTAGAACTGTCTTATTTGGCATATATATATACTTTTATTGGTGAAAATATGTCTCTATAGGCAATTTTTTAAAATTTCAAATAGTTTTTTTATTAATTAAAAATAATTTAAATTTTGATATAATTTTTCTTGTGATAACTTCCGAATACAACAGTTTTGTGATAACTTCCGAATACAACAGTTTTGTGATAACTTCCAGTCCCAAAACGATATTTACAATATTTGAAAGTCTAAAAATATCTTACAATAATGCGAATTCAACTGCTTCAAATTCTTTAGTCTAGATTTAATAAATTTTGGAAGATATTTTTATAATATACTTCATAACAGTATTTTCGATGTTGTGAATAACACTGAAATCGTTTTCGTTGTTTCAATAAATATATGATCCCTTGAGTTTTTTCCATTCTTGTAATCAAAAGAAGGATTGTGTTTAATATTAACGTCATTTACAGAAAGGATAAATAAATGAAATAGTGCCGCTAAATTTAGAAGATAGTTGATGAGCATAACAGTGGTATTCCAATGGTGAACTTGGTGTCCACATTAGTGGCTTTGCCATGGAAAGGGCCTTCATTAGAATAGTTCATATACACAGCGAACAGAACATGTATAAGACTATTGTGTGTATATGTCCGTCTGTCTCTGTGTTGCGTGATATCTGATAAATAGACGGATTTCCAAGCACGAAGTTTTATTTAAAGAATTTAACTGAAATTAAATATTGCCGATATTCCCTGCGAACTATCTGGTCGACAAAAGCATTTATTATTATAAAGTTGGCATTATGGTAAGAAACCCTTTTATTATTATTAAAGAAATGTAATAAACACTTAATGATATTGTTGAACTTCCTAAGCACTAAAGGAATCCTTACACTCACATGCATATAATTTTACATCTTATTGCAAAATCGAGTGCAAGGAGTAAATAATTGCGAATTTATTATTAACATTATTTATTAGAAACAAATGATTATAAGTATCATTTATCAGTGAAACTTTATAAGAATTTTTGTGTTTTACAAATGTGTATCTTTAAAAACGATGCATTTTTAGAATTTTAATTTTAAGTGATTTTTTAATAATTACTTTCAGTTCACGACAATTTTTTTTGGAAAAATCTTATGAACATACAGAAATAACAATAATATATACTAAAAAATAAAAATTGGTTTACTTTGAGTAAAATCATAAGATAAATTTCAATAGTGAATCTTTAAGAATTTTTTATTTATCTGATAATCGGCAATCTAGAACCAATATTAATTTAGAACTCATTCGGGATACTTATGCATAAAGAACTACTTCCCAAATACTAATAGAAATTACAGAATATCTGTATTGAAAAGTTAACATTTTAAACTACATTATCTTGAAATGATGGAAGCAATATGTGTAATGTATTAACGTCGGCTATATAAGCAGTAAATACAAGGGAATTGCAGTTGCCAATTAGATAGTTTTTCATTGTCGTCATTGGGAAGGGCTATAGGATGTTTGGCAAATAGAGGATCACCACTATGCTATTGCGTTTTGGAAATTTTAAATTTGTTTGTTTTTACATTATGGTAGTTAGTAATAAGAAATGGTAAAAAGTCCCGATGGTAAAAAGAAAAGTAGACATCAAGGGGTTAGTGGATGTATAACTTCCTAAGTATATAATGTCGTATGTTGTCATGTTTTATAAATTACAATCGCGGTGTTTCTATCGTTCAGTGGCCGAAATGAAATAGAAATGTTTAATTTCCCTCAGTTCAATTGATTCTGACAGAAATTTAGTAAAACAATACAATAGTTAGCACCAAACAGACATTCAGAGAGTCCAACAGAATACCATTGTTGACACGGCTGTACTATCGCTTAAGTTTACAGGCATTTATTTATAATCGCCAGAATTTGAACAATGAAAGTTTTATTGGGACAGAAGAAACCCAATATCTATAATAGACCTGAAATGAATCAAATGGCCTGGTAACAACTATTGGACCAATGCATACTATGTACAACTAGGGTTGATGAGGGATTATTTAAGTTTTAGGGTAAGATCTTGCGTATCAGTCTAAGGACTGAGATTGGTATAGGCAACATCATGTAAACTAAGAAATAGGAATGCCTCTAAAGACCAAGTACAGTCGTTCCTGGTATATTATTCCTCTGTTTTCCAAATGACAATTTACTTCTTTTATCATGATAAACTTTTCTTCCAAGAAACCAAAATTATGCTGGATGATTTCAAGAATTGGATTAGTGCAACTAGCCACCTGCAGTATTGACCTGTAAATTCTCCAGAACTTGATCGTATCCAAGATTTCTGCAATGTTGAAGACGGCTATTCAGAGTTTAAAACCCACCATTGCGCTATTTACGCAAAGTGACAGGCCTGTCTTTGGTCATTTGGTTTCTCATGCTGCTGGATACATTAAGTATTGTCTTGCAAGAATTGAATCTATTGCACTTGTTAAATATAATAAAATTAACTTTAGTTTTCGATCGGTGATTCTAGTGTTTTGACTATAGGTTAAAATTACAAAATGAAATAATACATTTATCTTATTGAAGAGCATATAATAAGATAATGTAAAGGAAAAGCGAATTCCTTTCTCAGAAAACGAATTTTTAATTTAATAAATCACATTTTAATTATTATTGTCAGCAAACTTATGTAGAACTTCTATATCGTAGGCACATTCGTAATTCTACATTTTCGAGGTGCATCTATATTGGTTACATCCCTCATCAGAGATCTTTTTTTTTGCCTGCATTATAGGTTCATCTAAATGCCAAATCTCTACATTTAAAAGGTAAAGAATAGTAATCTAATCTAGAAAATATCATGACCATTTGAAAGAACTATCGTAAGTGTCTTCCAGGTCTCGAAAAGTTTTGTTGAGGGTTGGCCATTTTTCTGTTCGTTTTGTAGTTAATCTCCTATAGAATATTTTCTTAAAGTCCTTCTAAACTCTTATTAAAAAGAATATAAATTTATCTGGGAAATATTATCATGGCAGATATAATAGGGATACTAAGAAGAAATTGATGAAACTCCATGTCCAAGGTGAAATAAAATATAAATTCTATCTTTTAGTTGTAATTATATTTTCTGTATGTTATTATAATCTTATTTTTACTTCAAATTTCAAGCATACAATAAATATTTTGTACAATGTCTTAGAAATATACGTGGATCGGATCTATTGGATTGTTGTATGAAGACATTTATCCTGGCAAAATCCTCGGAAATACCTCACGGATATTCGAAGATGGTTCAACTGAAATATTGTTTAGCGACATAGTCTTGTCCAGTTGGGGCTATTCTTACATCTTCAAGATCACAGTTCGAGCCAAAGAGACTGCTTATTGGAATCTCACACACTTCATTGGTGAGTTGAATTTCGCATAACTTTAAGATTATTTTTGAAAAAAAACTGCACCTTTGGAACTTTGGATAGATATAAGTGAGCCTGAAGTAATTGAAAATGAAAATAGATGAATTATATTTGTCAAGTTTCAAGGTTAAAAAATGAGAATAAATTTTTTATTTACATCAATTAGAATTAATTTATTTCTTAATTTTCCTTATAATTTAGAGTTTGGTCATTTTAACATTGCATTTCAAAACTTTCAAGAATAAAATACTCAAATTATCAGTTAAAAATCTCTTGTACTAGAAATATTATGTCCGGATTGCATATGTTGCCTTATGTTGATCTGTCATTGTAAAATGCAGTGCCAAAACAAAACAATACAATACATTGTGAATTGCAATTTAAAATTTACCACGCTATAAAAACACAAAGTCCTGATTGTCTCTGTTTATGTTGATCTGTCTTTGTAAAATATAATGCCTAGTTTGTGTTTTGTCTATTTAGTTATATCAGGAATCGTTGTCTAAAATTTTTTCCGTTGATCTGGTTTTGGCATGTAACTTGTGCACATCCTTGATTAAAATCCTTTCACCGTCGAAGAACTGCACTATTAGATTTACACTCAGTTCATAATCGACTGCAAATATATATTCTAATAGATCTTTGTTGATTACAATTTGATTACTTCGCTTAATGCGGAGCAATCAAATATTGAGTTAATCCCTGGAAAGACATCACTTGTCTCGTCGCTTTTATTTCGCTCAAAGATACATCCCCATTAATTGTTTGAACCGCAATAATCAAATTTTAATCTGCGTAATGTGCGTCTCGCATATTCGCGATTAATATCTCATTTTCTACGGGAAACTGCATTAAGAGTCTTATAGCCATAGCATAAATTATTTGACACGCATCATAAATATATGAGCGCAGATTACATGCAAGACTATTGATATTTTTTCATCGATCGAAGTTTAATTTTTGCTATTCGAGTCTACATTGGAGGAGTCCGTGGTAAGATATCACTTGTTTTGTTTCACAAAGTTTAATCCTTACTGTTTCAAGCAAAATTTCTCTTGGAATATTGTATCATCGAGTTAAAAAAATATCTTAAATTCTGTTTCGGATAACAAAAAACTTTTTACACGACAGCAAACAACTAACTTCAACAAAATATATTTTTTTTTGAGTACATATAATTTATTTTAAGAAAAGCTTGAATCCAGGGAAATTTATTTTTTTATCAGAAATGGCAATGCATTGTACAGATATCCCTTTTTTAAACTTTATTTGCTAGGTCCTTTCGACGTAGATATGCTGGACGTTTTTGAATTACCTTTGATTGAGTCAGATGAATTTCGTCCTCTGCAGATACTTTTCGATGGAGAATTCAAGAAAGTTTCGAACGACCAGAGGAGGTTCGAAATATTTTTTCTCAATCACTTTGGGAGAAAGTATCCGAAAGTGAAATGGAAGAATCTCACAGTATCAGAAGGTAAGCATCCTTTTTAAAGTTCTCGTAAAATAATTAATAATTCTCAGCTCTCAGTTTTTTTTAATTCAAATTTTATAATTTTTTTTTGCTGAAACAATTTTTATCTTTTTGCTGCTAAGTATATTTTCTTTCGAGTATTAATATCTTTTGAATCGTTAAGAAATACTTTATTCTAATCTATAGTTCATTATTAATTTCTCAAAACTGAATACTTTGGAAAACACGAAATAAAACTCGTTTATATATTTTGAACCGTTTCTTTCATTCATTCAATGATGAGTGAAGACGAATACTATTTCCTTTTATTAACTCGATTTCTGCTCCGTCTTTTTGGTGCAAAAATCGTAATTAATTTTAAGCTAATTTGCCGCTGAGTATAAACTTGGAATTTAATAGTTCAGAACTGCATTATAGTGTAATATTAATCCACTTTCTTGTGCGTTTGTTTATCGCTTAATTACAAAATTTCAATCGATTAAAAACTTTTATCACCGACAGATGGCGTTAAGTCGTTAGCTGATAGAGGAGTTAAAGATTGAATGAAATTTCACACACACAAGACTAGAAAACGGAAAATTTTAATTATTTAATTAATTTTTTATTTAATTAAAATGCTGCTACCATACCATTTTTAAAATGCATAAAATAATTTCTCCTAGTCCCATACACATTTGAATTTTAAAAATTCGCAATCGCAAATTTTCAAGACAATCTATATGCGGTTAAAAGAAATTATTTATATATTTTAGTCATTTAAATATGTGATATATTAATTTTTTATTTGAATAATTATTTAAATAGAATCTGACTCGATTGCAATTCTAATATTAAATTTTTTTTCTGTTTACTTATATTTTTGCTTATTATAATGTTTATCAACACACCTTGTTCAGTGTGTTGTTCGCTAAAGATGGAAATATCCATAAATTTTATCAATTTTTTTATCCGAAAATAAACTTCAAAATATTTTGGCTATTTAATCATTTACTACACAATGACTTGAACATTTCCGAAAACAACATGTCTTGAAACCTATCATATCGTACAGATTTTCATTAAATTCTCACAAGAATTGTTCAATTGAACAAATAATTCCCATTTACTTTAAAAATTTTGTATAAATTACAAGGCAAATTTGAATGCCACCAAAAAATATTAAGGCTACTGAAGAAATAAGTATGGATAAAAGTTATTGAAGATATGTCAAAGTTCTAAAGATCTAATTGCATGAAAATTATGTTTTAATTTTAGTTTTCATAATTTCTACTATGTGTTACTCAAGTCTTTGTTTCTTAACTCTTAGATTTACTAATTTTCTCAATTTTCTAATTAAATGTGTTAAAACTAATAAACAAAAAGAAGTGTATCAGTTATTTAAGAGCAAACATTTTTCGAAAGATTAAAATAATTCAAGCACTTCAGATTATAAAGATGAAAATATATCAATAGATGAACGTAATTTCATTGTAACTGTGTGAATTCATCTGTTTCTGTTTATAGATTTTCAATAAGACTAATTATCTAAAAATTATTTTATTGTATTTTGATTTGTTTTTTGTGTTTGTTAACATATATTGACAAATCATTGTGAAATAAATGTATTAAGGGAAGTGACTTGAATTTTTAAGTGTAAAATAGCAGATATATATTTAATTACCTAATTGTATCTTAATTTCGCTCATATTAACTTCATTCTAAAATGATTTCTTATTTCTTGATCCAATTTCACTTTTTATGTAATTACTTTTAAAATGCGCTTTGGAAAACCGCTCACTTTAATAGGTTATCACGCTCAAATGAAGAGATAAAAATTCCAAAGGTTTTCAATATTTTAAAGATAAATTATCCTTCCCTAAGTCTACTCGTGTCAAAGAAATCCGTGTTAAAATCTCATTGTAAAATTAGAGAAGTGAAAAGTTTTGGTCTTTTTTGATCTTCTGCTCTTGTGTTATGATGTAGACCGACTTATTTCTTACTACATATTTTCCCTGCCCCGGTGAAATTATATATATAATATACAGGATTAGCAAGAAATAAGCCACTTCAGAGAGCTCTAAAATGCATTCTATTAGTCCAAATAAGATGAAATTTGAACTACAGATTATTCAAATGACACACTTTACATTAATTTTTAAAAAAAATCAGAACAAAAATTGATATTACAGAGACAATAGATGGCGCTGTAACACAAATGGCATTTATTTCATATATTGAAAATGTGAAACATAATTTGTGTTGCAGCACATGTCTATTGCCATTTTTCTTTGGATAAAAAGAAGGCTGTTTCTGCACGAACATTAGTTTCTTCTCTGTTCGTCATGCCTACGTTGCAAGAAAAAGCGCTCCTAGCGAAATTATTCTACTAGAACCAACAAAACTCCGTTGCAGATGTAAAGGAATTTCGTATGAACCAGATACGAAGAGGTCCAATGTCTCCAGGTGTCTTACACAAGACGATGCAGAAATTTGAAAAAACTGGGCAACTTAACATTCTTTTAAATAGAGGACGAAAAAGAAAATCCCGTCTTCCAGCTTCGTAAATGTTGCGACCACACTCATTGAAGCCAGCAGTCAGTTGCCGCATCATAGTGTGAGGTTGCCATTTTGTTTCCCTTGTTCTGGATATGCCGTATTCAATTGTACGAAAAAACGTACGGTAGATTTTACATTTTTATGTATAAAAAATCAAGTCTGCACCTGTTGCAGGATGTCAACTTATAGGTCCGTAAAACTTTTGCATGCAAGTTCCTTGCACGAATGGTGGCTGACACAACTCGGACATGGAACATTCTGTCGGGTGATGAGGCCCACTTTTGCCTCAATGGGCACGTTAATACCCACAACTGTCGAAAATTGGCAGAGGAAAACCCTCACGTTATCCAGGAATAACCCTTACATCCTCGAAAAGTGACAATATGGTGTATTTTTACAGTACCTTTACCATTGGATAGTATTTCTTTGAAGAGATAACTTCAAATGGAACCCAAACCTATACCGTCGCAGGATAATGGTAACATGATATGTTGAGGGATTTTGTAATCTCAACTCTTCTACAGCGGGGATGTTTTCAAGACATTTTCATGAAGGATGGTGCACCATCTCATATTGGTGTCGCTATATAAACAATGTCGCTCATATCGCTGTATAAACAATCGTGTAAAACGATTGTTTATACAGCGTTTCACAGAAGCATGAGTTATCAGCCATCATTTCCCAATAGCATGGTCTCTTTTGTTCCAGAACATCACCCCTTTCGACTTTTGATTGTGGAGTTACTTAAAGGACAATATCTACCGTCAAAGGCAATCATCTCTATCAGGTCTCAAGAACAACATTTGGCGCCATATTCTTAATATGCCGGCAGATTCACTCCGGTCATCTATAGAAAATATGGTTCTCCTATTAGAACATATTGTTGAAAATGAAGGAGGACATATTGAGCAATTTTAATTTCACTTTATTTAAAAATTCTAAACCATATTAAATGGTTTTATATGTATTACAACGCCACCTAACGGTGAATTTTTGTACTGATTTCTTTTATTTAAGAAATGTAAAGCGCATCATCTCAATCTGTAGTTCAAATTTTATCTCATTTGGATTGATAGAACGCATTTTAGAGCCCTCTGAAGTGGGTACTTGTTTCTTGCTAACGTTGTGTATATACAGGGTGTCTCAAAAACCTTGACAGCGGATTTTATTCCTGAAATAATGATCATAGACATATACTGTAAATTACAAATTTGCGTAAAAAAAGGTACACATTTCTATGAAATCAATTAAAGTTTTCAAGGGATTAAACTTTAAAAAATACAAAATTTAAATTTTTATACGGACCCCGTACAGAAAATTCCCCAGTGAGTAAAATGTGGTGCATCCTCTAATCAGATCATGTACGAAATTTCAACATTTTTATCACAAAGTCTCAAAGATATGAAACTACATAAAAGCCGACTTAAACCAGTTTTCGATGCCTGGATTCGAGTTCGCAAAGAGAAAAAATCATGTCTGATGTTCGTGTTTTAGGTGTCGTACGTAAATTAACAAAGAAAGTAATAATTGAACACAAATTTTACGATTTATTGGTTCAAAAGTATTAAAAATGTGTAAAAATAATAACTTAAAGGAAAGATTACTTTAATGAAAGATTACATAAGATAAGTTCACTGACTGTGCTATTTTTAAGTTATATTCTGTAATTCATGATATAGAATTTTAAAGTATTTTTCAGGAAGCATAGATTTTAAAATTTGTATTTAAAACTAAATATATGAAGCATATTTAATTTTCTTATGCTGCATTCCTGCCTCGCGTCATCTGCACTGAAGCTGTAAACATTTGCATTTTAATTTATGATTGATCCTTCTCCAACTTTGTTTTAACATATCTTTGAGAATTTTCATGATAAAATTCTGAAATTTTGTACATGACCTTATTAGAAGATGGGGCACATTTTACTCATTGGGAATTTTTTTTTGTACTGTGTCCGTATAAAAATTTAAATTTTGTATTTTTTAAAGTTTAATCCCCTGAAAACTTTAATCGATTTCATAACATTGTGCACCTTTTTTTACGCAACTTTGTAATTTACGATATATGTCTGTAATCAATATTTAAGGAAAAAAAGCCGCGATCAAGGTTTTTGAGACACCCTGTGTATGTATGTATATATATATATATATATAATATTATAAACCCATATTAATTTTATAAACCCATATTAATTTTATTCAAAAATGTTCTCTTATTCCCTGATCTGATCCCCCCCTTTTTTATTTATTTAATGTGACACGAGCTCTGTAAAATGCTTAAATCTGCAAATTAACATGCTTCAAGTGAAGGGATAAAAAAGCTGTCAAGCCAAGCAAATTATTTTAAAAGATATCTAAATTTCTCTTGCCTAAATCGATACGTGTAAAGATATCCCTATTCAAATCGCATAATATATAATGACCTTGGGAAAATATTTCTTTCCCTCTTTTTGCCCTCTTCTGCTCTTGTATCGCTTGTGAACGGAGGTCAGTTCGTCCTCGCTTCATGTGAATAAATTGTCACACGGGAATAAAGCGAAGTTTTACAATTACTAAAGTGCCTTGTCTCTCTCCGGCCACAAAGCTGCTCAAAAATATGTGTCAACCTTTTAAAAATCAACTTTTATGTCATCCACATCATTTTAGAAGAAGTCTATCTTTCTAACACTAGATTATAAGCTTCCCTTTCCACATCTAAATGTCTGTCTCGTAATCAGAATGCTGTTTACTGAGCAGCTAATATGAACAGATGCATGTAATCACATCAGAGTAGCATCGTAATTCGGGTTTTTATATCAGGAATCCAGGAAAGATACTTTACTTACGGACATAAAAGCATTAGTTTCTCTTTTTCTATCGTTGAAGTAGTAATCGCTTCCTTGCCTGTAGATAAAGAAGTGATACCTAAGCAATAAATAAATGATTTCCTGTGTATTACGAGAATCTTAAGCAATTAAGCAGGCTGACCATTATTGTTCCGGGAGGCTTTAGCTGTGAGTTCCTGTGGGCTCATCCCTATCAGTTATTTTCTGAAGGAACAAGCATTTTCTTTTAATAGACGTAACCACAGCAAGAGCTAAAAGCTCATTTCGGTGGTAAAGTTTGTTGCTGGTACTATAAAGTCTTGATTTGGTTAAAATGAAAGACCTGAGCAAAGTTACTGGTAATATAAACGATAATTGTTCAAAGTCAATATACTGTGTATTAACTTTAACTTGATTATATGAAAAATATTAAAAAGCTTTTCATTTAGTTTTTCGGCGATTATATAGAAATGAGTTTCTACATTGAGTAATAAATATCTGAGTTTTAAGAGTGAGAAGAAAAAATTTAACCAGTCCTGCAGTTCTAACTACTGGTTCAATTTTGCAATCTTCTTTGGTTCTAAAAACTGTTGAGCTCTAGATATGCAATTAGTGGTTATTTTCTCTTCTATTTGGGACTTTAATATGATATCAATCCCTATACTAATATAGACGCTTGGGGTAGTGAAGCTTTTCCAAGCACTTTTAACTGTATTTTCTGAATTTTAATTACTTAATACTAACACAACTGAATTCAGTAATAATTCTCTATGTGTATCAAACTCTCTATTGTTAGTGGATTGGTAAATTAAGCTTCAAATATTAAATTTATAATAACATTAAATTGATCAAAGAACATTTAATATCAACTAAAATTGAACTGTATGCAAAAATTAATTGTACATGTTTAAAACTTGGAACAATAATTTTTATTAAATACAAAGGTTTCTTTTAAAATGTCAATTTTAAAAGAAACCTTTGTATTTTAAGTAAATGAATGAATATGTATACGCTGTGAAATGTTTGTTAATAACCACATATCCTTCAAATATATACATACACACACACAAAGGGATCAAATTTAAAACACCCCTACTCTGAGCCCTCTACAGCGAACTACTCAGTGTAAAGGCTCCAAAATTCATGAACATACTATTCAAGACATAGGGATACGGATTAAGTGAAAATAAATTAATTTCAGAAACACCGATAGATGACGCTGTACAACAGAAAATATTCTAAAAGACAATCGCACAAAAAACATGCAGTATGGAATTTTTCCTTTCTAATTTCATTGCTTGTATGGAAAAATAAAGATAAAAAATTGAAGAAACTGAACCTGTCATTGTTAACTATTTCGCTCTGTAAGCACAAAAATTTGCATAAACTCTTCATTTACTACTACTGTTTTAGGCATAAACGGGATAAAGCTGGGAAATTGTCATTCTTATCAGCGATGGCTTTGCGCTTTGTTTGTGAAGTTGTTTTATGAAAACAAAGGGAATGCTGCGACTGCACTTCGAGAATTTGACTTGAAAATTTACTCAAAGGACCAGGAGAACCAATACATGCTCGAAAATTTTGTTGTGTTTTGAAACCCCTAATGCAACAGGGCCAGTGTCTTGATTTATTTATCTTTATGCTAAGAGCCTCCACGTTTCCGGCAACCTAACTATCTCGTTCTACACAGCTTAATCCTTGTGATTTTTGGCTTTGGGGATACTTAAAAAAATCTTGCTTATCGAGGATGTCTAGTAAGTAACCTTGTCAGATTTGAAAGACAGTATCAATCTGTATGTGAGAAGCATTTTAATCGACCAATTATGATCTGCAGTTGAACAAGCTGTCCACAGAAGGCAGACTTTATATCTGGAAGAAGGGAACCATATTGAGCAATTTTCCATTTCAGATAGTCCCAATATTTTAATTGACGTGCTTAAATTCTATATGTAAACAACTTACACAAAATTCTTTTACCAGCTGTGAATCCTTTTAAAATGAAGCGGCTCTTTGTTGAAAACGTGCCATAGTGCCATAATGGATTCACTGTATGTATAACCACAGTATTCCAAACTACTTCCCACGGGGCAGTAATACAAATGTGCGGGAGTTGGAGCTCTGCTGGTTAGAACGTTTGATATAATGTTGCCAAATTTGGAACATATAGAATGGTGGCCAAAACTATGGGAATCCTCCTGAAAAACGTTCATCTTTGAGATTTGAGGCTCGCATCAATAATATATTTAGAATATTGCCATAAAAACTATATATAATTGGAAAGGTAATTTAATTATAAAATAAAGTTTAATTATCTGCATTCTATGAAAAAGTTGCAGCTAAATAGCAAGTGAAAAGAAGTACAACTGGCTTGATTTGATATGAGTAGCTTTTCTTCAATTCAATGCAGCCAGTGAGCTTGTGTGTTTAAACATACAATGAGGTATTGCTTTGTTTTGGCAATGAATTAATCAAATTACAGAAGGATTAATCTCTTTATCAATTATTGGAGATGAAACGAAAAAAATGTCGATGTTTGATTGCTAGTAAATTGGTTGTTTTATTGTTTTCTTTCATTTATTAAGCTTACAAAAGATAAAACTATAGAAATGGCACAAAGAGTCGACTGGTCACTTAGAAAGCTATGTAAAATAGTGCTCTCACGTAATCAAGTTTAGTTATGAAGAAATTAGAAGAAAAATGGGTTAAAACTTAACCAAAGGTGATATATATAAATTTTTGAAGAGATATAAGGAGACTAAATCTCTACAAAACATAACTGGAGGAAGAAAAACGTCTAACGAAAAAATGTTTTTCTAATAATACTAATTTAATAGTCATACAAATTATACCTGTTTTGGCAATTTTTCAAAAATAATTTTTTGTCCAATTTACATTATTAGATTGCATTTTCTCATTCAAACCATTTTCATTGTTTCACTAACACTGAATCGCTTGATTTTCTTCCACTGTTTGAAATTAAAGAAGGATTCTGTCAAATATCTGTACAGATTATAAGAATAAAAAATTATTATAATGCCATGAATGTTGTAAAATAGATGAACCGGAGATTTACTGTTTTTTGTAGAGCTATGATGTCATGGGAATGATATCCATTCAAAAGATCCTTATTCAGAATGGACAGTTCATACGAAAAACTTTTACGATAACTTGACTTTAATATTTGAATAAAACACTAACATGGGGTCTATCTAAACAAGTTAATTCAAATATAACCAATATCCTCGGCGAATCATCTGATCGCCAAATGCGATTTGTTAGAAATAAGTATCTTAAATTTGTTTTATTTTTGAATAATAATTATCTGTACATTGATTTTATTGATCTTTTATTTTTATGTTTTTCTTCCAAATGAAAGTCTTGTGACCTCATACACAGGGTTCTATTGTTCTTTTTTCCATTTATGGCTAAATCCTGTCGAGTGTTTTCCCTACGTGTCTGTTATTACATTGTCTGATGATTCCTCTTAATTGTTTACTCTCCATTCAACTCACTAAAAAGTTGACCTACTACATGCAAGTCCAATGTTATGAATAAATTACAAAAAAATGGGGATCCATTTTATCGCGGCCATACTTTTTTCAGTTATAATATATTCTACAATTGACTGCTCTTTTGTAGCATTTCAAGTAAATTATGGAATCAGAGTTCTCATGTTGCCTATCGATTTCTAATGAATAAATAAAAACAAAATTGAGTAGTTATGGCAACACAAGGCAGTTTTATTATGTTTTATTTGTCCAACAGGCAGTGTAGTGGTGGATTTCGTAATTACGGGTTTGACAGAAGATTTGGATAAAACCTCAGAGGCACTGTCTAATGACATCAACAGCGGTAAAGCCGACATCGAATATGTGAAAGGAACTGTCTGGAAAGCCAAAAGCGACTCATTTCCATCCAGGGTAAGAGAACCATTCTATAATGTTTAAGTGAAGAATTTTGAATAATTGTATTTAGTTTATACTCCTTGAAAGGCTATTAAATCTGTAGTACTTATCAATACTTTTGAGTGTAAATTTCGAAAATGAAATACGAATTTACAGTTTTTCTATGTAACTGGACATTTGATGTTCAGGATAATTCATGTCAGTATTTCCGAATGGCCACATTAAAAAAAAATCTGTAACTGGTAACACATTATCCTAGCTTCGATATACATCCTCCAGCCCTTGATGCTTTAGCTCATTTCCAAATTCATGTCAGTATTTCCGAATGGCCACATTAAAAAAAAAATCTGTAACTGGTAACACATTATCCTAGCTTCGATATACATCCTCCAGCCCTTGATGCTTTAGCTCATTTCCAAATTCATGTCAGTATTTCCGAATGGCCACATTAAAAAAAATCTGTAACTGGTAACACATTATCCTAGCTTCGATATACATCCTCCACCCCTTGATGCTTTAGCTCATTTCCAAATTCATGTCAGTATTTCCGAATGGCCACATTAAAAAAAAAATCTGTAACTGGTAACACATTATCCTAGCTTCGATATACATCCTCCAGCCCTTGATGCTTTAGCTCATTTCCAAATTCATGTCAGTATTTCCGAATGGCCACATTAAAAAAAATCTGTAACTGGTAACACATTATCCTAGCTTCGATATACATCCTCCAGCCCTTGATGCTTTAGCTCATTTCCAAATTCATGTCAGTATTTCCGAATGGCCACATTAAAAAAAAATCTGTAACTGGTAACACATTATCCTAGCTTCGATATACATCCTCCAGCCCTTGATGCTTTAGCTCATTTCCAAATTCATGTCAGTATTTCCGAATGGCCACATTAAAAAAAAATCTGTAACTGGTAACACATTATCCTAGCTTCGATATACATCCTCCAGCCCTTGATGCTTTAGCTCATTTCCAAATTCATGTCAGTATTTCCGAATGGCCACATTAAAAAAAAATCTGTAACTGGTAACACATTATCCTAGCTTCGATATACATCCTCCAGCCCTTGATGCTTTAGCTCATTTCCAAATTCATGTCAGTATTTCCGAATGCCCACATTAAAAAAAAATCTGTAACTGGTAACACATTATCCTAGCTTCGATATACATCCTCCACCCCTTGATGCTTTAGCTCATTTCCAAATTCATGTCAGTATTTCCGAATGGCCACATTAAAAAAAAATCTGTAATTGGTAACACATTATCCTAGCTTCGATATACATCCTCCAGCCCTTGATGCTTTAGCTCATTTCCAAATTCATGTCAGTATTTCCGAATGGCCACATTAAAAAAAAATCTGTAATTGGTAACACATTATCCTAGCTTCGATATACATCCTCCACCCCTTGATGCTTTAGCTCATTTCCAAATTCATGTCAGTATTTCCGAATGGCCACATTAAAAAAAAATCTGTAATTGGTAACACATTATCCTAGCTTCGATATACATCCTCCAGCCCTTGATGCTTTAGCTCATTTCCACATAAAAATATTTCATTTAGGACCAATAGATTTTTCATCAAATATTTGGGTATTCTGTTCCTAATTATTACCCTGAAAACAAGAAAGTAGCTTTTATTGACTATTTAAAGTTATATCCACAGTTTGTCAATCAAGTGGAAATTTAAAATTAGTTTTAAATTGGTTATTTTTTAAAAATTTAATTTATATTTACTCAAACAAATAAACAAAATAAAATTTTTGTTAAACAAAATTTCAAATTTCAGTAGTAATTTTCTAAAACTTATTCTACACCCATTTCCTAATTTATTGAAATAGATTTGTCTGGATCACATCAGAAAAGTTGGGAGCCTGAAGGATTACCTTCGGTATTTGTCGGTTGTAACGGCGACCGAAAAGCGTCAAGAAAATTTTTTGCCAATTTGCCGATTTCACTCATCAAACTATACCGCATATGATTATATGAGTTGATACTTGAGTATATTTTTTTATAATTTGGCAACATTTTTTCTTGGTTCTTTTCGATCGCCATTAAAATATAATTTTACCTTATTTTCGGATTTTCACTAAGAAATGGCACCATTGGTAATGTAATGTAATCTATTAAGCTTAAAGAAAGCCTGAGATTCGTTCAATTTTATTCTGGTTAGTAATTATATTGTTTTTGTTGCCCTTATGAATGCGTTAATAAATCTTTTACTCGTTTTATTGATTCTTCCGTTTACTTAAGTCGAATTTCAAATTGTGTGACTATGTTAAACCAATTTGTGTCAGAACCAGATGGAATGTTCCATTGTCTGGCATACTTCTATAATAAGTCACATTTTAGGCTTGAGGTAGCCTTATTCGCAAGGTCCAAGCCCTGCCGACGTCTTATGGCAAATGAGAAAATATAGGACATTTGGAATATTTGACTGTGATCTATAATTTTTAGGTTTAGATTCCAAACTCATGCGCCTAACCTGCTTTGGAGGTATATTTTGGAGGTATATTTACTTGCAATTCAAATAAACAGTCAATCACTTCACGGATCTGGTATAATTTAATATAGATTTACGATTCGGACCCTAATATCATTACAGTGATTGGCATTTAATGATGCTAGATGATTACTTATAACTTTTCAGAATCGATGATTTAATTTATCAGTTAAAGTATAAGATACAGGAGCGTGAGTGCCAGATGATCCTCTAGACAAACTCATTTAAGGTAATGAGTGTTTGTATCACCCAAATATTGTTTCCTGTCAATTCTTTTCTAAGAAAGGGATGAAAAAGATTTACTATGGCTGGCTGGCTTTGGAATGAAGAATCACTTGAAAAGCCAAAGAGTGGAACTAAGTACATCAAGTGATGTTGAGATCGGATATACAGGAAATATTTTTAGGTATTGAGGTCTACTATTTAAAGAAGGCGAATTTCATCAAAATAGAATTTCGTTAGCATTGAACCAGGGGTGGAAATTTCTGAAATGGAGAATGAGTCGAATGATTGGGAGGAATTTGTGGGAATGCCCCCCCCCCCACCCCCAAAAAAACTTCCTCGCTTAGATGCTAATAAAGGTGTTGTACCTAACAACGCCTTGTATGGCATTAACATATAGTAGTTACAAAATATTAGTTTTTGGCGATAATTTGGCATTTTTACTGAATTTGTAGTGTCATACTTTGGCGAGTTATTTGGCAATTAAGTTCTGGGATGCGGTTACTAATATACGAAACCGAATCAGTATTTTAGATACTTTTTTCCAATCGATTGAAACAAAATTAAAAAAGCTATGCATGTAATCACAGAATCCAATACCAAATTTAATATATTTAACTTAAGCGCGATAACTCAAAAACGCATATGTTTCTGAAAGTAGAATGACAGACGGTCAGCCCGTCAATGGATTTGACTCAGAATTCGATAGGCGTTTACATTATAGATGTTAAATAAGTGTGCCTCATTTTAATCCATCTAGCTCTGTCCATTTCGTAGTTATCATGTTAGTATAGTTGAACAGCCGGAAAGACAGATTTCTTCTGAACGGATTTTGCTCAACATTTGACAAAAATCTACAAATTTGGTTTAACGATCGTATGCCAAATTTCATCCCTCTAGCTCAAAGCGTCTTTGAGTTATCTTTGTCATAGACAGATGATCATTTTCCAAAAAAGGGTTTTTCGAACTCAGTCTAAAACGTGGAGATCCGTCAAAATATCTAGCTAGAAGTTTTTAACAATTGCTACACTTTCTCTATATTATGTATACGACAAAATAAAGATTGTAGTCGGAGGTGGAGGTAGACTTAGTTTCAAATGGTATATCAATCATTTATCTGCAACTAAGTTATAGCAAAGAATGGAAAAATATTTTTATTCATTGAAAAATCAAGAATTAGTAATTGTTGGAACCTTCATTTTGTACAAGATGGAGGAAATCAAAACTAATCATCCTATTAAAAGGACTATTTAACAAAGTGTTTTTCCCCCAAAATCTGCTTTATTATGTTGCGTTAAGATCTAACTATTCAGAAACTTAAAATTTAAAAAAATATTTTTCCTATTCCGAAATTTTAAATTTGACATTTTAAAAATATTTAAAATTTACTAATACTTCAAAAATGCTTCTTCTCGTTCCGCTTTCAATAATTGTTAATCGGAGTTCTTCAGAATCTTCTTGATAAGCTTGGTGGAATGAGGCATCAGATTTTGGATATCTAAATTATAGTCGTGGAAAAATATCTTGACTCAAAAATTTGTGTAATTTTCTTCGAAAGTGTCTGAATATTTCAACTTCATTATTTAAAAAATCAATACCTAATACTATTAAGTTATTTCAGAGTTTACAGAAAAATTTCAAACAGTTTGAATGAAATGTGCTTAACTTTTATTATATAGTTGGGGACATTATTTTTAAAAAAGAAAACGAGAAAAACGGATTTAAAGATTCAAATACAAATGTATTACATTTATAAGACAGTTTATTAAATCGGTTATTTTTCTCAACAACTAAACATTTCTAAGTGAGAAAGTAACAATTTTAGAAACTTTAGTTTCCACAGTTAATAATTGCTCTAATTTACCGTATCTACATTTAGAAAAAGCAATTTAAAAATTTAAGAAATTCTTATTTAACTTATTTTAATGAATTCATTGTCAAGATATTTAGGAAATAAGTTAATTTTTTTCATCAAATGTTTATTAATGCATAATAATAATTGTAAACTATTTAAATAAAGCATAAAATACAATTTGGAATGAAAGATACAATTTAGAAACAGCAAATTTTCTAACAAAACGAGTTGAATAAAAATAGGTTTTAAAACGTCTATAAATTTATACGTCTTTCTAATTATTCTGAAACAGAACTATATTATAAAACTGTCTTCTTGAAAATATAATGTTCTATTAAACGTATATTGGGTCTTTAATTTTAATTTCACTAAAGAATTTGAAAACCAAATTCAAAACTGTTTTATTTGGGAAATTTGATTTAAGCGTTCTTCTCTTATCATTCATAATTAGTGTGCATACCGTTTTGCTCGTGGCACGCATTTCTAATTCTATTAGAATTAGAATAAGCAATAAATTATGCTAACATTTTGAAAAAGCATTTTTTTCAAAACTGGTTACCAATGGTTTTGAAATAATTGATTCTATATGCAACCGAGTGACCCATATTGTAACTTAATTAGTTTTCACATATGATTTGTTGTATTTTCCGATTAATAGTTTTTGTCTGCCAAATTTACAGAAAGTATAATTGTTTGTTAACCGATGCTAAAACTAATGTATCGTATCTTATCTTCAAGAAGAAGAAACTATAAAAAATAAATTAATATTTAAAACTTTTCTGAAGTATAAACAGAAATTTCAACAATTAGAATTTTGATTTGTTGTATTTTGTACAGATTTGTTGCAATTTGTACAGATATTTTAAAACAGGAAATGTCATCTTAAATTTACTAATATATTTATTATTTGTGTACTAATACATACATAAAAAGATTTCGCTTATAATTTTGTTACTGGAATTGTTATTTTTTCACTTTTTTTAATTTTTAATTTGTAAAGGTTTCTAAATATTTTCATGAATATAAATAGGTAAAGGCATTTCATTCAAAATTAAACTATCACGTAAAATAGCGAAAGTTTTCACTTACATCAAGGATTGTAATTCTTTAAAATATTTTTAAACGAAATTCATAGTAATAACAGAAAAATTAAGTTTTTAATTTTGTTTTCAGTAGAACAGAACTAGTTAATTTCTTTTTGCGTCTAAAATTAAAATCCTAAGCTTATAATAATGTAAATATCTGCTTTTTAACTTGATTTCCGAACTACATGCGTCTCTCCACCTTAATCTTTATATTTGTCACGCAAAATTTAAATCAGTCTGGACACCTTTCAAACAGCTCTTTGATACTTTCTTAGCATATTTTTCCGTGACTTAAATATCAATTACTAAATAGCAACAGTGACAGTAATTATTTCAAAAAATGCCACATAAATGTGGAGAAAAAAGATGTTTGAGAATTTTTTTTTGCCTTTTAAGTAATCTATAAAATATTGACAGTTTTTCTATTAAGTTTTAACAGCAAAATTTTTTAATTAGTATTAAATAATCTTTATTATAAAATAGTTACTTAAAACCATAAAATGAAATTAATAGTTTTTCGTATTATTAGGAATAACTGAATTAACTATCTGCGCCTGAAAATCAAAATCCATATAACGTTCAAAAAATGTGTGCTAATTAGTTATATGAAAAAAGAACAAAAATAATTAAATATATGATTGATGGAAGGAATAGACTTAAAACTTTGGTAAAAAAAAAAGCAATAAATCAGAAAATTCGGACTTTTTTCTCTATTTTAGTCACGAAAACAGCGTTTTTGAATTCCTTCTCATTTTGAAATTGCTGCCATAATTATACAGGTGAAAGCTACATCACATTGCCTTTATAAATGGTTTATAACTATTATTGAACTATTTCATTGATTTCAAAAATGAAATAATTAAATGATTTTATTTCATTTTTCCGCTTTGGTCCGATTATCAGTGACAATTTCAATAATAATGCAGATAAATATGATGTTTCAATGTTTAAATGGATTTGCAGAGTTTTAAGAGCAATGGTTGAAGTTTAAAATTTCTTTCACTTTTCGGAGTATTAATATCGCTGTCAGTTTGTTTCAGAAGCCACAATTTCTCTTTTAAATAAATTACATCACAATTTCGTTTATGGAAACATTTTTGTTGAATATCTGCGAAATATACATTGAAAACTGGCATGGTTTTTATTTAAATACATAGATCTATGTATTTAAATAAAATAATAGTTTAATAATTTAATACATAGATCTTTTAATATGGTGGTCGTTTGAGCTATTATTTGAAGCGAAAATAAATTAACAAGATATTATAGATATCTTTTTTGTATACAAACAGTCAATATACTTAACTCTATAATCACTGAAACACCCCAAACGCCTGTTTAACCAAATTACTTCGAACCCAAGAAGAACGATTGAATATGACTGCGAAAATTTCTCTACCTTTCATTAAGTATAATTGATTGAATACTCATGGTGTATGCTTTGTTTGCTAGAGATGCTTGCCCCAAAAAACAAAGATTTCGAAGACAGCAAAGTTTTTTGAGAATTCTCAAAAGACATCCGATAATATAATTGCTCAGTTGCCTTTGGTTCAGTTGGTGTCTCTTTTGTATGTAAACCCTTTAAGAATATGAACTGTCGTTGTAGTATTCTGCTAGGTTAGAGAAATTTTATGATTTTTGAAGGAGAAACTCGGGTTTTCCATTATTCTGAGTTACCCAAACTCGAATGATCTTAAGAATGAGAAGGCTGAATAAAAGAAGATTAGTTAAAAAAAAGCTGAAAAATCGAAGATCGTTTGCACAATTTTCTCTTCTTTTTTACATTCAAAGTTATAATTCATTGGTAGTAATACTCAATAAAAAATCCTTCCGCATATAATTAGATGAAAACAAAGAGACTAAATGCCAAGACGAACAACGACATCTTCAATTCAATTTTGGCAAAAATTGCATTGATATGACTAAAAACGCGATATCTTAAAAGAAAGATCAAAAGGACTTAATGCCAGATAAAGAAACACAGGTACATTAAAAGTCAACTATAAAGGTTGAGAATAATTGAAAATTAAAGACTATTCAATAATGAAAATTTTTTCAAATATCAGAATCAACACATGTTGGTTTTAAAATTTTGTAAACTATTGGTTTTTCTACTAATCAGAAAATAACTATACAAATTATATTCATGCAGATTCCTTTATAAAATTCTATTTTTTGAATTCCTTTCTTCTTCAGTGATCACAATCAACACATTTTGATTTAGATTCCTTCTTGATTATCACCATAACATTTCCTTAATTCTTTTAAAATTGAACATTTTTTTTTGCTGGACCTGTCAAAGTGTAATTTATTCCAAAAATAATTTTTTTTTTATTTCCATGACAAAAGAGAGATGTAACTTATGTATAGAACGGCAGTGTACGTTGAAGTACTATTCTTTGAAAATACGATATACGATGGAAAGCATGGAACGCCATGAACACGTGTGTTGAGATTTCGTCTTCACGGGATACAAACGACAAGAATCTTTCAATGATCAACACGAACATTCTATAGCATAAGACATCTGTGCATGATCTCATTTTGAGAGGCCGCATTAGAAAACAAGAAAAACTTCATACCTAGATTTTAACGATACGATAGCTTTCACATATGTGAACTTTGCAACGATGTATTGAGTCATTACTATAATCAGTTGCTTTGAGTTTGAGACGAATGCAAACTAAACTGTAAGGTTATAAAATTCTAAAATCAGTGGGAATGGTCACCCAGAGATTTGTCGTGATATTTCTAATAATTTTTTACCCCCTCCCCTTGAATAAATTGTGAACTTTGCATGGCAATGATAAATAAATTACTTACATTAGCTTAAATCTAGCATTTTTATTGAATCCATCAATAAGCATATGTATTTTGTCGCCATTTTGCCTACCGACTGACGCCAAAATTTAACTTGGAATTACATCTGTAGCTGCAAGATATTACACTACATTTTATTGATTCAAGGAATTTAGTTTACACTCATGCTAAATTACAAATGGTAAGGCGGTCAACAACCAACGAAACATTTGGTTGAAATTTTATAGAAGTTTATATATTAAATGTAAAAACTATGTAGCAGTTTTGATCTACTTAGCTTTTTGCGTTTTGTAAATATTGAGTTCTTTCGTAATCGAACAACTATATAAGCAGATTTCCAGCTAATAGATTTCATTCAAGATTTCATTGGAATTTATGAATTTGCCCATCACTTCATTTATCAAATTTCATCCGTCTAGCTCAAAGTGGTTTCAACTTATGTTCGAAGACAGACAGACTGACTCTCTAACAGATAGACATAACACCAATTTATTTTTATAGACCCAGGAAGGTCTAAAACGGGAAGATTCGTCAAAATCTCGAATTTTTTGGTGATTACAATACTTCCTCTATACTTCATATATGAAAATGGAAAAAAAATTGCTTTAAACCAATTTATTTCCATGAATGATCTGTTTATTCTATTTTGTTGAGTACAAGCAGTAGTTAACAAACAACCTGAACTTACCATTGAGCAGTTCGCTTTTTTTTTCTGGAATTTGACAATTATTTTGATTTTAAATAACCTAATATCTGTAGGCTCATGCTTGTTAAAAATAATTTAATATAACTTCTTTTAAAACATTGATATTTAAATTAAAAAAAGCGAATTAATTCTGCGTGTTTAAATAAACCTATGTTTTCCTCGTAGTCTTTGCAGTCAATTAAAATTATATTTTATTTATTAAATATCTTAATATTGGGTGAAGTTAAATATTTTTAAATTTATTGACTCTTTTAATGTAGGAATATGATATTGATATTTGACCAAATTAGAAATAAATATTAAGTTAATAATCAAAGAATCAAAAAGAAAGATTAACTGAATCCGGCCCGAAGACTTTTTCAAGGGTCACCCTCAGGCAAGGATTCAAACCAGGGATTTTTTCTGTGAGGGGTCTGACTTTCGTCCAACAAACTGACCCCTCGTGACCCGAAAATCCCAGAAAATTGAGGTTTTAGAGATAAATTAGTATCACAAGATTAAAACAAGTAAAAACACTAGCAAAAAAAAACAAACCAAATAAGACCACAGCAAATCAAACCACAAAATACATGAAAAAAGAACCAAAAAATAACCAAAAGTAATATAAACACAAGGCAAAATACTTACAAAATGAAAGTACAAATCTGAAGAAAACTACTTGATGTTAAAACGTGCTATTGTAGATGTATTTCGTTGAACTAAACTAAGATTTAATTTTTCCACGTTTACAGCTATATCCGCCTCCCACGTTTCGTCATAATGTATCGTCATCGAACTTGAAGCGCCATCTATTGAATTAGAACTCAAAGCTAACAAACCGGAGGAAGTCAGAAATTAAACAGACCCTCTCTTATCAAAACTTCTAAATTGCAAAAGTTTTTGGGAAATTCGTTAATAGTTAAATTTTTAATGAGATTGTTTGTTGCTAAGATATAAGAGCTTTTATTATTGCAAATTTTTTTAATTCTGTTAAATTGTGAAAATATCAAATTTTTGAAAATTTTAGAGTTTAAATTAGAATGGTAGTTACTAAGTTTAATTATTTTAAAGTTAAATTCATCCCTTTTATCATAAATACCTATCAAAGTTTTTCCATTAACAATTTCTATATTTAAATCTAAATAATTAGCTTTAAGTTGATTTTCGTTTGTTTGAGTTAAAACTAATTCTTTTGGGTAACAATTAATAATATCATTAGGATTATCCACATTTAACAAAATTAAGTCATCAATATATCTCCAGCCTATTATTAAGTTAAGTTTAATTATTTCTTTTCCATAATAATGTAGGAAAATATTGGCTAACGCACTTGAAAAAGCTGTTCCCATTGGAATTCCTTTTTCTTGTTTATAAAAATTTATTCCGTTAAAAACATAGTTTTCTTTAATATTAAATTTACATAACTCTAACCAATTAGTTTTTGTAATAATATCTCTATTTAAATATTCTTCATATATATTAGTACAGACATCTATTAACTTTTCATGAGGTAGATTAGTGTATAAATTTTCAAAATCATAAGTATTAAGCTTATTAATATTGTTATCTTTTAGAAAGTCCAAGATATCTTTACTATTGATAATAAAATTATCTTCCTCTTTAATTTTGTTTAGGACAATTTTTAAGTATTTAAAGAAATGTTTTCCCGTATAGTAATTGTAACTGCCTGTGCTACAAGTTACGAATCTAAATTTTATTGGTTTTTTATGAAATTTTATTGTTGGGAAGAGGTAAGGGTAGTTTAAAGAGCAAGTTTTTATTTTAATTTTTTTAGCGAAAGCTAGCATCCTTTTATCCAATTCTTTTTTCCCGGTGTTAATTAATTTGTAAGTTGAATTAGAGTTATATTCATTAATTAGAAGTTTTTTATAATAATATTTACAAATTAAACCGAAATTATTTGCCGATTTATCTATTACTGTAATAACAAACCTCTCTTTTAAATTTTTTATTTCTTTTTTCAAAGCTTTGTTGAAATAAATTCCTCGTTTAGTTCTAACGTTGTCTGCATTAAATTTTGTTTTAATGTCTTCTAAAATCCTTACTTTCCATTCTCTGAAACCTTCTGGAGGCCAATGGTATTTCCTAGATAATTTGGAAATAAAAATATCCATATCTTGTCCGATAGAAATTAAGATTTTTTTAATGTTAACTTTTTCTCTTAATCTAAATTTCGTGCCCCTTTCCATTAAATCTCTTAAAGAGTTAGAATCTATAATTTTTAAATTCCCTGTTATAATATGTCCTTTTTCAGCATCTATATAATCTTTATAAATATCTTTATTACAATTACAGTCTGTCTTGTCTATCTTATTTAAATTTTTGCTATAGTAATTATAGTTACAGATTCTTTTTCTTAAAGTTGCTGAATAACTAAATGCTATTGAAGCTATTGCATTATCCTTTAAAGGAAAAAATTCTTTATTGTTGTGCATAACTTTAGGCAACTTTAGGTTTTCGAAGCAAATATCCAAAAATCTCACTACACAGTATTCTTTATTTAAATTACTTTTAGTTTTAAATAGTAAATTGTTTTTTCCTATATTAAGTTTGAATTTGATAAGATCTAGAATTATGAATTTAGTGAATGAATTTTCAAACTTTAAATCTTCAAATTTGTTATTAATAAACCATCTAATTTTATTTTTCCTAAAGCCAAATAGATATTTCTTAATTTTAAGAATATTTTCATTATTATGTTCCAAATTACACAAATTTTGAAATTCCTCAGTTACTATATCATAATTACCGCCTCTACCTTTTCCTCTCTTAAATCTTTTACTTTTATTTTCATTATCTAGAAAGTCTTTAAAGATGTTAAGTTTGTTATAAATACAAATGTTATCCAAATCCCCATAACCTTCTCCATTTAATTTACTATTGAGTCCATAAGGAAACAAAGTTTTCAAATTACATATATAAATATTTTCCAAGTCTAATCTTTTATTTAAATCAATAATATTATCTTCCAGAATGTAAATATTAATGTTATCAAAATTATGACATTGGAAGTGTAGTAGCTCATAATCAAAAGACTCATTTTTACTAAAGTTTTTAATGGCAGATCTATGGCCATTTACTCGTTTATTTAGTTCAGTACTGGTTTGTCCTATGTAATTCAAATTACATTCTTTGCAATTTAATAAATAAATAAGATTTTTATTTTTACAGAACAATTCTAGATTTGAAATTTCGTTATTAATTTGTTCTTTGGAAGATAATATTATTGATTTAAATAAAAGATTAGACTTGGAAAATATTTATATTGGACGAAATTTGTTGGACGAAAGTCAGACCCCTCACAGAAAAAATCCCTGGTTTGAATCCTTGCCTGAGGGTGACCCTTGAAAAAGTCTTCGGGCCGGATTCAGTTAATCTTTCTTTTTGATTCTTTGATTATTAACTTAATATTTATTTCTAATTTGGTTAAGTTCATTTGTGTTTTAGTTGTAGCAGCATTAGCGCTCTCTAAATACAATGTATATTTTATTATTATATAGATTCAGAAAAATTATTTAGGTGTTTTTGCACATTGTTTATTTATGGATTGATAGTTTCATATTGATATTTGTTTATTCTTTTAGAAACTTCTTGAAAACACCAACGACGGTCAGAGTGACGAAGGGGGAGGAGGTTTGTCAGTGGCATGGATTGTCGCCATAGTCATCAATGTAATCCTCATCGTAGTTTTTATATTCGCTATCATCTATTGTTGGCACAGAAGGAAAAAACGTAAGTTTTAAAAAATATAGTTTTGATCATTGTCTTTTAATAGTGAAAGTTATTCTAAAAATTGCGCGTCAGAAAAGAGGAACAATGGAATTTACAAATCACAAACCGTTTGTAAATTAAGTTTTGTTTATTATTTTTTTTCAATATTGAAAAAAAAATGTTAAATTATAAGACATGAAACAGAAATAATGGAGTCACAAATGGTTTATAAATAAAACTTTTCTCATTATTGTCTTTCAGTATTGAAAAAAATGTCAAATTGTTTGTAAACAAAGTTTTGTTCATTGCCTTTCAGTATTGAAAAACATGTTAAAAATTACACGGCATAAAGAAGAAACAATGGAATTTGCAAATTATTTGGCCTGTTTTTGTGTCTTGGATTCAAAAAATAATTATAATGAGAAAAAATAATACAATAAAATATTTTATTGATAATTTGGTAGGAAGTTAAAATATTGTTTGCAATTTCAAATATTTATTTCATTGTTTGATCACGTTGCTATCCAAGATAGGTGTAGCAATTGTAACAGAAATTTTATATATTTGGTGGAGCTTTAATTAGAAGCATTGACAAATATCACTTGGAAACAGAAGGTGATAGCAAGGGTAATAAATATTGTCTAGCGGTTTTACAATTGAATTAAGTTTCAGTATAAGATTGCCACAATTGTTGGAGAATTGCCCATAAAAAGAAAAGCATGCTTTTACTCAAATCTATCAGTTTTATATAATGAATCAAAAAGTATTACAGCAGCATGTTAGAGTAAAGTATCACAGCATAACTAATGGCTATATTTAATGTCTTCTTGGATCATTTTATTACTATTGAATCATTTTATTGATTTTAATTCGTTTGTTGTTTTGATTGTTTTTCTCCTAAGGAAAGTTATTCAATACAATTGTGATAGAGAACAAAGATCAGACGTATTCAGATATTTTGAACTAGTGAAATGCGAAGTTAACATTTATTTTTCATAATGCACACATGTTTCAATTCTATATCCTCTGAAAAATTGTATTCTTACATGTAAAAAGTATAACATTATTTATGCCATTCAGCAGTATACAATTTACTTAAAGTCACAATATTTTCTTGTCAATTCTGTGCATAATATTTCCATAGAGATTTAGGGGCAGAATGTTCTGAAGAATAACAATTAAATAATTACCAGAAAATCATGCTTTTTAGTGTAATTTTGTAAATTTAAAATACTACCAATGCAATGGGAAGAATGTTGCCTTTTTTATATTATTAGATATCCCGTGATTAAAATAAATTAAGATGTTCAGAATCAGAATTTCTGGTAATTGTAGTTTCATTAAAGTGGTTACCCACACCAAAGCACTATCCCAAAGTGGTCATCTTTGCTGTATTAGCTGTCCCCTCCGATGATCTAAATTTTTTAGGGCGGGGACAACACGAATTGTAAACGCTCTCTTTTCAGAAAACGATTCCTCTCGCTCGGGATCTGCCCTCCAGAACTTTGACGGCCAACCTGAAGCCATGATGTTCGCCAATAAGGCCGATATCAAGAAGAAGAGCATGGAGGAGAAGGCAGCCTTGATGGACTCTGGCCATAGGGGCACCAACATCTTCACGATCGAGAATGGACGGAAACATCTGGTCAAACACAAACACCATGAGGATGATGACGAGAGATGTAACTGTTATTCTCCAGCCTGTTACTGTTCCGTGGGGGATGGGAGGAAGACTGATTCTCGACTGGGAAGAAGTGGTTAGATAGTTTGTTTGTTGTTGTGTGGTTCAGCGTGGCTTCTGTGTTTGTGGTCACATGCATTGCATCAAGCTTTTACTTGGAATATGTTCCTTTCAGGGGAGATATCACCTTGTTGTTGCACATGCTTCGCATTCAAATAAATATCCGCAATTTCTTTTCTAGGATAACATACACATAACTACTATAAATTAAGTGTGTATTAATGGCTGCTCTGTCGTTCAATGTAGCTTTTGTGTTTGTAATTTATTATTGCGCGAATTGTGCTTGATGTCATTTGTGTTCAATAATGCTGCTTTCTTGACTTGCCAATTGCACGTGATCTTATAACTTTAAACGAGCAATTCTTTTATATGTATAAATTTTTTTCGTGTACCTTCGAAACGGCTATAACTATTTGAATGAAATTTTATATTTAGATAAAATTTTGCTTTTTAAATTTATCTCTATAGGTGTCTTTCCTGGGGGGAAAAAGCCTCCGCGATTTTACACAAAAAAAAAACATTTTGTTATAACTAAATATTAACACGTGGCCGTACATGACACGCTTCATTCGTATAAGAGGCGGAGTAGTGGTTAGGGCTTTGGATCTCCCATCCATTTTTCTCATGCTCGGTTCTGGGTTTGCAATGCAATTAGATTTCGCTTATAATTTAAGACGGGCCATAGGATTTTATTTGCGATTTAACAAACAAAATTGCCGGCTGAAGTTGGGTCTCACAGGTAGTTAAAATGAATAAATGTACAAAATAGTAGTTTTAATTGACTTTAATCAATGAAGATAGATAATACTACTTTTAATGGAGGCCAATTAAATTTTTGCATTTTTTCTTTGAATCTATTTCTAATGCAAGTGCAACAATGTTTAAAGAAAAATTGATGCTCAATTTAAATTACTTGCTTTCAACGAGCAAAGTGATAATATCAATTTTTGGGGAACTACTTAATTTGTTTTCCTTTGTCTTTAAATCTATTTCTAGAATGTGTATAACAATGTGCGAGAGTACTGAAGTTTTAGGAGTAACCTAAAAGCCGAATTCGTCATTTCATTTTTCATTTTTAAGTTCGGAATATCCATATAGTTATTATTGATCGCTTAATTATCCCCGGATTTCGTTTTAAGGAAATATTTTTACAGTTCCTCAGACACAATGATTGGGCCGATTTTGACAATTTTATTCGCTTTTTTGCTAATCTAGCTAACCAATTAGAATTTATATATTTATTATATATAAATAAAATAGTTCCTTAATTTGTTGTAATGCTATGTAATTTGTTGTTTTATCGACATGGCTAAATCCAGGCTATTAAAAGGATGAGTGACTAACGTCTAGCCGAAAACGATAGTTTTATTTTATTTTGGCCAAATGCAGATTCAGCTATGTTGGATTTATTTAGCTTAAAACTTTAACTGTTCCGTCAAAAAAACACTTTTGGAAATAAAACTTACTCATTTGATTGTTGTACTCATTGAATATATATTTTCTGAAAAGGAGAATTCAAAGGCATTCCATAAATTATACAATTGCTAATGATCTTTCTCACACATGGCTTATGTTTACAAAACGTTGTTATGAATGATGTCATAGAAACTAAACTGTATAATTTGAAATGTCTTTTTTCCCCAGCAAATAGAGCCAAAACAAAACAACTCTTAACTAAACTTCGGCCGAACATATTTTAAAAGTTGCATATTTAAAGCATTAATGTGCTTTATATTGTCATTGATTACATCTGTGTGTATCTGAAGTATTGGAGTGTTTTGATATTAGAAAAGATGATTTATATAAAATTAAATATAGTTTTCTTTTATAGTTTTCTATAATATATTCTATAATATAGGTTTCTTTCTCATATTAGTGTTTGTTATAATTTCTAAGATGCTTTATTTTTGTTATTTTTATGATTGAGAAAGCATTGTTTAAGCTCATTTTGCATTAATAGACCACAACGTTGATTTTTTTTTCTGAAGTAATACATTGACAGAATTTTTACCACTTAAAAAAATATAGTTATTCTTTAAATCTTTATTCTGAGAAATTTCTAGAACTTTATTCGTTGTTTCTGGTTAATTTTAGACATTGTTTAATATACGAGAAAATCTTTTTTTTTTCAAAATCTGTAAAAATATGTAGCTTAAAGGCTATATAATTTTATTTTTAGGAAAGGTTGTTATTGATATATAATATAACTTAATAACACATTTATCTAGGCCGTGATTTATAATATATTTATGAATTTATTAGAAACAAAATAGTTCTAATGGAATGTATTACGAATGAAGTAAATAGAAGAGCAAGTTAAATGATAAATGACGTTAGGCATTCATCCATTATCCAAAGATAGTGAATAATATTGAAATTTCATAGAATAAACTTTTATTTGTGAAATTATTACAATGTCATCACTTAGACAAGCAGTAATATTTAAAACGCACCAGAAGTTTAAAAATATTTTCTAAATATTGATTGATGATGCCATTTCGCATGAATTCGTGAACATGTGAAGAATGAATAACTTGTAATTAACCAGCCAAAACTGATTTTATCCCCTTTATATTCGTCGGCCAAATGTGATTAATCTGTAATTATAGCCATTCAAAGCTATTCATCTTCGAAAAAGATGTCGAATTCCGAACAACGATCAAGTTTCATATTTTGTGTGCTGATACGAAAATCATTTGTCTTATCTTATGAAATGATTAACTTTGTGTAAGATGAAATAGCAATGAATCCAGGTAAAGCTGAAAGTTATTGTAAGGAAATATTCTTCATCATCTCAACCAAAACAGCCCAAGGAATACGGAAATAAAAAGAATCTTGCTAATATTCTTTTTATTTCCGTATGCAAGATTTTATTCAATAAATCTATTGATCCTTTTTGAACTGCTACTAATAAAACAACACAATGAAATCCTTAAACGTCGGCGATGTAAAAATTACCAGCTTTTCGGAATGGTCAAGTCGTATTTGCTCCATCATCATCATAAAACGGATCACATATTTCCAATCACTTTTGAAACAAAACATCATTTTCTGGTACTTTGACAGCTAGCGTATATACTTAATCTCTCCCCGTTATTTTTCCGCTGACAAAGAATTCTGTTATGAAGCAACGATTCTCAAGTTCTGAAGAAGTGCTATGACAAATGCGCTGCACTAGGTGGCCGAAAGAGACTTTCAATATCCTTTTAAAACGTTTGTATGAAATATAGCAAAAACATGTAATCACACAGAAAATTTGTTCTCAAAGAAATAGTTTGTAAATGTCTTCTATACATATTTCCTCCTTTATAAAATAATTTTTGGAACTTTTTCAAAAGTAATAGTAAGATTAACTGTTAAAGCTTTAACCTGCTAAAGATGCTCACTTAGCGAATGACATTTTTTTCTTTTCCTCGATTAGAATTATTTACAGATGGCATTTCCAACTTTCTGCTTAATGTTCGAGGACGAGGGCAATATATGAGTTGATATTTCGCACCACTTTTTTATACCTCAATATTGGAAAGATAATGCGTCTCTATAAATTTACAAGAGCTTCTATAACAGGCAACCATTGGCTCTTTATAAAGTGATATAACCTTTAAACTGCTTTAATCATTCTGGTGTAAGCAAATTCCAGATGATATGAATAGGGATTTATGTAGCCAAGATAAATATATAAGATACGGTGATTAATACAAAGCAATTCTCAATATTCTTTAAAAATCCTTTGATTTCTCTGAAAAAGTTATGAATGAGAAAATGGTACAGGTGGATAACGGACTGGCTTGAGTCATTAGAAATACATAATACAGAACTTTATTAGCCGCAATTTACAAAATCAAAGAGTAAATGGGATTTTTTGCTATTATTAAAAAGTATTGAGCAAATCAAAGTAATTCTGAACTTGCCAAAACTTTATCGAACCTCTCTCTTATCATTTTACTAATCTTTACTAAAATGTTTTTAAAAAATTTCGTCTTTCTGCTGGAGTATACAGAGAAGACCATTGGAAATATAACGATTAAGAACTGCACAAATGTTTTTGCTTCCTCAAATACTTATAATAACAATATTGAAGGAATAATTATTTTTCACTATTTTTAAGCTTAAGTAATTGTCTTTTTTATATTTCAATATGTTCGCTTTGCAGTTTACCTTTTTAAAATTTTCACTATTTATAATCATACTTTTTACTGTTGTATTGAAATTCAAGCAAATTTTATTGCTCTTTATTTTATCAAACCTCTTTATTTATTATTCCTATCATCAATGTAAAGACTTATAAATATTACCTTTTTGATTTATGTTCAATCCCATTTACATTCCCATTACGTTTAATTTTTAATACATCCCATTACGTTTAATTTTTACGTTCAATCCCATTTGAGTGTTTTAAGTTATACATTTTTTTTTGGATCAGTTTGAATGTAATAAAACACTGGAGTTGCTTCTTACGTTGGATATTTCCTTGTTAGGACATATTCTTCAGTGCATGTGTCTGAAATTTATCTCATTGAATAAACATATTTGACTTTTGATATGTTGCGCAAAAAAAATAAAAAAATCTTTATCATTAATTTCAGATTTATAGCTTTTTATAAAGTGAAAATGGATATTTGCTTTGACTTTCAAATTATACATTTTTATTTTCATTTCAGTTTTGCAGCAATTCGATATTTTTTAATATTTATGAATAACTTTTGCTATACACAAAATTAAATATTTGGATAATTCTAATGTTAGGCTCCTTATCAACTCTATTTTTAGGATTCTTTTGTTATTGTATTTTTTAAAAAATTATTATATATCAAAATGTTATGTGCGGTTTTTTTGTATGTTACATTGTGGTTTTCTGAAATATATATGATTATAAGTATAATATAGTAATTTATTTAATCTTTTAAATTTAATAATTATATTTAATGAAAGAATTAAATTTTTAATGTTAAATTTTGCCCTTCATTGCCCTTTAGTTGAATACAGTTAATCTTCACTTGTATTATTTTAAAAATATAATTAAAAGTTGGTATGAGTTTTGAATAAATTTCAATTAAATTTATATTCTCGTTTTTATTAAGATACAGAATGAAAAGTTGTTCGACAAAATTATGCATTTTGTGTTAATAATTTAAGAGCCGTAAAATCAATATTTTTCTGGTTGCAGAAAGTGGGAAGCGATAGAGAAAAAGGGAAGTTCGAAAGTGAAATTTTTGAATAGTATGAAAAGCATCAAACATGAAGTAAAAAAGAAAGTTGACTTCTAGAATATTTATATAATACAGAGAGAAATAGTAATTAGAAATATTCTTATACCAAAATTAATATAATCGCCATTCTACTTTCACTGTTAGCGAGTTGAAAAATATTTAAAAATTTAGCATTCTTAACAACTTTTGAAAAATGCATTTTTAATACCATGAACATTAAAATCTATATTCTTTCAGAACTTTAAAATCGATTTCTTTTAAAACTAATCAATGCAGAACTATTTATTGATATGGGAATTTTATCAATTGTGCAATAACAACAGGGCAAAAGAAAAAGTTTTTACTATTTCTCAATTAAATTTGTCTTGCCTCTTAAAATTATTGATAAAATTAGAAAAAAAAAGTTGAATTCGAATTCTATTTTAGAAAGAACGTACATCATTTAGAATATCACTTCCACAGTTTAAAAATCTTCTACTATTTACAAAAATGTATTTTTATAAAGTTGTATTCAATCTTTCAATTTAATTAAAGCAAAAGTCATCTAAATACGCTTTGAAGAATATTATCACATTTTATTATTTTTTAAAAACATTCAGAGATGAAATTCGTGATGCAAATGAATTTTCAGAAAATTGTAGTCTACAGATAATTTTTATAATTGAACTATTCTTACAAAGAATTCGTTCCCTTTTCCTACATAAAGCAAAGACTTACAGAATTGTTAATACTCTAATTCAATATTCAAGTAGATATATCTAAAGAGATCTTTTTAGTTTTTATTTGTTGAATTCATCCTGTTAAAGTCTCTACAGTCGTTCTGTCA